>NC_053184.1:15000000-17500000 GCF_905163445.1 Pararge aegeria | reverse complement strand
ATAAAGAATATGCCAAAACCGAAACAAGAAGTCTATTTTTAAATTTATATGTAGGAGTTGGTAGCCAAGAAGAAGATCCTTCATTCAAATAGCTGTATCACAGCCTCACAAGAATCGTTCAGTATTTTTTTTTGTCGGGGTTAGCTGTTTAGGTACACCTACATACTACATGAACATTTTCGCCATCTTAAAAACAAACACTTGATCATCAATTATACCTGCAGTAAAAAAAACTGTTGGTAGTCAGTAATTTATCACTATACAACAATTATGGTATCTTAATCTTAACGTCAAGGCCGCTTAGAAGCATGCCACTCCGCTCTTAACTCTCACAAAACAGAAAAATTCTAAAGATTGTTGAACAACGAGTATAAAATGATGTTGGAAAAGAGCAATATGCTGATTTTCTTGCCGGCTCTTCTCAGTGGAATCTGCCTTCCGAAACGATGGTAAAGTCACTACAAACAGACTGACTTGACGTTTCAATAGTGCTTATAAACTAGGCCTACTTGAAATAATAATTTTGAAATTTGAATTTATATTATTTATTATTCTATCGAAAAAGACATTGTCGACATATTGAATTTGTCTCGACTTAACGATACGATGAACGTTAATAACAAAAATCAACGACAGCTCAGTAACCAAAATCTAAGGTGAGTAGGTGAGTACTCGAAATATAAACTAACAGATATACAAACAATACTTATCGTTATTAAATCCCTTCCGGGAATCTGGTAAAAATAGATATATATATACATTGCAGAAGGTTGTATTTTATAACATCCAAAACGATCAATATCACTATTACTCTATCTCGCTCTGTAGCTAGTGTTAGTATGTACGATTGAAAGAGATAGAGATGGGCTTATAGATTAGTCTGTGCCCAATTAGCAAAGATATTTAAGTATCCAAAAGGCTCAGATGTGCCGATTTTGTTTAACACAAATCTCTAAACTAAACTAAATTGTATTAAATGATAATTGTTCGTAGTAGTAGTAGTAGTAGTAGTAGTAGAGGAAGTACTACCATCGTGCTTATTTCTGCCGCTAAGCAGAATTGCAAAAATTCTGTGTTCCGATCTGAAGGACGTGGTTGTCGGTGTAAATACAGGCACATAAGGCTTACCAGGTGATAGTCCAGTAGGAGTTCGAATTCAGCACGCACCTATAACTTTTCTAAGTTATGTGCGTTTTAAGCAATTTATATATCAGTTGACTTGAACGGTGAAGGAAACATCATGAGAAAACCTGCACACCTGAGAGTTCTCTATACAAACGGAGTGTGAAGACCAATCCGCACAGGGCCAGCGTTGTGGACTACGGTTTTAACCCCTTCTCATTGTGCGAGGAGACTCGTGTAGTAGGCCGGTAATATGATGATTTGATGATGAAGCCGAGAAGCGAAGCGAAGCTTAATCAAAGAAGATTCCTAGGCATACATTTATCTTTCACCAATCGATTAGGCAACTCATATAAACTAACTTGACTATTTTTCTAATTTTTCGTATGGATATTTAAGGTTTCTGAAAGAAAACCGGTTTCTAAGCGGTGATCGCCTAGTGGAAAGGACGTCGAATTCACGTTTGATTTCACTTTTTCTAAGTTATGTGCGTTTTGAGCAATTCAAATATCACTAGCTTTAACGGCGATGGAAAACATTGTGAAGAAACCTGCATGCCTGAGAGTTCTCCTTAATGTTCTCGAACGTGTGGGGAGTCCACAAATCCGCATTGGGCCAGCGTAGCGGAATAATGCCTTACCCCCCTTCTCATTGTGGGCGACCCATGCCCTATTGTGAGCCGGTAATGGGTGATGATGATGAAGAAATAACCGTTTTTAAATTTTTTTTCATCCGTTAAGTGTCGATGTCATAACTTTACATTGCCTAACGTCGTTAAACATCACATAAGACTCACAGTTTTTTCTCCAGGATTCTGCTAAATCACTAATCATCCGATTTAGTCGATTCCTAGGTTTAGTGTAAACGGGCCTTATAGAGTCCCATTTTACCCTTTAGGTACGGAACCCCACAAAAACTCATCATATTTGCTCTCTCAAAGATAAATAGAAACATGAGGCTTTACAATTTCATTCAGCAATAATACTAATACAATCATAGCCAATAAATAATAGCTCTTCCCTTCCTGCTACTTGCTCCCACTCGCCGCCTCCGCAATCCACAATACAATCATCCCGATTCATTTTTACCATCATACCACATTGACCTTTATTGTTAATCACATTAGAATTATTATTGAATTGAAAGGTTTTGCAGTTAGGTGCACAAAACAAAATTCAGATGCTCCTTACATTGTATTATGCCTTGGTGCTTATCAATTATGCAATTGGATGCAAATAAGCTTATAGGGAGAGATTCGTTTGTCTGTCCATTCATATTCATTTGGAAATTTTGTATATCTATAATACATTGTCTATAGGTATTAATAAATTTACGGTTTCTGCAAATTCAAAATAACTGCCTCTTACTAATTGGGTATTTAAGCAAGATCTCAAGGTATGCGTCGAAAGACACATTTAAAAAAGTTTTGTTTGAGCTAATCTTTACAACATATAAACCGATTTTAACGCAACTCTGTTAGTTAGGAAGTATCTATGTATTGGATAGAAGCAGGCGTTACTTTGCGGAATTCCATGATATATAATGAAAATAAAGCTTAATTTGTACTGTACTGTAAAGCTGTACGCACGTTTCGCTGCAACACCGGAGCATTCTCAGGAGATGTTGACTTTGCTAAGAACAAGTCATAAAATAATCATTTAATGTATAATTGTCAAGTATTTAAGCAGTAGGTAATCTAGGTTTCTGTTTAACTACTGTGGGGAAGATTGGTTGCTGAGTTTTCACCCTATATATAACTCGTTTCTTCAAAGTTATATATCAAATAATGGAGGTGGTTAAAAAAATTCTCCTACGTTTGTGTCGTCTTTGGAACGAACTTTGTCGTTTATTATGCTGAAAGCTTTTTCATATTTTTTAGTTTTCTCTAACTGTCTGATAAACAAAATTTTCACAATTTTTTCTTCTATTATCGCTAGAAAGAAAGTAGAAAATTTGAGTTCTTTATTTAAGTAATCCAGTTTTTCACGTAGTGAATGTTTATGAGTGGATTTCATATTCGTGTCTGTGGAGAACTCTCAAATAAGAAAGCATTAAAATTGAAACGCGACAGAAATACGAAAAACTAGTTTTACTTAGTAACCAGCTCCACGTGAATGGCCATCAGAATGTTCCTGCGTGAAAGAAAGACAACTGAACGAACCCATTTTAGCACTGCACATTAACCTTTTGGTGTGAATAAATTACTAAGTGGTTTTTGGATAGAAGCATCCAGTGTCTATTATTTCTACACAGTTTAGGGTCTGGAAGTTATATAACACACTAGCGGACCCTCTCGACTTAATCCGCGTATGAGTCAATCGAGAAGCTAGAATAGATGTGATGATGATCATCACTATGTATCTAATATTATTTTACGTGATACATACATACATACATCCATACATCCACCCTCACAAACTTTCGCATTTATAATATTAAGTAGTATGGTACGTATGTTTTCGATCGTTGTCCCGTATGCCTTGCTACTTGCTGTTATTTCTGAAGAGTTAAGTCCTTTATCTCCGACAATATCCGATAGACACTACATGTTTTATAGTATAAAATCGGTTCAAATTTAACGGAGCTATGAAGTAAAATTGATCAAATTTTTCATGCCTTTTCCCGGAGGAAACTTATTGTATATCTACTATATGTTGACCCGGAATATCAGCTACCACTATACCAAATTTAATTTAAATCCGTTCAGTAGTTTTCACGTGATGACAGACAGAAAAAATTAAATAAAAATCTGTTTTGGACTCAGTATCGATTATAAAGCATACCTCGGTCAAAATTTTCAAAATATATTAAATGTACAGAAATCTTCCAGTTACAGTTTTATTAGAAGTATAGATTATATAGCTATGAAATTTCAAAATATGAATTACAAAATCCATTAGCAATTTTAGTATTGAAAGGATTCAATATTAGAACATTGCAAACTAAAATGCGTCCTAAAATGTAACGGGGCCATTCCATGCACTTTCCCATTTCGACTGGTTTCCAATTTATCCTAAACTAATATTACTAGAACTAATATTTTACAGTAATTAGTTCTTAATCCCTAAATCGTAATAATAAGGAACTCACAGTACTGATACTGCTAGACTTCAGTAATGCTTTTTACTCAGTTGATTATGATATCTTGTTGAGTATCCTGCGCTCCATTAACATATCTCCATCGGTGATATATCAATAGTATTTTTTTTTATTTGTGTAGTCTGGTTTATGTATTTGTATTAGGATTTTCGTATGTATGTACTAAATACTGTACCCCACCTATTTGTTTTCTTTTTAGTTTTCCTAATCCTAAGGTTGCCTGGCAGAGATCGCTACTTAGCGATAAGGCCGCCTTTTGTATCCTGCTTCATTCTTCATGTATTTGTTCTTTTTTTTGTCTCGTTTTTCTGAGGGGTGTACAAATAAAGAGTATAAATAAATAAATCAAATCGTATATGTTACAGTTTTTTTTATTTTATCCTTAAATTTTAGCAAATAACGTTGCTTTTTGATTTAACTTTGATCTTTATGCTATCGAGAAAACTTCATTTAATATTGTTAAACCATTATAACCATTTACTTAGAATTACTTACTGTGTATTTTTTTAGAAATCAAAGACCTATGTACGAATCTAGTCCACAAAATATGTTTGTGCAAAAATCGCTTCAATCCGTTTCACTCACTCGTTTTGAATATCAGTAAGGATACCGAACGACCTTGTTTCGCGTTCGGGGTCCCTCAAAGGTCAATGTACTATGTTTAGGGGTGGAATAATATATCTATACGCACATATTTATAACTACTTTTAAAGTAGGTAGCTATATGATTCTATTACTTCGCAAGGATCTGTTTATTCTAAATCGGTTGGCTGGCTTCCAGATTTTATGGATTGAGTTTTATGTTCTTGTAACCGTTTAGGGGTCGTCGTCTCACCGATGGTAGATTACTATTAATTTATTATTAATTTATTAATATATTTATTTATTTTTATTATTAAAAATGAATTATATATTAATATACACACATCGCCATCTAGCCCTAAAGTAAGTGCAGCTTGTGTCATGGGTCCTATGATAATTGATGATTTTTTATATGAATAATATCTATATAAATACTTATAATATACAGATAAACATCCACTAATACTGCAAAACATTAATATTCATCACACAGACAGTTTCCAGCTGTGGGAATCGAACCCACTGCCTTGGACTCAGTGACCACTGCGCCAATCGGCCTTCATTAACCACATCAGAAATATACTTACCTACTTTACCAATGTACCTACTTCAAGAAATCTAACTACCTGTCTAACTTACTTTTTGCAAAAATAGGAATTTAGTAGCTTACTTTGTCTACTTTCCTTCAGAGTAATTCTTCAGGTAATGTAAAAACCTGGTCTGGCAGCAAAAAAAAAATAAAGAGTTAAATAGGCAATTAAAATAAAAGGCTCATTGCCTTTACCTCTTTTTATAGCTAACATAAACGTTAAGTAATAACAAACGGGGACTTTGCACCATTTGTGAGACACGTCAAAAATTCTGAGCGCATGCGTGCTGCCACCCCTATAGTACATTCACCCCGTGACGCGATTCGCAAGGTCGCTTAAAAAGAACGTACAAGATTGGACCCCTTATGCTGATCGCGCAGTAAGAACTCAACCCTCATAATGCATTCCTTGTACCAAATAATGCGTTTGTTTTGTAACATCTACTGCATCGTGCATGGTACAGAAAGTGACTAGTTTGATATATAAAATTCAAAATTCAAATATTCAAATATTCTTTATTCATGTAGGCCTGCCACAGGCACTTATGAAGCGTTCATACCTACATATATGTTTAAATAATTGTGTAATGGCGATAACTTCATTCGCAAACTAAATCGCTACGACGGTTCCAAACGCGCCCTGGTGTAAGAAGAGCCCACAACAAACTTAGCCGGGTTTTTTGTTACCACCATCTCACAATCAAATAATATTTAGCTAAGCAGTCAGAGCAATTCACACCCAAGCTTTTTTTATCGTTTAAGTTATCCTCAATATTTTAATAGGATTTTTCTATAAGTTTACGTTTTATAAAAACTTTGAGCTTGTTGGGAGAGAAAACAAAAAATTGTCTCTATCAATTGAAAATCGATGAAGTTTACTTCTTTTGCTCTTTTGAACTCACGTAAAAATAGAAAATGTACATGGACGAAGAGGCGGGCAACATTACATTGCCCGCCTCAAAAAAGAAACCCCTATTAGTTATTCCTTTAATTACCTCCCAAAATTTTATGAAAATTAAGCTTAATTTGCTATATATAATATGCTTTACAATTATTCATTGTGAAGTCAACATCTCCTTAGGATGCTCCGGTTTCGAAAAGAAAAGTGCGTTATAAATTATAGCAAATTAAGCTTAATTTTCTCAATAATATATTCTGGATTTCCGCAAATCTATCCAATATTCAAAAAATTTTATCATATATTTTTATCGTCAAAACAGACATGCCCGCCCATTCCGTTTAGAGAACCTAATCGATTCCCTAGAATCTAATTTCTTGGAGGGTGCGGAATGTTGGACGTAAGAACTCGGAAAAAAAGCTCATTATACGGTCGTTAGTTAGGTTAGCTGGAGGCTATATTAGCCAAAATATCTTTAGGGATTTTTTGTTTTTTTTAAAGCAAAAGTATTAGAACGAAGTAATTGTTAATACCCGAATATGAAAAAATACTGTAAAAAATAAGACATTTTACACAAATTATATCTCACCAATAACCATGAAACCTTTTGCTCTAAGCCCGAAATTTATAACTATTAGATTGAAGAAAATGCCTTATGGCACCTTATTTCAAAGTGTGTAATAAATAATTAAAACAAACAAAAATCCTTCAGATTACAGATTGATTTTAATCGTGCTCGATCCTTTTCCAACCTTCTTTATAGATAAAGTAGGTTGAAAAAGGATATTAGCTTAGATAGCAGATAAATAAGATTATATCTGCTATCTAAGGATCTTTCGATTGATTACTATCGGCCGATACGGAATCAAGATTAGAGAGATCCCACATAAGCTCATATCCTCTTTACCGGCAAAAATAGGCGCGGTCTCAGCCTTTTAATGGCTGAATTTCGGAGTCTAGATAGCAACGATTAACTGTAAGGAAACCCCGGGCTAGATACCGGACTTTAAGCTAAGCGTAGAAAACCCGCAGGGTGCTCACAACATGCTTGCGACTTGCGTTATTCTCGTTGCTGTGAAACGTCACTTTTGCATACAAGAAAAAAATCAAAAGTGACGTTTGAAATTAAAGATTGTAAGATTAACGCCTATCGCTAATCTGTCGTGAGATACTTAATAACCCTGCCGATTGTTAAAAGAATGAACGTTAAGCAATAAAGACGCATATAACTCAGTTCAGTGGTTTTTCTAAATTGTAATAAACAAACGCATATGTAACTTACTCTTGCAACTTCCATTGCAGTGTTTCCAGTACCCTTATATTCTCGAAATATTTTAGTTGCTTTAGAGTATTTAAACACTACAGTAACGTCAGAGTAACATGATACATCCTTGTTTTAATTCTGAAATACAATTCTACTGCCAGCACTCTATGTTAAATAAAATTCAGTAGAACAGAACTTGCTACTCTAGGACGAGTGACATAAAATTGATTTTACTTATATGTGGCTAGCTGTTGCCCGCGGTTTCGAACGCGACTTCTTGTTTTTTCACGAAACTTGCGGGTACCGTAAATTTTCCCGAGAAAAAAAGCAGCCTGTGTGTTAATCCAGGCTGTTATCTATCTCCATTCAAAAATTTAATTATATTGGTTCAGTAGTTTTGCGTGAAAGAGTAACAAACAAATACATACAAACTTTTGCATTTATATTATTAGTAGGTTAGTAGGATTGGTGGCATAGTTTTTTCGATTCTCGAAACGACTCTATGGTTGCGAGCCTGCAAATCTTTCGTAAGCGATCCCGACTGTCGAATCACAACTGCACCTTTATTGCCCCAGTGGATCGTCGGTTGTTATCATATATTAGCGGGGATTTCGCACGTTTATAGCGCCATAAAGAAAAGCGATAAAGAAACGAGTGTGGCACTTTATGTCCGCTATCTGAATAGTGGGCCGCAGCTTGGATATTGCTTTGGGGTGTTTTGTTCTAAGCTCTTTGGTAGATGGAGAGGAATAAAATGTACAATGGCCGAAGGTTTTTTATAAGTAAACTGTACCCCTGTTGTAATAGTATGAAATTAGCACGCTTGCTTTCTTAGAGTAGTTTTTTGGGTCAAAGGGAAAATAATTAATATATTTTTTATCAAACTCGTATTGGAGCAGAGTCTATGCTCTAATACCGTGAGAGACGAGGCCAGTGTCCAGCTGCGGTTAGGTATTAGGCAGCGAATGGTGATAATGATAAAAATAAATAAATAAATATACTACGACAATACACACAATTGCCTTCTAGCCCCAAAGTAAGCGTATCTTGTGTTGAAATGAAATGAAAATACGCTTTATTGTACACCTAACAGAAATTAAATTATAAACAAAAACAACACAATAAGACACAGGTACAATGGGCGGCCTTATCGCTAAAAAGCGATCTTGTGTTATGGTTACTAAGTCTAAAAAAATGGCGACGTAAAATTAGCGAAATTGAAAAAGAAAACACCGAAATTTGTTGCTTTTTTGTTGCTAATTAGTTGCTAAAAAATTAATTTTTTTGCTCTAACCGATCGCATAAAATCGGCAATAACGCTAACTTTACATTAAGATAGCGTGGGAATCACTGAATGTCGACTGATCAATCAAGCAAATAAGGGTCAATTTGTTGCTGGAAGATGCTTAGAAAAAAAAAAAAAAAAAAAGTTAAACTAATTGTTATTTTACAATATCTTCTAATATAAATAAGAGTACTTTGTAGTGGTACGTTTTGTTTTTTGTTTTTATTTTTTTTTAAACGGAACTGAACCTAAGATATTGTAAAATAATAATTAGTTTAATTTTTTTTTTAATTTTTTTTTTCTAAGCATCTTCCAGCAACAAATTGACCCTTATTTGCTTACTAAGATGACTGTTGAATAATAAATATAAATACTTATAAAATTCAGATAAACGCCCAGACACTGAAAAGCATTCATGTTCATCACACAAACATTTTCCAGTTGCGGGAATCGAATCCACGGCCTTGGACTCCAAAGGGCCCACTGCGGCAATCGGCCGTCATAAATGATGATGGGAAAATAAGGCTAGTGTTATCGAAAAGTACATATGTAAAAAATATAATAAAAAAGAAATATGCATAAAAAACTTTGTTACCTATACACATAGGTATTCTTTGCTGGGCCCTCTTTTAATAAATATTTATTCGGTTTGCAGGCTTTTTAGTAGTCTATTTTGTATTTTCAAAATATAAGTCATTACTTCAACCGATTGACGTCCACTGCTGGACATGGGTCTGTTGTAGAGAATTCCCAAATCCACGTTCTGGGCTTGTTCCCCAGTAGCACCCAGCGACTCATTTGATGTCGTCTGTCCTCCTCGTTTGAGGTCGAACAACGCTGCGTTTACTTGTGCGATCGCCATTTCATCTCTTTAGGACTCCATCGTCCATCGTTTCTCCGATCTACGTGAAAAATATTATAGAAGAAGAAGAAGAAGAAACACTTTATTGCACGTATAACATACAGGAAAAGAAATAGTAAGGAGTATACAGTACACAATGTAGACATGCAAAGGCGGCCTTATTGCTGCAAGCAATCTCTTACAGGCAACCTTTGTAGATAGGACTTACAGCAAGAGAACGGGAAATTATATTAAAAATTATATTAAGGAATTGTCTAAAATTTAATTTAGAAATGATATTATGGATCAATTATATAACAAACTTTGCATAGCTCGCAGAATGCTCTGCACGTATTTATTATTCAGAGCAACATTAGACCCGAGGCTTCCCAGAGCGATCGCGGCATGCAATGGGATAATTTATAACTATCGCTGATTTTCGCTGAAGATTTACTTTTATTGTGGCAGTAAATCTGTAAATATAGAACCATGACTGACTGATATAGAACTATTTACAATGAAATGCTTAACTTGAAATTCATTTACAGGTCAGCTAGTCATAACTCCGTCCTGCCCAAGGGTCGAAGGTAGCAATAAAGCTTATCCACCACACCAAAAAAAAAAAGTGAGCAGATGATATACAATTAAATAATCTCCAGCACGAGTTATAAAAAACTTGAAGATCGGCATTGTAAAAATTATAAAATGCATATTTTATAACTCGTACTGGAGATTTTCTTGCTTCTATTTTATCTGCATACCCTTTATGCACGCCATTGCCTAAAATGAGCGCCCGCTGAATCTCTTGGCATCACTTCTCGGTCGGTAGAGTGGTAACCAAAGACCGACAAAACAAAAACTACGACAGCGGGGACGCGTGTCCAGGTTTGGGCCTTAAATTCGGTTTTCTTTTATTTAAATAATACCAAAAATTGTTGGTCCGTCAATTAAATAAATAAATATACTACGACAATACACACACCGCCATCTAGCCCCAAAGTAAGTGTAGCTTGCGTTATGGGTACTAAGACGACTAATGAATATTTTTATGAATAATATACATAAATACTTAGATTATACATAAAAACACCCAGCACTGACAAACATTCATGCTCATCACACAAACATTTTCCAGTTGTGGGAATCGAATCCACGGCCCTGGGCTCAGAAAGCAGGGTTGCTGCAAACTGCGCCAATCGGCCGTCAAATTGCCGTCAATTGTTAGTATTATTAAGAAAAAGACGCTAAATATAAATATTTGGAGAAGTCTTAATCGGTTTTAGGTATGCAGAGTACCAATCGATCGTAATTCGTAATACACTGTGGCGCAAATCATTACCGCATAATAGCATTTTCAATAACTCTACAGTCAGCTACATTTTCTTTTATAATGTTTAATACTATTATAAACCTGTCGTGTGTTTGTATGTTTGAACAAACTAATAAAATATTAGCCCAATTAGAAAAAATCTAAGTAAGTATTATACGAAACAAATTTTAATTATAGGTAGGTTAATAAATTAATGGCAAAAATGTAACCATTCGAATGTATCATCTGTTAATGTTGAAATATGAAACCACGTTACTTCAAGCCATTAATAAATTAAATGCCTACAAATTTTAAGACGTTCATTGCCATTTCCACCCTGGGTAGCTTACAGCATCATTGCTGTAAGCTACCCAGGGTGGAAATGTCCACACGTAATCCACTAAGTGCAAAAAATTCTGGATTTAACCGGCTAAGTACTAGATGATAAACCGTTAAGGAGTTTGTCAGCAATTAACGGTTATGGAGAGAACTGAAACCCAAAAGGTCGCAATTTTAAATAACATCCGTGCTTAAACTGATATTGTATCGTTTCGGGATTCATTTAGATTTATTTAGACATGAACACATGTGCCTTTAAGTTTTCTTCTGGGTCCCGTGTGTATAATGTGATTCCATTAGATTGTTATTTTTTTTGGTTTGTAAAGAAGTTTTAATGACCAATTTAAAATTTATTCCTCGATCATAAGTACCTTCTTCTTTATAAAATAATAATGTTATAGCTCGTCGATCGTTATATATACCCCGATTACCGGTGTACTATAGGGCACGGGTTGCCTCCCACAATGAGACGGGGTTAAGGCCTTAGTCCACCGCGCGGGCCCAGTGCTGCTTGGTTGACTCCACGCACCTTTGAGAACATAATGGAGAACTCTCAAGTATGCAGGTGTCCTTACGATGTTTTCCTTGACCGTTGAAGCGATGGGTTATTTCCTAAAAAACGCACATAACTTAGAGAAGTTAGAGACGCGTACTGGGATTGCTCCACCAGAAAGTGAATTCAAAGTCCTACCCACTGGGCCACCACATCTTCACTTCTATCGACAGTCTTAAAGACTAGCCTGCACGTTTTTGAAGTGAAACTTCTTTAGAATCGTTGTGATTTCAAACCGGATGCAATGGAAAAAACGACAGGTAAGAGACACAAATACAAAAATGTGTAGCATTCAGCCGGCGAGAGAATGAGATAGAACACGTATGATTAATGCATGTGTTTGTTTTACTCGTAAGTGATTGATTGATTGATTGTTGATGAATTTTTATTTGTGTCAATATTTTCATCTCCTTGATAAATTAATTTTAAAATTATGCCAAAAACTAAAATTAAAAAAAACAAACACATAAATGTATAGGTGAGATAGAAAACATTATACATTTTTGTTAACTATTCTAGTTACCATGGAAACTAAATATTATGCCTTACATTTATCCTAATAGTTCTGATACTCTACATCCACTTCAATCTATCGTAGGCTTCTTTTCAGAAGTTACACTTCTGCCGTGTGTAAATAACTTGAACAAGTTTTTTTTAGACATCTCTCTCAAGACACTCTTTGAAATTGGTGTTCAACATTTTTGAGTGGTTTTTTTATGTTTCCCACTGTACTTTGGGCCGATGAAATGTACCACGCGGCGCGTTGTACCCTTGGCAGGGGTCACATGCAAAAGGTTGCATCGTTATTGTTATCCCTCGCAGATACGCCATTATGTTAAGTGATTAATGAATTTCATAAATTGGCTCTTTGCAAATTAATTTACATCCTAAGCTGTTCGCATTAAGTGCACATTCGCTTGTACACGTAGTATAGTTGGAACATATGGTTTTAATAATAGACCTGTCTTGATTTATCTGTTATAATGGACGATAAGTTAAAAAATAATGACAAAATATATTCTTGGAAGTGTTAGAAGTAATACAGGATTTTTTACCCCGACATTAAGCTCGGTTTCTTTGCGAGAGGGGATGAAAGTGTTTGACGATTTTACACCATAACTCCGACCGATAAAACCATAACCGATTTAAATAATTATTTTGTGCAGATCTGATGAATGTAGTTGGATATAGAGGACAGAACTCCTCAGCGGACAGCAGCAACTCCCCTCATTTAAGGCTTAGCGATACTGAATACTTGAATGCCAATTGAATGTCAATGCCACATCAAAAAACAAAATCAAACGCAGACGAAATCGCGGGCGACAACTAGTATTTTATAATACTTAACCGCAATAAAGCTTATTGGGTAAGCGCATTGGGTAGGACCTCGACTTCACTTTCGGGCAGCTCGCACCTCTAACTTTTCTAAGTAAAGTCGTTGGTCATCAGCTAAGAGTTGGTGAAACGTTTTTCTCTAGGCATCACTCAAATCATTAGGCTTCAGATTTAAGCGTTTCCTAGGCTTAGTTGAAACGGACCATAGTCTTATGATCTTCTGCAGTATCTTTTTCATTTAGCTACCTGGTCAAACCGGTGATAGCCCAGTGCGTAGGATTTCGACTTCACTTTCACTTTTCTAAGTTATGAGCGTTTTAAGTAATTAAAATTTCACTTGCTTCAACGGTGAAGGAAAACATCGTGAGGAAACCTGTATGCCTGAGAGTTCTACATAATGTTCTGAAAGATGTGTGGAGTACACCAATCCAGTGAATGTTGTATACGATTATTTTTACGTACCATTACGGTTCCCTTTTAGTTTGCCAATTTTCATAAATCGAACGAATCCGGTCACGTCACGCTCTTAATACGACCCTAAGGCAATATAGAGGAAGATCTAAGAAACGATGATTTCACAACAACCTTTTTGTTAGTTAATCACTCACTCATTGTGTTACACGATATTGTTAATCCATCAAATTGGACATATACCGTGTAAATCACGGTTAACCAACGGATTACACCGGTAGCTTTCGTCTTGCGTGCAGTTCGTAATTAAAATGAGTGCATGGATTTATATAGACTGACGTAATGGTAGTTGCAATTTATAAAAACAGTCAATCAAATCTAGGAAAAAATAGCATAGATGAAAAATTCTTTTCGTATAATAAACAATGTTTTCCTACACGCACTTTATTAGTTGTTATATATATATTATATCATTAAACTCGCTATTTCCCGCGACTTCACGTTTGGGTGGTTTGACAAAGGCTCTAAAGCTATCGCTAATTACCATAAGGTGGTAACTAGCCACGGCCGAAGCCGCCAGGCCAGATCAGAGAAAGTCCAGAAATAATAAATTCCCAACTTGACCCTGCCGGGAATCGAACCTCGAACTTCCAACATAATAAATCACTGTCAGAGTTTGTGTTCTGTACCCACTGGGCCAATCGACCGTCCAACGTCAACAGCCGTTTTTACAGTGAAAAAATGAGACTATCAAAGTTGGTTAGTATTTAACTTTAGTTCATAAATAATCATGGTTTTTTTACTAAGAATAAAAAAGAAGAAGAAAAAGTCTTTATTGTACATACAAATATAAAACCAGGTTAACAAAAAAAAAACGATGTTATACCTACATATAAAATTAAATACGAATAAAATTGTAAGGATGTTATTGAAAGAAATTGTTCCAGATTTTGATGCCTCAAAAACCCTTATAAAGCTTTGTGATCATCATTACAACCACCCATTACTGGCCCACAACAGTGCACAGGTCTCTTCCCCCTATAATCTCATCCCATTATGAGAAGGGGTTAATACCGTAATCCACCACGCTGGTCCAGTGCGGATAGGTTTTTTTTTTGTTAGTACTCGAATATTTCAATACTTAAATGTTCACTAATTAATTCCCGAAGAAATCTTTAAACTTTCCGGAATTAATGAAACTCTTTCGAATGCAAGCCGATGCCTTTACCGAACTTTATGAAAATCAGAACTGAAAATAGGTAATAACAAATAAAAAAACGACGAAGATGCGGAATATTAGTATTAGTAAATAAGTGATCGAAGGATTCAAAGCGTTTTGTACGAAGTCGACCGTTCGAAAGTTACAGAATACAGCAACTGGAGTCTTCAATGGCCACTTGCGTAAATTAAAGGAAGCTGAGCGAACAAAATCAAAGTGAGCGCATTGTTAATATCTTTAAACAATTTTAAACCTTAACTATTTAATGTAAGGGTTACATTACGTTGAAACAGCTTAGCGAGCTTTATATCAGATGTTTACCTTTCTCGGGGTATCGTCAATCATTTCTCCAAACACCGGTGGAAAGTAGGTGATCGCTTAGGAAATAAACTCTCATAGTTATAGTAGCTGCGTGCATTACAACATCGCTATTATTGACCTCCCAGGCGCTGTGATTTTATAAGCCGGAGGTACCGGATTCGAATCCCGAAATATTTTGGAATTTATAATTTTTGAATTACCTCTGCTAAGCGTGTTTATACAGCATACAAATCCATTACGGGTATGGGGTTATATAATTTCCATAACCCTAACAGTGCGATCATTGAGAAATAATTGAAATAGCAGAATTGGGATCAATAACATATGCCTAAACAACCTAACCTACCCACTAATAAAAAAAAATTGAGGCCCTGCTTAAACTAAACTAAATACCTACTATGAATAATAAGATGTGGGGTTTTACACTAATATTTTTTTTTACGACCTTGCACACATCGCCATCCATTTCCAAAGTAAGCGTCGCTTGTGCAATTGGTACTATGATGACTGTTGAATATTTTTATGAATAATATACATATAAATAATAATATATAGTACGCCCACACACTGAAAAACATTCATGTTTATCACACAAACATTTTCCAGTTGTGGGAATGGAACCCACGGCCTTGGACTCAGAAAGCAGGGTCGCTGCTCACTGCGCCACTCGGCCGTCGTCAATTGTTACAAACACCGGTAAAAGCTGTATTATTTTGATATACCTAGCTGACGTTTTATTTCAAAACTGTCATTCCTATTTTTAGGATGTACCTACTTATAAATATCTCTCATAATGTAGTAACTAGTCGCCTCCAATTAAAAAGACATACTTCATTTGTCATTCATTCATTCACTGCCTTTATTAAAAGAATATTTTATAGGCCTCTTTTTCGAACGATGGAACGATGGAGTCTGAGGGGACCCTCGAGCTTAGTGCCCCAGGATACTAACCGTCCCAGCTGTAAGGTAGATACGCCCCTGAACTTGCGGTTGTCAAAATTGTAAATGATATAATTATAACAATGCTTATAATAAAACGAAATGATAATCACAGAGGGGTAAATGTAGACAATAAATAAATAAAATAATAAATAAATAAATAAATATACTACGACAATACACACATCGCCATCTAGCACCAAAGTAAGCGCAGCTTGTGTTATGGGTACCTACTGAGATAGCTGATGAATATTTTTTTATGAATATAATACACATAAATACTTATAATATAAAGATAAACACCCAGACACTGAAAAACATTCATGTTCATCACACAAACATTTTCCAGTTGTGGGAATCGAACCCACGGCCTTGGACTCAGAAAGCAGGGTCGCTGCCCACTGCGCCACTCGGCCGTCAATATATTCATGTCTGTTATTTATGTCTGTTTAGAGATATACGTATATATTTAATTTTTTGTTACATCTGAAATCTACTTAAATGATAAGAAGATAATTACATAATTATCTATTTACCAAACGTACGGATAGATATCGGATTAGATGGGAAGCCTCGGAAGAGGCTTTTAGTTCTGGCGCATGAAACGGTCCTTACATAAAACGGTTAAGTACTACTACAGTAAATATAGACAACTAAATATAAACAACGTAGGTTTCCAGATGAGAATGCACTCGACTATTAGCAGATAAAATAAGATAAATATTATAATTTATAGATTTAGAATGATGGCAACTGTGGAATAGGCACCAACAACTGGAATGTAATTATGATTTTTTATTATTTGACATACGGAACATCAGGGCTTTAACCGTAGCCGCGGCCGCCGCCGAGCCGTACCGCGCAACGCACTTTTCTTTACGTTCCTTCAATCGCTCAGCGTTCCCGCTCACTCGGCGTGAGCGGCGAGCCATTCGCTCTCCAGTCGCGACTGATAAGCGCTGCGTGAAGGTTGTGTACGTGTTTACTGTATCGACGTGTGTCCCGCGTAAAAGCGTAAACCCGTCGCGAATGTGGTAATTAGATCTAACGTGATTAAAAATTACCTTAGATTGTTTTGTGTGTAACCCATAAGTGGATTTGTTGTGTATTGTTATTTATCGTACATTGTATGTGTGTGTGAAACGAACGTTATTTTTTTTCTGTGCGCCCCACTTGGATTTTTCTTCATCTCCGTTTTTGTAGTAAGTTTTAAGTTATGTACAGCTACTTAAACCTGCAATATTAACCTTTAAGTTATTTTATTATACTTCCTCACGCGTCTACGCTTTGGTGTATTTACTAAGAGTACCTAGGTACCTAGTTGAAATAGCAAGTCTTTTTTTTTTAATTATAATAATAGTATCAACCATTTTGATGCAGGCTAAGTATTTATTTAAACGACTTAAAAAAAAGACTGTTGTAAATTTTATGCGTATTTTGCTTATTGATTAGCGATCAAAGGTATTTCGTTTTAATACTGATAGAAATTCAATATAAATAGGTAAGTATGCAGGTTTTCCGTAACGCAGAATTTCTTCTCAGTACACACAAACTGTGACTAATGAAATAAGCACTACTTGGTATAACCTACATAGCAACCTGGTGATAACTACCTACCTGATATGCGTCTTATGGCCCCTCGTAAATTCAATGATTTGATGACACTCGAAAGTCAATGTATATTAGATTTCTGAAGCCCATTAAAATCTTTACATAACGTACTAAAATGCCGGAGATCATAGGATAGAAGCAGGCGTTACTTTGTGGAAATCCATGATATATTATGAAAATTAAGCTTTATTTGCTATACTCCGTGAAAAGCAGGAGACTCTGTATGGTGTAATTTATAATTTCTTCAATCCTTATACTCCACACCAAACAGTTAAGTTAAGACTTAACAATTATTCATTTTTAATTGTTAAGATTTATAAATTTAATAAAAAATGTAAAGTCAACATGTCCTGAGCATGCTCCGGTTTCGGAGCGAAACGTGCGTAGAGGGTACATTGCCGACGATCCGTTTGGTGTGGAGTCTGAGGATTGATGAAATTATAAATTACACCATAAAGATTCTCCTGCTTTTCGCGGAGTATAGCAAATTAAGCTTATTTTTCATAATATGCCGGATATTAAAAAAAAATAAACAAAAATAATTATTAAATTTAAGAAAAACATACATTACCTACCTGGTTATTTATAAAATAACTAACATTTTTCATTAGTCAGCAAAAAATGGTCGTTCGTAAAAATGTCGGTAGAATTGAGTTTTTCTATGGATTCAGTAGGTACCTAAAGTTTATAGTTAGATCGCTCTCAATTCGAGTAGAAATACACAAAAATCAGCTTACTGTTTGTCGGTTTTCACGGGATCCCCGAAATCCACAATTCCCCCTGGATAATAAAGGTCTATTATTATTGTTATTTACATTTTTTCATAACGAGACCTTAAAACTCTGACTAAACAACTTTAAAACTGGTAGGTACCTATCAGGTTATAGATTCATAATAATTATTATTCAATTAGAAAGCTAACTGACTACAAAAACAAATATATAATATAAGAAACACTACCGCTGCACGGAAAACAAGAAAATGTACCGATAAAAACATGACAGCTAGTAACTGTACGCATGCAAAGGCGGACTTATTTTTGCGAATATAACGCAATCAGAAAGCCATATACGAAGGGCATCTCAAAGGGTGACTGTATTGCTGTCAACTGCCAACAGCTTTGTTAGTCTCTTGGTTCTAATTATTTAAGTAACTTCATAATCCTTAGTTAAAGATAAGGAGTTACGGGGATCGGTTTTTGATTCGGATTTCCCGAAACGCATTTTTAAATTTTCGGAGTTATGTGCGTTTTAAATGAAGCAGTTAAAAATCATCATCATTATCATAATCAGCATCATTAACCGGGATACGGGTCTTTTTCCACAATGAGAAGGGGTTACGGCCATAGGCCACCACGGTGGTTTGGTAGACTCCACACACCTTTGAGAACATTATGGAGAAGGCATTCAGGTTTCCTCACGATGTTTTCCTTCACCGTTGAAGCCAGTGATATTTTAATTGCTTACCACGCAAATAAACCCCGAAAGTGAAGTCGAAGTCCCACCAACTAGGCTATCACCGCTAGTTAAATATCACTTGATGTAAATAACGGTGAACATATCGTAAGGATACGTGCATGTGGTGGTGGAGTACGACCCTTAATCCTTCTGCAGGGCTAGCTAGAGACAAATATATCCCCCTATAATATCCCCTGACATGGAATAGAATTAACGTGTCCATCTGCTAAAGCACGGGAACATGGAATAGGAGAAGTTAGCCCCCGTTTTATTATTACACATATATATTATTTGCATATTATCTCCATTTGAGCTCTGAGATATTTTTTTCTTTCCCCGGAGAGATAATTGTCTCCTGTCCATGCTAGCCGAAGTGAGAGGAAACTGGAGGGCTGTAAAGGGCCAGTAGTAGGACGATAATGATGCTATGTACTTGATATATTTACACTGAAACAAAAGTTACTGGTGATGATGGAAATCTATGTAATCGATATAATTACTTTGAAACAAAGTAACGTCTTATTTTAAGGAAGGGTGCATAACTGTCATAACATAACTAAGTGTAATTTGCACTTTGATTGATTTTGGCTGTTCTATTCCAATGGGAGACTGGCTGACAGGCTAAACAGTTTTTGTAGGTCAATGCGGTCTCTAGAGGTTAAAAACTCCGCGATTGTAGCATTGAATAACATGGTAAAGCAAGTATATAATATGGTAGGTTACTCTCGTGCATAATAACTCGCTACCTATTGCCACATGCATTCGTAAAACAATTTTATCGCGGTGCGGATTAAAGATTGCGAAATAAGTAGGTATCAGGATTGTTGGACCAATGTTGCGCTGGTGTCGAGTGGAGGATAGAAATAATAATTAATATCTCGTTAAGTAAGGCGTTCCAAGTTACGCCGCCATTATTGTGCTTAATGGAACTTAACCTCAAGTATGGGCTTAGTCAACGAAACTCGTATCTACAGTTGCTGATGTCAATTTGAAGATCTTTTATATTTTACTAGATGACACAGTGAACTTCGTAAGTGTGGTACTTACGAAGTTCAAAGTGTCTATACAACGTGTAACAGAATTACGAAATAATATTGAAGTATGCATTAGGATATTTCATAAGACAAAAATATTAAATAAAAAAAAGCATATTTATTTTTCCTTACACACGAATTCAAAACATTTAAAGTTATTACTTATGACAACCCTATTGAAGATAAAAGACCGACACGCGCATAATACCTACACTACGCGACGCGTACCTAATAAAGTTATAGGAGTCACATGATTTTAATTTTGCATGTGATGTTTCCGCTGTATTTGATTTCTTTAAGTAAAAACGATGGCAGTGCTTTCCTCAAAAACTGTTAGGTTTTCGGTTTTACATATGAGTCTCGGTGACAGTCCATAATGTACCTCTAAAGCCTGTAAAGTATTATTTCGGTTTTCGTTTACACTTTGTATATATTTAAAGTACCTACCTTATTCAAAGTGGCAATTGAGTTGCAAAAGAGTTTTTAAATTTCGGCTGTTACTTCGAGATTTTCCGATGCGCTGCGCGATAGATGGCTTGGCTAGATATAAGTATGTAGGTACATACGATTATAAAGTTGCCATAAGCCTAACAAAGTAATGCCAATAATCATCACGCTTGGCATTCGGGTCGGTGTCGGTGGTCGGTCTTGTGCTCGAATGCTGGTCCGCTTACATTTTGGACTCTGTAAGGTTGTCTTTGTTGGAGTCTCAAAGCACCAAGAGCCGATAAGGTTGGATATATCGGAGGCTAAGTGGTAGCCACTAGACCAATCCTGACGACACAAGATCTTGGGAGACTGTAGGTTTCACAGCTTCCTTCAAATGATCTGTCCAGCAACGGACGTGCTACGGTTGATATTATAATGATGGCCTCACAAGGTACCTACGTATTTTTCATAGTTCGCGTTCGAGGCTGTTTTTTTTTTTATTAGAAGTCATCATCATCACTGCAACCGATTGAAGCCCATTGTTGGACATAGGTCTTTTGTAGGGAGTTCCAAAATCCACGGTCCTAGGCCGAATTAAATTAATTCAAAAATTCAAAACCAACGTTCGTCGGTTCTACGAGCAGTGGCGTGCATTGAGGGTATGAACAGGGTATGCAGATGATATAAAATTGAATAAAATCAATTTGTTCAATTTTATATGTATGAGTTATGTAGGAGTAGGATAGGATTATTATACTCTTACAATGCCCATCCTCAAGTTTTTTATAGCTTGTACTGGAGACTTTCTTCATTTTATATCCTCTGCATACCCTTTTCTTTATGCACACTCTATGCACACTCTATGCACTATGCACTGCACTCTCTACGAGCTGTGTGTATTAAATAATAACAAGTATTTAAAATTAAATAACAAGTGTGTCAAAACTTCTCAAGTAGGAATTTGAGAAATAAGTAGTAGGTAGGAGCATTTATCATGTTATCAGAGATAACGAAAAAATTTGAATGTTTCCCATCCGTCTTTAATCAGTTTATTAGGTTTTATCAGCTATAATATCAGCTTACCTAATTTGCTTAGTGCTTAAAATCTTTCTCATATCTCAATTTTTAGGCCAAGTTCAGAATATGGCTAACTACAGGGCATGATTCTCTTCTCAGAATTTGAATTTACATCTTAGTTTACCACGCTGGTCAAGCACGCATTGGTAGACCTCACGCGCTTTCGAGAACATTATGGGGAGCTCTCACGAATGCAGGTTGCCTTAAGATGTTTTCCTTATTTGTTAAAGAAAGTGATAAAATGCAATTGCTTAAAACGCACGTAAAAGTTAGAGGTGGCCAAAGGCTTGCCCATTAGGCTATCACTTCTTTAATATAATGTATTTACTCTTCAGTGTAGATAATATTAAGTAAGTATGTATTATCACTATAATATAGTAAGGAGCAAATTTTAAAATAAATACCTGCATCAGGTTATTAATTTGGTAAATATAAAAAAATCCGAAAAAAAAAACGGAAAAATATCATCTGAGGTCTATCGAGGTCTTCAGGTTTCGGGATTCCCGATTTCCCACCTAAGCTGTTTTAACTCTTAGATGTTGGCGATAATTTCTTTCGTATGGAAATATTGTAGCAGAGATAAAAGGACGTTTTCTAAAATTGAAACTATTGAATTGCTAGATATATTTATGACCCCCAAAAGTAATATTATATAGATACATATTATTAACCTAATAGTTTTTGAGCAAACCGCTGCTAGTTTTTACGGAAAGAAATCACATGCAAAATAAAAATCGTGTCACTTTACTAATGACGCGTCGCGTAGCGTAGGTACTATGCACGTGTCGGCCTTTCATCGTCAAAAGAGTTGTAATAAGTAAACAATTACATAGTATGTTTTGAACTCATTTGTATGGATAAATAAATATGTTTCTTTTGATTTAATATTTTTACAGGGTGATACGTAAGTTACATACAATAAACACAAAATTGTTCGGTTAGCCTTTAAGGTTTAAGAATTCAGTGGCGTGCATAGAGGGCAGGATATTGTATGCAGATATAAAATGAAGAAAATCTACAGTACGTGTTATAAAAACTTAGGAATTATCTAAAGCCTACCCTTAAGTATTTATCTGCATTCAAGCAAGATTCTATGCCTATGCTACTAACAGAATGGACTATTATTTATTTATCCATGTTCACAGTCCAAGGCTCAAAACAAATCTAGTTAAAATTTCAAAAGTCTATATCTGCCGTTTCACGCGAACTAAACAACGTAATTTAATTTATTATAGATGGAACGAATGTGAAGGCCAGTTCGCGGTCGTTTTATCGGATTCCATGCTGGTGCATATTTTATCACGGTCAAGAGATTTTATAATTATGCTGTTGCATACATTAAACATTCATAAGGAACCGCGGTTGTAATATTGAAGCTCGGTGACGTGTGGTTTTAGAAAATAACTTAGTTTCGCTTTTATTTCTGTGATGAGAAATTTGGTCTATTTATGTTTTTAACGACCTCTCTGGCGCAACGGTGAGCGTAATGAATTTTAGGAGGTCCCGGGTTCGATTCCCGACAGGGGCAATTTGGGAATTTATCATTTCTGAATTTTCCCCGGTCTGGTCTGGGCCGTGGCTAGTTATCACCCTGCCGACAAATACGTGCCGCTAAGTGATTAAGTGTTCCGTTGTGATGTCGCATAGAAACCAATTGGGGTGTGACTAACCCACTCACATCGATGCAACAATTCCCACTTGGTGAGATTGCAGTCAAGGGCTAACTTGTAGTGGAATTAAAAAAAAATAAAAAACGTAAACGTATAGACAGCAGCATTGCTGTTCGCAGGCACATGAACTTATGCCACAGGTTGATGGACACAGGGCGACACTTTCAATAATTAATTTATTTCAAGTAGGCCATATATAAACACTTTAAACGCCAAGTCCGTCTGTTTGTAGTGACTCTACCACCAGTTTGGACAGCAGATCCTACCAAGAAGAAGCCAGCAAGTTATAGGCTATTTATTATATGAAATAGAACAAAGTATATTAATATCCCGATTCCCGAGCATCATGACATCGCTCTATTGCAAAAGCACATTTCATAATAAATAAATATTCTACGACAATCACATCGCCTTCTAGCCCCAAAGTAAGCGTAGCTGTGTTATGGGTACCTACTAAGATGACTGATGAATATTTTTATGAACATTATACATAAATACTTATAATATGCATATATAAACACCCAGACACTGAAAATCATTCATGTTCATCACACAAACATTTTTCCAGTTGTGGGAATCGAACCCACGGCCTTGGACCAGAAATCAGGGGCATTCCCCAATCGGCCGTTAAACTTAGCAACTTAGTTAACTTAGCTTTTCTAATAATAATTTTTCTGACAATTAATTTTCTTCAGGTTCAAACTTAGCATTCCATTATGTAATCTTACAAGATAATCAACAGCAAAGCTCGTCTCTCATTATTCGCTCTTTGTTTAGTTTGTATTAAGTCTATACAATACGCTTTCGTTATCACATTGGGTAACCGAACGCCCACCCATGTCTCTATTTGCCAAATCACCGTACATTCACTGCGATGGGTGGTCCGATCCTTACTAACGATTATATCATGAACTTACGACAAATTTCGCAATACAAATAGTATTGCGAAATTTCAAAAAGTTTTACGTATTTAAAGTATTTACGTATTTAAGTTTAAGTTTGTTGTGGGCTATTTTAAGAACAGCACAGTTAGCATGGGCAGGTGACAATTATCTCCCGGGGTAAAGGATACAAAATTATCTTCTCCCATAGCTTTATTAACTCTGAACACATTGGCACACAATTGAAAATAACATTTATGTAATATATTTGTAATTAAAAGCTTCTCCTATTCCATTTGAATTTGAATTTGAGTTTGAAAATTTTATTCTTAACTTAACCGTAAGTTGCTGCCGTTTGCGGATAAAAATCTACTCGTATGTAGTAATAACACCTACTGCGATCACCAACTCGCCCTATTATATAGTTAAAGGCTATAAATGAATATTGCTTAATTGTGACGTAAAAATGTACACTTTCTGAAACAGTAAAAATTTTCCCCACCATTTTGAAAAAAGCAGGCGTTACATTGCGCAATTCCCAAAAAGCAATTAACATCCACACATTAAGCTTAACTTCCGCGGAAAGCAGGAGAATCTGTACGGTGCAGTTTGTAATGTCTTCAATCTTTGTACTATACACTTTTGTATTTTTGTGTTTGTTTTGTTTTTGTATCACACTAAACTAGATAATATATTAGCACTTCTTTATGTTAATTTTTTTATTTCTCATTAAGTGAAACTGTTTCTTTTGAGAATAAATGACATATCTTTCGCAGTGTACTTACTATCTATGCAGGTTTCGCTCCGACGCTGGAGCATCATCAGGAGATGTTGACTTCACAATGAATAATTGCTAAGACTGGCTTATCAATTCTTCATTATGAAACCAACAACGGTTTATTTCTCATCTGTAACTACACTGCTAACTGCTATACTTAGCAGTTAGCAGAGTTCTGCAATTATTGGTTTCTTACTCGGCATTAGCAAACCAATCAAAAGATTCCTATCTACACAAGTAGCACAAATCGAACAAGTTAAATACTTCTTAGAGCTTGTATTAATTAATTATTCTAAAAGGCATGTCCTTATGAGGAAGATCCAGAGGAAACTGGCATGGACTAGTATTTATAACTATAAGCGACATTTCTTGCATTCGATTTATGAAAGGCTCTTCGATTTTTAAATTAACTCAGAGGACGCTGCTGCCCGTTCTTCGTTACATTAGCTAACAATACTAAGTCGCCTCGGACGACACCTGCAGGAATAAAGAGGGTTGTTGAATAAGCGTACCCTACAAATCAAAATGTTTCCAAAAGAAGCTTTATTTAAATAATCTTTAAACCTCCTTTAGGATTTTATTTCATTCGGTCGGTTAAGCTAATCCGGCGGTAAAGGCTTGATACGCCACTGTTCGGAACGCTTAAGAGGGGTCTACATTGTCGTGAAATAAAAAATGCAGGTTTATAAGTTGTTGGCTTGGCTTTACCTATCGATGTAGGCAGATAATAAGGTTTTGCGGCAAATTTTTATAACACCACATATTAACAGATTAGTTTTTAAAAGAAATATGACTGTAACCTGCGAATAAGACTTGAGCCTGGGTTCCACCGAAACCAGTTATTTTTTTAAAAGCACGAGAAAAAAAGGTTTCGAACCTCTGGTCAATCAATCAATCAAAAATACTTGATTGCGCACATAAAACAAAATAGAAATAAAATATATAACAAAGTTACAAAGTAATAATTATCACTTATAACTTACAGTCATTTCTTCCAGGCATCCATGATATCAACAAGGACGTACTACTGTATCCTTCTTTATACAGTGTATAGAACTGAATAATGAAGGATACGTGTATTTCTAAACTCGTACGCGCCCGTATTGAGTGAAGTTCTGGTTTAAACATCCGTTTTGGGGCAGCCCTCATTAGGTCCCATACAATTTAACCGCGGCTCTTGAAATTCCAAAACCACGTATCGGGCCCGAGTCAATAAAACTAAGTTACAACGGACCCTCGTGGGAAGTGTTCGCGATCGATACTTGAAAACAGTTGTGCGACTGACAATGTACAGTGACCACCAAAAACCACTAAGTCTACTTTTTTACACACATATTAGGCCATGAATGCATGCAATCTCACCTGCTGGTAAAACCCATGCCCCCAATCGGCTTCTTCGCGATATTATGAAGGAACGCTGGATCGCTTACCGGCACGTCTTTGTCGGCAGGGTGGTAACTAGCTGCGTCTGAAACTTTCTACCGGACCTTACAAACCAAAGAAAATTCTGAAATTATATTTTCCAAATTGTCCCTGCTCCTTGACCTCCAATTTCCGCTGCGCTACGGAGGTCGTCAAAAACTAAACGTTATACGTGTAAACGTGAATACTGAACCAGTGGGGTATTTTAATTGACAAATATCATGATTTTATTCACTAGCATTGGAACTTATATGATTAGAACAGATAAAATATGTGCATGTTATCACGACAACAATGCCAAACTAAACTGACAGATCTAAAAGTTGTGATTTTCTTTACGCAACGTTGCCCGTAAAATAGATCTATTTTACGTCCTGTAATTTTTGTCTACTTTAATAATTTATGTCCAACAGAATTAACACTGTTGTCGTGATAAACTGTCAATTATTTGCCTGTTATAATTGTTATATATTGTGTTATAATTATCATAGCCCATCAAATTGTAATTAGAATAGAATAAATCATACGTTGTTATTATATTAAAAATAATGAAATCGATTGTTAAACAACCAGAAACTATTCTTCCATAATAACAACGTATCATTTATTCTATTCATGAGGTCATTAGTTATTAAAAATTCAGTTACGATTCTTATATCATAACACTTAACAGTAGTTTGATTGTTTGTTTAACGCTTCGTTACCTTGGTTAAATAATAATTTTCATAATGTCTGGAACACTTTCGGGCCTTGGCGTACCTACGAAGTTGCATGCTTTTTTGTTTGTACGTATGCCAGTGGCTATATCGTTTAAATTGGACCGATTTACCGAGAGACCAAAGTGTCAACACTTTGGTCGAAATCGAAAAAATATGTTTTAACATTTTGATAATCAGAGTGCTACAACTGTCAAGATATTAAATGAAAGGAACAGATTTATGATAAAAAATTTCAACTTATGATTTAGAAGCTATATTATGAATTAATTCCACAAGTTAATCAAACCTAATACCACTTGAGCATAAAGTTACTTTTATGATCCGTTAATACAGATTACCAATGTTGTGCCAATGCTGCTATTAATTAATCATTTGAATACCACACGAGTTCATTTATATTTATAGATTTGTAGTTACATTTATATTCTATAATGCAATCCTGTATAGATTTAGCAGAGTCGGTTATTTTTTGAACCCGCATGTATTTAGTTACATAGTTTCAACAATTCCTTTAGGATGTATTTTTATTTTATCTTTAATTTTGTTCGTAACTATGTACTAGTTATAAAACTGTAGGCAGATGACAACCTCCCTGTGGCACATTTAATTAACCCGGGTTCGATTCCCGGTAGGGGCAAATTGGGAATTTCTAATTTCTTGTTTTTTTTTTTATTCTGGTCTGGTGGGAAGCTTTGGCCGTGGCTATAAGCACCCTACCGACAAAGACGTGCGGGTAAGCGATTTAGTGTTCCAGTGCGATCTCTCGTAAAAACCGCTTAGGGGTATGACTACCATACTCCCGAACAGGTATGCCCGCTACCATCTTAGATAGCATCATCGCTTACCACCAGGTGAGGTTGCAGTCAAGGGCTAACTAGTAATGGAATAAGAAAAATCAATGGATTTAAAGTTTCCTAGGATTATGGATCATTAAATGTAGGAGGACGTATCTGTTGACTCATTGAAGCATATCAATGAATGAATTTTGTTAGCGAGCGTCCCACGCGTGTCGAGTCGCGGGAAGGGAAATGTTTCTTGGCCTCGTGAACAGATCGGATTACACTTTTGTCACTAACTGTACACTTTGTATTGGATTCAAAAGTACTTATCGGCTACTTATTGAAACTTACCATAATTAACCCTCGTGATTTGTAATTGAACGTGCTAAGGTAGCCAAAAGAGAAATTTATTCTTTTAACATAACAAGCACAAGTATAGTAAAGTACCTACTTTTTGGTTTAATAACATAGCAGCAGAATGTTAATTTATTGTAGTAATAAAAGAATAAGTTGACAACCTACCTGGCGCAACAGTAAACGTTGTTTTCATTTCAGTTTAAGTTTACAGGCTCGATCCCCGCTGAAGATATTAGGTCGAGGAAAAATTTAATTAGTTTCTTTTGGTCTGGTGGGAAAGCTTTGGCTACATACCACCGACAAAAACGTGCCACACAGCGATTTCGAGGTCCGGTACGTAGTCGCGTATAAGCTGATTAAGGGTTATGGTTTAACATACTGACATAACAGGTTAGCCCGATACCATCTTTGCTTGCATCTTGACTTACCACCAGCGGGATTTCAGTCAAGGGCTAACTTGTAGTGGAATTAAAAAGAAGTTTTGTTAGCGAGTGTCCCACACGTGTCGTGTCGCGGGAAGGGAACCGTTTGTTAGCTTCGTGAACAGATCGGATTGCACTTTTGTCACTAACTGTACACCTTGTATTCGAGTTCAATTACGTATCGGTTCCTAATTATTATACAATATTTAATTGTTAAGGATACAAAGCATTTTCACTATAAGCCTTAGGTTTGATCTCTGGTTGAACCAAAAATTTGATAGGTTTTGGTGTTTTCCGTCAGGATATTTTCAAAAGGTACCAACCAGAAATAGGATTACTTTTAGCCATCTCCGTGCCTCGGAGAGCACGCTTAGCTTTTCACCCCATTCATCCAAAATTTGATAATTTCCTCTTCCCCACAAAAGAGACCTGTCCAAAGGGTAGAACAATATACGATCTTTAAAAATGTATTATACTTACCTGTTTCAACAAAAAATATGATATGGGAAGTTCAAATTAAAAAACCAAATAGGTATTTATTTAATTTACAAATGTTATGTGTGAAATCAATTCCAAAATGTACTAACGTTATGTTTTTTTTTTTTTTTTTTTTTTTGATTATCCTCAACGGCTAAATCATTTATTCAGCTTGTTTAAAAATATTATTAAAAAACATTCTAGTTTTTATTCCTTAGTGTGTTTAGTTACTGTCTTGGCTAATTATCAGTAACTGATTAGCACAAATTAATAATTAAATTTTTATATTGATTACGTATTTTTATCGCCTTTAATGACATTCACTAATAATGAACTAAAAAGATGCTGTATTTAATCTTTTATTTTTTTATTGTTAACCAAGCACATCATCGAAAAGTACTCTTATGTTAAACATATTAAGACTAATAAGGAGCTCGACTTTACTTTCGGGGGGCCGAGTTCGAATCCCAGCTCGCACCTCTAACTTTTCCAAGTTATGTGCGTTTCAAGTAATTAAAATATCACTTGCTCCAACGGTGAAGGAAAACATCGTGACGAAATCTGCATGTTTGCGAGTTCTTCATAATGTTCTCAAAGGTGTGTGGAGTCCACCAATCCGTACTGGGCCGGCGTGGTGGACTTCGGCCTTGACCCTTTCACGGGTCTCCTCCCACTTCGGTCTCGTAGTGGGAGGAGACCCGTGCCCTGTAATGGGTTGACGCGATGTTGATGATGAATATGTACATTTTACATAATTATGTTGATGATGAATATGTAAATAAATATAATTACTGAAAAATAATTCGTGTACGTGGACTACTGAAGAATAAACTGTATTTCTGTAGTCAGCCATTTTTAATTTTAAATTAAAATTGTAAATTACACAAGCGAGCAATTAGTGGGAGATGAAAAAAATACAAACTGTAAAATGTGTGTATATTTTCAATGAATTTATTATTTTAAAGTAGGTATTTACTTACGTAGGAACCTACTATTCGTTTTGTAACTCACAAAGTATTTTATTCTACATACAACCTTGACTCTCAATTGTCGGTACGTAGGTATCCATCTAAGTACTCAGCAGTACTTAATACTCGGTTTGTATAATCGTCTTACCATTAGCGCATAATTATTCTCAGGATAAGATCAACTATTAGTTCTTTGAGTTTGCACGTCAGAAGTTACCTCCATTCTTGTACTATAAGAAAAAAGTCCATTTTATTATGTGTGATGAACATGTGTGTTTTTCAGTGTCTGGGTGTTTATCTGTATATTATAAGTATTTATTTATATATATATATAAATGCAGTATATATATATATATATATATATATATATGTGTTTATTTATATGCACCACCTACCTCTCTTCTTGAGCTATGTTTTACGCCTTTGGTTGCCTGGAAGAGATCGCTATGTAGCGATAAGGCCGCCAAGTTGTATACTTTTCATTATTTTTTTATTTTCAATTTTTCTATATGTTTATGTGGTGTACAGTAAAAGTTTATTCATTCATTCATTCATTTATAGTGCCTACCCATAACACAAGCTATGCTTATTGTGGGGCTAGATGTTTGTATTGTCGTAGTATATTTATTTATTTATTTTATAAATTGTAGTACCTACACAACTTCTTTATAATCATTATCACTATCGAGAGGAGTTTGGCTGTCCAAGAGCAAAGTCAAAGTCAAAGTCAAATATGCACATATATGGCACTTTTGATGCGTAGGTACATTACATGTAAAATATAACATAGAAGTGAGTTGATGGCGGTAACTAAATTCGTCAACTTAAGACTAAAGCTACGAGGGTTCCAAACGTGTCCTGGTCTAAGAAGAAGCCCACAACAAACTTAGCCAGTTGTTTTTTTTTGTTATCACCATCTCAGAGCGATTGGTTTACAGGTTGATGGGCACAAACATTTTTTGCATACCCTGCGAAGTGTTGCTCTGTTTATACGTTATGGTTTTCTTCTGGGCTATCGACTTTATCCACTAAAAAAAAAAAAAATACATAACATACACCTATTGGCACACAACGAGAAATTTCTATTAAAACGTCACAATTTTTTTTCAATTTTCCACTTTGCACATTAATCCGGATATCAAAATTCGTTTATTTGCGCGACACCATAAATGGATTACCTAATTCTTTATAAGTAATTGTATCATATTTCAGCATTTTCCATTCAGTAGATAACGAGAAAATAGTCTGTTACGGACATACACGAATGTGATTCTACATAATTTGTTTTTCAATAAGGGCTCCGTACCTTAAAAATGTTAGAGTTACAAATTAATTTTAATAAAAATTATATGCAATCGACTGTTTTTATTAATAGATATATGCATGCATATTTCTGAAACCGATAGTTTTAATGCTCTAAAACCGACAGTTTTCCTTGGACACGGAGTATTTCAATCCCTAGGATATGCATGCAGCATTCTTGGCACCATTCGACGCGGCCGTGAGCAGCAATTAGTTTAGTTGTAGGTTTTATTTTAACATTATCAATGAGAAACAAACAAACAAACAGAAATGAATATAATTCGCATTTATATTAGCATATTGTACAAGATGACGCCAGGCATTGGCGTGCACTGGATTTCTTACCAAAGTATTCATACAGTAGAAAATTGCATATAATGGCAACAAGTCTCCTCCTATACGAGCTATATAGCTCATATATAAGATATATAGCTCGTATAGGAGGGTAGGCAGTGCTTTTGTGCATGTATGAAGTCCACTCTACTGACGCCAGGGTTTACGTAACATGACACCTATTATATCTATAGGAGGTAGGTACTAATCTCAACATAAGGTTCATGCTATAAAAACGAAATATAAAAAACACTTAATAAAGTACCTACAAACTGAACCGCGATGGTCAAAGAACTCTTACAAGCCAAATTGTAAACAAAAAAACAACTATCTGGAACTATGTATTAAAAAAACTATTATATATATAAAAAAACTACCTCATGGGTACAAAAGTTACGTACGCAAATAAAAAAAGAACCAGTCATGTTAACCTTGGGAATAAAAACGTTGAGAATTATCTCTGCCATTAATTTCAGATACATTATCGAATAAAAAATGAGCCATCAATCAAAAAGCGCCATTATTCCCTAGGGCATTTAAATCGTGGCCGCACTGTAAATAAAATTAGTGTCACTACAATAACAGGTACCCACTATATACATGCGCAGATACCAGGTTAAATATAAATTAAAACAAACCGCGAAATCCCCCTTTGCTATGTGCCTTAAAATCTACAATAAATTAGATGCAGGACTAAAAAAAACAAACCTACGCGTTTTTTTTTTAGAAAAATCTGCCGCATTGGCTGTGTAAAAAATGTTTCTATACAATATCCGAGTATATGACTTCGAATTAAAAATAATATTATTTTGAAATTATTATGATAACATTGATATTACCTGTATAATTTAATTATTAACTTTTCAATGCTTGTTCAACAAGATTTTGCAGACATGTGTAATGATTGTTCTTGTTGTGCACTTTACATTTCGCATGCTTAATAGTAGAATATGAAGGAATGTTATATTATAATAAAACCCCATGTAAGCTCATATTCAGCGAATAAAACTTCATTTCACTAACAAAAAGATTGATATAAATAATTTGGCTTCAAATATCAAAACTTACTATTAAAAAGAGGGAAAGAAAGCAATGAAAACTCTCAGATACATTTTTTTATTGTTAAGTAACTCAATAATAGGAGAATTGCTGCTTTTATTGAATGCGTTTCCGTTTTTGAAGGGCATCCTATGTTATATATAGCATCTTAGGTAACAAACAAAAAGTGTCTAAGACACATAAATCCCACCTCTGATGCGATCGGGCAAACAATACGCGATCTTGTATAAAATATTCATGACTGATATAGTAGACACCGTGATCAAGTTTACTGATTTCAAGAATCTGAATATCAAATAAATCTTGGCCACCGGTTACATAAGCTCAATGTATTCATCCATATAATCCCATTTGACTAACCGCATAACTAACTTGCTCTATACAAAGAAAGATCACCGCTTCGCAATATCTAATTACTATCTCTTGACTATCTCCGAAGGCATTCATCTCCCGATATCGATCTGCAGGAATGGCAACGAATGAGCAAACTATTGTTCAAAGCATTACGACTGACAGATGGAAGCCTGTGATAATGACGATCCAAAGACATCGAAACGCTTTATTCGTTATCAAGTATAGATGGGACAAAATATTAAAATTAATTTCGAGAAAAAGGGAAACAATGGTTTCATTATACCTTAAGTACAATAAATGCCCGAAACACAAAGTGACCTATCAGATGACAGGTTATAACAATTAACAATTGTAGAACAATCTTCTTTTTACGGGGGTACCCTTCAAAACTACGGTATAGGTTGTTCAAGGGGCTGACAAATTCTTCAAAAGCCGGCAACGCTTTGATCTTCATGGGCGGCACTCAACATTAAAAACCCGTTGCTCGTTGGCCACTATTTACATATCGATATATATATAATAAAAAAATCCCTCGGGAACCGTTTGAATTTTGAGCAAAAAAGTATCCTGTATCTTCTCCCAGGATGTAAGCCATCTACGTGCCAAATTTCGAGAAGCCATTTATGTGCTAATTTACGGCGTGATTGGTTTACTTGACGCGTAGTGCGAAGGTAACGAATTACATACAGACAGTCCCGCATTCATAATCATTATCATCAACCCGTTACCGGCTGACTGCAGGGCATGGATGTCCTCTCAAGATGAGATTATGGTCCACGATGATGGCTGAGTGCCATTGGTAGACATCTTCACATGGGTTCGGGGAACAAGGAGCACTCAGGCATGCAGGTTTCTTCACGATGTTTTCCTTCACCGAAAAAGCAAGAGATGTTTCGTTCATCATCGTCATCATCATATCAAACTATTAAGGCCCACTACAAGGCATGAGTGAGGGGTAAAGGTCTGTAGTTCACCACGCTGGCCCAGTGCGCATTGGTACCAGGTGTTGCGTAGATGTTTAGTTGCAAAATTAAAAATGCACTTACTAAACTCTAAAAAGCACCCCTCTTCTCAGTCCAGTTATAAGTTATGTCACAAACTTATCGAAGCCATAGCCAATAGGCGATTCGCGCCTTTTTAATGTAGTACCAGCTGTTACCCGCGGCTTTGTCCGTGTTTTTTTTGGTTTATCATAAGTCCCGCGGGAACCGTTAATTTTTTTGAAATAAAAAGTCGCCCTTGCGTTAATCCAGTTTATAACATATCACTATTCCAATTTTCAGTCAAATTGACTGAGTTGTTTTCCCGTGAAAGAGTAACACACATCCATCCATCCGTCCATACAAAGTTTCATATGTTAGTACTATGGAATAGAACGCTAAATAATGAAGCTCCGCTATTCCCTTTAAATCTCTTTGTGACGTGCCAATTTATAATTTGTTCCGGGCCCGCCGTACTCCTTTTCGTAATCGACTGGTAATAATTGCGGGTAATTCATTTGCAGATTCAAATCGCAACATGCTTGACAACATAATTCCACGATTCCTGAATAATGGCGCTAATCCTGAACGTTAGCAAGAATAATCACTTGGGATTACTTGACCAATAAATTATGAAGTACATTTGTGTGCGGGGTAACTGTCTCTAATGGCTTAGCGGGCTGAAGTGGTTCTCATGAGAAGCCAATCTCATGCGAAGAGCAGCAGAATCTTTACGATGTTAATAATTTCTTCAAAAAGAAGTTTAATGTTCATTTTATATCATGGAATTCCGCAAAGTAACGCCTGCTTCAAAGCAATATTTTGGATTATGCAATATAAAGAAATATGTATTACGACAAAACACATATATCGCCCTCTAGCCCCCAAAGTAAGCGTAGATTTTGTGGATGGGTAGGTACTAAGATAACTGATGAATATTTTTATGAATATTAAACATATATTTATAACTATATAATCACCCAACCACTGAAAAACAAAGTGTCACACAAACATTTTACAACTGTGGGAATCAAACCCACAACCTTGGATTCAAAGAGCAGGGTCATTGCGCCAATCGGCTGTCTATGTTATCACCGCTTTTATTAGTTATTAACTTAAAAGTACTAAATCACTGGATCTAAATTTGCCAATCGGGTGAGCTATCAGTATCGATTTTAGTACAGTTATCATTTTGAATTTTTGGGTTTAGCTAATGGCAATTTAATTTTATTCGTACAAAGACTGTGTCGCCGGTGGTATAAGGAATATAGGTATTAGTCTAGTCCACCTTGAATTGGATCGAAATTGTCGCTATTAATTTGTAAATGTGAACGTAAAGCTACGTCATCAACGTTCAAGTCTTGTTGGAGACTGCTGGGCAGAGCCACGGATACATCTTGTCTTCATGTCAGAGAGGGAGATAATATGAGGGTTGGCGGGCTTCGGTTACAAAAGACTTGGGTGGTAATTGGTCGTTATTTTATACATAAAATAAAAAACGGTTACAGCACTGTATCGTCATACTAGATGGAGCTAAAAATCTTTTAAAAGCTGGCAGAGGTACTTAGAATTTACGATTTGCATTCTAAAATTAAATATTTGATATCAACCCGTATGTCATAATCTTCCAAACGCCAACCCCTTTAGGTTTCTTTGTGTCGTCAAATAACTAAATTTCATAGATGAATACATCCTCAATGGAACTAAGCTTCTTTCGATTTTTTTTGATAAAGAAGGACTTTAAACACACATTTCATCAACTGAATGATTGACTAGGATAAATAAATAAATAAATATACTACGACAATACACAAATCGCCGACATCTGGCTCCAAAGTAAGCGTAACTTGTTATGGGTACTAAGATAGCTGATGAATATTATAATATACAGATAAACATCCAGACACTGAAAAAAAATCATGTTCATCACACAAACATTTTTCCAGTCGTGGGAATCGAACCCACGGCCTTTGACGCAGAAATTCGGGTCGCTGCCCACTGCGCCGATCTGCTGTCAAATCGAACCATTATTAAACATTTGCACAACGTCTTTCATTTTAGTTTAAAATTATAACATAGAAGAAAAGCGTTAACAAAATACTGCTGTAATGGAAGTGTGAAAGATACAAAAAGTAGCAAGCGCTTACTCCCAGCTATTTAGTAGTTTAACAATATAATTAAGTCTGTTTTTAGTGCGGATATATTCTATTAACGGGTACCATGTACCGGTCTGCCTACGCCATTGATATGATACGGGTGGGAAGTTGGGCTGTTAACGCTTACAAAACAGAATGTTTCTTCAGTTATTTCTTTCTTTTAAAACAGTTATGTAATTATGTATTCCAGTAGGAAGTTGTAATGCAAACAGCTCATGGTTACTTACTTAATCATATGTATGTGTGGAGTTAAACTAACTAGATAATTTTAAATATATTTTCTTGGTATTATTACTGATGCAAATAAGTACGTGGCGCGCATGAAATATTAATAGACTTTAATTTTTTTAGCAGCGTGTCTGTGTGTGTGTATCAGTCTGTCTGTAGCATCGTAGCTACGGATGAACCGATTATGTTTGTTTTTTTGTTTTAAAGCGAATTAGTCTGATGAGTTCTTAGCTATGTTTGATGAAAATCGGTCAAAGAAAGAGAAGATACCAAAAATTGGTATATTGTTTAATCACTCCCTCAATATTGGTATCAAATACTTGACTAGTAGAATAATGAACACTTTACTAAAAGGGTATCAGGAATATTAACTTAAGAAATTAAAACTAAAAAATAGTGATATTTTCAATTACTTAAAATGCACATATCTTAGATAAGTTTGAGGTGCGTACTGGGATTCGAACTCTGCCCCCGAAAGTGAAGTCGAGCTCCTACCTACTGCGCTATCACCGCTTTATTTAAAATGGCAAAATCCAAAATTCATTTATACAAGTGTTACTTTATAAGCAACCTTGCCCGGCAGTACGCGCTCTTGGTTTAACGTGCCCAATGAGTACTACAGTATGAAGTACGGGATAACTATATGCTGTCTGTAAGCCTATACCCAGTGTTGCTAATTCATTATGCTGACGTCAATGAAAGAATCTGTCAACTTAACCTGGACACTCGTACAAGAAATACTACCTACATTGCTTTAACACCACTTCCGACGATATGTGCGACGACTCCACCAGACCTTTGACCATCTATTTCGGGAGGGACCCCCCTCCCCAAGTAACTAATAAGAAAGAGTACCGCATTGAAATCCTATACCGGCTTCGTAAACTCCATCATAAGTGACCTCACGCGGTCCTATAATACATAAGCGTTATAATAAGAGCACCAATAAAAATCCCTTTGTTTTATTTGTCATATTAGTTTTAGTTTACTAATGTGTTTGTAATGTATGGAGGAACTGGAACTGTTAAAATATTAATATAAAATTGTGAGAAATCAAGAACTTAAACAAAAACCTTACTATTAATATTAAGCACATTGTGTTTACACATATTTAAAAAAAAAAAAAAGGCATATTATTAGTGTGGCGAACGTGTCACGTGGCAAAAAGCTTATCTGCAACACGCAAAGACGCTAAAACGGCTGTTAAAACAAAGATAACTTCGTCTAAAAGTAAAATCCGAAAAGCAAACTATTCGGTATATTGCTATTCGGTATTCATGTTTATTCATAAATTTATCGTGATTATTTGAAAACCGGAATTATGGCGCAGATTCCGATAGAACCGTTCTTAGAGCGTTGCAACATTTTTTATATGTCAGACTGCTTGTCTGCTTACTCATAATCTCTATTAGTTGTTAACAGATAAAAAATATTGATGCGGGTTTAACTATTGACAGGCTGACAGAAAGCGGTTGGTTAGAATTCAGAAACCTTTGAGTATGGAAACCGTAAGGTCAATGTATCTAAAATAACCTATGTATCCACTGACCTAAAAATAAAACTAAATAAGTATAAACAAAACAAATATATGTATCTATAGTAATATTATAAAGAGGGAGATTTCTTTTATTTGTTGGTTCTTTTGTTCCATTTCTTCGCCAAAAGAAAGCTTTATTATCACAAAGTTATGACTAAAATTTAATCTAAAAAAAATTGGAAGATCTTTAATAAAATTGTAATAATGTAAACCAAAGAAGCAGCTAAATTTGCTGTTCCACTTTTTTTTAGATCACCGGTAGAAACAAAGTTTGTTTCAATTGTACCTCATTATTCTTTTTATTCGAATAAATAGTTTTATCATCAAGGGTATTTACATAGATGTAAAAAACTTTTTTATATATCCTACCTGACATTTTACGTAGACTTTTATCGCGATTAAAAAAAATGTAGGGACTAAGTAAATCTGTTATTTCTAGAGCTAGACTAAATTGAAATAGTTATGTTTCTAAGGATCTCCAACTTTCTTTCAAATAAATTATTGCCTATGTTCCTTCCTGATAATAAGGCTTTCATTTAGTAAAGAAATGATTAAAATCAGTGCAGTACTTTCGCTGCACTGATTTTATTTGCTGTCAACCTTTTTTTCAATTTTACAAATTATTATTTAAAACATCTTGACCATACACTTTTTTGCTCTGTAACTTTGGGTTAGACGATAATTATGAATAACTGATCCATCACTGACATATATATACATAAGATAGAATTAAAAATGTCCGGTGTCACCTCTATCATATCAAAAGCCATGCTGGACATTGTATTATAGATGCTCTGTAAGTGAAAGTGTAGTTATCGGATTAAAATTGAGTAAAACCACTTTCGTCAGAATTCACAGTTGTATTTTAAGTTGAAACAGCATTTCAAAATCCGCCAAGACCTAATTAAATCGACGGATATTAAGTTTACGGTTGATAGGGAATTTCTACGTAACACTTTATGTGGCTATTACCACACCATTGTTTCATTAGTCTCGCGGACGTTATGGTCCCGATCAGTTAATAGCTATTTTAATAGCCTTTGGTGTTTGTCTATTTATGAGAGTAAGTAGTTGATTTGACTACCTCGAAGCCTTCACATCTTCGAAATTTACTTTTGTTGTATTGTAGCTTGGATTAGCAGGATTTACTTTGCGTGTGCGATTTGCGTTGCAAAAACCTCAAATTGGAGCTATAACAGCGGCTTACGCTGTCATAGATCAAATTTGAGGTTTTTGCGCGCTCTTTACCCGCTCGCATCTAACAACTAACTGATAACTCGTCTTTTTTAGTAGGTATCCCCGCGCATCTGGCGCGGTAGCGAGCACTGTATTGACACATCTTTACAGTGCAAATTACACTTTCTGCTATCTTTATACATCAATACAATTCGAATGTTCAGTTTAAATATTTTTTATTCATTTAGGCCTGGCCAGGCACTTATGATGCGTTCATACATATACGTTTACATAATTGTGAGGACTTAGTTCAGCAAATTAAACCTAAAGCCAATGGTTCCAAATGCGCCCTGGTCTATGAAGAGCTCACCATCTTATTACCACAGTCTTTACCTTCTTATATCACAGTCAATTAATATTTAGCTATGAAGTAGACAAATCCACACCCAAGCTTTTTTATCGTTTAAGTAATCCTTAATATTATAATATGAATTTTATATAAGCTTATATAAACTTTGAACTTGTTGACATATCGAGACATCTCAAATATTTCATTCGGTAATTTGTTATAAAATAATACACAATTTCCCTTGAATGAATTATTAATTTTATGTAGCCTAGTAAACTGCACAACAAGTCAATTTTTTCTTTTAATATGAATATTGTTACAGTCCATTTCGTTTTTAAATTGTGCTATATTTTTATATACCTACACCCGTAAACATTTACTATTCCATAGTTTTAATAAAAATGTTCAAATAATAAAATATTTCTATTCCGGGAATTCGGTCTATAGAGGAAAATAATAAATACCGGTTGTAGCTCCTTAGTTATCACCTTGACAAATAAAAAGTTCGGACGATATTATCGCGAGTGCATCGAACTCTGATAGCTTCGTCACGGTATTTATCGGATGTACGAATTATTTGCCCAGCTCCATATAGGTGGCGAGTTAATGAGAATCTTAGTTTCATTTCTGAGATTTGGAGTGAAACTTCTTTAGGAGCAGTAAGAAAAAAAAAATTTTTAGAGCAGTTTAGTGAAAAGGAAAAATTTAACTTAATACCATGGATTTTAAGAGCCATGACAATTAAAACCCCACTTATCCATGTCAAGTTGTTCAATCGGGTAGCTTAAGGGTGGACTTTCAAGGCGTGCCTTAATATCACAGCTATAAGTTTAAATGGTTTTTAATAAAAGGAAATTTTTTATTTTGTTTAAATATTGATGCTTGATCTGCCCTCCCCTGTCCACCCTCACCCTGGGTACGCCCATGCCTTTGGGTAGGGGACTCCACAAAAGTACGGAACTCCGAAAGTTATATCAAGCAAGGCGTTCAAGCGGCAGCTAAACTCTTTTACACAAATATCGCCACAAGTAGTTTTAACTACTTTCTTGCGGCATATGCATTGTACTGTTTTCCATTATAACTTATATGTATTTGCGATGCAAATTACACATTACCATTAGAAACGCTGTTGATGTTAACACGCAAATGGCACATTACACAATAAACTCTAATTAGTTTTTTTAATTTAATGGCGAGTTAGCGTTTGACAGCAGTATCACATGATAGTAGTTTTCTAACAGTGGCATTACTGTGTTCCGGCGTGGTTGCCGGTGACATTACAGGCACATGAGGTTTAACACCTTCCAGGCTTCAGGTTGGTGGACATAGGGCGAAACTGTGCAGGATGTTCCTTACATGCAGTGGCTTGCATAGAGGGTATGCACAGGGTATGCAGATGATATAAAATGAAGAAAATCTCCAGTGCGATTTATAAATACTGAAGGGGTTTTTATAACTCTTACAATGCCTATCCTTATGTTTTTTATAACTCTTTTTTCCATTTCCTTCTAGACTTCTTCTAGATTATCTTAAATAAAACTTATCTCACTTAACGGCAGTGACGACTTTACTTATCCTAATAATTAGCGGACCAAGAAGATGAAGTGGCGAAGATACAGTGGCGTGCACTTCATACATGCACAAAAGCACTGCAAGCCCAAATTATTTTATATAAGTCGTATTAGAGGGGAAAATTTCCATTTTATGCCACGTACCTGCTTTATGCATACTCTGGTCAAAAACCCTGTGCACGCCACTGCGTGGATAATAAAATCAAGAATATCTCCAGAAAGTTGAAAATAACTTAAGGATAGGCATTGTAAGAATTATAACAAGCCTACCCTTCAGTATTTCTTCATTTTATATCATCTGCATACCCTGTGCATACCCTCTATGCACGCCACTGCGTACCGGTACAAAACACAACGACCAAAGCCAAGTAAACCAGCTTAGTTCCTTAACTATCAAAGCGAATAATCCAACCTAGAACTTAACACTTTAAATGTCTTTGCGCTAAGGCAAAGATATTTGAACGACATCAGTGACAAATAAGATAAAGAAACGAAAAAAATAACTTTTAAAAAGATCTATTGGATACTATTGAAAAAAATAATTCAAAATTAAAATTTTGAATTATTTTTTCCCGCAAAGTAACGCCTGCTTCTATCCACTATTGGATACTTTATTAATGCTATACTATCGAAAGTTATTCAAGGATACCTTTATTAATTCTAAATTAGCTTGAGTAGATTTAGGCAAAAAATCAAGAGAAAATTACGACGGACTTTTAAGCGTTTTTTTATCTAATATTAATTATTATTTAATAATAATGTTATGTACTCCATTCAATTATTATGGGCTTTTAAAAGAAGAATGTATTTTTTAGTATGATTTTCTATTAAATGACACTACAGACCGTTTGAAAATACGTACAGCCAAAAATATATAACCGTTCCTATTAGCCGCTCTACACTTGAACGAATCTACAAATTATCTTAACAGCCGTCCAGAAATGAAAACAGATTAAGTTAATCGTCTATTTGCTTTAAGTATCAGCACGACCGTCGAAATTGGAGTGTATAGGGTCAAGCGAGAATCGTGATGTAGATTTCAAGTGAACAAGATTGAAGAATGGTGTTTTCACAAGCAGATTTTTCAAATATATAACAGTAACCAACTAACTAACCGATTTCTATATTACCTGTGCTGTCTAAACTTTTTGAACGAATTGTACATGATTCAATTTATCCTATACTACACAATATCATTATTCCACAACAACATGGATTTGTACAAAAACGTTCCACAGTTACTAACCTTCTTGTGTTTACAACACAATTATTTGAAAATTTAGATAATAATAAACAGACAGATGCCATTTATACAGACTTCCAAAATGCCTTCGATAGGGTGGATAATAAACGCTTATTGGAAAAATTGGTCTATAACGGTATACGTGGTGATCTGTGGCGATGGTTCAGATCGTACGTAAGAAATCGCAGTCAGAAAGTTTTTGTTAATGGTCATGTCTCGAAGACGGCTGTGATAACTTCTGGTGTTCCACAAGGGTCTATTCTTGGGCCTCTTTTATTTATTATATTTATAAATGATATACATAAATGTTTCAAAAACAGTAAAATACTCCTTTACGCAGATGACCTTAAAATATTTAAAACTATTGAAATGACAGAGGATCATAGCCTTCTTCAAGCCGATCTTAATAGATTCACAGCATATTGTACAGACAATAAATTAAATTTAAGCCTGAACAAATGTAAACAAATAACTTTTACTAAAAAAATACTAGTAGCAATTTTACGTATTTACTTTGTGGAGTTAGTCTGGAAAAAGTTGATTTAATTAAAGACCTAGGAATAACCTTGGACAGTAAACTACACCTAGATTCACATGTCATAAATATTATAAATAAAGCTTATAAAATGTACGGTTTTATAATGAGAGCTAGTAATAATTTTAAACGAGCCACAACGTATATACACCTGTATAAGACATTAGTACGTTCACAAATAGAATACGCCGTTTGTATCTGGAACCCTTATTATGACAAGTATAATAAGAGCCTTGAGACTGTACAAAAAAAATTTTTACGCATATTGCATTACAAATGTACTAAGAGTTACCTCTCGTATGACCAACTGCTTAAAAAGTATAACCTACTTGACCTTAAGTCTAGACGAAAACAACTGGAAGCGATGCTCTTATATGACTTGTGTCATAATAAATATGACTGTATTACCTTAACCCGAAAACTTTGTTATAGAATACCATTTAGAACTCCAATACGAAAGAATCGAATGCATCAGCTTTTTTCTACTACTATGTGTCGCACCAATGCAGGCAAGCGTTCTCCATTATTTAGAATGACACAATCATATAACGAGAACTTTAATAATATAGACATTTTTTCTACGCGAATAGGCGCCTTTAAGAAGTTGGTCATAGATCGTTTAAAATAGTCTTAGAATTAAATTTATATACTAGTATTCCGGGTGATAATCAATTACTGTTACAGACAAAGTTTTGCGATCACAAGATATTGATAAATAACAGATCTCCTTCTTATATATTTTTTTGTTTGTATTTTTGTAGAAATTGTTGCAACAATAATGTTTTATTAGCTTTTGAATAAGCCCCATTAACATATATTTCTTGTAATATGTGGTTTACGCAGTTGACGCCGCAGTGAGTAATTATTTGTACTATGTATACCATTGTGTAATGTGATACTGTGTTGTTGTTTGTGAACGCAAATAAATAAATAAATAAATAAACTTTTTTGGTATAGTGGTTAATAAGTATTCATCACGAAGTCCAGGGTTGAATTTCCGAATCGAGTTCCGGTTGGAAGTTGCTGGGTTTTTTGTTTTTTTGTCAAGTTGTTTTTGGAAGTTCTGGGTTTGAAATTCTCAGTACCAGTAGCTTAATGTAGCAGAACCATGCTTATTTCCGCCGCCATTAGCATTGCTGTGTTCCGGCCTGAAGAGTGTGGGTGTCGGTGTTATGACTGACACGAGCTTCGAAAAGCATGTTAAGCCATGCATGAGAGCATGAGATGCACTTACTTAGTGATAATTTTAGTGAATTAATCATCTAATAATTTTCATTAAGCCCACCAACCAACATCGGAGTAGCCTGGTGCCCTGTCCAGTGGCGTGCACAGGGTTTTTGACCAGGGTATGCATAAAGAAGGAAAATGGCAATGAAAAATTCCTTCCCCTGTACGTTTTACAAATATTTTGCGTAGGCAGTGCTTTTGTTCATGTATAAAGTGCACGCCACTGGCCCTGTCCCACAAATGAACTGTCCTGTAGCCATGCTTGTGACACATTGTAATAATCACTATGCCTACCAACTCATATTCGAGTAACGTGTTGGGTTTTAGCTCTACATTTCTCTTCCTATGAGGTAAAAGGCACGTATCCATCAGCGGGACTTTAGGCTGGAAATAATGATTATTCGAAAAGCTAGTGTCAACATCCTGTCAATTGTATTCAGCTATGACCCCGACATTGATAAAGGTCAATCAAACTTCAGTTTGAAACAACACAATCGGGTCCAAAGCTCACGAGTGCGCACTTCTCGCCAGGAAGTTCGGAAATAGATAAAATTTGTATGACGGAGATCTTAGTATCACATAGGATACTGAAAGTGTTTTCAGTTATTTTTTTTAAAAGCGGGACTGAAATAAAATGACTAGAGATTTTAGTTTTGTGACATTTCATGTCTTGGCCCCTGTTCTCTTCCCGTCATATATATATACTTTATTGTCTAGTGACATAGCAAACATATAAGTACTCCTGATCTATGGCTCAACGTCTAGCAAAACTTCCGTGCTGTCCCCGACCACCTGTTATGTTTGGGCAACCGGTCTGGTTAGTATTTATAACATAATATATGCTTTTATTTTTAGGTAAAAATACGTTAAAAATAAAGACTACGATGATATAAAGGAAATAAATGAAAATAAATAAATACACTACGAAGATAGGTACGGTACACACATCGCTATCTAGCCCCAAAGTAAGCGTAGCTTGTGTTGTGGGTACTAAGATAACTGATGAATATTTTTATGAATAATAAATTATACAGATAAAAATCCAGTCACTGAAACATTCATGCTCATCAAAAACATTTTGTTGTTGCAGTGTTGGGAATCGAACCCACAGTCTGAGACTGCCCACTGCGCCAACCGGCCAAAACAAATAAAATTAAATAAAGAATTAAAAATATCATATTAAAATTACAATGAAATAAAATATCATTTTCAAATGATAAAAAATAATAGTGTGACACAAAAATGTCTACAAAGGTTGCCTGTAAGAGATTGCTTGCAGCAATAAGGCCGCTTTTGCATGTGTACATTGTGTACCGTATACTCCTTACTGTTTCTTTTCCTGTATGTTTATATTCTTTTTAAAAATTCTTAAAAGCTATTCTAAAAATCAATAAACACTTGAATAATCAAACTTAAAAGTATAAGGGCCAACATGTAAAAAACTTTCCCAAGCAAATAAAAGACGGGTATTATAGCCCAGTGTTATATCACCAATTAACACAACACCACTAAAGTACGTACCCACATAACACAGCAGTTTACGAAATTTCAAACTTTGAATTATAATGGCCATTATATATGAAAGGTTTCGTAATGGGAAGTGGGATGTATGAGGTCACATTTAAGGTTACTGCCGACCTTCGGTTTCAAGTTATAACTGCCGCTGGCGAATACATTTAGGAACAACCTCTTTAGAATTCCAGGATTAGTTTACATGAACATGTTATGCCGGTTTTCACTAACGCCGTACAAGGCAATGCTTAAATAAGTAACGCCTAATCTAATAACATTCGTAATCATTCTCCAATAGGTATCACCTAAGAGATGGTATAACGTTTTGTTTCTATAAACATCGCTTAAAACATAAGGCATTCGATTTAGACGATGCCTAGGTTTATTGATAACGGGCACTAGGCTCTTTGGGAAAAAAGTCATCATTTCGCCTAGTTTCTTATTTCAACAAACTAGATTAAAAGTCAATCGCTAGAAGCCGCTGCAAACAAGCGCCCCAGTACCTTAGATTTTGGAACGGCCTTCAAAAGACTTCCAGCAGTGGATTTCAATCGGTTGAGGGGATTAATCTACTTCCCTATTTCTCCTCTTATATAATTTAATCAAAGACATTTATTTATTAAGTAACTAAGGAGCCCTACTTTCCTGGGTCTTGGTGGGGTTTTCTGAAGGTATTAGCCATCGATTTTAGCACGTATCTGAAACGTTTGAAATGGTTTTTCGGTTTAAGCTATACCAGCTAAGCAGGTTTAATACTTGCAATATTTATGACAGTTTATCATCTTTTGGCACATCCTGCTTACTTATCTACTTCTCACACTCTTGACTACCTTTAACTCTCTGGAATTCTTTTTTTTTTAATTTAAAGGTCAGGTTACCTGCTATCCTTTACACATATTATATTAAAAGAAAAACCTCTAGATATAGGTATGTTTTATAAAAAAAAGACACTGAAACTCACGTTAGGAATGCAGAATTTGCTGAGAAGAAAAGCAGTGGTTATCCTATGTCGAAAACAAGGTTTAACTTTGTTTACTTTGAGACCCAAATATTTTATCTTAAATAGTTGTCGTAAGAGATACTCGTAATAAGAAAAAATCTTAGCTCACTTCCTGTTCCTTTTAACCAAAGTAGGTGGATAACGGAGACGGCCTGAGAATATTTATTTATTTATTTATTTAGTGTAAACAATTGACTAGCGGTTGCCCGCGACTTCTTCCGAATACAACTTCAGAATTAGTCCCATACAAACTTTTATTCTACGACCCACCGCGTGGTATTGCCCTCCCCGCTGCTCGACTTCGAAGAGTCCTTACGTAGTTTTAGGCTTGTTCGATAATTGGTCTATTTTAATTAACACAAAAAAAAATTACATCCGAGTGGTAGTTCCAGAGATTAACGCGATCAAAAAAAAAACTCAGTGCTTTATTATTAGTATTGATATATAATAAAACCGAAATATTACTTAAGAGACTTTACAGGTACATTGTTTACCGTCTCTGAAACTTATCTGTGTAACCGAAACGCTAATAGTTTTTTAGTAAACCATTGCCATAGATAATACTAAAAGAAATTAGATACAGCCTTTACATCACATGCACAGTTAAATCAAGTGACTACTGTCACTTAATTAGGTACGCGTCGCGTAGCGTAGGTACTATGCGCATGGCGGTCTTTTACCTTCAATAGGGTTGTCAAAAGTAAACACTTAGATGTTCTGAATTAGTTTGTGTGGAAAAAAAATGTTTATTTAGAATAAATATTTTTACAGGGCGATTCCTTATGAAACAGTATTTCGAAATTCGTTTACACTTTGTATACATAAGGTCACTTTAAGAATCTAGCTAGATCAAAATTTTGTCACGTCAAATCTAACCCTTCTTTACACAATGAGTGGCAAGATTTGCGTCATATTTAACCCAATTCCCGTCTCGGTAAGATATTCGAATGGAAATGACATACTGTATGCGAACTGCGAACGCTTTTATCGTTTTTCATTGAATGTAGATTAAGTGTAACGTATACTGATAGTAGATTAAAATTGTAAATGTGATAAATTTTTTGTATGTTTCCAGTAAATATTTACAGGTTGCTCATTGGCGACATTTTCCGACCGTAATGTAAATTTGTTTATTTAGTTTTATTTCCCAGATACAGCTGCGTTAATCCATGATATTGTTAACGAAATCATCATCATTTACGTCATTGATAGTCCCATCGCTGGGCAGACGCCTAAACATAAATCTAATTTCCTAAATCTGTGCTACCATTGTTGGCGCGGGCCGGGAATCGAACCTAGGATCTCGTTCAAATCAGTTGAGCATGCATAAAGTTCACAAACGAGGCGTTGCGCTGGCTCATTATTACGACCCTCCTTTTTGTGTCCTAGGCTGTGGGTTCGATTCCCTCAACTGGAAAATGTTTGTGTGATAAACATGAATGGTTTTCAGTGTCTGTGTGTCCATCTGTATGTTATAAGTAGTTATGTACATATTATTCAAATATTCATCATTTACCCATATCATTCATCATCATTTTAGTACCCGTAACACAAGCTACGCTTACTTTGGGTCTGGATGGTGATGTGTGTAGTGTCAAAGTATATTTATTTTATTATTTAATAAAAAAATAAATATTACCTTAAGAAAAAACAATCCTTCATTTATCCAGATGTATCTAGATAGTTAAGTGATGTAACTAAAACTGACATTTCCATATTAACCAATTTCTCTGCAGTTTGTTTGTTCGAGAAGCCAACAAATAAGTCATATTAAAATTGCCTTAACTTTATTTCATTACTCTGAAAAAGTTTGTAATACTCTGGTATCGCAAGAATTTAATACTAAAGCAAAGATGTTTGGTGGACTCTAACAAGACGAAATAGTCGGTATCAAAAATTATGAGTCGAAAAAATAAATTTTCCTATTAGGTTTATACATCGAGTAACGATCAAGTGAATCACTTTGGTGTAATGCTCATGATATCACAATATTACTCATCTTTTAACAAGTACTTGGCATTTTAAACGCCGTCTCCTTTATTTTTAAGAATTAGCATGCAGACAGTTTTCGCTATATCCTATATGATAGTCAAATCACATTAGTCAGCATCGGTTTGCGCTTGAAGATGTAGCTACATCTTTTTTATTAAATGCATTTCTTTTACATTTTTTGTATTCAAAATACGCGTAAGTGTATCGCTAGATTGTACTTTTTTTTATTTCACTATAAGTTAGCCCTTAACTGCAATCTCATCAGCTGTTAAGTGATGATGCAGCCTAAGATAGTAACGGGCTAACCTTTTACGTGTATAGCAGTTATATTGAACCCTGTACGTTTCTACGCAACATCGTACCGGAACGCCAAATCGCTTAGCGGCACGTCTTTGTCGGAAGGGGGGTGACTAGCTATGGCCGCAATCTACCAACAGATCAAATCTGAAGTAATAAATTCAAAAACAGCCTCTGCCGGGGATCGAACCCGGGACCTCCCACTTAAAACCACGGCGCTTACCACTGCGCCATGGAGGTACACAAAAGATGTACATCCAAAGAATAAATGCTTTCGAACATGAACATGGATGCTTACGCATGTGGAAGCGTCTTTAACTCAGTGAATTGCTACCGGATTGGAGCGAGTTTTTTTGTAAATATGGTAAAGGTAAAGGATCCGATAGCTGCTTAAACCAATCTTTCAATCATGATGCGTGATAATCATTTGTCAGTTTGTGCTGACAAAAGTGATTTCAAGCGTATTGTCAGGATAGTTTACGTGTTTCGTTCATTTTTAAACGCCCGTACGTTGCTTAGCGCAAAAACCCTTTTCACTCGATAATCTAGAACTATTTCTAAAAGATTTAAAAATAATTTGCAAATAACCTACATTCTTATTCTGCCTTCATTTCTACATTTATCTTCATTTCACATTTCATTCCAAATAAAAAAACAAACAAAACGCTCTTTTAGCTGAAAATGAGCCAAGCCACCAATAGAAAATACCAGCCTTCAAACAAATCACAGTAGGTATCCTTGCACATTGACAATTAGCCACAGAATGACATATGTGTGTTAAACCAAGGTCACACGTATAACACAGTAGGTATTAATTTCCAAATCAATACAGCATATATAGCACATTATATTAGTAATCTTAAATGGAAATTCCGCACACATTTGTCGGCCAATTGGCGCAGCGGGCAGCGACCCTGCTTTCTAAGTCTAAGGCCGTGGGTTCGATTCCTACAACTGAAAAATGTATGTGTGATGAACATGAATGTTTTTCAGTGTCTGGGTGTTTATCTGTATATTATAAGTATTTATGTACATTATTCATAAAATATTCAGTCATTTAAGTACCCATAACACATGCTACGCTTACTTTGGGGCTAGATGGCGATGTGTGTATTGGCGTAGTATATTTATTTCTTTATTTATTTACATTTACATCAGTAGTAGGCATAATTTGACCAAATATTTATTTTGACGTGTGTGAAGCGATGAACCAGACGCAGTGGGTGGTGAAGTGAAGTGAACTGCAATCCTTGATTTAAATAATTCTTTAACTATTACTCAAGACAACCTGAATTTGATTGAAAAATGCCTTTTGATGTAGGTTTGGCATCGATTCTAGCCCGTATCCATAACCCTATAAAATAAACGCGAAAGGTATCAATTTGCTCGTTTGTTTGTCAGTTTGTTTATTTTTTAAGCTGATCGGACCGAACATAGTTAATCGACTAGAGAAAATTTTGGCAGTGAGATAGATGGTTTGTATCCTGGAAGATATGATACTTTTGATTCTGTAAAACCAACCGTAAATAGTAAATTTAAAAAAAAAATGTATTTAGGTTCAATCTATCTTGAAATTTGGCGTAATGAAACACCGTGTCTGGAGACAAAAAATCGAAACAAGCTCGGATATATTCCTTGGTGACACCTTCCCCATAAATCGGAGTGAAACGATTTGTGTATAAAATTCGTATCGAAACACTTTAAAGATAGATTATAAAAGGATTTAAAAACAAACATATTACCGTCTTTGACTAGATAGAAAACTATTGACAGAAATATATTGATTAAGAATATTATTCTTTTGTTTGAGTTTGAGTTGAGTGACGTAATTCAACCTTTGAGAATCTCAAGCAGGTTTTCAATGATATGACCTGCGATGATTTGATTTAACTAACATATTCTTGTCATTTAATTCATTTATTTATACTCTTTATTTGCACACAAAAATACAGAAGATGATTTAAAAAAAAAACACAGACGAAGCAGTATACAAAAGGCGGCCTTATCGCTTAGTAGCGATCTCTTCCAGGCAACCTTAGGAAAAGGAAAACAAAAGCATAACAGACTGCAGGTGGTGCATAATTAAAAATAAATACTACAAACTAATACTGGATATAGATTACATATAAAAAATAATACACAATTTAATAAATATTAAAAAAATTGATATATACTTTAACATATCATCAGAGTAGAAACTGTAGATTTTTTTCTGGCAGACACTCTTGCACGTTGATACTAAAATATGACTAGATTAGAATTTTAAATCAGGTTTAGTGCCGTGACCTCCGTAAACTACTTACAACCTAGGCAAGACACTGGCCAGTATAAAAGTAATTTTCATAAGTGATCTTAGGGATAAAATTATCATAAAAAAATAATGCGAGGCCACTAAGTGTATTAGCTATTCTTAAAGCATAAAAATAACTGTCTCTTGAGCCTAGTAATAAGCATGGTCAACCGCAGATTTCAAGGTTATGACTTTGGCGTTCAGGTCAACCCTAAAAATTTTAGATATTGAGTCTTTTGTCGATACACTTTTCTTAATTAGCAGATCTGTATTGTAAACGTCAAATATAGTTGGTTTGGTTGTCCTTCCTTCACGCTGTTAACAAAGCAAACTTGGCAATTTTTTGGCACAGAGTTGAAAGAATGTAAAGTAACTTAGGCTACTTTTTATTCCAGGAAAATAAACGGTTTGCACGGGATTATTAAAACCGCACCAAAACGTCTTGAAACGTCAAGTATGTTAATTTTTAGTGACTCTTTCACCGGTTTGGAAGGCAGATTCTAACGAGAAGAAGCCGGCAAGCAACTCAGCAGTTGCTCTCTTCCAACATCATTTAACAATTAACATTTCGTGTGAGATGAAAGCTGAGAGGCTTGCTTCCAGGCAACCTTGTCATTAAGAAATTCATCAATAGTATAGTAACCTCGTTGTATTAAATGTGTTTTTATACATTCTTAAAACTTATGTAATGGTAAATCTTATATTAACTTCGGTATCATATAATCATCAATCAAAACAATAATAGTATCGGAAAAAATGTTACCTTATCATCGATCGCCTTATGTTATGTACATAGCAGTAAAATCAATAATAACAAAGAAGACGGGCTCCTGAAGGAAACCTGTAGGACAAACACGCGTCAAGTCGTTAAGGTATGTCTACCATTTTCTCTTCGTGCTACGATGTGATATGACGAGTAAATGGGTCGACATAATTTTCTCGTTGTTAGTGGTCTTAATATAAGAAGAGTGTGGCCTAGTTGCAACACCGCAATTCGGTCCATTGCACTGACCGAAGTTGGACTGGACGAATGACCGACTTTAGAACTCCAAATTCGGCCTTTACGCTTCCTTTGCGCTGAGAGCACGTTAAGCCGTAGGTCCCTGGCAATATCAACGATAATAATCGAATTATTTATATAATAGTCGAGAAATAGAGTAGAGTAGTCTTAGATCTATACCCCATAAGTAGTGGAGATACCTATAAGAGAGGAGGTCTGATTGGCAGTGGGGCAATACATCTAAACCTTGTCCTTTAAACTTACTAAAGCTTTGTCCCGATTTGTGACCTTTGCCCGATCACAATACCTTATTCGTATCATAAACGCGTATCATTATCACGCAAGCGACGGATGATGATATGCCGTCTTGATACGCCGCTTTTATACGATACACAATAAGGCCCGTTCCATAGCCAGTTATCTATAGCAATTCTTTCAGTGTTGGATAGCCCATTTATCGAGGGAGGTTATATAATTGGAGGTCTTTCTTCCTTTTGGGAGCTTTCGCTGCGTGAGCGGCGTAAACGGTTAAAGTTTCGATAAAGTCATGTATTAAAAAGTTGTTGCGCTTTTAAAGTTCTAAAAAAAGCCCGCGACAGCAAATTTCTATCTTTTAAGGTTAATTTACACGCGGACGAAGTCTCGATAGACCGCTAGTTTTATCACACTTACGTGGGTGCCTTAAAGTCCATTAGCACGTAAATCCTTGAAATAATAAAAAGGGCACCTGCATTCCGACTGTTTACTTTTAGTGCCGCATATTTTGTTATTAATAATTGTTTTGAATTTTTTTATTAATAAAACTATTTCGAATAGAACATATATTTTCCTACACGATTATTATACCTACCACTACTTACTACTGCCTAAGACCTCGTCATCGTGTAATATAATATAGATATACGTGATAGTTAAAAATCCTTTTTTTTTCCGAACTCAAACTTTTTTTCAAATACTATCATAATTTTTTAAAACTACCCTCAATCACCAATAATATTTTGTATGTAGCTTTAAAAAAAAGTACATGCCTACTCATAATTCCGAGCGCTGAACGACGAATACCGGTGTACGGATAAAGCCGATTGGGTTTTTGTTATAGATGATGTTTTTGAATAGATGTATTATTATGTTCATTTCAAAAAAGTATTCTTTAAAGTTATATTTAAAATGTTATTTAAAACGTTGTGAAAACGTTACTGTATTAGCTGTTGGTTTTCCTAAATAAATAAATTATTATTAATAATAATAAATATATAATTTGATTACACAGGTGATTAGTTCTGATATGCCCAAGAATCCTATTACGTTAATAGGACCGTGATGAAGTTTCCGATTGCGTGTCCTTAATTGCTTGTTACCATATCAATTTCTCATTATTGGACACGATATCTAAATGATGACACGAATTCTTTAATGAATGCCCATTATATGTTATCTTTCCTTGAAGTAAGTAGGTGGGTACGAACGAGCGCTACAAGATATGAAATACCTTTTTGTACCTATTCGCTCAACTGGATTTTTAAACAAATTTCCGAAAAGACGAATGTGCTGTCCGATTTTTCAGAAGCTATTTGAATTCCTTTTGACTTGGTAGCAAATAATTTAATCTATTCTGAATTTGGTAGGTTTTGAATAGACTCAATAAAAAATATATAAATATTTTGGTTAGGCATTTTCTGTTTGTTTTTCAAATTAGAGGCAAAAAAATAACATATACATACACCTGGCATCTATACAAATAATGATTAAATAAGACGAATTCTTTAAAGGGCCCGGTTTCCGAAACATAAACTATCAATATTGACCGGTGGTGCCATGATTGAATAATAAAAACTAAACGTACCAATTGGCTTTAAAATATCGATCTTCAATCATTCAAGCCTTGATTTACCTTAAACATACTTACCTGAAAATACCATAAAGAATGACTGTGACCGAACAAAAAACTTAACCATTTTTGCATTAGTTAATTGTACACACATCACCCTTAAACTATTTACGTCCCACCTTTGGGCAGAAGCCTCCTCTCTTAAAGGAAACTGTCCTAATTAACGTGCTCTCTGAGGCACAGAGGGGGGGAGGGGGGGCAGAGGTACAAAAATTTCTTAACTCAGGGTTAGGATTTAAAGTAAAAAATAAATCTGTATTCTTATAAGTATCATTTATTTCTGTAAATTACAACATTTCACTGTGCAATTTTTCTAACATTCGACGGTTTCTAAAAGAAATCTCTTGTAAGGTAAGTGGTACTTGTACACGTCCTGCCCTACTTCATATTTATATATTTTTTTGGTACCAAATAAATAAATAATTAACTAACTATTACTTACCAAAACCGGGGTTGAAGCCGCGTGATCCGCAGCTAAACATGCTAATCTCTAGACCAACGAAGCAGTTAGGTAGTCCAGGGATACCTACAGTAATTTAGACGAAATATCACGTCAAAGCAATTAGGCACATGTAGCCTACCTAAAGTTTAATATGTTTTTAAATACATAAACAGTTATTCACATTAACTGCGCATAAAATCTAATTTAGATGGTTTTTTTAATACACTGCCTCAGGTCTTAGACAAAGATAGAATTATACTGTTTTTTTATGATCGATACTATATAATCAAAAATATATTAAATCATTGACGGTTAATATCTTTTTGATTTTAATCTAATACTTGTGTACGATAAAACTATAATTTTTTAACACCTACGCCTCAGATTGATAGACACAGTTTGCAGGACATATCCATACATCAGGTGTTATGTATCTTTTATTTTTAGGTACTATAGAAAGAGTTTGTTTAGCCATAATACCTTTGGAGAAGCTCAGGCCCTACGCAGTTTTCACTGTTCGTTAACTTCAAAGCTCACAAGTATGTCCGTGCCGTAAAGTGGTGCATTATCTCACGGCGAGATAGGCGAGCGAGATAACGTTTACGAAACATACACGCGCCCATTCTCATGCGTGCTCGTAAACATTGCCGGGGTGTGCCATACTCCGTATAGGAACCGTGTTTTATTATCATCATCGTCGTTATTAGCCCACATTTTTATATGAAACGCTTATTTCTGTCACGGGTCATAAGGACGTGGTTGCCATTGTAATTACAGGCTCACAAGGTATTACACATTTGCTTCAGTTTGCTGGACACAGAGCGGCACTATGTAAGACGAGTTCATGCATACCCTAATCATACTCTGTTTCCCACCACCCTTATGTTATGTTAATCCTCATGTGCATTAAATTACACCGGCAACCACGCCCTTCAGACCAAAGCACAGCAATGCTGCTTGGCGGCAGTCCTCACCTGAATGAGCTTTGTCACAGCCGAACACAGCTCTGCTTACCCTATAGTTTTAAAAGAACTCGTATAGGAACGGGGTGTCTTCTTTTATATGATCTGTTACTTCTGCTAGGCTAATGCAACAGAAGAGACGCAATACTATATCAATCGAATCTTGTGGTAAATGCCGACATCTACACACCACGGTGTCGTTATGTAGGCTCCTTACTACTCAGGCCAGTAAGGCCACTTTTAACCTCTCTACCTACAATTATCCTTAATCTGTACTAACGCAACCCTGGTACCCCTAAAACTAAAACCTAAACCTAAAACTAAGTTAATGTGGCCATCCTATCTTCATACATATTGCTATATTAAGTTCTTAAATATAACGACCAGGTATCGATACTCTGCTTTTATCGAAGCATAATATTTTTTTTAAGAGAATTCCACTTTATGGCCCCAACGTCTTTATTAGGTTATCATCGAACATATTTTGCGGGGAAAAAGAAAAAAGAATTAATCGCTAAAGTTACTTCGTCCATCTCATTCTGGCACATGTGCTTACGAGTATATCGCTTACTCTTTCGCTCTTTCGTTAAGATATCGTGCAGTATCCTTAACAAGGTGAATACTGGCGGTGTGTTAAAATTACGAGGCGGTGAGATTGTTTCTAGAAATAGGGTTGCCACCTAACTAGGATTCCCCAGCAGGCCTAACACAGGCAGGAGACAAAAGTTATATCCCCCGATTATATCCTCTGACAAGGGATATAATTAAAGTGTCCACCTGCTAAGGCACGGGAACATGCAATAAGAGAAATTTACCCCCGTTTAATATTACGCATATATTATTTGGATAGTGTTTCCAAAAAGAAAAGAGTGTTGAGAGTTGATAAAGCTGTGGGAGAAGATACATTTTTATCCTTTCCCCGGGGATATAATTGTCTCCTGCCCATGTTAGCCGTGCTGGTAATGCGATCTTCCTCACTCTATTCTACTTTACTTATCAATTTTGTCCCCTTAAATTTTTATTATTAGCTGTCATATTTTAAAGCGTCTTTTTACCTAACTGAAAGAGCTAAGTGGAAATAGGCGCTGTCTTTCCCGCTGTAATAAGTTGTTCAGTTAATTCGTTACTAAACTTCTCTTACTGAATAAAAGTGCTTTCGAAATCAGCTCCGCCGTTCAAAGGGCAAGCAGCAGGGCAGAAATACAAACAAACAAAACGTTATAGCTATTGGCTCTGATTCTGCTTGTTGGAGTGTCCTCGACCCTTCCACCGGAGTCTATTGGTTAGAAGCAATGGTATCCAAGATTTTGTGACAGCCCTGTTTAAGTTGAGGAAGCAGTAGTAGCCTTGACTTTTGAATTTTGGAATAGGAATGAGTGTTCATTTTAAAGTTACGTTACCTAACTTTGGTTGATTCTGTTTTTGGTAACACCTGCATTTGTGGCAACCCTATCAAGAAAGCAAGAGCTGCGATAAGTTGGCGCCACTGTTTGTTGAATTCGTAATTCTTACTTCAGAGAACTCAAACCGGACGCGGCGTCGCCGCACGATTTGTCGGCAACCCTTACGCTGCACAATGCGTTTTAATGAATAGACAGTGAAAGATCCCATTAAATATTATAGATAGATAGGTTTGCGGTATGTTTTTTACTAACTTTTGCTTATTCAGCTAAGCCGGCCTATACTAAATGAAGCAACTATTTTTTTTAAATAAATATACTTACTTAACTTAAATGTATTCATCAATGCTATTTACTTTTTAACTAAATGCCAATTATTTGTACATCCGCTATTATCGATAATCTTCAACAGATCTTTGTAGAATTCAAAAGACGCTAGCCGATTAACTAGACTGTTACCCGTTTCATAAAAACCAAACAAAAATATCAAGAGTTTCATTGTTTGTACCGAGAATTTTCCCTTTGCGTTTCATAATTTTCGTAATTGCGTCAGACACTCTTTTGGATGACTATGTCACTTGTCGGTTGTTTAACTATATCTTTACAGTCACGCCCATTTGCTGAGCCGTTGCTGCGTGAGAAAGGACAAACGAACAAACTCACTTATGTTTGTAAAATTAATTAACAACTCTTTACCGGCCCACTTTAAGGTCTCAGAATGAGAAGGATTTAGGTCGAAGTTTACCACGCTGGCAAAGTCCTTGATGGACTTCACACTCATAATAATATCGTTTCTACGCACCTAACTTAGAATAGTCAGAGGTGCAAGATTTGAACTCTGCTTCCGCGAAAGTAAAGGCTATAACCGTTTCAGATTTTTAAAGTTATGGAAACTAATTCAAGTTGTTTTTGTCAACAGATGGCGTAGCGTAATGGAGGGCGAGTGCACGGAGGAGGGCTGGCTGCTGGTACGAGTGCACGTGCCCGAGCTCAACGTGCAGAAGAGCCTGCAGTTCTCGCGCGACCAGCTCGTGTGGGACGTGAAGCAGCAGTGCCTCGCCGCCTTGCCTAAGGTCTGTATCTGCATTCAAAACGTGCCCACTACCTGGCCCACTACTACACATAAGGTACATAGGTGACTTGACGCTCGCCGTCTTTGGTCATGCGTGCGTGTGTATGTCACTGAACTACTCCTAGACGGCTGGACCGATTTGAATGAATTTTTCGGTATGCGTTTGGGTGGCACCCTGGATGGTTTAGATTCACAAATCAGCCCGACAGATAGCGCTGGGGTCAGCTAGTATACGTAATAATAGGTGACTTGACGCCTGTGCTGACACTTGTCATCTTTGGTCATACCTGAGTCCTGACAAACCATATATCATGCATGTACATATTTGAATTGGCAGATATTGTTAGGTACGCTTAAAAAGCTAATGACAAATTCCCTAGAAATGACGGAAATCCAGACAAATTTATCTTTTATAAAGCTTCAAAGACCGCTACCTATTTAATAATGTGCATTAAGATTTTTAACCTGTTACAACAAAATATACAGATTTTACCATTGAGAAGATTCAAACCACTTTTGAACCACTTTGACTCTATTTATATAATTACTATAGGTAATTATATAAATACATACTTACATACTTACATAACTATACTTAATTTATGCTTTTTAATTTACTTCCATATTGGTACGTCGATGTGAACGATAAAATATGCGTGAAACACAAAATGTTAACATCTTTATATAAGTGTTTAGTACCTATCACATTTTGTCTTTGTCTGGGGGCAGTCTTTGGGGACTGCTGATAGAAGTGTAAAATAAATCTATGAATTATGTACACAGTAGGTATATATACATATAGCTCATGAAATGCGTTCGGAGTCGATGACGTCACCTCCATGATTTTCTTTCACCAAAAAAGGGCTCCACGCGCCTAATAAAGTTTTCACCTCAACTTCACATTAATCTCTAATACGAGTAGGTCACATCTAGAGCTTGTCTTCTTGTGTCACACCTGACGCTTGGTCAAAAATACGCTTCTTCTACTACTCCCACTGCTTCACATAAGCCTCAGCTGGAACGTTTGCCGCTTAGTGTCACTGTAAATATATATTTAGTGTGACGTCGTGTTCAAAAGATGCTTCTTGTTCCACGCCCAATGCTACACATACGCCTGATATTACGCCTGACGCTTGACGTCATCCATGCCACTTGACGCCTAATTCAAATTATGGATACAACTCATAATAGTTTGACATATTATATAAACTTCTTAGCCGCCAGTGCCCATTGCTTGAGACATGTTTCGAACATTACGTCCTAACTGATTCCTTATTCAAAATTTGTTCAACGACGTCCACTAAGTGTCTGTTAGCGATTGTTACACTCCGTGGTATTGTGTCGCTTAACATCGTGTGTCCTACCTCGTCGTTGTCAACCAATGGATCTATCAACTGCAGAGCCTACTCAAGATGTGGTGGCATGGCAAGTCTCTTACGATCTGAACAGTAGCTTAGCAATACATTTATAGTAATATAGTCTTTGTGAGGCAAAATATTACTCTTTATAAATCAAAAGCTGAAATTAACAATCGACTTACCAGAAACGGTCATAAATTAGTGATATCTGCATATCGTCTGCGAAAGGTGCAGAACTCCTTTCTTGGGTTGAGTATACGCTTTTACAACATGATTCCTAAGGAAATTCTTGACCTACCAATGCATGCATTTAAAAAATGTGTAAAAACGCATCTAGTACAGCGAGGTTACTATTCATTTGATGAATTCCTCAATGACAAGGTAGAATGGAAGCAGCCAGCCTCGCTCTCATCTCCCGCAAGATAGCAAAATGATTGTAAATGTTGATGTTGGAAAAGAGCAACTACTGAGTTTCTTGCCGGCTCTTCTCGGTAGAATCTGCTTTCCGAACCGGTGGTAGAGTCACACAAACATGCATACTTGACGTTTCAAAAGTGCTTATAAAGTAGGCCTACTTGAAATAAATGAATTTGAATTTGAATTTGAACACTAAGTAACTGGAATTTCAGATTTCATTGCTTCAATTTTAGTCACGTTGTTTCTCAGTGAATCGAAGTTTTTATGTAGTGTCAATACAATGTAGTGTTTCATATTGTACGGAACTATTCGTGTGCAAGTATAGGTAAATGCAGTTAGCTGGTTTTCGCAGGTAAAAAAAGTTTGTAATCCAGTCCAAATGAATCTGGAAAGGAATACCTCGCATTCGAGCAGCTACTATTGCAGATGATACATTATTTCTATTAAGTTATTATACAGAAAAATCAGAAAACGTTACATATAATAATTTAGCAAAGAACCAACTTTAACAATAGATTTCCTAAACTAATAATTAGAAATAGTAACGGCAAGAGATAAAGTGTAATTAATGCTTTAAGTGACTTAGCCAACCCATTCTCTTAGATATAAACTGTATAAGTAATGAGTCGCAATAACTCTGGGTGAATTCGTTCTATTCCATAAAAATAATTTATACTGTTGTCGTTAAACTCCCGTTTTAAAACCATTTCAGCCATTTCGAAGCCTGAAAAAACAGTCTGACGCCAATTTCAAAACCGCATGCTTTTTCCACCTACCCGCACTGGGCCAGCGTGGACTACGGCCTTAACCCCTTCTCAATGTGGGAGGAGACCCGTGCCCTGTAGTAGGCCGGTAATAGGTTGATATGATGATGATGACGCTTTTAAGTTATACTCAGCTTAATGAGAAGCGGCTATTGCATGAATATGCGCTTAAAGATTTGTTTCAAAGTTCTCTTATACGTAGAACTTTGGAATCGCTTTAATTACCTACGAACTTAAATTGGAATTCCATTTGCAATTAATTCGACAACATGAGTCTTGAAAAGTTATCCGATTGAAGGTATGTAATTAACATTGTTGGCGAGTTTATCTCACCATCTGTCTCTATAATTATTCTGACCCAATTAGATTCACCTGATTGCGCAACATGGGTGAAAACAATGAACTTGCCCTCGAGTTATCGGAGCCGAGACAGTTTTCGTTTTCTGTTAGTTGTGTGACGGCCGATTGGCGCAGTTTGTAGCGATCCTGCTTTCTTAGTCCAAGGCCGTGGGTTCGATTCCCACAACTGGAAAATGTTTGTGTGATGAACATGAAAGTTTTTCAGTGTCTGGGTGTTTATGTGTATATTATAAGTATTTATGTATGTTATTCATAAAAAAATATTTACCAGTTATCTTAGTACCCATAACACAAGCTACGTTAACTTTGGGGCTAAATGGCGATGTGTATATTGTGTATAGTTATTTATTTAGGTAATTATTCAGAAACCATCTTACTTATCAAACGTTGTAAAGCGGTTGTATAGTTACCTAATTTTTATGGTTTTGATGATTAAAAAATGTTGTAGAAAATATTTATTTGTTGCTTACGAGAAAGAAAGAAAGTGAGGAATCATCTAGAAATATCCACCTCCTATGTTTATACTATGTCACACGTAATTTTGAAACCCCAAGTATGTCTGTATGTGTGAAGACCATACCGCTACGGAATGCAGATACTCCTGATAATCTACAATTTAATGAAGTAATAAAATGTTGGATAGCCCTCTGCAAACTACTTCGTTGGTCCAGTTGTTGCAATGCAATCAGAACTATAAGAGATAAGCCAATTTTCTATCTCCAGTACATTGACAATTTTGCGGCCCGGCCCGGAACTCGAACCCAGTATCTCGTGATGTCTAGTTGAACATACTAACCAACAGACCAACAAGGCAAGGCTAATAATAGTAAATTGAAACTTATTGTTTATGCTTATGTCACGCACCAATACTAAAAAGCTAGTACGCCAAACGCATACCGTTTTGATTAATATTAGAATAAAAAGTCAACAAACTAAAAAAAAAACAGTTTTAATAAAAAAGAACCGACTTTCTTATAGAACTAAAATAGAGTTAAATAGCAAAGTCGGTCCTTTTTTGTCAAACGAAAAGATAACTAATGAATATAAAAACATTCATGTTTATCACACAAACATTTTCCAATTGTGGGAATCTTAATTACTTACGTAAATTTATTAAGTTTGACGACCTCCGGCGCATCGGAGAGCGTTTTGGTTTTAACGTTCCGGCAGTGGCGTGCACTTCATACATGCACAAAAGCACTGCATACCCAAATTATTTTATATTAATTGTATTGGTAGGGATTTTTTCCATTTTATGCCATGTTCCTGCTTTATGCAGTGTCTATGCCTGGTCGAAGACCCTTTGCTCCGGGTTCCGGAATTTACTCTGGTCTGGTCTTGTGGGAAGCTTCAGCAGTAGAAACCGATTAGGGATTTAGGTTTAACAGGTTAGACTTCTACCAACTTAGACTACATCAGGTGAGATTGCTATCAAGGGCTAACTTGTACTTAGTGGAATAAAAAATATATATGAAATTTGTCAGACCCTATGACGCGCTGAACTTTCATAGAACAGAGCAGTTAATAAAAGTAAACGTGTAATTTTATCGCTTTTGACAGTGCTTATAAAATGTACCTATTAATAATAAAGTGTACGCGGAAGCTAGCGGTTTCTAAGAAGCGTAAATTTCTTTGCATATAAAAGCCCTAACACAAATGCCATTTCCAAACGTGACGGAGACGAGCGTTTTTACCGTTAGGTTATTGACTCGTTTTTTTTTAAAGATAATAACGTTATAAAATTTTCGGCCATTGACTCTTCATTTCAAAAGACTATAGGTATCTTCAGGTACAGTATCCATACAACGTAAAGTACCATACAATTAAAGTAATGCTGAAAACTACGGTTATTTAATACTTGCTTAGTTTTCCTTTTTAGAACACATATGTCTTCCTAGCTTAACCGTGTTCTGTGGCCTAGTAACATCGCTTAAAGCAGTATTATTTTAATACTGTGCTTATCGTGCTCTGTCCGTTTAGTTATAATTCTTTGGAGGAAGTAACCATCGCCATAGTCTGAATGGTGTGGTTGCCGGTGTAATTACTGGCTCATGAGGCTTAACACCTACCCCTCAGTTGTTGGACACAGGGTGGCACTTTATAGGATGTCTTCTTTGCGTGCTCTGCGAAGTGTTGATCTCCTTATAGGCGGTGATTTTCCACTTAACATCGGAAGTGTCATGTGCTTGGTCGGTCAATTATAAAAAAGGTCAAAGTAAGTTATAAATATATGTAGCTATCATTTTAAAAATAACAATAATAAATATACTACGACAATACACACGCTGCCATCTAGCCCCAGAGCAAGCGTATCTTGTGTTATGGGTACTAAGATGACTGATGAATTTTTTTTTATGAATAATATAGATAAATACTTATGAAATACATGTAAACACCCAGACACTGAAAAACATTTCTGTTCATCACACAAACATTTTCCAGTTGTGGGAATCGAACCCCCGCCTTTGACTCAGAAAGCAGTGTCGCTGCCCACTGCAACAATCGGCCGTTAAAAACCGTGTTTTTAAAACATACCGCTTCAAAAGATTGTAGTAAATAACCCCGTGGTCAGTGGCGTGCATAGAGGGTATGCACAGGGTATGCAGATATATAGATATATATTTATAACTCTTACAATGCCTATGCTTAAGTTTTTTATAACTCGTACTGGAGATTTTCTTCATTTTATATCACCTGCATACCCTGTGCATACCCTCTATGCACGCCACTGCCCGTGGTGGTCAGTTTCTATATTTGTAAAGTTTTTAACGCTGCGGCAAAATAGTTTGTATGTTAGGGCTCTATGATAAATATTAAGATCAGAATGATCTGGACGCTCAGTTCACACGCTCGGTTTTTATCGAACCGTAGCGTAGCGCCGATTGCTTTTATTGCTAAACCAAATAACTTTCCCAACCGCATACGGTACTGTGAATCACTGAAAGTATGAACTAACTTAGTAACTTTTTTATTTTTAAACTACAAGTTAGCTTTACCATCTACCTTCTTCTACCTTGGCTGCAGTCTCACGTAATGGTTAGAGATATAATCTAACAAGGTAGCAGGCATTTTAATAATTTAAAATGCATATAAAAATTTTGACTAACCGACAGAATCTAAAAGATCCATATTACAATGGGACACATTTAAAATCCTGTCGGATCCTACCTAACAGCTTAGCCCACTACCGTCTGAGACTGCATCATCATTTACCACCACGGGTTTGCAGTCACATAGCTAACTTGTAATAGAATAAAAAAAAAAAAAAAAAAGTAGCCGTTAGTACTTACTATGTCATAAAAAGTAGTACCTACCTTACCCTATACCTACCCTTAAGTTTTTATAACTCGTAGGGGAGGCAGGGGCTAGTTGTAACATTTTTTTACTTTTTCGATGGGGTGACTAAACTATTCAGTATTTTAATTGAAAAGAGGTTTTAGATGAGTAATCATGTATTTGGAAATATATTTCTACAATATTTTTCCTGAATCTTATATAATACTTACCCCCGTCACAACAAGCCCCTGTCTCCCCTACTGGTGATTTTCTCAATTTTATATCATAAGCCTGTCTAGTGCATACCCTTACGTACGCCACTGTGTTGGCGAAGTATTTCTGTGAACCCTTAGTTCAACTTTAGGGTTAAAACATTTTCATACTTAGTGTATCAGTATTGTATATCAGTTACATCATACAGTTTTTGTTTGTTCTTTACGTGAAATACGAGCAGCAGCAGCAGTGGTGTGCACAGGGTTTTTGACCAGGGTATGCATAAAGCAGGTACGTGGCATAAAATGGAAATTTTCCCCTCCAATATGACATATATAAAATAATTTGGGTATGCAGTGCTTTTGTGCATGTATGAAGTGCACGCCACTGTTCGTCATTGAAACCGCCGCTTATGATGAAATGTTAATCATGTAATTTGCATAAATTTACAATATTTATGCGAGCGCTCGCACCTTTTAATACATCAAATTAGAACTGTACCATGAGGTTGTTGATATGAAACCTTTGTCAAAATAATCAGTAGAGTTAGATTACCTCTACCTAGAACAATCATACTAATATTATAAATGCGAAAGTTTGCATGGATGGATGGATGAATGAATGTTTTTTACTCTTTCACGCAAAACTACTGAACCAAATTCACTGAATTTTTGAATGTAGATAGATTATACCCTGGATAAACAATTAGGCTGCTTTTTATCCCGGGAAATTATGAAAAACCAATAAGACATAACTTTCATTCCAGCTTCTTCGCAGTAGAACCTGGATTTTGAACCGAGAAATTTAATTTCGATATTAGCAGTGATTAGAACTTTTTGTATGAAGTTTTTTTTTTATATACATATATATTGACTGCAATCACAGCTGATGGTAAGTGACGATGCAGCCTTAGAAGCGCGCTTGCCTTAAAGATTCCATTTCACTCTTGATTTAAAGGTACTCATATTATAGTTCGTGGGGATAATGGAAGCTGGAAGGGCATGGCATGCGCTTCGTACGCGTCCATGGTATTGTCAACCACATAGGGGTGCAGATCTGTACGGTGCGTCGCGGTTCGATGGTAAAATAAATCAACTTTGAGTGGTCAGTTCAATGGGGCCAATACAACTAAATAGGAAATGAAAACCTTTTTTACCTTTACGCATACACAAACGTAGTTCTTTCATATAATTAAAGACTTAGGAACCTGACTATAAAATCTTGTCGAATCCATTCCTGCAAATGATGAACTCGGTTGTTGAAAATATCGATTTTTGGGCCACAAAACCTTTGTTTTATATTATTTCAAGATGTTTTTAACTGAGAAGTTTCATTTTTTGTGAAGATAGCAATCCATAAAAACTCGCTTTAAAAAACTGTTCTGCTGATAATCTTTAAATTCGGTACGTTTATAAACACATTTTTTTATATTTAATCACTGTTTGGATATTAAAGTGCAATACAGTATATGATCTAATACAGGTGAAACGCTGAGCGCAGCTAGTGATCATTAAATAATCATATTTCTCCAAAACAATGAAATCAACGAAGTAATCTTGACACACTTAACTATTCATTTCCAAGAAGATCTTTTAATAAGGCCACAAATCTCATTCGACTCAGTTGAAGACCTAGAGTGAATTGCAAATCGAGTCAAATCAATCTACTCTTTGGAGCATTCGTCGAGAGCTCAATATAACGCCTCGACAGCCATTCATCGCAGACTGCTTAATGAAACATCAACAAATGAATACGTTGAAGATATTATAATTTCAGATTGAATGAATGAATGATTTATTATTGGGAATTAATGAAGGACTGAAGGATTCGTTTGTATAAATTGACTCTGGTCTCATCATCTGTTGAAGAGGATTAGTCAAATTTTGATGCGTGCAGATTTTGTAACTCCTGCGCATCTTGCACTTCTGCGTCTCGTGCATCTCTTGCATTTCGTGGTGTCTGATACCACTCTTGTGCTTCTTGCCGCCACTAGGCGTCTAAAGGCTTCTGTAACTCTTGCAGCCACGTCTTATACCCCACAGGCATCTCGTTTACTTCTGGCTGCTTTTACACTTCTTAGAACTCTTGCACCTCACCCGAACCCTGCGTCCCATATATATGCTCCTCTTGAGGCATCTCCAATTGTTGCTTCTCCTGTTTTCTTCGCGTCTATTGCATCTAGTTCCATTCTTTCACTATTCACTTCTTGGAGCTCGTGCAATTCTTGCAGCTTTTGCAACTCTTCTGACCTTTGCGTCTTGTGCCCCAGTTGCATTTGCTTAGGGCTCTGGCAATTTTTGCAGATTCTGCACGTCTCCAGACTTCGCTGTCTCGTGTGCCTCTTATTCGTATCTTGTATCTTGTGGCTCCTATCTCTTGCGACTCCTCTTTCTCTTGTGAGTTCTGTGTCTTGAGACATCTTTCGACTTTTGAACTCGTCCCTTTGTTAACTCAAAATTATATATATAAATTTCCCACGGTAATGTATCACTAGTACATTTTTTTTAAATAACCAATATCCATTGATATTGTAACTGTTCTGTTGATTGTTATTTAAAAGGGATTTGTTTTTGTTTGCTTAGAAATTATTTTCCAGTAAAGTCCTTCCATATCCATTAAATAAGACGTGGATATTTTTCCTTCCACGTAAGCGCAATCTAATACTCCTCTCTATCCGGCGTGATCAATCAAGCGGGTAAACTAAAAAAAACCACAAAAATTTTGGAAAATATGGGTCATAGTCAGATTAAGACTTTGCACCCGAGCATGTATTTAATATTTTCGTGTAACATTAATCACAACTGTAATTCGTTGCATTTCGCTTCTTCGCTTATGTGAAGTTGGGATGTGTTTCTGTGAAAACCGGGCTCTTCACTTCAAGCCGCGACCTAATTTCATTCACTAAATAATTTCACGGAACGTGTAATTAAAGTTTGTTCGATGCTAAATATTATGTAGTCTCTAAAGGTAGTATTTTTTATAATAATTAAGTAGATAGTTATTAAAAAATAGATTGATGTTTTCAGAATTATTCAACACTCTTTATGACCATCGCACACCATCTCAACTGAACTTTTACTTACACTTAAAGCATCGGAATATGACCTTTAAGTTATTTGCCATTAAATGAACTTTTAATATTTTACTTTATGTAGTGTCACGCATTTACGCGTGGACTATTCGTTGCCCACTTCTCGCTCTCTTTAAACAACACTTAACATTAGATAACTTAAACTCAAATCGGCTTTGTTTTTACAATAAGCTCAGTATTTACAACACAAGTTTGAAATAAATCTTAATGCAATTTAAAAAAAACCTTCATTTTTCGTTAACGTTTACATTTAACATATAGTTATTTCTGAAATATTCGCCTTAATTTACTTAAAGCTTACTTGGCTTTTCTCTATTGTGTAATATCTTCCAAATTATGAGAAGCTTTCCGTAAGGTTTATCACCGAAATAAAGTACGGCCTAGAAAGTATTATTACTGCCGAGATTTGCCCTATATTGTTTTTCTTCATGTTTAATTAGAGATTCAGGCGTTTATTCGTATTGTTGTTCCTTATCTTTATAATCAACTGTTATCAACTGGCCGCAACTGCATCTGCGTGGACTTTAGAAATGGTACCTGCACGTACAAAGCATAGGCAAGGTACAAAAGTTTTATCTTTCAATTTTATCCACTGAGAAGGGATCACATTTACTTATCCAACGGTCAAAGCAAAAGAAGGAGTTTTGCTCCTTTGATATTGCACGTAGATATACTATTTAAATATTATTTAAACCCGAACGCCATAGAAAATAAACCTTTTTTCCTTTCCACTTAGATAAAATGACTCCAGGCCATGCCACACAGATATAAGCAAAGTGCAGTAAAAGCTAGCATATATAAATTTAAGTGAAAAATTTGCAAGTAAAAATGTAATGGATTAAAAAGTTTTTTTTTTATGGTTGTTATAGATTTAGCTATAGTTTATCTACATGTAATATGGTTAAAATAATGCCTGAGGGCAATTTTCTTGAATAAAATATACCTGTTCAATAATTAAAGTCATAAGCTATCACTTTCAGAATTCCAACCGAATCGGTACAGTCTTTGTGCATGAAGGAATAACATGTTTGTTACTCTTTCTTCCATCCAAACTTTAACATTTGTGATAAAAGCAAGGGAAAAATTAAGATAAGAAATAAGATAAGATTAAAATTTCAACATGGATGGGTCTAATGGCATTTACAGTCCTACTGTACCTTAGTATGTGTATTATGATACTGTCGTTCCTATTTCCGAAATTCCATTATTTTTAGTTAACACATAACCTCCAATATGTAATTAATGTTCAAAACATTTATTCTCCAAATCCCAATTAAATATAATGGACACGATAAAATATCCACTGGCACCGTTATATATAATAGCAAGAGATAATGCTGATCTCAAAAGATATTCTAATAATAAATCAAGGTTATTTATAGAAGACTCAAGAATCTCGAACGCCTCGAGGACTGGTCTATCAGTTTCGATCAATAGCTATCGAGTTAGACGAGCTCACGATGGGGCTTCAGATTTTATCTAGGCCTATTAGAAAGACGGATGACCTAATATAGGTATAATGATACCGTCCATGCTCCATAGTGAGGCAGAATCGATTTATGCTGATCGATGAATGGTGAATGCTCAGGATATGGAGAATCAAACCAGTCATTGACTCAGGAAGTGAATGTGTGAGGGGAATGCCTTGATGTTAGGTGTGTATTATAACTGAATCTGGCTTACTGGCTACTCATCGTCAATTACAGTTCCTGAACTCCAAGAATCTTTTTGCTGAAAGAAATGCGAATAAATCTATTAGCATCTTTTCAAGTTCCTTCCACCTATCCGGTGCGATCTTGCAACTGGTCTGATACGTTAATACACACTGTGAACATAAAACAGAGAGAGACGTAATTTCTTAACTGTCGCAAATAACTTTTACAGGCCATTTTATAAAATCATTGTCTTATGGAAGTGATAGAACGACTTCGGTTTCGGATTCCGCTTCTTTTTGAGGGGCTGAACCTTGAACTTTTCGGAGCTTTGTGCATTTTTAATTACTTTATTTTAGCTTGAACGGTGAAAGAAAACATCGTAAAGAAACCTGCATGCTTTAGAGTTTACCATAATTTTTCCAAGGGCGTGTAAAGTCTGTGGCGAATGGACGATGACGAGAGACTATGACTTTTAACTTAATTTGAGAGGTAAGAGCACATAAAGATCATGAAAATGAATCAATAGCTCCGTTCTTTAACGTAAAATAACTGCGACAGTTTGGCGATCGTTTGACTATGGGCCTAAATACGCAACGAAAGCAAGAGTGCCATAAATTAACCTAATGAAAATAACAGTCTATACACAATAGTCTATACTAATAATAGTAGAAGCAATCAACCTACGAGGAGGGTCATGATATAATAGATATACTAGATATTTTGACGTAAACAATTTGCATTTACTGACATTGTATAAAACCTATCGTCAAGATAAACGGCCTAGTAAAACTAAGTGTAGATGACATTCATTAAAATTTCAAGATAATAAATAAATGCTATTTGCCGTACCTGATAATGTGACGTAAACAATTTGCATTAACCGACGTCGTTGGTGAAATAAAACATGTCGCCAAGATAAAAGGTTAAGACCAAGTTGGCGTTGATGACGTTTATTTTCATGGTAGTAAGGGCCCACGCAGCGGTGGGCGAGACAGGTACGTCGACAATCGTAAATCGCAGTAAATGCAGCATTAAAACATCATCTATCCGGCCCTACGGCGATAAATATGTCTCTTTTGCAATGCTCATGCATAATATGATTTTTGCCTTGCAAATTGCGCTCCTGGTATCGCGTAGTTGCCTGTAGGTTTTGTATAAGTAAGGTACGTTGACGCACATCGCTTTCAAACGAGCTGATTCCATCCTTTTACCATCTTCTTTAACTTTGTTGTAGCTACAGAATTGTATGAAAAAGCCTTTTTTGGACTATGTTATGTCGTAGCACGTTCATCTACTGTATACTTGCTTTTTAAACGATTTCGACTACATGTTTTATTTCTTTCCTTCCTATCGATTACGTGGTAGGGCCCTTGGACTTGGAACCACAGTAATCCTTTAGTCTAGGATAGGAAACTAAGCGATCTATTTATTCCCTTTCTAGCAATCTTGTTAAATTTATAGACGTCGATATATATATTTTTACTTGTTTTAATATCGCCTTGTTAGTTGGTCCTTATTTTGTGATAGCAACTAGTTTACATTCTTTGTTTATAATGCAATTTATAGTTGAATGATTTAGTCTACTGATTAACCTGCTACCTCATGTACGCCTACTACTTTTGTTTAGCGGATAACATATCCAATAATAAATAATAGATTACTAATACTTCCCAGAATAATAAGTATTAAGGTAGAGGTTGCTAGATTGATCACATCAGGGTCTTAATGTTCGTTAATATTAAAATCTTAACCAAATAGCTGGAATTTTACCAGCTGAAATGGACTTAATCTCGTCATTTCTAAAAGAAGTGTGCGAAAATTTTACCTTAAAACTTTTTTTACGCTAAGTTACGACCTAAAATAACACAGAGGTCCTTAATTTTTTTTTCATCGATGTTATTACATCTCTTGAATTCAAATACTGTCAAATCTAATGTAAAAAAATGACTGTTTTTATTATGTCACGGAATACCAGTGTCCATGAAAGAAACATTGATTTTAGATAATGCAACTCAAGATGATGTTGCAAGAAAATAAACTCAAGTTAATGCTCTTTGATCAACCAAAGATCTTTTGTCCGTGATTACACGTTCGCTCAACCTATTATTTGTTCAGACCCTCTAGACCTCGGAAAAATCACCGCTCGTCAGCGAATACACACTCGACAATATAAACCAGTTCCTACATACCGTTACGTGGAAGTAATTTCTTAAACGCAGTCGCCGGTCACGCCAAACGTATCGAACGATCGGGAGATACACACTCGTCGGCATCCATTTACATACTGACGTTGTCAGAGCGTAATGGCGGGAAATTATTACGTGTTGCAGCTGTGTGTTCGAAAATCGAACGCATATGCGCCTGTTCGGAATTCTTTTTCTATATATAGAGACGATAAATAATTATTTGATAGCATTATTTTGTATATTAGTTATAAATAGCATTGAAAATTACTTTTATAAAATATGTCTATGTACGTTATATATTAATTACAAGATCAATTACCTTGTATATTGCTTGATTAATTAAAATATTTTTATTTGTTATTGATTGTAGCGATTACTTAGTAATCATTAATTTTTATATTTCCGCTAGTGTAAAATTATTTACTGGATTTGTTAATAAGTAGGTCAACCTATTAACATCATTTGGGTATTGCTATGTGTAAATAATAAAACGTAATTTTAAGTATTATATTATATCTTCCTGTTACATTTATGGTGTATTTAAGTAATTATTAATAATAATATATGTATGTATATTGTTTTCGGTGCTGACATCGGCATCTACAGGTGGCCACTTGGTATCGGGTATGTTCAATGTTTAATCCATGCATAAGCTGTGTATATGCCCCTTATATAACGTTTATGTGACCTGCATGTTCAATCGATGTTCAATCCCCATACAAACGTTTGAATCACCAGGAATGTCGTAAGTGTAAGCATGATGGTGATACTGCATGAATACCTTATAGACCAAGAGATGATAGACCGTTTGCTCAAAGGTTTTTGTGTTTTAAAAACGTTAATTGTGTCAATACATGAGGATGTCAGTGATTGGTCGAGTATTCAAGGTATAGTTGATTATTTCTTACATGTCTATCAATAATTGAAAAAATATTTTAGGGACTTGTTTTATTTATTTATTAAAAAAAGCTTAGCGCTATAAATTAATGAAAATATTATTATAAACTAGCTGTTGCATGCATGTTTTCCGTCCGCATTTATTAAGGTTTTTCACAAATCCCATGGGAACGGTTTGTTTTCCTGCGATAAAAAGTAACCCATTTTACTCTCCGTCCTTTCAACCAAATATCAAGTTGATGTGTTGCTTAGATAAGACGTAAAGGAAGGACTATATATTTATATTAGTAAGAATGTACTAAAAAATTAAGTACCTATTTGAAAATATAGGTATACGCTGTCACAGAAGAGAGGCAAGATATATTTATTCATTCGATTATTTCTTCGTACATTAAAAAATAAAAAGACATTTCTTTTATTCCATATATATCCACAAAATAAATTTAGGATGTCATTAAATCTATAGATTGTTTCAGCAAAGATAGATAATGAATTATTTTATACGTGTGAAATTCGTAAAATCACTGATATCCCGCTATGTATCTTGCGAAATTTATATGTACAAAGACCATATAGTAACAATGTATCTATAACCAGCCCTATCTAACAATCTACGTAAGATATAAGGATGGTTTTGCTCTGCTATTGCTAGTCAATAAATTACGTATAAATATGTATAACATCTACAAATACATAGCTTAGCAATGTTTATATGTGATATTTTTTTACCTGCTTGAACACTAAAAGCGAACAGGTCACTAGCTCTTTTATTTTAACTTAAATTGACCCCAATACTAGCGCTATAGAAGCGCTTCATAACTTGGCAGTCACAGTCAAATCCCGCTGCAATATTGCGGTTCGACCTTAGATTATAATAGGGTTTTTTTCTTGCCAATAACTCCCGGTTTAAATTGTCAAGATCAAGCAATTATAGCCTTAATAGCTCTGCAGTGTTATGTGAGAAGAAATCCAAAATACTTATTTACTAATACTGCCCATTTGTCCATTTTCGATCTTACTTTTGGTAAAAGCTTTGTGTTTATTTAGAGAAACGTAATTGTCTTTATTTATATCGTTGCCAAGGCTTATTGTTATTTTGTTAAAAAAAATACCTAACTTAGAGTAGTATAAAAATCTAACTACATATGACCAGTTAGACATTTTAATAACATAATGTTTTATTTAAAATTCTATTAATGTTTATAATTTTATGAGTAATTTTGGTGCATAGTACGATAACCAACGAAAAAGTAAATAAATCTTTGTATAAATGAAGCTTGAATACTATATGCTACAAATACCTTCCAGCCGCGAAAAAACAGTTGTTAACTTTGATGGAAAATTTGGGTGTACCTATATACAACGCTGTCAAGAATACCGCCGTGATCTTATGTTATGTGATTGCGTTAACAATGCATATAATATATGCGATACTATTAATGATGCCAAGTCAATCTTTTTTATTTAAAACATAAAAGATTTTATAATATTTTTATGGACTACAAGATGTTTTTGGCTTAGCTAATTACGTAATAACTTAAGACAGAAGTTAAGTTTGGACTTAATAACACAACGAACTTGGTATTACATGGATCTCACAACTTTCAACGGTGGAAGAACTGAGTTGCGAGACTTAGTTAATTTAACAAGTTTTGTTTTTGATGGAATTAAACATATTTCTACTCTTCTTTGACTTCCTTCACCCGCACGGCTAGCATGGGCAGGAGACAATTATGTCCCCGGGGAAATGATAAATATGTATCGTCTACTACAGATTTATCTACTCTCAGAGCACTGGCGCACAAATGGAAATTATATCTAAATAATATATATGTAATAAAAACTTCTCCTATTCCATGTTCCCGTGCTTTAGCAGGTAGACACGTTAATTATAAATATACTACGACAATACACACATCGCCATCTAGCCCCAAAGTAAGCGTAGCTTGTGTACTGAGATAGCTGATGAATATTACAAGGCCGTGGGTTCGATTCCCACAACTGGAATGTTTGTGTGATGAACATGAATATTTTTCAGTGTCTGGGTGTTTATCTGTATATTATAAGTATTTATGTATATTATTCATAAAAATATTCATCAGTCATCTTAGTACCCATAACACAAGCTACGCTTACTTTGGGGCTAGATGGCGATGTGTGTATTGTCGTAGTATATTTATATTTATTAAAGCTCTTGCGCCATTCATCTCTTCCTTCCGCCAGCCTCTCCCAATGTGCAAATAAAGAGCATAAATAAATAATTGCAATCAAATGAAGCCATGGGTCAAGTGAAAAACCGTTATCGATAAGAAAAAAGAAATGCTCCACTCAATTCTAACAAGTTACCTTAATAGGCATCGGAGTACTTCTCCGTTGAACAAATATCACGCATCGGAATCTGTGTCAATTGAACTGCTGTTTGTTGCCAGTACGCGTTGATTGTTACAGTAATACCACCCAACTTGAGTGTGTAAGGGCGCCTGCAAACGACAGGGTGTGTCCCCACTTATACGCGTCCATCTTTAACTTAGCTAAGCTAAGAAATTCGTGTGTCACGTAGTATTTCGTATTGACGTCGTAATCATAATTCAGTTTTAATAACAGTTATTGCGCGAAAAGCAATTAAAATTAATAAGTATGTTTATGACGTTAGCAATCTTTTCGTCCTCAAAAATCGAATTATCTTCAAAGTAAAATTAGCCTAATGTTCTTCGTTTTAAAGAAATTCCATACGTTCCGCTCAGTGGCGTGCACTTTATGCATGCACTAAAATTTATATATATAGTTCGTATAGGCGCAGGATTTTTGCCATTTTATGCAATTTTCCTGCTGTATGCATACCCTGGTAAGAAACCCAGTGCACGCCAATGGTTCCGCTAAATGGAGTTTGATTTTTAAAAACAGTTAAGTCTCATTTACAGTGTGTCAATTTTCGGAAACGAGAGTGCAATTCTCACACTGAGGCACAAGCAATATTTACACTGCTAATTCTATATACTTTGTGTAAAATGAGAATCGAACGGTAAGACGATAAGAAGTCATATATCTTAGTAGCTAGGGTACTACGTTTTTGATGAAGAACGATTGCTTGCATTAATTTGGCACGATACTTCACATTTATACGCACGATGATACGGATAAGTGAACGATTTCAATCAACGTTCTAGATAACACTGATGGGAATCGTTCACCAATACACCTATCAGCACACGTCAAACAACGGAATACAGCATCGGTCAATAAAAACTTTGTTTGTAGGGGCTCTAATATTAGCCAAGTTGTGGAGAATATAACTGTATGTCAATTATCGGCTCGCACGAATGTACTTAGTCTGACAGCGTGACCAGTCCGTGCTCTACTTCAGGCCCCTATAACCAAATGGGTTTCGATAATGACTTCCCGTGTTGGGTTTACCCAACTACCGCGATGTTTAACGACCCTCCCTTGCGCAGTGGTATGCGCTTTTTGATTGGGAGGTCCCAGGTTCGATCCTCGGCGGAGATAATTTGGAAATTATAGTTTCTGAAGTTTCCGTGGTCTGTTCTGGTGGTTTCTTACCATCCAACCGTCAAAGACGTTCCGCAGAGAAACCAATATGGGTTTAATATAACAGAACTGCTATACTCGTAATAGCATCATCGTTTACCATCAGGTGGTATTGCAGTTAACTTATAGAGAAGTTCCAAATAAAAAAAAAAATCTATTGATGTTCTTAATGATATCTGCTTTCGGCTATAATTATACATTACAGAAAGAGGTATTACTAAGCAATTTAACCAATAAAAATATCACTTGCTTCAAAACTGCATGCCTGAGAGTTCTCCACAATAAGTACTCAAAGTTGTGTGGAGTCCACCAATCCGCACTGTGCCAGCCTGGTGGACTACGGCCTTTAACCTTTCTCACTGTAGAAGGAGACCTGTGCCCTATAGTAGGCCGTTAATGGGTTGATATGATGACGACGATGAAGCCCGTAATAACGTAAGTAGGTACGTAGTAAGATCTAAACGTATTTCCATTTCTGAAGTAATTATTTCTTTTCATCATTAATATAGAATAAACTGGGTCGTAACGGAATTTAACGGATGCCTCCTACGGATTACAACATAATCGAGGTTGGTTTATATAAATAAATTAAAAGCGATATATATATATATATATTATTTTTCACCATTATAAACGTCGTTTTGTGGATAGCGATAGTTTTACACTGTTCGAACTTTATTATAAAGAAGATGCCAACCCACCGATTTAATTAGAGTTCAACATCGATATAACAAATCGGAAGGAAACTAGTAAATATTCTTTATATCAATTTTTGTCTATATCAAGGTTTATTTATTATATTGAGGTTAGGTTGCGCTAGAATTTGTTATAAAGAGGTAAAAAAAGTTTCATTCAGCATTTTAGCTCAGCATTGTTTTTGAAAGCTTAAGCAAATATTGTAGAAAACTTAGGTTGAGAAATTCATTAATTAGAGGTATTAATTTTTTTTTTATAGTTGAAAATTCAATAAAAAAGCGGTTGTTCGCAATAAATGTTTTAGGTATATTTGAAAAATAATTTGTTTTAATAAAGTTGCGCTATATATAAACTATCAGAAACTTATATTTAGACCCTATAATCTTCAGTTGAACACAATATTACTATATACACAGTTCTCATAGCTCATGGGTATTCCAATAACAAAAGTGTAAACAAACTCGTATATGGAAATGAGGCAAAAACATAGCATAGATATCAGAAAACTTACCATGCGTGCAACCTATTTGCTACGCCCTAGATATATAAGAATAGCACTTGTTACTTGGTGTATCATGAGACCATAGTGTTCTCCTGTAGAGCTAGTTTTTAGGTCAGCTCCCAGATTATGGTCCGAGAGGGCGTGGGAAACTTTATAGGGGTGTTGAAACATATATGTTTAGTGGTACAGCTTTTCGTCACAAAGCTCGTCCGTGCATTTACTACGATGCTTATTTCTGCCGCTAAACCGCATTGTTGCATTGCTGTATTCCGGTCTGAAGGGTGTGTCGGTGTAATTACAGATACATGATGCTTCACATCTACGCCTTAGGTTGATGGACACAGGACAACCTTTTGCAGGATATGTTCCTTCCATGCCAGCGAAGTGTGGCTCTTTTTATGGGCGATGGTTTTCCACTTACCATCAGGTGGGTTATCTGCTTGGTCCATTTATTATTAAGTATAAAAAATTAAATAAAATTAAATAATTATCGGCTTTGTGTTTATAAAATAAACGATTTTTTTTTGTAGAATCGCCATTTTATAAACTAGGAATCCTTATTCTCAGATCTGAGCTCGAATCTGAGGTGTAGTTTGCAGGTGAAAAAGAGCAAAAATGATGACAGTTGCGTGCACTTCATACATGCTTAAAAGCACTGCTTACCCTAAAATTGATATAATAACTATAGGAGGAGGATTTTTGCCATTCTATACAATTTTCCTGCCTTACGCATACCCTAGTAAGAAACTCAGTACACGCCACAAGTTGATGATGATGATATGGTATAAATAGATAGGAGAGAATCACTCAATACAATTCTAATTCACCTAAGTGTCCCGTTAGTGTAGTGATTAGCATGTTTAGCTACTATCTGTTAAAGAGTACTCAGTATCGACCCGGAGTTAGGTTAGGCGTTTTACCCAAGTAGGCGTAAAGCAGGAAGATGGCATAAAATTAAAAAAACCCCCTATATAAGTTGTATGAAATTTTAGGAAGTGCGTTCGTGCATATATGAAGTGCACGGCACTGGGTATTAGCGATGTGAAGCCCCGTGTCTCGGCGAGCACGTTATACCTGTAGTTACCGGTTATTATCACTTCTTATGAATTAATAATTAATCAATGAATGGCGTTACGGTTAAAAGGTAAAAGTTCTTTTTCTCACAACGCGAGATCTTAGTTCGAAGCATAGCACACGTTAAAGTGTATTGGAAGTAGGCTACGTCAATAAGTGGACCGACAGAAAGTTGGTAATATTGAACTTTCGTTTAATATGAAGGTGCTAAAAATCAATCCACACCTACTGAGAACGGTGTAGTAAGCATTATTAAATCAAAACATCTTACATTGTCAAATATAATTTTAATATACAAAAATCATGAGCATTATCAGTATCTATAAATAATATTGTAAGTTTATTATATATATATATATAAAGTATTTTTGTACATATAGGTATATATGCAAATATTATATGTACCACTACCTCTTTGTGAGCTGTGTTTAACGCCATTGGTTGCCTGGAAGAGATCGCTATGTAGCGCTCAGGCTCCTAATTGTATACTTTGCGTAATTTTTTTTTTCGATTTTTCTGTATGCTTATTTGGTGTACAATAAAAGTGTATTCATTTATTCATTCAAAATTCTGTGTGTTTGTGGTTGCACTTTCCGAAACGGTTTCTCCGATTTTTTTGAATATTTGGTTAGTATAAGAATAGGTAAATAAAAAGGTAGGTTTGAAAGTATACATCCTTAAGTGATTAGAGTGTCACTATATAGATTTTTTTATTGTTTTTAAGGCATCAAAATACCTAGATAACCTTATTGCACCCGTTAGGTGGCATGTCTGTCAGTATGTCACTAGATTCAATTAAAATATCACATTGAATGTGTGAAGCGGTGATAGCCCAGTGGGAAGGACCTCGACTTCACTTTCGGGGTGCCGCGTTCGAATCCCAGCACGCAACTCTAACTTTTATGTAAGTAAGTTATGAGCGTTTTAAAGAAATAAAAAATCACTTGCCTCAACGGTAAAGGAAAACATTCAGTTCTCCATAATGTTCTCAAAGGTGTGTGAAGTCCACCAATCAGCACTGGGCCAGCGTGGTGGGCTGCGGTTAAGGCAGTAGCCCACCACGCCCCTTCACCAGTGGCGTGCACAGAAAAGTCCGCATAGAGCCACAGACACAGTTTTTTTTTTAATGTGTGATTCGGACATGATATGAGTATTTATGTGCAAGAGACAGTTGTTTCGAAATTTAAAAAGGCAGGTTTTTATTAATCAGTACCGATAGAGTGTATAGTTTATTTTTACCTTTAAAATTAAAACTTTCGTATCATTTCGACCTTTTAATGCGAAAGTCAAAAATGTTGCTATCCTTGCATTATCGTTTAAGGAGGATGTAATTATAATTTTAAATACAGATTAATTGCTTGTTGAACGATGTGTCATAAATCATTGCATCAATATGTTCACGAGTATGTTACCAAAAATCAACATATAAACAGTTCAATCACTATAACTTGTCCTTAATACGTATAACAACCGTAGATTTCGGAACTCACTACAAAATACGTATGTCAGTGGAAATCATTCTGTTGAAGTGATGTTGATGATTAAACAACTTAACCCTGCTTGTACTAAATCGCGTGTATGTAAATTATCTAGTAAATATAATTGTTGGAATTTTCAAAAATCCATTCTTTGCGGTCGGTATAAAACTCATACCCCTATCGTTTTGTTCGATTCTGTGTACCTACAGATGAAAGAAAACACTGACTTTTGGCCACCTCCCTGGTGCGTTGGTGAGCGCTGAGCGCTGTCAATTTTCTTATATTGCAATTTGGGTGCGGTTAAGTGCGGGTTTAATATAACTGCCATACCCTAACAGGTAAAGCCGCTTCCATCTTCGAGTGCATCATCAATTACTTGTAGAAATTACAGCAGGGGTAAGTAGTTTACGCTTACACTTTGAACCGAATATTGTCGTTATTCCACTAACAAAAAACAACATCGATCGTGTCTTCAATTACCGAAGAGATGTTAGCTCCCTTTGTGTGTTCTATCGACTCTATAATGGGGAGTGTTCTCAAGATTTGTTTGCATTGATAACTCCTTCCCTGTTCTCTGGCCACACCTCACGCCGTAAATACAAACCTCATGATCTGGATGCCTGGTAATATTCTAGTGTTCGAAATACTAGATCATTTTTACCGCTCACATCTCCCATCTGATGTGTTTGTTGTGAAAAAAGCTGAAGCCTTACCCACTAGGCTATCACCGATATATATTTATATAAATTCTGATCTGACATCACACCACCCCCTTGTATAAGGTCAAATATCCTGGCTACCTTCGCAATGCCATTGAACGTAGAGCTAGAAACAGTACACCCGACAGGTCACGAATAATATCCATCACTCCAGTTACAGTAATCGATAGGCGCTGGTATTAATGACGAATCTGATACTTTCCGCTTCTATAACCTACCTGTTATATTGATATATCCATCATCCGTACTTAATGCAATGCCTCGACGGTCTAGTGGTAAGCATGACTACCTTATGATCAAAAGTTCCCACCTAAGTTATTAAGATGACATTTTGACAGCGATATAGCTTCCTGAAAACAAAATATAATAAGCATTGAATAAATGAATGAATACACTTTTATTGTACACCACATAAACATACAGAAATATAGAAAATATTTTTTTTCGCAAAGTATACAATTTGGCGGCCTTATCGCCACATAGCGATCTCTTCCAGTCACACTGCTCACGTCGAGCAGTGTTTTACGCCAACGGTTGATAGCTGATATTACCTTCAACACAACATTATATATACATACTCATAATTAATATATATCTTTACAATGAATACTCATCTCTAAAATAACTTGACAATTTTTTAGGTTCAATATAAAAAAAAACAAAGAAAGGGATACTTTATATCCTCCTATGAAAACCCGGCGATTTTTTTTTTATTTATGCTTCATGCTTCATTGCCAATTGGCTCGGCTAATCTTTACACAAAAAGACATTGATTTAACATGTTACTGGTCGCTTGGATATTAGACACCATCTGATCTAATGCGATAAATGGATCCAAAATTTCTTGTGGAGGAATTTTGCAAAGATATTATTGTAACTCAGGTAGCTGTATCGTAGATATTTATGGCCCTCCGGGACAGGAAGGTCAAGTGCGAAATTGTTAGAGGATTTCTTTTTTGCGCTTACTTGAGACACGAGGAGCAACCTCTCGAGAAGTAGAGATGTTCTTATAATTTTTCATAACGTTGTACCTACTGCTATACGTTCCATAAAATGTTTTATAACGGAAATTTCAGAAGTGGGACGTAGAATTTTGTAACACAGATACTCATAAAAGTTGGAACAAATAATATTAACGATCATCATGATTAAGAGCTCGCAATGGTTTCTAATCCAGTCGGGCATAATCCGACGAAATCCATTTGAATCCAGCCATTATTTAAACGTGCTATATTTTGTGATGTGGTGCTACCGAAGAATGCTCCGCATTAGCTGGACACAGAAAGCTTCTAACGTGAGAGTACTCCAACGCGTCGCCAGAAGCCGGGAGTTACTGCTTATCATTAAAAAGCGTAAAGTCAAATATCTGGGCCACGTTCTGAGACATAAGCGATACCAACTGCGCCAAGCTCACAATGATGGGCAAAGTAGAGGGAAAACGACGTGTTGGAAAGAGGAAGAACTCATGGTTGCGCAAAACCCGCGGATGGACCAATATTGTGAGCGTGAAAACATTGTTTCGCTTGGCGCAAAGGCGCGAGAAGTTCGCTGAGCTGACGGCCAACCTCCAGTAGTGGAGAGGAACAAAAAGAGAGAGATTATTTAAACAGGATGAAAAAAGGAAGTATAACAAAACTCCCACTTTCTTATTAAATATATTATTTTTTATGAGGAATTTATTATTAGGTATTTTTATGAGTAATTTATATTAATAAATACAATATATTACGACAGTACACACATCGCCATCTACCCCCAAAGTAAACGTAGCTTGTGTTATGGGAACTAAGATGACTGATGAATATTTTAATTAATAATATACATAAATACTTCTAATGTACAGATGAACACCCAGGCACTGAAAAACATTCATGTTCAATTACATGAGGATCTAATGAAGATTTTTTAATTTTGTGCCGGCCGATTGGTGCAGTGGGCAGCGAAACGGTTCTCTAAGTCAAAGGCTGTGGGTTCGATTCCTACATCCGGAAAATGTTTGTGTGATGGACATTTAAGTTTTTCAGTGTCTGGCTGTTTATTTGTATATAAGTATTTACGATTATTCATAAAAATATTCAATGTATCATATATCTTTAATGTAAAACATAAAATCACTGTTAAACAGTTAATACCGTTTCTATGGTAAACCTACATTACTAGTTTAAGGAAACACCGCTGAAAATTTTAAGTAAAAACGTTTGATAGAGGTTTATGTAAAAATTACATAAACAAAAAAAACATTATAACGCTTGTTGTTTAAGTTTCGATGTAAGAGAATCGTAACTTTGAATAAGGTTCTACCTTAAGAGGTGTGATACTTCTTTCCACACTTTTTATAGAGAAACTGGGATAAATTAAAAAATTACATTTTTATATACAAAGGTAGTATCTAGGTAATTAGTGTTGCACGGGAAATGTTCAATGAACTATAACACAAACAAGGTCATTGTGCACAATTAACCTTTTCAATAACATAATTCATAACATGCTCATACGTTTTAAAAGATAAAAAAAATACCGGCTCTCATTCAACTCGGTCGGTTACATAATAACTCCGTTCCCATTGCAAACTCACAAACCAGAAATACTTGATGAAGTCAACTTGGCTTAATAAAGTTCGCTCGGTAAATCAGAATTCTGAATCCAGTCCAACCAAAGAGATTTAAATAAACCTCAGAGCTGCTATTGCTAAGATTTTTATGTCTATAAATTCGACCTTGTCCTGCAAACCTTAATATGTGGTTGCACACATTGCAAGTATCGAAACAGTATAAAGTCAGCGAAAATTTAACTTCGTATTTCTCCCAATGGGAGACTTTGTCCACAATTACCACGACGGGTTTGTGATCGCGGTAGATGGCACTAGTAGCACAAAGGACGCTGCTGCTCGTTCTCCGTTATATTCCCTTATTCCCCTCGTAAGACTCCCGCGGGAAGAGGTTGGGTGGTTGCAGATGTACTCTGATCTGCCATCATCACTCGACACTTAGCTAACTGATTTTAATTTTAAAATTAAATGCAAGATTATCTGACTTTAGATCTATGGATTAAATCTAAGCTTAAATATAACAAGCATTCCAGATATGGTTTTCTATACTATAGGGATGAGAATATCGGAACGATCCGAAGTTTAAAATTTAACATTAATTGCGTTGTCCTCGCTATCTGTTCATTCTAGAACTATCAGGTTTGAAGTAATAAATTGCAGTTAGACCACAAGTTTTACAATATCATAGTGGGTAAGTGTAATCTATTGCATCATGAAGATTATATTATTAGGATTACTCTGTGCCAATTTTAAGACATAAATTAAGGTGCGAAATGCGAGTCGAAGCGAATGTATTGCCTTTTGCACCGCGCCTTGCCTTAGGGTCTAGTCACAATGGTTACCTAATTTCAAGTCAAAAAGACATTCGTCGCTTTATCCTATCTGTTCTTAATATAACATTTAAATATCAAAACCCAACGATAATTTTTACCTATATTCAGGTCTTCAAAAGCCTGATGTCGCAAACAGAGAACGAGAATTTCGCAAAGGGCTCGCCTTTTATACGACCTGAATTATTTATTTGAAAAAATAAGCTCGGATAAATTTACGACTCAAACGGAAAAATCTAATAAATCCAGTCTGATTTGAATAGAAAGCGGCGGATGTACTGGCCGCTTTTAAGATTCTTGAACGGACTTTCGGGAGTTATTGAAAATTCGGACGTTCGTTGATTGGCACCTACAACCAAAGTTTTAATGAATTTGTTATTTATAAAGATATGATACGGTGTAAAATGTCATTATAAAAAAAAAAATAAAGCCTCTTATTACTTCTATTTAATGTACATTATTCTTCTACTAATCAAGCCCTTTTCATTTTATACACTAAATGTAAAATCTGTGAAAAAAATATATATTCCGCGCCATATTGGACCGATTTTCATTGCAGGAAATAAACAGAAAACCGTAATAAACTCGGCTAAAGAACGCGGAAAATAGCTAGTTAAAGAATGTCCTATCAAGTAAGTCTATGCCAAAAATAGAGCCGGATAGGTTGCTAAGTTAGGGCGTGAAGTATGGACAAATAGACAAACACACTTTTGCATTTATATTTAAATACACTATACATTTAAATTTTATCAGCACGTGGTGATTCCATAAGTGGCTACCGTTCTTGTTACTATTTATTAACAAACGAGTACACACTCAAAATGTATCATTATGGAAAATAAACTATGCCTACATGTTATCTAATGTTTTATCAACTACTAGTTGCTGTAAATTTCCCACTAGTATCCGTAGGTACTCAACAAAATAATATACATATTCGTGATATCTCTATAATCTATATAACTATCATACTTAGAGACTGAGTTAAGTCATTGGACTATAATATGAATGAATAAACTAATACACTTTTATTGTACACCACATAAACATTCAGGAAAAATTATAAAGTAACTAGTTAACACGATGTATACAATTAGGCGGCCTTATCGCTACGTAGCGATCTCTTCCAGGCAACATATGGCGTAAAACAGCTCAAGACGAGAGGTAGGTGATGCATATAAATATACATATACTCAAATACTATATATATTGTAACTTAAGCACAATGTTATATATAGATACTAATAATAAAAATATATCTATAAAATGAATATCAGCTTTTAGGAACAATATTGTCAATCCCCAAAAAACAGAAGAGGCATTACTAAGGTTCCGAAGATTCAGACAAAATATGATCTTTAACAAGTTTTTTAAAGCTGCTAGTCGAGGCACGGCATTCCAAAGCTTAACAGCCTGAATAGTTAAAGACCCTTAAAATCAGTTACCTTGCAGTGCGGAGATCAATAAAATATCTTAATTTTAATTATTTATAAGTAGAAGTTTAAGTTGAAAATAATTTACTAATTAGTCAAGTAAATAGGCTAGATTTTAAAAGGCAATAAAGTATCTCACTGATGCCATTTAGCAGAGGAAAATAAAACAAAAAAATAACGTGGAAGGTTATAGCACAAACTATTCATTAACTGCTTTCAATTTGTCAACTGGTATTTATGACGATGATAATCAAAAGCGATTTCTATGATTTTTTCATTAAGGGTGTACCTGTCTAGTAGTCGGTGCAAGTAATTAATTAAAAATTAAAAAAAAAAAATCTTACACAGTTAACAGATATGGGTATAAGAGTTATGTAAGAAAAAAAAGATATTTCTCTTTTTTGTGGTGATGGCCATCTTTGTTTTCAAATTTGAAATAATTTACAGTATTCCACTGGTCAAGCCATTTAATTTGATACCCATATATCCGCCATTTTTTGACGGCAGCCATCTTGAACCGATCTCATCAAAACGTAGTTAAAAACACTCAACTCAACGAATTCATCTTTCAAACAAAAGCAAAATAGCTCCATCCGTTCGGGAAATAAGATGCCACAGACGCACACGCGCACACACGCACAGACACAGACACTCAGCCACACGTCAAATACAAAATTCGGTGATTACAAAATTAAGGATTGCTTTTTTTCTCCTTGATGTGATGTGAGTGAGATGATTTTATAGAGCGGTGATATATTTTTATGTCAGTGATGTAATTAACCAACTAAAGCCGATCCGAAGTGTGGGAATGAGACTGTAAAATCAGTAAAGTACATCGAGTAATTAACTTGCGTAATGTTTTCTAAGTAGTGTAACAGTCATTAGTAAGCAGGCAAAGTTGCGCATGTATGAAGCACGTGGGAGGAATAAAACACAATAATGGTCTTATTAAAAGGGAACTTTATAGGCAGGGTATGTCCGCATGGTGTGAGGAACGAGTTAGGGTACCAGGGCATAATATCTCACTGAGGATATTATACCGTGGTATTTTAACGTATTCGTCACTATTGTCTTTTGAATAAAGTTCATATTCTCATACCATCATCATGGCTACTCGAACTGGTACAGAAAGAATTATGTGTATTCAATCTTTTTTTACAACAATATAATTATTTTCTTCACTAACTTTACTAGCGGGTTCTACACCCATACATGGTTTCTATCAGTTGAAATGTTGACTATTAAAATTAGTAATAAATACTTTAGCACCTGTTTTTAATCGTTGGACAAGTAGCAATTCCCAGAGTTTACTAACGGAACATAATTTGTAAAAAAAACTCGAAAGGCTAGGTTGCCTTACCGTTAAAGCAAGTGATATATTAATAGCTTCAATTTAAAACGCACGTAACTCCGAAATGTTAGAAGTTAGAAGCTCTAACCAACGCATACAACTAGTAGATATGTAGTTATTATTTATTTATTTTGTGGAAACATTTTCTAATTTAATTTATTAGATATCGTGTATAAGTTTATTATACATATAGCATTTACGTGTATATATATATGCATACGTATAAATCTATAATATATACACCACCTACCTCTCGTCTTGAGCTTTGTGCATCGGTTGCTTAGAAGAGATCGTTATGTAGCGATAAGTCCGTCAAAATGTGTACATCGTGTAAACTAACATTTATTTATAATTTTTCCTGTATTTTAATTTGGTGTGCTATAAAAGGATATTCATTCATTTATTAACAGGAATATGATTAGCAGGACTATTTAAGAATATGATCGACAGACAGGCAGAGAGACAGCTAACTGTTCAAAAACCCTCAAATAATTGCTACTTCTTACGGGGGCTTATTTTCATTACGACGTGGTACCCTAAAAACGGAAATATCTTATTCGTCCAAAGTAATTCTCTTTCATAGACATTAATTTATAAAAACGCCCAAATTAGGTGAATTCTCCGTATAAATTCGAGTCCAATTAATATCAAGAGGGGGAAACCTCGGTAACAGGAGATTTTTCTGTAACACCCCAATTTATACGATACGTTGTCAAGTGATTAAATGATCTTATCAACTAATCGGATTACCTTGGAAATGTTTATTTTCTTCGTTTCATTTAACAAAACGTACCTTTCGCAAGTATTGTATGGAAGGCATTTAATTTAGCGCCAGACGCAAAAAGAGGAGTGAATAAATTCACATTGCAGTGCAAACAGATATTTTTAGTAGTAGACGGATATTAGTTGTATTAGAACTCTTTGTAACAGAGCTCGCCCGGGTAAATACTACCTCTATGCCATATGATAAACGACTAAGACACCGGGAGGTATCTTTGCATCGTTCAAGTCCATGTAGGACTGAATTGTATCGACAATCTGTATATTATATTATATTATGTGTATTATATTCATAAAGAAAAATATTCATCAGTCATCTTAGTACCCATTACACAAGCTACGCTTACTTTGGAGCTAGATGGCGATGTGTGTTGTCGTAGTATATTTATAAAAAAAAAAAAAATGCACCCGTATTTATATCAAAATACCCACCAACTCAATGTCATGAACATTGGTTGTCATTCAAATATAATTTTAATTGTTTCTTGGAAACTATTTATTAATTGAATAATATTTATAAGAGTTTTTGTAAAAATCCTAATCAATTTAATAAAAATAATTTATAGTTATCAAAAGTTTAATTATTTACCCACTTTATAAAATTACCGTAACACATGTTAACATGTGACTTGTGCCGCGTCACTTCAAGTTTTAGTGATATTAATAATGAACTTTTAAAATGGAAATATATTAGCTTTTTTCAGCTTAGTGTAGTTATATCCAAACACAAAGGTGCTACTCCACAAGAGCTGTGCGATGCAGCAAACATTTGGGCGAGGTAAAAGCTAGGTGAGGAGAACAAGCAACCGATACAACCAACGATCGTAGGCAACAGCCATTATATAATAATCGTTAGGCAAAGAATTCAGCTTCCCCGTAAAATGATTTTGGGACACACACCCCTTACTTTTGGAAGTTTTGTGCAGTTTAAGCAACTAACATCACTTGCTTAGCTGTAAACGAAAACATCATGAGGAAAGCAGATTTCCTGCAGACCCGCGGCCCGTGGTCCGGTAGTGAGCCGATAATGATGAAAAGTTTGTATCATATTTACAAAGGCATATAAAAATAAATAAACTCCTCATAGTCTAGTCAGAAAGGTACGTCGGTGATGTCATCCAGTCAGACTGGTTCACTATACACTAAACAAAATGACGTGATCGTTTTTCAGTTTAAACAAAAAATCTCGGTTTGAGAAACTCTAAACGGCACGGTTAGAGCATAACTTATAATATTTTTTGTATGTGTTTAGTTCTAATTATCTTATTGTACCTACTAACTCGGCATGCTCTTACTTCTATTATTTTCACATTCGGGGGCTTCTGGAAGTTATTTCTTTAGAGATAAGCAGCAGGGCTACCATTTTATGCCCACCTGCTAAATCACTGGAACATGGAAAAGGAGAAGTTTACCCCCGTTTATTATTACACATATATTATTTGGATATTATTTCCACTGTGCGCCAGTGCTCTGAGAGTTGATAAAGTTGTGGGAGAAGATAAATTTATATCCTTGCCCGGAGGATATAATTGTCTCCTGCGCATGCTCGGCGTGCTGTGCCTATTAAACGTCTTGACTTTTTTATACGAAGTTTTATTTTATTCTGGTACTACTAAATAACTAAATAAATATATCTATGAAAATAAATTTAATTTAAGTAATAATAAGCTCTTAATACCATGATTTTAACGTTTTACACATGTTTAGGTTTGCATTTCGATAGAAATGCGTCAGTCATTCCGCATATTTTAGCTAAGCTACGTAATACAAAACCCACTTATCATATCGATGATAAAACTCATCAAATAGTTTTGGTTGATAAAATTGACGTAAAATAACTAAGTAGATATAAGATACTAAATTAAAAGATTTATCGTCCATGTACGATATTGTAACGTGGACTCTGATAGTCTAAGTTCCGGAATAAGAATTTTCATCTAGTATTTATAAGTGATAAGAAATAATTCATAGATAATAAACTCATTGTGATATCGCGAATAGGTTGCCTAGCAACAACAAATGATGGTATGAATTTCTTACTACGATAAGAAATCCTGCAATCAATTAATAAAAATCTGCTAAACCTGAATAACCTACATACCCAAAATCTTTATAAATAGAAGAAGGCAAAAAGTAGGTAACAAGGTATTGAAACTGCTAATAAAGTAACTCAAAGAAACTTTGAACTGTCTAAACTTATTGTCTGGTAGGTGGCTCCGGTCGTGGCTTGTTACCACCCTTTTTATGAAAGCTTTATTGCTACCTCCGACCCTTGAGCAGGATGGAGTTTATGTCGGCCTCCCCCCTCTAAAGGGGTATACCGAAACTAAAAACCACCACGGCATGTCCCTCTTACCGATTAAGACATGCCGCCAAGCAAATTACCGTTCCGATTCCACCTAGATACCGATTGGGGTTTCATACCCCAAACATGTTAGCCCGCTACAATCTTAGACTGCATCAACACTTACCACACGAATTGCGGTCACGGGCTGACTTGTAGAATAAGAAAACTCTGGATTCAAGTTATTTAAGTAAAGAAGTTAATAAAGAATTTTTGAAGATAGATTTTTATAGACAGTCATCTCAAGATCTTAACATTGTTAAAAGTTTAGATTATAAAATTTACAGTAATAAAGTAACTACTATGTAATGTTAAAAGATCAGAGCATGGTATAACCATTATCTCCCTTTTTATAGGAATGCGTTTCTCAGAATTGTATTTTCTCTATTATTATTTATTAAGACATGCCGCCAAGCAAATTACCGTTCCGATTCCACCTAGATACCGATTGGGGTTTCATACCCCAAACATGTTAGCCCGCTACAATCTTAGACTGCATCAACACTTACCACACGGATTGCGGTCACGGGCTGACTTGTAGCGAATAAAAAAACTCTGGGGTCAAGTTATTTAAGTAAAGAAGTTAATAAAGAATTTTTTAAGATAGATTTTATAGACAGTCATCTCAAGATCTTAACATTGTTAAAAGTTTTCATTAAAATTAATTTCATTAAGTAACTATTATGGATCTATTGTTAACTTAAATATAGTTGTAATGTGTCTTATTCCAAATGCCCCCAATAGAAACCGTGCTTGTCTTCTCGCTGTCTCGATTTTATTTAGTTTTATTTTGGTACATAGGTTATTTGAATCCACATTGTAAAAAGATATTACAATATCTATTACCCGTCCAAAGCTGTAATGTATGTTATGTTAGAAAACATTATTTATTGTTTGAATTACATGTTATGAATATGTAGCTAATATCACATGTAGTAACAATTTTGATAAAAACATGAGTGCCTCTTTGGATAATGTACTACGATAGTGGAAGTACTTAGTGAGTACTAAAATGAAATGTTATAGGCTAACCTTACGTTATGACATCACCCTCATAAAATAGATATCTTACGAGATTATAAAATTTACAGTAATAAAGTAACTACTATGTAATGTTAAAAGATCAGAGCATGGTATAACCATTATCTCCCTTTTTATAGGAATGCGTTTCTCAGAATTGTATTTTCTCTATTATGGATTTTCATTATTAGACAGCCGATTGGCGCATTTGCAGCGACCCTGCTTAATGAGCCCAAGTGCCCGTGGGTTCGATTCCCACAACTGGAAAATTTTTGTGTGATGAGCATGAATGTTTTCAGTGTCTGGGTGTTTATATGTATAGGTATTGTAAGTATTTATGTATATTATTCATAAAAATGTTCATCAGTCGTCTATGTACCCATAACAAAAGCTACGCTTACTTTGGGGCTAGATGGCGGTGTGTGTTTTGTCGTAGTATATTTATTTATTATAAACGTTGGAGTCTACAAAAACTATCAAAAAAAAATTACTTAACTGATAATTAGTGTCTTATAAACCCGACTTTCCGAGTGAAAAATATAATATAGTTTGTAAAAGTATTTTTTAGGTCTTGCCGAACGCCGCTAGTTCGGTTTGTTGTATGTTTCACGACTCTTTATTAATTTGTATGCGGCTATTTCCAACTCTTTCGTTTGGGGGTTTATAATAATGTTATGAGTCCCAAACTAACATAGGAAACCATAAGGTTTGAGTATTATACATATGTATCACCTATTAGATACTTAATTATAGTACCCACTGTATGTTTCCACAAAATAAATAAATTAGTAACGACGGAAAATATATATAGTCTATATATAAAACGTGTAAATGATAACCGAAATAATACTTCACGGGCTGTAGAGGTACATTATGAACTGTCTGTAGTGTCTGTAGCTTCTGAGTAAAACACTGTCATAGTTTTAACTGAAAGAGTTCGCATACAGCCCTTTCATCACATACAAAATTAGACACACACATACTTTGGTCACTTTATTAGTGTAGGCAATTCGCGCGTGTCGGTCTTTTACCTGCAATAGGGATTTCATAAGTAAAGAATGTTTTGAATTCGTTTGTATTGAAAAATAAATATGCTTTTTTTGATTTAATATCATTACAGGGTGATTCCTTATGAAATAAACTTATACATCCTTCAATGTTATTTCGTAATTCTGTTACACGTTGTATATAATATCCGGTATGAGGGGTGTGGTTTCCGGTGTAATTACATGCATATGAGGCTTAATACCTACGCCTTTGCATGTACTGCGAAAGACTGCATAGAAGATGGCACTTTTAGAGCTCTCACTGATTCAAACGAAAGCATTGGTCTGATTCGTAGGAGAGCAACCTGAACGCGCTCCCGCAAGTATGGAGGGCGAAGATCTAAAAATTTCGAACTCCAAGGTCAAAATACGGTCACTCCGACGTGCACATTATTAATAAGGCCCCACAACCTTACATCTCCTCAGTCCTTTATCTTCCTTGCTTTAATTGAAACGTCGGGATCGGTGCAAGTGTGTGCGTAATTGAAATTTGCTTCCCATTACCGCTGGAGGCGCTTGCAACATTCTTGTATTATAATCAGATTGTGTGTGGATGCTGTCATAACTATATCGCCGAAGGGAATGAGTTATGATTGTACAGAGATTATAGTCTATAAACTTAGTGCGTTGTCTAAATTATACAGAGTGTTCAAAGTTAAAACTTTCTTTATTCTATGAAGCACTTTTGATGCGGACGTATTTATTTTTTGACCACCATATTCCTTTACCTTAAACTAACGACGACGACGACTACGAGGATTCCAAATACGCTCTGGTCTAAGCAGAAGCCCACAAGAAACTTAGCAGGGTTTCTGTTGACACGGCTATCAAGTCACTAAGTAAACGCAATGCGTCGCCAGCACCCGGGAGGTAATGCATCCATCAAGAAAAGTAAAGTCGAATATCTGGGCCGCGTCCTGAGATATGTGCGATACCAACTGCTCGAACTCATAATGATGGGGAAAGTAATCCTAGCGATCGCAGTAGTACCACAAAGGACGCTGTTGCCCGTTCTTCTTTATGCTTCCCTAGTCGCCTCATACGACACCTGCGGGAAGTGGGGGTGGTGACTACAACTTTTGTTTTTTTTTCAGCACCTGTATTCTGATCTGACACAATTGACGATGATTTCTTACTGCCTTCAAACACAGTACGTTTATATACTTAATCCAATGAAACGTATTAACTTAAACTAACACGGTACTGTTTGGCGACGAAATTCGATTAGCGAGACTCCGGCCTGGCTGAAGGCGAGATAATGGCGTATCGGTCGATATCACACGTGTGCGGATTTAAGTGCTCATAAACATACATGATTTTAAAATTAGTTACATTCTACATTCCATTTCCATACATAAAGATAAAGACTACCTGATGTACATATCAGAAATATCCGCTATCTCACTGCTGGGCACAGTCCTCTTCCTAAGGGACCCACCACCCTGCTCATGATACTGATTTCATTGTCATCATGCCATTTTCTGCAATGTGTCAGATTAGCCAACCATCTCAGACAAAAATATGGACACGTCCGCGTCTTTTGGGATAAAAATTTCAATTTTGTTTTATAAACATAAACTGACCCTTTCCGGTGTTTATTTTTGTTTTCTAAATTTATGTGTGTAGGTTTTCCCGGGGCAAAAATCGTAGTACGTTCGTCTGCAGGATGCAACCTATCTTTATGTAAAATTTCATCGAGATCGATTTAGTTATGAAGCCTGAATAAATTGAATACAGGTTATTTATTTTTATCTCACTAGAAAATTTCCCCGAGGTAAACCTGGAAGCAATATCCATCTACACAATGTAAACTTTATATTGCGAAGCGGAACGCATTGATTAACAGCGCTGTGACAACTTTGAATTTTCGTCAAAGTTTTAACGTCAATGATACGTCAGTGTCAATTCTCGACAATTTTAAAAAGGAATAAAGGGTGTGACGCTTCAAATGTGCAACGCATTGTTAAAATTTTAAAGAAGGAATAAACGCGAATCTTTTTGACACTATGATATGATAATACAATGCCCATTAAGATCGATGCAATCATGTATCCGAGCATAGGTAACAAACTAATAGACATACACACTTTATGATTAGATGGGTATCGATATCAACTACAGGAAGTCCACTGCTGGACATAAGGCCTGTACCTGAACATACGGATTTCCACAAGCTAAGGTTTTGTGCCGTTTGTATCCAGCAACTCCTTGCGACTTGTTTTATGTCATCTGCCAAACTTGTGTGGCCTCTACCAACTCTGCGCTGGAAAGCGTTGTTAAAGTTAGTTGCGAGGTCGCCACTCTAGCACCCCAGTGCTCTAACGTCCATCGAGATGTGTACGCTCATATTATTCATCACATCAACACATTACCGGCCCGGCCCACACCCGGCTACAGGGCACGGGTCTCTTCCCACAATAATAATAATAATAATCATTTATTCGCAAGAATGTTTGTGCAATATCAAGATGTTAGTAAATAGTACGGTCAGTTTAGAGGGCATAACATTCTACTAAATTAAAAGTGTGCAAATATGGTTTATGGATATTAAAAAAAATTAAAAAATCAACCTCCATTAAATGTCAAATTAGATAAAAAAAAATACTACAAACACTTATAATAAAATTAAAAATAACTATAAATAAATAAATTTATGACCAATCCGATGAAATGTTCCATGATTTATATTACGAATGAAAATTATGATTATAACATTTTTCGAGAAGAGAACATGTATTCGTTCACCGTTGAAGCACGTGGTATTTAATTGTTTTAAACGCACATAACTTAGAAAAGTTAGAGGGGCGTGCTGGGATTCGAATTCGGCCCAGCAAAGCGAACCCGATGTCCTCACCAATTGTCGATCACAGCTTCATCCCCATATTGTTACTACAATAATAATGTAATAATACAAATGTGATTTTGAATGCAAAAGATATGCTTTTAATTTGTTTTTGTTTCTGTAACAATAACAAACGTAGGTAGTTATCTAACAGAAAATAGCCGTCCGTGATGTTAGTTTTTTTTGAGAGTCGCACTTCGCAATCGTAACCTTTGACAATGCACAAGGTCTCCATAGCGCTACAATATATCTCCATTTTGTATCACTTAACTTAAGAAAATTGATCGAAAGAGATATTAAATTGATGTTTTTGTACCTACTGTAGGTACTCCTTTGGTACTATTTGATATCTACATTCAAATAATTATTCTAGGTGTGTTTTAGATATTAAATAAATAAATAATAATTCATACTACGACAATACACACATCGCCATCTAGCCCCAAAGTAAGCGTAGCTTGAGTTACGGGTACTGACATAGCCGATATATATAATACACATAAATACTTATAATATACAAATAAACACCCAGGCACTGAAAAATATTTATGTTCATCACACAAAAATTTTGCAGTTGTGGGAATCGAACTCACGTCCTTGGACGCAGATAGCAGGGACGCTGCCCACTGCGCCATTATATTGCTACCTATTTAGTCTTACCTATTTTACCTAGGGGTATGGTCTGGTCATATACATAGCGCCAAAACGATTGTTTTGTGCAAAATAAACTTTATCATAGTCGGTAACTAGGGGGGTTGAGAACTTTCACATTACATTTCTTTTGTGCCTGGAAATGCTAGCTGGGTTGTCGGTCGTTATCTAACTCTCCCTGATTAAAATTGTTTTTATATTGCTCTTGTCTACTATCGTACCGGAACGCTAAATCGCTTAGCGACAAGTCTTTGTCGGTAGGGTGGAAACTAGCCACGGTCAGACCAGTCCAGGTAAAACTTTGAAATTTTAAATTCCCAAATTTACCCTTTCCGGAATTGAATCCGGGACTCTGGTGCAGCAGAGTAACCAACCTACTAAATAAATTGAAAATAATCAAGATAAACTTTACTGAAGATCCCGCAAACCATCTCTTTCTTGCATTTAGTATCGTGATTCAAATTGTAGATTTCGTATAATAGCGTCTTATTTGAACAACTTTGGAGTCTGTTTGCACTTAGCAGCCAGTCTCGTAGACAAGCGCACTTAACTCGGAATGTTGAGTTTTGTATTCCTTGTAACATGACCTTTTGAAGTTCACCGATTTGTTTGAGTAATGCGTACAGCGCGCAGCGTTTCTTTAATTTTGACCATTTGAATACATTATAAAATTTAAAAATATAGTTTCGTAATGAAAAGACGATAGATTAAAATATAGATCTAAAGCAATAATGTATAATAAATTACCTAAATACATTAAAATAGAATAAAATTTCAATATTTTTAAGACAAACCCTCTATAATTGACGAAATCTGAGTGCGGTCCTGATTATGTATGACAGTATGAGGTATTTATAAATCCACCCTCAAGTGTTTTTTAAATATAATTTCTGGCACTTAACTCGGATTGTTGAGTTTTGTATTCCTTGTAACATGACTTTTTGAAGTTCACCTATTTATTTGAGTAATGTACAGTTCTTTAATTTTGACCAACATTTGAATTATCTTCTTTATTTTGGATGTGGAAGCATGATCATTATTGTCACCACCTACGTCATCATCTTCATCATCATATCAACCGATTGGCGACCTCTGCTGGACATAGGTCTTTTGTGCGGGAGTACCAAATACCACGGTCTTGTACCTTGGTCTAGTGGCTCCCTGCGACTCGTTTGATGTCATCTGCCAACGTCGGCGGGAGGCTGCAAACACTGAGTTTACCGGTGCGAGGTCGCCATTCCAGCACGTTGGGACGAAAATGTCCATCGGTTCTCCGGGCTATGTGCTACGCTATTACCTTTTATTATTTTATAATTATTTTTTATTATTTTTAATTATTTTAATTTAATTTGTGCTTCTTTTTATGTTTGTTTTTTAAATGTTAAGTGCACTGTTTGCCCATATACAGTGCACTTAACATAAAATTCATTTTTTTTTCAATTTCTTAACAATGCTTATAAAACAAAAACACTATTCAAAATTTATAAGAAAAAAATAAATAAAATCCACCCTCATCAAATATAATTTCTGATTGTTAGGTACGTCCCGTTGTTTGAAGTTTTAATATTACCTACATAAAAATATGTTATAACATTCTCATTCAGTGAAAATGAAATTGATTTTTAGAAAATAAACCACATATAGAAAGTCACATAATAACATCAATAACACGACAATAATCTACTTTCTCATATTAAATTCAACTGAACGGTCATTCTGCAAACAATGGATAGCTAAGGTGACCGGTCGGAACAAACATCTACAGCAATGTTGGAACTAGGAACAAACATGGATAATATAGTGTAGGTATACGTGACGTTATCCACTGTATTGGATTAAAAGATTTGTCGATGCCATTGAGATAAACCCGCTTAAGGTGAAATACATAACGAACCATGCGTAATGTTTGATTTGTAAGTTTACCTTATTTTGCTACTTCAAAATAGTGCATATTATACGAAGTTTATACTTACTAATTTTTATGTTTTACTAACCCCTAGTCCAACGAGGCACGTAATAAATAAATATACTACGACAATACACACATCGTCATCTAGCCCCAAAGTAAGCGTATCTTGTGTTATGGGTACTAAGATGACTGATGAATATTTTTATGAATAATATACATAAATACTTATAATATACTGATAAACTTCCAGAAACTGAAAAGCATTCATGTTCATCACATAAACATTTTCCAACCCTACACCAATTTTAGTTATCGCGATCATCTCTCTACCATGTACCTACATATTAACCCATTATCTATCAGAATGTCAGTTATTATTTATCACCTACTTTCTTTGGTTTTTTTTTTTGTATTCAGGTCACTTTTCAGAAAAATGCGCATAAAAATAACCCCAGGCCACCTATCATGGTTCTGCAAACAGCATTAGCTTTCTTAATAAATTATCTTTATGAAAGTGTGATTCACAGAAGCTAAAGTCTACAATAAAATATTTTAAAAAAGAAAGAATGCGTCAACAATCGCGACACGAACTTTAACCCTAGTGAAGAAAAGTTGAATAAAGAAATATTTCACATGACTTAATAATATATTTTTGACCTTTATATATCTTGCATCTTGGAGATAGACATAGTATACTTTTCATCCCCAGGAATGCCCCGTATAATATTTACTATGAAAATTAGGTTTAATTTGCTATACTCCGCAAAGCAGAAGAATCGGTGTTGTATATTTAATAATTTCTTCAATCTTTAGTATAAAGATTGAAGAAACAGATCCTTCCATAGTTTCTTGAGTATTTTCATATCCATCACTTGCATGCTTTGAGACTGCTTACTGTTTAAGTGATGGATATCAAAATACCTCGTTTACTTCACCTCAAAAAAAACACTAAATGTAGGTCCGTTTTCTATTCTATTTATTCTATGCGGGCATTTATCACGGTGGCCAACTTATTTTCTTAGTCGTAGCTGCAATTTCCCAAGTGAGGTATAAACAAGTTAATATTCTAGTTGGTAACTTGTCTGTAGTAAATAACAAGATAGTTACTATTAGTTAACTGTTTAGCAAGATCTATATCTGTTTCACTAAGATTTATTAACCCCCTAAGCAAAAACTACGGGGTGTTATAAGTTTGACATATCTGTGTGCGAGTGTGTGTGTCTGTCTGAGCTTCGTAGGTCCCTAACGGATCAACCGATTTTGATCGAGTTTCTTTTTTTTGAAAGGTGAATAAATCGCGAGTGTTCTTTGCTATGTTTGATGAAAATCGCTTTAAGATGGCCGTCGCCAAAAAAATATTAAGACCTAACGAATTATTTTTTTAACTGTTGTTGCATAATGTGTGGCCCTTAAATTTCTTCTTTCATTTAATTAAATATACCTACAGCTACAATTATTTCTCCTAAGCAGCTACACCTACACCTGAAGAAGTTATTTTAGAAACTGAAAGGTAATTTAAAAAAAAATATTGCTTAAAAACAACAAGACACGACAAAATGAATACAAACTTTTATTCTTAGGTACTTGTAGTAATAATAAAAGTGCTATCGAAGTGTTATTAAAATCTTAATAAGAGTAGGCTTTTTAGTCGTTCGAGATGTATATATATTTTGGCAATGTCTATATTTAACTCTCTATTTCTATTTTCTTTTTCCGTCCTCCTCCGCGTACAACTAAAATACTTAAGTAAACTTTTCCCATGCAATTTCACATCCACTATTCTACGACCCACCGTGTTGCATCGCCCGCCCGTGTTATTCCATTTTACTAGGCGATCTCAAAGATTTTTGTTATCGATAAATAGCATATACCTTTCATGATATTGCTGAGATTCTGGAATACAATAAACGACAATTCGTGACGTATAAGTTACAGTTCATGCAGTTCTAAAGAAAATTTAAAAAATGCGTCTAAATGTAACGCAATGCGCAGTTAAGAGTGATTAAGATTTCAATGCCACAGTGAAGCAGGCCCTGATGTAAAATGATAGAGCAGTTTCTAAAAACGTGCAAATCGCGGTCGTTACGGTCATCCGTCGTTAAAACAAATTGCTGAGGAAGCTTCTGATTCAAGGCAATAATACGTCAATCATGTAGTCGTGGATCCTTTTTTAGCGCATCTGATAAAAAATTATGCTTTGTCGGTTTTATTTCTTTGCGTAAACCCGAATGGGCAACGCTCGTAATAACAAGGTGACCTTTACACTCCCCAGTTTTTTATTTCCGTGGGTATTCCAAATGGTGAACAAAACTTATTGGTACGCAACACCGCCATCGGCATCCCATGTCGCTGAAGGCGTAACAGAAACAAGCTGCTATTTTTTTTTATTACTCAAGTTAGGCTTGACTGCAATCTCACCTGGCAAATCATACCGGAACGCTAAGTTGGCACGTCTTTGTTGACAGGTTGGCAACTAGCCACGGCCGAAGCCTCCCACCAGACATGAAAGCAGACGGAAAATTCTAAAATAATAAATCCCGAATCTCCCCTGCCAAGAATCATACACGGTTCAATTGGACGATTTAATACCGCTGAGCGACAGATGAACTTTATTTAATATTTTGTGAACAACTACCAGCTAGAATAACTACCTACGAATACTTGAAATAGATTACACAAATTAAATAATATAATATATATTTAAAAAAAAAATTACATAATGTATACTTTAAACATATCATAAAAACAGTAAATACACGTCGTCTTTAATGTAAACTATATAACAATGTAATAAAAATTATAACAGCCTTCTTTGAATAAGTATACGTATATACTGAAAGTGGCCAACTAACTAAGTGGCCCAATTTCTACTTTATTTGGCATCATGACAAGCGGCCATTATCGCTGCAGCGAAACTAGTTTCAACAGTGCCTCCGCTCCCAAGAGATGCCGGAACCAGCTTATACTATGCTAGCGTTTGACTACGTGAATACATCAGCTCGCTAGCTTATTCCCGTGGCTTCGCCCGTTTATTTTATTTACTTAAACATCTTTATTGCGTAGTATGGTATATAAGAGACAAAAGGCGACCTTATCACTCAAAGTGATCTCTTCCAATGATAGGAATATACATGAGAGACGGGAAATCACAATTACAATAAAACAGTAAATACATTTACACACTAAAGTACCATACTACTAATAACTAATTAAATAATTATTAGACGAGAACAATAAAATAAGATTTATTATATATACATGAATATAGATAAATGCACATATATAGGAACCACATAATTATAACGACAAATAGTGACGCCCATTAGTTGCAGTCTGTCCAAATTCCTAAGATATATCTCATTGCAAGCTATTTTTCCCCCCCTTCTCTTTGTGGGAGGCGACCCGTGCTCTGTAGTGGGCTGGTAATGATGATGATGAAGCTATTTTTCTGCAAGTTTTCTTCAAGATCAGCTCAGGGATAGGGGTACATAAATGTTATATATTTAATACCATTGTTCTTATATACATTTCCAAAATAAATAAATAAATATAATACGACAATACACACATCACCATCTAGCCCCAAAGTAAGCGTAGCTTGTGTTATGGGTACTTAGATAGCTGATGAATATTTTTTTATGAATATAATACACATTAACACTTATAATATATAAACACCCAGAGACTGAAAAACATTCATGTTCATCACACAAACATTTTCCAGTTGTGGGAATCGAACCCACGACCTTGGACTTAGAAAGCAGGGTTGCTGCCCACTGCGCCACTACGCATCGGTGGCGCCTCTGGTACTACAGATGTTCTTTGGCGGCGATCACTTAACATCAGATGACCCACTTGCTCGTTTGCCATACCATAAAAAAAAATGAAAATGCCTTGCAAGTTCGCCAAGATTTGTATAGCTGTCTAGGATGTATGTAACGCTTGAACGTTTCGGGTGTTTTATGTACATAAAAAAAGTAGACAAAGAGTATATACATTATTAAGCAAAAGTTAAAACATTGTATTTATATCCTCATTGCTATCAAGTTTTAATTATTTTGTTAATTTCATTTCGGAATAGTCGAGAAAAATTTAAAAGAGATATTTATAGTAACGCAAGCCCGGCTTTTCGGCTTGTATGGTAGTACCGCCACTGGCGTAGAGGGTATATTGCCGAAGATCTGTTATGTGTGGAGTATAAGGATTGAATAAATTATAAATTACACCACACAGATTCTCCTGCTTCTCGCGGAGTAGAAAATTAAGCTTAATTTTGATAATATAATTATAATCCTTATTTTAGCTACTAGATGTAGCTAAAGTCGAGGTATGTACCTCGATAAAAAACTGATAAAGTAATACTACTTTAAGCGAAGATAGTAAGCCTCCCTCGTATAAAATCGTCATTATCACTTCAACGATTGACGTCCACTTCTGGACATAGGTCTTTTGTAGGGATTCCCAAAATCCAAGGTCTGGGTCGCGACTCCCACCTATGTATGAATAGTAGTATCTCCCCAAAATGACAGATGTTTAATATTACTTTATTCAGGTAAATGTTTTTGAAGTGAACGTACAAATACATTCTTCTTCTTTTTCTTCTTCCGCTTGCGACTCAGGTTCGCCCGGTCCCTGGTTTCACGATCTATTGTGACGCACTATCTAGATCTCCCAGCAAGCATTGGTCGCCGCCAAGAACAGCAGCTTTTTCCATGCTGAAAGAAATTTAGCATCTTGTGGTTGTATTATACAAATCCGTTAATTGAAGATTTAAGATTTGTGATAAAATATCATCAGGTAAGTTCAAAACCCGTTGATATTATAAACAATATTCCGAAACCATTCGAATACTCTGCATGAAATAAATTTAGCATTCTTTTAGGCCCCAAAGCGACTTTAAATTCCCATAATAACCCTTTTAGGGAAATTTATAAGGGCCATTAAATGCTAAAGTATGAACCCAAAAGTTATTCAGTCCGCTATGCATAAAAAATATAAGCAGAATATTTTAGAAAGCGGCCACAGTTCGCAACGAAATCGGTTTAGAAAAGTGAAACACAATTCATCGAGAAGCCTCAATCATTGTGCGACCTTGAACTTGTCAAACCTCCATTAGCGTCTTCCGGCCGCAACCTTGTCACTAATCTTGTCTATACAGATACGAAAAACAAGTAAATACTTAAAATATAATGAAGGTACAACAAGATGCTTTCGTAGAGGATGAACAACAATCTGGATGTTCTTACTGCAAAGGACAATTTTTTTATCTTCCCTGACAGTTTTATTAACTCTCTAAGCATGGGCACACGGGGGAAATAATATACTTACGTGTTATATCATTATTTATGCACTTAAATATACCAGTTGCTTCAACGGTGAAGGAAAACATCGTGAAGAAACCTGTATGCATACGATCTCAAAGACTTGAACCCTACTCATGTATGGAAGACCCGTGCCCTGCATTTGGCCGGTAATGGTTTAAAATGATTTGATAATAACAAACGGGGTTAAACTTTTGCCGCGCTTTAGCAAGTGGATAAGAAAATGTAATCCCTTGTCAGACGATATAATCGAGGGAAAAATTATAGTCTCCAGTGTGCTGCGGTGAAATGTAGCTAAGCTGCAATCTTGGGCACAGCATCTATAGCATTTTCATATTACTCCTTTGGTTTCCTGGAAGAGATCTCTATGTATTAAGGCCGCCAAATTGTTCCTAATTCCCATTTACATGTTGATTTATGATTTTTCTTTGCGGTGTACAATAAAAGTGTATTCATTCATTTATACAACACCAACGCCATTTCCAAGGATGCAGAATACCTGACAGCTAACGTACTTCCCTGAATCTCTGCGAATGGAGCAAGATCATTTCGTTTAGGAATAAGGCGTATCAAGTTGCCCAGTGATTCTTTGAGCAAGCGCCAAGGAATTTGAATATGGACTGTTTGAGAAAATCTATAATTGTTTTCTACCTGAAACTCTAAATGACAAACTGGATTTGAAAGGCAGTTTTTTGGTACCGAATTAATTTTTTAATATTCAAAAGACAATTATCGGTGCCCAGATTTATTTTATGCCTAGAATGCACCGATACAGTTTCCAACAACAGTAAACCTTGCTAACTGAGTTTATTTCAAGCATTGTGATTAAATGCGGCCGTGACATTTTGCACACCCAACTGTATCTAGCTTTATGTCACTTTTCACATTCCAAAAGTAGAATAAAAGTAGTACCTACATCGCTTTTTATTCAGAAGTAAAACTCAATCACTCACTTGCTTACGAAGCCTCAATCACGACTCGACCCTGAACTTGTCGAGCCTCCATTAGCGTAAATTATCGCCCCTGACGTCATAGGCCGGGTGACAACAGACTCGAGCGATATATCCGTCAGGGCTCACACCGGAAGATTAGTGTGATTCATTTTAATAGAAGTTCCATTGGAGATGATAATAATATCCAAACTAATATTATAGTTCCGAAAGTTTTAAAGCCGGCAACGCATCGGTGGCTCCTCTGGTGCTGCAGATGTTTATGGGCGGCGGTGATCACTCACCATCAGATGACCCACTTGCTCGTTTGCCCGCTATTACTATAAAAAAAAAAGTTGTCTGTTTGTTTATTTGTTCCCTAAGTTTGGACGTTGAACTGATCTTAATGAAATTTTGCAGACATTTAGTTTATCTTCAGGACGCCATATGAGCATTTTTGATGATAGACAAGCAGCTTTTCCGGGATAAAACAGCTGGTAAAAGTCACCCACGGGTTTTAAAAAATCACATTTGTTACCTATGGCATACATATATGCATGGCTTGACAACTTATCGTGGTGAAATTTTGCATAGAAATAGATTGCATCCTGGAGAAGGCTATAGGATACAATTTATGATGGCAAAAAGAAAGGGTTCCCGTTTTATTAAAAACACCCAAAATAGACGCGGACGAGTCGCGGGCAACATGTATTAAACAATAGTTTAATAAGTTTTGGGAGTAGTTTTGGATAACAAAACCTGCTTTAAGCGATGCGAAGAACGAGAGCGAAGAAACTGTATGGATAACTTTACTTAACGTTTAGCTGCTTAAGTTTGTATTTCCTACTTTATTTTCCACTTTAAGTTTTAACTAGATTATTTATTATTACTTACATATATAATATCCACAAATAAAATGCTATAAAAAGGTAATAGTTTAGTTTTAACCGGTTGCATAGGCCGAATGTGAACTTCTTTAAAAACTTGTAGCTTAAATCAGAACGGAATCAGCCCTTGAGAAGAATCATTGAGCGATAGATTTGGGGAACCTAGCCCTGTTGAGTCAAGTCCTCGAGTTGGAACAGGCTGTATTCTCGGTGCGACTATGTAGTTTATGGGGCTCTGACGTCCCAGAAGGGGTTCTGATGCTGCTGGATAAGTCACGGTTGTGAGCGAGAGCGTTTCCGTAATCTAGCCACCTTAAGATGTCTTGTAAAACCCTCGAGTTTGAATACGTAGAAAACCATAAAGGAGAAATGTCTCCTCCCTGTGGCGAAGTTCCAGGTCTTTCCACGCCAAAAACGTTCAAAAATAAGCAGACTATGATCAAATATTGCGAAAAATACGAAATACTAGTTCACCAACCCTGATCTTGTCGCTCGTCCATTAACGTGAGTTATGGTCGGCGTTTGCTTGAATATGTACCGAGGTGACAGACAACCGAGTGCCACTCACTAGGGCTGTCTAAAGCAATTTACCGGGAAATTGTTGCAAATAACTCGTCAACACTCAGAATTAAAGTTAACCTTGATCTTGTCTCCAATAACGTCAGTGGTTTTCAGCGGTCCTTGCCAATTGATAGTCTTTTGGAAACTACTAACTAGAGTTGAAAGACGATACATACCAACAACTTTTGTAACACAATAGCAATTTAATCTATTGTTAATAAAGTTCATTTTCGTCTATTATTTTTTTTGTTTTTATCACAGTTCAAGTTATGGTAAGTGACGATGCAATCTAAGATGGTAGCGGGCTAACCTGTTAGGGAGTATGGTTGTCATACCCCTTATCGGTTTCTAGGCGACATCGCACTTTATCGCTTAGCGGCACGTCTTTGTCGGTAGGGTGCAAACTAGTCACGTCCAAAGCCTCCCACCAGAACAGACCAGAGAAAATTTTGTAGGTAATTATAATTTCCCATATTGCCCAATTCCCCTGCCGGGAATCGAACCTGGGACCTCCTACTTTAAATTCAAAGAGCTCACCGTTGTGTCAGGGAGGTTGATTGCCGGAAATCCACGTGAGTTCATTGGTAAGTCCATACAAAGTACGAAGTTATAAACAAAATTGTAAGGAAGCATCATAAAAGCTCAGGTGCCATATTAAGTAAATTATAGACGCAAACAGGACGGGGTGCTTGCTGTATGTGTCTGATGTGTGTGTTTGTGGGGCATCGTATTTTTGGAACGGATTAACCGATTTTGACTTTGTTCGAAAGGCGAATTATTCGGGAGTGTTCCTAAGAACTGAGAGCTACGTTTGATGACAACCGGTCCCAGATGGACGATCCATTTTGTGGCGGCGGATCGTACATAGTTTTTCACAACTCAGTATATAATGAAAGAGCTTGACTATAAGAATACTGTACACTATGATATATTTCAAGTCCAAGAGGCTCGCGACCGCAAAATGATGAATATAATTTTTTTCACACAACTTTCTCAATATGGGTACCTAATAAAAGGGCTTGACTATTAGGATTATGTATTATATTTTTAGCATAGGTGACTAGGATACCAGACAGTGTCCGCGGACGACTTGAATAAGTTTCCCATAAAACTTTCTTTCAAAATTCTACACAATGTACCCGTACAGACCATATTTTGACTTCATCTCATCATCGTAGCATAAGTTAAACAACTAAAGTAATCTCTCTCAAGTATTGATTGGGTTATCAAATGCAATCCAAATGCGATTATTAGTTCTGGAGATGAGCGCAAATAACAAATAAAATTACATCCCTTAATCGGGGAAGGAAACGAAATCCTAGAGGATCTATTTCATCATTTTAATTGTCACCCGAAATACCAATTTAAATCTATTTAACTTGTAAAATTACGGACTTTCATACAAAATTTCATCCCCCATTCAACCCTCTTAGGGATGAGATTTTAGAAAGTTGTGCAGCTAAAACCTTTTAAAAAATTAGGCTATCATAATAGAAAAAATATTTTTAAATTTCGAAACGTAATTCCAAAACAAATAGACAAGTATAGAGTTGCCTTGTTAAGTTGAATACGAGAAAAGCTACTAATAACCTTGGAGACTGAAAGAGTCCTATAATGATAGGAACACAATATAAATTGGTAAGCGACCATACAAACAATAGGTAGCGATCGTTATCGTATCGCGGTCAGATAACGTCAATTTGTGAACGCAGCTGAAAATGTTGTTGCAACTGTTGAAGAAACAACAATGGCCAACGTTTATTAGGTGTCTACGAAAAGCGGGTGCTTCCATAGGTGGAAATGCGCTTTACGGCAAAGGCAACAAGTTCTTCTAAAATACCGGACAACGGGGTTTTAAAATACATTTTCCTTTATCTATTTGGGCCAATATGCTGGTTCTATGCTCTAAAATCATCTCTCTCGCCCAGAAGTTGGACGTTAATGGTGTCCGGATGATGACGTAGAGTTTTTAAATAACGACACAACACAGGAAACAACATAGACTGTATTAAACAACAAATATATACTATGTTGTTATACTATATTGTTGTACATAAACACACTATGTGTTGCTACAATATGTAACTAGAAGAGTATCGGTGTAAGTACAAGTTGGAATAGTAGACGTTGGAAAATTGATTTCGATACTTGTAACTGAAATGTGCTTATGTCCTTAGTGATAAAGGTTATATTGCGACGTCATTGCGAAATGTTCACCCTACTTCCGCGCATTGAATAGGTCGTTATTAGTTCATTGTCAACTGCCTGTAGATTTATTGTTTCGTATGGGAAAATCGGTTTGAACTTGTCTACTTTGTGTCTAGGTACACATCTTCATCTGTTATTAAAAAGTAAGGTATGGTAAATACATCATCATCATCACCATCATAAACTTATTACCAACCCACTACAGGGCACGGGTCTCCTCTAAGAAGAAGAAGGCTGCCCGTCCACCGGAGCGGAGAAACGGAGAAATATTAACCAATAGGATTGCACAAAATCTCCGCTGCTCTTAAGTGAACTAGACATAATACGCAACTGCGCTCCGCAATAGTCCGTTTCTCGGCTCCGAATCAACCTTAAAAGATAAAGTCAAAGTCAAAAATATCTTTATTCAAGTACTTGACAAATGGCACATACCCTTGATCAGTGGCGTGCACAGGGTTTTTGACCAGGGTATGCATAAAGAAGGACGATGTCATAAAATTGAAAAATCCTTCCCCTTTATGAGTTATACAAAAATTTTAGGGTATGCAGTGCTTTTGTGCATGTATGTAGTGCACGCCACTGCCCTTGATGCGTATATTACTTTAAAAATGGTAACGGGGGATGGCGATACCCCTATTCGAAAACTTAAAGCTACGAGGGTTCCAAAGAAGAAGTGATAAATATGCTGTCGCGGATTTTATTGTAGTACTTCTAGACGGGAATTATTTATGAGGATTTTCAAAATAAAATTTTTGCGTAACTTGAACCGTTTACGCATGAAACGCATCGGAAGCTCAAAAAGAATAATATTTCCCGTTCTAGCAAGTTTCATTGAAGATTCAATCCTATTTTCGATTTTTTTTATTCGATAAATGGACTAACCAACACAAAAAGATTTTCCCGATTCGAAGCAGTAATTTCTGAGAGCGGCGGGTACAACCAAACCAACTCTTCAGCTTCATAGTTATAGCTCAAATAACGTTCAATTATCCACGGGGTGTTTAATTTGTGGAATGACTCAAACCGCACTTTTCCAGTAATATTTTTCTCTCTCGTGGTTTATTATTTACACGTTAAACCATTTTATGGTTAATTATTTTGATTAACTAGCGGTCCCATACAATTTCGCAGGCGTCAAATTTAAGCGTACAAATATATAAATACACTAGCTGTCTCGGCGAACTTTGTACCGCGGATAATTTTTTTTTTAACAATTTTCAGTGGACCAAGTTGTGAATCTAAACCATCCTCGAATCCCCTTGAACTCACTCAAAAAATTTTATCAAAATCGGTCCAGCCGTCTCGGAGGAGTTCAGTGACATAAACACGCACACATGAAATATACAGTCAAACCTGGGTAAGTGAGAACTGGATAAGTGAGAAAACTCTATAAGTGAGAAAACTCTATAAGTGAGATTAATAGCCAGGACCCGTCATTTTAAGCTCCCAAAACCTCTATTAGCAAGAAACAGAAACCTTTGTAAGAGAGAGTCGTTTTTCCCTCACAGACCTCCGTAAGTGAGACTGCTACTTATCTATACCTCTATAAGCGACAGTCGAGCAAGCAATATTCGTCAACATTTATGAGTTAGAGAAAAACATTCAAAATACAAAAACAGAAACCCAAACGAAATTCACGGATTATTATAAATGTAAATAAGTTCTAAATAAAATAAAATTACATAGTGCATGAATTTGTCTTGTTATTGCTGCGTACCTCTATAAGAGAGAAACGCTACCCATGTACCTGCATTAGCGAGAAACTCGGGTTAGTGAGAAACCTCTATAAGCGAGAATGAGATTGTGCTCCCTTGAACTCTCGCTTATCCAGGTTTGACTGTATATATATAAAGATATGTATGTGGAAATTGAGCTTAGTTTCAGACAAATACTAAACTTTCAACCCCTAATTAGGCCTGCCACGCACTGCGTATAAATTTCTTTGGGATTTTTGACGTAGGTACTATGCGTTCATGGACGCACTGCTACAATGGACAGCAAAATATTCGCGTTAATTAAATCCGCACCGTATCACGTGAAATTTGTATCAACAATTTTTTTTATATAGGTACAGTAAATAACCGGACGGTAAGCCGGTATCAAATTCAAAAAAAATCTGAAATGTTTTATTCATGTAGACCTTATTACAGGCACTTATGAAGTGATGCTGATAACTGCATTCGTTAACTTAAAACCAAAGCTAGGAGGGTTCCAAACGCGAGAAGAGCCCACAACAAACTTAGACAGATTTTTTTTTGTTATCACCATCTCACAGTCTAGTTCATCGTATCCATAACTATAAACAGCAATTCTTAGGGTATGCGAGGGGCACAACCTGCAAAGTGCTGCCCTGAGTCTCTCAACCAGAGACCTAGACCTACTCGTAGGTGTTAAACGCCATGTGCCTGTAAATAATTTATTTATTACTTTTAGTATTTATTTTGTAATTGTTTTGTGCTTATTGTTATGTGTAAAATATTTACTGATCGATTATTTTATTCGGCAGTGCGCTTATTATATAAAAGAGCTACTAAAATAATTGCAAAAAAAATCGCGCGTTTTATTTCGCAGTACAGAGGCTAGTTCTTTTTTATTATATTAACATGTCTTAATACGCGATATGACCTTCACTTTCTGAGAAACAAGTATCAAAGCAACATATAAGCCATGATACACATTCGCCTATTACCACCTATATGGTTAAGCATAAATTGTCTTTGATTAAAACGCCTCGGGTTCTACGAATTATAGCCATACGTAAAGGTCACAAGAGATATACAATACGGTACATTGAATATGCTAATGACGTCAGTAGTAAAAGTTGACTGTGGGACACGCTAAGGTCATACTTTTTCATAACTCTTATAACAAATACTTATTTAGGGTATTTTTTTTTCGTTATATCGGTTTGGTTTGGTTTTTGTTTTGGAATTGGTTTTTAAGAATGATATATCAAACCGCTCTTTACCCGGTATCTTGCGAGTGTCTCCCTCTCTAGGTCGTTCCTTTATTTCTGAAAATCGGAGTCCTGGTAAGATTCCAGCTTCGATCTTGTCAATTATCTCCATCGGCTCCACAACAAGACAGATCAAAATTTCTTAGAAAATGATAAACGTCATAAAATGGATTTCGAGTGTAGTTAGGATATCAATGTCACAGATACCCAAACTGGGTACTGCAATTTACAAGCTGTCATTTACATTCGTTAAACTATTAACACCTATACGGTCGAGCATAAATTGTCTACTTTGATTATAACGCCTCGGGCTTTACAATTAATAGCTACATATAAAGGTCACACAACTTTTAACATACGTTTTGAATAAACTAATTTTAACAAGCTATTATTATTATGCTAAATACTTCGTTTATAATAGCACCATTTCTGGATAGTATCTAGCCACGCAAAACTTTAACGTTGAATCCGCCATTTTGGACCGATTTTCATCACGACTTATTCACATTTCAAACAAAAAACCCAACATCAAAATCGGTTCAGCCGTTCGGGAAATACGATGCCACAGACAGACACCCACACAGAGACATCCAACTTATAACACCCTGTTGTCTTTGCGTCGAAGGTTTTAAAAAAATAACTTGTTACAGCCATCTTAGAAATGGATTATCTATATATATATACTAATATTATGAATGGGAGAGTATGTCTATGTTTGCTACCTATATTTGGCACACATGTAGCTTGCATCCTGGGGTTGGAAATACTACCTAAAACTACCTCTTAGGAACCTTATAATATCAACTGTTTATTAAAAAAGGAAACAAGATTCAATAATTTTTACTGCTAAATATCAAATGATAATCTTTGAAATTGGTGTGTATATCATAACAGATGTAATAACAGAAGTCTCACAATAACGTACATGATCATTTCTAATATTATAAATGCGAAAAAAAACGTAATTAACGCGTTCGACGTAATTTTTAAGCTGGTAATTAATAATATTAGTGCGGATATGAGTAGACTGTATATAAATAAACAAATAAACAAGACATACTAAGCAATTAAAATTGAAAAGAATTAGGGGGGAATTCACACAGTAGGGGGATAGTAGGTAGGGAGACGGGTACTTTTATGGATTAAGAACACGCAGTCTAATCCGGGTATAATTACGTTTGAATTACGAATCAACATTCCAATACCATAGACAAAAACAATTAATAAAAAAAGACTGTGAAATAACTCCTTATTCGAAACATAATAGTCTCTATTGAATGTTAATTCGCGTAACAAAAAATCGCTTTACCGTAATAACTAAAGACAAGCGAATGCATTTTGTTATTTGTTCGGATTTACCACGCCATCTCATAACTGTAACCAAGATGGCGGCGATAAATCCATTTGTTTCGGTTAATTATTATTCGGTCCAATGATGGAGCGAATTCGTGAACAGAGAATGACGAGAATTCTTGCGCTTTAAATGATTCACAAAAGAGGATTTTTGTTTTAATTTAAGCGCCGAATACCTACTTATGTGAATGGTTAAATTGCGTCAACTCTGGTTTAGTATTTTAGTTACCTTATCTTAATAATATATTATACTAGCAGTCCCGGCGTAAATTTTGTGAAAAGTTTACCAAGAAACTTTCTTCTGCTATTCCACACATACACCCCGACTCACCGCATCGCCCCACCCGCCTTAGGGTAGTATCGTGATTTTAAAAAGCCTTCCTTAATAATAAGGCTAAATGCAAAATGTATTTCTAAAATCCGTCTCCTTCCTCATTCATCTATACGTATAGATAGATGTAAAGTTTTAACAAAACGTATTTGGCCCAGCAATAACAGTGGCGTGCATAGAGGGTATGCACAGGGTATGCAGATCATATAAAATGAAAAAAATCTCCAGTACAAGTTATAAAAACATAAGGATAGGCTTTGGATAAAAAGCCTACCCTTAAGTTTTTATAACTCGTACTGGAGTTATTCTTTGTTATATAGCATCTGCATACCCTGTGCATACACTCACGCCACTGAGTAATAAGTACGAAGAAGATCTCCTTTATTTACGTGTCATACCCATACGTACGACGAGGCGTGATATCACCCGATAGATACATCCGGGTGATATCATCCCTCGATGGGTCAGTGTTTATGCGCAACACGTAATTCAACACAATGTTATAAATGAAAACATAAAAGCCATAAATATAAACAAAATCGTCGTCTATATCACAAATTGTCTTCGTTTGCAAAACATAACAAAACATTGAAAAAGGCAAAAAAGTTTACTATAATTCTTATAGCGCCAACGAAAAAAATTCAGTTTAAAATTGTCCCGTATTTAAAACTCGGAAGCCACTAAGAATTCACAACTGTTATCTCTAAACCGCAGCCAATTATGAATTTCATTCTTTACTTAATCCTGATTTTCCATTCGTACAAAAGTTTTGCTGAAATGGAAAATTAATAAAAGGTATTCATGCTTCCCTTGTCTTTGTTAATTCTCGAAACTTTTTCTAAGTCTTCCTAACTGACCTCAAAGAAGGCTTAACAAAGTTTTGCTCTTTATGATTGGGTTGTTAGACGTAATATTAAAACTGAAGTTGTTGCACGGAAAAGTTTGCTTTTATACCTCTTGCTGACTTGGGACCTAGTTCTGTCTTTTTGTCTGTGTATATATAATATGTATGTGTATACAATTATTTTGATTTCATAAAAATAATAATAAAACAAATATACTACGACCATACACACAACGCCCCAATGTAAGCGTACCTTGAGTTATGGGTTAGTACCCAAAACAATATAAATATTCATAATATTCATCAGATATCAACTAAGATTACTGATGAATATTTTTATGAATATAATATACAAAAATTAAACAAAAACAAAATTTATTTATTTCAAGTATGCCTAATATAAGCACTTTTGAAACATCAATCATGTCTGTTTGCAGTGACTTTACCGAGAAAAAACCGGCAAGAAACTCAGCAGTACATAAATACTTATAATGTAGTGATAAGCACCCAGACACTGAAAAACATTCAAGTTCATCACTCAAACATTTTCCCGTTGTCGGGCTCGAAGCCACGGCTTTGGACTCAGAAAGCAGGGTCGGTTAACACTGCGCCATTCGGCTGACAAAAAAATAATGTGCTATTTTTTTTTCATCTAGAGCAAGAAAAAACGTGTGAGACATCAATTAGTTTTTAAACAGAAACGCATTACCCTACATGCCATTGCAACTGATAAACATAAACGTAAAATAATCAACATGAAACATTTAAAAATTCTTCTGCTCCTCTAATTGTTTATCTAGTAATTAGTCAACATAATATGTTTAGCACGCAGTTCAAGTCATGAACAAAGTGGCAATCATTAACATTATGGAGTTCCTGAGTATTTTAAAAAACATAGTTATACTAGCTGTCGCCCGCGACTTTTTTGAATTCACATACCTAATAAACAACATCTAAAAAGAACTGTGTGATCAGTCCAAGCTCCTATCACTTACAAAGAATAGTAATAGTTAAAGTAAGAAACGAAATCGCATTATTACGAAGCACATTTCTGACATTTTTTATTAAGTCGCAGCACTGAAGTCCTCATAAATGTGGCAGCACTTTATGTATTCAGTATCGATAAGCCTTAAATGAGGGGTTAGCTGCTGTCAGCTGAGGAGTTCTGTCTTCTATCTCCAATCACATTTATCAGATCTACACGGAATTTGTGCAAAATTAAACACATAGTATAGTCTCTATAGTACAAAAATAATGATTTAAATCGGTTATCATTTCTGTTTGTAGTTGGTGTAAAATCGTCAAACACTTTGATCCCCTCTCCCAAAAGAACTAAGCTTAATTTCAGGATAAAAAGTATCCTTTGTTACTTCTAATACCTCCAAGTATTCAGTGCAGAGTTTCATGATGATCGGTTAAGTCGTTTTTACTTACGCAGTAAACAAATGTATTAGTGTACATCCATATTTTATTTTTATATATATTTATGGGATTAGGTAGGTATACCTATGTCTGCACTTTTTATAATTTGATTTCTAAGGTAATTTTGGACCAACCAATGCATACGTTTAACAATATGTTAAAACACATTTACTCGTATTATTAGCAATGAGGCTCGTATTATTCGTATTATTATTAGCAATTATTATAATTTGACGGCCGACTGGCGCAGTGGGCAGCGACCCTGCTTTCTGAGTCCAAGGCCGTGGGTTCGATTCCCGCAACTGGAAAATGTTTGTGTGATGAGCATTAAGTGTTTTTCAGTGTCTGGGTGTTTATATGTATTTTCTAAGTATTTATGTATATATAATTCATAAAAATATTCATCAGTCATCTTAGTACCCATAACACAAGCTACGCTTACTTTGGGGCTAGGTGGCGATGTGTGTATTGTCGTAGTATATTTATTTATTATTAAAAAAAAAAAAAAAAAAAAAAAAAAAAAAAAAAGAGTCTACTAATAGAAAGAGCGTTAAGTGGCAGGACATTTTCATAACCTATCCTATTTGATATACCAAATTAAGATCTATCTTTGTGTTAAACATCAAACACCCTGCAAGGCTATCACAGGCAGGTGACAAGGGATATAATTAACGTGTCCACCTGCTAAAGCACGGGAACATGGAATTGGAGAAGTTTACCCCTGTTTATTATAACACATATATTATTTGTATCTTATTTCCACTTGTGCGCCAGTGCTCTGAGAGTTGATAAAGCTGTGGTTGAAGATAAAATTGTATCCTTTCCCCGGAGACACAATTGTCTTCTGCCCAAGCTAGCCGTGCAGCATGTCTAGCAAGGTTACGTTTTGTCCCCCACGGGAAAGGACAATATAGTATCTTCTTTCACAGTTTTATCAACTCTCCGAGCATCGGCGCCCGGGTTGTAATAATATCCAAATAATAAACAGGGGTAAGGCGGTGATAGCCCAGTGGATAGGACTTCACCTTCGAGGGGGCGATTTCGAATCCCAGCACGCACCTCTAGCTTTTCGTAGTTTTGTGCGTTTTTAGCAATTAAAATATCACTTGCTTCAACGGTGAAGGAAAACATCGTGAGAAACCTGCATGCCTAAGAGTTCTTCATAATGTTCTCGATGGTGTGCGATGTCCACCAATCCGCACTGGACCAACATGGTGGACTAGGGCCGTATGGTTGGTTATATGTTGATGAAACAGGGGTAAACAATAGTCAGGCTAAAACAGGGCGGGCAAAATTGCGAATTCATAATATTGATGTAGATATGTCTTATCTCGCAGATAAAACTAAGTAGTGAACAAATTGAAGCTATCTAAAGAAAAGACGAGGCAGGTCATTGTCGTGATGCGACCATAGCTAGAGGCTAGTCGTGGCCGGTCGCGAATCAATCTAGCCTAGATGTAGTACACCCGATACTGGCCTTCTAAGCAGAAACCAATCTTAAGCTAAAAGACAAATCTGTTTATAGACGGCAATCGATAACAGAGGCTAACTAATTGACCTAAGCTACACAGGTGTTTGTACGCGGAGAATGTAGATGTTTACTTTAAGATCAGAATATAAGGGGAGTTGTGAACTAAACTGCATACCGTAGTATCTTCTGTATTATGCATAGTATAAAACAACGAAACTTCCGCCGTTCGTACAGACGCTTAGATCTTTTAAACTGCGCAAGGTAATTAATACACCTTTCGGCAAGATAGAGTGAGAGATATAACATATATTGCAATGGATAAACATGATTTCTTACAATGAGATTTAAACTTGAAATCTAGCGTAGATACTTATACCCTATCTGCAGTAGGTACGCAAAACAAAACGATGGTATAAATGTTGAGAGATTGGTTATGAATTTGAGTAACGATGTTTTGTCGACCTCGCTGACGCAGTGGTGCCTTGTTCTCATAAGTGGGATGTTCCGGGTTCGATACCCGGCAGGGCTAGCTTGGGAATACATCATTTCTGTTTTTTTTCTGAGCGTGTCTTAATTGCACTTTACTTTCATAGAGAGTTGAGATTTAGAGAATAATCTAGGCTACGTACTTCCGCGAATAGTTTTATAGACGGTGGGCAGGTAATAATTTTTTTATTTATTTAAATGAAACCTTTTCAGTGAAGGCAATAATTAAGAACAGGTACTTGGCTTTGCTCTTGCTTCTATTTCAAAGGATACAGAGAAAAGAAAACCTTTGCGGATGAATTTACAAATAACTGCTGTCTAAACTAACAATACCGAAAGATAGCTGAAAGATATTGTTTTTATATAATATAGTTTATTTCTTTCATTATTGCACATATAATGAGTTGACGAACTGGCTATCCTAGCTAGATTTTATCTGCGTTTTTGTCATTTTAATATAATCTCTCGAACTACCTCCTAGTTGGATTTGAAGAATCTTTTTTGCAATTTTATAACCCAAATCGGACTTCACGATTCACGCAAGAAACCTTAGGCACTGGAAAAATAGAAATAGCGTTAGCGGGCGACGCGAAAAGGTGGGTCCGCATATAATTTTGTAGAATTGCGGATGCAATTTTGTGTAGGAAAAACTCCTTAGGAAGTGTATGTGGACGAAGTTGCGGACAGCCGATAGTATATTTTACATAACATAAAACAAAGTCGCTCCCGCTGGATGTACGCTTAGATCTTTTAATTATCACGATGGATTCTAAGGCAGTTCTCGCAATAAATAGAGTGATTAAAAAAGAAGGTTTTTATGTAGTTAACATACATATTAAAGCAGAGAAAAGGAAAAAGATTCAAAGATTTCAAATGTGACTTTGTATTAGGTACAGAGAGATTTTTGTGTGCTTATATTGATTGCAAACGCCTTATAGACTAAATTAATGTACTACGGAATTGTATTATTAATACATTGCACCCGTGTAAAGCCGGAGCGGGTTGCTAGTATTATATTAATCTTTATGTCTATTAGTTGCAAACATGATTGCCGAACACGCGCACTAATATAACTGCTAAATTTGATTTTGAAGTTCCCGCTATGCGGCACGCTTTTATAGGGTCTGACTTCTTGTTTAGGAGTTTAATCTCGAGGTATGAAGGCCGACGATCCTTTTGAGGAAGGAGGGTCATAGCTGTTAATGACTGAAACGCGCCAATCCGGTTTCCGTCACGCAAGATATACCTACGTAGTCCAGAGTAGGTAGGAATATCTTTAGCTTGAATAGTTCTGAAATTCTGAGGTAAATCTATTTTTAAACATTCTAACGGTCCGCGAATTCGTCTGCATATGCTTATTTTAACCGGTGCTAGAGCCACTACAAACAGACTGACAAGTGGTATCAAAAGGGCTTCTAAACTAGGCCTTCTTGAAATTAATGAATATTTTTTTTTTTTAAATTTAATCCCGCGAGAACCGCTTGTTTATAGGAGCTGTAAAATCGAAATCGTTAAAATTAATGTTCATTGTATATCATGGTGCTTATTCCGCATAATAACGCCTGCTTCTATCTACGAAAATAAATTTGATAAGGTAAATCCCGCGGGAATTTTTCCCGGAGGCTTTATTAGGAAAGAGTCTATCTCAATGATGCAATCTATATGTGCCAATTTTCAAATTCAAATTCAAAATTCATTTATTTCAAGTATGCCTAATATAAGCACGTTTGAAACGTCAAGTCTGTCTGTGTGTAGTGACTCTACCACCAGTTTGGAAGGCAGATTCTACCGAGAAGAAGCCGGTAAGAAACTCAGCAGATGCTCTTTTCCAATATCAACAATTTATATTTTACATTTTAAAATTCTTTTTTCGTCAAGATAGTTGCAATGTTTGATGTTAAACGTAAGTAACAAAAAGTTTAATAAACATTTAAAAAACCACCTACGTTTGTGCATTTTTTCGTACATGCAATAAAGGATTTAACCCAAACAATAGAACAATAAAGTAAACTTAATCTTGGAAATCTGCAATATTTACTTTCCGCGAGCAATATTGAAAGTTCACTTGGTTCTATTATTACAGGCTGATACGGTTCAAACCCCACGGGAGCCTGCAGCTCCAAAACTCAATTTGCATCCTATGCATGCTAAACAAAGCGAATAATATCGGGGAGAATTCTTTTGTGAAATTTCTGAATTTTGTGCGGCCTCTCGTAAATATAAGCAATGAAGTAATATTAAAGCTATAAACGTGAGACATAAAATTGAGAAATGACATAAATAGTTTTTAAAAATGTTGATGCTATAATATAAAAAACTAGCTGTTCCCTCGTGTATATAACTATGTAGCCAAACCGTTTTCTTTTTTAATTTTCAGTTACAATTACTAAGTAAGATAAATTACAAACATTCCGTCAAACTGTAGAACAGTTTGTTGACGGGATTGGCTCTCATATAATATAACTTAGTAATATGTTTAGATGCTAAAATTAGATTCTATTTCGACTTATAAGTAGGTAGGTAGAAACTGTATAAAAACAAGTGATGTTTTATGAATGGTTTCATGATGGAGTTGCAAATGGTTACTTTAATATATTTTACAGGTCCCTCACAAAAATGTCTTAGCCAATTTTTAAGGACCCTTTGAAAAGAATCACTGTCTACTGTGCTTATGGACGCAAATGCAGAGACATGGCAACAAGTCTCTGGCCAGAATTATAAGGGCTTTGGCCGTAGTCCACCACTCTGGCCAAGTTCGGTTAGGTAGACTTCCCACGTCTTTAAAAACATTATAAACAACTCTCACGCTTGCAGGTTTCCTCACGATGTATTAATTTTTAATTGCTTCCATTAAAAACGGATATAACTCCGAATATTTAGAGTTTGTTCTTTCGTTCTCCCTGCAAGGGAGGCCCAAGTATTAACCACTACGCTATCACTGCTCTCTTTGCTTATAAATACGCATGAGTAAATTGTGGTCAAGCGTGATTTTTAACTAAATAAAAATGTACGTATAATGGTGCTCATCATTATTGTAGGTAAAGGCTTGCTTTTTGGAAAAATACGCACGGGATGCTACAAGTGCACCCACCGGTTTCTCCTACCAGTGGGTGTAATTGTTCGTATTTATCCTCAAACCCGCTGCGTTGGGGTAGGCATTAAATGTAAAAATATGTCGATCTATGTATCGACATATTTTTCGATACATAAAAAAGAAATAGTTAAATTTACAAAATTCACTTTTTAAAAGTTGTAAGTGAAGGACATAGTTCATCCCTATTATTATTCGTTCACAAAATAAATGTGATTATTACATGCACAACTTTATTAATAACGCAGTGAAAAATCTTTTGCAAAAAGATTAGATAAGTATTTTCGAGATTCAAATGAAAAATGAGGAGGGGAATTCCCTAACGATGTTTAATTACACTCATACGAGTACGATCAACCCTCGTCATAAAAAAGTATCTAAAATAAATACGAAATCATATATTCGCAGACCTTAATTGCTTTAGTATCGTGATTTTGATAATAAATAATTGATTAATCTATCGTTAATTTGTTATGTATGATCAATTACGTCACAATATTATGAGGTAGATTGCATATAAATTAGTTTCACATAAATTATAGATTTAGTAATGATGAAATATATCTAAATAAAGAATGAAGTTAGTTAAACGGATTTTTATGTCGCTTATATTTTTGTTCAGTCAGTCGATCTATCTACGTTGGTCTGTCTCTCGATCAATCTGTGTGTCTCTTTTGTGCGTCAGTCTGTTAAAGAAACTCTATCTTAAGATAGTGTATCATGAGTAAATAGAGGGATAAGAAGAAATAGTTTAAAACAAACTTAAAATAATACAGAAAACAAATGAGCGAAAACAACACCAAAAAAATGTAGGCGGGCTTATTACCTACTGAAAGCAATTGTTTATAGGCAATCTTAGAATTAGAGAACCAGAGAAAGCTGTAGTATATCTAAACAGCTATGTAGGTTCTTTTTCTTGAACAAGTCTGAGTAGGCTGTAGTTGGATAATGACTGGTAGAAGAATTTGGCGGAGGTAAACTTCATATTTTAGGCAGACTAAATAGATACAAAATTGGAATTAAAGAGAGCTTATATATAATAAAACAGTTTCAAAAGTTTGTGTGTGTCTGTATGTGTGAGCTATTTACAATGTTTCTATGCAATAATGGTATAAATAAATAAATAAATGTAAAAAATAAAAACTCTATTCACATGACATGATTGAACAAGGTTTAGTTAAAGGTATTTTTATATTGAATGCAACATTGTCTTGCATCTTTGGGCAGGCGCACTTAATTGACGTCAATAAAATTGGTCTATCTCCAAAATTCAAAACATCTCGCCAAAAAAATTCAAATTTCAACGAAGCGTTGCCACGCAAACAAACTCAAACAATAGCCATCGAGATATTATGTGTAAAGTAAATCGTACGACGCCGCGCCGTTGCGAACACAACGTTCGCTATCAATGAGATATTACCTCAAACATCTACGCCGATACTTTGTGCCAAATTGCATATACCTCGAAACCACCAATTCACGCAATAACGCATCCTGTGCTTAATACACTAAGCACTATATTTGCATAAGTGAAAAATAAAGCCTCATGCGATATAGGCTCTCGAACTACGGTTATACGCATGCAGAAATGTTTCTTTTGTTCAATAATGACCCTTATGCAGCGAAACATAAGGACCTGGCAAAGGACATATGGTATACAATGGAAAAGTGGCACGTGCGACGTTACACAAGACCAGCGTGATTTGAATCGCCACCTGGACAAGGAAACTCGTAATTTTCGCTTCAAAAGATGTCTTTTGTTTAAAGTCACGTAAAGGAATAATGCGAAAACTATACCTTCTTTTACTTTGTTTGCTGCGTGCAGGATATCTTGCGTTAAAAGTTTAGTATGAATTATCTTAAATATTTGCATAAACGGAACTATGACTGCTCAATATATATACATATTGTTATATGACAATACACACATCGCCATATAGCCCCAAAGTGAGCGTAGCTTGTGGTATGGGTACTAAGTTGACGGATAAATATTTTATATGAAAAATATACATAAATACTTATAATATACAGATAAACAGTCATTTTTATCACACAAACATTGTGTGACACACAAACACTCCGGGAATCGAACCCACGGCCTTTGACACAGAAAGCAGGGTCGCATCCCACTGCGCCAATCGATCTAAGATTTTACTATTCTAAATGCTTAAAATTATTAATTTCATTACATAAAATTTTTTTCGATTGGATACATATACTTCGTTCTTCATAGATAAACTTATACCATACAAATTACACACTTATTAAAATGATAATCTACTATGTATTGTTAAAACGCTTGATGCCACTCAGGATGGAGTTTGCTATGCCGGTGTAAGATTTCAAGGCAGTTATTTTTCGCATCAGCGACCGCAGCTCATAGGGGACAGTCTAAGTCGTAGTCCAGGTCCAGGTGGTACAGTCCCGTGGGGACATTCCCGGAATAGATGGCCAAGGACCTGGATGGTGGAGTTAATTTACTTCCCAATGTTTACGGGTAGCATAGCAATCGACAAAAAGCATAAACCCCGATTATCCACTGACAAGGGATAAATTAACTTGCCAAAGCACAGGGAATAGGAAAAGTTTAGTTTGGTAACAGCTAATTAATAATGCTCTTTTTTATCTTTATCTGTGAGAATTTTCTCTGTGGTGTACAATAAAAGTGTAGTCCTTCATTCATTAATATTCCATCAATGTCACAAAAAACAACATGGCGACGGTTATAATAAATCATAAAAAAAGAACAACCACTGCTCCTGCAAACGCATACCCTGCAGAACATATAATTATTAAAGTCTTATATAACAATTAAATTGAAAGGTTTTGAATGCCGGGACATAAATATTATGTGTATGATGAAGCCGCCAATGCGCCAATGGGCCTTCGAAAAATTTATATAAAGTAATTATATGTGATATTTTGTTTCAGCAAAGCAAGCTAAAAGCTTTTAAAAGCTTGTTTGCGCATATATATTTATACCTTTTGTTTTACTAAACTTATTTTCCTTCTGTATGCGCAATAAAAACTGTTCTATCTATAGATCTCATTATTTTTTACTAATCAAATAACATTTATTATATCGGTCAAAATTTGCAACTGCAATTTGCTATTTATACAGTAACCTATATGAAACCCATTTAATTTGTTTCCTAACATTTACCTACATATGAGAAATCTGTTGACCCACATAGGACGTAGGTACCAGGCATTCTAATCTACGACTATGTAACTCGCTCTTATTCCCTTGCTCACACGCGTTACGCTCTCACGGTTTGTCTTCTATGTTAAGAACATTTTAGATTTTCGTTTACCAATACATAAAGTATACGCTTTTATAATATGATTTCTAAGTAATTTTGGACCTTCCAATGCATATGTTTAAAGAATATGACAAAACACATTTATTACACCGAGGTCACTATTCAATTGATGAATTTCTTAATGACAAGGTTGCTAGGAAGCATCCGGCTCCGCTTTCATCTCTCACAAGATAGAAAAAATAATTTTTAAATGTAAAATGTAAATTTTTTATATTGGACAAGGACAACTGCTGAGTTTCTTGCCGGCTTCTTCTCGGTAGAATCTGCCTTTCGAACCGGTGGTAGAGTCACTTCACACAGACAGAATTAACTTTTCAAAAGTGTTTATATTAGGCCTACTTGAAATAAATGAATTGGGAAATTTTGAATTTTTTGAAAATAAAAGACAATAAAGAAATATAGATGAAAACCCCCTCAACAATATCAATATTTAGCATGATTTATTACACCAAAACGATTTTCATATGCTCTATTGTTATAGAAATAATCCATCTCCTTTAAACGCATTTATTTTATTACTGGCTATACCTCTCGTGAACTGAATTAACAAAAATCAAAACAGATAATCAAAGCAATATTCGTAAACTTAAAACTAAAGCTACGAGGGTTCCAAACGCGTCCTGGTCTATATAGAAGCCCATAACAAACTAAGCAAGGTTGTGTAAAATTATTAGAAGAGCAACCTGGCTATAGCAATAATTCACACCCAAGCTTTTTTATCGATTACGTAATCTTCTATACTATAATAGGTCGTTTCTATAAGCTTACGTTTAACAAAATAATTAACGCATAACAAAAGCCAACTTAAATATAACTAACTAAAACATAACTATCAATGAAGTTTTTGCTTCTGGGATTAAAAACATTATGAAACATAGTGTCAAATTTAGGTCAGTGATAGCATTCAAATTGAAAAGCAATCACACGAAATATGTTACATGCAATAGAAACGGGCCTTTACTGCACACAGGTTTTATGTAACACTGTTACAAGTATTTATCGCGATGTTACACAACAAGATCAATCGATTAAGACATGTCTGATCATGGAGATACCGCGGGATATGAATGGCACATGACGCGTGTTGAAACACGCCGCCGTGTCATTGCACGTTGTGTAGACCTGAATAATGAATAATTTGCTAATCTGTAAATAGCGTATATCTCAACATTTAGCTTTTCTACTAATATTAGCTTTTCTACTAATATTACAGAATTGGCACATCTCTACATTAAACATCATATATGTTTCTGCTGTAAACCGACGTTTCAGATGTCCATTTATATGTTGTCTACGAAGGAAAACCACACACATATGAAATGCAAAAGTGGTCTCTACCAGGTTACTTGGAATAATATTTGTCCAACCAATAGGTACATTAAAACAGAAGTATAAAGAAATTCTGTTAATATTTAAGTTGCGCTTTCCATAGTAGTTGTTTCTTAGATACATAGTAGACTGGTATTTTACAGAAGCAGAAAAAATATTGAATAAACATAGGAGGGTCCAAAACGGACTCCATCTTTGGAAAGATCGTGCTCACTCAATCTGGTAAAACAATTTCTTAGTTGTAAACTTTTATTAAATAGAAATCTGTCTTCTGGTATCAGCAACTCTATAAAGACTACGCAATACAATGATCTAAATAATTGAACTTGTCAAGAGGCTATACACTCGAACTGGCATTGATTCGGTTTGACCCAGATAAGTTATTTAATTAGTTAGTTAAATATTAAGCAGTCATTCAAATGAGGTTTTGCCATGCAAACAGTTTATATAAGGGCTCCAATTTCTACGTCCTTAGAATAGACAACTATTATTCACACTTTTGAAGTTTCAGAAATAAAATTAATGATAACAACATCTTTCAATCCAATCTGAAACCGAGGCGCATAACTGCACAATGTACGAAAAAGAAATATCAACGGGGCCTTTATGTGTCGATACACCACTTTTCAACTTCAGATTGGACTACATATTTCGCGATAACTCTACCATAGAAATAAGAGCAGGTGTTTTGCAGGGACATTACGTAGCGCTTTTTTAATTGTTCCTCTGTACTGATACCAAATTAGCGACTTACAATAAGTGGGACCAAGGTTGGGCACACTTGATTGGTTAGAAAGACCGATAGATATTGGGGTCCCTGGATCCCTATTAGGTGAAAAAACGGCAGTTAATAAGCTAAAGGTAATCATAGAAATCTATACAGAAGAAAAACTGTACGTCTTTGTATTATATTAACAATGTTAAAAGTAAATTGTAAAAATTTATTCAGTTTATCTGTACTATAAACTATTCTAACTATTCACCCCTCGAGAACAATTTTTTTTTTTTTATTTTCATTTCATAACCTTTGACAACATGTATGCCAAATTTTATGATAATCCGTTGAGTATTTAAGAAGTTAAAGGGTAACACATAAACTTACATTCATAAATAATTTTATAAGATTATTTGTATTATTAGTTATCAATATTTATAATTGTTGCATATTAAATTGTTAAATATTTCCTCAACTTATAATATTTTCTTTTTGTTTCAGGTAAGTTATTTCTTCTTTAACTTCGTTTCACACCTAAGGTGGAGTAAAAAAAGTTTCTTTTTCTACCTAATAAATTCCAATTTCAGACACTACCTTAAAAATTTTCAGTTGACTTCATAATTCCAAATTACTTTTGATAATATCTAGGTCACATCAATACCTTATTAATAATTAATAATTTTATAGGAATCACATAAATCACCAGGCATCCGAAGCATTAGATCCGGATAGAAAAATATACTTATACTAAATATAAATATACTATTTAATTACAACTAAACTAAATATACTATTTAAATATACTATTTATATTTAGTATAAGTATTTATTACATTACCTATAGGTAGCTTAGTTAATAGTCCCAAGTCCCAACCACAACTAAATAACAAAAAGCAACTCGCGAAATAGAATAGAAAAAAAAACTAAGTCGCGCCATTGTCAAATATTCAATAAAAGAGCCGGTACAAAAGTAGCTCAATCTGGCATTTACAATAGACCAATTTCGGAACAAATGTGGATGACCTTGACAGCTAACACCTGCAAATAACTACCGCTTTCGATTTTTGCGAAGTGTTACATGCTATATAGTCATAAAATGTATCGATTTAGTCTGCAGCTCCAGCGATCGATATCTGATCAGTTAATAACTACCATCAGAAAGTTGTAGCCGTAAATGGCAGAACATGGTACCATTAATTTGACTGCACACATCATTATCATCATATGATGTGAGTAGCCTTCCACTGCCATACAGGGCTTTCGCAGAGAGTTCGGAATTCCGTAATCCTTTACCGCATACGTCCTGTAGCACCCTGACTCGTTTGATGTCATCTGTTCCATCTAGCAGTGGTCTACCAGAGCTACAATTAGGTTCGATTCGAGCACTATCGAAGTGCTCCAGCTTCCCTCCCAGTGATCCCACTCTGAGTTATGTCGGTAGCTCTCACTTGTAATTCGTATCAACCCTAAGCACAGCTCGCTAATTGCCTACTGAGTACAGAAATTAAATACTGGTGAAGAGGAAATTTCTTCTTCCTTTTTTTTATCTAAGCCGTTCATTCTAGCTAGAGTGGTCGTAATAATAGGTTAAGATCTTTATTAATGGTTCTTACGATCTGTCTCCAGCGGTTTTTATTGGTGGCATTGCGAGAAGGTCTAATTATATTAGTCCATCTTCTTAAAATTCGAACACGTGTATGCATGCCTTTGTTTCGACCTTGAACCACTTTTGACACACCAAGTCTGTCTGTCTTTAACTGTCATAAGCGATTATTCTATATTCAGCAAGAAGACGACGTCGTTCACAACATGTGCTGTATAGGTGTTGACCCATTGAATTCCTAAAAACTATCTGAGCAGTGTGACGTCTATCTGGCTAACCTAGATTGCGCGTAATGTACAATCTGCACGTCATGAATTATAAAAACAGCAGTAGGAAACCTATTCATTAAAAGCCATTAAGTACAGGAAAAACTGTTAATATTAATATAGTGTTTCTGTTGGAATCCATGTTGTTTACGTATCACGTATGCAGGGAATTACTAATAGCTAAGGAGATGGTGGTAGGGTTATTCAAGTTCTTAAGATGTGTGGTACTAAATGAAAAAAGTACAGCTTTGATTATAAAACCACTAACGCAAGTAATTCATTTTGAAAAGTGCCATAAATATTTTATTTTGCATTGTCCTATTTAAGACTTCGCTAAAAATCTCGGTGCCAGCCAGCTATATCAGTTAATGCATTATTAAAATGTATTAATATTTATATTTAATAATATTCTCAATTCAAACTTTTAAATTTAGAATATTATTTTGTTGGAACGTGGTAACGTGACGTAGTCCATCTTGTTCTACTCTAATCCGAGTAAGGGATTAGCACGCCCGCCATCGTACAGTCGTTTCAAATATTTAAACACTGAAGTAACATCAGAGGAACCTAATCGAGAATAAACATTACAACAACAATGTAAGATATTAAAAAGAAATATTTAGTCAATTCTACTTGCAATTTATAGTCAGTTACTGTAAAATTGGCTAAGGAGGCACCAACACGGTCAGGGGGCATATTTTTCTCAGGAATAGGACAAAATATATATCCCTAAACCCACCAAGTTACACCATCTTGCTCCAACGTGTTTACATCTTTGAAACTACATTTTTCTTTGGTGTCCAGTAAAACTGTATTCATTCCTTCATTTATCCCACAGTTGTTCTCCGCAGGGTGGAAATAAAATCCAAATAATATATTTATAATGTCAAAGGGTATAAATTTCCCTTTCCTCAGTTACTGTGCATTGACGGCGTGGCGTGCATAGGAATTTGTACCAAAAAATTGTGAAAATGGCATAAAATGTCAAAATCCTCCTCTGTTGTCAGTTGTATGAAAATGTTATGGTAGGCAGCGCTTTTGTGCACGTATGAAGTGCAGGCCACTGTTTGGCAGGTGGACAAGTAAATTTGGTCCCGGATATAAACGGAAGATAAAAAGGTTTGTCTCCATTCTATGCTAGCCGTGCAGAGGTACATTGACTCTTCAGGAGGTCACTTGCAACGATTAATTAATCAAATGCATTAACATTTCCACTACCTCTTTAGTTATAATAGTTTAGTGACATGAGAACAAAAAGCGCTGAAATATAATGGAGGTCGATTAATAGATTGTTGAGATTAAGATCTCGATCTCAGTTTAGGAACTTTATTTTACTATCGTTTGTTGACCATGAAAACGTTTGTATTTTTAGAATACGACTATAACTTTATTATTTAAGCTGTTTTCTTTGTGCGAAACTCGAAGTAAATAAATTGTATACAACACGTACATTGAGTATTGTATGATAGATTAATAATTCTTATCTATTTGTCTTTTGTTTAACAAAAATCCTTGAAAATAAATTGCTTAGCGTCCACCGCTGGACATAGGTCTTTTGTAGGAAATTCAACGGTGCTATGCCGCTTGGATCCAGCTTTAACTTTAATGGGAAGGAGAAAAAAAACTCCAGTACGAGTTATAAATACTTAAGGGTAGGGTAGGGTAGTTAGGGCTTTTTATAACTCTTACAATTCCTATCCTAAAGTTATTTATAACTCGTACTACTGGATTTTTTTTCATTTTGTATTATATGTCCGCTTAGTGCATATCCTGGTCTGAAGCAGATCTAAACTTAAGTTTCCCGCACTATACCTAATAATAAAATTGTTAAGTATGCATTTCATAAAGTTTCAACCCAAATATCATTTACTAATAAATACACAAATCTGCAGATACGAGCACGAATACAGTTTCCACCTGTATCCGGGGCAAACTGCGAAGTGCACGTCCGGAAAATAAAGCAAACTTCACCAGCCCCCCGCTCCCCCGACTCCATTAGCCCAGGTGCAAAATTGTGTCGGCACTCAGCTGTGAACTAAATTTTCATTAGGCTCCTCGTATCTGATACCTGCTCCTTTTATATCTTGGGGAAAATGGGTTTCCCCATTTTATGGAATTTAAACGTTTAGAACATTACAGGTACAATAATTACTGTCATCTTCTAAATGGTATAGATGACTAACCGTTTGTTAGAAAAAACATTCTAAAGTGGAGTGGTTTTTGATGCTTCGATATTAGTCGTGTACACGGGTTCTGTATGTTCCTAATTCTGTGGCACTGTGATACTTCATAGAAATGTTTTCCATTACGTTCGTCTACTCTTAATTGCTAAGTTTGGTAAACTACTTTTGCAATACGTAACATTTCTGTGTTCTCAGGAATTAGGAGCGGGGTAAGTGTGTGCGGCCAAAATGGAACTGTTTAATATTCAAGCCGAACTTCAACAAACACCTAGTTTCTACAACAAGTTCATTATTTGTTGAACCGCCGAGTCAGTGCGCTCCAGATGTTTCGGAAATTAAGCTTATTCCCATTTGAAATTCTAAATATTTGACTCGTACCTGCTTTATATTATTTAGACAGCCCACTGGCGCAGTGGGTCAAAGGTGTGTGGAGTCCACAAATTTTATACCAGCAAACAAATAACAGATATTAAAAAAACAGAAATAAAATCAAAAACACAGTAAGTAATAACACCTAGCAATTAACATAAGTAGGAATTTCCTAAAATATTTTGACCCCTTCTCATTTTCGGAGGAGACCCGTGCCCTGTAGTGGGCCGGTAATGGGTTGATATGATCAGTGGCGTGCACTTCATACATGTACAAAAGCTCTGCCTACCCTAAATTTTTCGTATAACTCATAAATGCGAAGTTTTTTCTATTTTATGCACACCCTGGTCAAAAACCCTGTACTGCACGCCACCGGATATGATGAGGGATTTCGTGTTAAGTGTGATCCCACTTTTAGACTGAAACGGAAATATCGCTTTTCATGCATATCATATTGTTAAAATGAATGGCACTTTATAAAATATAGTGAGTCTTCATATTCTTTTATCGCATTGTATTTACAATTTATCGCTACTTTACCAGCGTTACGTGTCTTTTGCGAAAGGTGTAAAATAAAAAGGATAGTTGGCCTCTTTATACCTAATAATAATAAAACTGAATAGTGTTTTTTCTTAGTAATTCGAACTTAGTAATCTCTGGAACTACTAATCGGATTATTGAAAAATCTTTTTTGCATTTTATAGCTTAATTCTTTGGGACGGCTTGTACCTTATTAAAATTTCGACCCTGGTTTTGACAGTTAAAATAATAAAATGCAATGTGTGTAAATATTTTTAAATATTGAAAATTAAAAAAAAAACACCTGACGGCCGAGTGGCGCAGTGGGCAGCGACCCTGCTTTCTGAGTCCAAGGCCGTGGGTTCGATTCCCACAACTGGAGAGTGTTTGTGTGATGAACATGAATGTTTTTCAGTGTCTGGGTGTTTATCTGTATATTATAAGTCATTATGTGTATTATATCCATAAAAAAATATTCATTAGCTATCTCAGTACCCATAACACAAGCTACGCTTACTTTGGGGCTAGATGGCGATGTGTGTATTGTCTTGATATATTTATTTATTTTATTTACTTATTTACCCTGTTTTGGGTTTTAATATAAGGAATGACAAAAAGAGTCAATAGGCATCTTTAAGCGCCCATCTTAGGCCACATCTGCACCTTTCAAGAGGTGAGATTATGGTCAAGCGCTAGTCTATAACCTATATAAAAAAAAATGTTACAACGCACTTATCTCCGGAACAACCACTCGTGCAAATCTCTTAGTAAATGCAACTATCAAGTTAGCTTTATGTTCGTAAAGTTTAAGATAAGGCAGGAAATTAGCCGTGTCGATAATCTATAAGTACAGCAACTTCATAACTATCCGGCCGATCAGATTCACGGGCAAGAACTAGTTATAAATGAGTTCCCAACCGCCTATAACTGTCTACACATTCCGATCGGTTGGTTATCTTTTAACTGCATTAGAGGAAATGCACACGAGCGATATGTTTGTCCCGAATCGGCGACAAAATGTCGATTTATACAAGGTCTACATTTCTTAAAAACGTCGAATTAGTATTCATAATATTACCTTGGACTATATTATTACGTTATTAATATTATTACTTTGAAATGTGGTGGTGAATCGAGAGCAAAACTTGGACTGAGAAAATTGGAAATAAAGAAGTACTAACTAGAGTCGGGAAAAGAGTATAATTAGAACTATAGAAATTAGATGATGACATGATGAATTTATTACAAGCATAACTGAGGAAAAAGTAGAAAGAAAGCGGGAACGAGGACGTCCGAGACTGGCTTTAGTGGGGCAAATAAAACGATAGGTTGGGGTGGGGACATTCTATTAAAAAAAAAAAAGTTTAAGAAGAAGAGAAAATTAATACCACACTATTTGCGCCTCGCGGTGTTACCCTCGGCAAATAAGTCTTCACGTATTTTCACTTCTATCTACTGCAATTACGTATTCACAGGGCGTAGCTAGTATTAATCTCATTTCGTCTCCAAAAGTTTGCTGTGGCGAACTAAACTTTTTTTATTTATTTATTCCAAATTCATTCTTGCATTCACCTAAATTGTTTCAGAATTTGTGACGTGAAGACATAGGTACCTACGCACATAAACTTTCGTTTTCATAATCGAAGTGTGATATTACACACACACAAATACTTATTTAACACACACAAATAAGTATTTGTGTTAAATATCACACTTAGAATCATTCCTCCCACGCACTTGCAAATTATGGAACTATCTCCCATCTGATGTGTTTCCTCAAAAATACAATCTAGGGCGAAAAAACAAATTCTGGTGCTGCAGCTTAATATAAAAAAAAAAAGTATTAGTAGTAATTTTTATAAAGTAATAAAGATTTTTGTGACGTGGGTACCGGTGTAATTACAGAATTACAGGCACGGTATGAGGCCATTGTGTGCGAAGGCGACACGAATGACGCCGAACAAAAAGTCGCTAGTGTATCGTTAAACTTTATTTAAGACTATTTACAATGTCATTAATAACGTGATTATTGCATTTAATGCAAAAGTACAAGCGTTGAAATATGTTTGATAATTATTATTTTCCTAAGTATAACATGTTGGTATGCTAGCTTTATTGTAATGGGCTATTATTGGCCAATAATTCAGCCGGTTAAACTATTTTGAGCCAGTTTTGAATGCTAAATCGCTATTGGACTGTTGAAACTGGTATTTATCGAGGATTATAAAATTGATTAATATCTTCCGATTTTCATCTGGATATTATGCTAAGTTTCTACGTGCTCTGACTACTCAGTAAATTTCAGGGTCAATTCCAGCTTTTGTTAATGACAAATAGATAGCAATTATAACACCTGATTTTATGTGATTACTATATCTACATATAATCTTCATAAAGTAGGTAGTTTAAGGATCTTTTCTTTTTACTGCTTTTTTAATATTATTAAGTTAATGTATATACCTACACATATGTATAATGCCTATATATATAATGATTTGTCAATTTTTTTTAATAATTACAAACTAACATTAATATTCACAAAAAATATAAACCGTATAACTGTCCACTTATTGCCCCTTCGAAACGCTAGACTTACCCGATGGGCTAAAGAGCTGGCTCTTGGATCACCAGACAACAAGACCAATTTTTGTTACAGAATATTATAATTGCCTTTTAGATAAACCCTAATATAGTTTTTAATATTAGACCACATAAATAGTATAAGTAATTATTATAAGTATTACACCCACATGTAACGGGCATTTTGTGCATCGTAATTACTGAAAAGACACAGCTTAGAAACCTATATACAGGGTAAAAGTAGATAGTAACATATTAAAATAATAAAAAATTATTTTTAAAATAAACTGTTTCGATTGAGAATCACTATCACATTAATGATATTAAGTTAATTATTTATGAATTTGTGAGTCTTCGATGTATAGCTAGAATAAGATCATCTTGGTTCGAACCACTAATTAAATCGATATCCATAAGGTTTCCTGTAAATCTTCTCGAAAATAATAATGTTTCATAAAAAAAGCTCCAAATTTTATATGTGTAATAAACGGGGGTAAACTTCTTGTTGCTCTTACAAAATTAATTTTATCCTAGTTGGGGGATGTGATTTTGTCTGCTGCCTGTGCTAGCTACGCTGGACAAAAAGCCTCTTCCAAGAGGAGGGTCTGATCATAATCACCACGTCAGACAAACGGGATTATAGTGTTAATCTATTGCCAGGAAAACACCATACAATAAATGCTAAAATAAATATATACCTTCATCTCCAGTCATAACACAAGCTACGCTTACTTTGGGGCTAGCCCAAAGTAAGCGTAGCTTGTGTTATGGGTACTAAAACAGCTACGATATCTGGCGAATACACATAAATAATTATAATATAAAGATAAAAACCCAGACACTGAAAAAAAAAATTATGTTCATAACACGAACATTTTCCAGTTGTTGGAATCAAAACAACGGCCTTGGACTTAGAAAGCAGGGACGCTGCCCACTGCGTCAACTGGCTGTATAACAGTTCCCTAAAGGAGATTTCTAGGCAGTAATTTAGGCAGGTCTCGCATCTAGGCTACACTTAGGGCATAATCTCGATGACCTATTACGCTAGTTGTATCATCGGCCCCGTAACCACTTTCACCTTATTGCTCTTACACTAAAGTAGGCCCCCGCCGCAAGCTTTGAAATGTTAAAATGTTTTTGCTATCATAAACAAACAGACATTTCCATTTAACTGCCTCGTTGGTTTAATGGTTAGCAGTTTCAACTATGTATAACGAGGTACTGGGCTAGACTCGCGGATAAAGATTTTCGCCAAAAAATCTGTACACAAGCCCAGAGTTGCGCATACCAGTACCACTGAGTTTTTAAGGACCTTTCTCTCGCCTCAGCCGGGTTTCAAACCCGGGACTTCCCATTAAAAAGACCACAGTGTTCACCACCTCCACCACCACCTGAGGCCACTAAGGATCTTCCTTTTGTCGCAAGATAGCTCTGTCGAGACGGCTAGGCTACGCCATTCTGTATTGCCCTAATACCCGTTCTCACTTAACCTGGGAAACGCTTAAAACGGATGCCTAATGATTGCGGTGCTGCATGGAGAACAAAAACGTTTCACCAACTCCTAGAGGTTGTCTTACGACGTTAGGCACCATCTGAAGTTATTCGACACCGATTCGGCGGTGCGTATCGGTGCGGAACTCGTAAAGTGACACTTGACAGATGCAAAATGATATAAATTCAGTTTTTTTTAATGACCTTATACAAAGAAATTAAGAATATGATAATAGAGGTACAAAATAGCACACCTTGTGGCGCGAATTATTGACAAGTTTGTTTATATGAGTTACCTAGTAAAAATCGATTGGTGAAAGAAGAAGAATCTACTTGCATTGCCTTGCCGCCAAATTGTACGTTCTAAATATTGTGCTGTTGTATTTGTATCGCTGTAAATTTTCTCTGTGGTGTACAATAAAAGTGTATTCATTCATTCATTCATTCTTTCATTCTTTCATTCATTCATTCATTTATTCATTCATTCATTCATTGCCTTGTTCGTTGTTAGTGAAAACGGACACTAGCCAAGGGGCTAGCTAGTGCTTTGTGTGCTCTTGTACCACAGCTTAAGGTACTCTGTGGTACAAGAGAGGCTATGTACACGGCCGTTTAGGCATATCGATCACTCCACGATCTGATAGTTTATCGAACCGGATCGCTGAAGTGCGTAAGTATATTATGCTAATGTTGCATTACCATACGCCATTGTTGCGAAGAGAAAGGCAGGGGAAAGGCACGGGGTAACAACTTAGCGACTTATCTGTTTGAGCCGGCGATCTGAAACAATTAGCTCCAATATAAGTTTAGCATCTGATTAACTAATGCGGAATTGCGCGACTTTCACAGAACAGACAGATTGTTGGATAACTCGGAAGTTAAAACTAGGGAATTTACAATGAATATTAAATTGCATTTTATATTATGTGCAATGACCAGTTGTAGTGGAGCTTTTTGTGCCAGAGCTTGTCCGGGAAAGGGAGAAGTAAAAAAATGGCTATTCAAATTCAAATTCAAAATTACTTTATTCATGTAGGCCTATCACAGGCACTTATGAAGCGTTCATACATATTTGTTTACATAATTGTAACGGGATGGTGATGACTTCGTTCGCCAACTTAAATGTAAAGCTACGAGGGTTCCAAACGCGCCCTGGTCTAAGAGTCTAATTCCTGCCGCTAAGCAGCATCGCCACAGTAAATCTACAATGACGTGCCGCTAAGCGATTTAGTGTTCCGGTGGTGATGTCGCGTGGAAACCAATTACGGGTATGACTACCATAATCTCTGAAAAGTTAGCCCGCTACCGTCTTAGACTGCATCATCACTTACCACCAGGTGAGATTACAAACAAGGGCTAACTTGTAGCGGTATAAAAAAATATATATTGAAGGATGCATAAGGATATTTCATAAGGAATCACAGTAAAGGAGCATATTTATTATTCCATACAAACGAATTCATAACATTTTAAATCTCTACTTATAACAACCATATTCAAGATAAAAGACCAAAACGCGCATAGTACCTACGCTTCGCGACGAGTTCCTAATAAAGGGAAAGGAGTCACATGATTTTAATTTTGCATATAATGTTGCGGCTGTATCGCATTTCTTTTAATGAATACTATGGCAGTGGTTTACACAAAAACTATTAGATTTTCGGTTTCACAGTTAAGGCTTAGAGACAGTATATAATGTACCTTTAAAGCCTGTGAAGTATTATTTCGGTTTTCTTTTACACGTTGTATAAAGCAGTAAGGAAACTAGACCCGATTGATAAAATTATTACCTACCTAGACTCCATGCGACCTGCCTACACTACAGTAACGCAAGAGACCGCCCGTCTCGATACGGTAACCCCAACTAAAATACTTCGATAATAGCCTTGGGGCCTTATAAAGCATCTGTATGAGAGTGCTGTTTCGCACGTTTGTTCGTAGTTTCAATACTGCTTTACTGTGACATTTGTGTTCCAATCTGGAGGCGTGTCGGTGCAATTTCAAGCACATGAGGCTTCTACGACTGAGGTGTTCCACATGTGCCCTGCGAAGTGTTCCTCTGTTTATGGAAGATGGTTCTTCAGGATCTTCCTAATGCACGAAACCAGAGTTGCGTTTTTTTAAAACACAGCTTAGGACAATAAATTATAAAATAAAATTTCAAAATAAACAACTATAGATGAAAACAATATGTCATGATAGAATGAAAAGAAAAGGAACTGTAAACGAGAAAATAATATTAACATGTCTCTCATCTACAAACTAAGAAAAAAGAGGAAACAGCGAGTAACGTAATGGCTTCGTTAAGAGGGTAGAAAATATCAATTACACGGTGCAGATTTGCCTTGCACGCTCTTAGTAAAATGAGCTTAAAGTATATTGTATATCATGGAATTCAGAAAAGTTACGCCTTCTAAACCCTAAACCCTCCTGATTGTGGGAGGAGACACGTGCCCCGTAGTGGATAAACCTGATGAACGCCTTCTATCCATAATTTTGCGTATTTTAATAACGTTCTTATGAAGTCACTTGAGTGAGAGTCCAATTTGTTTTAATTGGAAATACAACATGGTCTAGAATTCATAATGACATTTCATTCCATTCAAAACCTCAGGGGCGCTTGCTGAAGTGCCATAAAGTATCTCTGAATTATGAGGCAGTGGGCGAAATGACAATAATCCATGCATAATACCGGCCCGCTTAATCATATCGCGTGCTGATGGCTAACCGGCGCCGCAATGTAGAACGTACAAATCAATTTAATACAGATTAAGGCGCCATTCGAACAGATTCAGTGCTAAGTAGCCAAACTTGTATTGCAAAACTAGACCAATTCTTATAAAATTAAACTCTAACACCATGGAGTTAAGTATGTTTTACATTGTAAAGACTTTCGCGTTGATAAGAACGAATCTGGAAATTAATGCAAAATAAAACAGAGACAAACGGAATCCAGTTCAAAATGTATCCCTAAAGATAATGCCTAACAATAAACTAGACAAAATATCTAGTGCATACCTAAACACTAAACAGGCTATTCATTGTCGTCAGTCGATAGGTTGGTATTGAATTTCAAAATTGCTTAACCTAAAGGTTGAGGGGCTATTGAAAGATAAGAGATATAAGAATTATTTATTTATTTTACTAGCAGCTGATACCCGCGACTTCGCTCACGTGGATTAAGGTTTTTCATTCCCGCGGGAACACTCTTAGCTTATGTAGTATTTCAATAAAAATTCAATTAAGTAGCCTATGTGGTAGTTTCGGAAAAAACAGAAGCCTATGAGCTATTCCAGGATGGTACGAATGCATTCGATCGATGTCCCATATGCCTTGCGACTTGCAGTTATCTGTGAAGAATTATGTCCTTGATCTCCGACAATATTCATCAAATCTTCATTGAAATTAGACAATACATGCTTGGTATTATACAGTGTCAAATAAAAAAAGAATTATTAAAATCAGTGCAAATTTAACGAAGATATGAAGTAAAATTGATAAAAAATTTCATCCTATTTCCCGGAGAAAACTTATTGTTTATCGGTAAGAAAAGTATCCTATACGTTGACCCGGGATATCAGCAGCTACCACGATACCAAATTTTATTTAAATCCGTTCAGTAATTATCACGTGATGCCCGGACAGACAGACAGACAGACAAAAAGTAAATAAGAATCTGTTTTGGACTCAGTATCGATTATAAAGCATCCCCGGGTCAAAATATTCAAAATATAATAAATGTACAGTTCCAGTTACAGTTTTATTATAAGTATAGATGAACGTAAATTATGAGTATCACATCATTAAATATAGCGTAATACGCCTAAGCCGGAATCATTAATAAAGAAATGATTTGATGAACGTGACGGGACCTATAAATAGATTAGAGTCTGGCAACAAATTATGAAAATCGCCTCGTTCATTAATTTAGACTTAGCAGGGAACATCAAAACCAGACGCAAACACTAATAAATTATTGTAATCCATGAATCAACGTCCGCGAGTCAATTATTGCATAGTTAAGACGATTTAACATTGCTTGACCTGAGATACCGATTTGTTCTTTAAGTGTAGATTGAAGTTGATTAATTACTTTTATCCAATTATCATTTTATAATCATACTAGCGTACCCAGCCCGCTTCGCCGGGCTAGATTTTGCTTTATTTTATTCAAACAATAAACTTACATCATTAAATTTTTAATTTAAGTCTCATAATAAATTAAATAATTTATTTCTCTCCGTATACATTCTCTTTTATTCTCTTCTTGAGCGGGTGAAGATCATTATCTACACCCATGGTACACCCAACAATAGAATATCATCATAGTAAATAAAAGCTGTATTTGACAGTTTGACAGTTCAAAATAGGAGTGCTCCGATCGTCACCAAACTTTACAGGATTACTCGCCAGGTCAATCCGGAGATTCCCTGAAAGTTTCATTTAAATCGGTCCAGCCGTTTCGGAGCCTATACGAAACATATCCACACATTTTCTCTTTTATATATATAGATTTATAATCAACCAACCTACTATAGGGCACGGGTCTCATCTTAGAATAAAAAACCTGGCTAAGTCTGTTGTGAACCCTCCTAGCTTTAGTTTTAAGTTAACGAATGCAGTTATCGCCATCACTAACATTAGTGTAACATGTTTAATGTACGAACGCTTCATAAGTGCCTGTAATAAGGTCTACATGAATAAAATATTTTTGAACTTGAATAAATGGGGTTTCCTCAAAGAAAGTGAAAAGAAAATTAGACTAAGCGAACTTTTCAACAACGTCATTATCTTCAAAAGATTTCTACCAGTTGCACTCAAAGAACTTGAGGATCGCCCCGAACGAAGACTTTGCGCTGTGAGACCTTTAAAAGTGCGGTAGAAATGATAAATATTTGTCCTTAATCAATATCATCTCAACCACAGGACCTCCACGGCTGGACATAGATATTATGTAGTGATTTCTACTCATTCGGTCTTGTGCCACTTATGCCCAGCAGCGATTTCCTGCTGGGCACAAGCGACACGACATAAAACGGTCTGCCAACACTACGCTTTCCAGTGCGGGTTGCCATTCCAGCACGTTGGGACCCCAACATCAATCGGTTCTCCAAGCTTAGTGCCCCGCCAATTGATATTTCAACTTCGCTACATAGCTCAACTCTGTTCCTTCTCCAGATCTCCTTTTTTCTCCGAGTACACCAAGCATAGCTTTTTCCATCGCCCGCTGAGTGACTCTTTTTAAACTTAAAAATTTGATATAAATGGCTGTTACGGACTAGGTTCGCATGAATTCACTAGAAGTATGTGAACAAAAAAATTTGAAAGCGGTGACAGCGCATTGGGTAGGAGCTTGACTTTACTTTCGGGGGCCCGAGTTCGAATCCCAGCACGCATCTCTAACTTAAGTTCTGTGCGTATTTATTTATTAAAATATCACTTGCTTTAACGGTGAAGGAAAACATCAAACCTGCACGTTTGAGAGTCCTACATAATGTTCTCAAAGGTGTGTAGAGTCCACCAATCTTAACGTACGGCCCTTCTTATTAATGGGTTGATGTGATGATGATATAAACACACGACCAGCGGATATGCAATACATAATTTACACAAACCTGTCATTTTTTTATGGGTCAGAAAAAAACGTTGGGATTACTGACGGCATCAAACATTCTAAGTATTCGAAAGTGCCGCCGCTGGGTCCGTGATTTGCAATGACAACATTACCTAATTATTATCGACTTCGCAATACGCTTCGACGGCCGAGATCGGTCAGTAGGGTAATAAACGCTCATTGACCGGCTTGCGAGCTTGCGAGTTGTGCAAACTAACGAGCTTTCAACGACTGCACTTGTGAGCAGTAGCTATGCATTATGGAAAAACAACATCATCACACTGAAAGTTAAGTATTATGAGAGGAGAATCTAGTATTAAACAAATATTCGTTGTAAAGCCAAGATGTCCTGAGAATGCTCCGGTTTCGGAGCGAAACGTGCGTAGAGGGTACATTGCCGAAGATCTGTTTGGTGTGGAGTATGTGGATTGAAGAAATTATAAATTACACCATTCAGATTCTCCTGCTTTTCGCGGAATATAGCAAATTAAGTTTAAATTTCATAATATATCATGGATTTTCGCAAAGGCCTGCTTCTATCCAATATGAAAATTAAGCTTAATTTGCTATACTCCGCGAAAAGTTGGAGAACCTGTAGGGTGCAATTTAGCACATCGGCTAAGTCTTGCAATTTCCTTTTCAAATAAACCGATCCGATTCTACGGATAAGCCAATTCGCAGATCGGACCATAAATTGTTAGGTTAGATGAGGATTTCCTCCCTACTCAAGGAACGTTTTTAGGTTATTCTGTTAAGATTGAATGCTCAGGCCTCCCCTCGTATAATTCAGATCTCTTGATTCCATGGTTTGACGGCCTATTGGCGTAGTGGGCAGCGACGCTGCTTTCGGATTCCATAGCTGTGGGTTCCATTCCCACAACTGGGAAATATTTGAGTGATGAACATGAATGTTTTTCAATGTGTAGGTGTTAATCTATGAAAATATATACAATATGTAACGGAATTACGAAATAATGTTTAAGTGTGCATAAGTATATTTGATAAGGAATCACCCTGTAAAAATAATAAATCAAAAAAAGCATATTTATTTTCCCAAACAAACTAATCCAAACATTCTAAGTGTTTACTTATGACAACCCTATTGAAGATAAAATACCGACAAGTGCATAGTAACCTAAGCTACGCGACGCGTACCTAATAAAATGACAGGAGTCACCTTACTTAACTTTTGCATGCGATGTTATCTGATTGCTTTTAGTAATAGCTATAGCAATGGTTTCCTCAATAACTATTAGCGTTTCGGTTTCAGAGATAAGACTCAGAGACTGTAAATAATGTAACTGAGCCCCTGAAGTATTATTTCGGTTATCATTTACACGTTGTATGAAAATATTAATCAATCATCTTAGTACCCATAAACAAGCTGCGCTTACTTTGGAGAAGTGTGTATTGTTGTAGTATATGTATGTGTTTAGGTATTATGTTTGCTAGCATACAATTCTGAGAACTGAAAAGAATCATAAACAGAATGTGATATTGTAAAAACTTGACGCTTCACCTAGATAGTTTTCTTGCATTACGAATGATTCCGTGTGAAACATCACTTGAACGGACTCAATGCTCGTTAGTATTTCACAATCTACCTTCAACTCCGTAAGCCAACTGCTTCAGTCGAGCATTGAGCGATTCCTACTCTATTGACCCATCTGTGATCATCAACGGTACTTTCACGTTCATTATCACGTGTTTAGTATTCAGGTGTTGGCTTTAAAAAAAACAGAAACGAAGGCTTAGCGTGCCCTTTTAGGCACGGGCGTAGACGACGCCAATTTCCTAACTCCGGAGTAGTTTTGTAAACCTAATCCCTAGTTATATTCATTTTAAATAAAGAATATTGGAATTATTTTGTAATTGTAGATATAATTTGAGATTTGCGTTTGAAAAAATTATTATTGTTTATAAATGTTGTTCCTATATTTTGGGCATCCAGTTGTAGTCGCGCCAAGCCCTAAAACTTCACAGAGTGGGCAGAAAGATTCAGCGTGAGAGCTCTACGCCTTGTGGCCGACTGGCCCGCTACAGCTGAGTCGGCAGCATTTGGCTCTATCTGGACCTTTACATTGTGTGGCGTTGTGTGCTGTTTCCTTTTCTAAATCCTTTTTATATATATACCCGTTTCCTGAGCCTACTATTACATACAAAATTACATAATGTATATAAAGAAATAAACCGAGGAAAAAGGTTACTGAATACCACTTCCATATAACTTCCGTATGGAATAGTCTTAAGGTTGTCTGTAAGAGATTGCTTGCAGCAATAAGGCCGCCTTTGTATGTCTACATTGTGTACTGTATACTCCTTACTGTTTCTTTTCCTGTAGGTTATACGTGCAATAAAGTGTTTCTTCTTCTTCTTCACTTCATCGGAGGGCACTCAAAAATATAGAAAATTTATAAAATAAACAATATTAACTCTGCTGGCCCAGTATTCGAATCTAGGACCTTTTCAACATAGTGAACTCTAACCACTATTTTACTACTACACTATACAGTGTACTACACATATTATCTACACTACATATTATACTACAAAACTATGTTTCTATGATTTCATAATAATATGGGCACTCATATGTTGTGATTATTTCAACGATCAAACACACGTTATTCAAACGGGAAACGAAAACAATGCTGCCCATTTTTTTAACACCAAACCGATTTTAAGAGACGTTCCAAAAACTTTGAACTAAAAATCTAGTTATATTCCCCGCTTTTACAAATCGCCCTAAAAAGCGTCTCTTTTTAAATCCTTTCGCGATATGACACATAAATTCCGCATTGCAATTACTTATCTGTCACGTACAATAGAACAGTCAATGTCCTAATGGGATGGGAGCGCGGGGACAAATTCATCACGACATCCTTCCGCAGGGGGCGCCTGACTCTACCCGGCCCCACGCGTCCCCACTCAGTCTTTGACTCCCACGTCCACGGCCCGAATGCGTTCCATTTAGCCGCGCAAAGCAAGGCAGCATCGAAATAGGACGTTTCACGTTTTAAATTCCGAATGCCTTTTACTAGAAAGTTCGTCGGCTGTTTATTTTGGCTTATTGCACCGGCGTCGAAACAGGCATTATAAATTCTGACTGACAAACAAGTAACTAGGACTTCGGGCTCTCATTCTCTACCGAGGTTTATATTTTACCTACAGACGTCGCCAGTGTGTTATATCATACAGCTTTGCTAAACTCGGCCTGTGGCTGAATCTTTATTCAGTTTGGGCTGAATTTATATCTGTTTAGAAAGTAAGCGTAGCATTACCACATTGCAATTATAAGTGGTTTATATATTTTGAGAAGCGGTGATATCCTAGTTTTTAGCACTTCACATTCAAATTGTTCTTGAATTTTTTTTATTCTACTATATAGAATAAAAAAAATGCGAATTTGCGAAATAAATATAAATATACTACGACAATATACACAGCGCCATCTAGCCCCAAAGTAAGCATAGCTTGCGTTATGGGAACTAACATGACCGACGAATATTTTTTTTTAAATAATATATATAAATACTTATGACATACATATAAACACCCACTGAAAAACACTCATGTTAACCGCATAAACATTTTCCAGTTGTGGGAATCGAACACACGGCCTTGGACTCAAAACGCAGGGTAGCTGTCCACTGCGCCAATTGGCTGTCGAAATGACCAAACCATAAATAATTAAGAAAAAAAAACAATGTAACCTTTCAAAATTCGGAACCCACAGCGCAAAAGTTTTTTGCAGATTGTTCCAGACATATATATTTTATTGGTCCGGCAAACAAAATGAGTTCTCGCTACATTAAATCCCAGATTTCTCCAGAGATAATAATATATCATCAAGCATATTCAGTATTCCACTTTCCAGTTGTGACAGTTATTACTTTCAGCGAAGTTAAGTAAACATTATATTTTTCGGTTAGTCATCCACTTTATTACTGTGGACGGCGCCTTCTGAGGATAGCTTAAATGCACGAAAAAGTTTTTAGTATAAAAGTGCTTTTTAGCTAAGTAGGTCAGGAGTAAACGAGGAATGGGTGCCTAAGAGCGACACTTTTAATATTTCATTCCTGTGCACCTGTAGAAAGTACAATGTGCTTGTATCTACCGCTTCCTTGCACTAATTGAAAATGTTTTGTGAGCGTGCCTATTCACGTCGCCAGGAAAGCAGTGGGCATATAAATCTGCTTTACGAGACAGTTTACCCACTAGCGGGTATTGAGCCTCTACATAGTGTAAAACAAAGTCGCTTTACGCGACTGTCTCTTTATCTGCTTACTCCGGAACCGAGCAACGGATTTTGATGCAGTTTTTACCATCGTTCAGATTATTTTTCAGAAATGGTTTATTTAAACAATAAAGACTTATGAAGATGTTTCGAACGAAAAAACATATACTCGTGTTTTTTTCGAAAAATAAATTTACTCTTTGTTCTTATTTATACCTGTGCACAGCACACACATCACATCACATCTATAACAGACCTCAGCTGTAATAAAGACTTCTCAATACGGGTACGGGTCGCTGGCTGTATAATAAAAGTGTTGTCTTTGTCGGTATGTTTTTTAATTTCAACTACTGCGGTATCATTTGCTTTAACGGTGAAGCAAAACATCGTGAAGAAATCTTCACACCTGATAGTTCTCCATAATGTTCTAAAAGGTGTGATAAGTCCAACAATCCGCACTGGGCCAGCGTGGTGGACTACGGCCATAGCCCCTTCTCATTGTGGGAGGATACCCGTGCCCTGTAGTGGGCGGGTAATGGGTTGGTATGATGATGCTGATGACTACGGTATTGAAATACCTACGAAACTTCGTAAAATAAGGCATCTTATTCAACAGCCTTTAACAGTCCCCAGACAGTCCAGCCCCTTTTGGACTAAAGGCCTCTACCAACGGGAGTGTTTACCCATAATCATCATGCTGGGGAGACGGGTTGGTATAGCAATACATGGTAATTGTTGTACAAGAGACGCTATATTCCCCGAGACCCGTACTCCGTTATATTCCCTAAGTCGCCTCGTACGACACCCGCAGAAAAGGGGACGCCGGAGGGGTGGTGACAGCAGTATTCTAATCTGTCTATAAAAATATTTAACCATCTGCCGAGATTTTATTAGGAACACTGAAAGTGACACTGATTTTAATAAAATATTAAAAAAATACGTCATAGACCAATGTTTTAAATCTGTAATTGATATTTTTTATTTGGAGCATCCCCAATAAAATCGGTTTTCCTACTATACGATGTATTACTTATGTTTTTAAAACTCATAAAATTATTTAATTAAAAAAAATGGTTGCTCCCAAACTGGGTGTACATACGTTACATTATAGAATCAGATTTATTCTAAACATTGTGTTATAAATGTAACATTATGTATTGTCTACATAATCTTTCAATCTAAATTGAAATTTTAATCTGCTGTCACAATGTCTATTATTCATGACATGTCATCGCTTAGTAAAATTACCAAAGTTTTCAGCACCCAAAAAACCATTTTATGCAAAAGTCAAATAGGTAATATTCAATCAATGTTTAAATTGAAACATTAATCATTAAACATAATGAGGTTTTATCATTATTATTATTTGCTCTTTATTTGTATACACAACACATCATTAACATAAACAAAAATAAAATAAAAACAGAAACATGAAGAAAGATGTAGAAAACAAAAGGCGGCCTTATCGCTTAATAGCTGTCTCTGCCAGGCAACTTTCAAATTAGGAATAACTACATAGGTACTATTACATAAACTACTTTACAAAAATACATCAAAAGTACAAAATATCTTTAATAAATATCAAAATAAACAAATATATATTATAACAACACATAAATATTTATTTCTCGTCTTGAGCAGTGTTTTACACCATCGGTTGCCTGGAAAACATCGTTATATAGCGATAAGGCCGCCTAATTGTATACATAGTGTAAACTAGTTTTTTTTTATAATTCTTCCTGTATTTTTATGTGGTGTACAATAAAAGTAAATTCATTCAAATATTTAAATACTTCAAATTACTATCATGCGATTTTTATATAAAAAAAAGATAACAGTTTATTGTATATCCTAAAAACTATGCTCATGTGGCTAGATGGCTTACGTGGTATTGTAAGCGACGATATTGTATTCAATAAATTTTGTATTCTTACTACTCCACGAGGCTACATTTAAGCTGGGGGATATGATAAGTGTTAACCTCCTGTTGTAAACGGTTATTTTGCCAAACAAAAATAAAATAAATTGAATATCAAGCTAGTAGTTTTCGCTAGAACCATTTTGGTAGACATTAAAACATACGAATTGAAAGAAGTCCAATTACTTTTGATTTACAGCGCGACATTTCACAACAATCGAATAAAGCCCCCATAGTATAGCGTTCTTATTTTAACGAGCTACACAAAATACATAAATCTACAAGTTGACAGTACTATTACCGGCAAATCCTGTGCACAGTTTGTCAAACGTGATGACTAAGGTATGGAAACTTCAAAGCTTAGGCTTATTAAAGTGAAACCATAAGATCATATTAGCGTATTGTCGATCGGCAAAAAAGTCGATTGAGCCGAAATATTTTTTTTTCCGCACGTCTCTTTAAATTCAGCTACCGGAAAATCCGGTTACGTTGTATTATTAGCGGCTAATCCTACGTACAGTTTATTAAACGTTATGACTAATGTATGGAGACTTCAAAGCTTAGGCTGATTACACTTAAACCATAGTAAAATGAAAACACAGTATCCAATACCAGTAAATAATATATATTTTAGTTCACTTTACACACAAGCTAAATTAATACACAACTCTTTAACACCAAAGAAAGAAAGAAAGAAACATTTATTTTTTACATTGCGCCACACATTACAATATTCACAACACCACATATGTTATGTGTGGCACAACCTAGAAAAAAGGTGCCAGCTCAGCATTGTGCTGCATGCGCCAGTTGGAGCATACAGCGCTGATTTTCAGTTGGCACCTTGTACCAGGTAACACCACGGAAATACGTAGCCATCTACTGACCACATTTTAAGCTTAGTTAAAAAAAAAGAAAAACTAACTAAATAAATCCACAACAATAATAATAATAAACTAAAGTACATATATTTATATAAACTTGAAAATAAAAACGTACATATATCATAAACTTATTAAGATACACAGTGTAATATAATAGTGATAAAATTATTAAGTGGTAAAGTAAAGTATAGTAAAGTATACAGACTGTCTCTAGAGAAAAGATGACTCCGCCACATGTTCTTGGAATTCCACCTGTTTGGCCGATAAATATTGTTTAATTTGGTTCTTAAATCCAAACTTACTTTTAAAGTTCTTGATTGGCGGAGGAATATTATTCCAACACTTCGTGGCGGAGTACGTGAACGAGCCCCTAAACGCAGCAGTACGATGAAGTGGGATGCGAAGCTGGTTTCGACTGCTTCGAAGCTTCCTTTCATCGTCACTAACCCAATTCAGTTTATTTATTAAATACAAAGGCTTACCTTGCTTTATTACGCCATAGAGAAGACCTGCAAGATGCAATTTCCTTCGAGAACCCATTTTTAACAAGTGATGATTGTTTAAGAAAGGAGTTACATGGGTTCTAGGAGGTATGTCGAAACAAAACCTCGCACATGCATTCTGCACTCTCTGGATGAGACGCTTCGTACGGCACAGCAATCGAGGACCGAACACAACATCCGCGTAGTTTAGTTTAGACAGCACCAAAGCCTCTACTAGCTGTAAGCGCACTTCTACTGAAAGATACTGACGGACCTTGTAGAGGATCTTTAGTCTGTAGAAACAATTGCGAACTACTTCTGCTAAGTGTTCCTCGAACCTTAAATCTGCATCCATGAGCAATCCCAAATTTCGAGCTTTGCAGACTCTCTCTATGGCGCAGCCCTCAATATCTATACTAACACCGGAACGAAGCTTATATAGTTGCTTTGCAGAACCGAATAGTATATACTTCGACTTTCATGGATTAAGTACAAGAGAGTTACGGTCTGCCCAGGCCCCTATTCGGCCCAAGTCTGCATTAACAAAGCGAACAGCGTCATCGAGGTTTTCTGCCTTGAAATGGTAGTAGAGTTGCAAATCATCTGCATACATATGATATTTACAGTGTAAGATCTGCTTAGCAACATCAGCAGAATACAATATAAAAAGAAGAGGACCAAGGACTGAGCCCTGTGGCACGCCTCTATTGACTGGCACAGGCACGGAACGATGCTCCTTACCATCCTCGAGTACAATTTCCACAATTTGTGCTCTTTTGCTAAGATACCTCTCAAACCACTTGACAGTATCAACAGTAAAGCCATAATGCGATAACTTTGATAATAAAAGTGCTGTATTGATACTGTCAAATGCCCGAAAGAAGTCAAAAAGCACCAACAGTGTGCACATACCCAAATCCTGTGCAAAATTTTTTGCTTCTCAATATATATATATACCACCACATCTCGGTTCCGAAGATCCAATCAAAGTGTTTTAAAAATAAGGAAGCCGCTTCGAACATCGCGTTCTCCGCTCGGTCTCTCAAATCCCCTCCCCAGCAATGACCCGAATAAATACCGAACAGACCACGCGAACTCAGACGAAATCCTTTTAGTTGTAAAAGTCAATTTACAAATATTTTTTATCAAACTACTTACTTAATTATTTTAAAATTACAATAACATCTTAATATATTTGAAACCAGACGAACTTAATAATATATTTAAAATCGTGACAATAGGAGCACATGAGCGTACCGTTGATCGACAAATAGTTGATTAATCTTACAGATATGTCTTTCCTAGGCATGGCTCTTTAAATTCAGGTATCGGCAAATCCGGTAATATTGTATTATTAGCGGCAAATGTATTAAAACCGGATAACTAAAGTATAAAAACTTTGAAGCTTAGGCTTATTAAAGCGAAACCATAAGATCATAGTGGCGTGTTGTCAATCGGGAAAAAGTTGGTTTACTCATATAGACATATTTTGTCATACTAAAACACATTGCTTCCTTAACTAAGCTACCGGCAAATTAGGTAATGTTGTTGGGTGTAACCTCTAATCAAGTGTTACAGTAATTTTATAAAGTGGGTAAATAACCAAACTTTTGATAACTATAAACTAATATTTGCCAAATATTTTATTAAATTGATAAATATTTTACAAATACCCTAATAATTATTAATTAGTTAATAGTTAGTTTTCAAGAAACAATTAAAATTATATTTGATTAATAACCAATGTTCATGACATTGAGTTGGAGGGTATTTTGATATAAATACGAATGCATTATCGATACACTTCAGTCCTACATGGACTCGAACGATGCAATGATACCTCCCGGTGTCTTAGTCGTTTATCACAAGTGAACAGAGAGGGTTTAGCCATAATCATATGCACGGGCACAGAAATTGAATTCGCAACCAAGTAGTGACCCTTGAGAACCAAATGACAAAATGTTGCGAAACATAAAGTCCCTAACGTGCTTTTACGCTTATGCAGAGCATGCTGTATGACCTGCATTCTCTATATATTTTGGAAGTGGGCGAACCAGCTTCAAAATTACTTGGCGTCCTTCAGTGAATTCTAAAATACAATCACCCGACGCAAATTGCATTTGGAAATGAAACTATGAGAAAAGCTTTTTTGCTTCTTTGCAGTCCCTTGTGTGTGTCTGGACACGCTGTCCAAATTTCATGTTTAGATTGTGTATTAGTGAATCAGAAATAGCTGCCTCGTTAGTCTAGTGGTGAATTTAACTGTTGATCACAAGGTCCTGAAGTCTACTCCAAGGTCGGGCCATGAGTATTCCGTTTTTATATCAAGGAATTCTTAGTAGAAATTCTTAGCCGGGAGTTTGGAAATTAGCGGTGATTCACCCATGTGCCTCGGACAACACGTTATGCTGCCTGTCCTGCGCCTGATCTCTTCCCGGTCGTGTCGTAACTGTCGTCTCATCAGACTATGTGAGTAAAAAAATAGAGAGTGCACATGGGTTCGCGCACTCACTTGTGACTATAAAATCTCTCGCGTACTTGAAATAGCTCTCTTGAGATGGACCACCGTGCGCGAAATCGGTCAGGGGAACTATATACTGAATAAAGCTGACAATTAAGAGACCGTTTTATATGTACCGAAGATTTCCACAAATCCGCTCTTAAATCTGCATAATACGGCGTAATAGAACTAGAGAAATAGGGTAAATATATTTTCGCCAGAAGATATAGTATATTATTCTCAATTGACACAATAAATCTTATCCTTCTCCAAGCTATCCTGGCATCACTTGGAACTGACCCAAAACACTCACATATTATTGGGGATTCTTAACAAGCAACGGAGGCAGTATTGCGTTTACTACACTAACTCCAGAACGTCCCCCGCTATATCAAAGTACCGGACCAATGGATCAGAAAGTACTCTTTACTTTTGTAACAGTTATAGTTGCCTATGGGCTTCTAATTACCATACTCAACTGCGGCTCTTGCGATCTCCTACAACGCTTTCTGTCGGTGGCATTGACAAGAAATACGCGAAGTTCTATTTTCGATAAATTGTGTTGACAATTCATAGGGATTCTTAGTTAATTTGAAGTTTTATTTTTTACATCGATGTCGCCGATGTTGGCTGATTTGCATATTTTTTTTAATGAATGAATGAATTAACACACTTTTATTGTACACCACATAAACATAACAAATTATAAGAAATATATAATAAACATAACAAATTATAAAAAAATTAACAGAAAGTATACAATTTGGCGGCCTTATCGCTACATAGCGATCTCTTCCAGGAAACCAAAGGCGTTAAAACCCGCTCAAGAAGAGAGGTAGGTGGTGCATTTAAATAAACATGCATAAACCTAAATATACTAATATAATATATACATATAACAAATTAATAAATACCTATATAATTAATATCAATAATAAATAAATATATACAATATTGTCAAACCACAAATAAAATAGAAGGGGGCATAGTTAGGTACTAGGCATTTCAAAGATCCGCAGATTCAGACAAAAAATGATCTTTGACTTTTTTGATTCGTTTACTGAGGGTATAGTATTTTTTTAAAGCGATGGCTTCAAATAACAATTTGCTCTTAAAACTAAACGTAAAATTATTTTAATATCCGATGTTTGTAGTGACTTTTTTAAATAGGTTTCCAACAAAAAATAGGCACATTTTTTTGAAGTGCGATCGTGGTTACTGCAATTTCTATATCGAAATTATAACCCGCACAAAACTCCAGAAGTCATTAAGAGTTCTTCGAGAGTTTCTTTGGGAATCGTACGGAGCGCGAGTCGACTCTAAATCGTGTTGCTCGATCTCGTAGATACGCTTAGAAATAGATCAAGTTCTTAACGTAAGTAGAATAAGAAATGTTTTTGTGTGAAACTTTTCGGTGGAATAGAAAAATGTTAGTTTGTTCATATAAGAAAAGTATTTGGAATGTATATCCTTTTGCGAAACAATAACTGCGGATCCCGCTTTTACGTGATAGCTTATAGATGAAACTCAGTTCTTAGATAGTTACTTTGGATTCTGTACTACGGCTTTGTTCAATCAATCAATTGCCTATAACAGTCCACTGCTGGAGTAAAGCTCCCAAGGGGAGGGGACGGATTGAGGGGTTGGTGTTGATTTGATAATGGGCTGATAAATTTTAGTGTGTGTATGAAAAGTAAATTCCTACATGATTTGCTGTAAAATTTTGTAAAACTGATGGTGGATTTTCTTTGTCCTTGTAACTAGCGTAGCAACACGTAATTTTGCGCTTTAGTATAAGAGTTGTACGTTCCTGATAGAAACTCGGTTTCGAAGCTTGATACTCGGTAGTCAGTCAGAGTAAAGCGGTATGTATACACCTTGTCCTCATGCTCCTTTCGTGTACATTTCTACAGTGAGTGCTCTTGATAAAATAGAACATAGTTTATGGAATAAGCGCCTTGAAGTGAGCTAATTTTAGAATATTGCTTGGACGTTTCGATGTTCTATACCCGAAATCGACTTAACAGAAATCGTTAAGTCGATTTCGGATAGTAATAAGTTCAAAATCTACTGGTTATGATAAAAAAAAAAATTATTCCTATAAGTATACTTATCCGGTAATATAGCATAATCATTATTGTATGCAGAAAACCTCTCATTGCATTAGACGTCTGAATCTAGTGGCGTGCACTCCGTACCTTTATAAAAGCACTTGCTACTTGAAAGTATTTTTATAACTCGTATTGGAGAAGCATTTTCTATGTTATCTTCTGTGTATCTACTTACTTGCTATGCATGCTATCCTGGTCGAACACGGCGTTGTATGTTAGATAGATTAGATAATTGTATATAAAAAGCTCGATCAATTTCTACTAGATTTTCTGTCACTCGACAAAAAGTATAAAAAATAAATAAGTAACTTACGCTCCTAATTGAAGATCGTTTTCTTCTGATCGTTTCTGATCTTTAATCTGAAGCTAAAGAGTATCGACAGTATCATTTAGCGAAATTGAATACATGTTTCTTGCTTTGAAATACAGTAGTCACGCCTCTTCCCGCCGATGTCGTACGAGGCGACTAAGGGAAGTTAGCTGAGGACGGGCAGCAGCTTCCTCAGTGTTACTGCTACCATCTACTGCGACCACCAACCCGTCTGCCCAGCGCGTTGATTATGAGAAATCCTTGAAAATTGCTATGCAGTTACAATGTTTATATGCTCGATAACCACTGTAAGATTGCGAGCAACCTTATACTTCTTACGTGCAGGATAAACAAATAAGCACGTTTCCGCATTTTAAAAATTAGGTATGGATTTTTAACAGCGTGTAAACCCATGCCCGCTTCTCGCTTGATTCGAAAAGCGATAAAATGGAACTTGGGAACGATTGCCCTTTATTACATTTATTAGAGAACTCGTAAAAACTGTCGCAGTTGATGGGCCCTAATGAAATAATTGGCGGCGTCCGCGGGCAAGTAGTTACTTGGATACTTCTGTGTGACGTTGTAGGGCTTATAGATGATCGATTCCTATATTTGTTTTCGAATGCAACAAAAACCACATAAACGATTTTTTCATTGAATGATCTTAAGAAAGCTTTATAGAAATTCTACTAATACTATAAGTGTGGATGTTTTGTTACTCAGTCACGTAAGAACGGTTTGAATGCAATTTGGCATGCATGTAGCCTTTGACATGGAAAAGAACAAAGGCTACCTTTTATCCCGATTCCTTAAGCAGTTCCCGAGGGAAAATTGAAAATTGCATATGAGCTAAGCACCGGGCAGACAGCTTTGAAATAATTTGGTATGCATTTCACCTATGCTATGAAAAAGGACATGTACTTTTTATACCGATCTCTCAAAAAGTGCCGTAGTAATATATATTTTGTGACATTGTTACAACATTAACCTGTTCACATCATCAAAAAATTACCCAGTAAGGTACCATAAACTGAACTATTATTAAAAAAACAAATCTTTTTTTTAATTCAGATTAGGTACTCTGTGGTCGTCGAGATACTACGGTAATACGGTTTTAAAGAAATTCAATGGAACCGTTTGTTTTCCTGGGATCGAAAGCTGCCTATGTAACACTCCGTCCATTACACTAACTTTATGCCAAAAAATTAAAGATGATTGTTTGGTTAATTAGGGCGTGAACGAATGAACATCATACAAAAAAGGAAACAAACAAACAGACTCGCATTAATAATATTAGTGAGGATTCATCTACATTTGCGATATATACATGTACAGTTTAAGACCTAACTGATACAGAGAAAAGCCGTATTTCGTAAGTTATTGCTATTAACTCTAAACAGCCATAAAACGTATTGGCAAAGTTTAGACAACTTATAAATGGCTGAGTTAAATTGGCTGTGGCATTAATATGAGCACTTCCTGCAAACGGTGTCAATGTACGAAGCCTTATGGAAACATTGAGGTATCGACGGCGATAACATTGCTACGGGTCCCCCCCCCCACTTTTATGCCCCTTATTTCCAACTCGCTTGACACTAACTATGGGCCTCATAAAAAGGGTCAGAGTCACTCAGCGCCCGTTGGAGAGAGCTAGGCTAGAAGTATCTCTACGTGATCAAATGTTTCACTGTTTTTGGACAAAATGCACTGAATGCAATAATGGCTGAATTGGGATTCTGATTGTTCTTGATTCTGTGAGTGACACAGTAAAAAAAGTAATTCAATAATTGTTATTATTTCAAATAAAACATTTTTTTAAAAGGTTTAATTAAACCAAAGAGTTTGTATATGTGCCAATATTATCATTGGCCAACATTTCTTAACAAACATAGCTGATGAGACTGTTCCCTTTTTGAATTACTGTGCAACCCACGCGGCTGTGCGCGGTATGTGTTTTCTAACCGCAATTTAGATAAAGAAGGCCAATATTCCTAACATTTCAAAAATATTGTGATTTCATAAGATCCTACCGTCAAAGACTTACCGCTAAGCGATTTAGCGTTCCGGTACGACGTCACTTAGAAACCAACTAAGGTTTATAGGTTTAATATAACTGCCGTACCCCTAACCGGTTACCTGTTTCCATTTTAGATTGCATTATCACTTACCAACAGGTGATGGGTGACAGGTGCACAATAATAAGAGCTATCAAATATAAAAATTATATAAAGTCACATCAATTCAAATATTTAGTATAAGATAAGACGAGGTAAAAATAAGTCAAAAAACGCCAGGTGAAATATATATAAATTAGTTAGACGGGTATATAGTAAATTGAGGAAAAGACCCGACGCTTTTGTCGCCTAAATTGAAGCATTATTGTTAACAACAACATTCATTTTATTCAAAAGGGAATAGTAAGGTAGGAGGGTCAGCAAAGCCTTATTTAAATCCACGTAAAATGTTTCAAACTCAGCAGTTTTTCATTGTTTGTTGCCGACCTACATTAGCTTGCGCGGTTTGTTTGAAAAGGTCGCTCTTTCCGCTGTACAGTAGGCACTTAAAATATTATGTCCTCACGCATGCAAAGACCATCTTTAAGATATAAATGAATAGAGACAAGGTTTTAACTCTTCGCCACAGAATTAGGAATGTACACGACTAATATTGAAGCATCAAACACCACTCCACTTTAGTAGTGTTTCTCGAACAGACGGTCAGTCTCTTTATACCATTTAGCATTTGACAGTTATTATTTTACCTCTATGTACTAAACGTTTACCATAAAATGCAAGGTTTTGAAAGGAGTTCCCCGAGCGTCTAACAAATGCAACAAGGGGGACATGTCGTGGTCGTTTTTAGTTTAGGTATACCCCTTTAGAGTACCCCCTGTATGTATAAAAAAAAGGCCATCCAGGCTATTTTTAATGGTACTGTGTCAAAATATAATAACGTGGTATGGGACTTTATAAACGACGATGTGACGTTAATATCTCTTACACAAATTACGTTCCTATCGATCATTATGGGTCACGAGAACATTAAATGACAGCACAATACAACACTACTATAAAGTAAAATAATATAATAGTAGCAGTAAGTATAGTAGGTATTTATATTGTCTAATGATAATAAATACCTCATTATACAATACACCAATTTGACCGATATAAAATATACGATACTTAAATTACATCAGTCGAATTATACTGAGCGTACGCATTGCGCCTAGGGTTGCCACCGCTAAATATTTGGTATTCTGTTTTCGTTTTGTGTCCGTAAGGTAATTTTTTGCCGCATAAATTAAACTTTCTTAGTCATGGCATATTACCCGTTTATACACGCACCGCACGCAGCGGAAGCTCTCAAAAGGAAAAAAAAACCCCCGATTTATAAACATTCTTCATTGGTGCTATGCTCTTATTGGTCTTAGCGTGACGATACATTAGAGCCTTCCTCGATAAAGGAGCTATCCAAAACTGTAAGAATTTTTCCAATCGGGCCAGTTCCTGAGATCATCGCGTTCAAGTAAACAAACAAACAATCTTCAGCTTTATATATTAGTATAAGATAAGCATGTTTTATAATGTAACCGCTCCCATAAATCTTTCCGTATTGTGCAATAACGTGTTTAAGAGCTATACATACATACTTTAAATTCGTTCCATTATCGTGGTCAATTTATTCTTCAACTACCATAAACCTATAACACGACCCATGGTACACCTGTTCTTGTGTTTATGTTTTACTTTAAACCTAAATATACTGTCACTAATAACACACACTTTTATGACCTCCTTCACGCAGTAATGAGCTTTGTGGCCTTATAAGTGGAGATTCCGGGTTCGACAGCAACCGCAACTATCTTAGACTGCTTCGCCACTTACACAATACACTTTGAAATGAGAAAAAAAAGGTGGCAACCCTGACTGCCCACAGAATAGGTAATAGTACTGCGCGCGCAACTAGCAATAAAGTTTTCAACTTGATCTATTTATCTCAAGGTAGGCTCACTGATACGCGCACATTGTAATCGCAACAACTTACTACCCTATTATCTTTACAGCGAGCTAAAGTCAAAGGCGCCGCGCACCAAAGGCTACCTTGTAATATGTATATCGCTGCTCAAAAATCGTGTAATGTCCTACGGAATCTTGTTATGGGGTAAAGCTGCTAATATCTAAACTATATTTATATTGCAGACAAGAGCTGTACGATCAATATATAAACTCAAAACACGCGAATCCCTCCGTGAGAAGTTTAAAGAAATAGGCAAACTTACTGTAGCTTCACAATATATTTATAATAATATTGAAGTTAAGGTTATTCTATATTCTCAGAGTATCTCAGCAATTCACGGGACAATGCTGTCCACCCGTCATGGAATAGATCACATTGAGCATTGCTGTCCAAGAGCGCATTGGATGACGACAATGCCCGGACAGACAGACAAAAATTAAATAAAAATCTGTTTTGGACTCAGTATCGAATATAAAGCATCCCCCGGTCAAACTTTTCCAGTTACAGTTTTATTATAAGTATAGATTTATTTATTAGCTTTTCAAGTGAAACAAACCGTACTATTACACATAAAAGTAATCCCGTATTTTTATATCACATAAACCAATGAAGTTTCCAAAACTTTGTTATACATATACTATATTACTGAAAAAAGTCAGTGTGATGAGCATGAATGTCTGTCAGTTTCTGGGTGTTTATATGTATATTCTAAATATTTATGTATTTTTTTCATAAAAATATTCATCAGTCATCTTAGTACCCATAACACAAGCTACGCTTACTTTGGGGCTAGATGGCGATGTGTGTGTGTTATTGTCGTAATATATTTATTTATTAATTATTTGTCATGCTCATAAACAATTTTCATATTAGCTAATCTTTGGCACTGCTGAACAGATTTTAATGGGACTTTCTCAGGCAGGTAGAAAATTGTATAAGGAGATACATGTCTTAGATATGTCTAGTGCAAGCTACTCTTCGTAAGGAAATGTGGGCTGTGAAGCATACAATTCCTTTAAATTTCCAAAGTTAGAGACATCGTATTGTAGACGGTGGGTACTTTTTAAAGTGTATTTTTACTAAAATCTATCCCTCCTAGTAAATTATAATTTACTCTACATATAAGCGGTCGTTAATAGCCTAGTGTGGTATGGTTAGGACTTCGGTTTCATTTTCGGGGGGAATGAGTTCGAATTTCTTATCAAAATTGTGTACGTTTTAGGTAATAATATCACTTCCTTTAACCATGAACATCCTAAGTAAACCTACATACCTGAGACTGAGAGCTCTCTATAATGTTCTCAAATGCGTGTCTATAAATCCACAGTGGCCGGCATGCTGGCCTCTCATTCTGGGAGGAGATCCGCGCTCTAAAGTAGACCAGTCATGGGTTGATAATGATAAAACCTATAGGTAAGCTAACTCTCTAAACGCAACCCTAAAACGAGATAAAAATATGTATAAGATAATTAAACTTATCAGAAATTGTACGCAACGCAGTCACCGGTAACCGCTAGTTAGATAATATTTCTTCATTAACGCAAAACTTATTCTATTTAGAAACTCATTAAAAGTTCACAACAAAACTTCCGAGACTTAACTGAGTAGTAAGTAGCGCGTACGAAAACACGAAAATCGATTGTGCCGCGAAACACCGTGTAAATTATACAAATTACAATAAACACTGGATATAATTTGTGTGTGTAATTTGTACAAACAACTCCTCTGTCGGCGACACACGTGGGGCGTGGCAGCCGGTTTGTGTAAATTAATTTTATTTTACATTTTATCCCGTTTACACTTTCGCTTTCATATGCACACAAAGATTACCGTTAAACAGGTTTGCTTTTTTTTTGATATAATATTATATGTAGATACCTTAACCGTGACAGAATGCGAGAATAGATTAAAATAATACGAAGGTTCAGGTAAGTTTTTGGTGTGGTTCTTAGTGGAAGTTTCCATCTCTATGTGTCTAGTTCTCGAAAAGTTAAATTCTTCCCGAAATCGCAACGGATGAGGCTTAAGTTGGATCGAACTTCACTTGCAAGTAAGCCAGTTTGATCATAAATTTCATCATCATCCTCATGTCCCACTACGGGACACAGCCCACAGGTCTTCCTCTCAGAATGAAAAGCAATGCGACAGGCGTAAATCTTGCAATCACTGCTGTCAAACGTAACTTTTCCATACAATAAATAAACAAAAGTGACGTTTGACAGCAGTGTTTGCAAGATCGTGTTTGCCTGTCGCATTGCTGTCGCGAGATACGTAATCACCCTGCCGGGTCCTTAAAAATTAAAAAAATATTAGCCAATTGAGAATAATTAATAGTTCGGGATAGACGCATAAATTCGTATTTCCATTTCTGTCCTATTTCCTTTCCATGACAAGTTCGCTCCGGAAGTGACCCGCGCGGGGCACAGCGTCGGAAAATATTATGTAACTTGTTAAAGTTTCCGGCGCGTCCGGATGGAATTAATTATCAGCGTCGGGGCAAGTTGTGATCTGCTGTAAACGAACTTTTAGGTAAATATGCTTTTTATCCTTACTAATATTACAAATAGGAAAGTGATTTTGTCTGTCCTTCCTCCACGCATTATGTAAGCAACAACTTGATTTTTGGCATAGAGTTTCTTGAAAGGACGGGGAGTAACATAGGCTACTTTGTGGCTACTTTTTATCCCTGGAAACACATGGTTCCCTCATGATATTTTTAATAGCTTAAAACGCACACAACTTAGAAAAGTTAGTGTTGCGTGCTGGGATTCAAACTCGTCCCCGAAAGTGAAATCCAAGAAAACCTACTGGGCTATCACCGCTTCTATACTATTGATAAATTTATCAATGACAACGTTGCTTGCAATGATTCTTAAATTGCAAAAAGATGTGGGAAAATAGCAACTTCTAAATTCCTTGGCGACTACTTCTCGGTAGAATCTGCCTTCTGAACCGGTGGAATAATCATTACAAATATGTAGGATATTTGACGTTACACAAGTGCTTATATTAGGCCTAATTGAAATAAATGAATTTTGGATTTTGAATTTGAATTTAGAACTGTCATATCCCTAAACCGGTTAGCCTGTTACACTTTTAAATAAATAAATATACTACGACAATACACACATAGCCCCAAAGTAAGCGTAGCTTGTGTTATGGGTACTAAGATGACTGATGAATATTTTTATAAATTATATATACATAAATACTTAGAAAATACATATAAACATCCAGACACTGAAAAACACTTATGCTCATCACACAAACATTTTCCAGTTGTGGGAATCGAACCCACGGCCTTGGACTCAGAAAGCAGGGTCGCTGCCCACTGCGCCAGTCGGCCGTCGTTTTGGACTGCATCATCACTTACAAGCAGACGAGATTGTAGTCAAGGGCTAACTGGTAGCGGAATAAAAAAAAAAGACCTAAGATATATTCTTATTAAAAAACACATATATACCTTTCCAAGTTCAGCTCAAGCTTCAAGCTTACGCAAATTGTTTTTGGAACGGTTAATACTCGTAAGTGGCATGGCGAAGATCTCAATGTGACATTGTCGTCACACCCTCGGTTACACGACAACAAAATATAACGACCCGTTTCCTTGACATTTGACAAATATGGATACGCCATTCCGAAACCTGCCATACTTTATCACATTATCTTTTACTTATACAATTTATTGCTTCTGACTTACATTTACTTAATCGGGGCGCATGATCTTGTAAGGAAGCTATTAACTAACGTTTGTGTTATTAACAAAAAATAAATTGAGTTGTTCTGACGTCATTAAAGATCAGCCATAAGTTTTTATGTGTACTCTTTATTTGTACATGTACAGATAACGAGTATTTTATGCTAATGATTCAATGCTTCGGTCAGATATATAGTAGACTAGCGGATACCACAAACTTCTTTTGCGTAAAACTTCTTTTATACCGTGTGATAAACAAACTTTCCAATGCAAACTACAGGCAAAGATAAAATGAAGAAAAAAATAAAAATACCAAACAAAATTACCAAATAAAAAGCTAGCAATTTTTTTTTATTTCGTACCCGTCCGGAAGTTGAGTAACATATAGCCTGTAGATACTTCTTTACTGCTCACCGGAAACCTAAATACCAATTGCTGGATATAACTTTTCCTAATTAAAAGTGACTTATTAAAAAAAAAAAACAAAAAAGGAAAAGACAAACAAAAACCGACTTTATTGTACAACTAAAAAGCAAGAAATGAATATTTTCTACAACATTTTTAAGTCGGTGTTAAGTATAATGTACAAATGACCTTTATTGTAACGAGCATAAATGGCTAACTTACTACTATGTACAATTATCGAAGCGCAACCAGTGTAATACTTGTTATTGAGTAGTACCGATCACTATCCGTAGTCTTCATCATCAGTTTTACCTGACCAAATAGTGCCTTTCGATAGCATATCTTCAAGTTATTATACCTCTAAGTTCATATTGCAAAATTACCAAATAAAAAGCTAGCAATTTTTTTTTATTTCGTACCCGTCCGGAAGTTGAGTAACATATAGCCTGTAGATACTTCTTTACTGCTCACCGGAAACCTAAATACCAATTGCTGGATATAACTTTTCCTAATTAAAAGTGACTTATTAAAAAAAAAAAACAAAAAAGGAAAAGACAAACAAAAACCGACTTTATTGTACAACTAAAAAGCAAGAAATGAATATTTTCTACAACATTTTTAAGTCGGTGTTAAGTATAATGTACAAATGACCTTTATTGTAACGAGCATAAATGGCTAACTTACTACTATGTACAATTATCGAAGCGCAACCAGTGTAATACTTGTTATTGAGTAGTACCGATCACTATCCGTAGTCTTCATCATCAGTTTTACCTGACCAAATAGTGCCTTTCGATAGCATATCTTCAAGTTATTATACCTCTAAGTTCATATTGCATAGAAGCAGGCGTTACTTTGCGTAAATCCATGATACATAGCAGGCAGTGGCGTGCGCTTCATAAATGCACAAAAGCACTGCATACCCTCAAAAATTTGTATTACTCATAAAGGCGAAGGATTTTTCCATTTTCCTTCTTTATGCATACCCTGGTCAAAAGCCCTGTGCACGCCACTGATAGCAGGAGAATCCGTATGGTGTAATTTATAAATTAAGAACGCGAACCTCGCACCCAGACGACTCCGAGCCAGTACCGCTGACGTAACATTCCATTAATGCTATATATTATAATAGATATATAGATAGATAAAAGATATTGGTAAAGGCGGTCTTATTGCTGATGCAACCTCTTCCAACCTCTTTGACGGCCGATTGGCAGTGGCGTGCATAGAGGGTATGCACAGGGTATGAAGATGACATAAAATCGAGTGATAAATCGATGATATAAAGTCAACATCTCCTGAAGATGCCCCGGTTTCTGAGCGAAACGTGCGTAAAGGGTACATTCCCGAAGATCTGTTTGGTGTGGAGTATAAAGATTGAAACCTGCTTTTCGCGGAGTATTAAAAATTAAGCTTAATTGTAACAATATACCTTTTAGTTCATACTAATAAGTAAGCTGAAAATGTAAACCTAATAAATAAAGAAGGCTATATTCATATGTTTTTATTACCATCGAATCGGGAGCATTCGTACAAGCTCCGTTATTATTGTTTGCAGAATTGTAGCCTTGTACCTACTCTCCAGGTATGGGCTGGTATCAAAAAGCAGTCTCCCCCTCAAAAAAGGGGATAAGCTATCCGCAGAATGTGCTACTATTAGACCAATAGGCCATACAAAATTAAGTTCTAGATAGTTCATGGTGTTTTGGACCTCACGACTAGCTTCACCATTTAGTATTTAACCGAAGATCTAATACAAAAAACTCAATCGCTCGCCCTAGCGATAGGGTGTTTACTTATTTCCTGAATATAATAATAAATTTGTATCATTTTCTTTTATCTGTCTCGCTTTTGTAAGATTACAAAAAATCACCTTGCATTTTTCCTAGTCTGCAATTTTTTTATATCTAATTAAAAAAATTTAAGGCTAGGAATTAGGAATATTAATGAACGATCACATAAAACATTATACAAGACACGATATTACTATAGTGTTCTGTAGTTACGCCATGTCTTCTCGTATGAGTGTTGCTCCATGGCTTTTAGCAATAATATCGTATCTCCTGTATCGCGAGTAACTGTAACTGAGTACCCGATGTTGAACAAAGGTATGCATTTTTATCGATACCGCCGATGGAGCGGCTCGATTGAATAATCGATAAACATGGAATCGATATTGATAGCCGATTTTGTATCGAGAGTACTGCGGTAATATAAGCAGTTATGCCCCAAGACGTATAGTTTCTTTGCGAGGGGTCAAAGTGTTACAACACTGGAATATTGATAATAAAAATTAATTTAGAGGTTATAAACAAGTCAAGTGAGAATTGGACTTGCGTGGTTAGGTTTTTGACTATTATATAATATATGTCCTGTTAGTATAAAAATATTTGCATTTTCGTTAGAATTGTATAAACTTTTCGGTAACGCAATTAGCCCCTAAAATGAGTAATTGTTTAAATAAGGCCCATTCGTTTTATTTCTCCAGTTGATACTCATATATTATACTTATACCTACTTCTGAACAGAAGAACGATCATGCCGAAATTTTGCTTGGGGACAGACAAAGGATAATTTTTATTTCGAAAAAACAAAATTGATATTTACTTATTTTTATGTAAATATCATTTTTATATATTATATTTATATTTAGTTACAAGTATTGTTTTATATATATTTATTTAAATAATGAAATATTTTGTACGGTATGTACCTATTTTCTGTATTTGTTTTCTTCGCGATTAGTTAGCCTGGAAGAAATCACTATCAAGCGATAAGGCCGCCTATCTTGTTTTGTTGTACTTTTTTTTTAATGTACTTTCTGTGGTGTGCAATAAAAGTATATTCATTCATTCAAAAACAGTTGCAGCGCGATGTAAAGTAAATTGTAAAATAAAATCACGGACTATTTGAATAAAAAAATATCCATGTTAAAACAAATATTGTAATTTTCCGTCAGTAGATCTGGAAAATAATGAATTGCTAAATTGAATGTGAAAAAGACATACATTCCCTGATACAGTCTCTGAGTATGCCTTTCCACAAAGTGAAATTTTATGTATTTCAGGCGTCAAATCCAAGTCCCAGACTGTCGGTAGGCCGGCTGTTTTGCGTTTAGCCTCCTTTATACATTTAGCCACTTAATTGGCACAGCTTCCTATCAAAATGTTCGACGCAGACCTTGGCTCCGTTACCAGGGTACCAGCAAATGTTACTGTCAATATAATTAGGCAATTTATTTGTTATCTCATCTTTAATGTTTCCGTTGGAACCTGTTGTACAAGTGTTCTTTATAATTCGATAAGTGTACACACGCTGTTACATTTGTTTGAATTAAGAATAATTTAAGTAATGATGATTCTGTACTTTTTATTATTTATTGTTTAATTATTATATTTCCTTGCGATAAAAAGGATATGCCTTTGTTATATTCTCTGTCCTTTTAAATTCAAAAATGGCACTTTAATTAAACCCATAAAACTAATTGGTTTCTACGCGAAATCGTAACGGAACGCTAAATCGCTTAGCGCAACGACTTTGTCGGTGGGGTGGCAACTAGCCACGGCCGAAGCCTCCCAGACCAGAAGTCCACCGCTACGCCAGGGAGGTCGTCAATAAAGGTTCTTTAAAATGTTTTTTATTGAGAAAAAATAAACTAAATGAACATTTAAGCCGTACACAATTTAAAAAAACATCTCGTACCAAAACTAGGACACATTTTGGCTCACTGCCATCTAATTAAGTTCTCCTCAAAAAGTCACTCTGTCGGAAAGTTTGTACTCGTAAGTAGGTGCGCGAGTTCTAAAAGAATGGCCTAATTAACTAGCAAACTGCATGCATGTTTTCTGTCACAATTTGTCAGCCTTTTCGCCAGCACTGAACGCAAAGAGACATGTTGGAAATGTTTGTTGGTATATCAAATTTCTAGTGACCTCTTTACATTACGTATGAATAAATGAAAAAACTTTTTTAGCAGGTGCAATTTGAAGGCTTTATCGCTACATGGTACATAGCGAACGATATATGTAATTTAAATTAAATTTAAATTTATACATAAAATGTAACATATATCTCCAAATATAAACATAACTTTTGACAAACGAAAGGGTATGAAATTTCTCATACTTATAATTTCTCCAGAGAAGTTCAAAATGCTAGTATCAATTAAACTTAACACATACTACCATACTATATTTGACACGTACAAATGTTAGCAAATCTGCCTTTGTATGTACATTTGGTATCTGTGTTCAGACTGGTCAAAATTGTTTATAATCTGTGGTCGGTATAAGTTGATTATCATACAAAGTAAAACTAATTAACTTATCTAAGTAACTTTTGGCAGCTCTTTTAAGGTTGGCGCAGTGGGCAGCTACCCTGCTTTCTGAGCCACAGGCCGTGGGTTCGATTCCCACAACTGGAAAATGTTTGTGTGATGAACATGAATGTTTTTCAGTGTCCGGTTTTATCTGTATATTATAAGTATTTCTGTGTATTATATTCATTAAAATATCCATCAGCTATCTTAGTACCCATAATACAAGCTACGTTTACTTTGGGGCTAGATGGCGATGTGAGTATTGTCGTAGTTTATTTATTTATTATCATTATATTGAAAATGCTGTTTTGCTGTTATTTAAGTTATGCTGGAGATCGAACTCGGTTTCCCCGTAAGGAAGGCGAGGTGTTTAACCACTAGGCTATCACGTACTGTGTGTATAACCAGTGCTTATTCGCAGTAAACCTTCCATCAGATAACGGATTTTATGGCTTACTTACTTAATTCCAGTACACGCTTCGAGTCAAGTCACGCATGACGCTACATTTTTCGATACATGATACATGTTCTACTTTCACTACTGAGATGTTTTGTTTGGGTTACTTATTTATTGTTGATATCGACTGTTACTAAAACCTCTCTATTTATATGTGCTTAGTAAGAAAAGGCTAGGAAAAGCCTCGTAGTGTTATAAGAAGGTTAGTATGTCAATTGCGGATCACAAGGTCTTCGGTTCTATTCCTGGGTGCTGCGAAATTTTATAGTGTTGCAGGCACTAAAAGATTCGCGGCATAAGCGAAATATAACGACATTGAAATGCTGAGCTCATACAATTATTTGTCATTATTATCAACAGTGACCTAAATATTGGTGCAAGTGGCTGTAAATCCATGTGACGAAATACATCTGTATTATCTGAAGTGAATAAAATGTGAAACGTAAGTAAACATGATAGATACAAACTCAATATTTCTCAAGATAAGATTAGCCATCGCGAAATGTTTGCGCAACACCCTCGAATATGTGTCAAAATATCAACGATAAGAAATAAGACTCTATCGATTTTGTAACTATGAGACGCCGGTTACACTCAAGGTAATATTCGAAGTTCTGTAACGAAAGGGTTTGAACGGAACGTTATATCGTTATGTTTATTTTATGTGGGTTATGGTGTAGATAGTAGAAACACAAAGTTCGAAGTCTATATCGACCCCCAGGCGACATGCTAAGGTTAAGTCGGTAAAATGTTCTAGGTCAAAGAGAACAGATAAACCTCAGAACAGGTCGACCTCCTTGGCGCAGCAGTAAATGCCGTGGTATCTTAAGTGGTAGGTCCAGGATTCGAATGGCCAAGATTAATTTAGGAATTTCGTTATTTTATCTGGTCAGGAAGAGCCTCTACAAAGCACGGGCATCCTGTCAGACTTAAAAAGGTTTAGTTCGCAATGTACAACGCTATCCAACTGCACAATCGTAGATATCACACGCCTTTGAGATGATTATAGAGAAGGACTCCTCCTCCTTACTATGTCTTACTTCACCTTTTGACATTTTGAAACGCCCATAACTCCGAACTTTAGTAGGTCTTGGATCGAACTCAGTCCCCCTGAAAGAGAAGCTAAAGCCGTAACCACTAGGCTATAACCGCTTGATGAATATTATTTTAATATATTTAAGTACATATAACACTGAAACCCCTCAATATTGTATCTGAAAAAAACTATTGCACTCTTAATTGGAAAGTTTCACCATCACTCTTTATGAGCGCAGATCTGTAGCAATGCGCATGCGCATTCTTGGGGTTGACATCAATGTGACAAAACATCTATCAGCTGACCACTGTCCCATTTTAAGTCGGTGCTGCGTTCATTTGACTTTCAAGTCAGCTTTCTTTAATGTTTACAAAATTTGTGTATTTATATTTATTATTATAAAATGTGTTATAATAATAAATATAAAGACACAAATTTTATAATAATAAATATAAAGTTATTATTATTTAATATTATATTTTAACACATTTTAAGTTTACTTATCACTTTTTTACAGTAAAGCACATTTAATAAATAGAAATAAATATACTGCGACAATACACACATCGCCATCGCCATAGTATAAATATTAAATAACTTGAGATAACAACAATTCATAAAAATTAACCACCAACTCGATTCTATTTCCCTAGGGCTTGGACAAAAACAAAAATTAAGCTGTCTATAGAACTGTCTAACCCTAGAGTTATCTAGGTGGTTCTCTGTGTTTCACGAGGTGAACAGATGATTTCAAGCGATTCGCTGGCAGTGGCGTGCATTTCATACATGCTCAAAAACCAAATTATTTTGTATAAGTCATATTGGAGGTGAAAATTTCCATTTTATGCCATGTACCTGCTTTATGCATACCCTGGTCAAAACCCTGTGCACGCCACTGTTCGCTGGAAGCCGCTGGAAGCAAGCGGCCCAGGAGCCTTGTTTGTATTTTGGAATCAGTTGAGGTGATGATGATGATGTTTCACTGTGGCGACTCCTCTCTGGCGCGTCCTCCGTCTGGGCGAACCTGCTTTCTGAGTCCAAGGCCGAGGGTTCGATTCCCACAACTGGAAAAATTTTGATGAATATGAATGTTTTATAGTGTCTGGTTGTTTATATGTATATTATTAATTAAAATATTCATCTGTATCTTAGTATCCATAACACAAGCTACGCTTACTTTGGGGCTAGATGGTGATGTGTGTATCGTTGTAGGAATATGGCAAGCCAGTACAGTTCAACTTGCCTGGCAGATTAGCGAGTGTTCGAACGGACCATAGCGGCCCGTCAAGTCGGCTCGCGCCGCACATCAATTACTGAAGCCGTGGCGCGCTGTAAATTGATTGCTTCCCTTCCGAACGCTCTCGTTTCATTATTTGCTGTTTACTTTGCTCTTTACGGACTTAATTTTTCTATTAAAGAGCTCTCCTTGCGGTTTATCACGCGTGTACTATTAGATATTAGATATCGAGTAGCGTAACTTTTTTTTTATATATATAGATCAGGGCTTGACTGCAATGCAATTGAGCGATGTATTTAGTGCCTAAATGGGGTTTGCCTAGAAGATGCCAATTGACTCTTGATTTGAAAGTACCAGATTATAGGTTATGGGGAGACTGAAGCTGGATGGGCACTGTAGACTTTTACGTATTAGAAAAGAGGATACAACGCGTTTCGTACGTGTCGATGCAGAAAAATATGTTTAACTATGAGAGTAGTAGCTGGTGGGAGGCTTCGGCCGTGGCTAGTTACCACCCTGCCGATATAGACGTGCCGCCTTGCGATTTAGCTTACCACCACCGATTGCACTCAATGGAATATAAAATACGTCAATTTGATGATAGTCATAGTTAATTGGTACAATCAATAACATAAAATACATATAAATATATATTTTTTTTAACTTTCAATACTGTTTACAATATTCAACAAGTCAAGTATTTTGAATTTGATACCCATATTGAGGGAGTTGTGAAAAAAAAAAGGAAATTCACCATTTTGTGATGTCGGCCATGCTTAACTTGAAATTTATCAATTTGCATCGTATTGGACTAGTCAATACGATACACTATGACAAATTTCAAGTCAAAATAGCCGCCATCACAAATATGTAAACCGCCATGTTGTAGCAGCGGCCATCTTGGACTGATTTTTTCAAAAAAACAACAAGCAAAATCGGTTCATCCATTCGGGAAATAAGATGCCACAGTCACACAGACACAAAACCACACATAGAGACGTAAAACTTATAACGCCCCGTCGTTTTTGCATCGGGGGTTAGAAAATTGGCGTAACTGTATCGTGGGTGTATTGGAAGATAACAATTAAACCGCTGTTTGCATACAATGGCCGAGACGAAGAGCGTTGACGTCTGCTGTGTCACTGGGTCGTAGGTTCGATTTCTCGCCTTCCATTGAACCCACCATACAGTACATTGGGACTGGGAGTAGCATTTATTTTTTGATTTATTTAAACACTTTATTTCTAAACCACAAATAGTAAAAAAAAAAACAATGGACACAACAAAAATAAACTTAAAAAGTAGGATACAAAGGGTGGCCTTATCGCTTAGTAGCGATCTCTTCCAGGCAACCTTAGGATTAGGAAAACCAAGCATCTTTATGCTACGTATAATAAACCGAAGTATTGTAAAGGTTACGTTTACTATGGAGGGGTACTAGGTCGTCAAAAGTTAAGTCTAAGGGTTTTATCATCATCATCATATCAACCCATTACCGGCCCACTATTGGTCACGGGTCTCCTCCCACATAGAGAAGGGCAGTAGCGTGCACTTCATACATGCACAAAAGCACTGCATACCCTAAAATTGATATATAGGTCGTATAAGAGGAGGATTTTGGCCATTTTATGCAATTCTTCTGCTGTATGCATACCCTGGAAGAAACCCAGTGCACGCCACTGGAGAAGGGGTTAAGGCCGTAATCCACCACGCTGGCCCAGTGCGGTTTGGTGGACTCCACACACCTTTGAGAACATTATGTAGAACTCTCAGGCATGCAGGTTTCCTAGTGATGTTTTCCTTAATCGTTAAAGCAAATGATATTTATTTTTTTAAAGCGCACATAACATTGAAAATTTAGGCGTGCCGGGATTCGAACGAAAAATCCTAACCACGAGCATATCACCGTAACTTAACACTGCTGGCCGAAATTTGCCAAAATTATCATCCTAAATTAGACAAAGCATAATAATCGAATAAATGCATTGCGTTATGTAGTTAATAAGCTACGCTACGCCTCTACCACAAGTCTTAAGCCGAGTTAAGATTTTTTGTATAATTTTCGGATCCGATCACCGTATGCGTATCGAGTTAGGCTTTAACAAACAGATCATGAGGTATTTTATTCATAGCTTAAGTTAAAATTTGTTAGAAACTCCTTTCTTTCATAACCAGAACAAGATAACGTACAATTAATTATTAATTTGCGTATTACAACAAATAGTATCAACGATAAAATCAATGTTTGATTGTTAAAATCGTTCATTGTTGAATAAATAGACATCAACGGATTCGATGTGACCTATAAAAACATATTCATCCCAAGGAAATTACCTAAGGGACATGTAGAGGAGGTATAGCGTTTCGAATTTATCAGGACAGTTTTTATTTGAAAGAGTCCGCTAGTTTAATGTGATAGTGACCATTACCGTCGTCATTATCAAATACCAACCCAGCATACAAGCTATTAAGAAAAGTGACAAGTGCGTGCTGGGAGTCGAACTCGGCCCACGAAAGTGAAGTTGAAGTCCTACCCACCGGGCTATAACCGTCCACTCTCATCCACGGGGCCAGCGTGATGACCTAAGCTCTTTCTCATTTCGGCGGAGACCCGTGCCCTGTAGACTCAGTGGCGTGCATTGGGTTTCTTACCAGGGTATGCATACACCAGGAAAATTGTATAAAACGGCACAAATTGTTCTCCTATTCGAGTTATATATCAATGTTAGGGTATGCAGTGCTTTTGTGCATGTATGGAGTGCACGCCACTGCCTGTAGTGGGCCGGTAATGGGTTGATATGATGATACAAGCTACAGGGCACGGTCCTCCTCTCAGAATAGGAAGGGTTTATGCCGTAGTTCACCACGCTGGCAAGGTGCGGTAGAAATCACCACGCCCTTGAGCACATTATAAAGAACTCTTGGGCAAGCAGGTTTTCCCACTACGCGATGTTTTATTTCACCGTTAAAACAACATAATTGGACGGCCGATTGGAGCGACCTTGCTTTCTGAGTCCAAGGCCGTGGGTTCGATTCCCACTATTGGAAAATGTTTGTGTGATGAGCATGAATGTTTTTCAGTGTCTGGCTGTTTATATTTATATTCTACTTATTTATATTTTTTTTTATATAGAATAAGTATTTTTATATTATACTTATTCTATATAAAAAAAAAAATTCATCAGTCATCTTAGTACCCATAACACAAGCTACGCTTAAATTGGGGCTAGATGGCGATGTGTGTATTGTCATAGTATATATAATTTATTGTTTAAAACGTACATAACTCCGAATGCTAGATGTATCTTTCTGACTTTCCGATTATCGAACAGGACATCAAACTAGATACCTTCGAAAGGGAGGTGGAAGTCTTAACTACTAGGATATCACCACTTTATCGAAAACTGAGCAGAGCTACTTTAAATATTTGTATTATTAGATGCCAGCGATCTTTTTGCAAAATTGCGCCTTTATCGGTCTAGCACCTACCCTATGATTTATTAATACCTATCCTATGACTATTTCTAGGATGCAAGTTAAATATGTAGTAAATTGTATAACGATCAGTACAATTTTCGCATTTTAGTCCGCACTGGGCCAGCATGGTGGACTACGGCCTTAACCCCTTCTCACTGTGGGAGGAGACCCTAGTCCTGTAGTGGGCCGATAATGGGTTGATATGAGGATGATGAAGTATGGTATAGCCCAAATGTGAAAATCTAAATTTTTTAAGTTTCAGAATCAGAATATCCCGATCAAGAGTAGGTACTAGGTATGAAGGAAGGAAGGAAAAGTCTTAAAAATCCCGGTGACCTGGTAACCTTAGTAAGTCGTGAGATTGGGGATGAGCTGCGAGTTCAGGCGTGATATTAGTTTTCATCTGACGAATATTTATTTAAGGTATTACTTTAGCTTCGATATACTCTTAAAGGTGTGCCGATACTTTTCTCATTGGCACAAAATCCCCATGTGCATACACTGAGAAAACCATCAAGGGCTTAATGGTTGATGGTTCTGTATAATGTAGTCCACCAATCCGCACCTCACCAGCATGTGGGAGTACGTATTGGACAGACGCAGGCGTTACTTTGCGGAAATCCATAATATATTATGAAAATAAATATTAATTAATGAGGAGACGGGAAAGTAACACCACGAAATAATAACTTGAAACTTAATGTAGATAATAAAGCCTTAACAACAGATTTCGAGGTGGCTACTGCTTTTGAAACCTTCTTTACCAACATTCCCGTCTCCACAACAGAATCATTACACTCTTCACCAGATATGGCTCTCTCTCTATTAAAGAAAAATGTGCTTGAGTGTAACCATTCTTTTAAATTCACGCATGTTAGTGGCTCTGACGTTATTAAAGCCTTTAAATTATTAATTAATAAAAAAACAAATGATCTGTGGGGCATTTCCGTAAACGTTGTCAAATCATTAATTTAAACATTAGAAGTAAGAATAAACTTACAGAGCAATATGCTAGGTTACATAAAATACAATTATACAATAAACTACCAATTGACCTCTTGGAGATGTCTCTTAAAAAGTTCAAAGTTTGTATTAAACGTAAGCTTATAGAAAAGTCCTATTATAGTATAAAGGACTACGTAAACGATAAAAAAGCTTGGGTGTAAATTATTGCTCTAACTAGGTTGCTCTTCTAATAATTTAAAATGACATTGTGAGATAACAAAAAAAAAAAACACCCGGCTAAGTTTGTTGTTGGCTTCTTCTTAGACCAGGACGCGTTTGGAACCCTCGTAGCTTTACTTTTAAGTTTACGAATGTGGTTATCGCCATCATCTCACTACCGTGTAATTCTTATGTACGCATCAAAAGTGCCACCTGTGGGCCTACTTGAATAAATATATTTTTGACTTTGACTTTAACTTTATACTCCGCGAACAGCAGGAAAATCTGTATGGTGTAATTTATAATTTTTTCAATCCGTATACTCCACACCAAACAGATCCTCCGCAATGTACCCTCTACGCACGTTTCACTCCGAAACCGGAGCATCCTCAGGAGATGTTGACTTTACAATGAATAATTGTTAAGTAAAAAAATAGCCAAATGTGTCAGCCAGAAGAAATTATAAATTACATCATACAGATTCTCCTGCTGTTCGCGGAGTATAGCAAATTAAGCTTAATTTTCATAATGGGGGAGTACGGCCTAAACCTTCAACTTCTCGTCGCCAAAGGAGTTCCATGCTCTATAGTGGGCCGGTTACGGTTTGATACGATGATGATGATGATGATATGGCTTAGGTAAAAGGTTCTGCATTCAGGCTGTATACATACGGCTCAGAAATATTTTAAAGTAATGAAAATGTATTCACGATACAAAAGAAGTTGTGTTCAGTGGCATAAAAGGGAAAAATCCTTCACCTCTTATGAGTTATACAAAATTTTTAGGGTAGGCAGTGCTTTTGTTCATGTATGAAGTGCACGCCACTGGTTGCGCTGATACATAATTTTGGAGTTAACGATAAATAACTGTGGGCAAGACTTAACGAGACAAGACTCACAAAACAAAAGCTCTCGTACATTCGGGAAAACGAATTAAGCAGCTATCTAGTGTACGATCATAAGGTATGACGCACAGCGAAGGCAAAAAGTTACGGAAACGCCAAACATGGCGGAGTAACCGACCGGCCGCTGTCGAGTGCCGAGTACGGTCAATGCAAAAACCTTTTGAGCTCGCTCCGCTCTTATTGGAAACTACTTGTATCTCGAACCGCGAAAGGGTTTACATTATTGGATTGTATGTTTGTTTGTTTCTACACTTATACAAATAAGTAAAATTAAAGTGTCAAAATAACAGATTTTTTACTGTATGCAAAACCAATCTTTAAAATGTTTGTCTATGTGCTTATTCGGCTAAATAAAACAGCTGACTCTTTCTGCCTGTCAAAATAAAAGCCAATTTTTATTTTGACAGGCAGAAAGAGAACTTACCAGTGAGTAGCACTGGCTCTTTTTTACCTCCGGAATTAAAAAAGCTATGTCAGTGTAATATTTTCAACTCTATCTATTACGATTCATATTTACGGACAGACGAAGAACGGAGGCTTAGTTATAAGGTCCCGTTAGCACCCTTCGGAGACGGAACTCTAAATTTATTTAAAATATAATACATATCATAAACGAAAACTGTGTAGATATGATGTAATTTATACATTTATTATTCGCGTCGCATCGCCCGGCCGCACTATCACATTGTTTGCTTGCCTTATAAAGAACGAATAAGGTAGCATTCCTAAAGAATTGGGCTATCTTTAAAACCAGTAGGTTATTCCAGTGATAATTCAAGCTAGAAAACTTCTGCTTTGTTATTATAGATTTATCGCTCGTTTCCTATAATAATGTTTGTAAACAGAGTTGTTACTTGGCTCATGATATATCATAATCGCTCGATAAAATATAAACAGTGGCCAGAGACGTGTTCTTTGCACGTAATTGTGTTGTTAATCCATGCGAAAGTTCCATGCTAAAATCTGCTAAAATTTTTAAAATTTGATCTTATAATAAAACATAGATATTTTATTATAAGATCAAATTTGTTAACCTGCAATAACGCAAATAAAGATTTCAATTAGAATTTGAGTACCGGAATGTTGTAAAGGGAATTGACTGTAGATCAGCAACACAATTACGTGCAAAGAACACGTCTCTGGCCACTGTTTATATTTTATCGAGCGATTATGATATATCATGAGCCAAGTAACAACTCTGTAATAATAATAATAATAATAACTGCTAAAGCCGTTCAATAATTTTAATCTTATTTTTTTTGTACTAAGTACCTTTATACACTCATAAGTAACAAATTATAGTAGATGTCTGATGGATGACCTATTTTCAGCAGTGTATATTAATAGATCGCGTTGGTTAAAGAAAGTGCGACTAATACAATAAGCAGATGGTATAACCCCTTTTTGGTAAAAGTGAATGTTAGATGTTCAATTAAACACGATGATTATGTCAACATAATTTTATTGATATGTTTAAGAATTTTACTCATCTTTATCTTTCAACCCACTTAAATTACACCTCATAAATTCCTAACTTCGCTTATAAACAGTTTATCACTTCGTCGCTTCCTATAATAACTCTTGTGAACAGAGTTGTTAGCTGGCTCACAATATATCATACTTGTTAATCTCGCCGTTTGCTCCATTATAAAATAAACAGTGGCCGGGGACTTGTTACAAGCTCGTAATTCTGTTGATGTACAATGATATCGACTTTATGAAGATCTTAGGAACTCTCTTCTCCGCCGTTGCTCACTCTATTCAAAACTCGATATTCAAAATTCATTTATTTTCTGTATTTGTTTTCTTCGCCATTGTGCGTGTATGAAGCGTCAAGGCCACCAAATTGTATTTACTTATTGTGGTGTGCAAACAAAGTATATTCATTCATTATTTCAAGTAGGCCTTATATAAGCACTTTTGAAACGTAAAGTATATCTGTTTGTATTGACTGTACCACCGGTTCGGAAGGCAGATTCCTCCGAGAAGAAGCCGGCAAGAAACTCAGCAGTTGCTCTTTCCCAACATCTTTTTACAATTTAACAATCATTGTTATATCTTGAGATCCTTCAAAGCAGCGGTAAACAGCTTCGGGGAGATAACATCTCCCTGTCGCACTCCTCGCTGCAGTTAGTTCGGTTTCGTAGTCTGGTCCTGTATATGGACTGACATAGTGGCGTATTTGTACAAACACTTTAAAACTTCGATGTACCTGTAGTTAATTCGGCATCTCTGCAGTGACTTGTACTTAACACAGCCCAGGTTTCCACCGAATCAAAGGATTTCCCAAAAACGCTAAGCAAAGTGGCCGGTTACACTCTTCGGTCTTCTGTATGTATGTTGTCTATGGTACTTGACGGAAACCGGCTTGTTTGGGAGGCTGGAAGTCGTCGAATCTATTCGACGACTTCGGTAATCTTTTAATACTTTTTCTTTAGGTATAGTAATAATTGATGGATTAAGCAGACAGCCCTCTTATGGTAAGTGGAAAACCATGGCCTATAAACAGAGCACCATTTCGCGGGGCTTTTGTTGGAAGACTCCGATATCTCATTAAATGATATATGCCCGTTTTGACTAACGATGGACAAGATAAAGCCTAAGTAAAGAAGATTCCTAGAATACATTTCCTTTCACCAATCGGATCTCACTAAGCAACTCTTATAACGTAACTCGTCTATGATTCTTGCCACAAGGTGTGGTGTTTGTGTTTGTATTATCATATTATTATGGATTTCAGGTTATTTAAAAAAAAACGAAAATAATTTATTATGTTATCATACCACATCTGGCAAGTGTCAGCTTAAGAGTCCGCATAATGCATCGCCGAATCGGTATCGCGAATTTAGATGGCGCCTAACGACGTTAGTCATCAACTAAGAGTTGGTGAAACATTTTTCGTTGCGCAAATCATTAGGCATCAGATTTAAGAGTTTCCTAGGTTTATTGGAAACGGGCATATCTATTATCTTTGATAGTCTATTATCTTCTGCAGCGCCTTTTTCATTTGGCTTCCTGGTCAAAGTACCTATAGTTTAATTCTTTGCTTACGCGATTTTGTCTCGCTCTTAATTTCATATTAATAACATGCAGAATCCCCATTCAACCAATATTGTATGCAGTGCATTGTGTCCAAAAGTGAAAACGCCCCGCGCACGTTTCAAACTACTCTCGCGGAATGTTGCTAGGTCACAATTATTTTCCCATTTTATGGTGAACGCTTATAACATTAGAGGTAAAATAATTACTGTCAATTGCTAAATGGTATAAATTAACTAACCGATTGTTCGAGAAACAAATCTAAAGTGGAGTGGTTTTTGATGTTTTTATATTAGTCATGTACACGGTTTCTGTGTGTTCTTATTTCCGTGGTCTCGAGTTATTGACATCTCTTTCTTCATAAATGAAAGTTAATAAAGTTGTTATTATATTTCGCATCAAAGTTAGCCTCGAAAGTTAAATTATACGAACGAAGGGTATCCTTTCTAAAACGCAACTTCTATTTCTCGTACCAGGTAGCGTAGCTGTTCAATAATTTGTTATTTTACGCAAACTCAAATCCTTTAGTTTATGGAATGGTAACCTAATAGTCTGCGACTAATTAATGCAATGGATACTATTATACAAGCGCCCAATTTAGAATAACACAAAATATAACGACAGCATTTATTATTTTCTTGTTTACAACCGTACGCCGCCGCTCGCTAATAAATATTTAACCGGGACACGGTTTAGTTTTATGTTATTGTCACTGTGTTATCGTTGAATTATGTGTGCCTTTGAACGACCTAATTAATATCCAGACTGTAGGCAGAATAGTTTTGCAGCCCGATCATAAATCTATGGCGGAGCGGTCATTTATTTAGCCCGTCGGCTTGACCCGATGTAAACCATCAAACAACACGTCTAGGAGTTATCGTGGCGTTCCCATTCCATGTAAAATATTTGGCATTTCACGAGAGGGGAGGTTTCGACTTAACTGTACTGTAGATCATAGATTGTAGAGTTGTTGTCGAGGGTCGGAACAAATCAAAATGAATCCCATGCATCCGTTATAAACTATAATTCGTTAGTAAAATAACAAATTGTAGCGAAGTAATTGCATCTTCAAAACGATTTTGACGATAGCGTAACGTTATTGACTAAATAGCGTGTTAGTACTAGAAAATCGTGACGACCTTATCTCGTGCACTTGACAGACATAACACAAGTGTAACATTAATTTGTTATATAGCTTCAACTCCAGCCTTACATCCTCCTGGTCCTTGAAGCCATGTGTATTAACAAACTCTGAGGTGATAACTCATCGAAATCACCCCGTTAACATTTCAGTTCACCAGGTAATCTAGCAGGGTGGAAAAATATGTATAAAGAATTAGAAATTCATGCACAATAATACTGTTATACAGTTATTGACCCAGTGGTCAAGTACTGTGGTTGAGAGGGATGCTTCTCTGCCTTAAAGGGCTGTGTTGCTTTCTGGATGCAAGCATTTGCAATCCAATGTTGCATTGGACGTGGCATTCCGCTCATCTTGCATCCATCAATCGTGGTGTTCTAGATCGTTCCCGGTTCGTTAAGGCTTCGCTCGATACTTGCCGATATGAATTCTGGTTGTTTATTTATCACTAACATTGACCACGACCTCTTCCGCGTACAATTTATAATACAACTGCAAACTTTTATGTCTCTAACTTAAATAAACGGTCGTCTGGTCGTTCTATATAATCGTAGCTTGGCTATGAAAATCTTATCAAAACCGCTATTCCAGAAATGAACCCGGACCAACATACAGGTTACTTGTGGTATTGTCAAAGCAGAAGCAAATGAAAGCGGTTAAATAAGGTTCTAAGGCATTGTTTTCCATTATTTCCAGGACTTGAAAGAGAGCTTCAACTATGGTCTGTTCTGCCCACCAGTCAACGGCAAGGCCGGGAAGTTTCTGGACGAAGAGCGGCGCCTCGGAGACTACCCCTTCAACGGACCCATCGGACACCTTGAGGTAAGGACGCGAGGCACGAGAGTGGCAAACACCAAACTCCAGGCTGCAAGGCACTGAGATTTTCTTAAGCATACAAAGTTTAAATGAAAACCGAAATATTACTTAACAGGCTTAGAAATACATTATTTGCTGCCTCTGAGACTTATCTGTTGCCTGGCAGAGATCGCTACTAAGCGATAAGGCCGCCTTTGTATTCTACATCTGTCTTTGTATTTCTATTGTTTTTTTGTTATCCTCATTTCATTGTGGTGTACAAATAAAGAGTTAAATAAATAAATATTAAATAAAGTAAAATCTGTTAAACCGAAACGCCAATACAGCCCTAACATCACATGCAATATTAAAATCAAGTGACTCGTCTCACTTTCTTAGGTACGTGTCACGTAGCGTAGGTACTATGCGCGTGTCAGTCTTTTATCTTTAATAGGGTTGTTATGAATAAACATTTTTAGAATGTTTTGAATTAGTTTGTATGGAAGAATAAATGAATTAATGAATACACTTTCAATGTACACCAAAGAAAAAAGTATGGCAAGAGTGTACAATTCGGTGGCCCTATCGCTACATAATGATTTCTTCCAGGCAACCAAAGGCGTAAAATTAAAAACATAGAAAAGAGGAAGGTGGTGCAATGGACAAGAAATAAATGTTGAATAGATTTAATATTTATACAGAGTGATTCCATATGAAATATTCTTATGCAGGGTGCAACAGTCTTTCGTAATTCGGTAACACGTTGTATATGCATTTAATTAGACATGTCGTTATGTCGTACGTAAACGAGTGGCATCAGCAAATCGTCTGCGAATTTTACAAAATAATTTGTCTGGTTCAGTAATACGCTTAAATTACATGTTTCCGAAGATAATTTTGGATTAACCAATGTGTTTAAAGGAATGTGTTAACTCATTTATTACTTTGAGGGTAGTATACAAATAGATACATTTATTTCAAGTGAGGTAACGTGAAGCTGTCAGTTCCGTTCTCCCACAAGATAAATAGTGAAAAGAGCAGCAAGCTTCTCGATAGAAACTGCCTTGCCTCAGTAGAGTCTCTACAAACAGACATACTCAACTTTGACTTAACAAATGAGCTTTTAAAATAGGCTTTTAAGTAACCATTACTTGAAATAAAGAACTTTAATTAAATAAATAAATAAATATATTACGACAATACATCGCCATCTAGCCCCAAAGTAAGCGTAGCTTGTGTTATTGGTACTAAGTGACTGATGAATAATTTTATAAATAGTATAGGTACATAAATACTTATAAAATACAGATAAACACCCAGACACTGAAAAACATTCATGTTCATCACAATAACATTTTCCAGCTGTGGGAATCGAACCCACGACCTTGGACTCAGAAAGCTGGGTCGCTGCCCACTGCGCCAGTCGGCCGTCTAACTTTAGATTTAGGATTTTGACGACCGCGCTGCGCAGCTGTGAGCGCTGTGAATTAAAGCTGGTTCGATCCCTTGCAAGGTCAAATTAGGAATTTATATTTTATTATTTTCTCTGGTCTGGTCTGGTGGGAGGTTTATGTCGTAACTACTTATCGACAAAGACGTGCCGCTATGCGACTTATCGTTCCGGTACGATGTCGCGTTGAAGCCGAGTAGGGAAATGTTTCATATAACTGCCATACCCCTAACAATTTAGCCCGCTACTATCTTAGACCGTATCATAATTAAGGGCTAACGTAAAGTAAAATATTTTTTTTTTTTTTTAATTATTAGCCTGACCACAGAGGGTCACATAACCGAACACTCTATACTGACTAACGAAACAGTACATATTAGCAATACCAAATTACTAACTGCTGCATTCAAAACCTTTATGAACTAGTTCTGGTAATTAATTCTTATCATACAAAGTAGTAGTTTTCATCACGTTCTGACTTCTGATACAATGGAAACTAGTACTAGTCAACCTTACAAATAACTAGGTGCGAGCATTAACCACTTTTTAGTACGCTCGATTACTAGACATGCGCATCAATTATATCAACCCATTGCTTATGTTATATATATAAATATAACATACAATAAACACACATACACACAGATACACACACACACACACAAAACAACACATTTTGTCATTATTGTTCCAGCAGAATTTATCTGCTAAGCTTATGATTGTTTTTTTTTATCAAGTTACCTTTATTTATCTATGTATGTGTATTATTGGAAGTAAGTGATTTCCGCGACACAGGGAGAAAAAAATGTATCTTTGTCTAACCGTAATGGTTGGCTATCGGCTTGGCCCGTCCGTCACTTACACAGAATTAAGACCATACAGAACCCTCATTCAGCCATAATTGCATGTAGTGCGTGTGTCCAAAAACTGTAACCACGTTATCTTGCCATCTCATAAACTTTTCCCATTTTATGTTAAAAGTTTAGAAGATTAGAGGTAAAATAATTACTGTCAACTGCTAAATGGAGTGAAGTAACCAACACTCCTAAAGTGGGTTGGTTTATGATGCTAAAATCCAATCGTGTACGCGGTTTCTGCATGTTCTTAATTCTGTGTTTAGTTATTGTTATTTAAAAAAAAGTTGTAAGCGGACCAAGCTTCAGGATTATTTACTAATTAAACTAAAGCAAGTAGTAACTAGCAAGCATGTGTGTCAGTACTTCAAGTTTTCTTGGTTAGTCAATCATCTCAGACGGTGACATTTTTGAGATGCTTACGATCGCTATCGAGTCACACGGCCTCTCCGTAAAAACTAGTTATAATTGCTCCATCACCCATGCACCGGCATAGATGGCCTCTCTGAACGCACTCGGGAAAACATTTCTTCAAATTGGTAACAGGTTTTACCGGCGAAATTAAACTGTCCAGTTATTTAGCGTGCTCGAGTGCCGCGATGTGTCCATAGCCCTTATGGTGCGTTTCCGGCGTGGCGACGTGATGGAATAAACCAATCAGAGTATTGTCAGGTGACGTGATATTTTATCCCATCTGCAATTATATTAAAGTACTCTTTTGAAGCGGTGCAAGCCCAGTCGGCCGGAGCTCGACTTCACTTTGGAGGGGCCGAGTTCGAATTCCAGCATCTCCAACTTTTCTAAGTTATGTGCGTTTTAAGTTATTAAAATATCACTTGCTTCAAAGGTGAAGGAAAATATCGTGATGATTCTTGCATTCTTGAGAGTTCTACATAATGTTCTCAAAGGTGAGTTCACCAATCCGCACTGGGCCAGTGGTGGACTACGGCCTTGACAAACAAATCATGGTTACTACACGATTGATGAATTCCTAAACGACAAGGCTGCTTGGAAGCAGGCCAAAATCATCTCTAACAAAACAGAAAAATTCTGAAGATTGTTAAAAAAACTTACACTATAAAATGATGTTGGAAAAGAGCAATCTGCTGAGTTTCTTGCCGGCACTGTCAGTGGAATCTGCCTTCCGAACCGGTGGTAGAGTCACTACAAACAAACTGACTTGGCGTTTCAAAAGTGCTTATAAATTAGGCCTACTTGAAATAAATGAATTTTGAATTTTGAATTTTTTGAATTTTGACCCCTTCTGATTGTGGGAGGAGACTCGTGCCTTGTAGTGGGTAATGGGTTGATATAATGATGATGATGAGGATGACACTTTTGGGATTTTGAATCCGAAAATTTCTAAAGTATTGGCAAATAGGACGGAATTTATAAACAATATAATCATGGTAGTCGCGGTTCATACTCAAGAGTCGCAACCTCTAAAGTTACTTATTGAATGACCTGCTTTGGTGTCTACTAGGGACCAACTTTTAACAGTTACAGAAAAGTTTAGCACAAAAACTAAGTTTTTCATTATTTTGCATATTTTATTAAGCGCCACGATGGTTTTCTACAAAACTTTACGAGGTATTGGAGTAGGGATAGTACTAAAGTTACTAAAGTTACTAAAGGTATAAGCGACAAGGGATATCTAATTTGAAGTTGTGAATGATTAAGAGGGGCACTCAAATTTATTAAATATATTGATTGAATTGCATAGGTTTCTACGATTCTATAGTATAGTAAATACTATAGATATTAGATATAGATTATATAGTATATAGTAATAATAAATATACTAAGACAATTCACACATCTAGTCCCAAAGTAAGCGTAGCTTGTGTTATGGGTACTGAGATGACTGATGAATATTTTTTTTATGAATAATAAATACTTAGAATATACGTATAAACACCCAGACACTGAAAAACATTCATACTCATCACACAAACATTTTCCAGTAGTGGGAATCGAACCCACGGCCTTGGGCTCAGAAAGCAGGGTCGCTGCAAACTGCGCCAATCGGCCATCAAAGTAAACTGAAAATATATTATGCTATCACTACCATACACTGTCAAAATCATTGACCTTAGGACATACTTACTTTGTTAATAATTATTTCGTTATCGAAGACTAATAAAATTCGGGATTACGGAAGGGATTACAGGTATTACGGAATACCCAATGCGATTAACGTAATTCGTATTAACACAACTATTACTGTGTAATTGTATTAAAAGAGGTAAAGCTTTAATGAGACACCCTTACATTGTATACAAAACACAGAAAATAGAGCAAACCGATTCCACGGATCGCTCTACATAAAATATTAAAGTATTTAAAAACTGTCATAATGAATGTCAGCTACTTCGTAAACCGCGTGGGTGCACATAAGCCTACAACCTTCCTTATTTAGACAAACAATTACCAGCAAAGTCGTACTCCCACGTAGGTCGTAACTCAGACCCATAAAATTTCATATACCCATAGATCACAGTCGTCTAGTCAGCAAATAATACGCGTATATAGCTAGGAATTTATTACACTCACGAACTTATTGCTTTGCTTGGCAAACAGTAATTTCATTTCATTTTTACCGTAAATTATACATGAGCAAAAATAATAATAACGAATAATGTCGTGTCGGAGAAAAAGTGTCGTGTCCATCATATATATTTATATTATATTTATATTATACATATTTCATCGTCTTAGACATATTTAAGAAGTTCAAATTAATGTTCTTATGAAGCCTATACTACATGGAGATATATTTAATACTTACGCAAGCTCTAAAGAGGCTTAGTGTTGCTTGAAAATACAAAAGTTATGCTATGCTGCTAGATTAAGGACGCTTAAGAATTAATTACAGGAGAAAATATGTAAGAAACCTTAAATTTTAAAAGGGCAAAAAGTTTTGTTTCATCGTGGGATCAAAACTATTTCGAACTTGACAGATTGAAGCTTCAAATGAAGCTCTTTATAAAACAGACGATATCTTAAAGTAAAGTACCTAATAGAAAATGTATGCTGTTTTTTTTCTGTTTTTGGAGAAAGTTAATAATGTATAAGTTTTATAAAGAGAAAACAAATAAATTTAATACAATATTAAAGCTAAAAGTATTAATTTTTATCATTTTACAATTCCAGTTGAAGTACAAGAGGCGAGTGTACAAGATGCTGAAATTAGACGACAAGACGATGAAAGTACTGCATTCGCGAGCTAATCTACGTCGGTTCATGGAACACGTGACGCACGGACAAATCGACAAGATCACCAAGGCCTGCGCAAAGGGACTCGATCCCAATTTCCACTGTCAAGACACTGGCGGTAAGAGCTTAAATAATATTACTGGGTAAAATCAATGGTCTTGAACAAAGTATTAGCTACAAATTAAATTGTGCTTCGTTGGTGTGAAATAAATTCATAGTAATAAAATGCTCAGATTAGGCCATTTATCTGAATATCTGTCTTTGTCTTTACCAAAAAACTTTACTAGCCACATTCAATTAAAACTTAAACAGTAAAAACAGTAAATAAAAACTCTTTTATCTTCATATAATTTAGATAAATGTTTAAACATAAAATATATTTAAAAACAAACCATCTTTAAAAATTGATTTCAATATATGGTTATGACTTAAATTTCTGTGGTTGGCTTTCTCTACATACTTCAAATGATTAAAATTAATTCTAAACTCAAATGTGATGTCATCGCGTTGATTTTGGATATTGGATTAGAACTACAAATCCAATAGTCAAAACACCTGCTTTCTGCAATTCGAACGTCACGACTATTGCAAATCTCGCCCCAATAACCGCCTCCGTTCATTGAGAATCAAATGACTTGTTATACATACAGAAGCCATTATCATTCCGTACTGATGTTTTATCTCCCATTGTTTCACCTTTACTTAGCACTAACTAGTTGTTACGTGTAATCTCACGACTAGTCATAGTAATTTAGACTTTAAATGGTTCACATATGGTATATTGTAAGAGTATCGTGTCTCAAAAATTAACTTATTCAATACTATTGTATCAGTTTCCATTGTGATACCATGCTGTATCAATCTAGCGTGGATAATCTGTAATAAATACTCTGACCTTGAAAGCATCTGAAACTAATTGGCTATTCATAAGAATACTCGTCTTCAGGTTTTGTACTTTTCTTTATTAATTAATGAACGTTTCGAATACTTTATAGTAGCTATGTATGTAATAGTAGGGCGTGATCACGTTTTGCTACAAAAGAACCAGCTTGTTTTTGTCGCATTGAAATTAACTGGTTTATTTATGATATTCTTGATTAAATTTCATGATCGTGATTCTTTTTCTTAATCGTGAATATTTTTAAATTCCGTGTACTTTCACATTAAAATTCGTTCCAAATATATTTCTTTGATTGTTTTATACGTTCGATCGGTTCCACTTTTCCTATTCTATTGCGGACTCTCCGATACGATAGGCTTTGTCAAGACCTTTGAACTAGTTTGGACTAGTTTACTGTTACTGTGGACCTTAAGAGCTTTCATGACATTTCGCGATATAAGTTTATTGTGAAATGACTAGGAAATGATATTCCACCTGGTCATAAAAAGATACAGAGAGCCACAGAGGTATGGCTTCTTTAGACTCAGCGCTAAAGATATGTTCGGTTTGAGCTTAAGCAGCTTGATAATTCGAAGTACATATATATTATATATATATTGAAATTATATTACCATTAGTAAGAATTTAAGAAATACCAGCCAACTGTGCAGACGCAGTTTTAACATTTCTTTACTAGATTGATTGTTTATTTATTTATTTAGCAACACACCCCGTGAAGATATTACAGTTGCCCAATTCGTCTCCCCGGGGCTATAAAAAGAATTTAACAACAACAAGTAATAATTTTAAAGAAAAAAAAAACATAAATATCAATATAAAATTAAGAATTATAAAAAAAACAATATAGTAAAGGGTTATCGAGTCTACCGGTGAACCTAGAGCGGGCTGTTACTTTGGCCAACGAATTAGTTTGGCCATCCAAAGGGGCAATGCTGCCAGCATCTTAGGAACTGTGCCTCGCTACGGTGGTTTCGAGGACGTTTTAGATTTTATTTAGTTTTAAATCGTTTATTTTAGGTTAAATTTATAAAACAATTATTTTAAAGAGTAAATAAATTATTTTAATGTAGGCCTTATACGCACATATAGTAAAAATAAAAATAATAAAAAGAAATAAAGTTTACGAATGTGGTAATCGCCATCATCTCAATACCGTGTATTTCTTATATAGCTATGCATCAAAAGTTCCACCTATGGGCCTACTTGAATAAAGATATTTTTGACTTTGACTTTTGAAAATAACAAGAGATAACCGATAAAGGCACCGACTTATAAATAGCCGGCGAATTTAAATCATATTTCCTTTCTTTGTCAAAGTATGGACAGACGATTTCAACGCCGGAATAAAACAGAGTGGTTTTTAGAAAATTAATGTCAAAAGCAAAATAAAAACAGCAGAAAATGTCTACTTATAGATAATTATTTTTTAATTTCAGAAACTCCTCTGACCGTAGCAGCTGGCCTTAAATCACCAGCTAAAGTACTAATAGCCCTTGTTAACGGTGGAGCACTTCTGGACTATCGAACTAAAGATGGCACCACGGCAATACATCGAGCAGTTGAAAAGAACTCTTTAGAAGGGGTCAAAACTTTATTAGAACTTGGCGCATCACCCAATTACAAAGATGGCAAAGGATTAACGCCCTTATATCTGTCAGTTACGAATAAAACCGACCCATTGTTATGTGAGACATTGCTTCACGACCACGCGACGATTGGGGCCACTGATTTACAAGGATGGCAGGAAGTTCACCAGGTATTTTTTATACAATGTTTGTATCTACAATTATAGTGCAAACCGTTTGGTTTAGGATTTTGTATGGTTCTACCCAAAGTGAGAACAACTGTTTTTCTTCTTTTTTTCACTATAAGTTAGCCCTTGACTACAATCTCACCTGGTGGTAAGTGAAAATGCAGTCTGATTTAGTAGCGGGTTGACCTGTTAGTAGTTATACCCCTAATCGGTTTCTAAGCGACATCGCACTGGAACACTTAATCGCTTAGCGGCACGTCTTTATAGGTCAATGTCATGAAATTTGTTCATTATCCTTCTTAAAGAAGGATAATCAACAAATTTCATAAACGAAAAGACATATGAATTTTTTAGCAAGTTTAAAGCTTTGACCTTTAAGAGACCAGGCACGATAACAGTTACAAAGAACAGATAAAATATCGTATTTATCTAATGAATGAATCATTATGAAATACTTATTTTTATTTAGTATTCTAAGATAAAACTGCAAAATTAGCGATACGCCATGACAAGTGAAACGCCGAATTTAAAATTATGACGACACGTCTATATAAAAATAATTTTGGACAGCTCGAACTTCGAGAATCTCTGCGTGGATATATCAAGTATTTTGTGATATCAAACTATCAGTTGCTAATTACTTTGTAGCTCTGTAGCTTTGGAACAAAGACTTACTAAAGCTCTAATTTTGCCCTTGGCGTCACGAGTACGAATATGACACCCAGCAAGCGTTTTCTTGGGAAATAAATTTTTTTGTTGTTGTTACGCCGAAGAAGTATAACTTCTAACGCGTGTACATAAGTACACATACTTTTTTTTATTTAATATAATTTGTCAAAATTTATGGAGGCATTCTGCTAGTGAGTCGTTCAACTTCTAAGATGTTTAAAACGCGTTCCAGGCATGTCGAAACGGTCTCGTCCAGCACCTCGACCACCTACTATTCTACGGCGCTGATATGAACGGCCGCAACGCTTCCGGCAATACGCCGCTACATGTGTGCGCTGTCAACGCACAAGACTCATGCGCGAGACAACTGCTTTTCAGAGGATGCGATAAGGAGTCGTTGAACTTCGCTAATCAAACGCCATACCAAGTATGTTTATCCCTTTGCACTTTGAGATTGGAGATCTGTCCTCCCCAACCTATATAACCCATCCGTGAGGCATTATAGTAGCGGTGATAACCCAGTGGGTAGGAATTCTACTTCACTTTCAAGGGGCCGAGTACGAATCCCAGCACGCATCTCTTTATCTTTCGTTACAATCGTTTGAAGCAATTAAAATATCACTTGCTTCAACGGTGAAAGAAAAAATCGTGAGGAAACCTGCATGCCCGAGCGTTTGGAACCCTCGTAGCTTTAGTTTTAAGTTGACGAATTTAGTTATCGCCATCAACTCACTTCTATGTCATATTTTACATGTAATGTACGCATCAAAAGTGCCATATATGTGCCTATTTGAATAAAGAAATATTTGACTTCACCATAATGTTCGCAAAGAAGTCCACCAATCCGCACTGGGCCTGCGTGGTGGTTTACGGCCTTAACCGCTTCTCATTGTAGGAGGAGAGACCCGTGCCTTGTAGTAGGCCGGTAATTGGTTGATATAATGATTTTTTTAAGCATTAATTACGCTGTTTTTCAGGCTTTTAAAGCAAGCACAAACCTTTCTATGCACGAAAAACACTTAATCATTAAATGCCTAGAACTGATACGTACCTATGCAAAACTGTATTTGATTTTTTTGAATGTCAAAAGTGGTGTTAAATATATAGCGAACGCCTCATTTTAAGAGAAAAGTAAAAAATGTACAGTAAAATGTTTACTTTGAGACACTTTGAAATGTTTTAAAGAGCAATTAAATGCAAACTCCTTAATAAATATTACGCGGAGATCATAAAGTGAAAGTCATGAAGAATAAAATCGTTAAGCTATTCTAGCGGCGACCAACTCAAAGCATATAAACCTACCTTATTGAAACTATACTCTTTGTACCTTAGATTTAGCACGTTCTTATTATAAAATTTGCAGGTTGCAGTAATAGCTGGGAATTTAGAACTGGCGGAGGTGATAAAGAATTACAAATCGGAGGAAGTTGGTGAGTACGGACTGTTAACTTTGCATGCGGCTGCCGCTTGATAAAAATATAATTTCATGCATAAATAATAGACTATTTCTGTTAAATGTCTGTGCCAAATGGGATTCTTAATTTTATTAGCATAATAAAACTAAGGAGTTGTTAAATGGATTGATAAAATATTCAACTAAACCGTTTAATCATTAATTAATTGCTAAGGCTCTGTTAAGTGACTGGTCTCAGTCTCTATGGTAAATTTAAGACGCTTGAAACGTTTTTTTAGGAACAATTCGGTTTTTTAGTGAAAACCGTTCACAAAATTGTTTTATGCTACTGATAACGGAGAACAGTTCGCTCATTTGGTGCAGACGTTCATTTTAATCACCAGTTTAAGACTTATACGGAAATGCTTAATATCTTATCATATAGAGTGTAACTGATTTATTTATTTTGTATGTATTATTTTTAATATAGCATAGCGTCAATAACTATTGCATGAGACCATCCATACTAACTCTATCAAACTCTTAAAGTTAAGTTTCTATTCCATTGCTTATTATCATAATGGTGATGGTTGTAATTTAATATTTAGTAATATACTTTACGTTGTATGACATAACTTTTGGGAATCAACAATTGATAACATAACACACAATTTGCTCCACACAACCCATTATATGTATACAGGTGTATTTAATCAATAAAACCTATACCTATTTCAGTTATATTTTCAAATTATTCCGTTATATGTATTTTAATATTTGTGTTTATGGCACGTTTATTTTGTGTTTCCGTATATTTTTGTATAATTTTATTCCTTATTTAGGGGGAATATAACTTATTTTGACATGGTATATAATATTATCTAAGTATTAAAAAAAACTGTGACGTCACTTGGTATACAATGCACGTCATATAATGATGATTGCGGAGAGGCGTTGATTATCTACGACATTTAAATCGTAAGTACGAGTGAAATGTTCTTTATGACGTCCAATATGACACATCTTCATGGAAGAACTGTCAGGTTTCACGTCACAAATTGCTATCATTAGTGTCTTTCTATTTGAGTGTCAGCAAAAAATGCTGATCGCACATCAGTCTTTTTGTACGCAGCGAATTTTTCATACTGAATTCAAATAGGAATTGGGTGAACAAATATATTGACTCTTTATTTTTTAAATAAACAAAAATAAGTGGTTTAAAATAAATAAATTTAATACCCCTGGTCAGGGGTTTATACTTTACGAAAACTAAATTCGATGTCGGTTCCTCAATAACGACGACGAAACAAGGAGTTCTAAGTTCATTTTACTGTGACATTACAATATCGGACTCGCGGAAACCATTAAAGTTTTCGAGATGTTCGTACTAAAGGATACAGTAATGAAAAAGGCGTTGATCGCGGTACGTCTAGTATTGTGCAAATAGTTTAAGGGGACTGTACTTAATCTCGTTTCGAGTGGTGCTACAAAAAATAATAATACTTTGTTGGAAAGGATATCGCGCTATTTTCTTTTTTGTCGGCTAACTAATAATTTTAACTATAGTCGTAAAAATGTAATAGGCCCGTTTTGACATTTGTCATCGCGACGTAACTAGTTATGGACCATAAGACTCGGGACTCGATACTCACGATAAATCAATTCAAGTTTTTATCAGTACTTGATTGATATTATTATGTATTGTAAAGTGTTCGTTCGTTCAAAGTATTCCTTTAACTTCACAACCAATACGCGTGACTGGCTGTTGATTATACGTCCACTTTTCAACATGTTGAAACAGAGTTAGTACTATATAACAACAAACACAAAAATCGAGTCAAATCACTATGTTTAAATTAATGTCCAAAATAGAAGAGCCATAGTTAACGTAATAGTAAACAATATATATCAAACTTAAACGAGCGCACAGTCAACTTTACAAGATGAGGAACGAAAAACTGCGCAGTGCGCGCGGGGACGTCATGTGCCGTTTGGTCAGATACATCAACCCAGACTCATTATTTAGAACCCATTTTGAGAACCAAGCTCATTCTTTGCAGTAAAGATTACTACACAATATTTAATTTCGATATTCAGTAAAATGGTTACAGCTCTAGTATAAAAAAAAAAAAGACTAAGAACGTAACTGTTTTCGGAACGTTTCGCAACAATTATAAATTGCATGCTACGATAAAGTAAGCGCAAAAAGAATACTCGCGATATATTCTTTCATATTATTTAACGTCGCAAAAAAATTTACGTATTTTTTAAAACACTGTATGTAATTGATTTTTATTTTATTGTTTCTTTCAGTTTCATTCCAAGTTACATTCTATGGTCTTGCACAAATGTTAAAACGGGCCTATTAAATTTTTACGACTATAGTGATACCACAACAGACGACTAATTTTGCAGACTACGATTTTTTTTTAATTTCTAACAAAATCGATATGAATAGAAATAATGAAATGATCAATGAAATTTTATTGTTCCCACACCATATTTCTCAATAAGTTTACTGAACTAATTCTCTTAAACTGAGCAGTAAATTTATGCTAATTAACATAATTTCCAAGTTATAATGTTCATACAATGAGTGTCTAGCCTAATTTGATATAACTATTCTGGTACAACCAGACAAAACCGCGCGGTGTAATTTAAAATTTATATGCCACGCCACAATGATCTTAACGCTCTCTACGAATGTTTCGCTTCGATACCAAAGCTTTAAATTATTAGAGTTTGCAGTTTACGTTTTGCAGTCCGTTTAAATACATAGAGTTAGATGACAACGTCGCTGACATATGTCAATGTTACATTATAAATTAAAAATGCGTTCTTAACTTAAACACAAATTTTCATTGTAGGCTGACAAAAAAAAAACTAGTTGTGTTTTTTTTTAAATTTATTTTACGGCCATGGATTCAAGTCCTTGAAGGCCTTCCTTCCCATTTTGTTTGTATCACCACAGAGGAACAAACAAATTATCTTTCTTTTCTTTTTTCCTTTCCCGCACGGTTTGTTTTACTATTAGTTTGTTCGGTTGGTAACGAAACGATTGCAGTGCCGTTCCGCGGGCCGCCTCGATACAACCCGAAGAGACGATCAGCTGCCTGGGGAGGCTGGTGGAACGCCGGGGACAGGTCGTCTCTTGCCTCCTCCACGAGGATTCCCGCTGAACTCGACGCCATATTGCGAAGGCCGCAAGGGTCAACGAACTCCCCCTGCAGCCTCGAAAGACCATTCTCGTCCGCCTCATCAAGTATCAGTGACGCGTCCCATCCGAGTCACGAAGACGATGCGAGCATATTAACAGGTAAAACTTAACCGCAAAGGTAAATAAGCTCCGAAGTACCACCCACTGAGCCTCAGAACAATGAATATAGTAGAAGTAGCTTTAGCTCTTCAGACGGGAGCATGTTTAAAAAATAGAGGGTTTTGTTGGCATCCAATAGGCATCGAATGACACCTGACTGAATCTTGAAATTAATCGAACGTTGGACATTAAAACCAAAACATAGCCCTTATACTACCAAATTAAGATGTAAAGACGTATTAAGATAGCAAATTAAGCTTAATTGTCATAATGTAAAGACGTTGCCTGTCACTTATTGTAGGTTGATCTTTAGGTAAACTAAGTCATGGTCAACTTGAATAAATTCAATTTAACTTTCACAATAAACTAAACTTGGAAAAATCTACTTGAATTTTTATTAGAAAATATAAATAAAATCCATTTCAATCTTATTTCATAAAGATTTGCTATAGTAAAATTAATTACTTTAATTTAATTAATTAATTAATTACATTTAAGTACTTCTAAAACAAATGACATAAAATTGACCTTAAACTCTCAAAGTTACATTGAAAAGCAACAACCCCACCCTATTAAAGACAGGATTCCTTCGTTAAGTGAGTCGTGTGACAAAAAATAATATTCCATAGATCACAAAGGTATATAACTACTTCTACTAAATTCAAAGTAATGAGCAGCGAGCACTGTACACGTGTCCGTGCGACCAACAACCATCACCATGCACCGACACCACAAGTCACACCATCGTTGCATGTTCTGTGTAAATGTAATTAATTCTAGATGTTTCCATGTTCCGCTTGTTCGCTTCATACCTTTACGGAACATTTTTGAACTATCCCACTTCTGATTTTCTTGCGTAGGGATGTTTTTTGCTCCTTGTGTGACCCTAATTTTTGAGTTTTTGTTTTAGAAATAACAATGTTTAAATACACTTACAGTGACTAAAAGTTATTTTGAAAATATTTACACATTGTGCACATTGCGCTGTGCATCAGGTAATCTTGAGTACATTTTACACGGCGTATCAGCATGAAGTGATATAAAAAAAAGAGTTTAAACAATACTAAACAAAAATTTATACTATCTATGGCACTCGAGAACAAGAAATATAAGAACGTTATAAAAATTATTTAGCTAAATTAGCGTTTTAATCTCGGTTAAAAGTTTGTGTATGTTTGTTAAGGATCAGTTTAACCGATCTTAAACGGCTAAGTGAACTTTGTTATCATGCTTTATATGGCGCCCATGTTGTCTACTACTAGGTACTATTAGTAGATCATACTACTGTAGGAACATAATTCATTGCAATTATACTTGAATAACAGATTTCGGGTCTAATCGTTCTGGTTACAAGTCGTTAGGATAAATAATATAACGTGAATATAAATTCAATAATTAATAAACGTTAAATTGTAATAATGGATGAACGTTTTGAAACCGCAATCAAGGGGTGAAAGTCAAGATCGTTTTGTGTCCAACGGTCCAACGGCTGTACTGACGGGTTGGGGCTGGCGATGTGTACAGATAAGAGCGCGGGTGACACAAGCGACATCATCTCTGACTCGTCGGGTGTCGGCACCAGCAACTCTGACACCACCACGTGCTCGCTGCAGACCGCCGCGACAGTGGTGTGTCTGACACCTTACGAACCGCTGCCTGCTGCTGCGGCCCACGGGCATCTTCGGCTCAACCAGGGAGACATCATCGAAGGTAACTTCAGTGACAATTTAGATTTTCAGGGCGGCACTTTTTAGGCCGTATTTCTTGCGTGCCATGCGAACAGTTGATGCGATGGTTCACTATTGTCTGATACTAAAAAAACATCACATATTTTTGCTAAAAGAGCTAGCCTGCGCTGAAGGAATAAGCAAAGCAATCATATATAGATCCTCGCATAGTAAAATCTGGGTATATTTTTTTGTCCTTTTAAAAATTGTACCCAGCATGGGTATGAATACTGTGAGTAACCGCGAGGTATTTTTTGGGGATGCGTGGTAGCTGAAAAACCGCGGGGATTTTTCGCAGCCCCGGCTATTTTTAATTCTAATAGTTATACCTAATTGCCTTTTCGTACTGTTACCTGACGACCCGCGTGAAAGCGTCATGAGATCTATTACACTAAACAAGATTTGTTTAGTAAGGGAAGAGGCATGTGCCTAGAAAATAAGTCTGATAAGAACTACTTTACTAACTACCATTTTTTACTGTATTTACATTGATTGCACCGCCGTTACTTGAAAAATTGTGGGTAGGACTTACTAATTCGAGTTTTGACTAACAATATTAATTCAAAGCGATTGAACATGTAATGTCATTAAAACCATCGATCATATTTACCTATTTGTGGAAATTAATCGACTAATAAACACAGATCTTATTTTATAAACACTGTTTTAACATGTGCAATAAAGTTTAAGACACTTGCTTTATTAAAAACTCGCCATCAGTTAAAGCTGTTCACTACTTCAGGAAACGTTCAAACTACCTTAAAACCGTTACCGCACGTGCCAATCGCAAAGTCGTTTAGCAAGCAAATGCGCGCGCATTTCACAAAAAATAGTGGGTAAGAGTTTGGCTTCCCTCGAAGAGCTGAGTTTGGTCCCCAGAACTTATATCTTTTCGTAGTTATTTATATAGATTAAAAACATGCTGGAGGAATAATAAAGGCATGCCTAAGAGTTATCCATAATTTGTTCGGAGGGACGCCTCCACACGACCAACAGACGTGTTAATCTACCAATCCGCACTTGGCCAGCGTGGTGAACTAGTAACGGCCTAAACCTTCTCATTCTACGAGGAGACCCAAGCTCTGTCGGGAATGGGAAAACAATGCGTCCGCTTCTGTGCAGTAACCGGCGCGACAGACGACGGGTTTCTCGAGGGTTCAGTGCGAGGCAGTGGCGCCAGTGGGCTGTTCCCCACACACTGCGTTCAGGAGGTGCGGCTTCGGCAGAACGCTCATCTGCACCAGGTGAGTTTCACTCTCAGTTAGCTGAGGCACTTACGCGCATCAGAAAATAAGGTTAGTCTTCAGTCTAACATATTATCCACCTGCAATTCCACGTTGGAACAACGTTCTTAAGCCCTCTCTCCAACAATATTCTTCGTCTTTTATAACAGAGGTGGCCTATGCCCATCTATAGGACATAAATAAACAAAGCAATAATGAATGACCGAAAATAGTTCGAGTCAGAAATCGTGGAGGTTGATTAGAGTAGGAAAACTAAGAAGAAGGAAAGAATAATTTATTTTTAAATTGCGCCACACAACAATATCACCGACACCACGTATGTTATGTGTGGCACAACCTAGAAAATGCTGCATGCACCAGTGGGAATATACAGCGCTCCCACTGGCACATAATAAAAAGACAAGCCTTGATTAAAAATATTTATTAAAGAGTGTGTCGACAAATTCTGTTTTAGCGATTCTACCACTGCCGGTTCGAAACGGTATTAAAGCTTATGTTAGGCCTACATGAATTAACTTAATTTCAAATGAATTGAAGAGCGTCCACCAATCCGCAATGGACCAGAGTGGTGGATGACAACCTTAACCCCTTCTTATTGTGGGGGAGACACGTCCTTTAGTGCCCGGTAATGGGTTGAAATTGTGATGATGATGAAGATAGCGATGTCAAGTTTCTCATTATTTCCAGGTGCTATCATCAGGACCAATCCATCATTCCCGAGTGACTGGCAGGCGAGAAATGGCGCTAAGCAAAACTTACAGTGCGACAGCTCCCAGGATAAAGAAATCGTAAGTGTTCGAAAAAAAGCTTCGGTAGTAGTTTGAGACTGTGCTGGGGGGGGAGAGGTCTGATTGTTGATGAAGACAGTTTCGGTTTTTAGACTAGGTTCTTTTGTTCATACGTCCCTGTGACCGTGGATAAAACCCACATCTGGATGAGGTTAGAAATCGGAGACCTCATCTTTGCTGTCGGAAGTAATTAGCGCCGCCCAAGAGCATTTAGACTCCCAAAGAACGCACTGGAATTTGTATACCTCTTAAATAACCCCAAATGTTCGCTTTGTGGTAATTCTTAGATTATAGCTGACACAAATAAAAAAACAAACATTTTAATTAAATTAAATTTAAAAAAAGATTTACAGTTTACTTACAGGTTATAGAGCGAAGAATAGATTGTTTAGACTATCGGCATCTCATTAACAAAACAACAACTCATTCAATAAGTACAAACAAAACATTAGATTTACAAACATTAATTTATCTGCATTCTTCGTCTGTACCTCGGATCAGTCGCGAATTATACTTTAACTCAAACAGGCTTTAGTTTCACGAATTATGACGTACGTTATAGTAAAACAGCTGCGAATTTAATGCTGCAAGGAAAAGAAACATGTGCTTATCAAAGGAAATCTTTAGGAGTTTAATGTGTAATAGTGTTTTAAGCCTGAAGTCATTAAGCTTCCGGTCAGTTACTCAAACACTATTTATTAAATGCGGAAGGTACACTTAGACATTAAAATTACAAACATATTTTAATTTCATTAATTTAAAATGCATATAAAAATTTTCGGAACCAACAGGATTTGAACCTGCGACTCTCCGGCAATCGCAGCAAATTCTTTCACTTATATATTCGTACATTGAATGGCAGTCGAATCTACAATGTGGAAGAAAAAACGGTCGACGAAAAATAAGGCTCCCTTAACGATGAGAGATATATGATTGAGTTCCATAGAAAAGTTGCTTATTTGTAATGACTACGTTTTTGCTGACTCTGGGGCTCATGGTCAAATTTTATTAACATCGTGTCCTAAAAATTGGTCCTTACGTCTGGTGACCCAAGAGCTGGCGCTTATTAAGTCAACGGCTAAGTATAGCAATTCAAAGTGGCAATAGCGCCAGCATTTTAGGTACCATGCCCATAAGTGAACAGTTCGCTCGTTATCGTGACCACAAAATACGGGATCCGCACATACAGACACACGGACGTCCAAGACAGAACTTTTTTAAACAATTTTTTAATTAGTTTAAATAATAAAAAGAGATTTAAAAATATCATGAGTGTTAAAAATACAGTTTTTTCTTAACATTTGTCTATTTATATTCACTTATTAAAGCAATGAAGAATAAAAATGTGACATTTTAAGTTGGAGAATCACTCGGTGTGCGTAAACTGACAGTAATACCCACGTCTTCGCTTATGAAGCGTGCAAAAATCTTATTTAACCACAACTTGACCACTCCAGTCGTGCTTTGGAGAGAGCATTACAACTTTCCGAAGCAAGCTTTTTTGTTTTATTTATTTTATTAGGGATAACGGTTTGATAGTCATGCACAAAAACAATATAATAGACGGAGCTTAAAACTAGCTTTCGCTCAAAACTCAGATCATTGTCCTCAAATTACTAAATTTATATAAAACTAGCGGAACATGTGATAAAAATAAACATTTACTTACAGATATGGTAATATGGAAACTAGAACTGTAGTACTACATAGGGCGCGGCGAGGTTTCGGCTTTGTTCTTCGCGGTGCCAAGGCGTCATCACCTCTAATGGAGTTACGACCTTCAGAGCGATGTCCAGCGTTGCAGTACCTTGACGATGTGGACGCAGGTGGCGTTGCTGACCGCGCGGGGCTGAAAAAAGGAGACTTTCTAATAGCGGTGTGTTTAACCTAAATTTTTTTATTTTACCGAAACATCTTACGTGTTTTAAGAGTTAGATGGTAAAGATTGTGTTTTGAGAAGTAGATTATTCTGTTTATTAAACCATTAAACAATATTTGCAGATCAACGGTGAAGACGTGTCGGCTGCATCGCACGAGCATGTCGTAGAGCTCATACGTAGTTCCGGCGCGCTTGTCTCGATGACGGTCGTCTCCCTGCACAGCCATAGTAAGTTATCTCGTATGCATGATTCAGTATGCGCGTTTTAGTTGGCCTTTAAGAATTCAATAAAGTAACGTTTTGGAATTTAATAGTATACTCAGATGACACATCCGTTAAAGGCTCTAAGAGCCAAACTTCAGCCTTACTAAATAAGATTATGATTATAGATTTTGATTTAACCGAGCAAGCGACGTCTTAACTACGCCCATAAACTTATAACCTAAGTAGAACGCATGCCTAAGAACTGATGTTTAGATATATTTATACAAAAACTTCAATCCTCATCACACACAGCCTGTAACGATCCTAATGGCCTGTCCAAACACAGGGTTTGCCCATCGCTGTACAGAAGGAAAAGTATTTTCAGTAGATGGTAGTAGTGCACGGGACGCTGCTGTCCGCTATCTGTTATATTCCCTAAGTCGCTTCGCGCGACACCCGCTGTAAGAGGAGGGTAGGTGCAGTGGCGTTCCTAGGGTATTGAATAAGAGCAAGCCCAGTTACATATAGGACTAATTGGACTCATCATATGGCCTATATAAGGCAGTTCTTGATGTGCCAAATGACAAACATCAACTCACTTTTTGAATTTTTGAAAAACACTACAATTATAGTCCACACGCGAGTTATGATTAGAAATTTCGATAATGAAAGCCTGGCTTTTCGGCTTCTATGGTAGTACCGCCACTGGGTAGGTGACTACTAAGTATATTTTAATCTGCCGTCACCACACGGCACTGAACGGTGGTTGTGTGAAATGTCGATCATCATCATCATATCAACCCATCAGCGGCCCGCTACAAGGCACGGGTCCCCTGAGGAGACCCGTAACCCCGCACGGCCGTAACCCCTTCTAATTGTCGGAGGAGAGTCTCCTCCCACAACTAGAAGGGGTTACGGCCGTACCACACTGACCCAGTGCGGATTTGTGTACTCCACATACCCTTGAGTACATTATGGAGAACATCGTAAAGAAACCTGCTTGCCCGAGAGGGGCATGCAGATTTCCTCACGGTGGGCAGGGTTCTTTAACCGTTGAAGCATTAGATTTTTTTTTTAAAACACACAACTTAGAAAAGTTAGAAGTGCGTGCTGGGATTCGTACTCGGCCCCCCGATAGTAAAGCCGAAGTCCTATCTACTGAGTTATAAGCACTTTTCTTTATAATGACAATTTGGTGACAGAAAAATCAACAATTAATAGTTTAAGTTTATAAGTTCATTTTAAAATCTTAAGAAAACGTTACTTGTATAGACTAATTATTATTATACTAGTTTGACATATTTTCTTCAGTTTATATCGAAACAAAGTAATATAAAAAAACTTCAGCTTAATTATTTGTACATATATATTTGTTGGTTGGTATATTAATTTAATTATTTCTTGTGACTACAGTTAGCAATGAAAACAACACCTGCACTGTGCCGACGAGTAAATCCCAAAATCAGCTGTCAAGTTCAGGAAGACCGTACGCCGCAACCTTGCCCAGAAAAACCGCTGGCGGTATGTACTAGTGCATCGTAATTCTGCAATTAATTCAACAGTAATTAAAATTAACAATATACATCTGCACATTATCCATTCTTTGTTATTAAATATGACTTATTATTTTACAGCATTTAATTATTACACATTCCGCACAGTACCTAATGCAATTCTATGTCATAATTGACTAGATACTAACTGAATTGATATACCATAAATAGTATACATCTGTAAAAAAGTGTCCGCATAAAATAAGAATTTGAATTCAGATATCTGTTTTGTTACTTCGCCAATAAAAAAACTAAACAGCTCTCACAGATTTATACTTATGCGATATATAAAATTAGAATAAGTTCAGTTTAAATTGTCAAGTGACTCGTCAAATGAATACTAAAACATGAAGAAAAATAATTTTAAGTGATTTTGTTTTAATCTATTGCGCATTTTGTGTATAAACTTATAACGAAACGATTTTTGTTTCGTTATAACTATAAGTAATTATAATTAAAAAGCGGACACTCTTTCTTTTAAGTTCAGTATTCTACTTATCATATTAATTATCGTAGACTAACAGCTAAATTGCACAGAAATAAATTGTGCACAATATTATGCACAGGTCGCAGCCCAGCGCCCGCACCGCCTCGTCGCGACCCTCGCACCACACTGAGCGTGGGCCGCGCTAGAGCTAAATCAATGGTTGCTGGGTTAGGTATGTCTAACTCCTCTCAAATAACTACTCACGACTCACTACGCACTCCATTGCCCAAATAAGATCTTATTACAACATAATATTTTCAAATGCATATTAATAAATCTATTCTACCTGTCATTTATTTATAAACTAAAATATAAATGTCTATTTATTTATAAACAAATATTGTCTCTCTTTATCCCTTTTTTTTATTCCACTACAAGTTACAGTTAAGATGGTAGCGGGCTAACCTAAGGGAGTATGGTAGTCGTACCCCTATTCGATTTTAACGCGATATCACACTGGAACACTAATTACTTAGCGGCAGGTCTTTGTCGGTAGGGTGGTAACTGGAAACGGCCAAAGCCTCACCCCAGACCAGAGAAAATTATTATTAAATAGAGGCTTGAAATTTTAATAGAAATAAGAGACGATGAACATTTTATTCTACGTTTTTATTTTATTCTAAATTTCAAATTGGTATATCAAGACGTTTCTGATAAATAAAAAAAAAAAGGCAGAGAATTTTTTAATTTTAATTTTTGGGTTGGTTTAAACTTAACCTTTAATAATTGTTTTATAAATATAACCTAAAATAAACTATTTAAAACTAAATAATATCTAAAACGTCCTCGAAACCACCGCAGCGAGGCACAATTCCTAAGAGGCAGCATTGCCCCTTTGAATGGCCAAACTAATTCGTTGGCCAAGGTAACTGCCCGCTCTAGAATCACCGGTAGACTCGATAACCCTTTTCGATAATTCTTTGAAAAGGGCTCTTGCCTCCGGACCCCACGGTCCCAAAGTCTCTACTCCAAAAGGCACAAAAATGAAGCTGCTATCCAGGTTAGGTTGGCTTAAAGCATATAAATATCACTTTCCTTTTCACTCCTGTAAAGGACCGCTGACATTTGACATGAATAGACCGGTGACGATATAACCTATATACGAGTATATATGAAAGTCTAGATGCAGTATATTAGTCTAATACTGTTTAAAATGTGTATTCACAGAAAATGGAGGTGAAAAGGAAGAAAGCTGTGAACCTTTAAGCGTAGCTGGCAAGTCGTCGTCTGCTGAATCAGTGCAGTTACACGGTAACAGTAATAGTAAGTCAAGTCCTGAAGTAAGAATCTTGAGATCTAAGGCGTGGACGGAACTATGCTCAGTCAAACTTAATGTGAACAGAAACGAGACAGATTTGAGAAGTTCTCATAAATTTAAGTTTGAGGAAAGGCTAAACACGCTTTATAGAACTGTAAATAAATAGATCCTTACTTATTAGTAACAAAAAAAGTGTTTTTGTTTGTTTATCCTTCCTTTACGCCCTAACTAAGCAACCAATTTTATATATTTATTTACACCACCAAAAAAAAATTGTTTACAAAAGGCGGAATTTATGCTAAAGCGTTTTCTACCAGCCAACCTTGGGACGAATAATAATGGTAACAGCTGGTATTGATATAAAACCTTCCAAACATTTTGTTATTAGGTGGTACACCCATGTCTGGTACGCCGGTAGCGCCTCGAACTGCGTCGATACGCGCGCGGCCCGTTTCCGGACGCATTACAGCTGCCGAACTCGAAGAGCTGTTCCAGAGACAAGCGGATGCGGATAACACGTTAGTGTGCTTTTATTTTTGTTTGCACAATCCATTTAAAATTTGGCACAACACTTTTAACTTTGAGGAAGATTTCCAGAAAGCCACTAAAAAATTTAGATAGACATTATCATAGTTATATGAACAATTAATTATAACGTGCTATAGCGCCAATATTTTAATTCCTCGCGATACAATGGACCACAGATTGCAGAAAAACCTGCAGATGGCGCTAAAGCCAGGAATAACAAGGAACGCAGTTTTTGCGAACTAAAATTGTGTATGGTGTCTATTTAAAAGTCAGACACGTCAAGGTCAGTGTACGGGAGCTATGGTGATACGCTCGACCGTAACAATAGGAAGATCTTCCTCCGAGCGGGTGACCTTGCTCGGGGCCGAGGTCCTACTATTCATCTTTGGAAATTGTATATATGGTTAAATTTGGGAACACTTCGCTAGCGCGATGCAGAATCTTTGTGGCGCCATCTAGTTTGATAATGTGGAGACCGCTACATCAGCAATAAATCTTTATAAATGCTTACCAAAATATTCCACCCGTTTTTTTATTTTCAATTAATTATACCCTAACCTTCCTTAACGAAGTTTTACTAGGAAAACGCTATTTTATACAGGAGCAGTATTGGCGCCATGATGACGCGATCAGCTTTCCAAAGTGGTGCGGGACCCTCACCGCCTTGTTCGCCCGCTAGACCCCCAGGAAAAGTGTATGCGTCCGTGGCGGAGATGAAACGGAATAAGGGGAAAGTAAGTTGTATTTCGGTAGATTTTGACGAAGACTTAATTGTTAGAAAATAAATATGTATTGACAACACATTAAACATCAGATTTATACAGACTGGTTTATGGAATGTGCATAGAATATTCTAACTGTACCGTGTTAATAAGAAAAGATAATTTCCAGAATTCCACTTTCGTGAGAAAAAACAAGAATAAGACATAAATTTCTATTAAGATACCTATTTTTTTGACATATTTTTTTTATTTCTGTTACATCGAATTTTATAAATTATAGACATTAGAAATTTTCTCTTGGTTTTAACCTTTTAATATTTTTGTATTTCAGTTCTGGAGCAAATCTTCAGGCTCCCTTCGACGCGACTTTCACTCGACGCCTGACTTGGCAGTCGAGCTCGCTACACACCCACCGAGGACGCGATCTAGTGAAGACGTACATGGTAACTACCAAACAGTACTTCCATAAAGAACCCTTTTTTAACATCCAGTATAGGACTCATTTTAAGTGACTAATTTCTCTTGATTATGCTAGAATCACAGATTTAAGTACACACACTAACCGTGTTTACGACTAATATTAAAGAATCAAAAACGACTAAACTTTATTAGTGTGTCTCGAACAGGTGGTTAATCACTTCATTCCATTTAGCAGTTGACAGTAATTATTTTACCTCTAATTTTCTAAACTTTTAACATAAAATGAGGAAAATGGGAAAGTTGGTGTACTAGCAACGTTACACGGGTCTGAAGTGAGACGTGCGTGGGGTGTTTTTACTGTTTTGGACACAATTGGTTTGGTTTGGTTCTGTACGTTCTTCTTTGTGTAGAATCAAATTTATTATTGATAACTGCAGGTTCACAACGAGGTCCACCACCTGCGGAAGCCCCGCCGCCGCCCCCAGACGCCCCGGCGTCGTCGTTCCGGCCCGCCGCTGCAGCCAAGTTGTATGCGTCGCCGCGGGATCTCGCCGCCGTCGCCTACCGCTCCGCCAATAACAACGAACATACGGTACGTATTTCTCCTAATTTAAAAATAAGCTACATCTTTACTGTCCACTGTCCGTTTTACTGATTGCTTCCTACGCTTAGGTTGCCTGTAAGAGATTACTTTAATTGATAAGTTCGCCTTTGCACCCAAACACAAAAAGATAAAACTACAGGTGACACCTGTGCTTTTGTCTTTTTCTTATTTTTTTTTATTATTCTTTACCTCGTGCTTAGATTTGTTATTTTGTTTTTATTATGTCCTTCATAGGTAATTAAGTTTTGTGTTAATGTTAATGTCCTACTTTTTTATTTACATTCTTGTGTTGTTATTGTTTAGACGCGAGAATTTGACGACGACGATGATTTCGCTTTCTTTCTTTGCGCGTAGTTTACAGACTTTGTAAAAGATTCTATTTTTCTCTTCTTGGATTCATATCATTCTAAATTCAATTTGATCCGAAGATAACAATTAGGATTTAGGTGATTATGCAAGGAGCTCGATACATCAATAGCAATAGTTAGTACAAGCCTCAAAACCGAATATCATCTTAAGACGGCCTGACAATTGTTATTCTACAAGAAATTCGACGTATTTCACGCTTATTTCACGTTTCTAAAGTACGAAAGATCCAATTAAGAAATACGATCATCTTTTTCTATTGTGCTTAAAATCTGTCAAAGATGCAAAATAGTCTATTTTAACCAACACTCTTTTATGTGATCTAAGCATTCAGCTGTGGCAGCAACCGATTTAATTGGGGCATGGATTGGCAGGCCTATAGTTTCCAAGAGTCCAAATTTTATTTTTAGAAGTTAGACGGAATTAAAGACATTTTATATTTATTTATGTTACTCCTCAGTTGCGCAAAGCGGGTCCGCTACGCTCGTGGTCCGGGCCGGCGCGAGCGCACTCTGCGGATGATGCGTCACATCAGTACGCACAGCCTATAAACCTACACAAAGGATTTTTGCGGCAGGTGGGTTCTTCACTTGCTTTCATCATCAACATATCAAACCTTTACCGGCCCACAACAGGGCACTAGTCTCCTCCCACAATGAGAAGGGGCTAAGGCCGTAGTCCACTACCCTGGCCCAGTGCGAATTGTTGGACTCCATACACCTTTGAGAACAGTGAAGAACTCAAAGTTGACAGTTAAATCAAGTGATATTTTAGTATCAAAACAATTGATATTTTTATTGCTTAAAACGCTCATAAATTAGAAAAGGTAAAAGTAGAGTGGAATTCGACCTCGAATCGAAGTCGAGTTAGTTTAGCTTAGCGAATTGTTTACCTACATTTGTGTTATGTAAATGGCCTTTTAGTATTGTTTAGTATTATATTCATACCACCGTGCCGTTTGTTGCCAGCGCTATTTATATACACGATTTCATTTGCCTCACCTCTAAAAGGACTTAAATAGACAATATGCATGTCTTCTGACTTGGTAAACCAATTCCAGAACTCGACCCCAGCGCCCCCAATCCCTGAACCCGACTACAGCATGTCAGAGTCAGATGACGACACGGCGCCCAAACCTAAGAGTGAGCCTGCACCCGTCGCGGAAACCAGCGCCAACAGTAATACCAGGTAATATATGTGGCAAATGTTTTAATAGTTGGCAACCTATAAACAAACTTGATAAAGCAACAGTATTACATTCTATGTATGGATATTTTATCTTGGTAAAACAAAAAATATAAGAAACCACATTTTTATCTGGGCTTCGGTTTCCTGATTACGTGAGCCTATAATAATTCTAGCCCTGAACTGGACACTGGACCGCCATAATCAGTCTCAGATTACCAAGACCTATTTCTACTTTTACGGAGCTCGAGTGAAATTGAATTCTCGTGGGCTGGTGAACTTACAACTCTCTGGTTTTGCTGTCCATCTATTTCCAGGAGCTGGAACGAATGAAATTGAACTGAAGAACAATCAAGTATAATATTCTTGAATATATACCATAGACAGTTCAGACCAAGGTTAAAATTCTAAACTTCCAAACGGAAGGTCCCGACAGCTTTTAAAGATTCTTCTTACAATCGAGAATATATCAAAAGATATTCCAACTACTAAAACCAAAGTTAAGCGGCGTCCTAAAGCTCGAGGGCCTGACTCATAGTTTTCCAATAAAAAAAGTCTACTGTTATATTATAAGCATAAATGCTTTTATATTTGTGTAACATTCTAACCTTTACATTCGGATTTCAGAATTGTACCAATTTATACAACAATTTATGAAAATGACGATGCGGAGTTCAATTAATATTTTAAAAGATTGCATGTTATTCTAAAGGTATATTTATGTGAACTATTAAATTTTGGGTTAAGCTGTGTCCGTGTCCATTGGGAAAATGTTTGTCTTAACGTTGCCATCAACTTTTTTATTGTCATTAGCTGTTTAATGTGGGAAATTAACTTCTTTACCCCTCTCCAAATAAAAGACCCGTTTTGGTATCAGACCAGCATTAGATAAGCCATAAAAGAGGTTATAATTATGAAAACTTTATCTCTACTATTCCATGGAAAATCAACAATGTCTTTTTATTACTGACGTTTCTGTTATTTTACCTATTTAAGGCTTTTTTCGTTTTAATGTTCATTTTATGGTTTTTTATGTTGATCGCCATGTTATTTACTCTTCCTAACGTATGTAATGTTACTGATAATCACCCACGGCTTCGCAGAAAAATATTGTCACCTTTTAACCTAATGCTTTTCCCTTACAAGTTATCACGAGGAGATTTCATAAACATTCGATATAAAATACTTATATAGACTCCCCATATTATTCTAACGAAGATTTATATATTTCAGCGGCAGCAGCACTGGTTCAAGCTCAATGCAGCATTCATTCTCCGTGGACGAGATTCAAAAGATCCGGACTCGCTTGAAATCGTCCAAATCCTGCGGCGACGAACTAGGCGGCGTAGAAAGAGATGACGGAGACAACTCGTCGTCTGGAGTCTCGTCAGACCAAGAGGCCCAAGCAAGACCACCTAGACGAGACAAAGTGTCCTTCTGCGCTTCGGTTACAGTAAAATCTTCCAATGACGTCATCAGTACCGAACCTGTTCACAGCTCCTCAGAAAGTTTAGCGACTCCCCCACCGCCTATGCAACGGCATAATTCCTTAACACGTAAGAGGGCAACTGCTGCACTTTTGCGAGGAAGCGTAGGAGGCGCTAGGGGGAGATCGGCAGCAGAAAGACTAGGTGTCGATATCGATAAAGCTCCTGGGAGACGAGGTCGAGCCGCCGTTTCCCTAGCTGAACTTCCCCCGCCCCCTGAAGAGCCGGCTCCATTACCCGGTGCGGAAGGAACCGCGCCGGTTCTAGCCCCACCTCCTCAATTTAGTGACCGCGTGAGAGTCGTCGCTGCTCTGCCCAAATTAGCCCACCTGCAGTGAGCTGGCAACCACGAGCGAATCGCCCCATAAGCAAGGGTAACTGCGATGCGGTGATTACAACCTCCGAAAAATCTTCGACAGATAAATTATTTATGTATGAGAATATCGGTACGAAATAATGGTCATCATATGCAGTCGAAGGTCATTGACCAATGATATAGGCAATCAGCATTGAGATAATTGTCGTCCTTGAATAACTCCGCAAGGCTCAAGCACAGCTTCTATACGCTCACCACAAAAAAAGATCGAGAACGCTATAGCATACATGTAACTCATTTTTGATTCCTGTGACAGCCATGCTAATAAGGCCAAAAGAAACTTAAGATCCGCTTTAATGTTCACCGAATCGGCTATTCGGTATGTGTGATGTGCTTAAGCAGTGCGTCGTAAGTCAGTGATGACCGTAAAGGTGTCCATTACGTACTAATTTTATTTCTGGTGGCCGAAGTATGCTCTCGATATTAAAAGTGATATCTATTGCATTTTTGTCAAGTGTGAAATATTTGTAGTGCTTTCAAAATTAATGTAAATGAATCACTAATTTAATTTCATCACATTGTAGAAGTAAGATTAAAAGGTGTGACTGAACGCATGAAAGGTACATAGAAAATTAGGGAATTGAAAATGTGTATACTCTTTATTCCGGATAGAAAATTAGTATGAAATGCTGATTCTGTGTGACATTGATATAGTATGTGAACTCCCACTAAGTAAACCATATGACCACAAATTGGCTTTAAGTTTAATACAAATATCATATTCCAGAAGTTCGTCAAATCCGTAAAAAATAAATACATATTTACGGATAGTTTGAGCGGTATTTAGAACTGTATCCTTATTTTTAGATTTCAATCCTTGGAAACGTCGATGGGATTTTAAGTATAGATGCACTATCAAAGAAAAATGGACTTAATTTTTCTGGTTTTAAATGCACATCTGGGTTACGGGATTCGAAGCATTGTTTTCATATCGTGGATATTTTATTAATGGTAATGCCTTTGTTTAATTAGATATGTATCAAAATGACCTAAAGGCTAACGTAGTGGAGGCTCATTGTTCGGTTGCCAACTCTAGAATCCATGATGTTGTGTGGAACGACCCCACACTTCCTTTGCCTTATAGGAGGGTTCATGAAACTACTACTTTTCTGAAATACATAAATGTGTAGTTGTCTGGAGAAGCTCGCTAGGTAGTTAATGCCCTGTAGGTGGTAGGTTCTTTATAAAATTTTCTACGCGGGTGTTTTTCAAAATTAAGAATTATGTTTATTGTACCTTGCCATTATAATTCATCGGTAGATACTAAAATCCTATTTACGCTCGTGAGGTGCAATCTTAAACTAGGGGTACTAAACTTACCATTCATAGACGAAATAAAGAAGAGTTACCTTCAAATCGAGCTCACTTTAAGTCACAAGTGCCAACTTTGAAGAACTACGGTCTGATTGCTACAAACCTTTGAAACTTAAACTTAAACCAATATTTATTGAAAGAGTTTCATAAAGTACCATTTTAAAATATCCTTATCCATGAAAATCACACGATGCACCTATACCTACACATATTAAGTTATATTGTGAACTATATTTGATGGACATTGTTATTATCTTATGGGTCGTAGTATACATTCTGACTTTGTGCACTTTCGCCGTAGTGTAAAGCCGATCCGAACCGAGCCGAGCCACTTGCAACGTATTATTCATATACAATTGGAAATGAGAATTCGCTGAAGAGATGTCTCCCAGGGCGCTTCTGAATGACCTTACATTATTAACTTCTAACACACACGTTCATTTTTCTTAGAAGGTACGCTCTTGGCGATATCTAGGTAGTTGTAACTATCCAGAGAGAAAAGCTTCCGTCAATGGGCGATCTGCCATACGCTCTGGTGCTTTTGACTCTTTCTTAGGCATCGACGTTAAAAATAAAAAAAAATGTACATTTATCAATATATAAATAACAAAATGTAGGTCACAAATTGTAATAAAGTTGGGTTGAAGTTTAAATGACATATAGAATACCCATTTCCAATAGTACAATGTGCTGATTTGCAAAACAAAGAAGACGAAAATATACGTTGCTCGCGGCTTATCTTGAAATACGCATCAGCTTTAGCGTGAGCTGTGACGCAGTTCTTATGTGGAAAAGAAAACGCGTAGCAAGCGTGAAAAATAAACTTTTACAATCAAATGACTAAATGAAACCAAAGATTTATAGTATTTATTGTTGAGGAGTTAACATTGATATAGTTGAAGCTAATTTTTATACATTCCCTTATTAAATATAGTATTATTATTATTATTATATTATGAATATACAATATGTATGTCCTCTGAACATTATCGATTGGAATATATGGTTACCGAAATAGATTGCTGGGCTTACGCTACCATTCTTTATCTCTGCGGACCAAAAGACAATTCTTTTCACTTTACCCAAAAATATATCTACTGCTATCGGTTTACGGTATTTGTCCCTCAGTACTCCCAACATAGCCAGCTGCAGTGCGCGCTGGGCAATCTGTTGGAATAAATATTTTGGTCGACATTTACGCCGCATATACTCTATTACAATAGGAATACATATTTGTAAAGAATTCCATATTTATAAAGAATTCCATATTTAAGATTTGGGAAATTGACATTTCACTTGTTATAACCCAGTTTAATCCTTCTCTCAGATTACTTATTGAAGCTGTTTTAAGTGGTTTAAATTGGCCTTTCTTGTACTTTCATTAATAACTTCTAAAGCTTCCAATACCACTCACCATACTGTACCTGCTCGAACGGGAATGACTTGGAGTTAGCGTAGCATTTAATGCCAATGAGTCAGACCATCAATTTTCGTTACGAAATCCCAACAATTATTTTCGATGCCCTTGTATCATCGATATGTTTCTATTTAGTCTCCGATGTGTCAAAATCTTCCCCAACTGTTGCTAGAGATGTATTTATTTTCAAATTCTACTTTATCCCATTATGACCTTTTAAAACGCAACCAAGTGCCATCGTGTCTATGATTTTATAATATTTTTTTAAATAATATTATATAATTAATATATTTGTAAATAGTTTAACGAGAGCTATAATTCGAAAATGTAAAAAAGAGTGGACTGTAATATGCTATACACAAAATATGTCCGGCCAACAAAGAACGATATATTATTATGATATTATAATCGCGATAAATATAAATATAGTTGGTTATAAACGAATTCTATTATATGTTAAAATGAAGAATAGCCAGTTATGAAACATTTGCGCAAACTTTTTTATTAAAATCCAGGCGTATATTTTAAGCTGGAGTTTGAAATTTATGCCGAGATTCATAAATAAAGCACAAGTGTATCATTCAACGTTTTTCAAGGCATTTGTATGAAAAAGGCAACTAAAGCTATGAAACTACTCAATACTAAGGCTGGCTAGCCTTTGAAAGCTCCAAAAATATTTGAAAAGTCTGACTTTCTTTAAAGTTTTGAAAATGGTAAATAGCCAGTCAGTTAACAAACAAATGAATTGCAAAACGGTTTATTCATTAATTTCATTCGTCCATGAATATATTGAGAGGTCCACTCTTGTGACGCTAGGTATTGGAATTCATGCAACTCGTCAAGGTGCAAGCCGGCAACTTGAATGTGTTCACATTGAACTTAGTGCTCATTCAATGCTTTAGTGCGTCATCCGTTCCATTATAATGTAATTATATATTAGCTCGTATCTAGCGTGACGTGATTCCAAACAGCTATTTATGAATGAGGATTTTTGATTACGAACCTAGATTTTCAAGTACCTATCTGTCAAAACCTATTCGCAGTTGGCCAGTGTAGAGAAGAGATCCGAGCCCTATAATGGCCGGGTGATGAGTATTACTGTCAGCCGTCGTCGATTCACAGATTTGACGTTTGCAGACGTCTCAGGGTGTAATCGTTAACAAATACATGTCCAAAAAGATACCTTTATCCACAAATGGACAATTTCAGGAATTTCACTGCGTTTGCACTGCGTAAGTATTCAGCTAACTGAGATCTGCTGTTTTGTCTAACGCGAGATTTCAGCTGTTGCTAGATACCACTGTAGGTACTGCCAAGCGATTTACCAAGTAGGTTTCTGGGTCAATATAACCGCCGTATACCTAACAGGTTAGCCCGCTATCATATTACACTGCATCATTTACCTTCAGTTGAAATTGCAGTTTAGGGCCACTTCTAGGTCTGCAAAAAATGCAATTTTCTGTGCTGGGTAGCCTATTGTTGGGATGGATACTACTTTTGGAATGTAGCATCCGTTTATTGTTTCTCTAAGTTAGGTAGTGTTTATGGATGAGGACCAAATCTTAGTAAACGATATTTACTTACAATTGTGTATTCTGCTGTAAATAAGGTTGTGCAACGGTAAAAATTACGGTCCTGATCCTTATATTCACTGTGCTTAATTTCTCACCAGATTATTGAAAAATTCTAGTGCAGTTTAGCTGTTACTTTAAATGTCGCTTCAGTAGTTAGGTTCTCTGTTGCATGATAGTTGATTGACCCTGATTAAGTCATTCATAGCTGTTCGAGATCGCGTTACAATGATAAAAAATCTTACGAATATATTTAACACCAATATTAATGTTTTTATACTCCAATTATTTGCTTGGGTAGATTTAGAAAGCGTGCTGCGAGTTTTCATAAAAATGAAAAGAGGCCCTTTTTCACTATGACGGTGATAATTCCATTTGTGACGTCAACTTGAAGTGTCAAGTCAAGCCTCAACAAGGGTTGTGAAGGTGACGCCAAAAATTGCAGTCAAAGGTATCAAAGTGAATAAGGGCATAGGGAATTAAGGACGTGTTGAATCAATTTTCTTCGTGAAAGTTTATAAAACTGTCCCACTGCGTAAGATGCGCTAGTCCTAATAAAATTTTCTCTCTGATAGCAAAATACTTTAAAACAGTGGTTACTAGATAGCTGATATATTCATCAACTAACGTCTGTAACGGACGCCTAAACTTTGAAACTTATTTAGGGGTGATCGGTCTAACATGGATTTTGAATAGCATAACGCGCAGCTAAGCTTTCTTAGTTTAAAGTACACACTGCCTATCGGCCAATGAAATGCAGCCTTTATCGCAGCTATTGTAATCTAGCACTTATTTCGAAGAGCTAAAGTCCACATCGGCCTGGATGTATTGCAATAATTAAAACGTCGACTCGGTGGCGTTAGAATTTAGGAATTGCCTGTGGATGGAATTATCGTTTACATAATATTCTAGTTGAGTATGCACAAGGCTGGGTGTAACTTATTCATTTTTTAACTTCACTTTTGATAACTCTTATACAGTATTTAAGATTTAGAGAGGATTTAGACATAAGACTGCCGCGGTTGAATGGTTTAAAATTTTTGTAACTTTAATAGACTTAACGTGAGAATTGATATAGGGGTAACATAGTCGGCGTAGACGGTCCAACCTTGTGCGTACTCAGGGTAATCTTAGCCAAATTCTAGCAAATTAATATCTAGCTCGAGTCGAGTATTTTAGCGGGTTGCCGTAGTACCCATTATATATTATTAGCACAATCAAATAATTTCTAATAATTATTATCGGTGTATTATTATTATTATTATTGAGTTATAGTCTTCTTGTCATTAATTTAAGTTGTATAAATGTATTGTCTACTTAAGGCATAGATAGGTAGTGGTAATTATATTAGGGCAATATGATGATTCTAGATTAACCAAGTGGAGAAGTCGTCGGGAATGTCTTGGCATAACGCATAGTTTTCACTTCAGAAGTAAACCTTGAATCCTTGAAGCTGGTTTAAAAGTGGTGCTATCCTTTTCACAATATTCTTAAAACGAAAGCATTATTTTTATACCTAACAATTTTCATTCATTCGGTAGATGTCGTGCTATCTCATTCGGACTTTTATAAATCCATTCTTTAACAGCGCGGATAATATAACTGATTTAACTAAAGTTCGATTTTTAAAATTTTATATTTATGTAGACATCCTGCCTGATTTTATTTTCTCGTTTGAAGAAGGTTTGTGTATTATGTTAACTTGTTTTATAAATTCTGAAGTGTATATATTGCGGCCCATGCCAGGATGGTCCCTATACATTTTGTATAATATATACCAACAATTGTGTTTAACGTTTCATTTGAATCTCAGTATCGGACGTGTAACTACAACTTGGTATAATTTCAAATGAAAATTAAATGTTTCATCACTATTACAGTCTTTTTATTTAATATCCTCGTCATCATCACATCCCCTGATTGACGTCCTTGGACATACTCGTAGAAGTAGGATATCGAAATTCCGAGTACTACTAGCCGATACCTGAGAATCTTTTGATATCGTAAGTTTAATCTTGTCTCTCCACTCCTTGGAACTCTAACGCCAAAAATGTACTCGATGGATTTTAATGCTTTCACCTTCAATTGAAGAATCATCATCATCTTTATATCAACCCATTAGCGGCCTCCTCCTACAATGAGAAGGGGTCAAGGCCGTAGTCCACCACCCAGTGCGGATCGGTGGCCAATTGAAGAATATCTGGAAAAAAGCTTTTGTTTTGTTTTATTTTATAATTTAATGTATTAATTTTAATTTTTCATTGTTTTGTTTTCATTATCCATTTTTATTTTTATTTTACCTTACTATCTGCTATTTTATATATTTTGTTTCTATTCCTATGGGTTAAGCCTGAAATAAATGAATTTTAATTTAATTTAATTTAAATGAAGGTGAAAGCTGTCTGTTTCCATTGTCTTCTCTGGCGGAGCGCTGTAGCCGTGTAAGTGGGAGGTATCAAGTTCGATCCCTGGAAGCCGGCAGGCGCAATTAAGGAATTGTGTAATTTCTGTATTTATCTAGTGTCGTCTGATGTTTTCAGCCGTGGCTATTAGTAACTTTCTATTATTACAGTATTTTCGTGTGATGCTGCGTAGAAACCGATTATTTATGGGTTTAATTTAACTGCCATAAACTTAACAGGTCAGCCTACTTCAATCTTAGAATGCAATGGCTCTTTCCACTAATTGAGATTGCAGTCAAGCTTACATGTAGAACCAAAAAAAACAATATACATAACTAGTTCAGAAAAACTCAAATTCTAGATGTGTTAGATAAAAATCTACCGACTAAATAAAAGGGTTTTGACAACCTGTCAGGTTTTCGAAGAGGTCTGGTCTGGTGAGGCGTCTGCCGTGGCTAGTTACCACCCTGCCGGCAAAGACGTAGCGCTAAGCGATTTCGCGTTCCGTTACGATATTGTCAAAACTTTTTATTATATTTTTTATAACACTCTCGACTGCAATCTCACCTGATGGTAAGTGATGGTGCCGTCAAAGCCAAAGTCAAAAATATCTTTATTCAAGTAGGACCATTTGTGGCACCTTTGTGACCTTTAGGTGGCACTTTTGATAACCAAATTCGTAAACTTAAAACTAAAGCTACGAGGGTTCCAAACGCGTCATGGTCTAAGAAGAAGCCCACAACAAACTTGACGGGTGTTTTTTTTTTCGTTATCACCATCTCACAATGTCATTTAAAATTATTAGAAGAGCAACCTGGTTATATTCAATAATTAACACCCAAGCTTTTTCATCGATTACGTAGTCCTTTATACTATAATAAGACTTTTCTATAAGCTTACGTTTAATACGAACTTTGAACCTTTTAAGAGACGTCTCTTAAAAGGTTGGTAGTTTATTGTAAAATTGTATGCAATTTCCTTAAAAAGAATTATGAATTTTATGTAACCTAGTATATTGCACTGTAAGTTTATTCTTACTTCTAATGTTAAAATTATTGCAGTCACATTTTTTCTTTTATTTAGAAAAGTTTTTATGAACGTACATTAAATTATCAAATATGTACTGACTATACACTTGTCATTATTTTAAAATCTTTAAATTTATCTCTCAATGACTCAGATGGTTACAGGCTAACCTTTTAGGCATTTATATTGAACCCTCATCAGTTAGTTTCACGCGTCATAACACCGGATTCGCTAACCATCTAACAGGTTAGCCCGCCACCATCTTAGACTGCATCATCACTCGCCACCAGGTGAGATTGCAGTCAAGGACTAACTTGTAGCGTAATAAAAAAACCACAAAGTATTGCCCCATTAATTAACTGCACTAGAAAAAAAAAACAATAAGCATTCTCTAGCGGACTTCTTTGTCGGTTGGGTGGTTACTAGCCGCGGCCGAAGCCCCCAAACCAGAAATTATAAATTCCCAAATCTCCCTAGAGCGTTCCGTTACGATGTCGCGTAGAAATCGTAACGGAACGTGTCGATTAGAGGTAAGGTTTAATATAACTGACATATCACTTATCAGCAGGTGAGGTTGCAGTCAATGACCAACTTGTATTGGGAAACAAAAAAGGGTGATTGAGGTAGTAAAAGATATACTTTTCATATCCATTTATTTAGTAAAATAAATTACTAACTCGTGAAAATTTCTTATGCTTATCGCCAAACATAAGTAGCTGATAAACTCGACTTCCTTATAGATTAAGACTAAAATTAAGGCAATTACAGTAGTGATCTTATCAGTAGAAGGACGGATAGTAATCACATCGGTTACACTTAAAGACATTTAAAAATGCACCTTATTCGCTGGGCTTAAAGTCCAAATATAAAGTCACATCATCTACTTTGCTAAGTCTTCGATAATCCACGGTTTCACCGCACATCGGACATTTTCCTTTCTCGCGTAGAATTCTGAGAATACAATTTTTGTGTTATGAAATCTGAAACTAGTTTTTACGTGATATTATCATATCAATAATAATTTTAATGTAGATAATGAAGCAATTCGCTTCATTAGAGTTTTATTATTAAAGAGTATCGGAAAATATTTGATAATCTTTACTTTTCCTACTTTATTACCTATTATATAATATTATATTTATGAAAGTTTGTAAGGATGGATGTTTGTTAATCTTTGGGGGCGTTCATAAAATACGTGAGATGTTTAAGGCGGGGTCTCGGCAAATATCACGCAATTTTTTATGTGAAATTTTTATCACACTTAAAATAAACTTTCAGCAATATTGATTAGTCTTAACTAGTCGTACGTAAAAGCACGAAGCAATGTTTTTTTTTCTTTTTACAATAACAATCCGACGCGTTTACGTAAGAATCCCATATTTAGAAAAATCTCACATGCATTGGGGGATGGGGCAGTAGGTTGAACAAAATCTTACGACATTTCACCAGGGGGGGAGGGATGGACAGAAAATTAAAAAAAAAAAACACCTCACGTAATTTAAGGACGCCCCATTTCACGCTTCCTATTTCACTGAAATTTGGAATGGAGGTAGACCTTTAAGCCTTTTATTTATTCCTAAATTTGGAATGGAGGTATATTATACCCTAGATTAACACAAACATTATCCCGGAAAAATGACAAACCAAAAAAATGCGGCCACGGGCACTGTTGCTAGTCTACCCATTTACTCCTTTTTCATAGTAGGCAAGTTTTTTTTTTGCTATGTACAATGTAGGTAATTAGTACTCGCATTTACCTACACGTAATTAAATAATAAGGTTTCCTAAATACACATAATATGTACTTTTAAGCTGAAAGTCCGTGGTAGATATATTATATCTAGTCATTCTATTATATCTAGTAGTGCTGTATGACTGATTATCGTAATGGCACTATACAGAATTTGTAATTCTATCGCATAATTTTTTTTTTTTATGAATGTAGGTTAAATTAATTGCTGGTGTGTCTTATGCATAAATAAATAAATAATTAAGCGTCAAATGTTAAACCAAACATACAGCTATTATTTATTTGAAAGTAATAATTTTACTACTGTTAATTTGAAAAAGCTTGGCCGTAAGTAGGTAAAATGTATAACTTATTTGTACTTACAATAAATATATATATATAGGTATAGAAAATGGCGGACAAAATTATCTATATAGCTCATGTTGCCCTGGTCTAAGAAGTCCACATATTTAAGATGTTTTTTTTTTAGGTACTTAAAAAAACACTTACTCTTTGAATTCAGACAAAATGGCGGGAAAATCACACTCAGGGCAAGCCGTTAAATCATCCTTGACTATGTGCAGACCCTGGAAATAAAATTTAAGTTTATACAAAAACAAATTTCGATGTAGATTTAAATTCCTTAACACTTTAATGGTAACCTTCTACTATGGTTTTGTATACTGAAAAATGATCTAACAAAAATTTATCGACCTCATTGGTGCAGTTTTGAGCGTTGTGATCTTTTAAGTAAAAGCCCCCGAGATTCGAACCCTGATAATTCCTGATTTTTTTCTAATCTGGACTGGTGGGAGCGGCCGTGTCTAGTTATAACCCTACCGACAAAGATGGCCGCCAAGCGTTCCAGTACGATGTAAAAACCGAAGATAAAAATAGCAGTGTAGAAAATGCTTAGCATTTATTTCGCCTTTTGTACATTGTTTTTTTCTAGTGCAGTTCGTTAATGGGCAATACCTTGTAAATTCTTCTTTTTTAGCTTTTTTAGCGGGCTAAGCAGTTAGGCAGTTATATTGAACCCCTGTCTTTGTCGGTTGGGTGGTAAATAGCCACGAAGCCCCCCCAGCAGACCAGAGAAAATTCGGAAATAATAAATTCCCAAATCTCCCCTGCTGGGAGTTGAACCCGGCACCTCCCAGGTTAGATTTATTTTTTGCTTAATTTTTTTTGATAATCCGCTTTCTATTTGCAAACCAATTCGAAATTTAAATAAAACCTTCGATTTGCTACCTCTGAGGTTGCCATGCTATGGAGTAAAAGATTTTCCCATTTTTAAGTTACTCGGAAGATATGAGTTTGCTGTGTAGTTTATTTGGCCGCTAAACCATGACATACATGGATTTTTATACAACTAATAGCGGACCCCAGCGCCATCTGTCGGGCTGATTTGTGAATCTAAACCATCCAGGGTGCCACCCAAACGCATACCAAAATTCATTCAAATCGGTCCAGCCGTTTAGGAGGAGTTCAGTGACATACACACGCACACAAGAAATATATATATAAAGATTGACGGCCGCTGCTCTCATGTATTGAGCCAGTACAGCATTTTCAGATGTTGTCAACATAATGCTTCAATTTCCAAGCATGTTTGAAATATAAATTTTACGAAGATCTCACCGTAGCAAGACAGAAGGGCACGTCGGCTTCACACCGGGCGCAAGTGAGCTCGGCGATGGGCAAGTCCGCGCCGCACTGCGGGCACGGCGTGGCGGGCTCAGACGGCGCGTTGTCGCGTGGCGGGTGACGCACTACAGACTCGATCTTCTTCACATATTTGGGATCGATCTATATCAAATTAATGGAATACCTTTTTTAAAAATTTACTATTATAACTCAAATAAAAACATGGTGACGTTTTCAGGCTATTTGAAAATTGTCTTATGATTTTCTAATCTAATCTCTCATGATTAAAATAAAACAAAGTTACCTGCTCCCGGTACTCCGGCTGCATTAGAGCGCGCGCCCACTGGTGGGCTTGGTGGCGCAAGCCCGCGCGCCCGCACTCGATCACCGTCGATGTCAGGATCGACACTTGATCTACGAACGAATTCAGTTTAACAGAAATATTATGTGCCGGATACATTGTGAACGTTTTATTTCAAAATTATCTATTAATATTTTGACGGCCGATTGGCGCAGTGGGCAGCGACCCTGCCTTCTGAGTCCAAGGCCGTGGAACAACTAGAACAACAACTAGAAAATGTATGTGAGATGAACATGAATGTGTTTATATGTATATAATCATGTTTATAATACTCCCTTCAATGGGTAGTTGAAATAGAGACGAAATTGCGTTTCTGTGAAAATACAAGAAACAACATTTAAAGCCCTTACTTCAGGTCTTTAAAATCCAATAATTTATTCTTAAAATAAACTCTTAAATACCTTTTTTTTAATGTCACTTATAACTGTAAAAAACTTTGGTGACTTTAAGAAAAGGTTCAATATATGAACTCGAGAAAAGAGTTCTTTACATGTATATTATGAGTGTTTATGTATATTATTCATAAAAGTATTCATCAATCATCTTAACACCCATAACACAATCTACGTTTACTTTGGGGCTAGATGTCGTAATATATTTTGTATTACTCATGCGGGGAAAGTAGTATCTTGACGCTCGCTGTTGCGGTTGAAAAAGAACCGTTTGCCCATTTTAAAATTATGCGTGAGATTTTTCAGAAATAAAACTGTTATTTGAGTGCGACAAGTTTACTTGTCGCACGTAAATTATTCTTGGCACACGCAAATTTAGATAAAATTGCTAAAATAATAACAAAAAAAAACACAATCGAAACTGAATTGAGGTTAACGCGTCTGACAGTTTAATTTAATAAATGACACTGAAAAAAAGTAATTGATTTATGTTGCTGTTGTTGTTCTTGTTATTTTTTGTTCTGATCAAATAAATTTATCCTCATTTGTAATTAATTGATACTTTTTTGAATGCTTAATTTTTCAGCTATTATTTCTGGTCTGAGAAGGCTTCGCCCTTTTAAAAAATTCAAAAAATTTATTTTTTGTTTATTAATATTAATTAATTTTTATTTATTGTTCAAAATATATTTTTTTCTTCTTTTCAAACTTGTTATTTGCTTGTAAAGACTGAGGGGGCTCCACCCCCCCAACCCCCCACCGTTTGTGCCCACATATATCGTCGCATTTGTAATACAAAATAGTATGTGCGACTAGTGCGACGTTGTCGCACTTGTTGCACAATATACTATATTTACATCGTTTTTTTTATTTATTTTTCACCTCAAAAAGCACGTTGTCGTAGTTATTTTTAACTTATATTACTCTACGTATTAGTTGAAACATCATCATCATCATATCAACTGATAGACGTCCACAGCTGGACATAGGTGTTTTGTAGGGGGTTCCAAATTCCACGGTTGTGCCGCTTGGGTCCAGCGGCTACCTTCGAAGTTAAAATATATGTCAATGTATCACATGAGATTCTTGAATAAATAAATCTATACAAACAATATCATAAAGGTAATCTCCTAACATACCAGTCAATTTGAAAAATCTTTATTGCATTTATTAGCCCAATTTTTAAATCATCAGTCAAAAAAATTTTTAAACCTTTAATATTTTAGCTATAAATGAATTCTTACGTTGCTGCGTCGGGAAAAATGAGACTTCAGCAGCCGTGCGCAGCAAAAGCCTCGCTGCGAGATCGTGGCGCCCTCGCTTCACGTGAGTTCGCACCTTGAAAAAAAAAAAATTACCTTTAACTCTAGCGTGGCAATTTCATCGAAACAAACAAAACTCAAACTCAAAACTTCTTCGTTCTACCTATTAGAATAAAGAAGTTTTGAGTGAAGGTGATTTTATGTCAACCAATACACGTCCACAGTTGGACACAGGTCTTTTGTAGGTGTACAGACGTAGAATGCGCCAGTCCGTGATTTTCGCCATTTGAGGTGTAAATATAATAAAAAGGTACTTTATTTTTTTGCTTCGAAAATGGAAGCATCCTGTGTCTCATTGAAATGCAACAACAAAACAGCGCGTTGGGCATTTTGGGTGAACAAAAATCACCGAATATTTTCCACGAGCTATATGTTTACTGTTTATATATGTGTACTTTTTTTTTAAAAGCGTGAAACTCGTCACCGAACGCTTCTCATGAGCTGTGTGTATTTTTGGATGAAAAAAAGGGCGAAACTCCATACCCATGAGCTATATGTAGGGATACTGTGTATATATGTGTTTGGGTGAAAAAAAGCGTGAAACTCGCATCGTCGTCAACAATTGCTTAGATCATGTTACTGATAATTATCTGTCCTTGTATACCCAAAAAAAAAACTGTGTACATACTCGTATGTGTTCTTTTAGATGAAAGAAAGCGTGAAACTCGAATCATCATGACCGAACGCTTCCCATGAGCTATATATACATATATATATATATATATATATATATATATATATATATATATATATGTGTAATAATTAAAATGTGTAATTTTCGGTGAAAAAAGAAGCTTGAAACGAGCGTTATCACTTCCCAAGAGCTGTAAGTACACTGTGTATGTATGTACCTACATAGACTTAGTTTTGGCTCCTATCGGCAGTCCCTGAAGGCTACCAAACTCACCAGTATATATGAATGCAGCAGAACGGTCGCTCTCATGAGATCCCTCGGTACGGGAACTCCCCGCGCACGCAGCGCTCCGCACAGTCCTCGCGCCACGTCCCGAGCTTCGCGATACCGCCCGGCAGAACATTCCGCGCCCGCTATTATGACCTGAACAAAGTTTTCCCAAAGTGGCATAAAAACATCATAAACTTTCTCTCTCTATGGTCGTTCCAACACGGATAGCATGGGCAGGAGACAATTATCTCCCCCGGGGATAGGATAAAACCGTATCTTCTCCCACGGCTATATCAACTCTCGGAGCATTGGCACACAAGTGGAATAAATATCCAAATAATATATGTGTAATTCTTAAATATAGTTCAACGGATACATGCCACGATAATATTTTTGGACACGAAAGCGGGTAGTCAGATTCCTGCCTGTGACATCCAAATTGACATCTCGTACCTACGCAGTCCCGTCGTACATAAAAGTAATGCCGTATTTTTATATCACATATCACATTATCGTGGTATGTACCCGTTGAACTATATTTAAGGTGATTAACCACCAGTGGCGTGCACAGGGTTTTTGACCAGGGTATGCATAAAGCAGGAAGGTGCCATAAAATGGAAAATCCTTCGCATTTATGAGTCGTACAAAAATTTTAGGGTATGCAGTGCTTTTGTGCATGTATGAAGTGCACGCCACTGTTAACCACGAAAATATTAGTTTAAAATCTTTTATATATGTCGGGTGATATCATTTTTATCTCCTGCCCGTGCTAGCCCTGCTGGTGGAATCTCAATTTTGAATGGGTAAATTGTCTCCATCTGTCTGTCGATCGTGCGATGTGATGCTGTCCGTAAAGGAGTTTCGTCCTAGAGAACCTTCAACAAAGGTAGACTTTAGGAATCAATAAATAAATTATCGTTTTATTTCCCACATTTCTTACTACTTAAAATCGAGTGAGCGAGTGTGGAAATACTAAGTATAAAGATCTAATTAATAATTACGGCAGTTTTGGCGGCCTCCATAAACTGTTTCTTCGCCATGTACAATCGGAACAAATGACGTGGATCTCGAGGATTGCCATCTGTCTCTCCCAAGAGGAATTCTATCAACCTTAAACCAAAAATAGAAATTATAAGTCTCGATACATGTAGTGAAATAAAATTGCTAGTGTTGTGTTTATTTAGACATGTTTATCGAGCCAGTCTCAACTTTGGCCCATATTACTGGAATTATTTTCAAACACGGATGGCATAAAATAACTACTTATTGGGCCCCACTCTAAGTCGTTCTTTCTGTCTGTACGGAATGAACTCAAAAACTACCGATAGTATTTTCATACAGTTCGCACCAATCAAAAGAGTCATCACATCAACCCATTACCAGCCCACTACAGAGCACGAATCTCCTCCCACAACGAGAAGGGGTTAGGGCCGTTGTCCACAACGCTGGCCTAGAGTTGGATTGGTGGACTCCACACACCTTTGAGAACATTATGTAGAACTCCAAGGTATGCAAGTTTCACTTTCGATGTTTTCCTTCACCGTTGACGCAAGTGATAATTTAATTACTTAGAAAAGTTCCCGAAAGGGAAGTCGAGCTTCGGCGCTATCACCGCTTTCCAACAAACAACACAGTGCTTCCTGGGAAATCTTTAAATGTATAACTCATGATGGTTTTCTGTAAGTTGGCTTAAATATGACGAAGATTGTTAAAGATATGAAGTAGAGTCAAAGGAGTTAAAGAAATACATACATACTGCGCTGTTACAACTGTTGATTATCATAGGCTACACTATGGTATAATTGAAGCTTGAATTATCATAATTAAAACAAAATGTGTATACAAATAAAATTTAAACTTTTACCTCCTAGTCAATCGCTCGTCGTCACTAGCCGCAGCTGCGTCTATGGCTGTCGTGATGGCCTCGTTCTCATCGCTGTCCGAGCTGCCCGCTTTCAACAAATAAGTCATGGCCTTATTATACTCCCCGGCATGAAAGTAGAACTTCCCAGCCAACAAATAGTTCTTCTCCCCTTCAAAATGTAGAGCGAGACTTTTAAAATCCTCCGACCTAGCTTGGGAAGTCTGTATCAAGATCTCTCCATACAAATGCAGCTTGCCATTTTTCCTCGCAAGCTGAAACGCCTCGTCATAACATAGAGACATGACCAAGAATTTTATCGCAGAAGTGGGATCGTCACTGTTTTGGAAATAGTTCGCGACCATTTTCGCCCCTTGGACGGATTTGGTTTCTTGCACTAAGTTAACAGCTTCGTCTATATCGTCTAACTTGTCTAAATTAAGTCTTATAGCTGATTCGAAGTCCTGAGCCTTCAGATATGATTTGAGCGCATCAGTGTATCTGCCTTCGGCTTCTTTAGCTTTGGCGTATTGGAGATGGATGCTTGGTGAGCTTATTTTCGGGATAAGAGACTCAACTTTCAGCCACGACTTAAGTTTAATGTATAAAGAGGCGGCTTTTTCTGTGTTCCCTGCGTGATCGTACAACGCCGCTGCGTGACTGTACTGTTTTTCTTCTTCGAGCAATTGCGCACAATCTTTTAGGAGGTTTATGTCGTGGGAGTATTTCATGGCCGTCGTGACCCCTCGCATGACGTCACCGCACCGTATTGACATCCGGGCGATACCGGCCTCGCATTTAGCGTTGTGTTCTTTGACCTTGACGTCGTTGGTGTTTTCGGTTATCATACTTCTTTCATAGTTCGCCAGTGCCTCGTGATAGTCAGCTCTGAAAACGTTGATTTGATTCTGTTACCAATATCGAGCAATTTAATAACATGAAAAAGTTATGTCTGAGAGTGATATAACGCACGGGCTACGGGCATCCCTGAAATGTGCAAGGATAGATTGAGCGCTTAAATGGTGGAACGGATTTTGATAAACCAAGGTCCAACCATCCATCTTTGGAAGTTGTATGTAATATAGTCCTCATTCGTAAAAACTTCGATAGCGCGATATATGAAATTGTGGCGCCATTTAGAATAGAATTTTATTTATTTTTTATTTTATTTATTTATTTATTTATTTCATTACATATTGTACATACACATAGCAACTACAAAATACAAAATTGTAAAAACTTCACAAACAAATTAGATGTATAATATTTATATGTTATGGTTATTAGGTAGGTACATTTACATCGCAAAATACCTATGTGCAATTGTAAAAACAATCCAATTGTTCATTGACTACTGAACTAGTATAAACTGTGTTTCAGTAGTCAGCCTTCCTCAATTATACAGGAAAAATTACACAAAGAGCAAATAGTGAGAAATTTTAGCAAAGGACATTTAAAATAAAATTTATAATTATGGCATGCAGGTATGTTATGCTGGTAGGCTATAGTGGTGTTGTGTATATGTAGATATGTGTAGTGAAGGTATGCAAAGTAATGTGTGTAGTATGGTAGGTGTGCATGTTTGACATTAAAAGTAAAACTTATAATTATAACATGCAAGTATGTGTATAGTGGTGTTATGTATATGTATGCATGAAGGTTGTGTGTGTAGTAAAAGTATGCAAAAAAGTGAGTGATTATGTGCGAAACCTTATAGATAAATTGTTTTAAGAAGTTCCTCAGTTTGGACATACGACATTTTAAGAAGGTAATCTTTAACCGTTTTTTTACAAACGCTTAATTTTAGTGGATAAATATTGAGTGCATTGTTTATTTTATTGTATAACTTAGACCCAAGAATATAGTACTGATTACCAGCAAGAGTTGTTCTATATGATTCAAATGAGCAGACTTTTTTCTTCCTTCGTGTCTCTTCAGCATTAGGAATTTTGAATGGTAATGATTTATGCTTCCGTAAAATTATCTTTAGAATAAAAATTTGCCTTACTGTCAGTACCAAACTATCCCTGTACAATAGTTCCGTGCTAAACCAATATGGTTTTCCTGACATAATTTTCAGAATTGACCTTTGCGCACGTTCCAGTCGTAGTATAATGGAAGAACCCCCAAGCCATTATACAGTAGGAAAAAATAGGTTGTACCAAAGCATAGTACACCGTTTTAAGAGTATGAAAGTCTAATACACGTCTCAGTTGTTTAAATATAAAATTTAACTTTCGAGTTCTAGATAAAGTAGCGTCGATTTGTCGGTGCCAACTCAGTGTACAATCAATTACAACTCCCAAATATTTAGCACTATTTGTGCGAGCTATTGGTAAACAATCACATGCAATGGAGTCAATGGATCCGCAGCTATGGGCTTTTATTACAAAATCCTGCCTGGGCTGAGAGTTTAAGCGAAGTGTGAAGGGAACATATTGGGTTTTCGGAATGTTCAGAGTTAAGAGATTTGTAGCAAACCATTTGGAAACAACTGCTAGAAGGGCCTGGGCAGTATTCCTCACAGAATCCCAGTCACTGCCCTCAACAAGCAAGACAGTGTCATCAGCGTAAGACAGTACTTTACAGTTAGTCATATTAATGTGACAAAGTTCATTTATATAAATGAGGAATAGTGTTGGGCCAAGAATACTACCCTGTGGAACACCAAAAGTAATGTGATTATCTTCGCTAGTAAAGTTATCAATTTTAACACACTGAGTGCGCCCCATCAAATAGCTTTGAAAGATGGCAAGAGCTGGACCACGAATTCCCAAATGCTCCATTTTACTTAGCAGATGAGGGATTGACACGCTATCAAAAGCTTTGCATAAGTCCAAAAAAATACCAAGAACCTTTCTCTTGGAATCAAGTGTTCTGACTAAAGGTTCAGTTAGCTTAAGTATTGCATCCTCAGTGGATACTCCCTTTCTAAAGCCTGACTGATGATTATGGATAATTTGATTATTTTCAAGGTAGTTATTTAGCCTAATATTTAAGATCTTTTCTATAATTTTTGAGAACGTTGGAAGGATAGAAATTGGTCGATAATTGGTGACGTTTTTTTTATCACCACTTTTGTGGATTGGTTTAACAAGAGCTTTTTTAAATACTGTGGGAAAAACACCGGTCCTCAAACAAAGGTTACATAAGAAAGTAAGTGGCTTTACTAGAACGTTTCGAGCAGCTTTAATTACGGATGCAGGAATATCATCCCAGGCTACAGCACAGTTCGATCGCAAGGCAACAATGATAGTGTCTACCTCTTTTTCCTCAACATCCAGAAGAACCATTGAGCTTAAAACACGGAGCTTATTTGGGGAAGGAAGATAAGAAATCAAAGAGTTTTCCAGAGTAACACTACATTTATCAATATTTTCAGCCAGATTGGCACCTACAGCAGAAAAAAACGAGTTTACTTCATTAACCGATTTAATGGGGTCTTGTGTTAAGTTAAGCAAGTCAGTAGCACATTGGGGGTTTTGATTCAAATTCGCAATTTTTTTAATAATATTCCAAGTCGATCTTGAATCATTCGCGGCTTTCTCGAGTTCAGTTTTTTCATAACTAATTTTAATTTTTCTTAGCAGATTATTACAAAAGTTTCTGTACCTCTTATATGTGATTTGTATTTTAGGGTTTTCCAGAGAGGTTTTAGCTCTTTTATGTAGGCTATCCCGATTTCGAATACACCTGAGAAGGCCAGGAGTGATCCATGGCTTGATGAGCCTTTTACTGCTTGAAACTCTTTTAACTGTTGTATACTTCTTAACTAGGGTGGAAATGGTATTAACCAATAACTCCGCTACCTCATTGGCATTCACCAATGAAAAAATATGCGAAAAATCAAAATTGTTTAGTTCATTCGTAATGGATGGTATATCGATGTGTGTGCGCTTACTAACTGATCGTTTAATCATCGATTTTCTATTTCCTAAGCATAGCAGAATCGGGGCATGGTCAGTTATGTAAGAACTAATCACAAATACAGATGCTTCGCTTTTAGTCCTAAGTAAAACATGATCCAGACAACTGTTCTCCCTGGTTGACAGAAAATGGGCTGGGTATAATCCATGAGAAGTAATTATATCCAAATAGATATCAGAATGTGGGTCTTTGTTGCCTGGAGATATATTTATATTTATATCACCAATTAAGACTATTGTTTTATAGGCTTTTAAATCTGTTAGAATATCGTTTAGACTTTTTACAAAATTATCAATAACGGAAAATGATGGGGAACGATAAATAGCCACTATTGCAGTGTTACTTGAATAGAATAGAATAGAAAAGCTTTATTGCAACACAACACAATAGGAAAAATACAAGGAAAACAGTAATAGTACTTAGTGCTAGGGTTGCACCCTTGGCGGCCTTTTAACTAAAAGTGATCTTTTAAGGGCAGCCAAATCGTACGAAGCCGATAAAAAAGTGGAAAGTTGATGGTGAAAGTATATTACAAAAAAAATAAACTTACATGAACATACATACTACCATTTACATATTTACTACACAAATACCGATATAAATTTATATATACTACAATAGATATATATATTTATACTATTATAAACTTACATAATACTCAATTACATAGATAAATGTTTGTAAATGTTGAGATCGCTAACCAAGTTTTATTAGTTTTTTTTTATTTATTTTTTTATTGTAATATGGACCTTTGAAAAAGTAGATCGAAACTGCAACGTTTCCTACTAGATGACGCTACAGTCGCTATAAGACTGTTGTGAAAGGCATATATTAATTTCAAGGTTCCGAAATTGTTTTATATGCATTTTAAATTTATAAAATTGATAATTCCTCCAAGTGTAGGTAAAAGCACTAGTAAAAATTATAAATAAATAGTTTTTCTGTCCGGATTCGGTCCGGACACTCACGTTAGTTCCATGTGTGTTGCCTGGTGCAGGGTGATGGCGGGGGCTTTGCTCGGACAGGACACGGCGGCGATGTCTGCCGCCCGCGCCCAATCGCCCCGCGCGGCGTGCAAGTCCAACGCGTACGTGCTGTTGCCGCTCTCTAGCCAGCGCGCCGCTGCGTCGCCCTTGTCCAGACAAGCGCAGAGCATACCGCTACCAACACACACCCGAATTAATACAAATAATATAAATATACTACGACAATACACACATCGCCATCTAGCCCCAAAGTAAGCGTAGCTTGTGTTATGGGTACTAAGATGACTGATGAATTATTATATGAATAATACACATAAATACTTATAATAAATAGATAAACACCCAGACACTGAAAAACATTCATGTTCATCACACAAACATTGTCCAGTTGTGGGAATCGAACCCACGGCCTTGGCTCAGAAAGCACGGTCGCTGCCCACTGCGCCAATCGGCCGTCAAATTAAATCTTAAGACACTAGAAATGTTGTGTGTGCTCACTTTGTCACTGCGCACGAGACTCAGAGCAATCGAACTTCAACAAAACATTTGCAACAGCGATTCAATTGCAATTTTTTAACTACTGATAACGACTAATATCCATTTTCTTTATTCAATCAATCATTTATATATACAGTTAATACTAAGCAAAGTTGTTATTACAAAAACATGTATACAATTTTCAACAAATATCAACTTTGCTTAGAAAACAGACATCTTGGGGTATCTTTGCATCGTCCAAGTATCATACAAGACTAAACTATATCGAAAATGCACCCGTATTTATATCACAACCGTATTTATATCAGAATACCGACAAAATGTCACATATAATTAATTATAACTAGTTCCTGAAAATTATTCATTCATTAAATATTTAATTAATAGAACATATTTTGTTTAATTTAATAAAATATCTAGCACACATCAAGTTATAGTTAACCAAAGTTTAATTATTAACCCACTTTACAAAATTAACATTACATTGCCTCTTATACTCAAAAACAGTGCAAAATATTGTTTTTTTTTAATTTAGTTAAACTTCACACGCCCTTGAGAACATTATGGAGAAATCTCAGGCGTGCAGGTTTTCTCACGATGTTTTTTCCTTCACCGATAAAGCAAGTGATATTCTATTGCAAGAACTATATATAATACCAACCTCAAAATTGACAACTCTTCTATATTCGAGGCGTCTTCAAGAGCCCATACCATGGCGACGTCGCTCAATCGGGTATAAACTCGAATTGCTGTGAAGTATAAATAACATGCATATAAACTCGAATTGCTGTGAAGTATAAATAACATGCATACATTTTGGTTTACTAAAGCTTTATAATTTTTTGACGGTTGATTGGCGCAGTGGGCAACGACTCTCGATGATGCTTTCTGAGTCGAAGGCCGTGGATTCGATTCCCACAACCGGAAAATGTTTGTGTGATGAACACGAATGTTTTTCAGTGCCTGGGTGATTATCTGTATTTTAGGAGTATTTATGTATAATATTCATAAAATTATTCATCAGTCATCTTAGTACCCATAACACAAGCTACGCTTACTTTGGGACTAGATGGCGATGTGTGTATCGTCATAGTATATTTATTTATTATTTATTTATGGTCAATAGACATAATCATCATTAGGTGTAAAAATATAACTTGGAGGTCAGCTGGTAAAAGTTCTTACATCGTAGTAGGAATAAATGGTCTGATGATCAATATATTTGTAGTAGACAGAGGATTCTGCGGCCCATTCTTCGTAATATTTCTTTAGTGGTTCATACGACAACTGTTGGAAGTAGATGGGTGGTGACAACTGTATTTTGATGTCTGATGAAGAAGCTACACCATGGGAAGGTTTTGGGCATTTTCCCCCATGTTATTTAATGTTCCCCCATGTTAAAATCTCATCAATACCAATATTCATGTTAATATGCTAAAGCAAAAGATTGTTTTGCGAATTTTCGGCTCAACCACTGGGTGAGCATAAAGCAGGAATATATGCAAGAGAAGAGCTACGAGGTATTAAAAAAAATAGGGTAGACAGTGCTTGCTGTGCCAATCCACCAATCCGCACTGGGCCAGTGTGGTGGACTACTGCCTTAGCCCCTTTCTCATTAATTTATACCAATTAAAGACTTACGATTTTAAAACAAAAATTAATAAATGGTTATAATCACTGACATCGGAAATCCTTTTGCAACTGCTTAAATAAGTGTCATTATACATTTATTAAACAATAAGGTCACTCACATACACACACACACATACTTACACATACTCGTACATGCACGTACGCATAACATAATCGCACTCACACGCATGTTTTGCATATTTTACTCGCATGTCAGAAATAAATAAATGTATAACATAAATAAATTTAAATAAAAATGTGTTTTGTAATGGAAGAGCGAGATCTTCTCGCTCAGGTTCTAAACTTAACAGAAGTTCTCCGCCTTATCTGCTATTGTTTTATGTGAACAAATAAATTTTCATTTCATTGTGGGAGGAGACCCGTACCCTGTAGTGGGTAATGGGTTGATGTGATGATGATGAGACAGTGCTGTGCATGTATTAAGTGCACACTGACTGCTCCATAGCATATCTATGATCACACAAGGTAGGTTAACACAAACATCAAGGACAACTGAAATGGGTATATCTCAATATTGTTTGCACACTCCTCACCAAATTCCACATTGAGTTCAGTGATCGCCGCTTCGCCGAGTTTCCTCCACATGTCGGGCTCGTCCACCGCGTCGCAGAACAGCCACGCTTCGGAGAAGCGCCGCAGAAGCAGTAGTTTCTCGATATGCTTCCGTTGATTCGCGAGACGCTTCTCTGTGTCCGCGTCCGCCAGGCCACTAGTGCTGTGCGAGTCGAGAGCTATCTTCACTACACTGCAAACCATAGTCAAAGACAAATATTTTTATAACGAAATACACACATAGAAAGAAGTCTTAATGCATACATACAAAAAGTGTACATTGCAATTAAATTAAATAAAAATTCATTTAATTCAGACTTCACCCACAATGATAAAATAAAAATATTTAATATGTCACAAAAATAAAGATAAAAATAAGAAAACAATTTTATTAAATTTAAATAAAATTTAAATATATTTTAAAGAAATTAGAAATTAGAATTAATAAGAAATATTTTAAAGAATTTTAATAAATTCAATAACTTGAAAAGACGAGGGTTTCTGGCTTAGGGGCTTACTACCATCGCTTAAAGCAGTATTATTTTAAAATGACAGACCATTTCACAGACCTTGTCGTCTTAATTAAAATTTTTATAATTCTGAATTAAAACGTCAACAATATTAAAATCTAAAATGCCCACAATAAACAGCCAAGAATAAATACAATTAGCTGGAGTATATACTAGTGTATCTGTAACTGATAACATAATGTTTCTTCTTATTCCTATTTTAATTCCTGGTATACTTGTATCGAACAACGTATAATCGAACAAATCAATCGAAGACAAAAACAAAGCATCACCAGAGAATGTCCAGAGAAAAGTATTCAATGGCGTCGTATCTTACATTCCAAAAATGGCGTCAGTAATTGATGACTTAAACAATGTGATAGTAGTCCAGTTGTAATAAAAGTTGAAGTCGGTGGCGTGACACCAAGATGGCCTAAACGGTTTCACTATAATTGTTGACGAAAACAGTGCCTGTCCTGAGGTGTCACGCACCAAAATGGCTCCAATCAATCGAAGACAAAAACAAAGCATGAGCAGACTGTCGACGGAGGTAAAAGTGTTTAGTGGCGTCACAAATTAAATCGTGACGATAATTGGTGCCAAAAACAACCTTAAAGCAGTTATAGTTCCAGTTATAATAACAGAGTTCAGTGGTGTCTCTTTTACAACGCCAAATGGCATCAATCAATTAGGGACAACCACGAAGCGACAGTAGCCTGTTCAGAAGTAAACATATTCAGGGTCGTCAAAACTTACAGCGCCAAAATGGCGACAATAATCTAGACTCTATTACTTCTAGACAGGCAGCTTTCCCTTTGTTTTGGTCACCAATTATTGTAAGTGTCACGCCACTATTGACGTCACACTTACATCACTAAATTGGCGTGTATGATTGATGACAATAGTAACGACCTGTCCTGTGGTAATAATAAAGGTCAGTGTCTACTGACCTGCCGCCACTAGCATAGTAATGCACATCTCCAGAGAAAAGTATGAGCGGGATCTGGTCCGGCAACACGCTAGTACTAGCTACGAAGTCCACGTGCGTGCCCGCGATGGACGCCGGCGAGTAGTAGTACGTCCTGACCGCGTCGCCCGTGTACACCGCGAACACGTTGCGGTCCGACAGACATATGTCCCATATTGCACTTTTGACACTGAGAACATAAGTGCAAGAATGGAATAAAGTCAGTCAGTTCAGTGTAATGAATACATAATGAGTGACAGCTTCGTTGGACTAGGTGCTAGAATGCTCAACTAAGTTTAACGAAGAAGGAGGAGGGGTTGGAATCCCGGGTCAAGCCAAAAATTGTTAGGTATTGTGTTATTAGGATATTGGCGGTGTCATATCCTGTGCCTCGGAGACACTTACGTGTGATGATAGTCGTTAAAGTCCACACCCGTAAAACCGTCTTTCCTATGGGAGGCATTGGGAGGCTAATAGGCTGCGGATGATGATAACATAGTGAGTCTGAATGCCCGCCCTTTGCCCGCCGCGGCTAAGGTAGGCCGGGTCAACATTGCTTGCGTTTCGTTACTCTCAATGAGTATATAAAGAAGTAGACTCACTATATACGCAGTAGCGTATTTTTCCTCGGACCATAGAGGCGCAGGCCAAAAAAACTTGGAGAAAACTTTGCCGTTCTGTTGTTTTTGGGTATACATTTTCAACTGTTTAATTTCATCGCCTTACCTAGGCAGGGAGGACAACTTTACTACTTAACTATTTTTTAACAGTTATTTACTTCTTACTTTCATACCTGTTGTTTTGCTTTTAACATATTTTGTCGACCGACCGACTAAACGTCCATGATAATGTGTTTTTGGTAGACTAGCCGCTACCTTTTGCTTCAAAGGATTAAGGATGTAATTCCCGCATATAGGTATTCACATTATGATAAAAACAGGTGACGTTCAGAGGTTGCTAGAATTAGAAAACATAAAACAGTTTTTTATTTTTTAGCACTAATCCTAATAATCAACTCACGTAAGCTGATCTGATATGGTGCATATTTCTGCGGCGGGCGCGCAGTACACGTGTGCGCGGCGTCGCTCGTCGAGCAGCAATGCGCGCGCGCCGCTGATGTCGCAGTGCAACGCTACTGCGCCGCACGCGTGGCGGTAGCGGGAGCACGTCCGCCATTCCTCCAGACCGAAGTATTCTATGTGCCCTTGCTGAAATTGTATGAGATTTACACCATAAAACCAAATGTAAAATGGACCTAATGTGCCTTATTTTAAAGTCATTTATAATACTCAAGAGGAGTAAAGATTATTTCGTTCGTTTGTACCAAATAGGCTCCAAAACTAATTGACCGATTGAAACCATTTTTTTAACGAATAGAAAGCTAAGTTTTGTAGTAAATACATTAGAGTAATAATTCCTGATATTTTTTTTTTCAAAAAATAGTCTGCATATTATGTTATACGGTTTATTGAAGATCATACGTGGACGAGGTCCTACTGGACCGTCAGTAACGTTAGGAGTTCTGGATAAATAATGGCAAATAATAATGATACTATAAACTACATACTTAACTTAAATAAGCCATCAACGAATTTAGCAAGATTACGCTTGATTCCACTGAGAAACTGGATAGAGATTCGGATCATCAAACTTGGAATTAACCTTGCCATGGCAACTTTTTTCGATTGCATGATTCGAAAACTTTCTTGATCATTCCTTTTACTTAAGTTCTTGGAATTACGATGTTGTTTCGTAGCTACTTATTCGACGCAATACATTAAGTAGCTACACGTCATGTTTACGTTATGACAATAATATGTAATAATAATAAATAAATATATTACGACAATACATACATCGCCATCTAGCCCCAAAATAAGCGTAGCTTGTGTTATGGGTACTAAGATAACTGAAGAATGTATGAATATTATACAAAAATGCTTATAATATATAGATAAACACCCAGACATTGAAAAACCTTGATGTTCATCATACAAACATTTTCCAGTTGTGGCCTTGACTCAGAAAGCAAGGTCGATGCCCACTAAGGCAGTACACATCGCCATCTAGCCCCAATATAAGCGTAGCTTGTGTTATGGGTACTAAGATAACTGATGAATATTTGTATGAATATTATACAAAAATGCTTAAAATAATGAAGATGCTTGAAATAATGAAGATGCTTAAATAGATGGCGCATATTCGATACCGAATAAAACATTTAAATGCAATAAACATACAGACATTGAAAAACATTGATGTTCATCTTAAAAACATTTTCCAGTTGTGGCCTCGACTCAGAAAGCATGGTCGCTGCAGTATTAGGGTTTAAATATATTAGTTACTTACTTCTGTGACGAATATAAAGAAGTCACTGGTGAGATGAATGTCAACTATTTTAGCTCCTTGCATGTGAGGCTCCGGGAACAACATTGCCTCACGTTCTGGTTCGTTTGTATCTGGCTTTTCGATCTGCAAATTATAACTTCAGTTATTCTAAGTGGATTGACAAATTTCTTGCTTATCAACGATACACCTTTAAGATGCTGCCAAAGCATCGAACGTGATGGAAAGTTCAACAAGCGCTTTGGCTCTTCAGTTGACGCCCCAAAACCATTTTTAAACGAACTGGATTACGACAAATTGCTAATTGGAATGGAAGCTGAAATAATACTGTCATTCATACGGTCATTTATAGATACAATTTTACTTTAATTTGAAAATTAAAAAGTGCAAAATACGACCAGGCCATCATCCAGGTCACCTGGGTGGTCTAGGTGACCACCGATGGATAGGTACGATGAAATCGTTGACCCAGACAACTGTGACTGTGGGGAAATGCTTCCGACACGCTACCACCCGCCAGAAGGTAAGAAGATTCGCGTGGGAAGCAGTGCGATCCAATTTCTCACAGCAGCCACGACCACTCTGTCAAGAGTGCACAAGTGCACGAGTTAAGAAGAAGAAATCTGGCTAAGTTTGTAATGGGCTCTTCTTAGACCAGGGCGCGTTTGGAACCCTCCTTCACATTAGTGTAACATGTTAAATGTATGAAAGCTTCATAAGTGCCTGTGATAAGGTCTACATGAATAAAACATTTTTGAATTTGAATCATTTAGATGATTTCACTACCAGATGAGACCAAAGAAAATTCAGGAATAATGAATTCTCAAATTTTTCTCACTTTTTCTATTTGATTTATTTAGTGGCACCTCCACTGCCTCCCACTTACAAAACCGCAGTCGACGGAAACTCACCGAATGCAACATAGCCCTCCCCTGGTACGTCACGGCGGCGTATTGCCCGGACACTCGCAACGTGTCCACTGCCGCCGGGTAGTGACGCCGCAACGCGGGCCCGCCCCCCAGGGGGTAGAAGGAGCCTATCTGCCCGCTGACAACGCACACGTGGGACGCTCCGAGACCTATGACGCTGGGCTCCGTTGGCAAGTTGTACGTTGCTAACGCCGTTGGTTCCGCTGGAATATACGATACAAGTTTAATTTTTATATTTTAAAATATGGACTTAGAGTCCAGAGTACTAGGTACTGTGGGATTTTATAACTACGTTTAATAAATCGATCGGATGAAACTTTACTAAGATTGATATGGTATCAAAAGAGCGCCATCTAGTGACAGCACTGTTTCTCATTATTTTAAATAGATTGCGCTTCTTCGATACCGAATAAAACATTAAAAAAAAAAATTAACGAGTGGTTGGTCACAAAACAATTAAAACTAGCTCCGGAGAAGACGGAAGCGATTCTGCTGAGTGGTAGGAAAAGGCATGGCTCAATAACCTTTAACATCAAAGGAGTGCAAATAAAGCCCACAGACAAATTGAAATATCTGGGGTCGGCTAGACAAAAGCCTATAGTTTAAAAAACATGTGATGCAAACTTGTGAAAAGGCGAAAAATTAACAACAGCTCTTAGCCAGCTAATGCCCAGGAAAGGTGGACCAAGAGCCAGTAAAAGAAGGATCCTATCATCAGTTGCACACTCGGTCGTGCTGTACTTTATTGTACACCAAATAAAAAAAAAAACAAAACTAGCATTAGAAAAAAAAAGATAGAATGTACAATTGGCGGCCTTATCGCTTAAAAGCGATATCTCTACCAGGCAACCTACGAAATAAAATTGAATTCATGAAGTTTTGGAGAAGGGTTAGGTACAAAAGTAATACTTGAATAATAAACATAAATTACAAAAATATTCATACTTCATAAAAAAAAAAACCCAAAATATATATAATAAAATATTTACAAACAATAAATATAATATAATATAATATATACAATATAAACCTATATGTCATAAAGAGGCCAGAAAGGAAGCCATTTGTCCGAGAAACACGTCTAAAGTTGAGTGGTTTTTGATGCTTCAATATGAGTCGTGTACGCGGTTTCTGTATGTTCATAATTCTGTGATTTACACTTATTGAGGGGCTCCGGCTCGTCGCCCACGGCGATGCACTGGTGCACGGTGAGCTCGGTGAGGCTGGTCAGGGTGACGAGGCGAGTCCCGTGCGCGGCGTACAGCGGCGGCAAGCTGGTGACGTACACGCTGAGGTAGCCCCGCCCCGACGTGGCCAGCAGCCGCCCGTCCGCACTCCAGCCGCAACGCTCCGCCCCGCCCACCGGCAGCACCGAGCCCGACACCTCGCCGCTGTTCCACACCGATATTAGCTTCAATCTGGAACAGGCATGATGATCCATTTCTTCTTCACATGACTTACACGCTCGCAATTGCAGAGTCGTTATTGAGTATTCACTCTGCATCGCCAAAGAAAAATGGACCTTACGCCAAGCTAATAGAGTCGCAAATCCTGTACTACTGATTTTTGTTTTACAAACGTCCCGTCAAAAGCCCTAGCTGAAAAAATGGTAGTATAGTAATACTAATAAATAAATTATAATAATAAATATATTACGACAATACACACATCGCCATCTCACCCCAAAGTAAGCGTAGTTTGTGTTATGGGTACTAAGATGACTGATGAATATTTTTATGAATCATATACATAAATACTTAGAATATACATATAAGCACCCAGACACTGCATGAATGCAGTGCTCACAAAGCACACAAATATTTTCCAGTTGTGGGAATCGAAACCACGGCCTTGGATTAAGAAAGCAGGTTCGCTGCAAACTGCGCCAATCGGCCGGCCAATAAATCTCCGCTACTATGCAAAAAAGATCCATTTAACTTCGATTTTCAAGTAACTATGCTCGAAAACGATTCGTTTAATTGCAGTTTACTAGGCTACACAAAATTGCAAATTCATTTAAGGGCAAGTGTATATTATTTTATAACAAATTACCAAATGAAATCTTTGAGATGTCTGTCAATAAGTTCAAAGTTTTATATAAAACGTAAGCTTACAGAAAAATCCTATTATAATATTAAGGATTACTTAAACGATAAAAAAGCTTGGGTGTGAATTGCTCTAGCTTCATAGCTGAATATAAATTTACTGTGAGATGGTGATAACAAAAATAAATTTTTACCCGGCTAAGTTTGTTGTGGGCTCTTCTTAGACCAGGACGCGTTTGGAACCCTCGTAGCTTTAGGTTTAAGTTGGCGAACGAAGTTATCACCATCCCCTTACAATTATGTAAAAATTTATGTATGAACGCTTCATAAGTGCCTGTGATAGGCCTACATGAATAAAGAAATTTTGAATTTGAATTTAATAAAATGTGTTACTTACTGTCCATCCCCACACGAGGCCGCTTGTCCATTGTAAACAGCGACCTCAGTCAAACTGTCCTTATGGTTTTTAACTTGGAAAAGTTCCTCGCCCACCTCCTTTATATGGGTAGATATTGATATGATGTACCCGGCGCTGAAGCCAATGAGAATGTACCCGTCCCCGTACCATTTGTACGAGACTATACTGCCGTAACGCTGCTGAAACGCCAGCTCTATCGGATTCTCCGGGTTCAGGAGATTGTATAGGTATAAAGTCCGTTTAGCGACGACTAGGCTTACCTGAAATCGTACGATTCATCATCATCATCGTATCAACCCATTACCGGCCCACTACGGTGAGTGGCGTGCACTTCATACATGCACAAAAGCACTGCATACCCAAATTATTTTATATATCTAGTATTAGGAATTTTTCCATTTTATGCTGGTCTATATACCTGCTTTATGCATACCCTGGTCGAAAACCCTGTGCACCTCACTGACTACGATTTGATTTTGATGGCCGATTGGCGCAGTGGGCAGCAACCCTGCTTTCTGAGTCCAAGGCCGTGGGTTCGATTACCACTACTGGACAATATTTGTGTGATGAACATGAATGTTTTTCAGTGTCTGGGTGTTTATATATATATTATAAGTATTTATGTATATTATTCATAAAAATTATTCATCAGCTATCTTAGTACCCATGACACAAGCTACGCTTACTTTGGGACTAGATAGCGATGTGTGTATTGTCGTAGTATATTTATTTATTTTTTATTTACGATGCATGGGTCTCCGCCCACAATGAGAACGATTTAGGCCGTAGTCAACTACGCTGGCCCAGTGCGGATTGGTAGAAACACGATTTTGAGAATATTAAGAAGAACTATCAGGCATGCTGGTTTCCTCACCATGTTTTCCGTCACCGTTGAAGCGAGTTCTATTTTAATTGCTTAGAACGCACATATGTCGAAAAGTTAGAGGTACGTACGGGATTCGTACTCGGCCCCTCGAAAGTTTAGCCGAAGCCCTAACCACTAAGCTATCACCGCTGTCGACCCATTATCGGCCTCCTACTCAGTGGCGTTCGGCTGGTTGCTACCACAGAGTCTACCTGCCAGATATGGAGGGTAGAGGTAAGGAGGATCATCTGTGTATATGAAAAAGTGTCGTCAAAATGTATTAAATTAGGATGGCGCCACATTTGCATCAAGGTAACTTTTAATAGAAGCGCCAAATATAAATATTGTTAGAGTAGGCTTGAAAATAAACAAGGAAGTAAGGTTATATTTACCACAATATTTTGTACAACGTGAGTTGTTGAAATTCTCAATAATTAACTACTTTAGTCGATAATGACATTAAATTTTTTAACTCGGCATACTTCAATTCATCTACGATTGCTACATTCATACCATACCCTGTGCATCCACCAGCGCCATTGTGGAGGATTTTTGAACTGTTATTTAACGCATACAACTGGACACTTTTTCAACTTTTCTCCCATATAAGATGACTCTCCTTACCTCTACCCTCCATACTGCCAGAGTAAGTAGTAGTAGTGCTTTTTTTTTAAATTTATTTTACGGCCATGGATTCAAACGTAGTGCTTGCAGTAACGGAGACAAAGAGTATATACATTATTGAGCAAAAGTTAAAACATTGTAATTATATCCTCAGTTTTAATTATTTTGTTATTTTCATTTCAGAATAGTCGAGAAAAATTTAGGAGCGATATTTTTTGAAACGCAAGCCCGGCTTTTCGGCTTGTATGGTAGTACCACCACTGCTCCTACTGTATGTCTAGTATAAGATTTTCTACGTACGCTTACGATCGCGTGTAAGTTTAGTATAGATTAGTACAATTAGTGATGTATTGTCTATTTCCGAAATTCTCACCGTATTTTCTCCGGCAACCCTTTCATCAGTTTTCATCTCGGAGAACTGTAGATCATTGGGGACGTCTCGCAGCGAGATCATCCTCAGGGTATCGCCGTCAGAATTATTGATGGATAGATTCTTATCATCAGATGCTAGTACCAATATGCTGTCTCTGTTCCACGCAGCGCAAGTGATCTTCTTTGTGTGCTTGCCAATTATGGGTATCCGTCTGAAAATATCAACCAATACGGTCGACTCATATCCTGAACCAGAAACTTACGAAGGTCTAAGATGGAGGATGTCCAGCATGTACTAGTGGAATGTAGCAGATAAAATTTGGAGCGGCTGGATGTTATGCGGCGGTACAAAATCAACAGATTTGACGTGGGTGCTCTAACGAGCCTTCTCTCTCAACCGACCTCAGAAGGTTTCGGGTCTGTTGTTGAGATATTTTTGCGTAGGCAGCAATAACAGATTGTATCTGGTACATTTCTCTTATAGTAGGTATTAATATAATAATTAAGTTTTTTGTTACCTAGTTACTTAAGGGATGATAGGGCTGGCATATCCGTGTTGGATAAAAGTCCCAAATAAATAAAGATTAAAAAAAAAAAAAAAAGAAGTTTACTAAGCGATGATAGCCCAGTGGGTACGACTTCGGCTTACCTTTCGAGGGTAGGTATCGAATTCGATCGACCCAACTATGATAAAGATACGATTATTTAATGGCTTTTATTAAACGGTTAAGTAATACTTTAAAGAGTACAGTAACATTAAACTACATTAGAATACATTAAATAACATTTAATTTTAATCGCGAAAAGACAGTCTAGGGCTTATAAAATATAATTAGTATATTAAAGGTTTGCCACCCCTGCTTAAAAGAACATGGAGTCAATGTACTTTTGTCACAATTAATTTGGCACGGACTTTACGTTAATTATCCGATTGAGTGAAAGTTAACTACGATTTATATAGTATGAAATCCATCTAGTGTAGTAATGCAGACTGTATCGTCACTAGATGGCGCTCTTTCGGTAACATAAAAATCGTAGTTTACTTTCACGCAATCAATTATGAAAACGTATGTAGAAAGTCTCAAACTTATTATTTATTATTTTTTAAATAAATAAATATACTACGACAATACACACATCGCCATCTAGCCCCAAAGTAAGCGTAGCTTGTGTTACGGGCACTAAGATGACTGATGAATATTTTTATGAATAATATACATAAATACTTATAATATACATATAAACACCCAGACACTGAAAACATTTGCGTTCATCACACAAACATTTTTAGTAGTGGGAATCGAACCCACGGCCTTGGACTCAGAAAGCGGGTTCGCTGCCCACTGCGCCACTTAGCACTCATAACGAGAGGTCCTGGATAAGATTCTAATCGTGCCAATAACTTTATGGCGCTAATTGAGGTTTTTAGGCCATAATTAGGATTTTCCAGTTCAGAAATTTATCGAAGCAAGTGCCTCAGAAAGTGGTAAAAAAATCAAGATTCACCACAACCATAATATGCCTATGTTCCTTACTTTGTAGTATGATGATTATATAGTGCCAAGTTCCCTTTCTGTGTCCCAATAGCCAATAAAGGCTCCCCATATGACCAGGCTAAACAAGATGGCGGTTCACGGAGGCCAGTTTCTATGTTCAAACGTTTGTTAGCATGGCATTCCCATAGAAGCACTGTATTACTATTTGGAGTTATTATTGCCAAGTAATCTCCATCGTTGTCCCATTCCATGCCTGAACAGAGTCTGTAATAGGAAAATATTCATATAATTTATGACAGTTGTTTTAGTTTACTTTTGGAATTCTTTAAACTCTAAAGTCGGCACCGGAATAATTTTTAGGTTGCCCTCATCAAGTCGGAACCATGCACCGCTAACTTTTCAGAGTTATGTGCGTTTCTTGTATAAGCAATTCAAATACCACTTGCTTTAACAGTAAAAGAAAACATTGTGAGGAAGCCTGCACACCTAAGAGTTCTTCATTGTGTTATCAAAGGAAGTTTACCAATCCGCACAAAAACCTTAATCTGAGCAGAGACATTATGGTCTTATTATAATGTCTCTGCTGGTGCTGCGGGTTGTTAAAGGTGATTAAATGTATGCAACTCACAAATTAAAATTTGTGGATATCAACTACTACTGTACCTAAAAATCTATATCCTATATAGACTTATTTACATACTTCTAGCTTATGGAAAGCTCTTCCACTACAAACGGACAAGACTTAACATTTCAAAAGTGTTTTTACTTAAGGTCCTTAAGTAACACTTTCTTTGCTCAAAATTGCACAAAGAACGCATTCTAGAGAATCTAAGATTAAGATTGGCCTAAATAAGTTGTTCATAGGCGACTAGTTTTAGAGTCTTGAGACCCAATCTGAGTGTAAAATTTGACATACCAAAAGTCAAAGAAAAATTCATTGTACAAACCCTGGTAGCTTCATTCTTTCTAGCAATTGCCCACCACGATCATGGATGGCTACTGTAGCATCTGTACCTGTTGTAGCCAGCAGTGTGTGGGATTCACCTTTTTGCCAAAGGAAGTATAGCTCGCCCAAGCCATGGGGCTGCTCTATTGTGTATAATAACTAAAAATATAGCACTTTATTTATTAATCAAGGTTTTGTAAGACAAATAACTGACATCCTTAGCCCCAATGGCCACTGAGGTAAAAGAAATGGATTATCACTAAAATCATTTCAATAATGTCTGAGATAATTACACACTAACAGTACAAAACAATTAGACCGCCCTTCAAAATACTCATACGTAATCTGACTTGCTGTGTATATGGCGAGATATATATATATATAAACACACTAGGGAGCTAAGGAATATACTTGGCATAAAGTTTAGCAATATTTTTTTAAAACTCTGACCTTGGAGCCTTGGACAATCCACTTATTACTACACCAATCAGGCAAGTTTTACAAAACCCATCCATCTTATCCCAACTAATATTATAACATAAAGACATACTTGTTACCTATGTTTGGTCGACCACTGGACCAATTTTATCATAATTTTGGCTAGATAGCACCCTACCGAAAGTGACAAATTCAAATTCAAATTTTATTTATTCATGTAGGCCTATCACAGGCACTTATGAAGCGTTCATACATATTTGTAACGGGATGGTGATAACTTCGTTCGCCAACTTAAATCTAAAGCTACGAGGGTTCCAAATGCGCCCTAGTCTAAGAAGAGCCCACAACAAACTTAGCCAGGTAAATTTATTTTTTTGTTATCACCATCTTCCAGTAAATTTATATTAAGCTATGAAGCTAGAGCAATTCACACCCAAGCTTTTTTATTGTTTAAATAATCCTTAATATTATAATAGGATTTTTCTGTAAGCTTACTTTTGAGAGACATCTCAAAGATTTTATTTGGTAATTTGTTATAAAATAATATACAATTGCCCTTGAATGAATTTGCAATTTTTCGTAGCCTAGTAAACTGCACGAGTTTATATTTGCTTTTAATATTTATATTGTAACAGTGCATGTTCTTTTTAAATTTTGATATATTTTTATGGACATAAATTAAATTTCCATATATGTACTGACTATGCCCCATCATTATTTTAACTTCTTTAAATTTATCCCTTAATGATTCTCTTGGGCCCATTTTATATATCGCATGAACAGCCCTTTTCTGCAGGACGAAAATAGAATATATATCAGCAGCATTACCCCATAATAAATGCCATAGGACATAATGCTGTGAAAATAACTAAAATAAACAAGCCTAGCAGTATCTATGTTTGTCATACGACATGCTGCCAAGCAATGAATTCATATAGTATTATGCTGCATATAAACCAGTTACCCCGAAACAGGTAAGTCTGCTACATCTCAAAGTTGGCCTTCATCATCAGTTCCTATAAGGCGAGATTGCAGCAAACTTGTAGTAAAGTAGAGAAAAGCAACAATACCAACATATTCAGGGAAATGGTTTAATTTTGATGGTTCAATGCTGTAATAATATCTTTTTTGTTAGTAGTGAAAGAATGATGATGAATTCCATACTTACTTTGGGAGTCATATTTTTGTATTTATTTATATTTTCATTATCACTGAATTCATTCTGTATTCAACATTGACCATACTACTCTCATATATGGTAAGTATGAACTTTTATTTAATCAGTATTTGTTATTTACAATTGTTTAAAAATCAAATTGCGCTTGGTGACCCTGTCCATCTATTTGTATTTGTTGTATACATTATGTTGCTAGGCAACATCGGATTATGGCATTTATTTACTGGGCTGTGTTCTGTGATGGTCTGGGGCACTGAACTTCATTTCATTACGCTGTACGCTTTACTGACGGCTGTAAATATTATCTCCATAGTTAAAAGTTTGATTTTGACAATATTGGCGCTGTTAGCTTATTATTAACTTCATTTTCTTAGGTTTAAAAGATAGATTGTGTTTTTTTATTACTTTGTATATGTTGTAAAATAACGTATATGATTTGATTGGATTTGATTGATAGCAATGGTGAAAGGACTAGGAACTAACGCTAGTGATGCTACAGTTTATAAAATCGATAACGAGTTAAGGTTTTGCTTTTTAAGGTATTAAAAACAGTCTACTGTTTTTCAACAGAAAATGTACCTATTAGAATTTTAACCGACTTCAAAAAGGAGGAGGTAATCATTTCGGATGTTTATGTACTTTTTGATTTGTGTACTTTGCTAGGGCATAACTTCGACATAAAATGGACTGATTTGCATAATTATTTTTCATTACATAGAGATTTATTCTGAAATGGAGTATGGACCAATAGATCTGGTGAGGAATTTGTGTAACTTCAAGATTAATATGATATATACCTAAGATCATGATATTTTGGAATGACAAAAATTTCTTAATTTATGGCCCGTAATATGCTACAATATACAACCGAATGTCGATACAATTAGTAATACGAAAATGATCTAAGACCAAAGTTTATTTAAAATGATCTCGAAGATCGGGAAACAAGGTTGAAGTTGCATCATTCTACTATTATATATTTTTCACTATAGTATTGACTAGTTACCATCCAATCAACTAAGATAATCCGCCAAGCGATTTGGCGTTGCGTTAAAAACAATAAAAAAATTAAATTAAACTACTCAAATAGAGGACGAAAAATGATACAATTTTTTTCTATACACTTCTTTTGGTTCGACCCGGGAATCGAACCAGAAACTTGTGGTCGTTGATCAATAATATAATTAATTCATATGGCTATACTATTGCTCAATGATATATATAATTCACATTATCCCTATAGTGGGAACTCTGGGCCAGCAGAAATAAGTAAGAAGAAAGTAAACACAATTTTTTTTTTAAATATTGTTAAAACCCTATACAAAACCCTACATTTCTTTTTGATCCTTTTAAACTACAGAGTAGGTGAAATTGGCTTCTGAGATACAGGCCTAAACTCAATGCTACTATCCTTGTCCTACCAATCAATTCACACGTCATGTAAAGACGAATAGATAATAGATAATAGGTATCTAGGGGTAAGAGTCTGTGGGTACCTAATCATTATTCTGTTTACAGTTTTGTGTTGGTAATTTTCAACCTTTTCAAGGCAACTATGTTTTACAAATTGAATATGCAACACTTTACACAGGAAACGCAGATTAATATTGTAGTATCATACTACAATATTGACAGATGATCTATCATTCACTATTCCATCACCAATTTTATACTAATAATATATAAGAGCTTGTTTGTTGGTCTGTTTACTTGAATGCGATGAATTCAGGTACTTCTGGTTTGATTTGATAAATTATTTCAGTGTTGATAGCCCATTTATCGGAACATTTAAAAAGGAACATTGCACCTATTAATAATGTTCCAAAATTGGAGTTTTTTATTCCTCTTGAGAGCTTCCGCTACGTGCGCTGCGTAAATGGTTAAATCATGGAATACAACGTTGTTCCCCTTCAAGTAGTTAAAGTCCCTTTAAGTTTTAAAAAATGCCCCCGACAGTCTATCTTTTTAAGATTGACGTTATACGCGCACGAAGTCGCGAGGTACCGCTAGTGTTATTATAAATAGATATAGAAAGTATGAAATCCTTAGGACCTCAGATAAGCTCGAATCGATTCAATCAACCACCACAGATTATTATGTAACTTATGCAGTGTGCACGCCACAGAATAGGTAAAATAGTTAGAAGTTCAGAAGTGAAAATTATGCATGTTTACTGAATTAATGTTTTAATTATTTTTATGTATACCTATTATTAATGAATAAGAGGATGAGTACTAAACTAAAACACATTTTAATGGACCAGGTAGGTAATCTAATTGGGTTAGATTAACTTTATGTAACCGTGAATTTCCCTTGAATTAATTGCAAATTATTATTTCAGGCTACAACTAAAATATCAACCAAGAACTTTAAAAATATTAATAATTATGAGAATATGCACATTTCCTATAAGCATAAACAAAATGTATTTACCGTAGACTTGTCTAATAATGATAGTCAGAGTTTTAATGCCAAAAACGAAAGTGAACAATTTGGCTTTGAAGTTGAACGAAGGACTTTTTTAAAGACCGTTTTGGATAACATCAAAGAGAAACCCCTGTTGAATTGTAAACCAAAGAAAATAGTGATAGATTTTAGTTCACCCAATATAGCAAAACCTTTTCATGTGGGGCACCTGAGATCGACAATAATTGGAAATTTTATCGCTAACATCAATGAATATTTTTCCAATGATGTTGTAAGACTAAACTACCTTGGTGACTGGGGCACTCAGTTTGGTCTCCTACAATATGGGTTAGAGTCACAAAACATTGCCATCTCTGACATGGATAATCCTATAAAGACATTATATGAAGTTTATGTACAAGCAAACAAACTGTCTGCGAGTGATGAAAATGTGCAGAATAAGGCCAAAGAATATTTCTCTGCCATTGAGCAAGGCAAAACTAACTTGGCAAACTGGAGAAAAATTCGTGAAATAACTGTTAAGGAACTAGATAAAGTATATCATCGATTGGGAATTAAATTTGATGAATATCACTGGGAATCTGAATATAATGGGCATGCTATCAAAGATACAATAACTAATTTAGAAAACCAAGGTATTATTTCTGCAGATGTTTCAGGGATAAAAGTTGCTAAAGTAAAAGACAAAAGTGTTACTTTCCTGAAGAGTGATAACTCTACCTTATACCTGTCAAGAGATGTTGCAGCCTTGTTGGACAGATATAAAAGATATAGATTTGACAAAATGCTGTATGTTGTGGATAATGCACAGACAGATCATTTTGCTGCTGTCTTTGACATTGTTGAAAGACTTGATAGAGATTGTACAAGAGGCTGTGAGCATATAAAATTTGGTAGGATCAAGGGTATGAGTACAAGAAGTGGTAATGTTGTATTTCTAAATAATATATTGGATGAAGCAAAAGAAAAAATGTATGAGCAACAGAAAAAATCAAAAAGTATTTTTTTTTTTTACTGATTTGTGTTGATTTAAAAATAACACTGCCAGAAATTAAAAATAATGACTTCTTCTTTTCAGATACAAGAAGGTCATCTATAAATGAAGAAACCTGTGACATTTTAGGCTCAACAGCAGTAGTTATCAATGATTTAAAACAGCGTAGGCAAAAAGACTATGTGTTTCAATGGGACAAAGCACTGCAGAGTGAAGGGGACAGTGGAATTAAACTGCAATACCTTCACTGCCGACTCTGGAGCTTAGAAAATAATTCAGGAGTAGCAATTCCTGCTGCTGCTGAACCTGATGGCCTAAATGAAGAAGTAATAGGTGATGTTGTAGCCGAATTGGCAAGATTTGATGATGCACTTAATAGAGCTGTTTCAGAAAATGAAGCATGCATAATTGTTAACTATTTATTTAAACTAGCAAGACATGTTAATAGAATGTGCAATGAGGTCAAAGTAAAGAATGTTGAAAATGATCTTGGTACACAAAGACTTCTTGTATTTCATTGTGCACGGCTCACTATAAAGAAAGCATTAGAAATTCTAGGTGTCAAACCACTGTTTGAAATGTAGTATACCTTAGTATTGCTACTATGAAATATACTATCTTGTTTTATTAAAGTACTGTGATTGTATGAAAGCTTTATTATTTATTCTAATGCAACCACTTAACTTTGAATTCTGAATTGTATTCATTCAGATTAAAATTATGAAATTATTGGAAAATAATGAAATCCTAAAATGCCACTAAAAATAAAACATTCTTAAAAATGTAATAACGTAGAAAATAAAAATAGTGTTATTATTAGAACTAATTTATTTTTGTTGTTTTCTAGTGTTTCTATACTCATTGGCAATTACTTTTAAAGATAATATAATCACTACAGTCCACTCACTTATTTCATATATTGTAACTATGGAGGATAGAGGTAAGGAGAGTCATCTTATATGGGAGAAAAGTTGAAAAAGTGTCCAGTTGTTGCGCTAAATAACAGTTCAAAAATCCTCCACAATGACGCTGGTGGTGGCACAGGGTATGGTATGAATGTAGCAATCGTAGATGAATTGAAGTATGCCGAGTTAAAAATTTAATGTCATTATCGACTAAAGTAGTTAATTATTGAGAATTTCAACAACTTACGTTGTACAAAATATTGTGGTAAATATAACCTTACTTCCTTGTATCTCCATACTTCCTTGTTTATTTTTCAAGCCTACTCTAACAATATTTATATTTGGCGCTTCTTTTAAGAGTTACCCTGATGCAAATGTGGCGCCATCCTAATTTAATACATTTTGACGACACTTTTTCATATACACAGATGACTCTCCTTACCTCTACCCTCCATAATTGTAACATAGAGGACAAGTCACCGTGAAAGGCACGAACGTTCTTTAGAGCATCACTTGTTCTAGACTTTAATCTGTGGTTCTAAAATAGGAAGTGTGTCTTTGTGTAAAAATAAAAAATTGTCTATGTTGAACTTGAGACCATAGACCTAGAGCCACGTCGTATGGACGATGGTCATTCGCGATTTGGAGGGAAAATTTAAATACTTCTTGTAAATCTCATTGTTACTTTATATTTCATATAAATATTAATATGGAAAGCCTTAAAACCAAATGTTTATAACTCCAAGAGCATTTTTACTCAAGAAAATGAGTAATTTAATTGTATTTTCGTAATCTAACTTGAGCTGAAGAATGTTCGGAAATTCTCGGTACATTTCGGATTTGTACGCGTTGACGTCAGAACTATTGGACCGATCCTGCGTCAAGTCGGCATATCCGGCAATCACGTGGTCGGTTTGGACCAATCACAGCGCTTTGTCTCTTTATAGGCCGACATTTTCTGACAAGCGTAGAAAAAGTTTTCATCAACAGCCGCCATTTTGCGCTGGAGAGACTGAGAAGTATTTCGGAATTTGTCGTGTAAATTTTCTGTTTTTTCTTACATCATTTATCATAAACTTTACCATTCCGTATATTTTAAAGTGTTAAGTGAAATCGCGTAGTTAGATCGGTAAAATAAGGTCTATTAAGTAGCGAAATCTGGTGATATTGTTTTCATTTATTGTGCTAGTTCCGTCGGAAGATGGTGAGAGGGTCTGTGTAGCTCTTCGCTTCGGAGCTTTGTAATGGCGAATACTTGAGTGAGAAATTTTAATATGTGCCTTCATTGGTTTGGACGACATCGAACGATCGGGATGTGGGTGAATTACGTTGTGATGGATGACAAATCGCTCTAAAATGTTAATTCTTGAAGATATAAGACATAAAAGTGTTATTTGAATCGGCGGGCCGAAATATTCACGACGGCTTACGTTTAGTAAACAGAGCCATGGCCGATCATCATGTGGACGAGCCGCCTAATAAGCGGGCAAAGATGATCCGGGACCCTTTCCAGGGTCCCTCTGACACCGGAGGTTAGTACTTTTGTGATTTTACGAGTTTCTCAAAGTGTTAAAATCCCGCTGTCAATATTACAATTCTGTGATTTTTGACATTTTGCCGTCGTTCTTGTTAGCGCCGTGTAAGTTTTGCGTCGTATTATTGTTTCTTGGGCTGCTGGAAGCTAATGGATCGCTTAAATACCCAAGTCTTTAGGTTTATAGCACTTATTTTCGATATTTTTGTGTTATGATAAAATTTTACCATACATTTGTTACATACACATCTTGGTCAGTAATAAATATTACGCTTTCAAGTCAGTCAAAAAGTTTTGTAACAAGTTATTTATTAGAATACAACAAGGAAGCGAATTAAATATAGAGTTTATCAATATTTTTTCATTATAACAAAAGTTTGTACATGTTTAACTAAGAAACATGGTATGGACTTATCTCCAATAAGTATATAAAATGTTGTAGAATTCAATTTAACTTACCATATTCCTCCCTGCTAGTATATTTACTCTGAAGGAAAGTTTGTTTCATACTTGATATTCAGATTATATTGATAAAAATTGATGGGTGACCTACATTTAACTTTTGTTATTATGACAATCAAACACTTTATTTGTAACTTATATCAAAGCTAGCTAATAATAAGAAAAAAATATGTTTAGTCTGTCTCATAACCTCTAATAATTAATAGCATAAATCATGTTGTCATAATTAAAACACTTACTTATTTTTTTAAATATAACCATTACCATATGATAACTAAATCTAAAGCTAAATTATGAACCTTCTAATTATTAATATTACAATTATTTAATATAAATGTTAATTTTTTCTTTTTAAACAACAATAATATCCCTAGTTGTTATATATGTACATGCCATACAGTAACTTGAGAGTAATATAAATAAAACTGAAAGGATACTTACTATCTGTATACTAGTCTGATATACTTTAGGAATAAAATTATTATCAATTCATAACATATTCCTCACATTTTGTACAAGAAATAGTCATTCATTTATCAATACTTGCTCATACTCATAAAATTGAAACTAAAATAGTTAAAACAATGAGTGAGAAATCATGTTCTAATGAATAAATACAGACTTAAGAGTGAAATTCTGATCAATTGTGATTTGTTGTCTTAAAACTAATCATTCATATCACAATAAATTGTTGTTCAACAAACTGTGTATGTGTGTGTCAAAATTATATATTGATAAAACCCTAAATTCCAGTTCATTTCATGTTTGTGTTGTTTATTCACTAAGTAACTACAATAGTGTTTGTTTAGCTATAAACATATTTTAGAAGGCTTGACAACTAGAAGGTTGTAAACAGTAAGTAATAGGACCAAATTATTAGTAATTCACATTTTAGAAATACTGTTATTATTTAAAATAACATACATTTCTGTTTTAAATAAAATTAATCTAAAATTGAATTTGAAATTAACTTTAAATTGTATTTACATGCTTCTTTATGTGCGATTGAATTATTGTTATAACATTATTAATTTAAAACAATTATTAAATAACTATTGGCTGTTGTTATTGTGTTCTGACAGTGACCCCATTTGACCTTAAAAGCACAGCTGATGTTTTGGTTGTCACTGCATATTCTTTTTAGACAACTTTGCATGATACTAATCAAAAAAGCAACGCTGTATTTCTCTTAAAGTATTGATTTCAGGAAATACTTGTGGAACAAAAGATTTTCATTATTATGAATATTGAAATACCCCATCAGGTTGTTACCCCTTTTCCAACAAGCCTTTATATACAAAAGTGAACCTTTTTAATACATGCTGGTTTGGGTCCACTCATGCATTACTCTGCATGAGTGGACCCAGACAATGACAATGACAATCATTTTAATAAAAAAAATTATATCTTTAGACTACAAAATAATGCAATTGAGCATATTGATAATATTATGTGTGGAAAATATAGCATTCTGTAAAATATTGAGTTAATATTTATTTATTTATTGTATTAATATTTATATAAAATCTAAAAGTTTTTTTGTTGAATAATAATTTGGCACAATATATTTTTTTTTCTATTTTTATAACATTGTACTAAATAGTATTAGAAATGGTTAACATTAAAAGACAAAAAAATTGTGAACTTGTCATCTATGTAATATAAGTATTCTGTCTTTTTTAACAATTTCTATAAGTGCTCTAATAAGCTAAAGTTGAATGAAAAAACAAATAAACAAGTACAGGGTACATTTTAAACAGGATACCAAATTAAATAACATAGAAATGTGTAATATAATATGTGATATCTGAGATAAAACTTCTAACGTTTGTGAATAATCTATCAAAGTTATACTGGTGGCCTTTAGTGAATAAATTTTAGGGTGATACAACCTGTTTTTGCTTGATGCCCTGTTTTCATTCCTCTTAGGATTAGTGAAAAGTAAAATTTACTGGTCAGTTATTCATATTATAATATATCCTTGTAGTAACTTTAATATCTGTGCAGCATAAATGATCATAAAGAAGGTTTTCTATGTGCAGGTTATATAAAAAAGTAATTAGTAGAATGCAACTAACTAACAAGTGGCCTGCTCTAACTTCCTTACTCAATCAATAGTTAAATTAATTCAAAAATAGAGTTGGTTGTGGATCATCCTATTACCCTGTCCCACTGGGGAGCACAGGCCTCCTATCTCATCAGATGGTTTCAGAGCAAAAACCAACCACTGTTCTAATGCAGGTTGGTCATTATTACCTATATAAATTCTTTCCCATCCCTTTGAAATTTCTCAGGTCAATAAGTGGAAAAAATTTTGTGCACAATAACCAATTCAATTGTCAGGTTTAAACATCCTTATATTATATTAAAAAATATTGTGTAACAAAAAAATGTTTATTAGTTAATAGTATATTTTAAACAGAAAAGAAACAAATAAAATTTTAAAGCTAATCTATACTAGACAGATTTAAATAATTTTTTTTTATTTTAGAAAAAATAATTTGACTCATTTTTTTTTTTTTAGTTCTACACTAAGTATGTTTTTAGTACATTAAATGAAGGTGGTTGAAATATGAATTATTAAAGAATATAAAACAAAAATCTCCCAACTAAATTAACAGAACCAACACAGTGAAAATCAATAAATTAGTATGAAAGTACCATTTTAATTTATATTAAATTTTTTCCTATACAGGGTTAAATAAAAATACCATAAAGCTTTTGGCCTTGTAGTTGCTATCATTAAGAGTAACAACTTTTGTTCTACAACTTTTCAAAATTCAGTTTTGATTTATTTCATACCAAAAAAAAACTTGTTATTATCTAAAGTGACATTACACTGTGGAACTAAACACATGCCCCCTGTTTCCAAACCGCTATGAGCACGCACGACACAGTCGTAGTGCGCACGCTGTTGCAGATGTTACATTACAGAGTAGTAACAAGTAAAGTCAAAGTCAAAGTCAAAGTCAAATATATCTTTATTCAAATAGGCACATAGATGGCACTTTTGATGCGTTATTATATACAAAATGTGTACATAGCAGTGAGTAGTGATGGCGATAACTACAATCGTAAACTTAAAACTAAAGCTACGAGGGTTCCAATCGCGCCCTGGTCGCGCACATATTTTACATAGTAGAGTATCTATGTAAAATATGTATTGAATATTTTAGAAACCAACATTTAAAAAAAAGTTTTAGAATAAATCTTTTAGAGTTTTTGTAAACAAAACCAGGCAGAGAGCTTTCTGGTATTTTTTATTCAACCCTGTATAAAAAGCTAGCGACCTGCCCTGGCTTTGCATTAGAAAAAAAGAGTGAAGTTGTTTTGAGTGAACGAGTGAATTTATGTGCTGTCCTACCTATGCAAAAAGCACTTAGCATGGCAAATAGTGCTACTTATTATTGAAGTTTTAATGAAAGATATGACAACTGTGTTATTAAATTATTAAAGTTTTAAACAAAGATAAATCAACCATAACACAAAGCTATGAAAAAGATTTTTTTTTTAGAACATTTATAATTATCATGTATATTATTTTTAAGTGCCTCTTAATGTTTAGTATGTGGTAAAACAGTTTTGCTTCCTATTTACAAAAAAAAATAATTAAGATTTATAATTTATAGAATCCATCGGTGAAAATTATCAAATTTTATAAGATAAACAGACAGACATATATGACCTTGTTTCATACTATGTAAAGATTTGATTATGCAGGCATTCTAGAACATGCATTTAAACTACACACACAAAACTTTTTCAAATGAATAGAATTTATGGTCTATCTTATAAAGAGTGGTATAAAATGGGTAGAATTGATGATATGTCCTGAAATGTGCAGGAAAAAAAAATTGTCATAAAAAAGGTGAATATATTCCACCTTTTATCTTTTGTTTACATGGTTAGGTTACAAACTACTTGAAGTGTTACAAATTGGAATAGAATAATTTCAAAGTCAAAGTCAAAAATATCTTTATTCAAGTAGGCCCATAGGTGGCACTTTTAATGCGTACATAAGAATTACACGGTAGTGAGATGATGGCGATAACCACATTTGTAAACTTAAAACTAAAGCTACAAGGGATCCAAATGCGTCCTGGTCTAAGAAGAAGCCCACAACAAACTTAGCCAGGTGTTTTTTTTTTGTTATCACCATCTCACAATGTCATTTTAAATTATTAGAAGAGCAACCTGGCTAGAGCAATAATTTACACCCAAGCTTTTTTATCAGTTACATAGTCCTTTATACTATAATAGGACTTCTCTATAAGCTTACGTTTAATACAAACTTTGATCTTTTTAAGAGACATCTCCCAAGATGACAATTGGTAGTTTATTGTAGAATTGTATGCAATTTTCTTTTCAACGAATTATGAATTTTATGTAACCTAGTATATTGCACTGTAAGTTTATTCTTACTTCTAATGTTTAAATTATTGCAGTCACATTTTTTCTTAAATTTAGAAATGTTTTTATGAACTTAAAATGGGATCTTATATTATATGAATTAATATTTTGAAAACACCCAGACACACCTAAATAGTTTGACAATAGGAAAAACTTATGATACTTTCTAGAATGTTCACAGTTTCAGTTTCATGTAATACCGAACCAGTGGTAGAGTCACTACACACAGACAGACTTGACAATTCAAAAGTGCTTATAATAAATACTACTTGAAATAAATGAATTTTTATTATCAATATTCCTCTATTTTTTATAAATATATATTTTTTCAATATACATTTGTGTTAAAATATTTTTTTATGGTGTTATTTAGCCCAGTGTTACACAGTTTATTGTTATATAATAATTAAGAGATAACAACAAATAATCTACATATATGAATAAATAGACTGTTAATTAAAACCCTTTTCCAGACTAACTATTATCTATTAAACTAAACCCAAATCTAAATTATTCAAACTAAATATAATTTACTGTCTTAACTTGACATGGTACAATTCAGTTAATCATTTAACAAAAGTGTCCAACATTTTTAAATCAAGCACATAAAAATTATTAGAAAAGTCTTCATAGATAGAAATCAAAAGAGATTAAATTTTTATTTTGCCAAGATCAGAATATTTTTAAAACTTTAAATAATTTTTTAATGTGTGTTATTCCACTAGATTCTGGGTTCTCCAACCTGGACATGTTTGACCTGGAGAAAGATCTTCCTGATGAGTTGATGGGTTCCTGGGGAGAACAGCCCGGTGTAGCAGGGCCCAAGCCACCGGCGCAGGGACCCGGCCCTGGGGGGCAACAACAGCTAAATGGAGATGACCCTACAGCTGCCATGCAGAGACAAATAAACAATCATCTTATGCAACAAGTGAGTATCTGGGACTGAAGGATATACTGAGGGTAAAATTAGACTACTTTTATTTATTGATACACCTATGTTTATTTAGAGCTCAACATTTTTCAAAGTTTTATATGTGAACAAAATAATATTGAGACTGCAAGTTTTAGATAGGTCGTACTAACTTTGATTACATTTTTGTCAAATGTCTATCTGGCTCACTGACCTGCTTAGGTCTTTGGATCCCAATCTGGATCATGAATTCCATATCTGGGTTGGTTCAACAATCGTTAGATATTGTGTTATCTGCCAAGAATGCACTGTGCCAGTGCGGGTTTTGAAAATTGGCTTTTCTAACCAGGACAAACTATCTATATAAGCCTGCTCTGGTCCTATTTATAAAAACTTAACATGTGTTAATAATTACTGAATCTTACAAGTCCGCCAAGCCGCGTAAGAGAAATCCTTCTCTCTGGGAGACCCAGTTACAACTTACAAAACTAGAGACATGTTAGCATGCAGGTTATATTATTTAAATTGCGCAATGTCAACTGCAGCCGTTGACATGTCAAATGTCTAATGTCCAGGATCCTTACTTGCAACTAAAGAAGTTGCCAGGGTTGGGAATCTATTTAATTTATCTGTACATTTTAAACCTCTTTGGCTAGAATATGAATGGGTAGCTTTAAGTGTATCTCTTGAATATCATATACTAATGGTGTTATTTCGTTTGCTGGTCTTTTCACAGGGCAACAAGAGTGGTTTAGTTGGCCACAACAACCCATTGGGGTTGAGTCTAGGTAGTAAAAGTCCTAATTTGCAGTCGCCGCCTAACGTGTCTGTTTCTAAGGACCTCATGGGCAATATGCATCAGCAACTTATACCAAATACAAGCCATCCAAACCAGTTGCATTCATCCATGCCGATGAGTTCCATTCAAGGTGAGTGCTATATTTAAAGTATATTGTGAGATACGACTGGCTTATATCGCCATACACAGGGTGAAATATAAAACAGTAGAAAGCTCTCGGCCCCTAGTTGTGTACATTAAAACTAACCACTTTTGTTCTGCGACTTTTTTGTAACTGTATAGTTTGAGAAATATTCAATATCTTACATAGATACTCTACATGCTACTACTCTGTAATGTAACATCCCCAACACAGGGACAGTGTTTTACAACAGTCGGACATTACACTGTGGAACAAAATGTTCCACAGTGTAATGACACTTTAGAGAAATAACATGACTTATTAATTTTTTGTATGCAATAAATTAATACCGAATTTTGAAAATTCTGAAAACAAAAATTATCACTCTTAATGATAGGAATTATAAGGCATCAAAATTGTGGTGTCGTTTTCGTCTATTAGTTGTATGTAAAAAAGTTGCTCAATGCTCAGTCACACCTAGAATTTCGAAGAAACTTGAACGAGAGCGCAAAATGACCCAAACGCTACCACATTAATAGAGGCAACCCTTAATTAAAATGTGTTTATACAATTTGTGTGAAGTTTATATATTTTACTAGCTGTTGCCCGCGACTTCGTCTGCGTTTGATTTTGTTTTTAAAGTATTCAGTATCGCTAAGCCTTAAATGAGTATAGTAGTATATATATATATAACATGTGACTGTCAATTAATTAAAGACAAATAATTTGCAATAAAATAAAATTGCGACTATAATTAAAGATCTAAGCTATCCTATCTCTTAAGTTGGACCAGAATGCTCACGGTGTGCCAATTTAATTTAAAATCGGTTAAGTAGTTTAGGAGTACATCGCGGACAAACATCGTGACAGGAGATTTATATATATTAAGATTTTTATTTGTTTTTATATTTTAATAGAAAGTCTAAAGAAGTAAAGAGGTATAGAATAACGTGTATTAAAGCTTATCATTAAGAGGTTCCTATGTAGCAGTAACGTAATTGCGAAAAATGGCTGAGGCATACAGATAAAAGGATTGAATTACGCGACAAAACTATAACCTATCCTTGTTTGACTACAAAATCCAAGAAAGGACAGGATCGTTATTCAACACCAGCAAATGGTCCAAGCGTCTAATTTCTGTAATATAAAGCTATTGCCAAACAGAACGCGTTCCTAGCACCCTGTTATATACCGTTACAGCGTCGCGTTTTAACTTTGCGTACGGATGTCACACTGAAATTCAATAAATTGCCTGGCGCTAGCATAACTACAGCTACCGCAGATCGCTAGCAGCCTTTGACATTTGCTTTTATAGCGATCTTCGTGTCATGCAGTGGTATCCTTACGCATTCTATCAGCCATCGTCTACATAGATCAGAAGCTACTATGAAATACAACACTGCCATTAAGGCGTCATAACGCTGCGCATTGCTGCTAGCGCCCGAGTTTTTTGACAGTTATCGTAAAATCAATTCAGCGACAAATACGCGGTTACTGTGGCGAAACCTTTACCCTCCAAGTCGTCCATTTTTCGCACCTCTGTTGGCATTGATCGATCATTCGCGACCTAAATCAATTCCGGGCTGGACGTGATACCTATTTCGTTTGCTTTGACGTAAAATAAAACGCAACCAGTCTTATATATGTACGTATACAGTAAAAGTATCGTGACAGAGAATATTACAGATAAAAAATGCCGATATGAGCAATCGGTATATTATATTTTATTAATTATCTATGGCAGCTGTCTTTATTTATCCTTTGTGAATAGATGTTAATCCGAAATAAGTCTTCGGCAGATCTAATTAAATTTTTAATATTTTTTTATATTTAAAAATATATATTATTTTTTCAAAATAAGTTAGTGTTGTATTATTATGGCGAGAAACGGTGGTAGGCTAGTGACCAGCTTTAATTTACTTATGTGCGTTTAAGCAATTAAATATTACTTGCACTTGGCCAGCTTCGTGGACCAGAATGAGAAGGAATAAGGCCCCAGTCTTATTCCTTCTCATTCTGGTTGGAGACCCGTGCTCTGCAGTGGGCCGGTAATGATGGTATTATATATCAATTATTTTGGTAACCTAAACGAATTGGTACCGTTGGGTGAGGTCAATTATGTTTCCCCACAGGTGGGATGAACGTGGCGAGCGTGGGCAACATGGTGGTGACGAATAGCAGCATGTCCGGGCCCGGCATGCTGGGCGGCGGCATCATTAACAACGTCAACAAGCAGCTGCCGACGCTCATGGCGAACAGCCACCACGCGGCGCACGCGGGGCACGCCGCGTCGCAACACCACCCGCACGCGCAAGTAAGTCGCAAGTCCGCACTTGTTTGGTCGGAAACCGACCGTCCGTTGTACGTACGGCCACTGATGCGGGTCACGCCAGCCGAGCTCATTCCAGAAGCTTAGCAGGCCGCCCAGGTCGCCGAGCGCTTCATGGAGTGTTGCTGAGGAGCCAGAACTGTCAGTTATACGTAAAATGGAAAGGTGTTCGTTTAGTGGGCAGTGCCCTATTATCATACCTACAACTGTCTCTCAGTTCAACCAGATTTAGTTGCAGTAATTTTGTTGTTAATCGCGGGTTGAGGTCTGGTAAGGCCTCCTCCGTGTGTCTGCAATCTTTTGTTTTAAACCAAGAAAGTCACAGTGCACTGGCCGTTTTCATATTTATATTGAACCATTTCTTTTGGTAGGTTGCCTGGTTAGAGATCGCAGTTTACCGATAAAGCCGCGTAATGACCTTTTTTTATGTGCATATTCATATCTCTTGTTACTTTACGTTTCACTACTCTTAACGTACTTAATAAATAATGCTGAAGAGTTTTTTGTTTTCTGCTAATCTTTCGAACATGATTCCGAAAACGCGCTAATCTCAGGAACTCCGATTCGAAAAACTCTTACAGTGCTTGATAGCAGTGGCGTGCATACATATTGATCACTCCTCTGACTACATTTAATTGAATTTCAATTGAATGCTATTAAAATGACTTACTCCTGTGATCTTACTCATACACTAACGCTATAGAATCATTTGAATCGTGAAGCTAAAAGCCCGGCTAAGTTTAGACCAGGGTGTGTTTGGTACCATCCTAGCTTTAGTTTCAAATTAACGAATGTAGTTATCTCCATCGCCTGAAAAGAATGGTAACTTAGTACATATATGTATCAACGCTCCACAAGCGCCTGTGACAAGCCAACATGATTAAAACATTTTTTGAATTTGAATAAAGTATCTTTTTTATTACAGGCAATGCAGAACGGCCCTCTCGCCGGGCGAGTGGGGGGCGTCGGTGGAGTGGGCGTGGGCGTCGGCGTAGGTGTGGGCATGCAGGCGCCCACCATGCGCACGGGGCTGGCGCACGCCGCGCACGCAGCGCACGCGGCGCACAACACGCACGTGGGGCACGGCCACACGCGCATGGGTGCGCCGGGCGGCGGCGGACACCCCCTGGCGCCCTACCACCCCGCCTACGGCCAGCCAGCGGCGGGCGGTGCGGCGCAACGCGCGGCCGGCGTACGGTTCGGGCCCCCTCCCGAAGCTGGCGGCGGCGCGGCGCAGGCCGTACCGCCCGCCCCTTCCCCTCAAACCCCGGGCGCGCCCGCTGGCGGACAGGTATGGACACACCACAGATGAATATTTTTATGAATATTACACATTAATACTTATAAAGTACAGATAAACAGCAAGACACTGAAAAACGTTCATGTTCATCACACAAACATATTCCAGTAGTGCGAATCGAACTCAATCGACAAATCAATCGGTGTCAAAAATCATACATATAGTTAAATATTCAACATGTCAGATTACTGAATACAGTATACAGTGCCGGGCGCGGTGTACTGTTTTGTTATTTTGGATTAAACTGGCTGCGCTGCGCTGCCACCCGACTACAGCGTGTGTTTGCGCAGTCGCAGCCGCAAGCGGCGACGCAGAGCGCGGCGGGCGCGGCGCCGCAGCCGGGCTCGGGCTCCATCGCCGACCCGGAGAAGCGCAAACTCATCCAGCAACAACTGGTGCTGTTGCTGCACGCGCACAAGTGCCAGCGCCGCGAGTCGCAGTCCAACGGCGAGACGTGGCAGTGCACGCTGCCGCACTGCAAGACCATGAAGACCGTGCTCAACCACATGATGTCCTGTCAGGTGAGTGCCCGCCGCGACGAGCGGCTAGCGTACACGGTATGCGCAGGGTGTGCGCTGAGCGGGCGGTACGAGTGCGAGTCATAAAAAAATTAGGCTTTCTATAACTCGTACAATGCCTACCCTTGATGTTTTTGTAACTAGTACTGGAAGTTTTATCCATTTTGTACCATCTGCCCGCTCAGTGCATAACTTCTGGATACCCTGTATGCACGTCACTGAAAGTGGCCAGGTCAGGAAACCCAATAGCCGGACGGAACAACTAGTTTGTCCGGAGTTTTGGGTAAAATGGTCACACTCTAGATTATTGAAGATTTTGTTTCTCAGTATTAATAGGTCGTCATCATAATAACAACCGAGTGACGTCCATTGCTGGACATAGGTCTTTTAAGGGCGTTCCAAAATTCACGATTCTGTGCCATTTGTTTCCGGCGGTTTTTTCAGTGGGTACGAACAAAAATAAAAAGTAAAGAAATATATAAAGCCGGACAAGCTGGACACCGATTATTATGAACACGCCTTACTGTGTCCGGCTTTTTCCGGACACCTGGTAACGCTATCCGAGAAAGTACATTTTTTGTGTTGCGGAACACAAAATTAGGAACCCACTCTAGGCACTAAATAATTATTTCAAATCTTTGAGTGTAATTGTTTAGAACATTGTGATACCAAAAAATAAAATTCAATTTTTTATTTTATTTAATATTAATATTTTACCTTGGTAAATAGACGCTAAGAAGAAGAATAACAATATTCTTAACATTATCTATCCAAAGTCCTAGGTTGGTCGTCGAGTTTCTGACAGCGGCGTTCGCATTAGGTCCAACAAAGTGTATATGCAAAAATCTTGCTGTATTTTATTATATATCCGAAAATTTTAATGGGACGGATATGTCAAGTTTTGCTTTCGTAAAAAGTTAGACGTAAGATTTACTTGACCCTGGGCTCTTGGAGATCAATTAAACATTTAAACATTTTCGAGAGCCATTTGAAATGTAACCCTACATTTCAAAAGGCTCTCGAAAATGTTTATTGAGAAATATCTCAAACAACTTAATAACGTCCTCCACGTAGATCATCAGTTAAGTGGTAAAAACGTATCCTCTCAAGACAAAGGGACACACCTCAAAACTTAACTAGATACAAATCAAACAGATCTCTACGATACAAATCTTGTCAGAGTTAAGTTAGGCTAAGACATGTCCGGCAAGAAACACTTTAGAAATTCTAACGATCTGCGGTTCTGTCTTATCATAAGGCAATCATGAACCTGCGTATATCCTGTTCTTCTGCTTGCGGCTCAGATTTATTTGGTCCTTGGTATCACGCCGACCCGTTGCGATTTGTTGTAGCACCGCTGTCTACGACTAGCAAATATTGCTGCTAGGAATAGCAGCAGCCGCAATCCATAAAAGCTGTGTCTTTTGCGGATTGGGACATAAATGGGAGGTGACTTGTTCTGATTTGGCCATTTCAAGGTCAACTTTATATTGAGGCTATTTGAAATGTTTCCTAACATGTGATCAATTTGCAGGCGGGGAAGAACTGTGCGGTACCTCATTGTTCATCGTCGCGACAAATAATCAACCATTGGAAGCATTGTAACAAGAATGACTGTCCCGTCTGCTTACCTCTCAAACAAGCGGACCGGACTAGAACAAACACTATGAACCGTGAGTGATCCTGTTTTATTATTATTTCTTTATTATTCTTTTAACATTCTTGTGTCACCAAACCAAAATTAATAGTCTTTGACTGGTTTTAATCGGCTGTACACAAATTCTCTAAATGTATTGGTCTTATAAAGTTTTATACAATTTTCCCTGTGTAAAAGGATAGCGAAGTTTAGTTCAGTTCAGTTATTTTTTGCTTAAAAACAATACTGTCATTTTAAAGTTGCCATTTAATGTTTATTACCGAAATTACCCGTAATATTAGTTTATTACTTCTTATCATACTTACGGGCTCATTCTTATTGGTCGGTAGACGACGCATTCAGGGTGAGATCGCGGAATTCCCTGAAAACAGTTTCTCGACCTATGAAAATGCGCCCTACGAAGTATAGATCACATATAATATGTTTTTTTTACCATTGGGTGGTGACCTGCAAATTAAGATAGGTTATTTGAGTCCTAAATGTTTGTCTAATTTACTAATCGCTCTTATGTTGCTTTTGTGTTAACGTGTGTGTACATTAAATGTTTTATATAACGCCTCAAAATGCCCGCCCATACATTTTCAGGCATTCTATCATTACATAGTCTTAACATTTAATCAACCAATAAAATATAACTTATAATGCATTTGCTCAAATCATGAATGACCATGCGTTCATATTAACAAAAACGTTTATTTTACATTGTGGAAGGTGAACAAAGATTTAAATCGTAGATATACCCTGACAGCGAAAACTATTGAATACTATTTTCATTTTTAATGTAAATTATTACTACTGTGTTTTTTGGTAAAATCGGGTGTCTTAATATATCGGTCGTTGTAAACTAACGAGTGACAAATGAATGCGCAATTTAACGCAGAACATTGCACTAATGTAAAGTTAGCCTAGGCGATCATATCAAACGATTTAAATCTTTTTGTAAATCATAACTTGACTGCACTTTCGTAACTACCAAGTACCATTTACGGTGCGAGTGAATAACAACTAACTAATACTCGGTTGGAATATAACAATTCCAGGAATGTTGCTGCCATAAGTGATGGAAATTTTCTTGGAATCTTCAATTCCATAGATATTTCAGCTGGGTAAAGTTCGCAATTAAACTTAATGGTCGTACTGAAATTTTAACAAATGCAGACAAGTGCACAGACATCTGCGTACCTATTATTTGTGTCAAGTCCGGGGACATGTAGCTATTCCGACCTGCCATTGAGTTTGTTGCGAACTATACGTTGAGAAAAGTCCGGTTGTACACTAAACGAAGGATAGAAATAAATGTCCAACATCACCGCACATCGCGACGTGGTGTCACACGTTGACTGTTAATTATACAATACTCAGTTTACATACACCATCCAACTGTCAATCGGCCGCGTCGCTAAAAAAGAATGCACAAAATCAAAATAAACGAAATAGTTTTATACCCGCGTTAGTAGTTAATTTTGATATGCGATTTTATCAAGATACACACAGCACACCGATATGTAAACACTCGGAGCGTATGTAGAGACGTCAACTCTTCTTTCTCACCTCCAAAGGTGTTGCCTTGTGCTTATACTATTTCTTCTAGAATACGTCTAATATACGTATAATTAAGGTACTGGAAACATCCTTTTCACAATGTTGACTGTGGAAACGTGCTGCACGATTTGAAGCGTAGTTTGAGGTTAGCTTGACAACCGACAATTGGTTAGATTGGATAGCGAACATGCGTGAAAGTTGAGTGTACAACCGAACGAGCAGCAATGTGTGTGTTTGTCCATTGTTAGCGGCCGCGGTGTCCCACTCGACGCCGGGCGTGGGGTCGGTGGGCGGGGTGGGCGCGGCGGGCGGCGGCGTGGGCTCCGTCAGCGTCAACGTGGCGGCCGCGCCCGCACCCAACGCCCTCCCGTCCGTTAACCCACTGGCAGGTAAGTCGCGTACTCGCAATAGTACCGCCGCACTCATCTGAGCCTGTTAGTACAGTTAGCTGTTTTTGACCTCGTTACGGCCTATAACCAACGTAATATATTTCCACCTCGTGTGGAGACCGAGTTTATGTTAATTCATTTTATTAATTTATTTGAAAGTCATTGTGTCGAGTGGAAATGAATGAATAGACACATTGCTACAATTCATCTATATTCACTCAATACATAGCTCTCTAATGAGTTCGAGCGAGACAGATTGATAAAATAGATCGAACGATTTATTTAACAACGTCGGTACTGTAGCATTACATAAGCTACGGTTTCCTAAGCGGTGCGGAGTCGCTACATAGCGTCCGTATTATGACGGTGAGATGGCCGCATTTTGACAGTTATGTCCGACTTAAAGGATGCCGTTTATTTTCCGTACTAGGACATATTCATTGCAAAGCCAAATATAACAATATAATTAATTTTACAATATTTTAATATAACGGCCGCTATATGGCGTCTCCGCTCTCATAAGAAACCGTAGCTTTGAATCCCACGCGTTCACTGTAGTTTGCCCATTATGCCATCGCTTGGGGTCAGTGCCAGCAGGTACAGCGGTGGTGAAGCACCTTCATTCCATATGCATCATCAATGATTAAACGACTACGCATTCATCCGTACATAACATTACATATCCATTCAAGGTGCTGTTACATGGTCAAATGTGTGAAACTGCAGTTTCTTGTCGATTTTTTGATTACAATATGCTATCCGAACGGTTGGAGGACTCGTCGGAAGAATCTGTGTTTTCTTACCTATCTTATCCTAAAATATGTTCATTGCTTTTTGCTTTTTGTATGTATATGTTTTAAAAATGGAAATATAGTCCAGTCCGTTGATGAACAACGCATGCAATATATTCGATACCGCAACTTAGGTCTGTTTAGTGAAACCATACAAGGTGAATCTAGTAATAATCCATGACGAAAATATTCAAACATGTGACCAGGTGCTGGCCCGAAAATTGATAACCACAATAGTTTTATCACTGCTACAAAAATACAAGACTTGTTACAAAGTGCGTATAAAACCGATGAGGTATAATGTCGTAGTAGTTTATATACAAATTAAAATCTTGGTTTCATTTTTTCCTGAGATCAATACTTGAGAAATAACCTAACACAAATATACGCTGTGACAACCATGACATCAGCTGTGTTTACATTTAAGGTCACCGATTACGATGGCAACAGCAGTTCTGGTCATAGATTATACTAAAAGAATAATAATTCACACACTATTAAACACACGTACATAATAAACGTGGAAATTCTTTTTAATCAGTTAGAGTTGCAAATTGAAGGCTATTTTTATATGAACATTGAGAATGATTATACGTTATTTGAGATTAAAATTATTCCTTGCTAAGTCAAGTATTGCTAATACTTTAAATGGCTTGTGTTTTGGTATCCCCTTACTATATATCACATTGTAGAGTTTAAAGTATGTAGAAAGATTTTTTGTGATCTAATTTCTTCCAATAAATACCATTTGAAACAATATTAAAACGTTTTTCCAGCAAATATATCGCATTGTTGTTCACAAGTTTTAATCATTAAAGTACTCAAAAGTTATTCAAAAGTTATTCAAATGGATCTCTCAAGGTGATAATTCGAAAAGCGACAATAGAATAATGTTTTTTACGTAACTTAAATATGCATTTTCTCCCGAACAATAAGCATGTAGAAAATCTGAAAAAGGTATTAAAAAACATGATTAAATTTATGAAAGTAACAATCAATTACAAAATAAAGTAAATAAAGTAGCATTTCTGATTCCTTTTAATTTGTCACTAATGTTAAATAAGGTATGGTAAATGAAACTAAAAAAGCATATTTTATGCCCACTGATTTAATATAAAATTTGGCGTAATATGATAAAATAATGCGATTTCTTACAATAATACAGGTACAGTTGTTAATGATAATTAGTAAACATTTATTGGTGGCGTAAACACACAATAAATGTATATTTAACCCACGACGCAAATCGACGGGGTATTGTAAGTTAGACGTGTGTGTGTGTCTATTTGTGGCATAATATTTCCCACACGGGTTAACCGTGTTCTTGGCTATGCTTGAAGGAAATCGGTCTAAGATGGCCGCCACAAAATGGCGTATTACATATTTTTTTACAACTCCCTCCATTTAGGTCCATTTAATCCTAGAACTATAAAATGAACTTCGAAGCTTTTTGCTAGATTAATCAAGTTTTGTAATACCACCCGCGGGAATAGTAGACAACTGTATTCTGATTCACCACACGGCTTATACGAACTGTATACGGTTTTCATATAAATATTATTAAAATCAGCAATGTAGTTCATAGCCACGAATTCGATCGCGTGAAATTTAACTACGATTTGTATGAAATAAAAAGAACGCCACCTAGTTATGATACTAGGAAACAGTATAGTCACTAGTGTATGGTCTTTCCATTCCATATAAATCGTAATTAACTTACACACGATAGCATAAGAAAACACACACTAGGCTCCCCAGGTCAGCTCCAATATTTTTTTATAAGGAATCTTTAGTCGACCGGTGCCTTGCAGGCCTGCGTCAGTCAGTCAGGTTAATTTGTTCCGTTCTACCCAATGGCCTTCAACATTTAAAGGACATGTTTTCGTAGGAGGCGTTACAGCGACGGCAGCACCCACGGGCAACTCCGTCGGCAGTGTGGGCGCGGTAAGCTCCGTGGGCGGCGTGGGCGGCGTGAGCACCGTGGGCGGCGGTGCTGACATGAAGCGAGCGTATGAGGCTCTGGGCATTACGTGTCCAACGTCAGTAGCGGGGATGGTGGGCGGTTTCGCGAGAGCGCCTTTCACCCGCCTGCCCACGCCGAGGCCGCCCGGGCTGTCGGACGTGTTGCCGCAGCAACAGACCATGCAGCAGCTATTCACGCACCAGCAGCAATCTGACCTGCAGCAGCAGTCGCAACAGCAGCAGCAGCTGGTGAGCAGCACTAATATTCACTAATATGTTACATTCAGCTCTTATGTATGTAATAAGCCAGTAACGAGAAGGTACTTAAATGGCGACCCCGCATCTGAAAACGTAGCTTTGATCCCCACTAAGCTTATTCTATCTATCTTGCTATTCCGCTAAGCTTATTCTTACCTGATATAACTGATCTTGAATATTCGCAACTGATGAGCGTATAAAAATAAACCAATAAAAACTCTTATTTCCCTTGCATGTACTGAAATCAGTTAGATTTCAGTACATGCAAGAGACAACAAACGTGTCCCTAAAAGCTACTACTGGTATTTAAATACCCTGATAGAATATCTCTAATTAACGCGCTCCACCTTAGGCTGCATCATCACTAACCATCAGGTGTGATTGCAGTCAAGAGCATAGAGCTATAAACATTTCAAATAAATACTTATATGCACGCTGATTGGATTTCAATCTAGGGTTAGGTTCTGTTCTGTTATAGAATATCAATATAATAATTTTCAGTAGCTTTTGACGCTGCCTATAATAAATTTGATGTTACTATAATAAATAATTAGACTCCTTTTACCAAAGATAAACTTATTATGATATTATGGGTTGTCAGAACTTAATACAACTATGTTGTACGCAGATGAGTGCAGGCACACTGCAACTGCCGGGACAAGTCACCGCCAACCCTGTGTCCGGGACGAAAGAGTGGCACCAGTCTATAACACCCGATCTCAGAAACCACCTTGTTCATAAACTGTAAGTTTTACTGCACATCTTACCATTATTAAAGTGTTAATTATTTAAGAGCGGTCAGGGTCAGCTTCGTCAATTTTATAGAAGTTAATAAAAATTAAAACATGAATCGGAAACATAAGATAATTTACGCTAATATACACCTATCCGACCTAACTGATCCTGAAAGTACGCGCGTGTAAACATAACTGAAATAAGTTTATAGATACACGCATCTTTCTTCTAATCAGGTTATATCCTCTTTTTAAATAAACGAACCAGCCTGTTTAAAGAATGCATCACAACTGTATACAATAATTTAACAGCCTCAATATCGATACGGCACGTACATTTGAATTTGAGTATTGATGAAATTATTGTTTTTTTTTTAAATAATATTTGACTGCATGTCGAATTCACATAGTTTCAAGAACTACTTGATACTTATTATCATCACCCGAAAATGTAGAATTTTATAATATGAAATGAAAGACAGTGACAGAACCCAAAGGGTTTGCATAAAAGACATTAAGTCGCAGGGGTCGGCTACGTCAATGGGTGTCCCACAGGGTTCAATCTTGGGTCCCTTTCTATTTTTGGTGTATATAAATGATCTACCACACCATGTCAGTGAAACCTGTGACATTGTACTGTTTGCTGATGATACATCTCTAATTTTTAAAACTGATAGAGGTAGAGACAACTCTGACGATGTAAGCCGTGCTATGTCGCATGTGTCGCACTGGTTTACTGTCAATAATTTACTTTTAAATGCAAAAAAAACTAAGTGTGTGGAATTTATTTTACCAAATGTAAAGAAAGTTAATAAAAATATAATAATAAATGGAGAATCACTAAAAATGGAAGATTGTAAGCTTCAGTGGGGTACCCATATAGATACACTAGCAGGTAAACTAAGCTCGGCTGCCTACGCCGTCAGGAAAATTAGACAGATTACTGACGTAGAAACAGCAAGACTTGTTTACTTCGCGTACTTTCATAGTGTGATGTCTTACGGGATCTTATTATGGGGCAAAGCTGCTGATATTGAAACTATATTCATATTGCAGAAAAGAGCTGTACGGTCAATATATAAACTTAAATCACGTGAATCCCTCCGTAAAAATTTAAAGAAATTGGTATACTTACGGTAGCCTCACAATACATTTATAACAATATAGTATTTGTAAGACAACATATTAGTCTTTATAAACAAAAAGTGGATAGAAACAGTCGACTTACAAGAAATGGTCATAAATTAGTGGCATCTGCATATCGTCTGCGAAAGGTGCAGAAGTCATTTGTGGGATTGAGTATACGCTTTTATAATATGATTCCTAAGGTAATTTTGGACCTACAATCCATAAGTTTAAAGAATGTGTTAAAACACATTTATTACAGCGAGGTTATTATACAATTGATGAGTTTCTTAATGACAAGGTTGCTTGGAAGCATCCGGCTCCGCTTTCATCTCTCACAAGATAGAAAAATGAATGTTAAAATATAAAATGTAAATTTTTGATGTTGGAAAAGAGCAACTGCTGAGTTTCTTGCCGGCTTCTTCTCGGTAGAATCTGCCTTCCGAACCGGTGGTAGAGTCACTACACACGGACAGACTTGACGTTTCAAAAGTGCTTGTATTAGGCCTACTTGAAATAAATGAATTTTGAATTTTGAATTTGAATTTGAATTTAAAAGAAAGATTTAATGTAATAGGAAGGTGGAATCGATACATTTTTAAGGTGTATTAGCATCTTACGACTATCAAGTAATTAAAAAAATCATGGCACATATTAGAGTTCTTGTATTTTTTTTCATAAAAGGGTTCAAGCTATCTTTCCGACGCCGGACCCGACAGCAATGCAAGACAAACGAATGCACAACCTAGTAGCATACGCGAAAAAAGTTGAGGGCGATATGTACGAGATGGCGAGCACGCGCTCCGAATACTATCACTTACTCGCAGAGAAGATATACAAAATACAGAAGGAGTTAGAAGAGAAACGGCAGAAGAGAAAAGAGCAGCAGTTGCAAGCGCAGCAGGCGCAACAACAGCAGCAACAACAACAGCAACAAAACCAGTTGCAGCAACAACAACAACCCGGCGTGCTAGGCGGAAGTGCTGTGATGAACGTGCGGGCAAACGTGCCCGGCGTGGGGGTTGTGGGGGGTGTGGGCAGTGTGGGCGTGGGTGTGGGGCGGCCCAATCTACCCACGCAGCCCGGACTTCCGGCGATGCGCATCCCCTCGCCTGGCATGCCACTGACGATGCAGGGCAACCGCATGACATATCAACCTAATCTCGTCGGCCCACCTGGACCTAGCCCCAATCAGGTACATATCTTTTTGACAAGTTTCCTTAATTGATATACAATATGAAATTTTAATGTTTTGTTCATAAAGCTTACAGTCGCAAGTTATAATAAAAAATAGATGAATAATCTTAAAATAAGGAGCAAAAAACAAAATTAGTAGCATACTTAAAATATATAGAAAGAGTTATTTTTTAGTTAAGTCTCATTGAAGTCTCAATAAGTTCAAAAGCTTTATTTTGGTGTGCAATATCCTATGTCATAGTCGAACCGACTGTTGACTTGGGCGTAATAGAGCTTTTCTTTACTAGGAGTTTTAAATAAAGAATTAAATTGTATGTTCATTTTTTTTTTATTATGTCAATACATTTTCGATTTTCGGATTTTCCAGGCGGCGTTTTTGTTTTTATTATACTAAACCTAAGCTTATTGAAAGCATTGTATACAGATGCCGCACACGCCGAACGGAGGCAGCGTGGGCAGCGTCGGTGGCGTGGGCAGCGTGGGCAATCCGGGCATGTCGCCGTTCGGGCAGCCGATGACGTCCCCCGCGCCTCAGTACCCGCTCACGAGCAATGGGCCCCCGCTCGCGTCTCCGGGGCTCAGTGCGGCGGATATCAAACGCAGCGTAGCCAGCCCGTTCATGAACCACTCGGGGGCGTTTCGGGGGGACACCAGCGGTGCGTCCCCAGCGGGGGGCGGAGCGGCAACGCCGGCCACGCCCCTCGCGCACGCCAGCCCCGCGCCTGACGTCCGGCCGTCGTCGCGCCCGCCCTCCGTAGCAGCAACAGTCTCCGCGCAAATGGCCGCACTGGTAAACCTTTATCATCTTACTACCATTTTCCCCTTTTTTTATGTAATTTACTTATAGAAAGTGGTATGGGCCAACTGGAATAAAAAAAATTGACTTGTGACTTTGACTTATACTAATTTTATAAACGCGCAATTGTGCCACTGTTTTAGTTACTTGTATCCGTGCTCGGCTCAAAAACTGCGTCTTTTTCTAATATAAGCACTTTTGATACGTCGAGTTAGCTTGATGAAGACAGATTCTACTTAGAAGAAGCCAGGAAAAAACGATAGCAGTATTTTTCAAAATCAACATTTGCCAGTTTTTCAATCATTATTGTGAACAAGTATGGAATCATCAATTTAGGTAGACGTTCTCATCCAGGAACAAAACCAGGAATTTGTTCCCACATTATGTAAAAAACAAACTTTTATGTTGTCAAGAGACAACATTTTTCATAACGCAGGTCTCAGCGGCCTTATATATGTAAAATACCACCATACTAGCTTAACAAAGTTCTGCTTTGCGAGTCAATGTTTTTATAGAATATTCTTATTACAGAACGCAGCCGCGGATGACAGTCCGCCCGACATAAAACGGGAGACGGACGACATACGTATCAAAGATGAACAAGAAGAAGACTGCGGTGGAAAAGGCATGCGTGACGAAACTGCTGACAAGGACGTGGTCGACCGCTTCGAAAGGCCCGACCCGTTCATCAAGCAAGAAATCAAACAAGAATTACAAGAAATCAAGAGAGAAATAAAAGAGGAAACCACGGAGACCACTACAGCGGATGGGACCGACCGGGGTCCAAAGAAGATGTTTGTGTTCAAACCCGAAGAGTTGCGGCAAGCGTTACTGCCAACGTTAGAAAAGCTGTTTAGACTAGATCCAGAATCATTACCGTTTAGACAGCCCGTCGATGCAACGGCGCTGGGCATCCCGGATTACTTCGATATAGTTACAAGGCCCATAGACCTGTCGACGATAAAGTCCAACCTAGACCGTGGCCACTATAAGGACCCGTGGGCGTACGTCGACGATGTTTGGTTAATGTTCGAGAACGCGTGGCTATACAATCGGAAGAATTCGCGCGTCTACAGATATTGCACTAAGGTGAGTGAATATACGATTGTTACGATACCGTAGCCACACGACGGACGCTACACTTTTGCTCCTTCGAGACGGTAATACCGACGTGCTGGTGATAGTATAATATAATCGAAACACATGAACGAAAGTTTTTGGGTTACTAAACTAAACGCGATCTTAGAGCCAAAAAATAACTTTATGAAATCACACTTTATTCTTTGTCTTTCGAGCCGGATAAACTGCTATATTATAAAAAAAATATATTGTAAAATTATAATGTTGCAATCAGTACTTGAAAACTTTCGGGTTGCTAAAACATAGCCAAAACAAAAACTTTTTATTTATTAGTCACACCAATTTATTCCTTCGAGGTAATGACCACAAATTGTTCTACCTATGCCGATTTGGTCATAATTGATTGGACATTTGTGTGCAGTTGTCGGAGGTGTTCGAGGTGGAGATCGACCCGGTGATGCAGAGCCTCGGCTACTGCTGCGGGCGGAAGTACACCTTCAACCCGCAGGTGCTGTGCTGCTACGGCAAGCAGCTGTGCACCATCCCCCGCGACGCCAAGTACTTCAGCTTTCAGAACAGGTGATTATATCCTCCACACCATACTTCCATATGTGTAGTGAGTATATTGAGTCTACTTCTTACTATACTCATTCTTACAATACACTTAAAATGCTTAGACACGGCAGTACTCGGGTGCTACCACTGCGCCGTATGCCCGTCTTATTCAAATTAGTCCGGGGACGTTAATAATAGCTCGTTCGAGTGACAAGCAGGCGGAAGCACTCTGAATACGTTGTGGTAGCGGCTGAGTATCACCCTTAGTACGAGTTTATAGTTTAAAGATTATTTTTTAAATTTAAAGTCCTTACGCTACCTTTTTTTGTTGAAATTATTGAATTTTTAGTACTTATAATAGGGAAACCCATAAAAACCCACTAAATATTTTAATATATGATAACTTTTACTAAGGGTACTCCGTACACTTAAGTTTGGGGTCTTAGTCAATGTACAAACATTAAAGTTTAAACATCAAATGCAAAGTTCAATTGGCAGATATCGATGCATTGTTGTCACATATTTTTACCAAAATGAAATAGTACACAGTATGAAAAAAATGTGGTAAACTGAATGTACAATGCACACGCGTTAATTTATTCAGAAATATAACATACATATTTACCAATAGTTAATTACTACAATATTTAATATTAAATTTTATTTATTGTACTTTGACTCAGGCCAAATTTATTTCCTACATTTATAAGAATTTAAGAACTTTTTTTTTTATCATCAATTTGTATTTTCCGATGATTTTATTAACAATTTGGCGACCGCAGGGTGTCTTTCACAGATTTGGGTAGAGCAAATTCCATACATACGTTTGACTAAAAACGTAGTTCGACTAAAGATTGTTCGGAATATTGATTGCTCAAATATGTATGAAGGCCCAACCATAGATATACATGTAAAATACACAAACCGGAACACGTTTTGAAGCATTTTACCACTTGAATAAGTTATAACGAGTGTCCCTGTGTAGATATATTTTCTTAGCAGGCTTGAGAATATTTAAGCAATTCCAAGCTATAACATTGACGCTTCAAACATTTTCAATATCTGGGTTTACTTGGACAATCCGACTTTGATTGGCGATCCACGATCCGCTATCGTAAAGCTAGAAACGTGGATCGCATTTCTCTGATTCGGCTCACGCATAAGCCAACCAAAGCTGGATCATTCAGCCGAACCTCATACTTGTAGAAGCGGCGTCAAGTTTCCATAGCAGCTGCAACATATTCTGCTATTTATTATAATTTATTAAACAGTTATTTTGTGTATTGTCCATTTCGCCCGATCATGTGATTCACACACCAGCTTCCAAACCGCGCACGCGACGTAACCGAGATGCCAAGAGACTGGTAGTAGCGCGGTGGATCGTCTGGTGTCATCATCAACGTCAATTACAACCCAATACTGGCCCTCTACAGGGGAAGCGGTGGCGTGCACTTCATACATGCACAAAAGCAGTGCCTACGCTAAAATTTATATATAACTCTTATAGGAGCAGAATTTTTACCATTCGATGCAATCTTCCTGCTGCGTACCCTGGTTATTAACTCAGTGCACGCCACTGAGAAATCTCCTCTCAGAATAAGAAGGATTTAGGACCCGGTGTACCAAACTGGCCAAGTGCGAAGACATAATACGCTGTTGAGAACATTAGATATGCAGGTTTCCTAACGATGTTTGCCATTGCCGTTAAAGCAAGTGGTGTTTTAATTGCGTAAATTAAAATCGAACATAACTCTCGGTGGCCCCAAAGGGAGGCCACAGCTGTAACCACTGACAAAGCTAGGATTGTCTGGTGTAAACCCAGCTAATGACTATTGTTTGTTGCTCACGAGTTCTTGTGAGGTACGCGGAACGTGTTCTTGCATCTTGTTGTATTTTAAGTCTCCACACAATTAATATGCCTTGTATTTCATTGGTGTTAATAACCGTTTTTGTCCGCATTACGTCGGTATTGTCGATGTAACTTATAAAAGTGGTAGTGCTGTTATATATTAACATGTTATATATTTGCCTTGTTTGAGGCTTTGGCCGTGGCTAGTTACCACCCTACCGACAAAGACGTGCCGCTAAGCGATTTAGTGTTCCGGTGCGATGTCGCGTAGAAACCGATTAGGGATTAGTATGACTACCATACTCCCTAACAGGTTAGCCCGCACAGACAGGTGAGATTACAGTCAAGGGCTAACTTGTAGTGACATAAAAAATAAATATATTGGGACATTTTGTTTTCTATACAGTCATTGTTCAAAATATAATGGGAAACTTGTCCCATACCTATAGCTATCAGCCAAGTTATTTTAAAGCTCCTTTTATATATTATTTATTATTGTGTTATAACCTAGGTGTTGTGTGAAAAAATTTATGAGTCGTATTGTTAAAATATTCACGGTATTACTAATATTAATGGGGGATAAAGTTTTGTTTTCACTGGCTGGTATTTTTGAATTGAAAATATATTATATACAGTAAACATTAAATTCGTTTTTAATGCTAGCTATTAATAACAGGAACTTTATGTCCATAAATACCTGCTCCTTCACAATACGACCTATAACTTTTTCTAGGCAAAGATACCTCATAGTCAAAACTTTCTACATAAAATGAGCTTTTCATTGATTTATAGTTGTGCTATCTGTAGTTGGGTAGTGTACATTTTGACAATCCATCTTGCATTGTGAAATAACTATATTTTTTTCTACTACGAGGAATACATGTATGGCTGTGTTTGGGATTACATTTTGATACTTTTAGCTCATACTTTAGTCATTCTTAACATAGGGTTCTGTCGCTTTCTTAGCAGCAGCCTTAGGCAACGTGCAATCGAAGGAATAATATCGTTAGGTAAAAAACTTATAAAAACCTTATAAGTTTTTGCAGGCTTTCTGTTTTTTCGTGTTCTGTAAGAGGTAGTTTAGAACATTCATTGCGTAGTCCCGTTCTTTAGTTAAAATATATATACTTCTTGCAACATCCCACGTCTGCAAATAAATTTCAAATTATTGTTAAAAGTTGCCATCTTATTAACAGTGTTTACGTAATGAATCTTCAATAGTGTTACGTAATATGATATAATAGATTACACTTGGTCTAAGGCTGCTGGAGCTGTTATAAAGAGCTAGTTATAGTTTGAGCTACAATACAAGCGAAGGCTAAACCAAGCCAATTTGCGCCCGCGTTGCTTTGCACATTAGCGTCCTACGTGCGAGAGTTTCACGATTAGTTGTACGAAAGCCTTCGCTTGAGTTATGGCTGCATCTATTTCGTTAGTTTTAGACTGGACTCATTAGTTGTATAATTACCATCAACACATGAATGAGCTTTTCCCATGACGATTTGGTGTAGCTAGGAAAATAATCAGGACATAGATTATAAAAAAAAAAAATTATAAAACAATGAGTTTTTGTGATCTGGACGTCGAAAAGAAATATGTTAAGCTACATTTTGTGGTCCGTTGAGCTGCAAGATATAAAGTGTTTTAGTGAATCTCAGGCGCAACACGTCAATATTAAAAACACGATGTGTTCACAAAGACTACGAATGCGCATCATCCCATCACCGGCCCACTACAGGGAACGAGTCTCCATCCAGAATGAGAAAGGTTATAACCGTAGTCATCTACGCTGGCCCAATGCGGATTGGGTAGACTTTTCACGCCCTTGCGAACGTTATGTAGATTTCGTTGTTCTCGATTGCACTGAGAGGTAGTGAATTCTTAATGGTTTCATTCAAATTAATTGGACGTTTGTATTTCCCGATGTAGTCCGACCTTTAGTCGAGTTCTGGCCGATGATTCGTTTAAAAGAGTGTGAGATAGTTTATCGTCACAGAAAAAGCGTCAGAGACTCAATGCTACACTTGAAAATTGTAGCCCAGTGGACCACAAAAACGCTTTGCGATGTCGTCTGTAGAACATAGTACATTATTACACCTTTTAAGTACCTTTGTTTAAGTTAACTCTTTAAAATATACTAACTTGACCCGTGAGGCCAATCCTAGCTACGCCCACATATTTACCTTGTGTTTCAACTTTCAGGTGTGAATCATATAATGTTTAGAACCTATTTAATAATAAGATAATGAAGCCATTAAACAGTACCGCGGCGGTGGAGGAACTTTCTAGACTATTTGAAAACTTTGGATCAAATTAGGTAAAACTATTATTCGCCTGTGATGACTTTCATGTTTCATAATATAAATAGTCGCAATGTTTTTTTTTTCATATTCTTGTATTCATAAAATGGAAATTAAATAAGTCGCACACTGTTTCGCAAGGACCGCGCGAAATGCATTTTTAGAAAATATAAACGGTGACAATAACCCGAGTTGGCCGCATGTGTTTTTAGCTCTTGATATACTGTTATGTCTCATCTGAAAGGTTATCACCATCACCTAAGAATAATCCAAATAGTAATGAGCCAAAGATTCATATCAGCCTGTGCAATGCTCTTTTAAACCAAAAAAGTTCAGAGTTTAAGAATACTTAAAATAATCATTCATTTTTTATTACCTTCCATAATCAATCTATCGTTACTTCTTAATCAAAAGCAAGTAATAAGTAAAAATAATATAACTGTAAGGAACTGTAAAGAACACAGTGAAAAATTGTTTAAAAATATAATTCTTTATGATTTTCTTTAAAAGTATTGGGCTTGTCATTAAAATTGAGGTTATGAGCTTGCAGTCCGTTTGCGGTCTACTCGTATTGCTGACGTCATTTGAATTTTAAAACTGAAGCGTGGAGCTCTTGTGGCAGTATGCGATTAACTATAAAGTTTTGTTGTCAATGCTGCCGCATTTCTATTGTAGGACATTATTTCATGGAACAAGTTGTAAAATTTCAACACCAACAGTAATAATTCCGCAACGCCCTATAGCGGCTCATATGAAATCACGGTTTTGTATTGATATCTCTGTCTGAATTCAAATTTTGTTTTCACTGTTTGTCATAATTTTTTTTAGCTTATCACAGTCACATTATCCTACTATCGCGTATAATTTGTAACGGGCTTTCTTCCATATAAAGTTATGAAACATTAATACCTGTTTAACAAATATGTTTGGTGACGCTTTCCATTGTTGAATATGTTAGTGAATAATGTACCTTGGTCCATGATAGAGAAAAAACTAAACCGACTTCCAGGAGTTAACCAGTCTTAGTTTTAAGTATACTGATGACTTAGCTGACCTAGTTTTCTGTTTTCTTTCGAGAAAGAGAACCGACTACAAAGATTACACTTGCAAATGATACAAAATGATACATTAACTAGGAAAAGATTAAGTAACATTGTCAAAAAGATTTGAGATAAAAACTCTTGCAGTTGAAATACTTCTCCATTAGGAAGTCGGTTTAAAAGTAGCTTTGATGTGATAGTCTTACTTTGTTTATTATTTATTTCCCTTCTTAGACAACAATCTATAGAAAGAAATAGATCTATTAAGAAATAGAATAGAGCTATGGGTTCCTCCAATGTCGCGGTCTCTTCCATTATTTTCCGGCTCATAAACTGTCTAATATCACAGCATAGCGATCATACAGTTCGGATATGAAAGAACTTCACTCAGCTCCTGCGGGTTGCTTTTGGAACAATGCTTAGAGGCATACTCGAGTTCCTAAATCGTCATAATATAAGTATTTGTGCTATACATACCAACGATAAATGAATGAATTTATCCGGAAATAATCCAGAACCGTTTGGAACAATACCGCGTAAGCGCTATTGTATCAATATAATTTGTTAAAGGAAATCCAAATTGTCACCACCAGCTTCGCCAGCCGGATAATTGGTTTACTGTAAGATTGGCAAAAGTGTAACTACCTGATATTTTACTATTTTAGTTGCGCGGTATTGGAATCATTGGAAAAATTATGTTAAATACAGACAACTGCCGCGAAAAACCCCGTTATATGGTGGATTCTGAACTGTACGGTCGCTTAACGTTGGGCCTAGTCAAAATCAATTTTCTGTCAGCATAAATACAAGCGCTGAGATCATGTTGTGTGGTAATAACATTTGCTTGCATTGTCACGTAACTGCAAATGTAATTTATATACAACTTGGTATTCTCGCTTACTTCCAAGCGCAATATTCACGTCTATCTAAGCTGAACATAATACCGACTATCGCCCTAAAGTAAAAAAAAAATATCAATCCAATCCACCATCTTCAGATATATCAAAATTTAATTTAGTAGTGGTAATCTTTCCGTAAAATTCCGGTGGATTGCCCTACTAACTTTATCCTTTGATATGAAGATTTTGGTTTGAATTGATAATAATTAATATTTCGGCGATATTTTACCCTAGCGTTGCGTTGTGTGGTATTTTGATACTTTCGTTTTGAAACGAAAATATGAAAAACCTCATGCGATGCGGCCAAGCTGGTCACACTGGCAACACGGTACTATTACCCCGCGCGGTGTCACACGTGTTGAGTCAAATCAAATCTTATTGGTTCATATGCCCAGAAAACATTACCGAAGCGTGACCAGGTAAAGCTAGACAAGCAAGACATACTTCTGTCACTATCTTTACTAACACTGGTTTAACCTGAAACCTACAAAGAAAACACTGATATTTTAAAGTACTGTTTCTGAATATAGGGACAAGATTTGGTTTAGTTCAACTTGTGTTGGATCGTTTGAAGTTGATTTCTGCCCGTGTCGTTAAGCTCGGTATGAGGACAGGTTTTTACCGAGTGCCAAGTTTGACATTTTCTATGTACGTCGTGTGTCTACTTACTCGATCGCGTGAAAGTTAACTTCGATTTATACGGTATCGAAAGAGCTCCATATAGTTACAATACTGGAAAACCGTGCTGTCACTAGCGCTCCTTCGATATCCTATAAATCGTACTTAGTTTTCAGAAAATAATCAATGATACGTGTGAACTTGGCATAGTTTAGCTGCGTGAATATTGCGCGTATTGCGTAGAGGAAATGGATTTCGGCTAGGCCCCCGTGCTCCCCCTCTGTCTAACACTACTCCTCTGTACTGTAACGACGTGGCTTACTAATTTATTTTGGCCTCCATGCACGCCCTTGCCCGCGCACGCTTCATCACCCGCATCCTCGCTCGCCGGCCGTTGTTGCGTTGTGCAATAGTCTAAAAGCGTATGGGGTTGTGTCCGATAGATACACCTTCTGCCAGAAATGCTTCAACGACATCCAGGGCGACACCGTGACGCTCGGCGACGACCCGTTGCAGCCGCAGACGTGAGTAAACAATCTACATATCTATTATATTTAACCCCCGACGCTAAGACTGCGGGGTGTTATAAGTTTTAAGTTTCTGCGTGTGTCCGTGGCATCGTAGCTCCCGAACGGATGAACCGCTTCTGATTTTGTTTTTTTTTAAAGGTGAATAACTCTGGAGTGTTTTTAACTAAACTATGTTTCATGAAAATCGGTTCAACATGGCTTATTTTTTTACAACTCCCTCAATATGGGTATCAAATTTTTAATTATTTAGTAAAAAATAGTTCTTAGTCCCACTGTTGGGCATAGGCCTCCTCTCATATGAGACAGGGTTTGGAACTTTTACACTCCACACTGCTCCAATGCAGATTGGCGGCCATTAACGAATATTATAAAATGTTGGTAATAAGATTTAACGACAGTGCGATAAGTGCTCAGTACTATCGCATTGACAATTTTGCTAGTATTTGCGAACTGTATGAATAAGAAAGTTACTAAAAAACGCAGATTTTCCGTCATGAAAAGTGTCCTTTCCTGTGTTTTAATGTAGGTAGGATACCTAAATATAAAATTTCATCAAACTCCTTTTAGCTATTCTAGCATAAAGAGGTAGCAGTAGGGGAGCTTAGATCCAAACCACATAGGTTTTATCCTCCAAACCGTAAACTATATATGTGGAAAAAAACTTCGACAATCCGTTGTTCTCTTGCAGGACGTAAGAAACTGAAAAACACTTGCTTTAATAAGTAAGGAATTAATGTTTGTAAATTATGTTTGGTTATCCGCTACCAACCACAGTGATTTTGTTTTGTTACGTGTGATGTATCGATGTCCACAATAAAAAATATCAATATGCACATAAATGTATTCGCATAACGTATTCATATGATGAATATTGAATTAAAATAGAAAGAGTGCCAATGTGTGTAAAGAAAAAGAACAGTAACCATTCTCTGTCATGTTTTGGACACAAATGACTAATATTATATTCGTAACTGTTTTGTTTTGTTTGTTTGTTTGCCGTTAGTTTACGCCCTAATTGAGCAACCAATCTGACTTGATTTTTGGCATAGAGTTGGTTGGCGGACGGAGAATAGCACAGGCTACTTATTATTCCAGCAAAACGCGGGCAACAACTAGTTAAATATATTTTTTTACTGGGTTTTATATTCAAATGATTAAAATATCTAAAAAAGTAGACCAATAAAAAACCGCAACAAATAACTTAATTTCCTAATGGTGCCACTGACTTCTCTACTTGCTGCGTTTACTTTTTTTATTGACTTGCATTAAAAACACACTGTTTTTTTTTTCTTTTCCGAAAATATGTCTCGCTTCATCTAAGTGATATGCTAACGTTTACGTTTTAGAATAATAAAAAAGGATCAATTCAAAGAGATGAAGAACGATCATTTGGAGCAGGAACCGTTTGTAGACTGCTTGGACTGTGGGAGGAAGCAACATCAAATATGTGTACTGCACCACGACCAAATATGGCCCATAGGCTTTTGCTGTGATAACTGTCTGAAGAAGAAGGGAGCTAAGCGGAAAGAAAACAAATTTAGTGCTAAGAAACTGCCCACTTCGAAGCTTGGCATTTATATTGAGACGAGAGTTAATAATTTCCTTAAGAAAAAAGAGGCTGGCGCGGGTGATGTGCATATAAGGGTGGTTGCATCGTCTGACAAGGTAATGAAAACTGTTTTAACTTTTTTTTATTATTAAAATTAAATCTAATTACATTTATTTCAAGTAGGTCTGTTTGTAGTGACTCTACCACCGGTTTGGAAGGCAGATAAGCGAGAAGAAGCCGACAAGAAACTCAGCAGTTGCTTTACCAACATCATTTTAAAAATATAAAATTTAACCTTTATTACACTTCAATATCAGTCTTGTACTTCAACTTTAAACCATTGAACATCTCTTAATCTAGACTGTTGCCCTCAAGATTTCTCTTGGTTGAGGGCGAAAAGTAAAATATAATTAAACTGTATCTTAAAATCGCTGTGAATTGCAGCCTAGTGGCCGACTTCGGCTTCATTTTCGGGGGCTGAGTTCGAATAGCAAACCTCTATCTTTCTAATTTAAATGCGTTTTAAGTGTTTACAATATAACTGGATTTCACCGTGAAGTAAAACATCGTGAGGAAACCTGCATGCCTGAGAGTTCTCAATAATGTTCTCAAAGGCGTGTGAAGAATCCGCATTACTACTGCACAAACCGTTTTCATTGTGGGGTGGGAAGTCCGTGGCCTATAGTGTAGATAAGATGATGTTTTAAAAAATGTTAAGAGGAAGAATAAATCCCTATAGTGGATTGGTTACTAAGTAATACAGGTCACAACTTAGTAAATTAATGTATTGGATATATCTAAGTCACGCGTTGTGTAATAATAGGTAATAATTTTAACTCATTGTTTCAGATTGTGGAAGTTAAACCTGGCATGAGAACGAGATTTGTAGAGTCAAGAGAGTTATGCGCTGAATTCCCGTATCGGGCTAAGGCGTTATTTGCATTTGAGGAGGTTGATGGCACTGATATTTGTTTCTTTGGGATGCATGTGCAAGTACGTATTTCTTCTTCCTTATTAGACCTGTTTAAGTATAACCATAGACATTGTATTGAAACATAATAACAAATTTGAGATGGAATTTTTATGACATAGATGTATGGAATCATTTGGTTTTGCTTTATCTGCATACCAGCCAGTTTCTCGATAGAATCCGTAGAATCTGCAGCTGAATATTTGTTTTATTGCGCTGTTAACAAATCATGGTCCTTCGAGCCGGATCGTTTGTTGATGAATATAACTATCTAACTGTTATGAAAGACAAAAATACATTTGTATATGTGAAGTGTTACTTACACCGTATATCAACGTAGAAACATACTGTCTGTCTGTAACACCAGACAGAAAAGGTGTACAGCTCAGCATATGCATATGCCATGCATTATAAGAACACGCAAGACCACTGGTTTAATAGATACTGTTAATAATGCCGCTGAAAGCTTGTAATAAAGGTCTATATGAATTCATGGTTTAAGATCAGTTATAATCAGTGTTATGAGTGTATACAATAATGAATTTTGTTTCAGGAGTATGGTAGTGAGAGTCCTTCGCCAAACACGAGGCGTGTATATATAGCATATTTAGATTCTGTACATTTCTTCCAACCGAGGCAATATAGGACGGCCGTGTATCACGAGATTTTATTAGGATATTTGGATTACGCTAAGCAATTAGGCTATACGATGGCGCATATTTGGGCCTGCCCGCCTTCCGAGGGCGACGACTACATATTCCACTGCCATCCGCCCGAACAGAAGATTCCTAAGCCTAAGAGGCTACAGGAATGGTATAAAAAAATGTTAGATAAAGGTATAATAGAGAGGATAATATTAGATTACAAAGACATTCTTAAGCAAGCTATAGAGGATAATATATTGTCTGCGGCGGAGCTGCCTTACTTTGAAGGAGACTTTTGGCCCAATGTACTGGAAGAATCCATCAAGGAACTGGACCAAGAGGAAGAAGAAAAGAGAAAGCAAGCCGAAGCCGCCGAGGCAGTGGTCAGTATCCTTGTATACTTTCATAAAAACTTGCCGATTAGTGGATCTTTTAATGTCTTTGTCAATATTTTATATTGTAGGTATTTGTTGTGAAAAAGATGCAATTCAAAGTATTCCTGCTTAAAAGTCAGTGCCCATTTTACGCTCTTTTTGTATTTTGTCTTAAAGAGCTTAGAGGTTAGCTTTTAAATTGATTTAAAACTTGAATTTTATGAATTTTCATTAATATATCCATCACCATTTCCTCACTGTTTAAAAACCCATACATTCAATGATAGGGTTTCGTGAGAGAATATGTCTAACATTTTTTAGATATTCCAGTCATCCGAGGAAAACGAACAAGGCCCCGACGGCAAGAAGAAAGGCCAGAAGAAGGCGAAGAAATCGAACAAATCCAAAGCCGCCCAGAGAAAGAACAGCAAGAAGCAGAGCGACCAGCAACAGGGCAGTGATCTCAGTGCAAAGATATTTGCCACCATGGAAAAGCACAAGGAGGTGTTCTTCGTTATAAGGCTACATTCCGCGCAGTCTGCCGCTAGTTTAGCTGTAAGTGCTCTCACTATATGTCATTGCGATTAAATGAAGATTATCTCTCCAAGGTCAAAATAAGTAATACGTTGTCTCCTGCCCCGCAGCCCATCCAAGACCCCGACCCGCTGTCCAACTGCGACCTGATGGACGGGCGGGACGCGTTCCTGACGATGGCGCGCGACCGCCACTACGAGTTCTCGTCCACGCGGCGCGCGCGCTTCTCCACGCTGTGCATGCTGTACGAGCTGCACAACCAGGGCCAGGACAAGTTCGTGTACACGTGCAACAGCTGCAAGTCGAGCGTGGAGACGCGCTACCACTGCACCGTGTGCGACGACTTCGACCTCTGCTGCCCGTGCTACGACAAGGAGGGCCATCCGCACAAGATGGAGAAGCTCGGCCTCGACCTGGACGTGGGCTCCTCGCCGGGCGACATGAAGCAGGCCAACCCGCAGGAGGCGCGCAAGCTGTCCATCCAGCGCTGCATCCAGTCGCTGGTGCACGCGTGCCAGTGCCGCGACGCCAACTGCCGCCTGCCCTCGTGCCAGAAGATGAAGCGCGTGGTCACGCACACCAAGATCTGCAAGCGCAAGACCAAGGGCGTGTGCCCCATCTGCAAGCAGCTCATCGCGCTGTGCTGCTACCACGCAAAGCACTGCCAGGAGACCAAGTGCTCCGTGCCCTTCTGCAGCAGCATCAAGCAGAAGCTGATGCAGCAGCAGGTGCAGCAGCGCGTGCAGCAACAGCAGCTGCTGCGCCGGCGCATGGCGGCCATGAACACCAACACGCGCGCCGGGCCCGCCTCCGCGCCCTCGCCGCCGCCCGCGCCCGCGCTCGCCTCGCCGCCGCCCGCCAAGCCCACCGCGCACGCGCTGCCGCACAACGTGCAGAAGGCGCTGCAGCAGGTAATTATGTTCCGCTCGCTCGTTTGGATAAGAGAACAACAGGTAACAGACACAGATACTAAAATGTGTAGGATGAGACAGCTTTAGCATATACGTACTATTTTAGCTGTTTTTTTTCCTATTTAAGTTACCAAGGAAACCGAATAATATCCAGATAAAGAAACAAACACATAAATGTGTAGGACAGAGTGAGATAGAAAACATTATACATTTTTTTACCTATTCTAATTACCATGGAAACTAAATAATAAACCTCACATTTATAATAATAGTTCTGATACTCTACATGCCACCTCAATCTCTCGTAGGCTACTTTTCAGAAGTTACACTTCCGCCGTGTGTGAGTAAATTGCACAGGATATTTTATTTAAATGGAAGACGAAGAAGCGTGTTCTTCGGAACTCATTGCAAATTAACAACACAAGTCATTACAAACACAAAACTTTTATATTCCTTCCTAGAATTTATTATATCACAGTAATAATTATTCCGCTCTATATTACTAATTATCAGTATGACGATTAAGACTATCGTAAAGTAATTTGTTTAATTTAACAAACAGCGATTCGTCGCAAAAACGGCACGCTGTTTCTTCCCGCCTCTAGAGCAAATCAAGATAACGATCCTTTTCTTCCCCGCTACCATAAACGTTTGACAGGCCTTATTAAATCTAAACAACGCGCCGTCATATTTATTTGGAAAACAAACACCTATACATTTTACATACTTACAAAATTAGATAAGATAATTCCAATAAACCAGTTAAGTTTCCACAAATTTGTAGGTACATATTTTGGGTAGATGTGCTTTTATAAGATAGCTCGCGTTCAACAGTTAGGTAAGGTATGCTGCCGAAAGCAGGACACTACTTGAACACATTTCCAGATATCGGATGCAAACCTCTCGTACTTATAAAAGAATTATATCAATATGTTGGTATTTATTGTTATATCTATTTCTACAGTTGCTGACAATTTCTCTTTATGGGTTTTGGTATCCTATATCTGATTTCATTTAATAAATTACTCACTCTCACTCACCATCAATAGCCTATAACAGTCCATTTCAGCGTGGCTAGCATGGACAGTTCCCGGGGAAAGGACAACATTTTATCTACGCCCACAGATTTATCAACTCTGCAAGCATTGACGCAAAAGTGGAAATAAATGGTACACGTACACTTCTCCTATTCCCTGTTGCTGTGTTGTGGCAGGTGGACAAGTTAATTTTATCCCTTGTCAGGGGTTACAATTATTGTTATATGCCTATGCTACCTGTACTTGGCTAACAGCCTTTTCTAACGGAAGGCTTGAGGCAACTGTATTCTGATTTGCCGTCACCACACTGCATATTGTGAATTATTGATCACTTTATCGCGATGCTTATGTCTTTTGTTAACGTTAATATTTCTAAGCAATCAAGTTTCCTAAAACAACTGTTGGCACTCAGATATAAAAGATCATCTTTTATCTGCTAGAAGTTTGGAGTTTGTTGTTTTTGAAGAAAAATTCGGAGTTTGTTGTTTTTGAAGACATGTTGTGAAGATGCACATTGCTGCTTTGTGAAACAATTCAAATTTATAGACAAGACTTGATTTGTTTTTTAGCATTTTTTTACAACCGAAAGTCTATCTGATATCAAACCCCCTTGTTGTCTTCCATATTAAAGGTGTAACTTGTAAAACCCATAATCGCAAAGTCAGTCAGTCCCCATATGCATCCGCATTTTATCATTGTACCAGTGTTTTAGAGTACCGTTAGATTCGTTTGAATTCGTCATTAACAACCCATTACCGGCTCCAATGCAGGGCATGGGTCTTCTTTCAGAGTGAGAAGCTTTAAGGCCCCAAGTATTGAATAATTATTTGTTCATCTGTGAATACTTAACCGATAACGCTTTGAATTGGTAACATGTGCAGGTACAAGAAGAGGCGGCGCGACAGCAGGCGCCCTCTTACGGCAAGCAAGCAGCTATGGGTCCACCTGTGGTCGGCTCTGTCGGTGTGGGAGTGGGAGTGGGGGTGGGCGTGGGCCCTCGCGGCGGCGAGTGGGGCGCGCGCTACCGGGCGCCGCCCCCGCTGCACCACGCGCACCACCGCCTGCCGCACCACGCACAGCACCAACAGCTGCACCCGCAGCACCCGCAGCACGCGCCGCAGCAGATACAGGTAGCGAACACAACTCCCATATTCAAGTGAAGTATAATCAAAACTAAAAATGGATTGTTTTTGATGTCAGAACCACACGCAAATTCTATTTCGAAAATTCTCTAGTCATGTAGGTAGGCCTGTCACAGGCACTTATGAAGCGTTCAAACATATATAACAATAATAATAATAATGATAAACATTTATTCAGGCTAAATACAATAGATAAGAAAAAAATACCTGTGTTACAGAAGATAGGTCGTTCCTGATGTTACAAAGGTTGCTTGTCATTTTAACACAACAACAATAACTATTTAATATGTAGATTTTATGAAACAGGTTATAATAAAAAATTAAAGTAAAAGTAAAGAATAAAATGTGCTGTCTATGTTTACATAATTGTTAAGGGATGGTGACAATTATTATTATTATTGAGTTAAATTACCAACCCAAAATCTGCAGATCATTTGATAAATAAGTTAATATTGGTATCCTTATCGGCACGGTAGAGTAGGAAAGGGATAGCACTATTGAATATGTGTGACTTTAACCCCGCGTGCGTACATTGTACACGTGCGATACCCGTGTTCCGTGTGCTTGTGTGTACGTGCGAGCGGCGCAGTAATATGCGTGTTGTGGTTCGCAGCAACAGCGGGCGGTGGTGCCGCCGCAGCAGCAGCCCGCGGCGCCGATGCACCAGAAGGCGTTACAGCAGCTGATGGCCACCCTTCGGTCGCCCACCAGCCACAACCAGCAGCAAGAGATCCTGCAGATCCTCAAATCCAACCCACCGCTCATGGCCGCCTTCATCAAACAGAGAGCACAGGTAAGCTATGCAAGCCAATTGGAGCACCCACACTATCGACGGAGGTTCCACTCCACGCTCCCGAACAGCTCAAATGGAGATAAACAAAGTGTTTCTGCACTCCGCTTTTTTAATCTGGGTCTTAATCTGGGCGTTAATCTGTATATTTTAAGTATATATGTATATATATGTAAAGAACTCTTTTCTCGAGTTCATATGCCACAACTTACGAATACAAAACTAGAATTTCAGTTAGCTGAGAACCCTAGATTTGTTTTCGAGACACGAGCTTTTAAAGGCATATAGTTTTTTCCAAGACTGAACGGCCTAGGGATTCTTACAGAAACTATATAAAGTAAAACAGACGCATCTTGGGCATCATTAAAAAGTCTATATAAAAAACAAAGGTCCAATAGCTAATATATTATTTATAAAAATATTTATTAGTCATCGTAGTACCTATAACACAAGCTATGCTTTCTTTGGGCAATGTGCGTAGTGTCGTAGTATACTTATTTATTTATTTATTTATTATTATTTATTTGTGTTTGGTAGCTGAATTTTAGGCTCAATAACTCCTTGCGTTATTGAGAGTAATTATAAAAATATCATAGCAAATTAACAAATATTCAAATAAATCCAATAAGAAACAGCTAAAAAATACTGTTGAATGTTAGATTGACGCAAATTAAAAGCTACAAAAATTTTTGCAATAACATTTATATTTGAAAATTGTACCGTAGTATATTAGGTATTATATGGATCCTCACCACTACCGATGCGATGGCTGGTAGTAGCCAGTAGGAACGGTTCCTCGAACGTGTTGCCAGCCAGGATGAGGTTAACATGCGCGTAGCATAAAACTAGCTTTTAATTCAAAGTCTTAGTTTTGGCACTGCCGCTTAATGCTTTTTAACACTCGCCTGGGTGGCCTGCTGAGCTTCTGGAGTGACCTAGGCTGGTTGGAGTTACCCATCGGGGCGCTGTGTCAGTGGCATTAGGTATAACGAGGAAAAGAAGAATGATTTTTAAGTTGTTGTAACATGTAATTGTTTCTTTGACAGAATGCCCAAAACCAGCAACAGGCCGGTGGCGGCGTCCCCGTTGGCAACGTCGGCGTGGGCAACGTGGGCGTGGGCGGCGTGGGCAACGTGAACGTGGGGCTGGGCGGCGTACAGCAGCAGCCGCAGCAGCTCCAGCACATGATGCAGCCGCAGCAACAGCGGCTGCAGCAGATGCACCAGATGCTGCCCCAACAGTCACAGGTGCGCCACTCACCCCGTTGTTGTTTATCTGAGCTACATTGAATGGATGAATGAATGAATGAATATACTTTTATTGCACACCACAAAGAGTACATAAAAAAAAAAAGTGTAACAAAACAACTTATAAAATTTGGCGGCCTTATCGCTTCATAGCGATTTCTTCCAGGCAACCTATGGCGAAGAAAACAAATACAGAAAATGGGTTGATGGTGCACATATACATATACATATCCATAAAATAAATATATCATTACTGAAATAAATATTGGATATATCAATGGAATTTTGCCTTTATATTCACAGTAGCCATCCCCATATGCAGACTTGAGTCTAAAGTAGAAATCAGTAGTATGCAGATATTGAAAAATTACATCATTATTGGAAAGCACGAATGTTGTGTGAACAGCAAATATTTGACCAGCGAGTCTTTGCAGGTGGGAGGCGTGTCCGGAGTGGGCGGCGTGCCCGGCGTGGGGCTGGGCGTGAGCGGCATCGCGGGCGGCGCGCCGGCGTGGTACAAGCCGGGCGGCGGGCCGGCGGGCGGCGTGGGCGCCGTGGGCGGCATGATGGGCATGCGCGGCGCGTACGCGGGCGGCGCGGCGCCGCGGCTGGCCACGCGCTACTTCCCGGGCAGCGGAGTGGGCGCGGTGGGCGGCGTGGCCGTGCTGCAGCGCTCGCCGCCCGCCACGCCGTCGCCGCGCCCGCCCACGCCGTCGGAGCTGCTCATGATGCGCCAGTCGCCCGCGCCGCCCGCGCCGCACGCGCCCGACGAGCAGCTGCCGCCCATGACGCCGCAGGACCAGCTCACGAAGTTCGTGGAGCAGTTGTAGTGTACATAGTCGAGGCGCGCCCGGTCGCCCTGTAAAATATAAGCTATCGCGGCCCGCGCCGCCCCGAGCGCCCCGCCCCTCCCCCGCACTATTTATTGTCTGGTCGATGGTACCGCTAGCGACGCGAAGGACCTATTAGTATTACGATGAACGAATCGAGCGCTCAATGTACAAATGTAAATATGAGAAGAGTACATCCTGTCCGCTTTTGCGTAATGTAAGTTGTTCGTAGTGTAGGTACATTAAGTATGATACTTATTCTGTTTATTGTAATTAAATCATTTTATAATATAATTATGTGATGATTATAAAATTGTTGTTTCTGTTCTTTCTACATCCCGAATGACATTTCCTTTTTTTTAGTTTTATTTATTTATTTACACAACCATACATATTTTATTTATTTACAAAGCCATTATAAAAGACATAAAATACTTATAGAAACCAAAAGATAATTAAATACAATAATAAATTTAAAAAAACAATTTAAAAAAAATACAAAATTCATAATATATCAAAATTCATATAATTTTATTATAAAATTTGTAATTAATATTCATAATTACAAATTTTACATTTCTAAGAAATAATCTTACACTATTCTATTATACTAAAATGTAACGAAGTTTTATTATTATTTTCATTTCATGTAAAACACGTTCTTAAGATAACACAATACTTTAGCCTTAGGACGAAAGATTTGCTCTCTCGCAATCGAGGAGTGGTTTTCAGGAATGGTAATACTTGGACATCGGAGTGAAAGGGATCTTATTTGTTTGAAGCTCAAATAAGCCTACAATTCTTTAGCTCTGACTTTTTGCAGAAAGTTTGTGAAATAAAAATATTGCACTAAGGCTACTTCAACAAAAGACCTTAACTTTGACTTCATTTACCTACTCTGCACATACTGTTGCTAGAGCTGGCACTGTGTCTGACAAAATTCAATTTTAATGTAAAATAATGCGTGGACAACGAATTTCCAAACTCCGAAAAAATGGTTTGCCTTTAGAGCGACCGAAAATCGAACATGGTATCTAGAGATCCGACGTCGAACATGCTAACCAGTAGACCAACGAAGCAGTGCAGAAAAGAAAAAGAAAAAGTAAATAAACGATCAACATTAGCATTTAAAGAAAAGTTATTTATGCAACTGTTGTATAATAAGGATTACACGAAGGTGGGTTTGGGTGATAATAGTATGACATGAGTATATAATACCTAATTATCAATAGCTCCACAAGACTTATCTACGCCCATAATAATGCTTTAAAAGAAACTGAAACAGATCCAGTAGCAGATCGTTAGAAATGTATTTGCAGCGTTACAAATATCTGGTTGTGTGCTGTCAAAATTTGAATCGCTCATTTTTTGTAAACAAAACTAATATCAAAGAAAAATGGGGAGTATTCGAATAACCTACTTAATTTCATAACGCGCGGCGTACTGCGTGATTGATAATGTTCTTTTTTTTAAATTCACAGACGTTATTATTTGAAATTCATACAGATATCACGCATCAAGAATGTGACTGTCTGTTAAACCCTTAAATAAATCCTTTGCGCAGAAGGGATAAGAAATTCAGTACAACATTAATTCATCCGTTGGGATGATATGGTTATTATAGTCGTAAAAAAGTAATAGGCCCGTTTTGACATTTGTCAAAACGGGCATTTGTCATTTGTCATCGCGACGTAACTAGTTATGGAACCATAAGACTGTACTCGATACTCACGATAAATCAATTCCACTTTGTAGCAGTACTTGATTAATATGATTATGTATTGTAAAGTGTTCGTTCGTTCAAAGTATTCCTTTAACTTCACAACCAATTCGCGTGACTGGCTGTTGATTACACGTCCACTTTTCAACATGTTGAAACAGAGTTCGTACTATATAACAAAAAACACAAAAATCTAGTCAAATCACTATGTTTAAATTAATGTCCAAAGTAGAAGAGGCAAAGTTAACGTAAAAGTAAACAGTGTATATCAAACTTAAACGAGCGCACAGTCAACTTTACAAGATGGGGAACGAAAAACTGCACAGTGCGCGCGGGGACGCTTCAGTCATGTGCCGCTTGGTCAGATCCATCAACTCTGACTCATTATTTAGAACCCAGTGTCGTCAATTCAAAATTTTATTTGCGGCTTTGAGAACCAAGCTCATTCTTTGCAGTAAAGATTACTACACATTATTTAATTTCGATATTCAGTAAAAAAAAATGGTTACAACTCTAGAATAAAAAAAAAAGACTGAGAACTGTACTGTAACTGTTTTCGAAACGTTTCGCAACAATTATAAATTGCATGCTACTATAAAGTAAGCGCAAAAAGAATACTCGCGATATATTCTTCATATTATTTAACGTCCCAAAAAAATTTTCAAAACACTGTATATAATTGATTTTTATTTTATTGTTTATTTCAGTTTTGGTCCAAGTTACATTCTATGGTCTTGCACAAATGTCAAAATGGGCCTATTAAATTTTTACGACTATAGTAGACTATACTTATAGGACGTATGAGTCCCGTCGTGACCACGATCCATGCAACTGGGTCGAAATATCGACAAATTCAAAATATCATCGTGGTATGTAAGTACCCGTTGATCTATATTTAAGAAATGTTGATTAACCACGAAAATCTTAGGTTATTCATTCATATTTTGGCAATAAGCTAACTGTTTCAGAATCTTAGAGGATTTAAAGTATGGGAGTAGACAAAGAAATCAAAGATATCCTCAGGAAAACTCTATGATACCGTTTCTTCACGCTCAACGAGTGAAGAAGACCATATTAATATGTGTGTTAGTTTTAAGTCACAATAACCGTGTTTTGTTTAAGATAGTCGATCAAAAGAGGATGATGTAATATCATAATATTAATAATCCTACAAGTTTAATAATAAAGATTTATTTTAAATATGTATATTGGATGGAAGCAAGCGTTACTTAACAATTATTCATTTTAACATAGACATTTCCTGAGGATGCTCCGGAGTCTGAGCAAAACGTACTTATTTACTCTACATTAGAACCATAGAGTATATGAGATCGTAATATAATCGTAATAAATAACTCCAAAACTTGCTTTTATTCCTTGCGAGATGTGAAAAGTAGAGTATTTCAACTCAGGGTTAAAGCTGCCTTCGTTTTTGGCACCCCCTTTTGCTTCAATCAGGATGCTATATGCAACAATAAAACCAAAAATCTAAAATCCGTCTTGCTTGGGATTTATCCCGTAGCTCATAACGAAAGACCTTTGTTGAACAATCTACTATTACTTGACTTTTCAGAATCCAATATTGATTTAAACTACACAATATCGAATTAATAACACCTTATTGTTCTTGTTCACATACGACAAATCAAGAGTGATAAACGAAATATACTCTGATAACAAACAGACCCTTCGCGCAGCACTAATCGCGTGTACTGATCTATTATTAAATCACGTAGCATAAACTATTCACCTACTAACAAGCCATCCTTTTGAATGGTTTGATAGAAATTTCTTTCCAACAGGAATGGGAATTTATAGCAAATTGAGCGAAGCGTGCCCGGACGGGACAGCCAGTAGTTAAGGGCCCTTTTCCTCTTGCGGTAAGCCTGCTTTCTGAGTACAAGGTTGTAGATTCGGTTACAACTGGAAAATGTTTGAACTTTGAATGAACATTAATGTTTTTCAGTATCTGGGTGTTTATCTGAATATAATAAGTATTTATGTGCCTCTATATTAATTATAAAAAAAATGATTTGTTTTCTTCGTGCCTATAACACAAGCTAAGCTTACTCTTGAGCTACATGGGGATGTGAATAATTCTCGTAAATTTATTTATTAAAAAATAAATATACAAAATCAGACATGTTACAGTTTATTACAAGTATATAATATAGATTTTAGTAGGTCTTGTATACCTATTTTAGTAGCTGCAATCAGAACTTAAGTTTATTGTCCGATCCTTCGCAGATTGACGACCGATTGGCGCAGTGGGCAGCGACCCTGCTTCTTTAGTCCAAGTCCGAGGGTTCGATTGCCACAACTGGAAAATGTTTGGGTGATGAGCATAAAAGATTTTTTGTGTCTGGGTGTTTATCTGTATATTATAAGTATTTATGTATATTATTCTAAAAAATATTCATCAGTCATCTTAGTACCCATAACAGGGCTAGATTGCGATGTGTGTACTGTCGTAGTATATTTATTTATTTATTGTGCAAAGTTTAATAATACAATGGCTTGAAATAAAACCCTATCATACACAACGTTGACCTTAGCGAGTGCCGAGTGGCAGCCTATTAGTCGTAGCACGGAAACACGCATATACCATGCCTTTTAGTAGGTATTATCGTAAAGCTAATGCCATATCGACAATTCGAAGCAGATTGATTTAAATTAAGATATTTAGTGCCTTTTCTTTAATAATATACTTGTTTTTTGTTTTGTTTGTTAGATGACAAGTTAATGCGATCTTGAGGAGAGGTAATTGAAAGTCATTAACTGACTTCAAAACGGAGGAGGTTGCCAATTGGTTGGAATCTTTTCTTTTTTATGTATTTTACCCGATTACTCGAAGTCGCCTAAACCGATTTCAAAAATTCTTTTTTTGCTTTAAAGGGCCTACGATCCATAAATAATGCTTGCTTTGCAAACTTGAAAGATATATATGTTCTCTTCGAATGTTTTTTTATAAATAAGTACCACCAGGTGTATTAAAAGAATATTCCAAACCTTAATGGAAACATGCGGAGAAGTAAAAATCTAGGTGAGGAAACACCGCTTGATCTTGTGTGGGTATACGTCACCTTACTTTCATGTTTCTTGTAAGACTCCGATTTCTCCTTTCACTAAAAACGACGAGACCTTCCGTACCTCTCAAGATTTTAGGTCACCGAAAAGGTAAAATATAGCATTTTAACTACAGTCAATCCAACATACTTACTAGTGATAACGACTAAGACATCGCGAGGTATCTCTGCATCGTCTTGAGTCTTATAAAAGACTGAAGTCTATAGAAAATTCCGGGTGCATTTTCTATAATTATCAAAATACCCAACGGCACAATGACATCAACAAATTGCTGTGAATCAAAAATAGTTTTGACGAAATAATTAAATATATTTTAAATATTTCTTCGAAACTATTTATTAATCAAATCAAATAAGAATTATCGGCACATTTGTTAGAATGCTTATCAAATTAATAAAATATCTGTGATAAATCATATTACCAATATAATATAATAATCAAGTCACTTTAATGAGCAAACTTTGAAAGGCTGCATCTTTTTTGAATCTTGACGTTCGGAACCTAAAAACAAACATTGTTATCGCATTAATATATTATCGCAACCACTGTGGGTATAGATAAGCGTACTTTGAACGTTGATAACTCGTAACACGTTTGTGGAGGGGAAGAGAGGCGTTGCTCAGTTCTCATTCAACCTGTCCAAGGGCGAACGCCAGTCGAACAGCTGAACTATAGCCAGTGTATTACGAGCATTATTTAACATCGCACCATGACTGAGTCTGAGCTAAAACTGTTTACGCGTAAGGGTCTGGCCGAAAGAAACACGAAGACGGATGCAGTGTTCGTCATTGAGAACGTAGTGTATGACGTTACTAAATTCCTGGACGACCATCCTGGAGGTCACGAAGTCCTTTTAAATGTGGCCGGGAAAGACGCAAGCGAGGATTTCGACGACGTAGGCCACAGCTCTGACGCCAAAGACATGATGAAGAAATACATCATCGGAGAACTGGTCGAAGAAGACAAAGTGCCAACGAAAAGGAAAGAATATAAGTGGTCGGAAACTGACTCCACGACGAATACAGAGAGTTTCTTATCCTCTTGGAAGTTCCCAGTTGTACTCGGGCTTGTGATGACTGTGCTGTATTCGTATCTATTCGGCTAGTACGCAATAAGTAGATATGTACAATTAATGATATCATCTTCGTTTCAAGAAGTTTCTGTGCGATAAAATTATTAATTTTAGTCAATATAGCGTAATGAGTGTGAAGTTGATATATGTTTACGAAATTGGGTGTTTGTTTTCACGTTCAAAATACATCATTCAACCGAAGAAATAGGGTTATAATTTGCAATAAAAATCTACTTATGCTGTGTAGGAGATAGTTATTTTTCTATCTACATACATTACACAGTAATATGATTGTAATACCAGAGAAAACATGGACTTTACATGCAAATAGAGTGCCAATTTAGTCGTACTTGTGTATCTCTCAAACTATTTTTTTTTATTTAGCAGTAAAAGAGTTTGTATTCGCTTCAATAGTTATTATCGAATCATGTTCATGTATTGTTATTCTACATAACGTAATACGTATTACGTTTACTGTACAATCACGTTTTTCTTTAATTCGCGCTGTAAAATTTAACTGCATAATTACCTATAATTATTTTTGACTTTGCTGCTTCGAATTCGAATGTTAGCAACCCAGTCCAGAAAAATAAAACGTAATCGTTATTAACGACGGTAGATAATGACTAATAATTATCTCAAGAGCGTTTTCAGTGATATTACTTAATATATACCTATGTAAATAGGTAAGCACTTTAGTACATAATTGTCATTGAAAGTTACGACTAACGTTATATTTTATTGTTTACTCTAGGTTCTTCATGAGTGTTTACATAGGAGCTCTATGTTGTGTGACCAAATAAATAAACCTACCTACTTATCAAGTGTGTTGGCTTTAAGATTACCTATTTAGTAACCCGCTTGTTTATTTATTCCAAGTTTCATTAGTTATATAGGTACTGAGGATTGAAAATTAAATAAACGTTTTTTAATGTTACGCGGAATACCTATGACTGAAAGTGAAACCTATACAATGTTGGGAATTTGACGATTTTGTCTACCTGCGTCAAACGGATGGATCGATTATAATGCGGTTTTCCGTGTTGCACACGGTACACTGCGTACAGCTTTAGTTCGTTTCTGGTTTTGTACATCAAAAAGGGCACATCATCCTGTTTTTTTTAACTATATTTACGTGATACCATATTCCTGAAACTACTGGGTTTTTCCTGTTTTCGCAGTGGCATTTGAAGTTGCAAGTATTTCACTTATACCTAGTCTCTTTCTCAAACCGGCTCGACTGGTAATGGGTTATAAATTCGCATGCCACTTTGAACTCTATTTGGAAGCCTTGGTTTGGCCTTTAATTAATTATGTTATTTCGTTAGTTCAAAAATAACTTTGCCTATGTAAATAGATACAATTATTTTGGAAGTGGAACCTCAGACTTGTAATTAACATTTCGATAAAAACTTATAGATTATTTTTTTTATTGCTTATTTGGTATTTTGTATGTTATAATAAGCAGTGTTACACATTTTTGTAATTTATAAATATTTTCTATTTTCTTTGTTACAAGCTGCGTTGTTTTATTTAATTAAACCTTCCTATATGTATATTAGTGGATAGCATCAATCAAAAATTTGAACGTCAAGTCACTCTGTTTGTAGTGACTCTACCATCGGTTTGGAAGGCAGATTTCACCGAGAAAGGCCGGTAAGAAACTCAGCAGATAGCTCGTTTTCAACATAATTTTATAGTTTACAATCTTTAAAATTTTATATCTGGTGAGAGATGAGAGCGGAGTCTGCTACCAAGCAATTCTGCCTTGTCGTTAAGAAATTCATCAAACGTGTAGTAACAGCAGTGTATTAAATGTGTGTTAAATTTAATGTGTGTGTATTGTTTTAAACTTGTGCATTGGTATGTCACAAATTACCTTGGGAATTATATTATAAAAGCATATACTCAATCCCACAAATGACTTCCGCACCTTCCGCAAACGATATGCAGATGCCACTAACTTATGCCCAATTCGAGTATGGCGGTTTCTTATATCCATTTGTCGTCAGCGTGTTTTTCTTGCGGTCCAAGTCGTAAAGTACGTGGATCGTTGATATTGACAGTTTTGAAGCCCGAATTTTATCTTTACCTTTACACCGTGCCCCTTCCGCTCCAGTTATTATACCAATGAACCATATGGTAGATGTTTCCCTTTTCTACGAAATACTGTTTTACTTTAAAATCAGTACAAATCTTTTTATATATTTATTGACTACTATGATATTAGTTTACATTACATGCCTACTATGATCCTGTTGGAAAAAACTGAGCTTTCTTACAGGAGAATATTTTATTATCTATACTAATATATAAATCTATAGAGTTTTTACGGTTGTTCCGTTAAAACTATTAAACTATACATCCGATGGAATTGAAATTTTGCATCCATGTAGAGGATACAATGACTTAATGGATAGGCTAACTTTTTTATAAGTGTTAAATCTCCGAAGTGTAAAGCAGGGGCGGGCGTTAATGATTAGAAAAAATCATAAAAAACTAAATTTCGAATTTTAACTCTTTTAAACAAGAAATTTGGACAGATTTTTATTGGGCTATTTTACGAGCAAACAAGAATGTATTGAATGAAGTTTCACTCACAAAATCGGTTACGGGGGTGCTAATGAAAAAAAATGAAAATTCCCACAGACTTAAAATTTAATAAAAGTTTCATGTTTGTTAAATTAAGGTCACTTACTATCAGATTTCGAAAAAATTTAGCCCTAGAGGAGATTGTGGGGGCGTTAAAGTTATTTATATAATTATAATTGTTGATAACATCCTAATGGTTTTTTTATAGTAATAAATGATGGACCAAGCTGTGGTAACCTAATGGTTAGTGAAAAACCATAATATGTTACATAAACAGAGGAACACTTTGAATGCCATGCAAGGAACACATCCTATGAAATGACACCCTTCGGACTGGAACGCAGCTTGGCAGCTTAAATGGGGCTAGTAGGGACTTCCCTGGACAAGCTTGGCCACAAAATGCTTTAATAGGTACTACTACTAAAACTTGAGTAAACTTGAGTGCTCAAGAGTCTATGTAAGATTTGCAGTCAATGATTGCAACTATCTATAATTTTCATATAATACTGGTCTGGCCTCTGGAAGTAGGAGGGACATCTTCAAAAACTCAAAAAGTGCTGCAATGTTCGGGCTGAAATTTTAGCATGATATATATGAAATATAATACGCATCAAGGATTGTTTTTATCTATTTTTCTCAACCATCGAATCCCTGCCACAGCGAAGCGTGGCAGGGTACAACTAGTAACTTATAAAGGAGGTTGGCCTGTTTCGAAAGAAAAATGAACATGACGATGAAACTTCCCCGGACGAGCTCAGTCACAAAAAGACTACGAAATATTATCAGTTATCTTTTATTTGTCCAACGACCTTGAGTCATTATTCATACGTACCTACTTAAATGATTGAAGTTTAGGTACCTACTAAATTATTTGAACGATTCCTTAATTGTATTGACCTTACGTCGACCGTTAAATAATTGTTACGATTCTTAAACAAAATACTAAGAAGAAACCTTTGTTTTTTGTAATGTATGAATCAAAAGTACTATCTATGGGCCCAATTAAATTGATTTTTGAATTTTTGACTTTGACATTGACTTTATGGTGCGTATTCGACCGCCAGTCACAACTTTTTATTTCGGTAAATAGTTAGTTAATTCTTAGTTACCTAAGAAGGTATATTTGATTATGTGATCGATTCGAATATTGGCTGTCTAACGTCCGCGTCAAATGCTTTAATCGTTTATGACACCATACCTAAACTTCATGTCCCCAAATTTATGGCGTCATAAAACCAGGAAGAGGCAAAGTGTGTCAAGTCAAGTGAGGTAACATTATAATACGAAAGGATTTTATGTTTTTATTTTATTCCTCTACAACTTGGCTACAATCTCACCTGGTTATTACTGATGATGGAGATCTAAGATGGAGTTGGATGGTTGGAGGGGATGGATAACCTCTTCTCATTGTGGAAGGAGACCCGGCCCTGCAGTGGGTCGGTAATGGGTCGATATGATGAGGCGCCTTAGGTTGACGGACACAGCGCGGATGATACAGGATGTGTTCCTTGCGTGCCCCGCGAAGTGTTGCTTTGCTTTTAGGCAATGGTTTTGCACTTATCACTAGATGGGATATCTGTTTGGTTGTATTACGATTCAAAAAAGAAGGTCCCGGTCGCAAACTTCGAGTTGGCCCATTTTCACTAACGACGAGCAAGGCAATAAAGAATAACTAATTCTTAAACTAAGGGGATTCCTAGGCGTGCATCAACCGTTCACTAAGTTATCATCTGAGAGTTCATTAGGAATTCGACTTGGGCAATGCCTAGGTTTAGTGCAAACGGGCATCAATCTTTAAGAGGGTAATTAAATGAGCTATTTTGCTCAGAGGTGCTGATATAAAGACATTTTTAGAAGCAGGGAGGAGGCAGGAAGCGAGCCTTGTAGCATGAACTAGCCATGCAAAGATCCAAAGGTGCTTGACTGGCGACTGTACCATACTAGAATGCCACAGCCGTGCAGTCTAGTATGGCAAACACAGACAGTTTGCGAAAACGACTCTTCGAATAAGAGCGAACTAGGGCTTCATATATAAAGAGAGTCGCAGAGTAGCTGGACACCTGTAGGACAAAACTGAGGTATAAAAATCTTTACAAAGTACCTATGTCCAGGAAGGGGCAGTGGAAATTATGTAGACGATTTTTTATAAAATATTATTAATACGATAATTTTATCAAAAGACTTATATAACAAATAGTTTCTATCAGCTTATCAGCTGTTAATATTAATAAACAGAAATCATAGCTCATCATCGTGACTGTAGGATTGTGACACTTAAGGATCTATAATCTATTTGAGTACAATTTTTCACTAACAGCTAGTCACGGGACTTTGTCCGCGTTGATTTTCTTATTCTAACACCTTTTAAACATATTCAATGACCTCATTCCTCATCATCATCACTTCATCCGATGACGTCTACTGCTGGACATAGTTCCAGGACTTTTAGGGAGTTCCAAAATCCACGGTCCTGGGTCACACGGTCACAGCGACTTGTTTCAAGTCGTCCGACCACCTCGTTTGAGGCCGACCAACGCTTCGGCTACCGGTGCGGAGTCGCCTTTCCAGCACCTTGGGACCCCAACGTCCATCAGATTTCACAGCTAGTCCCGCCCTTTACCACTTCAGCTTCGCGACTCGTTAAGCGGTCTGTGGCTATTTTTCTTCTACGGATTACGAGAGCCCACAACAAACCTAGCCGTGTAATTTGTTTTTTGTTATCCAACCGTTTCATCCATCACACAGTAATTTAATATTAAGCTATGAAGTGAAGTTAAAGCATTTCACACCCAAGCTTTTTTATCGTTTAAGTAATCCTCAACATTGTAATAGGATTTTTCTGTAAGCTTGCGTTTTATATAAACTTTGAACTTATTAAGAGAAATCTCAAAGATTTTATTCGGTAAATTGTTATAAAATAATATACAATTGCCTTTTAATGAATTTATGTAGCCTAGTATTATTAGTTATTAGCACAACGAGATTATTTTTGCTATTCATTAAATTTTCAATTTTCAAGTACTGACTGTGCACCGTCATTATTTTAACTTCTCTATATTTATCCCTTAATGACTCTCTTGGGCCCATTTTATGTATTGCACGAACAGCTCTCTTCTGCAGGACAAGAATAGAATCTACATCAGCAGCATTACCCCATAATAAAATTTCAGATTCTCACTCCTGCCTCACTTTCCTAAAAACCGGTGTTGCATACCTACCTGTTGTCATATCATCTACCAGCACTAACGTCAATAATATTAAAATTCCGTTCACAATATTACTTCATAAAGAAAACGAGTATGATGACAATAATTTGCACCATCTACTCTCTCTTAACTGTCTCTTACGCCATTTGTTACCGAAGAAATATCGCTTTGTAGCAATAAGGCTGCCGAATTGTTCCTAGGTATAACTTGTGTGGACTTGTTTGTATTATATTTCCTGTAGGTATGTGGTAAACATTAAAAAAAGTATTCGTTCATTCATTATTTTTTCATTTGGAAACGCGAAGACCACACAAGTATGTTTATTTTTCATCACACTTGCTCGTAATGTGCCCCTTACTACATTGTTGTAACGCTTGTAATCCAAGATATTAAACAAGCGTTATTCAACACTGCTGCACTTGTGTTTTATTTATGATGTCCCTCGATTAAATTAAGTGTGTACCCCACTGCAAGATGAATGCAGCGAGGTGCACACTCTAAGTTATATGTATGGTATTTATGAATAATGGCGCTCTAAATGTGTGTTACAAAACAAAAAGGGAAAAATAAAAAAAATCACAAACTGACCACAGTTTTTTATTGTAACTTATTTACGAACATTATTAACAATTATTATGCACATTTCCTTATTATTTTATTCACTTGCAACATATACTATACGTAAGTATCAATAAAGTACCGAGGGTAATATCTAGAAAACATTAGTCTGAAGCGAAGCCAACCAGACGAGTTATAGGATGTAAAGAAACAATTGCGTTGTTGCGTGCGAGGGAAGTCTTTTTTTCTTACTTATCTCATAACGTTAACAACCCTTTCGTTACTTTTACTGTAAAGTTTATTATGCTAAGAAAATAACAAAAACATACCAATGAAATCTTATTTTATTGTTTGTTTTTATTTATGCTACCGCATTTGTTTTTTTTTAATATTTTTGACTAGGTACACTTAATGTAAATATTGTTTACGTTATAAAGGAAGGTTAAAAAAAAGGAGAAGCTGAAAGTCCAGTCCCAGAGATTTATGCCGGATTGACAGCATACCGATGCACGATGGTTATTCTAGAATAGTTTTTACGAGAGGTTTTTACGTGCACTCACAAGTCAATTTACATTTATTAAAATAAAGATGACAAGATAATATTAAGGCTTAACAGAGGGTGATAGTCTCTTAAATTTCACAAGCTGAAAAAATGGCATTTTCCACCAAAGAAGACTTTCTTAGGCTTGCATGCAGCAATATGGCAGTTTCTCGCATGAGAAAGAGACAAATATAGTTTATTTTCCATAATCCCTCGAACTTACGTCAAGGTTTGTTAACATTCTTTATTTATATTTTCTTACCATTTTTTCTGACCCGTTTTACAATGTAAGCAATATTTTCATAACTTTTTAATAAATAAATGTGTAAAAAGAACTTATATTGATGTAAAGTATCAACACGCGCAACTTTAAGCAAAACCAACTCTTATACCATCACGGATACTGGCATGACGCTCACTCATGCCATTGTGGTAGCACATCTTAACTTCTTTTGTATTTATATTCTGTAATTAATTTACTATTGCGGTACTGTCGAGTTTGATGTTTAAATCTACTTTCTATCCTTGCCATCCAACTTTTATCATATATATATTTTTTAAACATACCTACATTTCTCCAAAAACGTTCAGTAAGTCGTTATACTCAGTGGCGTGTCTTGGAATTTAGACCAGGGTAAGCATAGAGCATTAAAATGGCATAAAATTCTCCTGTGTTGCCAGTTATATGAAAATGTTAGGGTAGGCAACGCTTTTGTGCATTTATGAAGTGCACGCCACTGGTACTGTACTACTATACTGAACCTTAATTGTACTGTATGTTTAAAAAGAGAAACAAAAGAGTAAACAAATAAAATAATAACAGATTATCTCTATGTATGTATGTTTTTATTATATCTTTAACATAATGAACACTAATAAGTAACTATGACAGACATTATAATACAGGTAAGTAAGAACGGACTATAGTTACGCGGGTACTACTTTGGTAAAGTAGTTCATTAGTCAACTTTTAAAACATATCAACTTTGACGGTTGAAACAAACATATCATAAAAACTTCACACACACTAAATGCAAGACATAACACAATAAACATGGCAGATGTTAACAAGTTGGTATAATATACAGGATGATTTAACTCAAACATTAAGTAAAGTAGCTTTTGCTGTCTTGCATGCTCCTTCCTAGTAGGAAATTTTTACTCTTTTATAAGAACAATACCTTATCGGCTTTATTGGTTCCCAATAATTTTCGTGGTTACGCTACGCCAAATTGGCGCTTATTTGGTTTAACACAAAACGCAAATCTCAATTGACATGATCAACGAAGTGCGTTGATTGTGATTATCAATAGGTATAGGATAGGCTGTATTTATTCCACGTATTCTCACAAAATTGCGTATTTTAGCCAATAGTTGAATAGTTGAATAGTGTCAGCCATCCGAGAACATTGATGTTGTAACATTGCGACTAGATGCATTTGCAAAAAGAGTTCCTTAATTTCAGCTATGAATATTCCCCACCACCCAACCTACTATAATTCTAGTAATTCTCTAGTATTGTGAAACATAAATCATTATTATTAGGTAATTTGTGTAGAACTAAATGAGCACCATTGGTCTTTAAAAGTTCCTAGCACTTTAACAATGTTCTACAGTTAAATAACACTCTGTATATAACTTTTTTTTTCCATCGAACCAAACTGGGAATGTGCAATTAATAAACTCGATCTCAGGATGTTATCAACCTAATTTGCCATCTCAGTCTTTCATTTCATTAAATATTTCCACACATCTAACAGAATGAGCTGTAGCGTTGTTACTGTACATTGAATAAATAACAGAAAGCTCTGTGCCTGTAGTTGTTTACATGAAAATTAACAACTTTTATTAAACTTTTTTTTAACTCGATAGTTAGTCTAATTGTTACTACTCTGTAATGCAGCACACATACCACGAGTCTATCACTGACTCGCCTACTCGACGCTGTCGAATCAAATGTATTGGGTTCCACAGTGTAATGTCACTTTACAGAGATATTTTTTTTATTTTTTTTTTGTATGAAATAAATTAATATATAAATTGAAAGTTTTAGAGCAAATGTTCGTAGTTTAAATAAAAGGAACCAGGCCAAAGCTTTTTGGTAATTTTTATTGTACCCTGTGTAGCACTTGTGAATACACAAATTACTATGTTTCCTCTTAATGCATCTGACCTTATAGTCAAAGATGACATCAAGGCTTTATTTGTCGGTACACTCATTTAGTAGTGTACTGTATATCCTGCCTGAAACATACAGACAGATGTATTCAGTGGAAAGCCGTAGTTTGTAGACGAGGCCTCTGTGTATATTACACAAAGGCCTCGTCCAAGAGACAAAGTAGCTTACAACAAAAGCTGTATAGACCAAACTATGAGATTATATGATTCTGATAGGCGATGTAGGAGGATCATCTGTCTGTATCTGTCGTAGAACCTATGACCGCTCGAAATTATAATGACAACACCGCATATGCGATGGGGCTACAACTCTCACTGCTAGATGTGGGATCGGCTTAAATCTGTAAATATACATATAATTGATTTACACATAATTATGATATATAGTTTTAAAAAATTTGCAATAAACAACAATTTAAATATTATTATGTATATTGCTGTGTTTGTTGGTCACTGCGGCCTCAAGTTTTCTTGTATAAAAATACTACTGCAGGGCTAGAACAGGCAGGAGACAAAAAATATATCCCCTGATAACATAATTAACGTGCCCACCTTCTAAAGCACGGGAACATGGAATAGGAGAAGTTTTTTCATAATTTATTCATCGTTAACATCATATCAACCCATTACTTAGGTATTATTAGAAAGTTATTTTTACATAACACTCTTCAAATAAGCTGTGCAACAAATGGAACCGTAAACAGTTATTGGAATACTATTATCATAAACAATCCATCCAAACTAATAAAAGCCTGAGGGGATACTCTCAGGCTTTTATTAGTTTGGATGGATGATGACGTGGCATGGCTGGATAACCATGTAAAAGGCATATAGGCAATCTAATATAGGAGCTTCTCCTTAACTATTCATAAATAAAATGGTTTTAAAGGCTTATACACTGGGACAGGGCGGGTCACAGCGCATTACTTAACAATATTCCAACAATAACTGTAGTACGACGCTGTATAAGTTGGCCGGTCTGAAAAAAGTTACGAGTACAGGATAATTCATGCGTAACCGCGGCTGGATCGAGCTGTTTCTCGTACGAGATACGGATCCAAAACGCCACGAACATTTTACGTGATCGCCGGGTACGGTCTTGATATTAAGGATCCTTGTCCCGATCTTTCCCCGATCACGCCACGTTCTCAATCATCGTTTACTGTGTAGATACAATTATTAGGAAGTTAAGTCTATCGCCCGAAACGTATCATCAATCTTATCCAAAATTTTCTGATGGCAGATGGAGAGAATTTAATACTGCTCTCCTTTCTTTGTCTACTCTTACCTGTAGATAAAGATAGCAATGCTAAACTCATAAACTACGGACGTAAGCTGACCTATGTATATTGTTAATGGGCGAACGTCTTAGACAGCCCGAAAAGTCTAGAAGAAAAGTAGGACTGTGGATTGGAGATTTGCTAGATTTATGCGATGTAATGCGACCCGCTTATCCCCCGAATGCGTTAGTCTTTTTGGTTTTTAACATCATTTCACAATTTCCGATCTTTACATTTTTTCTATCTTGTGAGAGATGAGAGCGGAGCGGCCTGCTTGGAAGCAGGCCGCTCCGCTCTCATCTCTTCCTTATCCTAAGAAATTCATCAATCGTATTTATTAAGTATGTTTTAACGTATTGTTTCAACTCAGACTTGCTCAAATCTGCGCCAATGTAAAAATAATAAACTACCAAGTAGAATTTAGTAGTGCTATCTTTATCTAAAAGGAAATGTAGGAAAGAGAAAGCACCACTAACACAACAACACAACAACACATCGAATGTTTTTGGATTAGATTATTTATTAATTTAGGGCGTTAATCGCATACCTATTTGGTCAGATAGGTTTTTTTAAATCGTGATTGCATCCTAAAAAGTAAGTAGTTTAGCGTAATGTTACTCCTAAACCGTGCGACATTTTGTTCAAAGTGTAAAAATATAAAAATTAATAATAGTTTTTAGACCGCATACATTAACACCTTACCTTTACTTTAAGATTTCAAGGCTCACAATTATGGAATAATTTTTGAGTATCGTAGCAATGTAACGATATAGTAAAAGGGAACGTATGTACCTTGTTTTAGGGTCAAAATTCGCTCAGACTTCTACAGCCAACGCTTTTACCGGAAATTTGATAAATAAAATGAGCAGTACATACTTTGAGACTCTAAAGCATGTCACATTGGTTCAATTTACTTTGTCATTATACTGTTTAGGTACTCGAAATCGACTCCGTTTTTGCAAGCGTGCAAATCTTACTAAAGCGTTTTTAAGCATATTAGTATTTGTTACAATAAAGGCGTTAGAAAAGTCCTGCTCAAAGGTTGAACAAAACATAATAACAAAAAAAACGGTGATAGTACCTGTACGGAACGTCATTCATTATTATCAACTCATTGCCACACACCACATGGTACAGGTTTCCTCTCAGGATAGGAAGGGTTAAGGCCGTAGTCCACCAGGCTGGCCAAGTGCGGACTTTAGATTTTGGCAATTTACGTGTTATTTTTCTGATAATATGGGAGGTGACGTAAGACCAGGGGCAAAGATCAGCGCTGCGGCTCAATAGATCCAGCACTCAGAAAGCCCTTTTGGGATCGCATCATTTTCATTGTAAAACTATTTTCCGTGGAAATAAAAGTTCGGTTTTTTTATTTGTAAATTTCCCATACAGTATGACAAAAATAAAGTACTCCTACTTTATCTTTGTTTTTAGCTATAAATATGTATAATCCGAAATCGACCGTAGGATATGGTGAAGTGAATATTCTAACTCCGAAAACTCCGAAAAGAAAGAGGTGCGTGTCGGAGATCGAACTCGTTTCCCCGGAAAGGGAAGCCGAAGCCCTAAACACTAAGCTATCGCCACTTTTCATCGGTGTACAGTCAGCTTGAAGGTTAGAAACACAACGGGAGCATTCGCTTTGTAAACATCGTGTTGGGAGCATTTGTCGCGCGAGATTCAGTATCACGCAGTCATTCGCGGAAGATGGCAGACGGCAAGAACCATCCGTTGTACGTAGCTAACAAAAACAACAATACTTTTCCAAGGAGGGTTCGGAGTCGGACAGTTAAGATGGTCGGCGGTAAAAAATATAGCATGTAGTGAAATAGTGTGAAATATGCATATGCTTTTTATGGCATTCGATGTTGGCTATTAGATCTATTTTCGAAAATTAAAAAAAAAATCGACATTTTAATAAGACGTATCAACATCTATGTTAAGCGTATTATAGTATGATTTGATCACGCATCCTGTATCCTCAACACACGGTTTTGAAAACGTCAAAGTAAATTGGATTGAAGGATTCATATAAAAGTCGTACTACCTGTGCTACTGATTTCAATTTAATTCTGCAAAGTTGCACTTTAAAGCGAGAAGCATTAGGGTCCAATTTACTCTGATGTTATAGTTTTTCGATACTATTTGTAAGGCGCCTTTTTAGCCAAGTAATTGATGATGTGTCTCTGAATCAACGCACCTTCAGTGTTAATAAGCTAATTTGTAACACCATTTTTAAATCACCGTTATCAAGCAGGACGGAACAAGAGTTTTCATTCTGTTTATTTAATAAAAACCTTAGTTAGGGATTTTTACGCTCGCAATTGAATAGTCAGCGTAACGTCAGAGTAAAATGGAACTTAACGTCCCTTTATTAAAGTACAAATTCTTACACATTCATATACAGCCCAGTGCCAGGATTTTCGTTTAAGACTTTACCTAAAAAAAAATTTGGTACAGAATAAGCGACTCTTAAACGAGAAATATTAGGTCCATTTTACTTTGACGCCACATTGCTTCGATATTCAAATTTGATTGCGATTCAAATCTTATACTAGGAATTACAGTTCCCGTCACGAAAGTTGAATATTCGTCAACTAACAAGGTTTGTCACTTCAGAACCACTTTCAGCTCGGTAAGATTATTTGTTGTATTTTATACAATACGAATAATAAGTATTTTACTGAATTTCAGATATTATTACTATATACTCTCGATATTATTATATCTGAAATTCAGTCTTATTTCAGGTTTATTTACTTACAGTGCTTATTTACTTATATCAAATCGTCATGATTGTAGCAAATATACGGTTTTGAATGTTTATCAGCAGTTGAATTGAACAGTTGTTGTAGCCAATCAAAATACTTTTAAAAGTTTTTATTTTATGTTTTTTATGATAACTATATAACATTCAAATAAAAAAACTTTGGAACCTATTTAAAATGGCTAGAATTTTTAAGTACCTACCGTTAAGTTATACTAAATTCTGATCCGCAATGTTTTTACAATCATCGACGAAATAAATAATATATTCGATGCATTTGGGTGAACAATATCGATTGTACGACATTCATTCTTAAAGATAAGTTCGCAATTTCAACTTTCGTGACGAAAAATATAAAGCAATAGTGCCATTTATCAGTACTTAGCAGCTCAACCATATAATAACATTGATTAACAAGACAATATAAAAAAGCTATTTTTTACGTTCGTTTCTGTGCTCAATCGAGTTGTTATTCCGAATTAGTGATACAAGTCGTATTCCTGGCGTTAGCCATTGTAATCATCGATATTTTATATAATCGATTATATAAAAATCGTACACATTAGGTACATAATTATCAATAAGTAACTAAACATTCGGAATGTTACATCTGATTTCATCAACACTAATAATAATTTAAAAAAAAATCCCTAAATTTATAAAGGTTTGATTGCATGCAGTTTTAAACTTAATAAAAAAAAATTAAGCAAAAAAAAAAACAACCAATTTAATTCCATTTAAGTAAGAACAAAAAAAAACCGCCTAAATGTCTTCACTTAATCGAAATAAATACTCGACTCAAAAGCCTTTTGAAGTACATGGAAATATCACATTTGAGGTATGGTTGGTTGAACTGCTCTTAGGCCCATAGTTCTTCCTTCCATTCTATTTGTCTTTCTTGTCTTCGGGGTTACTGGTGGAGTTGTCTGTTTCCTCTGTCTCCTCATCGGAATAGTTCGTCGGTTCCTCTCCTGGCTTTAATAGTTTACCCACTAGCTCGTATTTTTCTGTGAAAAAGAAAATTTTATAGTAAATTAAATGAACACTAAATAATTGGAGTATTAGTAGAGCTTTTCATACGTCCGGAGAAGTTCTACTGTCTTGCTTACTTCTGCCTTCAAGCAACATAGCTGTGTTCGGCAGGGTGATTACGTATCTCGCGACAGGCTTGCGGCAAGCGTAAATCTTGCAATCACTGCTGTCAAACGTCACTTTTCCATACAAAAGTGACGTTTGACAGCAGTGATTGCATGATTTACGCCTGTCGCGAGATACGTAATCACCCTGCCGGTCTGAAAGCTGTGGTTGCCAGTGTGAATATAGCAACTTTTTGCTTAAAACGTACGCCTCCAGTTTTTGGACAAATGGCGGCATTGTAGGACGTATCCCTCAAATTTAGCATAAGTTGGACCATTTGCTTGGTCCTTTAATTAATGCAATGAAAAATAAACAATATAACAAATTACAAGCAATCTCCACATCGCGGCGAGCCTTCGGACGAATTCTTTGCCATATTTGATATTACAAGGGTGAGGTAGACGGCTGCTATTTTTTGTAAATGTTGTTGTTGCTAATTTTGGTTTGTACCTACAAATGTGGTTTTCTCTGCAATTATTAAGAAGCGGTGATAGCCTAGTGAGTAAAGCTCTGGCAAGTCGCTGGAAGCCGCTGGAGGCAAGCGACCCAGGACCGTGGATTGTGGAACTCCCTACAAACGACAAGGGACTCTCTATCCTCCCTCCCAATCTTATTTTGGTAAATAGTTTAATCAATTCGTGATTAACAATATCTTTTATAAGATTAGGATACCTTACGTTTGATATTGTTATTTATTTTGAACATCAAAAGAAACAAATACTCGTGATACTGTTATCACAGTTTGATAACCTTTCAATCTTGAACTATTTTTGGGCTCATTAAAAAGTTGTAAAAAGCATAGCGTACTCTCTACATTTAATAGTTAAGGAAAATCATGCAAGGACAAAATTTTAGTTTTGTTTGTTTCTGGTACCATAAAAGTATGTTTTTCTTAAACCTATTGGTACTAATTGACATGAGTATAAAAGAATTTAGCACAACCATGTTCCGAAATTCCTCAGTGCCTGAAGACCAAATTTTTTGACCCTGCATGTTGCCACTGAGCGTGCCATGGAAAGATAGTACGTAGGGGTTCGGAGTATTTCTACGTGATGAAATGAGGAAATCCGTAGAAGAACCAGGGTTACTGGCATAGCAAAACCAGTAACCCAGATCAGAGTCAAAACAGGATGTTACATAGCTTATAATTCTTATCGATAAAAGTGTCGGCAAAGGACAAAGTTATTTTCAAAGCAAACTTGTATTTCTTTAGATTAGCATCATCAATCATCAGAAAGAATAGGATGTATGAATAAAACATCCTGAAACACTAGTATACAGTTTAGATATATATTTTTTACAAGCATTTAACAGACAGCATTTCAATTTTTAAGTGAATCCAAGTTCTCTATTACACAAAGATATCTTAATATCAGTATTAACTCACATAGTTATACTATCACAACGCCATAAAACTGAGATTCTGCTAATGAGGATATAAACACGTAATTATCGCTTGCGTGGTAATAATATTTTTACCTACAGTAACGGAATAGGAAAATATTGTTTCGATTTGATGCTTCTTAGGTCTCTTTAAATTCTATAGTATTTATTTTAGAGGGATACCCATGGAAGCCTACATTATAATTATAATCTCAACCGAAGAATGCCCGCTCACACTGCAGAGTCCACAATCCGAGAGTCGATAGATGTCGACTGCCCACCTCTGCGATTGGAACAATGTACTTAACTAAAAAGAAAAAGTGTCAGGATTATGTTCTGATGATAAGTGTAATACATAAAATAAATATACAACGTGTATATGAAAACCAAAATAATACTTCAGACTTTCGAGGTACATTATTTATTGCTTTTGAGACTTCTCTATGTACCAAAACTAATAGTGTTTGAGTAAACCATCGACATAGTTTATACTGAAGGAAAACATACAGCCCTAAAATCACATGCAAAACTAAAATCAAGTGACTCCTGTCACTCTGTTAGGTACGCGTCGCGTAGAGTAGGTAGTATGCACGTGTCGGTCTATTATCTTCAAGTAAACATAAGTAAACACTTTTTCAATTGGTTTGTATGAAAAAAATAAATTAGTATTTTTCTTTTGATTTAATATTTTTGATTCCTTATGAAATAGTTATGCACCCATCAACAGTATTTCGTAATTCCATTACACGTTGTAGTTATAACTTGAGATATTATGTATGTCCTTATTTAAAATATCTTATATATATGGTTTTACTGACTTTAAACAAATTATAATTAACTTAAATTCTATTTTTTTTTAACTTTTACGGTGTTTAGGTGTGTGGTCAAGGCTCATGTGATTGCGATTGTAACTTTTTTATGCTGTTGTATTACAATAAAAAAATAAAAAATAAAATTAATAGGTGAAAGCGTAGGTTACTTTCACGGTCTTTTTAACAACTTGAATGATTGAAGGCCCCTTTTTATCGGCGTAGGCTCACCATTCCAGCCAAATGAGACCACAACGTAAAATGGTGAAACAAATGGTACCTGTCTTTTGCACTATATTGGTATCTTTTGAAGGATCCACAAATTTCTAACTTTGAATTCGTAAAGATAAACCGAGCATAAATCTCTTTACCGCCCGTTGAGTAACTTATGAGGTCCCTAATCAGATCCCATGTTTCGTAGCCTTACGCTTATATAAAAGGTAAAGTACATTTTACAAATTGGACTGCATTTTATGGTAACAATCTTAAAAAAATCAGTGACTCAGTTATTACGGTTCAGTAAATGCAATATTTGATTGATAAGTTTACAGATTAAAATTATCAATAAATAAATGTCGCAAACATAGATTGGGCATGAGATTCCTTGTACAAATTAAATACGTCTGTGAGTGAAAATGAATGTGTTTAAAAAAATATGTTCACCAGGATAACTTATAACTATAATAATCTGCCAGACTGCAATAAAAAATTTCCGCTCACGACTTTTAGGAGTTTTTTTCAAAATACTTAACGATAAAACTTACTAGCGTCAATAAATATTTAAATGACAAATACAAATTCTTTGTGTGCAAGTTCAACTCGCACTTTGTTAGCCATTTTTTCCAATGCAAAAATTAATTTATTTCAAGTAAGTCTAACATAAAATCGGATTAAATGTAATATCTTACAGTATGTTGAGACTGTACAACCCATATTGCGTTAAAATAATACATTGATACAGAATTTTAATGATTTGACAATTAACCTGAACATTATAACGTGGGTGTAGAATCTGTTAAGAGCCATAAGACCGATATGATACACAATATCTATTTTAAGCATGCCCATTGACCATTGCAAGGGGTCAAATGACAAATTGCTCCATATATGTATGTGGTCATATAATTAAGAATGCTTATATAAAGCTAAGGCGTTTTTAAAAAAAAAACTGGTATAACTTGCTATTTTATTTTATACTAGCGGACACTCGCGATTTCGTTCGCGAAAGAGTCAATCGAGAAGCTAGAATAGATCTGATGCTAACATAATAATCAGCGTAGCTAGCTTTGTACCTACTATTATTTTACGTGGTATACTGAGTTAGTAAGTTGTCATTATTTTAGTTGATCCATACATCCATCATCACAAATTTTCGCATTTATAATAATAGTAGGATGGTACGCATGCATTTGATCGGTTCCCAAATGCCTTGCGACTTTAAGAGAGCTATGAAGTTAAATTGATAAAAATTTTCATTCCATTTCCCAGAGGAAAGTTATTGTTTATGTGGATAAAAAGTATCCTATCAGTACGGACAGATAGACAGACAAAAATGAAATAAAAATCTGTTTAGGACTCAGTATCGATTTTAGAGCATCCCCTGGTCAAAATTTTCAAAATATATTAAATGTACAGAAATCTTCCAGTTACAGTTTTATTATAAATATAGAAACCCTATTATAAATAAACCAAATTTAACATATTTAAATTGAAATAATTTGAAAATTATAAGGAGCCATTCAAACACCAATCATGAGGCATAGATTATTATTCCTTACAAAAAAAATCTATGTTTGCACTAGGCATTACTGAGGTCTATTGGTCAATCTTCATCTATGATTATGTTAAACTGTTGTGTTTCTTAAACCTTAATGTGGTCTTGGCTCAGTATCCCTATCAACTATGGGAGAGAGCACAATTGAACAATATCTATGTAACAAGACATAAAGAGTATGGCATGACCAGATTTGATTTAAGAACGTAGCATTCTAAAAAGCAACCTGAGAAGCTATATTGTTGCTGATACAGATCCATTTCCACTCTATTTTGCAAATTTTAGCTATCTAAATAAAAAAAAACAATCAGCTATCCCTAAATACACAGTATTTTTAATCTATCCCAAATTTTATAAAACAATTAAATTAAACTCAAAATACCTTTCTATTTCTTTCTGCCAATAATTTCTGTAAAAATTTTACTTGGCTGTGTAAAGAAGTTAATGATTTAGTTAGTCAGATGTCTGGTCAATAAGAACATATCTTGAAACTTTTTTGTGATATAAACAATTTTATAACTTTTTTTTTTGATTGTTTATTTATATTGTAACATGTTTCTTGATTTTTTTTTATGTTCCTATTGTTTTGTAATGTTATAAAGCTAATAGGGGCTATCTAATGCAAAAATAGCCTTTAAATATGTCTGGTAGAGACTTTTGAGTAAAAACTCAATAATTAACAGAAATCTAGTCCAAGATAATTTATATTCTCTGCACAAATAGTCTCTGTTGTAAAGAATAGCAGTAATTTTAGATTGAACAATTTTGTTTTCTTTTGATTTGTGTAAACAACCATCAGCACAAATCAGCACCAATGTTCAGGTAGATAACTGTTACATAAATGCAGGTGACTCACAGCAAGTGTGAACCAATTTACAAGTCCAGTTGACTCACCTCTAAACTGGGCCTCCCACTCCTTTACAGAGTCCATTTCCATTGAGTTTAGGTCACTAAGATCATCATATTCCTTATCTGATGATGTGACCGAGAATGTGGCGAGGCCTCTAGATGCATCTTTACCTCCAAACGCTGCATATGGACCTCCTGAAATTTATCAAAACTCAACATTAGCAAAATATAAAAAAAAAATATTAAGCAAGACACTTATTTAATCTGAGCATGCCACTGATAACATGCTTGTACTGCAGTTTTCTACTCCATTTGTTCAAAAAGCAGAAGAGTAGTAGGTCTCCCTGTCTTTTCATTACTTATAAAGTTTTAGTTACTTGACCCGATGTGTTTGTCTAGTAGGAGGTTTTTCCAGTTACCATTCTAAAAAAACTAAACAGATTTCAACAGAACTTTTTCTCTTTAATAGGAAGATGACTTTAACACATAAAACCAACAATTTGTGACCCAATACAAAAAACACACAGGCAGAAGCAGAATAGATATATTGCAACTAAAGAATAGTCCAAAAAAACTTCTGAAACCACAAAAAAAACTAAAATTTGATATAAGAACCTTGGCACTGTATAATATTACACAGTTAGAGTGTAAAGTACACTACTTAAAGGTCATTTTTTAAGCTAATGCTGATAGGTATATCAATACGGAATATATTAACTGCGCCAGCGCGTCGGAACCGCTCCTGCATTTATATCAATATCATGAATAAATAAACACTGAGTCATTTAAGTCCACGCTATTAATAAACAGATGCACACACCCGGCCCGTAGAAGCGCCGTCCTCGGGTCGCGTCGAATATCCAACCGTTTACCGCTACAAGAACTCGACCGTCTGCCTGTGTCCCATCGTACTGCCGAAGCTCAGCAACTGTCATATCCTTCCGTATCTTGGGCAGCTCAGGCACCTGATGCTCAGCACACGGCTTACCTAACCTACTCCTCAATATTTTAAACACCAACACCAATATTATCGCAGTTAAAACTAAATTCACCGGATTAAGGATTTCATTGAAAATAGAGTCCGCCGCAGGACTTTCCGTTTCTACGCTATCTGCTGATTTGGCTTCTGGCGCTGATGCCATTCTAATGAAATCTTTAACAAGAAAACTTTCAATTTTAAATAATCACTGGGGTTTTATTTGTGTACAAATTTTATAAAACTACAATCACTTCTCGCCTGAATTTGTCTAAAAAATAATACGGTCACTGACGTCAGCGCTCATTCCGGTCGTGGACCAGTGACATATAGAAAATGTTGCCAATATACCGATCGACAAAGTAGGTAATACCTACTTTACATTACCTATTCTTCCACTAACATAAAAAATATTATGGGGTATTAGGTACCTTCTTTGTAATAAGTAATCAAAATAAAAGTATTATGATGAAAAAAATACCCGGCTAAGTTTGTTGTGGGCTCTTCTTAGACCAGGGCGCGTTTGGAACCCTCCTAGCATTAGGTTTAAGTTGGTCCCCTTACAATTATGCAAACATATATATATGAACGTTTAATAAGTGCCTGTGATAGGCCTACTAATAAAGAAATTTTGAAATTTGAAACTATAACTATATAATTATTTAGTGGTCTAACTGTTTCTGAAACTGTTTCTAATGCTAAAATAAATATTTAAATTTGCAGATTAATATTTTTATTAATGAAATTTCTTCTTCTCCTTTTGATTGATGGCTTTTTTTTTTCGTAGTGCCAAAACAGCACAATGTACTTTGTCAAGTATCATCGAAATTTATTCATTGTAGATTCTGTTCACTTTGTCAAACGCGATTCAAGGGACAATCTTCATTAAAAAAAAAAAAAAAACTCTTGAGATTGACATCTGACAATCTGTGACATTGATTTTAAAATAATAAACCGCGACCGGCGGTGATGTGGAATTTTGTTTATTTTAATGTTGTTTAAATAAAAACTCGAAATTAAATAAACGTGGATACTTTTGGTTTCATAAATCGGAAAACAGCAGATCCGACATTATGAGGGACCGTCAGTCGGAATTGTGTTCAAAATACATCAAAATATTTTTAGTTGTGTCCTGTTACTGGTAAGAATAATTTAATGGTTTAATTATAGTATAAAACTTATAATATCCTTTGTTGGAGTCTATTTAAATATATTTTCAATGCATTAGCCCAAATTGTGCATACCAATAAATTATCTTGAACATAAATTAATGTGGTGGTTAAAATTCATCTTATCTTGTTCAATCCAATGTTATATTTTATCTTTAGCTAATTGTTTGATAAATAATTCCTAGAAGTACTAATGGCATTGTTAGGAAATTGATTTACTAACTTGTAACAAAAAGTCATTGCCATTAGGTACTGCAGCATACAAGGTTAACATTTTTTACAAGAGATGTAATCAAAATCAATAAAACTCAATGTTATCTCCTAAAGCTGTGTGCAATGTTGGTTTAAATGAGAAAAAAGCTATAATACTAAAAAGTAATACCAAAATTTAAATACTTATTGTATATGTATTTTAGTAACTCAGTTTAACAAAATAATTTAAAATTCCAAAATTTCAAAATTCTATATACATTTATTTAAATAAATAGGCCCAGTTTATAAGACAAGTCAGTCTATTTGTAGTGACTCTACCCCTGGCTAGGAAGACAGATTCCATGAGAAGAGAGGACACAAAACAGCATATTACTCTTTTTCAACATTATTTTACAGTTTACAATGAAAAAATATATATCTAATAAATTTCCATCTTGTGAGAGATGAGAGCCGGCCTGATTCCAAGCAGCCTTGTCATTAAGAAATTCATCAATTGTATAGTAACCATGATTTATTAAACGTATTTAACACATTGTTTAAACTTATGCATTGGCAGGTCTGAAATTACCTTGGGAATCATATTATAAAAGCAAATTCTCAATATACATCTGATTACAGGGTTGTATCAATAGCCACAGTGTTTGTAAACAAGAGTCTGTTGAGTGGACAATCAGTGCACTTGGAGGCTCCTTTGTTCATCACATGGTTCCAGTGCATAGTTTCATTTGTAATATGTTTCACATTGAGCAGTACAGGAGGGATTCCCCGTGTGTTCAGTTTCCCTAAAGGCACTCCTTGGTGCAGAGAGGTTGCAAGAAATGTAAGTGTTATGTTAAATCTTTTAAATTTTGTTTCAACATCAACCCTTTTTTTGCTTAAATATAAATTAATAATATTGATTGGTTAGGTAGTAATAATATAAACAAAAGTATTGTATTAAAATAAAATAAAATAAATAAATACACTATGACAATACACACATCGCCATCTAGCCCCAAAGTAAGCGTAGCTTGTGTTATGGGGTACTAAGATGACTGATGAATATTTTTATGAATAATATAAATAAATAAATATTCATATAAACACCCAGACACTGAAAAACATTCATGCTCATCACACAAACATTTTCCAGTTGTGGGAATCGAACCCACTTACTTAATTACTTCTTAATTAGGTAAGTAACATTAATTAAGCATCTTACCTTACTTAGAATTATATAACTCGCTGAATCATATGGTTTTTTTTTTAATTTTTCTTTATTGCACTACAAGTTAGTCCTTGTCTGCAATCTCACCTGGTGGTAAGTGATGATGCAGTCCAAGATGGTAGCGGGCTGACCCCTAATTGGTCAACTTACAACTTGTAAATCTTTCATTATAGGTGGTGCCTTTGTCAATTATGTTCACATTGATGATAGCATTAAACAACCTCTGCCTGAAATATGTTGGGGTGCCATTTTACTTCATAGGAAGATCACTGACTACTGTATTCAATGTGGCATTGAGCTGGATACTTTTGAGACAAGCAACTTCTTTGAAATGTATGATGTGTTGTGCTTTCATCATATTTGGATTCTACCTTGGAGTTGACCAGGAGAATTTGTTAGGTATGATCTATTATTAAAACTTTCTCTATACAAAATATAGATGAATTGAATATTAAAGTGAAACTTCTTTATCAACTTATGGGAAGTTTTATAGCATTGTATTGTTGTTCTGTTACTCACCATCTTCATTTCTAAATCACATTTTTCTGTTACGCTCCAAATTTATTTCTAATACACTCAACAAGTGGGTGTGATTATGGTATTTTTTTAAGTTTAGGTTGTAAATATTAGTTAATGTAAATAATTTTATTAAAACTAGCACCTATAAATTAATATTTATTTATTTATTTATAAATGAATAATAATATGACTGATAATCTAGTAAAAATAATTAATGGTAATAATAAATTGAAAATAAATGATGTCATAAAGAATTTCACTTCTTATGTGTGTACACTTATATACACACACACATACAATTTTTTTATGACATCAAGGTTACTTGCATACAATTGATTGATTTCTTAGTGACATGGTTGCTGGAAGCTCTGCTAAAATCTCTCTTAAGAAAAATGAAAAATGAATATTAAAATTCAAATTCTTGTTATAGTAAAAGAGCTATTGCTGGGTTTATTGCCAAATTATTCTTAGTATAGTCTGCCTTCCTCAGATTGGTTGATGAGAGTTGATGGTAATAACTAAATTTGCCAAATTTACATGAAAGGTATGAAAGTTTCTAATCCAAGAAGAAGCTCACAAAAATTCTGCTTGGTATTCTTTTTTTACACTGAACTTGAGCCTTATAGACATTTGACCTCTGTGTTAAATATGAATAATGCATTCTCTCTCATATTTTTCTTTGAATCCCATAGCAAATATTTTAACGTCTGCTGCATTTGAAGTACTAACTATCTATTCTTATTGTACTATTTTCAGGTTCATTTTCTCTCCTTGGGACAATATATGGTGTGGCTGGATCCCTTATGCTGTCACTATATTCAATTTACACAAAGAAAGTGTTGCCATGTGTCAACCAGGAAGTCTGGCTTCTGTCCTACTACAATAATGCTTACTCGATAATAATATTTCTACCCCTGATAGTGATCAATGGCGAGATCAGTGTTTTGTGGAATTATAACAACTTTGATAGTACATACTTCTGGGTGCAAATGGTTATCGGCGGTGTGTGTGGATTTGCTATTGGCTATGTGACCTCTTTGCAAATTAAGGTAAGCATACTATTGTTTAATTTTCATTTTTTTATCGTAATATTTGACAGTAAAATATTTTTTATACCAAGCAACTGGGCCACCTGGTGAAAATGGAAAAACATTGTCTATGAATACAACAACAACAACAACGCCTTACAGACTCAGCATTGCAATAGTGCTGCTTATTTGCAGAAATAAGCTTCGCATAGTACCTCTCCAGACGTGATCTGTCATAAAAACACTACTTATTCTTCTATTCTTGAAGTGTCATAGATGACTTATGGGTACACGCTTAGTGGGCAATGGAGATATGCTCTGAGTATCACTGTGTGGCGAAATCAGTGGCGTGCATAGAGGGTATGCACAGGGTATGCAGATTATATGAAATGGAGAAAATGTACCCTCTACGCACGTTTTGCTCCGAGCATTCTCAGGAGTTGTTGACTTTACAATGAATAATTGTTAAGTGACAATTCATGACTTGTTCATAGTTTTTATATAATACGATGTTATTTCAGGTCACATCTCCATTAACTCACAACATATCTGGCACAGCGAAAGCGTGCGCTCAGACGGTAATAGCCACCCAGTGGTACAACGAGAGCAAGAACACCCTGTGGTGGTCATCCAATATTATAGTTTTAGCAAGTAGCGCTTTGTATGCGAGGTTTAAACAGCTTGAAATGGAGGAGCACGCTAAGAAACCCATTCCGGAAGATCGACGGAGCTTAGTATGACGATTTTCATCTGAAACGTTGTGAATAATATAATCTAGTAATTTAGTGTTTAAAATGTCGACCTAAGTATTTGGGTCTTACACCCAATGTACATTATAATTTTCATACAAAGGTAACAAAGAGCAGAAGCTTCAAACATTACACCAAAGTTCTAAGTGTAATTAACTTTATTGAATTATTTTATCGATTGCAAAAAAAGTGGAGTTCAATTCGGAGCATTTCGAACTTCAAAACGCCACTACAAAGTTAAAAGAATGTTTTAAAACACGTTTGTAGTTTATTTGGGCTTTTGATAGGGATAAAAAAAACTTTTTGAAAAAGTAATGAAAAAGGTTCTGAATGCGTTGCCTTAACATTGTTTTTTTTTTTGACGATTTATCAAACATTAAGGCAAAGTTCATTATTTTGTACATTTGGCTTTTAGCCCTTATGGCATTTTAACGCACTTCAGTTTTTATTTAAATAAGGAAATATTTTTTTGTTACTCGTATATTATGAAGCATATGTGTTAATAAACTTCATAATGTACGACATTTATTAAAATTTCCATTATGTAAAATTCCTGAATCTAGTTATTTTAAATAATGTAGGGATTTTATAGAATGGCGAGTAGAACAAGGAAACACACGTTCTATTCTACTGTCCACATAACCAGTTTACTATTAATAAGAAGCGTGTAATGCTACTCACAGGGGATAAAAATTATATAACCCATTGATATTCCAGACAAGGGAAAAAAAATAACGTGCCACCTGCCAAAGCGAGGCAATATGAGATATTTACCCCCGTGTGATAATAAATATCACACTTATGTTATTTCCACTAGTGTGGCAATGCCGAGTGAGTTGATGAATTTATGGGAGAAAATAAAATTTATCCGTTCCCAGCTGGGCTAGCACGTGCGGGAGATAAAAATTAAATCCTCCGATTATATCCCCCGACAAGGACGTGCCCACCTCTGCTAAATCACTGGAACATGAAATAGGAGAAGTTTACCTCCGTTTATTAATACACATTTTTTGTATGGATATTATTTCCCACAAGTGGAAAGTGCTCTGGGAGTTGATAAAGCTGTGGGAGAAGATAAATGTATATCTTTTCCCCGATGATATAATTGTCTCCTGCCAAGGCTAGCCATGCTGGGCGGGTTTTTATTATCGTTAACGTTCTACTCGTACAAAGTTTTTGCATTATTTATTCACTCGCTGGTCTCTCCCATCTTTGCTTTACAAGAACCATTCAGCCCATTCTGGATCTAAGCAATTGGTGAGGCTACATTCGGATTACAGGTTTTTTTTTTTTTTTCTGGGCACAACAACGTTTGTCTGGTCTATAATAAACAAAAACAAAATGACAATGCAAAATCGCAAGTTAACTGTGATTGCGGTCAAGCTTTATCTGATAATAATTAAAAAAAAAAACCAAAATATGTGTGAATTTACAGTGTAAAAAACTACATCAAAATAGGTAAAATAGTAATCTTAATATAAAAACTATTGCAATAATCTCATGTGTTCTATAGAAGATTTTTCCAAACGCTACTTGGTGGTTAAAAAACAACGCATTTTAAACGATCCAGAAAACTATCCGGCGACTAAACGATAGAAAAGAACGTGTGTGCTTTTAATGCGAAGAGCGTTCAGAATTGAAATTCGTTGGTGCATTTTGGTTTTTCTTTTCTTCTTTCTTTCAGAATTAAAAAACACAACAGAGTTGCCTCTGACACGTGTGCTTATATTGAATTAACTCAGTTCAAATTAAAATTCAATATTTCTCCCCATCCCCTTACATTTATGTTTACATAATTGTAAGGGGATGGTGACTTCGTTCGAAAACTTAAACCTCAATTCAGTTATGCCCGAAAAGTGTCAAGAACTTCAGCTTTTTACGTATCCGTATCATGTTTCATTTTACCCTCGTTTTTATTAAATAAATCAGACTTATTTTTTACTGTTTTTACCGAGAATATATTGAACGCTCCTCGTATATTTGTGTATGTAATTTATTAAATTAAACCAAAGTTATTCAAGCAGTTTTTATTATATTAATATAATGTTATATTTATTATGCATGTTGAATTTTAACTAAGAAGTATCTATTAAAGAAATAACGGTGCTTATTCCGTTGGACATAAAACCTAGACTAGGTTGCCGCTTTGTAGCACCGAATTTTAGGTTTTTTCGCTCGCAATCGTAAGAGTCGTGTTCGATTATTGAAATACCTTAACGTCACAGTAAAATATATCTTAGCTGGTTTGTTTTAAATCTCAAATTCGTTCACACACCAAAATACATTGGTTTTGGTGGTAGGTTTGTAAAATAAATATCAGTAATCAATTTGCGACTTTAAAATGAGTATCATTACATGCATTTTAGTTTATGGTCAATGTCACACTTCTGTTGCTTTAGTACAAGTTTGGCTCGCTCGCAAATTATTTAGCTCCGGCTTTTGATATCGGTACCGGATTTGCGACTCTAAAACGAGAGATATTAGATCCTTTTTACTTTGACGATATCACTCTAAAATTATTATTTAACCCTTTATATGTACACCACTATGAAGTTAGGAAAATTACTTTAAGATTGCGAACGAGCCAAGGATGCACTAAGGCCACTGTTCAATGGTTGGCACGAAGTTTGTTTTTAAAAATCGCTCAAACTTCTTATTTAAGATTTCGATCAATAATTTACGAAATGTCAGTCCACAAAAAGTGTTAGTGAGAAATAAGTTCTTACCCACGAAATGGTAACATTATTTTTTAGTTTGATGTTGAGAAAGTTTTTGTCTCGTCTAGTCTCACGAAGCTGCAGTGTAAGTTTCCGAAATTGCAATAAAAGTGTCGGAATATCTTATTTTGCTCGTGTACCGCAACCATATCATATCTTTGGATTTCACAAATAAATGGTCTCATTTCGGAAAACTTCGTAAGCGTGATGATTTTTGTGGCATCTATTTTGCTAACTGAAGAAACCCACAAAAATTAATATTTTGAGTTAAACAAAAACCCGGCACTTCATGTTTTGATTTTGTGTGAGACTGCATATCTAGTACATTATAGAAGATTTTAGACAATCGTCAAATCAGCCACGATTTGACGATTGTCAAATCGTAGGAAAATCGATGCCAGGGGGAAATCCTAGAGTTGTGAAACCTCAAATTGGCGTCAATATCATTAATACATAATTGTTTATTTACATAATTAAACTTATCTAGTATAACCAGGTATATCTTAAGATAACTTTATTTTACACTTACTCCAAGTAATAATGTATTCATTTATAATAATTTATTATTCATAATATAAGTTGTCACTTTGTTAACAGTTATAATTTTTAGGACAATAAATATTTGTTATTAATTATTTTTGTAAGTAAATATTTAATCTTGCCTTTTCATCAGATATGTGAGAGGAAACGTGTGAAATCAACCAAATTGCATCGCGACATTTTTAACTTACCTCTCTGTGCTACACAATTTCGCATAAATCTCTAACTTACATTAAACTGGGTTTATGACAAGGGTAGGTTACATTCCAAAAGAGAGATGAAACAACCCATCTATAAACATTATTCAAAAAATCGTTGTCTATGCTTGTATGAAGTGGACTCAACTTTTCGCTTCGTGTCCTCACACAACTCTAATCAAAAAAGGCACAAAGGGTTCACCATCATCGCTTAAAGCAGTATCATTACAATAGAAATATTATATATATATATATATATATACTACAAAGTCTTGGTGCATATACAAGTGGTTTGTACTCTCCTCGTACATTTTTTGTCTAAGTACTCATTTTTAAACTACCCATATTTAGCTGTATACCTTTGTTAAGTACTTATTTTTAATCGCCACTTGTAATTAGTTAAAAAAAAGGATATAATTCATATCAACAATATCAATATAATAATGCTCTATGCGATGGTGGTAAGAATTCGGTTCGCATAATCTCAGTTGATCTTGCGAAAGTAGGTCTCTGAGACTCGCGGATGTCACCGTGCAGATGTCAACTTGGACGAGCAATTAATTCTTAAAAACTGCATCTGCGAAGCTAAAGCTGACTTACTTCGGTCCGGTCAACTTAGATTGAGCGTACTGCACGTTTAAAATTAGGATCTATATGTGATCTAAGCATTCTAGATAGTTTTTGTCTAACATGTATATAATTTGGATCGAAATGTAAATTATTCGATTCTTCGCCATCCACCATGTGATTGTAGAGCTCAATGCCGTACATTTTATTCCAGTTCCTAGTAAACTGTGTATTATTAAACGATATCCATTCCGTGTACCTATATTTCTTTGTTCTTATACTGTAACCCATTATTTTTATGTTTTTCAACCTTGGTTTATCGGAATTAATTGTTGGGCGTACACTTGGACGGGGATACTGGGATATCGCATAGGATTTCCGCGCAGTAAAAGTGGCATTGTTATTTCTCATTATATTCACTAAACTTTTGCCATCAAAACACAAAGTTGATTTATCGTTAAAACTCTTGCACTTAGAAGTAGTTTGCTTTAACCCAACAAGTTCTATCAGCGTTGGGAAAATATCGATTAATTCAACAGGAGTGGTTATGGATCTTGGGGTTTGTCCCGGAATTTTAAATATTAATGGAACTTTCAGAGCCACGTCGAAGTTGCTGTATTTAGCCCAGAGGCCATTTTCTCCTAATGACCAACCTGTAAATTAAAATAGCATAGTGAGCATAGCATAGTGAGTTGCACCTAAAGTTCAAAATAGGACAGGACATTTTTAATTCGTTTAATATTTTAATAACCTTTTATTTATTGATTTATTATTTAACACCGATTGAGTGCAGAGTCAATAGAAAGTGCTTTGCAGAGATTAAAGTTTTTCTTGACGCTTCGGTTCTTTACTATAATTCTTCCCACTTCGCCGCGCCACCCTCTCCGCTTTGAGAGTGGGCCCTTTTCCTGTCATGCGGTTTGCCCGCGTGCGGATCTGGTCCGCGTGCTTTGATAGCGCGCCTGTAGTTAAACTGCGTCCCACATTAGTACAGGCCGTGTGAAAGTAGGAAAAAGGTATATTAAATTATCGGATACGGGGTCGGGCGACCACACCGGATACCAAATCCGCTCGCCGGGAGAAATCCAAATGACAGGAAACGGGCCTGAGTGTCACTCGGCTAACTTCTGTAAAATCGTTCCTACTTTGCCTTTTCTTGCGCGCTTTGTTCGTTGATGTAATTTTCTACATAAGAAAAAAAATGATAAACGATTTAATCATTTTAAAAAATGGTTAAAAGTATCTAGTCGTTTTTTGGCAAATTTGCTTGATTGTTTTAGCATTCAGTGGGGAGAGCTCTTATGTAAGTATTTAATCAAAAACCTGTCTTTGTAAGAGTAGTAGTTTATAGTAGCGTAAATAATAAGAACTTTTATTAAATTATACTTAGACCGAACACCATAAACGCTTGTAAGGTTTTCGCTTGTTGTGTGTTAATTTCTCCTCATTTAATTTTCTCGTACCAAAGCAATATTTATGAATTTGACTTTACTAGATACATTCTTAAACACTCAAAATGATTTAGAGTACTATTTATAGCAGAGTAGACTGCCAAAGCTTTAATATTACAAATATTTTATGCTAATAACATCTGCTTCTGAATAGGTAGTAGGTACTCACCGTGATCGCTTGTAAGGACAATAATGGTGTTGTTATCTACATATCCCATCAGTTGCCCGATAAGGTCATCCACATACAATGACGCTGCGTAGTAACTCTGTCGGATTTTTAACGTCCATTTTGTAGGCATTATGCCCATGGGGAAGGATATATTTAGGGCTTTTATATCGTCTCTATAGCGGACGTCGCACCATGGATGCCACGCTACTGAGGGCATCCCTTTAGGCATGTACCGGTTATTGGGTGGGTTCACCTCACTGATTGGAACTCTTTCTGGAATGTTCCGCGTAACTATTATTTTTCTAAGAAAAGCGACCAATCGACTTGATTTTTGGCATAAAGTTGAAATGACGGAGAGTAGCATAGGCTAGTTTTGATCCTGGAAAAACATCGAATTCCCAAGGGTATATATTAGGGTATATAAGGAACATTCGTATTTTTACATTAAATATAGTATTCGAAATCACTGGGCATTCGATTAAGGTTATTCTTAGGGCAACTTTTGCTAAGGCAATTTTTTAATTTTTTTATGCTTAGGGCATTTTTTTGCAACGTTTCTTGGACACTGCATGCAGTAATGGCTGAATGAGGTTATGTTCTTATTTCTCGGCTATAGTCATGGAAAAAATTAGGTAATGATTTGATACATCGATATTCAAAAGCCAGCCAGTTCGCTAGATCTATTTTCATACTGCTTAGTTCTTCAACTTACTGAGATATTGGTGAGGATATTTCAGCGGAATATGAGGCTTGTGAAATCCGACTGCGAGAAGAAATGGCTTGCTTCTGTTTCTTTGACTTAAAATATCAATAGAACGTTTCAAGGTTTCCATATCGGGTAAAGTCCTGCCAGGATGAGTTTTGACAGTTACGGGACAAATGAGATTCTTTTGCAGTTTTTTAGTTTTTCTATCCTTACAAACTGCTGCATTTCTATACCTTTCCGTAGGAGGATGGTATGGAATTTCCGACCAGCTATATGGATAGTCGTCCGTAAAATTTGAACTTTTCCCCGGATGAAATATTTTGCCAACGGAATAAGTATCAAATCCGAACTCTTTGAATAGTTGAGGCATCGTGGAAAAGTTACCAACAAATTCACGCCAGTAGCTGTAGAAATCGTACAGGTGTAATGCATCGGGTCGTCGCCCCGTAAGTATCGAATTTCTACTTGGAGCGCACAATGACTGCTGTGAAAAAATATTTTATAAAATTGATTAATGTTTAGTAGAAAAATAAAATAGAAAGTAGTTGTTAGTTACCTGCGCAAAAGCATTAGAAAACTGAATACTTTCTCCCGCTAATTTTTGAATATTTGGCAAGTACACTTCCTTTTCCGTCAGGTGTCGCATGTCGTCAACAAAAATAATCAATACATTACTCTTTTTTAAATCATTTGCCAGCTTAATTGAATGAACTATTTCAACCCAAATTAATAGATTGAAAAATATTGTGGAATTCATATTTAACGAATACATATTAACCGTTCGAAATAAAAAAGCAACTATGTTCAACTACTTCTCTGTTGCTTCACAGATAACTTTGGAATCATCAATTAGAAGTACAACCTACAGATAATAAATTCTAGTAACTAATTTTTAACTCTACACCTAACTACTTTAGAATAACCACAATTTTTTTTCGTTCCTAAATTAGAATTTTAAAACTTAGACTGGTTACGTATTTGTAATTTATAGTCTGTCAATAATTCCGCACACATTTGACGTCATATGGTTCGATGTCTATAAACGTACACGCACACTAGTAAATAAGTGGATTGACCACTGTACGCGAGTGTCATTCAAACAAAAGTCCAAAACATCTGTTGTATGTTGTAGTGTTTGTATTTTAATTAAAATTTAAATTATTGCTTAAAATAAATTAATTTATAAAGCATTTTGTACCTAAATTAATGTGTGTGTTCGAGTGAGTGCAGTAATATTTTTTTCTATTGTTGTGACGTCATTGTTTTCGACTGCCAGTAAAAACGACGCAATTGCACTATTTTAATTGAAATGGAATTAAAATGATCCATAAACTTTTATACGAGGTAAGTTTTCATTCGTATTCATTCTATTTTTACTAGTTAAATTTCGAACGAAAGGCGATCGATAGTTTTGTCAAGAGCATTAGCTACCATCGATTTCCTTTGTCCTCGGTCCTTAGAAATAAATGATTGTATGCAGTGCATTGAATCCACAGGTACGTGCTTAAAAATAATAATAGCACAAACTGTTTCACAATAACATCTTTCACTATAGAAAAATTATCATTAGGCTAATGTTACACTGAGCTTGTTTATTTTCTGTAATTATGTAATCGCCCACACAATTTGACAGTGTTTTGTTTTCGTTTGTATTTGGAATCAAATGTAAATTTATCCAATATACAAGGGTTGTACAACTGTTTTAATAATAAATACAAGTTTGATTGTTGATTCTAATGATTGTACATGATTACTAAGTAGGTATGTTAAATTTTCCTTAAGTTTTTTTTTTAACATTTGTATTCTCTTGGTGCCTTAAGTTTTATTTTTTTAACATTTGTATTGTTATTCTCATGATAACCAAGGAGGCTTTAAATTTGTTATTTGTTATCTAAAATGATTATTTCACTAAAATTATAACCTTGACCTAAGGTATAAATGTGGCTTACAATGACATAATGTAAAATCTTGTTGTATTGCTAAGCATTAGCCTATCATAAGGAATATGGACCCACCATTCTGCTTTAATTCTGGTTGATGGGCTTAAATAACATGCTGTAACTAGAAGTTGAAGTTATAGATCAGATATTAGTAATAAAGGTAAAGCTGAATTCAGAGCTGTAAAGTTTTATCCATCCAGTATCAGAGTTGAGTCAATGTTGCTTTTAAAACAAATTGAATTATAATGTTAGTATTTGTGCTATTGCGAGGAGGCCAGCCTCTGCTTAACTAACCTTATATACAGATATGAGTTAATACTGAAATAAGAAGTTGAATTAACATAATATCATTGCTTTGCTGTAAGATAATTTGTTTTATGTAAAGAAATTTTATTGAATTCTCCTTCTGTCTTTTGTGTTAAATTATTATTTAGAGTTTTTTTTTTAATATGTAAGTGTTATGTTGTGTTAACTTATTTGTTACATTTATTAGAGCGTTACAGCTTATAATCAGTAATCAAAGTTATATGTATATGTCTTTTGAACCTCAATTAATGTCTGTGAAATATCACATACAAGGGGGTATGTGGTTTGCCCCAAACTGGGATATCATCATAAGCCTATCAACATACCACTGCTGGGCTTGCTGGGCACAGGCCTCCTCTTCCACAGATCAGAGGTCTTTAGAGCATAGACCCATCACACAAACCTAATGTGGGTTCATGGTCATCATTATCATATCAAGCCATTACCAGCCCACTACAGTTCACGGGTCTCCTCACACAATGAGAAGGAGTTTAGACAGTACAGATTGATGGACTTCAAAATAGTTTGAGAAAGAAAAGAAATTGTGCTTTCAACTATAACCCATATGTGTTTTAATAGATAATTTGGTTAATTTTGAGCAACCAAGTTTTTCTATCAATAACAGAGTTTTAAGTAGGCATGAAAAAGCAACAGGAAATTACCATTTTCAATAGTAAATTTTAAGACTTTAATTGTTCAAAAAATCACCTGTATGCATAGCATAGCAACCTTGTACATAGCTATTGTAAACACTGTAAATGAAAACTGAAATAAAACTTTAGAGGTTTTAGAGGTACATTATTATCTGTCTCTGAGACTTATCTGTGAAACCGAAACGCTAAAAGTTTTTGAGTAAACAATTGCCATACTTTAAACTGAAAGAAATCAGATACAGCCCTAACATTACATGCAAAACTTCAACCAAGTTACTCCTTCCACTTTATTCGGTACCCGTCGTGTAGTGTAGGTACTATGCACGTGTCGGTCTTTTATCTGCAATAGGGTTATCATAAGTAAACACTTAGAATGTTTTGTGTTAGTTATGTATGGAAAAATAAACATGCTTCTTTTGATTTAATATCTTTACAGGGTGAGATATACTTATGCATCCTTCAACAGTTTTTCGTAATTCCGTAACACGTTGTAAATGTCATTATGTGCCATGGTAGTTGGTGTCACGCGATCAGCATGTCGGCGGAGTCGCCGAGGCACGCGCGCTCGGGTGGGCCGCTCACGGTACCGTCGCAGCCACCCAGCGACCGCAGCATCATCGACGCGGTGTCTGGCTTCATCAACGACGTCACACTCTCTTCTTCATCCACTGTTGATCCTAAGGACGTTATACAGTGGGCGAGGTATGTCACTATACATACTAATATTATACACTAGCTGTTCTAGACTTCATCAGCAATTTTTTTGTTTTTTTTTTTGAAACTCCCTGTCGACTGTTAGTTTTCCTGAGCTATACCGTAGTATCCTACAGGATACAAGTTATCTCTACCCAAAATTTAATCAAGGTTACTGCTGTGGTTGATCTAAACAAATAAACAAATGAACAAACAATCATACACAGTTTTGCATTCATAATGTTAGTACGGAGTACAGATGCTAAAGCTGGTATGTTTGTCTTTAATCTTTAGTTACATATATATATATATATAGTAGGTAAATATGTAAGACTATAGTTTATTTCTATATCCTATTCGCATCCTTTTAGTCGCAATTTAGTTGCTTTTTATTATATTTTTTATTTCTAAGCAAAAATACTATCGTAATAAATGCGTCCAACTCTAGTATGCTATACATACAGGTTCGAAACAGCCGACATAAACGAACCTACACCTGAAGGAGACATTGACAATGACGTACCCCCGCTGCTCCTGATCCTGGGCTACGGCTCCGGCGTGCAAGTGTGGCTGATACCGCCCACTGGCGAGGCCCAGGAGGTGTTGTCGTGGCGACAAGGCACTGTGAGGGTGCTCCGTATACTGCCCACTCCGCAGCACGGCGACTGCTTCGCATCGAAGAGGCCCCTCATAGCCTTGTGTGACTCGGCAAGCCCTGGCCCAGCGTTTTGCTCACTCAGCTTTATATCCATCCGAGGTGGAGAACAGGTATGTCGTATACTGGAAAAATATGAAAACGCACTCATACGCTTACATAGAACCACTATGTGGGAGTGAAAGTATTTTTTTTCCATGACAAGTTACCAATCTCTAATCTAAATTATTTATGTATTTCATACTAATTGGGGATGTTATATGTAATATATTTATATAGATATTTATGTTATATATTTTATTTGTATTTATATGTAATATATTTATATATATATATATTATAGTTATATTTATATATATATATATATATATATATATATATTTTATTTATATTTATATATTTGTATAATTTTTAAATCTTATTCATTGCACCACCTACCTCTTTTCTATGTTTTTTCCTTTTACGCCATTGGTTGCCTGGAAGAAATCGCTATGTAGCGATAAGGCCACCAAATTGTACTCTCTTGATTTGTATTTATATCTTTGTAACTACTTTTTGTTTCTTTGGTGTACAATAAAAGTGTATTCATTCATTCATTCAATCTCACCTGGTGTAAGGTGATGATGAATTCTAAGATGGTAACGGGATAACTTGTTAGGGGTGTATTACAGTTATATTTATCTGATACCCTTAATCTTTATCTACGCGACATCATACCGCAACGCACGTTTTTGTCGGTATGGTGGTTGTTGACAGCCAGTTGGCGCAGTGGGCAGTGACCCTGTTTTCTGAGTCCAAGGCCATGGGTTCGATTCCCACAACTGGAAATTTTATGTCTGATGAACATGAATGTTTTCATTTCAGTGTCTGGGTGTCTATCTGAATATTATAAGTATTAATGTGTAATATATTTATAAAAATATTATCTTAGTACCCATAACATAAGCACGCTTACTTTGAGATGATGATAGATTGCAATGTTGTATTGCACTCCAAATTGTAAAATATAATATAAGGCATACAAATATCAATGCCTTGTTAAGTAATAAGAAAAACTTGTTCAAGGTGAAAAGCATCAAATTCAAGAACCCGATACTAGATGTGCTGGCGAACAAGCGTTCCGTGGTGGTATCATTCTCTGAACGCTTCGCTGTCTTCGACGCGGCGACCTTGGAAGACAGATTGGCCATCACCACTTGCTACCCCTGTCCTTGCCCCCTTGGGGGCAATTCTCCCATCAACCCCCTGACCCTCGGCGACCGTTGGCTCGCGTATGCAGATAAGAAGTTGAACCCTTCGAAAAGGAGCAGTGGGGGGTGTGAAAGTGAGTATAAATTTAAAACATTACCTTAACTTGTCACTTAACATGTGTCGCATCAAGATAATACGGGTTTTTTTATGTAAATTAGCGAGGTTTTTTCTAGGTGTATTGCGAAATACACATTAATTATAAACTAGCGGACCCGGCAGACGTCGTCCTGCCCGGTATAGTAGCGCCACCTACCGGGTCCAATTGTGTTTTCCAACTAAACAGGAACCCGTTTTTTTTGGACGAGCTAGTTTACAATCACACGTACAGAAGATTTATACATATATATTAGTATTTTCTCACCGTTTGAACCTTTCACCAATATTTCAAGATTTGAATTATCCAAATCGGTCCGGCCGTTCATTTTTATATATATAGATGTGTTAATACATTCGCGCATACGCGTCGTTAACAGATATGTTTATTTACCTTATATATATTTAAACAAACTTATTACGCATAAAGAGAAAAGATACAATGCATTCATTTAAAAACAAGTTACGCAAAACCTGACCTTATCATACAATGTTACTTGGCATGAAAATAAAACAATTGTTCATTAAAAAGTGGAATAAAATTTCATAATTTTTTCTGTTAGACTTTCAAACCTTGACTATTTCCCATATTTTATTACTGTGTTTAAAAAATAAACTTTTGTTAATATTTGGATTCAGCAAGGCGGAAAGTATATTTTATTATTCTCCAGAAATTATTAATGACTAACAGTTCTCGCGGCCTCTGTTTTTTTAGTTTTGTTTTCTTTTAAATCCCACGGGAATTTAGTTTCCTTTATTTTTATATATTTAGTTGCCAAATTGTATTTGTCACACATATAACTTAACAAAGATAAAGGATATCAGCGGTTCCCACGAACATAGGTAACAAATAAACAAACAAACACTTTCAAAATTAAAATATTAGTATGGATTACATCACCACTAAATAGGAATAGATAATGGCTTGCGAAAACACCAGCAATAAATGCATTTCCTTTGTCTTTATCGATCAGTTGTAAAGGCCAACGCCTCAAGCTGACCTTACACTCATTATTGCACTAGAAGCAGTGCATTTTTATTGTTTTGTTTATATTAACAACAAAACCCAGTTTAAAAGTAGATTGCTTATTTCGGACCAATAAGTTATACAAAAGAGACTCAGTTTTTTTGCTATATGAAGTAAACAAAAATATATATGTATATGTATTTCTAATTCAGTATGAATGGCTAACATATAAATTATATTGCCTTGTTTTTCGTCAGGCGAAGTATTTAAGATCTGCTATTAATTCGCTTCTTCTGATTATGAGTCGTAACTACATGATGGCGTAAGAAAGCCCTAAGCAGTTTGAAATCTGCTTTCCAATTGTGTTTGTCTATTTGTCTGTTTGTATTCCGTCTAATTCCTAAAATTACATGACTGATTTTGATAGTCGACATAATAAGAAGTAACTGACGGGAAGGCGATGTGACGCGGAGGGTTTGTGGTGTACGGGCTAACTGAAATATACCAGAAAACTCTTGGCATATAGTTAGTTTACATTAAAACTAATAACTTTTGTTCTATGACTTTTGATTAACTTAATAGTTTGTGAAATATTAAATACTCAATATGATAATACATAGATACCTTATTTGTTACTACTCTGTAATGTAAAATCGGCAACCACGACTGTATCGTGCGGTCACTGGCCCGAATTCTATCACAGTGTAATATCAATTTACAGAAATAACATGTTTTTTTTTGTATAAAATAAATTAATACTGAATTTTGAAAAGCATAAGTTGTTCGTTTTAATAGTAAGAACTTAAAGCCGAGAGCTTTCTAGTATTTTTTTTAACCCCCAGTGTAGTTTGCCTAGTATGAGATTTTCTATCGCCATCGAATAAGTAAACTTAGGTAGGAAATCTCACACTAGGCAGTCGAAATATCGTATTGAAGTTTGTATAGGATAAAGTTAATTTGAAAGTCTTGAAATTATACCAGGAAGGAGTCACGGGCAACTGCCAGTTTATCAATATAACGGTTCGCAGGTGAAGGCGTCACAAGTTACACCGCAACAGTTCTTCACGCAGCCAAGTCCCTGAGCAAAGGCTTACGAGGGTTAGGCGAGAGCGTCGCCCACAGCTTGGCGGGAGGTCGCAGCACCTCCCAGTCGCCGTCGCCACCGCACGCCGACATACAGCAGCCGGGCGTTGTTACTGTGTTGGACATTGAGGTAACTTTATTTTGTGCGCTGGGAAATGCATTTACGCATCGGAAACCGAACTGTCCAACAGTGCAGATTCCGGGCGGATGCATTCACATAAACCAGTGCAAAAAAAAAAAACTATTCTAATTTTTACAAATTTAAAATTTCTGGCACCTGTAATGGTAATGGAGAAATAAATAAACGAAATTACATACATACACGACGGCTGAAAGAATTACAGTTATTTTTGGGCCATAATGTTAGAAGTAAATAGAATAATGCCGGTTTTCAATAACGGCAAATAAAACAATGCCTAAATAATTAACGCCTAATCTAAGGATATTCCTAGTTAAACATCTATTTTGACCAATAGACCAATCACCTAAGAGTTGGTGAAACATTTTTATTTCTACACACAAATCATAAAGCATTTGATTTAAACGATTCCTTGCATTAGAGAAAACGGGAAAAAGTGTATTATAACAACTCCACTCTTAGCTCCGTGTCACAATCACTAATATGTTTAGAGCTATTTCACGTTTCACATAATTTACCATGGGTTGCCTTACAAGGCACGCCTTCTCTTTCTTCAATGAAATGAAAACGACCCTGGTAACATTTATATTGCTTTCGTTTGGTAACTTAGAGCCCCATGGTGGCGCAACCGAAAGCGCCAACGGAGGCGCCACCATAATGTATTAACAAAGCGTTTTATTTTCAGTTACCTAAAACTCGTCTGCAATAACGGCTGACTTACCCATTGTCACTTAAAGATGATTTTCACTTCAACATTTCGGCCTTCGGCTCCACTTGATTTGCCGTGTCTAAAATAATTCGTTTTTGGTATCCAAACAGAAAGCTTTGTTGTACTACACCTTTGAATAGAAAGCCTCAATCATGTATCTGTATGTCGCTTTTGACTCCGGAAACGACAGTAAAAAAGAAGGATATACGAGCACAATATATAGAAAGGTGTACAACCATTTGCTGAGTCTGAAATAATTAGTGTTTGGTGTCCAAAACAGAAGGCCATTGTATATGGTTGTACCTTTGGACAAAAAGCCTCTATCATTTATTTACATGCCGCTTTTGATTCCGGAAATGACAGTGTTTCGACAAAGTAACAATTGTGTTATTAAAATAAATGCCGCCGAATGCTTTCGTGAAATGTATGTTACTTTACATAGGATTTGAATAATACGGAACCAAACAGTCAACGAAAGTCAATCATATTTGCATTTACAAAAAATAAGTGATAATAATTGGGTTTGCCGTGTTTTTGCGATCTCGCCAGTCTATATGAGAACCCCGTAGTGGGGGCGCGACCCACACCGGTTTTCGGTCTAGCGGCCTTTTTAAACGAGGCACGCTAACGAATACTCTATGGTCGTTTCTTGTCTATTTTACTTGTCTCTTGATTACAATCAAGTCATCAAACGCCAGTCCACCAAATAATAAATTATTTCGTATTTCCCAGGGAAATGAAGACGAAGACAGCCAAGATTGCGAAGACCCCTGCGACCCGATCGTAGCTCACTTCATCGCACACTCCGAGGCCATTATCGCTCTGAAGTTCGACCCGAGTGGCATGCTGCTGGTGACTGCGGATCGACGCGGCCATGACTTCCACGTGTTTCGCATTAACCCCCATCCCTGTGGACCGAGTTTGGCGTCTGTACATCACCTGTACATCCTGCATAGGGGTGATACAACAGCTAAAGTACAGGTAAGCAATCTTTTTTTTTTGTGTGTATAAAACTGTGAGTGTGAAATATAGCTTACGCTTCGAGAGATGATTCTGGTTATCAGCACTTCAATATAAGATTTGCTCATCATCATGCTCGCAATCGTAGAGTCAATTACGAGTATAAAAACACTGTAACCTCAGAGCAAAATGTACTTTATGCTATTTGGATTAGAGTCGCGAATAATGTAATTTTGATTTGTTTTATTTTTACAAGAGCGCTTTGTTTAAAAGTTCAGTAACTCAGACGTCTGAACTTTTAAAGATTTAATTTGTTCCATTTTATGTTGACGTTATAGGGCCCGATATTTGTAACCGACCTACGAGTAGGATCTGGAAAGTCCTAAAGTTCTGTTCTAAAGTTTACATGGTTTCATTATATACATGTTTATCGCACAGGCGTAAATCTAGCGATATTTGCTGTCGAACTTCATATGTATATAAATACAAAAGTGATGTTTGACGGCCGATTGGAGCAGTGGGCAGCGACCCTGCTTGCTGCGCCAAAGCCGTGGGTTCGATTCCCACAACTGGACAATGTTTGTGTGATGAACATGAATGTTTTTCAGTGTCTGGATGCTATATATTATAAGTATTTATGTATATTATATCATATCATGTATCATATAATTATTCATCAGTCATCTTAGTACCCATAACACAAGCTATGCTTACTTTGGGGCTAGATGGCGATGTGTGTATTGTCCTAGTATATTGTCAAATATATGTCAAACACTTTTGGGAGAGACGTTATAACCACAGTATTAAATACATACAGAACCCTCATTCAGCCATTATTTTATGCCATAAACAATTACCGACTACTGCTGCTTGAATGAAGTGTCTAATCCCTGTACGACAAACAGTACTAAAGTGGAGTGGTTTTTGATGCTTCAATATTATTCGGTGGTAGTAACAGTTTACTACCGGCCATGCCACTCATGTTATTATATTTTGGCAGGACATAGCAATATCGGGCGACTCGCGGTGGACGGCGATATCCACGCTGCGCGGAACTACGCACGTGTTCGCGATCAGTCCGTACGGAGGTGCGTGCGGAGTGCGTACGCACACGCAGCCGCGCGTCGTCAACCGACTGTCGCGCTTCCATCGGTCTGCCGGCCTGCCGATACACGGTACACCCTGCGCGCATAGCCCTGTGAGTGACACATTTTGTTTATAATTTTAATAATTTTTATTAATGTTTTTACCTACACAAATTATCAATTTAAAATACATATAATAATTTTCGGAACCGACAGGATTTGAACCTGCGACTCTCTGGCAATCGCGGCCTGAGCGCTTAATCCAATTAAGCTAGGGCTTTCCTACCGTCGATGCCGAAATTAGTATATGCCTTTCACATCAGTCATCAGTTTTTATATGCATTTTAAATTTATAAAATTAACACATTTTGTTTTTTTTATTGTAATAATTGACGGTAAGTCGAAAATCATCGCCTTCGCAGCGCATGCAAGAGACACGTCTTTTAAAGTGCCGCCCTGTGTCGGTCACTCTTGAGGCGTAGGTGTTAAGACTTATGTGTGTAACCGGACTCCACGGTCTTCAGACCGGAACACAGCAATGCTGCTTAGCAGCACAAATAAGCTTGGAGGTAGTACTTCTCCAGACGAGCTTTCACAAAAAACTTTACTGCAAAAGGTAGATGAAGGTAGATGACACATAATATAATGACCACAAATAGTTACCATGCTCGACTACGGCTCAAGAGGACTGAACATAAAATGTGTGTCGTCGAGTTTCAAGGTTCAAGAAATCCTCAGTACTAACCCGAAATTATATATTGGAGTTATCCATCCCCGTGCCTCGTAGAGTAAGGAGGAAAAAGGCAAAAGCACATTGTAGGTGTTGCCAGTGGCGTGCACAGAGGGTATACACAGGGTATGCAATTGATATAAAATAAACAAAATCACCAGTACGAGTTAAAAATACTTAAAGGAAGGCTTTTTATATCTTTATTTTATTTATTTGGGACAGAAAACAATTATATATTACAACAATAGCTCTTAAATTTAACAAAAAGTAAAAGAAATGGGTTTAATATTTAATCCACAACACTATCCACATAATATTATAAGGAGCAGTGGGGCGATACGATGTAGATACAAGTAACACTTACTATGACAGATAATATTAACTGTAGGTACCTAAAGTACCGATCTTTTACAATGCCTATCTTTAGGTTTTTTTAAACTGTTTTAATTTTGTTAATTTTATATGTGCCGCACTATTTATAGGCGATGATTTTCCACTTACCATCTGGGTTATTTGTAACTAATAATCGACGGTACCGTCGATTATTAGTTACCATAAAAAAAATGTAAGAGTGTTTTCCCCCAGGTCTGCGAAGGCATGGGCGCAGGCGCGTGGTTCCCGAACCCCCGCCTGCCGCCGTACCCGCAGCCCAACAACAGCACGCCGCTCGCACAACTGCGTCCCACGCACAATCTCGCCACGCACACTATCACTAGGACCAGTTCCGGTGAGTACTTCAACCAAACTCAAAATTCAAAATTAATTTATTTCAGGTAGGCTTGCTCTATAAGCAATTTTGGAACGTCAATGCTGTCTTTTTGTGGACTCTACCACGGCTAGCATGGGCAGGATACAACTATATCCCCGGGGAACAGATAAAAATGTATCTTCTCCCACAGCTTTATGAACTCTCAGAGCACTGGCGCACAAGTGGAAATAATATCTAAATAATATATGTTTAATAATAAAAGGGGATAAACTTCTCCTATTCTATATTCCTTGCTTTAGCAGGTGGACACGTTAATTATATCCCTTGTCAGGAAATATAATCGGGGGATATAATTTTTGTCTCTTGCCCGTGCTAGCCCTGCTGTTCGGAAGGCAGATACCACCGAGAAGCCGGCAAGAAACTCAGTAGTTGCTCCTTTCCAACATCAACATTTTACATTTTAACATTAATTTTTCCCAATGGTCTAAACTGTGGTGTAACGGAAGATGTTTATCACATTCTGATGGAATGTATGCCTCGCGAGGTTCAGAATAAAATGTTTGCTGATGTTAACATAAGTTTGTCAAACCCCTATTCTGAGGCTGCGAAATATTTATATAATAGATTTAAGATTAATGTAGGTAGACGTGAAATAAGCTAGTTTGTAAGGTAGTAATTGTAGACCCACAAGAGCTACACAGTCACTTTAGTAACTCAATGTATTAAAAGAGATTTTAAAAAAACCATTATTTTTTCTATGTAGAGATGAAAGCGGAGCCGCATGCTTTCAAGCAACCTTGTCATTAGAAAATTCATCAATTGAACAGTACAATAAATGAGTTCAAACATATCCTTCAAACTTATGAATTGTTAGGTCCAAAAAAACTATCCTATAAACCTAGTAATATTACAAGTGTGACAGTTTGTATGTATGGATGGATGGATTTGTGGAACACTGGTTGGGTGGATTTGTGTAATCTGTATAACACATAGACTATAATTTATAAAGACATTGTTTTAATTTGGTCAGAATATAACAACGAATTTTAAATAAGTAAGAAATAAGTTTGCTATCTGAAATATTTCTTGGCGCTAAAAACCGTTAGATTGACTAATATAATTCATAATGTTTAGTGGGGATTGCTTCTTTTAATAAGCTCTAAAAACAGTCTGCGACGACATATATCTATCTACCTTTTATTTGGAAGCCATTGTAGTACAAAGTTAATTCTTATCAAAATAAATGCTTTTATCGATTCTGATCAGTCCGTACGGAGGTGCATAAAACGGACAAATATTTTAAAAGTTATAACCGATGACTTTTAGCGTCTGGCAGGGTCATCACGTATCTCAGAACGGGTTTGCGACAGTCTTAAATCTGGCGACCAATGCTGTCAAACGTCACATTAGCGCATAAATAATAAATAAAACATTGCAACATTAACGCCTGTCGCAAGCCTGTCGTGAGATGAGATACCTCAACACCCTGCCGGTTACACAGAGAACGTTAGAAGACGCTCCTTCGATACCACACAAATCGTAATTAACTTTTACGCGAGAAAATAAGTTAATCTCTCAATTGGCACTCTGAACCCTTCTCGTCCAGTGAGAACCCGTGCCCTGTACTGGGCCGGTAATGGGTTATAATGATGATGATGATGATGATGAAGATGGTATCCGTAGGTCGCCAGCGACTGTCGTCTCTGTCGGAAGACAACGGCTCAGTGCCGCTACTGGCGCGCGCGTGTTTTGGCGTCAACGGCATCACCGGCCGCGCAGCCTCTGTACCACTGTACTTGATGGCTGCTTCCGGGGCTTTGCTACACCTGGCATTGCACCCTCGCCCCGCTCGTAGTAAGTATGAAAATAAATAATGTCATTAATCGCATACTCATTTAATTATTATACAACGTGTAAACGAAATTATACTTGAAAGATTCTAGAGCTACATTATTGACTGTCTGTGAGACTGAGACACTAATTGTTAGTTTTGAGTAAACCATTGCCATAGTTTTTACTGAAATAAATTAGATACAGCCCTTACATCAAATGCAAAATTTTATTAGCCACACGTCGCGTAGCGGAGGTACTATGCACGTGTCGGTCTTTTATCTTCAATAGGGTTGTCATAAATAAACACTTAGAATGTTTTGAATTAGTTTTAAGAACTATTTTGTATAAAGCTAAGAACTATTTTGTAAAGCGACAGGAGTCACTCCTGCCACTTTATTAGGTACGCGTCGCGTAGCGCACGTACTATACACGTATCGGTATTTTATCTTCAATAGGGTTGTCATAAGTAAACACTTAGAATGTTTTGAATTCGTTACTATGGAAAAATAATTATGCTTCTTTTGATCTAATATTTTTACAGGGTGATTCCTTATGAAATATACTTGTGCACATTTAATCATTATTTTAAGAACGTCAAGGTCTAACAAATAAACTGTAATTTTATAATAATATTTTTTTAAGTGATGTACTATCACATTTATCATTGCATTTTTATAGCTTTCTAAAGCTGAGAACATACTTCGCATATATTTATTCATATAGGTAACATATGTGGTAAATTATTTTAACTACACGGGAATGAGAAATTCTTTTAATTAAATTTTAAATATTTGTTAATATATTATCATAATCCTGTGTGATTTTAATACTTGCGCGCCGAGATGGCAGAATATGTTGAAGCTTGGCTTTATACTAAATACTCGTAGTTCTTAACTATTTTGTACCCATATTCCAGCAAATAAAAACTATTCTATGATAGTGGTAAGTAGAATTTTAATAAACAGGAAGAGTATAGCGTAATAAAAAAAATATTATATTAATAATTGTATTTGTATTATATATGTATTATATTGCTATTTGTATTCTATACTATATTGCGATTGTATGACTCGTTCATAAATAAAATGGCGATGGATACACACAATTCAGTTAAAGAGAGAATTGCGAGACTAGTTTAGCAGTTTGTATCGCTAAAGCTTTCGAAGCATATTTTTCTTGGAATCAAAAATTTCTTTTTGATCGTAGGTGTGGCGAAGGAGAAGATCTGCGACGAGTCCCCGATAGAGTTGGAAGTGGAGGCGATGGCTCAGTGGCCTTTACAAAGACCACCAGCGGCCGCTGACCTCTTGGCGCCGCTACCACCTTCCAACCCACTTCTGCAACCGCTTAGTTGCCGGGTAAGTTTTATTTCGCATGACACGCTGCAGTAGTTGATAACCTTTGTTTACTCCAGTGGCTTCGGCTTCCCGTTTTTGTAAATACCTGGCACGCATCTCTAACTTTTCGGAGTTATGTGCGTTTTCATTTAAGCCTTTATGTATAGCCCCGAGGAGACGAATTGGGCAACTGGAATGTCTTCACGGGGTGTGTTTTTGCTGATTAAACAAATAAATTTATTTATTTATTAGATCTACCTTTACCTAAGTTTAAACAATATATTAAAACACATTTAACAAATCGTGGTTACTACACGATTGATGAATTCCTTAACGACAAGGCTGCTTGGAAGCAGGTCACTCCGCTCTCATCTCTCACAAAACAGAGAAATTCTAAAGATTGTTAAACTTTAAATTGATGTTGGAAAAGAGCAATCTGCTGAGTTTCTTGCCGGCTTTTCTCAGTGGAATCTGCCCTCCGAACCGGTGGTAGAGTCACTTACAAACAGACTGTCTTGTCGTTTCAAAAGTGCTTATAAATTAGGCTGCTCGAAATAAATGTATTTAGAATTTTGTTTTTATTTTTATTTTGAATAAATCAATTGTGAGCTGACCTTTCAAGGGCGTGAAATTCTCCAATCCCCACTTGGCCAGTATGGTGGACAGCAACCCTACTCATAGGATACCCGTGCCATGTAGTGAACCGGTAAGGGTTGATGATAATCTTAGGTAGAGACAATGTCCGTTTTCACTAATGACGACTAAAGCAATGCCTAAGCAAGTAACGCCTAATGAAGGAGATTTCAGGAGTCGTTAACCTACCTAAGAGTTAGTGAAACTTTTTTTTTCTATAGTGGTCGCCTAAATCAAGCTTTATATTTAACTCCATGTAGTGCTTGCTACCTGGAGGCAAAAATTCTAAATTGTAATATTTGTATATTGAATATATATATATATATATCTCATGTAAGTTTTTTTGATTTAGTTTAGTTTTTACTTATTCTGTTATATAATAGTGCAGATGAATGAATGAATGAATACTATTTATTATTGTACACCAAAGAAAAAATGTAGTTACAGAGATATAAATACATATCATATTTGGGTCAAAGTTAGCCAATAAAAAAATATTATTATTTTATAGGCATACAATTTAGGCGATTGTGAAAACCCGAAAAGTGTAAATTACACCCAGATTATTCTTTTTCTGATACTGTAATGGGAGGTTTCGTCTTAGGTAGCTACCACCCTATTTAAAAATATGTGACGCGAAGCTTTTATACAATGCCGCATATAAATAGATTAGGAGTACGGCAGGGTGATTACGTAACTCGCTACGTAAATCTTGCAATCACTGCTGTCAAACGTCACTTTTGTTTATTTATTGTATGGAAAAGTGACGTTTGACAGCTGTGATTGCAAGATTTACGCCTGTCGTAAGCGTGTAGCGAGATACGTAATCACCCTGCGCGTTTACTATACTGTCAGACTCCATGAGTTTTGCGATCTAGAAAAATCATGTCACTACTAAATTGAATCTGATATCTGGAGATTTTGTATGTCTTTAAAATTAATTTCGGATGTGATCATTTTCACCTTGTGAGCTTACGGGTTAACTTGTACTCGATAAAAAAAATTGTAGTATCAAAGTGTTCTAAACATACTCTTGTTTCAGAGGTGTGCAGACATGTGCATGAGTGAGGAAGAGCGCTGGTTGTCCCAAGTTGAGATAGTTACGCACGCGGGCCCGCATCGGCGCCTGTGGATGGGGCCGCAGTTTGTGTTCAAAACATATAATAGCACTGGGTATGTATTACGTACGTCTGTTCCTTTTACCACCTATTTCTATCAGCGTACCATTGTTGGGCAGAGATCTTTTGCATAGGAAAGCGTGTATTAGAGTACAAACCCACTACGCTGCTCCAATGCGGTTTTGCCATACAATAATATCGAATAATCGACAAAATAAATATATCGACAATAATTTGAATATCGACAATATGCTGAATATTGACAATAATCTAATATTGGCAATAGTCTGAATATTGACAATAGTTTGAATATTGACAATAGTCTGAATATTGACAATAGTCTGAATGTTGACAATTGTCTGAATTTTGACAATAATGTGAATATTGACAATAGTCTGAATATTGTAGACTGTGTGTGAGAGCCTAGCATGCTACCCACTAGACCAACGAGGTAGTTTAAAAAACACTATTCCGACGTTATGCAACGTTTACTTGCAAGGCTCCGGTTGTTTAACACCTGTATTTGTTCCAGCTCAAACTCTTCGCTATCGGAGGCGGAGGCGGTGGAAGTGGACACGAGCGCGGCCCGCGGCGCGGCTCGCTCCAACCCGGTGAACATGCCCGGCGTGCGACCCATCGTGCCGGTGCTTATAGACTCTGGCTCCGCAAGTCAGTACACACCTGCATCACCACCATCATCACCATCATCCCCACCATCATCATCATAACCACAACCACCACCACTACCATCATCACCACCATCATCACCACCGTCATCACCACCATCATCACCACCAACATCATAAGCATCATCATCATCATCATCATCATCATCATCATCATCATCATCATCGTCATCATCGTCACCACCACAATTAAATAAATTAATATACTACGACAATACACACTTCGCCATATAGCCCTAAATTAAGCGTAGTTGGTTTATGGGTACTAATTTGACTGTAAATATATTTTTTAATGAATAATATACCTAAGTACTTATAATATACATATAAACACCCAGACACTGAAAAACATTCATGTTCATCACACAAACATTGTCCAGTTGTGGGAATCAAACCCACGGCCTTGGCTCAGAAAGCAGGCCGTCAAGGCCAAAGCCGTCACGTTTAATAAGAGATAGTTAGTTTAAGTGATAGATTTTCGGCTACAACTGTAATAATTCTTTCTGTACTGTCAGGTTCACTGGAACACTCACCGTCCGACAGTTTCCGACGCAAATCCCTTCTAGCCGAGAGCGGTCGGGCCCCATCGGTATGCGACGTGCAACTCAAAGAAGATCTCGCCGAAGCTATGAAGGAAGACCACGGTATGTCTTTATTCTTATCTGTAGTTATTGCATTCGCTTACAGTACGAAATTATGAGTTATGAACTCGAAAATAAAGCATGAATTTTGCATAACTACTATAACATAAAGCATTTCTAACACTACTAATAACCAAAAAAATATATTGTATTATGATAATTATTATGTCGAGTTAACACTTATCAATTAATTAACTGAACTCATATTTTCAAAACTTATGTTTTACATTATATATAACATGAACATTAAAGATTCTAATTTCAATAACAAAAAATTAACAATATTTGCCTAACGTCATGACTCCATGAGCGTAACATCGTAAACGGTGAAGTGACACAAGAGTGAAGCATTGCAAGTGGAGAAGTTACCGAAGAAAGCTTAATTAACACTGAGAACATGAGAGTACGCGTCCGCGCGACACCTTCCTGAGGCACGTAAGTCCCGGCGCGTCCTCTCATTCGGTACGGCCAGTTCTATACCGAAGCCAAAGGCACCCGATACTTTTTTTTGGCTTTCGAATTAACTCGTCCACTACATTGCTTTTTTCTAAAATCCATTACGGGTCTACGAGCGCATCATCAGGTGGGCCGAGACGTGTTCAGTTAAGAGTTAGAATTCTACGCGAATGAAACTAACTTACGACTCCATACGCCTCGGCTTGTCGGATCGTTCGTTCGTCGACCGGTGTCTATAGACTAACGTGGTTGCCTTCGGTTTTTGGTATAGGGCTGCGGAAGGGGCTAGAGGAGGTGTGCGAAACGCGAGAGGCGCGGCCGGCGGGCGGGGGCGTTGTGCGTGCGGTTGCCCCGACCGGTACTGTGGTGGCGCCACTGACGCAGCAGCAGCCACCGCCGCTCGACCCCGACGTCTACACGCGCTCCAACGATGACGAAGGCGCCTTCCGCCCCGTAGTGCGCGCCTCGGCCCCCCTCGCGCCGCATATAGCCACGCAACCACTGCCACACTCCACCACCATCCCCGTACAAAGCGTATCGCCTAGAGAACTATCTCCAGAAGACGAGCCACTACCCCTCAATACGGACGTCGTCATCCCGGCCGAACTGACCGGCGTCCGCTCCTGGCTACCCCCGAATGTAGATCGCGTTGTCTACGACACCGAAGTCTTCGAAGAACAAATCGACACTTACGACTTCGATGACGATAAATTCCTACCAACCCCCGAGCGTTCAAATAGAGAAACGATGGCCGATGTAGTAAAAGTAGATAGATCTAATTTAGATGCTAAGGATATCGTTGTAAATAGAGATCTCGAGCGTGAGAGTGCGAAGCATGACAGAGTGCGTGAGAGTGTCTCGGTGTCCGAGACGGAGCGAGAGGATAAATCAAAATCACTGCCAAAATTTAATCGACCTCCGGATGATATTCAACCGGTGGCTCGACCTAGAGTTAAGAAATCTCCCACCACCAAGTCAGTTAGTGATAGAGCTGCTAGTGGCGTTAGTGTTAAGAGTAAAATATGCGCGGATGACTGTGAAAATATTGTACCTAAAAAACAAAGGGAAGCCTCTAAAGTGAGACCTGTTACTGCTACTAAAAAAGAAGAAGTCCATAAGTCTGCAGATGAAAAGTCGCAGACTACTGTTAAAAATTTAGAGACAATCGATGTTAATAAAGATTTATCTAAAACCGAGAAAGATACTTCGGTCATTACAGAAATAACAAAATCCGCTAATAAAGTATCGACTGAAAAGCAACGTGATAAAGTAATAAAGACTGAAGAACAGGCGTGGGATTTGCTTTTGAATGAACCCGAAAATACACCAAAATTATACAAAGAAACATTACCTAAAGACACTAAAGTTGAAGAAACAAAAGTTAAATCTAAAAAGAATCGAAAAGTTAAGAAATCCGAAGAACAACAGTCGAAGGAAGATGATGACAGCTTTATTGAAATACATGCGATAGAAGACAAGCAGCAAACATTGAGTGGAGAGTTAGTGTCAATTTCAACTCCATTTGAAGAAATGGAGCCCGCATCTTCATATGTATCAAAGTCTAAAAAACAACGTTCTTCAAAAAGTAGAACTCCGGAAAGAAAAGATGAGACATTAAAAACAGCTGAAATAGTTGCTGAAGATGTTCCTGTCGCAACAAAAAATATTTTCAGTGAAAATAAATCCTTTACAGAGTCTATTGCTGCCACAAAAGATACTATAAAAGATTCTAAAAATAAACAGGAACCATTTGATTCAGAAACTACGCCTTTTTTAGATTCTAAACCTAATGTGTCGCTTTACGCTAAAGAATCGCCAAAATCGGTCAATAGAAAGTCATCTCCGAAACTTGATTTTCGTCAAGTAGACAAAGCTAGCGAGATTGCAGATAAAGAGGTTTATGTTATCAATACAACCGAGGATGATTTTCCTGAAATACAAATAACTCGAGGCAATAAAACACATAAAAAATCACCATTATTATCCGAAAAGAAGAATCACGATAGCGATAAAGGTGAAAAACCTATAAAATCGTGGAGTTCTATTGCAGCAGCAAAAAATGTTAAAAAGGTTGAAGAAGTTAAAACGAATGTTGAAACTATCGAAAGGGAAGATGTCCAAGATGTAGCTTCGATTTTAGAGCTAAATAAAAAGTCTGAAATGTCATTGCAGGATAAGCTTATTGAACTTTGTAAGAGGACCGATATAATGGTAGCAGAATGTGACGCCCCTTCTGACCTTAATTTTGTTGAAGAACATCATTCAGTTTTGACAGATTTACCAACATTAGAACCAATGGATTTTGGTTTGGATGACTTTAAACTTGAAGTTATGAGAGACAGTCTCTTAGAAGAAGATTCAAAAATCACTAGCCCCATATGCAAGATAAATATTGACGATATTCTCTCATCGATTAAAGATACAACAAACAAAGCCATCGAATCGAGTACATTTAACCTGATTGATATAGAAAAAGTGCCAGACCGAAAAGAGAAAGGGTTTAACGTTGTTGAAAGTGACAAGATTACATCTCAAGAAGTCAAGTTAGATGACGACGCAAAAGTGGAGAAAGATGACTTAGAGAAATCGTCTGATGATGATATTGCATCTCCTGTACTATCGGCCGACAGTGATAAAGAAGATAAGAAAAATACAGAAGCTGCTAATACAAATATGTCCTTGACAAAACAATCTAAATCAAAGAAATCCCGTAGAAAGAAAAAGTAATTTAAATCGTGTTCAATGTTTTCGAGCTTTTGAGCTATATTAGTGAAATATTTGCAGCTCTTATTGTTGTTGTAATTTTAGATAAGCAAATGAATTTTGAAGTGGTTATGCACACATAAAAACAAAAAAAAAATATCCTTACGAGGTAAAATTATCATTCTTTAAAATATTATTATGATATACGATACTGATAGTTCTTGTTAAAACCTTGACATTATTACCAAGAATTATCTGTACTGTAAAACAAATAAAACAAAAATAAAAAAGTTAAAAAAATGTAGCAAAAATAATAAAAAAACACTGTTAGATTTCTTGAGTGGATATCCATCCAATTATGGTATAATTTTTGGCGTTAGTGGGTTAAGAGAACAGCAGGCATACATTTATTATTATTGGTTTTTAATAAATTAATGGTGGAAGAATTTGTCCAAAATTCTTCAATGCATAAATATCAAACTCTTTAAACAGTGCGGGTGATGATTTACAGCTCTGAAACATGGTCGTTAACTATGGGCCTGATATGAAATCTTTAAGTCTCTCGTTGGAGTGAGTTATGCTCAGGATATTTATGTTTTTAAATGAAAGATAAACTGGAACCTTAGCTCAGAGGACCAAAACCCATGGACAACTGGTACTGATGAGATCCTACGAATCGATGGACACAGAGAACATGAGATCCAGAATCTTCACTCGAGATGACGAGAAAGAAAACTATTATTTCAACAAGAAAAAGTTCGCCGAAAGTTTAATTCAAAGTTATTATACACGCTAAGTTCACTTGAGTTAGCCTGCTGATGTTTATTGTAAGTCCAATTTTGTACTGGCTCAATTTGGGTTATTCGTTAGTTGTAATAATGTATGCAAAGATTCTAACCAAGTGAACCTCAAGAAATCTGGCGCAATCTTTTTCAGTGCTCTATTATAAGTACTTATTTTGATTAATTTATTTAGATTAGTACCGATTTTGTTTCAAGCAAAACCTAAAATTACGATAGACCAGACCTTATTCATGAAGTCGCAGCTCTATTAAATATCGCATATATCATCAGAAGAGATATCATCATCATCAGATCATATCATCAGATCTATAAAAATACGCAGTTACAAGTATAATACAGTTTGAATGCGGCACCCAATCGTGATGGCCTTGTTAATTCAAAGTTTTGCGTGAAACATAATAAATGGTGCAAACGTAGTTTTAGTTAAAAGTTTTCTTTCTTCACGCGCAGTGCACTGTATCTCAGTAAAGTAAAACTACACGAGGCCAGTATAGACAATCTTGCGTTAGGTACGAGTACTTCGCGATATGGCGCTGTTAGACAATGGTTAATGTTTGTACACGAAACTAATCTCGGAACCGACCGTAATACAAGGCGACGCTTGTTAAGTCTGATCTAATTATATTGCATTTTGTATGAACGCTAAATTTCGACCAAATTGTCTGATTACATTTGACTCAACACGGATCGCGTTGTTAGTGTTCTAGGTCCTATATCCAAAGAGCATGATCCATATTGGGCATTTTTTTTAGTGCCGAAAGCTTCTAATACCTTCTATGAACGTTTCTTAATCAATATTCAAACTGAATAAGCTGGGATGACATTCAAGTATGATAATTATTAACATTTAAGTGTTAACATACTACACATGAATATAATATTGTAGAGCATGTAAAAAATAATTATAGTCGTAAGTATTTTTGTTTAAAATAATGGACAGCGTACAGAATGTATTTTTTTTGTTGCAAAAACAAGTTTTTATTGATTGGATGGCATTAAAAAGGAAGCCCAAAGTTGTATGCCCTTTACATTCTTCAGTCTTTCATCATTCTGCGGAAAAGGACGACACTGATTTTAGGTTTCCAACTTAGCTTACTTTAAGAGTCGTGTGCAAGCGTATTAGTAACAATTTCTTATATATTTAGTTAGTAGAATCTCGCTATTCTTAGAAAGAATATCCACTAATGGTGTAACGAATTATTAACAAAAAAATATTTTATTCTTATCAAATAGTTCATTTTCTTTAATTTTTAGATATTTTTATTCTTTATATTTGATAAAATTTATTCATATCAAGTAATTTGTGATTATCAATAACATGATATATTTTTTTAACCGAAACTTTATTAGCGATCAAAATCGATTTTGTTATTAGATAATTTGTCAGGTATATGAACCGTAACTGAAGCGTAGATTAAATAGCTCATTTATTGAATAGATTTCTAGTTTTTCTGTATGGTAAATGCCATTATTGGAGGTCGGATATTCGGATGAATATTACCTAAATTTTATGGCTATGACATTATGGAGGATATCAAAAAGCTAAGTTAAGTGTTCTGGTTCGGATAGGTATTTATATTTTTTATATGGATTGCACTTTTGTATCGATTGAAGTTAAAGCTCGCGTTATTCATTTTTTTTTCAAAATATTATATACAAATTCACAATCTATTATACAATTTTTTATACAAATTCATCTCGTTTCCATAATTTTACAGGATTAGTTACTAAGCATGAGCATTAGTTAAATAAATATTAATTCAAATATACGATCTCTAGTAAACATCACTAACCACAGAAATCAGGTTTGCAGAATTGAGATACTTCTCTACTCTTGTGTGACAGTGCGGACATAGGAGATAATAACATCTCCCTGCAATTTACTAACTTGAAACCCAATAAAATCAAATATTAAATTTAATAAAAAAATAGTATTTTAACATTACTAATTTATATTTTTGAAGTATTTATTTTTATATAGTTACCCTGTGTTTTTTTATTAATATTGAAGTATCGAAAATAATATTTATTGTGCACATCAAATAAGTGTGAAATACCCAGCTATAAACGTAACTGTGTACCCTATTGTTCTGAACATACTCACTTAAATCTAGTCTAAACATTTCATTTGATATTATTAGTCAGTACTTGAAACCATCAGCATTCCTCCATCTTAAAATTGAGATGAAAAATATATTCTTAATTAATATTCAATTTTTTTTTTAAATCGTATTTATTATAGGCGATCCATATTTCTTTTTAAATGGTGTTTTCATGTACAATTAGATACTTCAATATCTATCTAATAGTTTAATTTTCTAGAATGATTCGAATGCATAAGCACGTGTCAGGGAAATCGGCGTCAGTGTTCTGGTTTATTAATGTTATGCATGTAGTGTGTAGAAACTTCGTGAGTTATAAATATATACCAATAGCCAAAATTTTGATTTTTAGATTAAAATAATTTTAAATGTTTTTAAAAAAGAAAAACAAATCATTTTTTCTATGCATCTATGATAATACGGATAGTCGTAAACAAGTCGACCATAAAAACATGTTAAAGTTAATTCAAGACAAAGTTTTTTTCTCTGCTTCTCCCAAAACACTGACGATCACGCCCTGATATTATTGTCTGTATGGAACATCGACTGTTTGCTCTGTATATCATCGACTGTTCGACTGTTTGATGAACAGTCGATGTTCCATCCGTTTAAGGTATTATTTGCCGGAGATTTTAAACTTCATAAAACCTATACCTATAATTGTTAATATAATATTAACAATTTTCAATAGATTAAACTATAAATATAGTCTGTACTAAACACCTGTATAAATGTATGTAACATATTGTATAGAATACCTCAGTATTATTTGCTATGTTGAGTTAAAAGTTCCATAATAATAATTATGACAAAGTCATTTCATTTTTGGTATGTAATACCGTGACCTACTGCTGTCTTAATGTACAAATTCTGTTTAAAATCGTTCGCAACGCGTATTATTTATTATGTTTTGTTTACATATTTTTTTAGTCATAAGAATAACTAAGTATAGAATGGAATCTCGTTTGTGCCTGCCCTAACGCCGTGGCATAAACACCTGCTTCTCAGCCCGCACCACCCCTCAGTCGCCCTATGGTTCGCGTTAGGGCTGTCACCAATTCATTATTTTATATGTTGTCTACTAGTTATTTATCAGATTAGGAAAGTGTGTAATGGTGTAGAAACATGATTTACTGTAACATCAGACTTCGTGATAGTTTTATTAAATTTTAAGACAAGATCCCACACCCTCATATTTAGGTTAGAGCTTCGCCTGCGGGAATTTAAGCTATTACAATGCGAGTGAAGTCTACCAATTCGCACTGGTACAGCCTTAAACCCTTCTCATTCTGACCCGTGCCCTGTAGTGGGCCGGTAATGGGTTGAGAATGAAGATGAAGTTAGTATATTGGCAGCAAAATCAAAGCTTTCGGACAGCAACGGAACGTGTAGACTCAATCATTACGCGGCCACGGTTATGACTTAGTCGTAAACCATTAACCTGTCACAGTAGGGCATTAGTCGGGGCTCATCATGAAGTCAGTTGGTCCTTGCACGTTTTTCTGGCACTCTTACGTGTGTAGGAGGCGACTGCCCTTCCTGATATCTTGTTAAACATAAACGAAACGGTAGATACGCTAATATCGTGACCGTATTTCGATATAGCGTATTAGATTCGTATTTAGTTCGATTCGTATTCGTATTAGTTATTCTTATGACTTAGTCTTATTACGTTGAATCATGACAAATATTTATTTTTCTATCTAATTTTGTTTATGACACAAGGGTAACCTGCGTTTAGGCCAATTTTTAATGATAATTATTTTGTTTAATAGCCAATGCACTGGTGCATTGTATATACATTTTATATTTCAAATAACATAGTTATTTTAAGTTTTATTTACCATGTATTTTAATTATCAAAAAATGTTAAGAGTATATGTTTTTGTGGTACTAACAGGTGCATATTGACATAGATTTAAATTGTAGATATGTCAAAGATTCTATTTCACATTGGCGAATTGCGTCCACCGTGATATGAGACAAGCGGATGTAGAAAGAATACGTTTTATTATATTATTTAGTACTCTTTGTAATATTTATTTATTATTTAGATTAACATATCTACGAACATATCTACAATTAAAATCTTTGCATAACATTTTAATGAAAAAAAAAAAAATATCGTCTTGACAGATCACTTTTTTAAGTTATAATTTTTATATTTTTCATGATGAAATCACCTGTTCTATTGTAAAAAACGTAAAATTTAAATTAACTGTTAAAAAATTAAAATTTATTGAGAATAATTTTATGTTCTTAAACTGTAACTATAAATTTAATTTATTCTTTACCAAATTTAATGAGGTATTCGAATAAATTGGAAAAAAAATTAAAAAACCAAATTTACCAGATATCTTGGCTTACCAAAGGATTCTTAATATAATAGGGTTTCGTATTCTAAAAAGAGTTGTTATAGATATTCGGGCACGTTATAAGAAACATAAAATTGTTTTCTCATACAATGATTATTAATAATATAATCTTTCTAATTAATAACTACATCACTTCCTCTTTTGCGCAAAAGGCCTTAAATGAAGTAAATTTATCAGATACAATATTAAATGAATTAATTAAATTATTTAATATTGTGTCCATTTATATAAACTTAGATATTATTAATTGCAGCTTAAGATTCTAAAAATAACTACCGAGGTCTTTTTGAATTACCAAAAAAAGTTTATAATTTATTTTTGAAATTTTACAATATCGATCTAAGCTAAAAATTATTGTACACCGTTTTAACTCCATGATATTATTTTATCTTTATTGTAATCGAAATAATCTGAATATATTATTGTAACGTAGACAAATTTATTAGATTTGGCACCACTGTAAAAGTACATGTGTTGATGATGTTATGGAGTGTTTAAAAATCTTTAGGAAAATTAAAAAAATGACATTTCAACAACCATTTATTGTCTTTTCATTTTATAACTACCGAAAAACAGTGGCCATATCTTTATATCCGCTTTGCAGTACGGTGTGAGTTTGAACCAGGTTTCAAACGGTTTTAATTGAACGGTTATTTTTATTAATAACTGGTTAAAATATAAGGTTAATTAAATACGGCTGAGAAGCAACTAGTTGTCCTAACAAAATATCCCTAATTTCGTGCGAACTACCTGTTTGCACAGGTAGGCTATTTGCACAAGTTAAGTATGGACATAGCTCGTGCAACTAGCTTACCTGTGCAAATTAAAGAACGAGCTGTATGTATTGGTGTAGCTCTAGTTCTTTGCGCTGCTTTGCGCTTAGTTTAGAACGGCCATTAAGAAGGAAGCGTTATTTTAGTGGACTGGAAATATCGTATGTCCGTCTCTTTCTATCTATTAAGATCCGTTGATAGAACCAAACACAGGTAACCAACAAACAGACACACTTTCGCTTTAGTACTACCAACCAGCAAACTGCTCGGTGTAAGTGCTTAATAACAATAAAAGAGACGTCCTGTATGATGATAAAAAATGAGGTTTTTTTTCCTATTCCACTTCATACTATGTTTTAGTACTCATTTACGGACTAAGCAGCATCGAACACACAGCACGTCTTATAAAGTGCCGCCATGTGTCCATCAACTTGAAGCTTAGGTGCTTAGTTTCTTGTACCTGGTATTACACCAGCAATCACTTCTGACCGCAACACAGCAATTCTGCTTGGCAGCAGAAATCGAAGCGCGGGGTTCGATGGTTGATATACCACGAAGCGCTTTGCATGTTCGTTTCTGATTCGCACCGCAAGGCTCTGGAATGCCCTTCCAGCTTCCATTTTCCCTAGTACCGACAATATGAGTACCTTGAAATCAAGAGTGAATAGGCATCTTCTAGGCAAGCGCGCTCCCCCTTAGGCTGCCTCATCAGTTACCATCAAGCGCTCTTCTATATGCATATAAAAAAAACGCTGATACTTTCCCGGAAGCTCTACTCCTAATTTTAAAACACTTTATTTTTTCAGGAATAGCAGGCAGGTTCGAAGCGGAGCCTGAGGAGTTGAGCTCGAGCAGTTTCAGCTCAGCTTCCCGGGCCTCACTGGATCCTCCATCCTCGCCAACTCCTAGCTGCAGCGGGGACAATCTCATGCACTTCCCGGGAGACTCTAGCAGCTCCCTCTGAGGATTGGCTAACATTTGCTGCCTATTCGGACCTCAATTGCATCGCAATATTGTGTAGTGCGTTGTGTGGTATTGGTGTTTGGATTTAGATTTAGGGCTACTGTGAAAAGTAAATCGTTCTCATACATAAGTAAACTTAGGTCCCACAAATTTTCAACGGCTGTTTATTGGATATTAGGTATAATTTCGGAAAAAGCATATCCATTTTTAAACGATATAACAAAAATAGAATCCAATTGAAGCCTCGATTTGTGTTTTCTTGAAGGGTTTTAAAATGTTTATTTTACAACACTCAGAAAACAAAAAGTCCTTTGCATATTTTTTTAATTTCGAAACTTATAATTACGATGTGCATCCCATTGTGTGAATAGGACAAGTAGCATTATGAAATATCACATTTATTACCTTATAAGTTTTATGTTAGTTTATGCATCATGAAATAGTGGGGATCTGAATAAGTGCAAATTCGAGATAAATTTGCGTACCCGCACACACGGCGGCTCTGTTGTGTTAACTTCTAAGGGATCCAGGACCCATAAATTTGAGTTTATTCGGCCTGGAATGACTATATTAATCTGTGATGTTTATGATTGTATGGTAGCCCTCAATTTTGAAGTTTTGATAGTTGGTCTTGGTTGAATTTAAGTGTGTTGGCGGCAGCAAAATGTTTTATCGGAAAGGTTAGAAGCTCACGAACTATTTATTATATTATCATTACTATATTGGAACTTATATTGTGGATTTATCATTTATTTATCCCTTCAGTGTTATATTTAAGGATTAAAATTTATAATTAATTATATTACTACATATTCCAGATAGACTGTGCATTCATTTCTAAAGTTGAAAAAGTTTCAAAATTATGTAATCAAATACATTTTGATACTGAGAACGCTTCTATTGATATAAGTCATAGGTTATTTACTAATGTGACAGTTCTCTAAAACAACAGATAATGGTTCCAATTCTGTTGTGCATGGAACTGTCAACTAAACTAAATTTACATTTCAAAAAATAGCGATCGCGCATTCTGCTCTATAGAGTGGGAAAAGAGCAAACTATAAACTAAATGGGTAGACTTGTCAATTTAGTTTAGTTTTCAGATTTTTCTAAAACAGTATCATCACCAATGCTTTGGGTATCTGTCAAATGAGTAAAACGAGAGAGTAAGTACTTTAACTAGAATTAAGTTGATATTCTATCAATATAAATTGATAAATCAACAAAAAATAATTATAAAGGAAAATGAACGTCGGAGATAATGATAAGTGAGTCTGTAAGTAACATGTAATGTATAATGATATTTTTATACTGCGCCTAAGTTGAATATAACAATTAAGCTTTATATTAAGAATTCTGATGTTTCGTTTTAATTATTTAGTAATGTTAAAAATATTAAAAAGTAATAGTGTCGTTGATTCCGTTTGTCTAAATATCGAGTCATCATATTTTGTAAAATAAAGTGGCTCGATTTTTTTTTAAATTCGCAGTTGTCGGTACCATTGTTTTATTGACACCGATTGACACCGATTAGCGCAGTGGGCAGCGACCCTGCTTTCCGAGTCCAAGGCCGTGGGTTCGATTTCAACAACTGGAGAATGTTGTGTGTTAAACATTAATGTTTTGTCAGTGTCTGGGTGTTTATCTGTACTTTATAAGTATATATGTATATTATTCATAAAAATATTCATCAGTTATCTTACTACCCATAACACAAGCTACGCTAACATTGGGGCTAGATGACGATGTATGTATTGTCGTAGTATATTTATTTATTTACTATTATTTTAATAGCGATTGTCATATTTTCAGAATACAATTTTTTTTGCCTTTTGGGGTAGGATTATATATATTTTTAATATAGATAAATAAGGTAGTTTCATCACTATCTAATAATTGTTCAGTTGTTACTTTACCTTTATGGTACCATCAAATACGGTTATCTGAATCGTTGTACAAATTATAATAATATTGGAACTAGTATGTTCAAAGACTTAGGTTTTTGTTACATTTAGTTAGTCTATATAAATTTGAATTTCATTATGAAGAAAGAAAAAAAACTTAACTTAATTACTCTTATATACAAGTCCAAAAATACCAGCTTTTGGGCCTGTAGCTGTTTACATTTAAAACTAACAACTTTTGTTTTAGGTCAATACTTTGTAAAATATTAAATATTCAATACTACACTTGATATACTTTTGTAGACTCTATTTGTTACTACTCTGTCATGTAACATCAGTAACAGCGTGCGAACCAAAACTCTACCGTGCGGTCACTGACCCGACTAGGCGACTTAGTCGAATCACATTTATTTTGTCCACAGTGTAATTTTACTGTACAGAAATGATTTATTAATTTGTATGAAAAAAATTAATACGGTTTAACTCTTAACACAACTTTAATGCAATAGACCGCTCACGTCTTATAGTGCCGTCGGTCGCAAGCGGACTGTGCCGGGATTGGTGTGCTGAGTGCGAGATCTTCCAACTATTCGATCGCGTGTTGGCGGACCAGAGATGGCGCTCTTTCGACGCCATACAAATCATAGTTAACTTTTACGCGATAGAATAGATGGAAAATCTCGCACTCAGCACACGGGTAGAGTTATTCGGGCTAACGCGGCGCGGGCGGCGCATGCGGTTGCTATAGCAACGGACCAAGGACCTTTGGCCGCGCCGACCACGCGAGCAAACTTATATCTACAATTACAATACTGAATTTTGAAAAGAAATTGAACAAAAGTTGTTAGTTTTAATGATAGAGCCGAAAGCTTCCTGGCTTATTTTTTATTTAACCCTGTATAAAAATGATAAGCAAAATATCTATGTTTATTTTTTGTAATTTCCGTTCAGATTAATTTAATATTTCCTTATGTTTGTAAGTTTTCAAATCACAATTTACACTAATGGGTAATAATTACACTAATATAGATGCTGGCATTACTTTGCGGCATTCCATGATATACAATGAGTATCGAGCTTAATTTGCTATATTCCGCGAAAAGCAGGACAATCTGTACGATGTATTTTATAATTTCTTCAATCTTTGAAATGACCAATTTCTAAGACTTATAGTTGATTGTAGAGTCAACATCTCCTGAGGATGATACAGATTCTGCGGCTTTTCGCGGATTATAGCAAATTAAGCTTAGTGCTCATTGTTTATAAATGCTAGCTTGCTTTACAGCCACAGCATATATATAACAAACAATATGTTATGTTTGTATTTTAATAAACTAAATAGGTTTTGATATCTTTGTAGAACACGTGAAGATGTGAACGTGCATTTCATTTACCGTAACTGTGATATGATTTAGGTTATAGGCTTTTTGATTCGTGACGGATCGTGTTCATAAGTACTTTGACGCTGAATTTATCTTACCAGTAAGATTTTTTTTTAATTTATTGGTACAATAGTCGCAAAACATTCCGATTGGAGAGACATTTTATTATTTTTTAAGTAACTTATGGGAGGCGGTCAGCGACTGTGCGAGCGAGAGTGCGAAACAGTTGGGAGCGTGGGATAGAGATAAAAGTACACGTGTTATTGACCGTTGCCTATATTTGAAAAATATAGTATTTTTTGCAATATTTCCTTGCTTCGCTTCACAAAGTCTTCCTTTATTCCATTTGAAATTAGTTTACTTTTTAAATAATTACTTTTCTTATTATTGTTGGTTGTTGGCGTCAATTTCATAATGTGTGTAATAAAATTTTAATCTTATAAAATGTAATGAACAATATTATGTATATGTAATCGTAGATTTTGTATGTTCATTTAACTAAGGAAATATTTACAAGAAACCACCGAACGGACATTAAAAATTACCCAAAATATGCCAAATTTTAAATGTGTTAGTCAAAATTGGTAGTTAACTAAAATTGTGTAAGATTTTCTGGTTGATCAGAAAAATGCTTTGCAGTCTAGAATTTAACGAAATATTATAATTAATTAAAAGAAATGATTTATTTTGATCAACACGTATAGAGGTAATTAAAGTTAATTTTGGAGTATTTCTCGTTTATATCCAATCTAAGATCATTGGTAAACATGAGTGGTTACCATAAACAAAATATTATTAGGGTAAATATTGCCATTAAAAAATTATAAAAACAACGCAAAGCAAGTTTACGTATATGGCACAAAAGTATAATAATCACACCTAAATGAAGCTAATTTTTTAAGGTAGTTGTAAGTACGCAATTGCGTTGATTCGATCATACACATACTATAAATAATTAATTGACTTTTATGGGAGAGGATGACTTGAAAACATTGCGAATGCCCCAAATTAGCTTATAAGAACTTTTGAAAACTCCGCCTCTGGACGTAACTAAGCTTCTCAAATAATACAAAAAACTTTGTTAATAAGTTACTGAATAACTAAATTTGCACAATTATTTATCTAAAATTTTTGAAGACGAATACTGTACCGTCTATAAATTGCTAATCGCACCATATTATATATCATTCGCTTTATGTACTAAATGCTAGAAATTGAAGTGAACAATAAGGTTGCGTTTAGATTTTAGTAAGCGAATCCGGCGTTCCTCTTTAGAATTTAAAATAAGTTTGGCTACTTGTATATAAACTTATTTTAAATTCTTAAGAGTCCTGGACAGATAAGAATTCTTAAGAGTCTATTGTGGTCATGGGTTAAGTCCAAAATGAGAGACATAAATGATTTTAATTTTAGTTCGGTCAATTTAGCCAGTTTCATTTGATGTTCTGTTAAAATAAGGTATGAATATTATATTTATAATTTCCTTTTATTAAAATATCATGATTATATTTTTATATCGGCACGTGTTACTTTAGCAAGATTTAATTTAATTTTAGGAAGCTATTTACATTATTCGCCTATTTAGTTTATTGTGCGTTTTTTCGAAGTGTGTTTTGTTATTTATTTTAATTTACTACCAAACTTTGCCTAGAGTGGTTAGCCTGGTCAAAATGTAAAAGCCATATAATATTATTAAACTTTTTTTTTTCAAGTAATTAAGTCTTATTTTAGTAGTATATTCTTATTTCCTATTTTAGTACTCAAACTTTTTTCAAATATACAAGTCTTTGCATGAATAGCCATTCTTGAAATAATAGCGCAGCAATGTAACAACTATAATCCTTCAACTAACCAAACACTTATCCCCAAAATACCCTTTAAAATAAATTGCCTGAAATAATATTGTCTAATTCCCGAAAGAACTTTTTAATAAAATCTATATATCTCTGAGAATTCATTTAATTAATAAAATATAACATTTTACATTAAGTAAAAATGTTATTTAACAAGCAATCTCACATAAAAAGTATATCATACAGTAGAGTTGTAGGACAATGTCTTTATCTACAAACTAATAAGAAATTTGGTAAGAATATCCCAAATTTAATTTAAAAAAGTATATTCTTTCATAGCTTTTCGTAATTTACGTATACTTTTTAAGTATTCCTAAAGTAATTTGTAGGAAGGGGTGTCAAAGGTACTTACAAATAAAATTTGAAGGAAAAACGTGATGGTTGAATGTGATATGAATTTGAGCGTTACAATATTTTAGATAATAAGTAATATTCCTATATTTTATTATAAGACTTAATTTGTAAGTCAATGTTTTCTAATTCTTGAATAACATAATAAAAAATTATAAAATCGGACATGTTTTATTTTAATGTCATATGAAAATGTAATTTCTGTTCTTAGATTAAAAATATATGTATGCCAAGTTTCGCCAGCATTGTTTTAGCGGTTAACATGTACAAATAAACAAACGCACTTGCATACATATCGTAGTATTTTTAAGACATAAATTGAGGGCAAATGAATGGAGAGTGATTACTATTGTCCATTAATTACGATATCCAATTTGTAGTTATATTTATATATATAAAATATTATATATGCCCTAAAATTACACAGCAAATCAAATAGTTTGTCTCATTGGTTATAAAACGACAATAAAAATGAAAGAAGGTTGTTGAAATACACAATTTATTCCAAATTTAGCAACACTTCCGATCGTCTTTTCGAAATTAATCCACATATGGCTCTAACCATTATTCGCTTTTGTTTATTTGTTCCAAAATTTACGTATTTTCTTAGATGCTCACCTCTTTGGAAATTTAATTTTTTAATAGAAAAATCGGATAATTATATAAAAGATATTCTTGTTAATATTTTAAATTGTCCCATAAGTAATCAGGCATGGACCCAGGCCTCACTTCCGATAGGGTATGGCGGTACACACTCTTTTTCAAAAAATTATATCCAATTCTTTGGGTTCCTTAGAAGTGTCATACTTGGCAGAGGCAAGAAATAGTTGGTCGGCTCTTAGTCCCAGTATTTTGCCGGTTTCTTTTTCTTCACAGAGACAGTGGGACATTATTTGCAAAAAAGCTTTTGACACACTTTTAGACCAAATGCCATCTAAAAGAGACCGTGCTCGTCTTCTCGCTCTCTCTGCTAAGGAGTCCGGCTACTGGCTACATGCTCTCCCTTCAGCTAACCTGGGCACTATGTTAGACCAAACTACTCTATCGGTGGTGATTGGTCTTAGGCTTGGCGCCTCTATAATTCAGCCTCATCGATGCCACTGCGGTGACAGCGTTGACACCTACGGTCACCATGGACTCTCCTGTTCAAGAAGCGCTGGTCGCTTCTCTCGCCATAGCACCATCAACGACATCATCCGACGTTCTCTAGCTACCGCTCACGTACCAGCTGTATTAGAACCTATTGGTTTGGCGCGGAGCGATGGCAAGAGACCTGATGGTATGACGCTCATACCTTAGAGGCTTGGAAGGTCACTTCTGTGGGATGCAACTTGTGTTGATACCCTAGCTGCATCACACATCCAGGCCACTTCGTCGATGGTAGGTGCGGCTGCTTCCAGTGCCGAGCAGGCCAAGAGGCGTAAATATGAAAACCTGGATAGCAGCTTCATTATTGGCCTTTTGGAGTAGAGACTTTGGGACCGTGGGGTCCGGAGGCAAGAGCCCTTTTCAAAGAATTATCGAAAAGGGTTATCGAGTCTACCGGTGATCCTAGAGCGGGCAGTTACCTTGGCCAACGTATTAGTTTGGCCATCCAAAGGGGCAATGCTGCCAGCATCTTGGGAACTGTGCCTCGCTGCGGTGGTTTCGAGGACGTTTTAGATATTATTTAGTTTTTAAATAGTTTATTTTAGGTTATATTTATAATTTTATTTCAAACTGTTCTAAATAAATGAAAAATATTTATTCAATAGAAAATATAGTAACAAGATAAAAATTTAATAACATGAAAAGAATATATAAGGCACCATTTATACTTAACTACTTATAACTATAAAAAAAATTACGTAGGCATAATATAATATAATATTTTTCTATCCTGTCTTATAATGCAGGTAAACCATTTTTTATATTACTTTTTAATGGGAGAAAATAAAAAGCAAACAAGAGTAGGTATTACAATTAATTAAAACAAATAAACTTAAATAAGATTTTCATTATTTACGTAATAGCCCCGCGATTTCTTTGTTATATTGGCTACGCGAATACCTTACCCTTCCGTACGTCCCGTCATATTATTTTTTGAACTATGAGACCAAATAACATGCCCAATAAGCGAGGTTGTCTACAGAAGATTGGCTTGGCTTATAAATAAATTGTTTTTTTTTGTAAGCATTAATAATAGATGACTAAAAATGACGGCGGTTTTTTATAACTACATAAAATGCGTTAATGTGACTTATTTTTAAGAGATAAGTACAAAGTGTCGTCCACCTTTTCATCTACTTAAGATTAATATTTTTTTTGTACAGCAATTGCGTTTTACAAATCGTATAGGGAGTGCAGCAGTTACTTTATCCACAACGACACCTTGCAAATACAATTATTTCAGGTTGAAAATTATATAATTACTGAAATCAAATTTAGCCTTTCTATAAAATAGCTTTTGGTAAATGAATGGTTACAATCGTTTCGTTCAGAGTAATTTTTCGATTAAAAATAATCAAACATACAAATCTTTCCTCTTTATAATAAAGATTAGTATAGTAATATATAGATACCTACAGATTGTGGTATTTTATTATTACATTGTAAAAGCTTTACACTAAAAAGTAACGAAAAGATTACATACATTATAAGACTTTTATGACTTACGATAGTATAATAGTAAGAAGATGGAATGTTTAAAGAGTACTTCGATAAAATCATATAATTTGTGCTCTAATAGAGTTTTAATTTTCTTAAAAATAAATTTATGGTAACAGATCTTACAGAGATTATAAAAATACTGTTTTTTTTAAATAAACTCATCTATCTTATTCTTATTCTAAAAATATAATTGAATACTAAAAGTCGGACGGACTCAGTTACAGTGTTTTAAGTACAAAACTTTGACTTAGTACTAGAATAATTTACAAACAGTGAATCTTATACTGTTAAACAGTGACTTTCCATTGCAAGTTATACAAAGATAAGTACTGATTTTGAGGTACAATCGGAATATCCTCCAATAATAATATGGAATGTACGGTTTCTAGGAAAGTGTTCTTTTAAATGACAGTTCAGCTATCTACTCCTGATTTACTTTCAAGTAAAAAAATCATGTCATAGTTAAATGTTAAGTTATTAAAAAAGTTACATAGAAAAATGATTTGGAACACAGGTATTTATGAAAGTTCGATGGCTAAGAACTTACAGAAACCGTTTACAGGACTAATATTGAAGCATCAAATACTTTAGTAGTGGTTCTCGAACAGGCGTTTGGTAACATTATTCCGTTTAGCAGTTGACAGTAATTATTTTACCTCTTATGTTCTAAACGTTTACCATAAAATGGGAAAAAGGGAAAGTTTGAGAGTTGGCAACACTCTGTAGGTGTGAGGTGAGACTGGGGCGAGTTACTGATTTGGACACAATGCACTGCATGTAATAATGGCTAATCGAGGGTTCTGTATGTTCTTAAATCTGTGTGACGAAAGAAAAAGAAAAAAAAAACTTGGGACTACGACAGCCATGGGACTAAAACAGGTCGAAAGTAATAACAAAAAAATCACTCCTCCTGTCATACACACCTAATATTAACTCTTATTATCAGTACATCGTCTTTGACGAAACCGTTCCTGACCACGTCGCTGACGACCGCGTACTCGGTATAGCCGAAACCGCGAACGCAAATCTCCGATGTCGGCTTCCTAAACGCTACGAGGTTGGAATTGGACATCATGGTGTCTCTTTGCGTCATTTCCGGGTCGTATTGGTTGATAGTCGCGAAGGAGATGCGTCCGTTGAAGGGCCATTCGAGGCAATCGTCGTATTCAGTCTTCATTAGATGCACGTGGAGGGCGAAGAAGAGTGGGTTCTGCGGGGATATGTTCAGCCGGACGCAGAATCTGGAAGTAAAGGAGTGATTTTCTGACGGGCAACTTTCTGGGTCCAATGCCGTGGGCTCGATTCCCACAACTGGAAAATGTGTGTGTGATGAGCATGAATATTTTTCAGTATCTGGGTGTTTATCTGTACATTATAAGTATTTATTTATATTATCCATACATCCAAAATGTGTACATACTGCTATGTACACATTTTGTATATAATAACGCATCAAAAGTGCCATCTATGTGCCTATTTGAATAAAGAAGTATTTGACTTTGACTTTGAATATTCATTAGTTATCTTAGTACCCATAACACAAGCTACGATTACTTTGGGGCTAGATGGCTATGTGTGAATTATCGTATGTTATATATTTTTTTTAAATGATCTGAATGTGCCGTACAATTAATTGAGTAACTAATCCTCCTCCTACAATGAGAGGGGGTTAAGGCCGTAGTCCATCACGCTGGCCCAGTGCGGATGGTTGGACTTCACAAACCTTTGAGAACATTATGGAGAAACCATAGGAATGCAGGTTTCCTCACGATATTTTCCTTCACCGGTTATTTTAATAGCATAAATTAAAGTAAGCGATTTGGTAATTCGTTCCAGGGTAATTGTATATTATTTTATAAAAAAAATACCGAATGAAATCTTTGAGATGGCTCTAAATAAATACATAAAACGTAAGCTTATAGAATATCCTATTACAATATTAGGGATTACTTAAACGATAAAAAAGCTTGGGTATGAATTGCTCTAACTTCATATATGAATTAACTGTGAGATGGTGATAATAAAAAAATACCCAGCTAAGTTGGCCGTGGACTCTTCTTAGACCAGGGCTCGTTTGGAACCCTCGTTTAAGTTGGCGAACAAATTACACCAAACACCATTACACCAAAATTAAAAAACATATTACATGAATGATATCAGTATCGATTATAAAGTATCTAATATATATTAAATGCATAGAAAATAATAATAAAGTTTATTATTATTAAATCTTCCAGTTACAGTTTTACTATATAAGTTTAGATATTATACATTATATTATATTTAGTAGGAAGTAGGATAGTAGGATAGTAGGATATACAACATTTTGTATATCCTACTATCCTACTATTAAGGTGAAACGTACCTGTAACCATTCGGCGAAGTATAGAAGCCTGGGCTGTAAAGCATCTTGAAGTGGTCTTTCAACATGGCGTCGCATCGCGCCTTGAAGTTGTCTATCTTCCACATATAGTTGCCCATGCAGTACCGTAGCAGCATATCGTTACTCTGTTTCATCTTGGCCACGGATAGAGCTGACAGCTGCTTGGACATGTTTGCGATTACTATATCTTGCTCACGGTTTCTCTGTTCTAACACCACAACTCTCTCGTAAAGTGCTCTGCGAGGAAGAAATCGGAACCACAGTATTATGTTGTCCATTTTTCAAATATTGGATAGAAGCAGGCATTACTTTGCGGAATTCCATTATATATTATGAAAATTAAGTTTAATTGGCTACACTCCGCGAAAATCAGGACAATCGGTATGGCTGCCTCTTGGCACTATCCCGTTCTCTTGCTGTAAAGTCCTGTCTACAAATGTTGCCTGTAAGAGATTGCTTGCAGCAATAAGGCCGCCTTTGCATTTCTACATTGTTTACTGTTTTTTTTCCTCTATGTTATAGTGCAATAAAGTGTTTCGGAATTCCATGATGTATTATGAAAATTGAGATTAATTTGCTATAGGTACTCCGCGATAAGCGGGAAAATCTGTATGGTGTAATTTATAATTTCTTCAATCCTTATACTCCACACCAAACAGATCTACGGCCATGAACACTCTACGCACGTTTCGCTACGAAACCGGAGCATCCTCAGGAGATGTTGACTTTACAATGATGATGATAACTTAACAATTATTCATTGTAAAGTCAAAGACAAATGCTTAAAATGCACATAACTCCATAAAGTTGGTGATGCGTGCCGAAGACTCGCCCCCCCTGGAACTCGCTGCCGCTTACGTTTCGGGTAAGCGGAAGTCTTACCCGCAAAGCTATCACCCATTTTCAAATAAGGCCATACATAAATTATGTATTTTAGTTAATATATTCCATCAAGACCATATGAAGGGTAAGCATTAGTTGATAAATGCAGACAAAATAGTTTTAAAAACTGGCTAAATATTTACTGATTTAAGCGATATATATAAATATATCTTTAAGGATGTATTTCCTTACCGGATGATATCTTGGATATGTTTTTTGAAAAGTTCAAACTTTGTATTAATTAATGTAAGCTTATAGTAAAGTCATAAAGGATTACATAAACGATTAAACAGTGGTTTAAGTTAAGTGGAATTATAGTTAAAAACGGGCTGCTTTTAAATAGTTTTAAATAACAATGTGAGATGGTGATTACAAAAAGAATACCCGGCTAAGTTTACCTCCTCTAAGATCAGGGCGCGTTTGGAACAGTCACAGCTTTAGTTTTAAGTTCAAGAAAGTAGTTATCGCCAACATCTCACTACAATATACGAGTATGTAATGTATGAATTAAAAGTGCCTATTTCAATTAAAAAATATTTGGCTTTGACTTTACTTTTCTTTGCCTATTCGAAATTCTAAGTTTAAGTAATAAGTGCTTTACCTAATAAGTGCGCTCGTGTTATTCAGAGGCGCGGCTGAGGCTTGTGCACCATTTTTATCCGGAGCTTCCCATAAGCTCATAGCCTCTTGCTCCTTCGCATCGATACTGGCGTTCGATATGTCACTGTCTATTTGGATCTTTGAGTATGCGTTCATTAAATACTAGAAAAAATATTAGGAAAATAAGTTGAAAAGCGCAGCGTTGGGAGATCTTCCGCTGAAGTTCTCCCAATTGTACACTTTTTAAAATATATAAAATTAGATTTTTTACTTTAAAAATCAGGTTGCAAAATATTCTTAGAGTTACATATCTGAATGTGTCAAAATACTGTCTTGAATTAAAAAATGAACTTCAGATATCACAGAAGATTAAGAAACTCAAGGTCTTAGAGGACTTCAATCCATTGCCATTAATTAAAAAAAGAAAGTAATCTGAACTCACGCTCATATGGTTCTGTATATCATTATGCAAGTGAGTATTCATATCTTCCTGGCTATCGAAAGTATCTTTACATCCAACAGCATGGAATGAGCATGGCACTCTCACTTCGGCGTGGGTGGAGACATCTGGTTGGTTGAACTCGCATATTGTTATATGCCCATCCAAATCTAATGGGGTTACTTTGACGGCACAACCTGGAAAGAAATTAACCGGTCTTTTCATTGATTTAATATGTTACTTTTTGTTTTTGTCAACTTCATCATCATCATATCAACCCATTACCCGCCCACTACAGGACTGTATGTTTGGCCGTAGTCCTCCACACTGATCTAGTGCAGGTTGGTGGATGTCCAAATGTCCAAACGTCTTTTAGAACATTAATGATAACTCTCAGGCATGCAGATGTTTTCCTTCACCGTCAAAACAAGTTATATTTTAATTGCTTAAAACGTATAACTTATAAAAGTTAGGTGCCTGCTGGGATTCGAACTCACCCCCCCTGGAAGTCAAAGTCCTGTCCACTGGGCTATCACCGCTTTTGTCAACTATAATACTATAAATGGCACTTTTGATGCATACATAAAAAAATTGTAGTAATTATGGTGATAATTGAATTTGTTAATTTAAAAGCTACCTATAACTTTGGAACCTTCAGGATTCAAATGTGCTCAGTGCCAATATGTTATGATAGGAGGCTACTGAAGCACTCTTGCAGTGTAAAATATTTGTATCAAAGGGTGATGCCTGTATATTTAGAAAATGTAACATCAGAGTAAAATTAAATTTATGCACCTTGTTTTACAGCTCCTTTTTTCTACAGCCGGAGCTTTAGCCTAACAAGCATCTTCACAATCACAGACAATAGACAAAATAGTATTTAATCTCATATTCACCTTTAGCTGCAAATGGACATGACATCCGTTGCTCTTGAATTTCCCTTTTAGTGTAATTGTCAGGGAAAATATCAACTTTCATGCTGAGATTTATGTTGTCTATGGGACAATGGCCACTGTTTCTGTAAGAAAAAATTACGACATAGTTATAAGAGGTAAAGAATTTATAAGTGATAATTTTATACGTATCTAACCTAAACAATTAAGAGTATTATTTGGACATAGTTAAAGAAAAAGGTTCCAACCCACATTAAGGTAGTTTTGAGACATGTCATCATCATATCATACCATTATGGGCCCACTACGGGGCACGGGTCTTCTTCTACAATGAAAAGGGGTTAAGACTTTTAAGGCCAGTGGCTGGTCTTTGAGAACATTAAAGAGATCTATAAGGCATGCAGGTTTGCTTTTGATGTTTTCTTACTGTTGAAGCAAGTGATATTTTAGATACACACATAACTTAGAAAAGTGCATTCTGGGATTCAAACTTTACTTACTGTAACCAAGAGGTAATGCAGCCCTTGCAGAACTTGTGTCCACATGTGGTTATGACAGGATCCCGTAACCAATTGAGACATACAGGACACTCATATCTGGACTCTGGCTGGTTGCTTAGTACTGTCTCGTTCAATGAAGTTATACCCATTGGCTACAAAATATAGATATGTAAAAGTTTACAAACTATTCAATAACTTTTCGACCTTAGTAAACTTGGTATAACACCTGTGTAGTAAAGCTGAGTATATGCTACTACGCTTTTCAGACGCCAGATTGGAGTCCCAAGGTGCTGGAATACTTCCAATTAACTCTAGTTCGCCGAGTTAAGCATAGAACACAGATTAAGGTACCATTTTTTTTGCCGTAGAACATAAGTACTTATAGTATTTAAAGCGCGTGTTATTATCTTAAAATTTAGAATAGGTAGTCGACCAATCACTCATTCTTATTTTGTGACCTCCACAACCTTACTGTGTGGGGTTTCTTTTTTACTTATATCCATTAATTCCGAGAAAATAATTGGAAACCTATACTTACTGCAATTCCTTCCGTTGCACTTTTTATTTTGTTTGAATCCATGTCCTTCGATTACTCAGTGTTCTTTCATTTATAAAACTGTTTTTAGCTTTGAATGAGTAACCAAAACATGCAAATCGCTTATGCTAAATATGTAAAAATGACACATTGACATGACCGATGACATTGACAGATGATAGCGAGACAATTCTAGGATAATAACGTCGAAAGGAACGTGAATTTTTACTTTTCATGTGTTGTGTAGGAAAGAATTGAAAAAGAGTTGTTTCATGCCTATATGTATACCTTCATGGTTTTCTTCAAAAGTGTTACATAACAATTATTGTTAAGTAACTTTATAATAGTTCTTTGTAAAGTGAACATTTTGGGATGCTCCAGCGTCTAAAGACAAAGATGTAAACGTTTAGAAAACGAAACCAGAGTTATATATAGTGCGGTGAATACGCAAGTGAATCCTGTTCTCTCACTTATAGTTCTGTCGATGAACACACAGAGTTTTAGTTGTGCAAGTTCCACATAACTACTTCGTTTTCTCTAGCGGAGTGGAATGCTTCAGGCATTTTCTCTGTATTAAAAAAAAAATATATATATAGAGAACACTGTGAAAGATTTACGCAGTCTACGGGAAGTTCTGTTTGGTGTTAAATATAAAAATTGAAGAAATTATAAATTTCACCGTTCAGATTCTCTTGCTTTTCGTGGAGTAGGTTTATTAAATTAAACTGTATAGAACAAAGGCAGTTAAATTACAACCGTACCTCTATACGGTTTCTACGATACATAGAACTGGATCCATAAATCGCTTTGCGGAACGCACATAATTTAATTCGTAACACCGATTGATATTATACTGACGCGGAACGTCTTTGTCGGTAGGGTGCAGTAACTACGACCAAAGCCTTCCACGAGACAAAATTTCATGCGTATTCTAACAGATGACTCTGATTTATTTGTTGATTGAATTAGTAAAAGATCAATGATAAATATTAACGAAGATTTAAATCTAAATGCGAATAGCTATATTAAGATAGCTTATTCTGTGACTGTCTCCACTTCACCTTACTAGATGGCGCCACAAGATTCTGCGTCGCGGTATCGAAGTTATCACAAATCATACCATAAACAAAGGGACAACTTCCTAAGATGAATGGTTGAACTTCGGTCCCCGAGCTTAAACACCAGCTTGGAGGAAGATCTTCCTACTGTAGCGGTCGAGCGCATCCCCATAGCTCCTTTCAACACAAATTCCACCCAAACATAACGATGACGCCTACGCAGAAAGCATGCCAAAAATTACGCCATACACTCCGTTGAATCATAAAGCGAAATCCTTGGGCTGCGTGGTTGTAATAAATGTTCCAACATTTATTATCACTGCAGTCAATACGACAGTAGGTACTTCCAGGGAAAGGAAGACCGAACCGCATACAAAGTGTTGAGCCTCCAAGTGTTAACATTTTTGGCAACTGCGATACATCCTTTGTTTATTTTTCTCTCGTACCTAAATATTTATAACAATAGCTTCTTGTAATCCAAATGGATTGATGAACTGCACTTTCAGAGAGCGTTTGTGAATACTAAGTACCTATTTTCTGAGTAGATACTGAGATATAATTATCATCACACAGAAGAGATAAAGAGTTCGAGAATATAATATAATATAACAGTACTTTATCGCAGAGCCGAGAGCACTTTGGTTTTAAGACGGAGGTCTGAATTCGATTGCAGATCGGCCGGGGTCAGGAATAAGTTTTGGGAATTAATTATTTCTGAATTTCTTCTGGTCTGCTTCGACTGAATCATACCAGCAGGTGGCATTGCAGTCAAGGGCTAACATGTAGTGGATTAAATAAAATGCTCTAACTACTGTGTTAACAATAGTTAGAGCAAGTTTGCCTTTTCAGGTCGAGGGTATGATGCACCATTTCGACTAAAACATTATTTAAAGTTCTAAAATATTGAGTAAATTTTACTCGCTCACTTTTGTCTTGCTGTAATTGTAAGCGCAGGCAAAGAAGTTTAGTTCGTAGGATGAAATATTTTCTGTGAAACTGAGGAGATACTCTTTTACCATTTGCCTTTAAATCTCCCAATGCTGGGCAAGTGCCTTTTTACTCTACGAGGCACGGGGATAGATAATGCCTATATCTTAATTTCGAGCCCACATTGAATGGTCAGACCGGGGTATCGAACCCAGGAACTTGAGTCGTAGTCGAGCATACTAACTACTAGACTAGAGGTATATGTAACTCTTTATCTACCTTCTGTAGTAGAGTAGCTTTTTGTGCCATAGTTCATCTAGAGTACTACTGGTAAGGTTATTTCTGCTGTTAAGCAGCAACGGTGTGTTCCAGCCTAAACAGGCGTAGTTGCTGGCGTTATTGCACACGCCTACGCTCCAGCTTTCTGGAAACAAAGCAGCGCTTTAAAGAACGTGTTCCTTGCATGCCCTGCCAAGCTGTACTCTGTTTATAGTCGATGGTTTTCCTCATACCATCAGGTGGGGCCATCTGCTTGGTCCGTCAATTAATTATTATTATAAAAAACCTAACCCTATAAATTTCTGGTATCTGGTATCTGGTATTCCTAGTAGAAAGGTAATAAGTACGGAGTACCCTCATGTACCCACCTGTAATTTATCAAAGTCGGCCACGTGAGATATCTCACTGGTTAGCATAGAAATTAATAACATCGCGTAACATTTAATTGGCTTATAACATTGAATTGTATCATCTTATGTAACATCTTAAATAACCAAAGATTATCTCATTTTTATCATTTGAAACATTCTATATTTAACGACATCTTGTTAACGAAGTAAGTCCTCAAGCTTATACCTACTAGATTAATTATTTAGATTTGACAAACTCCATAAATGTAACTTATTAAAAGTAACTATTGTTGTTACCTTTTAACGCAAAAAGAGATATATTGCATACTTAGAAAGGATAAATTTTAGACCAGAACCCAGAAAAATAAATGGCTCCCATGGGATTTAAAATAAAAATCGTCTCCCAGTCATGACGATGACGATAAATGAGATACATATTCGTTTACATTGTTACGTAAATTGTAGTGATATCCTTTTCTGTACTTTCATAATGAAAGAATAGCACTATTTTTAATAGAGCTTGAAACCAGTTTAGAGATAACAATTAATGTAGTTGTTATCTCTACAACAAAATATATTTTTATACGGTTTTAATCGGTTTCTTGATCGTGTACTTTGCACGCGGGGTCTAAAATGGGTTATTAGAAATAACTTATGCCTGAACGTTGCCCTTTCAGCCGCATCGAAGATTAGTGGTCAATCAACCCTGTCAACACTAAGACGAGGAAATCAGTTACTAAACAGAAATGGATTTCGTTCGATGCTACCGTTCCCTAACATTAACCAGTTATAGAGAAATTAAAAAAAAAAACGAAACGAAATAAATATGGTTGCAAGAAATACGTATTTTATAAAATAAATAAACACGTCGTCTACCCAATACTGTAAGAAAGTTCATGTTTGGCACCACACAGTCGTTTTGACTTTTTTCAAGTCATTTATAGCCTAAAGTGTCCTTCTAACGATATGGTCCAAATTTGTTCAGATATTTATTAAAAGTTATGGTGGAACCATTGAATTAAGAACATACATAATCCTCATTCAGCCATTATTGTATGCAGTGCATTGTTTCCGAAAATTGTGAAAACGCCCCGCGCACGTTTCACTTTACACCCGCGGTGTATTCCTAGTTTACAATTTTTTTTCTCCTTTTCCCATTTTATGGTGGGAACTTCCCATCACAATAGAGGTAAAATAATTACTGTTAACTGCTAAATGGTTTGTAGCGACTAAACGTTTGTTTGAGAAACAAATCTAAAGTGGAGTGGTTTTGCATACTTCTTTAATTATGTAGGTGGAACACAAAAAAATACATATATACTGAAAACATACCACTCCATTTCTGGGTTAGTTGTGTACAAATTCGAACGGATTCCAAATTTAGATTTTGGGTCTGTTACTTGTCTTCTTTTGGTTTCGGGTCGTTTAGAAGCAGCATTTCCCACACGTTTTACTTCACGTGTTCTAGGTACGTGGAAACTGACAGTTTATATATCTAGTGTCAAAAAAAATGGAGTCCAGCTAGTAAACATGGCGACTAAAAAGTATTAACCAACTTTAAAACAAGTATATCATTGCTATAGTTAAATGTAGCACCGCAGATTTGCAATTTAAATGAATCTCGCGCGCCACTTACGTAATTTACTACGGAGTGCTTTACTATGATTACGTAACGGTACATAATAGGTAGTAAATATTCGTTGCCCTCGGAAGAACCGCATAAAATGTGCTATGAATAAGTTACCATCCTTAGTTATATTATTATCGCTCTCTTACCACAGGTTCTTTCATACAAAGGTTGCTTGTAAGAGATTGCTTGCATCAATAAGGCCGCCTCTAATTATTATTATTACTATTTAATTCTTTATTGCACAATAAAAAACGAAATACAAAAATAAACACTATAGATAAACCCATAAAAGTTAGTTAAAGTGTGCAGAGGCGGCCTTATCGTTCAAGCGATCTCTCCCAGACAACGTTTGGCGAAAGTAGTTCTAAGAAGGATTTCATGTTTTATTTATGTTTTTATGAGTTGCAATAATTTGTATTACTTTATATTTTGCGTGCAATAAAGTGTTTCTTCTTGTTTTTAAAAACGCGAAAGTATGTCTGTTTGTTTGTCCTCGCTTAGCGCTCTAACTATGCAACCAATCAACTTGATTTTTATGGGTTTATGTTCAATTATAATAATGTATATACTATGATTGTTGTCTCATAAGAGACTCACGATACCGACGAAGACGTGCCGCTAAGCGATTTAGCGTTCCAGGGGGTTCCAAATCAATTTGGGGTAGGGGCTTAATATAACTCCCATATTCCAAAAAAGTTAGCCCGTGACCATCTAAGACTACACCATCACTTTACCAGCAGGTGAGATATTAGGCTAACTAATACTTAGTAGTGAAATAAAGAAAAATTTGAAAAATTTCAATTCCAAATCGCACGAAACCAATTTTTTTTTTCATAACGTTCAAGTACATGCATGCAAACTCAGTATGTGTTATAAAATCGAATAAAGTCCTTTAAAATTACCGTAATATGAGCAGGCAGGTCGGTATACGTGGTTCGCTTCACATGGATTTATTTTGCACGTGACATCGCTCACATAACTTTGCGATTACTAAACAGTTTCAGTGGAGCACTGTTCTCCAAAGAATATATTTGATAAAATACTTTCACCGATATTTTTTAAGGAACGTCATTATTTTGGCACTCACTACGTCTCTGATTAGGTCTGACGATGTTAGAGTTTAGACCCCGCTTCGTTAATGTTGGTTGGCGATTCCTATCATAGCTAGTTTGCTTGTTTTAATTCTTTATTGCACAATAGAATCAAAAAGGATAATATATACGTAATAGGCGTAATTTCATGCCTGGTAGAAAATGTCTAGTAACAGACTATTATATTGCCTTCGACTTTGTTGCCCGTTTGAAACTTCTGCTTCGCAACTGCACGGCTGGCAGGAATATCCTTCCATTATTTATTTATTTTATTTATACTTTTTATTTGCACACCACTATAAGTTGAAGAAACAAAGAGAGCATTCATTTAGTTATACTCTTTATTTTCGCACAAAAGAAGAATAGAAAAACAAAGAGAGAAGCAGAATACAAAAGGCGGCCTTATCGCTTAGTAGCGATCCCTGCCAGGCAACCTTAAGATTAGGAAAACACGAATACATATCCACTGAAAAGGGATATTACTTCTCCGTTTGCCAAAAGCATAACAACGGAGAATAGGAGAAGTGTGTCAGCGTTTGCTTGGAGAGTGGATAAAACTATGGGAGAAGCTAAAGATTTTATTTCTTCTCTGAAGGGAATATGTTTCCTGTCGATATGTTACTTCCTGATTGAGATGTGTAACTTCCTTTTGATATAACAAATAAAGTATCTGGTATGTAATGTCTCGTCACGTGCTGATTGAGATATGTAACTTTTGATATTCTACGAGGAGCAAACATAAACTACAAGAAATGCACGGCCTAATGGCGTTTCAATTTATCGATGTCATCTATCGATTCACGGAGCGCATCTCGACTTGGACAGCTCGTTAGTTCTAATCAGATCCTAACGAGGATGCTCACAAATGAGGCGCGCGTGAGACGCATTTTAAGGAAGACGTGAAGATATTTCGTACCGACGTAGGAATATGTTTATTTTATAGAGAACTGCACTGGAATCAGCAATCTGATTATATATTTGAGCCAAATTTGGTGTCAAGTGATCTCCCGGTGTATAATAACACATTTTGATGTGAAAAACTATTCCTTATTTATTTAAGTCCCGTACATCCATCCTAGTTATAGTTTTGTCTGCCAAATATAACAAAATCCATTAAGGATAGTTTTCCATCAAGACTGATTACTATTTAATAAGATATACTTACTTATTGCGAATATATCTGTGGAATACACAAAAAAATGTTCTCTAAAACTGGCTACGTGAGTCGAGGGATCGAAAATCCATTCCATAAGTAAAAACTTCATTGTCCTTTAGCAACGGTTTTTTTTTTACCAGTCTGCCCAGTCAGACTGTCAAAGACTCAAAGTATAAGCCATAGCGACATTATTTTATTTATTTATTTATTCCCCATCTTACATTTTTGTCATTACAGGAAAAAGTTATCCTAATACGACAATGCAGCATGTTATGTAAATTTTAATAATATATATAACTATAATGTATATGATAAAATCCAAATCGCTATATTGTAGCTGTATAATGACTGTAGCGCTCTTGTACAACCTGAGTCTCTCTTGTACTTAAGTAAGGTATATTTAAAAAAAAATGTTAACTATAAACTTTCAGTGCTTGCTCCTAACAAGCACTAAAGTTGTAGGGCATAGCGCGATTCACTTTAATTGCATAAGTACTCTGTCTCAACAGTCAAAGTACAAGCCATAGCGCTATGGGATCTATATAATGACTGCAGCCCTCTCGTACAAATATAATTTGTACTATAAATTGTTCGTGCTTCTTTTGAGGTTGTAAAGCACTGCGCGATTTACTCTACATCGCGTAAGTACTCTGTATCAACTGTCACGTAAGTTGTAGTTGCCCGAGCTTATTACAGGTATCGGTTTTTATAGAGTGCGGGCGATCAGGGTCGATCAACTTGGATTAACGGGACCCTCGCATAGACTGTCTTGCGTCACCGACCATCGTCACCGTGTAATGACGGTAACGAAGCTGTGGTGGGGCTTTAATAGAGAGAGAGTCGGTTTCTAGAACTTAGCTGTAGATAAGTTTTGTACATCTCTATATATTTTTTAATGTGTAAATTTTATGTATAGAATTGCGAGTTCCCGTCACTCATTGCCTTATTCCATTAGTTAAGGTAGCCTGTAAGAGATCACTTTTATTTATTTAAACCTCTTTTTTCGTAGTATAAAGAAGAAATAAAAATATACCTAAAAAGATTAGAAGCAAAAGGCAAAAAGTGATCTCTGCGAGGTAACCTTAAAGATAGGAATATACATGAGAGACGGCCATCGCAATTACAATAAACAATACATACATTAACACACTAAAGTACATACTACTAATAACTAACATTATAAATTATTAAAAGAAAAAAAAATAAGATATACAATTGTAAATATTTATGTATATTTACTATCGATATATAAATGCACATATACGAACAACATAATTATAATGACAAAAGTGATGCCTAACACGGCTTTTGAAAATAGCTAAGGATTTAGAGCGACGAATATCGTCAGGGAGTGCATTCCGCAGCGTTGCAGCATTTATTGTGGAGGATTCCGCGAGTAACTTTGAGACTTACATTTAATCATTCTGAGATTCTCAGAATAATAATATTCTCCCTAGCAGATCGCTGAGATCCGTGAGACGGACACGGGTCAAGGAAATTAAATCGTTGTTTAAGGTAGATCTAAGATTGAAGTACATACTTAACACCTTTTGCACATCATTATGTTTAAGTAAGTGTTCCTGCACGGCTAGCATGGACATGGGACAATTATATCCCCGGGGAAACGATATTAATGTATCTTCTCCCACAGCTTAATCAACTCTCGGAGCACTGGCGCACAAGTGGAAATAATATCCAAATAATATATGTGTAATAATAAACGGGGGTAAACTTCTCCTATTCTCCGTACTTTAGCAGGTGGACCCGTTAATTATATCTCTTGTCAGGATATAGTCGGGGGATATAATTTTTGTCCATTCTAGCCCTGCTGTGTGTATTTCCTGTATCATGCAATAAAGTTTATTAAATAAATAAAATAAATCTCTAGGGCCCGTAATAATAAATCTTAAGCAGAGATCTGTTGTCTGTTTTTACGTACCTACAGTTATTTTGTTTTTAGTGCAGTAGGTACAACGCCTGCCGGATGTTCTAGGTTTTGGTAAGTATATAAATAAATGTATTAAATTAATACCGTCATTGGTTCGACAGCCGATTGGCGCAGTGGGCAGCGACCCTGCTTTCTGAGTCCAGACCGTGGGTTCGATTCCCACAACTGGACAATATTTGTGTGATGAACATGAATGTTTACAGTGTCTAGGTGTTTATATTATAAGTATTTATGCATATTATTCATCAGTTATCTTAGTACCCATAACACAAGCTACGCTTACTTTGGGATTAGATGGCAATTTGTAAATTGTCGTATAATATTTATTTATTATTATTTATTATTAGTATTGAAATGTGCCTATCACAGCAATGCCGGAGGTAATGACAGTCCAGTCTAGCCGCGATGCCATATTCTTCACAACTATTCCGCGCCCTGCGCACCAAAGACGCGCACCGCTTGATATATATCATAGGATGTTTAACTGCAGTCTCTTGGTCTATAAGCTTTTTGATAACGGTGGTCGTCGGCTGTATTCAAAGTCGGTGTATTGATTACAAGCTTTGATCTAACGGTACGAGATATTGCGGGATTACGTTCGAAAGCTATTGTGTTGTGAATTAGCAAACATGGCTTTCAGGACCTCTACTTAAAATACACAATATATCTACATAATAACAAGATTCTACATAGTAATACCTACGCCAAATTGTATACGTTGTTTTGTTATACTTTTCTTTTTTTTCTATGTACTTTTTGTGGTGTGCAATAAAAGTATATTCATTCATTCATTCATTTAATAATTTGAAAATAAATGACATAGATAATAATACACCACATTAAAAGTGAAATGTAAAGCTAGCGTAGTGGTGCGAATAAGTAATCATAGAAGTTTCCCAGGCAGCCCTCGGTTCGATTCCGGGTTGAGAACATTAGGCAATGGTTAGTTGTTAAGTCAATCTCTACACTCTCTATACTATCTCTCTTTCTCGGTGCGATAGTTTAAGCAAAAGCCACACCGTATAACTTAAGCGAAGGCCACAACGTACAACAAAAGCGAGGAACACATCGTATAGCTAAAGCGAATGGCCACACCGTATCATCTTAATGAAGGCTAAACCGTATAACTAAAACGAAGTCCACACTTTATGCCTATGTTAAGCGAAGACCACAACATATAACTGATGCGAAGGCCACATCGTATATCATAAAATACTTTATTTAATCTTCATATCAACCCATTACCGGCCCACTGCAGGGCACGTGTCTCCTCCCACAATGAGAACGGGTCACTTGCTTTAATATATGTGTACACACTTTATACTAAAAAGTAATAAAAATCTTGTTTACATAATAATACAAGTAAGATATAATGGACCTATTAATAACATTACTTAAACTGAGTTCAAAGTTCCCAGTAATTCTGTACCTTGTATTTTTGTAAGACGTGTGTAACGTGTTGTAAAAGGGAAATATAAAAAGGTAAAGGTGTAACGTGCTAACGATCAAAATCAACATTTCATCACTGAGATAAGACATGTTTACTTTGTTAAAAGAAAGGACGCAATTACGTATTGCAATAACAACTCAGTTACTTTTCATAAACTCAATTTTTTTATCATTATCTTAGCCTCTTAGGGTTTAACGTTAAAACGTTTGCGGAACGGAGATCTCGTAGTCACTTTTAACTAAGGCCTCAAATTTACGAGCGGCAAGATATGAACGGCAGAGGCAATTGCTGTTCATGTAGCTTTAACACATGATGTAATCAAATATGGCGGCCAACGCTCGACGATAATATCTGAGCCGCGCCGGACAGAATCAAACGACTCGACTCTGTCCACAGATTTCAGAGATGTAACTTTTTTCTTGGATTTTAGCTAAAATGCTTTGAGCACAATTAGCAAAAGTTTCTTTTTGTGAAGAAATCTGACCGTACTCTGTTTTAGTCTGGGAAACCTAGCTTGAATCTACTTGACTAAGTGTTTTATTTAGATACTATATACTATTATTAGATGTTAATCATCGTTTACATCTCTATCTTACCGTCTTGCTAAGGCGACCGCTATGGCGCTATACGCAATAGCAGTAATATTGAACTCCTAAGCTCAGAGCTGTCCGGCCTATGGTAACCCCTGAGTAACTTTTTTTTTCGAGATACTCAATTCTTTTTGACCTACTTTAGGTCTGTACTACTGATATAATTAAGTAATAAATATAAGATTTCTACTAAGGAATCAAAAGAAACTTAAAAATGTGATTATTCTTTTGATTTCTTTACTATTTAATAAATCGTAAGAGATTTCTGATAATACGTTAATTCATTAATTGTTATACTACGTGTTTTGGTTAGGATATAACCGTCTGAACTCTTTCAGGTTCCAAGGGCATACATACCATTTGTATCCATACCTATAGTAAATCGCTATCACACCATCTTGCCATCGTTATAGCGACACGAAATAGCAGCAATATGAACTCCTCTCCAAAGCTCAAAGCACTCCGCACTCAGTACTCACTCAGTAAATGTTTAGCCGTGATACGTGACGCCCGTACGTGCGTCTGCGTGAATAGCGTCCGCACGTGTATCGTGATATAGGCTTTATTTGATCGAACCTTTTGTAAACAGTTACTTAAACGTTACTTAAAACGGATAAAGGTAGTTAAGTGATGCTTTATTTATTACTAACTTCGTATTATTATTTACTAAATCCATACACTGTATCATTTTCCAAAAACGGTGAAATACATATTTCTTTATTTTAAAATAGCTGTCGCTCGCGTTGGTCCACATTTATTGCGGTATTTTTTACAAATCCCGTGGGATCTGTATGATATTTTGGAACAAAAAGTAGCACCCCCTTCCTTTTAACTAACTCTATGTTAAAAATCAACTTGATTTGTTCACACATAACCCTGTTGGATTTATTATGATATAAAAAGTTAAATTATTAAAATTACTGAAAAGTTACTCCTTATAAATATAACTCTGTACGTTTTCATTAACGACAAACAAGGCAATGCCTAAATAAGTAACGCCTTATCTAAGAAGATTCCTAGGCATACATCAACCATTCATAAATAGTTATATTATAACAGTTGGTGAAATCATTAGGTGATCGATATAGGCAACGTCTTGGTTTCGTGAAAATGGGCATTAGTTACTTTAATAGAACGATATAAAAATAATCAAGTTAACTGTTACCTTGAAAAAGGTGTCGTGAAGTTAGGGGGTGAAGGAAAGACAAACATACAAAATTTTTCATTTACAATATTATGTAGAGATAAGGATAAGGATTTATTATTTTATATTTTTAGGTAATATTTTCTTTACTTACTTTTTAACGTAATTTTAACTTTGTTTAGGTATTTAACAAACTTAGTGATAATAATAAGATACGGATTGTTTAGCTTTACCCACTTATGTTTTGGTCGGGATATTTCCGACTAATTTAGAGGTTTTCAGGGCTTTTCTTACTGTATAGTAATTTGAGTGGAGTGGGCAATCTTATTACGATGAGTTTTAAATTATACAATTCTTATAGCTAGCATGTTCTGCTACTCATTTAGATGCTATAGATCTTGTGTTCTATTCCCTGGTCGGGCCAAGAGTTATTAGTTTTTCGATGTTTCTGTCGAAAACTCTCAGTATCGGCCCGCATTGTAGTATATGTATCATGTATGCCGCACGTCATGGAGTAGACCCCATTGAGCATTGCTATCCAATAGCGCGCTGAATGACGACAGTGAACGCGGTATCATGAGATGATGATGATGCCTAACAGGTATATCCACGACCATGAAAATGCTAGCTGTGCCCCGCAATTTCACCCGTGTTAGCTATGTATCTTATCGAGAGGTATCAAGAGTTATACTCGGACTATAAAACGCGAACACACACGTTTTTTTTAAACGGACTGTTTCTTGAATTAATTTCTAGCTAAACTACTCTACTCTACAAGGCTACTAGGAAATGGACTACTCCGCTCTCATATGTCCCAAGATAGAAAATTCTAAAGATTGTTAACTGTAAAATGATGTTGAGAAAGAGCAGTCTGCTGAGTTTCTTGTCAGCTCTTCTCGTTAGAATCTGCCTTCCGAACCGGTGATACAGTTACTACAAACAGATTGAATTAACGTTTCAAAATTGCTTATCAAATAGGCTTACTTGATATAAATAAATTTTGTAATAAATACATTTTGAATTGTGAGGTTTTAGGTAATTTGAAATCCTGTGAAAACCATTGAATTTTCCGGAATCAAATAAATCGTACGCCCGTACCAGTGCCCCGTAGTGGTTTATCATAGATGTACTACCTATTTGGTTTAAGAGTATTTTTACGGGTAATTTAACTCGTGCGAAAATGTTTTTCTTGACATTGAATTGTTACGGGATAATTATCTCAAGGTGACTGCACCAAGTTAAGATAAATTATTTATTTAACATTAAACTTTTAGTACAAAAAAAGATTAATTAGTGGTAGGTATTCGCGATGTTAGATAGGCAACATAGCAAGTTTAGTTAATTAATACTAATATTAAGTTAATGGGTGAACTGTTTAGATGATGAAAATGCGGTGGAAATCTAAATAATGATAAGAATAAACTGGTATTAGATACGTATCTTGTGGTTGAAATTCTCACCAAATGTGTCTGTATTTTTTCAAAGTAACAAAAAACACGTAAAAGTTTTCAATCATTCAATTCATTTTATATATGATAAAAAAAACGAAGGGTATTTTTCTAGGGTAAATTCTTGAATGAAATAAATTCATTTTGTTTTATATTCGTGAGCTTTTTGTCAACCCAAATGAAGAGACGAAAATTTTGCACGAATATATAATAATAATGTTTTTTAACTTGGTGTAGAATACATTATAATTTATTAGGTATACATAGAAGCGGTGATAGCGCATTCGGAGTAGGAGCTCGACTTCACTTTCGGGGAGCCGAGTTCGAATCCCACCACGGTCCACCAATAGTTTAAAAAATATAACTAAATATACTATAACACTTTGGATCAAATCTTTGTGGTGATTATATGAAACGCGGTTTAAGATACATAGTTATTTATTTTTAATACCTAAATCTTAAACTTACCTCATGGAAGTGTTACGTAAATACCTTCTTATCCATTTCATTTAATTTTATTGTTACTTTTTGTGGCATTAGAGAAGCAGTTGATATTGTTGATAACATTCTATGATTCTAATATTTATTGTATCAAAACGTTCACGAAAATTTGATTCTGCCATAGTGATAAAGAGAACGTATCTAGGTATAATAATTTTAAACTATTCTTTGAAAGCTCTAAATCTCTGTCTCTTATGAGATAGGAGGCCTGTGCCCCTAGGTGGGATATAAATTTAGTTTAGTTTTTAATTATTCTGTATATAATAGTGTAGATGGGTCATAGTTACCAAATATATATATATATATATATATATATATATATAATTATTATTATTCGATATAAATAGCTATATCATAATTAACATAAGTTCAATCAAATATTGCATAAATATAAATATTAATGCAGGCAGGCTTACCCTAAACTAAGTAGAAAAAAATGGCAGGATGGTAATAATTTGAGGACAGGATGAGAAAACTCCTTTTAGATTTTAGGCTGCTAAACCAAACCTAGTTATTACTAAGATTTCGTTAGCGTTCGCATTTCATTACATTTAATTAATTACTAGCGGCTACGTCTGCGTAGAACTTCTGCTTTTGTTACACATAGAAAATTTCTTCCGCTAACCCACACAATATACCCCGACCCCCCGCGTCGTCTCAATCTCCTACTTAACTCAAGAATTGGGCTATCTAAGCATAAAATATTTTCAAATCAGAGTTTATCGCGTTCTAATAAATAAACTATCACCCCCAATTAAAACCCTAATTGAGGGTTAATTTTAGAAATCCTGAAACAGTATTAGGTACTATTTTAACTGTCAACCTAACCTTAATCAAAAATTCATAGATTTAATTTGAATAACGACGGACTTTCATATAACTTTCACCCCCAAAATTTAATCCCTTTAGGATGAAAGTTGAAATAGTAATTAATTATGATAGAATCATCATCACTTCAACTGATTGAAGTCCACTGCTGGACATAGGTCTTTTGTAGGGAGTTCCAAAATCCACGCAGTACCGTGGATTGTTTCCAGCGGCTCCCAGCGACTCGTTTGATGTAGTCGGCTCATATCGTTGGGGGCGGACAAACGCCGCGTTTACCTGTGCGGGGTCGCCATTCCAGCACCTTAGAACCCGGTTCTCCGAGATATGCGGCCCGCCCATTTAGCTTTGCAAATCGCTGAACTTTGTCGGTAATAGGTACTGATCCTTCTACGGATCTCCTAATTTCTGATTTGATCACGTAAAGCTACTCCGACCATAGCTCTCTCCATCGCCCGCTGAGCGACTCTGAGCCTTCTGTGAGACCCATATCGTTAGTATAAATTCTACATATTCGGTAATACTATCGTATTCTACACAAAACTCAGTTTCTTTTTCATATCATCTTTGTTGCAACTTCGTATGCAAATAGAAAAGATGTTAATACATGTAAATTAGAATACTGACTTACTTTTGCGATTACTAAACTTGGCTGGAAACGGAATTTATTGTATAACAGTTACATTATACTTTGTAAATAAGCTTTAAATCTGCCATGGAGTCACTGTGATAATTTTAATTCAGTAGGCATTACATTTGTAGTGGTCAGAACTAGCCGATGCGCGCGACTTCGTCTGTGCTTTGTCTGTTACTTTGGGTTTTAAAAAATATTTTGGGAAACCCAAAAAAAAAACAAAAAATCCGAAAGCCCTTCAATAATAGCTTAAGAACTATATTTATCTAAAGGGAAATAAGAAAATATCTACAATAATATCGATAGTATTTGTCCAAATACTGGAGGTATTATAATAAAAAAATAAATAACCAAAATACTCAGTAATAGCTACATAATATTAAATAGTAGGTAACTATGTTTTATTTAACCCAAACATTTTAAAAAGAAAACGAGAAACGACAAAAGTATTGAGATAATTTTACTGAATCGTGTAAAATGGGGAACTGTTAATGAGAGATATGATAAAGAATAATGAAGTTTGTTTTCTCAATGAAGAACTACATAGATTTTTAAAGAACTTAATTTAGCAGCACTCAGAATAATGCACTAATAAGTTTTCCGGCATCGATAAATCTAGTCTATATTTTTGAGTCAGTAGGCCACAGCAACATTGTGTAATGTACTTAATTACCTAGTCTAGTTTCACGTAATTAAAAAATAATTCTTTATACTCTTTGGGCCACTTGATAATTATAATCGTTATAAACAATATAATTTGATATTATTGTGTGGGTGTGTATGTGTGTGTGTCTGTGTGTGACATCACCGTAAATTTCTATAGAAGCTAGCTTTATAGATGGAAAATATATTTCGTCATTCAGCCCAGCTGGCGGCGAATCAAACGGTAACCCATAAACCGTTACACCACATTGTAGCAATTTGCGCGTGCGGGCGATTGCGGCCATGTACTGTTACTAAATAGGCTTTAATAGATGATGGAATAAGAAATAGACATTCGGTATTGTTCTCTTGCACGATTCTTGGCAATCGCAACTAATATTACTATGCGAAAGCGTTTGTTTGTCCTTCGTTCACGCCCTAGCCTTATATGCCAAAGAGCAGCCAGTTAACAGATTTTAAGCATAGAGTCCAATGGACTGAGAATATCATAGGTTATTTTTATTTCCCTTGTAGGAAGACATCCTCATGGACGTTAATACAGTTCAGTTAATACCTCTTAACATGCCCGACTTCGCTGAATACAACACTCTGTGACCTACGGACTGAAACCTCCTACATACCCCGACCGTCCGTCCCGGAACCGCAATACGCATGGCTTCAGAAAGGGGGCTGACTGGTCAGACCTCGTCTGCCTTTTGCCGATCTCATTTAATCTCTCTGTAATCTCATCTGAGACGGTAGCGAGCTAATCTGTAAGGGGCGGTTATATATATATAATAGTATATTAAATAAATAACCCTGCTTGGTTTTTATGCGAAATCTTACCGGAACGCTAAATCTATCTAGGCAGTACGTCTAGTGTGGTCACGGCCACATCACACTAGACAAAATTATCGATCGTATAATTTATATATAAATAAAACTATTTAAAAAAAAACTACGTGCTACTAATATACTAACCAAAAATGCCTTTTACAAAAAATTATATTTTTCTTTCATTAAAAAAATTATCAGAGTAGATCGAGGAGCCGACGGAGTAGCAACGACTTTTGATCATTTGAAAGTGAATCTTGGTTATAAGAAAATAAGGATATAAATATTAATGACAAACGAATGAAGCGAACGATTAAAATTAAATAAAGGATAATTAAAATAAATAGCATAGTGTTTAAAATAAAATAAAAATCTGATTATGGTGACATAAGTGAGCAACATTGAAACAGTGATCCAAATGAGATTATGTGAATTATGTAACTTTTGAAACACATAGTGGTAAGATAAATATATTAAAATGGTGTTTACTAGTCACGCTATAGCAGGCAGTATAGTTTCTTAAAAGCAAAATGTGAATAAAGAAGTTTGTTCTGGAAAACGCGTCTTCAATAATGGCTTCCTGGTTGTGGATAGCAGCACTGCTATGTGGAGGTCATGCTGCAGTGCTTCCGCCACCCTGGGCGGATGTCAGAAGGAACCCCTGCGCGTCGCATCCGCGCGGCTGGCTGATGCTGTACTGGCCTTCGGATGGGAAATGCTATACTATTTACAAGGTTGGTTACTTTAATATTTAAAGTTATATAACACGAAGTAAATTTTCTTTAAAATCCTTGTGATTTGAAACTCGATAACTTTTTTGACAAAAAAGAACTTTGTTATACAAATTAAAAGCAAGAAATAAATAATTTCCACAAATTTTTTAAGTCGGTGCCAAGTAAAACGTAAAAAGTTACTGGGTAAAGATCATATACTTCGTACACCTTATTATACAGAAGCAAGGAGAGTTCCAGTAGTTTTTAAATTTTACAAAACGATGAAGTTATCTGCGAATAATTAAATAGTTCAAACAAACTAAAAAAACACGCTTGGTATAAAAAACTAAACTAATTTCGATTTTTTTTAGTTTTTCTTGATCTATTATTTTTATTAGAGCAAAATTAATCGGTAACCCTGGATGGGTTACCAATTAATTATTTAAAGAGATAAAATATTTTTTTTTATTCAGTGTGCCCGTCTCTCGAAATGCAAGTTCTAATTATTATTTAAAACAGGCAATTAAAAAGTAATAGCTAACGCCCTCTACCATCTAGTAGCTTAATGTTTTCTGTGGAATTTGTTAGGTACGCGAACGGCATAGGTTTTTTACATTTGGGTCTAGATGGCGCTGTAGTAATTAGTAAAAAATCATAGTTTTTATAGTGAAAATTGGAATAATCTTTTCAGATTAGTGTATTGTCATCGGTCCTCGATATGTCTACAAAGTTTGAAAGATATCTCTCCGTTTAAAGTGGGTCAAAATCGCGCCCAAAGAAGTCGGTTACAAACAAACATACAAGTGAAGCTAATATAAAGCGTGTAACAAACAAAAAAGCATTAGGTTGAATAGAGTCACCTCCTACCTTTTTTAAAGTCGAGAGAATGAGAACACATTACACATTTTGTTTTAGTGACCATGGTACTTCCTCGGACGAGCTCTGTCACGAGAAGCTCTACTGTTACTCAAATCTACGTGGACTTTTCTAAAATCAATGTGCAATCAAAGCGCGTTTTACAGTGCCTACTCCTAGCTGCTACTGAGAACTCTTCTTCTTCTTCTTTGACTCACATCCATGGCCATCTATTTCATCTCTTAATATGCCTCTTGTTTTGAGGGGTAAATCCTCATGGATGCCTCACCTATTGTCTGTATGTTATTACGTTCCCACTAGAACTCTTTGGCACATAAGCTGCACCTTAACCTTTCGTTTTATTCGTCCCATACAACCTCCGGTCTTTAACGCCCTCTTCGCCTCTATTTTTCCATCAATTATATTCGTAATAAATTCACCTTGTCTTACTAGGTGACAAATAGTTTTCCCCCTTCTGATTATAGTTAATAGTTTTAATAATATTTCTCTTTTTACCAACTGTGAACTACTTGATATAAAAACACAGTAACTTAGGTATGGGGTGACTGGATCTAGGTCTCCTTGCAGCAATGCTTCGAGATCAACGCGTGGGACTCATTCATAATACAGTGATATAATCAACGATTACGTTCGTAAAAAACAACTGTTGCAACTTCAGCACAACAGACAGACAATGAGTTATGTTTGAGAGACACGCATATAAGTGCAGTGGGTCAGCGAGCGAAGTCACGGATCAGTCGCCAGTCGGTCACGGTCTGCTCACTCAGACCAACCGTACCGACAGATAGTACATAAGTAAGCTTAGTACAAGATTTTCTTGCTCGAGGAGTCGCTTTCAAGGATGGAAACACTAGAAGATCGGAGTAAAATAGCTCTTCCCATTGTCGTGAAGCTCGAATTTGCCTGAATTCTTTAACTCGGGATTTGGCAGAACATTGTTAAAACAAATATCGATGTACAGGATTTGCAATTCTAAAACTAAATAATGGGGTCCATTTTACATTGACGATATTTATAAAGTCTATATCATGCGAAAACGACTCCTCGGATGCGAGAAAGCAACTCTTGTACTAAGGCTTACAATAGGTACCTACTAATGATGGCTCGGATGTTTAATTGGACGTATTAAACCGCGGCTGCTCGGAGACTCTGGAGCTCTGTATATATGCTTTCTGTATCTTTACCTCCGGATCAATAGGCGATGGTTAGGGCTTAGCTTCCTTTTCGGAGGGACCGAGTTAAATCCCGGCACGTGCGCTCGTGTGTGACGGCCGAGTGGCGCAGTGGGCAGCGACCCTGCTTTCTGAGTCCAAGGCCGTGGGTTCGATTCCCACAAGTGGAAAATGTTGGTGTGATGAACATGAATGTTTTTCAGTGTCTGGGTGTTTATCTGTATATTATAAGTATTTATGTGTATTATATTCATAAAAAAATATTCATCAGCTATCTCAGTACCCATAACACAAGCTACGCTTACTTTGGGGCTAGATGGCGATGTGTGTATTGTCGTAGTATATATATTATATATATATATATTATATATATATATATTATATAGTATATATATTACGTGCATCGAACTTTACGGAGTTATGGGCGTTTTTTATTTAAGTAAAGTAAAATGGGATGATAATGATGAATCTTCACTGGTCCGGTAGGCTTCAACCGGGGCTAGTTACCACCCTACCGAAAGAGATATCCCGCCTAGCGATAAGGCATTCCGCCGGTACGATGTCGCATAGGCCTCTGTCTGTTATAACTGCCATTCCTATAAAACTGAGACTGCTCAGTATTAGCGTGTTTGGGTACATGATACAGTTATCATTACTTACCAAGGCAAAACCTACTAAAAAAATATTTACCAAACATAATATGCGCAGTACGCTAACCAAATAAAAAAAATAAAATAGTTTATTTCGGTAACAAACAAAGTGGTATCAATATATCGCTGAAGCCTTCTTTTAAGAGTACTATTGCTACCCCTGTGTCAGAAGACTCCACTCTTCCATTACAATTAAAATAAACTTAACAAAATACATATTGTATGTACTTATGTATTTTATTCATAAAAATATTCATCCGTCATCTTAGTATCTATAACGGAAGCTACGCTCACTTTGGGACTGGATAGCGATATGTGTATGGTGGTAAAAAAAAAGAAAACTGCCAGACATGCAGGTTTACTAAAGATGTTTTCCTTTATCGTTAACGTAAGTGATATTTAATGGCTTGAAAACGCACATAGCATCGAAAAGTAAGTTTTGTGTCGGTGATCAAACTCCGGCCCTCAAAGGTGAGACCGAGGTCTTAACTACCACGCTATAACCGCTTAAACATACTTACAAATAAAAAAACGATAATGTCAAATTTAAGTGGATTAGCAAAGAAACATAACAATTGACCTACCAGCAAACCTACCTTGCAATGTACTCGTATGGAGAGACGGTACGGAAATGTAATTTGATAAGTTAGTTACGCAGTTTTCTAAGTTACGTAGTTTGGCTCATCACTGCGTAGACCTGATGCTTTGATATCTGCCACGTAGATCTAATGCCCTTCAAGATAAGGCTCATTTATTTAGTTATTGTTTATCGTAAGACAATTTGTTGAGCGTGCGGTCATTCTTACAGTTCACGACGCGACATGGCCTAGCATACATATAAAATAGTACTGTCGTTGCTTCTAGCGTATTATGATATCATATTTTAATAGTATTCATATAATGGTGCGAATTATGTTGTACGTAATCCCGCTACAAATGAAATCAATATTTTTGACCTACACGGTCAAAAGACATTTTTCTCCCTGAGAAAAAAAAAATCAACTTCTCCCACAGTTTTATTAGCTCTCCGAGCATTGATGCACAAGATTCTCAAGATTCTTCGGGACTTTCAGATTAAAACCACAGCGCCCAGGTAATTCGTTATAATATAGGAGTAGGTATTATTTGTTCATTATTTCGGAGAAATATCTGATACCTGTTAGGAGATGGCAGAAAGAGTGATGGTTGATGAGACACCCTCGGCGACCTGCTAAGCTTCTGGAGTGAGCCCTGCTGGCTGGATTGACCCAACGGGGAGCTGGTCCAGTGGCACAACTTACAACGGAAAGTTCCGGCCGAACAAGTACGGAGACAAGCCCAGGGGAAAAAGAAGAAGAGACATCATCATTACCGGATTAGCAGCCCACTACACTACACTCACTCTCTCTTTTAACTTAGTCGAAATACCACAAGAGGCTAGAAAAGAAGTAGAACGTTTTGTGACAGAGCTCGTCCAGCATGACAAGCATGAGCCAATTATGTCTTCGCGGAAAGGATAAAAATTTGTCTTCTCCCACAGCTTTATCAACTCTCAGAGAAATAATATACAAATAATATGTTATGTTCAATAATAAACGGTGGTAAACATCTTCTATTCCATGTTCCCGTACTTTAGCAAGTGGACACGCTAGTTGTATCCTATCCTATCCTTAGGTCCATCCTATAGTTAGGGGACATAATTGGTGGGTATAATTTTTGTCTCCTGCCCGCTGTAGCCCAGCTGAGAAGTACTCATCACCATGCTTATTTCTGCCGCTAAACAGCATTGTTGCAATGCTGTGTTCCTTTCTGAATGACTTGGTTCCGGTTTACGTTGTGGTGGTTACGGACACATGAGTCCTCTTTTCTATGTTTTTTCCTTTTACGCCATTGGTTGCCTGGAAGAGATCGCTATGTAGCGATAAGGCCACCAAATTGTACTCTCTTGATATGTATTTATATCTCTGTAACTACTTCTTTCTTTGGTTTACAATAAAAGTGTATTCATTCATTCTTTCATTCATGAGTCTACCCGGGTCGGTAATGGGTTGATGAGATAATGAAGATGATATATTTAAGTGTTATTTTCATTACAAGTACTATTTTTAACAAAGCTATTCCCTGCACGTAAAGCAGTAGCCATATAAATATTTTCATTCACATCGTGCACCGTTTAATGGCAGATTAAATCAGTTGTCAAAATAATGATTCACGTAATTCTCAACTTTATGTGTGTGTATAAGAGGAGACAATTGCTTGACACTTGGTGTGCCTCGTACGTGATTTCCGGTATACGAATGTAGGATTAAGATTACACAAAAATGTATTTAATTACTTCCCTATATGAAGTAAACTATACCTATTATATAATGGACCATCTAACTACATATTTGTCATTTTATTTATTTTTTGGGTTCTGAATTCCGAATCGCATAATGGAATAATGGAATCCTTTTAGGATGATTTTTTTGTCCGTCTATTCGGGTTCATCTTATCGCTGGAAGAATCAAGTTATACGTCAATAATTCGTAGTCGAAAATCAAAGTAGCTTCGTGAAATAAAAATAAAAGTAGTACTGAGTTAAAAGTAGTAGTAGAGCTGTGTTTGGTATGGAGCATCATACTGGAACGTTAAATCGCTTGGCGACGCGTTTCTATCGTTATCTACCCAGGGCCAATGAATGCCACCAGACCAGACCAGAGAAAATTCAGAAATAATAAATTTCTCAAAAATGGAATACACTGGGGATTGACCCCGAGACCTCCCACCTATGATACCATAGCGCTCATAACTGCGCCATCACACCGCGTTAAATTATTTAATAGCTGATGTGATCTCGCGTCCAATCGCACCATTTACAAACAGAGCTACAATCTCAAGAGGATCAAAGAGGATACGAACACTACGCTCTTAAATTACAAACTGCATCGTTGGTAACATAAACATCTCATCTAATGTTGTGTTTATATCCTCTCTGATCTCGTTATTGTTTGAAATAGTGCTTTTATCCTTAGAATGAAACAGAAAATACCGTATTTTTCTGTTCCGGTTTACTAACTAGGCCTTGACAACCATCTCTCCTAATGATAAGTATTATGCAGTCTTAGATGATACCGGACTAACCTGTAAAGGTTATGACAGCTATAAACCATGTAGTAATCGGTTTTTTAATGACAAGGTTGCCTGGAACCAAGCCGCACCGCTTTCAGCTCACACAAGATAGAACAAAGATCGTTAAATTGTAAAATGATGTTGGAAAAGAGCAACTTCTGAGTTTCTTGCCGGCTTCTTCTCGGTTAATATAACCTGCCTTACGAACCGGTGCTAGAGTCACTACAAACAGATATAATTGACGTTTCAAAAGTGCTTATATTAGGCCCATTTGAAATAAATGAATTTTGAATTTTTGAATTTCTATGCTGAATCTTACTGGAAAGCAAAATAGCTTCCTAATAATAGGTATGGTGGTAACTAGCTTAACCCTGCCAGGGATCGCACCTGGGGCTTCCCATTTATAACCCACAGCATTTACCATTGCGCCAGAGACGTGGACAAGAATAATGTCAAAAGTATACTTTTATTTCAGAAAGGCCACCCATGTCCAGAAACCCAAGAGCTGAGTCCAGGGCGCTTAGGCGGGCGGACGGTCGCGGAGTGCAAGTGCCCTCCTGGCACAGCCCAGCTGCCCCACACGAAAACGTGCCATAAGCTTTTCGAGCGGGGACCTTGCCGAGCTGGCGAGTACTTCGCACCGGTCGAAGAGTCCTTTAACATGCGAGGGTAGGTAAGCATCTAGAGACGAAGTTTGATATCACTATCACTCTCACTGGAGTCTTCTAATTAGCTAGATTCTAATTGCCTGGAGGATAGTACCATTGAGCAATTTTTCTCAAATTATATATATATATATATGAATAGGTACTTGTTGTTGCCCGCGGCTTCCACTTTTTCAACTACGATTTGTTAGTAGGCATAGTACTTATTGTTAGCTCTCGATAACTTCTACATTAAATTTCCGATTGGAATGAATTAAAAAGTGTTTGACTGCTATTAAGATACTCTTGATGATACAAATAAATAACACTTGGTACTATTGTCACCCATTTTTGTTTCTACCGGCGATCTAATAAAACTTTTTAACACGAAAGCTGCTATTACGACTTAACTATAATTGTTATATATATATGTATAAATGTATATACATATATATATATATATATATATATGGGTTACATTATTGCAATTTTCTTGAGGATCTCCTTTTTTTAAATAAATTATAGCCAATATTACTTAATATTACTTTTGGCGAAGAAATCCATCCATGGGTCCAGTACTTTCGGAGCCTATTGGGTACAGACAAACAAACAAACAAAATATTTGTATAGATATAGATAGAAACTCTATCCAACACCTGAGAAACATACCTTCTAAATTATTCTAAGTCGTTACAACATTAGATTATATTTATATAAGTCGGTTAAAAAGCTATTTTGCTATTTGGCCTATACCGAAATACATATGAATTTTATTAAATTTTATTTGTAGTTATATTTCATAATAATATGTTTCAATTTTCCAAAGAAGGTATTACAAAATGTCTCTATTTCTATGTGCTAAATATCGAAGTCTTGACTCATAGAATACCACGGTTTTACCATCAAAGCCGAAATACCTAGTAATGGTGTTAGCATGACTAATATTTTAACCTGCTTTGTATTCCAGTGAACGGCAAGGTATGTGCGTGAGGCCGCAGCAATGCGCGGACGAGTCCTTGCTCTACTGGCCGCCTGACGGTCGCTGCTACTACAGGCTGACTCAGGGTCCATGCTATCCTGGCACCATATTGGATTTGGGGGGTGACGGACTCGCTTATTGCACGGTTAGTGAATTTGCTATTGCTTGTTGATATTGTAAATTGGATTGTGTATTTTGTGGCTGTAATTTTTATTACTAAGTCTCCGCTACACATCCGTATGTCTGTCGGTCCGTCGGTCAGCAGGCTGTACTTTATAAGTTGGTCAGTTGAAATTCTCACAGATGAAGTATTTCAGTTGCCGCTAGAAAACAAAAAACAGGATAATGAAAACCAATTCTCGATTGCAATCTTATACTAAAGCTAAAGGTCTTCAGTTTTTCGCCCTTCCATTCGATTTGATATACGGAAACGATGTACGAAGTAACTAACAATTCAAATTCTTTCACTAGAAAGTCAGATACCAACTTTATGATACCTCAGACGCAGGGCAGCAGGGAGTGATTGAATTAATTTGTATTGTGGATGTAGGATTTGTTATTAATTAGGTAAGGTTAATAATTTTATTAATGAACTAACAAAAAATATACTTTTCTACGGAAATAATAATAACAAACTAAAATTTATTGTTAATATTATTACCAAAAAATATAAGCCGTCTAACTGTTCACTTATGGGCATGGTACCCAAAATGCTGGCGCTATTGCCCCTTTGTATAGCTAGACTTAGCCGTTGGGCTAAATAAGCGCCAGCTCTTGGGTCACTAGACGTAAGGACCAATTTTGGGAAGCTCATGAAAATAATTTATAAGTTGCGTAAATAAAACAATTTGTATACCACCAGCTCTCTCACGTTCCAGTGCTTACCAGATAGTCCTCACTATTGGGAAGTAGACGGCAGCTGCTACGCTCACTACTCTCGAGGACCGTGTGAACGCGGACAGTTGTTCTTGCCCGGGGCCCGCTGCGGCTGTGAACCCCAACTGCCACAGTACCATAACGACACTTCTGGGTGCTATGAACTTGGTAATGTATAATTATTTACCATCTTCAATCATGCACATATAATTTCTCCCCCGGATTAGGACAAGACTTTATTTTCTCCCACAGCTTTATCAACTCTCCGAGTAATGGCGTACAAGGGGGAATAGTATCCAAGTTATAAACCTGTTGCTATACTTTCGCAGGTAGTCACGTAAATTTTATCCCTTGTTAGGGGATAAAATTTATCCCTTGTAAGAGGGTAAAATTTATCAGAAATTGTACCCGGATTCAGCTTTTTTGGGTTGGACACCCAGCGTCAAGACAAACAGTCTCAACAAATTTGACGTTTCAAACGTGCCTAAAAGCAAGACCTACTTGAAGTAAAGGGTTTTTGCATTTATATTTGTAAAACGTGAAATAAATAATTTTTTAATAGTAAACTTTGCGAGCTTAGAACTTGGTTCTCAATGATATTGATACACACGTTATATTACCCACTATTTGTGACACATTAGGTACCGCATAAGACTCCCTTTAAATACAGAATCAATTTACTCGAGAAAACTTTTTGAACCAAATTTTTAACGTTCCAGATTCACTTGGCCCCTGCGCCAAAGGTCACGTATTCGGGATAACCGAAGTGTCAGGCAACGGGTCACGCGCTGAGTGCAAATGCAAGAACTTCCACGCACGCGCACCAGACGGGGCTTGCTACAGGCTCTATACGAGAGGGCCTTGTGGGCAGGATGAAATGATTTCAAGAGGTGGACGATGTGTCAAGGTAAGAACTTGAAAAGATTAATCTACATACTCATAATATTGACCTCCTCTGTGCAGCGCCTTTAACTTTCATTGTTGGAGAGATTTAGTGATTGTCCTCCTTCTTCCCTCTAGGAACTTTAGGATCGTTTAAGAACTTCACTATTTCAGTTTTACGCCACTGCTCTTTCTCTTTGGTCTGCTCACGGAGCACTGACCTCTATTATCACCTCGAAGGACTATAATATTATCCTCAGATGAACTAACTATAGAATATCTGTGAAATTACCACTAAACTGGCTATCATATAAATGACAGATTAAATCTTGTACTTACCTAAGATGATATAAATCTCTAAATTAAACTGAAATGATGAAGTCCAAGAATTGTTCGACCCTTTTCTTTAGAAATCACTGTGAAAAGGAGAACACTATTTTGGACCTGTCAATTCAGTAAATCTTTGTACAATAGAATTTTATTCATTGTTCTTAGTCTTATACCCATTTGGCATACGATTAAGTCTGGGACAATTATTGCAGATTGTTTAGTAAAGCTAATTTTAGTTCCTTGAAACCTTGTATTCCAGTTTCTTAACTAACAACGCCAAAAAAGCGTCAATCAATTGGAGGTAAGAAGCAAATGTGACAACACCCTGTCCAATGATAACAAAAGAGATAAGTGTTATCTACACTGTCCTCTATTATACTAAAGTATAATACTAGTAACCACTTATTATTCTCGAGTATAATTAGTGGTTACCTATAAGATAAATGAGATGTCACCTATCAGTTCTTCTTCTAGGACCGCCAGGCCGGCCCTCAAAGACATTACATGAATTTTAAAATAAAACCTCTGAAGACTTTTGTACAGTATTCCATTTACGAAATCTACATGATATCCTCATTTCCACAAGCACTTAATACCAGTATTTTCATTTCCAGGTACCTTGCGGAAGGGGTCGCTTGTACGTTCCAGAGAGGCGACGATGCTATCGACCTGGTGCAGCTGAACCTTGCCGAGTTGGGGAGCATCTGGCTTTTGACTTCGATGCGAGACCAGCGTTGGATGGACTTAGCCATAACGGAGTTTGTGTTTGTGAGAACCAACACTGTGCTAGGAAAGAGGTAATTGTCTCCAGCTAAGCAAAAAAATTGTAAGAAACTTTAATTTTATGTTTGTAAGATGTCTTTTGAAGGTCCTGAAGGTTGCCTGGGTATGGCAAGCCTTTTCTTAAGGTCGTCCGATCTAGGTGAGTACTGGGTTTCGACCGCAGCATCAAGCTAAGGTTCAGCCCTTATAATCGAGGTCAAGTATTTCTTCTTCCAGATTTTTTTTATGTTAATTTAAAACATTTAGTAAATTTTATTGCTCTATATTTAAGAGTTTCGGGCTGTTTGAACAATTGTTTATTTATTGATTTTATTAATTCCTCAGCTTAATATTATTTTATTATATTTTCATAACGCTAATGACCTTGAATTAATGAATTAATGTTATTGTATCCTCAGTGGCGTGCATAGGGTTTTCGGTCAGGGTATGCATAAAAAAAAATAGGTACTGAACATGCTATTTTGAAGTTACTGTAAAATTTTATTTGTGAGTAGGTACCTAACCTAACATTGTTTGTGATACCCATGTAGATCTTCTCATCATCTCCTATTTCCAGTAGGTATAGTAAGCTCTGAGACGACCGACTAGCGAGTTTTTAAAATTGTCTGCCATTGCGGCAATTACATTAAATAATGTTTTTTAGTGTAAACAATAAACAAACATAGGTATTATTATAAATAAGTAATGAAACAAAACATTGATCACTGCTATTCGCCTGTTTCTGTAAGTCAGTCAGAGCTCTTTTTACGTGCCGCTCCTTGTAGGTGCATTCCTTCCTTTACGAATAATCTCAATTAAACGTTAGTTAAGAATTAGCTCTAAACTTACCTACATTTTCCAAGCACACTGAACCATCAGATCACACGCCGAATATAAGAACTTTCTTACACTAAGAATATTCCTCACAATAATTTACAAACAGTACACTGTCATGTTAACAATAATAATTGTAACTATTTACAAACAACCGTACAGCAAACGAAAAAAACAGTAATTACCTAATTCTAATTCGGTGAATATAAGTTGTTATGACAGAAGGTAAAAGGTAAACAATAATGGCGCTGAGCGATCGCCAGCGATAATGAGAATATCATAGTCAAAATATGTCCGTAATATTTTCTTAGTACACAAATGCTATTAAAAGTTGTCATTTGAAGAATATTACTTCATCAGTTACCAATGGCACCTGGTATACGTTAATAATTTATTTAACATAATTCGGCAACTTTTAATTTGGTTATTTTAATATACTTTTTGAACAAATTAGGTACTTATAAATTTCTAAAGATCTTGAATGTAATAAAATTCATTGATAAATTTTTTAACTACAAAAAAGAATTATTGCCGTTTAAAACAATAACAAACAAAGCAAATTACTTGTGCTTATAAAAAAACAAAGCATACATTTGGATTTCAAATTTCCGTAAGCAGTGCTTTTAAGATTTGCACACAAGCGAAACCCCTATACTGGAAACCTGGAAAACTCGCACACATAGAAAGAGCCAAATATTGTGTAAGCACGCACGCGATTATATCACTACACACCAGATCTTCCTTGTGTGCTGGTGCACACAAGTAACGACAGATGCATTCAATCGCCGTGCTTCTATGGAGACCGCGGCGGCGCGGCGCATTAATTCGAGCGACGAATAAACGATTTGCCCGGCAATGGATACTTAATCGTGAAAACCCCAGCTAATTTTATGAGATTTAAATTATATTTAAAGCGTTACTTTTTATTTAGGGATACTGTTTACAACTCAAAATTAAAATATAGTCGAAATATTATGCAGTTTGTCTATTTTAGTTCTAAACCATGACACGGGACTTGTCCATTGATTTACATAGAAGTTCGGCCGGTTTTAACTAGATGGCGCTTTTATAGTTTTCTATAAATTGTTTAATTTTTTTTCAATTTTTCAATTTTAAGTCGTCCTTATGGTCTGAGAGGCCCTGAGGTCAGGGTATGTACTGCTTATTTGCATCTATGAGATGCACGCCACTGTGTATCCTTATATATTATCTACGTACTTAAATATGAAGATCTGTTCTTTTTAGGTGAGAAATAATAAGCAGTTTCCTGTTTAGTTTATCAGAAATCTTTAAATCACTTTCAGATGTCATCATGTACGTCTCGAAAAGGAACAGCCATATTCAGCGGAGCCTGCCATATCCTCTACACACAGGGCCCGTGTTCCAGTGGCTCCTGGCTTACTAGAGATAGTAATGGACAGATAAAATGCCAGTGTAGACCTGGCTTTAATTGTACTAAACAAATCACGAATAGTTGACGGTAATTTACCTTCCATTATATTAAGATTAAAGCTAGAGAAAAATTGGTCTCAAGGTGGGAGAATTGGTGTGTAACCTTGTCCCGTGTTTCCAATGTTAGTTGACATCAGACATAGCTGTAATTTTTCAATAGACTATTTGTCTATGACGTGCTACGTGTAAGTTCTAAGGAATAACTGGTCACACGAGTAGCATAATCTACGAACATCCCCTCCACCCTCCCATGTCGATCTGGACATTATTTGTTACGGGTACTAATCAGCACTAGTGAGTGGGTTATAAGATGACTACATAAATACTTATACAAAATGTTACACCCTGACTCTGAAAAACATTCATGTTCATATCACAAATATTTTCCAGTTGTGGTAATCGAACCCACAGCTTTGGACTCAGAAAGCAGGGTCGCTTGACGCTGCACCAATTTGCGTGTGATTGCGTTTCATACGATAAGTGTGTTTCTATTGCATATTTTTACATGTAAAAACCAGAATGCTTTGGATACATAGTATACGTGGGATTAGTTTGTCTCTAGAATAATAATATAATGTGTCCTCAAAGCCCCATGAAAGGTCCATGTATTTAAAAAAGCAAATTTGCCCTGAAGATTTTTATGTAAATGTGTGTCATCTACATAGATGCCTAGCTTTTGCCCGCGGCTTCGTTCAAGTTAAGTTCAATTTTTGATTTGGTAAATTTTAACTACAAAGGTTTAAAAAAATGTCTCGCTGCAATTAGAAAAATATGAACGTAAATTACTTAGAAAATCAGAAAATTCCATTCCCCATTTGATGGAGATGGCATTTTTAAAATTTGTGAAACACCTATTTCTTTATTTTTAATCGAAAACCTAAAATCAAAGTTTCATCAATGTAACTTAAAAATTAATTTTATATAAACTTTCATCCCCCATTTAAACCTCTTAGGGTTGGAATTTTCAAAAATCTTTTCTTAGCGGATGCCTACTTTGTAATAACTATGTGTGTGCAAAATATCAGCCCGATCCGTCAAGTGGTTAGAGCTGTGCGTTGATAGATCATTCAGTCAGTCAGCCACCTTTGCCTTTTATATATATAGATGCATCTACATCTGTCTAAAGAGCACTAATGATGAAGTTTCTATGGTTCTCGTTAGTCTAATCTAGTTACGAGTAGTATTGGGCAAAGTTTAGAAGATTGTCGAATGTTTAAAAAACTCTATCAAAGGTGTTTAAAAGCGCAACTGTGCACGAACGTTGTTTATGTAAAAAATTTGCTAGACGACGCGATGCGTTTAAACTTGTTTAAAGAGCACAAACATTGAATTGTCGATGGTGCTATAACTCTGATCCAGAACAAAGTCAATTAATTTATGAGGCATTAGACGATTATCGAAAGTTATAGTGATAGTAGGGCCGAGTTCGAATCTCGGCACGCACCTCTAACTTTTCTAAGTTACGCGTGTTTTTACAAGCAATTAAAATAGCACTTGCTTAAACGGTGAAGGAAAACATCGTGAGGAAACCTACAGAGTTCTACATAATGTTCTCAAAGGTGTGTGGAGTCCACCAATCCGCACTGGGCCATCGCGGTGGAATACATTGTGGCAGGTGACCACGTGCCCTGTGGGCCAGTGGGTTGGTAATGGGTTGATATGATGATAAGACGATTACCGAAAATCATAATATTCGGGATTACTTCAATAATAATTAATTATTGATGGGCATAGCCGAATCTCTTAGGGTGTTTGTACCAAGATAGTATTTATTTTGTACATAGTGAGATATAAAATATTGATAGATTTATTTTAAGATAAATAATAATTTAATTAAAATATGTTCTTGATACCCTGATCTCTTTATATGAAGTATTGTGGTTATCTAACTGTATAGGTTATGTGTAAATTACAAAATAAAACTTACCAAAAGTAATGTCATTTATTTTTCCTTTATTATTTTCTTCTTACATAATACGATTTGTCCTACACTTAATATGGTACAAAAATAGTCAAATAATACAAACTAAATACGTGATGTTGGGCTTAAACATAATAATTATAATTCAGTCATGTTTTCTTTCTCCTCATTTTTCTTTTAGCTTCGTCTGTGATTTTCCTGAAAGTAAAAAAAAAATAAAAAAAAAATAGAATAGGTTAGGTTAGGTTAGCTTATTTTAGCGTTTTTATCTTTTAGCTAAGTTAATAAAGGTCGTTGTAAATTAAGCGAGTAGATAAGTCAGTAAAACTAATTAAATTAATCCATCCTAGCATTTGTGTGACAATAGGAAAATTAAACGTTCTTCCTGTAGAAAATGTTCGCTTTTCAGTTCCAATTTTCTGAATTTATTTAGGTAGCTTCAATGGAAGAGTATAAATAAAATAGGTACTGCTTTTGACACATGACTGCAATCATATTAAGATCATTAAAGATAAATAAAGATAACCAAGTCATCTACATCGTAAACTTTCTGGAAGACTGAGAAGGATGACCAGCGAAATGGTTGTGTATGATCCAGGTCATAATTTAATTCGAAATTGCCTACTTGCCTACTGAATGTACCGTACCGTACTTAAACGTCTTTAGATTACATTGACACATAGAAGTTTGTGTCAAACGTCTTTAGTTTATATTGGCACATAGAAGTTTGTGTCAAACGGCTTTAGATTATATTGGCACATAGAAATTTGTGTCAAACGTCTTGAGATCATATTGGCACAAAGAAGTTTGTGTCAAACGTCTTTAGATTATATTGGCATATAGAAGTTTGTGTTAAACGTCTTTAGATTGTATTGGCATATTAAAGTTTGTGTGAAACGGATTTAGATTATATTGGCACATAGAAGTTTGTGTGAAACGGATTTAGATTATATTGGCACATAGAAGTTTGACATCATGACATCATGACAGGACGCCCACCACTGCTGGACTTAGGTATTTTCTAGGGATTTCCACACGTTACGGTTTTATGCCGCTTGCATTCCCGCAACACGTTTTTTGACGTATATGCGTTTCCATGCCTTGTGGTGACGGCAGATCAGGATAAAGTTGTCTTACGAGGGGACTGAGGAATATGACGGAAAACGGACAGCAGTGTCCCCTGTGCTACTACTATGTGTAAACAACGTTTATATAACGTGTAAATATAAACGAAATGATACTTCACAGGCTTTAGACGTACATTTTGTACGGTCTCTGCGACTTATCAGTGAAACCGAAAACCTTATATTTTTCAGTAAAGAACTGCCATAGTTTTTACTGAAATAAATTAGATACAGCCCAAACATCACATGCAAAATTAAAATCATGTGACTCCTGTCACTTTATTAGGTACGCGTTGCGGAGCGTAGGTACTATGCGCGTGTCGGTCTTTTATCTTCAATAGGGTTGTTTTGAATTAGTTTTTTGAAAAATAAATGTTTCTTTTGATTTTATATTTTTACAGGATGATTCCTTATGAATTTATAAGGATGCATAAGGATGATATACTTATGCATCCTTCAAAATTATTTATTCGTAACGTAATTCGGTTACATGTTGTATACTGTGACCACCAACCCCACCTGTCAAGCGTGGTGATTATGGGCAAACCCTTCCTTGCGAGAGGTGTTTAGTCCAGCAGTAGACTGTTATAGGCTATTGATGAACCACCTTTGAGGTCGCCACTCCAGCTCCGTGGGACCCCAATGTCCCTAGATCATCCGAGCTATATTTATTTCCTTATCCTAAGGTTGCCTGGAAGAGATCGCTACAAAGCGATAAGGCCGCCTTTTGTATACTTCTTCTGTCTGTGTTTTCTTTTATTCTTTTTTTGTATTTTTATTTGTGTGCAAATAAAGAGTATAAATAAAATAAATAAATAAGGACAATACTTACCAAAATATATCCTATACACTTGGTTGAATGGCATTTCGATTGCTACTGTGGCCAAAATTGATATTAGAAACACTGCCGCCATTTCTGGGACGTGGAACTGAAATTAAATAACATAAGTAATTTTAAAAAGGATCCTCGTTCATCATCTTTCATCATCCACGTTTACATTTCCCACTGCTCAGAACAAGACACTTCTATCTTACAAGAGGATCTATTGTTATAAATAAACTAGCGGACCCCAGCGCCATCTGTCGGGCGCCAGCTATCAGATGTGAATCTAAACCATCCAGGGCGCCACCCAAATGAATACCTAAAAACTCACTCAAATCGGTCTAGCTGTTCAGGAGAAGTTCAGTGACATATACACGCACACAAGAAATTATAAATTTTATTTTAAATTTTTAATTGTTAAAATTTCTCACTATTTGCTCGTTGTGTAATTTTACCTGTATAATTGGGGGAGGCTGACTACTGAAACACAGTTTATACTAGTTCAGTAGTCAATTGACAATTGGATTGTTTTACAATTACACATAGGTATTTTGCAATGTATACCTATATAATATATATATTGATATATATATATATATAAAGATAAATAAATAAATAAAAAAATTTATTTGCAAGAAGTATTCTAAAATGTGGGTACATTGTTTACGCGTTCAAAGAGGTTTCGTGAAATGAAAATGATTTGATCTGTTAAGCCCTCAATTCCATATTGTAGCAGCGGGGTGGGTCAATGGTCTAATTCCGTATCTCGTTTAAAGAAGTACGTGTCCCGCGAGTTATTAGGCGGAGTATGATGATGTTTAGTAATAACCTGGGACCTGAGCATTACGGGAAACCAAACGAAAAGGAAAGTCCCGACCTGTCCTGGTTAATAGGTCAATTTAGTTTTCTTACTACAAGTTTGCCCTAGACTGCAACTCACCAGCTGGTAAGAAATGATGCAGCGTAAGATGCTGGCAGGCTAACCTGTTAGGGGTATGGCAGTTATATTAAACCCATATTCCCGATCGGTTTCTACGCTAAATGTTACCCGAACGCCAAATCGCTTTGTGGCACATCTTTGTCGGTATGGTGGTTACCAAAGCCTTCCGCTAGGCCAGATCAGAGAAAATTCAGAAATGATTAATTTGCAAATTGCTTCCGCCGGGGATGTACCCGGGAAATCTCACTTAAAACCACTTGCTCACCTCTGCGCCATGAGTTAGGTCGTCAAAGGTATGCTTTTATATTGTGAAAATCAAGCTTAATTTGCTATACTCCGCGAACAGCATGACTGACTTTACAATGAATAATTGTTAAGTGACAATTATTCATTGTAAAGTCCACATCTCCTGAGGATGCTCCGGTTTCGGAGCGAAACGTGCGTGGAGGGTACATGGCCGATGATACACCAGATTCAACAGATTCTTCTGCTGTTCGCGGAGTATAGCAAATTAAGCTTGATTTTCATATTATATTATGGAGGTATGCTTTTGTTTAATTTATACATGCATGTCGGCTGTAACCACTATTACAAGTATCATTTAGTGAAAAGGGAGATTTTTAAGATTTTGTCCACTTATCCAAAGTGTGAACGTTTTCTTAAGTGGGCCTTGAGTCGTAATTCAATTATATGTTTTTTTTACAAAAATGCTCTTGTCCTCGTTCAAGTTAAACTTCGATCATTATTGATCGAAGGTTAAAATATTTATAGAGGCCGGTTAAAAAAGGTTTTAGTTGGTATATCTGCATTGTTAACTTCCGCACTTCGAAGATTAGGTACCTACTTTAAATTTTGTATAGAAGCTGGCGTTAATTTGCAGAAATCCATGATATATTATGAAAATTAAGCTTAATTTGCTATACCCCGCGAAAAGCAGGAGAATCTGTATGGTGTAATTTATAAATTAATATATTACACTTCTTCTGAGTAATATCAATTTTGCATGTCGTAGGTTAAATGCAAGGCGTAAACCTCCCTTTGCGTGGGCTAGATGGAAGACAAGGTATTCGGCAAATAACTTTTTTTCTCGTGCGTTCAATGCTTTCAACAGCAAATATTGTGAGACTGCGACATTTTTCATGTCGAAATTGGCACTTTTAGGAAATTTATTATGGCAAAATAAGTATTATAAGCTTTAAAGTTTTTGTTTTCCTTTTTTGTTTTGATTTAATTAAGTTGTGGAAACTTCATTGGTTTATGTGATATAAAAATATTACTGTTTGTTTCCCTTGAAAAGCTAAAATATAAATAAATTTCTACAATCCTTATACTCTACACCAAACAGATCTTCGGCTACTGCTGTACCCTCTGCGCACGTTTCGCTCCGAAACCGGAGTAACAGGAGGTTTTACAAAGAATAATTGTTAAGTCTTAACAATTATTCATTGTAAAGTCAACATCTCTTGAGGATAGCAAATTAAGCTTAATTTTCATAATGCGTACTTTAAACCGTAGTCGGTTGATGTGTATAGTGTATCTAATCTTTAATGCTGCCCAAGCTGCCTTGGATCAGCGTATCCTTGGTGAAAGAGGAGACCTGTGTCTCGCAAGCTAATAGTTTGCAGATGATTATATTTATAAAACTGTCTAATAGTTTTATGTACAATATCCTCAGAAAAACTCGCCAGATACATCCTACTATCTTAATAATATAATATTGTGCGAAAGTTGGTATGTTTGGTTGGGTGGATGTTTGTAACTCTTTCACGCAGAAACTACTGAACCAATTTGTATGAATTTTGGATTGGAGATAGTTTATACCCTAGAATTACACATGGGCTTATTATCCCGAGAAAATGTACGGTTCCCGCAGGATTCATGAAAAACCAAAAACCGCTTACAAAGCCGCGGGCAACGGCTTTTATTATTATAAATATACTATTGGTTGTGTTTTCATTTAGTTCTATTGCCCTCAAATATGGATTAAATATAAGATGCATTCTTCAGAAAAACGTGGAAGATTTCAAAACTCTTTGAGTGTCATATTAAACGGAGGTAAACTCTGTTCCGTGTTGCTATACTTTGGCAGGGAAACAAGTAAATTTAATCCCTCGTTAGTGGATATAGAGATTAAAAAAAAGTCTCTTGTCTATGCTAGCTTTACGATAGGATAGGTAGGTAAGTAGGATAGTAGGATGTATTTGGCGAATTCGATAATGCCGCCTAATTATATACAGTTTTCCTCTTCGTCAAATTTTATTTATCTTTGGTGTAGTGTAATTGACATTCATTCTTTCGTCAGCTCATTCATTCTTCTTTCAAAAAAGAAGTTAAAACTTACCAGTAACAGTGGCGTGTAGTGTTCCGAATGTCTCTGCACGCCCACGTTGTAGAAGAAGATGGGGAACTGGGTGAGGTACACGCCGTACGCGATCTTGTTGAAGAACTTGAACATCAACGACTCAACAAACCACGTGCCTATACCTGACAACACAATTAATTTTCTTAGGATCAAAAATACTTTTATGCTAATGCAGACTGTTTGGAAAATAGTCGTCATCATAATCGGGTTAAGGCCGTAGTCCACCACGCTGGCCCAGTGTTGATTGGTGTACTCCACATACCTTTGAGAACATTATGTAGAACTCTCTGGTATGCAGGTTTCCTCACGGCGATTTCCTTCAACTTTGAAGCAAGTGATATTTTATTTACTTAATACGCACATAGAAAAGTTAGAGGTGTGTGCTCGGTGCTGGGATTCGAACTCGGCCCCCCGAAAGTGAAGTCGAGCTCCTGCTTAATGCGCTATCACGACTTCCGCCGGGGAGGTACTTAAATAACTCCAAATCGTAAATTTGAGGGAGCACTGGAGATTGTGTTATAATTTGAAAGTGACCGTTTAAGCTCTGGTATAATTATACCAGGCTTCGAGGTACGGATGAAATTTGTGTCTACACCTTGAGGCCAGTGGCGTGCACAGGGTTTTTGACCAGGGTATGCATAAAGCAGGTACATGGCATAAAATGTGAAAATTGCCCTCTAACAAGAGTTATATATAAAATAATTTGGTTATGCAGTGCTTTTGTGCATGTATGAAGTGCACGCCACTGCTTGAGGCCATAGAAGGGGTATAGTCATATTAATGTATGAAAAACTCGACATATTATATACACGGTCACATTCATGTACACTTATGTCTATAAATTGTATATATAAATATATACTAGCTGACCCGTGCAACTTCGTTGCACCAAATCGGTTATTACCGGAATACACAAATAAAATTACATTTTCTAAAAATGAATCCTAGCTAGGTCGATTTATCGCCCCCGAAACCCCCTGTATACTAAATTTCATGAAAATCGCTGGAGCCGAGTCCGAGATTCCAATTAAATATATACAAGAATTGCTCGTTTAAAGATATAAGATATATATATATATTATGCATATATTATACGTATTTATTATGTTCTCCTCCTAAAGTTTTTGGCAACTCGTTTTTCTCGCACGTCCGTAGGTTGGCTGGTAGAAAATGCTTTAGCATTAAGTCCGCCTTTGGTAGAAATTTATTGCACAACCAAAAAAAAAAAGTTTTTTGGTTGTGCACTAAATTTCCGCCGGAAAGCCGCAGGATCAAATACTGCCGGTTCTGAATTTTTTAATTGCATTTTAATTTATAAATTTACTATTTTCCGCAAGACAAACAATTAAAAAAATATTATTAATTCAATATTTTACTGATATAATAACATAGCAAATATTCTTTGACGGCCGAATCGCGCAGTGGGCAGCGACCCTGCTTTCTGAGTCCAAGGCAGTGGGTTCGATTCCCACAACTGGAAAATGTTTGTGATATGAACATGATTGTTTTTCAGTGTCTGGGTGTTTATATGTATATTATAAAGTATTATATTCATAAAAATATTCATCAGCTATCTTAGTACCAATAACACAAGCTACGCTTACTTTGGGGCTAGATGGCGATGTGTGTATTGTCGTAGTATATTTATTATTTATTTATTATTCTTACCAGCATAATCATTACAAATGCACCAATGGGCGATGCACATGAACAAGCCCCACAGTATCGGCGTGAAGGCGGCGAACATAGCCGCGTCAAAATGCTCGTATTGGTAGCCCTCGAGGCCCTGCTGGTACGGGCTGACGATCGTGAACGCACCCAACGCGAAGCATACTGCCCAGACTAGTCTCACTTGGGTCTGGAAATGTAAGAGTAGTGTTACTATAGATTTCCAGTTACGACCATCTTATAGATTTCACAGTAAAACTCTGGGTTTTATAGAGAATTTCTGGATACAAAGTGACAATAACTACTTGACAACATGAAATAGATTTTGAACCACTAAAATTGGTCGTTTTTAATTATATTATACAATTTTTAATCCACTCATGTAGTCAGTCGCAAAGCGTCATATTTTCTTTAAGCGAATAATTGAGTGTAACAATTTTCGGCAACACCCGGCAATCCACAGGAAATATTCAAGAATAAATTATACGACTGAATAGGCTGTACAGTCTATGATCTTTGCCTGTCCGAACAGCGACACAGAGGGCATATCTAAAAATACAACAACAGCCTTTTCCTTCAGGCTTTACACAGATTAGCCATATACATGGTGAGTAAATAACAAGGCCTGTTAAAAGAACCTCAAATAAATATATGAAATGAAACACTAACAAGGCAGTTAATGAATAAATAGGTAAATAATGGTAAATTCAATAGGATATTATTTAAAAATTAAACCACTCTAATATACTCACGTTACTGAGATTAATGCGGGATTGTTTGGATTTAATGAAATATGCCATAATAACACCGATTAAATATATTGTGGCGCGATGCGTCGGCAGAATGTATGAATACCTCGCTGCGTCCAGTAGTTTCTGAACTCTGAAAATTAAAAAATACAAATATTATTTGTGACCTGAACTTGCACATGAAGGGTTCCTGCGTTATTAAAGAGAAGCCAAAACGCTAAAGCAATATTACAGTGTTGTCGAGGTCCGAAAGTGAGACAATTGCTTGAAGAGTATAGATTCAACCGCGCGACCAATGAGTATTCAATCGTAACGTTACCAAGCGGCAGTTCTTTTAAAGAAGATCAGAAATTAAAAGCAATCCTGGCAATTAAAAAAAACGTAGACTATAAAAACATACTAATATTCATACAACACTGTTGTCGCGCTATATGTTCGAAATTTAACCGAGAGAACATTAATGGATTTTCTTATTAATTTTCTAGAGAAAAAAAAAAATAATTTCAACAAAAATAATGTTACATTTGTTTTTGTTGAAATTAAAGTTTTTTTAGTTCATTTAGTTCATAAATGTGATATTTTGCATATTGTTTTTTCTAATGTTATTTGAATACTTGAGAAAAACGTGTTTACCCATGGGAAAATGGGACCCATTTTTTTAACTTTTGTTTATTTTGTTATTTGTTGAAGTATGAAGGGACGGACTGCCGTGTGGTGGTGGCCGTTGAGAATACAGTTGTCTCGTGGGTCACGTATGAGGCGACTACGGGAATATAACGGAGAGCGGGCAGCAGTGTCCTCTGTGCTACTACTACCAGCGTGGTGATCGTAGGAAAATCCTGTAGTTTAGTCTTTCGGTTATTATTAGGTTTTCGGTTTACCAGATAACTCTCAGAAACAGTACCTCTAAAGCATGTGAAGTATTATTTCGGTTTTCATTTACACGTTGTATATAAAAACATAGTTTCAAATTTAAACCGATCAGGAACTCATACATACTCGTAGATACAAAAGTACCAACCAAAAATACCTTCACTAACTTTGTCACAGTTGGTCAAAGTCGGATTCATATTGCTATTTAACATTTTCATTATAATACCTACGTATTGCGGTATAACCCAAAAGTTACTCAGTAAATACTATGTTTAAGGTATAACCACAAGATAGATAAATAATACAAGCAACGCCACTGTTTATTTTATTCTACTAGCACGTTGTGTTAACAAACTAATCCTCATGACTCAAATATTAGTTTTTTGTACAAATATAATAAATAATTGGACCCGGACGCTCTCGGTCAACAATATGGTATTTAACTCTTAACTCTTATTAAAATATTAGTAATAATTTGTGTTCACTCTCGATAATAGGTATAAAAAGATATACTTCAAGTATCGCAAAAACGAAATTCATAATTGTTATAAAAACAGAGTTCGATATTTTTGAGGGCGTAAATACCCGCAAAACGGAAATGAGTATAGAGTTAAGTGAAAACCACAGAATTAAGAACATATAGAACATTCATTCAGCCATTATAACATTATTACATGCAGTGCATTTTGTACAAAAACAGTAAAAACGCCCCGCGCACATCTCACTTCACACCCGTGGAAAGTTGCTAGCTCTCAAACTTTTTTTTTAATTTTCCCCATTTCATGGTAAACGTTTAGAACATTAGAGGTTAAAATAATACTGTCTACTGATAAAATGAAGTGACTAACTGCCTGTTCGAGAAGTACTACTAAGTGGATTGGTTTTTGGTTCTTCAATGTTAGTCGTGTCCGTATACACGTATCTATATTCTTAATTCTGTGGTGCAGGACACACAGAAGGCGTCTACACTGCGTCTGCGATGGCGGCAGAAAAGTTGATCAGTAAGAAACCACTAGCAATGAAAGCGTTTATTCGTCATAATTTTATATTTAAAAACAAGCAAACTATTTATGGGATAAATCTTTATATATATAATTTAACTGTACGTGTGTATGTCTCTGAACTCTTCCTAAAAAGCTGGACCGATTTGCATGATTTTTTTTTGTGCGTTTGGGTGGCACCCTGGATGGTTTAGGTCACAAATCAGCCCGACAGATGGCGCTGGGGTTCGCTAGTATTATGATTGAATGAATGAATGAATACACTTTTATTTTAAACCAAATAAAAACACAGTAAAATTATAAATAAAAATTTAACAGAAAGTATACAATATGGCGGCCTTATCGCTACATAGCGATCTCTTCCAGGCAACCAAAGGCGTTAAACACAGCTCAAGAAGAGAGAGGTGGTGCATATAAATGAACATATATATTTGCATATATACCTACATATAGATATATAATAATATAACGTTTATTATTCTGATTCATTTGTTTCTTTTTAGTAAAAAGATTCTTCTAGACTTAGCATGATACGTCTATAAATTCCAAATCAAAGATTCACCATTATACACCCTTTACCGGGTCCACCTACAGGGATCAAAAAGTCAATTATTCCGTTCCGTTGTCCACTACGCTGGCCTAGTGCGGTTTGGTAGAATTCCCACGCTTTTGAAAACGTTATGAAGAGCTTCCCGGCATGCAGGTTCTCACACTATATTTACCTTCACCTGTAATTCGCATAACTCTGAAAAGTTAAAGCTCGATAGATCTCAACTGTAGTCGTTTTTGAACGTATCTATTGTTTTTAGAATGTTAAGCTTACTTTGTTTTGTTTGATAAAATGATAACAAAGAGGATAAAGCGAGCGCTAAATAGCGGCGTCAAACTTGCGTCATAAGCGGTGTGAAAGGTTGCCCCCCAGCGATAGACCAATCACAAGAAGCGTACATTCGAGCAAGAGTAGTACTAAAGTTTCAGTGACAGATCTCGTCCGGGGAAGTTTTACCACTATTTCTGACGCGAAGCAGTATTGCTGTCTTCCGGTTTGAAGGGCGTGGTTGCCGGTGTAATTACGGGCCCATGAGGCTCAATACATTAAATTGATGTAAACAGGGTAGCAGGAAGAGTTCATTGCATGTCCTGGGAAGTGTTGCTCTGTGTATTCACGAGTGTTTGCATCAATCATAACAAATTTAAAAACAGAACATAAGAAGAACGGGTTAGAGAATGTCTCGTGGTTGTTTGCACGCAGGACGCAAACTTATACGCCGCCAAGCACGCAGAAACAAAGACGAAGTGACGCTCGCTTTATTCTCTTTATTATCGTTTTATAAAACAAAACAAATAGGAATTATTTTGATTTGTGTATTATTTTTACGGACTGAACATTCCGACCGATTACATTGTTTGTATAGTATGTTGTGATTTAGGATTTAGTGAATTAATTATATGATATTTGCCGGACATGTTGGCAGAGACCAGCGACACGTGAGACAATATTTGTTGTAGCATCTGTGATGTTACCATTTATTTATTAAAGCTTTATAATGGTCCTGTTTACAGAACTGATTTTGGTCGGTTCTCATATTATAAAGGTAATTTTTGAAGTTAATGTCTCATGAAGTTTTCATAAAGAGGAGAATACAAACACTAAGTACGTGGTGTAGAGTAATTGCGTCATAAAATTGTATTTATCGACTTAAGCAAAATTACCACTCGAATATGGATTGTTTCCTTTGGGCCTAACTGCAAAAATACCTATCTATCTAATACCTTTAAACTAGTAATTCTTGTATATATGTATCAACATATATTTATCTGAATCTCAGAAACGGCTCCAACAATTATCCTGAAATTTAGTGTGCAGGGGTTACGGGGCGCTATATTGTTCTAGGTTTCATTTTTGGAAAACTTAGTTTTATTCGTTTTTTCAGGCAATGCAAAACTGATAAAAACAAAATTTGGTCATCCACGTGCTATCATTTTTGACAGACAATCTCTGAAATCGAGGAGAAGATAAAAAATGCGTTGCAATTGAATACTTACGAAATTCCATAATACACGAACATGCTGATGTCGTACCACTGGATCGCGAGGTATCTGAGAATAGTAGACGCTGTGGCGACGCCCAGTATCAGGGTTAATCCCAGGGTCCTGAACTTCCACAGCACTAACATGAGAGGCAGCGTGGCCACGTAGAGTTGCATGTCCATGCCGATTTGGTGTGTGTGGGTTAAGCACTGAGAAGTTAAAGCACATTTTTTGACGTTTAATGAATGAATGAATACACTTATTGTACACCAAAGAAAAAAGTATATACAGAGATATAAACTTAGAGCAAGAGAGTACAATTTGGTGGCCTTATCCCTACATAAAAAAACGTAGAAAAGAGATTGGTGGTGCAATAAATAAATATATATCACATATTAATGCAAATAAGATATAAAAATACATTAATGTCGATTGATTTAGGATAGTATTATTATAGTAAGTAGGAATTAGTGTTCGGGTGTGACAAATTGTTGTCCTATAATTGCTGTAAGTCCCGCCTATGCGTGACCACACCATATGAAAAAACATTTACGGGTAAACAATAAAATAAAAACTATTGATTTCACTACTGGTCAAATCAAGGAACGAATTGTGTTCCCTTCAAGTAAAAATTACCAGCTAACTGCATTTCAAACGCACGATAATTATTATATAATCCTTACAAATATTTTAAAAGTGAAAGTGCGTTTGTCTATTTGTTTGTTGGTTTTCCTTCCTTCTCACCCTAACCAAGCGACGTTTAATAGAAATTTAAATAAAAAAGGGGACACTTTTACGTTTTATACTAGTCATGCTTTTTATAAATAATCATCATCAACTCAAAAGTCAGGCTATCTTTATGTGAGGAAAGACCTATGCACACCTTAAGGCAACATCACATAATATTAGATTAGAAAAATCACCTGATGTTGCCTGAAGATATGTTGTAGCGGAAGAGTTTGTTTGTTTTGAAAGCGATGTTCTCAGGAACTACGGGTTCGATTTTAAAAGTTATTTCAGTGTTCGATAGCCTATTTATCGAGGAAGCCTTCAGGCTATATATAATCACGCTAAGATCAATAGAAGCATAGCACTAATCCTGAATGTTACAAATCGGAGTTTTTTTTTCTTTTGAGAGCTTCCGCTGCGTAAACGGTTAAATTATCGATAAAATCATGTATGACAAAGTTATTCCCCTTTCAAAGTTTTAAAAAACTACGTAGACAGCATACGTCTATCTTTTAAGGTTGACTTATACTCGGACGAAGTCGCAAGATACCGCTTATAGTCAGAGTTAAAGTCAACGTCAACGAGTCAAGGGTACGCATAAAGCAGATACATTGCATACAATTTCTCTCTAATATAAGCTATATAAAATAATTTGGGTAGGCAGTGCTTTTGTGCGTGTATGAAGTGCTCGCCACTGACCATCAGCCCACCAAGACTCATTGGATCAGTGTTGAAACAATATTGTAATACCGCGTCATAGATAGTAGTTCTACGCACTATAACATTATCTCTTATGAGAGAAAAAGGCCTGTATATAGTCATATCGCTGATAAATTAAATTTAAAAAAAAACCTAGATACTAATTTACGTCATTGATATGCCTTTAATATAGAGACCGCTATGGAGTATAGATTACACTGAGAGTTTTCCCGAGTAGACGATAAATAATCTCCGAAAATAATGTGAAATGAAATATTTAGGGTTAAGGGGTTAGGTTAGCTTGACCCAGTAAAATACCCTTGTGGGAGGCGCACCCGATACCTTTTGTTGAGATTTGCTCCCTGACGATGCGGTATTTACTAAATATTATTTTGATCCCTTGCTTAGGGAATTATAATACAAAATCGTATTATCTTTAATATTCATGGGAGCCTGGTACCTGATTACAACCACACTAATGCATTCGATGGACCTTGCTTTGGATTAGCCGATAGAATTTATTATTATAGTGAAGCGGTGATAGCCCAGTGGTTAGAATTTCGAATACACACACCGCCATCTAGCCCCAAAGTAAGCGTAGATAGTGTTATGGGTACTAAGATGACAGATAACATACATACTTATAATATGCAAATAAGCACCCAGACACTGAAAACCGATTCAGTTGTGGGACTCGAACCCACAGCCTTGATTCAGAACTACGACTCGACTATATTCTTCATTCTAGCTACTGGCAATGGGCCGGGCACATAGCTCAGAGAACCGATGGACGTTGGGACCAAAAGATCTATTATATGGAATGGCGACCGTGTACAGGCACTCGTAGCGTTGGTCGGTCCAACGTGGTTGACAGAGGACATTAAACGAGTTTCTCGTAGCCGACATTAAGCGGCCCCGGACCGTGGCTTTGGAACACCCTACAAACGTCGACGTCAATCGATTGAAGTGATATTGATGATGATGAAGATGAGGTGATAGCATACTTTCCTCTCTATCATTCAAGATTATCGTAGTCTTTCAAGAATAAAAATATAGAAGAAAGAGAATTTGAACTGTGGCAGGTTAGATGATGCATTAATTACCGAGATATCTTACCGTATCACTTAACCTACATTCATTCATCTCATATCAGTAATTGGGGCGCACTGACTTGAACACAATGATCTCCAAAGTGCGAGTTCAGCAAAAACGTGCACTTCGCATAGTAGCATATCTTCATTACAAAAAATATGTATATATAACAAGATTCAACGGTCATGTCTGATGCACAACTGTTTATCAGATCCAAAAATTCTTTATTCATGAAGGCCCAGTTTATAAGCACTTTTGAAACGTCAAGTCAGTCTGCTTGTAGTGACTACCACCGGTTCGGAAGGCAGATTCCACCGAGAAGAGCCGGCAGGAAACTCAGCAGATTGCTCTTTTTCAACATAATTTTATAGTTTACAATGTTTTAAATTTTCTATCTTTTGAGAGATGAGAGCGAAGCCTGCTTCCAAGCAGCCTTGTCTTTAAGAATTTCATCAATTTTAAAGCAATCACGATTTATAAAAATGTGTTTGAACACATTGTTTAAGCTTTTGGCTTTTGGTCCAAAATAACCTGGGGAATCGTATCATATCAAATTATATTCAGATTTAAAAATCTTTATTCACGTACGCCTATCACAGGCACTTATGAAGCATTCTGATGTTTAGAATTGTGAGGTGATGGTGATAACTACGTTCATTACCTTAAAGCTATCCAAACTCGCGCCTTCTAACGCGCTAACAACAAACTTAGTCGGGTTATTCTTTTTTGTTATCACCATCATCACAGTCAATTAATATTTAGCTATGAAAGAGAGCAATTCACAGCCAATATTTCTATAAGCTTACGTTTTATATAAATTTTGAATTTATTGAGAGACATCTCAGAGAATTATTTCGGTAATTTGTTATAACAAAGCATACAATTTGCCTAAAACGGCAATATTTTCGTTTCTAAATTCCAAGGTCCTGCATACTATATAGTTATATATAGTCGAAGCGGTCGCCACATTACAGAACTAGATGGCGCCACAAAAATCCTGCATCGCGCTAGCGAAGTGTTCACAAAGAATGCCTATATATACAACTTCCAAAAATGAATGTTCAGAGTACACACACGCAACAAACACAGAGTCTTCGCCGGCGAAGACGGTCGCCATTCCAGCACTTTGATTTCCTAACGTCCATCGGTACTCCGAGCTGTGCCGAGTATACTATTATAACTTTTAATAAACTCTGTGAGTCTCTTAAACCGTTTCCAAGTGGGCAAACTCACAAGTATTTTCTAGTGTTTAATATCTGGGTGACATACATGCAACGCGGCATTAGTTATATAACGCCATGGGAACTATTTCAATAATTACTACTCAATGAGTAGGTATTGTTCAATGAAGTGTATTGTTAGATAATAAATAGCATTCTTGTACTTGGTGAATTCAATTCGCTAGATTTTCGGAAGGTCAGCGTAAAAGTGACTCCTAAAAATATAATTCTTTAAATCGCTTATAAACTTAACCAAGCTGTATGCATTACGTTTGAAATTCGCTGAAAATCTTGGCGACATAATCGTTCAGCAATGCAATTACTAGTCAAATTATGAGTATTTTATTGATGGGTACCGTTAAAATGTATGTTATGTTGTCCCGGCTAAGTTTTTTTCGTCTAAATTTGATGTCGGGTCTTCTTAGACCAGTGCGCGTTTGGAACCCTCCTAGTTTTAGTTTTAAGTTAACGAATGCAGTTATCACCATCACCGTTAGGTGTAAGCGTTCATAGATCTAACATGTTGTTTTTTTTAAAAACAGGTTATTCTACCTTCAAATATAGTAAAAATGTGTTTATTTTAATATTAATTATATGAAGGTAAAAATGTAATAGGAATACGGTCTAAATGTTTTTAGTGCGAAACAAAATTCCATTTTCTTTTTAAATAAACTTTAGATTGTAGATCTAAAATCTAATCAAGCTTTATAACTGTTAAGAGGGGTTATCGACAAGTCCATCGATAAGTTCCGGGAAAAAAAGTTTTTGTCAACCTCCCGCGATAGTATTCATGGGCTAACTTTGGAGTTAAAAAAAGAAAATAAAGGTAGTAGGTATAGATCATATTAGGTTGAAAAACTCACCATCTCCTCAAAGCCGAAGTAATTGTGTATGAATAGGAAACTCTTCCACATGTTCTTTTCACAGACTCGACTGTGCTCCTCCACCACTAAGTTCCACTGGGGGCCATTATTGACGTCAGGAAGGATGTAGGTGCAAAACAGCATTAAACTTAGAAACATCGGGAACAGTCTAGAAAAAAAAGTGTTCATTAAAAACTAACTTGAGAATGAATAGAAGTTTCAAGTGAAGATGATGAAGAACATTTTATTGCACGCAAAACGGAACGTAGCAAAAAAAATAGGCATGCAAAGATGGTCTTATTGCTGCAAGAAATCTAAATTCATACAAACTTTTGTATGAAAAAATCTGCAAAAGTGCGGTCAGAACTTGATAACATTATAAGTGCGTAAGTTGACCGATGATATCCTGCATCGAACCTGACCTTAGCCTGCATTTTTATGTACTTACAGGTATAATTGCATTACAGCTAACTAATTAAAGATGGCTAATTAACTTGCAGTGGGCCAAAAATAAAAAGGTTTGATGAGTTCTTGTGTGTTGGTTCTAAGAACGCGGTATATGACACAATATCTCCTTTGGTTCCTAAGTCTGGCTTCTATTTGTACAAAATGTTTGCAGACTACTCTTTTCGAACGACCTGTATTATATGCAATTTTTTGTTATTGACCACCCCGAAGTCACTTTTGTTTATTTATTGTATGGAAAAGTGACGTTTGACAGCGGCGATAGCAAGATTAACGCCTGTCGGAAGCCTGTCGCCAGATACTTAACCACCCTGCCGGTCTGAAAGGGCCAGATACGTAACCACCCTGCCGGTCTGAAAGGGCCAGATACGTAACCACCCTGCCGGTCTGAAAGGGCCAGATACGTAACTACCCTGCCAGTCTGAGAGGGCCAGATACGTAACCACCCTGCCGGTCTGAAAGGGCCAGATACGTAACCACCCTGCCGGTCTGAAAGGGCCAGATACGTAACCACCCTGCCGGTCTGAAAGGGCCAGATACGTAACCACCCTGCCGGTCTAAAAGGACCTTGATGACGGTGTGGTTTCAGGCACATGAGGCTTAACACCTACGCCTCAGGTTGTGGACACATGACGGCACGTTGCAAGACGTGTGGACGTTTGGGGGTCGTTGGTACTCGCGTCCGTAGGAATTACCGAAATTAGGTTTTAACCCTTGTTACCCTACACATGGCCCCTGGGTGGTGCTAAACGAGTATCATTTTCTTAGGTGGTAGGCTTCGGCCGTGGCTAGAATTACCACCCTGCGAGCAAAACCGCGCCGCAAAATGACTGATTGTGTCAGTTGACTGATGCGATTTGTCGTGTTCCGGAACGATGCTCGTAGTAGCTTATCTAAAGGGGATGGGTATGTACAGTTGCGTTGCGTTTAATGACAGGATCCGATCCACGGGGTAACTACACTGGACGCCTCGATTTGGAGGCTAGCGGGATCCGAAGCACGGTGCACCGCTGGCCGACCGCAGGTAGTAGGGGGCCCAACTAATAGGTTCGTCACCTATGAAAGGCTGCCCCGCCAACTAGCGAAAAATCCTGGGATGGCTTCCATCGTGCTGGTTGACGACCAGAGAGAGGGCCCGATGGTGATTCCCAGGGGGGTTCGGGCGTCCCCGCAGTCTCCAGTCGAGTCTTCCTTTTAGTGTGGTATCTTCGTGGATTGAGGAGTCTACAAACGTCGCGCCTCGTACAACTGCCATCCCTTTTCCTATTCACCCTTTACATCAAATGACACGCAAAATGAAGAAAAGTAAGTATACACAGCGGTTGCACCTCCTCTCCTTAAAAGTGCATTTCTCAAATATAAGAGGAATACACTCTAATCTCTGTGCAGTCCACCATCATCTGGAGACTGAGAGGCCGCATTTACTTTTTCTTACGGAGACACAAATTGGGGTTCCAACAGATGTAGCGTATCTTCAGTACCCAGGGTATTCACTTGAGCATAATTTTAAACCTCGTGCCGGGGTCTGTATGTTCGCACGTAATGACGTCTGTTGCCGGCGTCTCCGTAACTTGGAGGTACCCAACTTCTCAATCATGTGGTGTCTATTGGATACAGGTACGGATCAGATTGTTTACGCCTGTACTTATCGCTCACATAGTGGTGACCAGGAGACGACGCGGATGTTTCAGTATCTCAGTGAAACGGCTGACACCGTACAGCGTCGGTATCCGACTGCCCAAATGGTTTTTCTGGGTGACTTTAACGCTCACCACCAGGACTGGCTATTCCCATACCAGAACACCGACCACGCCGGGAGAGAGGCGCTTAAATTTGCCTTATCGCTAGATCTCTCTCAGCTAGTCCAAGAGGCAACACGGGTACCTGATATCGACGGCCACACACCTAATTGCCTAGACCTTCTGCTGACTACCGACCCAGACCGTTTTTCAGTATCAGTTAGAGCTCCCTTGGGCACTTCTGATCACTGTTTGGTTAGGTCAGTGTCAAACTATCACCCCCTGGACTCCGGTTCTACTGGAATCAGACGGGTGTGGCGATACAAGTCAGCAGATTGGGACGAGATGCGGCATTTTTTTGCATCTTTTCCTTGGCGGCAAGTATGCTTCTCGTCTAATGATCCGTCGAGCAGTGAAAAAGCTTTATCGGAGGTCATAATGCAAGCCATGGAATACTTTATTCCATTCGCTGACGTATCACTCGATGGCAGGGTTCCACGGTGGTATAACGCTGAGTGTGCCCAAGCCGAGGCGCATAAAGATACAGCGTTTGCAGCGTGGGCTGAAGCCCGTTCAAAAAAAGCTCCGGATATCACCGCCAAGAAGAGAGCTTTTAACTCAGCCGCCAAGTCCTACAAGAAGGTACTAAAAAGAGCTCGTTTTAGTCGCACCATACGTATCGGGGCAAAATTAGCTTCTTATCCACGTGGTAGTAAAGCTTTTTGGTCCCTTTCGAAGTCCATCGAAACGAATTTTTGCCGTCCTTCGCTGCCACCCCTTTTGAAACCTGACGGGTCTCTGGCTTTTACTGCAACAGATAAAGCTAACCTCTTAGGATCTCTGTTTGCAGCTAATTCACAGCTAGATTCAGGAAGTGCCTCACCACCAACCATACCTTTTTGTGACTCTGTCATGCCAGAGATACGCATTCGACAGTGTGAGGTTTTAAAAGTGCTCCGCAATCTGGATGTGAATAAAGCCAGTGGTCCAGACGGTATTCCAGCAGTGGTTCTTAAAACCTGTGCTCCCGAATTGTCTCCTATTCTAACACGTTTATACCGCCTCTCCCTTAAAACCACTCAGGTCCCGAAAGCTTGGAAGATTGCCAACGTGCAACCTGTTCCAAAAAAGGGTAGCCGTGCCGGCCCATCTAACTACAGACCAATTGCTATCACCTCTTTATTATGTAAAAGTCTGGAGCGTGTACTTAATAACAGACTTCTGGCATACCTAGAAAACAACGAACTCCTGTCAGACCGTCAGTACGGTTTTCGACGAAATCGGTCAACAGGGGATCTTTTAGTGTATGCCACGCACATCTGGGGTGAAGCCATGGATAAGCACGGTGAAGCGCTCGCCGTTTCACTCGATGTATCGAAAGCTTTTGACCGTGTCTGGCATGAAAGTCTTCTGCACAAGCTTCCAGCCTACGGGTTACCCATTAGTTTTTGCAACTGGATCGCTGATTTCTTGAGTGGACGATTTTTTCGGGTTGTCGTCGATGGGTCCTCGTCTGACCTAATGGCCATCAACGCTGGTGTCCCTCAGGGATCGGTTCTTTCCGCTACGCTCTTCCTGCTGCATATAAATGATCTGTTAAAACCCGGCATCTTTGGGTATGCAGATGACAGCACTGTGACGGTTAGATACATGTCCAGTCCACGAGCTAGTGGAGAAGAAACTCTTGTGCTCAGAGAGGCCTTGGTGGAACGCGTTAATCTGGCCTTAAGCGAGGTGTCCGATTGGGGTGACACTAATCTGGTACAGTTTAATGCTTCCAAAATCCAAGCGTGTTTGTTTTCCGCCAAACGGAGTCCGTTCCCCCTAACTCCGACTTTCCGAAATGTATCTGTGCCAATCACGAATAGTATTGAGCTCCTAGGTATCAGCATTTCGTCCAATCTAAACTTTGGACAATGCATCGAGTCCAAAGCTAAAACTGCTGGCAAAAAACTTGGCATCCTCAACAAAGTTAAGCGCTACTTCACGCCAGAACAGCTTCTAACCCTGTACCAAGCTCAGGTTCGGTCGTGCATGGAGTACTGCAGCCATTTATGGGATGGCTCTGCCAAGTACCAGCTCGATGCTTTGGATTCGGTGGATCGTCGTGCTAGGAGACTCATTGGCAACGACCTTGTAGTCAGTAGACTTCAAAGCCTTGAACACCGGCGCAAGGTTGCTTGTCTGGCTGTTTTCTACAAGATACATTTCGGAGAGTGTGCTCAGGAGCTATTCGATTTGGTCAAACCATCTCCTTTCTACCATCGAACTGCGAGGCACCGAAAGAATCTGCACCGTTACGTGGTTGAAATACCATCAACACGTACGAAGCGTTTTGCTTCTTCCTTTCTGATCCGCACCGCAAAGGCCTGGAATGCCCTCCCATCTTCCGTCTTCCCTGATACCTATAATCTGGGTACCTTCAAATCAAGAGTGAATAGGCATCTTCTAGGCAAGCGCGCTTCATCTTAGGCTGCATCATCATTTACCATCAGGTGTGATTGCAGTCAAGCACTTGTCTATATACTTTAAAAAAAAAAAAAAAAAAAAAAAAACGTGTTCCTCGCCTGCCCTGCGAAGTGTTACTCTATTTATGGGCGAAGGTTTTACACTTACTATCAGGTGGACCATCTGCTTGATCCGTCAGTTATAACAATAAAAAAAAAAAAGGCGATACACGTAATTCACCACAATATACAACGATGCTTATAATAAATAAACAATGTTAACATAAAATTATTACCTCCCGTTGGTCTTGAGTTATCGAGTGTTTACATAAAATATACGATTCATCTGTCATGCTTTATTGATAACTCATATATTTATTGCTCGCACTACTGAATAACCGCAAGCGTTTTTTGTGATTCAAGGAACTAACTGTCGTTTTTTCTCGCCACCGCAAACCACAACTTTCATAATACAAAACTGCGCAATAAATTATATTCTATTGCATCCTATTAAATTATCGGTTGCTTTAAATCGCCGCGTGTTAACTGTTGCGGTTTTGCGGTTACTGTAAGGTGCGGTAAAAATGCATTGTTGAGACTTAATTTTAGTTATATTCTTTCACCGAAAATATCATATGTATTTCATATTAATATTGCTATGTATGTAAAGTCGTACAACATTTTGTGTAACTAAAAATTACGTATCTTTAAATTTTAAATCCTACAGTACGATACCCAGTATTGTTCCAGGTTACAAAGTAACATATAATGCAAACTGTATATGTAGAAAATCAAACCGTCAAGAACATAAGTAACAAAAAACCAAACAAATTAAATACTTTCGAGACCTATCTTACCAAACTAGTACTAAAAAGGTATTTCTAGTTATTACAGCTAGTAAAAAAAGCTTTAACTACTAGCAAGGGTTCACAGCCAAGCTGGACTTGACGATATTTTGCTAAGAGAGCTTGCTAACAATACAGGACCCCAGCCAGGAATTGATTCGTTGAACATGCTAACTATACGTAAGCCCTTGACTGCAATCTCATCTGATGGTAGCGGGCTACCCTGTTAGGAATGTGGCAGCTAAATTATACCCATGCCCCTGATCGGTTTCTACGCGTCATCGTACCGGGACTCTGGATCGCTTAGCGGCACGTCTTGCGATTCATCATCATCATGTCAACCAATCGACGTCCACTGCTGGACATAGGTCTTTTGTAGGGAGTTCCACAATACACGGTCCTGGACCGCTTGCCTCCAGCGGCTCCCAGCGACTCGCCTGATGTCATCCGTCCGGAGATTCTTGACACCCCTGCCCCGCTGATACCATAACCGCTGCCAGAGCCAGGAATAGCGGGGCTGTCGAGGACTAGGGGCTGTGGCTTCCTTTTCTCCATCTCACAAAGATTTGACCGATAGTGACCAAGCTGGGCAGGCGGGTTGGTCATTGCAGGGCTAGACTTATCGCACCGGCGTCGCTGCTGCCCGACACCGGTCTGTGACATTTACTCAGTCTAGCCAAATTGAAGTGGTTATACCGCCACTTATCGGTCTTGCGATTGAAATTGTTTAATTGTTCAGTATTCCTACTCCATTTCTCAGCTGCTATGCAGCCCAAAGCAGCCCATATATCCCGAGAACATAGCTCAATTAAGTACTTTAGTTTCAATTCCTTGCAATAATCCCGCATGCATGGGTTTATCGTTCACGGTTAAGTGCGTCCCACTGATGTACCGAAGGATATAATCCCGTTATTGTATCCATCTGACAATTTAGATTAGATCTCTCACGAAGCCTGTGCGAGATCTATGTCCGCGCACTACGATATTTTACCGCGCATTAGACGCGCGTTTCAATGAATACAACTTTCTTAAAACCGTAAAGAAAGCTCTTTAAAAAATTTAAAAAACGTAAAACTGAGGTTACTTACTTCTAAACTTTGAAAAAAAATTATTAATCTTCAAAATGTGAGAATTAATTTGGTTTTTTGTAAAAGGACAAAATTATCATCAAATCACTTTCAAATTTTTTAATTTGTTACCATGCAAATTCTTTATTCTTTATCATAAGAGAACGAAAATTTATCTACTTCTCAACAAAATAAAGATAAATAATTTGGTTTAATTTTTCCTTTAAACATACTGAGTGCGTTGTGGTTTCTATAAATACTTTACTTATAAAACTTGGCAATGCTTTCAGAGGTGGTTAGGATTTGTTATCTACAATAAATTCTTAATTTATGATTTTTTTGTTGTGATTCCCACATCAAATACATAAAGTGTGAGCAACACTACAAGTCTCATATTAAACACTATGTAGGTATTCATAAAGGTTTAATGAACTTACGTTTCGAATGCCCCGAGCGAGTGACCTTGCGTTTATATAAATAAGGACTTTTTATGGGAATTTCCTAATCGATTTATTGTAGTAAAAACTATAATGTTTTATGTTATAAAACATAATTTTTAACTGCTCGCTAAATCCTTTATTAAAACATTGCTTACGTTCGAAAATTACCCTGAATATTGTACAGTATTAAAAAATCATATGTATTCTTTGTTCCGTTGCTGCATGACTTATATTGGACAGCGGGGTGCATAGTAAAAAGATTGAGTTCGAATATTTTATTCATACCCAAAGCTAGGTGCCGATTTACGGCACTAACATGCTAACCTAGGTGTTTTAATTAATTATGACCTAGGTAACTTTTCAACCGAAGATAAAGAAAGAATTTAGATAAACTTTTGTCTGTTGTAGGTTTTGGGATACAACCGTCGATTTTTGTACGGACATACGAAAAGCCTTTATCTTTTTATTGCAGTTCTAAAACCACATCTCCGATTGATTTCATGTTTAAACTTAGTAAGCACCTCAAGCAATCTCTAAGATTGAGTGCGGTTAAACTCAAACGTACAGATGGATAGACGGACGGACAGAAAGAAAGACAACATATTTTGGTTCCAATTTTTTCGGAACCCTTAAAGGAACAAACCAGCAACCAAATCATAGAAGCTTCCATATAACGCTTTATTACCTTCGCTATAGTCTACGGATTTACGGCCTAAGATTTGCCCTCGCACTAAATATAAAGTATCATTTTATAGTCATTAAAAGGCAATTAGATTATAGAAATACCTAAACAACACGTGCGCATTTAAGATACGGGGATTTCTTAATGACTTCAAAGATGATTCAACGATATTACAAAATTAGATTTTTTTAATTAAGATTTTCGTCAATTTTTAAAGGTCAATGTTTATTTCAATTTGGTGCATTTTATGACATCACTTTTAAGTCCAATTTCTTAATTTTCTGAAATAAGTATTGCTTCTATACCTTATGTCTCAACCAACATCCGTTGTAAGATGTTGTTACAATCTTAAGGTCTGTTTTACAATAGTTTTGTGTATTTCTTTTTGTTGTAATTTATTATAAAAACTTATACTAGGTTGTAAATTTGCCTGGCGGCTGCTGCAGATAGGCCTGCTAGAATTCATGACCGATCTACTAATAACTAACATTATTTTCAAATGAAGATGATTTCATGATTTTTTAAATATTATTTTGTTTCAGTCGCTATTATAATTCAGATGTAGTTAACAAAAAAATAAGTGTGAATTCTGTATCTGTGTATGACATGGTAACATATAAACCATGAAACCAATTTTGAAGTTTAGCATTTGCCCGGAACCTGCTGGAGATAGGCTTAGGCGACCCCGGTTTATTTTATTAAATGAGAAATCAAAAATTCATTGCCGACTACGACGCGGGTAATATGTTTAGTTCGAACAAACAAAATCAGTTTCGCAATAATGTTAGAAAGGGTGTGTAAGCTTTGGATTGTTAACGAAGATGATGAAGTAATCTACAAAACCACAGTCACAAACCATAGACGCATTTATTGTCTATGTTCTAGTCACAAACCATAAACGCATATATTGTCTATGTTCTGTTTTGGTTAAAAACTACTGGCTTCTACACTCACCTGAACCATCTTGTCAGCAGTCTGCTCTTCATATCAATGGTACCTTTTCTCTCTAACTCCTGAAGAAGGTTGTGCGCGTTCAGAAATCCGCTGAGGTACAGAAAGCTGTCCGTGTAAACTATTGCTGAACGGCCGATGACTGCCCATGGCATCCCGAATACCTGAGGATTATTAAACTCTTTACACCACTCATAAAAGGTTCAAATGGTGTACGGTGATGGTTTTGAAGCCTAACAATATACGTGTTTTTAATTTGAAGCATACCGACGCATTTTTACGATGGTATAAAGGCTTAAGAGGGTCAAGGTGGTTTAAAACAGCAGTAATAGCCGGAAATATGAGTACCTTTTATTACTAACTACAGTGAGTGTTTGAGATGGAGGTGTGACTTTAGTTCCGGCTTGATTTGCGTGTGCTTTTAAGAGGTATTTAGTTATGCGATAATTATTGAGTTGATGTTATAGGTTGGAATCTCTTTACGTTCGTTTGGACTTAGGTACTAGGTACAGCGTAAATTGATGGAACTCTTCGGGTGGAAGATTTTGTGGGACTGTATTTAACAATAAATATATTAATGCGAAGCGGTGATAGCCTTGGGTAAGGCTTTGGCTTACCCTTTCGTGGAGACCGAGTTCGAGCTCAGGCACGCACTAGTGACTTTTTGGAGTTATGTGCGTTTTTATTTAAGCAATTTAAATGAGACCCGTGCCCAGTAGTGGGCTGGTAATGGGGTGATGATGATGATAATATTAATAAACCTTCATCGCCATACACTATTGCGAGTACAATTATCTATTCATGAAACAATGCCTTGAAAATATAGACAATGGTTTCAAATTAAGTCTCATGCAGTGCGCTGGATTTCAGTCTTCTCCAGTATTCATTGGACAGAAAACCAAGTCGCAAGTTGCTTTATTCTTTGAAATATGTTTAAATGTTTTCTTAACTAATTAATTTATTTAATTTTTTCGGTTTCTTTGGGAGAGGGAGATGAAAGTGTTTGAAGATTTTACACCATAACTCCGACAAATTATAAGCGATTTAAATCATTATTTTTGTACTATAGAGGTTATAATATGTCTTTAATTTTGCCCAAACTTTGTGTAGATCTGAATGTGGTTGGAGATAGAGGACAGAACTCCTCAGCGGACAGCAGCAAACCCCTCATTTAAGGCTTAGCGATACTGAATACTTTAATTTTTTTTAGAACTACAACTAAATGTAATGCCACATCAAAAAACAAAATCAAACGCAGACGAAGTCGCGGGCAACAACTAGTGAAGTTATATTACGCCCGAGGGTAGTAATAAATCTAATTCAAAATCTTCAGATGTCAGTTTAAATTTAGTATCCTCAACTACAGAGAGAAGTAGGAAAAGGATAACACAATTATATTCAGTCTGCAATTCGAAGATTTTGGTATAGATTTTTTTTTTTAATAATTGCGGACGTTAGCGCATCCGTTATACGTCTATGGACACTATCGGATTCATAGGTAGTTTGCAAAGTTGAGAGCAACTTTTACGTTGGGAGAAATATATCGTGCCATGGGAATTACATACCTCAGAGTAGCTAGTCTTGTTCACATAAGGATTGTGAGCCATCGCCATGGATTTATGCGCAACGAGCAGAGCAAAAGCATTTAGTCCCCGGAACGCGTCAACTCCTTGAACTCTGCTCGGGGAGTCTGTCAAGTCGAATACTTTTCTCAAATTGCGTTTCAAAGAAAACGCGTTGAGAAGTTTCTCGAAGTTTGTTCCGCCTTCCTTTCCGTCGTCTAGCATTGTCCCCAAACTCAACAATAGGATAATTGCTAAAAAAAAAGTGCTGAAACAGAAATAACGGACTTAAAAAAAGCATTCGACGACCTCCCTGGCGCAACGGTGAGCGCTGTGAATTTAAGTAGGAGGTCCCGGGTTTGATTCCCCGTAATTTGGTAATTTCATCATCATCGTCATCATCATCAAATCAACTGAACCGTCCACTGCTGGACATGGGTCTTTTGTAGGGCGTTCCAAACTCCACGATTCTGGGCTGCTTGTATCCAGCGCCTCCCCTCGACTCATTTGATATCGTTTGTCCACCTGGTTGGGAGCAGACCAACGCTGCGCTTACTGGTGCAGGGTTGCCACTCCAATTACTTGGAACCCCAACGTTCATCGGTTCTCCGAGCTATGTGCCCCGCCCATTCCCACTTTAGCTTCACGACTCGTTGAGCTATGTCGGTAACTCTAGTTCTTCTAAGCTTCTCCTCGTTTCTTGTTTGATCACGTAGAGATACTCCTAACATAGCTCTTTCCATCGCCCGCTGAGTGACTCTGAGCCTTCTTAATTAAGGAAGTTATAATTTCTTAATTTTCTCTGATCTGATCTGGTGGACGGCTTTCGCCCTAGCTAGTTACCACTCTACCGACACAGACGTGCCGCGAAGTGATTTAGTGTTCCGATGCGGATTAGGGGTATGACTACCATACGCCCTAACAGGTTAGACCGCTGCCAACTTAGACTGCATCATCACTAACTAACAGGTGAGATTGCAGTTAAGGATAACTTGTAGTGAAACAAAAAAAAATCTCGGTCACAATAGCATTGATAAATTTATTTTGCAAATAAATGCGCAAAAATCTTAAGTCAAATGATAAACAATTTTTTTTCCGCGAACATATTTTTTGCAGTATGGCGGATATGCCCAGATTTTTTGATTAAATATTCAGAACAACATGTCAATGAAATAACTATATATGTATAACTATGAAAGTTAGTATGTTTGAATGTTCGTTCCTCTATTACGCCACAATGATTGGACCGATTTTGAATCCACCAACCCGCACTTCGCCAGTACTTACATTGACAACGTTTTTCCAAAAGAATATGGTCTTTTCACGTCCTTGATGGTGCACATAGTGTTTTGAACTCTCACAGAGATACCCAGATCTGACAGTTTATATGACAGCTCGTCTTCCAAATCGAAGCTGCTGCATGTACTTGGTATACATACCCCCCACAGAATACTGGAATACCTCGGAAGTCGATGGCCCATCTGGAAAGATATAGCCTATTTAATAAGTTTTTATTCGTGAAGGAACAAAATGTATGGTACAAAGATAGCCGCGCTAAGACTCTTGTACATATTTCCAACCGATTTTTGTCATTAATCGTAGCCTAGTATCATCCTATCGACCCATTAACGGCCCACAGAGCACGGGTCTCCTTCCACAATGAAAAGGGGTTAAGACGTAGTTCACCACGCTGGCCCAGTGCGGATTGGTGGACTTCAGACGCCTTTGAGAACATTACGTAGAACTCTCAGGCATGCAGTATCGTGCATAGAGGGTATGCACAGGGCACGCAGGTCACGTAAAATGAAGAAAATCTCCAAAACGAGTTATAAAAACTTAAGGGTAGGCTTTTTATAACTTTTACCATGCCTATTTTATCTTTATTATATACTAGATGTGCCCTGCGGCTTCGCCCGCGTTATTTTGGGAGGCAGCGTTCTGCTACATAGTCTACACCTATAGTAATAAATGAGATTTTGAGATTTTTTCTTACATAATTTTTTTTTCAATGAAACCTATACTATATTATTTCTAATACCTCCAAGAATATGTATCAAAAGTTTCATGAAAATCGATTTAGTAGTTTTCGCGTGAAAGGGTAACAAACAAACTTACATTCACATTTATAATATTAGTAGGGATTTTATATCATCGGCTCGCTTAGTGGAAACCCTGTACATATCCTCTATGCACGCCACTGCATGCCTGAGAGTTCTACGTAATGTTCTCAAAGGCATCTGTAGTCCACCAATCCGCACTGGGTCAGCGTTTTCCTTCACCGTTGGCCTACTATAGTTAAGATTTAAGTTAAGGTTCCGATATTCAATCGGTTAAGTAGTGAAACCGTTTAATTCAATGTCGCTTAGCATTCATCATTTCAGCCTGCGGACGTCCAATACTGAACATAGACCTTTATCAAGAAGCGCCTTCACGTCAGTGGCGTACATAGACCCTTATGCACCGGGTATGCAGATGAAATAAAATGATGAAATCTCTAGTACGAGTTTTAAAAAACGTAAGGAGAAAAAAACGTAAAACGTAACTTGTCATTTTAAGAGTGATAACAAGCCTACCCTAAAGTATTTATTACTCGTACTGGAGATTATCTTCATTTTTGCTGAGTTTCTTGCCGGCTTCTTCTCGGGAGAATCTGCCTTCCGAACTGGTGGTAGCGTCACTACAAACAGACAGACTTGACGTTTCAAAAGTGCTTATATTAGGCCTACTTGAAATAAATGAATTTTGAATTTTGATTTTATATCATCTGCATACTCTGTGTATACCCTCTATGCACGCCACTGCATCATACCCGGTCCTCCGCCTTCCTCATTCGTGCTGCAGGGCGTCCCACATTACGATTGCTTTTTCGGGGTCTCCACTCTAGGACTGCGGCTGACAAAAGCGACAGATGTTTTTTTTTATCGTGGTATAAACCACCAATTTATGTTTAGAAATATTAATAGTAAATTTATGTATTCATGTTCTTTAAAAATCGTTCAATAACTTAGCTGGAAAAACAAAGAGCTATATTTGACAGGTTATTTACTCTGAGATACCGGTAAATTAAAACTTTCCTATCCCACATAGTTTAATTGGAGTATAAGTCAAATAAGATTTTTCAAAAAAAACTTGTTTCTATCTTTTCAGTTCTTCAATGAATTTAATAAAGATATCAGATATCGCAGACGGGTTTATTTTATTTTATTGAAGATTATTCGATAGTAGGTTCAAAACTTCGACTTCGCACACCCGTAATTAACATCTCCTTTGTGCTTTGTAGTACAAATTAGGATGGAGTGGGAATTGCATTCAGTGCAAGCCTTCCAGTAAACAGCTGCACTCAGTCCCCCGCTTCGGTCAAGGGCCATTGTATTACACAATAAGAATTGTAATTGAAATAAAGTCAGGGACCAAATAAGCTGACAATGTGGACGGTTGAGCTCCTCCACGGAATATTAACGAATGGTCGGACCTTGGAATTTGCGTGATCAAGATCCAGATGATACAAGTTTGAGCACGGCTCTCGTTTTATGCGGCTTATATTTATTTATTTGCTGACACAAAAGTTATACCTATCCTTTATAACAAACATAACGTTGGTCTGGTGGTTAGCATGTTCAACTACGGTTCACGAGGTCCTCAGTTCTTAATTGCGGGCTTGACCTAAAATTCGCTTAAATATTGCCATTCACGGAATTAAGAAAATACAGAATCCTCATTCAGTCTGTGTCCAAAAACAGAGAAAACGCAAACGAAACGAAAAAGGTCAAAAACTTTTTTTTTTTTGAGGGACACTGGAGGTAAAATAATTACTGCCAACTGCTAAATGAAGTGACTAACCGCATGTTTTAGAAACACTACCAAAGTAGTGGTTTTTTGATGCTTCAATATTAGTCGTGTACACGGTTTCTGTATGTTCTTAATTCGGTGGTGCCATAATTAATGTTACTAGCTTACCCGTGCAACTTCGTCTGCACCAAATAGGTTATATTACCGGAAGACACAAATAAAATGACATTTTCTAAAAATGAATCCTAGCCAGATCGATTTATCGCCCCCGAAACCCCCTGTATAATAATTATAATTAATAAAATAATAATAATATGAAATAATTATAATTGAAAATATATGATAATTTCATGAAAATCGTTAAAGCATATTCCGGGATTCCATTTATATATATACAAAAATTGCTCGTTTAAAGATATGAGATATGTACACGCTATTAAAATTCTGCCTGCGCCTTTTTAAAGATCCGCATCCTAACCAACGAGAATATTACTAATACGACATTCTGCCAGTGGCCTGTATCTCATGCATAATAAAGCTGGCAGAGAGTTAAAATTTCAACAAACAAAAATATAACCAAGTTGAAAATTTTCAATACAGAAAATCTGAATCTGAATTTTTTTTTCTGGTCTCGTCTGGTGGAAGGCTCTGGCCTTACCAACAAGCGATTCATCTTTAGTCGTCACCATGTGGTGCGAAGTTTTAATCGTAATCATGACATAACAAAAGATTCTCTTCTGTTTAAAAAACTCGATAATAATATTTCACCTTAACTAAAGAATTAAACGCTCATTATGACAAAGCGTATTTGAGTGGAAGCAGCTTCAAATGATACTAGGATATGACCAACTCGAATTAATCAAAAATGGAACTGTAGTGATATAATTCTAACAGTTTTAGTGTAGTATTCAATTGCGTATCAATGAAGCAGTGATAGCCTTGAGGTTATGGCTTCGGTCCTCTTTCGGGGGGACAGAGTTCCGTCCCCGGCATGCACCTCTACTTTTCGGAGTTATGTGTGTTTTCAATTTAAGCATTTAAATATCAGTTGCTTCAACGGTGGAGGATAACATCGCTAGCTACCAGTGTGCCTGAGAATTCTTCATAACGTCCTTAAAGATTCGTGCAAAGAGTTTTTGACCAGGGTATGCATTAAAAAGCAACAATATTGCTTTTTATTTATTTGACAGCCGATTGGCGCAGTTTGCAGCAACCCTGCTTTCTGAGCCGAGGGCCGTGGGTTCGATTCCCACAACTGGAAAATGTTTGTGTGATTAGCATGAATGTTTGTCAGTGTCTGGGTGTTTATATGTATTATAAGTATTTATGTATATTATTCATAAAAATATTCATCAGTCATCTTAGTACCCATAACACAAGCTACGCTTACTTTGGGGCTAGATGGCGGTGTGTGTATTGTCGTAGTATATTTATTTATTATTTATTTATTTAATATGAAACAACGAAAAAAAGCACTACGGGTTTACAAGGTTTTTTGGTGAAGCAATGTTTTATTACACTTGTGAAATATACACACCGCTACTGCTTAGTCAAGAATCGATATCTTAGTTTGATTCTATTGTTTCCAAAACCCTGATAGACTCTGAAGCGTAGTATGCAGTGGTTTTATGCATGTATGCAGTGCACGCCACTGAGCCAACCTATCCGCATTTGGGTAGCGTGAAACAGCCTTGTAGTGTGTTGTAAAGGGTTGATATGATGATGATGATTAAATTGTGACAAATTCATCTTTGAAGTTATGTTTTTAGCTGAAATATCGAGATATTTAAATTTATACTAATACTATCTGTTGCCCGCGACTTCGTCTTCGTTTGATTTTGTTTTTTGATGTGGCATTCAATTTAGTTGTAGTTCTAAAAAAAATTCAAGTATTCAGTATCGCTAAGCCTTAAATGAGGGGTTTGCTGCTTTCCGCTGAGGAGTTCTGTCCTCTATCTCCAACCACATTCAGATCTACGCAAAGTTTGGGCAAAATTAAACACATATTATAACGTCTATAGTACAAAAATTATTATTTAAATCGGTTATAATTTGTCGGAGTTATGGAGTAAAGTCTTCAAACACTTTCATCCCCCTCTCCCAAAGGAACCGAGCTTAATGTCGGGATAAAAAGTATCCTATATTACTACTAACACTTCCAAGAATATGTGTACAAAGTTTCATGAGGATCGGTTTAGTAGTTTTTACGTGAAAGCGTAACAAACAAACTTACATTGACATTTATAATATTAGTATGGATAGGGAAGTAGGGATTTTTAGTTTTATTTTTGCAATAATTAAGTTGTTATTTTAATGATGACATGCTATCGATATATTTCTATTGTATTCTGTTTTATTTACATTTGATATAAGCCTGTAATGTATATTGTTTAATTTTGTAAATTTTATACGTATCGAATATTGGCTTTGTCTGTATATGGGGACATTTAACAATTTATTATTGTTAAATGTCCCCATTCCCAAAGTTTTCAAAATCCTCGGCAGGGGAAATTGGGAATTTATAATATCAGAATTTTCTCTGGTCTCGTCTGGTGAGTGGCTTTGGCCGTACCGACAATTGATCTAGGGTTCCGGTACGATGCCGTGTTGAAGCGGATTAGGGGTATTGGTTTACGACTACGATACGACTTCCTAACCGGTTAAGGTTAGCCCACTTCCATCATCTTACCTAGTGAGATTGCAGTTAAGAGCTCACTAGTTGTTTCATAGAACAAAAAACTCTTGCATTAAGAAGACAATGACCGCTTGTAACTATACCTACTAGGTAATGGTATAATCTCAGTCGATAAAATCTCATCCACATCTCGTCCGCGGAAGACTTATGTTCATTAGCATACAATTCCAAGACATGCTAAAACAACTAATGATGTACATTACAGATTAAGCATTTGTGAGTTGAATATAATTATTTAGTTCATGTACAACGTGGGGATAACCTGGTGGCCAGAGCCTTGGGGGGACAGAGTTCGATGCCCGGCATTCAACTTTTACTTTTCAGAAATATCTGCGTTTTAAATTTTAGCAAATAAAATATCACTGCTCTCTCTCTCTCTTCTTGAGCTGTGTTTAACGTATTGGTTACCAGGAAGAGATCGCTATGTAGCGATAAGGCCGCCAAATTGTATACTTTTTGTTAAATTTTTATTTATAATCGTCGATTTGAGATTTGGTAACTATGAGGCATGTTTGAAATATCGTGGAGCAAATGCTCAAGTATTGGTGACAACCGTCAAACAAAGGAAGGTTACGTTTTTCGGTCACCTATAGACCCTTGAAGGCAGAATTATAGGGAAAGTGTTTTGGAGACAGAGGAAGAAGTGGATTGACTATATGAGAGAGTGGACCAGAAATACCTATTTGGAATTCAAGAAGATACCAGTAACGTAGGATTTTTCACCGACTGATCTCACAACTCAATTTGAAGAGCAGCTCAATGGGCTGATAACGATAATGGTGATAATGTAATTTTTTCCTTTCCTCGCATTTTCATTCCCAAGAAAATACCTATGTGAAAATATATGTTCGGTGTCCGTTTTTTTCCTCAAAGTACTCATAGCTCCAGCTTTTAACCAGCGAGCTCAGTTATCACCATCATCTCTTGGCGGCTGATTGGCAGTGACCCTGCTTTGCGAGTGCCAGGCCGTGGGTTCGATTTTCACCACCGGGAAATTTTTGTGTAATAAACATGAATGTTTTCTGTGTCTGGGTGTTAATCTGTATATTATAAGTATTTATGTATATCCCTATCCCTATCCCTTTTAATATTATATTTGTCAATGTAACTTTGTTTGTTACGCTTTCACGCAATAACTACTTAACCGATCCTCATGAAACTTTGTACACATATTATTGGAAGTGTTAGAAGTAATATAGGATACTTTTTATCTTGACATAAAGCTCGGTTCTTTTGGCAGAGGGGATGAGTGTTTGACTATTTTACACCATAACTCCGACAAATTATAACCGATTTGAATTATTATTTTTGTACTATAGAGGTTATAAAATGTGTTTAATTTTGCCCAGAGGACAGAACTCCTAAACGGACAGAAGCAAACACCTCATTTAAGGCATAGCCATACTGAATAGCGATATTTTTTTTTTAGATCTACAACTAAATTTAATGCCACATCAAAAAACAAAATCAAACGCAGACGAAGTCTCGGGCAACAGCTAGTTAATCATAAATTATTAATCGGTTATCTTAGTGCCCATAACACAAGCTACGCTTACTTTGAGGCTAGGTGGCGATGTGTGTTGTCGTAATATATTTATTTATTTGTTTTTCTATATCACTACAATGGAAAAAAATTACATCCGCTTATAAATTGTCTATTGCCTATAGGTTTATTTGAATAAAAAAAACTATGTTGAACATAGTTGTTGAACACGTTGTTATGAGTTTTTTATGAATATAACCCAATTTCAAGGATCTGAGTTGTTTCTTAATTCGGTTTTTTACTCAGCAAGTTAAACGGTAAATTAGCATCTTGTGGTTTTATACAGTATTCTCAACTGTTCATCGTGAACTCCGTGTAAAACTTCTGGTACATAAATTTATCCTTTATAAACTTCCATTCTCTGACATACCGCGTCACATTGCCCGCACATTTCTAGACATTTTTCTCAGTTTTATCAACCCTCCGAGGATGGGCACAGGGGTTAAAATAATATATATGTTATATTAAATACATATTATTGTGTACTACTATAATACTTATATTATTGTGTAGTTATTATTTATTGTGTAGTTCCTGAGACCATCCGTGATCATTGACCAAATAGTGCTTAGGTAACTACTACCTATAATATTTGAAGAGTTCCCTCAATTTCTCCAGATTCCTTCTACAGATCTTGCCCGGATGAAAATTGGACCACGTGGGAAACATACCGTCTCAAAAACAGAAAAATAATAAAAAAAAACTGTCGTTTTTCCAAATTAAATGAAAAGCTTTATAAATTGAGTTTAAGACCCATGAGTAATAATAATACGAGATAGTTGCCACCGTAATATTACAGGGGACTTAGAATTAAGTGGAAAATGTGGGTGAATTTCCCGACATTTAAACTCCGAGGAATCCCTGCATCACGTTGAACCGGATTAGTTTTATTAACTACTGCTGTCTTTGACCTTCTGTGTGTTTATCCTCTCAGGTCTTTAACCAGATCACGTAAGCTAACGTAACATTACCCACGTGAAATGCTAAGTCTCACCGGACGCTTGAGGTCATATACCCTATTTTGATTCCGAATGGTGAAATTTAGCAAACGACTATCAAAAAGAAATATGCGTTTCTAATGAAGAAAAGTGTGCATTTCACTAAGATCTTATTGTTTTGTGACCTTGCGTTTTAGGACTATCACACAAATAAATACATCACAATTAGTCTAACTATAATAATTTGACTTATTGTGATGCATTTATTTCCCCTGCATAAGTATGGTATAAGCCTTGATATGGGCCTCATAAGAAGGCTCAGAATCACTCAGCGGGCGATGGAGAGAGAAATGTTAGAAACGCAGTACACGATCTTTCAATCTGTAAATCGTTATACCCATCGAAAACACATATGTACAGCTGTAGATGCCCATTATTCGATATCGCTTATACCAGATTACTGTGTAAATTTGACTGTCTAAAGAATTTTGCTGTACCTTTAGTCATCGGGACGACCCAATTCTTAAATAATTCATTAGGATGTCCGTCTGCATGACAACAAATAAGGTTCTTGTGCGTAGACCCATCACAATGATCTACCAGTTAGTATTGAACGACTGTGAACACCAAATATGAGTATGGAATACTAATAACATATAACAGGCATTGTTGATTTATGTCTGATAGTAAATTGTAGTCAGTCTTGCAGTTAGATTGGAACTCAGCAATGCTGAAACACACCAATGCTGCCTTGGCAGCATGGCAGTATTATTACCTACTAGCCCAGATCGATTAGATTCTCAGAATTAAGAACATACATAACCTTCATTAAGCCATTATGTGCAGTGCAATGTGACTTTCTCAGCTCGTGTTCCCGAGTAGCATAATTTAGATCGCATTTTCGTTTGGTACGAATCATTTTAAGTTCGGATTCGCTCATGGCACGCTCTTAAGAACACGGTATAGGACGTCATTGCGTCCAAAAACAGTGGAAACACATCCGTGTTGCTAGCTCGCAAACTTTTCCATCTCCCCATTTTATGGTGAACAATTAGAAAATTAGAGGTTAAATACTGTTAACTTCTTAATGGAATGATGTGACTAACAGCCTGTTGGGGAGACGCTACTTAAGTGGAGTGGTTATTGAGCTTCAATATTATTCGTGTAAACATTGTAACGTTTTCTGTACATTCTTAATTCTGTGATAAGATTTTATTTCGATTTAAAAGAAGTTCTCGCGAATAGCATATTTTAGACCGCATTTTCGTTAGGAACGTATCATTCTCAGTTTGGATTGGCTCATGTCACGCTCTTAAGAACACGGTATAGGACGTCATAAATGAAATAATTATGCGGCCATAACACTAAGTACTTATAATACAATCGGTATGATCTATTGGAATGGGCTGCACATCCGAACGGATTGTTTAATAGATATATTATGCACTGTCCAAACTAGCTTTGTTGCCAAATGTTTCATGAACGAATAGTAACTGTGTTATTTATATTATCGTGATTAGCTTTTGGTTGCTAGCTCAGGTAAACGTGGATAAATATACCTATATTGAAAAAAATCCTTATAAATACGGGCAGGCTTTTCTAACTCTTACAATGCCTATCCTTAAGTGTTTTATAACTTGTACTAGAGATTTTCTTCATTTTATGTCATCTCCATACCCTTTGCATACCCTCAATGCACGCCACTGAGCGTGGTACACTACGGCCTTAACCCCTTCTTATTGTGGGAGGAGACCTGTGCCCTGTTGTGGGCCGGTAATGGATCGATATGATTTTGATAACTTCCTAGAGAATCCTGTGTCTCCATCAACCTGACGCTAAGGCTTCCCTAGACAAGTTCTGTCACAGAAAAGTATTATAAACTGTTCTAAATTTCACATCAAAATTCAAAATTCATTTATCTCAAATAGGCTTACTATATAAGAACTTTTGAAACGTCAAGTATGTCTGTTTGTCTGGACGGACGGATAAAGTAGGGAGGATAAACCATGAGGTTTCCATTTTTATCCTCTTGGCACGAAACCCTATTTATGTAGTTGTATTCGATGAATGAGATCATGACGAAATGTGTATACTAACTAAGCCATTCCAAGCAGCCAACTACATACATTTTTTTTTCCTTTGTGATTTAGAAGCGAAGATATTATCCTAATATTTCAAAATTACTACTATTATAACACAAGATAACGCGCCCGAGTATTTAATTAATAATTTACGAAAAAAAACGTGAACGGTTGATTGTTCACGATATACTTCTTTTAATATACAGTTTTTTTTAAATTAGTACTTTGATATAATTGATCGTCCATTGAGACAAAATTGCACTAGTAGACTTGAGGCCTCGATATACTAGAAGCTGGTTGTTATTAAAAATTGAACGCTAGACACTGGGTTCGATTCCCGGTGGAGACAATTTGCGAATTTATAATTTCTTAATTGTCTCTGGTCTGGTCTGGTGGGAGGCTTTGGCCTTGGCTAGTAAAGACGTGCCGCTAAGCGATTTAGTGTTCCGGTGCGATGTCGCGTAGAAACCGATTAGGGGTATGACTACCATACTCCCTAACAGGTTAGCTCGCTACCATTTTAGAATGCATCATCACTTACCACCAGGTGAGTTTGCAGTCAAGGACTAACTTGTAGAGGAATAAAAAAAAGACACCTACTCAGTATCGGAACTTAAAACAGTGTCCACAATATCTAGAAATTCGAAGCTAAGCCGCCCCTCTTATGGACTTACTAGACAGAATAATTGCGACCGTCACATTGTGTGTGCGGAGTTCAAAAAACTTTTGTTCAGAACGTATTTTAAGAAAGGCTTAAACTATCATCACGATATCAAGAAGACGGTCACTAACGACAGAGACATAAGTCTTCAAGGCACGGGGGCTAAGTCAATAGTCTTGGGTCGCTGGTTTCTAGCGGATTCCATCGACTCGCCTGATTTCGTCTACTCACCTCGTTGAGGGTCGAGTCGACAAACGCTGCGCTTACTGATGTGAGATCGTCTTAGGTTATAGGCTTATAGGGCACGCATGTTATCTTATCTTATCTTATACCTTGTATATATAAAATTAGAATCTCAGAATCGGGTCCAACGATTTTCATGAAATTTTGTATACAGGGGGGTTTCGGGGGCGGTTAATCGATCTAGCTAGGATTCAATTATATTGAAATCTCGGAATCATTTATATATAATAAAAATATATAAAAATAGTCGTATGTCCAAACGACTATTTTTTTAAGTAATTCGCGGCCGAAGTCGCGCGGGTCCGCTAGTGTTAATAAGTTTAGGAACACAAAATATGTCTTTGCATTTGTGTCGTTAAGTATAGTAGACAGTAAGTCTTCAAAAAGGAGCCAAAAAATAGGCTTAGAGCTGTTTTTATGAGGGACCTGTATATGCTAGTAGCGTAACTATTTTATATACTATCTACCTACTTATAAGTCGAAATCCTTTTAGCATGTAATAATTTATTACTACGCTATATTATAAGAGTCGATTCCGTCAACAACTGTTCTACAGTTTAACGGTATGTATGTTATTTATCTTACTGTAAGTAGTATTTATTACTGAAAAAAAAAAAAAATATTGTTACTCAGGGCACTACTGCGTAACATCTACGTTATAACTGAAGTTGTTTTTCCGGTCACACTTTATCGACAAATATCCTTTATACTTACATCTGTGACATTGCTTCTGATATAATGCCCGCTATGTATCAAATAGTCCAAATGGTCGTGTCCCATTTCTCCGCCAATATTAACTTGCAGTGACGCCAAACAATATTTTCCGCGCACCGCTCCATCGATTCCCAAACATTCGTCGAAGTCCCCGTATTGGTTGCCATTGCCGCTTAGTATGCCGGACGGAGGCTTGGCCGTTGCGTCGAACACTGGAACAAATATTTGCGATTAGATTATAGCTTATCTTAAGAACTACGACAAAGTTTGCCCATTTTAATCCAAACTCGCTTCGTTGTCTTGTTGTGAGATGAGTCAACAAAAGCACTCTTATAAGATTAAAGATAAAAGGTCAATCTTGTTTTGGAACTACTTGTGTGTACTGCGAGAGTTTTAGATATGATTCATGGGGGTGGGAGTAAAATAAAACGGAGGAGTTTCAGGAAAACAACAAGAACAGTTAAAATGTGCGTCTTTGCCGTAGATAATATTGGGATAGTAGATGTTCTTGCGTGAACGCAGAGCAGTTCTTTGTTATCTTTTTCCAAGTTTGTTTGGCTAAATTATGAGTGAGTTGCAGAACGCCTTCATGATATTTGAGTTAAATCAGTCTTTCATGGAAGTTAATAACGTTGATAAAGCAGTATTATTTTAATATTATTGGCGTACTTGTTTCAGAATTATGTTCCCTATTTTAGGGACGTAAGACATCATCATCATTATTATCAACCCATTACGGGCCCATTGAAAGAGAAGGGGTTCTCTTAGAACTAGAAGGGTTAAGAACGTAGTCCACAGGACGAGTTGACCCATTGACATCTTGGAGATGTCTCTTAAAAAGTTCAAAGTTTGTATTAAACGTAAGCTTATAGAGAAGTCCTATAATCGTATAAAGGACTACGTAAACGATAAAAAAGCTTGGGAGTAAATTATTGCTCTAATCAGGTTGCTCTTCTAATAATTTTAAATGAAATTGTGAGATGGTGATATCAAAAAAAAAACCCCGGCTAAGTTTGTTGTGGGCTTCTTCTTAGACCAGGACGCGTTTGGAACCCTCGTAGCTTTAGTTTTAAGTTTACGAATGTTGTTATCGCCATCATCTCACTACCGTTTAATTCTTATGTACGCATCAAAAGTGCCACCTATGGGCCTACTTGAATAAAGATATTTTTGATTTTGACTTTGACTTTGAGTGCGGATTGGTGGACCGCACACGCCTTTGAGAACATTGTATATAAGTCAAATGGGTCAGTTTTTTTGAAGATTAATAATTGACCGACCAAGCCGTTGACCCATCTGTTTTCAAGTGGAAAATCATCGCTTATAAATAGAGTAACACTTCACAAGACAAGTAAGGAACACGTCCTGCAAAGTGTTGCCCCGTGTCCAGCAACCGAAGACGTAGGTGTCAAGCCTCATTGGCCTGTAATTACACCGGCAACCACGCTCTTCAGACCGGAACAGTAATGCTGCTTTGCGGTATTACCATCACGGACGGGTTCTGTCACAAACAGTTCTACCACTACTTACTTTCCAAACGGTATGCGTAAATGCAGGCCTAGTTAAACCTCATGTGCCTGTAATTACATCGGCAACCACGCGTTTCAGATCGGAACAGTAATGCTGCTTTGCGGTATTACCATCACGGACGGGTTCTGTCACAAACAGTTCTACCACTACTTACTTTCCAAACGGTATGCGTAAATGCAGGCCTAGTTAAACCTCATGTGCCTGTAATTATATCGGCAACCACGCTCTTCAAACCGGCAGGGAGATTACGTATCTCACGACTAGATTGCGACATGCGTGAATCTTGCAATCTTTGCTATCAAACGTCACTTTTGTGTTTTTTTGGTATGCAAAAGTGACGTTCGACAGCAAAGATCGCGAGATTTACGCCCGTTGCAAGCCAGTTGCTATTTACGTAATTACCATTCGGAATAAAGAAATGGTGCATGCCGGTTAAACTGCCTGGGACGAGCTCTGTCACAAAAAGCTCTGCCACTACTAAATTTCCAAAAGGTATGCGTGTATGCAAACCCGTGCAGACAAAGAAAACCATGAAAGTCAAGGTTACGATCGCGCATCCAATAACGTTCGAACAAGTTTTTGAACGTTGCACGCTAACATTGAACCTTATTACGTCGATGGTGAAATTCTAGCGAGTGAGCTCTGAATGCGTAATGCGACCAGCTGACTGTCGAGATTGGCGTGACTTGAGTGGTTGACTTCGTTTACACTCTGTGCACAGAATAAACATACATTGAGACAGACTCTTTTGTTTCAAGATTTTTTTTTCCTTGAGTTGTCGCTTAGGGTTCTGAGTTTTTTGTTTTCTTTTTTTCTAATGCAAGTTACCCCTTGACTGCTAGCTCAACCTGGTGGTAAGTGATGATTCAGTCTAAGATGGTAGCGGACTAACCTGTGAGTATGGCAGTTATTTCAAACCCATATCCCGAAACTTTTCTTCGCGACATCGTGATGTTGGGTGTTTGTCGTTGGGTAGTAACGATTAGCGCTGTAGTTTTAAGAAGGAGGTCCCCTGTTCGATTTTCAGCAGGGGAATTTATAAATTTAGGATTTTTATGGCCTGGCCTGGTCTGGCTTTGGCTGTGGATAGTTACCAAAAAACCCGACAAAAACGTGCCGCTAAGCGATTTAGCGTTACGGTGCGAGATGGCTTACAAGCTGACTAGAGGTATGGGTTTACTATAACTACCATACCCCTAACAGGTTAGCCCGTTACTATCTTAGAGTGATCATAGCTCACGTGAGATTGCAGGGCTAACTTGTATTGGTTTAAAAAAATGTTTAAATATCATTATTATTTCAATTACGCACAGGTAAAATAAACTAAATAAGTACCGATATTACATGTACCGTTTGAATAGATTAATTTATCTCAAAAATTACTTTTGTGGTTTTTACAAAGATAGAATACGATGGGTTCATGCAGTTTTTACGGTGGCAGGCCCATACTCGTCGGTTGTGAATGGTACATTGGCCTCATCATCATCATTATAACCACCAGTTTCCTGGTAGTCAGTCTCGTTTTTAAGGCATTGACCCTCTACGCTACGCCTATGCGGGATGGTGGGCTTAAACGATTATAATCGCATTATAATCCTTTAGTTGATACGATGATCCTAACTAATATTATAAATATGAAAATGTGTTTGTTTTTTTACTTCTACTAGGAACACTCCCGATTAATTTACCTATCAAAAAAAAAAACTACATCAAAATCAGAAACAATCAGTGACAGACACAGACTCATAATATACATATAAGTATATATAGTTTTACTACCATATTCATGTTATATTAATTAAAGTAATGGAAACTTACAGTATTAGTCTACTAATCGCGACGCACTTATACACTTTTAACTTAACAAAGCTTTTTTTGTTCTGCATTTTTTTTTTAGATTTTAGCAGGTACCTTGCCTATTGTAATGAATTCGGACCCTTTAGTGCCCATTCAGGTTATTTTTGAAGCGTGACAAAATAATAAACTTTAATGATATATTTAATTTATCTTGATAAGAAATAAATAATATTTATTCTAGGTAATAAATAAGAAGCGTAAATATGACAACCTGGATAGCAGCTTCATTTTTGTACCTTTTGGAGTAGAGACTTTGGGACCGTAGGGTCCGGAGGCACGAGCTCTTTTCAAAGAATTATCGCAAAGGGTTATCGAGTCTACCGGTGATCCTAGAGCGGCCAGTTACCTTGGCCAACGAATTAGTTTGGCCATCCAAAGGGGCAATACTGCCGCTTGCCAGCATCTTAGGAACTGTGCCTCGCTGCGGTGGTTTCGAAGACGTTTTAGATTTTATTTTATTTGTATAACTGTATTAAACTTGACGAGTCTGTAGCCGACGCCTATTTAATAACGATGTCCTAGGTATGATTCCTGCGATCGCTTAAAAACGGTTAAGTATTGGGGGTTTATATCAAAATAATATATTTAGTCGTTAAAGAGCGCCATCCCTCATTTCGGCAAGGCTTTCAGTGCTCGTAGTGTGGCTTGATCTTAACTACGTGATCTTTTCTACACGTGCCTTAACACATTTCAATGCCAATTTCGATTGAACTAGTGTTAATCATTCAGGATAATATTGATAGCATTCATTAAGTGAACTTGCTTACAGTGTCATCTTTCAACGCAGCTAAAGTACGTCAAACATTTATTTATCCTACAGTATATTAATACCTTATATAGAACCTTTCTATACTCATATTACGAAGAGGAATAATTATTTTGTTTGTTTTTTTTGTACCCATTGTAGGCTTTGTAAGTTCTTGACCCATTCTAACCGATTCTTGGCCAAAAGCAAGCTAAACTATCACGAAGTAACATAGGCTATAATTTATGTAAAAAAAATTGTAGACTTTAGAAGATTTGAATAATGTAACCCAAAGCAGCAAAGTATTTCATTACTTGGCGAGAGCTCAGAAAACTATTGATGATGAAAAAAAAAATCCCTAAAAGTCCCTACTCATTATTACCTACGAAATAGTCCGCGAGATTAATGTAGAATTTATCGCAAGTTTAAAACATTTAAGGACTGCATCTAAACAAAACTTAATTTAAAATGTTTTTTTTTAAACTACACCTGATTTTTTACATGAATATAAAACTTAAAAATATGCTTTAAAAACAAAAACGCAACAAGCACCGTTCGAAAAATTCGGTCTTCAGACAATGAAGATTTTCGGATGAGCAGATTCGCGAAGCTTTCCGAACGCTGCCCACCCGATTTGAATTCAGTGATTTACCACTTTCTCGTCAAAAAATATTAAATACCCATACATTTTTGGCCCGACTAATTGAACCTCAGATTTCGTGATCTGCAGTCGTACACGTAAATACAAGACCGAACAGGCTCTTACTTAAGTAGCTTATAACAATAAGAGGCTTTGAATTTCAAAGGAATATTTTCGTGTTGTCGCCAATTAGATAGCAAATCTTACATGTGTACAATAAACACAAATAAAAATGAATCGAATAGGTTACTGCAGAGACCTTGACACACTTTCAAACAGACAAACATGGTGTATAAGTTAAGTTAAAAATTGATCATCATTATAATTCAAATAAATCCAGAAAAAGCATTGGTTCTTTTGCAATAGAGGTGTTAATTCTCGTACTTATTTATTTAAGGGCAGAGGGCTTATTTTAATCAGTTTTTTAACCGTGTCTGTTTGACCATCCGTCTAAGTTTCAATGCACTTTTTGATGTGCGGTGGATCAGATCAGCTATGTTAGCATTGTGACGCACATTTGTCTCCTCTTGCATAGAATATATTATTTTAGATTACGCCATATTTATTTCCTCTAATAAACGGTTTCATTCATGTATATTTCCTATCATCATCTTTACCGGCCCATTACAGGGCGGTCTCTAAAATCGCTGCCCAAAATAGTGCTATACTTTTTCACAAATAATACCATGAAAGGTATTATTATAAGACGGCCGATTGGCGAAGCGGGCAGCGACCCTGCTTTCTGAAGGCCATGGGTTCGATTCCCTCAACTGGACAATGTTTGTGTGATGAACATTTACGTTTTTCAGTGTCTGGGTGTTTATATGTATGTTATAAGTATTTAGGTATAGGTATTATTCATAAAAATATTCATCAGTCATCTTAGTACCCATAACACAAGATACGCTTACTTTGGGGTTAAAGCGCATATAATTATACCTAAAGAATGCTCGTAATTACAACTATTATGCCGGTTTTTTCTAACGAAGAACAAGGCAATGCCTAAATACGTAACGCAAAATCTAAGTAGATCCCTAAGTATTCCTGAACCGTTAACCATTAGGTATATATCACTTAAGCGAAACGATTTTTTCTATAGACATCGCCTAAGTCGTTGGCTATTCATTTGCTTACTTTTTCGAACTACGCAATATGTTCTGATACTATTTAAGTTGCAGAACACCCAACCAACCAACAATACCAACAATATACCAACAATATGTTTTCTCGCATACCTACCTACGTTGCGAGCATGATGACTGTTGTTTAGTTTTATTTTAGTATTTAAGTACCTAATATGTAATTTAAGAGGAATGCAGTACCCTGACAAGTCGAAGAACCTAAAAAATATGTTATATTTTTGTTTGAATAAATAAATAATAATAATTTAGGCTATGCCTAGGTTTAGTGAAACGAGCATAAAAGTAACAGGAGAAAAAATCATGGCCCTTATCATGATTTTTTCTACTCGTTATTATATCAATGTTTGACAGAAATAGACAAATAGTGATCCTTCAGTCGTTTATTAAAGGTGCTGATAGTCCTCACGAATATCTAGCGGCAGAGCGTTCCAAAGTTCAATGGCCTGAACCGTAAAAGATTTCTAGAAAAATGAAGATGTATGACCAAAATGGTCGAGTATAATAACTAATAGTTGGAAAATCTAGGAGATTATTTGTAAATAATAATTAAACTACATCTAATTATACCGTTAAAAGTAATAGGCTTATATTCCACAAAACACTCAAACCTATAAAAAAACCAACTTGATAAGTGAAGTAGTTAGTTTCGCTCGTTATCGTGACCACAAGATACGGGATCCGCACAAACAGAAACACGGACGTCCAAGACAGAACTTTGTTAACATTTTTTAAATTAGTTTAAATAATAAAAAGAGATTTAAAAATACCATGAGTGTTAAAAATAGTGTTTTTTCTCAACAATTGTCTTTTTATATTCACTAATAAAAGCAATAAAGAATAAAAAAGTGTCATTTTAATTTGGAGAATCACTCGGTAGTCGGTGTGTGTAAACTGAGAGTAATGGTGGGTATTACAGTCAGTTTACACACACCGAGTGATTCTCAAACTTAAACTGTCATTTTTTATTCTTTATTAAACGCTTCGCTTATGAGGCGTGCAAAACCAAATTAATTATTTAATGTAGATTTATAATTATTTTTCAGTTATTAGGTACTACATGGATGCCGTACCATTTTGGCCTTTTTTTATGAGCAGCCTTAAAGAAGAGCTAAAGCTTAGCAGTAGGTCATTAACATGATAACAATTGGCACCAATGACTAAAAAAGGTGACCTTCAATAATTTAATTCGAGATCGTGACATATAATCTTCTATATGTTCAGAACATTTTTAAGCGACTGGAGCAAATTGGAAACCGATTGAAAAATTCGACTCCCATTTGATTACTAAACAAAAAAATACAGTTGTAATACAGTAGATTATGCAATTGTTACGAAATAAAAATGACAAACGGTGATAGCCCAGTGGTTAGGACTTCGACTTCACGTGCCGGGGGGCGAGTTCGAATCCCATGACGCACCTCTAACTTTTCTAAGTTATTTAATATTTATTAAACTCTTTTTTTGTATACCACAACATTAACAGATATAAAAAATAATAAAAACAGAAACATATGAAAAACAGAAAGAAGTAGAATATATATAAGTTATGTGAGTTTTAAGCAATTAAAATATCACTTGCATCAACAGTGAAGGAAACCTGCATCCCTGAGAGTTCTCCATAAGGTTCTCAAACGAGTGTGAAGTCCACCAACCCGCACTGGTCAAGCGTGGTGGACTACGGCCTTAACGCCTTTTCAATGTGGAAGGAGACCCGTGCACTGCAGTGGACCGGTAATGGGTTGATATGATGAAAAATGACAAAATTACGTATATACTATACTTCTTAATAAACAAAATAAAAGTTACATTAGATTTAGTACGAAAAAAATACAATTATTTTAGTGAGTAAACATAAACATAAGAACAACAATCAATAACAATAAAACTAGCCACTCTCCACCACATGCGTGTATAAATGCAGCCAAAAGAAGTGACGGACTCTTCTTGGGTATTTTCTTAAAACAAAAAAATAAATTGATGTCAGGTCGAGTATTTTCCAAATTTTCTGTCTTAGGACGATGTCGACATAGAGATTGTTGTTCAAAATAGATAAACAAATAAAAATTGAAAAAAAAATCCCGCGCTAATAAATAGTACCTACATAAAAAAATATATAGGTGAAGACATTTGTATACAATACTAGCGGACCCCAGCGCCATCTGTCGGGCTGATTTGTGAATCTAAACCATCCAGGGTGCCACCCAAACGTCGATGTTGCACCAAGTCCTAAGTTCCAGACTTCCAATAAGGACCAAACTGAGGATCTACGGAGCATATATCCGCTCACGCCTCACGTACTCGTAACGTAGTTTGCCCTCTGCTCGGCCCACCAAAAAGACCGGCTACAGGTTCAGCAGAACAAGTGCCTGCGCCTGATTGTAGGAGCTCCAAGGTACGTCAGAAATGACGTCATCCATCGAGACACCAGGACGCCTACCGTGGAGGATTTCGTCCGCACAATCGCACGCCGCATGTTCGCTCACGCAGACTACGGGCCGTGCGAACACCTCCACGGAATAGCCCCAGCGTTGGACAGACCTATAACAGGGCGTCCACTACCTCGAGAGCTCCTCCAATCACCCCCGCCAGCGCGACAACGCGGAGGCACAAATGGTGACATCGATGACTCAAGGCCCATCGGAATTAATAACCCCCGCGCGCGCCGACGACGACTACGCTGACAGTGACGCTGACATTTCACGGACACGACAAACCAACAGGCCCAAAGCCAATGATGGCGGGCCCTAGCCCCTAGACAGGGGCTAAAACAACAAATACCAGGGCAGCATAGCTGCCCTGTGAATATGACCCGGGTAAGGAGGCGTTGCCTGGAGGCCCGTACCCCCGACCGGCCGATTGGCCGCTTGGAGATGACCCACACGCACCCAAACGCATCCCGAAAAATTCATTCAAATCGGTCCGGCCGTTTAGGAGGAGTTCAGTGACATACACACGCACACAAGAAATATAATATATATAAAGATGTGTTTGTGTTCTCTAATAATATATTATAGACAGATTAGAGTCTTTGTTAACTGCCCCAGGTAAGTATTTGGTAATATAAAACTGCAAAATCTAGCGATCCGCCATGACACGTGAAAAGCCGCACGGCACTTATTCTATCTGCATTTGTTGTTTGCGTTTAACAAGTTTTAATTAATTTCAAACTATATGCTCAGTTTTGTGTAACCAAATACTAATATTATTATTCTTTAGCTATGAACAAAGATAATTGGCAGATAGCTCTTTTTATGAGAAAATAAGATATTTAATTAATTGAATCAAAATTAGTCATCATGTCGGTAATTTTTTTTTTTATAATTTAAATAACGTGCCCCGCGAATAAGCGTTTCTTTAAACTACAAATTATGGAATCTCTTTGGTGACATTAACTTTTTTGATTAGCTGTATCGTAATTAAAAAAAAAAAACCTATTATCAGTTTTATTAAAGGAAAAGTGTTTTAGGTATATGATTATATTTTAAAGTTCGTTTGGGACATGCATTGATTTAATATGTTACTTACAAGTGTTTGAAAAGTATGTCAGTAATCAACATAAACTCGCTTTGAAGTCGAATTTTACGATACGAGAGTAGATACAGGCATATACAACTCATCATGGTCCAGCTTATTAATCCAGTACGACTTTACACAGGCCTCCTCGCACATAATAATAATAAATATATTACGACAGTACACACATCGCCATCTATCGCCAAAGTAAGTGAAACTTGTGATATGGGTACTAAGATAACTGATAAATATTTACCTATTTTACAAACATAATTTACCCACAAACACACGCGCACACACACACATACATACACGCGCACACCCACGCCTCAAGAATTTATATCATTCTTTTTTTATTTATTCTATCCCGTCTGTTAATTTGTCAAACGTTTGTTATCAAGACCATAGATATAGGGAAGACACTGCCTCCTGTAACATAGTTTAAACTACCGCAGGAGACAGGGTTTCACACGAATCTATCTCTTCATAATACAATAATAATAAGAAAAACGTATACAAATGTAGACGTTTTTCTGTAATAAGATATTATTATTATTATTATATACTGATAAAGACAATGAAAAACATTCATGTTCATCACATAGACATTGGCCGTCTACGTAGGATCTTTAAACCTCTACTGCTCCAACACGGTTTGGTGGGATTCAAATAATTATAATAGCCAGGACTTGGCTTAAATAGCTCTCCCAAGTATATGATTTGACAACCCTGGTCTTAATTCTGGTATTACAATTTTTTGAGTAAGCTTTAATCCGATTCTTGCCCACCTATTTATTATTCGGAATTCGAGCCAGCGACCTCGTGTAACCAAGCACGGAATTTGGCGGTTGAGATTTAAAAAATATGAGATTTAAAGGATCATCCACAGGTTTATGCGATTCAAAATAAAAAAAAAAATAATAATAAGAATTAAAGATAATTGAGTTAAATGATTTAAAAAAAATCTGATATAGATAAATTAAAATGGAAGATTTCAAGGAAAATCTAAATCTTATGACGAACGTATTTTTATTATGGCTATTGTTATAACGCAAGATATATTATTAATTCCCTTGGAATTCGAAACCGGCCGGCAAACAGGTAGGTATGAAGGTACGTACTGAAGGTTTGTTTTTAAAAAAGTTTGATGGCACAAGCGTAAAAATAGAAGATAGGTACTTAATTGGTTTAAAAAAACAAAAACGAGTTATGTACCAGCATAAAAAATTATGGTTCAAAATATACTGTTTACGATAAAAAACAAATGTATGTCTAATCTGAGCATTTGAATGATTATTTTTAAGTTGAAATATAGTATATAATGGGTAATTTTTCGGCGATGTTGGATGGAACTAATTAAAGGACAACACCAAATGTTTCCAATTATTATTATTATTATTATATTATAATTCATTGAACTTGGTATAGGGTTTTGTATATTATACAACGTGTAACTAGAGACAGTGTCTTCCCTATGTGTAGTTTCGAAGACGTTTTTGATTTTATTTAGCTTTAAAAAGTTTATTTTAGGTTATATTTATAAAACAATTATTTAAAAGAATAAATAAAAGCTATTTATCTTATGACATTTTGAAAATTTTACGTTAAACAGAATTATGAAATAATATTGAAGGATACATAAGTATATTTCATAAGCAATCACCCTTGAAAAAATATTAAATCAAAAGAAGCATACTTATTTTTCCGTTCAAACGAATTCAAAACATTCGAAGTGTTTACATATGACAACTTTATTGAAAAAAAAGACCATCACGCGCATAGTACCTACGCTACGCGTACCTTATAAAGTGACAGTAGTCACATGGTTTTAATTTTGCATATGATGTTAGGGTTATTTCCATTTATTTTATTTATTTATTTATACTAGGACTACCAACAAAATTACATGTATTTTACTAATGACACATTATTTGTATCTGATTTCTCTCAGTAAAGACTATGGTAGTGGTTTATTGATAAACTATTAGGTTTTCAGTTTCATAGATTAGTCTCAGAGACAGTTTATAATGCACCTCTAAAGTCTGTAAAGTATTATTTCGGTTTTCATTATACTATGTACAACCAAACAATTTAGCGTATCGGTATGATGACGACGTCCTGTAGAAACAAATATTTGCAGGGCTATTTGCCCCAACAGGTTATCCCGCTTCCATCATAGACTGCATTATCACTTACTAGAAGATGAGATTGCAGTTAATGGTTAACTTGTAGTAAAAAAACCTATGCTTTAAGAAATTTTACGTATTCTAAGATAAATGTGAGTATACGACTGAATAGGCTGTACGACTGTCGACCTTTGCCTATCCCAAAGTAATCGAAAAACAAAATTGGACATTGAAGTAATTGAAGTATTCATGGTTATTAAAATGTATGTAGTAAAATGTACTTATTTGGTACAGCAACACGCCATAAAAGCGAGAATTGAATTAAATTGAAAATGTATGAAAACACCGTAACAATTTAAAATATAATTGTCTTGGTAACTCCGCATATTTAATACGCATCTTGGGAGTTTTACAGATTTTGTGAGGGCTATACCAGAGTGATACTTTTCAATTCGTGAACGAATAACAAATGATTTAATCATTCGTTAGAAGGGCAAATAAAAATAGGGTATTTTTACAACGGTTCAATTAGTAACTATTTATTTTATAAATTATGTCAGTCGGAGTTAATTTTATGTAAAAATAAATCTGTAATTATATTGTAAGTGCAGTGTTTAAACAACGCATTGGAACACTTTGCTAATTTTAAAGGTAGGCGACCAAACGAATTTAAAAAACATAACATAAGAGTTTTCGACGACCTAGTGTTTTTAACGGGAGGTAACAAAATATGTAATCCTTCAATTAATGCCCTAATTACTTCTAAAGTGAAATTAGTGTTTCAGTAGTTTGTTCATTTACGCGACATTGTTTTTAACGGTTCTAGACAATTTTATTAGTTGGTAATTATTTAACAAATTTATAGTATAGGACAAATCAATCAAACAACTAAACCTGTATAAATTCATAACTTTTACGCCATCTGTCAATTATCCTAAATAAAAGAAAAGATATTTACTTCGTAACGCCCATAACTCCAGCTGATCAAGGCTATCCAAAAACAGCCGACTATCCCTCCGACACTGTTCACTGGTCCCATTGACCGGCACCATGATCCTCGGAAACTTGTCCCATAGTCCCAAAACGTTGAACCTAGCACTTTCATCGTAACTCTCATTTTTCGCGGTAACTTTCAATATTGTCCCATTGAAAATGGAGTCCGCAAGGATATTGTCATCGATCGTAAGTTCGATACACTCGCGAGCTGCGCAAGCGCAACACAGAAGCCCGGTTAAGCATACGAGCACGCCGGCGCGCGTAGCCATGTTTGCAACAGCAATGATGCCTCGTAAGCGCCAACTTAGTATTAACACGTATAAACATCAGCATCGCACTTGAACAATAACCCTATGGCACTGACATCTGTCCGATACATCGCTGCGACACAATGGGTTGGGTAATTTTGGTCTTTTTTAAAAACCTACCTACTTATTTACGAAAAAAATCCTTGGGTATAATATAAATTGGTATGGTAAAAATGTTAATACGTTGAAACCGAAAATAGTTCAAATTAAGTCTGGTGCTTCTGAGATAACAATGCCAAAATATCGAATACATTTTTGGTGTAACCTTACTTTTTGTAACTACTACTGATTTTGTTTCGTTGAGTTTGTAATCACATTATCCAATATTTAATTTAACACTGGTGCCAATAAATCTGTAGTAGACAATTCTCTAAGCTATACAAAATTGATAGGTCTAAAAATAGCGCTATACTTTACAGATTTAACGAGTACCTAGCAGTAACTTTTTATAATTATAGATTAATTACCGTTTTAAATTGATTTTGAGGTCGTAGGTTTAGAAAAAGCAAACAAATTTAGAACCGCCCTTTTTTAATAATGATTTTTTTTTCTGAATAATTAAAATTAGCCTTGAATTAAGTCCCCATTGGCCTAGTCGTTACGATGTTTAACTACGGATCACGAGGACCAGGGCTCGAATCCCGGGTCATCTCATAAATTGTAAGGTAATGTGTTTTTCTGTTGAATTTTTTTTTATTGGATCTGTAGCGTAGTGCGTAGTGGGTCTGTAGCTCTAAACGCCTGTGCCTGTGACTTTAAAAGGCTGCAGCGATGATAATGATGTTAGGTAAGATCCTTTTTGTTAAACTTCCATATTAATTGTTAATCGTTTAAAAAATGATCTGTTGGAAACTAATTAAATTAAGTTAGTAAGTTTACTTAGTTTTCATGATCATCTTCAACATATCAACCTATTACCGGCCCACTACAGGGTTTCCCCCCACATGAGCTTATAGGGCTGTAGTCCACCACGATGCCAGAGTAGATTGGTGGACTCCACACACCTTTTAAAACATTATGGAGAACTTTCAGGTAGCTTTATTGCTTAAAACGCACTTAACTTAGAAAAGTTAGAAGTGCTGGGATTCTGACTAGCCCTACCGAAAGCGAAGTTGAAGTCTTACCCATTAGGCTATCACATCTTCAATATATAACAATAATCTATATCTATATAACAATATGATAACTTGTTATGTAACACGAATAGGTTCTACGTGCCGTTTCTCACGAGGTTTTTTTTATAAATTTTATCCGTGTCAGGATAACAAATTAATGGGGTCACAGCGTGTCGATCATCACAATAATTTAATATCAATTTAACAATGCGAGCAATCACACTGTTCACTAATTACTACGATTAATATATACTATATTAAGTACCTACTATACATAAACTAGTTGTTTCCCGTAATCTTCGTCCGTTTTTATACGCTTCACCTGTAGTTTTGATGGTAACCAACTCCTTTGGACTTTAAAGCAATTTAAATTTATTGTTTTCTAATTATCTGACCTTTTGTCTGTTGTGAGGTATAAGTACCTATCATATTTGTAGGTTTTCCGGTTTTTAAGCTATGCCTTTGACGACCTGCCTGGCGCAGGTGAGCGCTGTGGTTTTAAGTGGGAGACCCCGGGTTCGATCCCCGGAAGGGATCCCCTGGTCTAGTTTGAGACATCAGCCGTGACTAGTTACCATACTACCGACAAAGACGTGCGTAAGCGATGTAGCGTTCCGGTACGATGTCGCGTAGAAACCGATTAGGGTCTAATGTAACTGCCATAGCTCTAACAGGTTAGCCCGTACTATATTAAACTGCATTATCAGTTAAGAGGGGGTATAAAGCAAATAAAAAATCAAACTTCACCCACGCGCCTTATGTGCCCCGCTATAGTCCGTAAAGATCAGAATGCTACTCGGCAGTCACCGACCACAGCACGCTCGGATTTTTTGGCACAGTATGCATAAAATGATTAGATAAAACCTGAGTGCGTGCTGCTGGGGATAGCAATCCTAATAATATTTACCGTCATTATCCATACTTTGCTGCCTGAACTGAAGTTCATTTATACCTTTACGACAGAACTCTGGGGATTTAGATTTGACAAACTGTGTAAAATCATTTTGCACAGTCAGTACAGGTGAGATTGCAGTCGAGGGCTAACCTGTAGCCAAAAAAACTAAACTGAGTATTATGAAATAGGCAGTTTAAATTTTATTTTATTATTATGTATTTGTTAAAGGAACACCGACAGCTTGTTTACAATACATAATTATGGAAAATTACAAATATTTTGTTTCTAATCAGTGTGACTAGCAGTGGCGTGCATAGAGGTATGCACAGGGTACCCACTAGGGACTACCAGCTACTAGCCACTAGCCAGGGGACTAGCCACTTAAAGGTGCACACAACATTACCCATATTAACACTACAAACTAGAATAAAAATACAGGAAGTAAAAAAAAGCAATATTACAATAAGAAAACTAAAAAAATAAAACTAAAAATTATAATCCAAAAGTGCAGTCCGGATTGCTTGACAAAGCAGAAATAATAGCACGTTTAAAACCATTCGGCCTTTGACATAATAGATCAATATTGCTATTTGCGAAAGCAAAATCATTATAGACACGACTTAGACGATTTAGAGCATTCCTGCCCAAATTAGTTCATTTGGTTTTTTTATGAATGTTTTACTGAAAATAGCAATTTTCTTCATATAAACGCTAATTGCAGACGTTTGTAATAATGTATGGTATTAAATTGCATCACATCGTATTTCATTCATAGAGTGCTGATGTGGGAACTGTGCGTTGCATGGTTAATGATCGAATCATTAAGCGGGTGAATTCTTTAACTGACTTTTTGTCATGCGTTTGAATGCAATCTCAAGTATATTATTGTTTCGAGCTAGGGTTCTGGAATTAAAATGACTACTCGGGTACTCGAAGCTGGAGCCTTTATTTTCACGCACTTATATTAATACGTACTACGTAGTGTTACCAGGGATATATGATTTGTTCGTACCGGGGCAGCAACTAGACAGTGGCGTCCCTGTCTTCAGCGTTTTAGATAAATTACTTGAAATCTCAAATATGCATATAATGCGAGTGTGAGTCAACCGGGCTTCTGTATCCTAAGTTTTTTATTTTTTAATCGTGATTTGGGCGCCCTAGATCCCGGGCTTTATGTTAGCGATATATATAGGTAATATTACCTATACAAATCGGTAATGATGAAGGATATAAACCCAACGACTTCGAATCAAGACGAATAATATATTGTTATAAATTTCTGTACCTATATGTATAGATGCCGTGTGGTGACGGCATATGAGAATGTCACCATTCATTTTCTTTTAACGGGTGCTGTACTGTATAAAGTAAGGAAAATAAATAGAAGAATAGAAATTAGCGAAGAGAATGGAAAGAAGCAAAGAGCGAAGTAGAATACAAAAGGCGGCCTTATCGCTTAGTAGCGATTTCTGCTAGGCAACATTGAGTTCCATATTAAAACTCCTACGAATGAATACACCTTTCAAACGAATAAAACAAAATCAAAATCGGTTTATCCGTTCGGAAGTTACGATGCCACACACAGCCCCGTCAAACTTATAAAAACCCGTCGTTTTTGCGTGGGGGGTCAATACAATCTTTTGTGATTCGAAATGTTTGGTTCTAAATTTAAATTCATAATTTTATACACGCTCTGAGGTTATATGAAAATTCTGACAGAACCAGCGTTCAATTCTCTTCTCCTTCTTGTGTCGTTCCATTCTCACATATTGCATTTATTTTCTTTACTCTTCTCTCTTTCAGAAATACCGCTTCTTCTACTACTTTGTTCTGAGTAAGAGTTTATATAAAACGTCAAAATAATACTGACCTTAACCTTTTAAGATGAAAACCGGTGTATCCAACATGCTAAAGATGTTGGCAAGTGTTGGTGCATCGTTTTATTATATTAACAATCTGAAATACACTTAAACTTGCCTAGCGTACTTGTATCGTCTGGCAAACCAGCTAAACTCGCTTCCAAGTTAGCAAAAGTCTCTCGCTAATGGACTGAAGTATGAGACTATAAATACACTTGGAAATAATATCTTACCCGTGGATACGTTGTAGACATAACAATGCACTATATATGTGGTCTATTGAACCCAAATAATCTATGGGACAGTGAATAAACACACTTACAAAAAGATGGAGGGCATGGCAATTTTATTTAGGGGTTGGCTATAATTATCGCGTTGATTTTTTTATTCCACTACAAGTTAGCCCTTCACGGCAGTCTCACCTGGTGGTAAGTGACTATGCAGTCTAATATGGCAGCGGGCTAACCTGTCAGGGTAATCGGTTTCTACGCGACATCGAACCTAAACACTAAATCGCTTAGCGGCACGTCTTTGTCGGTAGGGTGGTAACTAGCCACGGCCAAAGCCTTCCAGAGGAGCAACAAAGAAAAATGGGCTAAGGATATAACCGAATGGTGTCCCAGACAAGATAAAAGAAAGAAAGAGAGGCAGCGTTTTACATGGAAGAAGATACTTATAATAAAACTGTAACTGGAAGATTTCTGTACATTTAATATATTTTGAAAATTTTGACCGGGGGAAGCTTTATAATCGATACTGAGTCCAAAACAGATTTTTATTAATTTTTGTCTGTCTGTCTGTCCGGGCATCACGTGAAAACTACAGAATGGATTTAAATAAAATTTGGTACAGTGGTAGCTGATATCCCGGGTCAACATACAGGATACTTTTTATCCCGATAAACAATAAGTTTCCTCCGGGATATGGGATGAAATTTTTTATTAAACGCCACTACGAATGAACCGATTTGGCTAAAATTTGGCAGAGATACCTACAATATAGTCTGGCATAGCTCATAGACTTCTTTTTATCCCGGAAAAGCAAACAGCTTCTACAGGATGGCTTCGCTATTTTTTCCCCATTTGTCTTTCAATATCCGCGCAACGGAGTTTTAGACGACGTGATGTGGTACCCGGAACCGCAATACGCTTGTCTTCAGGAAGTCGGCTGTCTGATCAGACTTCGTCTGCCTTTTGCCGATCTCATTAGTCCTATACTGGTTTTCGCATAATGTTCTGAAGCATTGTTGCACCCCTACTCTACCCATCTGTACTCTCCAACATTTGGCGCACCAAATTTACCTTCGTAAGACGCTCTGCATCTCCGCGTAATTTATTTCTCGCCTCTTCGAACTCCTTAGTAACTTCAGATTAGGATAACTTTCATATTATTATTTTTGTAACCTTCAATATATATTTTGTAAGATGTTTAATAAAGGTTATTTTTGTACTTCTATCATTTATTCTTTTTCATTAACAATGCTTAAAAAATAAAAAACGCTATAAAAAAAACATCCACCCTCCGCTTGCGGGGCTTTTGAATGCCCAAGCAACCGGCGGTCAGGGCTCCAGAGTGAGGAACATCCTTACAATACGCGCTGTTTCAAGGACTACTGCCTTCTGAATCCGACCCTTGATCCAACAATCAAGCGAAAGCTTCTTAATATGTTGGTCGAAGCTTTTCGTGAGAAGACCATTGACTGAAACGCCGATCGGGACAATAACGGTCGACTCAACTTTCCACATGGCGGTAATTTCGTGAGCAAGGTCCAAGTATTTAGATACTTAATAATAAAGGTTATTATTATTAAATTTATCAAGTAGAAACTCTATTTTAATTATGGTTTGTGTTTAGGGGTATCGTCGTAGTTAAGCTTATTAAATGAAATGAAATGAAATATAAATTTAGCTAAATATGAGTTAGTTATTGGTATTTAGGATATAAAGTTATATCTACATAAACATGCAAAATTTAAACATGAAATTACATTGATAATAATCTTAATCGTTATCAATTATACAAAATAATGTTCTGAGATTTATAGTGTTATATTAAATCATTGTATTAGTTATTATATCACAATTCTAAGTTTAAATGTCAAATAAACACACTTAAACCTTTAAAACTAGTTTTAGCAGTTTTAGTTTCCCCCTTTTACTATACCCGGATATCTATATGTACTAATTGGTCTAGTGGTGATCATGTTCGACTGCAGATTACGTGGTTCTGGGTTACTGGCCTGACCCGGGAACGATCCCAGGTCAGGCCAGTAAGTCTTGGGTTTGTCTATTAAGAAGCTCTTAGTAGCAGCCCGGATTTTGAAAATTGGCGGTAATTCCCCGGTGCCTCTGAGAACACGTTAAGCTGTCGTTTCCTTGCTTGATATCTTTCCGGTCGTATTGGATCTTCTGTCTCATCGGACTATGAGAGTAAGGGAAAAGAGAGTGCACCGGTGTTTGTGCACACACTTGTGCACTATATTATCTCCAGCGTAGTTGTAAAAATGTTTCTGGAGATTAACCACCGATGCGAAATCGGTCAGGTAAACCGATGGTCCATACAACGTGTAACAGAATCACGAAATAATATTGAAGGATATGCAAGGATATTTTATAAGGAATAACCCTGTAAAAATAATTAATCAAAAGAAGCATATTTATTTTTCCATACAATGACAACCCTATTGAAGATAAAAGACCGACACTCGCATATTACCTACGCTACGCGACGTGTACCTGATGAAGTGACAAGAGTCACATGATTTTAATTTTGCATTTGATGTTATGAGTTAATCTGGTTTCTTTCAGTAAAACTATGACAATGGTTTACTCAAACAGTTAGGTTAGGTTAGGTAGGTAGGTTGAAGTGTCCGAACCAACAATCGTCATGAGCGTAACGCAAAACTCGCTCTGCAATAAAACGCGTAATAACAACTTTAAATGTGCTTCTTAATACGGAATCAAAAGTTACTTCGTACACTGTTATCTTAACTAACTATTTGGATCGTGCTCACTGGAAAATGGACTGAGAAATCAATAGATAAGTTGTTACATACTCAGAAAGTGACGTATACGTATAAATCCTAACCTGTGAAAGCTGCGGTATAGATCGATACCGAAAACTGTGTATGTCCTTATAATTTCACCTTTATGTAATACACCTATAGTTAATGGAACATCCTTTTTCAACACTATTAGGTTTTTGGTTTCACAGATAAGTATATATAGCCTGTGAAGTATTATTATAGATATATTATTTAGCTCAAAGGTACCCCTAATCAGTGTCTATAAGCGATATAGTCACGTATAGACATTGATTAGGGTATAGACGCGATATACGTAAATCAGGGCACGGGGGTCGAACCCGTGACCTCCCACTTATAAGACCATAGTCCTCACCACTGGGCCAGAGAGATCGAGAAAAATAAAACCAGCAACGAGCAAACTCAATTTGCAAAGAGCCGCGTTATAAATTTAAATTTTAATAAAGAATAATGTAAGCCATTGCGCACGAATTAATTAACCAAAAAAAGGCCGGCGCAGAGTTTATCGAATAGGTCGTTATTTTAAGGGCTTAAACTGTTATCGTTACTTTGGCTCTAAAAGTTATTTTAATTCACCCAGGAGCTGTATTAATCCTAAAAGGAACAACAAGTGTAAGACGTCTATTGGATACCACCGTCTATAGAAACCACTTCGTTATACTCTTACAAGAGCGTGTGTTTAAATAAGTATTTCGAGTATTATGTATGGGTTTCAAATTCTATACTCTTGTAGATTCCCGCTTAAAATAAATCAATTTTCGGATGGTCACTTGCCGATAACAACTTGAGGGGTTGCTACGGCGTCGCCGGGGGAGTGGGTCGAGCGCGAGAGTTCGCATTGAAAGGAGCCCCAGGGCTCGGACATCGGGGGGAAGTAGGGGGCGTCGACCCGAGGGTGCCTCCTTCGAGGACACGGACATAATGGTAAATCTGACTGTTGTTGTTAAAATCGAATCTAGAATGCTGGTAAATCTTTAATTGCTTCTTACCCCATCGTACCATTTCTTAAACAAAGCACCTTGAATCAAAAACTGAAAAGTTAATAGAAATAGCAATAATAAAGACTTTAAGGACGAGTGAGGAAGGAGAGAAGGAGAGTAGAGGGTGAATACTGGTCTCACTTTCTAAACTCAAATAAGTTCTCTAGTAAAACCTAGTGATGATTAATTTTATCGCTGACTGCCGATGTGACTTCGTGTCTTTACCTTACGTTTTAAAACTGAGCCACCATCTTATATTTAAAATTGAAATATCGATAACATCACATCTTGCCATTTTCAATGTATTATTCTAGCTCAAAATATATATATTTGACTGTACGAAAAAAAATAGGAATCTAAGTTATGACTGGCCAAAATAATGCAAAATCTTTAGTCGATATAAGTTTGAGTGGGAGTTCAAAATAACAAGAACCCAGATGAAAGGAGTTTATATAAAAAATTTTAGAAATGGCGGTAATGGAAGCAACAGAAAAGTACCACCCTTTGGTGCCTTTGCAATCACCAAGAATAAAGAAAAAAGAAGAGTACCTGCTAAAGTAATAATAATAATATTTTTTTTTATCATATAGAATAATTAAAAACTAAACTAAATAAAAAAAAAAGGTAAACAGTTCAAATAGTTTGTATTGACGGTATAATGAGTTATGCTGTAATTAGTAACGTACCTTACGATTTAGCGCTGTAAGATAGGAAGAAGAGGTTTCTTTCGTCAGCAAGTAAGTAAACATATAACTGCATGGTGCAATACAAATCATGCATAGCACGCCCTACAACTTTGCACATGCAGGAAACAAACAACACGTATCTAGGTACCAATACGCAACAACGTACAAATTCTCTAAGAGACAATCTACGCACGTTTCACTTCGTCACCAGAGCGTCAGGACGTCTCCGGACTACTTTATTTTCTTATCAATCGAACTAAATAATTGTAGTATCTTTATTTTTATTCCAGATTTTTATTTAGATAGCCCTTGAATGCCAATCATACCTGATGTAAGTGATGTTGCAGCCTACGATGGCAGTGGGCTGACCTGTTAGTGGTATGGCAATGACATATAAAGCTATGATTTCTACACGGTATCAGTTTGCGTCGTTGTCGGTAGTGTGGTAACTAGCCACTGTCAAAGCCTACCACCAGACCAGACCAGACCAGACCAGAGCAGAGAGAATTCAGAAATTATTAATTTCCAAATTGCCCCTTTACAATATCGCTCACAAGCACAGCACGATTTAAACCTGCTGAATATGTTTTAGTGACGTTAAGTGGTCTTGGACTATGTCGTAAGATGGCTCAGAGGGAAATTTGGAGTATCACAAGTGATCGCAGTACAGGTTTGAGGATATCCGAAGAAGCTTAAACATTATTGAGCTTAACGAGTAACTGAGCAGAAGATCTAATGGACACTGTAGGATCTGCTGATAGCGTCCCCTAGTCACTGGCTCGGCAATGCTCACGACCAACTGTCACACGTCTATTCTCGCCTGCGGCTCGGGTAGTACTGACGTAGTAACATTGTTCAGGAACACACGAGACAGTGTAATCACATACACTACAGGCACGGATGAATCTTCGGAGAGCATGTTAATGCCACTACCACACATGTGATAATATTCGATAAACCCCAGCAACCTCTATAGAAGCATCATGCAGTTCGTATGCTCTAAAATTCGAGAAAGCTGTGGGACTTTAAATGCTTGATGTTGCTGTTGATGATCATCATGATAAACAGCCTATAACAGTTCACTGCTTAGCTAAATCGTCATGCTGGGTAGATCGCATTAGATGGTAATGCAAGACCGAGGACGCTGCGTCCGATCTCAGTTATATTCTCTTATTCACCTCGTCGACTACTGCGAGAAGAGGAGGGTTGGTGACAACTGTTTTCTGATCTGCCATCACCATACGGCAGAACAGAAAATAGTCATGTCGCATATCGCGGATTTAAATTAACACTTCACAGCCATGTACACTTCACAGTACATAGATGTGTTTGAATAAAGAAACGTGGAATTTGAATTTAATATACCGTGTTCTTTTGTAGTGTCTACGTGTACTAATTGGTTCTGGTGATACCTTGGGTCTACAAAAATCCTATATTTAATTGACACCTCAAAAAAATCACGAATGCCTTCCAAGAATAATATTTATACATGTCTAGTAATCCTTATTATTTATTTATCTGGCATAGTCTGGTGTTTAGCATGTTCGACTACAGACTCTCTGATTTTGTGTGTTCAAGTCTGAGTTTGAGTCTTGAGTTTTAAATTAAAGGATAAAGATGCAACCAAATATTGATAAGTCTTGAGTTTTCTGTGGAGATATACTCATATTCTGTGTCAGCCTGTTATGAAATTGTTGTTATCCGCCTCCTTGGAGAGCTCGTTAATCCGTTGCAACAGCTTCGGTTATTCCTAATAACAGTCCAGACCTCTCAAATCCACATCAGACCAGTAAGTATGGAGGCTCTTGGACGGAAGAAAACTGCGGTGGTACTGCGTGAAACTTTGTGTCCAAAGTTTCTTCGTTCAAATTATATATAATGGTATGAGCTACAGCGCACTAAGATTTAACGGAACAGTATTTTAAATGTAGGTGATAATATAAAACCAAGCTAGATGGGCAGGAGACATTTTTCTCCCCGCGGAAAGAATAAAATTGGATCGTCTCCTAGCAGGGGAAAAAATTATATCCCCCGATTATATCCCCTGACAAGGTATTAAAGTGTTCACCTGCTAAATCACGAGAACATGGTATAGGAGAAGTTTACCTCCGTTTATTATTCTGCGAGTTGATAAACTGTACGTTCTGTAGTTATTAGTATGTATTTTTTTTAATATGAACAACCTGCAGTATGTTATCCTTTTGTTTTCCTTATCCTAAGGTTGCCTGGAAGAGATCGCTACAAAGCGATAAGGCCGCCTTTTGTATACTTCTTCTGTCTGTGTTTTCTTTTATTCTTCTTCTGTATTTTTATTTGTGTGCAAATAAAGAGTATAAATAAATAAATAAATAAATAAACTGTGGGAGAAGATACATTTTTATTCTTTCCCCGGGGAGATAATGGTTTCCTGCCCATGCTATCCATTCTGAACTTTATCAACTCACGAGCATTAGCGCACAAGTAGAAAGAATATTCAAATATTGTACGTGTAACAATAAACGGGAATATTTTTTTCCTATTCCCTGTTACTGTTCTTTGGCAAGTGGAAACGTTATATGTTATATAATTTTTGTCTCCTGCCTATGCTAGACCCGTGCCCTTTAGTGGGCCGGTAATTGATTCATATAATGACGTACTTCAATTTGATAATTTTTCCAGCGTTATTTTACAATGCTTACATACAATTACACTCTTTGAACTTTAAACTGTATACAAACATGGACGGCTGTTGGAGATGTAAGTGAGTCAAGGTCAGGCTTACCCAGACCTTATGTAAGCGGTTTTGATTCATAAATACAAGTAAGTATTCTCCTTTCGAGAAATGTATAAGGTCAAAGGTTGTGCTGGTGAGAGTTTTGAGAGTATTAAATTGTTGATCAATGATATTTTAATCGATGAGGTTTTATTGCAACCTACTTGTTCTTTGATGTTCTCGAAAATGCCCTTTTAGTGTGAAAATGTACTTGTTAGGATTAATCACAGAATGAGGAGCGTGGTCTTAGAGTTTACTTTGGTGAAATTGTACTTGTGCGTCTGTCCATCTGAGGCAAAATTTGAATTAAATGACGTAGTAAATTTAAATCCACATTAATGGGCATGATGACTTATTTTGAAAAACTGGCCTGTTATATTCGAAAAATATCTTATTTCTGCAGAAATAAATGCTTTTGTTGATATAATGAATGAATGAATAAACTCTTTTTCTACACCACAGATAAAATTCGCAGAAATATAAATCGGTACAATAGAGCATCAAGATAGAAGGTACAATTTTTAATATAAATTTCAAATTAAGCACAATGCGTCATGTTCCAGGACGTGCTCCTTGCATTCCCTGTGAAGTGTTTATAGGCGATGGTTTTCTATTTAAAATCAGGTAGGCCATCAGCTTGGTCCATCACTGATAATTAAAAAAAAAACACCGCCGTTCAGAAAATGCGAAATCTGAAACGCGAGAACCTATTTCAGTTTAGAAAGTATGATCTATATTACCTTGTATTAAATGCGTTAAATGCTTTGAAATTGTATTTACGTTTTTCAATTAATTACAGCTCATTATCAAGCGGCCATTTTAGGTGCAGATAAGATATAAGATTCAATATTTGAAATGTGGTAGAGCTTTTGACAGAGCTCGTCTGGGGAAGTAGTATTTATTATGCTTATTAAATCCGCCAAGTATTGCTGTGTTCCGCTCTGAAGGGCGTGGTTGCGGCTGTAATTAGGCACATGAGGCTTAAAAAGTTAAATTCTAAGCCTCAGGATGACGGCCATAGGCGGCTTTTTTAATACTTGTTCCTTGCATGCCCTGCGAAGTGTTGTTCAGTTTATAAGCGATCGTTTTCCTTGCGTGGTGTATCAATTATTACCATAAAAAATAATCTTGAAAAACATCATCAGCGGTGCGCCCAGGGTTTTTGACCAGGGTATGCATTTAGAAGGAAGATGGCATGAAATGGAATAATTCTTCTCCTTTATGAAACATACAAAATTTTAAGGGTAGGCAGTGTTTTTGTGCTTGTATGAAGTGCAAGCTACATTATGTGGCGTGAAGTTCACTTCGTCATTTGTCGTTAGGCGCCTGCGTGTTTTGTCAGAATGAGTCTTAATTCCACGTATTTTGTCACAATTTTGAACGAAAAACAGCAAGATGTCCTTACTTCCTCAACGCCACGTCATTGCGGCGTAGCTGGGCTCCTTACAATTCCTACTTAAATATTCTAGTCAGGACCTTGTCACTAGTCCTTATTTTATTTGATACCCATATCAAAGAGGGTTCAAAATTACGTAGGTACCTCACCTACATAGTCCAACCTTTTTGAAGCGTTCGCCATATTGAATTTGTGATGACGTCACGTATCTCCTACCCTTTGTCTTTACCCCGATTTGAAGTCTATGGACTTCTCTCTTAAAGCAAAATAATTTTCAGTATTGGATAGAAGCAGGCGTTACTTTGCGGAAATCCATAATATACCGGATGTTTGGTGCATCGTGTGCCAAATCGAATCTGATGATTGGAGGGGTCTTTGGCTATCTCTTCAGCCCTCGTAAAAAAATCTTGCTCAAACGGTTTTTTTTATACTGATTTTAAATTGTTTTTTTAAAAATTGTAAAAATTCTACATTTAAATTTTAATAAAAAATAAAGTTGTTAAGTATTAATTAATTTTCTTTTTAATCTTTAATTTGTAACGTTTTACGCTTCTTTTGAAACTAGAATTACACGCCAGCAACATCTAGTTTTTGTTTTACAGCCCCGCAAAGTTTTTTTTACGTAAAAAAATAAGCTTGAACGTCAACTTTCGGTTTTAATAAAAAAAAAACTAAAAGTGATCATGTTCTTCCAATTTTTTTAAAACATCTCTGGACTGTCCCCTTTCTAATGGTGTGCAATATGCCATGAAAAGTAATTAGTAACATCACTAATTTTCAAATTTTCTAAACTTAGTCACAATTTTCTAATATTCAACAGATGAAAGAAAAACAAGTTTTTGCGTAAATAAAACTCACAAGCAGGTAAAATTTTTAAATTTCGTAGGTTTTACTTGAAATAAAAATAATACATTGCATTTGAAACATTTATTTCATAATTTTTACAAATTCTGCTCAAATTGTTCACCCCTGTTTCGAATGCAGGCCCGACATCTTTGACGTATTGTTACAGTTGTAGTCCGAAGCCGTATTTCGTTCTTAATTGTACCGAAGGCCGCTTCTATGCGTTGTATTAGTACCTCCCTCGTTGGGACTTCTGTGGCGTATACTAGCTCTTTGGCACGTCCCCAGACATAAAAATCTAACGGAGTTAAGTCTGGGGAACGTGGAGGCCATGCAATAGGCCCATCGCGCCCAATCCACGAATTGGGGAACACATTATCGAGGTATTCCCTCACAGTTAAACGCCAATGCGCCAATGCCCTTGGTTCATGAAAATTGACACTCCCAGTCTCGCGTAAACGTCGGTATGTGTCTTGGAAGACTCTGCGGCCAGGTAATCGTCGACCAGGAAAGCGTTCCTGGTAAAGTCGTTGCGCTGCACGAGCGACACCACGGGCTGCACCATAAACCATTATGATGTCCGCATATTCCTCGTTAGAGTATGTCGTCATTGCAACAACAAAAAAGTCAACAAAGTTTAACAATAACACCAAAAGTAAATAAAACGTAACAAAAAACAACAAAACTTAACGAAAACTAAATAAAAGAATCGTGGAGTACAGTAAGCTAGCACACACGTTAGGCAGCAGAGGCAGTGATGTCTCGACTAAAAAATAAGATGGCCGCCGTGTCGACGCGACGCGGGGCCCGTTCGCGATTGGTTCAAACAGGTTTGCACTATGCAAGAAAGGAATAGAAGATAGATTTCGCTTCACTAGAGTGAAAAAACTATTTTTGCCTGTTTAAACGAACAACGGGCGTATAACTTTATGAAAGAGACAGAAAATGTCATCTGCCTTGTGAATTGTGAGTGTTATTTACGCAAACCCTTGTTTTTCTTTCACCTGTTGAATATTAGAAAATTGCGACCAAGTTTAGAAAATTTGAAAATTAGTGATGTTACTAATTACTTTTCATGGCATATTGCACACCATTAGAAAGGGGACAGTCCAGAGATGTTTTAAAAAAATTGGAAGAACATGATCACTTTTAGTTTTTTTTTTATTAAAACCGAAAGTTGACGTTCAAGCTTATTTTTTTACGTAAAAAAAACTTTGCGGGGCTGTAAAACAAAAACTAGATGTTGCTGGCGTGTAATTCTAGTTTCAAAAGAAGCGTAAAACGTTACAAATTAAAGATTAAAAAGAAAATTAATTAATACTTAACAACTTTATTTTTTATTAAAATTTAAATGTAGAATTTTTACAATTTTTAAAAAAACAATTTAAAATCAGTATAAAAAAAACCGTTTGAGCAAGATTTTTTTACGAGGGCTGAAGAGATAGCCAAAGACCCCTCCAATCATCAGATTCGATTTGGCACACGATGCACCAAACATCCTGTATTATGAAAGTTGAGCTTAATTTGCTATACTCCGCGAACAGCAGGAGAATCTGTATGGTGTAATTTATAATTTCTTCAATCCGTATACTCCACACCACACAGATCCTCGGCAATGTACCCTCTACGCACGTTTTGCTCCGGAACCGGAGCCTCGTCAGGAGATGTTGACTTTACAATGAATAATTGTTAAGTCAACAACTCCTGAGGATGCTCCGGTATACGGATAGTATACGGATTGAAGAAATGATAAATTACACCATACAGATTCTCCTGCTGTTCGTGGAGTATAGCAAATTAAGCTTCATTTTCATAATAATGATATATAATCATCGTTATCAACCCATTACCTCATTAGCTCAGGGCATGGGTGTCCACAGTACGAGAAGCGTTTAGAAGTACACTACTCACCAGTGGCGTACACAGGGTTTTTGACCAGTGTATGCATAAATTCAAATTCATTTACTTCAAGCAGGCCTACTCTATAAGCAATTTTGAAACGTCAAGTATGTATGTTTGTAGTGGCTCTACCACCGGTTCGGAAAGCAGATTCTACCGAGAAGAGCCGGCAAAAAACTCAGTAGTTGCTCTTTTCCAACATAAACATTTACAATCATTTTACTATTTTGCGGGAGATGAGAGCGAGGCTGGCTGCTTCTAATCTACCTTGTCATTAAGGAATTCATCAAATGTATAGTAACCTCGCTGTATCAGATTTGTTTTTACACATAAAGCAGGAAGATGGCGTAGATTGAAAAATTCTTCCCCTTTATGAGTTATACAAAAAAATTAGGGTAGGCAGTGCTTTTGTGCACGTATGAAGTGCACGCCACTGCTTCTTACATGCGTTAAAGCAATGTCTACCCTATATCTATATATATATATATAAAAGAAAGTTGTATTACACCATTTATAACTCAAGAACGGCTGGACCAATTTTTATGATATTTGATTTTTTGGATTTCTCTTGTTAGATCGAAATAGAATAAAAATATTAAAATATAATATATATATATATATTCATAAAAAAAAAAAATGTAATTATAAAGGTACGAAGTTCGCCGGGACAGCTAGTTTTTGTATATTTGAAAACTCGCATGAGAGGTGGATTACAACGACATTCTTTCTCTCTGCTTTATGCTACCCTGGTCACAAGTCTTGTGCACGCCACTGGTAGACTGCACACGCCTTTTAAGAAAATTATTGGGAATTCCTCAAGCGTGCAGGTTTCCTCACGATGTTATCCTTTCGTTAAAGCAAGTGAAATTTAATTGCATATATACTAGATAAAATACAAGAAATATAATTATATATATATACAAACTGTCCCCGCTGGGGACGGAACTCATGATTCCTCACTTATAAGACCCGTGCACAAGGGTGGTCGTCAAAGAGGTCGTTGATTTAAAAAAAAAATTGTTTTAATTTTTTCATAAGGTTATAGTAACATTTGAAAAAAAAGAACAAAAGATCCTATCAAAGCTCCGTAAGTTAAAGATATTAAATCACTAATAATAATATTTAGTCGTTCATGAAAAAGCAAACAAAAAACCGAACCAAGGAATGAGGAAGTATTCACTAGGTAGCAATACTTATTTATTTGGTCTTACCTATTAAAAGAAGATATCTGCAAGCTCAACTGAGAATATTATCGCTTTGTATTTTAGTCACGCGCTTAGTTTGAAAACGATGAAATACGTGTCTAATTATATTTATTTACAAAGCTTTTGGAACTAATAATTCTTAGGAACTTTAATTTGACGGACAAACTCTCTTCTTTTTTAACTTGAAAAGTTGGTGGGAATTGGTTGGATGAGGAAGTCAGGATTTTGAGTTCTGATTGAGGCGTGGTGGACTACGGCCTTTATTGAGAGAAGACCTGTGACCTGTGACCTGTGATGAGGTGAATGAGGGGTTTGCTGCTGTCCGTTCAGAAATTCCGTCTACTATCTCCAATCATATTCTTTAAATATACTACGACAATACACACATCGCCATCTAGCCCCAAAGTAATGGTTTGGAAAACCATTTCTTATCCATGTAATATTATAGTATGTAATATATTGCTTAAATACGTATATACTTATATATATTATTTATAATATGTATGTAGTATTAGAATTTATGAGTAAGTAGTTCATTAAAATTATTTTGTATATATATAAATATATATTTTTATACTTAAATTGCTGCACCAACCCGTTCCTTCGTTTTTTTTTTCCTAACGTCAAAGGTTGTCTGGAAGAGATCGCTTTAGTGATAAGACCACCTTTGCACGATCTATTTTATTTTTCTTATTTTAAGTTTCTTCTGTATTTGTGTTTAATTTATATAAAATGTGTATGTGCATTAAAGACTTAAAACAAACAAACAAACAACTTTTTTGCCCACTGCGCCAAACGGCCGTCGTCATTTATCAGGCCTTCACGAAATTTAGGCAAAACTAAACTGAGAGAAGACCTGCGCTCTACAATGGGTCGATAATGATAATGCTCAGAAGTAATTTTATACACTCAGGATATATATAAGAAGGGATAAATCGGGAAGCCAATTCCGTGAAACAGGTAAGCCGCTGATTGTATCTCAAATGGGCAGAGTTCGGGAAGCGAAGTGACCTCTGTTTATCCTTAATCCCCAGTGCCTGAAGACTAATGTAATTGAACAGTGCAAGTTAAATGATGACCTATGACTCCGAAATGTGGTCACTCAGGGCTTCATAAATGAAGTCACAAAGCTGACAATGGAGTAGGCATTGCTTGGAGTATCAGAAATAAGACATTCGTGTAATAACCAGTAGTGTCAACAAAGCTGAAGAGTAGCAAAATTATAGTGGCAATGGGCACGGCCCGTAGCACGGACTAGGTACGGATGAACGTTGATTCCGTGGAAGTAGGGCGGCACTGGAAGCGCAGTGTTGGTAGACTCCCCATTAGGTGGAGAGACGACATCAAGCGAGTTGTTGGAAGTCGCTGGTCACATGCGGCATGAGCCATTGCAGTGTTGAACTCCTTCAAAAAGTTCCTGAAGTACTATGCGTTATAATGATGATTATGTCAAAGTGCATGGCCGATGATGGACAGCGTAATTAAGCAATTTCGAACTTCGAGCTTGTTTACTATGAAGCTTGGTTTTCAAGCAGGTTTATTTATTTAGGAAAACCAACCGCTAATACATTTTTTCTTGTCCAAGTTTTTACGTTGCGAGCTAAGTGAATGTTCAGCTTATTACAGGTTTTCACAACGTTTACAAATAATTTCAAAATTAATTACATTTTATATATAACTTCATTACAAAATAAATGTCTAAAAATATTTTACTAATTAATAAGGTTATAATGTTAAAAATATAAATAGAATTAAAATTAAAATTCATATTAAATTAAAACTTAAATTAAAAAAAAAAAATTTACATGAATGTCCAAGTTTAAGCTTATTAATTTTTGAATATTTGATAACATAAGAAGTCAAGTATTTATTTTATTTTTATCTTGAAATGTCATTTGAAATGTGTTTCTGGTCTGGACTTAATAGCTCAACTGTTATATAACTCCTCATAATTACTATTGTCACAAAAAGAAAAAAATGGTACCCGATTACCTTAAAAACTAATTTAAGCTTCACTTTTTGTGGTGCCAACATACTATCCTTGAAGAGTCAACTAAATGTCTTACCTGGACACAAGACCGGTTTTACATCAGATTCCTTTTTACTTTATATGCTAGAACCAATGAATTTATTGAACCAGTTGCCTTTTTTTTAAATTGACGGACCAATGCTGGCCCACCTTGCCTGAGCAAAACTGCGTAGCGCATGAAAGGAATGCGTCCCACAAAATTTCGCCCCGGGTCCATCAACCTGAGGCTGTTCCTAGTATAGGGACTGCGTGTTATATTTTTTTAGTAAAACATTTACAAGCGCACCTTGGCAATTATAAAAACTTGTATGCCTGCACATAAAATAGCATGATACTCATTTATACAGCTCCTTGTTTTATTCATTTTCTGATAATATTATTATATTTAAATAAATAAGAAAAAAGAAGCAGTGATTGCCCAGTGGGTAGACTTCAAATTCACTTTTGGGGGGCCGAGTTCAAATCAGAGCACGCACCTCAAACTTTTCTAAGTTACATGCGTTCAAGCATTTAAAATAGCACGTGATTCCCCACGATGTTATTCTTCACCATTGAAGCAACTTGCATGCCTTATAGTTCTCCATAATGTTCTCAAAGGAGTGTGGAGTCCACCAATCCGCACTTGGCCAGGCCACGTGGTTTAACCTCTTCTCATTGTTGGAGAAGAGGATCATCATATCAACGAAACATCAATGGGTTGACTTGATGATGATGATGAAAAAGGAAAACATTGAATTAATTTTGTACGAGTCTACCGGTGATCCTAGAGCTGGCAGTTACTTTGGCCAAAGAATTAGTTTGGCCATTTGAAGTTGCAGTGCTGCCGGTATCTTTGTAACTAGCCTCGCTGCGCTGGTTTCGAAAACATTTAGATTTAGTACCTACATTATATTATATAGGTTATTATTATATATGAATATACTTAATATCACATATTCCATTTGACCTTAATACTATATGTGATATTTTTTTTTTTTTTTTTTTTAATCTATTTTTTTAAGGGACTTTTATAGGTTACCTATACGTCAGCCCCATCGTTACACACAATATGAATCCTAAATAAACATAAATCTTAAACTACAACAATTTGAGAGAATCACCAACGAATCTATAAAGTTTCATTGCCGAAGTGCTCAACGGTTCGCTAATAATAGAATTAAAAATGCCAATGTTCATAAAATTAATATTCAGTTCGTAAATTAGTGTTTCTCTCAAGCTGTGATTCCGAACACACGCCATTAGTAGGTGTAAAACATCATCTACCTCACCACATAAATCACAATTGGGAGAATCAACTTTCCTCATTAGGTATTTGAACTTGCCTAAAGGCATGTGCCCAGATCTAAGTCTAAATGCTAGAATTAAATTATTCCTACTAATATTACTATTCATAAACCAGGGTATATGAGGAGGCTCAGATTGAATGGTCCTGTACCATATACCTTTATCGAGCGATCTCTCATTAAAATATTCATTCCAATGTTCGAAACAAATACTCTTGTATTTGGGCAACATTTCGGTATAGTGAGGTTTAATCTTGAAATCTTTTCCGTTTGTGTGCGCCAAGTTTGCCAGTCTATCCGCCTCCTCATTACCTTTCAGACCGATATGGGATGGAATCCACTGAAACTTTAAAGAAATTCCTTTTTCTTGATAATCTTTGATTATTCTCAAAATAGAATATGCTACAGATACCCCATTACAACCCGTAGTGCATCTTATAATATGTTGAAGAGCACTCTTACTGTCTGTTAATATAACTACTTTTCTGACGGAAATACCTAAAATATATTTTAAGGCTTCTAAAATTGCTATTAATTCAGCTGTCAATATTGAGATATGCTCATTACTAACTTTAAATATTTTATGATTATTAAGATTTGGATCGTATATAGCGGCACCCACACCAGATTTACACTTTGATCCATCGGTATAAATCTTGTAAAAATCATAATAGTTGTTGAGAATTTCCAATATAATTTCATTTTTTAAATTATTTACCTCGTTCAATTTTTTTGATTTATTCATACACTTTAAGTTAGTCATAATGATATCATCATATTTAATGTGACTTATCCACGAACTTAAAGTAAACATTTCCAACACTTCCGAAGAATTAATAGTTTCTACTCTAGTCTCACTATATGTAATAGCAAGTAAAGGTTTTTTTTTATTGATCCAATATCTTGACCCCCCTGTATTACTTAGATTATTTATACTACTAACGGTGGCATTATTACTCCATGACTGTGCCTTAATACAATATTTATATGCGAGATATTTTCTTCTAATACACAATGGCAGAATATTTATTTCACTTTCCATAACATGTATTGGCGTGCTACGAATAAATCCTCCAATAATTCTAAGAGCTTGATTTTGAATTCTATCTATTTTTACGAGGTGGGTTTTAGCAGCATTGTCATATAAATAACAACCAAAATCAATCCTGCTTCTTATCAACGAAATATATAGTCTGCGCAAATGTTTAGGATGAATACCCCAGCCGGATCCAGCCAACATTTTAAGAATATTGAGATATTTGGTTGTTCTTTCTCTTATTTCATAAATGTGTTTCGTCCACCTTAAAGATTTGTCTAACCATACGCCTAAATATTTAATGGTATCCACAACTTGTACCGCTCGATCATCAATACTAATATTAATTTGTTCGGTTTTTCGCTTTCTAGTAAACAAACATATTTTAGTCTTGTTAGGAGATGGTTCCAATCCAATTAGTCTAAATTTTGTAACTACTACATTAATAGCACTTTGCATCATCAACATACAGTCCTGCAAATTAATTCCATTAACGTAAATAACAAAGTCGTCTGCATACTGCGTCATCATGACACCCGGGATACTTAAAGTAATTTTCCGCGTTACAATATTAAATATTAATGGTGAAATTGGGTCCCCTTGGGCTAAGCCTATATTTGTCCATCTTATCATATCTGAATCTCCCTGGCGATCAGCTACAATCTTTAAATGTCTTTCACTTAAATAGCACCACAAATATCTACATATTAGAGCACCAATACCAATCTGGTCAAGAGATTTAATAGCCTCGTCAACAACGACATTATTATACGCCCCATCTACATCTAGAAAGCATGCCAAAGTAGATACGGTTCTCGAAAATCCTTCCTGAATATACGAAGTCACGCGAGTTAGACAATCTAAACAAGACTGACCTCTTCTAAAACCGGAAGTATTTTGAGGTAACAATTGATTTTTCTCAACAAACCACTCAATGCGCTTAGTTAACATGGTATGAAATATTTTGCAAACGCACGAAATAAGCGAAATAGGTCTTAAATTTCCAGCTACAGAGCCATTTATACCTAGCTTTGGGATAAGAACAATTTTAATATCTCGCCATTGTTCTGGTATTTGACCCGAGACCAGAATGGAATTATATAGATTAAGTAACTCTCTTTTAGCATTTAATGGTAGATTGTAAATCATCGAATATGTGATTGCATCATCACCAGGTGCGGTGTCTTTTTTTTTTAAACAAACTAGTAATTCTTGTAACACAAAAGCTGATTCTAGAAAAGTATTACTAGATTTTAGATCAGGCATGGAGGTTAATGCATAGTCTGGTGTGAGCTTACATAAAATATCTTGCTTTTGTAAGTTAGATGCATAAAATTGACGTCTTTTGTACCCCTTTACCCAACGCATTTTGTCCCACATAACAGATGCTGACGTTTGTTCACAGATACTCTCACACATATTTTGCCAGTCAAGTGATTTATAGCGTGAAATTATATTCTTGCTTTCTTGAATCTTTTCTTCTAATTTATTTAAGTTATCCGGTGTTGGATTCCGACGAAATTTACCTAAGGCTAACCTACGCTTAGCTACAGACTCGGATATGGATGTACACCAATATGATTGTGGTTTAAATTTAGAACTTGGACTGGAACATATTTTAATCATCGGTATATGTTTATTAGCACTATCATTTATTTTGTTGGTAAATGAATTATACCTTTCTTGTACATTCTGAAAACTTAGAGAAGAAGAGAACAAATCTTTAAGTGTTTCGTGATAAGAACTCCAATCAGCTTTTTTAAAATTACGCTTATTAACTAACTGTAACTTTTCTGTGTAATTAATTGTGTATTTAATTATTAAATGATCACTACCTAAATTTTCTTTCGTAACTTCCCATTTAAAATTAATCCCTATGTCCGACGAGACAAATGTGACATCTGGTGAGGTTTCCTGCAAATAATTTTGATTTAATTTGATCCTTGTAGATTCACCATTATTTATTGAAATTAAACCAAATTCAAGACAAGCGTCTTGTAGCTGGTTTCCTCTAACATCAGACTTATTAGTCCAATTTGTGTGGTGACCATTGAAATCTCCAGCAACTATACTATTTTTACCAAAATTTGAGAAAATACCATCCCAATCAGTCTGAGTAGTACGAACAGATGTTGGACAATAAATAGAAACAATATTCTCTAAATTATTACAGTTGAGCACCTTAATATAAACTATTTCTATGCCTAAATTACTAACAGCAATATAACAGATTCGTGCTTTTACACTTTTATGGGCAATAATAGCGACACCTCCATAACCATCCATTCTGTCTTTCCTAAATATATTATAGCCGCTTACATTAAAATCTATCTCCTCACTAAGCCACGTTTCACTTAAAATTGCAATATGTATATTTTCTTGGTCCAGAAATGCTTTAAATAAAGCTAACTTTGGTTTTAAACTCTGACAGTTCCATTGAATTATATTTAACGTGTGCTTTTTACTTTGACTATCCATTATAGAATATATTAAATAGGTTTTTGAAAATATCACCGTCCTTAATTAGTTCAACTACTAACATTTTAATTTCCTCTAAAATAACTCTCAAAATTAATATAATTTTATTCTCTATACCTGTTTGCGAAAAGAACACTGCTTTGATTTTTAATAAGAGTCCTGCAAAGTCAAACTTGTTACGTTTTTCCTTCTTTTCCTTGTTACTACCTTGCCATTCTCCTCTTCCTATATTTTCGGTAATATACTCCATATCAACAGTACTTTCTACTTTATTGCCTTTTTTCTTCCTTTTTTTTACTTTTTGTGACCCAGTTGGTATAGTCTCAATGATTTCTTCTTCTTTTTCACTATTTGAAGATGTTTCCATGTGCTCATTATGAATCTCAGTCTCAGATACTAAAACATCTCTATATGTTCGATTGCCATTGCCCTTAATATGTTCGTTTTCACGGTGTTCAACTGTCACCCCGGTCATTTTACGCTGAAGTCTATCACTTACTTTTCTTTTATTGTGATACACAAACAAAGCCTTTCGATATTTACAATTCTCCTCGCACATAATCTTCCGAATTTCTTTCTCTTTATAAAACACAGGGCAGGTCTTGTCAAGGGCCATGTGACTTCCTTTACAATTAATGCAAGTATATAATTTTGTTTCACAATTAGGGTGTTGCTTTCCGCATTTTGGGCAAATAATTCTTTTAGTTGGGCAAAATTTCCTAGAGTGTCCATAATTCCAGCACCCAGAACACTGCGTGACAGGAAATGTGAATGTTTCCACCTTAAATCTGCACCCGTATATAAGTATATACGAGGGTAAGGTAGAACTTTTGAAACACACTCTAACTGATTCACTCTCAATCCATTCACGCTTTTCATTAAATCTCCTTAATCTTTTAATAGACAATATTTCGTACTCGCTTTCAAAAATTCCTATCATTTCACTTTCTTGAACTTCCATATCGATATTTCTCACTACACCGAATGACAATTGAATTTCTTGTGTTAACTGACATCTATAATCTGAATCTGCAAACTTTTTATTAGTAAGCAATTTTTCTGCATTTCTTGTATCACTAAACTCAACTAAAATCTTATAAGGACTTTTATATTTGACACTCAAGATATTTCCTATATTTTCTGCACGTAATAGTTTAGCTAACGCCATTTGTTTAGGTAAAATTTCCTTTGACGTAATAATAACCTCTATCTTTTCATTTTCTTGATTTTCTTTATAAATTTCGTCTTCATCCATGTTATCACTACTACTAGACTTACGAACAGCTATACGTTTCGGACGGTTCCGCTTTACGGTCGTAAATCCATCTTCATCAATACTTGCGCCACTGCTATCACGCAATCTCTTCTCCCGCTGTATATTCTCACACACTACACTTTCGTCAAATTCATTTACAATCAAAATATTAGACTCACACTCGATACTTTTGCTTATTTCGCTCATGTTTACATTTTTTTTTTTTTGTGGGTAGGCAAAAAACTTTTAACAATTATTGACAAAGCGTCCGCTCTAATGATGTGCTTGCGCACGAATGATGTGATATTTATGTGATGTTATATATATTTTATATTCATCATCCGCTTATAAACGTAGGTACCAGAATTAGGCAAAAAAAAAGATAGTGGCATTTAGAGCTGAGGGTCTCTATTCCAATAAGGGGATCATTTTATTGACATATGGAACTTGAACTTTTGGAACATGTTACGAGAACCTCTCTGGCTCTGTGGGAGGTCCCAGGTTCGATCCCTGGCGGGTAAAATTTGGGAATTTATATTTTTCAATTTTCTCTGGTCTGGTCTGGATATAGACTTTGGCTTTTTATACGATGGCGCGTAGAGACCGTTTAGTGGCTTAATATGACTGCCATACCTATTATAGGTTAGTCCTATCATCTTGACTTGAGCATTTCTTGCATGTCTCATTATGTACACAATCTTTTAATTGCCTTTAAGTATAAAGATCGTTTTGTATAATATTAAAAAAATAATAAAATGTCAATTGTAATTTATGAATCTAACACATCTATTTCAAAAAAGTAATGCTATAAGAAAATGTAGACTATTGATTACATAATAAGATAACTAATGAGTTAGAATGAATAGAGTGTAGGGGTATTGTAAGTATTTGGCCTTTTTTTCCCTTTATTGTTCAACACAAATATTAATAGAAATTCGTCCCAAACGCCACATGCTTTATGTGATGAGACGTAATGAATATTTTTTGAGAATTAAATCACAATTATACTAGCACGCAACACAGATTTTTTCGCACGTCTAAAAGTTGATTAGTAGAAAATGCTTTAGCATTAAGTCCGCCTTATGTATCATCCTACATAGTTGTTATAATGTAAAAAATATATCTAGAGAAGTACTCTTTCAAATTGAAGTCCGGGATTAAGAGATAACTGCCTCTTATTAACTTATGATTATTTAAACGTTAGAAAAACCTAGACAAACGGTTTTAATGTTCGTACCTTACTCCGGGTCAATCTTCGGAACGGTTAGACATAATTTAAAGATTCTTTCGCGGACAAACTTTGCAATGTGTTTTGTAAACTACTTTGCGATTAAATTAAAATTGATTACAATTTAAAATCATTTACTATTTATTATACCACTTTCCTATAAACGATGGGCTTACAACGATCGCTTAAAGGAGGATTATTTCGAAATATCAGTTTTTAAGGCATAAGTACTTTGTATTCCGAAAAATAAGGATATCTTGATATTTATCTAACAAATAGTTTAATAACATGGGTTGATGTTTTACGTGACACATTAAAATGTAATAAAAAAAACGCTCCATGAAATTAATTGCATTAATTATATGAATTGTGTCCACCTGCTAAAGCATGGGAACATGGAATAAAAAAAGTTTACCCCCGTTTATAACTACTACGTGTAATTATAAACGGGGGTAAACTTCTTATTGGAATATTATTTGGATTTTATTTCCACATGTGCGCCAATGCTCTGAGAGTTGATAAAGCTGTGGGAGAAGATACATTTTTATCCTTTCCCCGGGGATATAATTGTCTCCTGCCCATGCTAGCTGTGCGGTTGTTAGATATGTTTTAAGATGCCTAGTGGACGTCTCCAGGAAGTAAAAAGGTTTTCGTTGCGGATTTTTTTTCAGGATTTTGTTGCGGACTTCGGAAGCGAAGTCCAAGCGCTACTCTCTGAGCTAACACCATTTGCCTATAATAATTTTAATTATTAGGAGAATCTGTATGGTATCGTTTATAATTTCTTCAATCCTCACACTCCACACCAAACAGGTCTTCGGCAATGTACCGTTTACGTCTACGCACGTTTCGCTCCGAAACCGGAGCATCCTCAGGTGGTGTCTTCATAATGAATAACTGTTTTCTTAACATTGTAACGCGTGCTTCTATCCAATAATATTGATTATAATATAATTACATACCTGAACTTCTTATTATAAATTTATGATTAGTACTTTGACCGGGATGCGTCATGGTTAAATAGGTAGCAAAAGTTCAAGAGGTAAAAAAAGCAGTCTCCAAGCAAGGTCGGGGCGAATATTATGCAATAGCTGTTACGTAGAAGGTAATCAGTCAAATTTTTGAAAATCTGCCAAGTTCATTGTTCGTCAAGTAAACTTTACGTATTCAACTCAATGTGACAAGGGTGATCTCAGCTCTATTAAATGTCAACTCGATCTAGGGCTGCCAACATTATTTATCTTAAAATAGCACTCTGCTATTATCTTAAAAATAGAAAGTTATATTTGTTAATTTAAGTAATTAAATATATTTATTGGGCTAAACGCCAGTATCTTTTATGCCATTGGTTGCCCGGAAGAGAGTGCTATAACGAATAAGGCCGCCTATACACTGTAATTGTTTTTCTGTTTTTCATTTATATATACTCATTATTTGTACATAACTCAGAAAAACGAGAAAAAACAAGAACAAAGACATGAAGAATGAAGCTCGATACAAAAGGCGGCCTTATCGCTAAGTAGCGATTTCTGCCACTGCTGATTAGGGCAACTAAAAAAAAACGAACAGGTTGGGTACACTATTTAGAACATTCATACGAATGTCTACCTACTAATACATAAACCAGACTACACAAATACAACAATACTATTGATAAATTTAAAAAATAAATATACTAATACATATTTTAACATACCATAAATACTCAAAAATGAGTTTAATTAGATAAATAAATAATAATAGTCGTCTTTATTGACATGATTGTACCTACAATGGAAGTTTATTCATTCATTTATAACTTCATACCTACTTTATATTGAAACTTTAGATAAATCTATCTTTTTAATTTTTCAATATTGCAATCAAGAACACACAGAGGATGGATTTTTAGAAACATTGTCAAACTTTTTTTGTGGTAATAATTTGACGGACCAATCATATTGCACATCTGATAGTTATTGGAAAAAAGCAACACTTCGAAGGGCATGTAAGGAGCACTGCAACATGCCACCCTATGTCGATCAACCTGCGGAACGTGTTTCAATTTACCGGAATATTTTGGTTTACGACCGTTTTATTTTATTGTGCTGCATTTCACCGGTTAAATGATTGAACGAACCGAAATGCTACCGTTTAATGCGTAACGATTTCGTTAAATAAACCTAAATTAAACGGTATATGCAATACTTTCAATACTTTTAAAAATGCCTAGCCTAGTTCATAGCGCGAGTCTTACTACGCTGTGAAAACCAGAAATGGTATAAATTATACATCTTTTTAAAAACATTTGTAACGATTCTTATAAATCAAGATGTTTAAGTAGAAAGAGCTTAATTTTAGGGATAAAAATTACTTAGGTACCTACAATATGACGAAACTTTTGGCTATAATATAATTATATAATTTCAAAGAGAAAGCAGGCAATTTAAGAAAAATCTTGTGCATGGTATAACTTATGACCAACGTCAACGTCAACGTATCTTAACGTCATGCCGCTTCAGATTACTCGTACTCATAGCACTGCACGCAGCCAATAACAAAAATAACTGAAATTAAAGTTTGTTAAACCGGGTTATATCAATCCCTATTTATCCAGTTTTTTGTTTATCCGGTTTAAAAAACGAAACCGATACTAAGGTATCGTATAGTAAGGTATAAGGCTGAAATAGTTCCAATACCGGGGTAAATGATGAATGAAACCGGTTTGAAAATTATTCCGTTTTCGGAGTACTGGTTAAGCCTCGTGCGTATGTTATCAAGTTAAGATATTCATACACCTCCACCAGTCTACAAATCCGCACTTGGCCAGTGTGGTAGACTAAGGCTCAGATCCTTCTCAGCCTGAGAGGAAACCCGTGCCCTGTAGTGAAGTTTTAAAGAAAATTATTTGTTCAACTCAGCTGGCCTCATTTGATACTGGTACGCCGCGGTTGTCATACGAGGTGAATAAATAAGTAAATAATTAAATAAATATACTACTATAATACACACACCGCCATCTAGCCCCAAAGTAAGCGTAGCTTGTGAAATGGGTGCTAAGATGACTAATGAATATTTTTTTTATGAATAATATCCATAAATACTGAAAAAATACATATAAACACCCGGACACTGAAAAACATTCCTGCTCATCACACAAACATTTTTCAGTTGTGGGAATCGAACCCACGGCCTTTGACTCAGAAAGCAGGGTCGCTGCCCACTGCGCCAATCGGCCGTCAAAAACTAAGGGAGTATAACGGAGAGCGGGCTGCGGCGTACTCTAATGAATCCTTATATTAAGGTTGATAACCCCTCATTTTTTCGTCGTGGTGGAATAGCTTTATGGCTATCCCAGTCCTTTTGGGCAGGACAGAGGTTACATGGGACTCGTATCATCATCATCATCATCATATCAAGCCATTACAAGCCCACTACAGGGCACGGGTCTTCTCCCACAATGGGAAGGGGTTAAGGCCGTAATCCACCACGCTGGTCCAGTGCGGATTGGTCTCACACACCTTTGAGAACATTATGTAGACCTTTCTGGCATGCTTGTTTCCTCACGATGTTTTCCCTCACCGTTGAAGCAAGTGATATTTTAATTATTTAAAACGCACATAACTTTGAAACATTGGAGATTAGCTGGGAGTCGAACTCGGCCCCCTCGAAAGTGAAGTCGAGCCTTCCCACTGGAACTCGTATACCCAAAGTAAATACCACCACGGCATGTTCTCTCCTTGGCTTTACTAGACGCCCAGGGAAAAGCTTGGCAACCCTATTGCGAACCGACATTTACTGCTTTTATTGGAATATTCTTTTTGTCTACCTACCTACCAAGTACCGATACATGGTAACCAGTGAATAATTTTTGCTCATAACCGTTTGAGTTAAGGAGACGACGAATGTTTCCGCAAGTTTATTAATAGTACTCCTCTTTATAGAAAGGGACGGAATCGACGCGATGATAGTGCTACAAGCGAAAATATATCTTAATGTTAACTGAATTGGATATGTTTGGCAATCCATAGATTTGAAACTATAAAGACGAATGGCTTTGGTATTTAAAGTTTTTTTCGGTCGTTAATCTTCATTGGTTGATTAACGGAAACAAGATGATTTTAGAGTTTAAATTGTTGTGACATTCATTTGAATATTTATTCATATTGAAAGCTACTGTTTAAATTGATCTATCCGCCGTTTGATAGAGCTACAATCTAAAATAAAAAAAAACCTTTTTTTTTAAACGTTTTTTCAATTTTTGGGACAGAGTCTCAAACGCAAGCGGCGTTTGAGACTCTGTCCCAAAAATTGGTCTTGACGTCTGGTGACCCAAGATCTGGCGCTTATTTAGACCAACGAGTAAGTCTAGCAATTCAAAGGGGCAACAGAGCCAGTATTTTGGGTTTGGTACCCATAGGTTGAACAGTTAGACGGCTTTTTATTTTTGTAAATATTAATGTTAGTTTGTAATTATTATTATGTGTTTACAAATTGAAAATAACCTTTTTCTGAATCGGTCTCTACGCTCTGATCAAACAAAGTCAAAGTCAAAGTCAAAAGTCAAAAATATCTTTATTCAAGTAGGCCCACAGGTGGCACTTTTGATGCGTACATAAGAATTACACGGTAGTGAGATGATGGCGATAACCACATTCGTAAACTTAAAACTAAAGCTACGAGGGTTCCAAACGCGTCCCGGTCTAAGAAGAAGCCCACAACAAACTTAGCCGGGTGTTTTTTATTAGTGATCGATGTAGGTACTCTACAAAACTGAACTGAAGCGCTGATAGCCTGAGAGTACCCCATGATGTTTTCATTAACTGTAAATAAAATCGCACATAACTTCGAAATGTTAGATGTGCGTGCCGGGGCTGGAATACGGTCCCCCCGAAAGGAAAGCCGAAATCTTACCAACTATGCGGCCATCGCTTTCATATAACAATAATTCGAAGTAGTAACATATTAAATAAATGATAATCCATACATATGATGTTGTATATTTCAAAATGATTAACGTATTTCGCCTTGAACTTTCTCGTATACTTACAAAACACGAGAAATAATAATGATTTATATTTCAATTATGTTCTGTTGAAGCGCTTTTTTATTATTGAAGAATTATAAAAGTGCAATCCACTCGTATGCACCATCTATTTTTTAATTTATTATTGCGAGAGACTGATGGCAATATGTAAATTAATCTGGTAATAGAGTCACCTTTCCACATCATAATAAATTTTATGTTTTTATTTCAAAGAACTGGCTAACCAGTTTAGCAAAAAAGAATTTTTAACATTTGTGCATCTTTTGATAAAAAAAAAAATTAAGGTTTTTTTTACCAATACTTGTTTTTTTATAGTATTAATAAATTGCAGCAGATGGGACCTGATCGTAAGTGGTAAATCATCGTCAGAACAACACTTCGCACGGCATGCAAAAAACACGTCCGCCATTATATTATGAAGATTAAGAAGAAGAAGAAGAGATACTTTATTGCACACAAATATACATAAAATATAGAATAAGCAACAAATTAATTAATTATTATAGATTAATCAATTATAGATTAAGCTTAATTTGCTATACTCCGCGAACAGCAGGAGAATCTGTATGGTGTAATTTATAATTTCTTCAATCAGTATACTCCACAGCAAACAGATCCTTGGCAATGTACCCTCTACGCACGTTTCGCTCCGAAACCGAAGCATCCTCAGGAGATGTGTGGAGACTTTACAATGAATAATTGCTAACTTAAATTTAAATGAAGTTATAAATTACACCATACAGATTCTCCTGCTGTTCGCGGTATATACAACGGACTACGCGGACAAATATATAATTGGAATTTTCATGAAATTTAGTATACAGGGGGTACCGGGGGCGATAAATCGATTTAGCTAGGATTCATTCATATTGAAATCTCGAGCAAAAACTATCCTTTTTTGTGAGATTCTGATGCGTGCTATGTGTGAACGGTAAACGTTACGCCGAAAGTATGTAGTAACTATATCGGAATTATCGGAATTGTTGTTTCTTTAAAGTTCGAAATCAACATACGAATATTTTTTTAGTCGGCTCATTCGCGGACGAGGTCGCGCGGGTCCGCTAGTTTTCTAATTAATAGAGTAGATTACGTGTGAGTCTGAAATGAGGAGATCCGTAGAAGAACTAGAGTTACCGACATAGCTCAGCGAGTCGCTAAGCTGAAGTGGTAATGGGCGGGTCAAATAGCTCGGGAAACCGATGGACGTTGGTATGTCGTCAGTCCACCTCGTTGGGGTTCTTAAGGTACTGAAATGGCGACCCCGCACCGATAAACACAGCGTAGGTCGACCCCTAACGAGGTGGACAGACGACATCAGGCGAGTCGCTGGGAGCCGCTGGAGCCCAGGACCGTGGATTGTGGAACTCCCTTCAAAATACCTTTGTCCAGCAGTGGACGTCAATTGGTTTAATTGATGATGATAACGGCAGTAGATTAATAGAGTAAGAGTTGAGCCCTAAGCGGAGAACTACTAGAGAAAAATTGAGTTAGTTTTGAATTTATTAACATTACTTTTGCGTAAGTACCGGGACTGTACAAAGAAAGTTTCATCTGTCCTGGTAAACGATTACGTCATAGCTACCGGGGCCGAGTCCGAACCCCAAGAGGGGAAATTTGGGAATATATATAATAATATACGAATTTTTATTGATTGAAGAGTGTACTCTGTAGATTTAAGTTTTAGAGGTATAAAAAAACTGTTAATCTTTGAAACAACTGGACTGGACTGAAATGGTTTTGAATGTTATTTACTCAAACAAGTGGTGAAGAATTTTACAAGAATCCTGCTAAAATTTGACTGCTGAATGGATTTCGTTATAACAAAACAGAAGGACTTTGCAATAAGTGAGTGTCCAAGGCTACATTCGAGAGTTGGAAACGAGAAGAAAAAAATGAGATAGTTTAAATTCACTATTTCACCCTAACTGTTATTTATTGTTTACAGTACGTGCTCTTAAATAGTTTGCAATACTCACAGGTTATAAACAATAATATGTACATTTTTAATTATTCAGTACCTCATTTAATTATAATTGCAATCATAAAACAAAGTAAAATCTAAATTCTAAGTATCAGCCGTCAAAATTCTCTGACGCTTCAATTAAAGCACAGGTTTTTTTTGAGTAGCTATCATTTTAGTAGCAGCAACAAGCAGATGCCCTTCCTATTGGTTAATGTAGAGCCATCGTGTTCGCTCCGCGTATATATTCAACTTTTGAAATCATTCAAATTAAGTTCACTCTATTTGTATAGTATCGTACTTATTCGCAATCTATTCTAGCCAATGGCAGAGCTTGCTTCCCGAGTCTACGGTTGTACACAAATGCTTATTGGCCCAAGCCGAAAAGAGTTGCAAAGTTGCTATCGACGCGAACGTAGCAAAACCACGCTGCTAATTCGAAAATGACTAGAATTTGATCTTCTGTTATTCCCGCTATCGTGGTAGACAACATAATTCAAGTTAATTCGCCCCTGTGAAGTTGCCGTGCAGTGTGTGAGTGGAGTGTGGATCCAAATCATCAGATTATCCAGGCGGCATTGCCACGTGCTGTCTTGTCTCCCATACAATCGAAATACGACCAACCAGATCTCTGTCTGGATCGCCTCTTTACGACCGGTAAGTATCTGCTTGTTGCTTAGACCAGTGCCTAACGTTTGAAGATTAGAACCTTCCCGTTTTACATCGGTGGAACATCCAATCGAAATTCGCGTTCTAAACCACGGATCGGACGGATCTCCACTGCAAGATTCGTGTCGTCACACATCGCCTGACCAGCCCTACTACTGTATCTCATGCCAGCAACATATATTGCAACGTTCTGCCCTATGTCAATCACCCACGTAGGTGTTGATCCTCATATGCCTGTAATAACAGGGTGTGTTGTATCTTTAAAAAACCCAATGACCGCTTTTCTGCAGAACAAGGCGCGCGCTCGGCAGCTGCTTTCAAAGTTGCAAACTATTTGAGCGCACGAACTGTACTCATAATCAAATTTGATTGAATACATTATTTGCAAATTGTTAAAATTATAATATGAGGTGTCTGATTGAGGAGACGTTAAACTAGTCATATTCGATTAGCTCAGCATTTCGTATTTTGTCTTTGAAATATAAAATACCAGCTGTTGCCGGCGTGCTTCGTCCGCGTTTATTACTTTTTTTATTATCAATATTAAGCTTAATTTTGATAATATATCATGGATTTCCGCAAAGTAACGCCTGCTTCTATCCAATACTTTTTTTTTTAATAAATCCCGTGGGAACCGTTTGTTTTCCTGGGATTAAAAGTAGTCTATGTTACTCTCCGCCCTTTCTACTAATTCTATGCCAAAAATTAATGTGATTGGTTGCATACTTAAGGCGTATAGGAAGGACAAACAAAGTAACACACTTGCGCATTTAAAATATCATATCTAAGATTTTTGCCCAAGATGAATACCAATAGGGCAAAACTTTTACAGTACGTAATTAGTTTTAGTTAGAGTAATGGTTTAATTTTTACTATACCCATACACATAAAAAGTAATCCCTTTAACATCTTAGACTGGATCAATTACTAGCTGTTTAAATTGTAAGGTTGAATTTGTAGTAAATCATATTCAAACATATAATATATATATATATATATATATATATATATACTAGCTGTTGCCCGCGACTTCGTCTGCGTTTGATATTGTTTTTAAAGTATTCAGTATCGCTAAGCCTTGAATGATATATGTGGTAGTATATATATATAACATGTGATTGTCAATTAATTATAGCCAAATAATTTGCAATAAAATAAAATTGCGACTATAATTAAAGATCTAAGTTATCCTATCTCTTAAGTTGGACCAGACTACTCACGGTGTGCCAATTTAATTTAAAATCGGTTAAGTAGTTTAGGAGTCCATCGCGGACAAACATCGTGACAGGAGATTTATATATATTAAGATATATATATATATAAATTTTTAACTCGTATGTTTGTATATATATATATACATACGAGTTAAAATTTTGTGACCTAAGCCAACCAATATGCCAAATTAAGGGAAACTAAAAATGTAAACAACACACACAATATTTGTGTGTGTGTGTGTTACAAAAACATACTATAACCTAACCTAAATATATCTTTTATTGTATATTTTTTTACATTTTTATGATGCATTAATTCGGCGTATTGATTGGCTTAAACCTCAAAATTTTAACTCTAAGTTAAAAATAGGATAACACACATACATCTTAATATATATAAATCTCCTGTCACGATGTTTGTCCGCGATGGACTCCTAAACTACTTAACCGATTTTACATTAAATTGGCACACCGTGAGCAGTCTGGTCCAACTTAAGAGATAGAATAGCTTAGATCTTTAATTATAGTCGCAATTTTATTTTTTTGCAAATTATTTGTCTATAATTAATTGACCGTCACATGTTATATATATATATATTATATATATATAACCTTATATGTATAAGGTTATTATAAGGTTATATTATATATATACTCGTATATATATATATATATATATATATATATATACTACTATACTCATTTAAGGCTTAGCGATACGGAATACTTTAAAAACAAAATCGAACGCAGACGAAGTTGCGGGCAATAGCTAGTCATTATATAAATTCATTATGTCAAGATTACCTATGTTTATTTTTACGTTCAAAGCGTACAGCGATTCCGTTTACTACGGCAATTTGATTCTTAATGCTCATACCATAAGTATTAGAACTGTATGTTTATATGTTTCAGTCTGCGACTGATGAGTGCCAATCGTAGACTATTACGACAGTCCGTCATGGGCGTTGCGGGATTTGTAAATGCTTCATCTACTTTATGCTTTCATTAGATAACAGAAATTCGGTTACCGATACAATTGTATTGTGTTTGTTTTGGAATCTATATCCATTATGTATTCTGTAACAAACTGGTAAAATTAACCAGAAGCGACCGATATATATATGCGACTTTGTACGTCTGTCCGTCTGCAACAGAAAATTATTTCACTTAAGTACCGCTGCAGCCACGAAAGGGCTTTTCAAACAACACTTACTTCGCAAATAAAATCTATTTATCGAGCTTTATTGAAAAAATCTTGATCTTAATGTAACTACCTCTAAATATATTTGATATTCCTATTGCGCAGAAGCTTTCGTTTTAAAGTTAATCTCAGTATATGAGATAGAAAAAATAGCAAGTTTATTAAAAAAAAAACAATTTTTTTTTTTGTTTATTTTTTCAATACGCCATCTCTTTGGCCTAATATGCAGCGATACTGAGCCAGCTCCTTTCTCAAACATTTTTACTTTAACAAATTTATGACACAAATGTAACATTTTACACAAATGTGTGATAATAAAGACGACTTTTCTTTCTTTCTTTCTAATAACCAAAGGACGTATAAAGTTATACAGTTCTTTTCCACGCTGTGACACTTAAAAGGCCCCGTTCTAGTATTAAAGTGGTATTAAAGTATTAAAGTATGCAGCTATACTGAGCCAGCTCCTTTCTCAAACATTTTTACTTAAACAAATTTATGACACAAATGTAACATTTTACACAAATATGTGATAATAAAGACGACTTTTCTTTCTTTCTTTCTAATAACCAAAGGACGTATAAAGTTATGCAGTTCTTTTCCACGCTCTGACACTTAAAAGGCCCCGTTCTAGTATTAAAGTGGTATTAAAGTATTAAAGTATGCAGCTATACTGAGCCAGCTCCTTTCTCAAACATTTTTACTTAAACAAATTTATGACACAAATGTAACATTTTACAGAAATGTGTGATAATAAAAACGATTTTTCTTTCATTCTTTCTAATTAACAAAGGACGTATAAAGTTAAGCAGTGTTTTTCCACGCTCTGACACTTAAAAGGCCCCGTTCTAGTATTAAAGTTTATTATCTATGGTACTGTCAGTTGAACGAACAAATACTGAATACAGTACTTCGCTCATCGTCATCACCAACTGCTGATCACAGGTCTTTTGTATGAAGGCCGCTTGTTACAAACGGCTCCCAGCGACTCGATTGTTGTCGTGGGCCTACCTCGTTGTGGCCGACCAACGCTGGATTTAACTGTGCCTGTCACTATTCCAGCACCTTGGGGTCCCAACGTCAGTGGCGTGGAGAGGGTTTTTAACCAGGGCATGCATAAAGAAGGACAATCGCATAAATTATATGAAATTTTTAGGGTAGGCAGTGCATTTGTACATATATGAAGTGCACGCTGCCCGACGTCCACCGGTTCTCTTAGCTATGTGCCCCGCCCATGTCCACTTTAGCTTTGCTTTACTCGTTGCGCTATGTCGGTGACGGTCTCCTTATTTCTGTATTGATCACGTAGCTCTTTCCATCGCCCGCTAAGTGACTCTGAGCCTTCTTATAAGGAAAAATATATAAACATAGCCATCACTGCCCAATGGCAACACGCACTGATCGAAGACTTCGGTCTTCAGGCACTGAGGGAAAATAAGACTTTATACCTCGATTATTAACATTGTCCCTGCAGGTTTATCATAGCAGGAGTCAAAAATTATATCCCCCGATCATATCTCCTGGCAAGGGATAAGATAAGCGTGTCAGCCTGCCAAAGCACGGCAACAGGGACTAGAAGTTAACCCCTGTTCATTATTACACGTAGGCACTGACGTAATACTATTTGCCGTAATATTATTTTATGGACAGTATTGCCACCCGTGCGCCAACACATGCAAGGTTGATAAAACTTTAGGAGTACAAACGTCGGTTCAGGCAAACCAAGTACAGAGACGGCTCAGGAACAGCAGAAAACCTTTAGAGAAGGTAAAATTTGGCACTTTCCCCGGGGAGAACAATGTCCGACCAGTACTTGCATTGTTGCTTTTATTATTTGGTTCTCCAGTTTAAACAACAATTTAAACTAGCTCATACAGTATGAAGACAAAATATTCTAAGTTCTAAGCTACTTATAGGTAAACACCGCAGACAAATAAATAATGTTCAACTAGCTTACGACTATACAAACGATAAAAGTATATCCGGTGCAGGCAATGTATACAATTTAATTCGGGCCATCAAAACAATTGAAGAATTTAGTACTGCTATTTTATGTTACCATAGAAAGCTTGCATAAATTAAGTATATTAAATTTTGAATAACTAAACTAATAATAAATGACTTGTATATAGGGTCACCAGCTTCATTTTCTTTTATACATTAATAGCGGGCAAACGAGCAAGTGGCTCACCTGATGTTAAGTGATCACCGACGCCCATAAACATCTGCAGCACCAGAGGAGCCACCGATGCGTTGCCGGCTTTTAAGAAATTTGTTTATCCTACCGCCCGCAATGCTCCTATTGGATGTAATTAATCAATATTCAGCTTGGGATATCACTCAAATAAATACGTATACTTCCGGCTTGAAATGGCTCAGATGGTTAATGTTTAATTTTGGATGATTAATTTATTTAAAATTCTTAACTGACTCATGTTTCTTAAAAGTAAAGTTTTTTAAACATGCCTAAAGTGGAACTCGCGGATGCAGCATTAAAACTGAAAGATAGATTTTAGACTGATTCAATTAAGACATTTCATATCATATTAAACAAGTTTAACCAGCGCAGAGTTAGTAAATAGAATTTGCCCGATCCTGCGTTTCGGTGAGCACGTTGAGCCACTTATTATAACAAATGATTAAAACTCGGCTATCCACGTTGGAGCAGCATAGTGGTTTAAAGCTATTTATTCTTCTCTCCTATAAAAGAATAGGCCAGTGGTTATTAGCACTGACGGTTACAGGCTGAGAATGTATTTGATGAGTTAAAAAAATGCTCTCTCGTGAATCAATCAAAAGTGCTAAGTCAAATAGCATCGATAACGCCACATGCCAATCAATCACTCTAATGTAATTCTATCAATCCAATCGCCATCGATTCGACTCGCGGGCCGGACAATCGCCTCTGCAACACTATTTTTACACTCATCTTGGCCAAATGCCATAATACTGCGCCCTCGCTCCCGTACACTCGAATTAACTCCGGCTGCGAAAGTGTGTTTTGCTACTAAAAAACTTTTGATAACAACTGAAAATTACATCCCGATTCGTACTCCATCGCCATCAATGAAACATCTGTAGGTGACCACGACAGAGTGGCGAGTGCGACGCAAATAGCACCAGGGCTTCTGGCTGAAGTACGTTTCAGTCGCACGTATGATGGCGCCGTGAGCGTCTCACGCGGCGGCCATGGTGAGCCACAGATCGACGCTAGCTCTTATTTTAATCTTCGTTCCTATATTAGTTACAGTGATAAGCGCATTCCGCGTACGTTTACCAGGAGGTTCCCATGAAGTGAAATCTGAACGAAGACACAAATGTGAGGATTGTGGTGTGAGTGATTTTAGCCTTGACCCAGTTGTACATAGTTTTAAAAAAGAAAGTGCGAAACGTACTCTCGATGATATTAAAAAGGTTCTTAGTGAAAAACGACATTTGTTTGAAGAAAAGTTAGCGAAAGATGATGAACAGGACGACGATGAAAATGAAAACGGTGACGATGATGAAAGTGATTCGGTAAAAGCTAGTTCTGAACGTTTAAAGAAAGTGGAAACAAAAAGTAATTTAGATACTAAAAGTAGAAGTAAAAAAGTGTCGTTGATTTTAGATTTTAATGACGATGACGACGACGACGACGATAGTGAAGTCGAAGACGATGACGACTATGATCTCCCAAAATTATCGGATCATAAGAAACCAGTTGTGGTTGATTCTAAAATACACATAGATGACAAAGAAAAATCAACCACGCTTGTGAAACCATTACTCAAACCTAGTGTAATTACTAAAGATAAGAAAGAATATGTTATAGATAATAACGATAAAGATGATATTACTGGGCAAACAAAGCAAAAAGTAGATATATCGTCTATCAAAACTGTTCTAAAAGAATCTTTAAAATCTAAAGCAGAAATTGAAAAGCCTTTGAAAACGACACCAAAAGTTGAAATTAAAAGTGATAATGAGAAGGATTTAAAACAAAGTGTAAAAGATTTACCAAAGATTAAAATTATAAGTAAATCCAAAGACATCCCAATAGTTTCCGAACCCAATGAAAAAGCCGTTAAGAGTGAAGCTAAAGAAAAAGAAAAAACAAAACCTAAGAGTTCTGATAAAGAATCGGTAAAAATAAGTAAAAGTCTCGCAGAAGATGTTTTACAAAAGAAAACTATTCCTGAATCAAAAAAGAGCGCAGTGTTAACATCTGAAGAAAAAATTGATACTAAAAGAGACACTCCGAGAAGCGACTCCAAAGACAGTCGCTTACAACATATTTCCGATGTTTTGCATAGGCGAAACTTGTTACATAGTGAATTTGAGGATTTTTACGCATTTTTCCCAACATTTGCGCCAAACTTTTCACGCGTACATAATCCTGAATGCCGGCGCCACGGACAAATACTTTTGAGACAGTTGCGTGGAACAAAATTATGGGCCTTGAATAGTGAGTACATTGTTTTAATATTAACACACCAAAAATTGTTTACTTAGTAACTTAAAATTAGAATTTACGTGTAGCTTTCCAAGGTTTGCGTTATTATTTTAAGCTTAAAATTATATTATTTTATAGGTAACTAGTGGTGCCCTGCATAACACACAAAATACTCCGACCCTCCGCGTCGACCTATTTCCTCGACTCGTATACTCGTATTCTCTATAATCGTAGCATGATGTTAAATACTACATTTGTATAGATTTGAATTGAACTTGGGTTATTTTTATGAATGACTGTTATGTGCATAAAGTTTGCTTAATCTAGGTAGGTAGGTATACCATTTATTGCTGTAACTAGACTGCTCTTACATACTGTGTCACAAGACCAGGGTGTTTACCTAGCTGACCTCAATAGGTTTTGGATAGAAGTTATCATCTTCTTGCAATGCAAAATGATTGTGTCCGCATCAGAAGTGATTTGAATAAAGAGATTATTCACTTTAAAGATACCTTCTATGAAAAGTAGGGATGAAAACTACTGGATAAGTTATCACTGGAATCTGATATCACATGAATTAACATACTTCAACCAACATTATTCAAAATCCGGGAGCTTTAAATACATTACGTATAGTCCATTATTTCATGCCTATCTTATAATTGAAATGATCTTTTCGTAACTTTTTAGTAAAATACTATAAACATCTCTTGTTTATTTTAGCATATAACCATTTTACTTTAAATTAAATATAATTAAAAGTTTGTTAACCTACATGATAAGGCAAGTTAAAAAAAATGAAGGATAGCTACTTTTACTAGATCGAAGGATTTTAATGGCAATTAATATTTTTATTTTTACATTCATATTAATATTTACTGGTAAACACACTTTCACGATAATTATAACATTAATTTATCATGTTAGGCACTGGTCTCCTCTCTCTTAAATGAGAGGAATTTAGAGCAAACTTCCTGGATGCTCCGATGCGAGTTGTCGGGCTCACGTGACCTATGCGGAAGTTCTACCTGACCCGGAACTCGAACACAGGATTTTCATATTAGAGTATCGAAATCATCAGGTTTATACGGTCAAGTGTGACATTCAATGCATACGTTTACTTATTCGATTGCGTGAGAGTTAACTACTATTTATATGGTATAGAAAGAGTACAATCTCTCTCTCATTACATTGACAGTGTAATTTCTCAGTATCGTAACCGCTAGATGACGCTTCTACGATTCCATATAAATCTTAGTTGACGTTCACGCGATCGAATAAGTCCACTAGTCCTATAGTTTGCATGTTTGACTACAGAGTGTGCTTTTTTTTTTTTTGCTTTTTCGGAAGGACACTTGCCGATAACCTCCTAAGGGGTTGCTACGGCGTCACCGGGGGAGTGGGGCGAGCGCGAAAGCTCGCCATGAGAAGAGCCCCAGGGCTCGACGACATCGGGGGGAGACAGAGTGTGTTGTCAAACATGAAAACTATAGGACTATCTAGACCAGGGGTTCCCAACCTTTTTAAGCCAGCGGCCTACTTACAAGTTAAGAAACTTTTCACGGCGCGCGCCTGCGCCCTAACCTAGCTAGTTAAAATAGATAGGTACTTGTTATCTAACTAGGCAAATATATGACACTAGTAAAGACCGTATTGGACCCTTGACACCGTCTTATACCACTACATAATAAATATTTTTAACAAAATAATACTACCCCAACAATAAGATAATAACACATAATTTTTCAAAGTGTGGGACAAGCTGTGACACCACAGCACAAAAAGTATAAAAAATATTTCTTTTCTTGATATTTTTATTTACAGAAGAAGATGGTTGGTTCCCCTACTTTCTACGGCGCCCCAGACCGGCAGGTTTTTCGTATCAGTTTTTTGTGATAAAGGTCTTCCGGGAAAGTACTACCGATTCTCCGGTTCGAAGGGGGTGGTTGCCAGTTTAATTACAGGCACACGATCGGGTTTATGGCCACGGGGCTTCGCAGAACGTGTTCCTTGCATGTCCTGCGAAGCTTTGCTCTATGAATGAATGAATGAATGAATACACTTTTATTGTACACCACATAAACATATAGTAAAATTATAAATAAGAATTTTACAAAAAGTAAACAATTTACAATTTGGCGGCCTTATCGCTACATAGCGACTCCTTCAAAGAAACTAAAGGCGTTAAACACAGCTCAAGAAGAGAGGTACGAGTAGGTGGTGCATATAAATAAACATATATATTTTCATGTATATCTATACATAGATGACCTCTATTTATAAATGATGGCTTAATATCGTCACTTGGGCCATCTGCATGGTCAGTCAATCAGTACATCGTATCCTTCCACTATGGTAAACATTGGTGCCTAATCTTCTGTAGGTAGGAGCATAGATATAAAAAAAAGTCTATAAATAGTTTATTCTTTCCTATTTTCTATAAGAATTCAGTGAAGGCAGGACTACTTAAGACGGGACTAAATTGACAGGTTTTAAAGTAGTGTTTTTTTAAGATAAGTCAATTTAGTCTAGTTTAGAGATTCGTGTATAGCAGACTCGAGACCGACTTCCACTTATACTTACGTAAGCCCTTGTCCTACAGTTCTACAATACCTACATTGAAAAGTCCATTTGTGTTTGTAAACGTTTGCGTTGAATCGCTCCCCAAGGGTTTGCACAGTTGGACAAATGTGGAATTTTTCATTACAGTGCTCGACGCAACCGCAAAGATCCCCTCGGGGCTACTCCAAGGCAATGGCATACAGCTGGGTGACTTTGATCAGTGCTTGGGGATCCGGGCGAGGGTACAACTGGATACCGGGAGCATCGTGAAGATACAGGGGAAGTACTGTTTGGCAATGATCGATGTTAAAGCGGAACACCCTGACCTGGAGGCCCCAGTGCATTTGGCGCAATCCAGAAATTTGTTCAAGAGCAGAATTGATGATGTGAGTATATCTTTAAGTTGTTGAAACGTTAATTATTAATCACAAAAAAACCCGACAGTGGACTAGTTAAAATTATAATATAATTTTGTATGGTATATCATAAAATTACGAATATTTTATAGATGGAAAAAATATAAAATTTATCATAGCCATTGACCTTTAGGATCTTTAAATAAATCATTTAACGGTCAATATTAAATCTATTAGAGTTTCGATCGGGCTAGCTAGTTGTTTATAGGTAATTTAAAAGATATACCTTCGGGATCAACACTATAATTACACCTTTTATTAGATCCTCATCAGATGTTCATAAAATTAAAGAAACAACTTCTAAACTAATTTAAATTCATAAATGTAATTAAAAATATCTACGACAATCTTCCGAACTCCAACGTGGTCGGTCTGTATGTGACCTTTTTAAAAATAAATTAATCTAAAACCTTCTCTAAGATAAAACACATAACATTCAAAAACCACCAAGAAAATAAGCCCAGTAATGTTTCAATTATATAATAGTAGCAGTAAAAAAGATACTTGCAGTACATTTTCTCGCGGTACATTATTTCCGCAAATCAGTGCATAGAGGGTATGCACAGGGTATGCAGATGATATAAAATTAAGAAAATCTCCAGTACGAGTTATAAAACACCTAAGGATAGGCCATTGTAAGAGCTATAAAAAGCCTAGCCTTAAGTTTATACTAGAGATAGAAAATCTCCAGTAAGAGTTATAAATTTATATCTTCTGCATACCCTGTGCATACCCTCTATGCACGCCACTGCCGCAAATTATATTATCTGAAAAATTGTTTGGAATATCCTAGCTTGCCTGTATAGTAAAAAAATATTTTTTTTAAATTTATAATATTACTAGCTGTTGCCCGCGACTTCGTCTGCGTTTGATTTTGTTTTTAAAGTATTCAGTATCGCTAAGCTTTAAATGAGTATAGTAGTATATATATATAACATGTGACTGCCAATTAATTATAGACAAATAATTTGAAATAAAATAAAATTGCGACTATATTTAAAGATCTAAGCTATCCTATCTCTTAAGTTGGACCAGACTGCTCACGGTGTACCAATTTAATTTCGGTTGAGTAGTTTAGGAGTCCATCGCGGACAAACATCGTGACAGGAGATTTATATATATTAAGACTATACCTACTTAGGACTACACTATGACCGTAAATAAGTCTAAATGATGTAACTACTCGTTAAATTAATTAAGACGATAAAGACAGGGAATTCAGTAAAATACCCTATTATTATGCTGATTTATTGGTCCCTCTTGCTGCTGAGGGACCTTGGAGTATGATGCGGAGTTTAATATTGGTTTTGCTTACATTTAACTTAGTTATAGATCTTTTGACCATATTTTTTTCAGACCTTACTTACAGTTAAAACGAGATAGACTTATGGCGGACTTATAAATTTGTCTCGTTTTAACTGCATCATAAGTCAGCAAAGTCAAAGTACACTTTATAGATATGTCTTAGTAAAAAATATGCTATATCCTCTATAAATATATAAATAAATATAAATATACTACGACAATACACACATCGGGATTCGAACTCGGCCCCCCGAAAGTGAAGTCGAGCTCCTACCCAATGCGCTCAATCACCGCTTGCATATCCATGTTAGCTCACATAATTTAGATTGCTACATATTAAAGCTGACCCCCATTGTGCTCTCGACCTTGCGTTTGAGTGAGGGGATAGTTTTCCGAATAATTAACATATCTTCTCCACATTATCTTGAAGATCGTATTTAGATGTATGTAATTATGCTGTGTCGTGACTTCAGATCAGAATACAGTCACAGTAAATAAGTGAAGAACCGTAAAATAAATAATTATCATCTTAGTACCCATAACACAAGCTACGCTTACTTTGGGGCTAGATGGCGATGTGTGTCTAAGGACTATAATATAAAACTTTTCATAAAATTTTATGATAAGCAGTATTATTTGAATATTCTCGATGTTCTTGTTGCAGCATTATAATTAGGAATTAAGAAACATTAAGAACCAATAGGTGGTATTAAGTATTAAAACCTACATAAAAATAACCACATACGAATACATAAACAAAAATTACACAAATAAAAAAAAATATGTCCATATCTATATATATATATATAGGTATTAATATATTAATAAATAACTGGATGGCTTCACTCAGTTTGGGTGTGACGCTATCCTTAACATTTCTAACTTCTAAACCTTATCATAATTTGTTTAGCCAGGTCACTTCGTGCCGCGTTTCTCCACGCTTAGCTGGGGCGTCTGCGTTCCTTCCCCTTGCAGTCCAGAAGACGTGGAGGTCATCTTCAGAGATGCCATCAAACACTATCAATATAAGACTGGTATCAGCATACGGGTGAAGGTCGATCAGAATGACTGCTATACAAGGAAGGGCCCCAACTGGTGGAAGGAGTGGCTGGATTTACCTACTATATTGACGCTGTAAGTTGTCAAAGTCAAAGTCAAAAACATCTTTATTCAAGTAGGGCGATAGATGGCACTTATGTTGCGTACATTATACAAGAAATGTGTAAATGGTAGTGAGATGATGGCGATAGCCATATTCTTAAACTTAAAACAAATGCTACGAGGGTTCTGTCCTGTTCTAAAAAGAAAAAGAAGCCCACGACTAAGCCGGGTGTTTTTTTTGTAATCACCATCTAACATTGTCATCTTAAATTATTATTATTATTTCTTAGTAGTTTTTATCGCACTCCATAAAAACAACCAGTCAAATTATTCTTTTGTTAGGCAACGTTGATCAAAATGAGTAGCAGTTTAATTCTACTGCTCCTAGTAAGTTTACGACCTTCCTGGCGCAGTAGTTAGAGGTAGTGATTAATGAGCAGAGGTCTCGCCTTCAATCAATTTAAAAGATTATAATTTCGAATTTTGACTGCTTTTGTCTGCTGGGAGTCTTCGGCCGTGGCTACTGGTACCTTACCGACAAAGACATGCCGCCAAGCGATTCAGCGTTGGATACGCGTAGAAATAGGAGTACGAGTATGGTTTTATTATAACTGCGATATACTTAACAGGTTAATCCTTTACTACCTTTACTATATACAATTACGTAAACATATATGTATGAACGCTTCATAAGTGCCTCTGATAGGGCTGCATGAATAAAGAATTATTGAATTTTGAATTTTTTTTAATTTCGCCAGGTGGTATTAAGTCAAAGGCTAACTTGGAGAGAAATTAAAAAGCAAATGCTTAACTTGGCGTCATGTCTATATCGGTAGGGTGGGGACTTGCAACGGCCGAACAAGTTACCAGACTAAACCAAAGGAAATTCAGAAATTAATAATTCTCTGCCGGGGCGGGAACCACGGACCACCCACATTTAAGACCACAACGCTCACTGTTCCATCGGGGAGGTTGATATTACTATTCCGAAATAACTTACTACCCAAGAATCCCAGCTATAAATCCAATTAACATCAAAATCGGTGTAGTGGTTGAGCCGAACGTAGGATACAAAACAACAAACTAATGAACAAACAGACATACTTTTGTATACCTATTGTTATGACATATGACAATGGGATGATAATATAATTTAGTGAGTTTAGACTTAAATGAGAAAATGTTTTATCCCCGTTAAATATAACAGTGCGTTAAAATGTTAACAATGTTCCCGTTAAATATAACAGTGCGTTAAAATGTTAACAATATAGCTAACTGTGTAATTTTCAAGTTGACATGACGATGATTATGATGTTTAGTCCACCATGCTAGCCCAGTACGAATTGGTGGACTTCACACGCTTTTGAGAACGGATGGAGATCCAGACGGTTACCTCACTATATTATTCTTCTTCGTTGAAGCAAGTTTTAATTAATTATAATATTAATAAGTATTTATATTTTAATTGATAAACTATTATTAACAGGTCCCTATACGCCACAGTTATCTCATTGGTCTTCATTGCTACTCTGCAAGATTATCTTGGCACAAATAATTCCGAGGAAGAAACAACAGAGGAAGGGAAATCTGACGAAGAAGAGGACGACGAGAAACAAGGAAAAGAAAAACAAAAGAAAAGCTCAGGTAAAAGAATCACTCATTAATAATTTATATTAAAAAAAAATTATGATAGGCAACATAAACAAAGCGATAGCACAAACACTAAACGACGAGACGAAAGTGCCATGTGAAAGGAGATTTTGGAGATCGCAACAGAAATTGTATGACATCTTGCGCGTTTGCAAACGCAAGTATACTCGCGTAAGTCTTGCAAGTGTTACTTGCTATGCCATTTATATAAAAAAATTATATTATATTGACTAAAGTCTTGCGTTTTTTTCTGCAATAAATAATGTTACGAAGAAATAACCAATCATACTTTCGCAACGAATGCAGAGGTAGCTGTTTACAATATTAATCAAAGGCGATTTCGTAGAATACTTGCAGTGTTACGCGTTTCTGCCAGTAAGTACACTCGCGTAAGTGTTACTTGAGTCCCTCCTGCTGTACCATTTATATATCTACTAAATTCCCGGTTTCTTTTCTGCACCAAAAATCTTGCGATAAGTTAGCCTGTTATAATATCAACAATTATTGTAGAGGCAAATACTAGCACAAAGTACTATTGTTAGCTACTGTCATAAGTACTGTGAGGATACGTACCGATGAAAAGAAGTCAAAGCGACTCTTTAAAAAAATTTATATCACGTATTACTTGGTGGGTGTGTAAATAAGTGACGTAAAAGACTTGCAGTAAAAAATCTCTCTTCATATTAAGTTTACAGATACTTAATAAAAGTTAGTACCTTTAAAATAAAATTGCATGAGGTACTTCATAAAATTAAAATAAAGTAACAATTCACAAATTCCACAGACCTCTAGATCAACCTTAACCTACATTGAGTAACGAGAGTTCAAGTCGATTGTGATTCAAATTGATACGATATGACGATGGCACTTTTAATTAGCATAAATTACATACACAAGTCTTACAGTCGAGTTGCAGCACCGCGGGTCACGTCGACTAATTGTTGCTATCACTGGACCTGTGACATGTTTATCAATGCCGCGTGACCCGATACAACAATGATTTATGACCCTGAGGGAATAAGGACTCCTAACAACTACGCGTCTAATAGCAGCGCGTTTTTTAAGCTATTAAAACGCGACTGAGAATAACGCTTTTTTTAAACTTTCTATATTCCACTATATGTTAGTCCTTAACTACTGCAAAGATGGTAGCGGGATTAATGGTATGGCAGTTATATAAACCCAAACCCGTCATCGGTTTCTACCAGAACGCAAAATCGTTCGGTGCCAAGTCTTTGACTGTACTTTGTCTGTAGATAGTGTTTAACCTGGAGGATTACCCCTACCAGATCAGAACAAAAATAGACCACAACGCTTGATACTGCACCTGACAAGCTGAATGAATGAATAAATAAATACACTTTTATTGCAAACCGAACTAAATATTGCAGTAAAAATTTAGAACATCAACATAACACAGCGTATACAATTAAGATGCTTAATCATGAATATAAATTAAAACTTATTGATTCATGGTTGATGATGATGATTTGGAATGAATTCTATTACTCAGAATCATCAATAGGAAATAATTTGGGTATGCAATAGTTTCTAAGCTTAACGAAATTATAGTGTTATTATTTTCACAACTTGGTGCGGCAAGATCTAAGAATATACATACATATTATTAATTACAAAAACAGTAAATATATAAAATAAATAAAAATAAACTAAAGCATATTCGTGAATTCCTATATTTGGAATGTGTGTTGTATGAAGATATTTTATACACGATGTGGCCCAATAACTAATTTGCAATGTCGCGCGTCGTATTTAGCATTTATTAGGTTATTACTCAAAGGGTTTTGCACTTTTTTTTATTCGAAATATCTGGGAAAATAAACGCTTCAAGTGCAGTCGTCCTTATTTTCAAACCAATACAATTACGCACGTTATTTATTGAACACCCAGAGCACAGCCCAGCAGTGTGTGCAATATTGATTGTCACATTTCCAGCTGGGATTTAGTGGTTTTGAGAGTAGCGGCTATCATTTGTTATTGGTTATTGTCATTATTTCACTATAAAGTTAGCCGCAAAACCACGTGGGAGATTTGCATACAAAATCTACGTGTGATATTCTCTTCTATGATTTGATTTTTATTTAATAGCTACGCTCCACGGTGTAAACGGATTACAATCGTATTGCTTATTCGACTTCGACATCATTGGAATGACTGCCACCCCAGCATTCCGCACCTGTCTAAACACCTTCGGTTAAAACTGGGCGGTTTTAAACTCAAAATTCATTTATTTCAAGTAGGCCTAATATAAGCACTTTTGAAACTTCAAGTCTGTCTGTGTGCAGTGACTCTACCACCGGTTCGGAAGGCAGATTCTACCCAGACCGTTGCTCTTTTCAAATGTAAACAATTTACATTTTACATTTTAAAATTCATTTTTCAAAATTCAGATGAAAGTGGAGCCGGATGCTTCCAACATACCTTGTCATTAAGAAACTGATCAATTGTATAGTAACCTCGCTGTAATAAATGTGTTTTAACAGATTCTTTAAAGTAATGCATTGGTAGGTCCAAAATTACCTTAGGAATCATATTATAAAAACGTATACTCAATCCCACAAATGACTTCAGTACCTTTCGCAGACGATATGCAGATGTCACTAATTTATGACCATTCCTTGTAAGTTGACTGTTTGTATCCACTTTTTGTTTATAAAGACTAAAATGTTGTCTTACAAATACTATATTGTTTTAATATATTGTGAGGCTACCGCAAGTTTACCTATTTCTTAAAATTTTTCACCGGGGAATCACGCCATTGAAGTTTATTTATTGACCGTTTGAGTTTGAAGTTTGAGTGAGCGCTCCTAGTCAAGTCTACCTATGTCTTTTTTTTTCATTATTATTTATAGAACAAGTAGACTAGAGCCTATCAAACTGAGTTTTAGGTGTTAAACCTCAAGTGCCTGCAACCATGCCCTTCAGACACAAAAGTAATTCTGCAGAAATAAGTATGAATGTCTTGGCAACAGAAATAAGTATGACAGTAATGGTTACTTCCCCGGACGCGTCACAATAAATTAATAGTTTAAATAACTCAAAAACACGCTTGGTTAAAAAAACTAAACAAATTTCTACCTTTTAGTTTATATACGAAAGTGTGATTTTTAGTTTTTCCTAAACTATTATTTTTATTTGAGTTAAATAAATCCATAAAATAACCATTAAATTAGTTAATATTAGAGAAATCGAAAAAGATAATGGTTGGAAATTTAAATAAACATCATTTCTGTCTAAAGACGAACGTTATATTTGACGGCCGACTGGCGCAGTTGGCAGCGACCCTGCTTTCTGAGTCCAAGGTCGTGGGTTCGATTCCCACAACTGTAAAATGTTTGTTTGATGAGCATGAATGTTTCTCAGTGTCTGGGTGTTTATATGTATAGAATCCACATATAAAGTATTTATGTATATTATTCATAAAAATATTCATCAGTCATCTCAGTACCCATAACACAAGCTACGCATACTTTGGGGCTAGATGTCGATGTGTGTATTGTCGTAGTATATTTATTATTATTATTATTATTATTATTATATATATTAAAGAAATCTTATTTAGCATATTGAAAAATGGAATAATCTTATAAAGTTAAATGTTTTTTTCCTATTGCGTCTTTGGTTGCCCGTAAGAAAGCGCTATGCAGCGATAAGGCCAACAAATTGTACCCTCTTGCTCTAGGCGTATATCTCTGTAACAATTTATTCATTCATTCAAATAAGTGTATTGTCATCGGTTCTCGATATATCTACTAAGTTTGAACGAAATCAGACCGTTCGAAGAGGGTCAAAATCAAGTCCAAAGGAGTCCGTTACTAACATACAGGTGAAGCTAATATATAGCGGGTAAATAGCTCAACAATGACGCACGACGGTCTGTCTGTCCGTCATAGTCATTGTTCAAATATAAACAGTAACCTTAACAATTGCATGCCCATTAAGCACCTTACGAACAAACTTGATCAATAAAATTTCTGACAAATTCTGGTCCGGTGAGTTATTTAAATCTTTTCGAAAAAAGGTCGAAGTCAAATACGGTATTCGATTTTTGGGTCGAGGAACTTTCTCGCTCCGTATAAGAGTACGTTTAAATGCCATGAGTTCCCCAATTATTTTTGCATAGACTATGTGACACCACAACCATTTGACTTCTTTATGGTTTACTAGCTGCAGGGCTAGCACGGGCAGGAGACAACAATTCTATCCCCCGACTATATCCTCTGACAAGGGATATAATTAACGTGTCCACCTGCTTAAGTGCGGGAATATGCGATAAGAGAAGTTTACCCCCGTTTATTATTACACATATATTATTTGGATATATTTTCCACTTGTGTGCTCTGAGAGTTGATAAAGCTGTGGGAGAAGATACATATATATCCTTTCCACGGGAATATAATTGTCTCCTGCCTATGCTAGCCTTGCTGTTGCCATGTCTTTCTCAAGAGCGTTAGTCTAGGTTAGCATATTCAACAACAGAATACGAGGCCTTCGGTTGGACTCCCTGTTCGTGCCAAGAGTTGTTAGTTATTATGTTAAAGAACGCTGGCGGTCCTTACGTAAATTAGATAGTATAAGTACAATAAACAATATATTACTTAGCTATGAAAACATTAAAATAGAAAATAAGAATTTAGGATTAAGGAAAATTGTATTTAACTCTATTATATTTAGCCAGTAAGGTACTTAATTGTAAGGAATGTAAATAAAGCTTTATTATTATTATTATTATGTTAAAGAATTCTCAGTATCAATCTTGTAAATTGGCGGTGTCCTCCGCTGCCCTCCAAAACTAACTTGTGGTGAGTCTGTTTCTTCTATTATTGAGGAAGCCTGTGCGCAGCTTTTTGGCGTCAATAGGATGATCAATGATGCTGATGAATTTACCGGTGATACAGCGTATTCACAATAATTGGTATTTTTAATCATTAAACTAATATTGCAAAATATAATAGAGAATAGATTTGCATAATACACACGTTAACATAGATGCCATTTAAATATAAATAACGAAGTCACAGTATATTGATATTAGATGACGTGCAAAGATTAGAAACCATTGATTGATGGAAATTGAAAATGCACAAGGTATGTTAAAATTAATACATTTAAATTATAAAATAAAACAAAATAAAAGATGTTTTCCAGATCTTCTTCAATTGTCCACCAATCACTGGGCTAGCGTGGTAGACTACGGCCTTAACCCCTTCCCATTGTAGGAGGAGACCCGTGCTCTGTAGTGGGCCAGTAATGGGTGGATATGATGATGAGTATGCACCCTAGATTGTAGCCTACTTTTGTAATCAGTTAATTTGTTTTTTACGCTCTCAGTCGATTATCACATGAAGTAAGTGAAACTAACTCACATTCATAAATATATATTTAAAAAGACGCAGTTTAATATTCAAGTCTGTAATCGATTATCGCTTGCTATTAATAGCAAATGCACAGTTCTAAGTAATTGCTGTGCAAGGTTTTATACATCATATCAACCGATTAACGGAAAACTAGAGGGCACGGTTTTCCTCCCACAATGAGAAGGGTTTAAGACCTAAACCTAAGGCTGGCCAACCTCAATAAGGCTGGTCCAGTGCGGATTGGTGGACTCCACACACCTTTGAGGTGATTATCGAGAACACGCATGCAGGTTTCTATTATGTAGCCGGCAAATCCATTTCAGACGAATGTCTCAAAAATTTGAGATAGTAAAAAAAACAGTGAAGAATGAATGAATTAATACACTTTTATGGTACACTAAAGAAAAAAGTAGTTACACACATATAAATATAGAGAAAGAGAGTACAATTTGGTGGCCATATCGCTACAAAGCGATTTCTATTGATACAATTTGTTGATTGGTATTGGTGGCCTTATCGCTACATAGCGATTTCTACGAGTGATGATAAGGTATAATAAAGTCTCGTCCCATGTAAAAAAGTAAATAAAGAACACTCCTTTGTATCCTATTACGTACATAAAACGCGACCCCGTTTTTGTCAACGGCGCGGCGCCGGCGTCCCGCGAAATTTGTATTTACATAAATAAATTTAGAGGCCTCAAAACCCTCAGTTACGAACTCGGGCTCTTTTCTAAATCAACGAACGAAATAATTTATTATGTAAATTGGGAACGCCGACAGTTTTACGTCACATCGAGTTTCACGCTCGAGTTTTCTTGATATTTTTATTTTTATTAGACTGAACTACTCCTATAAGCTTAGATAGCGCAGTGGGTAGGAGCCTGACTTCACTATCGGGGGGGCCGAGTTCGAACCCCAGCACGCAACTCTAACTTTTGTAAGTTATGTGCGTTTTAAGTAATTGAAAATATCACTTACTTAAATGGTGAAGGAAAACATCGATAAGAACCTTGCATGCCTGAGAGTTCTACATAATGTTCTCAAAGGTGTGTGGAATGATTTTTTTGGTATACGTTTGGGTGGCACTCTGGATGGTTCAGATTCACAAATTAGCCCGACAGATGGCGCCGGGGTCCGCTAGTAAACATTATACTGCAATAAATTGTTTTATAATCTATGCACGCCAGCTTACTTATACAGTGAATTTGTAATTGCTTGCATTTAAATAACATTTATGTAAACGTTTTCATAAATAAAGATATTATGATTGATTGATTATTCTAGCTGTCGCGGCGGTATCCTAGTGTGTACTCAGCCTTAAATTTACTATTCCGCAGGGCGTGAAGGACGACTGAAAAATAAATGAAACTCAAAAAAGATTTTGGCGGGTAAAGGGGATTCGTTAACGAAATATCAAAGTGTCAATGCAATTAGGTAGGGCTTTATTTTTTTGTATTTTCTTTACGATTCTCTGTCTCTATGAAATAAAGTAGCAACTTATTCAAAAAACCTCTCAAAAATTTCCTTCGGGGAAAACGCGTATTGTTGGATTATTATCTGTCTATTATTCCTATCTGTCCCCTCGGGGGGACAAATAGGAATAAATAGTGCGAATTGTCTTCCTGCGCCAGACGAGGGGACTTATCAATGTTTGTGCATTCAAAATTCAAAATTCATTTATTTCAGGTAGGCCTAATACAAGCACTTTTGAAACGTCAAGTCTGTCCGTGTGTAGTGACTCTACCACCGGTTCGGAAGGCAGATTCTACCGAGAAGAAGCCGGCAAGAAACTCAGCAGTTGCTCTTTTCCAACATCAAAAATTTACATTTTATATTTTAACATTCATTTTTCTATCTTGTGAGAGATGAAAGCGAAGCCGGATGCTTCCAAGCAACCTTGTCATTAAGAAACTCATCAATTGTATTGTTTTAACACATTCTTTAAACTTATGCATTGGTAGGTCCAAAATTACCTTAGGAATCATATTATAAAAGCGTATACTCAATCCCACAAATGACTTCTGCACCTTTCGCAGACGATATGCAGATGTCACTAATTTATGACCATTTCTTGTAAGTCGACTGTTTATATCCACTTTTTGTTTATAAAGACTAATATGTTGTCTTACAAATACTATATTGTTATAAATGTATTGTGAGGCTACCGTAAGTATACCAATTTCTTTAAATTTTTCACGGACGGATTCACGTGATTTAAGTTTATATATTGACCGCACAGCTCTTTTCTGCAATATGAATATAGTTTCAATATCAGCAGCTTTGCCCCATAATAAGATCCCGTAAGACATCACACTATGAAAGTACGCGAAGTAAACAAGTCTTGCTGTTTCTACGTCAGTAATCTGTCTAATTTTCCTGACGGCGTAGGCAGCCGAGCTTAGTTTACATATTACACATTCTATTTATATATTACAATATTTTCATATCGTCGGTAACCGATTTTATTTGTTCTTCGCCTTGTTTTGTAGTACAATTAGCAATGATTAAAAAATCGTAATTCGGTATGGGAATTGCCACGTTGGAATACTGTAGACCGGAGTCGTTCTACAGATTGTACAAAGTTGACTGGCACTATATATATTTCTATTAAAAAAAAGGGAAATTAGTCCACCAATCCGCACTGGGCCAGCTTGGTGGACTACGGCCTTAACCCCTTCTTATTGTAGAAAGAGACCCGTGCTCTGTAGTGGGCCGGTAATGTGTTGATGTGATGATGAAGAATCACGAAATCACAGGAACTATAATGCCTACAAACTTGAAATTTGAAAAGTAGTTTCCTTTTAAAACGTAGTTGTCAGCTAAGAAAGGATTTTATGAAATGACCCCTTAAAAGGGTTAAATAGGGGCAGGAAGATGATATCAAAGTCCCTGTTATTTTTTTTAAAGCATTAAAATTTCCATAGTGTTTTTTTAATCCTTAAGACAACTTCAAAGGAAGGTTTTGAATAGAAAAAAAATAGTATCCCTAAAACTACCTCATTACTGAATAGCAAATAAAATTAAGTATGGGAAAATATTACATATTACCAATTCTAAGCAACGAAGGCGCGGCATATTTAGCCGTGGCTAGTAACCACCCTACCGACAAAGACAAGCCGCTAAGCGAAATTTAGTGTTCCGATACGATGTCGCGTAGAACCGATTAGGGATATGACTACCTTACGCCCTAACAGGTTAGCCCTATCTTAGACTGCATCGTCACTTACCACCAGGTGAGATTGCAGTCAAATAATCATAATCATCATCCGCAGCCTATTCACATCCTTCTGCTGGGCACAGATTCATCTCTCATATCAGAGACGGCTTTAGAGCATATACCCACAACGAAAAAAAGCGGGTTGGTGGGCTGGTTTTTAAATTTTTATCTTTATCTTTATTTTTATCTTTATTTTTCGCAGATGGCTTCCTAAGCTCGTTCTCCCTATACAACACATTGGGAAGACTGGTGGCCCCAGCAAGCAGCGAGGAAATAGCCTGTATCCATGGCGTCCGCGCGGTCGCTACTGTGGCCCTCTTGTTTGCTCATAAGTTTCTACCCATCGCCCTGACTCCGTACACCAACCGCTTGAAGATCAGTGAGGTAGGTTTAAATGGCCATGTTAGCTGTATATGGCCGAGTTATCTTTAACAATGATTTCTTGTACTCTTTGATCCCCAGATTAAGCAGTTCATACAAATATTTTATCATCATCATCATCATAATATAAACCCATTATTGGCCCACTACAGGGCACGGGTCTCCTCCCACAATGAGAAGAGGTTAAGGCTGTAGTCCACCACGCTGGCCAACCGCGGATTGGACTCAACACAGCTTTGAAAACATTATGGAGAACTCTCAGACATGCATTTATCACGATGTTTTCCTTCACCGTTGAAGCATTCAATTTGAATTGCTTCAAACGCACCCAACTTAGAAAAGTTGAGAAGTGCGTGCTGGGATTCCAACTTGGCCCCCCGAAAGTGAAGTCGAAGTCCTACCCACTGAGCTGATATTTTATGGTAAAGGATAATAAAATCGATATATTTAAATACAAACTAGGCCGCGTTCTTTTTTTACAATGATCTCTTATACTCTTTGTTTGCCAGATTAAACAGTTCAAACAAATATTTTACGGTGAAGGATAACTAGTGTGGACTCCACCAATCCGCACTGGGCCAGCGTGGTGGATAATGAGTTTATATGGTGATGATAATGATTGGTTTTGATCATCATCAACATATTAATATCCTATAACTAGACACAGGCTTTCTCACTCATTGTGATAAGGATCTAGAGCTTCAGTTCACCACGCAGCTACAATACGCATTAGCGGGCTATTAAGATTCATTTCACTAAACCGTGTGCCCTGTAGTGGCCCGGTAATGGGTTGATATGATGAGGCATATAGAACAAAGACAATAAACCCAATGTCAATATTTTAAACCACACCACACCCTCAATTTGAAACGCCTGATCGGTAAATAAAGCAATAACGCACAAAATAAATATAGCGATAGTAAATACCTAGGATTACAATAATCAGTTATCGCGTAATATCGGTAATATCAGATCACCAGATTGTGCAAAATTGTTCTAGTAAATGATAATTATTTAATATATCGCTCTAATTAATAAATAACTATTAATCTGAAGTAAATAATTTTGTTAATCTGTAGGGTTTTGATATTTAGATATGATTAAATCCAGATATTTACAAATCAATTTCGAATTACTCATTCTTTTTTACTATGGTTGTCAAAAAATTACATAAGTCGGCCAAAATCGGTAGCTAGCTGGGTGACCGATTATGAGAGTCAAAACTTAACTCGTATCTTCCGTGTCTCGGATATTTTATGGATCCATACTGAATAATTACTAATAATTAAAATGCGAAAGTGTTTTAGTTTGTCCTCACTTTATGGCCTTACCAAACAATGGACTTCATTTTTACCACAGAGTTAGTTGAAGGACGGGCCATTAACATAGGCCATTTTTTATCCTATGAAAACAAGCGGTTTTGACAAGATTTGTATAGAAATAAACGCGACGGCGGGCATTGGCTAGTTTAATTAAAAGATGTCACTGATACTTGGTAACAATAGTTATGCAACATTTAAAGTATTCAAGTTCGTTACTAAAACCCGTGAAGCTACTTTTAAACAGTTGGTGGGTGGAAGCTCTACATATATCGATAGAGTAGACATGAACGTTAGGGACATAAATTATTTTTGTTAGTAAGCGATGATAGCCCAGTGGGTAGGAGCTCAGCTTCACATTCGGGGAGCCGAGTTCGAATCTCAGCACGCACCTACAACTTTTCAAAGTTATGTGCGTTTTAAGTAATTCAAATATCACTTGCATCTAGGTTCTTCCAGGTTCTAGGTCTAACGATAACATCGTCAGGAAACCTGCATGCCTGAGAGTTCTACATAATTTTCTCAAAGGTGTGTGGAGTCCACCAATTCGCACGCCAGTATAGTGGACTACGGCCATAACCCCTTCTCATTGTGGGAAAGACCCGTGCCCCGTAGTAGGCCGGGTTTATATGATGATGAATTGTTGATGATAAGTTTTCATCATCATCATCAGGCTATTCATATCCTATAACTGGAACTGAACACGCTATCTCACTGATAGAGATAAGGATCTGGAGCTTCACTCCATCACGCAGCTACAATACGCATTAGCGGGCTATTAAGATTAATTTCACTGAACCGGGCCTCGAAGCAATATATTGTGATAGCGAGCAAACCGAGCGAGCACGTGTTGTTTATTAGAACTGGCATATATCCAATTTAGTCAACTGTGTGAAATCGTACTCTCAACGCTTGAGTTGTTTACATCGATTGAGTAAATAATTATCGTTTTTATTTTATTTATTTTATTTTATTTATTTATTTATTACACAAACTACTAAAATTATAAATATTCGCATCCTGAAACTCACATGAGTTTATTTGGACGCTGCACATTCCTCTAAAATCTCATAAGTTTATAAGTTTATCATAATATATTAACCATTAAATAGCAATACAGTATACAGCAGGTAGTACACTAATAAATCCAGTGTAGGTAATTCTGTACTGCGAGCCATCGCGTCGCTCAGTAGATACGAGCGACCGGTTTGGCGCTGCCCCGAATGCATACGTTATACAGGTGTTCCAATATTAATATGTTTAAAGGTTTTAAGTTACATTTATTTCATGGTAATATTTGTTTAGAATGCGTTTTACGTTACTCATCGTCACTGAATTTCTCAACGTTAGGGGTAGTTCATTTATTAATCTAGGTAGCATATATTTAGTGGTTCTCTTGCCGTAATAATTATTCGCTCCTGTAAGGTTTATTTTTTTTTCTTGTATTCTTCTGGTTATTATTGCCGGCTTATACGTATTGTTTTCATTATATTTCAAAAAGTTCTCGATGAGTAATTGTAATTTAATTTTTTGTTTTACTGTGAGTGTTTTGCATTGCTTATAAATCCATGTATCGTCGTGTTTGTGTTTTAGTTTTAAATTGTGAGGTACAATTTGTTTTAATATTCTCAGGTGTAATTTTTCTATCTGTTCAATGTATGTTTTAAAAGTGCGTCCGTAGCTGCTAAGGCCATAGTGAATAATACTTTCCCCTAAAGCTTTATACAATTGTACTTTGATTTTGAACGGGATTTTTCATTTTAGTAGACTAATATTTGATAATATCGTACGCAATTTAGAACATACAGTTTAAAACATTCGGTCTGAACCGCTTGACGTCCACTACAAGTAATCGGTTTTGCAGTAGGGATTTCAACCGCCTTGAAATGATTACAAGCTTTCGCAAGCGGCTTCGCTAATATTAATTTCTACACCATATTAAGATGGGGGGTGTATATTACTTCGATGACCTGCCTTCTAAGTCCAAGGCCGTGGGTTATTTACCACAACTGTGCGATGAACATGAGTGATTTTCAGTGGCTGGGTGTTTATTTGTATATTATAAGTATTTTTGTATCATAATATCATGATATCAACCGATAGACGTCCACACCTGGACATATATTTTGGACAGTTATTTTGTAGGGAGTTCAAAATTTTACGGTTTTGTGCCGCTTGGATCCAGCGGCTACCTGCGACGCGCTTAATTTCGTCTGTCCACCTCGTTGATGGTCGACCAACTCTGCACTTAACAGAGTGGGGCTGCCCTTCTAGCACCTAGGGATTGGAAACATATTTTTGTATGTTATTCATAAATTATTTAGTATTATTCATTAGTTATCTAGTACCCATAACTTTGAGAAACATAATTGAGAAACCGTAGAATCTTCGCACTTGTTTCTAGTCTAGTATTTTTCGACCAAAATTTCTAAAAGTGTTGAGTTAATTAAGGGTTGATATGATAAACTTAGGTTGATAATACTAAAATTTGTCTGCGAAATTTTACGTCAATATACTATTGACGTAAAATTTGCTAATAAAATTGAGTAGGCACTCTTTACTTTAATTTACGTTTAATTTCAAGCACTTATAGCATATAACTAAGAAACAAGTTTGTTTAGAAATATCCATTTACGTTTCTCAAATTGTTCAGTTTTGACGGGATATGAGAATTAGATGAAGTGAAATTTTACGACTGAAAAAAAATTTTGCGCGCGTAAACGTAACAAAACTTGGAGCTAGTTCATGAGATATTGTTTGCATTGTGTGTAATCTGAGTTACATGAGTTTTTTTTTCTTAAGGAATCTGTTTAACTATTATTATTATTAATCTGTTTAATATATTTAATTTAAGGCAGCACTTCAAGTATATTATAAAATACCTAATATGATATTATATTATTAGCTTCAAACCCTCCTAAAAACTCAACTTACATTTACACGACAATCTTTTTATTTTCTACTCTTATTAACGTTTAAATAAGTAGAATCATTATACCTACTTCTGTATGGTCCTAAGTTATTTAAACAAAAGTAAATCCAGTGTATACATTATGAGAAATTTCTAAGTGAATAGAGTTTATTTGAAATGCTCTGAAACTTTAACAATTAATATTATTTGCTTGTGTTTTAATTGAATTGTCTAGTTTTGATAATCAATTAACAGTTTAATATTTATTATACGTTTGTTAAAGGACTTATTAAAGTCGTTGTGAAAGGAGATTGGATGCAGCTAATTAATTTAGATGACGCAAAGTTTTAGTAGCTACAAGGGAATGAGAAATCCTACTATCCAAATAATATTATAAATGTAAAAGTGTGGATGTTTGTTACTCAGTCACGCTAAAACCACTGAACGGATTTGGATGAAATTTGGCACGCATGTAGCCTTTGACATGGAAAAGAATATAGGCTACCTTTTATCCCGAATTCTTAAGTAGTTCTCGAGGGTAAATTGAAAATTGTTAACGAGCCTTATACCCAAGTCGCAGGCAGAAGATAGTTATAGTATTTCGTAAATAAGGATCTTTATCAATAGCCTATAGCAGTTCACTGCTACACTAGAGGCCTCTCCTAACGCGAGGGTTTGCCCATAATCACCACGCCAGGCAGACAGGTTAGTGATCATAGAAGATGGTAGTAGTAGCAGAGAGGAAGCTGCTGCCGGATCTCTTTTATATTACTTTCAACATTTTTCTACCCGGGGAAAGCACATCATTTGATCTTCTCCCACAGTTTTATAAACTCTCCGAACTAAATTATATCATAATAACACACCATTTATTTTCACAATTCAATCAATTCAAAATTCATTTATTTCTAGTAGGCCTAATATAAGCACTTTTGAAACGTCAAGTCTGTCTGTTTGTAGTGACTCTACCACCGGTTCGGAAGGCACATTCTACCGAGAAGAAGCCAGCAAGAAACTCAGCAGTTGCTCTTTTCTGACATCAAGATCAATAAAAGGGGGTAAACTTCTCTTTATCTGATGCGGTGAGAGCCCTGTGGTTTCAGGGGGGATAGTTTGAATCCCAGCACGCACCTCTAACTATTCTAAGTTATGTGCGTTTTAAGCAATTAAAATACCTATAACTTTCTTCAATGGTGTAGACAACTTCGTGAGGAAACCTAAGAGTTCTCCATAATGTTTTCGAAGGAGTGTGAAGTCCACCAATCCGCACTGGGCCAGCGTGGTGGACTACGGCCTTAACCCCTTCTCATTATGGGAGGAGACCCGTACCTTGTAGTGGATCGGTAATGGGTTGATATGATGATGATAGAATAAACATAGCAGTGTTTTGATGGCTTCATTTTTCTTATTACTAATTTATACTATAATTTATACCAATTGTAAGTGAGAACACTTTAATAAAAATTTTAGATTAATTTTATGATGACGTCGAATACTAGAATGCATCAAAAATTGCAAAAAAAACAGTTACAAAAAAAAATGCATCGTTGCATGTCGCGATCATAACATTAAATTTACTTTATGATCCATAACGAAATAAATATGCAATGAGTCTCTCAGAAAAACATGACATTTATTAAACTTTGCTCAACTTAGCGTTAGAAATACTAATACCTTAATATTTGGAACGACCTTCCGGCATCAGTGTTTCCTGCCACATACAACATGAATGCCTTCAAGGCAAGAATGAAAAGGCATTTTCTAGGCAAGCGCGCCCAAACTTTGACCTCATAATTGCTTTCCATCGGGCATGATTTTCATCAAGCGCAATCCTATCTTAAAATTAAAAAAAAATCCTATTATAAGTACTTAACTATTGGAGTTTCATAACAGAAAAACTCAGTATGTACTTAAATTTTTATAACCTTATAGAAAAATTATGGGGTATGAATTGCTCTAAATTGATAGCTAAATACTAATAAACTGTGAGATTGTGATAACGAAATAAATACCCGGCTAAGTTTTTCGTGGGAAGCGCCTAGAACTATCACCTCACAATATTTATATAAACGCTTCATAAGTGCTTGTAATAGGCCAAAATGAATAAAGAATTTTTGAATTTGAATTTGGATTTCGAATTTTTGTCTTGGACAGGGAAATTAATAGCGCCGAACCAAAAAAGTTCTTATATTCGTTGATATTTCATATGTAAATTGCTATGTTTTGATTTCCAGATAGTGACATCTCCTTTGTTGTCATGGTGTAGAGCGGGATGGATGTTCACCGACTGTTTCCTCCTGATCAGCGGAACCTTAACTTCCTACCGCAAATCTACTAGCGATACGATGGCTTCCAAACTACTCTCACGATACTTCAGGTGAATATTAAACCTTTAACTACCAACAAATATATTTTGTATCCTTCATGAGTTGATTAAAATTTAAAAAGAAAATGCACTGTAACAATATTTATATTAGAAGCAAAAATAAATATTGGATAGAAGCAGGCGTTACTTTGCGGAAATCCATGATATATTATCAAAATTAAGATAAAAAATTGTTAAGATTAACAATTGTTAAGATTAACAATTATTGTTCATTGTAAAGTCAACATCTCCTGAGGATGCTCCGGTTTCGGAGCGAAACGTGCGTTGAGGGTAGGATTGAAGAAATTATAAATAACACCACACAGATTCTCCTGCTTTTAGCGGAGTATAGCAAATTAAGCTTAATTTTGATAGCAAAAATGAACTCGTTGTACAGTTTACTAGGCTACACAAATTACAAATTCATTCAAGGGCAATTGTATATCATTTTATAACAAATTACCAAATTAAATCTTTGAGATGTCTCTCAATAAGTTCAAAGTTTATATAAAACGTAAGCTTACAGAAAAATTCTATTTTAATAATTACTTAAACGACAAAAAGCTTGGGTGTGAATGGCTCTAGCTTCATAGCTTAATATAAATAATATGTAAGATGTTGAAAACAAAAAAAAAATACCGGGCTAAGTTTGTTGAGGGCTCTTCTTAGACCAGGGCGCGTTTGGAACCCTCGTAGCTTTAGGTTTAAGTTGGAACGTTGGAACGAAGTTATCACCATCCCCTTACAATAATGTAAACATATAGGTATGTATGAACGCTTCATAAGTGCCCCTGTGATAGGCCTTATTCATGTGAATAAAGAAATGTTGAATTTGAATTTTAATTTGAATTTGATGATGATAATGTCACTAGCCTTTTTGGGGAAACGGTCCCTGGAATACGTCTATTTAACATGGTAGCTCGTGCCAAAGCTAACGCTGTCATTTTTATTTTTTAATTTTTTATTCCACTACAAGTTAGCCCTTGACTGCAATGTCACCTGGTGGAAGGTGATGCTAAAATGGGTAAGTTATATTCAATTGCAGCCGAAGTTTTCCACCCAGATACTTGTACTTATGGTTTATTATAAGGGAGACTGTTTCTTCGTTTTGATGATTTCAAAGAGAGTTTGGTGAATCAGTCAAAATTTTTTTCTTTAGATTAACACCAGCTCTATTTGCCGTGGTGGTGTTCTACGCGTACATCTGGGACAACATCTCGTCTGGCCCGATGTGGGGCACGTTGGTGACGAGGAACGTGGAGCTGTGCCAGCAGGGCTGGTGGTGGAATCTATTGTATGTGCAGAATTACTTTGGCTTCGAGGATATGGTAAGGAGTTATGAACTATGTATTTAGTTAAGCTATGGAGTTACAGAACTATGGATATCTTTAAGCTAGGTAAATACCTAGCTTAAAGATATCCGTAGTTCTAATAAATGTGGGAGTGTAGCTTCTTGACAGTTACTTCGGGGGGTGGGCCGACTTCGAACCCCGGAATGCACCTATTAACTTTTCGAAGTTAAGTGTGTTTTAAGTAAATAAATATCAATTACTTTTAAATAATTATAATAATGCAGAATAGGCTTACGCCTCATAAAAATACCCCCCTCAACCAATTTTAAAGTCCAGGAATCTATGGGTAGAAGCTGGTATTGGTAATTCAAAAGTGTGTCGGTTTGCTTGTAACCTTTTTTCGGATCAACCACTGCACAGATTTTGACAAAATCGGGACAGAAATAACATGTATCCTGGAGACTAACAAAAGTAACTAAAATAGTTTTTATCCCGTAACCGGGACCGTTCCATGGATTTAAAACAAACTTTGCCTACTATATAAACTGCCCAGCAGTGCCCCTCGATGAACTAAAGATCATTTCAGTCCAGATTATTACAAATAACCTATTGACCCCAGTGGCGTGCACACTGCACAGAGGGTATGCACAGGGTATGCAGATGATATAAAATGAAGAAAATCTCCAGTACATGGCCGGACCCGAACCCCGACCTGAGTGCATTCAACCCGATCCAATCTAACGTTGAGTTTAATGAGCATGTACATGGAATAAAAATAAACCCAATTTAGATTGCCTGTTGTGAAGTTTAACTATTATCCTGTGAATACACAAAAAATGATATACGGAACGCTATCTTGATAATTTATGTCAAGCGAACAATTCTGCGTCGTATGCCCAGTGGCATATTTAACTGCGGATCCCGGTTCGGGCCAAAACTTGTTAAGTATTGGGGTTTCTTTAATAGTAATTCAATAACAAATCGGAGTTAGTAAAATAGCCGTATCAACCCGTGCTAAGTAGACGATTATATTTAGATAGATAGCACGTTAATCCGTCGATCCTGATTATGTTCACTATGTGATAATAGGCGTTAAAACTCACCAATCCACATTAGAACAGTGGGTTTATGCTCTATAACCTTCTCTCCTATCGAGCAGTAGGACGTTAATCGACGGAGAGTGGAAGGGGGTTTAGAATTTTATTAAATTCCTATATTTAAGAAATAAACGTATTAAAATCTGGAGTTATAGTATTGATGTATTGAAGTCTGTACATTTTACATATTACAAATGTAAGTGGAACCGCTAGCTCACAGTGGAGTGATAGAATCTTATCAAACCGCGTGGTGGTCTAAGTGGGTGAATGACGAATTTATGATAAATATCAACAAAATCGAACTATAAACTCTGTTTTAAGAATGGGGTAACTAATAATAAAATCTTGTAGTTAGGTAGGAGGTAGGTACCCATTTGCAAATGTACTATTTCCGTAAATACAGCTCGGAAAATCGCGCCGCAAATATGTTCGGCGATTCCGGGGAAGCGAACGGAATAAGTTAGGAGGGAATTTAAATATTCTCGTTCGTATGAATGAAGTTGCTGAGTACTTACTGCATTTCTGAGTTTTTGTATTATTTGCATTTTAAGTTTCCAGCAGGTGACGAAGTATTATTATTTTAATGGGTTATGTTTCTATAATGGTCGCTGCTTCATTGGTCTAGACCAATGAAGCAAACGGGGTGCCTAGAAGGTATGCAGATGATATAAAATGAAAAAAAATCGTTACGAGTTGTGAAAACTTTAGGGTAGGCTTTTTATAACTGTTACAATGCTTATGCTTAAGTGTTTTATAATTCGTACTGGAGATGTTTTCCATTTTTTATCATCTGCCAGCTTAGTGCATACTCGGTCACACCACTGCATGTTCGACTACGGTTCACGAGACCTTGGGTTCGAATCCCGGTTACGGCCAAGAATAGTTAGGAATTCCATGTTTTCTGCTAAAGAATTTTAAGCAACAGACCGGAATTAGGAAAGCGGAGAGTGTGCTCAGGAGCTATTCGATTTGGTCAAACCATCTCCTTTCTACCATCGAACTGCGAGGCACCGAAAGAATCTGCACCGTTACGTGGTTGAAATACCATCAACACGTACGAAGCGTTTTGCTTCTTCCTTTCTGATCCGCACCGCAAAGGCCTGGAATGCCCTCCCATCTTCCGTCTTCCCTGATACCTATAATCTGGGTACCTTCAAATCAAGAGTGAATAGGCATCTTCTAGGCAAGCGCGCTTCATCTTAGGCTGCATCATCATTTACCATCAGGTGTGATTGCAGTCAAGCACTTGTCTATATACTTTAAAAAAAAAAAAAAAAAAAAAAAGCGGTCGTGTCAACCCCCGTGCCTCGGAGAGCACATTGAGCCGTCAGTCCCGGTTATTATCACTTACTTGTGACAAAAGTCGTTAAAGCCCACCAGTCCGCACTGGAGCAGCGTGGCGGGTCCATGCCCCAAAACCATGTCTCCTATGAGTGACGATGTATATGCTGTGTGACTGACATTAAATGCGGATGATGAATGGTCGCTAGCTATGGGCGTGTTTGTTTAGTAAAAGAAGTTTAACAAGTGGTAATAAACCAAGGTAATAAATAAACTACCATGTCTCACTTGGTAGGTAGGCACATCAAGGAAGGTGTTTTCCTGTCTTTAAGTATTCTTTAAGAGATAAATTTAAAGAAGCTATGGTTATGACGGTGCAATATCGATACATATTTGAAAATATAATTTATGTACATAAAACCTTGCTAAGTTTGTTGTGAGCTCTTCTTAGACCAGGGCGCGTTTGGAACCCTCCTAGCTTAACTTTTAAGTTAACGAATGGAGATAACCATCACTTTGTAGTGTTACATGTTAAATATGAACGCTTCAAAAGTAATAAGGTCTACATGAATAAAACATTTTTGAATTTGATTTGGAATTATTCTGCCAGATATATCAGGTATCAGATTATGGGAGTGGGAGTTTCGCTACGGCGCGTTACCACTACGGTTAGTTTCGGTACGATGCCGAGTAGATAACGATTAGAAGTAAGGGTTTAATACTGCCATACCCTTAACATTATATCGTGATACGATCTTAAACTGCAACAATTGCCATTAGGAAGATTGCATTTAAAGGCTATCTTGCAGTTGAATAATAGTATATTGTGCAACTAGTGCGACAAGTTGTCGATTGTCCACGAAAGCGAAGTTGAACGCACGAGAGAAGCGAGTGCGGTCATTCGCTTGAGTGGGTAATAGATGTCGCACTTGTTGCACATACTATTTTGTATTACTCATGCGGGGAAAGTAGTATCTTGACGCTCGCTGTTGCGGTTGAAAAAGAACCGTTTGCCCATTTTAATTATTCTTGTCGCACTCAAATTTTAAAATGGGCAAACGGTTCTTTTTCAACCGCAACAGCGAGCGTCAAGTTACTACTTTCCCCGCATGAGTGATACAAATAATATTATTTGGGTAATTTGTCCTGGGAACTAATTTCTTTCGTTTTACCCTTTCTATCATTGATCGCGAAGCATTAAAATACTCTGAAGCGTTACTTAGTTTAAATACTTAGTATAGTAGTAGAGTAGTTTAAATTAATAGACACGTACTTGCTTTTTGCTTTCTACGCATAGCAAAAGATCTGGAATGCACTTCCGGCTTTCGTTTTTCCCCTGCCTATACCAAAAGACGCAGCAGCAGGGGGAAGCCGGAAGCAAAGAAAGAAGTTAATTCAAATCAAGAATAGGTATATAAAAGGCTGCATTATGACTTACCGTCAGGGTTCATTGCAGTTGCATGTTCAAGCGTTGGTCTATATATAAAAAAAGGCTAACTGCGAAAACAGCCTTGTTCATTATTTCCATGCATTATAAGATGTTTTCTTTATTGGCGCGATTTTTTATGCGTGTTTTGACACGGCCTTGACCAGGTTATTATGGAATGCTGATACATACTTACTGTGATATATTTCGATGGGAAACAACTATTTGGCTTTATTATTATGCCGTTTTCGATTTATGCGTAATTTTTTAGCTTCTTAAATAGATTGTAGATAAAGAGCTCCGACTCCTTTACCGTAATCTATTTAAGAAGCTAATAAAAAATATACTTCCTTAACGTTTATGCGGGTAGTTAGCCGGCTAGGCACGGCAGCCTGATCTTTGAGAAACGTAGCAGTTATGAACTCATTTATTTGGGTTAATATTGTGCAAGCTACACGTGACTAGCGCATCGATTGACTTGCGTTATCAATACACCACATTGTCGCCCGTTTTTCAAAATATAGCTACTATAATACATTTAAAACAATTAAATGTATGAATTTATAAGAAGATCATAGAAATATATAAAAAACATATTAAAAAAAAATAGCCTTTTTAAAAGATTACACCAATAAATTATTAGTGGTCTCCAAACAAGGTAGCCTGTATCGTGGAGTGAATTCTTATTTTGTTTAACAAAGAATCATACCAAAAGTAATATAGGTAGGTAATAAATTCCACGGGAAAAGATTCCCGTGGAATTTGTATGAAGTTTGCCTGGCATTAGCATTTGTCTGTATTATTCTTTAAGATACGTGTACCATCTTCACACAGTTTAACGACAATAATAGAAAAACAGTAACAGTACTTTGTGCTAGGGTGCAAAGGAAGCCTTATAACTATAGGTGACTTTTAAAGGCAACCCGAGCGTGCGAAGTCGATAAAAAGTGAAAAACAAAATACAAATATAATAAACATACATAATCATTTTATATACTTTACCTATTTAATAACTACACGACAATAGTGTTTTAAACCTCAGGTAAGCTTAAAAACTTGCATAGGTTTAACTGAGGTTGTTTTTTAATGTAAGGGGTAGGTTTATCTGGTAGGTATTATTTAATTATTATCCTACTCCTAATTTATCTTTAACTATAGTTATTTATTGCATATTTGCGTATTTTTTTACCTACCTTTAGTTATTACCGGTTTTGTGTACCTTATAACAATAAACAATAAACAGATATACGTATTCATCTCTAGAATGCAAGCTATTTACGTGCTAAAAATGTATCTAAATTTTGTCAAGATCATTGCAATAGTCGAGCCGATCGCTGAACAACCTTTATAAACAAACAAATAAAGTGCACTGACAGGTTTATTTGAACAGAGACAATTGGCATTTTATCGTAATGATGAAGAATATATTAAGTCTGGTGGGAGGCTTCGGCCGTAGCTAGTTACCACCCTACCGACAAAGACGTGCCGCTAAGCGATTCAGTGTTCCGGTGCGATGTCGCATAGCAACCGTTTAGGGGTAAAACTACATACTCCCTAACAGGTTACCCCGCTTCCATGTAAGGGCTAACTTGTAGTGGAATAAAGAATTAAAAAAATATTATGTTTTCTAGTGTGCACCTCAAACCCACCATATGGCCATAGATTTCCAACTGACAATCTTGGGAGGCATATTAGTATGGGCGATCCAATCTGACGTGCCGTTCTCCGGTACTGTGACCCAGTTGCTGCACCTCCTTGCCGCGTACTCCAGATACACCACGTTCAGAGACCATCGCCTAACGGCGTTGGCTTACCAGGGAGTCAGGTATGTGAGTCTTTATACGTAGTAAACGCAGTTAAAGAAGCTAAACACGACCAAGACCAACGACGCAGTCAATAAGTTAATTATTCAACTATAATTAATTAATTAAAATAATTAATTAAACAGTTAAACTAACGCTTTTCGTAGCTAAATAAGGGAATGAAACAGTCCTGTCATCTTAGTATAAGATTTGCTCGCTCGGAATCGAAGAGTCGTTTTCGAGTATGGGAATACTTTAACATCGGAGTAAAATGGATCTTATTTGCTTTGAGTTACAGATCAAATTTGTATACAACGCTTGAGCTCGGTATTTGTTAAACAAAAAAGAGGATTTGCGACTCTTAAAGCTGGTGACATTTGTTTCATTTACTATGGCGATGCAGAGTTAAATACTTGAAAACGACTCCGGCAACTGATAATGTTCTATTTAGTATGCTATTAAGCTGTAGCCCATCCTTTGCACTTCACTCCTTCGTTGCGATTTTCTCCTTCAACGTTTACGCAAGTAATATTTCAATTGCTTAAATTAAAAACGCTACTAACTCTGTAAAGTTAGAGGTGCGTGGATCGAACTCGGTGCACCCAAAGGGAGGCCGAAGCTCTAACCAATAGGCTATCACCGCCCCTCGCTGTATTAAGTAAAAAATAGTAAAGTAAGAAACAAGAAAAACGTACAATTATCTCTTAGTAATTAATCTACTTAGCTGGGAATATCAAGAGTCAGTTGTCAGTTAAGAGCAAACCACCACAAAGCGGACTCCATCACTGCATTGCAGGTTTCAGGGGTTTAATTTAATTAATGTATTGATCACATCGGGTAACGGATAGTTTCAATCATTGAGGAGCGGTGGCCGAGCTTAGGAATTTAGTGTTGAACCACTAAAGTGCTCTATTCATGCGCGCCTGTTATATATTAATAGCAAATTGTTACAAAATATGAATTGAAAATTTATTATCACTGTAATTTTTTTATATTGAAGTAAGTTCCGGTTTATTTATATGTTATAGGATAATAATTTGAATACGTATGAATGCAAATGAGTGAATAATTAGATCTAACAAAGAAGTAGCATTCCTGTCATTTTTCTAAAATCTAAGGTGAGGTAGAATATTAAAGCTGAAGTGAATATTGCATTTTTTGTTAGAACTCAGGAAATTCCAGGCCAATTTGAAAAATCTTTTTTGAGTTTCATAGATGAATTTAAAAGTGGATCTAACGTTATAATGGCTCAGGCCAGTTACTTGAGTTAAAAAATTCTCCGGAATGCTTTTCAAATATGTTTGAAAATACCTTTCTCATAGGATAGTTGTATAGGCTTCGCGACTCGTTGAGCTATGTCGGTAACTTTGGTTCTTCTACGAATCTCCACATTTCTGATTCGATCGCGTAGAGATACTCCGAGCATAGCTCTCTCCATCGCCCGCTGAGTGACTCTAAGCCTTCTTATGAGGCCCATAGTTAACGACCATGTTTCAGAGCCATAGGTCATCACTGGCAACACGCACTGTTCGAAGACTTTCGTCTTCAGGCACTGAGGGATTTCTGACGAAAAGATGGCACGGAGTTTCCCGAACGCTGCCCATCCGAGTTGGATTCGGCGGTTCACCTCCTTCTCGAAATTGGACCTACCTAACTGGATCGTGTGTCCTAGGTATACGTATTCGTCAACAATTTCGAGTGCAGTGTTCTCAACGATTACTGGTTGAAGCGGAACATGAGCATTAGACATAATCTTCGTCTTGCTCATGTTCATTCGTAGGCCAACCTGTTGAGAAGCTCTGCTGAGGCCATCGAGCATCGTATTTAGGTCTCCCAGAGTCTCTGCCATTATGACTACATCGTCGGCAAACCGAAGTTGAGTGATGTACTCGCCGTTAATGTTGATGCCAAGTCCGTTCCATTCCAGAAGCTTAAAGACGTCCTCCAACGCAGCGGTAAATAGTTTCGGGGAGATAACATCTCCCTGTCGCACGCCTCGCTGCAATTGGATTGGTCTCGTAGTCTGATCCTGTATACGAACTGACATAGTGGCGTTTTTGTACAAACACTGCAACACTTGGATATACCGGTAGTCAATTCGGCATCTCTGCAGTGACCTAAACACAGCCCAAGTTTCCACCGAATCAAAGGCTTTTTCATAGTCCACAAACGCTAAGCAAAGTGGCCGGTTATACTCTTCAGTCTTCTGTATAACCTGCCGCAGCGTATGAATGTGGTCTATGGTACTAAAGCCCTTACGGAAACCGGCTTGTTCGGGAGGCTGGAAGTCATCAAACCTACGAGCGAGACGATTCGTAATAACTCTCGAAAACAGCTTGTAGATATGACTCAGCAGCGAGATGGGTCTGTAATTCTTCAACAAGGTATTATCACCTTTTTTGAAGAACAGAACCACCACACTCCTGTGCCATGCCTCTGGCGTTGTGCCTTGGTGAATAACGGAATCAAACAATCGCTGAAGGACTCTCAGTATCGGTTTTCCACCTGCCTTCAGGAGTTCTGCCGTTATTCCGTCATCACCCGGCGCCTTGCCATTTTTAAGCTGCTTGAGAGCCACACTAATCTCGTATAGGCTGACGTCTGGGATATCTTCGGTATAGTGTCGAGTTAATTTGGCTCTAGGATCCTTAGCCAAATCTTCAACAGGCGTCTGTACTGTGGTGTACAACTGTCCATAAAAGTTCTCAACCTCACCCAAGATCTCAGGTTTGGAAGAGACAAGACTACCATTATTGGTCTTCAGTCGCATCAACTGGCTCTGACCGATAGACAGATCTCTAGCGAACACTTTAGAGCCTCTGTTTTGCTCGATGGCATTTTTAATACGCTCTGTATTGAAGTGCCGCATATCACGAGTCTGTGATTTAGAGATCTGCCTATTAATCCGCCGGTAAGCGGACGCGTCTGCTATAGACTGTAGTCTCATCTCTTGCCTCTCCGTCATAAGCTTGAGTGTATTGGTTGAGAACCTATTGGCCTTGTTTCTACGGTGGGCCTTGTAGAATTTGGACCCGACTGTTTGGACAGTTTCCACCAGCCTGTTGTTCAAATCGTCCACAGTGTCGCAATCTGCTAGGCAACCGAACCGGTTCTGTAGTTCTAGTTGAAAGCTCTCGGGGTTTTGAATATGGGCACGAGTAGGCCGGAGTGTAGACTTCACCAGTCTGACTCTTTCAAGTTGAACGTTTATACTCAATGTGCCTCTTACCATACGGTGATCACTTCCGGTTTTAACCCTGTTGATCACAGAGACATCATTGAATACATGCCGTTTGGTCGACATGATGAAGTCGATCTCGTTTCTCGTGGAACCATCGGGGCTTATCCAGGTCCATTTCCTGTGTGGCCGCTTCTTGAAGAAGGAGTTCATCATATAAAGGCCCTCCTTCTCCATGAAGTCAGCCAACATTTGACCCCTGTGGTTCCGTTGCCCATACCCAAATTGCCCCACCCTCAACTCTGAACCAGTTCGCTCGCCAAGCTTCGCGTTGAAATCCCCCATCACAATATTGTAGTAGGTGTTCGAGGCATGTATGGCTTTTGAAATGTCCTCATACAAAACCTCTACATCCTCGTCTGGGTGTGCCGAAGTCGGCGCGTATACCTGTATGACCTTCAACGAATACCGTTTGGTAATTCTGAGTATAAGGTATGCTACCCTGCTCGACACACTTTCGACTTTTACAACATTGTTGACGAGAGACTTGTGGACGATAAACCCGACACCACCCTGTGACTGTTGGTCACCCTCCCGGTAGTAAAACAAGTTGCCGGATTCCAAGATTATCGAGTCCTCCCCCTCTCGCCGGACTTCAGACAATCCTATAATATCCCAGCGCAACTTGCTCACCACTTCTTCCAGCTCAATCACCTTTCCATCGGTCCTCAACGTGCGTGCGTTGTATGTTGCCAGGTCAAGTCGTCGGGGTTGGCAGCGGAATCTCTGCCGGAGATTCTTAACACCCCTTGCCCCGCCGTTACCATAACCGCTGCCAGAGCCAGGAATAGCGGGGCCGCCGGGAACTAGGGGCTGTGGTTTTTTTCTCCTTCCCATTAAAGATATGCCCGATAATGACCACGCTGGGCAGGCGGGTTGGTCATCGCAGGGCTAGACTGATCGCCCCGCTGTCGCTGCTGCCCGACACCGGTCTGTGCCATTTGTTCAGCCTAGCCAATTCGAAGTGGTTATACCGCCACTTGTCGGTCGCCAGAGCCTCGTCGGTTAAACGGCAGGGTGCACCACGTGCAGGTGAGGTTGGCAATTTGGGAGGCTGACTGGTACTAGCCCCACCCACTTACACCCCCTAGCCCCACCCACTTACACCCCAAGCACTGCTTACCATAATTTTTTTATTTAATCGTAATATGGGAGTAGATATTTCCGTTTTATGTCCTCTTCCTGCTTCATGCCCTGATGAAAAATCCAGTGCACGTCACATTTAGTTATCCATTGATAGTATCCTAGATCGGCAGTCTTCGAGGCGTAGCGCTAGGAATCTCAAATTTCCTAACTGTGGGTTTATACTGAGGATATTCAATAGAGGAGATCCGTAGAAGAACTAGAGTTACATGTCTCAACGGGTGGCGAATCTGAAATTGAAATGGGCAGGCCACATAGCTCGGATAACCAATAGACGTTGGGATCCTAAGGTGTTGGAATGGCAACCCCGCATCGGTAAACGTAGCGTTGGTCGACCCCCAAGCAGGTGGACGGACGACCCAAACGAGTCGGGAGCCGCTGGAAACAAGCGGCCCAGAATAATGGAGAGGATGATGATGCTTTAATAGAATGGTCAATACAAAACAACTTAGCGGCCTAAAAATAATTCGCCCGACTCAGGACCTCGTGATCCATAGCAGAACTAGCTAGCCGATGTTCTAACAAGGCAGATATTTTCTAAACGTTATTCAGTCATTTACAATTACAGTGGTTATTGCGAGCGAAATAACATCTGTTGTGTAATTAATTATGCCAATGCCACACATTTTTAACGATGATTAATATTATTATAATAATCATGAATAGCATTTAATTTGCATAATTGGATCGGTTAGTTTATAACTGAATATTTCTAAAGCAAGTTGGATTTAAAAAAAAAACGGGTAAATGAATGTTCCTTTTTTTAAAATGACCTTACGAGTAAGTTTTGGTGTATAATATATTCATATTACGGTTTAATTAAAACAGGCAAGAGGGTATTAATTTATTTTTATATAGCCCAGATATAGAATAGGCCATAGCCCAATGGGTGGGATCGCGACTTCATTTTCGGGGGCTTAGTTCAGATCCCAGCACGCACTTTCTACTTTTCTAAGTTATCTGCGTTTTAAGTAATTAAAATATCACTTGCTTCAGCGGGGAAGGAAAACATCGTGAGGATACCTGCATGCCTGAGACTTGTCCATATGTGTTTTATATTTGGCTCAAGCACCGCACTGGTATTTGGAGAGACACATACACAGATAGCTCGCATCCCGTAGAAGAAATTAAACTTAACTTATTCAGCTCCTAAGCCTGCCTATGCCAGGCTTAAGAGCTGAATCTATCTTAACGTAGCTTAGAACAGAGACAGACTGCATTCTGGAGATGGACAAAGAAAAAAATAAATTTGAGACATTGTTTAGCAACGCAGTTTAGCAGCGATAAGGTAAAAAAACAGTTTGGATTCTTATAAGTACCTGATGTATGACCTTTTGTAATCGGAAATATTCGTAGGTATTATTTTTAATCTTTGGCGTAATGGGTGGCTATTGAGTAGTTCTTTTTAATTTTTAAACAGCATTTTTTTAAAAACTCGAAGTTTTAATTGCAGAAGTGCAGACGTTCGAACTTTTTGATGACAGGTAAATACAAATCTATACACTTCGTAGGTATATATGATTATTTATTTATGTTTTTTTTTTATAAAAAATAAATGTCAACTTACAAATAAATACAAAAACTGCAATACTTTTAGGGGTCCGTAGCTAAATAAACAACGGAACTATAAATTATATTTTGTCCATGTCTTTATGTTCATTAGTATTTCACTAATATTTTACTATTTATGCCTACACTAAAAAAATAAAACAGATTAAGTTTGTAGCTTGGATGCAGCAGTTAATCTTTAAAAGTCTTAAAATATCAAAGATATTTTACCAATATTTAAAATTTACATTCAACCTAGGATAGATATGATATTACCTCACCAAACAAAAGAGGTTTTTCTTATCGAGTCGACGAAAAAAGGTTTAGTTAATGCATTTCTTACAAATTCTGCTTTAGCGGTAAACATATTCATGAATTCCATATAATCAATGAAGTGATTCATTTTATAGAACAACTGTAGAACGGCCAGCACACAAATCGATTAAATATGATATTGTTAAAGTGGGTGAGATAGCTCGGGGCCTTAGCTGGTCTTAATATGACATCAAAAGTAATGTTTTCGTTAAACTGCAAGTAACAACAATAAAAAAACACAATATTGCTTAAAATTTATTTAAATTTAAAATTTGGGTGAAATGTTTTTTTAAGCCAGTTAATAAAGGAATGAATCTGAGATTAACGAGTCATTAAAAGCCCTCTTTTACATTTAAAAAAAAACTATAAATGGGAATATAAGAATTATTAATAAGTTGAATTTGATTTCAAACACCTCTGTCATATATAGTGATATGATGAGAGATATTAGATTCGAAACTTTTACTTTCAAAGTACGGAATTCTCAGTGCGTGAGTCTGACTCTCACTTGGCAGGTTTTTCACTGCTCTTTTGAAATGGCAAGTCAGTATTTTTGTTGAAATTCTTGAATAGAAAAAGGCTAAACTATGCGGAAATGCATGATGAAGGCTGACCTTCATATGCATTTGTGTCCGATACCTAACCCGATACGCTATATCATTTTTCAATTAGCAAAATAAGATTTTTGTTAATTAATATAATTTTTAAATCGGTTTATAAATGGCAGAGTTCGGTAAACATAACAAAATAATAAAAATACAACCGAATTGAGAACTTCCCCTTTTTTTGTGAGTCGGTGAAAAAACTGTCAGAAAAGTATTCGTTAATATTATAATAGGTACATACTTCGACTGCGACTGCGACTTCGTCTACGTTTGATTTTGTTTTTTGATGTGGCATTCAATTTAGTTTTAGTTTAAAAAAATAAAAGTATTCAGTATGGCTAAGCCTTTAAATGAGGAGTTCTGCCCTCCTCTGTATCGTCTGTGTCCTCTTCTGTATCTCCAACTTCATTCAGATCTACACAAAGTTTAGGGAAAATCAAACACATATTCTGGCCTCTATAGTACAAAAATAATTATTTAAATCGGTTATAATTTGTCGGAGTTATGGTGTAAAATCGTCAAACGCTTTCATCCCCTCTCCCAAAGAACCGAGCTTAATGTCGGGATAAAAAGTATTCTATATTACTTCTAACACTTCCAAGAATATGTGTACAAAGTTTAATGAGGATCGGTTAAGTAGTTTTTGCGTGAAAGCGTAACAAACAAACTTACATTGACATTTATAATATAAGCTTTTCCACCAAGCTTAAAAAAAAACAAAGGGTATATATATTTTTTTTTTTTTAAGTTTTATTTTTTTATTTTCAGTGTCAGCCAACTGTACAGAACTGGTCGTTTGAGCTACACATCTATCCTACATCGATGCTCTCCATACTTGATCGGAATCAGCTTGGGACTTGCATTGAGAAAGAAATCTGGTATCTCAAAGGTATAATATACTTTTTTATAAATTTAAATAGCATTATAAATTTCGAAACCGAAAGGATTTCGACCTGCGACTCTTTGGCAATCGCAGGCGCTAAGCTAAGGCTGTCCAACCGATGCCGAAGTTAGCGTATTTTATATCAGTTAACTTATATTTCGCAATGTTTTTCTTAATTTGTATCGCAGTATCATCGCAGATCTTTCTGGCTCAGTGCTTAGCGCTTTGGATTTAAGTGGGAGATCCGGGGTTCGATCCCGGCATGGGCAGTTTGAGATTTATAATTTCTAGAATTTGTCTTGTTTAGTCTGGAGGCTTCGGCCGTGGCTAGTTACCGCCTTAGCGACAAAGTCGTGCCGCTAAGCGATTAAGCGCTCCGGTAAGATGTCGGGCTACCAGGTTAGCCCGTTACCATCAGAGCTAACTTGTTGTGGAATAAAGAAAAAACATCATCCACCCTTTACCGGCCCACTACCGTCTACATGGCACGGGTTGTCTCCTATGAGAAGGTGTTCCACCAAGTGCGAATTTGTTGACCTCACACGCCTTTGAGAACATCAATAAAAAAAAAAACAACCGGTTAAGTTTGTTGTGGGCTTCTTCTTAGACCAGGACGCGTTTGGATCCCTCGTAGCTTTAGTTTTAAGTTTACGAATATGGTTATCGCCATCATCCATCTCACTACCTTGTAATTCTCATGTAAAGTACGCATCAAAAGTGCCATCTATGGGCCTACTTGAATAAAGATATTTTTGACTTTGACTTTGAATAAGAACTCTCAGGCATGCAGGTTTCCTCACGTGTGTTTGTCTGTTTTCCTTCACCGTTAAATTAAGTGATTAATAAGTTAAATTCAAATATGTCTCTTTGAACATTAGTTATTAAATATTATTAGATATTTTGCGTAATTGAAGTGCATGAAATTGATGATTTATGAATATCTTAATTATTTATTGCTAAATTAATTTTGTACGAAGTAAAATACTTTTTACTAAAAGGTTAAGTATTATTCAAACTGCTAACGTGTAGACACTATCCTTGAAAGTAGAATGTAACCATATTATAATATTAGTACATAAGCTAGATTACTATTTCTCTACCTGCCATTTTGGTTTTTTTATTATTCCAAAAAAATAAAAATAATTTTTTTTTTATTCTACTACAAGTTAGCCCTTGACTGCAATCTCACCTTAGCGGGCTAACCAGTTTGGGGTACATGAGCGGCGTACCGCTAAATTCGCTCGGCGGGTTTTTCTATCCACGGCCTAAAATAGATGATACAGATTAATAATGATTTATTCACTTTCGTTATATTCACATCTTAATGCCCTTAAAAATAAATTCTTACTGTCCGAATATATATTTTTTGCATGCTATTATAGCATATAGTGCACTTCATAACTCTTCCGTCGTTATGCCACGATTGTTTGTACCGGCCTATGAGTTTCATTGCAGAAAAACAACGTTACCGTATCTTATATCTTTAAACGAGCAATTCTTGTATATATATATATATATATATAATTGGAATCTCGGAATCAGCTCCAACGATTTTCATGAAATTTAATATACAGGGGGTTTCGGGAGCTATAAATCGATCTAGCTAGGATTCATTCTTAGAAAATGACATTTTATTTGTGTTTTTTTCATTGGAAGAAAAATAACAAAAAGGTGGCGTTTGGGTAGTCCCAATTTAAACTGAAAAATATGACTTCCTGACATCTATTGGCGAATAATAATACTGTTTTTTTTTTAATTGTGATACTTTTTATAAAAAATATATATTTATTACGAAAGATAAAAAAATGTTTGTCAAAATCTCATGTATTTATATACATATATAGACTATAGGTGTAGACGATGTAGTAGTACGCTGCATTCGAAATTTACGCGGGCGAAGCCGCAGGGCATATCTAGTTCACTTAAAATTAATATTTACCTACCCATGTAAAAATATATTATATATAGGTATATGACTATTTTACGCATTCATAGGATTTGCAACTGAGTTAAATAGTTCAGGGGATAAATAGGGTTTTATATAAATATTTTTTTGGTATATCTATTTATATAAAACCGAGGCAGATTTTAAAATAACAAAGAATACGTTAATTAGCTGCTTACGTTTTTTTTTTTTACAAAAAATGGCTGGAAAAAATATACAGTGTGTAAACAACATTTAAAATACAAATTATTGTGTTTTTTTATTAGTCACGGTTTGTTGCTCCGGAGGAGTCCTTAAAACAGTCGATGTAAACTGAAATAATAAAATAAATTTCATTTGAGATCACGTTCATCTTTTGATTTATCTGTGCGGGCTAGTTTTGTTTCGTTCGGAAAAAAATCGCTCTTGTCTTATTTTTATAACTTGCTACAAGAAACTTACTCTTATGTTCGTTTGCTTTACCCCTATACCTTTTTCTACGAGTAAGCGAAAGTCAGTTTGTTTTTTTTTAATTTACTGTCTAATGTCATTGCAGCTGCTATCATTCTTAGGCTGGTTCACGTGTGCTAGTCTCTGGGGCCTAGTTCTATGGGCTGGAGCTGATTCAGGATACTTTGATTACCGATATGACGTCACGTTCGCCGCTATTTATGCCACTCTCGCCCCATTCGCCACTGCTCTGGGTTTCGCGTGGATGATATACGCTGTCCATAAGAATTCCAATGGTAAGAATTTTCGTAATTTTTTTATTATTAGGATAGTTAGTATTTGGATAGTTACCTCATAACATTTCTACGGTTTCATATTCAAATTTACTTACACAAAAGAGCACTTCTGAAAGGTCAAGTCTTTTTTATTGTGACCCTACCTGGTTTGGGAGTAGTGGCGTGCACGGGATTCTTGACCAGGGTAGGCATATAGCCGAAAGATTGCATAAAATCGAAAAATCCATGTTTTATAGGTCGGCAGTGCTTTTGCGCATGTATGAAGTGCACACCACTAGTTGGGGGACAAATTCTACCGAATTGCCAAACTCAGTAGTTGCTTTTTTCTAACATAATTAATAATAAAACAATCATTTTTCTGTGTTCTGAGAATTAATATCACATAAACGTTTAAAAGTGAACCCGATTAAAATAAATAAGATATAAATAATGACAATCACTTCATTGATTTATTTTATAAATTAAAAAAAAAAAAACTTTAAACTAACACAACAAATAACAATAACAAATGTCATAAATCAATTACAATACAAGTTATACAGAAAAATGTGGGATGGCAAACGAGTACTGGTTTTCGTTTTGTTTTTCATTACACTTAAATTATATTTTCTAATTCTATAACGTTAGACCTTTTTAGGTTCAACTATCGAATAGACAAACTAAATGAGATTAAATGGAAAATAAGCCTATCACAATCTACTACTTTAGCTTTACTTCTATGGCTATCTATAGGTATAGAGTATCGTTTAACTTTGCTTTGTATTCGATACCCAATTGTTAGGTAGGAAAGAAAGAAAAGTTTACATATAGAAATACCTATGCATAAACAATCAATACGTTAGCTTTTAGCGGCTTTATCGCTAAAATACGATCTTTGCAAGGCAACCAAAACAGATATTGGATAAAAATATTTCTGTTGAAAAAAAAAACCGGCTTTGTGCTCTAAGCCCTCTGTGTATGAAAGAAGTGTACCCATCAGTGGGATATTATTAGACTGAGGACTAGAATTAGTAGACACGAAGTACATCATATTAATAAATCTTTGAAATTTTCCAGGATATCTTTCCCAGTTGCTTTGCAGTCGCCCACTTCTTTTCATCAGCCGTATTTCCTACGCAGTTTATCTTATACAATTCATTGTTTATCTAACTAAAACTGCGACAGTCCGATCGCCTAAGGAATTCTCTTATACGACATTGGTAAGCTCAGTTTGGTTTTAAATAAGCTTAGTAACCGCCATGGTGAAGCGGTACCTACTGTGGCGTATGAGTGAAAAAACTGGAGTAATATTGTTTCCCGATTGCGACCCGTTTCGAATTAGTTTAGAAAAGAGTATACTGGAACCCGACACAGAGGATCTGACTGAGCAATCTCAGTATTTTTGCTATTTTAAGTGGATCAAATGTATTAAAAAAAATCAGAATCCATTGGCAGTTTAATATCATGCTTTACCGGTGAAGGAAAACATCGTGAGGAAATCTGCATGCCTGAGAGTTTTCCATATTGCTCTCAAAAGTGTACTCTGCCAATCTGCTCTTGGCTGGCGGTTTTTTTGCTATATTAAGTGGATTAAATGTATTAAAAATGACAGTATCTATTTGCTGTTTAGTAAAATTCTTTACCGCTGAAGGAAAACATCGTGAGGAAACATGCATGCTTAAGAGTTTTCCATATTGCTATCAAAAGTGAAGTCTACAAATCTAAAAACCTAAAACTTCTTTAACCTTCCTCATTCTGTGAGGAGACTATTTATATAGGGCCGGTAATGGGTTGATACTAATGTTGCAGTGTCTCAAAATTGAATATTTGTCTCGTGTATCTCTTCGGAAAAATAACTAACAGGCTCATTGACGTTATAAGAAAAGGCTATTATAGTAATATATCAAAATAACTGAGACAAATTTGTTGGTACTCCTTTGTTTCTGTTGGCAGTGAGCATTTTTCGTTTATATTAACTTACTCAAGTCTGCTCTAGTAGGAGACCTACACCCTTTTTAGGTTAGCATGCTCCCAACTTAGTCTTCGCGGTAATTGATAGCTTACTATTAGCATTCTATTCCTACATTGTCATAGAACAAAAAAATACAAATGGTTATCTTGTTTAGATTATTTGTCATACTCAATTATAGTAGAAGCTCGAGAAATATATGGGTAAAAATTGTATGTGTTAATTTTTCCATACGTGCCATACATACTTTGCAATTATATCATGATGTTGTGTCGTGAATATTTTGGGTTTGTGTTACTGAATCACAGATAAGATTTTATGAAACTTGTCGCAAAAATGAGGCACGGATTTTATATACCATATACAAGATAAATTTTAAACAGAGGGATTAAAAAATATATTAAAATAATTAGTTCAAAATTTTACACGATAGTAAGTAACCAAACCGGAAAGTAATTCTATAATAATGTCTATATTACGGAGAAATCTGAAAGTAGTATATGTTTGACCCTTTATATTGATTTCTTTCCAGTTTGACATTCAAGAAATATTTACCATAGTATTCTCTTCAATTCTTCTAACAATAACACTGGTAATTCCACTTCAATCTGTACCTAAAATATCATTTGAATCAAAAACTGAAACCGTTGAAGAAAACGATACGGAAAAGGAGACTACAGAGCAAAATGATGTACATAATAAACAAGAGAATGATATTAAACTAGAGAAAGAACAGCTTTCAAGGGAAGTTCCACAAAGAAGATCTTTTATGGCTCATAGAGAAGTTCTTGAAGAAATACCAGAAGTGGACGTAGAATACGAAACGCAGAGGGATTCTAATGAGGCCTTAGAAGAGATTTTAGAAGAAGAAGATGACTTAGAAGAAGAAATGGAGGAAAAAGAAGACGAAGATTTGGAAATCATTGAAGAGGAACAAGGAGAAGAAGACGAAGAAGGTCCTGAAGCAACACAATATCTGACACGCTCTTTCTCGGGGGAGAATGAACAAGATATAGATGAATGGGAATGGACAACAGATGGGAATGATAGAGGGAGTCAACATTTTCGTTACAGCAGAAAAGAATGAAATTATGATCAATTAATAAACTTTTTTAAATACAAAATACCTACAAAGTTTTTTATTTTTTTGGAAGATATTATAAAGGTCAGGAGGTTCGCAATAGGTGATTGATCAAATACACGATCTTGACACATTTTTGGTATTTTCTGCACAGAACCAAAAGTGAAAAACAATCCCTTATATCTGTAAAAAAGAATTTCCAGAAATATTATTTGGGTGTCCAGAACCCTTGATTCTCTGTTACATTCATTTTACGAAACGTGACTGTCATTTGTGACGTCACAAAAAAAAGTTCTTGTACGAAGAAGTGTCTTCAAAAATCTCGTAACTTATCGTCGAGTTATCTTAACTACATTGAGTTTAAAGGCATTGTAGATATTTTAGTGTTGACAAATAATATACAATATATATATCATAGATATAACACACCATATCAATGTATTTCTAGTAGGACATACGTCATTATAATAAATCACTATTAGTTACTGTGAAACGATATTCAATGTTTTATAAATAATAAGTCTAAATTTTAACAAAGTTGAGTGTCAACTTTTTAATCATGTCATTAATACGTAAAGTGATAAAAAACACGTAAAACTTAAATTTTGCTAAAAAAAATATTCGCTAAAATTTAAAACAACCAAAGCATTCTACTAAAATAATAGAGTTCGGAAGTGTTAATGGAGCCATGTTTTGGTCATTAATAAAATAGGAAGGATAAATTGAATTGTGAGGTTAAATTTGAAATAGGTTTCCAAATTCGATATTTTACCTTGACAATATTCTGAATGGATTCTTTTAAGCGCATGACTACGAAACAGCCTACACAATATTTAGGTGACTTAATCACTGAATTCCAAAAGAGATTTTTTTTTAATTTATCGAAATCAGAGCACATTTGTATTAAAATACCGATATTACTAATTTTTTTGTGACTTACAACGGAACCTAAATTGCTATAACAATATCCTTATAGCACGCTACTACAAAGAAATTATATAGCCTCGATAAAACAATGGCAATTACAATAGAATAATGGTCACAGGACACTACAAACAAAGCAGTGACTTATTTAATTTCATTGATCGAGCCTCGATGGCTGCGATTCAGTCGGTAAACAGAAGCGGCGCGTGCGCACGCCTCCATAATGATCTCGATCGGAGCGCTCGTCTTAGCGTTCGCGATCGTTGCCACCGGGCAGAAATATAACGAGACGAACATCGACCAACAGGTTTTGAAACGTCTCAACACTATTATTAACGCGACCGGTAACTTGGACCCGCGGGATATAGCCCGGCTCAATCGTACCGCACAAAGCCTAGGCCTAGACAGGGACTTAGTTGCTAAACTATCTGAACGATTAAAAAATGAAAGAGACGTGAAAAGAAAACACGACACAAATTACAATTTGTACGAAGATGGTACAGTGAATAGTGAAGCTTCTAGAGTTGATGTTGTGGAGGAATCGCCAGATTACGCCTCATCAGTAGTGCTTGCTAGCGATCTGCTATCACTTTCGAGTGCTGTGGCGAATGTGAACGAAAAAGTTTGTCGGGAACAAGGGTACAGATTCCTGGACGGACTGCTTCTTAACAAGAGATGGGCGTTGAAAAGTAAGTTTTAGTTGTTAAGAATAGCAAATCCAAAAATAACAAAACAGGTTTGTTTGTAACGTTTACTGATCTAAATCGTTGTATTAATCATGATAGAAATTTACACATTTATAGCTTGGACTTTGGAGACATAAAATAAGGAAAAATTAAAATATTAAAGAATAATAATAATTATGCCTTCTAAATTGGCTCAGGTCAGACGGGGCTGGCTATACCAAGTACCAATGAAACCGTAATTATTGCTAAGATAGATACCGTTCCGCACAATAATAATGCATGCATACCTGTTTCAGTTTTTTTTTTCTTTTGAATAGGTCGTGGCTCGTCTTCTGTATCATAATTTTCTATCACAATTTGTTCTCAGATGGAAACGGATAATAATATGTCAACGTTAAATAATTAGGTGCAAGACTGACCTTATAAAAAAACATGTCCGTGCAGAAACTGATGACCTATACAATATGTGATACCATTAAACTTACGGTTTACAAGAACTGTAAGATTTTTATAAAATAATGATCAGCGCATTTCTTTTCCTTGTTTTTGCTGTCATAACAATAAATTAATAATATTTATTGTGTTTTTGTAACATTATAATTTTTAACACTAAGATTGGATGGTAATTTTTTAGTGCTTCGTTGATTCTAAATAAAGGAGTTAATTCCTAGCTCGTACCTTGGTTTAGATTTTTGTTAGACCAAAGTAGCTAGTTTTCCTTAAAACGATAAGGTAATAGATGGAACGTTATTGTATTATTGCTACTGTCATGAACAGCTCGGTTGAACATCTGCAAGGATAAGTTTGTAGGAAATTACTTATTAACTACTTTAGTCAATATAACAACTTACAATCAAGTTGATTAGCCTCTTTGATATCGATGGATCTACGACTTTGAAGGTAAAGGGGTACCTTTTGCCTGTACTCTATGCTTTGAGAGCATTTTAAGCTGTCAATTCTAAATTCATATTTACAAATTATTCTGATAATTGCTAACTGGTAATTACTGAATATTCATTTAAAAAAAACTAAATCTAAGGCTAAATTGCGTTTTGAACCTATAAAACAGTCGCTGTCAAATTATACATCTTGAATGAAAAAAATGCTGTGTCAGACAGCGGGTCATTGTCCCTTTTCACTGATATTTACGATCTTTACACGAGAGTCTGAGCCAGCAATCTACGGTAGCTCTACTTTCCTCTGTAATAATAGACGGACCTCTGTACTTTCAGTTTTAGTTAGCCCTTGGCTACAATCTCAGCTGGTAACGAAAAAAAAATTCTCGGCGCTAACTACTGCGCCGGACAGTTCGTCAAAATGTGGATGAGATCTGTGATAGTATTATTTATAAAGAAGAATAGTATCTCTATCACTACTATGGAATGGAGAAGCAGAGTATAAAACCGTTGACCGTCGATATATTCAATGTATTTATTGTGGGCTCCAAAACGCATTTTTTTTTAAATTATCAATATGGGCACGGGTCTTTCCCGACAATGAGAAGGGTTTAATGCCGTAGTCCACCACGCTGTACCAGTGCGTATCGGTGGACTCCATACTTCTTCGACTATGGAGCACTCATGCAGATTTTTTTTCATAACTTAAAAAAGTTAGAGATATGCGCGTGCTGGTATTTGAACTCGGCCTCCCGAAAGTGAAGGTGAAGTCCTAACCACTGGGTTATAACCGCTTCAATTATCTACTTTTTGTTAATTAGCCCGTAAGTTTCATTTAAGTGGGAATTCCTTTAAGGAACAATAAATGTCTTAAACCACATAAAAAAAGATTCCAATGAATTGAGATTCTCCTTCTATTTTGAAGTCGTTTGAAAATAAAATAATCCAGAATATAACTTTGTCTTAATAAAACAAAAATATTACAATACGTTAATCCAAAGATTTATGTAGCATTCATTCAAACAAAAATATAGGAAATGAGACATAATGTTGTGATAGTTTATCTTTATGTCACGTCTTGGTTGGTGACGTGTTGTTATAAGACTATATTTCAAATTAAATTTGCCATTTTATTAACGTAACAAGTTTCACAACAATATATATATTTGCAACGCTATTTTTTCAACAGATTTGTCAAATATTTTGTACAAACACTATTTGATAAATAGTGATTGAATGAATTACGTCAAAGTATAGGTTCCATACGTTAGACTGATCTTTTTTTATAATTTTTTGTCTATTGCTGCATATTCGGCAGTTTATCGTCCGTCGGTATTGCATGCAAGGTGCATACCTTTCAAATGAAAGCATGAAAGAATACTGCAGAACTATTCAAAAGTTATGCCACGTTTTTTGTAAGGTAATTAGAGTTTATCCTGATAATGGGGGCCCGTGGAAATGTCAATAGGGACGTGAATAGTTAGACGGCTTATATTTATTGTATGTATAATAATATTAATTTTAGTTTGTAATTATTATTTCCCTAGAAAAGTATATTTTTCGTTTCTTCATTAATAAATAAATAATAAAAAATAGGGACGTTCCCAAAGGGATTTTTGTTCATTATTAGGGAATCGAGTGGGATTCTTGGTTCGGGTATTTCATTTCTACCATCTGATGTGAAGGCCGAATCTACTGAAAAGAAGCCGGCAAGAAACTCTGCAGTTGCTTTTTTCTAACATCAACATTAATGTGATGAACGCGGAGCCGACTGCTTCAAAGCAAGCTGCTATCAAACAGTATATTGGAGCGTATACGTCAGGGCGTATTCCGTAACAATAAGCCAGGGTATGCTTCGGATCACTAAAGACCAGGATTCCGCTCATAAGGACAATCAGTGTTAATGAATTTGTTCCGATCGTTTTTTTTTAATCTCCTATAAAAACTAACGGGGCCATCACTAAATCAGATATAGTGATAGACCTTTAACAGCCTCGTTGATCTGGTATTACCTCAAAGAGTCTTAGGTTGAGATTTACAGAGCGTACTTCGTTTGCTCAGTCAAAGTAAGTCTTAAAGGAGTACAGAATTAGTTTTATGATATATCGGACACATTACTTTTTGTCTCGTTTAACTGCTTCATGTCTTCAGGTAAGACTAAGCACATTCTTATTGGGCAAGTTAGTATCAAGTACCTATGTTTAGGTTTCTTAAGACTGAATTCGCACGCATTATGGATCTGTCTTATGTCAATAATATGTTTTAAAAATAGGCCAAAAGTGATGCAAAGGAAAACTTTGCGGAAATTTTAGTATCAATGCTTACGTATCATTTATGCATAGTATGTTACAGATCTTTTGTATTCACAGTCCACCTTGTGAGTCGCATAAAGTTCATAAAATCTAATTGTTTACAGTACAGTAAAGGTAGTTTTCTTGGGCTATTTTCGATACTAATTATTAAAAGAAATATATGAAATCATTTCAATGAGGTACTAACCTCATTTATTACCTTTTTTAAATATTAATTATACAATAATGAAACAATGGTTTGCTTTACAATAAACGCGCCCTGGTCTAAGAAGAAGAAAAAACAATCTTAGCAGGGTATTTCTTTTGTTATTACCATCTTACTCTGTCTTTAAGTTAAAAATTTAATTTAATTCATGAATCTTTTAAAACGCGACGCATCAAAATGGAGGGTGTAAAGTACCTGCCGCTTTGGAGTAGTCGACGCCCGCCTCTCAGCATGAGCTAGTGGCAGCTAACAATATGAGCGTACTTACTGTAGTATGCTGTAGATATTTTGTATTCACGGCCCGTCTTGCGAGTCACCCACGTTAGTCGGTGCGTAAACAATGCCGCAATACTGCTTATATATGCAGGGCTCCAGTTACTGCTCAATGGAAAACGAGAGGCAACGCAAAGTTACATATAGTGAATATGTCAAAATAAAAAAAAAAACAAAAATATCTTTATTCAAGTAGGCCCGGGTTGCACTTTTTATGCTTACGTGAGAATTACAGATGATGGCGATAACCACAGTCGTAAACTTAAAACTAAAGCTACAAGGGGTTCCAAACGCGTCCTGGTCTGGAAGAAGCCCACAACAAATTTAGCCGGGTATTTTTTTTTGTTATCAGCATCTCACATTGTCATTTGAAATTATTAGAAGAGCAACCTGGTTAGAGCAATAATTCACACCCAAGCTTTCTTCGTAGTCCTTTATACTATAATAGGACTTTTCTATAAGCTTACGTTTAATACAAACTTTGAACTTTTTAAGAGACATCTCCAAGATGTCAAGGGAGAGATAGAAGCAGTCGTTACTTAGCGGAAGTCCACGATATGCAATGCACAATAAGGCAAATTTACTACAATAAACACCTCACTAATATTGTAAACGCGAAAATGTGTTTGTTTGTTTTTGTTTATTTTGGTGTTGCGGAAAAGCTTTATGGCTACCTGCGCCCTTTTGGGCAAGACAGAGGTTATGTGGCGTGCATAGACGGTATGCACAGGGTATGCAGATGATATACAATGAAGAAAATCTCCAGGACGGGTTATATATACTTAAGGGTAGTATTTTAATAACTCTTACAATGTTATTAATATGTATGTATATTCTTAGAGCTTTGCGCACCGCTATAAGGATTCATATGTGAGCCAATTCTTACAATAGTTGCCTGGAAGAAATCACTATAAGTGATAAGGCCGCCTTTGTTACACAATTTAAATGACTATTACCTTTGTTCTCTTTTATTTATTTACTGTGTGCAATAAAGTGTTTTTGATCGATTGATTGAATGTCTATTCTTAAGTTTCTTATAACTCTTACTGGATTGTTTCTTCATTTTATATCATCTGCATACCCTGTGCATACCCTGTGCATACCCTCTATGCACGCCACTGGGGACTCCTATACCCGATCTTAACACTCTTGTTGCCTTTACTAGACGCCCGGGGAACTACTACTTACTATAATGATACTAATACTTCCCAGACGTCTACCAACCGCCCATCTGAGTACCAGAGCTCCAACGCCAAAGCGGAAAGGATCGGGACTGCGTGATATGAATGTATTATGTGTATTTCTCAATATGTATAACTATTCGTTGTACAGTGTTAAATTAATATTTATTTAATTCGCCACACCCACACTAGTTTTGTTAAAAAAAAAAACTAGTTCTTCTACTCTCTACGAATATCGATTCTTAATATAATCATGAAGTGTTTTGTCAAACAATTTTTTTAAGTTGCTAGTGTTATTTTTAAATACGGTTCTGGTTTTACTCTGAATGGCGCGTAACTGGTTTATTTATACTAAATAGGTCGTAAATGGCTAATCTGTTCAAACAACTTACCTGTTTATCTTATATATAAATCAATTGGAGTGTCTATCTGTGCTTACATTAATTAGCTGGTATATTATTATATATAAGCGTTTATGTATCATCGTTATATCAACCCATTACTGGCCCACTAAAGCATGGGTAACCTCCCACCAAGCAGGCACAGTGCAGGTTGGTGGACTCCACACACCTTTGAGAAGATTGTGTAGAACTCTCAGGCATGCAGGTTTCCTCAGGATGTTCTCCTTAACCGTTAAAGCAAGTGGTATATTCATTGCTTAAAAACGCAAGTAACTTCGAAAAGTTAAAGGTGCGTGCTGGGATTCGAACTCGCCCCACGAAAGTGAATTCAAAGTCCTACCCACTGGGCTATCACCGCTTCGTATTTATATTGTTCATGAAATTATGCATCAGTTATCTTAGTACCCATAACACATGCTACGCATACTTTGGGACGAGATGACGATGTTTGTATTGTCTAAGTATAAAATTTTTTTTAACAAGAGTCAGTTTTTTCTCTTTTTGGTAAATTACTGCCTTTTATTTAAAAGGAGTAGTAGACTCCTCCCCTCCTCTTTTCGTATGTATACGAGGTGACTAAGAGAATTTAATGCAGAACGGACAGAAGCATTCTTTGTGCAACTACTGCCATCGATTGCGATCGCCAACAAGTTTGCCAAGCGTGTTGATCATATACAAACCCTTCCAACAAATAATAATAGTAATATATATACTACGACAATATACACATCGCCACCTAGTCCCAAAGTAAGCGTAGCTTGTGATATGGGTACTAAGATAACAGATGAATATTTTTATGAATAATATACATAAATACTTATAATATACAGATAAACAACCAGACACTGAAAAATATTGATGATAATCTAACAAACATTATCCAGTTGTGGGAATCGAACCCACGGCTTATGACTCAGGAAGCAGGATCAGAAATACTAATTCCCAAATGACCCCTTCCCTAAATAATTTAATAAGTATAATATTATAAATGCGTCACTGTATTCGTAAGTTTGTTGCTCTTTCACGCAGTAACGGAGCAACGAAAATACTTAACGTTCCGGACAGAGATAGCTATCTCAATTAGATAGGTAAGTGAGATAGGTAATTCAAATTCAAAAAAATTATAGGATAATTGCAAGACCAATCTAAGCGGACGACGTCGGTGGCAAATGCTAGTTTAAAATAATAAAAACCGCAATTATAATAAATTATGCCTATCTATATATATATATATATAACTAAATATGTATATCGCAATTAGGGATATAATTGTATATGCAACGTAACAATTAAATGTGTTGTTTATGACAGCTAAACCCGCCAATCTAAGTTAAATAATTAATTTATTTTTTCCTTCTGAACAACTCTTTTATTACACGCTTTATGTTAGCTTCACTTGTATGTTTGTTTGTAACGGACTTCTATGGGCGCGATTTTGACCCACATTAAACGGTCAGATTTCTTTCAAACTTTGTAGACATATCGAGGACCAATGACAATACACTAATCTGAAAAGATTATTCCAATTTTCACTATAAAAAATAAGATTTTTTACTAATTACTACAGCGCCATCTAGACCCAAATGTAAAAAACCTATGGCGTTCGCGTACCTAACAAATTCCACAGTAAACATTAAGCTACTAGATGGTAGAGGGCGTTAGCTATTACTTTTTAATGGCCTGTTTTAAATAATAATTAGAACTTGCATTTCGAGAGACGGGCACACTGAATAAAAAAAAAATATTTTATCTCTTTAATGGTGGATGTGTTACCGATTAATTTTGGTCTAATAAAAATAATAGATCAAGAAAAACTAAAAAAAATCGCTATTATGAATAAACTAAAAGAAAGAAATTAGTTTAGTTTTTTATACCAAGCGTGCTTTTTTAGTTTGTTTGAACTATTTAATTATTTTTAAAACACGCTTCTAATGGTGACTTTATTATCAAAGCCGTATCTGTCAACCAATTATACTTAGATGCTTGGCGTTCTGTAGGTACTACTATCGCAGTAGTAATCAAGGTGGGAGGGAGGTCATATGTGGGAGGTCCCGGCTTCGATCCTCGGCAGGGGCAATAATCAAATTTCTTAATTTTCGCTGGTCTGACCTGGTGGGTTGGCCTTGGCTAGTACGACAAATGCGTGTAGCCTAGAGATTTTTTTAAAATAATTGTTTAGTGTTCAATAAAACATAGGTAGGTTAATAAAACATAAGTTGTTTCGATCTACTTTGAATAAGTAGATCGAAACTGCAACGATTCCTACTAGATGACGCTACAGTCGCTATAAGACTGATGTGAAAGGCATATACTAATTTTCGGCAGCGACGGTAGGAGAGCCGTAGCTTAATTGGTGAAAGCGCTCAGGCCGCGATTGCCCGAGAGTCGCAGGTTCAAATAATGTCAGTTCCGAAAATTTTTATATGCATTTTAAAAAACACTACTAAAAAATTATAACAAGTTACATTACTTCTGCACAATAGGTATAACTTATATTATTCTTAATATACACGTGGATATACAGAAATCAACTGTTCCTAAGCCTGTGTTCATAAACCTGTTTTTTAGGCGGAGTGATCTCCTTTTAAATTATTATTTTCCTAATTCTAAGGTTGCCTGGCAGAGATCACTACTAAGCCTTTTGTATTCTACTTCTTTTTTTATGTTTCTTTTTTATTATTATATATTATTATAATTCTTAATGTGGTGTACAAATAAAGATTTATAATAATAATAATAATATTTTTTTAAGGCTCGTTTAGACGAAACAAAGATTAATTTCGATTTAAAGTACGAACGAACTTGGCACCCTTGTGACGACTACAATCAGAGCTTTATTAGATGTATTGCTACATCTTATACAACGTTTAACCCAATAACGAAATAATGTTGAAGCATGCATAAGTATATTTCATAATCACTCTGTAAAAATATGAAATCAAAAGAAGTTTATTTATTTTTTCATACAAACGAATTCTAAACATATTAAGTTTTTACTTATGGCAACCCTTTTGAACCGACAAGCGCCTTCGCTACAGTGGCATACTCATTTAGGTTTTCGGTTTCACAGATAAGTCTAAGAAACAGTACATAACGTTCCTCTAAAGCCTGTGAAGTATTATTTCATCCATTTTATTTCATTTACACGTTATATATTATTGATGGATCGAACCTCGTACTCGTGTTTACCGCTTGAGATAGCTTTAATTGTATGTATAGTCATGCATATAGAAAAACCTGTGAATGCTTCCGTAGACAATTACTTGCAATTCAAAGTGCGTCTTACCTTGTTATATTCTCATCAAGGTGTGGTACTTTTTTGCTAATCATATTGTAATCTTATAATTATTTCATTCTAGAATTTACCGAGTCTTATTGACTACTGGTTAGTTAGAAGCACGGGGGCGTTCGGAATAAGTGTAGTCAAAAAACCCATACACAGTCCAAACGCCATTCTAAATCGAGGTCCGAGCCTCACAGGAGCTACCCTAAAGTCAACGTTTCTCCTGACCCAAAATGTTTTACAGCCCTGGGGCTCAAATCCTGGCGACCTTTACGCTCTCCGCCATTCACTGGCGAAGGTGTTACTACCCTTATGATATAATTAGTATCATGGTTTTGTGTCAAAGTATAAATATTTCTTTTCGCAGTATATATATCATGTTATGAAGATTCGTGTTCTTTACCTAAACTGCAGGTAGAAAATACTAATACGTACGTTCCCACCGTGAAAGTTAAAACACAGTTAATACACATGATTTTAAAGCTTTAACTGACTTACTCAAAATCTTACATAGGTACGTGGTAAAAGGTAGAATATTTTACAACAATAGTATTTAATTAAATCTTAATAGGACAATAATTTTTATGAATATGAATTATTTTAACCTTATTTAATGCAAATAAATGCATGTTATCTCGCATGCTGTGATAGCACATTTGATAGGAGCTCGATTTCGCTTTCGGGAGGCCGAGTTCAAATCCCAGCATGCACCTCTAAGTTTTCGAAGTTATGTGCGTGTGAAGGAAAACATCGTGAGGAAATCTGCATGCCTGAAAGATCTACATTAGGTTTTCAAAGATGTGTGGAGTCCATCAATCCGCACTGGGCCAGCGTGGTGGACTACTGCTTTAACCGCTTCTCATTGTGGGACCAGTGCTGTGTGCCCAACACACAGCACCGGTCTCCTCCGGTACTGAGTTTATGTGATGATGATGATGATCACGTGATTTCAAACCTTAACTTATATTGACAATCTAGATATTGTCATTGATAGCTTCGTATCTGTCTTTGATAGCTTCGCATCTGGACTGTGTCGTGTGGTGACAGCAGATCAGAAAACAATTGTCATCAAAAGAGTCGTGAGGAGTTGAGAGGTGCCAGTCAAAAATTTTACAAAGCTTGGAATTTTGAAATCCTAACAAAAGACCTACCCAGTGGCGTGCATATGCAGAGGGTATGCACAGGGTATGCAGATGATATAAAATCAAGAAAGTCTCCAGTCTTGTACTGTACTGGAGATTTTCTTTTCTATTTTAAAAAACTGAAAGATAGGCATTGCATGAGTTATAAAAAGCGCACCCTTTAGTATGTATGACTCGTAATGGAGATTTTCTTCTTTTTATATCATTTACATGCCCTGTGCATACCCTTTATGCACGCCACTGCTGGGTAGGTCTTTTGTGAGGATTTCAAATTTGCAAGGTTTGTACCATTTTTGACTGGCACCTCGCAACTCCCTACGACTCTTTATATGTTGATAATCTCATGGGGTTTACTAACAATACGTTTTCTGTCACGGGGTTGCCATTCAAGCACTTTGGGACACCAACGTTCTGGGGGACCTTTTACACTCTCAGCTGAGCTGTGTTTGTAACTCTGGCTCTTTTACGATCTTCTCATTTCTAATTCCATTACGTATATAATACTCCGAGGATAAATAAATAGTTGTTATGTTTTATACTTTATTCTTTCCTGATTTATTTTGTTCGAATTACCTCAGTAAAATATTTAAATAATACCACTACATAAAGTGTAAATGAGAACCAAAATACCTTATAGATTCCTCATAAGGGTTGTCATAAGTAAACACTTAGAATGTTTGGCATTCGTTTGTATGGAAAAATAAATATGCTTCTTTTGATTTAATATCTTTAGTTTTAAATATACTATGAAATATACTTATGCAATCTTCAACATTATTTCATAATTCGGTTACACGTTGTATAATTTTTATTACAGATTTGCCAAATTTAAGTCTTGTTGAAATCCTATAGAAATTAATGTTATTGAAGTGCAATCATTATTATTTGTTGCAATAAACAAACAGTCATCAAACAGTATAAAATAATAATATAATTTATCACAAACAATAATATATGCAACTCTGTATATCGTTAGCCGTGACTTTTCTAAGCTCGCTATCCTTAAAGTTAACTAAAACTAACTGTTGACCTCGACGATTAGTTTTGGCGGGATGAAAAAATTATGCAAAATTTCGTCAAGATCTGTTAAGGTGCTCATCTGTCCATTTTAAATAAATATTAATTTTAAAAATCTGCAGAAACAGCCCCCGTATGTAATCACTTCCAAATAAGCAAACTCTTCGAAACTATTATCTATTTTTTCGTTTTTTTCTTTGATCGTGTAAAAGTCAGAAATATGGTCAAGAATAAAATCGTTGTTAAGAACTACGTATTATAAATTATTAATAGATTAAAGTGACGAGCGCTGCTAATTGAAATTGAAATTTCATTCTGCCATCTCCTTCTACACGAAGGAAAACTTTCTCAATTTTATATAAGAACTTTTTTTGTACCCATCGAATATATTATCTAGATTAATAAATAAAGTTTGGATATATAGGACTGTGCGTCTCCCAAACTCTAACTGAACTTGTATTACGTCTCACTACAAGATACCGTTTTTGGTCATAGTGCTTAAATCTAGTCCAAATAACTGTGACGGAAAGCTTACTTAATCGTTAAACTGCAATAACTTGGTACTCCAATAATTACAGTAAATACTTATATAGAATATGTCCAGAAATACTCATATTTAGGAAAGCAAATCTCTTTCGCAAGAAATAACAACGAAGAAGAAATAAAAAGGAGAATTAGATTTGCATGTAGCAAATTCTGTAGCATGAAAGAGCTTTTAAAAAGCAAAATGCCTAGAGCAATGGAACGAAGTATTATTAACGTCAGAAGAATCCATAAAATTCGACATTCATTTGGTTTGTTGTCTGATCAGACAACAAACCAAAATAACCGATGCCCTCGCCTATACTCTAAAAGCAAAATGGAAGTGGGCTGGCCATGTTGCTAGACTTACCGACAATCCATGGACCCTCAGGTTAACGAAATGGCCAGGCCCAACAGGCAACCTTGCTAGAGGTAGACCGCAATATCGGTGGGATGACGATATCAAAAACGTAGCTGGACCAAACTGGATGCTGAAAGCAAAAAACAGGCAGCGCTCGCTGTCTCTGGAGGAGGTCTGGACCTTGAAAAAGGGTTCTTCATAACCGTTTTTTTTTTAATTTCTGTAACTATTATTTTTTTTCACTTTATATACTTGAAATTAACGTTAAATGTGAAATTATGTAAATGTATGAAGAAATAAAAGGCTTTTTATTATTTAAGTTTGATATAGAATACTGGTACTATGAAGCGGTGATAGCGCATTGGGTAGGAGCTCGACTTCACTTTCGGGGGGCCGAGTTCGAATCCCAGCACGCATCTCTAACTTTTCTAAGTTATGCTTCAACGGTGAAGGCAAACATCGTGAGGAAACCTGCATGGCTAAGATTTGTCACAGTTTGGCCACCGACTGGCCAATCTGTACTGGGCCAGCATTATGGACTACGGCCTTAACCCCTTCTCATTGTGGGAGGAGACCCGTGCTTTGTAGTGGCCCGGTAATGGGTTGATGTCATGATGATGATGATGACTCGAACTAGGATACTGGTTAGTCATAGACGTCTTTTCATACCGGGCACTGTCCCAGAAGTCTATGATTGCAGTTCTAGGTAAATAAACCTCCAGGGAAGTGAAAAAAACCCATCAAAAACACGCACCAAATCAAATCGGATATCCATCTGGTCCTGTTGTGTACCAACAAAAATATTTAGAGAATTAGCTTTAATTGTGACATGAACTGATTCGATTTCAGTTACCAACGTTGCAATTTTTTCATGCAATTTTTATTTGCAATAATTAATTCATGTACCCGAAAATTAAACAACGTAAATACCCAGTAATGTCTACATATACATAATTTTTTTTAAATTCCATTCTAATAAATAATCCAGCAAAACGTTTTAAGAATCAAAATACACAGTTTCTTCATAGAATATATTTTATTATATCCAAAACTTTTCATATATAACTAAGAAAAACATCTTTAAAATTTTCGATAAACGTAACCTTGATATTTTTTTCTATTTAGAAAACTTTAAGGAATTTTGCGAAGCGGTCAATCATTTAGTTAGAAATATGGTCAAAAACAAAATCGCAGCGTAAAACCTACCTATCGTTTCTAGTGGGAAGCTTTGGCCGGGGCAAGTAGATTTTTTTTTTTAAAGACCAAAAAAAAAATCTACTACGTCAATGCACGCATCGCCATGTAACCCCAAAGTAAGCGTAGCCTGTGTTATGGGTACTAAGATAACTGTTGAATATTTTTGTGAATACTTATAATATACACATAAACGCACAGACATTGAAAAACAATTATGTTCATCACACAAACATCGAACCCACGGCTTTGGACGCAGAAAGCAGGGTCGTTGCCCACTGCGCCACTCGGCCGTCGGTTCTCGGTAGAGTGCTATCGACAAAGACCTACCGTAGAAACCTACGCGACATCGCAACGGGCTAACCTGTTAGGCTGTATGACTACCATACTGCCTAACAGATTAGCCCGCTACCATCTTAGACTCCATCATAACTCACCACCAGTTATCTTGGCAGCCAAGGGCTAACTTGTAGTTGTATAAAAAAAATACCTAGATTCATTTACAGTTTAAGTTATTTCAATCTTATTGAGCAGCACTCAAAACTCAAGTCAAAACTCAAAAACAAACTATAAGGAACAAAAGTGCTTCTACAGTCTACACGAAGGAAAACTTTCTCAACTTTATATAAGAACTTTTTTTGTACATTATAAAGGGTATATTGTTACGTAGTTGATTTCCCATGGACATTGTACACGTATGAAGCTTTGCTTCCTCGTTTCTTATACGCATCGCCAAGATGTCGATTCCCTTCCGGCTTTCGCTTGGCCGTCACCTATAACAACGGTTCCTTCAACAAAGTTAATATCTATCTTATAGGCAAGCGCTACCTTAGGCTGCATTATTACTTATCATCAGGTGTGATTGAGGTTTTTTTTTGTCATAATACTATACAGGGCCGCCTGAAGGTAAGTGGAAAACTATAGCCTGTAGCTAGAACAACATTTCGCAGGGCATGCCAGAAACACGTCTATGAGCTCGATCAAAGGAAGAATCGAAATTGCATTTTTAGTTGATTCGCATGTCCTAGCACTAAACCTTAAGTGGGGGGTTTGTTGCTATGCGCCGAGGAGTTCAGTTCTTTATCTCCAATCCCGTTCATCAGAACTAAACGAAATTTGGACAAAACTAAACTGACACTATAACCTATCCAGTACAAAAATAACTATTTAAAAAACATTTGACGGAGTTATGGTGTAAAATTGTCAAACACTTTCATTCCCTCTCCCAAAGGAACTGAGCTGTATTTCGGAATAAAAAGTATCCTATGTCCTACCTCGTAGTAAATAAAATCGTGCAAAGTTTCATTTGAATTCATTCATTAGTTTCAGTAGGATACGCGGCCCAGATACAGACAGACAGACTTAAAAAAAATTGAGTTTTGGGTTCAGTATTGGTTATAGAATGCCCTCGAAAACAAAATTTTAGAATATCTTCAATGTTCAGAATTTGACCTTTTACAGTTTTATTGTAAGTATATAGAATATCAAGTTTGAGACGACAACCTTGACTGACTCCTTAGAGTGCTCTCCGAGGCAAGGATGTGGACACAACCAATATCCAAACTCCAGACTGGGGTTTTCTAACTAAAAACCCCAATATCTAACAATTCTTGGTCCGACATGGGAATAGAACCCTCCTGGGTAGACCAATCTAACCACATCAACGAGGCAATTTTATATCCATAATTGTTATGTATATTAGGTATATATAATTATTTACGTAATGTAAAAATTGCTATACCAAATTCTTATTAGTATGCAACATTGTATAATGTTTAGGTACCTATAAAATGTAAGATTTTAAATTGAAACAATTTGCAATGACGTCATCGCCATGCTCATCAACCTTTTAACGTATCATGGCCAAAGAAGTCATCTCTTTAAAAAAAAAAAGAATTACATGCTCTGAGTATTATAGCGGTTGCAGGAATGAAAAAACATTTTTATAATATTTTTGGACTGGTATAAAAACTCAACAATATTTTTAACCATATGTATGAAATTTGGAAACGCTCTAATTTGCTCGCGTTTATGTTAAATTAAGGTCAATAAGCACATTGTTGAATTCTAGCGATTTTAAAATACTATCATAAAACTTAAAGGACATTATAAGACCTTAAACTAGATTTAGTTTTTTTCCCTGATTATAGGTATACCTTAATGACAAGAATGTTTGGAAGCATACGGCTCCGCATTCATCTCCCACAAGATAGAAAAATTAATGTTAAAATGTAAAATGTAAATAGTTGATGTTGAACAAGCGCAACTGCTGAGTTTCTTGCAGGCTTCTTCTCGGTAGAATCTGCCTTCCGAACCGGTGGTAGAGTCACAACAAACATACAGACTTGACGTTTATTAGGGCTTATTGAAATAAATGAATTCTAAATTATCAAAATTAAGCTTAATTTGCTATACTCCGCGAAAAGCAGGAGAATCTGTGTGGTGTAATTTATAATTTCTTCAATCCGTATACCCCACACCAAACAGATCTTCGGCAATATACCCTCTACGCACGTTTCGCTCCGAAACCGGAGCATCATCAGGAGGATGTTGACTTTACAATGAATAATTGTTAAGCTTAACAAGTATTCATTGTAATTATAAATTAAACCACACAGATTCTCCTGCTTTTCGCGGAGTATAGCAAATTAAGCTTAATTTTGATAATATATCATGGATTTCCGCAAAGTAACGCCTGCTTCTATCCAATATTTGAATTCTAAATTTTGAATTTTTGTAGGAATTATTTGTATACTGCTAAAAGAAGATTCTAAGTTAAACTAACTATTTCAAGTATGCAAATGAAAGAGTTTTGCGGAAACCAACATTTAATTTAACCCTTCAAGGCCAGAGACAGGCAGGCTCATGGTAGGGGTACGGAATAGAGTTTTAAATCATTGTTGAGCTCGATCCACCGGTTTAGCCGAGGGACTGCTGTGTTGTGCCAGCTCAGCTAAAATCCGCGAGCGCATTGTTGCTGTGAGTTCAACTAAACTTAGGCCCATTTGCACCTACGGACCACTTACATAGGTAAAAATAACGCAACGGATTTTGTAACGCTGAAATATAACATCTAGATGATACATTTCCTCATCATTATTATCAAACAATTAACAGCCCGTTACAGGGCACGGGTGTGCTAATAGAATGAGAACGGTTCAGGCCATAGTCCACCACGCTGGCTAAGTGCGCGATTTCACACGCTTTTGAGAATGTTATGGAGGACTCTCAGGTATGCAGGTAAGGCAAGTAAGTGATTCTTTAATTGCTTACATTAAAAACGCACATAACTCCGAAAAGTGAAGGTTACGTGCCGAGGATTGGTCTCCGTCGCCTGAAATTTAAACCGAAGCCCTAAGATTACATTTATTACTATATATTTGCCTTATGGTGACGGTTGACTTCCCGTGGGTGTCGTACGAGACGGCTAAAGGAATATAACGGAGAGTGGTCAGTAACGTCTTCCGTGCTAATACTTCTTCTACCTACTGCGATAAGCATCCCGTCTGCCCAGCGCGGTGACAATGGACAAACTCTCCCGTTGCGAAAGGCCTTCAGTCCAGGAGGGTATTCTATAGGTGATATATATACGAGTATGTTTATTGATAGTTTCGTCATTTCTTCTTTTTTTCATTCGTACATAATACAGATCATAAATATTATTTTAGACACCATTTGTGCTAAAACTCTAAAATTTGTGGTACCGGTATCCAAACATAATTTCGTCTATTACTTGCATATTAAATTAAATTGATTTAAGATCTTTCTCCAACAAAAATTAAAATAATTTAAAAATACTTTATGTATCTGATTTTTTTGTTACGTTATAATTAGCATTGAAGTCAAATGTTAATATGCACTATAAAAAAGAGTACACAGCAAAGGTTGTTTTATACCTAACTCACTATTACTTCTTATTATGTAATTATGTTTTGTAATGTGAGAATGTTTTCTTGCGAATTGGGTTGTACATTTTCAAGGTTGCCTGTCTATTGGTGTTCTAGGATATATATTTCGGAGAGTGTGCTGAAGAATTAAATATTATTTCATTTAGTTTCCCATTGAACTGTGGGGCATCGTGAAGATGTCACTACAGGATCGTAGTACATGACTTCTTTGATGAATGCTTTTCTGTTTTCCCCACCACCTATATTATAAGTGCCTTCATCACGATTGAATAGGCATCATCTAGGCAAGCGTAGGTACTCCACCTGTGGCTGGATTATCAGAAGTGAAAACAATAACTGTGTGTTTTTAATCTTTAATATTTATAACGTTTTTTCATTTTTTAATGTAAGTACGATAAACCGCTAACTAAATACATTAATCTCACAATGTAAACTAAATAATTGTTAAAATAATGTTTATTATTTACCAATAATAACTATTAAATTAAGAAAGAAATTATTATGAATTGAATAAACTAAACACAGCGACGCAACAGCGAGGAGCAGCTGACTTTATCTTTCTCGCTCGGGTACACTCGGCGATCCCGAGTTGACCCGATCGAGCCTTTAAACTCAGAGTGTGATGTTTAAGCCTAACTTACTACCTACGTAAAAATCTGTGTGCGATGCGACAAAAGAAGTTTTCACTTCAAAAATACAAAGCGTTTGCTGTGCAAAATATTAAATGATATACTCGTTATTTACAAGAGTTAATGTAAGGTAAACAAGTAATATTTTAATTATTTCAATTAAAATATAACTTGCCTCAACGGTGACGGAAAACATCTTAAGGAAAGCTAATTCTTGGTGGTGGACATCACCAAGAATTCTCAGGCCAGGCCTTAACCTTTCTCATTCTGAGAGGATACCCGTGCCCTGTAGTGAGCCGGTAGTGGGTAGATAATTATGAGGTAAGTTCCTTAAACGTCTACACTAATAGACGTTTACTGCTAACTTACGTATCTTGAAGGGATTTCCACGGTTTTATGTTGGTCGCATCCAGAAGTTGCAACACTATATAACTTGCCTAAGAGGAAATTGTGGTATATAATTATAATCCTTACAAGTATTATAAATGCGGAAGTGTGTTTGTTTGTTTCGGACGGAGAGTAACATGGACTACTTTTTGTCCCAATACAAACAGTTTTTAAGGGATTTGTAAAAAGCCGTAATAAACGCTGACTATGAACTCGTCCGAATGTAAAGTGAGAATGGGCCTTTAAGTTCAGCTGGGAGCCTGCCAAAATAGATCCGCGGTTAAAATGGTTCATAGAATTGCGTTGTGTTTCTGATACTGAACTAAAATTTGGATGAGTTTAAATATATTTACTGTATATTATGAAACATTTTCGTTATTTAGGTACTTATTTCATTTGACGTTTCTATCATCACAGAAACGTCAAATGAAATAGGTACTACTAAGCAGATATTTCTTGAATTGATAATATAACTTCCATGTAATTAATGGAAATAATACAAATTAACGGTTTAATTAAGTATTACACTCATAGCAATTGATTTCTCATTGCCCTTTGAGGATATAGTAAGTATGATTTAGACCTCCTTACCTAGAAAATTATTATAATATATTTAGACTAAATATATTCAAAACCGCACAGGTGAAACCTCCTCAATAAACTCGTTACTAAAATCATACACTTATCACACTAAAATCATACCCAGTTTATCTGTACTCATCACCTTATTCAGAGACGTTATAGAAAATAATCCCTAGTAAATTTAATTTTTAATAAAGTTATATCAATATTAAATATCATAAAAATAAATTACACCTTGCCTGGCACCTAAGCAGGTTATAACAATACTAGCTGTTGGTCGCGACTTCGACCGCGTTTGTTTTTAAAGCATCTACAGACATTTTTATATTGTGTGTCCGTCTAAAAAAAAGCAAATAGTGTATCACTAAAAAGAACTGTTTTGTGTAATTGTAGTCCTTAAATTTTTTAAACTCACGACAATTTCTCAATTGAATGTCCTATTGAAATGAATTATATGTAATATGTAATATTATGTATTTTCTGCTATATTTAATATGAATTTCATAGGCAAAACTGCTACTTTGGGTTACAATTTTCCAATTTTCTAAAGGATCCCCAATTTTTTTGCAAATAATAATATAAGCCTATGGTCGCGATAGTTCGACTTTCTTTTAGCAAAGAAATGAAAAAATGTGTAATCCACCATTTTTTTTGTTTTATTAAACAAAGTGTTTTAGTAAATTTATAAAGTGGGTGAATAATTAAACTTGATAACTATGCATCCATATTTGCCAGATATTTATTTAATAGTTAATAGATAGTTTTCAAGAAACGATTAAAATTATATTTGATTAACAACCAATGTTGCTGACATGGAGTTGGTGGGTATTTCGATATAAATACGATTGCATTATCGATGCACCTCAGTCCTACATGGACTCGAACGATGCAAAGATGTTGTCTTAGTCTTTCAACCTTCAGGAGTTTTATCAATAGTTAAGTACACTTGAACCTTTCAAACATGAAAAACAAAATCAAAATTGGTCCATCCGTTCGGGAAATACTTTGCCACAGACAGACACACACGTTAAACTTATAACACCCCGATGTTTTTGCGTAGCGGGTTAAAAGACGGACTTAGAAAATGATTGCGACGCGCGGACGTGTGCAAATATGATACTAAAGGTACAGTTGCCATAACTTGGTATTGTTTTGCTATTCAGTGGCACTAACTTGGTACATTCAGCATAGTGGAAGCCTTCCAAGTATTGCTCGTATTTTACGTCTGACGTCACATTCTAGAACAATCCGTTGTGGAACAATGACGCCGGTAAACGAGCTTTGCATATCAACTTAGCTTGCATACCAAAAATAATTCCCGCCTAAAGACTATGCATATTGTATCTAAGGTATTCGGTTTACACGATAAACGACGATTGCTATGCGATACGATATTGATTCGATTTATTTTCTGCAAACGACATAAAAAAAGGAGAAGTGTCTCAATTTGGCTGTATGTTTTTTTTTTAAACAAGAATTCTAGGTACTTTCCTTGCATATAAAAAGGAACCGTATATACGAATAAGTATAAAATTTATACTTAGAAATTTTATCAGCCGACGGAAAAATAGTGTAGAAAACATTTATTTCTTTCTTTTTATTTAGATACAAATAACAAAGTCTGTTTATTTTACCAAAAAAATTTGTTTTTTAGAGACATTGTTTCGGCTCCCTTCATACCATATAAGATTCGTTTTTACCCATATAATTTGTATGCATATATTTTGTTTTCTTTTTTACTTTTCCTAATCCTAAGATTACCTGGCGTGTAAGATAAGTACAAAAGGCGACCTAAGCTGAACCTGAACATATTTATATCGCAAATCAGAGTGAAATTATGGTGTGAACATATTTTTTTACTAGTTCTGTTATTAAATGACTACTAAACAAACAATAAATATATCTCACAATATTTTTTATATAATAGATAACAATTATGATTTTAATAATAAGAAAAAATATTATTAATAATCCTCAAGTATTTATTGGTTTTTAATAAAAATGTGGACACTAACACTTAACTCTTTTTAAACACTTTTCTAGTTGACAAAGGTGTTAAAAAAGATGGCAAAGTTTCAAAAAAGATCACTGAAACACATTCCATTAAATATAGAGAAATACTTTAATTATTTACAATATTGGATAGAAGCAGGCCTTACTTTGCGGAAATCCATGATATATTATGAAAATTAAGCTTAATTTGCTATACTCGGCGAAAAACAGAAGAATATGTATAGTGTATTGTTAAGCACTTAACAATTATTCATTGTAAAGTCAACATCTCATGAGGATGATCTGGTTACGGAGCGAAACGTACGTTGAGGGTACATTGCCGAAGATCCATTTGGTATTGAGTATAAGGATTGAAGAAATTATTAATTACACTATACAGATTCTCCTGCTTGTCTAGGAGTATAGCAAATTAAGCTTTAATAAATATTTGTAAGCAAAAATAGCCTATGTGCCCAAAATAAAACTTAATGAAATCTAAAATGTCTTCAAAACAACCGCAGCGTGGCATATAGCCCGAGCTGCTGGTAGCATTGCCCTTTTGGTCGTTCAAACTAATTCTTTTGTTATGGTTACTACAAGCTCTAGGATCACCGGTTTTTGTCAATTTCTAATGACGCGAACAAATTGCTATCAAATTTTATGTTTGTTCCTCTTGGGACAGTCAATATGTAAGCTTAAGTATTTACTGTGCTCCAGGCCTGCTTGACTGATTAATTAAGTCGCCTGAATGTGTGATGGAGCTAAGACATCGACACACGTAGCATCCCAAACGAGCGACCTTCCTTGCCTCCAAGGAACGAACGTCGTACAATCATTTATTAAAAATACGCAGTTTTGTTTCATTAGAACGGAATAAGCATAAATATTAATAATTAAACGATTTAGGTTAGCCCAGGAATTTATAATGTAAAATAAAAAAAAACATAATAGAGGATCCTTTAGATTATGTAAATCTGTGTTTTAATTTATTAATGTATTTTAAATAAAACTATTAATACAATTATTCAGATTCATTAATTCATCTAAAAATACCTATACAAAAAAAGGCATTTCAAAAATAATGATCATTAATATTTTGTATGTAGAATTCTTAAACCATTTTGATATTACAAAGGTTTTGTATTTTTTGGCTACGTAGCCAAACAATACTACTACTTAGTCATAGATATCTAGATGTTTCGAATGCGACTGCAAGTTCTATAGATTAGCGCGTTCTAACAAATGTTCTTTTTTTATCAACCCTATAAATATAGTATCCTGTTTAAACAAACAGGTTATCTTCGGTCCGAATTCGGACTAGAATAGAGAGAAAAGTGTGTTATTTTTGCACAACCAATTTATTATAAAACTGCACTTTTTTTTACTTCGTTTTGTGGTTTGTGGGACGTGGAAGAAACGTAATATTTAAAGTTTATCTGGAAACTGGTACAATATAAAAAGCAGATATGATCTCAATAAATTAGGTTACGAATGCACTGAAATTCTGAGGTCACTCAAAACTCGTGTCGGTCTCGTTACATATAACTGCCTCTATTGACAATATAATTGTTAGTTAAGGGATCATTTACACTTGATTTATAAGGCTGGATCTAACACCCGTCCAAACACGCAGTGGCGTACACCACATATGCCATGAAAATTGTTAAAACGAAAAAACAAAGCAAACATCGCACTCCACTTAAGCATAAATTTGACACATACGTGGTAGAAAAACCAAAAACCGACCCAAACTGCTAGTCGAACCGTGGTGCTGCCGTAGTAGAACATTCTAACTACTATACAAAGGAGGCAGTTCTGAAAATCACTGTTGCAGTATTCCTTGGCAGGTACAAAAATATCTACTGCCATGGTGCTATAACACAGCTAAGTAGTGATCCATTGATCACATGGAATCAACGTATATTTTAATTATTCTCGAAGTTTTTTTTCCTCTGTTATTTTTTAAATTATTTATATATTGGTTCAAGAACTGTGGTGAATAAATCTTATTGTTATTTTAATAATTCTGAAAAAATTCAGCTTAGTACAAAACGGCACTGAAACATATTCTGTAGTATCAACGTTACAGACGAGATTAAAGACGTTCATTATGTTCTCTCTTCAGTTAGGACTGACTGTCCTTGTCTAGAACAGAGCTTAGAACCTCGGCTACGGGTTTGAGGGTCGCGTTTTAACGATTGTTAGCACATGACGATTATCTTAGTCGTACAATAATTCCTCATCACCAGACTGGTACCAATTGAGAACTTCCTGACAGACTTAACAGGTTTTTTTCAATCTTCAGACGTGTATGTAAAGCTTAATTATAAACAAACAACGCAGTATGTGTGAAATCCTAAATACTAGCACCTTTATCATAACATTTTTTCGTGATTAGAATAGTAAATTTGAATTTCGGAGTTTGGAATTTGGAATTCTGAATGTAACAGATTTGTGCAGGGACTCAGGAAACAAACCCTGCGATTCATTCAATGTCTTACTAGTTGTACTAGTTGTAAGACATTGACCATACCAAAAAAGCACTTTTTTTATTTTTAAAGAGAAAAATCCTAAATTTTGATTTCTTTATGTGGAATACAATATTTAATACAACAAGACACTTCAAGCTACTACAAAGAGTTCAACGTACACGGGCTCTAAATGCAATTCAGCTAAATTTGCCAATTCCGCTAATTAATATTATGACGACGAAGCTTAGCGATATATGACGTGCATTCATAATAACACTCGACGCACACGGCGGCCATTGTTGTGTAATTGGGCCTGATAACTCATACACTCATCATTCGATTGTCTGGACTTACCTAATATCAACTATAGGACCTTTAATTAGAATCAGTAAACTGATGTAATTCAGTAACTGACTAGTTGGTCTACGCCCAATGTTAGTAATCCATCTAATCCAAAATCTTCAGATGGCAGATTGAATTTAGTAGTGCTATCTTTGTCTATTTCTAGTACCTATTCAATCTCAGATCACTGGTTTCGATCCCAGGATCGGCTAATAATAATATTATCTACCCAAAAATAGTATTGGATATTTCTATCAATAAATTCTCAGTACCAGCCTGGAGGTTGGAAATTGGGGGTGATAAACCCCCCCTTCCTCGGGGAGCACGTTAAGCTGTTGGTCCTGTACCTGATCTCATTCCGGTCTTTTCGGATCTGCCGTTCCATTAGACTGCAAGAGTCAGGGAGTAGAGAGTGCTCATATGTTGGTGCACACATCAGTAGTTGGCTAATCTCATTGAAGATTTACCACCTTGGCCTTAATCAACCGGGGAAACAGAATATCACAATGTCATTTCGTAGAATAGTGTTGCCAACCTTATCTCAATAGGCCACCCATTTGCCTAGTAGTACCAACTCAACTGTTTAGTAATAATAAAACAATAAATTAAACGTTCAGCGAAACCGATAAAACTAATTTATATTATTACCTAGTCGGATGGATACCTAGTTTATAAGATTAATCAATATTCTAAAACAGCACACTGCTGGAGTAAAGCCTTTTCTTGACGGAAGGGTTGGTCCATTAACACCACCTGGACAAACCAGTTTGTGATCAAAGTTGACAGAAGAGGACAACTGTATTCTGATCCACCATCACCGCACTACTTCACCACTGCACCTAGTTTAAAATATATGAATAGGTATATTTTTATACTACATCTATTTAGCAAAGTAAACGGAAATATCATGCATATGTTACCTTTACGAGCTGTTTATATTTAAATAGTTCTATTCTTAGTAGGCCTTGAACTACCGAATAATCTATATACCTATTATTATAGAGGCACAATAGATTTTTTGTATGTGCGTATGTAATGGAAACGTAGAAGCCAATAGACCTCGTGGCCGACGTTAAGCCCAGTCAGATTCGCTTAAAGTACTATATCTGGGAACGGAAGAAGAAAGTAAAGGGGGTTTGTAATTTAGTTAATAATTATTATTTATGCGAAAGTATATCCGCATATTTCTAATCTCTTCAAGGCCAAACTGCTAAATCTATATTTAATACATACAAACTGTATATTTATTAAATACAACTTATGTTCTATTTTATGTGTATGTATATGTTCTATATTAATTATATACAAACTGAATATTCAACTTATGTTCTAACTTAAATGCGGCGGTCGATTGGCGCATTGGGCAGCGACCCTGCTTTCTGAGTCCAAGGCTGTGGGTTCGATTCCCACAGCTGGAAAATGTTTGTGTGATGAATATTTATGTTTTCAGTGCCTGGGGTGTTTATTATAAGTATTAAGGTATATTATTCATTAAGTTATTAGCAGTCATCTTAGTACCCATAACTCATGCTACGCTTACTTTGGGGCTAGATGGCGATGTGTATATTGTCGTAGTATATTTATAACTCAACGCGACGATAGCCTAGTGGTTAATACTCACATTCTCGAGTCCGGTTCTCGGCTCGCACTACTTAATTCTCGAAGTAATGTGCGATTCAAGCAATTAATGCACATATGTGCACCCTGTCTTTAAGGAAATGAGATGATGATCTTTAAGAGGGATCTGGGATCAACATAAAACACATTACAAAAAAACGTGTGTGTACTTATGTACACGCGTTATAAGTTATACTTCTTTGGCGTAATTAGATAAAAATCTTTTCAAAAGTTTTATCTTTCGTCTTTTTGAGTTTTATTATAACGCATTACCTACTTAAATAAATTTTATTTAAATATTACGAATAAATAAATAACGTGAATGCAGTTGTCAGTTCTCAGGCAAACATACGTAAATGTCCTTACTTTTCTTATTGGTAACTTTTTTTTAAAACTAAAATGTCGACTTTAGTTTTCAAAAAAAGTTACCAACAGGTTGGGTGTTGGTTTTTTTTGGTCGAATTCGCATGTGCGCGCGCAACGTAAAAAAATTACTCTCATCATTGTTTCCTAACGCGCCAAAAGAAGAATAACTTAAATATAAATAATAATTTTGCGTTTGTCCTTAAGATGGATTCCAAAGAGTCAAAGTTATTCCAATAAATAACAATACATTGAGAAATCATGTAATTATAATTATAAAGCGCTTAACTTATAAGCGCAAAGCGGAAGTACTTGTATGTTCTTACGTAACTAATAAGGTTCTAAGAATGCATTATTGGTCTGAACTATTATAAACTATATTAAATTTATTCCTCAAACACAGACGGGTCAATCATTTGATGGATTAGCTGTTTGAGTTATTGTCTATAATGTAACGTAATTATATGCGATGGCCCGTCAAGTATTTATGTTAACGACTACTCAATTTAAAGGAACGGGAAAACTAAAGTTAACGATGGTTTAAAACTAATTCCAATATCATGTTTCGATTTTTTTTTAATTTAATGACAAGTTAGCTCCTGATTGCTATCTCATTTTATTGTGAGTGAGATAGAGAAAGAGTCATTATCATCCTATTACTAGGCCACTACAGAGTCGCATCTTAAAATTCTTCGGGCACAGCCCCCGGCGTGAAAGTGACTTCATAGAGCGTCTTGTCGTGCAGGGCAAGGTGGAGGGCACTAGAGGTCGAGGAAGGTCACCCATTAAGTCTGCTGTGGGTGGCCCTTTGCACGAGTGCACCAAGCTTTCGGTCAGCCCAGAGAAGTGGCGGATGCTCGTGGAGCGTGTGACATCTGCCCTCAAAGACGCTTCATGATGACCACGACCACTCTGTCAAGAGTGTAACGACAAAGAAGAAGAAGACAGAGAACTTTCGGGGGTATTTCTTAATGTCTGAACTTAGCTTAACTTCGATCTTATAACATCGCTTATAAGCCTTCATCACATCAACCGATAGACGTCCACTGCTGGACATAGGTCTTTTGTAGGGAGTTAAGCCTTATAATCCAAGATTTAATATAAATGCGAAAATATTCGGTTTATCGCGGGTAATTTTAATATTTTAATTTCGGCTGCATGTTTATTTTAACAGTGATAGCCTAGTGGGTAAGGCATTGGCTTTCCTTTCGCGGAGACCGAGTTAGAGCCCCGGCACGCACCATTGACTTGTCATAGTCATGTGCGTTTTTAATTTAAGCAATTTAAATATCACTTGCCTGATGGAAAACATCGTGAGAAAACCTGCATGCCTGAAGGTTGCCTGTACAAGCCGTTGAGAACATTACAGAGATAATGTTCGCAATGGATTGTGAAGTCTACCAATCCGCACTTGGCTAGCGTTGTAGAGTACGGCCTTAACCCTTCTAATTCTGGGAGGAGACCCGTGCCCTGTAGTGGACAGCTAATGGCTTGACGATGAAGCTGATGACGTATATTGATTTTGTTAGAACCTTTGCTTACAAATATAATTAAAAAAAAAACGCGCCATTATCTGTACATATTTTGTTAACTATTTCGAACTTACAGTACCAACGTATATTGGCTTCCGCGGTTGCGTGTGTTTTAAGAAAATCACCTTAGAATGTCTATAGAGTTGCAGGGACAACAATAAAAGTCCGAAAAAAGTAACAAATAAGTTACACAATAAAATTGTGGGTCAATATCACTGTTGCATGCGATCTCTGCGTGACTCACATAGCCCAAATGTCTAATTAGGCATTCGCGACGGGTTTCAAGGTCGTCCGAGTCGGGACTGTAAACGTGGTGTCGACAGCAGTACACCAAGTAGAGTACCCATGACATTAAAGTTACATCTACGCGCTGAATGTATTCCGTGACGTCAGTTATGACACCTACTTCATACAATAACTAGTCGGGACTGCAAACGAGTTGTCGACAGACTGACATCGAGTTGAGTAGCCGTGACATTAAAGTTACAACTAAGCGCTAAATGCACCTGTGACGTCAGATTTGACATGTACTTCATTAAATAACAAGTTGGGACTGCAAAAAATTTGTAAACAGACTGACATCGAGTTGAGTACTCGTGACATTAAAGTTACAACTAAGCGCTAAATGCACTCGTTACGTCAGATTTGACACCTACTTCATGAAATAACTAGTTGGGACTGCAAACAAGGAGTTGACGAACAACGTCGAATAATCGTATGTTACAACAACACGCATTTCGTGACGTTAGATTTGACACCTAGGTACTTCGTACAATAACTAGCCGGGACTGCAAATGAGTTGTCGATCGTAGCTGTAACTGTTATACCTTTAGTACGTTAAAGTCAGAGAGTAACCTAGGCTTCTTATCATCCCAGAAAAATAAACGTTCCTACAGGATTTGTAAAAAACCGTAATTAATGCGGATGAAGGATATGGGCAACAGCTAGTATGTAATATCTGACTTAGCAGGCCCACCTGTTTGTAAGTGGACGGTAAACCTTTAACATTGAATTGCCGAGAAATGATCGAGGTTTTGTATAATATTGGAGTTTGGTGACCGACCGATGGACGTTGGGGTTTTAAGGTGCTGGGTTGATGACCGCACCGGTAAACGCAACGTAGGTTGGAACCCAACGAGTTCACATCAGGCGAGTTCCTGGGAGCAAGCCGCTGGAGGCAAGCGGCCCAGGACCGTGGATTGTGGAACTCCCTACAAAATACCTATGTCCAGCAGTTGACGTCCACTGGTTGAAATGATGATGATGATTTACAGTAAATAACAGATAATATACGTTGGAACATAATAAATACAAGCTATATAAGCGGTTATACACACCTAAGACGCAAATCATACAATTTAATGAATATAAACGACTCACTCGAGAAATGTCATGTATTATTAATACCAAGTGATGAGCACAGCTTCATAACTATGAATGGGTCCTTAACGTGAGTTGATACGTTTCCTTATACATACGTTCCGTCTTCATTTGTCAAATAGATATTACTGTTTTAAACCCGGATTTAGTTTTCAATATAAAACTTATATTGAAGACAGTGATTTAATAATTAAAGATTTAAAGATTGGCATAAGAGTTGACAGTGAATTTTAGAGAGACTGAAATAAAAGATAAAAAGGTAAACAGTGTGAAAAATTGAGGTGTCAATCCTAGTACATAATTATCTTAACGAAACTAAATTGTTCAATTAATAATAGTTCTATGCTTTTTCAAGGCAAACATTGTGAGAGGGACAGAATTATTCGTAGACCTACTAATATAGTTTAATTAAGAGATAGTACCTGGATGACCAAGCTTTGCTATCCTACTTTTTTTAATACCAAGCCTTTTCTTTGTATTCTAATGATATTGTAGAAGTTTTTTATTTCTTGAAAACAAAAATAAGACGTTGTTTCTAGATAAATTTACCGCTTCCAAAACCAATTTCTGCCATACTATATTTATAAACCTTACTAAATTTCATGAAAATTGTTGGAACTGCTTTCGACATTCAGATTATGTATACATCTACGTATCATATACAAGAATTGCTCGTTGAAGGTATTTGATTTTTACAACGGAATTGGTACCACCATTCCTCGTACTGTTTATAATATTTTAATATTAGTTATTAATTTCTCTTACTGTTTATAACATTTTAATATTAGTTTTTTTTTTTTTTTTTACTACGACAGTACACACACCGCCATCTAGTCCCAAAGTAAGCGTAGCTTGTGTTACGGGTACGAGTAAGATAACTGATGAATATTTATTTTTTAATAAATACATAAATACTTATAATATACATATAAACACCCAGACACTGAAAAACATTCATGTTCTTCACACAAACATTTTCCAGATGTGAGAATCGAACCAACGGCCTTGGACTCAGAAAGCAGGGTCGCTGCCCACTGCGCCAATCGGCCGTCAAAAGTATATTAAAAAAACAGTAGTTATTTGAAAAGTATATTAAAAAAACACATGACTCCATAAAAGTTAGTTGTGCGTGCCGGGGCTCGAACTCGGTCTCCACGAAAGGAAAACTGAAGCCTTACCCACTAGGCTGTTATATTTATACAACGGGTAACTATATTACGAAATATTGTTGAAGAGTGTATAAGAATATTTCGTAAGGAGCCACCCTTTAAAGTTATTAAATCAAAAGAAGCATGTTTTTTTAACATACAAACTAATTCAAAATATTTTAAGTGTTTACGTATGACAACCCTATTGAAGAAAAAAACCGGCAAGTGCATAGTACCTACGCTACGCGACGTGTACGCAATAAAGTGACAGGAGTCACTTGATTTTACTTTTGCATGTGATGTTAGGGTATGATTTCTTTCAGTAAAAACGGTGGCAATTGTTTACTAAAAACTATTAGCTTTTCGGTTTAACAGATAAATCTCAGACACAGTAAATAATGTATTCTCTAAAGCCTCTGAAATATTATATAGTTGCTCAATTACACGTTGTATATATATATTTAATTAGAGATTTGCTCTTCTCAGTATATTCTTTATAACTACGTTCCAAAATACAATTCTGCAGTTATTTTTCCATATTTAAATCAAATTGCAACGCTTGGCTTCCTTGCACCTAATGTTTAGTACGTAGGTACTGTTTTTTATTTTTTTTACATATTATTATCTCTTAAAAATAAACATTAGGTACACGGTGGATAAATTAAACCCTTCTTTGTTCCAAGTAAAGCAACTGCCTTATTTTGTTTCGTGGTTACCATGTTCGACTACGAATCACATAATCGTGGGTTCTATTCCTTTTTTAGGTTAAAATTTTAAGGTATTGCCTTTCTCTTTAAAAAAATCTCCGTAGTTGCTTAAAGCTACGAAATTAGAGAAGTCTACTAATGGAGAGCACGTTAACACTTACGTAAGACGTCTGCGTAGTTTCCTCTATTTAAAAATAATAATTTGGATTGGTCGTAAGTATATGTCACATACTCCACGCTTCTTGTCTTATACGCCAGCTAGTGGCAAATATCATAATCAATTGGGATTATTTATTTCCAATATTTTCAAACGGATCAACTGTGAATAAAAATTCAAGTTTAAAAAAAAATATTTTATATTGCAAAGTTTTTAGAAAATCTCTAAATATACTTGTTTATTTATTACAAAAGTAATAAATAAACAAGTATATTTAGAGTAAATTATTAATAAATTTTCTGATGATTGCAACATTCTATAATATTCAATTACAAGGTTATATTGACATTTGCTGATCTAACCTTCAATTTTTATGCTCTCAATTATTCTATTTAACAAATGAAAATATTTATAAAATGTGAAAGTGATATTAATGAATTTTAAATAGAATATATAAAATGAAATAGCGAATATTAAATGAATGAACATTTTACTCTTTCATCAATAAATAATAATAAAAGTTTTACTTCAATCGCGCGTAAAGGTTGCACGCACACACTTTTTTTTCTATTATATTGAAATTTGGTATGCATGTCACCTATGCTATGGAAAAGGCCATCTACTTTCTGTACCGATCTCCCAAATAGTTCCTGTGGGAACTTAAAAATTGTTAACGAACAAAGCTTTATAAACAATTCTGAACTCCACGCAGACCAAGTCGCGGGCAGAAGCTAGTATCTAAATAATACTAGTTTTTTGCCCCGAATTCGTCCGCGTTTGTTAAAAAAAAGCTTTTGTCTTAAGATAGGTACACTAAATAATATCTATATAATATCTAAAAATAACTGTTTCGTGTTGGTCCTAAAATTTTTTAAACTTTTGATAACTTCTATATTAAATGTCCGATTGGAATGTATTCATTAAAAAGTATTTTACTGTTATATAGAAATCAATATTCTATTTATTCGTGTTATTATAAGATGTAATCGCTATTGTACGGATAAGCAATCCCTTGGACTTTTAATAATTACAATATTTTTGGTTTAAAAATATATTGGTTCAAGAACCTTAAAAATAAATATTGCGAAGCTAATGATACACAATTGCACAATGCCACTAGTGGCGTGCATAGAGAGTATGCACAGGGTATGCAGATGATATAAAATTAAGAAAATCTCCAGTACGAGTTATAAATACTTAAGGGTAGGCTTTTTATAACTCTTACAATGCCTATGCTTAAGTTTTTATAACTCGTACTGGAGGTTTTCTTAATTTTATATCACCTGCATACCCTGTGCATACCCTCAGTGCACGCCACTGAATGCCATTGCAACTCAAATATGATAGATAGATATATTCAATAGTTAATCATGAATAGTTTTCTCAACGCACGCCAAGTAATGAATTTTATAGCCCAAATTTTGCTATAAAATTCATTACTTGGCGTGTTGGATCGGGTCAAAAGTAGTGTCGTGCAGAGATAGATTATAGTTTGGAATAGAACATAAGATTCTTTTTATTTCAGAAAAATATGAATGAATGACTGAATAAATGCATAAATGAATGAATAAATGAATGAACTTAATGAACACCACAAAAAGTACATAAAAATAAAATAGATTTTCTAAATAGAGTAAGACGAGTTATTTTGTATAGTCGTGTCTTACGGATACAAGCAATTATTTTATTGTGTTACATTTTAATACGTTCATTCGGACAATTCATGTTCTTGTGCAATCAAGCATTCCACTTTCATAGCGTGCACGAAAACACAAGATTAAGCACACTAATTCTTTAATTACACCACTGAAACTGTAAGTGCAAAATAAAATTATTACCCTTCTTCTTCTTCTTCTGTTCCTGGGCCTTTTCCGCACTTGGTTGGTCTGGGACCGTCCGTTGTACGTATGGCCACTGATGCGGCTCCCCGCTGGATCACTCCAGCCAGCCGAGCTCGCTCCAAAAGCTTAGCAGGCCGCCCAGGTCGCCGAGTGCTTCATGGAGTGTTGCTGAGGAGCCAATGTGTGCTGCGCGTTGTTCTGCTACTCCGTTGCATTGGAGTATTACGTGTATCGGTGTTTCCTCCGCCTCCATGCATGCTCTGCAGAGAGGGCTGTCAGTTATACCTAAAATGGAAAGGTGTTTGTTTAGTGGGCAGTGCCCTGTTATCATACCTACAACTGTCCTTAGTTTAGGTCGATTCAGTTGCAGTAATTTTGTTGTTAGTCGTGGGTTGAGAACTGGTACGGCCTCCTTCGTGTGTTTGCACTCTTTTGTTTTAGACCATAGTACCGAGTGTGATGCTTGCGTCTGGTTGTGGAGCCATGTTTTGTATTCAGTGAAGGGTATGGGTATGATGGGTTCCGGTCCAGCTACCCTTAGTGATGCTGCCTGACGCGCTAATTCGTCGGCTGCGTCGTTTCCTCTGTTTCCGTTGTGACCTCGTATCCATTTTAGGGTTACTCTGTTGGATTTTGATAGGGCTTGTAGGTTCTTGTGACAGTCAAGTATGAGTTTTGATGTTGTTGTGTGTTTGGTTAAGGCTTTTAGTACAGCTTGACTGTCACTGTTTATGTTGATGCTGAAGCCTTTTACCTTTCTGTTTAGCATGGCTATGACTGCTGTTGTTATGCCCACGCACTCCGCTTGGAAGACGGAGTTGTTCTTACCAAGCGGCTGGGCAATGTTTATGTTAAGCTCCGGGCAGTATATCCCCGCTCCAGTGCCTGAGTTTGTCTTTGATCCGTCGGTGTAGACCTCTATTACGACGGTGTCAGCTTTGTCTGTTTTTCCTCCTTCAGCGGCTACTTTATAGTGCCTGTCTAGCACATAGTGTTTCCGCGTCTTGTCACATATCCAGTCTAGTTGTGGGCATTTATTAATTTCTTTTGATAGTATCCTTGTATGTCCTATGTTTGTATCCTTCCACAGCCCGTAAGCCCTCAGTCTAAGGGCTGCAAGTGTGGCTTCCTCTTTGATGTGTAGGTGTAGTGGTGGTATGCATAATATAGCTTCCAGCGCAGTGGTTGGTGTTGTGCTCATGCAGCCTGTGATAGCTAGGCACGCTTGACGTTGGAATTTTTGTAGTTCTAGTTGGGTTGTCGCAAGGAGTGTTCTCGGCCACCATATCAGTGAGGCGTAGTTTAGTGAGCTCCTGACGACTGCTAAGTACAACCATTTCATGATGTATGGTTTAAGCCCCCAGGTTTTTCCTGCCATGCGTTTGCATTGGCTGAGGATGATCGTTGATTTTTGGATTTTTGTATCTATATGTGTCTTCCAGCTTAGTTTGGAGTCCATCGTTACTCCGAGGTACTTTACCTCGGTTGATAGTTTTAGGCTTGTTTTAAACAGTGTTGGTGTTTTTGGAAATTGTGGTTTCCTTTTGTTGGTAAATAATACGAGTTCTGTCTTTTTCGGGTTAACCGTAAGTTCATTTTCCCTGCACCACTGTTCTAGCAGTTTCAGTGCGTTTTGCATTATTGAATTCAGGGTGTTTTCTTGCTTTCCACTTATGAGGATGGTGATGTCATCGGCATATCCTATGGTGAGGAAACCGTTTTTGTTCATTTTTGTTATTAGGTCGTCAACTACCAGGTTCCATAGGATGGGGGAAAGGACCCCTCCTTGTGGGCACCCTTTAGCTACAATACCCTTGGTTGTTCCATTAAAGTCCAGTTGGATGACCCTAAATTCTAGTAGGGCTCTAATCCAAGCTCTTAGTGTGTCCGGTACTTTATGTCTCGCAAGAGCTAAGTCTATGCTCTTGAATGTTGTTTTGTCGAAAGCTCCTTCTATGTCTATAAAAGCCCCGAGAGTCGAGAGTTTGTTTTCCAGGTCGTGTTCTATTTTGCTTACAACAGAGTGCAGAGCGGTTTCTGTTGATTTACCCGTGCAGTAAGCGTGTTGATTTTGGTTTATAGGTATGTGCTTCAGGGTTCCGTCCCGGAGGTATCTATCTCCGAGTCTTTCTAGGGTTTTTAGTAGAAAAGATGTTAGGCTAATAGGTCTGAATGATTTGGGTTGTGTGTAGTCGCTTTTACCTGGTTTGGGTAAGAATACTACTTTTACCTCCCTCCATGTTAGCGGTATGTATCTATGTGCTAAGCATGCTCTAAAGATTTCTGCTAGCCATGGTATGAGTTGTTCTTTGCCCCATTGTAGGAGGGCGGGGAAAATGTGATCTGTACCTGCAGATTTGAAAGGGTGAAAGGATTCGATAGCCCAACGGACCCTTTCATATGTCACAATGTTGTTTGCTATTTCCCAGTCTGCTTTTGTTGGTGTCGTGTTGTTTTCTTCCCACACTGGTTTGTCGACAATCTTACAGCCTGGGAAGTGGGTTTCGATAAGTGTCTCACTCACTTCTTTGTCGTTTTTAGTGTAGTTCCCGTCTTGTTTCTTTAAAGATCCGATGGTGCGGATATTGTCCCTTGACAGGATTTTCCTTATGCGGTTTGCATTATCGTAGTTTTCTATGCTCGTGCAGAAATGTTGCCAGGATTTGACAGTTTTCTGTTGCACAAGTTTTTTGTATTGAGATTGAGCCTCTTTGAACTTGTCCCAATCTGCGTCTTTCCTGGTGTTCTTTGCTCTGTTGAAAAGGTGCCTTAACCTTTGTCTTTTTCTCTCCAGGTCGGGGCCCCACCAACTGTGTTTTGGTGCATGTTTTGTTTTTTGTATTCTTAGTGGGCATGCTTTTTCGTAGCATGTTGTTATGTGTTTTGTTATTTGTTCTACATTTTGGTCTATTTGCATCGTTCCCTTTATTTTGGGTTTGTTGTTGTACATTGTGTCTCCCTTTATAAGAGTTTTGTATTTCTCTCTGTTTGTTTTTCTGGGATTTCTTCCAGGAGTTTCTTGCGGTTTAATCAGATCCAGTTCAAAACTTATTCGCCTATGGTCGGAGAGTGTGAGCTCTTCGCACACGTGCCAGTTTTTTATTTGGTCTGATATGTTGTTTGACGCTAGAGTAAGATCAATAATCGTCTGGTATCTACTTGAAACAAAAGTCGGTTCTGAACCTTTGTTAAGAATGTTTAGGTTAGTGGTTAGCAAGTATGAAACTAGTTGCTCACCTCTTTTGTTGTTTGTTTTACTTCCCCATAGGATGTGGTGTGCGTTGCTGTCGACCGAGATAATCAGATCGGTGTCGTCTTCTTCACATTGTTTTATAAGGTCCATCACCTCTTTTGTAGGTATTTCGCCTTCTATGGGTAGGTACAGCGAAGCCAGGACAAGTGGTCTGGCCGCTGCAACTGTCCCTTGTTTTGTTCCGTTCTGTATTCTTACTGCCGTTAGATCTCTGTAACAGTAATGTGTTAGTAGTGTCGCTGTTAAACAGCGAGGTATGTATATACATGTTCTAGGTTGTTCCTGCGGGCTGTTGTAGTACAACTTACCATTACAGCTGCCGAAACCGCATATGTTTTGGGCCCTTACCCACGGCTCTTGGATTAGGGCGATGGTATCGGTCTCAACCTCCAGCTGTCCTCGTAGTGTGGCCGTTGCTAGTTGTTTGTGCTGGAGGTTGGTTTGTATTATCTTTATGTTGTCGTACGTGGTGTATTATAATGGATTGGAGTTGTTGTTTAAAGGTCGGCCTCAGGGGCCCATCCTTTTAGCAACTCTTGTATCCTCGCCTCGTTTGCGTTCTCGTCATCGTCAGTCTCAGTCTCGGCCACCCCCTCCCATGGTGTCATGTTTGATGGGTGGTTTGTCCCGGTCTCCATTTCTATCGCGTCGATATCCTCGGAGGCGTTTTCAACGGAGGGTCCGGGCGCAGTGGCTTTGAGGTTTGTTGTCGCTGTGTCATTTTTCGTTTCTGGCTCCGGGGTCTTCTTAGGCGGTACGTCGCTGAGTCCTTCGCCGTCGAAGAACCGGATATAGATAGATCCGGTGGAGTAAGAGACTCTCCTTCCCTTGGCCAGGATGTCTTCGACCTGCTCCGTGGGTATTCCTAGGACTAGAAACACTCCCGGAGGGTTGCTGTTTGTTCTTTTATATGTGTACAGGGTCCACGACGAGACCTTGTACCAGGGGTTTTGGAGGGACAGCATTTGTTGGAGTATTGCTATCTCCTCCGTGAAGTCAGGCACGTATAGTGCTGACCTAATCCGCACTGGTATGTCGGCCTGCCTTATGAGCGTGAGCCCCGTGCCCTCCCTTGGCGACTTCAATCGAGGTACGATTTCTTGGAGCCAAGAGAGGGCTTTGTCGTCGTAACACCACAGTTTCAGCACTCCTTCGTTGAGAAAAGCTTTCCCTACAAAGGATGGGGCATATGGTGTCGTTCCTGGCGCTGGTTTTCTGAGGCAGATAGCGAGGATCTCTTTTTGGATTTGACCCTGGACGCTATTTGCCTCTGGTTGGGTCATGTCGCTTCTGGGCACTAGGGTGACGGCCACACTTAGGTGTGGTTGGGTCACTCTCGCGTAAGAGTCCCTTGTGCGCGTTTGTCTGTCTGTCCGTGGTCTTTTGTATTCTCCCCGGGGCGAGATGGTGTCGTCAAGCCTATCCCTTTTCAGGGACTGGCTTGTTGACGTTCCGGGGTTCCCACTCATGTCACCGGTCTCACCACTGCTCCGCCCTCTCCAGTACGCATTCGACCGGTGGGCGACAGGGTGTGTCCGGCGTTGAGCAGGAGTGTTGGTCGATGTTGGTTTTTGGGGCAAGTCACGATTGGATTCCGGTCGGGACACGCCCGCAGATGCGTCCGTGCCCTGTCCAGAGACGACAGTCGCCGCGGGTGGTTGACGGCCTTGATGTGGCTGTCTCCCTTCCCCACTTTGTCCGTACAAGCCTCTAGTCTGGTGATGGACTTCCGCGTGCGTGTTCCTACCGGGTTCCATCGTCTGCTCGTCAGTCTGCGTGGTTTGGGTTTGGGGTGTGTCAGTCCGTCTGTCTGTTTTCTTTTTCTTAGGCCTCTTTCGCTTTTGTCTGCGGACTACCTCTGTCCAAACGCTCTCGGGAGCAGGTGGATGAGGTATCGCAGCAGCAAGAGAGGCCATATTGATCTCTTTGGAAGCGGTCGGTTGGGTGGTTCGGGTGGGCGCGGGTATCGGGGTCCGGTTGACATGGCTGGGGGTCTGTCTTGTGTCGTGTGGGGTCGTTGTCCGTAATGGGAAAGCGTTTGGTCGTTTGATGTTGTGCATAGCACAGGGCGGGTCTGTGCCCCCCCCAGAATACGAGGGGCAGCCTGCAGCCCGAGTTCCGTCCGCGACAGGAGCTCGAGTTGCAGAGAGGGATTCTCCGGTCCCATCTCTGGGTCCGGTACCCTCCTGGGGTAGTGTATCTTTCGGATCCGCTTCCATGGTTTTCTACGATTTGTGTTGTTTGTGAGGTGTTTGTGTGTGATTGTGTTGAGTGAGTGTTTGCTTGTGATGGGGATAGAGTGGTACGAGGAATAAGGTTTTAGGTGTTTGGGAAATAGAGTGGATCATGGGAGCAAGGTTTTGGATCCTGGCCAGTGTTGGGAGTGATCACTGGGCAGGGATTTTTGAGCGTTGAGGTTTACTCCTCCTACAGGCGAGGCCCGTAGCTTGGCTGCTCGTTTAGCACCACCCAGGGGACACGTGTAGGGTGGGCCTCAGGATGAGGTGGTGGCTCCTACGGACGCGAGCTGCCGATCGTCCCCCGAATCGAAGGGTATTATTACCCTTATAAACAACGCTTTACCATGTACCCGTTAAAAGTAGCAAATTTCCCGAAATAAGGAAAAATTCTATTGGGTTATCACCACTGATATCAAGTTTCCGTTTCTATATTATGTCTATCAGGCTCAGAGGCTCAGAGTCATTCAGCGGACGATGGAGAGAGCTATGCTAGGAGTATCTCTTCATGATCAAAACAGAAATGAGAAGATCGTTCACGTTGGGGTCTTAAGGTGCTGGAATGGCGACCCCGCACCGGTTAACACAGCGTAGGTCAGCCCCCAACGAAGTCACATCAGGCGCGTCGCTACGAGCTAAGGTATCTATAACCACTAGGGTATCTATAAGCTATATATAGATACCACTAGGGTATCTATAAGCTTTACATAGATACCCTAGTGGTTAGTGGTTCGTTTCTTGCCGGCTCTTCTAGGTAGAATCTGACTTCCTAACCGATGGTAGAGTCACTGCAAACAGACTGACTTGACGCTTTTAAAGTAGGCTTACTTGAAATAAATGAATTTTAAATTTTTGGTGACCGAGTTCAACACTGGCATGCACCTCTAACTATTCGGAGTTCTGTGTAATTTACAATCCTTTCCCTCCAGCTTGTCCTTGGTTACAATCTCATCAATGCAACGAAGCAAACAGACTAAATTATACCAAAATATTTGTACCCAAATACACGAGTACATAGCAAACATATATTTGCCACTTTAACAACATAATACTAAAGGAGGTCAGTGAAAATAAGACAACTTTCTTCTTTATAGTATTTAATTATAATTTTACTTTTTCTTAGTATTCCACAATTTTAGTTTTCACGTCTTTCCACCTTCTCATCTACTGCCCGAATCCTCACGACAGCCACGTCGATGCCTTTCCGTCGACCAATCACCCCACCGCCACGGCGGGTTGTGATTGGTCGATGTTTTCCTGCATCAACGCAATTGGTTGGTTTCAGTAAAATCAGCCAACTGAACATCTAATAATCTAATAAAATTCTTGACCTAGTGAATATAAATAAAAGTAACATTCTAAAATTAATAAAAGTTTTTAAAATAATAATTATTTATGTGGGATGACGGTGGTAAAAAATCTATATCTAAACGAACCTAGCAATACTTATAAATAAAAATATATAAAAAGTAACGCCTGAAATTGCACTACAAGTTACGAAGATTCTCCCTACTATTTTGCTCTAATATAAAATGTGTGTTACAGTCACCGTAAATTATTTTAAAGAAATATAAGATTAAAACTGGAAAATATTAGTAAAATATAACTTTACGACTCACATAAGTCGCAGTTAAAAGCACATACATAAAATTAAGCCTTGTATAAACTGGTGTACCACGATACGCGGCGACGGCAAGGAATATATGCCACGTTTTCCACACTATACATTTTTATGGCCACTTAAAGTGTATTTGTATTCGACGGCGTACTGACCAATTTATTTACAAAGACAATATACCAAATACTATGCAAATAAATAGCTTCTGCCGGTCATGTTTCCGATAACTATATACAAGGACTTCTGATATGCAAATACATATTTATTTATACTCTTTATTTGTACACTACATGATTCAGAAAAACAAAAAAAAAAGATAAACAATTAAAAAATGTAGTAGGATACAAAAGGCAGCCTTATCGCTAAGTAGCGACCAGGCAACCTTAGGATTAGGAAAACTAAGAAAGCAAACGAAAGGATGGGGTATACTGTTTAAAACGTATCGTACGTAACAAATAGGGTTTTAAAGAATTCATAATACGGGAAAAATGCCAAGTAGGTTTGACGTTGGATAGACGGTTGCTAGCAAAAATATGCTAAAACCAAAATAATAATAATTCTTTATTTTCAGGCAATAGTCCCATAGAATAATTTGATTTAATTTAAAATATAATAATAATAAAGCTAAAGCAGATGAAAGCTGGATATTTGGGTACCTCATGAGCTCACTGAAAGAAACCTAATGAATCTTGTACTCATTTGTGATTCTTTATTACGAAGTAATGAAACCGAACCATTTTTGAAGAAGCTGATAACTAAGTGCGAAAAAGGTTGTGGTCAAAGGCCGGTCAGGCTTCACAGACTGTGGTGAAACCGGGTTAACTCGCAACAACGTGATGCTGTTTCTGTGGTGGGATTGGAAGGCCGTTATTCATTATGATCTATTACCACCAGGCAGGACCATCGATTCTGAACTCTACTGCGAACAACTGATGAGATTAAAGCAAGAAGTTGAGAGAAAGCGACCGGAATTAATCAACAGAAGGGGTGTGGGATTTCATCATGATAACGCTAGACCTCACACATCTTTAGCCACTCAGCAAAAAGTAAGAGAGTTTGGCTGGGAGGTATTAATGCATCCGTCATTTAGTCTTGAACTTGCATCTTCAGATTTCCACCTGTTTCGGTCTTTCCAGAATTCTTTAGACTCAGTTTAACATCACGAGAGGACTGCCAAAACTACTTATCGCGGATTTTTAATCAGAAGCCCCAACATTTCTATAGCAATGGGATTATGCCCCTATCTAAATGATGGCAAAAAGTTATCAAACAAAATGGTACCTGCATACTCTAGATAAATGCGAAGAAACTTTTTCCCCAACCATTATTGTCAACTGCTAAATGAATAACTAACCGAGAAAAACACTAAAGTGGAGTGGTTTTTGATGCCTCAAAATTAGTGGTGTAGGTACACGGTTTCTGTATGTTCTTAATTCTGTGGTCTCTTATGTTTATGTCTATCTATTAATGTTCATGAAAGCAAGTATATAAATGTATGAATGAATGATTTTAAAGGCACAAAAACAATGATAACTGTACAAAATATACGCTGTGACAACCATAACAACATACTTAGAGGTTAAATGGGGTCACGGATTACTATACCAATAGAAAAACGGTCATGGTCCTAGATAATATCAAAACAGTAATTTAGGTACTAGAATTGTACTCGAAATCTGTTGCATTATTTTGAACATACAGATCTGTTATATAAAAAAACAAATTGTGCGTGCACTACGGATGGTAGACTGAAGTATTAAATAGCTTACAATTCAATATCGATTAAAAAATAATCAAAATATATGAAGCTTAATACATGAGGAATTAATTGATAAGATTATTGTGAATTAAAATTTAAATAATTATAAAATTTTTAAAAGTATAAATTAAAACATAACGTTTGTTTATGTGCCCACACCATCGACCTACATTTTATTCTAAGATAGATTGTCTATTAAGAAATAGATCCGACTGAGTAGGTTGTATATGGTTAACCATATAGATCCTTAAGGATCTATTCCTGTCCTGAACATCAAACAACTGTAGCGCGCAATTCTGAGGCTAGTCAGACTGTTCTCTTTTTGAATTACTCTCGTACGCGGGACGGTATTGAGGATTTTGCTACCCGCAGTTTTGATAAATAAAGTACGCCAATTATCCAAACATAAGATATGATACAGTAAATTGTTCAACAAGGGGTAAAGCAATGGCTTACGTTAAAGCAAAACGGAGGCTGTTGAATACTCTACTTTTCACACCTCGCAAGTCAATAAAATCAAGTTTTGGAGAGTTTTTTTTACAATCTTAACTCTATAGTTCGCTCTTCTCAGGCTCTGATGAGTGCCAGGGACGCCATCATACGTTAGAGCGAGATAGTAATATTAGAATGAACAGATTTTGTTCAGATACACCGTGCGCGATGTTCCTTATTCAAATGATCATAAACTCTCCAACATTACTTACCCGCTAAGTCAATAGGATGTATTGACATACTTGCCCTCAAAGTCAAAGTCAAAAATATTATCTTTATTCAAGTAGGCCCATAGGTGGCACTTTTGATGCTTATAGTGTACCTTTCAATACTAGGCCTAAAAATATATTTTTATATCGTTAGTATTTACAATATTTTTTTTTTTTCAAATTGCTGTCTTAATTTTTTGCTTGTCACGACCAACGAATAGATCGTCATTTCTGTTAAAATAATCTGAAATTCCTAGAATTTGTTTGGGAATTCTAAAATAATATAAACGTTATGCACGTTTATCATCTTATTTTATATAATTATTATAATGCGTTGATGATTATAATAATGTGACAACGATTAATCAAACTGATTAACGATTTCTGATAAAGTCATAACGATTTTTCTGGTAAATTGACAGGTGAGTCGTTAAACACGTCACATCAATGTTAAAGGAAAACAATATTCATGAGTTTGTTCAAAGGTTCTGGGACGTTTTCCGCAATTTCATTGAAGGCCGCTTAACTCGCACCTGTTGTAAACAAACTAATTTCTGTTTCTTTTTTATAGTAATGCTTGTCGGACCAAACAGATGGGAAACCGGATGGTAACCATTGTCTATAAACAGAACAACACTTCACAGGGCATGCAAGCAGTGGCGTTCCTAGGGTTTTGAATTTGAGTTACCTAAAGGACAAATTTAACACGTCATGATCTCACCATTCTTGTTGTGCTAAATGACAAACCATATCAACAAATCTTTGAAAAACACTACGGTTAGGGTCAGCACGCGAATTATGATAAAGAAGTTTCTATGCAATGTTTGCCAAAATTAAAAAGTAATCATAGTAATCCCAAGTGTTTCTTTGAGTTCTGCTCTCTTTAATTCTTGTGATGCCTGGTAATTTATGTCGTAACTAGCCGCGTTCCAACTATTATTTTCATTAGAAAAAAAATATGCAAAAATTTACCTGTTGTTCGCCAATCAATTATTTTTTGATTTCGCCACAGAAACAATTTGCACACAAATTGAGCTCATATTTAACAATATTTACTATATTTTTTAAGAAAACAAACCAGTAAAATGCTACTCAAAAAAACAATAATAAAATCCTAAGTAGTTACTAATCAATAATAATGAACCTGTCAAGTGTCAACTAGATGAAACGCAAACAATAACACGCGTGAAGTTGTTTCAATTCGCTCGCTGGTCATCTTCACTAACTTCAACTCGCAATCTGGCATTTGATCTCCATACTAAATTATTAAATAATCTAGATTGTCTCTGCTAAATACATTGAAATTTCTATGAGAGAGAGCAGTAAAATAAAAGCCCCGTATAAGCAAATGAGTGTGAGCGAGACAAAGCGGGGCCTCCGATCGCGTACGAAGACACGCGAAGAGCGCGATAGTGATAGTTCGACGCGGCGCCGCGCCGTACGGCTGGTTGCTACCACAGAGACTACCTGCCAGAGTAACGTAGTACTTGCAGTAAAGTAGACAAAGAGTATATACATCATTAAGCAAAAGTTAAAACATTGTATTTATATCCTCATTGCTATTAAGTTTTAATTATTTTTTTAATGTCATTTCGGAATAGTCGAGAAAAGTTTAAAAGAGATATTTATTGTAACGCAAGCCCGGCTTTTCGGCTTGTATGGTAGTACCGCCACTGCATGCAAGAAGCATTGCATGCCCTGTGAAGTGACCAGGTTGCTCTTCTAATAATTTTAAATGACATTGTGAGATGACGATAACAAAAAAAAACACCCGGCTAAGTTTGTTGTGCTACTTCTTAGACCAGGACGCATTTGGAACCCTCGTAGCTTTAGTTTTAAGTTTACGAATGTGGTTATCGCCATCATCTCACTACCGTGTAATTCTTATGTACGCATCAAAAGTGCTACCTATTCTTCAATAAAGATATTTTTGACTTTGACTTTGACATGTCTTTACATGTCCTGAGTCATGCAATTGTCACACACACGGGCAACCACACTCTACATACCAGTCACAAAAAGCTCTTCCACTACCTATTAATTTAAGAGCGTATGAATATCGATTAAAAATTAAATACTAAAACTTAATGCATCGTCTGAATAAATATATACTTATTTCTTATCATCATCATATCAACCCGATATCTCTCAAGCTCACTACAGGGCACGGGTCACCTCCCACAATGAGACGGGGTTAACGCCGGCATGGTGGTCTCCACTCACCTTTGAGAACATAATGTAGAACTCTCAGGCATGCAGGTTCCTTCTCGATGTTTTCCTTCACCAACGAAGCAAGTGATATATATTGCTTATAAAACGCACATACTCGTAACTTGGATAAGATAGAGGTGCGTGCTGGGATTCGAACTCGGCCGCCGAAAGTGAAGTCCGACTCCTATCTACTGGGCTATAACCGGTTCCACAATATAAACCGTAGACACGCTAACTACCAGCCAATCAAGGCAGTCAATGGTCTATTGTACTCATATGAACTATTAATGTCTTATAGTTATCTTGGTTACCTATTTCAAATTTGGGCCATATGGTCCACAGCCAATATAGAGCTACCGCTCACCGCGCTACTGCAATACGAGTTGGCGGGCTTATTTGCTAACAGTAGAATTGAATTATTAATTAGTTTGCATTAATCAGGCAATTAAACTGTATATAGTAAATAGGCATATAGACGAAATTATTGTCAACTCAACTAATTGGGTATTCAATAATAATTATGCAAATTATGTCAAACGATTTAACCTCATAATTCAAATTAATTGTAAAAGTCAGCGGTTCCAACTCAAACAGATTCATTGTTCGATGACCGATAAAGTAAATGTAAATTAATTTAAACAAACAATGTTTTGGAGGGTCGGTCGTATCAACAAAGCTTCCCTAAAATGTTGAATTATTTATGAAAGGTTTGATTAATTAATTAATTAAGTATCATATAATAGTTCACCTTAGTTAGCATTTGGCAAAATAATTAATGCTTTAGTTGATCCAAGCATAGGTTAAATTATCATTCTGTCACTGATACAACTGACTTTGTATGAGAGTTCTGTATCCGGGCTCTGAATATAAGAAAATATTACTCAGAAAATGAAGCTGTTCGTATTTTTTTTAATTATTATAATTAATGTTTGATTACATGTAAAAAAGAATGGTTGGACTTTATACTGTTTTTGATTGTAAAAAAGATATATTAATAAAACGCCTTGCTACGCCTGAGAGTCCTACCATCAGCGCGTGCCGGCGTGGTTGACTACGGCCTTTACCCCTTCTCATTGTGAGAGGACCCTACCTCTGTAGTGGGTCCAGTAATGGGTGGATATGATGATGATAATAAAAAGCTCCATGGTTTATCGCTTCCTGGTTCGTACCAGTACTACTTGATCATATTTTTGTATTTAGGTACATCTATTAAGATACTTGTCACGAGGACTTCTGAAGCTGCCGTTTAAATCTCGAGCATCGCCATCTATCGGCACAGTTGCTAAACCTTGTTTGTTATCGGAATTTTTGGTTCCATATTATGAATATAAAATACTGATCGTTGATCTATTTGTTGGCATCTTCGACTAATCGCGAGGAAGTGGGTTTGATTCCTATATAATTCCTAGTACGATCGTACTTAGGAAATTGCCGTTGTATTGCGATGGTTAAGGAAGATGACCTTGGAGAGCACATGGTTTGTGAGTGTTGGATATTTGTTGGATTGTGCGTGTTGGATGTGTGTGTAAGTTCTCTCCTATGAGTGAGAAAGCCCGTGCCCAGTAGTGGGATTTTAATAAACTGCTTATTATAATGATGATGTACTAAATTAAACTTTTTGTTTTGCAGTGTTCGATGCATCGGCGAAATCTCCGCAGGGATTGCTCTTTGGTTCTTCCTACCATCTGGGCAACTTCGACGAGTGCGTCGGTATCAAGGAGCCTGGCGACGGTATGACTGTGGAAGGCCAGTACTGTCTTACCACTATAAAGTGGCGTAGGAGTGAGGAGAACAACAAGGTACTTTTGATCATGGCTGCTAAGCTATCACCGTCGTTACTTTATAATTTTACATAAATAATTTGCCATACTTACTTATTAAATTATTTAGTTTTTTTTTTACATAAAATGGTTAAGGTTTTACTTTTTACGTTTATCTAGGTATAAGTTAACCTTAAAAGATAGACATATGCTGTCGCTGACTTTTTTCAGATCGTTTTATAGGGGAACCTTTTTATCGGAACTTTAACCGTTTACTCAGCGCACGCTGTCGAAGCTCTCAAAAGTAAATACAACCCGATTTTGAAACTCCTATTGGTCTAAGCATGATGATATAAAGCCTTCCTTGATAAATGGGTTATCCAATACTGAAATAATTTTTCAAATCGGAAAACTACTTATTCGATGTGAAAAATCCTAAGATTCAGATCATAGCGTTCAAGTCAATAAACAAACGTGGTGGACTACTAATATTTATTTATTTATTTATTTATTTATTTATTTATCTTACATTTTTGTCATTACAGGAAAAAGTTATCCTAATACGACAATACAGCATGTTATGTAAATTTTAATAATATATATAACTATAATGTAATAGCTGTTGCCCGCGACTTCGTCTGCGTTTGATTTTGTTTTTAAAGTATTCAGTATCGCTAAGCCTTAAATGAGTATAGTTGTATATACATATAACATGTGACTGTCAATTAATTATAGACAAATAATTTGCAATAAAATAAAATTGTGACTTTACTTAAAGATCTAAGCTATCCTATCTCTTAAGTTGGACCAGACTGCTTACGGTGTGCCAATTTAATTTACAATCGGTTTAGTAGTTTAGGAGTCCATCGCGGACAAACATCGTGACAGGAGATTTATATATATTAAGATATGATAAAATCCAAATCGCTATATTTGTGAGTTCACTCAGAGTGCAACAAAATAAAATGTTATACAATTTTAACATATATTCATAAACAAAAATAAGTTAAAATACCTAGGTACCAAAATAAATCTAAATAAACGTCTTCGAAACCACCGCAGCGAGGTAAAGTGCCTTAGATGCTGGCAGCCTTGCTCCTTAGAACATCCAAACTAATTCTTTGGCCAGCTCTAGAATAACCGGAAGACTCGTTAACCCTTTTTGACATTTCTTGAGAAGAGCTTGATGCCAAAGTATCTTTACCAAAAGGGACAAAAATTAAACTGTTATCAAGGTTTTCATATTTGCGAGTCTTGCTCGGCACTGGTAGCAGCCACACCCATCATTGACGAAATGTGTGATGCAGCTACTACGTACGTTACTAAATGTTATTAAATAAATTATATATAATAAAAAGAGATATCGATGAAGTACCTTTCTTAATTAAAATATTTTTTTTACCAAACTTATTACTTAATAAGTAAAACATTGTTTACGTTTTAAAACAGGTGAAAATTTACTATAAATGTACCTACCATGAATTTATCTTTGAATAGACCAACTTCACCAAATGACTTGATACCAACAAAAAAATTTCATTTGTAAACATTTCCTGATTTGTAAAATCAGGAAATGTTCGTTGTTTTCTGTGGCAGTCTGTATAATAATTAAGCTATACTAATATTTAAATATTACACAGGCCTATTGAACTTATGTAGAAAAATATTTTATTGTTGTAAAGAAGAAAATTTTCAAACATTTTATTCCTTTAAGATCCTTATTGATTTCTAGAATTTTTTTTACTGATATGTACTTACTGATTACAATTCTCGTATCTTATTACTTATCAAATAAGATAACTATTCTAATATTGCAGAGAGTCTTAGGAGATCTTTTTTATAAATAATTGTATAAGTTATTAAAAGAGCGCAGTCTCGGAAAGAACTCAGAAAGTACCTAGTCAAACCCGTTAACAAATAATTATTGTACATTTTATGTTGTGTGCATATAATTATTTGCCGTGAACTTACACAAGTCTTTACTCACAGAATAAACAGTAATTTCCTGGATGTATCAGTTCTTATTTATTTAGAAATACAAACGTTATTATATTTACACAATTATTATATTGTGTCATTACTATACTAGAATAAATTGTGAAGTATTTAAACTCGACAGTTATCTAAGTAAAGAATAAATAGGTAACGAGTAGGTAATAATAAATAATTGTACTAAGTATTCAACCGGTTTTGTTTTATAATACCTACTGTAGAACTGTTCTGTTACAATATATTGTAACTTTCTATCCGGAAAGTGGGCGTAACAAAGTTTAAATCCTAATTATGTATGAAAGAGACATGATAATATAGTGGATAATATTTCGGCCTTCTTTTCGAGGGGAACGAGTTTGGAAAACATTGTGAGGAAACTCGCATGTCTAAGAATTTTCCAAGAGTTGTCAAAGACTTGTGAAATCTACCAACCTCTACTTTGCCAGCGTGGTGGACATCAGCATAAAACCTACCTAATCTGAGAGGAAACCCGTGCGCTCTAGTGGGCCGATAATGGTTTGATAATGATAATGACAACACTATTGAAGATAAAAGACCGACACGTGCATAGTACCCGCACTACGCGACGCGTAACTTATAAAGTGACAGGATTCACGTGATCTTGTTTTGCATATGATTTTAGGGCTGTATCTGGTTGCTTTCAGTAAAAACGATGGCAGTGGTTTACTTAAAAGTGGTTTACGGTTTCGCAGACAAGTGTCATAGACAACATAAGTATAAGATTAAAAAAGCGTTAAGCTCTACTTATTCTACTCTAACTAGTCATTAATTATTAAGTAAACGTATACATTTATTTTAACTTTAAAGTAACCAAAAATATAACAATTGATATCTAATCTTTAAGATTGTAAGTTTGAAAAATCACTATATCCTTAAGAAAGGATTATAGAAAAATTAAGAAAAAAATTATTATTTCAATAAACATATACAACGCATCGTTATTTTGCCTCGATTGTTGTAGAATGGTAACGACCACCTTATACCTTTTTGATTGGCTAACACGGTTCTCTACCCGTACCACTAGTGAATGAAAACGGAATTTGTGCGATATTATAACAACTGTTAATTTTAGCAAATAACAGTTGTAATAATCACAATATTATTTTTACAATTAACTTTGATGTGAGGAAACCTGCCTGCCTGAGGGTTCCCCACAACGTTATTAAAGGCCAGCATGGTGGACTACAACCTAGGAGTATCGAGTGCCATGTAGTTAGCCGACGATAGGTTAATCCATCCAGTCCCATGCCCATAAACCATTACCAACCAACCATTTATTGCGATATAAATTTTGCTTGTCTTGTATTAACGTAAGAGTTTTATTTTTATTATTTTTGGCTTGGAATATAACCTAATTTGTTAACTAATTTATTGGATAAAAAATGTTACACAGAATATCACTACAATAATAAAAAGAGAAAAAATAGGATACAATACAAAAAGTAAAACAATTTCACATAAATTCATAAACAAATTGAGTACCTAGTTGGTTTTATTTCATCCGATGTGATTTGCACATTTTGATATTACTGTAAAATACTTTATGCAAGTTTAACTAGCACTTGCCGTGCTACTTAGAACTGCGTTTACAAAAATAAGTTATTAGTTATTAAAAAATTAATATTATTGTTTTAGGTTTTCTGCTATTCTTTAATTACAATTATTAAACCAACTTTATTCGCGAGATAAGAATGACTAACAAAAACAAATAATAAAAGTATTTGTAGGTAGCAATACAATACAACATAAAAATTATACATGTAAATTAATGTATTAGAATATAAATAAATAATAAATATACTACGACAATACACACATCGCCATCTAGCCCCAAAGTAAGCGTAGCTTGTGTTATGGGTACTGAGATAGCTGATGAATATTTTTTTTATGAATATAATACACATAAATACTTATAATATACAGATAAACACCCAGACACTGAAAAACATTCATGTTCATCACACAAACACTCTCCAGTTGTGGGAATCGAACCCACGGCCTTGGACTCAGAAAGCAGGGTCGCTGCCCACTGCGCCACTCGGCCGTCAATAAAAGTATTGTTGTAGTCACTTATTTTTAACATTTTGAAATATCTTTAAACTTAGTGGTATTTAAACTTTCGATATCTCATCGTCGAGCAAGGAGGATACGAACACTAGACGTTATTAATATTATTATTTATTCATATGATTATATGCGTAACTAATGTCACAATAAGAGATAAACTCGTCATCATCAATATTATCAACCCATTACCGGCCTACTACACTGGCTCGGGGCAAAATACACACAAAAACACACACACACACATACACATACACACATACACACACTCACACACAACCATGTCAAACTTATAACCCCCCGTCGTTTCTGCGTCGCGGGTAAATTTTATTTGTGTTATTCCGCTACAAGCTAGCCCTTGAATGCAATCTCACCTGGTGGAAGTGAGTAAGGTAGTCATAGCCCTAATCAGTTTCTACGCAACATCGTACCAGAAGTCTAAATCGCTTAGCGGTACTTCTTTGTCGGTAGTCCAAAATGCCCCTGCGACCTCCTACTTAAAGTCACAGCGCTCACCGTTGCAATAGGGAGTTCGTCAAAAAAATAATATAAAGCAACAATGCTCTTTCACACACGATTGCCTCTATGCAGTTTTCCTAAAGGAAAAGCGGCGTGCGACGCCAAGTAGCACTACAGAGCCGTTGCTTTGTGTCCATCGACTCATTATGTACGAACAAACGCATGACCTATTTGCTGCGAGTTCCGGTTACCGTCGGGCATTTAGGAGTTTTCAACATCGTACGATTGAAATAAAATCAATTCAAAACACGGCATATAGAAGGCATTTTGATGCATACATATTACAATATCATCATCATAATATCAACTAATCCTAAGGTTGCCTGGCAGAGATCGCTACTTAGCGATAAGACCGCCTTTTGTATCCTGCTTCATTCTTCATGTGTTTGTTCTTTTTTTGTCTTGTTTCTTTGTTTGAGTGGTGTACAAATAAAGAGTATAAATAAATAAATAAATAAACTAATTACCGGCCAACTACAGGGCACGGGTTTCTTAACACAATGAGAACCGTTTAGACTGTAGTTCACCACACTGACCCAGTGCAAATTGGTGGACTCCACACGCCTTTGAGAACATTATAGGGAACTCTCAGTCATGCAGGGTTCCTCACAAGTTGAAGCAAGTGATATTTCTTAACGCACTTAAATCAGAAAAGTTAGAGGTGCGTGTTGTGATTCGAACTCGGCCCAGTGAAAGTAAAGCCGAAGTCCTAACCACCAGGCTATCACTGCTCTTATTCTATATATTAAAATGAAGCGTTATAATGCTTTATATCAACTTATTTGCCCATCGGGCGACCACGGCCTTTTAGCGATATTACGTATTTGCCGAGGTTGTCTGAAATTTCTAGCACGATGACGGCCCGGGTTTTTGTAAATATTAAATAAAAATTAGGTGTGGTGCCGCAAGTTAAAAAGAAGATATTTAATTTACGTATGAACAATTCTATTATTGAAGAACTTTTTAATTTGAATTTTAGCCCTTAATCCTAATTGACTTAGGCTGAGATCTGCATTTTGACTTTACTTAAACTTAAGGATCAGTTAAAACGAGACAAGGTATGTGTCAGGCATAAAAATGTCATTTTAACAATAATAAAATTCAGAGCAAAGACAATACGCACACTCTATAGATCTCAGTTATAGAGTGAGCAGATCAGTGCCCAGCTGTGGGATAGTAGGATGCCGATAATAATTTAACGATAAAGGAGTTTTGTTAAATGTTAGGAAACAAAATATGCACACAACACATAAATATAAACACGGAATAAAAATATTAATTAATGAATTATATTAGTAAATTTGAATAAATATCTAAAGTGCAAATATTTTGCTTAATACTTCTTGCAACGTAAATGTACTGATAAAATAATTATTAAATGATGCATTAATTTGAATAAAAAAATATTGAGAAAAATATTTTATTAAGTTTTGCCTGCGAGATTGTCGGCACAGATTAAAGTCATTCCAACTAATTTAACTGCGAAAGCGTGTTTTTTTGTTTGTCCTTCCTTAAAGTATTTACAAAGCAACCTGAGGCTACTTTTTATTTCACGAAAATATACGATTCCCAATGGATTTGTAAGAAACCGTAATAAACGGTAGACGAAGATTGGGTGTAGGGGCCCAAGTTTGGAGTTCTGTAAAGGATGTAATTCGTGAGTGTTGGCATATGTATGGGTCGCAGGGAAAAGAAAAGACGTCTGCACTGTTCGACTGTCTGCTTTATAATGAATAAATTCAGACAAACATACATGAAACGAACAGTAAACAATGAGAAAGTGAATATTTAAACGTTGGTGTTGGAATGAATCATAGCCACAGACAACACAGACTATTGCACCAGACTTGTATTTTTGGTATATTCCAACATGAGGGTTCTAGAGAACAGCTAAAACGATCAAAAATTTCTACATCTTACAGCGTCCTATTTTATATTATCATGAGGTTTTATTTTTTTATTAATCAAATTAATTTCAACACATTCGGGCATCAGCTGGTATAAAATATTTAAAAGTAGCCTTATTAGGTGTGAAAAAGCCGGCCTACGGGAATGTAATGATTTCAAATATGAAACTAGGCCGTAATTTAATTAATTTAATAACCCCCGGCCCGTCCTCGGGTCGGGCGAATGAATTTATAGCCTGCTCATTCCTCTAACCTCTTGATAAGACACCAATTAGATCTTACCACTTAAACAAGGGCCAAATCTCCATGAGTAACTGCTTCCTTGAAACGTTCGCGTTTGCGTTCAACGAGCGACCAATAACAAGACTCCTGCTCAAACGTGCACTTCTTGTGATTGTTTGAACGCAAGACGCAACATTTAACACCAATTTTGATGCAGGTTGAACGCTGCCGTTAGGCCTTGCAGCTACGGGATATAGTATGACTTTCCGGACTTACTTCTTTTGAAGCTTTGTGTATAAATAAGACGGCCGATCACAGGTCTCTCATAGGGCTAAAATGTACTTAGAATTTCTTAATAGAAAACCCGACCCTGGATGCCGAGCCAAATACACCAATTTAAGTTTATCTTAAAAATAACAAACTATACACTATAAATCGGAAATTTTAAATCGTTTATTCAATAGTACGCAAGTTTGAGAACTAGAGTTTTGGAAAGCATTTTGCTGAAATTTTGTTGTAAACTATATTTCACTATAAACACTTTAACTATAAATGGATGGAATGGGAAGTGTTATGGATACTAAGATGACTGATGAATAATATACATACATACTTATTATATACATATGAACACCCAGACACTGAAAATCATTAATATTCATCACAAAAATATTTTCCAGTTGTGGAAATCGAGCCCACGTTGTACTCAGAAAGCAGGGTCGCTGCCCACTGCGTCAATCGGCCGTCATATAAACTTGCAGTGCAATACACTAGACTACACAAAATAAGAAATTCTCATAGAGGAAATTGTATATAATTTATAGTAGATTACCGGTTGATATCTTGGGGATATCTCTAAAAAAGTTCAAAGTTTGTATTAAGCGAAAGCTTATAGAAAAGTCCTCTAATAAAGTATAAACGCTAAAGCTTGGGTGTGAACTATTGCTCTAACCATGTTGCTTCGTAAATATTTTCAAATGAAAATATCAGATGGTGATAACAGAAAGAACACCCGGCTAAGTTTGTTGTGGGCTTCTTCTTAGACCAGGGCGCGTTTGGAACTCTCGTAGCTTTAGCTCTAAGTTTACGAATGTAGTTATCGCCATCACTACTCACTACTATATACACATTTTGTATGTAATCAACGCATCAAAAGTGCCATCTATGTGTCTATATGAATTGAGAAATATTTGACCTTGACATACATCAGCACATTGGATTAGAAAATTACAAGATTTTTTTTAATTGTTTCAGATTAGAACTGGAAGAGGTGAAACTCTTCGTTGGGCGGTTTGCGTGCCGAGTGCTTGCGACGCCGTAGCTGTGGCAGAGTTTGTCAGTGACGTATTATCCCATACTGTAGGAAACTCTACTGGCGTAGAAGTAACCGAGAAAGATTGCTACACTCGTAAACCTATGACAGTCAGCAAGCTGGACATTGTTTTCATGTGAGTAGAAGACTTTTCCAAAATACAGAACTAAGTTAGGTAAAAAATAAAGATTGTTATGATTTTTTTAAATTTATTTTGAGTTATAATTTTTACTCTGTGTTTCTTTTATTACAGTGGTATACTTTTATTCTTTGGCGCCGTCCTCCTATTCACAACTTCCTACGAGGTGTACTCATTGCGCTGGAGGAGAAAGAGGAGTAGCGTAATCCATGAGCTAATAATCTCTTTTTCTCTCATAAACAATACTAAGAAGATATTGTCTACGAAGCAGAACAACAGCCTTGGGCTCGAATGTGTCAATGGCATTAAGTCTTTAGCAATGATCTTCATTATCGCCGGACACGCTTGCTTGTTCATTGGCAGTGGACCTGTAATGGACGCTGAAGCTTGGGATCGGGTAAGTTTGGCTCAGTCTTCTCTCTGCACCCACCGTCATGGTTCACGACATTTTATTTGACAGAGCGCTATATAAATAAGCATATTATCTTGCACAATAATTACGACATTTATTATACCTTGATTAAGTTTATTTTTATTATCTCATATATATATATATATATATATATATATGAGATAATAAAAATTTCATAAGTATTTATGTGTGATTGAGTATATATTAGTTTATTATTTTATATTTATTTATTATATTTTTCTTATTTGTGTAATTTTGTTTATGTATTTGTATTTAGCATGTAGGTTTATAATAATCTTACACCACCTGTCCGCTCTCGCTCATCTTGTCCTAATCCAAAGGTTGCCTGGCAGAGATCGCTACTAAGCGATAAGGCCGCCTTTTGTATTCTACTTCTGTCTTTGTATTTCTATTGTTTTTTTTTTCCTAACTTCATTGTGGTGTACAAATAAAGAGTTAAAAAAATAAAATAAATAAATAAATATAAATATACTACGACAAAACACACATCGCCATCTAGCCCCAAACTAAGCGTAGCTTGTGTCATTACACAAAAAAAATCCAGTTGTAGGAATCGAACCCACGGCCGTTTACTCAGAAAGCAGTGTGGCTGCACACTGCGCTAATCGGCCGTCAGTCAATAAATATAAATTTATGAAAATGCATATAAAAATTTCAGAACCGCTAGGATTTGAACTTGCGACTCTCTGGCAATCAAAGAATGAACAATTTACCACTAAGCTACGGTTATAACACCGCCCATGCTGAAATTAATATATAGCTCTAGCTATAATTAATATATTATTGTATTGTAAGAGGCTTCGGACGTGGCTTATTGCCCCTATCGACAAAGAGATGCGTTTTTTTTCTATAGACATTGCCTAACTCATTAGGCATTCGATTTAGGCGGTGCCTAGCTTTAGTGAAATCGGGCAAGTGTATAAATAAATACTCGTAATATAATTCAATGAAATAATATTAGTTTATACATGTGAATGTACTGAAACGCTGTTTATTTTGCAACTGTTTGAAAAATTTGCAGTTAATCCGGGACCCGACCAACGCGTTCATGTTGAACAATGCGCTCCTAGTAGATACTTTCCTATTCCTGAGTGCATTTCTGTTCAGCCGGCTCTTGCTTATTGAACTGGACAAACGAAGAGGCCGTCTGAACGTACTGCCAATATTGGTTTTCCGATATATTAGGTAAGCTTATTTACACGGGATTTTATTTATTGTTTCCTTTGCTTTAGAAAACTGGGACATTTCCTTGTCGAAAATGGAATTGAATTATTGTTTGCAAGGTCTGCTCGCGGGTTCGCACGCGTTCTCTGTTTATTGGAATGACCTCATCCGACCTATCTGATCCAAAAGCTTTTACTATGAATAAAAAATATTTTTAAATTGTAATTATATTTAAAATGGGAACGTGCATTTTTTTGGTTTTTCCTTAGATCTTATTTGTAGTTTTTGTCCATAGTGATGTAGTGATATGACATCTGACAACATCCCTGGTGTAGCGGTGAGCGCTATGTTAAGTGGGAAGTCCCGGGTTCGGCCCGGTAAGGGCATTTTGGGAATTTATAATTTCTGAATTATCTCTGGTCTGGTCTGGTAGAGGATTCAGCCGTGGCTAGTTACCACCGAACTGACAGAGACGTGCTGCCAAAGCAATTCAGCATTCCGGTACGATGTCGCGTAGAAACCGTTTTAAAAAACGAGAGGAACATGCCGTGGTGTTGTTAAGTTTGGGTATACGAAGCCCGAGTGGCCCCAGATTTGGCCGAGTGGTGACGGTAGTTCAGAATACTGTTGTCACCACCCCTCCTCTTCCCGTGGATGTCGTACGAGGCGACTAAGGGAATATAACGGAGATCTGGCAGCAGCGCCTTCTATGCTACTACTAATATCTACTGCGATCACCAACCCCAGCGTGAGGATTATGGGCAAACCCTCCCGTTGTGCGTGGCCTTTAGCCCAGCAGTGGACTTATATAGGCTATGTATGATACGAATCCCAAATAACCTGTCCTGTCCAAAAGGACGAAGGAGGCCATTAAGCTTCGCCACCACGCAATAAAATAATGGGCTAGTACTATACAACGCGTAACCGAATTACGAAATACTGTACAAGGGTGCATAAGTATATTTCATAAGGAATCACCCTGTAAAAATATTCAATCCATATAAACTAATTCAAAATATTTTAAGTGTTTACTTATGCCTACCCAATTGAAGATAAAAGAAGTAGCTACGCTAACTAACTTAGGTTTCGGTTTCACAGATAAGTCTTAGAGACGGTAGATACTGTCCGTCCCAAGCCTGTTAAGTAATATTTCACTTTTCATTTAGACGTTGTATAAATGTAGTGTTTGTTTATTTCCTTTATACAGGGTGACTCCCGCCTATTCAATAGTCATACTATTCTATATGACTTGGCTACCAAAGATTGGTGAGGGCCCGTTATGGGAAGGAAGACTGCAATTGGAGCAAGAAAGATGCATGGAAGTGTGGTGGGCAAACATACTTTATGTCAACAATTATATCAGCACAGATAAACTAGTGAGTACAATTTGTCCAATTCTCATACGATAGTACTTATATCCAAAATTAAAAGGGATAAACTAATTATACTAAAACCAAACTTGAGTGGTGATAGCTCAGTGGTAAGGACTTCGGCACCACTTTAAGGAAGCTGGTTTCAAATCCTAGCACGCACCTCTGACCACCTCAACACTTTCTTAATACCCACATTGTATATGAATACTCTGAATTTCAATCTTCTGTTTATTCAATATTGATATTTATGAAAAAAAAAACGATATTAACTTTAAATTGCCATATTGGTTTAAGTGTTTTTTTCCCTATAATCCATCGCGTTAGGAACCAAAAGAAACATTGTATTATTTTTATTTAACATTTTGGTCACTTGTTTAAAATTTATCATCACTTATATGTGGCAATAAGATTAGTTATTACGTTGTTTATTTGAGTACCGCATATAATATTGGTTTATTAAAGCTTCCAATTACCTACCCACAGCTTAAATTTATTAATAAATTGCTAAACATTGATCAAATCAGCGAATCAGTCGTATAATCACCATCGTCATATTAATTTGATTAATAAATTGTTTCTAAATTGCGTTATCGAAAGCTTCTAGCGTTTAAAACAGATTAGTTATTATTTAAATGGATGCACAGTGATCATTAGAGATTATCAATTGCTTATTATAACACTGTCGGGAAGAATTGCGATTCTTTAGTTGTTTTTAATTATCCCAATTTATTTTTAAAGTTTTTGAAGTGAAACTCTTTAGAATCGTTGTGATTTGAAACCGGATGCAACGGAAAAACGACAGGTAACAGACACAAATACAAAGTAATGTAGGATGAAGCCGGCAAAGAATGAGAACATACATACTATTTTATCTGTTGTTTTCCCATTTAAGTTACCAAGGAAACCGAATAATATCGAGATAAAGAAACAAACACATAAATTACTATTCTTGTTACCATGGAAACTAAGAAATAAACCTTACATTTATTCTAATAGTTCTGTTCTACATCCACCTCAATCTCTCGCAGGCTACTTTTCAGAAGTTAAACTTCCGCCGTGTGTGAATAAATTGCACAGGATTTTTTTTTGTTTCTTTGTATCTGTAAATGTGAAAATTCTAGAATCAGTTCAGTTTCAACCCGAATTTTGCTGGTTATCGCAGCTGAATTTAGTTAATAATTTTCCAGAAAACCATTCAGTAAAATAGTGTTGACTTAATAGCTAGTTTAATAAACCGTTGGTTTGATTAGCCTTTTAGAAACCTGGCGGAAGTTATGCTTTTACTGTCAAAGATTTGCACCTGTCACACACATTTTAACCTTAGCTGAATTGTTTAAATTGCTTTTCACAGTGTATGTTCCAATCGTGGTATCTGGCAGTTGACACGCAGCTATTCTTCGTGGCGCCCATATTTATCTACAGCCTGTGGCACTGGAGGAGATTTGGGCCCATATTTACGGCGGTGGCCACCTTCGTGTCCCTCGTCATACCCTCTGTCATCACGTTTAGAGAGCGCCTGGATCCGACTTTGCTGTTTTATGCTAAGTAAGTCAAGTGTGTTTAAGGACTTCTCTAACGTGACCTGCAATTTGTTTTTACGTTGTTTTCACTACGTGTGTAAAGAACATAACTTTTCGTAGTTTTATTGAATAGCTGTGATACATTTGTTTCTGTTTTTAAAAATTCTTATTTCATATAGATATAGTCTTTTGCCCGTGTTCACTAAACTACTAGCTAGGATAGGTGGACTCCACATACTTTTGAGGAAATTACGTAGAACTTTCAGGCATGCAGGTTTCCTCACGATGTTTTCCTTCATCGTCGAAGCAAGTGATATTTTAATTACATAAAATGTACAGAACTTAGAAAAGTTAGAGGTGCGATCGGTGCTGGGATTCGAACTCGGCCGCCTGAAAGTGAAGTCGAATTCCTACCCACTGCGCTATCACTGCATCTGTGATTGAGCTTTACTTACTTAAACATTGTTTCGTACGTCGTTAGTAAAAACGGGCATTATTCGCACTTTGAAAACTTGAAAGAAATTAAACTATGCCGACGACGATGGCAAAGTCATTAATAGTTTCCGGTAGTTTGATTTCCGGCACGCCCTTCTAGTTTTCCCAAGGTTGGCTGTTAGAAAATGCTTTAGCATTAAACCTTTTTTGGTTAAAGATTATAAACTAAGATTTTCGTGGTAATCAACACTTCTTTAATATAATTCAACGGGTAAATACCACGATAATATTTTTGGATTTGTCGATAATTCGACCCAGTTGCAAGGATCTTTTTTTTGGATGCTTTTTTTTGGTTGTGTCATGTTCTCAAAGGCGTGTGAAGGCTTCCAAACTGCAATGGCCAACATGGTGGACTACGGCCTACACTCTTCTCATTCTGTTATGAGACCCGTGCGCTGTAGTAGGCGGATAATGCGTTGGTAATAATGATAATGATTTTTTTTCCAGAGAATTCGCTGACTTCGCTAAAAACTTTTACTTTGTCGAAGCTTATATTAGAACTCATATGAAGATGACACCGTACTTTATGGGAATTTTAACTGGATACATTCTACATAGGATTCAATTGGAAAAGTTAGTTTATTTCAACATATTTTAGCTTTATAAAATATTAAAATTCTGGGACCGCGAAGGGCCCTTATCAAAAAATAATTCAATAAAGGTTCAAAGACCTTATAACGGTCTAATGGAAATCCTCGTGATAGATACACAAACGCTACATCCCTTCCTTATTATTATTTTTTATTCTATGACCCGGTTTTTGTTACATAATGCTTTTGATTCATCATTTATTCTTTCTTCGTTTAATTTTCTATTTTCATCTTCCTTTAGAACTTTGCATTCTCATTCCCACTCCCTCTTACTCTTTTAGATGAGGAAAGATGTACGCCTTAGCGTCTATATCCTTTGCAAATAGTTTTATATACCGACGCTACTATTTTATTTCAAGTACCTTGCTGCGTGTCGAATAAAAGATAATATTTAGTTTAATTGGGATGTACTAGTTTTCTTAATTAGCACATAATAATATAATAACAATAATAATATATTAATACACACATCGCCATCTAGCCCCAAGATAAGCGTAGTTGAGTTATAAATAATAATATCGTTTATTTCTTTCATCAAAATTGCACATATAATGAGTGGACGAACTGGCTATCCTGGCTATGGTTAAGATGACTGATATTTTTATGAATATACTGAAATACTTAGACACTGAAAAACATTCATGTGTCAGTGGTCTTACGCTGGTTAATAGAACTGTCAAAACATTAGCAGACCAATACGTGCGATCATTGACTTGTTGTTGTGCACGAGATAAGCAAATAACGCCAAATGTTTCAATGACGTGCCAGTGGTCCGCCATCGGAAAACCATAATGACACCATTGAGTTATTAGAATACCAAACTGGTCAAAACTGACAATTATGAAGTCACTGATCGACCATGAAGTCCAATCGACCAATCATGAAGTCACATACACAATTGTAATAGCAGACTTGGGGCCCAGGGTCGCTGCCCACTGCGCCATTCGGCCGTCAAACACTTATTCAATTATACGAAGCTGATAATTATAATAGAGAATAGTTTCTAAAATTTGGCAAAAAACCTATCAGTATATAGATAGACTAATTTAAATTACTACTTTATAATTGCAGTTACGAATTCTCAAAAATGCTGAAGGCGTTTGGCTGGACAACGAGCATAGTGCTCGGCTCAGTGACCACCTTCTCCGTCAGCCTGTTCTATCAGGAATGGTACCACTATAGCGCCATTGAAGCGGCCGCGTACATCTCTCTGCACAAGTTTGCATGGAGTATAGCCAACGGCTGGCTTATTATTGCGTGCGCTACTGGAAATGGAGGTAAAAAAACTTACGTATTTTCCTAAGTACAGAAACACCTTCGAACACTTTTCTATAGATTTTATTTTACTTAATTATATAAAATAATGCCGTTTTCGATGTAATAGATCCTGGTCCTGCAAATAAGACTGGGTGGGTTAATGCCTGTGTAGATCAGAGAGCTAGTGGCTTATGGAGTGAAGATGAACGTAAACGACATATTAATTATTTGGAATTTTTTTACACTAAATCTACCCACAAATTAACCAGCGCCATCTTTTACAATGCTCATGAACTATTACGTACCTCGTACGTTGTCACTAAGAAAATACGATATTAACTTTTTAGAACGGTTATACGGAATTGCGATCTATAAAATGGGTCCGAGAGGGTCATTGAGAGATAAATTTAAAGATGTTAAGATAATGACAATACATATTTGAAAATTTATGTATGTTCACAAAAATATAAGCAAAAATAAACTTGCAGTGCAATATACTAGACTAGATAAAATAAGTAATTTATTTAAAGGAAATTGTATACAATTTTACAATAAATTACCAGTTGATATATTGGAGATGTCTCTGAAAAAGTTCAAAGTTTTTATTAAACGTAAGCTTATAGAAAAGTCCTATTATAGTATTAAGGACTACGTCAACGATAAAAATGCTTGGGTGTATATTATTGCTCTAACCAGGTTGCTTCTTTAATAGTTTTTAAAGGACAATGTGAGATGGGGATAACAAAAAAAAAAACGGTTAAGTTTGTTGTGGGCTTCTTCTTAGACCAGGGCGGCTTTTAGTTGACGAATTTATTTATCGCCATCAACACACTCCTATGTCATATTTGACATGTAATGTACGCATCAAAAGTGCCCTCTGTGTGCCTATTTGAATAAAGAAATATTTGACTTTGACTTTGACTTTGGAAATATCTGCTGACAGGCTCACTATTGCTTGACGCTTGTATAATATATCAGACTATAACATATAGTAGAATTGAATCGTACTGTTTTCCTTAACCCCTTCTCACTGTGGGAGGAGACCCGTGACCTTTAGTGGGCCGGTAATGGGTTGGTATGATGAATCGTACTGTTACGTTGGCAATAAGATCATCTCCCGCGGTCGCCTGGTGCTCTTTTTACATTTTAATACCAATACATCGGTGCTATTTTATTTTTTGAACCCTTTCTATGCGTAGTAAGGTAACATGTCTATGATTGCCGTGCGTGTGTCTCGCAAAAACTTGAAAAAGGCTGAACCAATTTGAATTATTTTATGTTTTATAGGGTGGATAAAATTTAAAATTAAATTATTAAAACCTAGTCCGCAAAAACGATGAAACCTTTCGTTTGGGAATTATAATTTCGGATTATTATTGGTTTATGACTTTCTTAACTGTATCAGGTCACCCAGTAATTATTGAAAGCCTTTAACTTCGAAATATCACGCAGGATAAATTTAACCGATTGTGATGTTATCTGAGTGTGTATTTATTTTTTATGGAAATGATACTTCTTAAGCGGCGATTCGATAATTTTTTACCAGAATTCGGAGTGAATTTTTCAAGACGTCTAACTTACATATATTTACATTATTTTTTTTTAATAATAAATATACTACGACAATACACACATCGCCATCTAGCCCCAAAGTAAGCATAGCTTGTGTTACTAAGTTGACAGATAAATAGTTTTTTTATGAATAATTAACATAAATACCCTGCATAAATACTTATAATATACATATAAACACCCAGACACTTAAAAACAATCAACCATTACAAACATTATCTAGTTGTCGGAATCAAACCCACGGCCTTGAACTCAGAAAGCAGGGTGGAAGCCCACTGCGCCAATCGGCCGTCTAACTTATTTTGTAAAATAACATGAAATGTACAACGAAAAATACTGAGAAATTAACTATATCTTTGTCTGGTGCTATATTATATTTTGACCAACTGAGTTGCCACTTGGGGTATAATTTACTTCCATAGCGATGTTACTAAAGACACATTACTATTACGTAACTTTTGAGAAGAATGTAGTTTTATATCGCATAATCTGATAATTACCGATAGCTAAGTGTGAAGTGCAATGTGAAAATGATTTAGTTTATTTAGGTTCACTTCGTATTATTTTTTTGTTTTATCGGCAATAGAAATATACATTACGTAAAAGTATTTTAATTGTCTAGTTTTTATGGTTCATAACAGCCCGCTCACAGACAGACAGACGGACGGACCTACGGCCGGACAGACGACAGCGAGAGCTTTGTTACGTTCTGAGAAGTAATATGAAGTATACATATTTATATAAATTTTTAAATATACGTAAAATATTTATAAATACATATTCTTGACCCAGGGTAAACCAGGCTTTTGAGGAGTAACGTCCATTTGGGGTACATAACCCTACAAAGGTAATTTGATTTTACTTGAATGGTGAAGAACGTTTTTAATACTTAAACATTGAAGCCAATTTTTCTGGCATAATTATTTCTTTATTTTGCATAATTAATAATTATGCAAGTAAAATGACTCCGAGCCAAAGGGACGCAAATGTTATAATGAAGCACGAAAAAAAAAATTTACATGCCTAGGCGTGGAATATCGGAAAATATTACTTTGTTCATCGGGATCATTCAGATGTTAATACATCTAGACTGCACAATACAGCATAAGCAACATTTTAATAACCCGTCGTTATTATATGTACAGATTTATTATAGCTCTTCTCCGCGGTTACTATCGCTTTAGGGTCGAAACAAAATATGTTATTATCGCGAAATAAACTGGCCACGTGGATACATTCGAGTACTAACAAAAGAAGCAAAAGATCTCTTAAACCATGCGACCAAATAGCATGCTTTATAGCATGTGCAAGTTATGACAGCAAGGTTTACAATATTCCAACTTAAAACTACTAGGAGAGCACGTTCGGCGAATTACTACCGCTATGCTTATTTGTGCAAAGCAAGACTGTTGTGTTCCGGTCTTAAGGGCGTGGTTGCCGGTATAATTAAGAGTACAAGAGGCGTAACACCTTATATGCCTTAGGTCTATATACACAAGGCGGTATTCTCTACGAAGTTTTGCTCTGTTAACAAGCGATGGTTATAAACTTACCATCAGGTAGATCTGCACAGTCTGTTATTATTACTTATAAAAAAACTTCTTATGAACAAGTTCATCTTATCTAGCAGCAGTCTTATCTATAGCGTGTCTATAACCTGTGAGACATTAATATTAACTATAGAGCCTGCAATGTCCCGCATGAGTGCTTCAGCCTGTCCGGCGGCCATGGACATCAGTCAACTTAAAAAGCTGCTATGCAGGCTTGCATCTTCTGATGTAATTTCTGGATACTATTTGTGGAGTGACGGAAAGCGGTGCGGGATAATAGACTTGTAAATTTCGGAGTAATGCGCGTTTTTAATTTGAGTAAATAAAATATCACTTGTTTTAACGGTGAAGGAAACATAATGTTTTCCTTCACCATTAAAACCTGTAAGCCTTTGAGTGATGGAATTTGAAGTAGATTCTTTATATTCTTTTTTTTTTGAACTGTGTTAAAATCTACTTATATATATTACGTATATTTTATATATTACGTATATTTATTTAGATTATATATGTATTTGTATCTTTACATTTTGGTATTTATGTATATCTATCAACACTCTTGCCACTATCCCGTTCTCTTGCTGTAAGTCCTATCTACAAAGGTTGCCTTACATCCGTAAGAGATTGCTTGCAGCAATAAGGCCGCATTTGCATGTCTACATTGTGTACTGTATACTCCTTACTGTTTCTTTTCCTGTATGTTATACGTGCAATAAAGTGTTTCTTCTTCTTCTTCTAAGTTCTTCATAATTTTTTCAAGGGCGTGTGAAGTCCACCAATCTGCTCTTGACCAGCGTGGTGCATTACGGTCAAAGCCCTGCTCTTTTTGACACGGAGACCCGTAGACGACGACTCCGACTCCGACGTAGACTCTGTAGTTAGCAGGAGATAGGTTGACAATAATGATGAAACAAATGGTCACAGTGAATTTCTAATTTCTGAAACATTAAATACTAAGTAGAATATTATGTGCATAAGATAATAAGAACGTTTTGTACAAATGGATTAAAGCCAATAATCCAAAGAATCATCATGTTTTCACACGCTTTTTATTAGCTTCACCTGTTTGTTTGTTTGTAACTGACTCCTTTGGACACTCTTCAAACTGTCAGAACGGTCTGATTTCGTTCAAACTTTGTATATGTGTCGAAGACCGATGACACTACTAATTTGATAAGATTATTCCATAAGATCAAAATAAGATTTTTGTTAATTTATATAATGTTTCATCTATACTTGATAAGGCAGCAATGATGTTAATTTTAATTTCCAACCATATCTTTGGCTGATTTCTCTAATATTAACAAATTTGATGGTGAATTGGCTACCGATTAGTTTTGCTCTAATAACAACATAGTTTAAGAAAAACTGAACATCACGCTTTTATAAATAAACTAAACTAGTTTGGTTAGCTAGGAATTAATTTAATACCAATCGTGTTTTGTTTGTGTTAGCAACTATTTTTTTTTTTAACTCTAACTGCATGAAACTACATAAAATGCAAGAGTAATAAATAAAGCGTGCTTTGCTGTTTATATACTCCCTGTGGACTACAAGTTAATGAAAAATGTTGTTAATGAAATTCCTGATCTCTTACGTAAATTTAAAAATAGAGAACAAAATATATTTCAAAGGGTCTACTTTTGCTATGCGTTTCCGCATTATTGAATAGGGTCTCGTGTGTACAGCCTAGATGTAATAGCGCGTAAATTTTCACATGTAGAGGTTATTGCATCTCACTGGTCAGAGCAGAACGGTCTATATTAAAATGAATGGATCCCATAAATAATTTTAAAATGAAATAGCCGGCGGGAGTATCACGTGCAGTTCAAAATTGCTCGGTTTTTTATTTAAGCACGTAAATTGTTAGTTTTATTAAAATATGTTACTTGTTCAACAATTTCGGCTGGTAAATACGTTTCGTTTCGAGAGTTCTTTGGAAGCCAAATTTAATAAAAATACTGTATAAAACTAGGAATCGGTTCCAACGATTTTCATGAAATTTAGCATACAGGGGGTTTCGGAGGCGATAAATCGTGTTTTCCGGTAGTAACCGATTTGGTGCAACGAATTTGCACGGGTCAGCTAGTTGTAATAACATGTTATTGCAATTTTGAAGAAGAAGAAGAAATATTTTATTGCACGTATAACAAGCAGGAAAAGAAACAGTAAACAGTAAACAATGTAGATATGCAAAGGCGGCCTTAACTAGTTGTACTAGTTGTTGTAGTAGTCTTTAGTTTAACTAGTCGGGTATCATTGAATGTGTTCTCATCCATGTGTCATCATCATAAGTTTAGTGGGTTGTTTAATCTTCTTTTGCAAAAGGTGTAATATCCTATCAACACATTTTAATCAATGCCTTTGGCAATATTAAAGATACAAGGAGTAGTGACATAGATGACAAACTTCTTTTTTTATGGATTCATATATTTATAAATGGCTCCATGGCTCCGAAACATGGTCGCTAACTATGGGCCTCATAAGAAGGCTCAGAGTCACTCAGCGGGCGATGGAGAGAGCTATGCTCGGAGTATCTCTACGTGATAAAATCAGAAATATGGACATCGGTAGAAGAACCAGAGTTACCGAAATAGCTCAACGAGTCGCGAAGCTGAAGTGGCAATGGGTGGGGCACATAGTTCGAGGAGGGATGGACGTTGGGGTCCCAAGGTGCTGGAATGGCAGCCCCGGACTGGTAAACGCAGCGTTGGTCGACCCCCGTCCGTCCACGGACGACATTAGGCGCGTCGCAGGTAGCCGCTTGATTCAAGCGGCACAAAACCTTGGAATTTGGAACTCCCTACAAAAGACCTATGTCCAGCAGTGGACGTCTATCGGTTGATATGATGATGATGATATTTATATTTATAAATAAAAGTATACTTATAATAATAACTAGGGACCTAACCAATTTTTTTTTTCATTACGTGCTTCTAAGGGCCACATTTGACCACAATGTATTGAAGGTACTTAATTGGATAAGAATAAATGCTGTATTAATTAAAATCGCTTATAAAATGATTAGTTATTGTGGGTTATCCCTAAGAGATAGATATACACAACTGCGGACTTTCTTGTAGCCTTTTTAAGTCTATTATACTGAAATACATTATTTTGATCTATCTCGTAGAGTGAAACCAACGTTTGCAATGTATGCGTAAAAAAAAATGTGTTTATTTACGTCATCACATGAGAAACCTCTAATGTATCATACATATAAATTTTCCTATGGAATCACTCTATCTATTTAAAAAAACCACATCAAAAAGATCTAAGCAAATACAGGGTCAGACAGACGGCGGAAAGCGACATTGTTGTATAACATTTAGTGATAAAGTGTCAGAATAATTTGCCCTTTTTAAATTTTCTTATCTTTTTCAGGAATCCTTGGGAAACTACTGAATTGGAAGTTTCTCGTGCCGATCGCAAGACTGACCTTCTGTGCCTATTTAGTAAACGGCATTGTAGAGTTGTATTACGTGGGACAGTTGAGGCATCCTCTGCACATAACTTTCTTTACCATTGTAAGTAATATCCACATAGCCAATACCGTATACTGTATACCTATACTATATACATAATCATTATTTTTTAAAATTAATTATGACTGGTTATACTTTTTAACAGTAATATTATGTTTAATTCAATGTAAAAGTAAAATACAATCTCCTTTAATCTAAGAAATATGAATAATTCCTTAATAAGATAATTCAAAAGCGGTTACGCAATTTGAATTTCGAATACTTATCTCCATTCTCTCTACAGTTATTGTCATTAAAATAGAGTAAACACTCATTTTTTTATATTTCAATCTTATACTTCTTCAGCAAGCAATCTTAATGGAACCATTTTAATCATATATTTAAAATATTAGGCGTTAAAACGAGTGAGGGAGTTATAGTGTTCGTTTTCTATAGCTCGATAACAAAGAGCGAGAGCTAAATGTATGCAAATTTCACATTAAAAAATAACCCTCCTCTAACCGGTGCAGAAACAGCTACCTTTTAAAGTTCAAACCAGTGCAAGAATTGCCATTTTGTAATGTTCAAACCGGTGTAAAAATGCCCACTTTTTAAATTCCGTGTCGCGAATATATTTTTAATTACAAAGCCTAGCATTAAAACTGAACGATTATAATTTATTTGCTTTCAGGCAGCGAATGCTATATCCCACATAGTCCTAACATTCTTACTTGCCTTAATACTGTGTATTATATTTGAGGCTCCTCTACATGGGATAGAGAAGATTTTACTACGAATGTTTGGTGAGTTGGTGCTTTTTTATTATTTGAAAAGCCAACGTGGAGGTAGGTTTAACAAAAATATGGGTATGCAAAAGCCTTAAAGTAATAAACGACACAGCATTAACATCAAAAAGTGGTATTGGATAGAAGCAGGCGTTACTTTGATATATTATGAAAATTAAGCTTAATTTGGTATTGTCCACGAAAAGTAGGAGACTCTGTATGTAGTAATTTATAATTTCTTGTTGACTTAACTTAACAATTATTCATTGTAAAGTCAACATCTCCAGATGATGCTCCGGTTTTAGAGCGAAACGTGCGTAGAGGGTAGATTGCTGAAGAACTGTTTAGTGTGGAGTATAAAGATTGAAGAAATTATAAATCACACCATACAGATTCTCCTGCTTTGCGCGGACTATAGCAAATTAAATTAAATTTCATAATATACAAAAAACTGATTACCATTGCTATAAGCACTATTTTTAATATTATCGTATAAAACTGCAATACAAAAGTCAGTCAGGTTAGGTCAGTTGTTTGCTTAAATTCGATCAAATTTATTTTTTTGCTTGCGTTAAACTTGGCAACATTCAAACTTTGAAAAATATATAAATGTCTAGCTCAGCGGTATTATTTATACCTATATGATAGTCTTTACATTTATTCCTTTACTGTAATTACATTTATGGACTTTATCGCGGCGAAAACCACGGTATTTTCGAGTAAGCTAGCTATGTCCAACTTAGATATAGTTATAGCTCATCGACATGAAATTTAAGGTGAAAACCTTTGCCTTAGCCTTTGTGGTAATCCAGGGAATAAATTCAGTAGCTTTTGCGTAAAAGAACATCTAACTTCTATTATTTAAATCGGTTTTCTGAAACACAGCTTGAGGTTAAATATCCGGTAGCGACGCCGAAGGCAATAGTGGTAGGTACTAAAAATTCCCAGAGGTATTGAAATATCTCTCTCCACATGAACAACAAATATATAATAAATAGTACCTATTGGCTTTGGATGTAATTCAATCAATCGAGTCTGCTAGACGTATACAATCAGTATACGTTACCACTACCATACAAGCCGAAAAGCCCGGCTTGCGTTACAATAAATCTCCTATAATAATTCATACTTGATAGTAATGAGGAAATAAAAAAGTATGAACTTTGACTCAATAGTGTATTACAATGCGCGATTTCCGAACGCAGCGGTACAGAAATTCCCGAACGCAGCAAACTTCCGAGTGGCGGCAATGGAATGACAAAATATCAAGGTCGCGCACGAAGACCTCTCGCTTTGTCTCACTCACTCTCGTTGGCTTGCATAGGGCTTATGTTTTACTGCTTTCACCTATAGAAATGTTAGTGTTTTTAGCAGAGACAATCTAAATTATTTAATAATTGGTATGGACATAAAAAGCAACATTACGGGTTGAAGTTCGTCAGGATGTCAAATTTGAACAACTTCACACTTCTCCGATAGAGTGTTGTGTTTCATAGTTTGAAGTTTATTAGTGTTTGCTTGAGTTCGAAGTGCATTTCATTGTTTTTTTTCCATTATTAATTAAAGTAAATTTTATTAACATTGAGTTCAAATTGTGTGGAAATTGTTTCTTGTGGCGGGCTCGGGTGTGTGCAAACGTTAATTGGTGAACAAAAGGTAAATTATTTAACTTTTTTGGAAAAAAACAGCTTATATCATCACCGAAACTTTTTAAAACTAGTAAAAATCGTTAGAGGCAATTTAGTAGATCGTTAAACAATACTCGTTGGGTTGTACATTATATTGTCGGTATTGCATATTTTTTCTAATGAAAAGAACGTTTGGAACGCGGCTGGTTACAAAGATTTAAATAACTTTACAGGTGCTATAAAAAGACACCAGATTTACACATAAACATTTGAGTGCTGTTATTTATTTTTTTATTTTCGGCAAACAGCGCATATATACTTCTTTATCCCACCAATTATCAATTGAAATTTCCAATCATAATTCGCGTGTTGACCATAATCGTAGTGATTTTCAAAGATTATTTGATATTGTTTGTCATTTGGCATAGCAAGAACTACCTTTTAGAGGTCATGACGAGTTCAATAGTTCATTAAATAAAGGAAATTTTTTGAACTTGTATTGTTACTTTCAAAATAGGATCTTATTTTAGAAAAACATATGCAAAATCAACTAAGCGGCAAATCCGAGCCGAGTTATTTATCTAATAAAATTCAAAATGATATTATTCATTCCGTAGCTGATGTAATTAAATCTCGCGTCGATTTTAAATTAATTTGACATCATTTGTTTTGGTTATTATCGATGTAACTCCCGATGTTAGCAACAGAGTACTCCGTTAATGTGTCTGAAAGTCGTACGTCGGACACACTTTAATATATTTTTTTTAGGGCTTGCCCATCTTCAAAACCCTAGGAACGCCACTGTATACAATCTCCTGTAGGCAATAAGAATATTTCTAGATTTATTTACTCATTCGAATAAAGAACTGTGTGAAATAAATAATATATGTCATCAATTACTGCGCATACAAATTTAAAATAACTTACTTCAAAAAGAATATTACATCTATACAACGAATATCATCTAGTATCAGTTGGAAAGTCTCTTTTAAAACAAAACCCCAGTTGTTTTTGGCAAAACCCCCGTTGGTTTTGCCTCACGTGGTCCGAATTGGTTAAAATGTTACGCAGAGGCTTGTATCTCACATAAGTAGAATTAAATAGTATCATGATATTTTAACTACTAGACACGACTACTTCCCCCCGACTTCAAATAAAAAAACTTCTCAGAAGCGGACCACCACTTTTTTATAAGTAATTTTTTTCCATGCACCACTCCCGCATGACCCAGCAACTCGCATCGCACACCCTTGCAATATTACGTCGTTTATACTGTTATGTTATAACCTAAAACCTTCCTTGAGAATCAAATGATCAAAAGAATTTACCAAAACTGACTTGTCTTAGAGATTAGCGCGTTCGAACAAACACAACTCCTTAGTTTCATTATTAATATTTAAATATTTATTTTCAGCTCGGCCAGTATTGAGTGACAACGCAAAACGCGAAGAGTCCTGCGAGGTGTCCCGCCACACTAGTCAAAGTAAATTAGAAACGTAGTTACTGTTAAGTTAATTTAGGGACTAGATCAATTGTTTTAATTTCACTTCCGAAATTAATAACGTATCTATAATTCAAGATCTTAATTATTGGAAGTAAATATAACTTGCTTTAACGGCGAAGGAAACTTCGTGAGGTAACCTGCACACCTGGGAGTTCTCCATAATGTTCTTAAAGACATGTGAAGTCATTCTGAGAGGAGACTCGTACCACTCTTAGAGGTTGAGGTGTTGATCATTACGATAATGATGAAACGGACATTTAAATGATAATAATATATTTATATATAGCCCGAAATTTTTGAAGTATTTTACTTAATAAGGATATATTGATTGATTTAATACTTGGAAATTTTTATTAATATATTTTGATTTGTTGTGTTGTTGTCAAGATTTGTTGTTCTTTATTATATTATATGATAACTATTTCATTGATTCTGCAAATTATAAATATTTATTTCTATTTTTCTGTTCTGGATCTTGTGGTTACCATGTTCATATACAGATTACGAGGTCCTACATTCGAGCCCCGAGCTGGGCTAAAATTGTTAGGTATTGATATTTTTATTTGAAAGCGGGCAGTTGGCGGACTAGTCTGTCGCATCGGTCCCGGTTTTTATGACTAAGATATGATAATAATCATTAAATTCAATCATTAAAATCAACCTGCACTGGAACAGGGTCTATGCTCTAAACTCCAGTCTTGAATAAGAGAGCTGGCCCCTGTGGTGATGCTGGCATCGGCAGCGGAATTTTCATAGGAAGATGGATAAGATGCGATTATTAATTTCGGACTTGAATAGCTTTGTTACGCTGATAATAATCTACTTTCAGTGAATCACGAAGTATTGTATTGTCAAACTTTCTGTGTTTAATTTAGTTTGATAGTCAAAGAGAGGTCACCATAACTGGTAAACAATACGTTTAGGTATAAGTTTATGAATACATGGGGTTGATGTTTATAATGCAAATTTATGAGCGGAATTTTACTTCAATAATTTCAGCGAACATTTTGCCACTTACGAGTATAAAAAACATTTATCTGCAAGTAAATCCCGGAGCACGCTATATGAAAAGGAAATTTAGGGTTCATGTTTCAGATACAAAAATTAATGTATCTTATATAAGTACATTTTTTATATGAATCCTCGTTTATATAAAAATTATGTTGAAAGAGTCCGATCTAAGTGTCCAAGACAATAGCCCCTTTTAAAGAAAAGTCATTATACATTTATGTTTAAAAATAGACAGAAAGCCAGAATAGTAATATTATATCTAATTTCTGGTCTGCATTTTTTTTTAATTAGCGTAACATATTTTTTGTTTAAAAAATGTTGTAATCCCCCATCCTGTGTAAGACTGACTTCGACGTCGGACAAAATATTATTACCACGCCTTTATTAATATGGTTAACTTTTAGCCGGTGTACATAATATTGTAGTTTTCTTTTATTGTTACGTGCTGTTATGGTGCTGAACTATGATTTTCATTGTATTTTTTAAGACTTTAGGTGTTTAATTGAAATGTTTGTCTACCGAAGAAATCGTGTAAATATTATTTAAGATTTTTGACCATTTATAGTGTTAGGGTTGTAAAAGATATAGGTTGCAATAACTTACCATACGAGAATTGTGTATTTTATTTCTATATATTAAATACCATCCGTTCCGATAGTACCTAATTATATTTACTAGGGTAAGGAATTATTCCTTAGTATAAAAGAGATACCTACTCACAGACTATTTAGTACAGTTGAAAACGTGGGAATGGAGGAACAGAGTGTAGGTGGGAGGACTTCTCAGGATTTGAAATTTCAAATTTGATACTTAATTTTAGTCCTGGGTACTATCCAGAGTTGAAAATGAAGCTCACAATCTTTTCTGTACCATTAAAAGACGTACTGAACACACCACATTAGCTTTTCCAAAAAATCGGATGATAGCAGCATCGTTTCTGCAACAGAAAAAGTACAGTTGGCAAATTTATAGAGATAATAAAAAGTATTCCTTAATACATAGTAGGTAAACCCGTACACTTTTAAACTGGATGCATTATGAAGGTATTTGTTAAAAATCTTTTCGTATTAAAGTGTGTATGGGCGATCTAATATTCGTGGAGGGTCCAGGCTTTAAATCTCTTTTCTTATTTAAGAGAAGGCATTTTATCTTCAGCAGGGCTAGCACAGACAGGAGACAAAAATGATATCCCCTGATTATATCCCCTGGCATGGAATATAATTAACGTGACCACCTAAAGCACGGAAACATGGAATAGGAGAAGTTTAACCCCGTTTATTATTTACACATATATTATATGGATATTATTTCCATTTGTTCAAAACTACTCATAATTTACAATTTATTTATTGTACGCTCGAAGATGCAATTTTATATAATTACCCTCTTTTTGTAAATTAGCATGTAAGTTCCATTTAAGTGGAAATTCCTTTATGGAACAATAAATATCTTAAACGGATTTGTGCGCCAGTGCTCTGAGAGTTGATGAACCAGTGGGAGATAAGAAATTTATATCCATTCCTCGGGTGGTCTCCTGCCCATGCCAGCCGTGCAGCAATGAGATTTGAATAAGGTTGGAATGAAGATTACTTTTATCATAATTTGACGTTCTTGAGCTGAAAGGTCAACTCGCAAAATTAATAAAAAATTGATATGTTATTGATACTTAAATAGTCTAACAAACAAGGAATGTACTATTTGTGCCTGGTAATCAAAACCACATATTAGGAGCTATAAATGACCCGAAAAATTATTTGAGTGGGTTGCGTCCTTTTTGCTAAACATCGTCTAATTTAGATACACAAAAGGAATTTGCTCGTCTAGTTTTTTTGCCATCAGCGGTTAAATTGCCTGGTAAAAAGCTACGTTTGTTGAAATAAATGCTATTTTGTGAAATGTACTTATTTTATTTTTTATATCAAAGAATTAGGACGTATATTATATATAACATAGTTTAATTATACCTGTTTGTACCTATTTTTATTTTTAAAACTGTATTGCTCAATACATAGGTATATAGAAATGTAAAAATGAGATTTTTAAACTTTTGATATTAAATTGGTAAAAGTAATTTCTGTGACTCTTATTTCTTAACAGCGTAATACTATTTTATATTAATTTTGGTCGATTTATTTTACATAACAGGATGTGATTCAAATGGCAAATGGCCTATGCCATTTGAATTAAATTTTAACCTGAAAGACTGTGCGTGAAAATCTTAAAATGTTGTGTTATAATCAATGCTCTAGAAGTCCTGGTATCAATGAATTAATCGATATCGATTTAATAGTCCACCAATCCACATTGTAGCAGCGTGGTGGGTTTATGCTCTAAAAACAGATCGAATTCTGTACATTGAAAAGATTTCTATAAACTTCGATTGCAACTGTAACAAGTCCTATTCTATAGATTTTTAAGAGGGAACCATTTAGTAGATTCTGAAGCCAATACTGTTATGTCATAACAATTTGGGAAAGCAAACCCAGTCTTAAATTTTGATCCTTTACATAACCCAAAAGACTAATGTACCTTTATGTCAAATTATAACATGTGATAAATGACTAAGACACCGGGAGGTATCTTTGCATCGTTCGAGTCCATGTAGGACTGAATTGTATAGAAAATGCACCCGTATTTATATCAAAATACTTGGTGGGTATTTTAATGGCATGAACATTGGTTTTTAACCAAATATAATTGATTTTAATGGTTGATTGTAATAATTGTAAGCGTTTTATAGCTATAAAAAGTTTAATTATTTAACCACTTTATAAAATTACCGTAACATTTGCTTAATACAATTTGCTTAATAAATTTTAATTTTTAATTGCTTAGGTTTAAAGACATTTATTCCTAAAAGAAACAGTTTCACTTAATGAGAAATTAAAAATTAACATAAAGAAGTGGTAATATATTATCTAGTTTAGTGTGATAAAAAGGTGGCGCTTTTATAAAAAATTTAAACAATGCTTTTTTAACTTGTTTTTATATGATTTAAAAGACTTCTCGCAAAAAATCTCTTTGGGTAGACTATATTTCTTACATTAATGAACGTAATATTTATTGAGTATTACTAGGCGGTGTGGTGACGGCAGATGTGTACAGCACCCCTTTTCTTTCCGCGGGTGTCGTACGAGGCGACTAAGCGAATATATCGGAGAACGGGCTGCAGCGTCCTCTGTGCAACTACTACCATCTACTAAAATCACCAATCCGTCTGCCCAGCATGGTGATAATGGGACATCCTCCCGTCGGGAGAGGCCTTTTGTCCACCAGTGAACTGTAATAGGCTGCTGATGATTGATAACAAATCTTTTGTACAAAAGTCCTGAACATATAGGCAGGTCCCAAATTAATTATCCTTTCCACAATGTTCTGTGCAAAAGCGTGATTTTACCTATTTTTCAACAAACTTCAATTTTTTGTTTTAGGTGACGTCAAAACGGCTTTCCGTTAGTATTCCTTTAAATATTAGAATGTTCTTTATAAATGCAGTGAATAATATCACAGCAGCCATGAAACTTTATTCAAAAGCTATAATTTGCCTTAAACAGCCGCCTGCAAGCGTTGCGCGTTGCCCAGCGTTGAGCAAAAGTTAGTCAGTTTTCAATTACTAGCGGCTAAATTAAGCTTTAGTTTTCGGCATTGATATTATTAATCATAGATATAAAAATTTAACTATTTTTAACAGTGGAAGTGAGTGAAGTGGCGTCTACTGGTGTGAAATCCGACTTAAATTAACATTCACTCCTCCAATCTAATATGATCCACGCCCAACGCCACTTTAGCTCTGGATTATTAAGCTTTGCAATGAAGGTTTTGATCACGTAGATCACGTAGTGGTACACATTTATGGTGTATGGTTGTCTTCAACACCTGAATTTTGCTGAGTGGCTCTGAGCCTTCTTACCAACCATGTTTTCATTTCATATCGTCACGGGAAACACATTGTTTGAAGATTAATGGAGTGGTATGGTAGCGGTATGGTAATAGGAAAAAAATATTCGACTAAGTATTCCGTGGGCTCCTAATTAAAGCTATTCTTGGATCTATTTTTTATATATCAATGGTCGTAGGCAACAATTCGCGTAACTTGCATAATCTCTATGTTGGCTCGTATTTAAGCAAATGCAGGACGGACGGAAATTTTCGTGACGTAATCCGGATTACGCTACGCTTTCTCTTTATTACACTCCATAGTCAGAGGAAAGCTCGCGGGAAAAGCGTGACAGCTGCTTGATAATAAAAGGAAAAGAAAAAAAGGTGGAAGAAGATTATCTTTAAACTAAACATGATCTAATTATTCCATAAAATTCAAGAACCCCCGATTAGACATAATGACTTTAAAGGAGTTACAAGTTGCGGCTAGACAAATGGGGCATAAAACTGAGAAATACTTATACATTTTCTAACGTAAGTCCTTTGTATATCAAGCAACGGAGGTTAAGAAACCATCCACCATTGACGTTTCTTGTATCAAAACTGAAACATGCCAACATGTCCGACACCAGTCTAGGGTTTCTTGATATAACATTATGTATTGAAACGCTTTAATATTAACATGCTGTAGTGTCTTTTGATAATTTGACTAAGTTGTAACAACATAAAATATTTCAAGTACGCTGGCTCAGTCTTACTCCTGGCAAATAATAGTTTTATATTCAGTCCTGTAATAAATAAAAAAGCTTATATGTTTTATCATTCTTAAGAAACAACAACAAAAACCATATAACACTATTATATTCAGTAAAATGATCGATTGGTGGGTAGTTTGCTATATTTAGGTATAAAATAAAAATAATCATCTATAACTTTAAAAGACTATCAAGCATCTTCCACTCATTTCCTACTACCTCTTGGGCTATGAGTGTACATCCCGGGTAATACATCTAGGCTTTGGGATGGACAAATTTGCTTAGTAAATATACTTGTTTGCTTTAATAGCTTAACGCTGGACGGGGTAGTTTAACTGGGAACGTTTTTGAATTTTAACACTCTTGTTGTTGAGTACTTTTATATTAAATCCAGCGTAATGCTCGCAACTGTAAACTCTTCATATAAAGGAAATAACCAATGTAATTATCGCAGAAAAGCTGGCTCATTTTTAAGCACATTCCACAAAATAACCAATAGAAGCTTATTATCCCGGTATTAAGTTAATCTATTAATAATATATTTATTGGTGCCCTTTCCCTATGGCACAAATCTCTAAACTAAACTGTCAAGTAAAAAAAATAGTGCTATCCCTTTTCACCGAAAACAATTTCAAAAGGATCATACTACTTCTAGACCTATCAATTTAGTTTAGAGATTGGTATAAACAACACAATTATAATTTGTCTATTTTTAGTGTAGTAGTTGAAGTAAGTATATTTTAAAATATTTTAAATTTTGTTGCCTGTCTGCATACTTCGAAAGGCACGACGGCCAATAGGCTAGCAACGACCAATGCATCGTTCAATGGTGACGGGGCGCCTCAGCGGAGCAAAGCTAAACGTTCTTCCAAAACGCTTTCACGCTTTGGCCTATTTCGTTTAAATACAAGCAGCCTAATGAAGCCTAGTCAAAACTAATTATTTCTAAAACGTGCACTAACTTTGCGATAGGCTCATATTAACGCTCAAATAAACCGTGCGCCAAAATCTACAGGAGTTTTCGTTACATAAACAAGTTTAAAATTTGGTTCCTTTTTATTTTAGTGATGGATAGTAGTTTGTTGTGAAGTAAACAACTCCTGAATATGCTTCGGTATCGACGCGAAACGTGGATAGTGTTCGTCGACATAGCGGAAGTGTTGTGAGTGTTGCGATCGAAGAATAAAGAAATTATTTAAATATAATCGTAAATACACATTCCGTATGTTTATAGACTTCAGGCTATAAGAGCAACAAATAATATACATACATTTTACATTATGTACTGTCTCTGAGACTTATCTGGGAAGCCGAAAGCCTAATAGCTTTTGATTCCATGGTCGTGGGTTCGATTCCTACAACTGTAAAATGTTTGTGTGATTAAAATGAATGTTTTTCGGTGTTTGGGTATAAAATAAGTATTAATAAGTATTTATGTGTATTATATTCATAAAAAAAATCATCAGCTATCTTAGTACCCATAACACAATCTACGCTTACTTTGGGGCTAGATTGCGGTGTGTGTATTGTCGTAGTATAATTTTTATTTTATTCAATGACAGAATTAATCATACCATATTAAGTGTTACATGATACACCGATGTCGTGAACACAAAGTACACAGAAAAGTTCCAAACTGTCAAAACAACGGACTTTTGTAACCTCCTTGTAACCTTAACACGTGCTTGTTTGACAGTGTTTTGTGTAAAACCCCACAAGGTTTATCTTGTGTGAAGTTAAACCAAATACGCCTATAGCCTATACAAACATGTATTAGTTTACAAACGTTTGTCCTTGTCACGGGCGCCGCATTGGGGGGATGTCTTTGGAACAAAGGGGTCATGTTTATGTATAGTTATACTAGAGCATGAGCAAATAACTACATGCATGGAGTGATTTGGATGATAAATCTTTATTCTAGTAGTTTTGCGTACAGTGGATCTCCCGAGCGCAAAGTTTATTGCAACAATTTATTTTTGACGACCGCCTTGACGCAGCGGTGAGTGCTGTGCTCGGATTTGATACCCGGCTGAAGCAATTTAGAAGTTATTCATTTTTGAATATTCTCTGGTCAGCTCTGGTTGGAGGCTATATACGTGGCTAGTTACGTTACCAACAAAAACTTACGCTAGGCGATTTAGCGTTCCAGTACAATTCCGCGTTTAATATAACTTCCATACCCCTTACAGGTTAGCCCGTTAACATTTAAGACTACATCATCACTTGCCAGGAGAGATTGCAGTCAAGGCATGTCTTGTATTAGAAAATAAAATTATGATATTATCACTGACCTGTTTGCCTCATTACTGGCCGCATTGAAGCAGCGTGGTGGGTATATGCTCTAAAATCATCTAAGTTACCATACAGAAGGCCTGTTCAAAGCCGTAGGATGCTAATAAGCTGATGAAGATGATGATAAGTACAGTAAAATTATATCAAACTAAAGTTCGTTTGGTATTATTCGTATTTGTATCCTTTTATCCTATACTAGCGGTCCCTCGCGACTTCGTCCGCGTATAAGTCAACCTTAAAAGATGGATAATGCTGTCACGGACTTTTTTCGGGAACTTTTAAAAGGGCAACAACTTTGTAATACATGATTTTATGGAAACTTTAAACTTAAACGCAGCGCACGTAGCGGAAGCTCGCAAATAAAACCCCGACTTTGATACATTCTTCGTTGGTGCTATGCTCCTATTGGTCTTAGCGTGATGCTATAGCCTTTCTCGATAAATGGGCCTTCCAACACGGAAATAATTTTTCAAATCGGACAAGTAGTTCCTGAGATCATCGCGCCCTGGTCTAAGAAGAGCCCACAACAAACTTAGACGGATATTTTTTTTTGTTATCACCATCTCACAGTCAAATAATAGTAAGCTATGATGTTAGAGCAATTCTATTCTATTCTAATTCTTAATTTTTTTATGGTTTAAGTAATCCTTAATATTGTAATAGGATTTTTCTGTATGCTTACGTTTTATATAAACTTTGAACTTATTGAGAGTAACTTAAGTTGTACTCACTATAATATTATTAGAATTTAGTAACGTTGTACGCTACTATATTTACGCTACGTACTTTACTCTACTATAAAATTGGCTCGATACAGGAAGTTTCGAACAACAAAGTCTGCAAACACTCGTCAGAACTTGTTTACACAAACACTAGCTACGGAACAAACTCGATGTAATCAGACTTTATACCTACCTGCTCAAACATAACGAGTAAGTGTGAATTTATAGATAGCATAAGTTTACGATATAAATCTTTTTTTAAATAACATCCTTTAAATCGATTATTGCATCTAAAACTACAAAAGGCTTTGTGTTGTCTGACTGGTAGACAACTTAAATATACATAGACGGGCGACTGGCGCAGTGGGCAGCGACACTGCTTTCTGAGTCCTAGGCCGTGGGTTCTATTCCCATAATGGATTTTTTTTGTGAGATGAACATGGCTGTTTTCCGGTGTCTGGGTGTTTATCTGTATATTATAAGTATTTATGTGTATTATATTCATAAAAATATTCAACAGCTATCTTAGTACCCATAACACAAGCTACGCTTACTTTGGGGCTAGATGGCGAGGTGTGTATCGCCGTAGTATATTTATTTATTTTATTTATATTACCAGCCCAAACAGCTCCAAACATTAAAAACTTTTGAGAGAATATTCTTTGAGTGCCTCAGAAGCATACCAAGTTTTTTTTTTAATTCTATCGTAAGTGAGTTTCACCGGTCGATCACCCACGCGTTGGACAGACATAATAAAAGCTGCAACACAAACCTCCATAGTCCAATGTATCGTCTTCAACCACGACCACTCTGTCAAGCGTGAACGACTAAGGGATGGAGTTGATTAGGAGGGGAAAAAAATATTATTAAAGTCTTGTTAGATTTATTTTATGAATTAATTCTAACGGAAAAGTGTCAAAGAAGCGGTGATAGCGCATTGGGTAGCATATCGACTTCACTTTAAGGGGAGTTCGAATCACAACACGCACCTTTTTTAATGTTATTTGCGTTTTAAATAATTAAAATATCACTTGCTTCAATTGTGAAGGAAAACATAGTGAGGAAACCGGCATGCTTGACAGTTCTACAGTTCTACGCACTGGAACAGCGTGGTGAACTACGGCTTTTACCCCTTTTCATTGTGCGAGGAGTCCCGTGCTCTATAGTTTTATGTGATTAGTTCTAACCATCGCTTTTCGTTAAAAAAATAAGTAAAATTTTTATTGTCTTTAAAAGTACCATCCTAAACGAGTAAAATTGTGAATTAACGTTTCTACGAAGAACCATTAACTCAAGGCATCTTTTTTCTAGTTATATCCACGAAAGTCAGTATTTTGGCTTTTGGTTAAATAAAAGAAGACCTTCGGGCTAAACATTTTTTTTGGACTCCCAAAGCACGTAGTATGTCTATGTTTAATTTTACAAGTAATATCCATTTATTTGATATTTTGTTTTTTATTTGCATTAACTTGTTGTTGAACCACAAGATATATTCAAGTTGTAGATAAGTACCTGACAAGAAACAAAGGTGAATTGAATACATTCTAATTAGTCATCTGGAAAGTCATCTAGAAAGACTGGAAGTTCTAAAATCCTCGATTCTGGGCCGCTTGTTGCCCGCGGCTCCCAGGGACTTATTTGATCTCGTCTGTCCACTTCGGTAGGGGCCGACTAACGCTTCGTTTACCTGTGTCGCCATTCCAGCATATTGGAACCTCAACGTCCATCGGTAATTTAATTTATAAATAAATAAATTAGCTATATTACATAACAACCTTGTTATATTACGTAGTTAAACTAATAAGAAGATATCAAAAGGTTTGCATATATTAGCAATTCGTATCAGAAATTTGAATGAGAAACGTTTATATTTACCGTGCAACAAAAGGCACGTCTTTTTCGATCTTCGGGTCATTGTCCTCCAAAATTATAAAAACTAGGCTAATCTAATCTAAACCTAACGCAGGATTAAAATAAAGCGGTCAAGTGCGTTTCAAACCGTGGTTTCTGTAGTTTAAAAGAAAAGGTACAATGAGTAATTTAATTAAATACATAATCATTATTTCACCGATTCGAAAAAACCGAATTGCATAATGAATGAATGAATAAAATACTTTTATTGCACACCACAAAAAGTACATTAAAATATAATAAAACAACGTATACAATTTGGCGGCCTTATCGCTTCATAGCGATTTCTTCCAGGCAACTGAAATATTTATAACTAAAGAGAAATAAATAATTAAGTAACTTCTATATATATAATGTATAAAAATGATGTTTACTTAAAAATAATACAAAAAATTTAATATGAAACACAATAAACATACATGGCTACCCAGCTAAATTTTGCTTTTATTTGCTGGTATCTAAAAAACTGTACAAGTTAGAAATATAGTTTTAATTTACCTGTAATAATATGTATATAAAGCTCTTACATTTCTAAGTTATGTGCGTTTGAAGCAATTAAAATATCACTTGCTTCAATGGTGAAGGAAAACATCGTGAGTAAACCTGCATGCCTGAGAGTTCGTCATAATGTTCTCGAAGGCGTGTGAAGTCCACCAATCCTCGATGTCATCTCATCAAATCCATTCCTCATTGTGGGAGGAGACCCGTGCCCTGTAGTGGACCGGTAATTGATCAATATGATATACACTTACTTCTATCATCTTCTTCTAGTGTCATTTCCTATCCGAAGTTGGCAACTATTAGAGTAATCAATTTGAAATTTCGATTAATATGAAGTTATGAGAGACGGCCAAAATTTCACCAAATTGGCCAGCGTAGACCGAGGACGGCAGAGCAGAGCATTTTATATTTACCCAACCTAAATTAATATTTAACTTATGGTTGCAAGATATATATTCCAATGTTTACAGATTTTTATTACTCTCTTAGCCTTTGACTGCAATCTCATCTGGTGGTAAGACATGATGGTGACGGGCTAACCTGCTAGGCGATATGGCGGTTAGAGTATCCATACCCCTAATTGGTTTCTGCGCGACGTCGTACCAGGACGCTTAATCGCTGGGCGGCACGTCTTTGTCTTTAGGGTGGTACCCACCCACGGCCAAATTGTGAATACCCGGTTTGCCCCTGCCGGGTATCGGGACCATAGCGTCAGAGTTAAAGGTGATTTCCCGCTATCATTTCTGCCGTTGTGCGCTGGCCCCAAGGGTACGTTTTAACATTGTGGCAACGGAACTCTTAAAATGACAAAGCACCGTGGATGGCAGCATCAAAAAAAATATTCTCACCTTGCCTCATTTTCAGTAAAAATGGCTGCCGAGATGTCGCTGGGGATTTTTTACCCTTTCGAGAGGCACCTGCAACACCTGCGATGCTGAAATTATGTAAATATTTTTAATTCAGAGTCTCCCAGTCTGCTCGTGTTCAGGTAAAAGGAAATTTTGGAATTAAATTGAAAGCAGACGCCGCTTTGATGTGCCTAAATATGTTACATGTTTTACGAATTTTTATAAAGCGTATCTCGCTTTATATTAAACCGTCACATTATTCTTGTATTACGCGCGTAATATTATCATATTAATGTAATAAATGCAAAAGCCTTTCGCTTTAGGCGAACACTTTCACTATATACTAAAGGTTTCGTTCTCTTACCCGGCAAAGGCGTGAAAGGTTTGCTATGCGTAGGGAAGAAGAAGAAGAAAAAAACTTGCACCTAAACAAATTATAAACAAAAATATATTAAGGAATGCCAAGGCGGCCTTATCGCAATCTAATCAAAGTAAGTACCTACCAATTATCAATTGTTATACTTACGGTAAATTCTATTCTTGATCTTGAATAAAGTACAAAGGGTGAACTCGTGCTTACACTTTTAACTTGTAGACAACAATAATAAGAAAACAGTTTAAAATAACTTAAGTAAACGAAACTAGCATCGAAACTTTAGCTTAGATTTCTTAGGATTTCGAAAGAATGTGTGGTAGCTGCGTACCATTACTAAATTAAGTTACTTTGTGAAGCTACTGCGGGGTTATGCACCGTCTGAAGAACATAAAGCCTGGATTACATGGTACTGGCTTATCTCTTCAAGTGACTGTTTGTGACAACTGCTTGTGACAACTGTATAAATTTGTGTTTTCTAAATTAACTACTAGCCATTAGTCTGTTGAAATGTTAAGGTTTAAAGGAATTATTTTAATTATATATTTTTTTTTAAAGTAGAAGTTTTTTTAAATTTTAAAATTATTAAGTTATGTTTATTATGAGAAAATAATTCAGTGTAAGTAAGTTTATAACACTGCGTGGATAGACAAGTCTATGATTTGTGGAATGTAATCCGAAGCTAAAATGCTTGACATCCCAGACAAGATTAAAAAGTTTATAGACTTATCAGCATACATTGTGTTTTATGCATCCATAAAATAAGAGTTTAAACCGTTTTTGACACTCTCCGTGTAAACGTACTTTTTTACTTACCTACTCACTGTTTACACGGTTTGCCGTTCGTTTTGGTGACCCCTGGCCCAGTGCCCGTTCTGTTCTTTTAATTAGAGATCTCGGATATTCACCTGTTTAAACATCGCTTAAAAAAATACTACTTATGTATGTAATTGAAATTGAGTATTATGTTTGTTTATAATAGCATAAATTTATATCATAAATATCTATTGTAGTAAATATACATACATATCGGTATTTTTGTAGTTATTATGTTAATATAGTATGTATTTTCATGTAAGTTTATTTTATTTTTTGTAACATACTTTATGCACCATCCACTTTCCACTTTTTTGTCGGCTTCGCACGCTCAGGTTGCTTTATAAAGATCACTTTTAGTGATAAGGCCGCCTTTAGCACTAAGTACTATTACTGTTTACCTTGTTTTTTTCCTATTGTGTTGTGTTGCAATAAAGTTTTTCTATTCTATTCTATCGCGGGCTGGATCCGCGGCAGAGGCAATTCGTGAATTTATCTTCGGCTTATCCTGCAGCCTGCCTAACGACTAAGATTGCTGCCAAGCGATTTGCGTTCCAGTACTATGCCGCATAGGACTCGATGTGGGGTATTGATTTAATATAACTGCAATACCCTTCACAGATTAGCCCGCTAACCTCTTCGACTGCATCATCACTTACTATAAGATAAATTAAAAAAAAGTCGGCAACACAATTAAGTATAATCTAATCCAAATACACGTTGCCGAACCTAAACAATAATATTCCGTGTATTTAATCTACTGAAATTGGTAGAAAAAGTAATATTGCTGATAAACCGAAAAACAGATATTACGATACACTAGCGGCCCCTGTGACTTCGTTCGTGTACAACTTCTGATAAAATTCCCATAAAAACTGTGATCAGCTATGATACACGTGCCTTACTCATAAAATACGAAGAAGCATTTTGAAATAAAACTGTACTTTTTTAAATAGTCTCCTGTATTTAGCACATTCAGACAAATGAACTTTCATCTCTGTTGTAGGTACCGTAACTTATTTAATGTAGGTACCCCCGTACCTACATTTAATAAGTTACGGTGTTACATGGATATGATTTAATGCAAAAATTACTTTTTAAATCCACAGATTGATGCCTTCAAAAAAAAAAAACAATCTTTAGTTCCGGTTCAAAAAAAAATAAGATAAGCTACAAATTTTACGACTTTAGATTTGACGGCCGATTGACGCATTGGGCAGCGACCCTGCTTCTGAGTGCAAGACCGTCGGTTTGATTCCCACTACTGGAAAATGTTTATTTACGGCTGTGTATTTGTATATTATAAGTATTTATATATATTATTCATAAAACTATTCATTAGTCATCTTTGTACACATAACACAAGCTACGCTTACTTTGGGGCTAGCTCTGGCGATGTGTGTATTGTCGTTTTATATTTATTCAATATCTATCGGTAGTATCAACCTAATCTAAACAAATTTTCCTCGAAGAAAAAGTCATAGAATGTTAAGTTAAATTCAATTCAATTCTTGTCTATGGCTTTTATCTGCGCCAACTGGGCACAAGGTACTTCGCCAATGTCTTGTAGATGGAGAAGGCGCGAAGGAGATTGATCAGTGAAACTAATGAAAAGTTTATTTTGAATATTTACCTAGAAATAAATAGTTGTAAATTACCTTCCAATGCATAAGTTTAAAGAATATGTTAAAACACATTTATAACAGCGAGGTTACTATACAATTGATGAATTTCTTAATAACAAGGTTGCTTGGAAAAGCTTTCATATCTGACAAGATATAAAAATGAATGTTAATATTTAAATGTTAATAGTTGATGTTGGATAAGAGCAACTACTGAGTTTCTTGCCGGCTTCTTCTTGGTAGAATCTGCCTTGCGAACCGGTGGTAGAGTCACTACACACAGACAGACTTGACGGTTCTAAAGTGCTTATATTAGGCCTACCTGAAATAAATGAATTTTGAATTTGAAACTTACTAGTTCTTAACCTAAGACAGCATAGACAACACAAATATGAATGTGCTATAAAATGTTAAGTTTCCTACAAAAATTTTACTTTTTTTATAAATATGTAATAATTTCAGTAACTACTAATGAAATATCGACGTGAGAAAAGTAGGATACTTGAATTATTCTGATTGAATACGTGAATGCCCATATCCAGCCCTGGATGTCTATTGAAATGACGGAGTCAGGTAAGAAGGTGTGGGGCAATACCTACACGGTTATGATTTTATGAGTATAACCACTCAAAAATACTGTTTTTTTTTAATACGGAAAGTAATAGTTTAATTTTTTAATTTTAAAATACCGTATATACGAAATTTGCTAATCAGATAACTAACCGTTTAAATAGCGATTATTTATAGTAGGTGCAAATAATTACATTTCTAATAAGAATACTACTTTCTTTTATCTAACTCTCTATTTCATCTGTTTTTAGTCCGGGAAGCAATTTCATAATAGTTACTATTATCATAACAGTATTTTGTATACTGCACAAGCCCTGACAAAAATGTAATATTACAAAGGGAATTCGTAGACAAATATTGTCCCCTTTTATTGCGACGACATTGCCCGCTTAGAATTTTGCTTACTTTATTATAAACATGCTCGAGATGTGTACTCGTTTTATTCAAAAACTAGCTATTATTCGCAGATCTGCTCTCAACCGTGTTTGTTCTTGTTGCCTATATAGATAAGTTATCGTTGGTCTTAGGATCCGTAGAAGAGAGCCTTCTGAGTACAGCTAAGTCTTCAACATATTTATGTCGTCTACTGCTGGACATAGGTCTTCTGTACGGAGTTCCGTATTCCACGATTATTTGTGCCGCTCGGTTCCAGCGGATTCCTACACATTTATGTGCATCCATTTTATAAAAGCCTAAACCTATTGCCTATTGTTATGTATAAATCTATATATATATAGGCAGCTTTTAGCCCGGTCAATTTACTTTCGTGCAGTGGTTTAATTATGTACTAATATATGTGGGTACAATAGAATTACCACCGATTGTTAAGTGAAGGATAACGCACAGCTTCAGCCGGTAGCAAACTCATAAATGTAGTGTTAGTATCCTACTTGCCAGTTTATCTAGAAACATATATATGTATATATATACGCAGCTTTCTGAAAAGGACAGCTCTTAGCCCGGTCAATTTACTTTCGTGCAGTGGTTTAATTATGTACGAATATATGTTGGTACAATAGAATTACCACCGATTGTTAAGTGAAAGATAACGCACAGCTTCAACCGGTAGCAAACTCATAAATGTAGTGTTAGTATCCTCTTTGCAAGTTTATCTAGAAACATAAGTTTTTGTATCCTTACACTATCTATATAAAGGAATTTTAACCTCTGCATTGTTAATACAATATGCAAGTGCTGGTAGACAAATATACTATTACGTTAAATTTTGCGGTCTTACGGCTACAGCACAGAATTTTTCTCCTAACCCCTGAGTTTATTCTATGTTTATTATCTCTCTCTTTAGTCGGTCCCTCATGACTGAGGATCGTGATCACTAATCTGTTCATTATATCCGAATACAAAAAATAATAATTATGATGAGGCCGATAAAAGAGAAACGGAATGAAATCATGGAGATGCCCAGCGAGACTGACTGACTTTGCGATTAAAATGGAATTACAATCTTACCTGTTTGAATCGTGGCGGTTATTCCACTAATATAAACTAAAGGGGGGTTGACGACAGACACGCGGTCGGTTGAAAAAATATTGTAAAACTAAAACAACTCTGTGTGCAAGTTCGGAGAAGATAATTATGTTGCGTGGACCCCGCAAAATATGGTTGGGGTAAAAATAAGATTTCAGTTAAGAAATTTCTTGTGCCAACGCGCATTTAGGAAACATGGTGCTGTTCATCCATTACATAAAGAAAACGTGACGACATTGGTTCTGAATTTTAGCAAAAGGTCCGTTAAGTCATGCATTGGAGCAGCGTGGATGTCACAGCCTCAGGTCCCTCTTAACTAACCTGTGAGGGAGGGATTTAAAGCAGAGGAGATTTCTAAATCAGTTTCACAAACGTACTAACATAATCCCGGCAAAGTTTCACAATATTCAAACAAGTGAAAGGCATGTGGGCCCGGAATGTAATATTTTTGGAGAGAATGCGCTGCCGGTCGGATCGTGACAAAAGTGCCAATTTCACCGAATGTTAGATTGATAGGCGTTTCTTCAAAACTGCGCTCATATGGGATCCTATTGAAAACCATCGATGTAGGAGACTTTTATTTGTGACAGCTGCATGTAACGTTAGCGTGTAAATATGGGCGATTCGAATCAGAGAATAGTTATTTTTATTATTTATTTTATAATTTTGTTTAAATATTTTCTGGCAACTATTACTTAAGCCTGTAAGAGATTGCTTGCAGCAATAAAGCCCCCTTTGCATGCCTACAATTTTTGTTATTTTTGTTTATTCTTTATTTTATGTATATTTTGATGTTAGTGTGCAATAAAGTATTTCTTCTTCTTAATTCTACGAGTACAAATAGTAAAGTCAAGTTGATTTTAGACTGCTATAAGACGCGTTATACTTACCTATAAAAACAACGACCCTATAGAATTGCTTTAAACACTCAATCAGTTTGTTTCAGTAGACTGATTGACCTTTACAAGCTTCCAAGGTACGGGCGCCAATTTCTTATTCCAAGCCAACTCTTTTTTAACAAAAAAACTTAGAACCATCAATTTTTGGCCCAACCTGGAACGAACCTTGTGATACGCACAACATAAACGACGAAATAGTCATCAGACCATGAATTCCATATCCCATAATGACTGATTTGTTTACTAGATGTTTTGTTTATCGTTTAGGGCAAAGAACCCTCTGACATTAAGGCCATTGCGCTCACTCTGTAGTACATCATCATGTTATATTGTTTATTTCCTTTTACGCCTTTGGTCACCTGGCCGAGATCGCCATGTAGTGATAAGGCCACCAAATTGTACCATTCCTTTATTATACTTCTATTGTTTAAGTATATCTTTGTAACTATTTTTTCTTTGGGGTAAAATTAAAGTATATTCATTAATTCATTCGTTTATGGCAGCAAAGTACGTTAATTACTGGACATCTTTTTTAGGCAAATTCTGCGGTCGTTTGCCACTTGTGTGTATTATAGTACGACAACAACAACGTACTTTTTTAACAATGGTAAAAAGTGCGCCAGAATCTGAACCCGAAATAATATAAAATAGTAGCATTTTAATTGGAATTTAAGTCATTCTAGTTTTAATTTTAGATTTTAAATAAATATTACTTTTTTTTTAATTATTGATTTTAAAAACTTAATGTCTTTTATATTCATTTTATTTTTATCTCTCAATTTTATATCTGGGTCCCCGACCTGAAATAAAATATATATTTTTATTATTATCTCCTTAAGTCTGGTTAAATTCTTCTTTCCACTTGATCGGTGGTCTATAAACGCTGCGTTTACTGGTACGGGGTTGCCTATCCCAGCACCATAAGATTTCCAAATACCAGAAGCTCTTCGTGCCATGTGGCCCGCCAATTGCCACTTCAGCTTCGCGACTCGTAGTTCAAGTGAAGTTATTTTTACTCTAACGTAACAACGTGCGAGTAATCGGAATTCACATCAGGTACTGCGAAGTTCACACATGATTTGGGGGCGCCGTGACAAGCGATACAATCACAAGTGTCACGCTCCGCGGGGGTTTGATTTTCTGTTGTCACTTCATACCTGAGTAATTTATAAATAACGGTAAACCTAAAGGTTATTTAAACTTGAAATGGTTTCAAAACAAGACTAAATCACGTTTACGTTCACGTTAGACAGAATACGCAAATTTTCGCTTTAACTGTTGCCTTCACTGATGCATTATTTTAGGAAGAGAAACTATCGTGTTTTTTCGGTATTTAAAGAAATACATTAAGATCGTCTGGAAAACAATGCACTAGTTATATTTGTATAATCCCCGAGTACATAAACCTGGTGCCTTTTCTTAGAAAAACAAAAGAGTAAAAAGTTTCCAACGTCCATTTCCAAGATGCAAGCTATACATGACCAAATTTCATTAATATCAGGGCAGAATTTTGGACCCGAACATAGGTACGAAGCAAATAAACAGATGCACTGTCGCATTATTAATGTTAGTATGGATATGGAAAAATACGATTCCACAGCCTATGATCATTAACAAATGCCCGTTTTCACTAAATCTAGTCATCGCCTAAATTAATGGCTCCTCTGGTGCTGCTGATATTTTTGCGCGGATCCCTTAACATAACGGAACCCACTTGCTCGTTTGCCCGCTATTAATATATAAAAAATAAACGTACTTAATCGGACCGTAACGATCTACCTACCAGCTTAACGACATGTCGTCCTAGTACTTGCAACTTAATAGGGTACTTCATCGAGATTTCCATATAAAGCCCAAGTTTAATGTTAAGTTGATGTTTCGGTAAGTTAAAGTAAATATAATCCAATAGCTACTTAAATTTGGAGTGAGAAAAATCTGACAAATTTTGACGCTCACACTTAAATATAGAATGAAATTTGTCTAGATGCATTATAAACGTCACGCATTGGGAAAGTCTGGCTGGAAATCGAACGCAATGGAGGCATTTAGTCCAGCAGAGTACCAGCTACTTCGAAGACAAAAGGAGGAACGAACATGATGCTTATCGTGACCATCTTGAAGCAAGGCCACCCTCCAATATTACCTACAACTACGTTGACGGTACCCTTACATGTCCTCACTGTGCACGCATATTTAGTGCTAAAATAGGGTATATAAGACACATTAGAGCGCATGAGCGAAGCCCTTACATGTAATCTAAAATAATAAAAATCTAATTAAAAAAAAAAAAACAGAACCAGTCGCTGTTGCCGCACGCGGCAGTGAAAGAATGATGATAGACTGAAAATTTTTCGGTACTAAGGATGTGAAATTTATATACACTTACATTTTAAGGCTACGGAATCAGGACGCATTTTAACGAATGTTTAAAGGGGTCCTGATTCCGTTACAATTGTTAAAATGAGTATTTAATCTGTAGTTTAGTTTTTACAAATGTTTTGAAGGAAAAAAAATACTGTCGAGTTGTTACCTGGAGTACATTATATACATTATGTACATGAATTAAAAGCTACAATAATCTAAGATCTTAATGTAAGTTATTTGAACTTATTGATCTCAATAATGTTGTATAGCTTGTGATAACAAAGGTCAAATGTCAAAAGTCAAATGTGACTTCATAACTAATGCGTAATAACATGCGTAAAAACAATGCTATTTATTTATATAGATAGAGTAAATCAAGTATTACAGAGATTACTTGAACAAAACCACACTTCTGCCCGTCTGTCTATCCGTCTGCTCATCCAATTTTGACGGCCAATTGGCGCAGTTTGCAGCAACCCTGCTTTCTGAGTCCAGGGCCGTGGGTTCGATTCCCACAACTGGAAAATGTTTGTGTGATGAGCATGAATGTTTGTCAGTGTCTGGGTGTTTATATGTATATTCTATGTATTTAAGTATATTATTCATAAAAAAAAAAATATTCATCAGTCGTCTTAGTACCCATAACACAAGCTACGCTTACTTTGGGGCTAGAGGGCGGTGTGTGTATTGTCGTAGTATATTTATTTATTATTTATTTATTTATCCCTGCCCACCCCAACTTCTAAATGAAAGAATGTTGGAACTTTTACTTAACATTAATCTGACATACGGTATACTATACCTACTCTTTGTACTGTCAATAATTAATATGCTTCCAACTTAGTGAAACTCACAGCAAAAAAACTAATGCGTCTGCCATAGTGTGAACTTGTGTACTACTTGCGACCAATCACAAGGCTCGTTCTCAAACCAACGTCTTTGATTGGTCGTTAATTTGAACGCTACCCGTGCTGGCAGGATAAATTATATTAACTTTGCCTTATTGACCAACTTAAGTTTATGATAAATAGCTTAGAATAGCTGCTAGAAAAGCTGTTAAGCGGTTCTGGAAATATTAACTGAGCTTTCCTAGAAATCATCTTTAATGTTAAAGACTCCTTAATAACTGGGATTAACAGTAATACGAGTCACCACAACAACACGGTGTGACCGAAGTAGCGAAGATTGTTGCATCGTATTGCACGCAAAAGTTAATTAAAATCTTGCTATTTTTTAATCTTTTTGAAACGAATAAAAGAGCTATAGGAATTATTTAACTATTATATTTAATTAGAATAATAAATAAGACTTTTCAAATATAATTAACATCAATAAATCAAAATCTGTCGCAATCGCATTTATTCCTGACACAGGCTCCTCCAGGAAGACCTAGGTGTCTGCAGAACTGGTCACATTCACGGTAATCACAATTTTCACGTTTGATTCGTTCCACCAGAGGTTTGTGTTCAGTTTCTGAAAAAGTAATAATAAAAATTTAACTGATTTTATTGCTCATAAACGGTCAGTCCAAACCGTTGGTCGTAGAAAAACAAAATAATATCACGGAGGTAAATTCTATCATCTAGTTATTTTATCAAATAGTTACAAAAAAGCCGGTTTTTTTTTGCAATTCCTAACTAATACTAAAGCTGAGGAATAGGGCTTGAAGAATGTTAAAAGTTTCGCTTAAAATTAGTGATGTTCGGTAATAATAATACTATTCGCAACCATAAAAATCATAGACTTGTTTTGTCTCACGACTTCGTCCACGCTCTTTACGTTTTTTTTCATTCCGCAGGATTTAGAGTTTTCTTGGGATAAAAAGTATTCTACGCTACCTCTATCTACGATTTCACCAAGATCGGTTTAGTTATGAAGCCATGCATGCATACATGCATGCATGCATAATTATAAATAACCCGGGAACCGTGTTGCTTTCCATCATCTCACTACCGTGTAATTATTATGTATGCATCAAAAGTGCCACCTATGGGCCTACTTGAATAAAGATTTTTTTGACTTTGACTTTGACTTTCCCAGGATAACGAGTCCTGTCCAAGTCTATTATATATGCCAAAGTTTATGAAAATTGGTGTGTAACAAAAAATTAACCAGGCACACGTTCACCACATTAGATTTAGGCGTAGAAAAGAGGCCTTCATAGCATTAACCCACCACGCGGGCCCAATGCGGTTTAGCGGGCACATATATCCATTACTTCATGAAAAAAACAGGCTTTTCTTATTAATTTAGATAACTATACACTTTTATCAGTATATGATTAAGAACCCTATGACTCAATTCGGTTTTTTGCATATATGTAATATGCAGATAGTTGCTGCATGAAAGAAGGGCTAACAAACACACTTTTGCATTTTTAATATAAATAATATACAGTCGCTATATGACTGATTGTAAAAAGGCATATACTAATTTCGGCATCGATGATAGGAGAGCCTTAGCTTAATTAGAAAAAGCGCTCAGGCCGCAATTATAGAGAGTCGCAGGTTCAAATACTGTCGGTTCCGAAATTTTTAATAGGCTTTTTAAATTTATAAAAATAAAGTATTATACTAGACTATAAACACTAAGCTTCAGGTTAAAAATCAAACCGCAAATGAAAAACAATTGAGAACTTCTTACCGATGTCCATTGCTGAAGTTAACGTAAACAGTGCCATTATAACGGCAAATATAAGCAAGAATGCTTTCATTTTAAATGAATTAGTAAGACTACGAGTTTATCTTATGGTCAAAGTAAGACTGATATTGAAGACTAACGTTTTGCTGCTTATTTATATGATAAATGAACATGTTTGTAAACAACCTACCTGTAGATAACCTAGTTGTACTATATCGCATTTAATTAATTGCGATATATTTGTATTTGCCTCGTTCGTCTAGTGATTAATTTGTTTGAATTCAGATTGCGTGGTCTTCGATTCGATATTGTCAGATGTGGAAAATTACTTGCTGAAGGAAATGAGCGTTGTCCGACCCCAGTGCCTCGAAGATCGATCGCTAAGACGCATCTATTACTTATCGTTAAAGCCCGCCAACCGACATTGGAGCAGCGTGGTGGGTTTATCTTCTAAAACGCCCTCTTTTATGTGATCAGAACTATGTGCCTAGCATTAGGGCATTAAATGCTTCGTCTTCCTTATTTTAATTCTATTAAAGGCCGGCCATATTGTATCTGGGAAGTCCGTTAATTTTCGGGAAGTTCGCAATAAAAGTAGGTAATAAAGAATATACGAAGGAAAAAAAACCTTTTTTTACTATAAAGTAAAGAAAACAACAGAGATCATGCATCAATCAATGCATGAGGGAGAACCTGATAAGTGTCATACACAAAGATAAGATAATTGATCGGATGAAGAAATATGCATAAGTAGGTAAATAATTTATTATATAGGTATATGTATTATATTATGGTGATACGCTTAACCGTAGCACGTGTTCATTCTCTGGGACAGAGGTCCGAAACGGTGATACCCCAGTAGTTAGGACTCGACTTCACTTTCGGAGAGCGCGAGTTCGAATCCCAGCACCTCTAATTTTTCTTAGTTATGTGCGTTTTAAGCAATTAAAATATCACTTGCTTAAACAGTGAAGGAAACCATCGTGAGGAAACCGGCATACCTGAGAGTTCTCCATAATATTCTCAAAGGTGTGTGAAGTCCGCCAGACTGGGACACCGTGGTGGACTACATATTTATTAAATAGAAAATAGTAAATTTTATAAATTTAAATTGCATATTAAAATTTTCGGCACCGACATAACTTGACGGCCGAGTGGCGCAGTGGGCAGCGACCCTGCTTTCTGAGTCCAAGGCCGTGGGTTCGATTCCCACAACTGGAGAGTGTTTGTGTGATGAACATGAATGTTTTTCAGTGTCTGGGTGTTTATCTGTATATTATAAGTATTGTGTATTATATTCATAAAAAAATAATTATCAGCTATCTCAGTACCCATAACACAAGCTACGCTTACTTTGGGGCTAGATGGCGATGTGTGTATTGTCGTAGTATATTTATTTATTTATTTATTATTTTTTTTTTAAATGCAATTTATATTTATAAAATTGATAATTCCTCCAAAAACACTTATAAAATTAGGAAATAGTTAAGTTAGCAAAAACAAGATAAGTTTTTAACTTTATACTTTAATCAAATTACATTGTTCACTTATAATTAATGTTATAGTTTAATAAAAGTCACATTTACATCTATTGCTAACGCAAGCGCCTGAAGGGAATCCGATGCGACGGCAAAGTCTATCGCATCCCCAGTAATCACATTTTTTGTCACGTCTTACTCTTTGCAATACTGGTCCATGGTTCTGATCTGAAAGGGTAACCAATTTACATCACTAATGAAAACTTTTAAAGACACAAGAACTGTTTAAGACCTGACGCTTATTTAGTCCGAAGTATAGATATTACAAACAAAGTACCAATAGCACCAAACCGCACCAGCGTTTTTATATAGGCATGGGGCAAACAAATCAGATTCAGTTTTATGTACTTTTTTTAAAGACCAAACTCCACTTGGAACCCACTTAGCTTTAGTACAAGTAAGGTTAATGAATGTAGTTTTTATTATCAACGCAAAATAAGCGAATTTTTTGGGAGCACGTATCAAAAGTACCATATCCTCTTTGTTCTTTTTTATGTCCTTTAAAGTCAAGTGGTTGGTAAAAGTAGTCGAATAGTCTCGGACCAATGTCCGAGACTATTCGATATTGTCAGATGGGGAAAATTATTTGCTGAAGGAAATGAGCGTTGTCCGACCCAGCGCCTCTAAGATCGATCGTTAAGACGCATCTAATACTTATCGTTAAAGCCCGCCAACCGACATTGGAGCAGCGTGGTGGGTCTATCGTCTAAAACGCCCTCTGTTATGTGATCGGAACTATGAAAAGTAGTCTCGGACCAATGTCCGAGGCTACTTTTTCAAATTAAATTTAGTCCAGCATCGGTCTGTTATAGACTGTTGATGAAACATTAAAAGGACATTTTCTTTATGTAAATTGTTAATAAAAACACTTTATGTATGTGTGTTTTTTTTTATAATTTGAAATTACCTTTACACTGAAAATAAACATTGTTTGCATTATAAGACAAGTAAGAGAAAATAGACTTGTAGGAGGTCTATTTGTATACTTAATACTTTCTAATTATTAAGTTTGTCATAACTTTGATATTGTAAATATTCTACGGCTGATGGTGAAATAAAAGAATTACCGCACATTTTGACACTCTCTACTTACCAGGAATATTTGCTGTCGTTGACAACGTAAATGTGGACAAAGTTAAAAGAATGGAAAAAATAAGGAAAATAATTTTCATTTTTATTCCGATTATTCTACTGTTCAGTTTCTAGATTGACGTTTGCGTCTGTTTTAATTTAATTATTAAAATCTTTTCGTTTATATACTTAAGAATATTCGTGTCAGTAAACAAAATGTTAATTTGCTTAAAAAAATGGCAAACAATTTTATCGTTCATAGCTGAAGAAATTAAGCCACGTATTCATTACTCTCCACATTTTGTGTAAACACCTAGAAGGTAACAGATTTTAAACTTTAAAACCTATTTGTTTTTATTTTCCTTTTTTTAAATACTTTTACCAATTTTCAGTAAAAGGAGGAGTTTATTTTTATTCTTTTTGTAGAAGTTACATTAGAAAGAAAAAAAAACCTATACATCAATCACTTAATCAAAACAAATTGACATAATATCCTAAAATATAAGGCATAACCCAAGAATACAGGATAACACTTTTATATGTGACCATTTAGATCTCGAGATTTGTGAATTGTGTTTTGTGTTAACTGAATTAAAAACTTTATACCATGGTCCATGGGCGGCTCATTATAGCGATTCAAAGCGGCAATCGTGCCGGAGTTTTGGGTACCATGGCCAATGTAAAGAGTTGGATGACTTATATTATCTTTACATATTATTGGCAGGACAGGTTATCTTATTTTGTGTGAAGTATCATAGACACTTTATGCGATGTAGACACTTTTAATATCGTCAATTTTACGTGGCTATTTACCAGATATAGCGACGAAGTGGTGGGTAAGTTCCTTAATACAATTTTGTCAGAAACGTATATATTATGTTTCAGGAACATTTGTGCCAGAGAATGCGTTCAAGTTGATATTAAGTCTTAAGTAGTCATTGACTGGAGATAAATAGAACCGTGAATGGCATAGTTAATAAGTAAACAAAGATAAGATAAGAGATTCACGGAAGTGAATTAAAAAAGCGTGTAACAGTGATCTACACTTAAAATTCTCTCGTGAATTGAGGTTGAGTTGTACACAATATTATGGCTAGGCATACATTTAAATTAAAAAGACGATAATAATTCTAAATACAGTTGTATTTCCTACTTGCTGTTCCCGCGACTTTATCCGCGAATATGCAAACCCCGCGGGAACCTTCTGTTTTCTCGGGGATTCTTGCAGGTAATAAGAAGTACTTTTATCATGTAGTGCATTACTTTTACGTATCATCAATAGTTACTCAGCGCACGTTAAACAATACATTTTATAAGCACAATTTTGATACTTTTGGTTACATTTTTGCAATTTTCTTAAAGATCTCTAATTTAGAAGAAAAAAAAATGATAAAAAAAATGAAAAATATTTAAATCCATACTCGTAAAGGAGTCTGAATATTTTCTCTTATCTACCCGCCCGCCTTTTTTATTTTTTTTAAAATATTGGCCACGCACAAAACCTTTATTAACTGATATATAGCATCGCTTATGCGCCATTGGTAATACCTAATCTAACCTAACCTGCTCTAAAGTATTGATTTTCGTTCAAAAAAATTCTAGACAGGTTCTAGTGCAAATGTTAACACCACAATACCGTAAAACAGTTTCACCCTGTTTTTTTTTTTAAATATTTATGCCCGTAACATCTACGCCTCAGATTGATGGGCACAGAACAGCATTTTGTATGATTTGGTTCTTGCATGCCCTACATTTTTCAATATTAATAGGCAATGGTTTTACCACTTAACATCAGGTAACCTATCTGCTTGGCCCATCCAGAATAACCACAAATAAATGTATGGCATGAGGTAAAATGTGACTACCGGACCAGCCGCAACATTAGACAAAAAAAAAATTATAGTTATGAGAACATATTAAGAAATTGTTTGATGTATAAGAAGACGATTTAAGAAAAGGAGTTTTTAAGTGATCAGAGAGTGGGAAACTGGACTTGCCAACTGTTAGTTTCATAGTTTAAGAATTTAAGGTGAACTGAACCCGTTTCGTGTCGTTTTATTCGCCGAACTATGTAACAAAACATAATGTACGACTTGGAACAGGTGCAGTAAATTTTCATCTTAAAAATTCCTTTTCTACGTTTTCAAACGGTAAATAAGAATACAGTTGTCACCACCCTCTTCCAGCGAGACTCGTACGAGGCGAATCATACTATCTACTGAAATCACCCGTCTGAAAAGCGTGGTCCGCTCCCGTCAGGAGATGCCAGAGAGCCAGTAGATTTTTATAGGCTATTATTTATTTATTTTTTAATACACAAACTACTAAAATTAGTATTCTACGCATCCTGAAACTCACATGAGTTTATTTGGACGCTGCACAATCCTCTAAAATCTTATAAGTTTAATTATATACAATATCATATGTTTACCATTAAAAACCGATACACTATACAGCAGGTAGCACACTAATAAATGCAGTGTAGGTAATTCTTTACTGCGAGCCATCGCGTCGCTCAGTAGATACGAGCGACGAGATTAACATGATATTTCTTTCATTATTACAAGTCGACTTACAAGAAATGGTCATAAATTAGTGACATCTGCATATGGTCTGCGAAAGGTGCAGAATTCATTTGTGGGATTGAGTATACGCTTTTATAATATGATTCCTTTGGTAATTTTGGACCTACCAATGCATAAGTTTAAAGAATGTGTTAAAAGACATTTATTACAGCGAGGTTATTATACAATTGATGAGTTTCTTAATGACAAGGTTGTTTGGAGGCATCCGGCTCCGCTTTCATCTCTCACAAGATGGAAAAATGAATGTTAAAATGTAAAATGTAAATTTTGGATGTTGGAAAAGTGCAACTGCTGAGTTTTTTGCCGGCTTCTTTTCGGTAGAATCTGCCTTCCGAACCGGTGGTAGAGTCACTACATACAGACAGACTTGGCGTTTCAAAAGTGCTTATATTAGGCCTAATTGAAATAAATGAATTTTGAGTTTTGATTTTTATTATATTTCTTTGTCAATACTTACTGACTTAGGTAAGTAGCAAATATACTCGTCATATCGATTTGATATCGATGATATTTAATGTGTTATTGGAATAAACTGCAAGACTTAATCCCTTTATATACCCAAGCACGTTCAATGTTCATATATCAGTGCGCAATGCGGGCGTAAATTCATTTGAAATTGCAAGCAATTTTGAATTTAGGTATTATTCAGTTCTAATGCTATTGCAAATAATATTGTTTAAGTGGCAAAGTGGAAGTATCGATGTTATGATTGTATTATTGCCAAATATAACAAACAAGGTAAACCCAGAATAATAGAGGAAAACTCGTATTTTGGTATGAAAGCATGACGCAAAATTTGGAGCTGAAGACAAATAATAAAAACACCAAACCCATATAATAAATTCATAATTTAACACGCGGCTGCCTTGGTACATACAGCCTTCTGTTCGAACTAAATAATATATACTTCTATTCTAACAATATAAAAGAGCTAAGATTTTTTTTGTTTATATGTAATTGATAAACACAAAAGCACATTACATTCTCATCGAGTAACATTGGCTATTTTTTATATATATTGATAAATAAAATCAGTATGAATTATTGGTATTTGTAAAGCGAGCCAGCATTCTTGCGAGGGCGTGGTAGCACCGAAGTACTTAGAGCGAATGCTTATAAGCGATGGTTGTCCACTTATCATCAGGTGGACCATTTTCTTGGTCCGTCAGTTATTTTATTTAATTTGCGAATAAATAAACAAGAATATGCTAAAAACAACGTTATTAATATAATGAGATCATTCTACCTTCGTCAGGATGTTTCTATTATGGTACAGATTACTACGTAATATTATACAGTCTCCGTCTGCGAGATCCTGCATAAACCTTTTTCACAGATAACGTTTGACTAGAATAGTTACAGATAAAATAATTTCTGATTTGATCACGAAAAGATACTCCGACAACAGCTCTCTTTATCGCCCGCTGAGTGACTCTGAGCCTTCTTATGATACCCGTAAGCGACCATGTTTCTTCACTGTTTGACTTTTCTGTAATACTTAGTTCTAATTTTAACGAAATAACATATTTTGACTGAAATGCAGAGTTTATGAAGTTAGGCCTTGAAGAGTCAGGGCGTGTAAAGTTAGAAGCTTACATGTACATGAAATCAGATAACTTTATGACAGTGTGTAGTCTCGCCATGGCATCATTTAACATGAAAATCTATAGGTGGGATATCATATTCTTTTAAGTTAGATATGGCGTGCATATAGCACACCATTGGATACCAATTGGTATGAAATTAGCGGGCAAATGTTCACATTATATAAAGGTTTATTCCACATCCACAAATATTAAAATACATTAAGGTTTAGCTATGGTGAGTATCTGACTCCTAGCTAGTTATTACTGTATTTAGGATATCACATATTGTACTGCGGACTAGTGCCATGAACATTTGAGTATTATCAATACTGTGCTGATAAAGGGTACTGTTAAAACACATCACTTATTTCTTAAAATTAACTAACTTAGTACCAAAACATGATTAAATAGTAGGTCTGTAAACGCCATAAACACAAAACTTAATAAACAAATATTTTAGTGATATCTGCATATCGTCTGCGAAAGGTGCAGAACCCCTTTGTGGGGTTGAGTATACACTTTTACAACATGATTCCTAAGGTAATTCTTGACCTACCAATACATACATTAAAAAATGTGTAAAAACACATCTAATACAGCGAGGTTACTATACATTTGATGAATTCCTTAATGACAAGGTAGATTGGAAGCAGCCAACCTCGCTCTCATCTCCCGCAAAATAGTAAAATGATTGTAAATGTTTATGTTGGAAAAGAGCAACTACTGAGTTTCTTGCCGGCTCTTCTCAGTAGAATCTGCTTTCCGAACCGGTGTTAGAGTCACTTCAAACATGCATACTTGAAGTTTCAAAAGAGTTTATAAAGTAGGCCTACCTGAAATAAATGAATTTTGAATTTGATAGTAATGGAGAAAATCTCCAATACGAGTTATACAAATTTAAGGGTAGCCATTGTACGAGTTGTATAAGGATTTTATAACTTGTACTGGACATTTTATATCATAACCTGGGCATATCATGTATGCACTTCAATGCTGGTATCCCAGCATAACAGATGCAGAATTGAATTCCGCTGTAAGTTTACTTTACTTTTAAATAAAAATAACTTTGTGTCCACGAATTACACAATATATAATGGGCATACCGTGGGTAAATAACCACACTTACAAGATAAACCTAAACCCAGTTTTATATAGTACCATTAAAAATATAAGCGTATCTTCCAGAGTATTTATATATCGAAGTTGTTTCATTCCTCGGCGAGAAGATAATAAATTCCAGTCCCCACCTGCCTGCAAGGGTCGAGCTATTCTTTTAAAGATCAAAAGTTTCTCAACGCACCATCGTTAAGGCAAAATACGACACTTCGTTGTTTTATATAAAATTTATAAAATATCGCAGTTCAACTATATCAGCTATCTTTAATAATAGAAAAATATTGGCCTGATTGTCTGCGATGTAGAAATAGCGATTGTTAGGTATTCAGCTTTTCTGTAAAAAATGTAGTATATGCCTCGTGTCTCGCAGACAACATAAAACATGGGGTATTAATGAAAACCTGCGTTGGAGCAGTAATCTAATTCTTTCTATATGAGAGAGGAGGCATGTGATCGCATTAGGGAGGTCCAACGCTAACCTCGCACCTCCACTTCATCATAGCACTAAAACAATGAACATAGTTCCTTTACCACTTCCCACTTCCACCATCAGATCAGCTCAATCAGCTACCTTGCTATTTTTTTTCTGGCTGGAAGTTCTACCTTTGAAATTTAAAAAAATATCTAGCTACCTAATTGTAACTACGTCACGAGTAACCCCAGAAGTTGATAATCACTCTCATCCAAAATCTTCAGATGGATCGACAAAGTAAGAAATGGATAGTAGTTACAAAATAAATGTATTTGAAGTACAGGCATTTTTTTAAGTTTAGGCTTTAACTCTATGAGCACTTTTAAAAAGTTAATTCAGTAAGTTTATACTGATTACCATCGTTTCGGAAGGCACTTGTACCGAGAAGAAGCCAGCAAGAAACTCTGTAGTTTCTCTTTAGTTTTGGTTTGAATTAATTATTTTTGGGACTAAGAAATAACATCCGAGTCGGTATGTCAGCGTGATCAACCAAATCCTGTTCACCTAGTCAGCATTAATATCTGTGTCTACGTCTAGCGGTGAAATGCAATGCATAATGCACAATATTAAAATATTAAAGAATCCAGTAATGGAGGCGCGTGGGCGCGACGCCAACTGCTTTCAACCCTACTCGCCGTTTTAAAATGTGGCAAAGATTATGAAAATAACATAAATGTCCGAGTAGGCATTTTAATTCAAGTAGAGCTTTCTGTGACAGAGCTCGTCAGGGGAAGTCGTCGTTCTGCCTTTAAGAGCGTGGTTTGTGTAGTTACAGGCATGAAGTGGTGATAGCTCAGTGGTTAGGACTTCAGCTTCACTTCCGGGGGGTCGAGCTTGACCCCAGAACCCACCTCTAATAAACAATTAAAATCTTGCTTGCTTCAACGGTGAAGTAAAACATCATGAGGTAACCTGCACGCCAGAGAGTTCTGCATAAAGCTCTCAAAGGCGTGGGGAGTTCATCAATTTCCACTAGGCCAGCGTTGTGGACTGCGGCCTGAACTAGGTTTGGTAGTAATTTGACGTTATTCCTTGAAAGCACGGCCATAGAGTAGCGTGATTTTAAAACCCACTAACTCACATACTATAGTCTACGATTTCAATCTATTTCTCTCATTCTATTTACAATGAATATTGTAAATTTGTGATAAATTTCTTTTATTTGGAATAGTCTGAACTGTTCGTTGGAGATCGACAGACTAGTTTCGAGTCCATTAGGGGGTTCCTAGTCATAAGCTTGCTCACGTGACTCGCCACGGTACACATAGTGAACTATGTGTCGTGACGCGTCACACAAAATTCACGTTACTGAGTAAATATTAACTTTGCTGACAATACTTTAAACATTACTTTAAAGTGACCCGTACATTATTTCTTTACTCTATGACCCATCATACGTTTTAAATACAAACGTTATTAAGTATATGTGCGGAGACATGGTTTCATATTAATTTAACTGAGTGCTCGTAACGGTACCGACGCGACGTAAAATTTGATTTGTCACTTGGTAGTAAAATTGTTTTTCGTAATTTCACAAATTACTGGAAAAGAAAGTTGCGCTCGCTTCATTCGCGATTTGATTTCTATTTGAACCTGTTTAGAAAAGCCCGGGACGAGAGTTTATTTCTTGGAAGGCTGATAAAAACTTTAGTGTTCACTTTGCTCAGAAGCTTCAGCTATTTACTCGGCTGCGCAAATTAAGGATTAGTGGGTACTAGCAGTGTTTTTAATCTCAGTAAGCATGTATGGGGCCTTGGACTTAGGTTATGAGGTCGATTTTTGTAGCATGGCATAAAGTGGGTGAATTCGGAGGATTATGACTGTAATTTCTTATCAAAGCGGCGATAGTCCAGTGGACAGGACTTCGACTTCACTTTCGGAGGGGCGAATTCGAATCTCAGCACGCACCTCTAACTTTCTAAGCTATGTGCGTTTTTAGCAATTAAAATATCACTTGCATCAGCGGTGAAGGAAAACATTGTGAGGAAACCGGCATGCCTGAGAGTTCTCCATAATTAGTGTTGCCCAAATGCAAGAACAAGACGAGACTTAGCCAGTCTTGGTCTTGGTCTTGCGCCAATACACCTGGTCTTGGTCTTGGTCTTGGTCTTGCGCTCCCAGTCTTGGTCTTGGTCTTGGTCTTGCAGCAAGAGTCTTGCAAGTCTTGCAATTACCTATTAGTCTATTACTATTTATTAAATTTTACTTTAAATCTTAGAAAAACGTATTAGAATTGGAACATTGTGAGCTTGAATTAACATAGCCATAGTAAAGATCAAGCAGATTAATAAATAACTGAAGATTTGATAAGAAATTTGAAAAATCAACTGACCTATATGTCGTTTTCCATGGAAGTAACTGTTTCTTAATAAACATTTATGATTTATAAGCTTACATTTGCTAAAACATGTAAAAAAACAAATTAATTACAATAACTTGACTGTATTTTAAAGAACAATACTTATCTGTCTAGAAAGAGATTGAACCCTCAACTTATAAGAAATTTAATAAAAGAGTTTTACTATTTATCATTTATTTGAATAAAAAATAAAATACAACACAAATCAACAGCTTTATCATTAGGTTATGATACTTTATATCAATTCTTTTGACCAAGAATTAATACAAAGTAACCATCTGGCTGACTCATCACTTAACCTATTTCTATGTTTTCTAATTACTAATGATGCTTTAGAAAATAACCTCTCAGCAGGTACTGAAGTTGCAGGTATTGAGAGAAAATCACGGGCCATTTTCGATAAAATCGGATACTCTGTCTCATGCGTCCTCCACCAATCTAAAATCACCAATCTGAAACTTATTTATTCTTTGGAACACCTGTAGGTACTCTTAAAATTCGAAATTATTTTGCATGAATAGTGTCAAATGTTATGATTTCGGCGCGGCGGCAACGATTGTTTTAGATTTCAAAAGAAGCCGCCGGCGCGTGTATCATAACCATGTACTTCCGAAAAGCGGCAAATTTCTTTGAGAAGTAAGTACAAAACCTTTGATGCCGCATTATCAAAGTGCCGATGGTTAAAACATAACTATGCATGCACTCAGTTTGATTTTAATAGATATTTTTTTATTCGCTATGTTTATGGTATTAGTCGTAATGCGCATAGGTCCAGTTTTTCATATTCTTTGATATAGTTTTTTGCGTCTCATAGAATTCCTAAGCGTACCTACCTACCTATACACCGAACTGTTACACCTAACTACTCCGTGAAATAGCGCTAAGTCCTAGCTGCAAGACGCAAGAGTCTTGCAGGCTATGTCTTGTTCTTGCTCAAGTCTTGCACGGTCAGTCTTGGTCTTGGTCTTGCTAAAAATACGCGGTCTTGTTCTTGGTCTTGGTCTTGCAAAAACGCAAGAACAAGACCAAGACTGCAAGACCAAGACTGAATTTGGGCAACACTATCCATAATGTTCTCAAACGTGTGCGGAGTCCACCAATCCGCACTTAACCCAGTCTCATTATGGGTGGAGACCCGTGCCCTGTAGTGATCCGGTAATGGGTCGATATGATGATGATGATGATGATGGTCTTATCATTGTCACATCAGAAATATAATCATCATATCAACCACTACCGGCCCACACATAATATGTAAACATAAATAGCTTTGCCTGTAGCTAGGCCTGCTACAAATGCCTGGATAAAAAAAGTTACAGTACACTAAATACCTTAAAGTAAATACAGTAAAAACCAGTGATAGCTTAGTGGCTTTGGACTTTAGCTTCCCTTTTTGAGAGGACCGCGTTCGATCCCAAGCACGCACCACTAGCTTTTCGGAGCTTTGTGCGTTTTAAGCAGTTACTTGCTTTAACGGTGAATATATATAGCGATAGCGTCGTAGGAAATGCAAAGACACATAAAACAGATTAAGATTATTTGTATTTAATTGCGATTTCCCATTTCTCATTGCTTTATTGCTTTTCGGTAGCCTGGACGAGATCACTTTTAGTGATAAGGTCGCCTTTGCACATAACATAGGAAAACATACACAGGACGAACATAATCTTATTATATTATATTTTGTAATAAATATGTTTAAATAAATAAATAAACGTAAAATAAGTTTTTGAATAACACAAATATTGAAGTTAGGTCAGCTGATTGGCGCAGTCCAAGGTGAAGTGAAGAGAGTTTGATTCCCACAACTGGGAAATGTTTGTGTGATGAACATGAATATTTTTCAGTGCTGGAGTGTTTGTCTGTACATAATAAATATTTATGTGTGTTATTCATAGAAATATTCATCATTCATCTAAGTACCCATAACACAAGCTCTGCTCACTTTGGGGCTAGATGGCGATGTTTGTATTGTCATAGTGTATTTAATATATATTAAGTTTTTTTGAATAGAAGAAGTAGTTATTGGTTTCCAAGAAATTTCCGCGGGCTTTACTTTCAGTGTGAGATTTTTATTTATTTGAACTCTATGTTTTGTTATTTTAAATAACTAATGCATCGTTGGCGCGCGCGTTATCTCTTTACACGTAAGTTTATATTAGATTAGGAAGGCAGCTAAAGTACGAGATATTCTAAGAGCAATAACAGTTAATAGTTGTGCGAAGTCAGGTAGTTAAACATGAGTAGGAACTGACTTAGTATTTGGAAACTATGCTACCGAACTCATAACAGTAGGTAGCGAGTTTAGGCACCTGAGATCTACCGTTCTGATATCAAGATGAATTATTAATTGTAACTACGATGTATTTACGGTAGAAGTAGCTGTAGAAGTAAGTTCTGGCAACTTTGTTTATCATAATTTATGTGATTTCCATATTGATACACTTTATAATAATATATTTTAGGGAAATTTAATTAAACAATTTTGAAGATCCTTGAAGAAGAAAGAATTATTTTAAATAAGCCACTTGCTCGTTCTTATGTTATAGTCATTTAAAAAAGTTTCGATATTGAACGCAAAAAACAAATAAGTACCTACTGCTATTCGAAGTTTTCATACTTAAATTTGTACACATGGGATGATCTCAAAATGTACCTACTTGAAGATAAGAGTACTTTTAGTTATCTTAAAATGTAGCTCGACAGTAATCCCATATCGCAGTGATGTTAAAAATACGTAATTTCAATTCCTTTTAAACCGAATTACACAAAAGCAGGAGGTTCTCAATTCGGTTGCATTTATTTTAGTTTTTTTAATGTTTGTTGAAAAAATATTTTTTTATTCGAGACTTGTATTAACTTCAAGGTTCAAATTACTAGTCTCGATTCTCGTCAAGGTTCTTGAATTTTAAATAATAAATTGGGTTTCTATTGTCTTTAAAGCCGCATAGTTTTTCATTATACAATTTTTTTTAGGAGCAGCAAATAACAGCTTCCTTATATTTTATAATTTGTATCATCCCTTCTTTTACCTTCTTTGTAGGCAAGAAGCTCACAGTTAACTGGTTGAAGCACTGAGCTGGTTTTTTATGTTAATTATTACGTGAGAAAACACTGCATCTATAAACAACGAAACAACTGCATTTATAATTTTTTTAGAACGAATTTTTAATTATCGAATCTAAGACCTTATGATCCCTAGACAAACACTTGCTAACCGATAGGCATATGACAGATAATTTAGTTAGGTATTATTATTAACTGTCTCCGCGGGGAATTGAACTCAATACCTCTTACAAAAAGATCACAGCGCAAGACGTCTAGGCACGACATCAAACTTTAATCCCATACTCGGCTCTTGTATGCTTAAAAGCCTTCTGAAAGGATGGCCTAGTAACCTGAAAATAAACAAAAACAGCTAAAGGACTAGGTAAGTACCAAAACACTTTGAAAATTAAAAAGAACCGCCGGCGGATTCTTGTCGTATGAAAAATCGAAAACAGGTCGCGCGTACGCCGTGAGATTCGGTGCACCTGATGTACGAGCAGTGGCGTGCATAGGGTTTTCGGTCAGGGTATGCATAAAAAAAAATAGGTACTGAACATGCTATTTTGATGTTACTGTATAATTTTATTTGTGAGTAGGTACCTAACCTAACATTGTTTGTGATACCCATGTAGATCTTCTCATCATCTCCTATTTCCAGTAGGTATAGTAAGCTCTCAGACGACCGACTAGCGAGTTTTTAAAATTGTCTGCCATTGCGGCAATTACATTAAATAATGTTTTTTAGTGTAAACAATAAACAAACATAGGTATTATTATAAATAAATAATGAAACAAAACATTGATCACTGCTATTCGCCTGTTTCTGTAAGTCAGTCAGAGCTCTTTTTACGTGCCGCTCCTTGTAGGTGCATTCCTTCCTTTACGAATAATCTCAATTAAACGTTAGTTAAGAATTAGCTCTAAACTTACCTACATTTTCCAAGCACACTGAACCATCAGATCACACGCCGAATATAAGAACTTTCTTACACTAAGAATATTCCTCACAATCATTTATAAACAGTACACTGTCACAAAGGTTAATGTTAACAATAATAATTGTAACTATTTACAAACAACCGTACAGCAAACGAAAAAACAGTAATTAATTCTAATTCGGTGAATATAAGTTGTTATGACAGAAGGTAAAAGGTAAACAATAATGGCGCTGAGCGATCGCCAGCGATAATGAGAAGAGAATATCATAGTCAAAATATGTCCGTAATATTTTCTTAGTACACAAATGCTATTAAAAGTTGTCATTTGAAGAATATTACTTCATCAGTTACCATTGGCACCTGGTATACGTTAATAATTTATTTAACATAATTCGGCAACTTTTAATTTGGTTATTTAATATACTTTTTGAACAAATTAGGTACTTATAAATTTCTAAAGACCTTGAATGTAATAAAATTCATTGATAAATTTTTTAACTACAAAAAAGAATTATTGCCGTTTAAAACAATAACAAACAAAGCAAATTACTTGTGCTTATAAAAAAACAAAGCATACATTTGGATTTCAAATTTCCGTAAGCAGTGCTTTTAAGATTTGCACACAAGCGAAACCCCTATACTGGAAACCTGGAAAACTCGCACACATAGAAAGAGCCAAATATTGTGTAAGCACGCACGCGATTATATCACTACACACCAGAACTTCCATGTGTGCTGGTGCACACAAGTAACGACAGATGCATTCAATCGCCGTGCTTCTATGGAGACCGCGGCGGCGCGGCGCATTAATTCGAGCGACGAATAAACGATTTGCCCGGCAATGGATACTTAATCGTGAAAACCCCAGCTAATTTTATGAGATTTAAATTATATTTAAAGCGTTACTTTTTATTTAGGTTTACTGTTTACAACTCAAAATTAAAATATAGTCGAAATATTATGCAGTTTGTCTATTTTAGTTCTAAACCATGACACGGGACTTGTCCATTGATTTACATAGAAGTGCGGCCGGTTTTAACTAGATGGCGCTTTTATAGTTTTCTATAAATTGTTTAATTTTTTTTCAATCTTTAAATTTTAAGTCGTCCTTATGGTCTGAGAGGCCCTGAGGTCAGGGTATGCACTGCTTATTTGCATCTATGAGATGCACGCCACTGTGTACGAGTATCATCATCTTCATACTCTGCCCATTAATGTCCCACTACCCAATTCTGGGCACAGGCCTCTAATCATGCGAAAGTGAGTTTGTTTGTCCTTAGTTCACGTCCATAGAGCAAGTTGAAAGGACGGACAATAGCATATGCTACATTTGGTATTGGGTAGATTAGAGTTACATTTCTTCACGTCCTAACAAAGCTACCAAATGATTTATTCACCGTAGGTAAGACCGCAGGGCGTAGCTAGTATTCCCATTATTAAACCCATACTCCTAATGGTTTCTACGTCAGCGTCTCATCAGTGCAGACCAGATAACATTCAGAAATTATAAATTCCTAAATGGCCCCCGCGGGGGTTCGAACCCGAGACCTCCCACCTAAACCACAGCGATTAGCACGAAGGTTAGAAGATCGACATTTTTAATTTTTAAACCTAAATGGGACCAGCGAATTAAAATAATTTGAAGAAATTTATTTTCATTTGACAGCCGATTGGCGCAATTTGCAGCGACCCTGCTTTCTGTGCCCAAGGCCGTGGGTTCGATTCCCACTACTGGAAAATGTTTGTGTTATGAGCATGAACGTTTTTCAATATCTGGGTGTTTTATATTTATATTCTAAGTATTTATGTATATTATTCATAAAAAAAATATTCATCAGTCATCTTAGTACCCATAACACAAGCTACGCTTACTTTGGGGCTAGGTGGCGATGTGTGTATTGTCTTAGTTTATTTATTTATTTTATTTATCCAAGGATTTTGAAAACCAAAGCAGGCCAGAAGCCAGGAAAAACTATTTGCAAGTCCAGATTAGGAAACTATAAGACGACGTAATAAGTAGTAACATGAAATTTATAGGGTTTCTGTGTATGCATTCCTGGTCGAACACCGGTAAACCGATTCCCAAGTAATCTATAGGCTATTGTCCACGAAAGGTAGGTTCTAGGTCTGTAAGCGATACCTGGCTTCAGTGCATTCACGTGCAACGTGCAGGGTGAGTTATTGAGACGAGTATCGTATGGCAGGTAACTTTTATATTCATAATACTACTACTTAAGTTAAGTTTGATAATAAAATTAAGTTAATCTGTGACTTTATTGGAAAATTGGCAAAATGTGTCAGTAATTCTATCAGGTCCACTAGACACTGTTGGCAATGGATAAACTGAAGCAATATTCTACTGATTGATTAGTATATCACACAGTTGTTTTAAGAACAAGCTCTTACGGCGATAAACAAACAAAATCTTTACTTTAATCGAAACACAAAATTAATAAATATGTCATCGAAATATACAAAGATTTAAGTTCGATGATTGATTTAGTTTTATGCCTTGTTGTTGGAACTATAATATATTGTTATCTAGAAAAAATTATTAATACAATTAAAAGTGAAAAAACTGGATCTGCAACAAAAATTAAAATAATTTGTTCTTTTTAACGGCCTATGTTAAAAATAACAAATTATTTTAGTTTTTTAAAAATTAATAAATATGTATGATATGCATCGAAATACACAAAGATTCGATGATTGATTTCGTTTTATGCATTGTTGTTGGAACTATAATATGTTATCTAGAAAAAAATATTAATACAATTAAAAGTGATTAAACTGCATCTGCAAAAAAAACTAAAATCATTTGTTCTTTTTAACGGCCTATGTTAAAAATAACAAATTATTTTAGTTTTTTTTTGAGTGAGCGCCATAATATAGCCAGATGTATAAAATTCCGACTGATAATAAATGCACAGCTTATTTAAGCCGGTGGGGTTAGTAACTTGAATCCACTAAAAAACGATACTCATGTTTCCTTAAAAATATGTCTTTGACTTTCACGTGGCTGTTAAGATGATCAAGGCTTACGATCAAAGTGATTGTCTTAAGTCCGCTACAAAAAAAACCGAAGAAACCGAACCGAGAACCTTATCCTTCTTTCAAGTCAAGAAGTTTAAAATGAACGCGAGGAATAAATAAACATGTCACCGAAGTTGCATAGAATTCCAGATTCAAACTCATTGATTTCAAATTTAGCTTGATGTATTTGGATTTCGAAACGTACATGCACGTCCATCAGATATCTCTCAGTCACGTTGCAATAGGAAGCACTGAAGTTCACCTGCGCACCGATCCCAGCTGGCCGCCTACAGGTTGCAATAGTGCTCATGAATATTACATCAGCTCAGATTCAACCGGAAATGTTCAGGCGACACTGAATGCAATGCTCTTTGTATGTATAGAGGGGAGTTTCTGCTCTAAGAAAAACGCTCTCCGTATAGCACGCTCTCCTTAGCGAGTTCGACTGGATTCGATTCCAGGGCAAGGCCACAAAAATCCCTTGGTATTGGGGTTTTCTGTAAGAGAGTTTTAAAATGCACCGCAATGATATGAAGTACTTCAGAAGATAGTTTTATTTTCCTTTATAGTTTGACAGCTCTGACGCAGTTTCTCGTATCACTTGCACCGAATAATATTTCATTTTAATGAGTACAGTTTTGTCATTCTGCAATCCGTTGCGCAGCCTATCTTTTTGATATGATTAGCTCAATGCGCAGTTAGCGCAATGATATGACGCAGTTCATAACGTTGTTTCATTTTCCTTCATTGTTGGACATTACGGACATTTTTTATTGTCATTTTTATGAATACATTTCATTTTATGAGTTCAGCAATATCATTGTAATCATTTGTACATGCACGTCGATCATATTTTAGTAACATTTAAAAGGGAAGCACTGAAGTCACCTGTGCACCGATCGCAGCTGGTCACCTACAGGTTGCAATACTGCTCATGAATATTACATCTGCTAACATTCAACCGGATATGTTCCGGCGACATAGAATGCAATGCTCTTTGTATGTATAGAGGGGAGTTTGAGCTCTGAGAAAAACACCCTCCGCACGCTCTGGTTAGCACGTTCAACTAGATTAGATTCCAGGGTCACAAGAAACCTTGGGTATTGGGGTTTCTGTAAGACAGTTTTAAAACTAGCGCGCAGTTAGGAAAATGCCATCCATCTTTAAGAAAAAGAAGGAACACTTTAATGCACGCAAAACAAAAAGGAGGAAAAATACAGTAAGAAGTTCATGCACATAGGAGAACGTTAACCCTTAAATGAACATATGGGGTCATCGCAATTTTGAAGTAAAAAATGTGTGTTTTAACGAACACATTATGCTCGTCTTCTTAACAGCTTCTTGAAAACCTTATCAACAAATTAATGGGCAATTACAAGGCACTGGTCTCCTCTCAAAATGAGTGCGGATTGGGATTTTACACGCCTTTGAGAACTTTATTAAAACTCTTAGGCATGCAGGTTTTCTCACGATTCCTTCTTCATTTATAAAACAATTGATATTTTAATTATTTTTATTAAAAAAGCACGTAACTCCCACAATTTAGAGGAGCGTGCTGGAGACCGAACTCGGTACACCCCAAAGAGAAACCGAACTTTTACCCACTAGGCTACTATTCGTGATCTTCTCACCGTTCTGTATTGTCTCTGGACTAGCATGTTTAAGCATGCTATTAGACTAGCACCTGAGTGCAAGAACGCTTCGCTTCGCTGTAGCCTCGTGGCCCCATGTGACAAATTACGAGTTTTTTTTGTGTATGGTAAGTGATGACTTACTTTGAAGCGTTGACAGCCTAATAGTTACAGCTGTAGCCTCCATTGCTGCAGGTCTAAGTTTGTTCTTTTGCAATTCTAAGACGTTGGAGTATACCCGGATACCTGCATGGGTTGGCGGGATTTAACGATTATTTTATTAACTAACCAGAAATGTTTCATTGGTAGACGTGTTCTCCAAGGCATGGGTCAATTTCCCAATAAGGGAATGGCACTGAAAATTTAATACAGAAAACCCCAATGCAAATGATGGCCACTGAGGCAGTTCTGCCAGGCCTATTGAGTATTTATAACTACTTGTATCTACTACCAGCTACGTAACTACTGAAACTGTTTGCTCTAAAAGATCTGAGCCTTTTTATAAAAAAATACCATAGGAGTATAATACCCCAGTGGTTAGAAAGAATAAAATGAATAATCTATACTTTATTGTATATATTTTGTATACAATATTTTTATTAAAAAAACCTCACATAATATAAAACAAATAGTTTTACAGTTAGATGTTAAATTGGTGGTCTACGTTATAATGTTTTATCATTCCTTCGGCGATAAAAAATAAACCCTACAAAGCTCTCCGAAAAATAGGTGAAAACTAAAGTTCTCCTAGTAAATAGGATAGCTACGTATTTTGCGAAAGTGAATTTTTTAAAACAGTTCGGTTTTCGATTAAGCTCAGGGAAACTAAAAAAAGAGTTTCAAAGCTTAATCTAAATAAAAATAAATTTAGAGTGGATTTTACAAGCTCCAATGTCCGATATAGTAAAAATGATAGTAAACTCAGGTGATTAAAGCAACGTTGGCGTAATTCGCTCGGAAATAATTTAATTTTAGATCCCTTATTAGAAGCAAATCTTAAAGATGTATGTTCTAACTGTAGTGTTTATTTATTTATTTTTCTTTAATTGGAAAACCAGCAGTTGTAAATACTGAATATTAAAAAATTTGTAGACTTAAAACTATTAACAGGTTTCCACAGGTAAGAATAACAGAGAAACCTGTAATGCAAGAATAACAGGGAAACCTGTTATTCTTATAGATAAGATAAGATTTATTATCCTCAATGTTGTACAACTGTACACTATTTCTGTAAGTGCCAGAAGGAAATGACTTTTTTGTAAAAAAATATTCGTTTTGTGACTTCTAATACCTAATATATGTGTATAAAATTTCATTACGATCAGGTAGGGAAAAGGTAATAGAAATGACCAACCAACCTTAAAACTTTCATAAGTAGCTTAAAATTAATTCAAAAATAAAGATAAGATGTCAAAAATATCTTGAAGTTTCTATACAGAAGGGAGGAATTCGAATAAATTAAAACACAAAAGATGACCGAGGTGCTGTTTGAACTATTATTCTGATAAAACAGTACAGCGGCGGCATTTGTAATCCATTTCGCAGCGTATTGTTTGCTCACAATGAGTTCAGTGCAGTGTGAAACAGCGCGCTGAGGCGCAATGTACCGAGATGATATGACGCGCCTCGGAAGATCATAGTCGGACATCACTGACGAAATTTCTCGTATCAGTTTCCACGAATATTATTTTGTTTTGATGAATACAGTGGTGCCACTTGTAACCCAATTTATAGTCTTTTGTCGGACCACAATGAGCTAAGTGCAGTATGAGACTGCGCGGTGATGCGCAATGCACCGAGATGATATGACGCGCTTCGGAAGATAGTTTCATTTTCCTTCATAGTTAGACATCACTCACGAAGTTACGAATCAGTTTCCACGAATATTATTTTGTTTTAATGAATACAGTGGTGGCATTTTGTAACCTTTTTTATAGTCTTTTGTCGGATCACAATGAGCTAAGTGCAGTATGAGACTGCACGGTGATGCGCAATGCACCGAGATGATATGACGTGCTTCGGAAGATAGTTTCATTTTCCTTCATAGTTAGACATCACCCACGAAGTTGCGAATCAGTTTCCACGAATATTATTTTATTTTAATGAGTTGTTACAGCAGTCGCGTTTTTTTATCCGTACCGTAGCGTGTCTTTTGATATCAAGAGCTAAATACAATGTGAGATTGAGCGAGGATGCACAATGTACCGCGATTACATGACACGCCTCGGAAGACATTTTCATTTTCCTTCATAGGTGGACATCACTTCGACGTTTCTCGTAACATTTTCCACGAATACTATTTTATTTTCATTTACTTTGCTGGCATATTTCAAACTTTTTACATTGTGTTGGTGTGGTATAATGAGGTAGAGCTTGTGCAGTGTAAAAGAGCAAGCTCAGACACAAAGTAGCGCAGTTATCTAATATTGTTTGAACTAATGTTGGACATCATAAACGAAGTTTATCGTATCATTTTCGAAAAGTAATATTTTGTAGTAAAGTGGTGCTACTTTGTAATCCGTTTCGCAGATTGTCATTGTGATACAATGGGCCCAATGCATTGAGAGATGCGCTGAGGCGCAATGTAGCGCAATGACATGACGCACCTCAGAAGATAGTTTGCGGTATCGGATAAAAGGTTCCTATATAATTTTGACACTTTGTCTAGCAGTGGACACAAAACGGTTGATAAGATGATGATGATGATGATAATTGTTTTCCACGAATGGTTTTTAATATTAATTTGTGCGGGGAAGGTATAAAGGATAACAAAATGATTAAACTTACTTCTTAATGTTGTTGTGGTGAGATCAATGCTGTGTGAGACACTGTGCTGAAATGAGTGCGATTATATGACTTACCTCAGAAAAAAGAAAGATTCATTTTCTTTATATTCATAGTTGGACATCGCTGACGAAGTTTCCAGTATAATTTTTAACGAATACTATTTAGTTTTTATAACTACAGTGGCGTATTTACAATCAGTTTTTCACCGTGTTCTTTTGGAATAATTAGCAGTGCAGTGTGGGGGAGCGCTGAGGCGTAATGAAGTGCGATAATGCGTCGCCTTAAAAGATACTCTAGTGTAGGGGTCTAGTGGTAAACATGTTCGACTACAGATCAGGGTGTCCTGGATTTGATTCCTGTGTCAGCCCAGTCAATATAATTGGGTTAAATTAAGGACTGCGAAATCTTGCTTAATTTTTTGCTATATACTTAAAGTTAGACTGCAATCACACCTGATGATAAGTGATGATGCTGTCTAAGGTGATTGTGGGCCAAACCCTTAGGGGTATGTCAGTTAAGGGATCTTACCGGAACGCTAAATTGCTTTGTGGCACGTCCTTGTCGGTAGGCGGGCAACGGCCGAAGCCTTCTACCCGCTTAGAACCATAGAAAGTTCATAAATTTAAAATTTCCAAAGAAAGACCAAACACAAGATCTCCGACTCATACACCACAACGCTCACTACTGCCCCAGGGAAGTAGTTTCAATTTATATGTTTAAAAAAACAGCATTGAAATAAAAAAGTTTCCTGTTTTGCAAGCCTAACCTATAAAATACGAATAATTATTTAATCGCGTGATTTCACTGAACTCCTTATAAAATCGTAAGTGAAAGATACTGAGTTACGGTACTCGATTTAACCGAGCAACCGGGCAACTCAATTTATATCACGAATATTGCCTATCGTCGGAGTGTCGACATCGCAACACATATTGAATTTAATATTAACATCTTAACAGCACCTACCCCCCGAATTATTCTCATCTGAATCCTGTACCCATAGTCAGAGATTAACACGTTCGTGACATCAAAGTACAGTAAAATTTAATAAATTCCAAGGCAAGCGTTCTTGCCAAAATAAAAACTGAATGACAGAATATGAAACTAGTAACAGAAGTGCCATTAAGCCAATTCTTAGTTTGTAATTTTAAAAACCAGAGAACCAAAAAAAAAAGAATTTATAATTTTCGAAATTGTAACCCTTAATAGTTATAAATTATTATGTGCAATGAGAAGAAGAAGAAGAAGGTATCAGTACCTTCTATCAGGAAGAGTTCCAAAAGCTATAACACAAAATTGCAAGATTTTAGCTTAGTTTTTGGTTCAACCATTTTAAATTAATTTATTATATTTTGCATCATTTGTTCGGTTCTGTTCTGGCACGTTCTATTCTATTCTATTCTGTTCTGTTCTGTTCTCATTCCATTCCATTCTATTCATTCTATTCTATTATATTACGACGGTAACGTTTATTTTTATTTCATATTGTTTAAGAACACCCTTAGAGCTGTTTTGTTATAGATAGTAAGTCGGTATATTTTGGTTTGTTATAAAATGTAATATTTCATCGTGTTTTTAGATTTTCTGAATGTCCTAAAGGACGTAAAAGCTTTGAAAATAGTTTGAGTATTACTACCGTCAGATTTACCAAAATGAAGACAACTTACTTTCGAACTGTAATTGCTCTTTCATTTGTTTAAGTAACCGTCCCTTTTATTGGAAAACCAAAAATGTTTATAAACAATTGCTTACATAAAACGTCGGGACGATTGAATCATCTGCAATACGCCATATTTTAGTTTAGCAATACCCCCCGAAAGAACTACTGTAAATCATCCTACAATGAGTTTAAATGACAAGAGCCGCATTTAAGTGTAATGTTATTTGGAATTTTAAGTCGTTTTAGTTTACATTTTTATTATTATTTTTAATGTTTCGTAAAAAGCTAAAATAATTAAATGTTTTCCAAGACATAAACGTCTTAAAGCGCACTTAAATTGTAAAAGTTAGACGTGCGTGCTGGGATTCGCACTCGGCCCCCCCACGAAAGTTAAGTCGAGGTCCGACCCACTGGGCTACCAACGCTCTGTTTACTGCAAAGGGGTTTCGTTTACGATCGGTATACTTACGGTAGCCTCACAATACATTTATAACAATATAGTATTTGTAAGACAACATATTAGTCTTTATAAACAAAAAGTGGATATAAACAGTCGACTTACAAGAAATGGTCATAAATAAGTGACATCTGCATATCGTCTGCGAAAGGTGCAGAAGTCATTTGTGGGATTGAGTATACGCTTTTATAATATGATTCCTAAGGTAATTTTGGACCTACCAATGCATAAGTTTAAAGAATGTGTTAAAACACATTTATTACAGCGAGGTTATTATACAATTGATGAGTTTCTTAATGACAAGGTGGCTTGGAAGCATCCGGCTCCGCTTTCATCTCTCACAAGATAGAAAAATGAATGTTAAAATATAAAATGTAAATTTTTTATGTTGGAAAAGAGCAACTGCTGAGTTTCTTGCCGGCTTCTTCTCGGTAGAATCTGCCTTCCGAACCGGTGGTAGAGTCACTACACATGGACAGACTTGACGTTTCAAAAGTGCTTGTATTAGGCCTACTTGAAATAAATGAATTTTGAATTTTGATCAGGTGGGTCATCTGCTTGATCGATCAACTACAGCAACAAAAAGAAGCGTGGATGGCTTTTAGCTCTATCGTCTTCTTATTTATTAGGTGTCGTTTACCCAGCAGTGTTATTAGGCTAGGCTCAAACAAACCGTGTTTCACATATATCCTTTGCATGCTAGTGATGTAATGGACGCCAGATCCTAACGTCAGTTACATATTGCAACAGTTTAAAGTACGGACACTTTGGACAGGCTTATATGTTTGGCGAATGGAGCATATAAGGAAGATTGTGTTAGATCGCGCAGTTGCGGCAGAGTAACTTTGTGAGCCTGTTATTGACTTTATCTTAACAACCAATTACGGACCCACTACATGGCACTCTCAGAATGAAAAGGATTTATAACTTATTCCACCACGCGGCCGAAGTGTGCAAAACGCACATAACTCCGAAATGTTGCAGGTGCGTGTTCAGAATGGAACTCGGTCCCTCTGAAAGGGTTGCCGAAGCTTGAACCACTAGGCTATTACCGCTTACCAACTTTACTTTAATGTAGCTATAATGCATCGTTACGTATCTATATCCTTAACGTTACATTGTTGTCACGTTTGCCAATATTAAAACTAACTTACATCACACAATAATATGAGTATGTGAGACAAAATATCTACTAAATGGTCATCATCATCTTATCAACCCATTCCCGGCCCATTACAGGGCACGGGTCTCCTCCCACAATGAGAGGAGGTTAAGGCCGTAGTCCACCAAGCTGGCCCATTGCGGATTGATGGACTACACACTCCTGTGAGAACATTATGCAGAATTCTCAGGCATGCAGGTTTCCTCACGATATTTTCCTTCACCGATGAAGCAAATGACATTTTAATTACTTAAAACGCACATAACTTACAAAAATTAGAGATCTGTGCTGGGATTAGAACTCGGCCCCCCGAAAGTGAAGTCGAGCTCCTACCCACTCCTACCACATTTCCGCTAAACACAAAGCAACTTTACCATGTGATTATCATAATAGTACACTCCTCCGTACCTCTTTTTCATTCGTACATTTTCTCCACATATTTTTCCTGGGGTCCGCTAATTATTCTAACCCTTTGTTTTTAAGTTAATTAACCATTTTGTTTGGGTTTGTACCTACGTGTATGTATAATCGGGTGCAAACATTTTAACCGCGCCTAAAGTGTACCTACAATAAATAGATTGGAACTGGTTATATATGTGATAAATAACTATAAACTGAAGCTAAATACTCGAAATAATAGTGCTCTTAAAGATTTTGCTAGATTTTCGTGCAGTTTTGGCAGAGCGCAGACTGAATATTAATTCAGGGTGTTAGACACTCTTGCAATTTATATCTATAACCGGTATAATCCAAAATCTCCAAGTAAGAAATTACATTTATACGGAGTCCTTCGCGTATCAATTTAACCTAAAACATAATCTTATTTATAATAATAATAATCTTTATTGAAAGGAAACCCAGTTATTAAAATATAAAAAGATAAATTAAATAACAAAATAATAAAAATTAGTAACAGTATTGCAATATAAAAATATTGCAAACTCACGTCCGTCATAGTTTATGGGTTATCTTATACCTAACCTTTGTAAAATCAATACAGTATGTATGGTATAATAAATACTTATTTGTATGGAAGACTATGGTTTAGTTAATATGTCTTGTGGGAGGCTTCGGGCTACCACTGTCACGTAAAATGTTACGCTTAAACGACCTGCAATACGTTTATGCCCGCTTCCTATTAATAATTAAGTTTTCGTTTGCAAAGATTTAAGAGATTGCAGTCATAGGCAAACTTGTAATGCTAAACTCAGTTGGCAACCCTTTTTATTATCACCCTTTAACAGTAACATAACTCGATGACATAAACATAACTCAAGTCCATAAAGCTTTCATTAAATTGCTAATTTCCGTTAGGACATTGCAAGCAAAATTTCTTGGAAGAAAATATGATTATTCAGAAATGATGGTTCAGATCTTTCGATTTGGTCTTTTTTCTTAAACCATAGATTACTTCTAGGGAAATAGGAGAAACCAGTTATGCAGAATAAATAATTTAGGCCTTTCAATCATTTTGCGGTGATAGCCCAGCCCAGGAGCTCGACCTAGCGTTCGGGAGGCCGAGTTCGAATCCCAGCACGTACCTCTAACTTTTCAAAGTTATATGCCTTTTTTAGTAATTTAAATATCACTTGCTTCAACGGTGAAGGAGAACAACGTGCGGAAACCAAATGCCTAAGAGTTCACCATACTGTTCTCAATGGAGTGTGGATCCGCACTAGGCTAGCGTGGCGGACTATGGCCTCAACCCCATTCTCATTGTAGGAGGAGACCCGAGTACCTTGCAAGCCCTACTAATTGTTGCTATGTTTATAGGCGATGGATTTCCACTAATCTACTCCACTAACTCCTAATTAGGTGGGTAAAAAAGACGGATTCAAACACATACAACAAAGTGATCTTTGATTATTTTTCCATAACAAGCTTCAAAACTTTCAAAATGGTTATGGACATAAAACCTTGCCTTAGAGAATATTAATATAGTAAATTCGACTAAGTTTAGTATGTCGTGCAGTGTTCTGCAAACTTTGGTGAACTGAGCTTAGTGGGGGCGGCCAGTACAGCGAAACTTAGGGCCTGTTATTGTAGGAAATTTGAACTTCTAGAAGTAATCACAGTTTCACAACCGTATTTCCATGATTTTTTAATCATTGATATGCCAGCCGACTGGTGCAGTGGGCAGCGACCCTGCTTTCTGAGTCCAAGGCTGTGAGTTCGATTCCCACAACTAGGAAATGTTTGTGTGATGACCATGAATATTTATCAGTGTGGGTATTTATCTGTATATTTTAAGTATTAATGTAAAAATATGCATCTATCATCTTAGTACTCATAATTCAAGCTACGCTTACTTTGGGGCTAGATGGCGATGTGTGTATTGTCGTAGTATATTTATTTTAGTTCCCACTCAATTTTTTTAGTCAGTTTCTTGAATATTACAACTACGTCAGTGTAACTCTATTAGTACATACTATTTCCGACAACCGTAGGTTGCGGCTTTCGTATTTTCGGACTTCATCATCACTAAAAATAGAAAACAGAGTCTATATATCTAACATTCAACAGTCAAAACACAAGAACCACTGTTCTAGACAACACGAAACGAACACTCGATTTCTAAGTCAGCTTCGTAAGTATTACAACTACTTCAGTTTAACTCTATAAGTACATACAAGTTCCATTAATCGTGCATAGCGCAGGCAAACTTTCGTCGTATGAAGCTTACTGTGTGGGCAATTGCGCCGTTCCTCAAACTTAATGCTATCGTAGCTTTGACACTTTCATTACATTCTTGACTATCTATGCATACTATAACAATTTAAGGAACTTTACCTTTCTTTTTTTTAGCGTGGTGAAAAAGATTTATTGCTACCTCCAACCATTGGGCACACTAAGGGGGTATACACAAACTAAAAAACACCACGGCATGTCCCTCTTGTTGGCTTTGTTAGATGCCCGGGAAACTAAAATAAATATACTACGACAATACACACATCGCCATCTTGTCCCAAAGTAAGCGTAACTTGTGTTATGCGTACTAAGATAGCTTATGATAAATAACCAGACACCGAAAAACATTAATGTTCATCACACAAACATATTTCCAGTTGTGGGAATCGAACCCACGGCGTTGGATGCAGCGAGCAGGGTCGCTGCCCACTGCTGAGAAACTGAGGAAGTATGCCTTAGAGTTGTCTATAATAATCTCAACGGCTTGTGAAATCTACCAATCTGAACTGTGACAGCATAGTGGACTGTGGCCTAACCCTTTTGCATTCTGAGAGACTCGTACCCTGTAGTGGGCCAGTAATGGTTGATGATGATGTTAACACGGCCATACTTTGCTATGACACAGTCTAGTAATAATTCCCGTTCCCGTGGGAATTTAGGAACAAAAAGCACAGAATCCTAACATACGGTGGGTTGTATATAGTATTTGTTTTATTCCACTAACAGATTCCCCGTAACAGCAATTTAATTTAATGAAAAAAATAAAGGCTAACCTATCAAGGCACTGAAGTTTGAACAAACCTAACCGGTTTTATCTTGGCACAGTATCGGAACACATAAACGTTTGGCGTCATGTCATTGGGGGAGTGGTAATTACCACAACCTTAAGCTGCCTCCTGACCAGACTAGAGAAAATTTGGAGAGAGTAGAATTGCCTCTTTTTTTTGGAAATAATTCTGATGGATGCCGCATGCATGCCTGACTCCATTGGGTATGTTGCCGAACGGCGTACGGACTAAAAAACCTCCTCCCAACCGTACTCAATCTTCCAGGGACCGCTGTTGCTTTATTTCTGGAAGAGAGTTCTCCCTTTAGGTGCCCTTTGTCTGTCCCACACTTCTTTAATCCTTTTTTTTTGCTGGTCTCCTCCCAAAATAAGAAAGGCTTAGGGCGTAATCTGCCACGCTGGCCCAGTGCAGGTTGGTGGAATTTTCCGATTATTGCGTCGTGATGGGGATCGCTATACCAACCCTCATTGGAGCAGTGTTGTGGGCCTTTAGTTTAAAACCGTATCTCCTATGAGAGACAACGATTGTGCCCATGGGATATTAATGAACTGCGTTCGATGAACATTCTTTAACATGAAACTGTCTATAAAGGTTCCAATCGCGCAGAAAATATCCACCATCCGTATTTGTATTCATGCTCTAGTACCATCGAGCCGAGTCACGTGTTTTTGTGTCTACTCTATCCGAACACAGTTTTGCGAGTGTGATACGCCGATCCATTACTAAACGGTGGCTCTCCACCCATCTCAGTTTCAAACAAAAAAGGGTCGTCCGTCAACAGCGCGGTATGAATAGTTATGTAACAATTGGTATCTACGTCTGAAACAGAAGCTACAGTTTGAATTTCGATGCAATTCAATTTTAGTTTGGAAAACTTTTTAGCGAGGCTGCCTACGACGGCTTTTTGCAGCGATTCAGTATCGCAAAACGACCGCAATACATAGCAATGCTGTTACTGGCCATATGGTAAAGATTTGGGTGGAATTTAATGACAAGGTAGCTTGGAAGCATCCGGCTCGCTTTCATCTCTCATAAGATAGGAAAGTAAATGTTAAATTGTACATTGTTAATGTTGGAAAAGAGCAACTGCTGAGTTTCGTAACGGTAGAGTCTGTCTTCTGGACCAGTGGTAGAGACTGCAAACTTACGTTTTATTGCTTGTGGAGTAAGCCTACTTAAATAATAAATGAATTTAGATTTTTTTTAATTTCAAATCTCCAAGGAATGCGTTTTGCTTTCCCTTCGTTGGTGATGTTGAGGACCTAATGGTTTTCTATCAGATAAAGGTGGTTGGCATATCTGCGAGATGTTGTATCTACCTTCGATGCTCGCTGGTGAAAGTGATACGAGAAACTGACGAGGTTGAAGATATCTAAGTAAAAAGAGTTGATTGGTGTTCGCAATAGCGTTTTATAGTGTGTACGTGATGCCGGAAGTTTTCCTCCTCATCCTAGTGCGCTTAGTTGCGGGCATCAGTTCGGATCTGGGGTCTGGAGCGCTGAGCAGAGTTCGTACCAGGCGGGGACGCATACTTCGGATACGAGTAAACGTAGGCACAGTAAACAATGGCATAGAATTTTTTATTGATAAGATACTAACTTAATAAACAAAATTATAAATTTTGAGTCGTGCGTGCAATCTTGCTATCTAATTAAGTGTCAAAAAGTAGCCTATAGCTCCGGCTCTTAACTAACCCTTTGCATAGAAACATAAAAATCCATCGCTTCACCTCTGTGTATTGATTGTTGATTCACTGTTGATTTATTTTTATTTTAGAGCTAGTTTTGAGAAAGACCACAGTATAATTCCATGATCACAGTTTGTGCCACCTCAGCAGCTGCCACCACTCACGCTATTAGGCCAGGCCATGCCACATTACACTTAATTACACCTCACCACACCTCGCTACGCCACATATGTGAACAATCAATTCATAGTCTTTTGTATTTGCGAGGAGTGAACTAAAGTGAACATGTAGTTCGAGTCAATATCAGAAGTTCCCCACCGGCACGGCATGAAGACAAATTGGAAACTTCAGGAATATTGACACAATCTTCCAAACTTTAAAGTTTAAACAACAACGCTATCTAAAGTTCAGCTACGAAAGTTGCATCTTGCTTTACATCTTGCTATCTGTAGATCACATTTTAGAGCAAAATAATCATACATAATACGTGCTCTTTCTAATAGTTCTTTTTAGAAACAATAAATATTTATTTTTACTGTTTAATAGACGGCTTTAACTTGAATTTTCGTCAGAGATAGCCCTACTAGTTTTAAACCCATTTAAGGCTTTTTTTGTCGTGAGATTGTTCGCGCAACACCGCACTACATACATATAGCCAGTGGCGTGCACTATAAATAAATAAATATACTACGACATTACACACATCGCCATCTAGCCCCAAATTAAGCGTAGCTTGTGTTATGGGTACTAAGATAGCTGTTGAATATTTTTATGAATATAATACATATAAATACTTATAATATACAGATAGACACCCAGACACTGAAAAACAATCATGTTCATCACACAAAAAATTTCCAGTTGTGGGAATCGAACCCATGGTCTAGGACTCAGAAAGCAGGGTCGCAGCCCACTGCGCCAGTCGGCCATCAATAGATGATATATAATGAACTGTACGTATTATAAAATATTTAATGGTAGGCATTGTAAGAGTAATAAAAACCTACCCTTAAGTTTTTATAACTCACACCGGGGATTTTCTCTATTTTATATCATCTGCATACCCTGTGCATACCCGCTATCCGCGCCGCTCCTCTTGAGTTCACCCGTCTATGAAACTGTAAAAATGAAATTTACTCGCAATAGTTTAATTTCTAAAATAAATATTCCTCAATTCCAAAACATGCAAGACTATGTTTTCTCTAATATAACTTGCTCTAATAATTACTATACTGTTTAAAATCGTTCAAATAAAGCGAAATACATCATTGATTAGACATTTATAAAAGCTGTTTGGTACATAATAAACATAGTGACGCTTAAATTGGGGCTAGATGGCGATGTGTGTATTGTCGTAGTATATTTATTATTATTATTATTATAGTAATCATAAATAGCCTGTATTAGTCCAGTGCTGTACTGAAGGCCATCCTCAGCTAGTTTGCCCAAAATCACCACGCTAGGCATACGGGCTAGTGATTGCAGTAGACGGTGGCCCAAAGGACGCTGCTGCCATTGAATTAAGAATCCTTATTTAGCCATTATTGTATGTAGTGTATAGTGTCCAAAAACGGTGAAACCGCTCCGCGCACGTCTCACTTTACACCCGAAGAACTTGCTAGCTCACCAACTTCCCATTTTCCCATTTTATGGTTAAGGTTTCGGTTAGGTACAATAATTACTGTCAACTGTTAAATGGTGTGAAGTGACGAACTGTTTGTAAGAGAAACCATTCTAAAGCGGAGTGGTTTTTGATGTTTCAGTATTTAGACGTTTACAAGGTTTCTGTATGTTTTTAATTCTGAAGCTGCTGCCCGTTTTCCGTTATATTGGCTTGGTCGCCTCGTACTGAAGCCGAGGGGAAGAGACAACTGTATTCTGATCTGCCGTTGGCGTACGGCGTATATTGTAATAAACAATATACGATCTTAGCCTGACCTGAAGGGGACTACTCAACAAACCCCCGGCTTTCAATATAGTGTATAGTATTCTACTAGTCATTCCTTATCCTGATGCCCTGATATCCCATGTTGAGCGAAATGTGAAAAAATATGTAATCTGCCATTCAGTGGCAACGGCCATCTTGACTGATGAACAAAATCAAAATCGGTTCATCCTTTCGGAAAATATTATTCCACACACACACACACACACACACACACACACAGTAGTAGTGATAGTAAAATGAAAGTAATACGTCGAAAATAATAATTGAGTTGTCGAGGCGCAGAGACGCTTTTCAACAATTTTCGCCCCTATTTATTAGTTTTTTAAAAAACCACCTGACCTGTGCAATATTTTTAACTAGGCATAACTTACAGCAAAGTCCAATAAATAGGTATATGAAATTATTCAGTTCAAAATTATCAATATTATTGAAGTTTCCAAATATCAGTGGAAGTTTCCAATTTGTCTCAATAAACTGTCGAAAGTTTCTTGGACTATTCGCCCGATACGTGCGCGACTGGTGGCCCGAATAAACGCTTAGTATGCTGTAACTTTACCCGTTAAATAATATGAAACTTGCATGTACCTACTTTACACTGAACTCAATGGAAGTCGCATTAGTTTTGAACCTATGCCACCTAATCTAGGTCGTATGAGTAATCTGTCGATTAATAAAGTTTACATGAGCTGAATGTTACATTTAACTATTGTTTAACATGATTTATCAACGTGGTCTAAAACATTTTTCAAAACACGTTGACACATAGATTTCTCAAACAAAACTATGGATTGGTCGACAGTTATAATTAAGTTTATTCTTTTAGTATACTCTAGGAGGAATACTTTTAAAGCTCCATAAGTTTACTAGAAATATTAAAACCACTAAACAGATCCAGGAGTCAATTGTTGAAACCGGTGGCCGATAGGCTTATAAAGAATCAAGAGAAAAAAGATTATTTTATAGTATGATTTTATGATTTTAGGAAAAAGTGCTCTTCAACATTTTTCTTGTCTACTTCTGGAACCAAATCAACAGTTTTATAGCAGTAACTGTTTTTCAGACAACAACCGGGCTCGATTTTAGAGAATTTAGTGATTCGTCCATGCAACCAATTAAATGCATTTTAAAATGAGATTTTTAAAATAAAACACTAGCAAAAATACGTAACTAACAAAAAAGTTATTATTTGTCGACAACAAACTGAATGGATGTATATGTGCTCTTTATTTTTACACCACACACCACAGCATGTTAAGAAAACCAAATGAAAAGTAGATACTTAAAGTAGTAGGATACAAAAGGCTGCCTTATCGGTGAGTAGCGATCTCTGCCAGGCAACTTTAAGAGGTTCTAATCTTTAAATCCTTTTCTCCGTGATAAAGACTGGTAGCCAATTAGGGAATATTCTCTCTCTACGTCGTTTTTCTCATTGCTGAGAATCATGACCACTTCACTTGTAACCTTTCGGACAATGTAATAATGAAAAGCAATTTGGATTTGGTACAGTGCGGAATTGATCCGACCAACAAAACTGGGTACGTCCTCGAAGTCTCCTTCCTTCCGCTTTGGCAGTGACTACTATCTTTTCAAGAAGAGGTTCTAATCTATAAATCCTTTTGTCTGTGATAAATATTTGTATCCAGTTAGGGAATATTTTCTCTCTACGACGTGTTTCTCATTGCTGAGAATCATGACCACTTCCACTTACAACCTTTCCACCTAACCGAAACGAACCTATCGACGCGCGACGATGTAATAAATAATAAAAATCAAAATGCACATTGGTATTAAAAGCAGTGCGGATTTGATCCGTCCAACGAATCTGGCTACGTCCTCGAGGTCTCCTTCCTTCCGCTTTGCCAGTGATTACTATCTTTTCAAGAATAGGTGTAATCTTTTAATCGTTTTCTCTGTGATAAAGACTTGTAGCCAGTTAGGGAATATTAATCGGTTGAAAATAAGGGCATGGTACAGTGTGATAACGACAGATTAGAATACGACCAGTTGTAACCACTCGTCTTTTACCCGCGGGTGAAAGTTCTCGGGCAGCTACATCCTCTGTACTACAACCATCTACTGCGATTAAAAAACCATCTGCCCAGCGTGTTGATTATGGGCAAACCCTCTCATTTGGAAGCGCCTTTAGTCCAGCAGTGGACTGTTATAGTCTATTGATAATAGTATCTATATATATAAAAATGTTTGTTGGTTTGTGTACGCTTCAAATACTCAAAAAGTTCTGCACCGATCGAGCTGAAATTTTTGCATGATATATAATACGCATCAAGGATTGTTTTTATCTATTTTTCTCAACCATTCAATCACAATGTGTCACAGCGAAGCGTGGCAGGGTACAGCTAGTATTAAATAAATATGCTCTGATAACACCCACATTGCCATCAAGCCATAAAGTAAGCGTAGCTTGGGTTAAGGGTACTCAGGTGACGAATGAATGTTTTTATGAATTATATACATAAATATTTACTGTATACAGAAAAACATCCAGACACTAAAAAACATTCATGATCATCACACTGACATTGTCTAGCGGTGGAAGTGGCGGGCATAGTGGGTATGCACAGGGTATGCAGATGATATACAATTTAGAAAATCTCTAGTACGAGTTATAAATACTAAAGGGTAGACTTTTTATAACTCTGACAATGCGTATCCTTAAGATTTTTATAACTATTAATGAAGATTTTCTTCATTTTATATCATCTGCATACCCTGTGCATACCCTCCATGCACGCCACTGAGTGGTGGGAATCGATCCAGTTGTTGGGCATTGGACTCGAAAAGCAGGATCGCTGCCCACTGCGCATATCGGCAGCCAAATATTGCAAACTGTATAAGTTTTATGGCTACAATTACCTAAACAACACGCAATTTGGTACCAATGTATTTTTAAAGTACTCAATCATGGTGATGATCGGAATGCTTTGTCGACTGGCTCAGGCTGCATAATAGAACGGATTTTAATATATTAATATTTATAAGCGAGACATTTGTTGCTGCTCGTTGCCGGATACTGCTACTGGTGTGTAAGTTAGCTTTAATCACATTTAACATTTTTATATACGTTTAGGAATCAGTAGGTAAATTAAAGCAAAGATGATTCGAAAATTACTAGAAAAACAAAGATATACACAAAACAAATAATTTACGAACTAATCACAAGATGGCGGCACAACGCCACACGTTGACGCGACGGTAGACGATACATTAACATTACATTAACCCCAAATGTTTTTTTTTTTGATTTTCAGATGGAAACTTCCCGATAACCTACTGAGGGGTTGCAAAGGCGTCGCCATGGGAGTGGTGCGAGCGCGAAAGCTCGCCATGAGAAGAGCCCCAGGGCTCGACGACATCGGGGGGAAACCCCAAATGAGAGTGATATCTGCCTTTTATAGGAAAATTGACAATCAAATTGACATCCTCAACACATAGTATAGTCTACCAATCCGCACTTGCCCGCCAATCCGCCAGTTTGGTAGCCTATGGCCTAAACCCTGCTCTTACTGGGGGGGAGTCCCTACAATGGACCAGCAAATAGGCTGCTATGATAATGACGATGAACATATAGTATTAGTATAAATGAGTACCACCATGCTTATTTTTGCCGCCTAGCAGCCGTGCCTGTAGGGCGTTGTTGCTGATGTAATTATAGGCACATGAGTCCTACCTTCCAAGGCTGATGAACCGCAGTGCGGCACTTTATATGATGTGTTCTTTGGATGCCCTGCTAAGTGTTACTATGTTTATAGGCGATGGTTTCCCATTTAATATCAGATAGGCCATTTACTTCGTCCGTCAATTATAACTAGAAAATAATAAAATACATTGAATATTTAAACTGATATAACAGGAAATATTTGTTTATGTGTTTTAGTGTACAGCGTGCTTCTTATCAACATCCTTTAGTCTGTCTTTTTTAGTGAAGGTATAATACAAATTTCTATCTATCTTTATAATTGTAATTTAACCTCATATTAGCAGCTAACTCCATGATACAGAAAATAATCATGGTTGGCAAGCGGGCCTTAAAGGGCAGTTAACATACGGTAATAACGGTTTACTAAAATTACATTAGATTTGTCATTGTATCATCATCATTATTATGACCCAGCTCACTACCGGGCACGGTTCTCCTCTCAAAATGAGAAGGGTATACCGTATACGGACCGTAGTCCACACCATGCTGGCCAGCATGGTGTGGACTACGGTGTGAGTGCGGACTGGTGGGCTCGGAGACGCCTTGGAGAACGTCTGGAAGAAATTTCAGGAATAGAAGATTCTTCACGATATTTTTCTTTACCGTTAAACCAAATAATGATTAAAAACGCCCATAGCTTTAATAGGTAAAACGTGCGTGCCGGGTATCAAACTCGGTCTCTCCGAAAAGAAGCTGAAGCCCTAACCACCACTAGGCTATAACAGCTTTATTTTGTCAATAGTTAAAGGAATAAATATGGCCGAGGACTAACTTGATTTCAATAATTATAATTTTAATGTTTTCAAAACTGTTTGATTGTGATATTTATTTGTCAAATATAACTGTTGAATAGAGTTTTAAAAGCCCTCAATCATCGCAATGTTCGGAATGCTTTGTCGGCCGGCCTGACTGCATAATAGAGTGGATTTAAATTCAAGTATTATTATTTATAAATTATTCAGCTGTGTTTGCCGGAGACTTGATATATAACATTTCACATAATTATTAATATCAATAGCCTATAAGAGTCCACTGTTGAACTAAAAGCCTCTCCCAACGTGTGTTTATAATCACCACGCTTTTCCGACGTGTTGGCGATCGCAGTTAAATGTAGTAGTACTACAGAGGACTCTGCTGACTGATCTGCGTTAGTAAGATACCCGTGGGAAGAATAGACATGGGGGTGACAACTGTATTCTAATCTGCTATTACCACTCGATACATTTTGTATATCAGATGTTCTAAATATGTTATAGAACAGTAATCGGGGATATAACTGGATAGTGGGTAGGAGCCGAGTTCAAATCCCAGCACGAACCTCTATCTTTTCTTATTTATGTGCCTTTTAAACAATTCAAAAATAACTTGCTCCAACGGTGAAGGAAAACATCGTGAGGAAACCTGCATGCCTGATAGTTCTCCACAATGTTCTTAAAGGTGTGTGGAGCCCACAATCCGCACTGGACCAGCGTGGTGGACAACAGCGTTTACTTCTTCTCATTGCGGGACGAGACCCGTGCCCTGTAAAGCGTTTTACGTTTTGAGTCGCGTTATTTACTTCACTTTCACTAGCGGAAAGTACTGCCGAAGTTACGTAAGTGTGACTTTGTGTTGACTTATTGTTATGACGCAAAAGTAAATATTTTCGCTAACATCAACGATTCTTTTGTTTAGTTGAAAACATACAGTAATACCACAGTTTTATAGTCATTGTGTAAAATAGTTTCGGAAATAAATGATTTAATTTTTATCGCTTGAACATAGATGTAAAGTATAATACATGATATACATATCCTGCCAAGATAGACTCAAAAAAGGAAGGTGGTGGGAATAACAACAGGGTACAGCCTACTGAACAAATACTTTCCATCATAGGTACCACCGACAGACCCATATGTAGAGCATGCATGGGGGCCGATTAAACACCAACGCACGTAATACTGGAGTGCATGGGTATGGCAAATCAATGCAAAATCTACTTGGGATCCCCAGCCACATTTTCGAAAGTCTAGCAGATAAATAAGCGGATAGCTTAAGAGCGGAAAACGGCCCAGTAAGAAAAAAGAAAGAAGAAGATCCTGCCAAAATTGGCGCGCAAAATCATTATAATTATTTGAAACTAACAATTACTACAATAATCTGACATTTTTAAGATAATGCAGTGTATTTCATTAAAAAATCGGTTACCAAATAATAAATAAATTAAATACTAATTGTAGAAAACGCTATTTTGTTGATATTTATATTTTTCTTCGCGCTTTGTATTCCTATTTATTTGTCAAATACCACGTTTTTAGAGTTGGCTGGCACAAATACTGGATTGTATTTTTAAAGAACTCAATCATCGCGATGATCAAAATGCTTTGTTGGACGGCCAGACTGCATAATAGAGTTGTTTTGAATAAAAGTACATATTAATATTTATAAGTTACTAGCTGTTGTCCGCGACTTCGTCCGCTTTTGTTTTTGTTTTCGAACGACATGTGCCTATTTAGGATAGCTAAGCCTGGTGTAAAATCGTCAAACACTTTCGTTGCCTCTCTTAAAAGAACTGTGCTTAATCTCGGGATAAAAAGCATCCTATATTACTTCATCCTATATTATTTCTTATACATTCAGGAATATGTGTACAAAGTTTCGTGATGATCGGTTGATTAGTTTTTGCATGAAAGCGTAACAAACAAACTTACATTCACATTTATAATATTAGTAGGGTTTCAGTTGCGTTCAACTCAGCTTAGGGATTTATGTAAGCTACGTTTGTAAATATTTGCTAGTTTTTCGAGCGAATCAAACGACACTGCCTCAGAATTTTGGCGTGTTATAAATTGGCAATTTTATGTAGTAATAGTATAAGTTATTGATATAAAATACCAGTAGTTTAATGTTCAAATCACCTTTATTACAGTGTTTAATAAAACGTTCCCAAAGTTGGCCGGCACAAATAAATCTGTTGGATTGTATTTTTAAAGCACTCAATCATAGATGATCGGAATGCATTGTCGGCCGTCCCGACTGCATAAAAGAGTGGATTTAAATACAAGAATTAATATTTATAAGTAATTCAGTAGCGTCCGCCGGCAGAGTATGGAGTTTTGTGTAAGTTACGCAAATTATTGTTTGTTTAATTGCACACTCATATTAGATAAAACATTAGTAGAGTCATAGTGTAAAGGAGTTATTTTATTAATCCAAATTGATTGAAAATGATATTATTGATATAGTTTAAGATGGTATTTAGCGAGCTAAACTCTTAGGGATATAGCAGTTATTATTTAAAACGTTTATTCGCTTGGCGGCACGTTATTGTCGCTGGGGTGGTGACTAGCCTCGGCCGCAGCCTCTTAACAGACAAAAATAGTATTTTTTTCACTTTTGTGTGGTGTACAATAAAAATATATTCATTCTTTCATTAACAGTAAGTATTTGACGACCCTCACTGGCGCAGCGGTGAACGCTGTGGTTCTAAGCTGGAGGTTCTGGGTTCGATTCCTGCCAAAAGCAATTTGGGCATTTATAATTTCTGAATTTTGTCTGGCCTGGTTTGGTGGCTTCGGCCGTGGCTAGTTACCACCTTACCGAAAAAGACGTGCCGTTAAGCGATTTAGTGTTCCGGTGCGATGTCGCGTAGAAACCAATTAGGGGTTTGATAACCGTACTCCCTAACAGGTTAGACCGCCACGGCTAAAGCCTCCCCCAGACAAGACCAGAGAAAGTTCAGAAATTATAAATTCCCAAATTGCCCCACTGGGAATCAAACCCGGGACATCTTACTTAAATTCATAGCACTCACCGTTAGGCCACGGAGGTCATCAAGCCTCTCTCATTAGATGGTGGCGATCTATAATAGCACCCACATGTAGAACAGTTATAGTCTGAAATCATGATAACATATTTAGTTATTACCGTATCGTTAAAATACATTTATTCTCAAAAGAAACAGTTTCACTTATGCCCGGTTTCTGAAGGTTCCAGTTAACTTCTCGTTAGCTATTGATTCACTTAAGTTAACTAAAGGATAAACGTCGGTTAATTGGGATTGCGTTTCTGAACACCCAATGAACCGTTCAATAATTATTATGAGACCAATAAGCAGTTCCCTATTCTACCACTAGATGGGTCTGTTTAAAAGTTCGAGTTTAAAATGGCTATTTTTATACAATTCCTTATTAAATAAAACTTATAATTATAGCAATATTTTCTTCCACGATCAATAAGTGGCTAAGCATTATTTTAGCTAAAAATTGTGATTATCGTCATTAAAATTTAACAGACATTAAAATTTTAATAAACGAAACGTATTGTCACTTGTCAAAGATCGTCAAACTTCAAACTTGATTCATGAGCTGCTCGTATCCATCACATAACTTTTCATTAGTTTCACCGATCAATCTCCTTCGTGCCTTCTTCATCTACAAGACATTGGCGAAATACCTTGTGCCCAGTTGGCGCAGACAAAAGCCATAAACAAGAATTGAATTGAATCCATCACATAAATTTTTTGGCCTTCGAATAATAAAAAAATAGTGGATGATAATAAAGAAAAGATTTCAATACTTTTAACCTACAAATTCCAAGAAACTCGAACGAACAAACGTCAAATATGCGTCAAATATAGTTATGGAACCGATAAACGGCACTCAGGAGTTTAAACGGAGTTTTTCTGTCAAGGCGTTGTTCAGAAACGCACTTTCCTAAGTAATCGAACCAATAGCGCTATTAAATAGATAAACTGCCGAAAAAATTTGTTCAGAAACCGGGCATTAGTGAGAAATTAAAATTAACCCAAAGAAGTGGTAATCTATTATCTAGTCAGTGATTAATAATAACTTAGTGTACTTGCTAAAAGTAATAATTAATTGTTTATAATCCACGAGTTGATTAGTCATCCTTGAATTTTCTTTCCCGCTAACAAAGTTCGCAAACATTACATATTCTGATAACATAATTGCTGTTTTATGCTGATGTTCCGTTTACTTGTTTGTGCGGTTTATGCTTAGTTTGATTACGTAAAGCACGTTTTATTTGTGATAGTGAACTTAATAATAATAATAATAATAATCATCCTTGGTAAGGTCGCGGTAATTTTTCTACTTTTAACATTTTGCTAAAGTACTTTGTGAGTATATTTTAGGACGTTATCGAAAAAATGATTTTTTAACATTGCCGAAGATCTGTTTGGTGTGGAGTGTAAAAATTTAAGAAATTATAAAATACACCATGCGGATTCTCCTGCTTTTCGCGGAGTATAGCAAATTAAGGTTAATTTTCATAATATATCTTGGAATTCCGCAAAGTAACGCTTCTATCCAATATAAAAAAACTTTGATTATATATAAAACGAATAAAGAAGAGGTGATTTTTGTGAAAGGTGACACAATAGCTCGATCTGTGGCGTGAACCTTTAACTTTTCAAATGGATTGAAAAGGGAAACTCCACTTTTTTTTCGAAGCTGGATTACAATCAGCATGGCAATAACCTATGGTACTCGTAAGTATAACATGAAGTCGAGTGTAGCAATCTTAATTACTTTGCTACATACACCGAAATAATATAGCACACATGTAGGTACATAATACCTATAAACAAAAGTTTTTCTCTGTGGAGTTCAATATCCACGGGCGTATTTCATACTGGATGTGCCCTGCGACTTCGCTCGCGTAATTTTGGGATGCAGCGTTCTGCTACATAGTCTACACATATAGTCATAAATGAGATTTAAGATTTTTTCATAAACATTTTTTATCATACGTAATTTTTTTTTTCAATATAAAGTTTACTATGTTGTTTCTAATACTTCCAAGAATATGAATAAAACAAACGTACATTCACATTTATAATATTAGTAGGGATTACGTCAGTGACAATAACAGATTACTTCAAAGTAACCACCGGTGTAGAGATTGAAATTAGTCCTCGCGTAAGCGAAGCCGAACTTAAGCACTAGGCTTTACCACTCCCGCGCCAGTTGACACTCTAAATCTTACTTGGAAATGGCAGTAGTTAAGAATGGTGCTATTTTAACGTTTTCGCACCAATAATTCGTTGCCATTTTGTTTATTCATTGACCCGTGCAGCAGTAAAATAAGAAGCCATAATTTTCTATTTTCCCCAACTTACTTTATCATCATAATAAAAAAGCAGTAGTAAAATTATTATAAAAAAAATGCTCCATAGTGTAGGTACAAGGCGATATTATTCAGTGTTATTCCCCTCGTGATACTACACGAGCCCTACTATTAATTACAGGGTGAGTAAATAAAGTTATTTCGTAGAGTCGAGCGTGATTTATTTGCCGTACGACGTCGTTAACAAGGCATAGGTACATAAAATATACGCTTTATTATGAGAACCACTCATCATAATAAACATTATTATTCCATATTACACACCGACATAAGACAACCTGTATTATACAGGGTAAGATATTGTTACTTATTTTTTAATTGATGGAAATTCATAATTTTTTTCATAGTCATAAATTGAAGGACGAAGCTGATGGCATACCCATCGGATGATCAGTTGAAAACCACCTATAACAAAAGCAACACTTCGCAGGGATAGCGACGAGTACGTCCTAGAAGTTTTCACGCCATGTCCATCGCTCATGGGCCTGTAATCAAACCGGAAACCACGACCTTCAGAGCGTAAGTCAGCAATAATGCTTAGCGTCAGAAATAAGCCCGAAGGTTTTTCCCCGGACAAGCTCTGTCACAAAAAACTCTACTCTACTAATAAATAAAATATAATGCTTCATAGCTGCGGTAGCATCTGATCATAAGCGATTCAGTTTAAGACGAAAAGTGCGACTACCTAAAAGAAATAAGGCAGAGCCTAAACACAAAACTTAAATCGGATCTGCTCCCTTTCTGTTTATCAAAGATAATTCAAATAATGAAATTTCGCATTTATGATATAATTAAAGTAGTACCGATTACCCTTATATGGTAAACACCCCATCTGGGGTTAAAAAATCTGATCTATCTGTTTAGAAGTATAACCTTAACATTAATTTAGTCAGTAGTGATATAGGATAAATTAACAATGTAGCCTTGGTGAAACTGCGATTATAGAAAATATAATCTTTGACAATAGAACCTTGATAATGTTCAAACTTATAATTTAAATTAATTACGGTCGAGTTTTGACCAGAACTTTCTTATCGGAGATGACTTATAATTTAGAGCAGGGAGCAATGACCCTCAACATTTCTATGCGGGATAGCTAACGAAATCGGTCTCTTGGGTAGCGATCATTAGCAGGTGTAAGCGACAAAGACTTGAACCGACGGGTTTGCGTTCCCTGCAAGACTCCATTTTCCTCATAATGATTACAGCAATTCTAACTAAAACCGATGTAATTCTATATACTGATTCACACGACCGTTACAGTATTGTCGAATTGAAACAGTTTAATGTTGCGGAGTTTTTACTTGGTAGGTAGTAGTTTATACTACACTAGCTGTTGCCCGCGACTTCATTCGCGTTTGTTTTTGTTTTTAAAGCAACACACAAGAACAGTGTATTTGAGAAATGGCAGTAGCACCACAAAAAATATTCGATTACGCTGGGTAAGCAATATTAACTAGAATCAGTAAATGGATCCACTTTGGAAGTTTGAAGAAGAATTTATTTTGCGTCGGTTTCAGCTTTTATCACTAACAGCAGAAGAAAATATCCTATGTAATTTCCTGCTAATTTTGCTTTCTTTTGGCGAAGAGATAGTCAAAATTGACCAGTACTTTCAGAATCTATGCAAAAAAAAAACTTTCCTCTTAAAGTTTAAGTTCTAAAAATAATATTAAAGATTAACTTGTAGTGTCCGAATTCCGCACCCAAAATCGAACTTGAATTCATATAAATCCTTACTGATAGAATTCATCTAATTTGTGAGATGAATAAAACAACTGAATATATTTTATATGACTTATAAACGACATTGTAGCATTATATCACACTTGACTATGCTTAATAACTTTGTCAGTCGGGTACACATCAAGTACGGAGCTTCGCTAAATGTTTGGAGCGATCGCATTCGACCAATTTTAGCTCAGCTCATCTCAGATACCTAGCACGCATGTGTTATTCAATCGAAATCTTATCACAACCGAGTCTTAACAGTCTGGTCCTTTGATCTCGATTATTATGACTAAATATGACTGTGTCATAATTTTTGTCATTTCTGTGTCTCTTGAACTAATTTAGTCCCTTGTATACTCATGTTATAGCCGCACACTTATGTGTAGTGCCATAATGGCATCAATCAATTATAGATAGAAAACAAAGTGTTATCAATACAGAATTCTGATGTTTATCCTTGCTTAATATTATAAATGAGAAAGTGTTTATTTAGTTGTCCTCCTTTCACGCTTTAACTAAGCAAACAAAAAATCTTTTGGCATAGAGTTAGTTGAAAGGACAAAGGATACTTTTTATCCCAGGAAAACAAACGGGATTTGTAACAAACCGTAATACGCGGAGAAAGAACGCGGGCAACAGCTGGTTCAAAACAATTTGGACAACAATGCAACTTGCAATGCGCTGATGACAGTGTCTCATGTTTATACGTCTACATGTTTTAAATATTATTGTAATTTGTATTAACTTATTGAATTTTGAAACAATCAAGCATCAATACTCACTTCTATGTTATATTTTTACGCATCAAAAGTGTCATATATGTGCCTATTTCAATAAAGAAATATTTGACTTTGAATACATATTATACTATTACGTTCAGCTTCGCATAGAAAATTACTGGCTAGGCTCCTCGCTTGGTATGGACCCGGCTATTTACTCGCGCTGTAATTAATAGCCGGGCTCATGTAATATCATGGGCCTGAATAATATCATCTCATTAATTACTGGGTTTTTCTGAAATATTACTTTGCTCGTGAGACGATCTCTTTACTCACAGGTGACATTTCGTATTGGGGTACTTTTAACTGTGAGCTTCAAAATCAGATGTTTACTTTATTGATATATATACCCAAATTTGACGAAACTTGACCTATCGTAGAATATCTTGCACGTTTAATTTAGGTAGGTATTTAGTTTTTATCTTTTTTACGATATGTCCATTACAAAAAAAGGTAAAATGCGTACCCACGTAGCTAAGGGTGAAAAATTACTTGATGCGATAAAAGATTGCCTTTGTGAATATAAAATTTATGTTCATTTCAACGTGGGCAGAGAGTGTGCCAAACTGTCGCTCGCAGGGGAGGGTCCAACTCTGTTGAATTCTGACGGCTTGTCATCGCATACCAGCAGGACTTGACTGGAATTTACGACGGTTTTTTTCCAGCTGAAACACTGTAACGTACATTCTTCGTTAGGGCTTGCGATCTGCAAGAGGCAAACAGATACATCATCAGTATTCGTTTCATCATTAGAATTATTCGAAGACGTATCGTCAAGCGATATTTATTCCAGTCACAGAATTAAGAACATGCAGAAACCGTGTGCACGACTAATATTGAAGCATCAAAAACTACTCCACTTTAGTCACTGCATTCCATTTAGCCATTGACCGTACTTATTTTACCTCTAATATTCTTAACGTTTAACATAAAATGGGGAAAGTTTGTGATCTAGCATCATTCCGGGGTATGAAGTGATGCATGCGCGGGTTGTTTTCACTCAATGAACTGCAAGCCATAATGCCTGAAGAGGTTTCTGTACGTTCTTCGTTCTTAATTCCAGAACGGTCCCGCGTAGAAACCGATTAGCAGTATGGGTTACATATAACTGCCATACCCGCTACAATCCTACATTGCATCATCGCTTACAATCAGGCCATTTTACAGATTGCAGTCAAGAGCTAACGTGTGAGGGAATAAAAAAATCAGACTCGAATTATTTACACGAGGGTGAGGTGATTCTGAGAAAACAAACAATACTCGCAGGACTTTTAAAAATCTATGAAAACTACGAAATCGTGAGTGAGTTACCGCTAGTATAAGGGTGTGCAGATTTGAGGATCAGCTCCTTCTTGCGACACAAAAATTTGTTCAGCGTTTTCTCTTCTTCTCAGTCGGTTCGCTCTTGTCAGAGCGGTCGTGGTCGTCATTTAAGGGTTGTGGCACGTCGCCACTCCTCTCTGGCAGCTGCCTTTCTAGCACACTCATGTAAGGGGACAGCCACTGCAGCCTTTATTTGGTCAGCCTATCTCATGGGCGATCTTCCGCGTGATCTGGTGCCCTCGATTCTTCCTTGGACAACCAGGCGTTCAATGGAGTCGTTGTCTCTTCTGGACACGTGACCAAAGAACGTGAGAATACGAGCCTGTACTATGGGAGGATAGACGTTGCGTGATGCCGAGTTCTTCAAGAATGGCCTTATTGGTCCGGAATGCATTCCAAGGTATTCTTAACATTCTTCTCCAGCACCACATCTCAAGAACGTCTATCTTCAGCGTTTTGGATAACGTTAAAAACATAGCTTAAATGTCTAATTTGAACTTAAAACTCTAATTAGTCTTTCAAAATCGGTTTATCAAAAACAAAAAATTACATACCTCTTGGAATACTCTTCGGAATTCAGCAAAAATAATTTCCCCTTTTTCTGTTACTTGACACCAACTTTTTAATATCTGGTTTGGAATCTTGGTCAGATCCACCAACTTGTTAGGGATTCATGGGAGAATGTTATGTAATTATAAAGTTAGAGTTACCATATTCCCCGCGACTACGTCTGTTCATTAAGTTTTATACGTACAAGTTACGTACGTTATCGTATTATTTTACCAGTGAAAGTTTTTGTGTATAACATAAGCCAAGAGTTCGGGACGCTGCGCTGCAAACTTTTCAACCTTTTCATAGAGGCGAATTCCAACCTCCACATTGTAACTGATACCATCTCTTTACAAAATGTTGGTACAACAAATATGGTTATTGGAAAATCAGAAATAGGTACGTTATATTATTATTATATAATTTTGCAGAAATAACGAATTTTTATACAGGTAGATAATTTATTTACTGTTAATTTAAAATTATTTTAACTTAAAATATCGGTAATTATCTTTACGAGTTATTGTAGATCAAATACATTTTTTAAACGTTTTTGCAAGGCATGTAACTGTTAGCAATTTATCTCAATTAAACTCTCACTTAAAGATGCGAAATATAGAAGTAGGTAAATATATTATTCTATGAGTATTTACAAGAAAAAATAGTAACTAACTAAAAGTAGTTGAAAATAATTTAATGTAATTTTAATGGCATTATTGATTCGGCTATTTTGTAACATCTGGTGCGTGAAGTCAAAGCAAGATTCAGTTTCAGCGGCGAACGTCCAAACGGGAACTAGACGGCGAGATCAAAGGATGCTATCCGAGGAGCGAGCGTGTAACAAATTCAAAGTGAATTAGCGCGGAAAGGCGGAAAATTTTAATTAACGCGATGCTGAATGCTCGAAGCGAATGCTTAATCTATTTTTTACACTTCCGCGGAACTGTGGGATTTCCTTCCTGATGCGTAATTTTTTAAAGTGTTTGAAAATAAAGTTAAGTGATCTTTTGAGATGTTGAGATTTTGACCCGTGCCGTAGTCTACCAAGCTGGCCAAGTGTGGATTAGTAGACTTCCCACGCCCTTGAGTACGATATTGAGAACTCTCAGGCATGCAGGCTACCTCACGATGTTTTCCTTCACCGTTTAAGGTGACATTACACAATTTGTCAATAAAATTCAACTTTAATTGTCATTTAGTTTAAAGGGCATTATGGTTTGATCCCTGGCAAAGATCTCTATCGTTTCGGAAAGCCCAGCGTGGTGAACCAATTTTTTTTTTTATATTAATAGCGGGCAAACGAGCAAGTGGGTCACCTGATGGTAAGTGATCACCGAGCCACCGATGCGTTGCCGGCTTTTAAGGAATTTGTTTATCCTCCCCTTGAATAAACAATGATCTGGTATTTCGAACAGTAGAAGAATACCAGGCATCCAGATAATGAGGGTGGAAATTATTTCTACGACGTGAGGTGCGGTCAGAGAACAGGGAAGGAGGTATCAACGCAAACAACTCTTCGGAACTGCCAAAACTCTTTGCATTCCAAGTACGCTGAAGAAGATGTTTTGAAGAGATCGCTTTTGGCAACTTGTTTGGTGGTTTTTTTCATTATTTCGTTCAAAGGTTTGATAATTTGTAATTTTTTCCTTATTTACTCTTGCACAAGAAATAATTTCCCTATTACGTACCTCCTTAGTTACTAACTTCTTGTTTGTTATATGTTAATATTCTTTAAAGCCAAATAAAGTTTTTGTTAGTTATAAAATTCATCAATCTCGTAGTGAATCTACTGAAAACTTGGTTATAAAGTCCATAAATTTTCTCTGCAATGTTTTTAACAGCTATAAGCAAGCTCGTTTCGCTTCGTTTATAACCTGGACCTCGTAAAAGGGTTTGGATTCCGGATCCTGAACAAAGTCATAAAATCCTCATAAACAATGCAAATAAAAAGGTAATTCTTTCTTTATTTGCTAAATTTACATAGGTAGCAACAGTGCTACATTTGTAGTTTAACATTGTAGCCATCTGGAAATCAAGTGAATAAAACATTTTTTTTTTAAATTAAAATTCAATCAAATTGAAGTCACAGTGAAATCTGGAAACTGATATGAAATGGTTATCTGTGTTCACATATTTTTTTTTATTTAACTTCAAGTTAGCCCTTGGCTGCAATGTCACCTGGTGGTAAGTGATGATGCAGTCTAAGATAATTGCGGGCCAACCTGTTAGGGAGGATGATGCTTTCATAAAACTTGATAACCTGCATCAGTGTTTTAAATTTAGTTTCAGAGAATTGCGTCGCATGAATACGAGGTGATTTTTTTCGTCTTACAATAGTGATCCAGTTAATCTGTCCATTGTCTACCACTCACTGAGAGTAAAAAGTATAACTATTAAGAAAATTAAATGAATATTTAGTGTATTAAGATCCCATGACGAGTGTAAGCGTGGCGATGCGGCCTCAATTTCAATTGCAATTGCAGCCGTCGCATGCAGCAGAAAAATTGGAATATCAGCAATGCTTCGCTCTTACATGCAATAATTTATGTTTTGATTTTTATGACTGGTGAAACTAAAATTTGTGGAATTATTTTTAATATCGCTTAGAGTAACTATAAATCGGATACATAAAGCAGTCGATGTTCAGCTTTGGAAATGAAAATCACGGTATGTATGTCATCATCATCATCACATCAACTGATAGACGTCCACTGCTGGACATAGGTCTTTTGTAGGGAGTTCCAAGTTCCACGATTCTGAGCCGCTTGGATCCAACGGCTACCTGCGACGCGCTTAATGTCGTCTGTCCACCTCGTTGGGGGTCGACCAACGCTGCGCTTACCAGTACGGGGCTGCTATTCCAGCACCTTGGGACCCCAACGTCCATCCTTTCTCCGAACTATGTGCCCGGCCCATTGCCACTTAAGCTTCGCGACTCGTTGAGCTATGTCGGTAACTTTGGTTCTTCTACGAATCTCCACATTTCTGATTCGATCGCGTAGAGATACTCCGAGCATAGCTCTCTCCATCGCCCGCTGAGTGACTCTAAGCCTTCTTATGAGGTATGTATGTATACAATAATTATAAATGAATTCTTACAAGTAGCACATATAGTAATGTTTTTCCGTACTGAATAATCAAATACTCCCAGTATTGTACTCGTAATAACCGAACATTCATGGGCTGACCCATCATCGCTCTATGGTGAACCCTCGCTCGCTGGTTTCTGCATAAATGCATGTTTTGAGCAAGATACTTTCATCATTACAACTCAGATCTCTAGTCAGATAGGTTAAATATTAATTAAGTAGTTACGAGTATGTTATAAAAACAGCCATTTAACATTGTGCTTTTTTCTTTTACACAAAAACAAAAGCTTCATACTGCGTAGGTATCGCAGTTCTATGAAACAAAGTTCTGGGCTTAACGCTGTACACAAATTGCCTACAGCAAATTACTGAGTCGAAAATTCCTAACAAGCCTGCGGGCTTTTCAGGTTGCCGGCCGAGCAAAAATCATCTCACTTTCTCGACCAAAGTACTCGTACTATCTTATCTTTTCGTCGGACGACTGGCGCAGTGGGCAGCTACCCTGCTTTCTGAGTCCAAGACAGTGGGTGCGATTCCCACAACTGAAAAATGTTTGTGAGATTAACATGAATGTATTTCAGTGACTGGGTGTTTATATGTATATTAAAAGTATTTGTGTATATTATTCATAAAAATATTCATCAGACTTCTTAGTACCCATAACACAAGCTACTTACTTACTTGGGGGCTAGATGGCGTTGTGTGTATTGTCGTAGTATATTTATTTATTCATTATATATTGCCTCAGATCAATACTTTTAGAGAAACAACTGTACAGAGTTATAGTAAAAAATATATAGTGTCATCAGTGGCGTGCACAGGGTGTTCGACCAGGGTATGCATAAAGCAGGTAGATGGCATAAAATGGAAATAAATCCCTCCAATACGAGTTATATAAAATATTTTGGGTATGCAGTGCTTTTGTGCATGTATGAAGTGCACGCCACTGAGTGTCATATACAACATATGTATCAGCAAAAAAGTTTTGGTCTTAATAATATTCAAACAACGCGATTTCAAAAGATTTAATTTCTTTAATTAAGAAACGCGTATAACTCCCTGAAAGGGAGTCCGAAGTGTCAACCAGTAGGTAAGCAACGCTCGCCAATAATAATGATGAAGAAATATGTTTATCATTCGTTAATAAGCATACGACAGTCAAGGTCACTAGATATATTTAAAAATGCTGTTAAAGCCCATTATCTTGAACAATAAAGACGACAGTGATTAACTCTTACTCATATTTAAATATGTTTTAGTATATATTAGTTTATTATTTTTTATATTTATTATTATTAGTAGTTTTTGTGTGTAATCTTGATAAGTATTAGTGTGTACTTGTTCGTAAGTATGTATATAATAATAATACACCCCACCAATCGGTTTCCCTTGGTTTTCCTAATCCTAAGGTTGCCTGGAAGAGATCGCTACAAAGCGATAAGGCCGATATCCTACTTTTTAAGTTTATTTTTGTTGTGTCCATGGTTTTTTTTTACTATTTGTGGTGTACAAATAAAGTGTATAAATAAATAATTTGGGTATCAAAAAGGTATAATAAACATAAACATATTTTAAAACTCTTTCGCGCGTACCCGACCGGTTAACAACGTTACAATTTGCTCCGTACTGTTTTAATTGTACCAATCCATAAAAGTTATTGTTTAAGTTTTATATATCTACTTAAGTGTGAGATACATACTTTATATTTATGCATTCAAGTATTGGTGACCTTAATGGTGGAGAAGTTACTGGCAAGTTATTCCAAACTATTTAAAACATTATGCTATATATGCATAGAATTTACCGTAGGCTCGAATACGCGTAGAAGACGATGCCCCGCCTCCTATCGTCACCAGCAGTAAGCAGTCAAGGCAGTGCTACGCGTGGCCGGCACGAACGCTAAAAGATTATTTCACTCGAAAGTATGTTTTACACTTACGATGCACCGCAGCCGTGGCAATTAAAACCATTAAATATTAGTATTTTTTTGCTATGTATTGTATAGCTGTTGGTGTTCCTTAAATAAATAAAAAAAAAAAACTAATTATACTCCATCATCATGACATCAACCCATTACCGGCCCACTACAGAGCACTGGTCTCCTCCCACAACGAGAAGGGGTTAAGGCCGTAGTCCATCACACTGGTCCAGTGTGGATTGGTGGACTCCACAAACCTTCGAGAACATTATGTAGAGGCGCAGGCATGCAAGTTTCCTCACGATGTTTTCCTTCACCGTTGAAGCAAGTGATATTTTAATTACTTAAAACGCACATAACTTAGAAAAGTTCGAGGTTTCGAACTCGGCCCCCTGAAACTGAAGTCGAGCTCCTACGCAATGCGCTATCACCGCTTGCAATTATACTTGCTAGAACAAAATTTCCTATATTATAAACGAACCTATAGGTTGCCACAACTTGCTAAAAGAAAATTTGGTCAGAGAACAGTGTAATAAAAATACACACGAGAGAAATAATGATTTCTATACATCCAATTTGTGAAATTGTACGTTCTAAATATTCCTGGGATTCCTTTTACACTTTATATTGAGTACTAAATTCAGTCGAGGAAATCGGCAATTCAATTTAGATCATAAAATACGTCGCCGACTAGTAGTAGGTAACCCTTAGTGTAAGAGAGGTACGCTCGTAATTGTGGAGTCATTTTCGAATACTGTTACTATAACACATTGGTTTAAAGGTTACCGTAGTTCACCAATCCGCACTGGGCCAGTGTGGTGGACTATGGCCTTAACCCCTTCTCAATGTTAGGGGAGACCTGTGCTCTGTAGTTAAAAAAAACACATCGCCATCTAGCCCCAAAGTAAGCGTAGCTTGTGTTATAAGTACTAAGATAGCTGTTGAATATTTTTATGAATATAATAAATAAATACTTATAATATAAATATAAACACCCAGACACTGAAAAACATTCATGCTCATCACATAAACATTTTCCAGTTGTGGGAATCGAACCCACGGCCTTGGACTCAGAAAGCAGGGTCGCTGCAAACTGCGCCAATCGGCCGTCAAGTTGATATGATGATAATGGCCATATCATAGAAAGACAGCTAATGATGCGTTTGAAATATGCTGTACGTGGCAAATGGTGGCTTTGAGATGTCTCTCAATAAGTTCAAAGTTTATATAAAACGTAAGCTTATAATATTAAAGATTACTTAAACGATAAAAAGCTTGGGTGTGAATTGCCCTAGCTGCTTAATATAACTTAACTGTGAGATGGTGATAACAAAAAAAAAATTACCCGGCTAAGTTTGTTGCGGGCTCTTCTTAGACCAGGGCGCGTTTGGAACCCTCGTAGCTTAAGGTTTAAGTTGGCGTACGATGTTATCACCATCCCCTTACAATTATGTAAACATATATGTTTGAACGCTTCATAAGTGCCTGTGATAGGCCTACGTGAATAAAGAAATTTTATTTATTATTATTATTAAACTCTTTATTTGTATACCACAACATTAACATATTTAAAATATAACAAAAACAGAAACATATCGAAAGAAGTAGTAATACAAAAGGCGGCCTTATCGCTTAATAGCGATCTCTGCCAGGCAACCTTAGAATTAGGAAAAAAAGAAGAGGAGAATAGACTGCTGGTGGTACAAATATTAAAATACATAAATGCGAATAACTACATGCTAATACATAAACAAGTGTGCACAAATAGAAAAAAAGTCAATAATATAATAAATAAATAAATATAAAAATAAACTAATATATATAATAACAACACTTACATAATTAAATACTTTAACATACAATAAATGAGTAAGTATATACAATGTAATTTTGAATTTGAATTTGAAAAAAATATAAATGTACCAATTCATTGAAAAGCTTTGTTTAAAATACGTTTTACAGCCATCTGTTAAGCGCATGCTTAGCTATTTTGGACATATAACACGAAGCGGATATCCAGGGATGCCCAATGATGCCCAGAAACAGGATTTGATTGTGAGATATAATGTACCGCAAGATCACTCACGCTGGAGACCATGGATTTGTCTGGTGGGAGGCTTCGGCTAGTAACCGACAAAGATGTGCCGCTAAGCGATTTAGCGTTCCAGTACGATATCGTGTGGAAATTGACAAGCAGTGTGGGTTTAATGTAACTGTTATACCCTTAACAGGTTTAACCAATGCCATCTTAGACTGCATCATCACTTACCGCAGGTCAGATTGAAGTCAAGGGCTGACTTAAAAATAGTGAAATAAAAAAAAAAAGAATTAAAGTTGGAGACATCACGAGAGACCGACTGAAAAGACAATTTCGATGCTCAAACTCTACGATAGTCAAATTGCACATTTCTTACAAAGGGCCGCAAATATACAGATAGGAAACAAACACTATGTTACACCAGTATCTGAAATTAAGTAACAAGTACAGTAAATTATGAAAATTATGTTTAATTTTTACAATAAATCATCCCGCAAAGTTACGCACGCCTGCTTCTATCCAAGTGTAAGTAAGAAGAGCGTTCAAAAAATACAATTAACAAAAGTCACATACTGAAATTCCTCGGGCACATATCCTGGCTAGAAAATGGAGTACCGTAGAGCGTCTTGTTGCACAGGGCAAGGTATGAGGCACTGGAGCGTACGGCATCAGGTTACCCATGCGTTGGACCAATCAAATCGGATTAGCAGTACTTGGTCCATTGCATGTGTGTACCAGACTGTCGTTTAATAGGGAAAGGCGAATGATCGTGAGGCTTGGCAACTGCTTCAAACCTGATGAGCACGACCATTCTGGCAAGAGTGTTGCAACAAAGAAGAAAAAAAACAAGTAGAACGTAACGCAATAATCATAACAAGCAATGTAAACTAATTAATAAAAATATATACTACGACAATACTGGAGTAAGCGTAGCAAGTGTTGTTGGTACTAAGATGACTGATGAATATTTTTATGAATAATATACATACATAAAACAAGACAAAACATTCATGTATGTACACAAACATTTTTCAGTTGTGGGAATCGAATCCAACGCCTTGGACTGAACAGCGACCCTGCGCTGCCCACTGGGCCAATTGTCCGTCAAAATGTATTTACTTTCTTTCTTAAACTTCCAAATCCGCTGTTATTACCCATGCCAGTTTGTTTGTGATTGGGTTTACACTAAAACATTATGCTTGTGATCGTGGAATTCCTAAGCTAATTTTAATTCAGGTATAATCTTTTGGTGAACCTAATAAGTATAAAAATTAATGTGAAGTTAAAAAAACGCTTAGTCTTCCGATATAACAAAAAAGATTACATATTAATTAATTCCTTAATAAAATGTATATTAATTTCTGTAGAAATTGGTTAGTATAGGGCTTTACATAAGTATGTCATTATCGTCTATCAGAGCCAAAGTAGTCTAGTGCATTCCATGATTTAAAAAAAAAACTTAGACTAACACAATGTACACATAAAAAGTTCCTCTGAAACTTCGTGTGTATAAGGGCCAAGATTATGCCGATGTAAAGCATCGGCTGAAGTTTTAATTTTGCAAGGTATTCCTGTGCCTTTCATAATCCTTTCGACATGTTTTCATCCTTTCGCTTCCAGGCCACTAGGTCATCCATTCACAGATTTTCAGCAGCCGCAAGGAAAAAGGGTACTCTGCCCGTTTGTTTTATAGAGCACCTTTTGAAAAGTCAACGAACTGTACATGATGTTAGTTTTTCGGGTACTTTGAGGCGAACCTTTCAAATGATTTTTAGTTGACTGGGGAAATATTACCACCCTGAAGTTAACATTTACGTTTAGAAACCTATTTGTGTATTCTGAGAAACCTATTTGTGTATTTTGTGACGTCAATTTTAACACCCTTTCGTGTAATAACTGTCATATTCTGCCTCAAACTCTATACAAATGTGTCGAGGCTTATGATCATGCTCATGGCATTAAGTGTTACACAACTAACTACTTCTTCACGCCTTCCAAATTTGGCGCATTGTTATTATGCACAGTCATTCCTGTGTCCAGCAATGGGATATTAAAAAACACCGTTTATTCATTATACAGTTTTGAAGAGAAAAAATACATATGTCCGTTATGCAACAAAAAATATATTTTACAAATAAATGTAAGCAACATTTGTTGGAACCGTAACTTTATAAATCTGGGTTATCACTCTGTTTACAGTAAAAATTTTAACAATAACGCCATCACCAACCCACTACAGGCCCACTCGGCTTGGGTCTCGTCTCAGAATGAGTAGGGTTAAGGCAGTTGTCGACCACATCTCGGGGTGATAGATACGGGGATTCTGTCGCCCGTCGGAGTTTGGTCCTCGAGTTGAAAGGCATACCCCGTGTTCCTGGTTTGCCTTCGGTGGTGTTCAGTGGTAACCGAAGTTGTTACAGAGAAGTGCCTGCCTCAGTAGGCACCACTGGCTGGGTTGCGGTTGTGTGCGAAAACGTTCCCACAACCCAGTCACCAGGCGATGAGTTGGAACACCGTGGGGTTTTAGTCGGTAAGAGTCTGGCATAACCACTGCACCTCCCCGTGGTGTAGTGGTATCCATGAGGATTTCCCCACGAGGAAAATAAAAAAGATTTCGACCACACTGGCCAACTGCGGATAGACGTACATATACTTCAAACACCTTAAAGAACATTTTGTACTACGCTCTGGCATGCAAGTTTCCTCACGAGGTTTTCTGTTACAGTTAAAGTAAGAGATATTTTATTGCTTAAAACCCATATAACTCAAGTACCGGACATCAAACTAGATTCCCCCGAAAGAAAAGCTAAAGCCTATCGCAGCTTCAAACAATAACAATTTTATCAAAATAGATTTTAGAGTACTTTTTCAGTCGCGTCGTAATTTAAAGAAGCGTCACTTTTGATTTCGCTTGTTTTACCGAGCGGTACTCAATATCACAGAATGGTAACAGATGACTTCATTTGATTTTGGGCTGCTATGAGAGAGAGTCGGTATACATAATTTATAGGCAGTGCGGCAGATGCGCCGAGATCATAAATTCTCCTCAGTAGATGCACTATCGCATGCCAATGAGCTACGCTTGCCATGCCAACAGATTTAGTGTTCGTTGTTCACGCATGAATAAGGGGTCACTGAATAAGGCTATAGCGGTGACAGTCTAGTGGTTAAGACTTCAGCATCCTTTCCTGGGGACTAAGGTCAATCTTCCTTGTTCAAAATATATTTATATATTTATTTTTTTAATTTGGTTACTTCTTCTTGTGTACAACATAACCCTAAAGTCTAAGTGTTGTTTTAACACGCTTTTATTAGCTTCACCTGTATGTATGTTTGTATGTAACCGACCCTTTTGAGCTTTATTTTGTCCCACTTTGAACGGTCAGATTTCTTTCAAACTTTGTAGACATATCGAGGACCGATGACAATACATTAATCTGAGAAGATTATTCTAATTTTCAATATAAAAAATAAGAAATGTAAATAAAGCGTGTTAAAATCTATGGCGTTACCAATAGATGGCGTTCACGTACCTTAAACATTCCACAGAAAACATTAAGCTACTAGATGGCAGAGGGCGTTAGCTGTTATTTTTTAATGGGCTGTTTTAGATAATAATTAGAACTTGCATTTCGAGAGACACTCTGATCGGGCACTCCGCAGCACCCTTTCCTTTGTTGTGCTGCCTGGCAAAGATCGCTTTTTAGCGATAAGGCCGCCCATTGTACCTGTGTTTCGTGTTTTTTTTTGTTTATAATTTCATTTCTGTTAGGTGTACAATAAAGTGTGTTTTCATTTTTGTTTTTCGTCTTCGGCACACACTTCTAGCTTTCTTGAACTTAAATATAACTCGATTACACGGTGAAGGAAAATTTGCTGCATGCCTGACAGTTCTATATAATGCTCTCCAAGACATGTGAATGCGAAATCTACCAGAACGCATTTGGAAAGCGTGGTGGAAACAATAACAATTTAAACAAAATAGAACATCGAGAGGAAACCTGCATGTCTGAGAGTTCCCTCAAAAATTTCTAAAGAGTGTGGAGTCAACCAATCCGCACTGGGCCAGCGTGGTGGACTACGGCCAAAACCCTTCTGATTGTGGAAGGAAACCCGCGCGAGTGGGCCGGTGATGATGATTATTATACCTCATGATATTATTGTTAACTTAAAGGGCACTGGCCCTTCCAAATGGAGTATAGTTGAGAGTCTTACTCATTTTCTCTTCATGCCTTGGGACTACGACCCTTCGACGACTATAAACCCTTCTGTGGAGGAGACCCGTGCCCTGTATGCCGGTAATGGGTTGGTAATGATAAAATAGGCCTCGCGACTAGCACAAGTTATCTCTACCCGTAACTAGTTTTTTCGTTTTTTTCTATAGAGGTACACGAGATATCGATGAGACATAACACGATCGAGGCGTGCATGCTAGCCCTACTGGTTACTAAATGGACAAAATTAATCATGCAGTCTAATAATACAAAAAAAAAAACAAAAACTTAAAATCTTAAGTACAATATGAGTCTGAAAAAAGTCATAATATTTAAAATGCAAACTATAAACGTTAGACTGTACTTACTTTTTATAACAGGAGATAATAGAAAACGAGCACCTCATTTATCTTTTCAGAGACATCTATGGAATAAGCGTCGGCTAACTTTGAAAGGGAAGCCGGGAGGGCAAATACCTTTAGCATTACTCTCTCGTAAGTGAATATCCACTTTGAGCAGGTGTCCTGCTGGAGCTTTTTAGTGTGCATAACGAACGATAAAAACAAAACTTTACTACCCGGAAAATAGCTTGAGAGTTTAAAACAGAAAGTACTCGTATTGACAAAAAACATTGGCAATTCATAAACTTAAAATCTACTTGCCTTTTTAAAGTAGCTTACAAAAGAACCGTTTCCTTTTTTGTATTTCAAACTTATTTTCTGAATTTTGCACTATGTAGGTACATGTGTATAAAAAAAAACATTTTACGCAGAACTCAAACATTTGTCTTGTTCAACATTTTTAGTTTTGCGTATTTGTTAGTCGTTTTTACTCTGATACCTTCAAAACGAATGCCAAATATACTTAATAAGTTTTTTTTTATTTAATAAAATTCTTTATTGATCAATATCATTGTTTAGAACCGTATATGCATACATAAGACACATATAGTAAAACCTATGATATCTATTACTTAAAGGCTAAAGCATATAGAGCTATAATATATACATCCATGCATTATACATACACCCACATATAAAACCTTCCCCACACGTGTGCACACATACACTTATATATACACACAAGCACACAAATACACACACACAAGCGCGCGCCCACATCCCGTCATACCCGTACGCACATATTACGTTGCATGTTAAGCTTTTGGATACACGTATACAACGTCTAACAGAATTACGAAATAATATTGAAGGTTACATAAGTATATTCATAAGTATTTCACCCTGTAAAAATATAAACCAAGGAAAGCATATTTATTTTTCCATGCAAACGAATTTAAAACAGTGTTTTGAATTCGTTTGCATGGAATAGTGTTTACTTATGAAAACCCAATTAAAGAATAAAGACCTACACGCGCATAGTACCAACTCTACGCGACGCTTACCTAATATAGTGACAGGAGATATTTGATTTTAACTTTGCATGTGATGTTAGGATTGTATCCGATTTCTAGCAGTAAAAACTATCGCAGTGGTTTACTCAAAAACTATTAGGTTTTCGGTTTAACAGATAAGTCTGTCTCAGAGACAGTACATAATGTACCTCTAAAGCATGTGAAGTATTATTTCGGTTTTTATTTACACGTTATATAAGAAATAAACAAATGTACTTGTATCACAACTTTTATCTACGCAAACTTTAAAACTTCGACCGGACTAACTTTCTATTACAGCGGATAAAGGGGAAGCGAGTACCACATTCATCTTTTCACAGCCATCTCTGGAATAAGCCTCAGCTCACTTTGAAAGGGAAGCTGGGAGCGCAAATACCTTTAGCTTTACTCTCTTGTAAGTGACTATCCACTTTAAGCGGGTGTCGAGCTGTACTATACGTTGGGAACGATAAAATCAAAACTTTATAGTGCGGAAAATTGCTAGATTATTTCACTTCAGTTTATTCATGTACAAAAGAAAGTACATACAATAAATTCGAGTGCTAAGCCTGCTGTGTATTTAATGTAATGACTAAAAATATAAATAAATAAATATACAACGACAATACACACATCTCAAAGTAAGCGTAGCTTGTGTTATGGATACTTAGAAGACTGATAAATATGTTTATGAATAATATACATAAATACTTATTAAGAACAAGTAGAATGTAAAGTAATAATCATTACAAGCAATGTAAAGTAATAAATATATATATACTACGAAAACCTCCATCTAGTACATCACACATACTTGACCCCTATTCTGCAGAATATACTCGGACCTATCGACTCGCGTCGCCGGTGTGCCCTATTACTTTGATTGCTCAGATCCTAAGGGTCATAATGTGATATTAAATTGCCTAAGCCTTCCTTAAGAATATGCCACAACACAACAACACAAAAATATTTTTTTTCCAATTCCGGCTGAGATTAGTGTGATCATACAAACATGAAAAAAACAAATCCTTTGTTAAATATACACCAAACACCTAAACAACACACAACAGTAGGTATTAATTTTAGGAATAAAAAATAAATGTTCCTGAGATCTAGTCCTGAAAAAATATCTAATCTTATCTCTTAGGCATCATAGTAGAGCCTACTTATATGTTGTAATTTTATATGGAGCAAATAACAATTTTATTATTATATTATATATATTTTTAAGCTAGCCTATGTTACTCTATAGAAACGCATTTTATTATTATTACGAATAAAATATTATTACATTTGAGATAAAAGTAGCCTATCTCACTCACCCAGAAAACAAATTGTCTATAAGCAAAAAATAACGACAATCCGTTGCTACGATGCTGCGTAAATAATGTACTAACTAAAATGATTCATAAAACAAAGGGTATATGTTTTTAACCCCTGCCTGCTATCGGGGGCAATAAACACCCCGCGCCAAGCCTATCGCGTTAAGCCTCAAGATTTAGGGACACCGCTAATCTGAGCCAGCTACATAATGCGGTCGGCTGTTATGTGTGTTATGAGCTGAACAACATCATAATGAACACAGTATGTGGCATTATAACTTGTTAGCTTTGGCCGCGGTTCGCCTGCGACGAAGAATTCACTCTTCGTGTGGACTGTTTTCTTACTTACCCCCCAATTGTTATTAATACAATTATAGTATTAATATTTCCGCTTAAAAGACAAGTTGCACAGTTTTTTTATTAAAACTAAACATTTTGGATAGAAGCAGGCGTTACTTTGCGGAAATACATAATGTATTATGAAAATTAAGCTTAATTTGCTATACTCCGCGAACAGCAGGAGAATCTGTATGGGTCATAATTTTTTCAATTCGAATCCTCCAAATACCAAACAGATCCTCGGCAATGTACCCTCTGCGCACGTTTTGCTCCGAAACCGGAGCATCCCCAGGAGATGTTGACTTTACAATGAATGTCTTAACAATTATTCATTGTAAAGTTTTAAGCTTAATTTTCATAATTTATTCAAATATTGCATAAGTTAAAATATATTGTTCATTACGACGTTGTTCAGCTCATAACCTACGTAACAACCGACCGTGTTATGTTGCTGGTTCAGATTAGTGATGTACCTAAATCTTGGGGCTTAACTTTATAGGCTTGGTGCAGGTTGTTTACGAACCCCAATAGCAGAAAGGGATTGAAAATATATACACTTACTAATAAACGCTGTCTTCTTATTTGGAAAGCCAAATTACAGATAACAGATAAAAAGAAGACTGTACAAAAAAAAACCAGAGCTTTACAACATTTTTTACTAATGCTCGCTGTGTTTGAAGTTTGAAGGTATTGTTAACCTTACTGACGCAGCAATCAGCGCTATGATCTTTTGAGGACTGTGGTATATAAGGACAATTTTGGAATTTATATTTTCTGAACTAGCGCTTTTCGGGTGTGGTGGGAGGTTTTGGCAGTGGCGGATAATCGTTCAAGTAAGGCACACTGTTCTAATTTTTCTTGCGTTTACTTTGGGTTTATAATGTAATTTAATTCTACTTTGGGTTTTAGCTTGGGACAAAACTTGTTATTACCTTTAGTTATTACCTGTTTTATGTACCTAATAACAATAAATAAATAAACAAATTAGTTCATTGCGTTTTTTTTTCATTCAAAGCCATTAAAATATCACTTGCTTTAACAGAGAAGGAAAACTGTATGCCAGAGATAAGAGTGCAAGTAGCCTGCCTGCATTTAGTGGATTACGACCTAAGCCTTCTCTCTCTGGAAGGAGACCCGTGCCCTGTGTTAGACCGATAATAAGATAATATTGATGATGATGATATACACGGTAAGCTGAAGGCAGAACTGAATGTATTTGTTTAGATGGAACAAGGATAGAATAGAAGTAACAATGGCGTCGTTAAAAGAATTGTCGTCAAATCTATCAATGGAAAATAAGAGGAAAAAGATTAGAGCACACTTTTAATGACATGCAGTCTCTATTGAATGTAAAACTTATGTCAGAACTTCTTTTATCTAAAAAATATTCACATGCACTAACGAACTGCTTCATAACTTTTATTTCATTGTTCTGTTGTCGCGATTCGTATTTAAAGAAAAGGCAACGACATATAGCGGGCGTGTGAGTTTTTACAATTACATCTTAAAAATGTCTGTCGGGTATATGCCAATTATGGTCGGACGCTACAAAGTAGATATATAGTATCTACTAGTCTTAATCACGGGTGGTACTTGCAAAGTTTAGAGGATCTTATTGTGTGATTGGCTTTACAACGTGAAATAAAAGGGCCACGCTTTAATGTTATACTTAGACATTCGAAAATAACTATGCGATTGCAAGTGTGCAATTCTAACTTTTTAACTCATCAATTATTTAAAAACACATGGCACATGAGGCTTAACACCTACGCCTAAAGTTGTTTGGCACGTTGCTTAACATGCCCTGCGAAGTGTTGGTCTACTCATAGGCGATGGTTTTCAGCTGGTAGCATCAGGTGGTTCAACTGCTTGGTCCGTCAATTACTACTATAAGATTTTTCACATTTTAATAGGTTGACTTAAATATAGACTTTCTTTATCTAAACTTTAGATTCTAAAGTATAACTATTGTTATTTTTATTGAAGCTATACTTCTTTTGGCGCGATGGAGAAAAATGATGAAAGTGAATTTTTACGATGCGCGCGCACACCGACACCTGAATTCTACTCGTACATCGTAAAGTTAGTTCTAGGTGGCACGATAACTATGTTCAAGTTGTATATTCTAGTATTTTATATTTAGAACACGTGTTACGTAACAGTACAAACAGTGTGAATAAATAAATATTATAACGTTAATAAAATCTTTTTGATTAATTTTAATAGTTATCGTTAATCACTACTGCATTTTAGTTATTTTATTTTATTTTAAAAACACACCTTATCGGTAAGTATGAAAGAACAGAAGACAGAAAAAAGAAATCAAGCCTTAACACGCCGAATGTATTTGTAAAACGCGCGCTCTGCGGCGTGGCCTTAAATCCGAATTGAATTCTGTCGCTTTTTTGTTCAAATGCACTTGACATTATGAATACCGCAACACTGTGGAATTGAAATATCGAAGTTCATAACGGGAACCAAACATCGCGGTTTATTATTCTATTCATTCGTAGAAATTGGTGCCAGTTCATTTGTACATAGCAACTTGATTTAAACTAATTTAGTTAATAAATTTTGCAGCTATTTTATACGTACTGTGGTGAGTGAGTTATATTAAATATTAGAAATATTTAAAACCGATTTCACTGTATTACAATACATTCGTATTTGACAAATTATAATGAATGGAACCAAAAACCATCATAATATTTTATTGTTTTTGTTGATTTTTTCAAACAAACAGTTTTATTGGCCCGATCCAGGAGTCTAACCTAAGCCTTGTCCATTCTTAAACATTTTAGCCATTAGAAAAACTTGGATATTAATCATGGGAGCGAGGGGATTCCTAATTTAAATTTGCCATGGTTTGCCCTAATAATAGACTTCCGTTATCTCTCAGACAAGCACGTACAACTTAGCGTTTCTGCGAGTATTTATCATATCAACCCATTACCGGCCCACTACAGGGCACGGGTCTCCTCCCACAATGGCTTTAAGGCCGCAGTCCACCACGCTGGCCTAGTGCGGATAAGTGGACTCCACACGCCTCTGAGAACATAACAAGCAAGTTTCCTCACGCTTCAAGCAAGTAAAATTTTAATTTACTTAAAACGCAAATAACTTACAAAAGTTAGAGGTGTGTGGGATTCGAACTCGGCCCCCCGAAAGTTGAAGTCCCATTAGTCTAAGTACCCACTAGGCTATTACCGCTGCGAGTAGCTATTGGTCCCACGCAATTATTAAATCGCCATACCCCTTTCTGTTATTACCACTAACTTATGATATCAATCATTCAAGCCCTCTTGCCCGATATCTTCCACTAGCGAAAGGATTGTGGTAGGACTGACGAAGGAAGGACGGACATAACCTTACTAAACAGGTTGCTTGTTGACTACGGAAAACAGAACACTCAAAGTTAACCTGTATTTTTTTACATAGAATATCGTGAAAAATAGAACGACTACGGTACTTTAACGTTTGTGTGTAATGGAGAGCACTGAGGATGATCCGGAGATCCTTAAAGGATCAGTCATGGTTTTGCGTGGAGTTAGTATGGATTGTGTAGGTATTTTATCTACTTATGTAAAAGGGGGTTTTTATCATTGAATCCTCATTCAGCCATTATTGTTAAAAGTACATTGTGACCAAAAACAGTGAAAAAGCGCACGTCTCACTTTACACCCGCGGAATGTTGCTGCCTCACAATTTTTTCCCCATTTTATGGTGAACATTGGAGGTCAAATAAGTATTGTCAACTGCTAAATGGTATGAAGTGACAAACAGTTTGTTCGATAAACCATTCTAAAGTGGAGCGGTTTTTGATTCTTCAATATTAGTCGTGTACACGGTTTCTGTATGTTCTTAATTCTGTGGTTTTTGTATTTGTGTCTATTAAGTAACGGTAAGTTATTGCAGTCTACGGTATCATCATCATTAATTAGCCTATTAATATGTTTATACTGAACACAAGCGTCCTCTCTATTAGGAGAGTAGGTATTAGATTATAGATAATTTACAATGGCGTAAAAACTCGTTTTGGATAATAGACCCACCATGCGGCTCCAATGTGGGTTGGTGGGCTTTAACTAATAAAAAAGCACATTTTAGTAATAATAACCAAGACCGAAGGCTTAACCTCATATGAACGATAGCATTACCAAACCAAACTTTTTTTAAATGTTTGTAAGTCTGTTTGCATTGACTTAGAGTCCAAAGCTAAAACTGCTGGCAAAAAACTTGGCATCCTCAACAAAGTTAAGCGCTACTTCACGCCAGAACAGCTTCTAACCCTGTACCAAGCTCAAGTTCGGTCGTGCATGGAGTACTGCAGCCATTTATGGGATGGCTCTGCCAAGTACCAGCTCGATGCTTTGGATTCGGTGGATCGCCGTGCTAGGAGACTCATTGGCAACAACCTTGTAGTCAGTAGACTTCAAAGCCTTGAACACCGGCGCAAGGTTGCTTGTCTGGCTGTTTTCTACAAGATACATTTCGGAGAGTGTGCTCAGGAGCTATTTGATTTGGTCAAACCATCTCCTTTTACCATCGAACTGCGAGGTACCGAAAGAATCTGCACCGTTACGTTGTTGAAATACCATCAACACGTACGAAGTGTTTTGCTTCTTCCTTTCTGATCCGCACCCCAAAGGCCTGGAATGCCCTCCCATCTTCCGTCTTCCCCGATACCTAATAATAATAATAATAAAAAAAAAAAAAAAAAATCTTATTATGAAAATTAAGCTTAATTTGCTATACTCCGCGAAAAGCAGGAGAATCGGTACGGTGTAATTTATAATTTCTTGAATCCTTATACTCCACACCAAACAGATCTCAATGTATTGAGGGATTGAAGAAATTATAAATTACACCATACATATTCTCAGATAGCAAATTAAGCTTAATTTTCATATTAAATAATGGATTTCCGCAAAGTAACGCCTGCTTCTATCCAATATTTGACTTATCTTTGCAATGGCTGAACCGATTAATCATTAATAGCCTATTATAGCCCACTTCTGGACTAAAAACTTCTCGCAACGGAACAACGCAGTAGAAGGTTTTAGTGGCACAGAGGACGCTGCTATCCATTCTACATAAAATTCCTCCCCGTTTTCTGTTAGTTACCTCGTACGACACCCGCGGGAAAAGAACTACTTGGGGGTGGCAACTATATTCATCAGAATATAATTGCCAGTTGGTCTGCCTGCACCACACGGCGCACATTACGTAAATCGGCTTTTTTTAGACGCATATATATTTCAGAAAATGGTCATACAAAAACACATACGTAACGCTGTACACAAAATAATGTCATCAACGTTCTAATGAAAAAAACAGCCCATACACAAATTAAACACCATATTTCAGTTGGATAGCTTCATGAAGCAACGTGATTTATGAGAAAAACAAACAAAATATTGTGTAGCCGAGACTAGCATGGTAATAGTGACAAGTGCTGGTGAATTGAAGCTATTTCGGATTTATAAATATATGTGCAGTAGTCAACTAGCGGTTGCTTGTCTCATCGTCCACGTAATATTTTTGATTAGTTTATACTTCCCTCGTTGAATGAATGAATGAAAATACATTTATTGTACACCAATGAAGAAAGTAGTTACAGAGATAAAAACGTTAAACATAGAGCAAGAGATTACAATTTGGTGGCCTTATCTCTACATAGCGATTTCTTCCAGGCAACCAAAGGGGAAAAAGAAAAAAACATAGAAAAAAGGTAGTTGGTGCAATAAATAAGATATAAACATTACACAAATATATAAATATAATATGTAACTATAAAATATAATATATATCACATGTTGTTCTGCATTAACAGCTTTACAAACATATATAGCCGGTTAAACACCTGTAGTTTGTTGTAGAGTAAATAAACGTATCAAATTTAAAAATTCAAAATTAATTTAATGCAAATTAGACTACTGCCCTTTGCCCACCACCAGTTCAGAGGGTCGACTCTTTCGAAACGAAGCCGGCAAGAAACTCAGCCTATTACTTTTCTCCAACATTATTTTTCAGAAGAAGTGAAAGAGAAAAACGGAGTGGCATGCATTCAAGCTGTCTTGTCGTTAAAAAAAATCCTCAATTGTGCTGTAGTAACCACGATTTAGTAAATTTATTTATTTATTAGTGAACAATAACATAACTTAACCGCTAATGAATAAAACAATGATCACTGTAAAAGTATGAAACTGCGTAACAGTTATCACGCCCACCTCAAAAACTTAAAATTTACTAATGTTCACTGGATATTTATCAAGAAATCGAAATACATTCAAAAATATTAATCAAAATAAAATAAGATAAAAAAAAACAATGATAAACGGGATACATGCAATATGCTAATCTTAATTTCCAGTGTGTCTGCTAGAGTGTATGTATTTTGTGTTTAAGCGTGTGTTTTCTGAGTGTGGGTGTGTGTGAATTAGTTTTAATACATTCCTTAAACGTAGCCGAAGGTAAATTGAATGTTACCTTAGGTATCATGTTATAAAAGCATATCCTGTATCCCCTCTCATCGAATTATTAATTTTCTTAAACCAAAATCACTTCCTTAGTAGATTAATGCCAGTTTTCACTAACGAAGAACGAAGGAAATGCCTAAATACGAGTAATTAACGCCTAATATATTGGTGAAACATTTTTTTCTATATAAAAATATACAAAACCTTTATTGATAAAAATTATATAACGTTAATTGTGACTTCTTTTACTGTCTAATTCTTAGGTCTAAATTAAAGTAGAAGTCTCCTCATCAGCGTAGGGATCCCCTAGTTTTTCCCTAAATTTAGTCATCCAATCTGTGTAAATTTCTTGTGTAAATTATCTCTCCACCTTTTCTTTAACGACAATTTTTCCTTTTCTTGTAAGTAGGTATCCAATTTAGGCGATGCCTGGGTGTAAAGAAAACGGGTTTAAGTTTTGTGAAACAAAATTAGCTTATTACATTATTTATTCGTTGTATTATCCTCTATCTGCCAATGAAAGATCTATCAAAATCGGCCATTTCATAAAGATAAGTCAATACAAACAGACTTTCATACTTTAGACTTTTACAATGGTTGGCTTTGATAATGCTATCTTTCAAGTAATCGTCTTTATGACGTCATCATAGAGCGTCATACGAATTGCTGTGACAATATAGGCGTCGATTAAAGTACTGCACTGCTAAGGTGCGCCAACAGATGTGTCACATCAAAAAGGCTAGATTTCAAGGCATTATGACAACATTGGTGCCATAAGAATAAGTATAAAAATCGTGTACAGGTAAATTTTACTACCGTTGAAAATGGGGTACTTAACAAAATTTCTACGACAACGACGTACAATTGGTGCTTTATATTATATCGATCGCTATTTGCTGTTTTTTACGCGTTTGAATAAACCACGCGTATGCGGAATAAAATTGTGTAAGTACGCGAGATGTTTTGGCTTACACTGTTTAATAAAAAATCGCTTTTTTAACCAACCTATTTCCGTCTTTGTGCTTTGATATTGCCAACGTTGTGTTAAAGAAAAACAATAAGTAGTATGTGTTATTAAGAGTTGATAGAATAAAGAGTTATAAATAGCAAATAAAAGGAGATTGATTTTTTTCTCTTTTTTAACAATAATTATTAGTCGTCTGATTTTATGCTTTTGCTTATAAAAGGGTACAGGTAAACAAGAATCCCTACTAATAGGCTGACTCAGCTAGCAGCTTTATAAGACCGAGACTTTTTTTTTCTTGTATGCAATCTCACCTGTTGGTAAGGCTTCGGCTTTCCTTTCGAGGAGACCGAGTTTGAGCCCCACTAACTCGGAGTTATGTGCGTCTTTCATTTAAGCAATATAAATATAATTTGCTTTAAACGGTGAAGGAAAACATCGTGAGGAAACCTTCATACCTGAGAATGTTCCATAACGTTCTCAAGGGCTACTAATCTGCACCTGGCCAGCGTAGAAGACTACGGCCTAAGCCTTCGCAAACTGAGAGGAGCCCCGTACCCTGTAGTGGGCAGGCAATATAAATATAAATAAATATAAATAAATATACTAAGACAATACACACATCGCCATCTAGCCCCAAAGTAAGCGTAGCTTGTGTTATGGGTACTAAGATAGCTGATGATTATTTTTATGAATATAATACACATAAATATTTATAATATACAGATAAACACCCAGACACTGAAAAACATTCATGTTCATCACACAAGCATTTTCCAGTTGTGGGAATCGAACCCACGGCCTTGGACTCAGAAAGCAGGGTCGCTGCCCACTGCGCCAATCGGCTGTCAATGCAATGGATTGATGAAAAAAAAAATTATGATGATGATATCTTTAACCAAACTTCCAAGTTGGAAAAAAATTTAAACGATTTAAATATCGAAGAAAGTCTCAGAACGTACTCCAAGACACATAAAGACTAAATTTCGCTTAAGTTTCTAAAAAACCTCCCGGTCTAGAAACTAGGTAGATAAAGCACACTTGCGCTCGAGACTGGAACCTGAATTTTAAGCAGACTACTAGGTACCCGTATTTCACAATTTGAATGTACCTAGACTCTGCTAAGTTATTTTATAAAAGCGGTTCTCAGTGAGATCACCTGCGCGAGTATTTGGGTAAATTTATCGATGGTCAAATTATTCTTAACTTTAAAAATAATTGAACGTATTTACAGCTGTTTTGTTTATACGAAATCTATAAAATTCATTGCACATTCAGGTTGTTCAACAAATGCAAAATTAATTAAACTAGGAAAGGTTTAGGAGTTTGTTTGGTTACTTGGTTGTTAAAATTCGGTCAGCTCGCATTCGGCCAAATTGCCAATTGCCTTGTTCCTTATGTCTAGGAAATGAAAAAATGATTTCATTGACGGCTGAATCGTACGCTGAGTGTTAGTCTGTTTATTAAGGTACCTACACTAAAACGATGGCCTTTGTCTTTTTAAAAACAGTTTAAAAACAATAAAAAAAAAAAAAAAAAAAGAATAATAAGAAACAGTCTACCACGCTGGCCCAGTCCGGATTGGTGGACTCAACACACCTTTGAGAACATTATGGCTCTCAGGCATGCAGGTTTCCTCACGATGTTTCCTTCACCGTTGAAGCGGGTATTATTTTAATTACTTAAAACGCACGTACCTTGAAAAATTTTAACTGGGATTCGAACTTGGCCCCCGGAAGTGAAGTCGAGCTCCTACCCAATACGCTTAGCCAATGTTTAGCCTCATCCTCCTGTAATTACCGGAATACCATTATACCGAATACACAGGATTGCAACAATTGCTTAGCGGCTGAAATAATCATGGCGGTACTTCCAAGCACTGCCCCGGCCGAGCTTTGTCACAAAAAGCTTTACTACTTGGTACTTGGGGTCTTAAGGTGCTGGAATGGCGCGCCCGAACCGCTAAACGCGGCGTAAGTCGGCCCCCAACGAGGTGGACAGATGACATCAGGCGAGCCGCTGGAGGCAAGCCGCCCAGGACCGTGTATTGTGGAACTCCCTAGAACGCTTATGTCCAGCAGTGGACGTCGATTGGTTGAAATGATGATGATGATGATGACTTGGTACTTCATAGTATTATAATAACGTAACATGAGTATTCTGCATAAAATCTCGAACAGTAAATTAATTACCTCATGAATCCAAATTAGGGTGAAGGATCCGCTTTGAACGAACTTTGTTCGAATAATTATCGAATTTATGTCCGCCGTACTCCCTCGCAGCCGGCCGAACTATATCTAACTGTAACGGGAAACTTTATCAATATTTACTTATCCAACTAAATTGGACAGCAAAGATAGAACATAAATTCGAGCTCCAAGAATTAAGGGAAGCGTTAGCAGAAAGTATAAGAATGGACTGCGAATCGGAACTCGAAAATTCTAAAATTGGAAATTCCAATTCTTTATTGTACGGCACATCGGATTTGGACTCATATATCGCTGAAATACGATACTTTTCATATTTTGTACTAATATTAAAGTTATATTCTAACTATCTTAGTTTACTGTTATTTCAAAAAGATATTCTAATATATCCTATGATATTATGTAATATCATAAGATAACAATAGAAACAAGAGCGAACAATAAAATGCTCAAAGTAGAGATTGTTAATAGCTTTGCGAAAAATCCATAATTAAAGATATTTTTATTATTTTTTATGAAAAACATCAAGTTTTTTTTTATTTCTGTACAACTTCACCCCTGACTGCAATCTGCTATAATCTCTACTAATATTATAAATGTCAATGTAAGTTTGTTTCTTACGCTTTCGCGCAATAACTACTTAACCGATCCTCATAAAACTTTGTACACATATTCTTGGAAGTGTTGGAAGTAATATAGGATGCTTTTTATTCTGAAATTAAGATCGGTTCCTTTGGGAGAGGGGATGAAAGTGTTTGACGATTTTACACCATAACTCCGACAAATTATAACCGATTTAAATTATTATTTTTGTACTATAGGGGTTATAATTTGTGTTTAATTTTGCCCAAACCTTGTGTAGATCTGAATGTGGTTGGAGGTAGAGGGCAGAACTCCTCAGCAGACAGCAGCAAACCCCTCTTTCAGGGCTTAGCGATACTGAATCCTTCAATTTTTTTTAGAACTTCAACTAAATTGAACGCCACATCAAAAAACAAAATCAAACGCAGACGAAGTCTCGTTTCATTTTTACATATATATTAATATATATATATATATATATATATATATATATATATATATATATGTATATGCATACATTTTTTTTGTTTATAAATAAATAAATTTACTACGACACTACAAAAAAGAAACAATCAAAACTATACCATACAAGTTAACTATAATAAAATATGTTATAATGTAAACCCACTTAGAAGTTACGGCAGCATGCTTAAAAAATTTAATAATTTGAAATAAGTTGGTGAAAAAAAAGAACCAGAATAAAAACAGACAGAAATACTCCAAGTTTTAAAATGCTCCAAGGATAATACAAACATAGCCATCTAGCCCTAAAGTAAGCGTAGCTTGGAATATTTTGATGAATGATATCCATAAATACTTATCACACCCAGACAATTATAACGTTTTTGTAAAGAACATTTTTCCAGTTGTGGGAATCGAACCCACGGCCTTGGACTCAGAAAGCAGGGTCGCTGCCCACTACGCCAATTGGCCGTAAAATCGAATAGCCCCTAAAGGCATCGCCCCCATCAAATCAGATGTGTTCTTTGATCTCCAACACAAGCATTATTACCGACATGAAGTGAACACCTCTAGAACTTAGTTTAACGCTTCACTTGATAACGAATCAATATTTGATGTTCGTGAAAGCATTCCGATCGTATTGACTCCCACATATTTTGTACGGCAGAATTAAAAACATACAGAAACCGTGTACAAATATTGAAGATACAAAAACCAAGTAGGGTTTCTCAAAAAGGCGGTTAGTTACTTCACTCAATGTAGCAGTTGATAGTAATTATTTTATGACATTTAAGCTTAATTTGCTAAACTCCGCGAAAAGCAGAAGAATCTGTATAGTGTAATTTGTAAATTCTTCAATATTTATAATCCACCGCAAACTCTTCTCTTGATGATTATTCATTGTAAAGTCGCCATATCTCGAGGATGCTCCGGATTCGGAGCTAATCGTGAGTAGAAGGTACATCTTTGAAGATCTGTTTGAAGAAAAAGAAAAATATTAAAGAAATTATATGTAGGAGTGTAGCAAATTAAGCTTAATTATCATAACGTATCATGGAATTCAGCAAAGTAACGACTGCTTCTATCCTATATTTTCATCTCTAGTTAACATAGTACAGAGTCTTGAAATCGGAAGCTTAAGAAAAAACAACATTATCTCTCCAAACAACCCATCTAGTGATACGGGTATAAAACGGGGAAAATGGAAAAAGTTCGTGAGCTAGCAACATTACGCGGGTGTGAAGCGAGACGTGCGCAGGCCTTTTTACTGTTTTTGGATTCAATGCACTGCATGCAATAATATCTGAATGAGGGTTCTGTATGTTCTTTATTCTATGTTTTGTACAAATGTGGATCTTTATGAGAGACTTGTAAGGCTTAAAAGGGTATTTTTGTTCGAGGTTACTGACACTCTATCCAACCACTATGTGCGAGTTTAAAATCGGTATCACCCCTACAGTTCATAAAGTGTTGGGAGCCGAGTTTGAATCCTACCACGCTTTTCTAACTTTTCTGAGTTATGTGCGTTTTATGTAATAAAAATATCACATAGGTGAGGAAAACATCGTGAGGAAACCTGCATGCCTGAGAGTTTTCCATAATGTTCTCAAAAAGCATGTGAAATCCTAAATAAATAATTTCTACAACATTCTTAAGTCGGTCTATAATTAGTAATTTTACATTTTACTCAAATGTAGAATCACTAAATATAGAAATACTAAACAAGGAAAGAATCTAGTAATTTCTACATTTTTCTTGGAACCGACATAAAATGTTGTGTTTAACAAAGTCGGCTACCTATTGTCAAAATTTTTTATTTAAATATCTGTCATAAAAAATAAACGAAAGCCTTATCATTGAAATCTGTCAGACCCCATTTTTAAATGACAAGTTCAAACATGATCTCTTTCAACCGGTAAACAATCGTTCGACAACCCCGCATTATAGCTATTATACCTAGTAAAGCTGTTATAATCCCATATCCAATAAACAGGAGAGGGTAATGTAGGTAGCTCGTATAAAATGCCATTAAAATACACGAAAAGGTGGCTTAATATAAAGTTTTTAATTCATAGGGTTACTTCGTTTTAAATATGATATTTTAATAGATGATATTTTAGTTCAATTTGAATAAACATTTGATAATCATTCAAGAATTGGGGATAGCCCAGTGGGTAGGAGTTTGACTTCACGTTCGGGCGGCCGAGTTCGAATCCCAGCACGCAACTCTAACTTTTCAGAGTAATGTGAGTTTCAAGTAATTAAAATATCACTTGCTTCAACGGGGAATGAAAACATCGTAAGGAAACCTGTATGCCTGTTAGTTCTCCTTAATGATCTCAAAAGCGTGTGAAATCCACCAATCCGCACTAGGTCAGCGAGGTGGACTAATGCCTTAACCGTTCGTATTGTGGTAGGAGACCCGTGTTCTAAAGGGCCGGTAATAGGTTGATATGATAATGATGGAAATGCCTATGAAAGTAGGTAAGTATTTGCTACTAATAATCTTTATTTATGCCGTGTCAGATCAGAATACAGTTGTTACTATCCCTTCTCTTTACGGGTGTCGTACTAGGTGACTAAGGGGATAAACGTGACTGCAATAGTGTGAACATTAGAAGCAAAAATAAACCTGCAGTGCAATATACTAGACTACATAAAATAAGTAATTCATTTAAAGGAAATTTAATACTATTTTACAATAAATTACCAGTTGATATCTTGGAGATGTCTCTGAAAAAGTTTAAAGTTTGTATTAAACGTCAGCTTATAGAAAGGTCCTATTATAGTAAATATATGCATAAAGTAGTAAAACTGCAACATACCATTCAAACGACCATAAAATTATTAGTATGAGTTCAATGCATGCTGTTGCAGGATTATTACTATCATGGTGATATATTTAATCGAGTGTAATAATAAAAAAAACTATTATTTTTCTAGGCTGATTTAGGGAAAAATAATAATAAAAAAAACTATTTTTTTTATTATTTTTCCCTAAATCAGCATATTCATGGCTCCAAAATATATTTTTTCTCGGTCTAAAAATTAAATCATGCATAAAATCATGCATTTAAGGGTTACCCTTAACTACATGGACTATGTTAACGATAAAAATGCTTCTTAGGTGTAAATTATTGCTCTAACCAGGTTGCTTCTTTAATAGTTTTTAAATGACAATGTGAGATGGTGATAACGAAAAAAAATAACAACCGGCTAAGTTTGTTGTGGGCTTCTTCTTAGACAAGGGCGCGTTTGGAACCCTCGCAGATTTAATTTTAATTTATTTATCGCCATCAAATCACTCCTATGTCATATTTTACATGTCTTTGCCTATTTGAATAAAAAATACTTGACTTTGACTTTTATATAACGGAGTAGGAGTACACTACCATCTAGTGCGATCACCAACGTGAATTATGGGAAAACCATCCCAAGAGGACTTTAGTTCAACGGTGGACTGTAATGGGATGTCGATGATGAAGTTATTGCTACAAAAAACTATCAGAGGCTTTCTATTGTTTATTCCCCAATATTGTTTATTGTTAGGAAAGCAAAGATTGCCGGTGAACTTTATTTTTCAGCTGAACGGGCCCAATCAATGAGCGCCGGGTATCATGCCACAAAAGCGTAAACATTGACAAAGTTTTATTGGAGTTAGTTTTCAGAAAACTTGAACCAATAGTGAGTATCGAGAGGAATAAGGTTGAAAGATATTTCTGTTTGCACTAGCTCCTACGTCTCACTGCTTCGGTTGCGATAACTAAATAAAGTTTAATAAATCTTCTTAACAAACATACTACTACAGGCTTGACGTTTTAAGAGAACTTTAAGTAAGTGGAAGTAAATACGCTAGGCCTACTTGAAATAACATTTCTTTCCATGGGCTGACTGTCATCGGTTAAAGCCTTGTTATTTTAAAATAATAGTATACACGATATATCCTACATCATATCACCACGCTGGCCCAGTTTTTTTTAATTCCCGATTAATGAACTCAACACACCTTAGAGAACATTATGCAGAACTCTCAGGAATGCAGGTTTCCCGACGATGTCTTCCTTCACCGCTGAAGCAAGTGATATTATAATTGCACAAAACCCAAAAAACTTAGAAAAGTCAGAGATGCGTGCTGGGATTCGAAATCGGCACCCCAAAAGTGAAATCGAAGTCTCAACCACTGCGCTATCATCGCTTCTGCCTCGGCGTCATTATCATATTTTGCTTTAGATCCGGGTAACTTAGTCTGGTCCAACTCTTTATATCCTCCAATCATTTGCGTCTCTGACGTCTTGGATATTTCTTCGCAACAATTTTACCTTCTAGTAAAAGTCCTCGGAAGGAAAACTGTAGAAGTTCTTTGAAGGAGCCAAAGAATGCTACTTTTCTACGCATAATTGTGGACATTCAGTTCTCGGTCTTTCCCCTCTTCACTAGTTTGAGTACTTATTCCCTCTTTCCTATCAGGTTACAGGTTCGTTTAAGGGGGTATTTATATAATGTAAGAACCACCTTAATCGCTAAACACAACGCCGGTACTGCAGCCTATAAATTCCGAGATAATGCTCATTAAATTCGTTTACGCGTTATGAAGACTTGCACTGGTTTAATGTAATCCCAGATTGTAATCTGGCAACTTAATTAACTGCTACAAAGGAAGCATGTAATACAGTTTTATGTAGAAGAAAATGTTTAAACACAAAATTAAAGGAGCCAACTTGATTTTACTTTACGTTTGAAAAATTTTCTTTACATTAATTAATAATAAATTATAAGTAGGTAATAGTTTTTATTCGTGTAACAAAAGTTATTTAATTATTCTCTCTTTATACTTTATTACTGTATTCATGCTGGAAATTGAACAGTGTTTTTTTTTCATCTAGATAAAATCTTCATAAAAATTAAATGTCATTCTTTCTTTATTTAATTAGACGTAGAAATTTAATTAAATATACATTCGTGTCTCCTAATAATATGTAGAGGAAAAATCTGTAATCGATAATCTCATTTACAACTGAACTGATTTTAGTGATTTTTTTACCAAAACTGAGCTATAATATCAATAATATATTTTATTTAATTTCATAATAAGTTCAATACAATAAGTTTTCGTCTGAAATACTTTTTGTAAAGCAATTCAGAAGAAAAAGATCTATCGTAGAACTTTACCGCGTGTGCTGAGTAACTAGTTCTTTATTTTATATAAATATCATTTACTATAAAACATTGGCATTTCATCGGTCTAAGAAGAATGAGGCGCTATCTAATAAAAATAAGCCACACTAGCATATTTTTATGTCGAAAATAATAAAAAAATAAAAAATAAAAAACATAAAACTTAGTCCCTAGAAAAAGGGCTTTTTATTATCAAGAAAATTTTATGTAGTTAAACCATGTTATTTTAACGTATAGTAATGAACAATTGAAATTAAAATACGTTAACGTACGAGTACGTTTATGGCAGCATGCTTATCTCTAACATTCCGTTACGTAAACCTATTTTTTAGGTACCTATAGTTTTTCTGGGTTCTACGAGGTTAAATTTTTAATAATAGTTGTTTATATAGAACTACACTGTTGATTTTCTAGAAAAATAGATAAATAAAACCGCGGGGAACAGCTAGTAAAAGCACCCTGGTACAAAAATAAGTCCGACACAAACTAAACGGTATTTTATTGCCATCTTAATCCTTAGTTCAACATTATTTCAGTGTTCAGTCATTTGTCTCCTAATCAGTATATTCGATTTCAGATAATGAGGGATCGATTTTAGAATCGGATCAAAATTGATAGGCATGGGATATCTGTTGTTGTCTGTGTAACTTGTAAGTACCAACGTGGACTTACAAAATGGGACATTGTTCTACCCCGAGCCTCATAGTGAATCCGTAAAAATGGTAAATGCCGCCAACTTGCATTGGAACAGTGTGGAGGTTCTAAATCCCACTTTTTCTTTTTTTTCCACTATAAGTTAGCCCTTTACTACAAACTTAAAAATCAAATTCAAATTTTCTTTATTCATGTAGGCCTATCACAGGCACTTATGAAGCGTTCATACATATATGTTTACATAATTGTAAGGGGATGGTGATAACTTCGTTCGCCAACTTAAACCTAAAGCTACGAGGGTTTCAAACGTGCCCTAGTCTAAGAAGAGCCCACAACAAACATAGCCGGGTAATTTTTTTTTTGTTATCACCATCTTACAGTTTATTTATATTAAGCTATGAAGCTAGAGCAATTCACACCAAAGATTTACAGATTGTAAGTAATGATGCAGTCTGAGATGGTAGCGAGCTAACCTGTTAGGAGTATGGCAGTTAAGATCGGAACGCTAATTCGCTTGGCGGTAGGGAGGTCTAGGTACTAGCCGCCTGTATCCAGCGGTAACACAAAAATTGGCCAGAGATAATGCTAATAGCAAATAGCAATTCGGATTCACTGACAAATATCTTTTACACAGGACAAATATTCGCACGTTCGGGTTGCCTTTAAAATATCATTATTAGTGATATGGCCGCCTTTGCACCCTAGGCACTAAGTACTATTACTGTTATCTTTGTGTTTTTCCTTCTGTGTTTTGTTGCAATAAAGTTTTTTCTATTTTCTATTTCTATTCGAAAGATTGCTATATTGTATATATAGGAATATATACAAATATATATGTTTATTTATATGCACCACCTACCTCTCTTCTTGAGCTGTGTTTAATCTGTCTTTAATATCGCTATGTAGCGATAAGGCCGCCAAATTGTATACTTTTTGTTAAATTTTTATTTATATTTTTTCTATATGTTTATGTGGTGTACAATAAAAGTGTATTCATTCATTCATTCATTGCTGTGACGTGCCGCAAAGCGATTTAGCGTTCCGGTATAGGGGTATGATATTACTGCCATACCTGTTACAGGCTAGCCGGCTACCATATTAGGCTGCATCTTCACTTACTTCAGGTGAGATTGCAGTCAAGGGCTGACTTGTATTTTGAGAATCATGCTGGTCAGTGGAAAACAATCGCCTATAAACAAAACAACACTTCACAGGGCATGCAAGAAGCACGTTGTGCACCACGCCGTTCTGTGTCCATCAATTTTAGGCGTAGGTTTACCACGACCTTCAGACCAAAACAGCAATGTTACTTAGCGGCAGAAATAAGCTTGGTGATAGTACTGCCCCGGACGAACTCTGATACAAAAAGCTCTGCTACTGCTCAAACTAACTTCTTCCATTACATGAAAGTATGATTACAGTTTGATAAATATCGCATAATGTAGTTCTTGGACTAATAACCCATGTCAGTAGGTAATATAATGTCGAGTCGGAATTAATTCAAGAGCACGCCATGCAAGCATCAAGCGTCCTTTCGCCACGTTCTAAGAAATTAGCATAATTGAAGTGAAGAATAATAAAATCAAGAGTCTTAAAAGGCACGTGAACTGGATGTTGGGATTGAAATATTATTACTCAAAGGTCATTATATCTAACAACGTATACTTATTATTGTACTGTAAGACTCATATGCCAAATGGTGGCCAAAGATTCCAAAGGCCGTTTGGCGACGGCAGATCCAAATGCACCAAACCTTCTCTTCCCGTGGGTGTCTTAGGAGGCAACTTTGGGAATATAACTGAGAATAGACAACGTCTTCTGTGCTACTATAACAGTCTTCTGCGATCATCAAACATTCTGCCCAGTGTATACAGTAGATTATAGGCAAATCCTTCCTTTTTTGGTTTTCTTGGAGAGAACTTTTTTTTTTCGAGCGCTGACTGCAATCTCACCTAATGGTAAGCGATGATGCAGCCTAAGGTGGAGCGCGCTTGCCTAGAAGATGTCTATATACGCTTGATTTGAAGGTACTCATATAATACGTACTGGGGAAAATGGAAGCTGGAAGGGCATTCTAGATCCGCGGGGCGGATCAGAAACGAAGATGCGAAGCGCTTCGTACGCGTCCGCGGTATATCGATCACGTAGGGATGCAGAACCATACGGTGCCTCGCGGTTCGATGCTAAAAAGTCGAGGGGGGAACTAGATCAAATATATTGCGTTGCCTGGCTCTAACTTTTAAAATACCACTTGCTTTAACGATGAAGGAAAACATCGTGTGGAAACTTGTATGCTTAAGAGTTCTCTCCTAGGCCTTAGTCCACCACGTTCTCAAGACAGCGTAGTGGACAACGGCCTAAACCCTTCTCATTGTGGGACGAGAACCGATTATTTCACATGTTAGTGAGCAACACATTCAATCTAAGGCGTGGACATCAACAATTTTCTAAGGAAAAGAAAGTTTGAAGGACGAAATAAATAGGAAGTTAGATTATGAGGTAAATCGCAAATTATAGATTAGCCAACTTCAACACGAGCGCCCAACATTAGTCGCACACCGAATACAGGCCCCTTAACTTCTGGACTAACTTTATAACCAAAAAGTTACCTCCAACCTTCGGTCGGTCCAGTGAAACTCAATAAATAAGGGGCATTTTAGAGATGGCGAGCCAAGCCAGAATGTAATAAAGTTTATTATTTTCAATACTTGCTACTGTGTTTTTACTGCTGAAACTTTTGGCACCGTATCTTGTGTGAGAGTTCTTTGAATTAAAAATTAAAATACTGCCAAAGCATTTGCCAATAACCCTGCTGAATAACTGACGTGAATTAAACAGTCTATTTGTCTGAATTTAAAGCGCTGTGGGCTTATAAGCGAGAGAAACAAGGGGCAATTTTGGAATTTATAATTTCTTATTTTTTTTCGGTCGGGTATTGTAGATTTTCAAGTCTGGCTATTTATCCCACCGACAAAGACGTGCCTCTGAGTGAAATAGCGATTATGAGGCGTACGGTGGTGCACGCTTGCCTAGAAGATTCCATTGCACTCTTGATTTGAAGGAACTTAAATTAAATAGTTTCTGAGCACACTGTATGAAATGTATCCTTCCTACCTAGTGTCGCACTTATTTCAAATTAAAATTATTTTAATTTTTTTTTATTTCTAGTAGGCCTAATATAAACTTTTGAAACATCAAGTATGTCTGTTTGTAGGGACTCTACCACCGGTTCGAAAGGCAGAGTCTTGAAGCTGGCATGAGAGAGATGAAAGCGGAGCGGCTTGCTTCCAGGCAACCTTGTCATTAATATATTGTATTTTTCCTAATTTGATATAGGTTCGTGCTTAGGAAATACAAGGCAAATCTTTTTATTTATTAGACAGTTTAAGACGCAAAGTGGAGGTGAAAGCACACGTGTTCAAACACATGTAGAACTACTGCATCTTGCAATTGAGTTCAGATGCCGGCAATTTGTTTAGAAACAATTTCAACGGACGCGCTCCGTTTAGTTCCCTAAGACTGAATTTATGTTCGATCTTTGCCGTCCAATTAAGTCAGATAAGTAAATAGTGATAAAGTTCTACAATTAAGTTAGCTATAGATACTCGTAGTTTCAGTCTCGGAGGGTGTGAGGGAATCAGAGGAACGTAAATTCAATAATTATTGGAATAAACTTTGTTCTTAGCGAAGCGTTAAACCTAATAGAGATCTATAATACAGTTTAAAAATAGAGGAAGTTTTGGTTCTATGTGTAGGTTTTTAATAAAGCAGAAGTATTTAATTAGATACTTTCTTTAAAACTCGATTGAGAAAATGCTCTATCTCTGCAAGACGAGCTTTTTGTAACAGAGCTCGTCTGGGGAACTCTATGAGTAGAACGTGTTCCTGGATGCGAACACGTTCTGGATGCGAAGGCATTTACTAATATAAAAAACATGTACTAAAGAAATAGTTCTGGACGGATGAAACACCGATACACGTATTGCTCCAATGCAATGGAGTAGCAGAGCAACGCGCAGCACACCTTGGCTCCTTAACAACACTCCATGAAGCACTCGGCGACCTGGGCGGCTAAGCTTCTGGAGTGAGCTCGGCTGGCTGAAATGATCCAGCCGCATCAGTGGCCACACGTACGACGTCCGGTTTCAACCAAGTGCGGAAACGGCCCAGGGACTGAAGAAGAAGAAGTAGTTCTAGTTATAACGAATGCTGCAGAAAAATTTGCAGAAACTGCAAATATCTTTATTACAATGAGTGAGTGTTTTTTGTCTTTTACAAAGTAGACCATACTTTGTATACGACTCACACACACAGCTGGACACAGGCCTTGTCTCTCACAGAAAAGAAGGATTTGCACACACAGTTACTTAAATGCCACAAAGCGGGCTTTAGCGACAATTATACCATTATGTTGTGACAGTGGTGTGAATTTGTTTAAAAATGCTAGCTCCTCAAACCGAAAGATAGCCAGCATCTGGTTGCAGCTTTGTAATAGCTGTAGTAAGAAATACAAGGTGTAAATAGTAAGTTAAGTTATAAATTTTAACTATTTTCTTCTTAGTTTTTTTTTTATTAATTTATTTATAAACTTTATTTGCAAAAAAAGAGAAAAATGAACACAACAAGACGAAACTTAAAAACAGAAAACAAAACGCGCCCTGTATCGCTTAGTAGCGATCTCTTACAGGCAACCTTAGGATGAGGAAAACCACGAGAAACCACCTTATGGTGGGGTGTATTATTATTGCATACATACTTACGAATAATTAAACACTAATACTTATCAAAATAGTAATAATAATAAATAAGAAAAATAATAAAACTATTTTTTTTTTGTATTTTTCCTAATGTGTTGTGTTGCAATATAGTTTTTCTATTCTATTCTATTATACTCACTGTTACCCATAGTCGAAATCCTTGAAAATACCATCTTGGTTTCCAGCGGTCGTCGCTCGTCAATCACCATTATAGCATTTCGGAGAAATAAGTTTTTTACATTTCCCAGCTTATTCTCTCCAGTATTCCCCAGTTTCAAATTACGCCTATGGAGTGTTCAGGTAACACGAATCCAGAAACAAAATCCACGTGTCTCCCCATTAATAGGGTAATTCAGACGTTCCGGCGTCATTACCCACTCGTGTTCGCGGGAGAGGCGTTTAGAAGAGCCTTTAGCACGTATAATGGTGGATTTAAGGGGATTTTTTACACCCAAGCGTGATTGTCCTTGTACACGTTATTAAAGTGTTTGTGCGATATAGTTTGATCGTATTAACTTACAACCTGTTATCCGCTGCTTCGTCCGCATTTTTCTAGATTTTAATAAATTCCACGAGAACTGTAATTTTTACCCGGATATATATAAGCTTATGAGTAAATCCAGAGTACAAATTTTTGTATTTATAAAATTTGTAGAATCGTATAGGTTGGTGTATATAATATACAACATCTCTATGCACAATTTTCAACAAGTTTTTTTACTGCACCACTGCAGTAAAAAAGCTGCAGATATATTTCTATATTCATATATTTCTCTCGTTTAACTATTCTTACTTCACACTCTAACTTTCTCCTAGTGTCTTAAGTCTACTCTATATTCATCATATCATCCCATTACTCACTACAGGGCACGGGTCTCCTTCCACTGAGAATGGCTTAGGTACTACGAATGTCCACTACAATGGCCATGTGCGGATGGGTGGGCATCACACGCCTTTGAGAACTTTATCGAGAACTCTCAGGCATGCCGGTTTCCTTACGATGTTTTCCTTCACCATTGAAAAAGTGATATTTTAATTGCTTAAAATCCCGATAACATCAAAAGTTTTTGTAAAATTTTTTTACTTATAATTTGTTATGTTTATGTGGTGTACAATAAAAGTGTATTCATTCATTCATTCAAACTTAGAGGTCGAACTCGACTCCCCGAAAGTAAATCCGATATCCTTGCCACTAGGCTATCAGCGCTTTTTGTCTCAACATTATAAGCATGGTTTTTTACTTGTTACTTAAATTTCACGATAATCCGCTATGCAGGCTATGGTTTACCTAATGTTTTTCGTGCTCTTAATTGTGGCTAGACGTCTTAAGAGTAAAGCTTCCAGTTCCATCATCATCATCATAATCAAATCAACCGATTGACGTCCACTTCTGGACATAGGTCTTTTGTAGGGTGTTCCAAACTGCAACACCTTTTAACCCCAACGTCTATTTCCGGTTCCCCGGGCTACGTGCCCCGCCCATGGCCACTTCAGCTTCGCGACTCGTAGAGCTATGTTGGTAAGTTTAGTTCTTCTACAGATCTCCTCATTTGATCACGTTATTATATTCCTAACATAGCTCTTTCCATCGCTCGCTGAGTGACTCTAAGCCAGAAGGCTTCAATCTCTAAGCAAAAAGCTTATATTACTAACAAATTACCAACACAGCTTTAATAGACTGAAGATGATGAATAAATTACAATGACTATCACAAATATAGCGATAAGTATTTATTCAAAATTTTCGACACTAAACAACCTCAGTGTAGTAAGAGATACAGAAGGTTGACGTCTTGATCTCGTGGCAAATCTCGACGTGTCTAGACAGCGTCGCGTCATTGTATAGAACACATACTACGAAGCCTACTACGCCTACGCCTACGCCTTTACCTAATCCTTCCGCACCGTGCATCGCTACGCTCTTAGCACACGATAATAATCGTTTAAGCCCACCTACACGCATCGTAGCATCGCTGATTTCCTATGTTCTATAAACCCCCATAAGAGAGAAGGCCGGTGTTCAGCAGCGGGACATTAATTGATGATGAATAAACTACAGTAACATGTATCTAAATGTTACAAAGTACCATTAGTTACACTCGACAGTTGCAGTCGACACTTGTGTTGTGTCGACTGTAACTGTCGAGCGCAATATAATAGAGAGCAGCATACAGCAATGCATTTGATCTCGTATTAAACACTGAGATCGTCTAGACAGTGACGCGCTATTGTATTATATAACGCTCACTAAGAAGGCCAGCAATCCTTCCGTACTCCGTATCGAGCCACTTAGTGTTTCTGTGGTCTATAATCCCTACAAAGGACCTGTGTTCAACAGCTTTATATTAACATACTGAGAATGATAAACAAATTACAATAATTATCACAAAGTATCGATAGGTAGGGTTGTCACATTTCTCGATGATATAGAACCACAGTGAAGAGATATTGTAGGTCGACGCCTTTGATCTCTTGATAATGCAGATGTCGTCTAGACAACGTCCAGTCATTGCATGTCAGTTACGATATAGGACAGTGAAGTTCCTTTCTGCACCTGTACTTACCGCACGATTGCTCTGTCTAGACAGCTTCGTGGGATCTTTGTAAGACTATCCTTACTCTGTGATACAAGTTTGTTGGAACTCGAACTCCAATATCAAGTTCGTCAATATTTACTCTGTGCCGGCTGATGCTCAACATTCATTGATTGGACTGCCCGTTCGCCCGAAAAATAAAGTTCGGCGACAATATTCGCTCTGAAACTGTAAACAATATTAGGTATTGCGAGCATAAAGTTTCACAAAGCGTTTTGGAGCCACTAGTTCTGCCCGCGGCTGCACGCTTTCTTTACTTTCTTAACGTTAAAGCAAAAAAAATTACCTTTAATAATAATAATCTTCTACTTGGGAAAATAACAACATATAAAAAACAACATTTAAAGTACACGTAATACATTAATATATCAAGGTTTTTTTTTCCAGATTGTGTTTAGCTGATTAACCCTAATTATTTTAACAACGTAACGCGGGCTTATTGGCGTGCGTCAGAATGGGGCACAGCCAGGAAGAGTTTGACCCTAGGGCTCGAAGAAGGGAAGGGATCGTCGGCCTGAGGGCACCTCATATGAGGCCGAACCTCGGCTCAGGCGACGGTTGGAGTGAAGGGGTTTCGGACGGTGATAAGTCCGCACACCTTCGAGACCGTGGTGTGAGCTCTCGTCCGGATGACGACAGAAGTCGTTAGTCGCTGTACTGAAATATCTCAAGGAGGACAAAGCAAATGTCTTAAAATTAGGTAACTAAGTACAAATAAATAATAAAAAAAAACACAGAAAACATAAAAAAATATAAAATATTAAAATGCGTAGACAGCGAAATAATACTATGTTACGTTAACATATCAGTGGTGTTGTTTCTTCCAAAGAAGAAAGAAAGAAGTATGAACCGACAAACAGACCTTCGCCCTTATAAATATAATAGTATTGTGAACACAAAGTCTCACTGAACGATTGATTATGATTAAAGTGTTCGAAATATGTTCCCCTGTTTCCTTATGCTGGTAACATACTTGAAACACGCCGTTAAGCGACGTGGATTCAGTCTGTTACATTCAATTTCTAAGAAGGATCGACTAGACCACAAGAGTGTTTACATAATTAATACATGAATAAAAAAAAATAAGTAAGATGATACATCAAAAATAAAAACAAAGATATAATCAACTTCGTAGTGCCACCTGGTAGCCAAATGTTCTTAAAATATATAAAGAAGAGTATTTAGATGAATAAGAATATTTTTTTTTCCTAGAGATTCGCAGCAAGTTTAGATAGGCTTTAAAAAATACCGGCAGAATCGTTCTTTCACGCGTTTCCCCTCAAGGCTCATCACCCCGTGTGGGCATGGCCACCCTAAAAATAACATAACACAAAGAAGTTTATCGTACATAATACAAAAATCACATTAAATTCAGCCCAGTGGAGTACAATTTGGCTGAATGTTTGAAATTTTATTATAATTGATTTCATTTCGACGTTTCGTCGGTTCGGTTGACAAGTTATCAGCGTGTTTCCGACTTTATTGTGTTTTCTATTTGTAGTAATGAAATTGGTTTCCTCGGAAATGTCAACCATTGAATCCAATATTTTTTCCGGAGGTCCCACATGAATTCTTACAATTAGCTGAACACTTTCTTCTTAAAATTATTTCTCACCCAATTACGGGTGGAGATTTAGAGTTTCTAGAACGTTTCTAGGATTTGAAATTTAGTTGTCGACTTTTTTAGCCAATTTTGACAATCGTCTTTATCACAAAAGTTTTAACTTAAGCAAAGTACCTGCTATTGTCATAAACATTATTTTTATACTTAACCATCCTTCGATAGCAATATTATAAATGCGAAAGTATGTCGGTTTGTTCGTTAGTTTGTTACCTATGTCCGGCGTTAAATCGGTCTTCGTAAAATTTGGCTAACATGCAGCTCGGATCCTAGAGAGGATTCCGTGAAATATTTATCGGGATAGCTGCTAGTTAAAGTTACCGGCGGGGTAAAATTTTCACATATGCATGGCTTTACGTATGAATAGGTTCCATCCTGGAGATAGTTATAAGATACATTTGAACCAAAACCGAGAAAATGAATGGATTTTGAAAATTTAAAAATAAACGCGGGCGAAGTCGAAGGCAATAACTTGCTGTAAGCTACTGATAAAATATGGCTTAATCCCGGCTGACATTGCCTTAATATAGCATATAAATAACTTACATCCTGGAGCGCACTTTTGCGCAGGGATAGCTTTCAATCTGATCTGCTGCAACCCGAGAAAACAAAATATTCCCGACGAATTTTCAAAAGAATGAATAAAATTATCTATTGTTTAAGGGAATACTTAATTAACGTTGTTATTAGTCGTTCAATAACACTCATCAATTTACTGCTATTTAACCCAACGAAATAATGTATCAATAGGCGCACCGGAACCGTAGTAAGTTCACGTTATACGCTATAAATTAATCAGAAGGTTTAAGCATCGACAGTGACATTCCCAGAGGCGTATCGCGTTACATCATAATCCACTGTAAATCCTGTCATCCTCAAAGAGAATACAACCATTGTGTTTCAGTTATATCTCGATTTAATTCTGATTCCTGATTCCTCCTTTATAGAGTATCAATCAAGAATGTATTGAGTCGCATATGTATATATAGACTTCATCCTTGAGACGGTGTTGACAAGATAAACGTTTATAACAGGAGGCTAATTATTAGTAAAGGTGTATTTTGCATTTTTTAAGGAATAATTGACGCACTTGCGAAGTGCGAAGCATGCAAGGAACACGTACTGCAACGAGATATCCTGTGTCCATCAAAGGTGATAGTCGAAATACCAGCAATCACGCCCGTCAGGCATAGGCAGACATCAATGCGGCAATAGCGGCAGAAATAAGCATGGTGGTAGTAGGTACTTCCCCGGACGAGCTCTAGCACAAAGAGCTCTGCTATGACTAATAATAGCGTGTCAACGTTTTGTTCCTGTCTTCTTCTTTGTCGTAATACTCTTGCCAGAGTGCCCAGGAGGGCATTGTTTGTGGCAGTTGTTACTGCCACAAACAATGCATAACACAAGCTACGCTTACTTTGGGGCTAGACGGCGATGTGTGTATTGTTGTAGTATATTTATTTATTTAATTATTTATAATTGTTTATCATCAAAGTAATATAACTATAGGCTATTGTTATACCTGTATATTATAAGTATTTATGTATAATATTCATAATAAATTCAGCGGTCATCTTAATACCCATAACACAAGCTGCTACGCTTACTTTGAGGCTAGATGGCATGTGTGTATTGTCGCAGTATATTTATTTATTTATTGTAAAAAAATGTACGTTTTGACAACCATGATATCAGATGTGTTTACGTTCAATGTGAACTTATGTGCTATCCTGCTCTATTTATTGCGCCGAATTCGATTTAGGGCTTTGCTAGGGTTCCAAAGATCTGCAATAGAAACCCACCTACAAGAGTTTTATTTCAATCTACATATTAATACGAGTACGGATAGAAATCGAGCGATTCTAAAAAAAGGTCAGCGGTCTTAACAACATTTCTGTTTGAAAAGTGAGTCGGTCACAGTCAGACTGGCTTCCCTATTTTCAATAGAAAGAGACTCTTTTATCGATGTCCCTCAAACTGGGTCAACATTTCAACCTAACTTGCGACCTAACTGTATGCCACGGGAATTAAAATCGTTGAACAAAAGATAGATTAAATATTGTTATCTATTGTTATCTGTTATTTGTTGTCCTGACTGACTGACAGATAATCTACAGCCGAAAGAACAAAATAGAAATTCTGAATAAGAGAATATTCTCTGAGCTATCTAGAAGTAAGGACTTTTTTTACATCCAACCTTCGTTTTTATATTTTCAATTTCTTCGCCTTTTTCTTCTAATTGGTTTAAGCAGGCGTAGACATTTTTAGGCAATTAAGTAACCGAATTACTATATATTAATATATTTCATAAGGAATCCTCCTGTAAAAATATTAAATTATAAAAATCATATTTATTTTTCCATACAAACGAATTCAAAACATTCTATGTGTTTACTACACCCTATGTCGTTTATCTACAACCCTATTGACGATAAAATACCTACACGCACATACCTTCGCTGCGCGACGCGTACCTAATAAAGTGACATGTTATGTGTGTGAGAGTGATTTTAAATTTGCATGTATTATTAGGGCTGTTTCTGATTTCTTTCAGTAAAAACTATGGCAGTGGGTTAAAAACTATTACTTTTCGGTTTCACAGATAAGTCCTCTGAGACTTACAAGTCCTCTAAATCTCTGAGTTACAGTACATAATGTATATTTAGGTTTTCATTTACACGTTGTATATAAAGTTAAAATAGATATCAAGAGAGTACATTACAAAGATAAGGTAAATATCGTACTCTAAGCACGTTTCATTTTACCACTAGAGTATTCCTAAGAGATTTACTCGATGAAAAAACCATTCTTATTAGCAACCGCATTGAAGGGCTATTCTGATAATTCCAGAATCGATATAATATCCCAGTGGGATGAAGACGTTCCAACAGTGAACATCGATTTGGCGTCTGAACGTTTCGTTTTCCAAGTTACTGAGGACGCGTTTTACTTCCTGTGAAACCCATCGCTGTTGTGGCAGCCACATAGACTAATTTGACGCTGGCTTGTTTATCGTCATAATATACAAGACTAGTTCGAAACTACAAAGCTGATGAAGTATTTATAATATTGAAAGTTCTATTTTTATTTTTACGAGCTGGCGCTTATTTAATCCAACGGCTAAGTCTAGCAATTCAAAGGGGCAATAGCGCAAGAATTTTGGGTACTTGCGCTATTTTACCCAAAATTCTTGCTAGCCCTGTAACAACTGTGCACTTATGTGCACAGTTGTTACAGGGCTTATATTTTTTGGAAATATTAATGTTAGTTTGTAATTATTACTATGGGTTTTCTAATTGGAATATTGGAATATTTAGGCTTACTTTAAAAAAAAAAAAGAATTTATTTCTGTAGGCATTAGAAGAGGCTTGGTGAAAAATAAATGGCGCAGGAACATGAAATATGTATATCGCATTTATGCAGATGCTCGGTTTAGGTTCTAGCACCAAATACAATAAGATGACCAGTTCTTTTCGCTGATGGTAAAACCACTGCTGCCACTGTGGGCATAATGGCTTAAGCACTGCAATGTTTTAAAATCTTCTCTCGAGATGTCAGTTAAAATAGTGAAAACTTTTTTGTTTTTTTTACCACTGGAGGTTGTCAAAAAAAAAAATTACTTACTACCTGTTGTCCGCGTTCTTCATCTACGTCTATTACAGTTTTTTACATATCCTGTGGAAACCGTTTTTTTTCTGGGATATAAAAGCCTTGACCGGTACTCTCCGTCTTTTAAACGAAATCTGTCAAAAAACAAGTTGATTGGTTGCTTAGTTAGGGTGTAAAGTAAGGACAAACGAACACACTCTCGCAGTCATAATATTACTAGGGATTAGAGTATATATGATTAAATAAATAAATATACTATGACAATACACACACCGCCATCTAGACCCAAAGTAAGCGTAGCTTGTGTTATTGGTACTAAGATAACTGATGAATATTTTTATGAATAGTGTACATAAATACTTATAATATACATATAAACACCCAGACACTGAAAAACATTCATGTTCATCACACAAACATTTTCCAGTTGTGGGAATCGAACCCACGGCCTTGGACTTAGAAAGCATGGTCGTTCATAATTGACATTTCTAATTAGTTGTTTATTAAAAGACTATCTAAAACATTCACCATTTATTAATTAACACCAATATGCAGGTAAGTATAATAATGTTCTTTTAGCAGGAGTTATGCTAATACATATTTATAGAATGCAATTGATATATCTGAACATTACAATAAATAGGACGGTACAGGAATAACCCTTTGTAGGACTACAAAATCCAAACTGCTGCAGGCTCAATACGAACGGTAATCTTTTATTAAATAATCCTTAATACAATACCGAGGTTACTTATATTTTTCCAATACGCTTACAACATTTTTGCATGCGGCCAACTGAATGGAAAAATCTACCGCCTTCCCGCCATTTTTCCAGCCGTCGTACCACCCATTTTTCGTTTAAGCCCGCGCCGAGCGCGCCGCTAGTCCAATGCTGCCACCCACGTGACCACAGATAACGCACAATATCCATGGACGACAACATGTTATGTCTTGAAATCAGGTGTCATTTTCAGGTGTCACATTTTCAAGTAAAAAACAGAGCAACACTTCGCAGGGCATGCAACACGTCCCGTAAATTGCCGTCCCGTGTCCATCAACCTGAGGCGTGAACGTCTTAAAAAGCTCTTCTTTAATACGTATGTGTTTTTGAACTTGTGTGTCAATTCTCGTTTTAATATCTAGGCCCATAACTTTTTGTTTACTTACATTGCGACGGTCGATTGGCACAGTGGACAGAGACCCTGCTTTCTGAGTCCAAGGCCGTGGTTTCGATTCCCACATATGGAAAATGTTGTGTGATGAACATGAATGTTTTTCAGTGTCTGGGTGTTTATATGTATATTATAAGTATTTATGTATATGATTCATTATATTCATCAGTCTTAGTACCCATAACACAAGCTACGCTTACCTTGGGGCTAGATGGCGATGAGTGTATTGTCGTAGTCGTATTTATTTATTTATATGTATTGAGGAACCCACTGTGTCATGCCCGTCTGTCCACCCGTGGCTTTGTTCAAATATCCCTAATCGAAAGAAGCTGTAATTTTGTATGGGTATATCGGTTTCATGTACCAATTAATCACGCCAATGGTATACCAAATACAATATTCAAAAAAAAAAGAGCAGAATAGGTGGAACTCCCATATTATCTGCTGAGCCTGCATATACCTTCAGAATAACTTGCCTTTATAGCCTCCATTAAGTTATTTGAGTGCCTTAGACCTTTCCCTATCTATTTATATATCTAAAGGTATAAAACCGTTATTAATAAAGCCGTTCGACTATAAATGTACCTAATACGTCCAGTAAACTTTTAATTTTGTCACACCATTTTTGCGTGTTTTTAGGTCAGGACTAATCCCAGTGAAGCTTATGAGAAAACTAAGGGACATTTATGAGCATTTCCCGAGATACAAACTCAAACTCAACTTGGAAAGTTTTTTCCACAACTATCTAAATGACACAAATCACATCAAGCCGCTACTCCGTTGTTGCGTGAAAGAAAGACAAACCACTTCATACTTATCTTTACAATATTTAATATTACAAGTGGATGCCATTAACTACGTAGAATAACCAAATATTTTCCTGCTGCCTATATAGGTATAAGTATATACTTATCCGTCGCCAGAAAGCAAGCTGCTTCTTCTTTGGAAGGTCGGCGATCATTAAGGCAACTTGTATTTTTAAGCCAAGATGTTCTTCAAATTCAAATTTATGTATTGCATATGGTTTCGTTACTGGTCAGGTTACATATAATAACCTACATGTTATGAAGTCCCAATGTATATTACCTCTTTGTGCATGCAACAACTCCTACCTATTATTGAAAGACTAAAGTTAATTATGAAAATTAAGCTTAATTTGCTATACTCCGCGAAAAAATTCAGCGATTTTTTTTTTCTCGCAGTATTAAGTCATAATATATTATGGATTTCCGCAATGTAACGCCTGCTTCTATCCAATATTTAAAGTTAATTCTTCTTCGTTCAACGCTTCGCTTTCCTTGGATCTTGCACAGCAAAATGATTTTTATTCGAACTTTCATTCTCTATTTTATGTGTTTGGGGTTTAATTATGCAAGTACACGCAAATAGTAGGCGTACGGGCTATACTATGGGTATACTATATAGTCCATTATATCGGTATGACACATATGATCATGTGAATACTCTTTTTCTATTCATATTTGGCGGACCAAGCAGATGGCCCTCGTGGTAACAGACAAACCATCGCCTATATACAGAGCAACACACAGAGCTTGGAAGCAACACGTCCTGCAACGTGACGCACTGTGTCTATCAAACTGAGGTTAAGGTGTTGAGCCTTATGTGTCTATAACATAGCAATGCTACTTAAAAGCAGAGCTAAATATTACGGTAAAAAAGTTCTACTACAACACTCTAGCCGACTTTCAATTTTTGTTTTACGTATTTAGTAATTGCTCAATGTTTTGACATGACAACGTCTTATAATTCGACGGAGCCGGCTGCACGCACGAAAAAATATGACGTATGCGGCGTAACCTCGCTCTGAGGCGTTCCATTCAAGGCTTGAAGTGCAAGCGATAGCGCGGAACGAGCGACAAAGAGGCACAGTCGGCCTCCGCGTTCGACATCTGTCTCTCTCCTACTTGAGAGAGCGATGCGTCCGCGTGGACAGCTTCTATACAATAATACATTTACATGTTTTCGGCAAGGATGAAATGCAGTGAAAAGTGAATGTGGTGTCAATTGTTAATAGCAACGATAATGTCTAAAAAAAAATAAAATTAAAATTTTCTTTTGAAAAATGCAACCATTCCATCAGTATTTTCTTACGACGTTATCACGTTCAACTATCGTCAGTAAGCCGACTTTACAGACAACCAATTTTTTCAGACATGGATAATCGGGTTCAAAACATCGGTCGTTCGCTGGTTCAAAAGACATTATTGTTTATTTTACAAATTGCCTGTCATCGAGTAGTTTCCAGCGTTTCATTATAAGGACCTGTCTCATTTCAGACAAATGCTTGCGAGCTTAAAAATACTACGCTAACTTATGATGTGCTCTGGCGTCGGGGGGAATCTCGTGAGAAAACGTGCATCTTGTGAGAAATACTAGGACAATCTGTACCCGACAACCAGTGGAAAGCTACAGTTGGAAAGACTATATGTGTCATTAATAAAGTCAGCAAAAAGTTTGAACGGTCAGTTATTTTACCCGATGTCCAAGTCCCAAATATTTATATGAAGTGACGTCACGAATGTCGAAGTTTTACATCTGTTTTGCGTCATATGACTATAATATTTGATATTACCTATAAACGCGTATATTGTTATGGCTTAAAACTAATATTTACAGTGTTATCTTCTTAAACGTTCGCAAAAAGTTCGGTTTACCTGTTTGTAAGTAAATAAAATTTTTGCTCGGTTGCTGTTAAAAAAGATTGAAAGAGCTTCTGTTTTATATTTTCAGGGTCAATTTATGTGTGAAATATTTTTTCTACCATAACTTCTAAATGTCTTTACGTTCATGGTTATATCAGGTATTGTTAGAATTCTAATATCATACTGACTGACATAGGTTATAATTTTTTAGTAAAAAATTGAATATGGCGGCTGTATCTGCATTATATAGTGGGTATATATATGGGGCCTATAATCTAGGCAACAGAGTAATGAGATGTATAAAGATTTCAATTGCATCTACACCATTTTGTAATGAACAAAATATTTCGGCAGCTTTGATTTTAAATCTTTAAATTCATTATAACTGTCGCCCTTGGTCATCTGCGTACAATTTCTAATACGTAACATTTTCCCATATAAACTTTATCCCATACCCTTGAGAGTTGATAAAAAACGCTTTTAAAAGTATCCAGTTAATGCTTGAACTCCGAAAAAACATAATAAAGCTCTCATACAACCTTCCAATCTTCTATATTATCAAAATTAAGCTTAATTTGCTATACTCCGCGAAAAGCAGGAGAATCTGTGGTTGAATGTTGACTTTACAATGAATAATTGTTAAGTACTTAACAATTATTCATTGTAAAGTCAACATCTCCTGATGATGCTCCGGTTTCGGAGCGAAACGTGCGTAGAGGGTATATTGCCGAAGATCTGTTTGGTGTGGGGTATAAGGATTGAAGAAATTATAAATTACACCACACAGATTCTCCTGCTTTTCGCGGAGTATAGCAAATTAAGCTTAATTTTGATAATATATCATGGATTTCCGCAAAGTAACGCCTACTTCTATCCAATACTTCCAATCTTCGTTTACCCCCTTTAGTGGTAGTACCCCAACAGTCTAGAAGGTAACGTACCTCTAATTTTTAATTTATTTCACATTGAAAGTTTGAAAAGAGCATGTACGGAGGTGTTTAAAGAGATTTCCACAGGAGATAGACAAGGTAGACATTCTAATAAGCAATCATTGAAAGTTTCCAGAACAATGAATAATATTCTGTACCTAATAGCTTTTTCGCCTGTCTTAAATAGCTATTAATTAATTAACCTAAAATATTTTCCAGAAATATTGAAATGATTTCCATTTCGTGAATTTAAATGAAAAGGTATAATTTAAAGATATTGGCACCATAAAGTTGAGATCCTAATTTACTTTTGATACAAAGTAATAGAAGGTACCTTGAGCTATTACGAAACGTTAAGTGAAGCCGGCAACTAATGGTTTGGAATTACGGATCTATTTGCTCTCAATTACTCGGATATTTTTGAAAAAATTTCAATTTTACATTCCAGTATTTATTTACTTTGCTTGCTACACAAACATAGATATTTTACATACATAGATGTAATAAAGATAAGAAGTTAATAACTTATGAGAAATTTCAGTAGTATTGCCAACACTATCCAATAATATATATTTTATTCTTACGCACATTAGAAATCGTCTCATTAACATTCAACTTTTCAGAAAAAATATCCATCTATAATAAACTTATAATAAAACTGTAAAGGGTTGAATTCAGTGTATTGAAGATATTTTGAAAATTTTTTTGGAGTGTACTCTTGCGTGCTGGAATTCGAACTCGGCCCTACGAAAGTGAAGTCGAAGTCCTGACCACTGAGCTATCAACTCTTCAAAACTTGGACAAATGTAAATTTAATTTTACTTTCGGTATCATAGTCACCGAACGAAGTAAAAATATGACACCACTTTTTTACGTTATAGGTTAGATAAATTCCCAGCTACTTTAATGTAGGTAGGGTACCTACTCGTACTAGCTGGGCCAAAATACTTGAAATATTCAAACCGTAGAGTCCCGATGCTTAGTTAGGAACCTTTTTTCAATAAAATAGGGGCTTTTCGATAAAAAAGAGGTCGATGCCTGGCAAAATAGGTCAACCTAGGCTGACCTGACGCGGGAAAGGAATAACCGCGTGTCAAATCAAAAGATACGATGAATACTGTACTTGAATTAAATCCGTGTGTTAATTAAAAGCGGCTTTTTTGAACATTTAACCTACTTTTTGGAAGTAGTTTTCAAATTTTGCCTACAAAGCACTTAGTTGATTAAATTAAACCTTTTGGAGTAGCTAACATGTAATTTTAAAATCATTATATGTCGCTAACTGGGTACGGGCTTCCCCGTACAGGTGTTAGGGGTATAAGACCTTAGACCTACCACGCTTCTCACTTTTATTGTACACCCAGAAAAAAAAGTATATTATTATATATTTGCCGTTTGGCGACGCGATGGCGAATCTGACTGCCTCATTGGTTGCAGGTTGGGACCACAAATCAAGGGTTAAAAGGAAATAAATAAAAAGAGTTAGGACATTTGCCGAGTTATGAATAACCCCAATGTCTCGGGGAGCGTGTCAACCCTTCAGTCCCGGTTAATACCACTGGAGTTAATAGTCGTTAGTTCCAAGAAAGCGCTGGCAAGACATGGTGAACGCAGAACTGAGAGCCAATAGATTAAAAAATCGGATGCTCAACACCGGGCAAAGCGGGCTAAAATATACCGGGAATAAAATTAGTGGGATAACGTTTAATTCAAGAAGATATTATTCGTTACAGCCCACCAACCGCATTGGAGCAGCTTGGTGGGTCTGCCCTGCAGTGGGATATTAATAGGCTGTGGATGATGATGAGAATAATTATTTATATGTTATACATATAACTCCGGGCTGGTAATGAAAATTCTTTATCAGGAAATACACACCTAACAATTTTAGGCATGATCCAGAATTCGAATTCAGGACCTCCAGATTTGTAGTCCATCATGCAGCCAATGAGGTTTTTAACATGTTATCAAATATTACTTTCTAAGCTTTATGGTATGAAACATAATAAAAAGAGTAATTTAGTGCAGCATAATATAAAACCTCATTTCTCTAAAATACTCCACTGCTTGTTATTTATGACGCTCTTTGCGGAAAACCTTGTGAGAAACTGCGCATCTTGAAGAAATAGAACAACCACAGCCGGCGTTAGAAATTATAATAAAAAATTATGTGGTAAATTGGAATAAATATAAACTTGTGGCCTATTAAATTCTGATATTATCGTACTTCCTACTAATATTATGAACGGGAAAGTGAGTTAAGTTTGTGCATTGTGAATGTATGGATGTTTGTACTCTTTCCAACAAAACACTACTTGATGGATTTGACTGAAATATGGAGTGGAGATAGAATATCATACCTTGGTCACAGGCACAGCTTATTTTTACTCCAGCACGGGTACTACGTTTCTCGCGACTGGCTTGCGACAGGCTTAAATCTTGCAATCACTGCTGTCAAACGTCACTTTTGTTTATTTATTGTATGGAAAGAAGAGCTATAACTATAGTGCATAGTTCGCCATAGATTCCTTTAAATTAGAGTAATACCCGCGATTAATAAATACAAAAAAATACGTGAAGTATAGAGTTATTTACCGTAAGCAATATCGTGAATGCAATGCTGTTAGTCGATATATAAAAAAAATTTAATCTTTTTTTTTATTTCTGCAAAAATAAATGATCTACGTAATTCTGCTATACCAATCCGTTGATATTACTGGCATTTATTTTTAAGCCATAATAGTGTTTATATTCTCTTTGAACGTTTCGATAAACATAAAGATGAAAGACGGTTAATAAAATGCAGCCAGAAGTATGGCTAATTTTTTTTTTTACAAAAGATTTATTCTGTATTAATAAACTAATAAAAAATATATTTTTGTAGGGAAATAATAATCACAAAATTAATATTTACAATAAATATAAGGCGTCTAACTGTTGACTTATGGGAATGGTACCCAAAATGCTGGCGCTATTGCCCCAATGTATAGCTAGACTTAGCTGTTGGGCTAAATAAGCGCCAGCTCTTGGACCAATTTTTGTGACACTATGTTGCAAAAATTATAAATGATATAAAGGAGCGTTAAAATCTCGTTAAAATAGAACATTATACAGCCTTATTATTTCACATTAAATTCTTACTAATTCAAAATTATCATTAGTGTATTTTAGAACTTTGTTGTAATCCAACCAAGGTTGCTGGTATTTTATTTTTGCTATAAGGTTTTTATCATCATATCCCTCATTCCTAGAATCAATGATTTATTATTCTTTGTTCTTAGCCTCATCCCTAACTCTCTACCTTGTCTATTCTTTTGTAGTAGCTTTTTATGACAGAGCCGTCGGTGAAAGGATTACCATGTTTTTTTCTGCCACCAAGCTGAATGCTGCTTGAAGGCTTTCATAAAGACCTTCAGACCGAAACACTACCATTGCATTGTCTAAAAGGCGTGGTTGCCCATAAATACAGGCATATAAGGCTAAATACCTAAACCTAACATTGATGGATACAGGTCGGCATTTCGTAGTACCTACGTGTAGTAAGCACAATTTATACAGCTGTGATAAAATTTTGCTTGTTTGAAGATATTAACTTGTCCATGAGTCGATGTTGAAATATAAAATTCTACAGTATGTACGAGCGGCTCGTACAATTATTGGTTATTGAGGAAAATGAAGCTACGCAATTTTTATTACAACAATTCCGTTGATGTAATATCTGTCAGAATAATTATTACGCAGAACAATCAATAACAGGCATTCGTGAACGCTTTTTGATTTACGGCAGGTTAAAAAAAATAAAGGTTGAAATTCAATCGACCTAGCGAGTGCTGTTTTACGTAATTTAGCGCTAAAATAATGTAAAAATATTTCAACCAGAATCGTCTACGCAATATTGTAATATTATTGGATCGCATCACACTTATATCAATTTATAGTCGAGATGCATATTATGGGAATATGACCTTAACGCTTAGGAACTACAGTCAAACCTGGATAAGCGAGAGTTCAAGGGAGCACCATCTCATTCTCGCTTATAGAGGTTTCTCACTAACCCGAGTCTCTCGCTAATGCAGGTACATGGGTAGCGTTTCTCTCTTATAGAGGTACGCAGCAATAAGAAGACATATTCATGCACTATGTAATTTTATTTTATTTAGAACTTATTTACATTAAAAAAAATCCGTGAATTTCGTTTGGGTTTCTGTTTTTGTATTTTGAATGTTTTTCTCTAACTCATAAATTTTGTCGAATATTGCTTGCTCGACTATCGCTTATAGAGGTAGCAGTCTCACTTAAGGAGGTCCGTGAGGGAAAAACGACTCTCTCTTACAAATGTTTCTGTTTCTCGCTAATAGAGGTTTTGGGAGCTTAAAATGACGGGTCCTGGCTATTACTCTCACTTATAGAGTTTTCTCACTTATCCAGTTCTCACTTACCCAGGTTTGACTGTATAATATACCTACAAACTCCTTAAAGTATCTCTGTGCAGAACTCATGTCGTTCCATTGCTCTGTTGATGAGTAAAAGACGGAGAAACCAACAAACGCACTTTCACATTTATAATACATATTAGAATGGATAATAATGTGGGAGCGATAACAAAATATTATACCCTTCCGCGATTTCATCATAGTGAGTGTATTTGATCTCGCGCTTGAATGCTTTCTATATAAATGGCGCGGGTCTCCCAGCCATTATTGAGTCAGGGCGCCGTATGGGATGACAAATATTGACTGGCAAGAGTGCGCGCAAATAAATCGGTAATATGAAACTTATAACCCGTATCACTAGATGGGTTGGTCGGAGAGATAATGTTGTTTTTTCTTAAGTTTCCGGTTTCAAGACTCTGTACCATGTTCACTAGATATGAAAATGTTCTAACGCGATATTAACCATAACTAATGGGTGCTTTATTTAAAACTATATTCGCTCTGTGGTTTTAAGTTCTCTCTTGGCACTATCCCGCTATCTTGCCGCAGGTGCTCTCCAACAAAGTTATGGCTGTCAAAAAGTACTAGCAGCAATAAGGTTGCCTTTGTAAAGCTGGAGTATTCTCGCCTTAGTTACTGGTAGTATTATTTTTGTGTTCTTTTATAATTTTCTTTTTGCTGATATTAGAACCGCACTGCTTGCTTAGCAATTAAAATGCGGCTTCCACTGGACCTTGCTCGCTCGTTTTACTTTTTTGACTTCCTGTAAGTATGATTGTACTTAAAGTACAATTTGTAAAATTGACTTAGTTACTACTCTTGTAACTGTATCATTTAAATTGTAAGCTAATAAAGAAGCTATATGCTGCTTACATTTTTTTTTCAGTTAAAAAGTATCCCTAATGTCCTTTTAGTGCTTTTTGCTAACAAAAATGATGATGATATAAACCTTGATGCCTGAAATAAAGATTATTTTTATTATTAAAGCAGCACGGGCCAGATGCAACAACGCTGGGGAAAAATGCGCAAAAGTATCTTAAGTCTGCGGTAAGGACTAAATTACCACCTTAAATTCGAAGATCTGCTACCAATTTAGATCCAGCTTGCTCAAAGCCAACTAAATGACTTGCCCCTTCTAAGTAATACTAACTTTGCAGCAATACACAGTAAGAAAAACTAAAGAATTAAAGGCAATTAATAACGGAAATGTCGCCAAAGTAAAACTCGCATTCTAATTGATAATCAGATTCACGGCATTAATTCGGTTAAGGAAATTCTTCCCCGTTTACGGACTGAGACGCGAAAGACCGCGGCAACCATTTTGTGCTGCTCTTTAAAACAATAAAAGAAAATTGTGTAAGCGCTGGATTTTCCTTATTCGGTATTTCGGGCGGGATTTAATTGAGAAAATATTGCCCCAAAGTCATTTAGGCTAAGGAATTCCTTGGCTGATAATGTTGGTCGAATAAATGAATTTTAACTGCCTCTTTATCAATTCAGCTCATTAGTAGCAAAGCTATTTGTTTTATGTTCAAAATACACCTCGGCGTCGGTGTTTAAGTTTATACTAATCTATAGGCATTTAGAATGAGTATTAGCTGATATTTTGGATAAAAGCTGGTGTTACTGGCAGAAGTATCTTGTCACACACACACACCCAGAATGCCCCATACAGACTTACATAATTTATTCTTTAGTTATAGTTTAATTTTTATTTTATTTTCTTATTTATTTCGCTTTTAAATTGTTATAATATGTAGATTTCATAAAACATAGGTTTGAAATAAAGCATCCCTTTTGTAGTATCAAGAAGGACCTAGGTTAGGGCTTTCATGTAATTATTTATTGTATCCATTATTTTTAGCATGAATAAATGATTCTATCATTTATTGATTTTCATTTTTTTTTTAATTCTTAACAATGCTTACAAAAACAAAAAAACACTAATGACTATTATTATACGAAGCCGGCTAAGTTTGGTGTGGACTTCTTAGATTAAATTACCTTACGCCCGGTCTTATTTACCCAGTTATTTGTTTAAGCAATTTTTTATTGTTGAATTCAGTTAGTCCAAGTGGCGTTTGGAACCGTTCGTTTACAGTTAAAATATAAGAATATATTTACCATTATCAATGCAATTGCAATTAATTTTTTAGAAATAGTAGTAGTATGTTTGCCGAAGCGCATATAGATTGTTTCTACACGATCATGCGAAAACGGTGTACATCCTTGGTGCGCAGGGTTATGGCTAGTTCCAACGGCCTTCTGAGGGTACTTGCTGGCAGGACTGATTGTCAGTACCTGTGCCATTGCTGCATGGTACACGTGCTTTCCAATCGGGCATGCTCGAAGGGTTTTATATAAACTATTTCCTTAGGCTAAGTTTACTAACAACTTAACTTAATTTGAACTTTGTATGTTACTAGCCATTTATGATCCAAGTCGGTCGAAATAAATGAATTTTATTTATTTATTTTTATAGCTTATTGCGACAGAGCTCGACCGGGGCAGTATTACTAGCTAAGCAGCATTGTTGCAATGCTCTGTTACGGTCTGAAGGGCGTGGGTTTCGGTGTAGTTACAGGTAGATGAGGTCACATCTACATCATAGGGTGTGTTCCGACTTGACTTGAGGACTCTATACTAGAGCCAATAAGAGCTTAGAAAATATACTTCATAACAGCCGATTGGCGCAATCGGCCGTGACCCTGCTTTCTGAGTTAAAGGCCGTGGTTTCGATTCCCACGACTGGAAAATGTTTGTGTGATGAACATGAATGTTTTCAGAGTCTGGGTGTTTATCTGTATGGTATAAGTATTTATATTGTTTATTGTTTATTGTTATTAGGTACACAAAACAGGTAATAACTAAAAGTAGATTTAAATATAAGTAATAACAAGTTTTGTTCTAAGCTGCAACCCAAAGTATGTGTACACAACTTGTAATTAAATTAAACAAAAAGTAAAGATAAAATTAAAGTTGAAACAAAAAAGGAACCCTTAAAAAATAATACATATATGATTTCCCTAAAGATTATGTGGAATAGTGCTTAATAATTTGATTTTTAAAAATATATATGATTTTGTTAAAAATGACAATATTACGATTACTTGATACTAAATCATTATAAAGGCGGCACATGCGAACGATGGGATTGTAAAAGGATGTATTGTTCTTGTAGACATTAGCACAAAGGGTCAGCTATCTTAGTACCCATAGCACAAGCTAAGCTCACTTTGGGGCTAAATGGCTATGTGTGTATTGTCGTAGCATACTGATTTATTTATTCTGCTGGTGTACTTTAAATTTTGCTATGATAATATTCACATAATGATAATAAAAGGGAAAGTTTCTCCGAAGAACTGGGTGAAAATGTATATCAGCTAGAGGTGTAGGTGTTAAGCATCATGTACCTGTAATTACACCGGGATCCACGTCCAACATGGCATTACAACATTGACGCTTAACGTCGGACCAGCTCACAAAAAGCTCTTCAACTATTAGAAATGTATTTGATATAAACAAAGCTAAAAAAAATTTAAATAGGAGTTTCTAATCCCGATCTGGGAAACGAACCCAGACCATTGTAATTAACAGTCGAACGTTTTAAATCCGATTACAAAGCTGCTGGGGTAGCGTGAGTACTTATGCCTTAATACCGGCTAAACGAGGTCACTCACTCATAATGTATTGTTGCAATATAGTTTTTAGTTGATGGAAGAGTTTCTAATCCCGATCTGGGAAACGAACCCAGACCATTTTAATTAACAATCGAACGTTTTAACTCCGATCTCAAAGCTGCTGGGGTAGCGTGTGCACTTATGCCTTAATACCGTCTCAACGAGGTCACTCACTCATAATGTATTGCTGCAATATAGTTTTGAGTTGATGGAAGAGATTTTAATCCCGATCTGGGAAACGAACCCAGACCATTTTAATTAAAAATCGAACGTTTTAACTCCGATCACAAAGCTGCTGGGGTAGCGTGAGTACTTATGCCTTAATACCGTCTCAACAAGGTCACTCACTCATAATGTATTGCTGCAATATAGTTTTGAGTTGATGGAAGAGATTCTAATCCCGATCTGGGAAACAAACCCAGACCATTTTAATTAACAATCGAACGTTTTAACTCCGATTACAAAGCTGCTGGGGTAGCGTGAGTACTTATGCCTTAATACCGGCTAAACGAGGTCACTCACTCATAATGTATTGCTGCAATGTAGTTTTGAGTTGATGGAAGAGTTTCTCATCCCGATCTGGGAAACGAACCCAGACCATTTTAATTAACAATCGAACGTTTTAACTCCGATCACAAAGCTGCTGGGGTAGCGTGAGTACTTATGCCTTAATACCGGCTAAACGAGGTCACTCACTCATAATCAATGGCGCGCATAGAGGGTATGCACAAGATATACAGATGATATAAAATAAAGAAAATCTTCATTAAGGCTGTGTAAGGGTTTTAAAAAGCCTATCCTCGTTTTTAATAACTACTACTGGAGATTTTCATCATTTTATATTATCTGCAGCATACTCTGTGCATACCCTCTGTGCACGCCACTGCTTATAACATATATATTGCAATATAGTTTTGAGTTGGTTTCAACTTTGTGTATAAAGCTTAATATGTTTATAAGCCACATATGCTCCAGGAAGATTTGAGATGTGAGCTCATGTTTTATGTACGTCTTCGAGGTCGTCCGAACTACTTGCATGGAAATCGCTTGCATCTATTATGCATAAAATCTTCTATCTTGGGGGTAAAGCTAATATTTGAGGTTCTATTTTATCCTCGACTTATTTCGGAGGTCGGCAGAAAAATCTGCAAGTCATCAATAAGTTAAACTTAAAAAGTGTGATATGAATGTAAAGAAACATGCAAGATACATTTTTGTAAATCCCAATGCCATTTCAGAAAGATTGACACCAATACACAGGATAGTTTTGAAACCACTGCGGTTTTTTTTTGTTGGTGGTTCGGTATCGGTAATAGAACATATTGCCACAAAATTTTTCATGTTTTTTTACTATCGGTGCGACGATAGGACCGAGTGCGAGAACGTTGATCGCAAGATCACAGCTGAGAGCTATTGTAGGGTGCCCAGAATTATCTTTTCCGGGGACTAATCTTTTGTAACCATTATATATATGTTCATAAATTTGGTTCTTATGTATGTATATATATGTATGATATATTAAAATATTCGCTCTTAAAAAAATCCTGTAAATCTATACGGGATTATTTATCACTGTCTTTCGATTTCATCGCAACGAAGTTTCTGAGCACATAACATAAATAGGAAGATTTCTTCTGAGCTGGTGACAAGAACAAAGCACAGATCCTTCGTCTTCTTCTAACGTTATGAATGGCATTTCCTTTCATGTCATCCATACTTTAACTCCCGCATAAAGCGTCGGACACCGCATCGTTATAAAAGATTAGATATTCCAACAAATATTTTACACTAACTCCCGCAAATAAATCAGCGCCATCTCTTTGAATACTCATGAACTACTACCACAGACAACCTCCGTTATATTTGTGTTATTATATAAAAACGTCATACCCTTGTTTAAAATGGATCAAAGATCGCTTGCTGAATTTAGCTAAATGGTATTACAAAGTTAGAAAGAAAAATTATCTCGTGCGCTCACTTGGTGCTCTGTTAACTTTTAGCACCAATGAGTCGAAGCCATTTTGTTTGTTGAATTACGCTCTCTATACAGTGACGTAATTAGTACACAGCGGAATAATTTTTGACATTACTAAAGTATCATTAGGGACAGACTTATCGTAATTTTAAGAACATTCCAGAAGTCTCCCAATCCTACAAAATGATAAGTAATATACTTACCTATCCAACTATTTAACTTGACCCACTTCAAGCGGGATTATAAAATGAAACACCAATAAACGGCGTCGGGAATTCCGAACAGCGTTATAAAACAAAGCTTATCCGCAAATATTGGAATGTAACCCTTTCACAATTAATACGAAGATACGAGTTTAATTATGCCATTGTTGGGAGCCGACTAAAGGTTTTATCCTTTTATTTGTTGGATCATGTATTGTATAATAATAATAATAATGACTGAATTGGTCAAGGTACTCCGGTAATCAGAATGATGCTGATTCGAATCCCGTCGTTTCCAATCCCATTATTTGAAATGAATTTCAAATGGTGGTTCGCCATGAATTAAGACCTCGTGCTGAATCAAATAACTGTTATTCTTTAAGATAAGCTCTATTAGTTTTCTGCCAACCCTGAAAATCTAAAAAACGTTTGGAATAAGCAAATATAATGTAAATCGCATCATATTGCTTAGTTTTTGGTCACAACTGGTCTGCATAAGTAACTTATTGAGGTAATAAAGGATAATATTATTTAGTTTATGAATCAATATAGGTTCGGGCTTTTAGACATTTTAGGCATTGCGATGTTGAGTATCAACTCAACATCGATTCGACTTTTGATTCGATACTCAACACCGATTCGTTGTTGTTTAGTCGACATCATGTGCAAAGGTCACTAAAAAAACTTTATAAAAAGCTAATCATCATATTTTAACTGTTTTTTTACGCATTGTTTAATTTTTTTAAGGAAACAATTTAATACCGCGATCATAAAAAAATCCACGCGGACGAAATCACGATCAAAAGCTTGTTCCCATATAATTTAATGTGAATGACCCGTATATTTACTAAGCCTCATCCCGGAGCAAGATTACATCTCGACGCTATAACGATCCCATTGCTTAAACGAAATGATCTCGATTTAAGTAAGATAAACCGAAATGAAGACAATTCCACCGCATTATTGTGTTCAATCCAGTGAGATGTTATTACTTCTAGAGTCTGCGCTGCCCCGTTGGTATTTTGCAAGTTCATCTACCGAAAATGGTAAGGTTTTTTTCTGTTAAGAAATTTTAATACTGGCCCGGAATGAAGAAATTAGCACTGTAGAGCACCAGAGAAAGAGGTCACATTAAACTGCCATTCCCAGTTATACGCACTAATAAGTGACAACACTCCTTAAATTTCAAGAACCCTCACTCAGTCTCAAAATAAACACGGAGCTGCTTGTTGGGGCAAAGCTTGAAATCGCGAAAAAATGTTATGTCCAGCAGTTGTACATTAATATAAAGACGATGATGATTATTGTGACGGCCATGACGTGTAGTTTCGCGTTGCATGTAAATCTAAATTTCAGTCTTAGTTTAGTATGATCAAAATCAGTCTTATAATATTTTAATCAAATGAAGGTTACCAGGTGTTGCGGTGTAGAAAGTATGATAGTTGTGGTGTAGAAAGTGTAATATGAGATGAAAAAAGAGGTTACAAATTATTTTATATGGTTATATTTCTATGGTTAATATTGGGGTTTTTATAAAGCTTTAAAAATAAAGTTATAGTAGGTAGGTAATAAAATATCACTGGTGCAATCGTATTTCTGTGCTATAATAAAATTAAATGATTTTACTCGAAGATTCTAGTGATAGGAATTATAGATAACATTGGATACTTGTTTTTTAACGTGACTAGATATTTGTAAAAGCTTCAAAAGAAACGGCTTTACGTAGCCGTTATTTTTACACAAAGGGCGGTGCTATAATTTGCAACTACTGGACAAATCCACATGGTGCAACTTATATTTACCATATACGCCACTTTACACATATCTTGTTCTACGCTCTGAAAGCTTAAAAAAATCTGAAGAGATCTGCAAAGCTGTAAGTACAAAAAGTCCTACGTTGCGCCGTACGTATTTGTCTGGTTTTCGAAGAATTTAGCAAATTTCGTTTATTGTACATTATAAAACAGGTAACAAAATAGTTTTGTTTTTCAAAATATTAATTTTTCCAGACAAACAAATTCAAAACATTCTAAGTGCTACACGCTTGCAACACGCGCATTGTACCTAGTACCTACGCTACGCGACGGGTACCTACAAAAGTGACAGGAGTCACATGATTTTAATTTTGCATGTGACGTTAGGGCTGTATCTGATTTGGCTGGCTGTATCTCAAAGAGAGTACATAATATACCTTAAACCTGTAAAGTAGACTGTTATATTCGAAGCGCCTTTTATTTCAGTTAAACAAATTATTTATATTTCTAGAAACAACTGGTATACTAACTATTAAATTGTTTATAAATATTCTGCGATAGGTATCTTATTAATATCAGCCGGTTGTCTTAATTAGTTCGTGACAAAGGAAACGCAGGCCGTCACCCAGCCTTCAGTCTCTCATTAAAATGAAGGCGTAGGTATTTTCACAACAACAGCAATAAGACAAAGTGTTTTCCTCTCACAATTTATGTGTACTACTACTTTACAATAAAACTATGCAGGGAAAATAGAGACCGGCGTAATTTATAACTCTGAAAGGAATGCTTCAAGTCTTTCAAAATTATCATTCGTAGCAAAATAAAAACGTACTTTTGTATCGCAAAGAGAATATTTAATATCGAACCAAAACCGTCATCCAAAAAGGTGCAAATAACGAAATGTAAGAAAATTAACTATGTTAGGACGAAAGGTGATTGAATATGTTCGTGAGTAAAAAGATGAAAGTAACAAAAAATTGAAGTACGCTGCAGAATAGAGCAAGCACGTGTTAGGAAATAGGGAATTACAGCACTTTATCTATGATAAACCCGATGATTATATTAAATATATCAACAAATCATAGTTTGTATACTCATTGATAATGTATTGAAAATAGAATAATGGACTTTATTAGACTGTCAAATAAAAGTATAGGATCTATGGCGGGAGACGCGAGTTTGACAAGTTAGATTGGCGGCAAAGAAAAGGGAGGACGGATTTAAAAATGAATTAATTAAGAAAAGGAGATTAAGTAAAGTATTGTGGATAGAACGTTACAAATTGGGTTGAGATGATTTATAATGGAAACGATACACTTAAGAAATATTGTTGTGGCGAAACAAGTCGTATGTTCTGGTGATGGAGTTGTTAAAAGTTGTTGGTACTATGGTTGTACCTGATGTTGCATTAGATAAGTATATCTCATCCTTTGGTTTATTTAGGTATCATATATGGAGCCCTAGCATAACTTTATACCGACAGTTTATGTAGCAGAGGTTGCTCTATACAAACAACTTGTTCCAAAAGTCCTGATGTTATAAGTGATAATAGTAGTTATGTTTTACTTGTCTTAAAATATGTCTTGTATCAAAGGGCCTAGCGTTATTGCATATGACAATGTTGTAATTGTGTTGATAAGTTGTTTTAATTGATTGAATAAAAGAGCAACGGTAGAGTTTCTTGCCAGTGGTCTTCTCTGCCGAAGACAGCATTCCGAACTGGTAGTAGAGTCATTTGAAGGTAACAAGTAATATGAATTATAGAGAAGCTTAAAATACAGTATTAGAGTCGGTCCAGTTGTTTTATTTCACTCCTTGGGAAGTCAGGTTTATAGAGTACAGACCCACAACACTGCTCTAAAGCAGGTTGGTGGGCTTTAAAGATTTCTTTTATAAAATGAATACTTTAATAGGAAGGAAGAATAATAGTTATGAGAATAAATGATTACTGATAAGAAACTAGGTATTTAGCTTCAATAATACTGTTAATTAATGAAAGATCTAAGTGCCATCCTGAACATTGTGGGTATTGCAGTGAATATCTGAATACCTTGGCCTTCCAACCTCTATATTTTTTTAGCATCAGAAGTGGGATCCTATTCATGTCCAATTTATGCCTTTCTCTAATGCAGATTTACTTTTTTTAGAACCATCCCGTCAAATATGGACATAGTAAAGAGTTTGATGTTTTTTATGATGCCTCAACTATTTGCTGCTATGTGCTAAAACAGAAACACTCTGGAGACAAAGCACCATGCTTGGTGAAATTCTGTTTAAGTATATGTGGTCCGGGGAACCAATGGATAACCATCTTGGCAAATGTGGATATAGTACATGGATTGATGTTTTTGATGATGTTTCAACTAATAGCTGGTATGTGCTAAAACAGAAACACTCTGGAGACAGAGCACCAGAATTGGTAAAATTCCATTGAAGGATATGTGGTCCGGGGAACCAATTGATATGATATTTTAATTTATCTTTTCTTTTTGTGGTTTCTACTTTTGAAAGATAGTACTTATTACCTGAAACTGATATGGCCTAGTGGCTCTTTGTTTATTTTGCTGAAATTAAGTCCAAAATAGAATTGATTTAAGTTTGTTTGTGAAAACCAACAAGTCAAGTTGGCCAAACAAAATGTGTAATAAGTTTGATAAATTTGAATTATCAAGTTTTATTTAATTAGTCTGGTTAGACAAATGGAATTTGTGTTAGGTTTTATATTATTAGTCTGTCAAGGTTAAAATAAATAAACTGGTCAGGTTAGCCGAACTGAATGTGTGATATATTTTTCCTATGATTCTTATTTATTACATACAAGATTTCAAGTTTAAATTGAGCAACTAGTCAAGTTAGCCAAACAGAATGTGTGAAAAGTTTGATAAATTTAAAATTTCAAGTTTTATTTAACTAGTCAGGTTAACCAAATGGAATTTGTGTTAACTTTTATTTTATTAGTCTGTCCAGGCTAAAATAAATTAACTGGTCAGGTTAGCCGAACGGAATGTGTAATAGATTTTTCTTTTAATTCTTATTTATTACATACAAGATTTCAAGTTTATATTGAGCAACTAGTCAGGTTAGCCAAGCTGTTGACTTTTATTTAGGAACTATTCTATGTACTTCGAGATCGAAGTACTTGTCAGGAAAGCCGAGATAGGAGAGATTGTGTAAATTATTCAGAACATATAAAATAATACCCAAAAAATCAAAACAAAACAAAAAAAAAAAAATCAAAATTTCTTGGTAGAATAGAATAGAATATGATTATGTGTCAGAACAATACATATAGGGAAAATTACTACTGAATAGCTAAATGAAATAGTTTAGTTTCTATGTTGGGTTGTGTGAAGAAAAGAATTAGGAGTCAGCTTAAATGTTGTGGGTTAGGTTAGGTTAGAGATCTTTCAGTATGATGTTGAGAGAAGTTCTTAAAAATGATATAAATAAAATACAATTATAAACTAAATTAATGTTGCTGCCGGAAAGGAAAATATATTAGTTGCATTATAAATAATTAGATTATACTTAGGTTTACAGTTGTTTGAATTATCAAATTGTATGTGAAATTTTAAGAGTCCTTGCATGATAAATGATTCTGTTAAACAGGTGGTTTAATTGATGTTTAGATTGAAATAAAACATTGAATAATAGAAATAACAATTGAACATATACCTTGGCTTTTATGATGAGATGATAAAAAAAAAAAGATGTAAACTAATAGAAATAATTCCATCTTAGCGTTTTTATATTAATTTATTTATATTTATCTTATATATTACTTGACTTGGACAGTGGAAAAAATATGAATATCACCAGTGGGTGATGATGTTATTAATATCACTTGAGAGTGATGATGATGTGGATATCACCAGTGGGTGATGATGTTATTGATATCACCAGTGGGTGATGATGTTGTTGATATCACCAGTGGGTGATGATGTTATTGATATCACTTGAGAGTGATGATGTTGTTGATATCACCAGTGGGTGTTGGTGTTTTGGTATATATTGGTTTGACTATTAGACTGTACCGATTGCATCTGTGACTAAATGAGACTAACAATGTCAATGACAGAATTGATGGGAAATACAATTACCTGTGTGGATATTTTGATAAAGTTGGACTAGAGGCAAAAGGATAAATTTTTTTGAGATTTATATTGAGATGGAAATATTTGGATTGTGATTGTACATGTTAAAATGTACAAAATAAATGAAAATGAGTATTTTTGATTTACATTGTTGAAAATTAATCATTTTACTTTATTAGAAGTATTATATTGTTGTAATATGTTAAATGGTGTGGAATTTTAATGAAAATTTTTTTGGTCTCTTTCACTCTAATTATAAAATGTTATGATTATGCCTATCTTTTGATAAAATATTGTTTACAGTTTATTGATAAAAGTGTATACAGAATGTAACTGATTTGATGATTTTTTATGCTTATATACCATTTGAACTAATGTTATAGAGGTGTACATAAGATGATGTACTTATAAGGATGTTCTTTGAACCTAAAGACTTATGATACAATACATATACCTAAAAAGAATAACCCTATGTACTTCGAGAACGAAGTACTTGTCAGAATGGCCGTGTTAGGAAATAGGGAATTACAGCACTTTATCTATGATAAACCCGATGATTATATTAAATATATCAACAAATCATAGTTTGTATACTCATTGATAATGTATTGAAAATAGAATAATGGACTTTATTAGACTGTCAAATAAAAGTATAGGATCTATGGCGGGAGACGCGAGTTTGACAAGTTAGATTGGCGGCAAAGAAAAGGGAGGACGGATTTAAAAATGAATTAATTAAGAAAAGGAGATTAAGTAAAGTATTGTGGATAGAACGTTACAAATTGGGTTGAGATGATTTATAATGGAAACGATACACTTAAAGAAATATTGTTGTGGCGAAACAAGTCGTATGTTCTGGTGATGGAGTTGTTAAAAGTTGTTGGTACTATGGTTGTACCTGATGTTGCATTAGATAAGTATATCTCATCCTTTGGTTTATTTAGGTATCATATATGGAGCCCTAGCATAACTTTATACCGACAGTTTATGTAGCAGAGGTTGCTCTATACAAACAACTTGTTCCAAAAGTCCTGATGTTATAAGTGATAATAGTAGTTATGTTTTACTTGTCTTAAAATATGTCTTGTATCAAAGGGCCTAGCGTTATTGCATATGACAATGTTGTAATTGTGTTGATAAGTTGTTTTAATTGATTGAATAAAAGAGCAACGGTAGAGTTTCTTGCCAGTGGTCTTCTCTGCCGAAGACAGCATTCCGAACTGGTAGTAGAGTCATTTGAAGGTAACAAGTAATATGAATTATAGAGAAGCTTAAAATACAGTATTAGAGTCGGTCCAGTTGTTTTATTTCACTCCTTGGGAAGTCAGGTTTATAGAGTACAGACCCACAACACTGCTCTAAAGCAGGTTGGTGGGCTTTAAAGATTTCTTTTATAAAATGAATACTTTAATAGGAAGGAAGAATAATAGTTATGAGAATAAATGATTACTGATAAGAAACTAGGTATTTAGCTTCAATAATACTGTTAATTAATGAAAGATCTAAGTGCCATCCTGAACATTGTGGGTATTGCAGTGAATATCTGAATACCTTGGCCTTCCAACCTCTATATTTTTTTAGCAGCAACACCTTTTCTAGACTAAAAAGAGTTCTCTGTGACCGAAACCTAAGCATTGCTCTTCGAACACGCATGGCGCGGTGTTATGTGTTCTCTGTACTCCTATATGGCGTAGAAGCTTGGACTCTAACAGAGACCATGTCCAGGAAACTCGAAGCGTTCGAGATGTGGGTGTACAGACGTATGTTAAAAATATCTTGGACAGATCGTGTACGGAATAGCACTGTATTGCAGAGAATGGGTAAGGTTCCAGAGGTACTCTTAATAATTAAAAAAAGAAAGTTAGAATATTTTGGTCATGTGATGCGGAACACCAAAAAGTATGAACTTCTTCAGCTTATCGTACAAGGTAAAGTGGCAGGCAGAAGAAGACCTGGCCGAAGAAGAATATCATGGCTCAAAAATCTACGACAATGGTTTGGAAAGAGCACCAAATCATTATTTAGAGCAGCGGTGTCCAAGGTAGAGATAGCCCTAATGATTGCCAACCTTCGTAAGGAGACGGCACCCTAAGAAGAAGAAGAACAAAAAATTGCTAAAATTTTTATTGATCTATGTATTATGAAAAACTATTTTTATCCATATCAAAAGTAAGGTTGGTATTCCTTTCAACAATATATAAATATTTTTTGAAGTGAAACTTCTTTATCGTCGTTGGAAAAAAATTACCGTCACATTTTCGGTTACTCGTCACACTTGTTCGTTACACGCCATGGCCATCTTTATCTTTTTCTTTAAACAGTCCTCAAACTTCAACAACAGTATCCGGCACTATAATTGATGGAGTTTAAACTTATTTCCTAAATTTTGTGGAATGTAAACCATATATTTCATATTTCAGTTAGCATAAGCCATTAATAACAAAAATATATAGTAACGATAACAATGACATATGATAAATCTATAAATACAATTAATGAAATGCTGCTATAATCTTAGTAGTAATAAGGTAAAATGAAATAATTGTATTATTTGTATTCATGCCTACGATGATAAAAGCCTTTTGTCGAACTTTATCTAATTTAACTTTATTCAACCAATTTCTGTAAAGTAGCATACAGTAGATCATTTTTCGAAATATAAGGTCATAAAGAAGTTTCACTTCTGACTTAAGAGTATGTAAACTAGTACATGCACACATTTTATGTATATGGTAGGTACAACCAAACATCATGGGGCAGTTTAAAAATTGTCATCATGCTTAGTAGCACAAGAAAATGGATTTATTTTATAACATTGATTTTAAACACTTCCTCTTTGGCGTACATAACAATAACATAGACAATGAGTCCCTGAACTGACTCCCACTCCCAAATATTATTCAAGGTTAACTATACGATAAAATGAATCCATAAAATTTTGCGGTCTCGTTTCGCTCGTAATTTCTGCCTTAATATTATTTTATCAAGTAACAGATGTTACAAACCGATATCGAATTTTAATCTGTGGTTCACCTTCAATTCATGAGTATATTATTACTTATAATATGTTACTTGGATGCGCCTACAGTAATCTTATATAACTTTCAATAATAACAGATGTTTCGCTTTACCAAGTTCATACTATGACTAGGTACACTTAAAATTTTCGCTAAGAAACCAACATTATGAGACACTTGGTGTATTATAGTGAACTAATAATTTAAAAACTAAGTGAAGATTGTAAACGTCACCATTTTGCAATAGGTATTGTATTCTTTTTCAAAATGGCGTTTATTATGGTCTAGAAAAGAAACAATTATGACAGCCGTATGGCGCAGTCTGCAGCGATCCTGCTTTCTGCATCTAATGCTGTGGGCTCGATTATTATATTAATGTTTTTTCAGTGTCACGGTGTTTATCTGTATATTATAAGTATTTATGTGTATTATATTCATAAAAATATTCATCAGCTATCTTAACCCTTACTTTGGGGCTAGATGGCGATGTGTGTATTATCGTAGTATTTATATTTATATTTTCCACTAATTAGACTGACAAAAAAATCCGCTCCGTCACTTAGAAAACTTAGAACTAACGCGTTAGAACTCTTATATTTTTCATTTAGTTTTACGACATAAACTTGTTCGATAGGCTGTCCGAAAATACTTTGCGAAAGGTAAGGTATCGCCTGTTTTAATCAATCAAATTCTAAATCCAGTTGGTTTTTATATATAAAATTAAAATCATAATAATTAATCACAGAATTTATTCTGACTTTGCATCGGCGTCTCCTCCAGAGACTTCCACGCTGCCCTCTTATGTGTAAGTCTGCCCCATTGGTCCCGACAACTCTATAAATTTACCTTCCCGCTTTTCCTTTTGTCTCCCTTTCATTCTTATAGCGTAAAAAGTTACCAGCTAGATTGACGAGGCGACTTTCACTATTTTTATTGATTTAAGGATATCGTCATAATGCAAGTGACAAAAACGCTTGTTATTAATACCATTGAATAATAAATTTATTTTTACCGATCCTTAGAGAGCCGGGCATTGTATTTTATTGGTTTCATTTTGTTCCAGTGCAGTTTTAAATTACTCGCGTGATAGTCAGATAATTTGGCCGCGGCTCGCGGGTATTAAATAAAGTTAAAAGTATTTAAATAAAGCTGAATTTATTAATCCGCTGTGAGCGACGCCAAGCAGTTTGTTGGTTATTTACTTCAACGTTTCGCGTTTCCGATTAAATCATAATTTCGACGATTTATTTATTGTGACCGCCAACGAATCTCGGTATCTTTTTTGGTAAGGCTTCTTTAAATCATGTTCGATTTAAATTTTCCGCTTTACTGCAATCTGCATGTAAAATCAGTAAATGATTATGCAGTCTAATGAAAGCTAAATAATTGCTATATGTTTTTAACGGTGTAGTAAAGCTTTTGCCGAAATTTTCCACTCATTTGACAGAAAGTATTTAAACCTTTAAAAACTCCTAACTCAGCGTGATTTAGAATTAAATATTTTCTGCTACGAAAGAGAAGGTCCCGGAAATTTTCCTCTCTCACGGTTGAGCGGGTTTACTATTATTTACTATTACTATTTATATACGCGCATTGGTGGGCTTAGAAGATTTAAACGGAAAAAATCCACACAATATAATAAAATAGCCTTCTATTAAACGTTTCGGTCCCCACAACGGTTTGAATTATTGAAGTTATACCTACTTTTTTTGGCGTTATAGGAAAAATTATACATTTTATGATGCGCACACCGTCACTAAAAACCGACACCCTTAAGTTAGCTATAACAGTCAACAAAATAAAAGTAAGGACGTTCGTACTACGTATGGTTGCGTTTGAACTGTATTCACGATAATATAGTATTACTTCTAACGCGTGTACATAAACACACACACTTTTTTTCCGTTTTAAACCATTACAAATTATCACACGCTCTAGAGTTAGGTAGGAGTACCTGTTGTGTTGAGCGGCGTCTTCTCTACGCACGGGTTTCCTCCCTGGAAAGGGTTAAGGCCATAGGCAACCACGCTGGTCCAGTGCGGATTTGTGGACTCCACACATCTTTGAAACATTATGAAGAAGGCATGTTGGTTTTCTCACGATGTTTTCCTTCACCGCTGAAGCAAGTGATATTTTGTTTTCACATAAATTAGAAAAGTTAGATGATTGTGATTGAACTCGGCCTCCCGAATATGACGTCGAAGTCCTACCCACTGGGCTATCACCACTTCTATTAATGCAAATTAATAAAATTCTATTAATATTACTTAATGACCATATTAATTCAAATTTAAATAAAAAAAAATCTTTATTTATGTAGGCCAATAACAGGTATTTATAAAGCATTCATAAAAATGTGTTTACATCATTGTAAGGGGATAGCTTCGTTTGCCAACTTAAATCTAAAGCGGGTTCCTAACGCGCCCTGGTCTAAGAAGAGCCCACAAAAACTTAGCCAGGTATTTTTTTTGTTATCACCATCTCACAGTAAATTAACATTAAGCTATGAAGATAGAGCAAGTTTTTTTGTCGTTTAAGTAAACCTTAATAATATAATAGGATTTTTCTATAAGCTAAATATTATAATACCACCATATTAAGATCATCTTTTATAATAATGGCCTATAAATAGAAGATGATTTTAGTATTCAACGTTATAATATGTTGAACTGCCTAATGGCCAGTGTTTCAAAAGTTCCTTTAAAATTTGCCCAAAAATCCCGCAACCCGAACGCAACAACAGTTATGATTGATGATTGTTATTAGCTGGCGGGTGACGCCGGTCCGCAATTTTTTTCCCTCGCACTAATTGCATTTTGTCAACATCTTTTGTATTATTTTTTGAGTTCTAAGTTTCTTTTCTCCTGTAATTTACTGTCTTTTTTTGTTAAAATGTATGTCAATTCTGTTGTACACAGTTCTCTCATTATATTAACCGATAGATGAATAATATCGTCGCGCTCTGGTCTCTGCGTCTATTCCCGCACAATTGGAACCTTCCGTTTGTTCAGGGACGATGGCAAAAGACCAGACGGTATGACTATAGTAGTATGGTCGATAGGACGTGCGCTGGTGTGGAATGCCACCTGCTTTGATACGTTTGCAGTTTCTCACTTGCCGAGTACGTCCCAAAAAGCGGCAGCAGCTGCCGAATCTGCTCAAATGCTTAAGCGCCGTAAATACTCCATTATTTGTACGCTTGCGTTGCCCTTGGTCTTCGGATACGAACAATTTTATTAACATCGCGTCCCAACGCGTGACGTCTGGTGACCCAAGAGCTGGCGCTTATTTAGCCCATCGGCTAAGTTTAGCAATTCAAAGGGGCAATAGCGCCAGCATTTTGGGTACCATGCCCATAAGTGAACAGTTAGACGGCTTATATTTACAATAAATAAGCCGTGTGATTATCATCAATCATAGTTGTTGCCTGCGACTTCGTCCGCTTTTGTTTTTCGAAAGACAAGTGCCAAAGTAAATGTGGCAGCACTTTATGTATTTAGGATAGCTAAGCCTGGTGTAAAATTGTCAAACACTTTCGTCCCTTCTTTCGAGAGAACTGAGCTTCATTTCGGGATAAAAATCCTATATTTCTTCTAATACCTTCAGGAATATGTGTACCAAGTTTCACGATGATCGGTTTAGTAGTTTTTGCGTTAAAGCTCAACAAACAACCTTACATTCACATTTATAATTATAATATATATATATATATATATATATATATATATTATAATATATATATATATATATATATATTAGGAGGGATATTAATTTTAGTTTGAATTTATTATTACTTAGAACTTAAAGTAAATTTTTAATATAAACCGATAGACGTCCACTGCTTTACATAGGTCTTTTGAAGGGAGTTCCAAATTCCACAGTTTTGTACCGCTTGGATCCAGCGGTTACCTGCGACGCGCTTAATGTCGTCTGTCCACCTCGTTGGGGGTCGACCAACGCTGCGCTTACCAGTGCGGCCTGCCATTCCAGAACCTTGAGATCCCAACGTCCATCGTCACTGTTCTCTCAGCTACATTAAATTAATAGGACTCGTAAAACAAAGTCTATCTTTTTTCACGAAATCACTGATTCGTTTACTTTAAGGATTGTAACAACTTGTTGGCTTGATCGCTTGATACGATCTGACGGAATAATTTAGCCAAATTAACAAGGAACGTAATACGTCAGTGTCCTAGCACAGTTGAAAAACGACCGGAAAGAGATGGCACTGTTCTTTCACTTCAAACAATACTATATTTTATAACAAAATAAAATTTTAACATAATCTATGAAATATGATTAGTTTTTGTAATAACCGACATAAACCAACAATAATATTATCATCATAATCATTATCAACCGTTTATCCCACTTTTTTTTTTAAATATTGTGATATTTGTCAGAGAAAGCAGCTGGCCCACCTGATGGTAAGTAGATAACCATGCAAACCCTGCAACTTTCCACCCTGTGTCCAGTCCTTGGCGTAGGTGTTAAGCCTCATATGCCTAAAGTTAAACCGGCAACCCCAGACCGAAACACAGCATTGCAACATTGCTGCTGAGCGGCAAAAGTAAGCATGGTGATAGCCACTAAAGGGCGCGGGTCTCCTTTTGGAATAAGAATAGTTCAGGGCTCCACTACGCTGGCCAGGTGAGTTGGTAAACTTCACACGTCTTTGAGAACGCTATGGTGAACTCACACGCATGCAGGTTTTGGCGCGATGTTAAGGCAAGTGTTATTTTATTGCTTAAAAAAACGCATCTGACTACAAAAAGTTAGATGTGCGTGAGTCCGCTCTCGATATAACTCGAGCGCGGAATTATAGCGAAAAAATGTGATAAAATCTACTTTATATTTTTAAGAAAGCTGTCAAAAACCACTATAGTTTACATTAAAGACAACTTGTAATAGTATTTATGATATGTTAAAGTATATTAGTTTATTATTATTTTTTTTTTTAATCATTTTATTTTGTATTATTTTATTTGTGTAATCTAGTTCAAGTATTAGTATGTAGTTATTAGTATGTATTTTTTTTATCAATATGCACAACCTGCAGGATGTTATCCTTTTGTTTACCTTATCCTAAGGTTGCCTGGAAGAGATCGCTTAAAAGCGATAAGGCCTTTTGTATACTTCTTCTGTCTGTGTTTTTTTTTATTTATTCTTCTTCTGTATTTTTATTTTTGTGCAAATAAAGGGTATAAATAAAAATAAAATAAATAAAATCAACAAATTTTTTTGAATTTTATTCTTTTTTAAGTCAACCTTAAAAGATATACATATGCTGTCGAGGACTTGTTTTAGAACTTTTAAATGGGAACAACTTTGTCATATATGATTATATGAAAACTTTAACCGTTTACGCAGCGTATGCAGAGGAAGCTCTTAACATAAAAAGAAAAACCCTGATTTGAAACATTCTTTCTTCGTGACGACATATACCTCATAGCCTTCCTCGATAAATGCGCTAGCCAACACTGAAAAATGATTTTTTTTCAAATTGGACTACTTTCTGAGATCTTTGCGTTAAAGTAAACACAAACTCTTCAGCTTTATATCTTAGTATAAGATATATTTTTGTGCTTCGTTACTATCTGGTGTCACATGACTTTATTTTTTTTTATGATATCTTCTCTAAATTTAATATTTATCAAGTTTTGTAGTTATAAGGAATTCGGGCTGGGCTTTAATTCAAGAAATTCTGCGGTCCCGCTCCCTCATAATTTTGCTTAAATATTAATTAAGGGCGAGCGGGTTCAAGTAACAGATGTTACAAACCGATATTGAATCTTAATCTCTCCGCGCCTTGATAAAGCCATAAAAGATTCTTATAAATCTTGATATAATATTGTATATACGAAGTGGATTTATACACCAACTGAAAAACATTTTCTATACTATCAGTACTACACTATGTTTAGTTTAATATTTCAGACACAAAGTTTGTCTGTTTGTAGGTTTGGTACCTACATGAGTCACGTTTATTATTATTATTAAACTCTTTATTTGTATACCACAACATTAACATATACAAAATATAATAAAAACAGAAACATATCGAAAGAAGTAGAATACAAAAGGCGGCCTTATCGCTTAATAGCGATCTCTGCCAGACAACCATTAAATTAGGAAAAAAGAAAAGAGGAGAATAGACTGCTGGTGGTACAAATTTTAAAATACAAACACACGAATTACTACATACTTATACATAAACTAGTGTACACAAATAGATCAAAAGCGCATATTATAATTAAAAAATAAATAGTATATACTAAAAATAAATAGTATAGTATAAACTAATATAATATATATATAAACTAATAAACTAATATATATATATATATATATATATATATATATTAGTTTAATAATAATAATAATAAACTAATATATATATATATATATATATATATATATATATATTAGTTTATTTTTATATTATTATATATATATATATATATTACATATATATACATATAATAAAACTTACACATTTAAATACTTTAGCATACAATAAATGAATAAGTATATACATGCTATAAATAGTCGTTGACAATATAATGGGCCTTAACTGCTTTTTTAAATATCGTGATTTGGATCGTCGTATGCTCATTGGAAGCGCAATATATATTTATAGGTTGTATTCAGAATAATTTTGAAGACTTGCATAGTGTTACATTCATTTTATAAAATGGATAAATAATTAAATTTTTGATACTTTGATTTAAATGTGCTTGATTATTATTTTATGAATTTAAAGATAATTTAAATTATACTTGATTGACAATCAATGTTAATGACATTGAGGTGGGTATTTTGATATAAATGCGACTGCATTATCGATACACTTCAGTCCTACATGGACGGCCAATCCAAAAGATACGTCCCGGTGTCTTAGTTTTATCGAGAGGATACTAAAGCAAGGGATAATTTATTAACTTCGCAATTACACCAAAAAGGTAAAAGTGCGGGCCGGGGCTCGAACTCCGTCCCCGCGAAAGGGAGACCGCAGCTCTAGCCACTCAGCTATCACCACTTGTAATAACCAAATAAAACCATAATATGAAAACGAGGGCATTGTATGCTAAAATAATTGACAAGATGAAACGATAATAAGTTTGCTATGAAACCGCCATCAAAATATAAAAATTATATTTCCGATACAAGAACTAGGGTAGAGGAGTAGGGAATCTCAAACAACAATCTTCAGATTTTAATTGAAGTAAACAGCAGGTCCTTGTTGAAATACTTTTATGTTATTAGACGACATAAATAACAGCTGTGGCATTCTCGATAACAATACAGGCAGGCAATATTTTATTCATGAGTCTATATTTGTTTTCAATTTAATTGGGCGGGGAACACTTTATTTTTAATTGCTGATTAACTTTCACTTAGAGAAGTACTTATTTAGGAAGAAAATAGTTTACATTTAGTAAATTTAGAGCATTTTGTGACAGAAGACAGAACTTGACTCGGGAAGTAATACCGCCTTGCTTATTTCTGTCACCAATCAGGATGGTTGCCGGTGTAATGACCGGTATAAGAGGCTTAACTAACTACTTTAAGTGGTGATTTTGAAAATGATAGCCCAGTGGCTAGGACTGCGAATTTACTTTCGAGAAACGGAGTTCGAATCCCAGCACGCACCTCTTACTTTTCTAAGTTATATGCGGTTTAAGCAATTATAATATCACTTGCTTCAACGGTAAAGAGAATCTCACAATTTATTCATAGTTTTGCTTTATCTCGAACACGTGTAAATTGAGATTCGCGACTATTGGATCATTATGTGAGGAGAGTGGTGGAAATCGGAACGTCAAAGGCACTAGCTCTTTATAGTAATTTATTACGTAGAATCCTAGAAATGTGACGTTTTGTGGATAATGAAAGCGACGTCTACCAGTTTGAAATATCGCATAATTTATTTTATTGCACCGTTTTATAGCTTCGTTGGTCTCGTCGTTAGAATACAGTAAAATGCCTTTAGAAAAAGTATTTTTCTGCCAGTATAAATAAGTAATAATTTCATTATATAAAATTAAACTAAACGTTCTTTGAAATGAAAATTTTATCGTGTGTTAAAAATATGATTTTTATAAGTGATATTGTTTTAATCGTGTGTTAAAAATCTAAATTTTATTTTAAGGCCGAACAGATTTGGGTGAAATTTGGCATGCATGTAGCCTTTGACATAGAAAATAAACTAGATTACCTTTTATCCCGATTCCTTAAGGAGTTCCCGAGGGAAAATTGAAAATTGATTACGAGCTAAGCCGCGGGCAGACTTTGAAATTTGGAATCTAATAATTAATCTAATAATCTAATAGTTAATTAAGCTATAGAAACATGGAGAGGCAAAAAACACGCCTAGTCCCAACCTGCGGTGTAGGTGTTAAGCCTCATTATATCAACCTATGACCGGTCATCTACAGGGCACGGGTCTCCTCCAACAATGACAAGGGGTCAAGGCCGTACTCCACCACGCTGGCTCAGTGCGGTATGGTAGACCCTACACACCTTTTAGAACATTATGTAGAACTCTCAGGCAGGCAGGTTTCCTCGGATATATTCCTTTACCGTTAAAGCAAGTGATATTTTAATTACTTTAAACGAATAACATAGAAAAGTTGTAGGTGCGTGTTGGGATTCGAACCGGCTGGGCTATCACGGCGTCATACAGACTTTAAATATATAAAATATATATATATATATAAAACAAAGGACAACTTTAATAACACAGTCAATTAAATTTACAATTTCCTTCCATATTTTAATTACGAGAATCAACTGTAAAAGTTATTGTGTATTCTTTATTCGTTTTACATCACAAACGAATCCTATTAAGGCTACCTACTATACAGACAATATAATAAATATGCATAAAAAGGTGTCCATTGACGTTCCGATATCCGCCACTACCGTGATATAATGAATCTGCAGTCGCAAGCGACACTCAATTTCCACGTGGCTGTGATAAAACGAGACTATGAATACATTTCAAGCTACACTACCGCACTGGAATGACAATGTAACGATAATCGCGTATGAAATGTAATCCTTCAAACCGTTATTTTTCGTTCAATAGTAAGTACATTGTGATACGAAGAAGGCAAAAAACTAGCGATCATTTATAAGCTAGGGTCATTATAGTAGTTTGTAATGGGTTTGGGAAGTTTCGACATTCTCGAAGTCCCGGGACTTCCATGAACTAAAGGACTTCTTGGAATAAAATTATTAACAAACATTTGAAAAGACATCGACAGACGAGCGATTGTGGTAATAACTGAGTATTAGATGGCATCAAATTATAACAATCATTTTACGGGTTGCGATGCGATTATGGTATATGGTTGGTAAATAATTTACGAGTACGTAACAATAAAGGAGCTGATGGTGAAGTGCCGCCAGAATTCCTCAACATTTAATATCCCGGCTTCGATATAAACATATTCGAAATTTTTTTTCCACAACATTTTTAAATTAGTGCCAACTGAATTGTGAAAATACTGGTACTTTCCTTGCTACTATATAAAAGCGAACGGTATTCAAAAGCCACGTGTTGTTAATTTTTCGGAAAAATTTTCTTGTTTTTAAAAAGCCTAATTAAAAAGCGCGATATTTGCAAATTTATTAACGCGTAGTATTTGTATATTTGGTATAGAGGCATCAATACCTGAAGAGGATCGGACAAAATGCTAAATTTCACTTCTATTGTGAACAGTATCAGATATTTTATTAAATTTATTACAATTATTACAGATATGAAAATAATTATTATCAACTATTTCGATGTACAGTCCTATCGGCGACATGATATAAACTTTGGTCTGCTTTTGGGAGAGACTTATTAACTATGTAATACATAAATTAAACTTCTACTTCTATAAAGTATTTATGTTGTGATTTTAATAAGCGGTGACGATAGGAATTGCGCCCAATCAATTTAAAATAACACTTATATTATCTTGTGTATAAGTTACGATATTTTCTGTATCACTGGACATTCAGCATGAATATGAATCACAAACCAAAAATTTTTCACTGCATTAACAATATCACTTTTCAATCTATAAAATACGTTGCAAAAGTTTTATTACTTTAAACATTCAATTACTTTAAAATTGGTTACTCAGGTACCTAATATAAACATTTATAGTTGAAATGTAGATTTAAATTGACTTCTTAAGTAATATCAATTGACGCAATAAATATTTAACAGAACTACGAACAAACTTGTAAAACAAGCTTATTTATGAAACTGGGACTAAATTTACCGATATTTTCCTACGAAATGCAATACTTTTTAGTGATTACAGGATTGCAATTGGTCCTAGTTTTATCAATAAAACGATGTTTGAAAAGGTGGATTTTAAATTAAGTCCTAAGAGTTAAAATACATATAGCTCCGTACTTGAATGTAAATGAATTCGATTTTAAGGTACCATTATATATTCTGATTTAATTTACAGTGTATAAGATTGTTTTTTTTACCGTGTCTTTCTTTTCACGAAACGATTAGAAGCGCAATTGTGCTTATGTGTAAAAGTTTGAATGTTCTATAAATATCAATGGTCTATGACAGTCCACCTCTTGGATGCTCGCCTAGCGCTCTCCTTGGCTGCTCGCCTAGCGCACACCTAGGCTGGTCTCCTAGCGCACTCCTTGGCTGCTCGCCTAGCGCAACCTTTTCATGCAATGTCAATCGCAGACGCCTAACGCTCTGCATAAAGGTCCTTTTAGGGATTTACAATCGTTAGGATTTTGTGCCGGTTGAAGCAGCCGGCTTCCTGCGACTCTTTTTATGTCGTCTGTCAACCTCGTGGCTCCGTCTACGAATATTTAGATTATCAGTGCAGGGTCGCAACTCCTGCACCTTGGGGACGTCATCGATTCCCCGAGCTATCGTCATATCAACCCATTACCGACCCACTACAGGACACAGATCTCCACCCACAATAAAAGAAGGGTTAAGGCCGTAGTCCATCACGCTGGGCCAGTACAATTTGGTGAACAACACATGCCTTTGAGAATTTTAGGAGAACTCTCAGTCATGCAGGCTTCCTTAAGATGCAATATTATCCTTCATATATACATTTGAATAATTATGCCGATCACGAATGTACGCGCGATCATTTGGAAGCACGTAGGTATTAACTTATCAGCCATACCGCCGCACCCCGGGGAGTTAATCGTCCACTGTCTCTCAGTTGAGAAATAGCATTAAATTGGAATTATCACATGCACAAAACTGTTCACTATTTTTATACATAAAATTCCGGTATACTTATTTTATATTTGTAACAAGTGTGCTATGTCATGATCAATGGACACGCGTTTCATACAATGTTCTTCAACTAACTTGTATTACCTGGTTTCTTATCGTCAATATTCTTAACTCATTACCGACTTACCACCAGCCCCTGGCCTCTTTTTGTAATAGAAGATTTTAGGTCATATTCGACTACACTAGAGCAGGGATTGGTTTTTTTTTTTAAAGTAATAATTGAGGGACCTAACATATAGTCTTTTTATGTAAATCATGAACGCAAAATCAAGGGTGGACAGAAGTTTTTATAGGCAGGGTATGCAAGCCCTACAAAGTGCCGCCCTGTATTCATCAACCTGAGGTATTAAGCCTCATGAGCTTGCAAATACGCCTTATAGACCGGAACACAGCAGTGGTGTTTGGAGGCGGTAATAAGCATGGTGCTAGTTTCCCCGAAGCTTCCGCTACCTGAACAATGTTGATGTTGATGGCAGTTGTTTTTTATGTTGTAAAATTATTTATTCCCGTAGCAAAAAGTCCGAGTAGAAAACATTAAAAAATAATAATTCCAATTATTTAAAGAAGTAAATATTTATCAGTTTTTTGTGACAGATAGCAATCAAAGGGTATGCGTAAAAGATGTAAAGTTTAATGGTTCATCTACCGTAAGAGGTGTCCCACAAGGTTCAATTTTGGGTCCCTTTTTATTTTTGTTGTATATAAATGATCTACAACACCATGTCAGAGGCACTTGTACTGTTTTTGGTAAGTTATGATTCTAAAATTCCAGCAGGTTACTATTAGAGGTATGGCATTTATATTACTTATCGGTGTCTAAACAATATCGCACCGCTGTGTCACTTAGCGACATGTCTTCGTAGGTAGGGCGGTAACTATCCAAGTCCAAAGCCTCCAGACGAGATCAGAGAGAATTCAGAAATTCTCAAAAGTGTCCCCTGCCGGATCTAATCTGGAACCTCCCACTTAAAACCACAGCAATCAAAGCTGCTACAGGGGAGGTTGTCAAAAAAATTCTTACTCTTAAACGGACTTGAAAGTATGTTAAAGTATTTATAACATGCAAGCGATTTACATAAAAGGCCCTTGAGCGTCCTGACATACCCTCAAGACTTGCATAAATCATGAGCTTATGTCTTAGTGAGGCTTCTTAGTGCAGTTGCAACTTATGTCGGGTACTATCCGGCAACGTAATCCATACTAATATCCTATAAAATAGCGCTAAAGTGTTTCTGTTTGTCGGTTGGTTACTTATGTTTGGCTCAAAAGCTGCATCGATCGTAGTGCTCTTCAATTGAGACCTTATTATTGCTTATTATTTGATAGAAGCAGGGGTTGCTTTGCGGAATTCCATAATATAGTTTGAAAATTATTAAGCTTAATTTGCTGTAGGTATTCCGCGAAAAGCAGGACAATCTGTATAGTGTTATATATGGTTTTTAAAATTTTATTCCTCTATCCTATTAGTATTTTATTAAATACTTAAAATACTTATGTAATTATAAATGTGAAAGTGTGTTTGTTTGTTGGTATATCTTTCCTATATTGTCTAAGCAACTAAGCAATCTATCAATTTTATTTATGACATTATGGGAACAATCAAATAATATAATTTTAGTGGATACCTACTAATTAACGTTGATTTATTATGCCTTATTTATGAACTTCAATATTAATACTATATTATACACATAATGTATGTTTTGGAGTAATGAAACGTGTTTTTTTGATGCACGCCTATTAGACATAATGTGTTTAGGTACAATTTAATTTTTGTATCTTTATATTTTCACCTGGAGGGAATATTGTTATAAATTAATAATTTAAAATAATTTAAAAGTACCAAAATATCCTGTTATATCTACTTATTAGTATTTTTATTTTATCCTTAAATTTTATATCAACTAAGAAAAATATTTTTTTTTGTTAAAGGTACCTTTGCAACTCTTTCTATCGTAAAAAAAATACTGACTTGTGTACAGCGGACGACCATATACCTAGTCAGAAATATGGTAAAGGTATATTTTTTTTCGCTATGACCGATTATTAATAGTTTCACTTGTTTCAAACTCATTATATAGCAGTCTTTTAGTTTCATTATCAGCAATTCTTTTAGTTTTACGTTCTCAGCAACGTGAACGACCTCCTTTTACACCTAAATACCTTCAAGTCCGTTTAAGAGTAAGATACCATTTCAAGGTTATAAAGATCTTACTCCTAGACGAGACGATCTCGATTAAAGTAAGATAAACGAAAATGAACAAAATTTAACCATTTTATTGTGCTGCATCCAAAGTGCTCCCTTGGAGTCAAACCTTTTTTGTCTGAAGACTGTAAATGACCAAAAAACTAAAAACTTTTTATGGATTCAAGCTGATTACAACGCGATTAAAACTTTTTCTGCTAAGCACGTAATTCTTTTATCTTTGATCTCATCTATATTTTTTACATGAGGGTTGGTATCCCTTTTTTAGCCCACGTAGGAATGGGTATCGTAAGTATAAAGGCGTTCGGAGTAAGTATAAAGGCGTTTTGCTTCTCTTTTTTTATCTGTGCCTTGTAGTAAGCGGGTTATTTGTTTATAATGACGATAATGATGATACTACATCAGTTTTGAATACAGTTTTTTGAACAACGTATGATATCTATGGGGTATTTATTGATATTTTCAAAATTATGTTAAACAAAAATCTCTTGAAAGATTTTTCTTAACTTCTCAAATTTTTTTTTATTTCTGGAAAACAATTTCGTAGAGGATTTTCACACAAATACTACCTCAGAGTAGAATCTTACTAATAGCATATAGGTTATATATCCTGTAGGTTCTTAGATTCCTTGAAGTTCTCCGCAATCTGGCTGGCCTGCAAGGTTTACGAAGTTAACTTGGATGACCGCGAAGACAACAATAAGCGACTAAACCTATACGCGTATATATTAAACTTAAATATAACTTATAAGCCCTACGATAAAGAAGCAGTAGAAAGAATTAATTATTCCATAGTAGAACGTGCCAACTCATAAAGCAAAAAGGTAGCATATCAAAATAAATAATCAAAATAATTCATTCTCTCTAAATTATCTGTATCGAGAATAGCATCCCAGGAGTCTCGAACGCGAACAAATTTTATTTTTTCTAGAAAATATCTTTTGTACATTTCTTGGTCTGAAATTGAAATGCGAAGCTTGCTAGGAATTTTGATTTAATCCAATCCAGTTGACTCACTTATTAGTGACTTTTTATCATTTTTATTACAAACCATCCCGTGTCTTGATCAGAGTGAAATCGAATTCATTGTCAGACACAAAGCATCTTCTTTGTTTTGTATTAAACATTTTAAAACTCCATATTCTAAGAAACGATAGTAAATGCATCTTAAAAAGGAATAAATTAGATCACGGGCTCGGTATGGGTTAATGATCATAATAATGATGAAATTATATATCTGATTTTGGGAATGGATTGAAAAGTAAAGGATTATAACAATAATATACGACGACAATAAAAACATCGGCATCTAGCCCCAAAGTAAGTGTAGCTTGTGTTATTGGTACTAAGATGACTGAAGTATATTTTTACGAATAACACACATAAATACTTATAACATACAGATAAACACCCAACACTGAAAACATTCATGTTCATCACTCAAACATTTTCCAGTTGTGCGAATCGATCCCACGGCGTTGGACTCAGAAAGCAGCGTCACTGCCCACTACGCCAATCGGCCATCCAAAAAAATATATCCATGTTTTAGTGTGCTATCTCTTTGTCTCTTAAATTAATAGAGAAATAAAAGCAATCGTTTTTATTATTTTTATGTTATAATTGCTCTTAAAAGTCTTCGTGGCTATATTACGATTAACGACCGCGCCAAAGAAGTCGTTAGAAGAAGTTAGTGAAATTCAAACGGAACCTATTCGAGAAACCAACTAAAAAAATCTTAATCACTCAACTCAGCTTTGAGATCTCCGAGTAATTTATATTCATACATAAACAAGCACGAAATTAAAAAAAAAAAATGTGAAAGTGCGTCTGTTTTCTCTTTCTTACTCATCTTGGCAAATGTTGTACTCATATACCTTGCATCCTGAAGATTAGCTATTTTTATTTAACCCGGGAAAACTTCAGCGAACCTAAAAGTTACTGACAGTAGCATACATAATATATTTAGAAGTAGAAAAGTTAAATCCCGGAAAAGTAAACCACAACAGTACAAGAACTATTGTACCTATAACAGAAAATAAATGAGTACTGGACACATTTTTCACCTTACGCGTATGTAAACATAGGGAAATGGCCGCCATATACTTTGACTAAGGTATAGAGTTTGTGAAGTTAGGCCTTGTATAACTAGACGCTTGGCTGTGCATAAGATCTTAAATATTTTTGACAGTGCGAATCATTTGATCCCATCTTTGCAATATTTTATTTGGTTATATTTTTGCTGGGAATTTATTTTCAAATTATCTATCTTTATTTGTTTGTAAAGACCAAAGAATGAACAATGAAATACACAATGAATTGAAAGTCAGATTTTTGTGCAGTAGGTATCAGCGAGCACTAATTAGTTCCTGGAATTCCCTTCTGTGCGTCTCTACCTCGTAAGACCTCGACCCGGACCTTGAAATCTAATTGGATCTCGAGAAAGGTAATGAGATTTTTCTTCAAACGCGCAATGTAACTTTACGCAAGCAAATGCTTAATGACTCATGCCCGTTTTCACTTAATAATATGAAGCGGTGATAGCCCAGTGGATAGGACTTCGACTTTACTTTCCGGAGGCCGAGTTCGAATCCCAGCACGCACCTCTAACTTGTCTAAGTTATGTGCGGTTTGAGCTATCAAAATAACACTTGCTTCAACGGTGAAGGAAAAAATCCTGAGGAAACCTGCATGACTGAGAATTCTCCATAATTTTCTCAAAGGTGTGTGAAGTCCTCACTGGACCAGCGTGGTGGCCTATCCCCTTAACCTAACCTTAACCTCTTCTCAATGTGACAGGAGACCCGTGCCCTGGTTGTGGACCGGTAATGGGTTAATATGATGTCCGTTTTCGGTAAACCTAGGAATCGCCTTAATCGAATACCTTAATCTTTAGACGTTGTCTTTAGAACCAAAAGGTTTCACCAACTATTAGGTGACAACTATTGATTAACGGTTGATGTACGCCTAGAAATCTAAACACGACAAACTAGACGCGATGCTACGCCACTTTACGCTGTCCAATCCAAGCGATCAGTTTCATCAATACTGAACACCTATACAACTTTAATTCAAAGTGTTTGTTTATTAATATTGAATACATCTGGTTTATAATAAAGTATAGTACTTACATACTTACTTAATGTTCAATGAATTATTTTAACCTATAGTACTTTAAAGATAGAAATGTTTCACTAAAACTCCATTTTGTTTTTAATTAAGGCCAAGTGGGTTCAAGCAGCAGATGTTTCAAACCGATATCGAATTAAAGATCGGAATATTCTAATTAAATGAAAAGTTTCAAACCTCCCTCGTTCTGCTGTGCGAATAATTTCTGACCAAGATGTCCTGGGTTCCATATCTAGTTGAGTTATACATGAAACTATAATTTGTATGTGGCGGGAGTATGCTTGTTAGTACTTTTTATGTAACAAATCGCAAGTAAATGTTTCCTTGTAATATAATTAAGAAGCGGTGATAGCGCAGTGGGTATGACCTCGACTTCACTTTCGGGTGGCCGAATTCGTATCCCGGCTCGCACTCCTAACTTTCCTAAGCTATGTGCGTTTTAATTAACTAAACGGAAGGAAAACATTGTGAGGAAACCTGCATGCCTGGGAGTTCTACATAATGTTCTCAGAGGTATGTGGGCTAGCGTGGTGGACCACGGCCTTAACTTCTTCTCACTGTGGGAGGAGGCCCATACCCTGAAGTGGGCTGGTGATGGGTTGATATGATGATGATGATGATGAATATAATCACCCACAAGATTTTAATTTCATGCTCTCTGGAAGTGTATCGTCAGTTTTGACAAAATGACACAGTTACATGAATATTACTGATCAAAAGTTGATAAACAAACTAACTAAAATCGCAATCGTAAAAGCATCCTGCAAATATACTATCGCAGCAAAATTAGACACTACATAGAAAGTGTCTTTTACTTCCCGAAGTCCAATTTCCTTTCAAGGTCGATGCGCAAGCTTAATTAGATATGGCCATACTCCCTCCTCGTATAAGAACATAAGGGACAACTGGCTAATTAGAGGCCGAAGAAAGCGTCGTTCTTTTAACTAGCTTACAAAAGTAGTTGGTTTGAAATTAAACTGTCTCGTACATTTTGTACTCGCTTGACAATAATAATGAATAACAAGATTTTATCAAAAGGTAAAGCACTAAGCATATGTTTAATATGTTACTATAATTTCATTAGGCTCAAATCCAAATCAAAAATGTTAATTTGAATTGAGAAACGCCCCGCGTCCAATGAGGAATTCGGTGAATTCTAATATTGCTATCTTTGGCTTCGATTAATTAGTGATGGTGTAAATTTTTCACGCCATAGCCCGTGAAGCGTAAATTTTACAGAGAATATTTCTTGAAAAATACTATGAAACGTTTTATTGGTTTTTAATATACCTACTCTTAAGTCAAGAGAAATAGACATATTTCATAATAAATACACTGACTTTAGGAGTAAAATTATTGACACTTTTAATTGTACTATTTGACATTTCAAAATAAAATAAATACTTGACTTCTCATTTTATCAAATATTTATTATTATTTATAAGCATAAACAAACTAGGATAAAGATGTTTAAAATTATTTTTTTTAGTCTTATTTTAATTTCAAATTACTTCAATTTATTTTTTAACATTACAACCTTATTAATTAGTAAAATATTTTTAGTTATTCATTTTGTAATGCAGTTATATTTAAAATGGAATTAATGTTGAAATTATTTGTAAACGCTGTTAAAACCTGTAGTAAGCTGAACATTCACTAAGCTCACAACGTAGAAACTTGGACATGAAATAAGGTATTAGCAGTTGGTTTTCCTAAATAAATAAATAAGTTCACCAATCCCCACTGGGTCAGCGTGGTAGACTACGGCCTTAATCCCTTCTTATTGTGGGGGAGACTCGTGCCCTGAAGTGGGCCGGTAATGGGTTGGCCTGATGATGATGAATATATCTACTAAGGCAAGTTAACTTCAAGTACAAATTCAAATACTTCTGATGAGATAGCTCGTTGAAATTTCTTAACAGGACATCCAAAAAAACCTGCCTCATTTTCCCGAAACTTAAAGCTTTGTTCCGACGTGATATTATATTTTTTAATAAGAAAAATATATTTTATCATCCATACGCTCCAACGTAATTTATGGCAATATTGTGAAAAAATGGTATCACATGAAATAATGGCAGTATTTTGTTTACTCTCTTTAATATGAAGATAATCTCAGATTTATGGGAGCAATCGTAAATGTAATTTCGCTATCAGTTTGTGGAAATATATTGGTAAGGAGATAGATGTATTTCTTTCGGTATGTAAAATAAGTAATATAATAGTATATATAAGGGTTCTACGAAATATAGTTATGAATTTCTGACGTTTAAGTAGCGTCACTTGAAGCAGTGTTATTTCAAAATAACAGTTTTATAAAATACACCTTAATACCAAAAATAAGGATTATGTTTCTGAAATAACAGCAACAAAAACATTAAAATAATGTTGCTTTGGAAGCGGTGATAGCCTTGTGGTAACAACATCGGCTCCGCTACGGGGGCCGAGTTCGAATCCCAGCACGCACGCACGCACCTCTAACTTTTCTAGTTATGGGCGTTTTAAGCAATAAAAAATATCGCTTGCTTCAACGGTGAATGAAAACATCGTAAGTGAACCTACATGCGTGAGATTTCTCTATAATGTTCTCAAAGGCGTCTGGGGTCAACCAAGAAATACATCTATCCCCTTTTTTTTTAGCACAACAACTAAATTTAATGCCACATCAAAAAAAATCAAACGCAGACGAAGTCGCGGGCAACAGCTAGTAACACATGTTTAATACACACATACCTAATGATTCTTATTACGATAAGACTAAGGCAAAAACTAATTTTTGTCTGGTGGGAGGCTTTGGCCGTGGCTTTACCACCCTACCGACAAAGACGTGCCGCTAAGCGATTTAGTGTTCCGGTGCGATGTCGCGTATAAACCGATTAGGGGTATGACTCCCATACTCCCTAACAGGTTAGCTACCCACTACCATCTTAGACTGCTTCATCACTTACCACCAGTTGAGATTGCAGTCAAGGGCTAACTTGTAGTGGAACAAAAAAAAACACTGCAAAGTTGCAAAAGTATGAAAATTTACGTTTAGTAAGGAGTTCTAAAACTTAAAAGGCCACGCCTTGAGCGGCTTGGTTCAGTGGCTACCTGCAATAACATTGATAATCAATCAACCATGTTGGAGATTGTCGAAGGTGACCTTTACTAGTCGCGATTACAACATTGTATAAGAAGCGAGCGTTACTTTGCGGAAATCCATAATATATTATGAAAATTAAGCTTAATTTGCTGCGCGAAAATATATTTATAGCTTTTATAGTAGGAGTATAGCATAGCTTTTGGAGTATAGCAAATTAAGCTTAATTTTCATAATAGCGATTCAATCACTAACACACAAATTCCATCTGTTCTTTGAGCTTTATGCTCTGCGTATATAACTGGCTATAACTGGCTATAGACAGGGTATATATACATTTGCGTATTAATTAGTTGAGCTATCTATGTCCGTAACTCAGTTTCTTCCTCAAATCTGCTCATTCCTGATTTAGGCACGTTAAGCTAGCGATCATCGTTATTATTATGACGGTTTTTATGACGTATTAAGCCTTAGAACTCAGTCATACGACCTAGTACGTTATGTTATGTCCATGATGGCACAGAGGAATGACAATTGTAAATTTTTTGATCTCCAAAATATGCGGTTGGTCACCCATCTAGTAACCAATTTCGCTGGAAGTCGATTAACACGCTGAATTGAATACAGTTGCAATTAGTCAACGTTACCTTCATTTACCCATTCTACACAGGGGTTTATAATAATAAAACTTTTATGAATTCTTATGCATTTTATATGAAATTCTTTGTATACGAAACAATTTATACAGGAACTTAAAATTGTGCTCATTAGGGCGCCATTGTCTCGTTTTAATGAAAGAATTATTTTTCAGCCGCAACCTTTTTTTTGGCACAAGCTTCAATGAGTTTTGTTTCGCTATAATAGGATTAAAAGGAAAACTAAACTGACTTTACTTTTGTACCAATTTATTTAAATTATATCTGTAGTAATTAATTTCTATTGTTCGTTAAAAAACAAACTTATGAAATAGTTATGGGTGTGCATCGACGATATGTTAAATCAAAGTCAAAATCGAATATTATCAAATATAATATTATCTATAATTAAATAGGCACGTAGACGCCACTTTTGATGCGTAAATTATATGTAAAATATGACATAGAAGTGAGTTGATGGCAATAACTAAATTCGTCAACTTAAAACTAAAGCTACGAGAGTTCCAAACCCTCCCTGGTCTAAAAAGAAGCTTACAACAAACTTAGCCAGTTTTTTTTTTGATATCACAATTTTTTCATTAAAAACTATTAAAGAAGCAACCTGGTTTGAGGAATAATTAACACCCAAGAACTTTTATCATTGACGTACTCCTCAATACTAAAATAGGTTCTACAACTCTCCGTACATATCGTTGATGACCGTACCAAATACCAATATTAGTACTGAGTGAGGTACCCATTGATATAAATTTCGATAGTATAACTACTTTCTGTGTATAACATACAAATGTATGTTAGCTGTTTTTGATGATGTTTGGCTTATACATAAAGTAGCCTTATTGTAAGAATTAGGTAACGTCACATAAACGGTCCGTCACCTATCATTTTATAAGAAAGACCAAACGACGAAGTTTCACGTACAAATTTGACAGATTTACATTACACCCAAGTTAAGTTTGTTAGTTTTAAGGGACACAAGACTTTTTGCCAATACCAAAATTGTGATATGTCATATATAGTCGATTTTTTTTTTAAATATGTTTAATTATTTACATGTTTTACTTTGTATACGAATGAGTACACTTACGAAAACAAAAGATTAGAACTCCCACAGAGGCGGATTTAACTAAAAGTATCATAATAATGGGATATGGATTTTTCTATTAACAATATACGACCACCAAAATAAAGTTTAGTGATATAAAAATCTGTAGCCTCGATCCAGAATAGATAGGATCCAGAATAGCCAGGTTGCTTCCTGGCTCAACATGCCCAAACATGCTAACCACTATAATATCAAGCTCATGGCAAAGCCAGTTATAACTACAAAATTTAATATTCAGATAGCGTCATACTTGTTAAGTAGGTAGTTGTCAGTTCAAATCAACAAGTCAAAATTATGGCTGTTGCGAGAATTATTTGCAGTACGTGGTTCGATTCATAATTCCCCCGAAATCGTAATGAGTGCCTGACACTGTCGCAATGTCTATCAATTTATCTCGGAAATGATAAACGTAATAAGCAAATGTTAAGGTTAATTCAATTACCATTAGGTGTAGAGATGGGAAAATCCTTATTGCTATTATAAATACGAAAATCTATCTTTTTGTTAATCATTTCTTGCAAAAATACACTTAGGCCTTCACACACACCGTCACAAAAACCGACACCCTAAAGTTAGCTATAGTCGATATTTTAGTTTTCCAAAAAAAGGTTTGACAGTGTACACTTTCAATTGTCAAAGTCTGCGGGCTCTTTCCAGTGATTTAATTGATTCAATTGTACAAAAATATCAAATTTTAATGTTCAGTGAAATTTGGTTGTCCGATAATGAGAAAACTAGATAATTCGTTATAGTAAAACCTTGAATGTAATAAATACCTTTTTTCTATTGTTAGTGTCGTTTTCTCTACAATAGTAGATACAATTTTTGAAAAGATTTTTATTTTTTACGTCAAAGAAGTATAACATCTAACGCGTGTACATAACTTCACATACGTTTTTTTTGTATTTTTAAAAGAGCTCACTAAATTCTGAGAAAGATCATGAAAACTTTTAAATAGTAGCCAGCTTTAACTGAAGCATGGCCAAAATTATTCTTAAATACAAAAGATTTTATAGTCGTAATTCAATGTTCATTCTAAAAAATATTTAAAGATCATAAAATTTGCTAATTGACCCGATGTTAATAATATCATAAAAAAGTAATATACTGGTAACTTAAAAAAATATGCATATTTGTGTGGTTTTTAAAATCAAAACTTTGAGTACAATCACAATTTATATAATACAATAGTCTCGAGGATTTGACTGTGTGTGTTTGGCTGTTTATAAAAAACAGCGCAACTCATCTGTCTTTGCCTTTATGCCTTATCTATAGAGCATCGCTGCGCTCGGGCACTTTTCCCTCTTTATGGAAACTAGCAAAAGTTGTTCCAATATTTAAGAGTGAAGACGAGAAAGACATACGAAACTATAGGCCCATATCGATTTTTTCGGTTTTTGCAAAGGTATTCGAATCTTTGGTTTGTCCGGTAATACAATTCCATTTTAAACGTTTCGTTTCTGAACATCAACACGGATTTTTGCCAGGTAGGTCTACCACCACTAATTTGGTAAGCTTCACTTCAGCATTATCAGAGGCCATAGACTCACAGAAGCAGGTAGATACCATATATACTGATTTTAAAAAGGCATTCGATAAAGTTTCGCATAGGATACTTATCAAAAAATTATCATATTACGGGTTTTCAGGACCGGTGCTGAATTGGCTTTCATCATACTTGCATGACCGTTCTTTTTATGTAGTGGTTAATGGTTTTAGATCTTCAACTAAACTAATAACCTCAGGTATACCTCAAGGTTCGCATCTTGGCCCTATATTATTCAATATATTCGTGAACGACATCGTTTCATGTTTTGAACATTCCACACCTTATTTATATGCTGATGATTTAAAAGTAACGAGAACAATTTGTTCGCTGGGTGATTCAATTGTATTACAGAATGATCTAAATAGACTAACGAATTGGTGTGAATCGAATAGCATGCAACTCAATTGCAGTAAATGCTTACATATTAAATTTACTCGGAAAAATAATATTATCCCAACAAAGTATAATTTATATGGCTGTAGTCTCAAGGAGGTTGAGCTTATAAGAGATTTGGGTGTTATGCTAGATAGAAAATTGACATATCTTAACCATATAGAAAATGTAATAAAAAAAGCTTCTAAACTATTAGGATTTATTATGCGACAAGGTCGAATTTTCAAAGAAGCTAAAACAAAAATTAGTCTTTACAATAGTCTTGTGCGCAGTCATTTAGAGTACTGTAGCGTTGTGTGGCGTCCTCATTATTCGACCCACTACTTAAGACTGGAGCGTGTTCAGAAGAGATTCATGTGGCATTTGTCATACTCGGCAAAGATTCACAAAAAGGTGGTATCCTATACAAAAAGACTGACATACTTTAAAATTCTGAATCTTGACCAAAGAAGAGATTTGCTGGATTTAATGTTTTTATATAGGTTGCTAAGAAATAATTTAGATTGCCCCATTTTGCTGAGTAAAATTAATTTCAGAGTACCGTATAGATATCCGCGTGCTGCTATTACGCCGATCGTGCCGCCACGCACCAGAACAGTCTTCGGCGCAAACTCCACTATCCCTCGGTTATGTAAATTATACAATAAATTCAGTCAGTCAATTGACATTAACTTTAACTCGCATAGCACTTTTCGTAAAATTATCATCAGTAAATTAACCAATCTGTCATCCCGAGTATCTTAATCATTGTTTATTTTGTATAATTAGTCTCTTTAGTATGTAGAGTAGTTAAACATAGTTCTAATTTTAATTTTAATCATAACTTCTTTTATAATAATAATTTAGTTTTTTCCGTTTGTAACTGTTTCGGCTTTTGCTGTTGTTCTTTTTATTAGTTTTTATTAATTCTCTTTGAAAATTGTTAGTACATAAGCGAATTTAGCATGTAGTGTTTACCTTTATATGGTTTTGCATACTCTGAGTAATATTTATATGATAAGTAATATTATTTTTATCTATGTAAAATCGCTGGTAGACCCAATAAATAAATAAATAAATAAATTCCGACAGCGTTAAGACAGAGTCACTCTTATTAGTTCAGAGTTTAACAACAGCGTTAGCATTATTATTGTTACGAGTTATATGATATGCAATCCAATCTCCCAATCTCCAAGACAGCTATGTGATCACGCGAGCTAATTTTGAAAGTTCATATAAACAACGCTATTGGGCGGAGTAGCCCCATCATGTTCGTATTCAAACTTCTTAATATTGTGGTCTCAAAATGATCACGTGACCCAATTTCTGAAAGCTCGTTTCTCCGATCATAAAGGGTCGCAACTTTTTGACGTGGGTACTCCAAGTTATTTTTAAAATGTCTGTAACCACGTGACAAAGTTTTTGAGTTTGCATCTCCGACCCTATGTTGATAATAAAGGCTATATAAATAGGTGGCAAACCTCAGGCAGTCACTGATATTAGCGTTTAATTATTCTGAAATTATTATTGGTGAAAACATTCACGGTAGCCAGCAAAAGCAGAGGCCAATGTTGAACACCCACGATACAGGCTTTCCTAATGTGGAGTTACCTATGGATCTATTTAAGGTTAAAAAACGATTTTTGAATTTTAGCTTTCATTTATTTTCTTAAAAAGATCTATAGACTGTTTGATTTGCTAACCGTATAATTCTTTGAAGATTCTTTGTGGCTAAACGCAAAAAATTTACTTGATTTACATTAGATAAAAAGTATAGGAGTCTTTCCTATGAAAAAAGAGGCCTGTCCCAGTTGGTGAGATATTAGTCTTAGTATGCGGACGATGTTTGGTTGCGGTCCCTATTTTCATTGTAAATTCACTCCTATAGGTCACGGGGTCACAGAAACTGCTTTGAAAAATGTCACTCTCGCATGGTAATCGTTGTTTGCATCAACTGTGTCCATATATGTAGAGAATAGAATTCCAATTTGCATAGTAATGGGTATGGAACCTTTATTGTGTTTAACCTATGAACTACTCGATGACCAACAGATAACAGTGACGTAACATACATGAATATACATGAATATTCAATTTTCATTATCGCCCGTCAGTGAGGGTATACAGTTTTATAAATTGACTCGTGTTTGATAAAATTTCCAATATTTAGGTTACATTACCAATTATGCTTCTGCACACATACACTTGGCGTAGGAAGCATTTGCCAAGTTCTGGGACTTTATTTTAAAGGATAGTGTCTAAACACTATTAGAATAATTGTAATAATTATAATAAGAGGTTTATTGAACAAAATGGTTAATTTTTTTTTTGACAATAAATAACCGACTTTGTTACGCTACTACAAAATGAATAAATATTTTCTAAAACCTACCTAATAATTATTGATAGTCCATCTATCTTAGAATTGAACTAGACCACCGATAAGCCATAGATCAAGCGACTTTTTTTACAAATATATGAAGCGCTATCAATATAAGACCAAGGGTCGCAGACGTCGCTCGACTTTTGATGACCTTAAGAGTAATTAACATTCCGTCGATTACTTCAATAAGTCAGTTTCGAGTGCTCTAAGAGGGGTTAAGCAAAGCAACTTGACTTCGAGGTTGAATTGAGGATTTCTTGATGAGAAATATAATAACTGTACGTTTCATCTGAATTTTCAAACGCAAATTTAAATAATTATTAGGAAAATTGAGCTTAATTTGCTATACTCCGCGAAGTCATATATAAGAATATGATTATTCATTAATTGTAAAGTCAACATCTCCTGAGGATGCTCCGGTTTCGGAGCGAAACGTGCGTAGAGGGTACATTGCCGAAGATTTGTTTTGTTTGGATTACAAGGATTGAAGAAATTATAAATTACACTACACAGATTTTCCTGCTCTTCGCAGAGTATAGCAAATTAATTTCCGCAAAATAACGCCTGCTTCTATCAAATTTAAAAGAAGTTTAAAAGAATGACCCTTGCCTGATAAATGTGATGACTAACATTATAACAAATACGTAATAATGTGAGACATCACATTATAACGTATTGTTTGCATTGTATTTTTTTTATTTTTGAAAGAAAAAAGAAGAGCATAAGCCTAAAATAATAAACACCTTAAAACTATTCGCCTGTATCTAGTTTTCATAGGTTACTATCTTATACTAATATAAAAAGCTTATGAATTTGTAGTAAACAAACAAAAAAACTTCAGCATAATATATTACTATAAGATTATATGCTACGCGCCATTTCATTGATGAAGGCAAGTTCAAACAATCTGTCATCATTAAAAAGTCATAACTCATTCCTTTCAGATTTATTGTAGTCGCATAAGGACAGGTGAATCCTAACGAGCCTTATGTAATCAACAACGCGTGACAAATAACACGAAAGAAAATATGCCATTTCCTTTCGCCCTAATGGAAACTCTCGAGGAGGCCTCTTAAAGCACGTACCGTTATAACGGGATATGAAAACAAAAACCCAGAATTTATTTTATCTGACGCAAAGCTAACAAGCCTGCTTTATTGGATTGCTATGTGATTATTGTTTCATTGCTTTGTTTTTATATTTATGGTATGTTACACCGATTCCACGTTGAGAAGAAGCTTTGTGTTTAGGTTTATGTGGTGGGAATAAAGCGTTATGAGAGTAATAATATTTTAAAGAAAGTGGACTGTATTGATAGGCGAAAAAGAAAGGTGTGTAAAGATTAGGAAAACACGTGAAGGACAAATCTGGATTAAAAGAAAATAAACTCACTTTACCCCTTCGCGAATTCAGGGTGTCACGTTATTTCACTTAAACACAATAAATTTACCACCACAATATTCAATGAGGCGTTATGCTAGGCGATTTTTTGTTCGAAGGATTTTTTTTTGTGTGGGAAGGAAATAAAGATAGGAGTTTTAAGGACAGGGAAAGAGGTAGAAATTATAAAGTCTAATTAGTCATTTTCAATATATGAAATGAAAAAAAAAAATGGGGAAAATCAGTAATTTTTCTAGATATCCACGAAACTTAGTATTTAAATAATTAGACTTTCGATTAAATACAAAGTTGTGTTTCACTACAAAGTATTACGTTATTGGGTTATCAATGGAATTTGGTATTTTAACTTTAATTTGCCTTTAATTAATTTAATTATCTTTGCCTGCAGTTTGTCTTATTAAGAGTTTTCTTTGAGTTTAACGGAATATCAGAAACTTTACGCGGACAGTCGCGGGTATCGACTAGTGCTGATATAAAGATAGACGGACAAAATCTATGATGATGCAATCAATCAATCAAAAATACTTTATTGCACACAAGAAAAAAATAAATAAAAGAGACAAAATCAACAAAGGTACAATTAAATTTGTGTAACAAAGGCAGCAAGTTGTTTTACGACGGAATCCTAAAAAAACTGAAATAGAATTTTGTTCACATCACATTATTGTGATTTAATTTACGGTAGGATGTAGATTGAAAAATAATTAGATCACGTTTCCAATATCTTACGGCGCGATATTATTCGGTTCATAAATTCCGCTCGTCGTGAGTAATAGAGTCTCCTACTTGTCAGGAATGTTGACAGCATACATTATGTCTGCCGTGATATACAGGAAGCTGGCGAACCGCGTTTGTACAATCACATCCGTTCATTCGATTGAAGATCATCTATGAATATAATTCACGTGCAATTGCCAACAGTTTCACCGTACTCCAGTCTCGTACGTATTTTATTTTGGTGTTTTAATTATTGTCTTCTCAACTCAAACTTCTTAGTCGAATAACATATAGGTTTCCAACCTATATATGACATGATGCAATTAGCAAGATTTCTATTGAAAAGATTGAATTGATACTAAAATGATAGTAATTTTTTTAACGATTAATGTTCATAGGCTCTTAACGATGACTGAAAATCACCTTTAACTCTATGTTAAATGTAGTTCAGTTAGTCATTAATATTCTTTAGTCTTTGTATTTTTAATAAATAATTAAATAATCTAAGACAATACACACATCGCCTTCTAGTCCGAAAGTAAGCGTAACTTGTGTTAGGAAGAACGAGTTGGCTGATGAATATTTTTATTAAAAATATGCATAAATACTTATAAAATAAAGATAAACACCTAGACACTGAAAAACTTTCATGTTCATCGCACCAACATTTTCAAGTTGTGGGATTCGAACCCACGGCCTTGAACTCAGAAAGCAGGGTGTGCCAATCGGCCATCAAAATGAAGATTATCTGATCATCGATACGTTTGTTCATCTAGACACAATATTATGACCCTTGATATGAACGTTTTTGCTATCTGGGTCGGTGCTCCACTTTCTTAAGGTGCTAAGTACTGAGAGCTGTTAACTGAGGTTCAAAGATTTTAAACTATTAATAATGTATGTAGTTCTTCACAGCGAAAAAAATCGTGTATGTAAACCATACTTCTAATTAATTGGTTTGCTCTTCCACAGCAAAACTTTCTTAAAAGCACCGACGCTGTTCTAATTCAATGACATAACCAAGGAGTAGTTGTTTAAATTTATAATAATAATAATAAATATACTACGACAATACACACATCGCCATCTAGCCCCAAAGTAAGCGTAGCTTGTGTTATGGGTACTAAGATAGCTGATGAATATTTTTTATGAATATAATTCACATAAATACTTATAATATACAGATAAACACCCAGACACTGAAAAACATTCATGTTCATCACACTAACATTTTCCAGTTGTGGGAATCGAACCCACGACCTTGGACTCAGAAAGCAGGGTCGCTGCGCGACTCGGCCGTCAAATTCTTTTCACTAACTAATTTACACCGATTATTCCTCCATATTGTGTAGGCAAAACACTTTAATAAAAAAATCAAATGTATTTCACGACGAAAGACGACTTCTAGTATGCATCAAATATTGCAAAATAAAAACAAAAGAAAAATCCAAACTTTAACGTCGCTTATTGATATCGACTCCGTTCCTGTCAAGATCCAAGCAAAAAAACCTAATAGGTAATATTAGTCCTATCCCACACTACTTGTAATAAAAAAGAAACATTATTTTTGTTGCTGCTTCAACTATAAAACCGTTACTGCTGGACGTACCATGCACATAGCACAAGGAATGGTACTTTACCGGCCCACTACAAGGTACGGGTCTCCTCCCCCAATGAGTAGGGTTTTGGGAAGGCCGTAGTCCACCACACTAGCCCAGTGTGGATTGGTTTTCACCACACATCCTTGAGAACATTATGAAAAACTGCATGCAGGTTTTCTCACGATGTTTTTCTTCACCGTTTTAAGAAATTAAAATTACTTGCTTCAAGCGAGTTATATTTTAATCACTTATAAAACTACTTAAAAAAGTTAGAGGTGCGTCAAATTACAAAATTATATTTATGAAAATTCTTCTTCATTGAGACAAAGATGTTACAGCTAAGACAAATACTAATTGTTGTAATTGAACAACACATGAAACTGTTTCACATATTTTATATGCGTTCACTCTTTTGAAACCAGAGTAATTACTCTATAGAATTTTCTTGTTTTATTTCATTCGAGTGTTAAATTCAATTTGTTCCATGTTTATTGTTACTCAGTTCATTTACCTACCCATATAAATGGATGTTGATGCTTTTTCGTTAAACAAATGAAGATATATTTTATTTATTTACCAGGTTTTCTAGACTATTTATACTACTACTAGATATTTCATTTGCGTACTATTTCTGATGAGTAAAAATTTAAATCTACTCTTCCCAATCAAATATTGGATAGAAGCAGGCGTTACTTTACGGAAATCCATGATATATTATGAAAATTAAGCTTAATTTGCTTAACTTAACAATTATTTATTGTAATGTCAACATCTCCTGAGGATGCTCCGGTTTCGGGGCGAAACGTGCGTATAAATTACACCATACAGATTATCTTGCTTTTCGCCGAGTATAGAAAATTAAGCTTAATTTTCATAGTTCCCAGTATCCACAATAGCAACCAGTGACTGTTCTCAGTTGCGTTACTGGACTCAGCAAATACAGTGCTGTTACAGTACATCGTGAATCTGACGAAAAACAAGCAGAATCCATTATCCAACTATAACTAGTATACAGAAGTAGTTTTCAGTTGCCTTACCGACCTCTGTAACTGCAGTTTTCTGTGACAGTATATCATCGTGAAACTGAATCACCAGATCTAGTAAACCACTACCATCAGTGCCCAGAAATAACAAGCGGTGAATTGATACTGTAGCGATACCAGCTATAAGATATAAAACAACTGCAATTTTCTGCGACAGTGCATCGTAAAAATAGCAAGAAGCAACTAAAGCCAGCTATTGTCAAGATTATACCGGACGAATATCTATAACATCCCTAAAAGGTTAGCCCGCTACTATCTAGGACTACATCGCTACTTTACAATAGGTGAGATTGCAGGCAAGGCTAATAGAAAGTTAAATAAAATTACAGTCAAACATAGAACATTTTTATGAAAATTAGCGCCGAAATATTACGAGTGTCCAGAAATAGCAACCACTGCTATAAAATAGACTGTGTTAAGTTGCATTACCGGACTCAGCAGCACAGTATTCTGTGACAGTGCTTAGTGAAAATGAGAAGAAACAGGCAAAGATTCTTGAGGCCAAAGTCCAACTATAACAAGTACTAACCACTAACTGATTCCGGACACAGTCGTTAACAAAAAGTGTCCACGTTTGCGTTGCACCTTAATTTACAGGTAGATCCTTGCATGTATGATTGGTTTCATACATGGAATTGTAATTTGCATACAGTTGTGGTTTAGCTTTTGCAAGTGTTTACACTACAGTGTATACACTGTAGAGCGTGGACTAAAGAGTTTATTTTGATAGTCACTAGATAACGTAGCGCTTATGAATATTCAAACAATCAATATCATCAACATCACCACAAAACCCACTACAGAGCACGGGTCTCCTCCCACAATAAGAAGGGGTTAAGGCCGTAGTCCACCACGCAGGCCCAGTGCAGATTGGTGGACTCCACACACCTTTGAGAACATTATGTGGAACTCGCAGGCATGCAGGTCACGATGTCACGATGTATTCCTTCACCGTTGAAGCAAGTGATATTTTAATTACATAAAATACACATAACTCATTCAATTTGAGAGATTCAATCCCCCAGAATGTGAAGTCGAGCTCGTATCGAATGCGCACCACTTAACATATTAGCAATATTTATTATTTATTTCAACGGTAACTCTTTTATAACGGTAGAGTCTCAATTTCTAAGCTGTATTTGCTTTTTTGGCTTATAGCCTCATTATCACCTCTTAATGCCACTTTCTCAAAGCAGAATACAGTCCTCTTCATTTACCTAAAAAGATCCCACTCCACTGATTTTGTGCAGTACAAATCATTTATAGTTTAACAATCATTTTATAATGAAAGCATGTAGGTATGTATTTCTTACTATGCGATCAAACTATTGAATTGAATAATTCATTCCATTCTCTGTAACAGTGTTGGGTGTTGATAGCTTAATAGAATCATTTTCATACAAATTATATGTATTCAGATCATATAATAATATCGAAATAGTTATCTCGTTAGTAGTGTTTGACCTATTTAAGTAATTTAGTTCGAAATAATGGAGAGTGTTAGAACATATGAATTATATTATATCTTTTTAGTATTATATTGAAAATGCGGCTCAAGACCGCGGATTTTGGAACTCCGTACAAAAGACTTATGTCTAGTGGACAATCGGTTGAAATGATGATGACGATATTGTATATTTTTTGAAGACTAAGTAAAAGCAGAAAGAAGAGTAGATCTGACAGTGTTGAACAAATTTTCAGTGAAGTGGTAGGTACCTCTTTTAAACTATCGTAGTAAAAAGAGTAATCATAGTTGTTTTCGACCCTATAATCATACATGTAGCAAATCCCTGAAACATCAGGGTAAAACGAGTCTTATGTAAATTGTTTTAAGGTTTCATATATGTTTAGAGTTTCCAAAAGAGTTCCATTATTAGGTACACATTACATTGGGCAGTGAACCTGCTTTCTGAGTCCAAGGCTCTAGGTTCGATTCCCACAACTGGAAAATGTATTTGTTATGAACATGAATCTGTTTTAGTGTTTGGATGTTTATCTGTATCAATCTAATTTTAAGTATTTATGTATATATTGTTCATATTCACCAGTATCTTAGTACCCATAACCCATAGCCAGGCTTACTTTGGGGCTAGATGGTGATGTGTGTATTATCGTAGTATATTTATTTATTTATTATTTTATTATTATTTTCCTATGTCATGACGGTTTAATATTTCGATATGTGAAAGTGACTTGACGTATGTTGCATGCTATTCTAATTCTAAGGGTACTTAGTAATAAACGAGTTTTCGGCAACCAGTTAATATTGTACCCATTAGGATAAGATTTTTTACTTCTTGCAAAGTTTTCTGCCTATTTGTGAAGGTTCTGTCATCATCGTATCCCTAACATGTTAGCCCGCTAACATCTAGGACTGCATCGTTACTTAATAACAGGTGAGTTTGCAGGTTTTTAAAAAGTGGAATAAAATTACAGTCGAACATATAACCTCTTTATGAAAATTAAGCTCAATTTGATATACTCCGCGAAAATCAGGATTATCCTGATTTTGATGATGAAAGAGAAAGAAAGAAGTTATCGAGAAGAGAAGAAATTATAAATTGTTATAATTTCTTCAATCTTTATACTACAAACCAAACAGATCTTGGGCAATGTACCCTCACGTTTGCTCCGAAACCGGAGCATCCTTAGGAGACGTTGACTTTACAATCACTAATTGTTAAGTCAACGTCTCTCATGGATTTCCTCAAAGTACCGCATTCTTCTATCCAAGAGAACCTCCTTTTTACGGTTTCAGAAAACTTTGGAGTCGTTTGAAAAAAAAACAATTCAATCGTACAATTTTATAAAGTACCTACCTACTTCAAAATAATTGGTGTTAAAACGTTACAGTAACAGTTTAAACAGAGTAGTTGTTGTGAAACGTGCAATCAAACAGTGCGGTATCAACTGCGTCGTGCGCACTGAATTCCAATTTACATACTAATGGGTCTGGGCCTTTGTACTGTGCAACCTATGCACAATTTGACTTAAAACCTATGCTTGAGAACATCCCTACTTATATTATTATAAATGCGAATGTGTGTTACCTGTTTTTTCTTGTTCAAGCAGCGACGGAATAAAGGATTTCCATGACAAACAATGAAAACCACGTAAAAGTCGCTCAAATTCTTTTATGAAAAGAAATGTTTTATGCAGCACGATTTAATCGGTGCAAAGAATAAAACGTATTCTTACGCAACTGATTTAATAGTAAGACAAAATTAAATCGGTTACGTAGCACTAGTTTTGTCGGCGTTTTGGTTCAATTTAGTATTATTGACCTTATTTCTACACACACACGTCACATAATAATTTAATTATGTACACGAGTACAGCGGTGATAGTATAGTGGCCACGACTTTGGCTTCAATTTCAGGAGGACCGAGATCGAAATCCCGCAAGCACCTCTTAATTTTTCGTAATTATGTGCATTTTAAGCGATTAAATATCACTTGTTTTAACAGCGCAGGAAAACATCGTTAGAATCTTGCAATCCTAAGTGTTCTAAATAATTATTCCTATTCCTGTTATATTATTATTATTCCTGTAGCAGTAAAATCTTCATTACGATTTCTTAGACTATTATGCCCTTCTGTTGTGAATAACGATCATCTATAATGAAAAAATAAATATGTCAGTTTGTTTTTGGTTATCTGTTGTAAAACAAAGGCTGCATTATTTTAAATAATATGGCAACAAAACTCTGTTACGTTACTGGGATAAAATTGTCCATGTTTATCTCTCGATTGCAAGCTATATCTATATGCAAAATTGTATCATGATTAGTGCCGTGGTTGTCCCAAACACATGTTTGTTTCGTTAAATTATGTGTTTGGACAAACTTTCGCATTTTAATATGTGTAGAGATGTATGAATTAAACACTATCTTAGTTGTTACACTGTGAAACTGAATAATTGTAGTGTAATGTTACAGTAAATTAACTATAATGTCATGAAATGTACAGTATGGAATGCCAATTTGCATTGCGTTGGGTCACGAACTTTGCAGTGTTTGATTTATTCGTGTTACATACCGGTAACGTCCCTTTCTACTGCAAAATTGTTCAAATATCAAATACAATATATAAATAGGTAGCACATTAAAAGGTACTTAGATGAATATGGACAAAAGTTAGCAGCGTATGTGTAATTAGCAAAACACAATTAACCATTTGTTCGTTGGATACATAACGTAATATAGTCTATGTTTAAGTAATCAGCCTACCTCAATCATTGAGGCAAATCACACAAAAGAGCAAAAAACAACTTTTTCATGAATAGCCTATTTGCTGGACTAAAGGCCAGGTTTACTTATAAACACCACACTGGTCCGACTGGTTGGAGATTATAGTAGATGCGAATAGTAGCATATAGGACACTGTTGCCCGTTCTCTGTTATATTACCTTCGTCTCGAATGACACTCGCTGGAAGAGAAGAGGTGATGACAATTGTATTTTGATCTGCCACACGCAAAAAGTCACCACACGGCCCATACCCAAAAAGGACGGGGTGTTATAAGTTTGACGTCTCTGTGTGTGCGTGTGTATGTGGATGCGCGCGCGCGCGTGTGTGTGTGTGTATAATGGTAGAGTTACTATATTTTTTCACAATTTCCCCAATATGTTAATCAAATGAAAGAGCTTGACTGATAGAATAATGTACATTCACCTTATTTTAAATATTTGATTAGATTTACAGTTACTGTCGATTGAATAGGGGCGATAACGATAAAAAAATAACACGGTTTATTATGCGTACATCGAATTGGATGATATAAACCAGCTTGCATCCTCGGTACATTTTCCTATACAAGTGTCGAGCCTTTTATGGTAGATACGTACTCTTTTGCAATCCCAATTGCTCCGTTCCCTTTTCCCGTTTAATTCCAAACTACATTCATGAGAAAAATTCATTTTGAATCCTTGTGCATACGATCAATGTCCTATACGGCAACGTGTGTAGTTAATTGGTTACCATTAGTTTGGCATTGGTATACCCAATTAAAATAATTACTGGCCTAGGCCAGTAATTGTAGCCAGTCTAGTCATAAAATAGTACATTGTTAAGGCAAGTACAGAAATAATTTAATGCTACCCGATTACCTAGGAGTCTTGAACCGAGTTGCAGAAGAAGAAATAGGCTCAGGATGTGTGATGACAGTTCCGCTCGTGTATCAAACTTTGTTTATTGAAACGTTTGCGAAAAAAATGCTAACTGTCATACATAAAGGTTACTTATGGCTGGAAGATATCTCTTCTAGAGATAAGCTTTGTTTACCTCGTATAAGTGTTTGTTATCACAGCTGTTCTAGCACATAGATAATAAAAAGAAAAAAAAAATTAAATAACAAAGTGTTAAGAATGGAAAAAAGGGTATATAGAGGGACCGTCTAGGTTGCACCATTTTCAAATAACCTGTTTTAGAACTTTTTTACTAAAATAATTATTTAATATAATACTATCTACCTGGTTCTTGGTTGCCTGGAAGAAATCGCTATGTAGTGATAAGGCCATCAAATTGTACTCTCTTTATATGTATTTATATCTTTGTAACTACTTTTTTTTCTTTGGTGTACAATAAAAGTGTATTCATTCATTCATTCATTCATATCTACGTACCCACTGGTTGAACTTGCATATGAAAGATCCTAAGGGTCAATATAAAATAATACTAAAATTATTCAGACCAAACAAAATCACCAAAAGACAAGCTTCCATACGTTATGAGCTTTTAGTTTCTGCTTATTTTTATTTTTTATTGTTATATTTGAAATAGAAATTCACGTTATTTAGAAATTTGAATTTCTAAATAACGTGAATTTTCTGATTAAAGAGCAAAAAAAAATGGCAAGGTAACGCATGTAGGCAACAAAAACAATAAAAGTACGCGAAACTTATTTCACGACCATTCCATATAAAAGGCTTTTTAGCTTAATGTAGAATCAAATAAAATTCGAGCTTCTGTTTCCATATTCCGTTATAAGGACTTGAGTTAGGGGACTACTTAAGTTTTTCCATTAGAGAAAGGAAAATAGCGTATTCTCTTTTATCATATCCACAAGCTACGTATTCGTGTAATATATAAAATAATAAAAAATATTTTTTCAACTTTAAAATACACTAAAAATTAAAGAATAAATTTAAAATGCCCCGATTTTTAAGACAGTATAGTAGTGTAGTAAGTGTTTTTTAGTCATATTATCTTATTTATTATTTTAATGTACCATTTATTTTAGCAAGTAGTTTTTTTAAATCTGTTCAGACGTGAGTTTAGATATTACTATGTAGTCTATTTATTCCAGCATAAATCTTCTAAATGCTGGGAAACCTTTTAGAGATATGGGTATTAATATAACTAACAGATAACTTCGCTAGCATCTAATCTGCATCATCATTGACTATTAAGATAGATTGCAGTAAAGAGATAGCTTGCAGTAGATAGAGAAAAAACTCTTCTTTCGTTCTGAACGTCGTCACCATCTACTAGAGTGTACACACCTAGCCAAGATGGCAGGCCTAGATGAGATAGGCTTAAAGAACCATTCCGGGGAAGTGTTCTTTCCCGCGCTAATAAACCAGGGAGGGTTCAGCCTCGATACCCATACCCCCGAGGCCATCCGGAGATGACCACACATATAAGTTCTGATCAACAGGATATTTTTTTGCGATCCTTTTAATTTGAAAAATGCCAAAGTTATATACAACATATTATTGACAACATTTCATGTAGACAATTTCTGTCTGATCTATCCACTCCGACTCGGCTAGCACAGCAATCGAGTTTGCATTTAGTACATTTAATATACATGTTAACAGATCTCATATAGCGTTATGTAAATCTCATAGCTTCCGGGAATATTAGATGCTCATTCCGTCTACCCAATCCACATTGATGTTACTCCGGTATTCGTATTGCATGCATTTATGATGGGTTCTCTGTTTCGTTTTAAACTAGTAATTAAGAATTTATATTTATTTTGTGCGTATTATGAGCGCCAATAGCCTAATAGGTAAGGATGGGAGGTGAAAGCCTAGTCAGTAAGGCTTCGACTTTTCTTTCAGGAACTAGAGAGCCTAAAAGAAACCTGCCTGGGATTGAACTTTTTGTAGTTATGTGCGTTTTTAATTTAAGCTATTAAATAACACTGATTTTCTTAACTTAAGGTAGAAACAGACTGTGCCGTACGCAACGCAATGCATTTGGACAACTGAACTATTCATTTACAATGAAAATCTATGCAATAAAGACACTTTTCGTATGAAACGCAATCACACAGCTCCAACACAACGTCGACCTGCAATTGTTCAGATTGGTATTAGAAGGTGGAGGGTATGTTCATAGACTATGCCACGCGTGTGACCAGTATGACTCTCGAATTTACAAATAGCATGTCGTAGCGACGCAAATAGTCCTTTGAAATATAACAACAGCATCTGATGTCAATATACGTTGCATACACGTTACAAGTATGTGCAAGAATTCTCCAAAGTGGCAACGCTTCCGTTGCGTACGTGAGACCAGTATGTCTCTTGATTAAAGGTCGTAACGACGCGTCAGTCTTGCCTGAACTTAGTTGGACCTTTTTACTATAATCGGAAAAGAGGAGCGTTATAATTTCAGATTTGATGTTTAATTCGATTCAATTTCGAATTTAACCTCAAAGATTCTCTGACAAAGTCTGATTTCTAGTTACCATAAAAAAGTTAATTAAACTTCATAATTAAACTTATAGTCTCATTGTTAAATTGGTTGCTCAAGCAAATTAAGTGCGACTGAAATTCTTTTAAATTATTGTTCATCGTCGTCGTTCCCAAATGAGCCTCAAATTAATTTTACCTATTCCGTTAAGAGCACGGTATAACACTTTGAGCTTTCGACACCCGAAAATAACTGAAAATAGAAGTGCTAGCAATTAATTTATTGCATTCCTTAAATTGTCTTGCGTATATTTTATAATGAACCTGGATGGATCTTATATAATCGGAAAAGTGAAACGTTATAATTTCAGATTAACGTTTTATCCCATTCAGAGGTAAACCTTTAAGCTAATTCTCTGACTTCTTGATGTTAATTCTAGTTGGTTGTAAATTCGTTGTCAATGCAAATTAAGTGCTGTAAATTCTTTTAAATTATTGTTCATCGTCGCTCCCAAATGAGCCTCAAATTAATTTGGTCTATTTCGTTTAGATCGCGGTATAACACTTTTGACACTCCCAAATAATATTAAAGTAGGAGTGCTAGCAATTAATGCATTAAAACCGTTTATTTGTCTTAACTATCTATAATAATGTATTACGATTTCTTCTCTTCGGGTTCTTTCTCTCTCCGAAGAAAATAAATCGTATTCAAACAATCAAGAAAAGCCCCGTAAGAGGACTTATAATATAAAGACTAACAATTGTTTGTATTTTGCGTTGAGACTCAGATGGCACGTAAATAACTCCTGGTGTCTTAAAATTTTAAATTCATTTAATTCAAGTAGGCCATGGTCGGTATGAACACTTATTCGACGGCCGACTGGCGCAGTTGGCAGGGACCCTGCTTTCTGAGTCCATGGCCAAGGGTTCGATTCCCACAACTGGAACATGTTTGTGTGATGAACATGAATGTTTTTCAGTGTCTGGGTGTTTATCTGTATATTATAAGTATTTATGTATATTATTCATAAAAATATCAGTCATCTTAGTTCCCATAACACAAGCTACGCTTACTTTGGGACTAGATGGCGATGTGTGTATTGTCGTAGTATATTTATTTACATTATTTATATCCGTATCACTATTAATTCCTATACACAGCTACCTTTTTGGTTATAAATGTTAATAATGATGTAAATTTGTGACCCGAAAACAAGGTGAATTTTCTCAGACTGGTTTTGCAGAAAAGTCATAGGTACACATATGTAATTTTTTTTAATTGAATGATTAGGCACTGACAGTGAATAGTCATCTCTACTTCACTGAACTTGACTGAACTTGGCACTACACGCGGCAGCCGTGTGTTTCTATTATATTCCTAATGCCAAACATAGGTAACACACAAATATCTTATAGAGCAGATTCGCTTGTAAAATGAGTTTAAAGTATACGAATGTAGTTATCTCCCTACCATTATATACCATATTCTCAGTACCATTATACACAGTTTTTTTATGTTACGTATATCCATCAAAATTACTATCTTTGGGCCTAATAATACAGGGTGAACTACTTTCTACATAACACAACGTTATAGATTCAATATAGATACGCCTAATGTAACTGCAAACCACAACATGATAGTTAGGTATGTTCGACTAAAGTGACTTCGGTTCACTCGGGCATAGAAGCTACCTGTGTACTCGTAATATTATGTTACGGTAACAGTAAACTGCGAAACCACAGTGTTACGTGACGTACGTAATTTTAGAGTAATTCAGGTACGGGTAGGGTTAAATTCAAGAAAATCCTAACTAGTATTTTTTTTTGCATAATGTCACCCTGGCGTGTTATAAAAGTGATATGAGAGAAAAACAAACCGTTTTTTTTCTGGCACAGCGGTGAGCGCCTAGGCCTATCCTATAAGCGGAAGTCCGGTGTGTAATCCCCGGATCAACTTTCTCCGGTCTTGTCTGTTTTGGTCTGGTAGGATTTTGATTTGTCTATGGCTAGTTACCAACCGACCGGACCAGTCAGGTGCCGACCAGGGTGCGTTGAGTACCCTCGTAGCTCTAGTTTTAAGTTTACGAATGTAGTTAGGCCATCATATCTATACCATATACACATTCTTATATAATATTCATCAAAAGTGCCATCTTTACATAGGCCCACTATTTGAATAAAGAATTTTTTGTCTTGTCTCGTCTTACCCTGATGAGACGCCATGCGATCTAGCATTCCGTCACGACGTCGAGAAAACGATCAAGGGTACGGAAAAAATAAAAAAAAGTGTAACACGTTGTGGGCCACCGTTTGTTATGAAACAAACAATTATAAAAGTTGTTGTAATGTTACATAATATTTGCGTTAAATTAATGTCATCATTTTGGAACCCAATTCAAATTAATATTATACTTATTTGATACTACAAAGCGTGGATGAAATTTGTAAACTAGCTGTTTCAAAAGTACAACTCAATTATAAAAATAATCACTGAACCGAATATTGGTTTTCAGTTACAACTGAATTTCGAACATGAAACCTGTAAAACTAATATACTATTACCAAACTTTTCAAAGCATTTGTAACATACTGTGTTTGCAGAGCGCAGCTGTGTTCAACAAAACTACTCTACTTTTTTTTATAAATACATAAATGAATCTAGCAAGCGGATCCCATTGCAAATATTTGAACAATCTCTATAAGCAAGCTAGGTAGCTGCGCTAGTGTACTTCCACGTGGACACAATTTCCGTGAAAGCAAGCAGTAGAGCCGGCGAGTGAATTTTCAGTTAGTGCGCGTAATCTAGTCCAAAGGCGTTAGGTATTCTTTTTCGGGCAAAAGCATTATTAACCCAAACAAACGGACGATTTCACATTTTTGTCAGAGAAACAAGACAGATGTCGATAAAATTCCACATATAAAAGAAAATATAAATATAAAAATAAAATATATACAAAACGTATAAAAAGAAAATATACTAAAAATTGTCTTAGTATATACGTTTACGTACTCGTTACGTACGTTACTCTTTTTATACGTTTTATATATGTGTTTTCATGTATTGACACATATCGCAATTTAGCCCCAAAGTAAGCGTATCTTGCGTTATGGTATTATAATAAATACTTATGATAAATATATAAACACCCAGAAACTGCAACACATTCATGTTCATCACTCAATCATTTTTCTGACTCACAAAGCAGGGTCCAGGACTCAGAAATCAGGGGCACTGCCCACTGCGCCAATCGGCCATCCAAATATATTATGTACCTAACGAGTATGTCTTGCATCCTTGAGATGGACATAGAATACTTCTTATCCCAGAAAAACACAGAGGATTTAAATAAACTTATCAAAATATCTAATTAAGGATAGATTTATCCCAAGAAAACAAACAGTTCCGGCGCGAATGTTAAAAGATCCCAAAAAGGCGGACAAACCCGCAAGCAATGCCTGCATATACTCGTAAGTTTAAAATTACGTAAGTATTATATATTAACGGTAAACCTCTTTTAAGAATAAATAAATAAATAAATAAATATACTATGACAATATACACATCGCCATCTAGCCTCAAAGTAAGCATAGCTTTTGTTATGGGTACTAAGATGACAGATGAGTAATTATATGAATAATATACATAAAAACTTATAACATTTACATACCCAGACACTGAAAAACATTCATGTTCATCACACAAACACTATCCAGTAGTGGCAATCGAATGTTTTAACGTTTCAACGTTGAACTCAACCGTCGTCGCTGTTCCTCGGATACACAGCGTGCAGAAACTCGTCGGAATTGAAGCTGAAAATGCATGTAAAGGGAATGAAGAACGCCAATGTCAACAGCTGTGGGGACAGAAGCGCAGTAATTAGATTCCCCGCATGTTATGCCGGACGTAAAAGTCTGGGCTGACGTAACCGTTTTTAACGTTTTTGACCGCGCTCTTTTTCAAATGGACGCCTATTACCATGCAATTAGATTTGCGTATGGGGGCAGAGAGGATGCAAGGTTGACTTCAAAATGGCAATTTTACGTTTCCGTGACATAAAAAGAAAGATTTCACAAGCTTTATTCGAATCGAAATTAATGTTTAACGTAATTAGAAAGAACAGCTCACTGTGATACTTATTAGTAGATATTAGATGAACGTGACTAGAAAAATACAGTCTAGAGGGACTAATCATTACTTTACGCGACGCTTTTACGCTCTCTTGCCACAGGTAAATTCATACAAATGTTACATGTCATAGATTGCTTAGGTAGCCAGGCTTCGGTTACCTAAGCAATCTATTACATGCTTGGCTGCCTTATTAATAATAAGGCTGCTTATGCATGCCTTCATTTTTATTTAGTTTTTGGTTATTTTGTGTTATCTATATGCAATGAAGCGTTTCTTCTTCGTGTTCTTCTATTTTATTATGGTATCTATGGTCACAAAATGGTTATGGAAAATGTTAAGCATTAAGGTTTTCCCTCGCATAAAATGTTGTTATTAAATTACACTATACATTGCATTATTTATGAGATTTGGTTTGATTTAATTTTCACAAAGCGTAATTTTTTTTGTGTTCTAAAGATGTTGACGGCCGATTGGCACAGTGGGCAGCGACCCTGCTTTCCGAGTCATGGTCGTGGGTTCGAATCCCGCGACTGGAAAATGTTTGTGTGATAAACATGAATGTTCTTCAGTGACTTTGCGTTTATCTGCATAATATAAGTATTTATGTATAATTTTCATAAAAATATTCATCGGTCATCGTAGTACCCATTACACAAGCTACCTTTACTTTATATGTATTGTCGTAGCATATTTATTTACTTATTTATGTGTGTGTTTAGAATTCTACGTCTTCTTATACCTACAATTGTAAATACAACAAACTCTCCCTCAAAGCGGACTTCAAGAAAGCCAATACAGATTGCATTATACGACAAAGGTATTCAATTTATCCAACCACATTGAAATTCTTGATTCTAGCATCCAATACAAGTGTAACTCTAACACTTTCAACTTCGCTAGTAACCGTATAACGGGGTTTTTTTTGAATTGGTCATAACATAACTCGACACATTTCAAACACTCATAAGTTAACAAACATAGCTTTAATTTGATAATCAGCCTTAATAAATATGATGACAATAATAAAGAAACGCTAAAATATTGTATTTATCCAATGACTAAAATGATTCATGTATTGGAATTTTATTTATTTATATTCGAAGTGAGATTGGTATTTAATGAAACTGCAAAATAAGCGAAACGCCGATTCAACATTATGACGTCACGTCTATATAAACATAGTTTGGTACCGCTGAAACTTCGAGAACCTGTGCGTATATCAGTATTTTTTTATTAAAAGCAGCTATCAGTTGCTATATTTTTTGTTATCCATACCAAAATCATAAAAATTCAAATTCAAATACAAAATTGTTTTATTCATATACATTTACATATATATCACAGGGCCTTAGGAAGCGTTCATAAATTTAAGTTAGTGACTGTGATAACTGCATTCCTTAACTTAAAACTAAAGCTAGAAGGGTTCCAAACGCGCCTTGGTTTAAGAAGAGCCTATAATAAACTTAGCCAGATTTTTGTTTTTTTTTGTTATCACTATCTCACTATCTAATTAATGTTGAGCTATGAAGTTAGAGTAATTAATACCCTAGCTTTTTTATAATACATGTAATCCTTAATTTTATATTAGGATTTAATATAATTATAAATAGTCTTTAGCTGTGGTACAGGGACTTACTAAAGCTTTAATTTGCCTATGACGTCACGAGTGGGTACGGCTATATCACCCGGCGAGCGTTTTCGCAGGTAATAATTTCTTGAAATACAATTTTCTATTTATATTAACGAAACCTTTAATTTTAGCAAAAATAAAATATTTTTGGGATAAAGTACCTATATAGGTACTACTGAACAACATAGGGCAGTTTTTCAAAAATTAGTCACCATGTCTATCATCATCATTTATCGGCCAATTGACGTCTCATTGCGGAGCGCTGGCCTCCTCTCTGTTGAGAGGGTTTTAGAGCATGGACCCACCACGCTACTTAACTTCGCGTGGTGGTCATTAGCGGCTACTATCCCATTTTAGATATTATAAGAGCAACTGCTGAGTTTCTTGCCGGCTTCTTCTCGGTAGAATCTGCCTTCCGAACCGGTGGTAGAATCACTACAAACAGACATACTTGACGTTTCAAAAGTGCTTATATTAGGCCTACTTGAAATAAATGAATTTTGAATTTTGAATTTATTAATGATAATAACCTGTGAAAAAGCTTTTCTTTGTGGTATGGGGTGTACACCACTTGCGGTTGGTACTCCAAATTCAATAGCTAACAAATCCTGACTCCAAAATCAAACCGAAAGATTCGTAGGTAAACAAAATAACCGCTAGTTCAACGTAGCATATTTGTATGGAAACCTCAAATTATGTCGTTTTGTCGTCCGTATACAATGATAGATTGACACTAGCACCGGACGATCATTGGGGAGTGTCAATGTTTAGTTTTCAAATTGTATTGGGCGATGGGCCATTGTAGCTTTTGAAGGTGTCCTTTGAACACGCCTCAGTCGATTACTTTGACAGTCGATTGGCGCAGTGGGCACTGAACCTGCTTTCCGAGTCCAAGGCTGTGGGTTCGATTCCCACCACATATTTATTTATAATAGTAAAACTATTCACAATTTATAATCCCTATCCCTACTAATATTATAAATGTGAATGTAAGTTTGTTTGTTACGCTTTCACGCAAAAACTACTGAACCGATCATCATGAAACTTTGGAAACATATTCTTGGAGGTAATAGAAGTAATTTAGGATACTTTTTATCTCGAAATTAAGCTCAGTTCCAGGTGATGAAAAAGTTTGACGATTTTACACAAGGACTATATAAAAAATGTTAGGAATGTTCTTCGTTAACCTTTTAGCATATAAATCAACTAACAATGCGATTTCGATTCGTCCTATAACGATTACTATTTTTTGTAAGTGATAGGAGGTGCTGAGACTGGTCAGACAGCTCTTTTCAGGTATTGTTTATAGTTTTTTTTTTATAAGAATACACAACTTAAAAATTTCAGTACAACTACACCTAAATTTAATGTCCACGTGTCTCAAAAAAAAAAACAAACGCAGACGAAGTCGCGGGCAATAGCTAGTAGAGTTATATTACTATGAGTTAGTACCATCCATGGCGTATATAGAACATCTTTATGTTTATCTTCACATATTATAAAACAAAGTCCCCCAAAGCGTCTGTCTGTCTGTATCGTCGTGAAAAACTGAGAAACTACCAAATGAAAATTAACGTATGAACATTTTACTGTATATTTTATTATGGTTTTCTGTAAATTGGCTGAAATATAAAATATAATATGAATATGCTTGTAAAATATGCAATACCGACTTGGAACTTTACTGGCTTAAGCTGCGATACATAAAAATAATGCACCAAATGTTTGAAGTAATCATTATTATCCAGAAAATAATGTCTAACTGTTTAGGTTAATAAAATAACATAAATACACTCTCCATCTAGCCCCAAAGTAAGCGTAGCTTGTGGTATGGGTACTAAGATGACTGAAGAATACTTTATGAATAATATACATAAATACTTATAATATATAGATAAACACCCAGCCACTGAAAAACATTCATGTTCATCACACAACCACATTCCAGTTGTGGGAATCGAACCACGGCCTTGGACTCAGAAAGCAGGGTCGCTGCCCACTGCTCCAGTCGGCTGTCAAAGGTTAAGTCACAATAACCGCTTTTTGTTACAATTTTGTCAATCAAAACACGGGTACCATCGAAAGATGGTGACATTCCTATCATGATATTAATCCTTAACCCAAATAAATAGTTAATATTGATTATGTACCTGCAAATTCCTTTTTAAATTATTCAAATTGGACCTATCGTTTAGATGTTATGACGAATATAGATATGCTAAAAGCATGAAAAATGCCACGCGCCATCCGGCGTTTAATATAGTTTGAAAATAAAACTGGACCGGCAGGGTGATTACGTATCTCGAGACAGACTTGCGACAGGCGTAAATCTTGCAATCACTGCTGTCAAACGTCACTTTTCCATACAATAAATAAACAAAAGTGACGTTTGACAGCAGTGATTGTAAGATTGCCCTGCCGGTTGGTGGCAATGCAATAATTTAATAGATTTTTTTAAGATATAAAAACCGATTTGGTTAAATGCAGTAGCGTGGGTCAGCTAGTTTTTAATACTACAATATGAATACAATACATCAAAGTTAACCCATAAAATAAAAAGGAGCATTTACAAATTTGATCTACAAAACACAGCCGATAGGGAATGAATAAAAATTCCGAAGCAACTATGTACACGGCCAACGTTTATCGGCGCTCGTAAACAAAGATTGTCTATGATTTACCTTCCTTTTTCGGGGGGACTTTTAAAAGTTTGTTGGTTTTATACCTGTTACTGGCAGTTTGTGTAAAGTGTACAGGTGTTTTCTTTTTTTTTTCATATTATGTAGAGTTTTTTTTACCATAGTGTCCCCAGTTAGTGCTGTGCGTACGGAAACTGTTAACAAAAGAGCAAAGAGCATAGATTTTCCGCTATCTGTATTTCTAAGCAGCATTTTTAAATAAAGCTTTAATTTATGTCCATAAAAATATAACAAAATTTAAAAAGAAAATGGACTGTAACAATATAAATTTTAGAAGGAAAATTAAACTCGTTGTTCAGTTTACTAGGCTACACAAAATTGCAAATTCATTCAAGGGCAATTGTATATTATTATATAACAAATTACCAAATGGAATCTTTGAGATGTCACTCAATAAGTTCAAAGTTTATATAAAACGTAAGCTTACAGAAAAATCCTATTATAATATTAAGTATTACTTAAACGATAAAAATAGCTTGGGTGTGAATTGCTCTAGCTTCATAGCTTAATATAAATTTATTGTGAGGTGGTGATAACAAAAAAATATTACCCGACTTAGTTTGCTGTGGGCTCTTCTTAGAACAGGGCGCGTTTGGAACCCTCGTAGCTTTAGGTTTAAGTTGGCGAACGAAGTTATCACCATCCCCTTACAATTATGTAAACATATATGTATGAACGCTTTATAAGTGCCTGTGATAGGCCTACATGAATAAAGAAATTTTGAATTTGAATTTGAATTTGAAAATATGTTTAAAAAAAATAAGATGGATCAAAAAAGTCACCTGATTATACCGCTGCCCATATACATCTAAAGAGGAACTGCCAATGTGAAGCGTATCTTAGTTCTTAGTCTACCCACTTCTTCATTAGCCCCATATTGAAACTTAATGGAAACTCTGCAGGTGGAAAAAGGTTCCAGAATTACTTACATGGGCGTGGTAATAAATTTCTTTCACTAGGGATATTAATTGATTTCCATCGATGCATAATGCAATTGTGACAATCGAACAACATATTCGGCGCTGGCGCAGCATATTATTAACAATTTTTACGTCACGACTCACGACGTAGTTCCATGCAACCTACCACGATACGACGTCGTGTAGTTCAACGACATGACATCGCTATACGACGTCGTATCGTGATGTGTTTTGGCGCATAGACCTATTATTTTTGTACACGTACTATATTTTTACTACTCAAAAGCAGCAGTAAAATGAAACGCCGCTCAAACAAAAAAGTCAGTTTAAATTCAATTTATTACTCTAAAAGAAACCATTATACGTTTTTTTTACCACCAAATAGGTGTTTGCTCGCATTCATTCACTTTTAAATTTGATTACTTTGTACCGTTTGACTATTTCATTTCGTGGACAGTGGAGTGCAAAATTAATTGCAATTTGCAATCTAGAGCTACACGTATGCAGTGTTTACTTACCTTTATTTGTTTTTATTTCAGTTTGATTCGACACTTTTTTTAAATTATTTATTATCAGGTACTATGATTTTGATAATATTCTAGAACTTTCTCTTTTATCTATAGTTTTGTAAATAAATTTTCCAGGGATGAAAATATTCTAACAACCTAAGCCTAACTTTAAAATTGTATTCCATCTAAAAGACGTGACTTTCGTGAAAGCTACCTGTATAGCAATATAATAATGTTCTTCTTAGAGTTTAAATCGTGCATTGAAAATAAAAAATGGGCTCATTTCCTGATTTGTTCACCACACAGCTCCAATGCAGGCTGATGGAATTTTAAAACAGTAACCGACCTACGATTTACATGCACTCTAAGGCACCTTTAGCAACACCAATAAGTCGTTTGTAGCTTCGGGCTGGTAGTTAGAAAATCCTGGAAAAACCAAACCCGTGTTTTCGCTTATAATAAACTAATACTGATAATGTTGGTAATGATATTGATAACAAAAAGAACACTCGGCTAAATTTTTGTTGGCCTCTTCTTAGATTAGGGCGCCAACGTTTACGAATGTAACGTTCCCTATGTTTGGCTCATACACTGCAACGATCTAAGTGAAATTTTACACTTACATTATGTAAAGAATGGTTTTAACAAAATGGACTTTGCTACTTATTCTAATTAATGTTCAATATAAATTGAATATTTATTTGAATGTGTAAAGATGGTAGAGTCACACACACACACACACACATATCATCATATCAACCCATTAACTGTTGATGTTGGAAAAGAGCAACTGCTGAGTTTCTTGCCGGCTTCTTTTCGGTAGAATCTGCCTTCCGAATCGGAGGTAGAGTCACTACAAACAGACAGACTTGACGTTTCAAAAGTGCTTATATTAGGCCTTCTTGAAATAAATGAATTTAGATTTTTTTTAACGGCTTACTACAGGGCACGGGGCCCACAGTGAGAAGGGGTTAAGGCTGAAGTGACCGGGTACACCACGCTGGCCCAGTGCGGATTGGTGGACTTCACACACCTTTGAGAGAATATGGAGAACTCTCAGGTATGCAGGTTTCCTCACGATGTTTTTCTTCACCGTAATCAATTTATTATACACCTAACAAATTGATGTTGATAATGTAAACTTCCTTTTCTCTAATCTCGATGCACATATGGGAAAACACTGACCCCCAAGTCACGGGATATCGTAGTTTGGGTCTCCAGGGTAATTTCAGAAAAAAAATTGTATTTTTAATCAAATAAAAACTATTATTATTATTATTACTTAATGTAAACAAATCTTGCATTCAGTTACTTGTTTTTGCTTGGTTTACATATTTGTCATATGTCTCGCGGACGCAAGGTCTCGCGATATTTTTAAAAACTGGAGCGGATGGAGTCTTGGTCAACATCCAGTACAAGTATTTTAAGTCGTGCTTTAAATGAAAAAGTTTTTTGATGTTGAAGCAAGAAACTTCTTACGTCTTACTTGTCCGGTGTACACATAAAAGGGAAATTTTAATTTCCTTCGGATTCTTTAAAAAGAAAAACTCCTTGAACACTCCTTTCATGCACCGAGTAAAACTTTACTGCACTGGCCGCGTAGTTTAATTCACATAAATTATTACATTTTAATTCGCACAACTCGACGGTAAAGATAAATTTCAGTGGCTTCGCACTTGTTTTTTTTTTATATATCGAGCCTTTACCGTCGAAATAGCGTAGGTATGCGGTAAGTCTTAGAAAATAAGGTTTGTTTGTATATTTAAATAAAGCTTCTTTTGTTATAATTTATTTTATCGGTTACGCTAATTTGGCGTTAAAGGCTCGATATGTTTTTAAGAACTACGCGTAGACCACAATTAAAACTTAATTCCAACCCTTCAACTTTGAGACATAAGTTAACTTTTGTATGAGGCATGAAATTATCGTAAAGCACGAATCGTTCTTGATAATAAAAAAAAATTAATTCCAAACGAACGGTGTTAGATTAGTGGTCAGGGCTTTAGCTTTTCTTTCAGAGGGACAGAGTTTGATACCTGGCACGGACTTTTAACTTTTCAGAGTTATGTGCGTTTTTTATCTATGCAATTCTTCATAGTGTTTTCAAAGGCGAGTTAAGAGTACCAATGCGCACTTGGCCAGCGTGGTTGACCCTTGACCTGTAGAGGCTGTAGAGTGCCGGTATTAATTCAGTATCGGCCAACAGAGCACGGGTATCCTCCGACAATGAGAAGGGTTTAAGGCCGTAGTCCACCACGCTGGCCCTGTGCGTATTGGTGGACTAAATGTGGGTGGGTGGTCATTATTATTACTAGGATATAAATAAAGGAAATGTAGTTCCTCTATAAGAGCTTTGTTTTAGTAAGTAACTAAGGACTTAATAAACTTAAACGTAGATTGTTTCCTGCAAAGATACTGAACTTTAATTAAAAGTTGTTGCATTACCAACACTGTATACAATATTGAGTGGAGTCTTGCGGAGAAACTTAGTGTAAAGAGCAAGAGTCATTTTGTTTAATTAGACACTAAGTTTTTTTTTCGTGTGTACGTAATATATGCTTAGTAATAGTTAAGCTTTTTGTAACAGATCTAGTCCCGATAAGTACTAAAACCATGTTTATTTCTGCCGCAAAACAGAATAGCTGTGTTTCATAATTATTAAGTCCGTCCGTATAAAGCCAACTCATTATATTGGAAGTGATTTTGGCTGTAGTGACAGAAACTTAACAATTCAAAAGAGTAAGCTTTAAATTAACCATATGTACCATCATGCAAAGTTTTATTTAAATGAAGCATACAACGAATTATGCTCAGACATATAAACTATCACTGAATATTACCCAAATTACTTTGTGCTTAGTAGTAGTAGAGATTTTAGTAGCAGATCTAGTCCTGATAAGAACTACTACCAAATATTACGCAGGACTAGGATTTCCGCAAAATAAAACAAATATAACTTCGGGCAGAGTAACACCCTGGTTGACTCTCACACTTATAATGTTCGCTTATTTATTCTACTACCCTATTTATAGTATTTTCATCAATGTATCAAATCAACATTTAATATTTAGATAGCTTATACTATTTGATTAGTTAGTGTATTTATTCATGATTACATAAATAACCAATTATTGGAATATCAATCAAATAATTAAATGAACATAAAACAGCATCTTGTAATAATCATGTGCCAACTACGTCACGTCCGTCGGGTGCCTATTGGGTACTTGTTAACACTTGTTTTTTTCTGCCGCCAAGCAGAATTACACCAGGGTTGCTGGTGTAGTTAGGCACTCGAGGCGGCACGTTACGTGACATGTCCGTTGCAAACCCTATGAAGTGTTGCTCTGCTTATAGGCAATGGTTTTCCGCCTACTATATGAGCAATCTCCTTGGTCCGTCAACTTCTCTCAATTATTAAGAGTAAATTATGACAGGGAGTGAAACTTAAAAGGTGAGATGTAATGTTGATTGCGAAGGCTATCTGTTTGTTTATTATCTATGTTTGGCTCAACCTTCGCAAAACCTGATGGATTTTGGTACAAAAACATGACATGATGCATGCATACACTTTTATTGTACACCAAAAAAAAAAGTTATAGGGATATACACAAAGAGCAAGAGAGTACATTTTAGTGGCCTTATCTCTACATAGCGATTTTGTCCCGGCAACCAAAGACGCAAATATAAAAAACATAGAAAAGAAGTAGGCGGTGCAATAAATGAGATACACACATTAAACAAATACATAAATATAATATTTAACCATTATATAATATTTAAATATTATATTGGTATATATATATATATATATAATATTGATAGTTTTATTATAAATACCTTTTTTCTATTGTTAGTGTCGTTTTCTCGATAAACGACGGCCGACTGGTGCAGTGGGCAGCGACCCTGCTTACTGAGTCCAAGGCCGTGGGTTCAATTCCCACAACTGGAAAATATTTGTATGATGAACATGAATGTTTTTCAGCGTCTGGGTGTTTCTTATATTATAAGTATTTATGTAAATTATTCATATAAAATATTCATCAGTCATCTCAGTACCCATAACACAAGCTACGCTTACTTTGGGGCTACATGGCGATGTGTGCATTGTCGTAGTATATTTATTTATTTATTTAAACGTAGAAAACGGTGAAAGATAAAAATGTTGAAAAGATTTTTATCTTGTTACACCACAGAAAAATCACTTCTGACCCGTGTACATAAGTGCACACGTGTTTTTTTTTATTTCACTTAAAGTTAGCCTTAGACTACAATCACAATTGGTATGTGTTGATACAGTGTAAGATGGTAGTGCGCTAACATTTTAGGGGTTTGCCAATCATAAGCCATATCAACCAACCTTACCGGTTTCCAAGTGAAATCGTACCGGAACGCCAAATCGCCCGGTGTCTTTTTGGACCAAAAGCCTTACTGACTTTTAGTGGAATAAAACTAAACCATACAGACAAAGACGTATCGCTAAACAATTTAGAGCTCTTCTACGATTTTTTGACGATCTTCTTTGAATTTAAGTAGGAGGTCCAGGGTTCGATTCTTGGCAGAGGCAATTTGTTATAATTTCTGAATTTTCTCTGGTCTGGTCTGGTGGGCAAAAATAATGACAGCGTATAGTCAGTATATATTTGAAAATTTAATGTACGTTCATAAAAACATTTCTAAATTTAAGAAAAAATGTAACTGCAATAATTTAAACATTAGAAGTAAGAATAAACTTACAGTGCAATATACTAGGTTGCATAATTCGTTTAAAGGAAATTGCATACAATTCTACAATAAACTACCGATTGACATCTTGGAGATGTCTCTTAAAAAGTTCACAGTTTGTATTAAACGTAAGCTTATAGAAAAGTCCTATTATAGTATAAAGGACTACGTGATCGATAAAAAAGCTTGGGTGTAAATTATTGCTCTAACCAGGTTGCTCTTCTTATAATTTAAAATGACATTGTGAGATGGTGATAACAAAAACAAAAAAAACACCTGGCTAAGTTTGTTATGGGCTTCTTCTTAGACCAGGACGCGTTTGGAACCCTCGTAGCTTTAGTTACGATTACGAATGCGGTTATCGCCATCATCTCGCATATGCATCAAAAGTGCCACCTATGGGCCTACTTGAATAAAGATATTTTTGACTTTGACTTTGACTTTGGGAGGTTTTAGCCGTTGCTACTTGTTGTACCCTACCGACAAAAAAACGTGCCGCTAATCAATTTAGTGTTCCGGTGCGATGTCGCGTAACCGATAATGCATCATCACTTACCACTAGGTAAGATTGCAGTAAAACTGTAAAACACTGCTCAATATATATATATATATATATATATATATATATTGAGCAGTGTTTATATATATATATATATATATATTGAGCAGTGTTTATATATATATATATATATATATTGAGCAGTGTTTTACAGTTTTACTGCAATCTTACCTAGTGGTAAGTGATGATGCATTATCGGTTACGCGACATCGCACCGGAACACTAAATTGATTAGCGGCACGTTTTTTTGTCGGTAGGGTACAACAAGTAGCCACGGCTAAAACCTCCCAAAGTCAAAGTCAAAGTCAAAAATATCTTTATTCAAGTAGGCCCATAGGTGGCACTTTTGATGCATATGCGAGATGATGGCGATAACCGCATTCGTAATCGTAACTAAAGCTACGAGGGTTCCAAACGCGTCCTGGTCTAAGAAGAAGCCCATAACAAACTTAGCCAGGTGTTTTTTTTGTTTTTGTTATCACCATCTCACAATGTCATTTTAAATTATCAGAAGAGCAACCTGGTTAGAGCAATAATTTACACCCAAGCTTTTTTATCGATCACGTAGTCCTTTATACTATAATAGGACTTTTCTATAAGCTTACGTTTAATACAAACTGTGAACTTTTTAAGAGACATCTCCAAGATGTCAATCGGTAGTTTATTGTAGAATTGTATGCAATTTCCTTTAAACGAATTATGCAACCTAGTATATTGCACTGTAAGTTTATTCTTACTTCTAATGTTTAAATTATTGCAGTTACATTTTTTCTTAAATTTAGAAATGTTTTTATGAACGTACATTAAATTTTCAAATATATACTGACTATACGCTGTCATTATTTTTGCCCACCAGACCAGACCAGAGAAAATTCAGAAATTATAACAAATTGCCTCTGCCAAGAATCGAACCCTGGACCTCCTACTTAAATTCAAAGAAGATCGTCAAAAAATCGTAGAAGAGCTCTAAATTGTTTAGCGATACGTCTTTGTCTGTATGGTTTAGTTTTATTCCACTGAAAGTCAGTAAGGCTTTTGGTCCAAAAAGACACCGGGCGATTTGGCGTTCCGGTACGATTTCACTTGGAAACCGGTAAGGTTGGTTGATATGGCTTATGATTGGCAAACCCCTAAAATGTTAGCGCACTACCATCTTACACTGTATCAACACTTACCAATTGTGATTGTAGTCTAAGGCTAACTTTAAGTGAAATAAAAAAAAACACGTGTGCACTTATGTACACGGGTCAGAAGTGATTTTTCTGTGGTGTAACAAGATAAAAATCTTTTCAACATTTTTATCTTTCACCGTTTTCTACGTTTAAATAAATAAATAAATATACTACGACAATGCACACATCGCCATGTAGCCCCAAAGTAAGCGTAGCTTGTGTTATGGGTACTGAGATGACTGATGAATATTTTATATGAATAATTTACATAAATACTTATAATATAAGAAACACCCAGACGCTGAAAAACATTCATGTTCATCATACAAATATTTTCCAGTTGTGGGAATTGAACCCACGGCCTTGGACTCAGTAAGCAGGGTCGCTGCCCACTGCACCAGTCGGCCGTCGTTTATCGAGAAAACGACACTAACAATAGAAAAAAGGTATTTATAATAAAACTATCAATATATTTATTGATAGTTTTATTTTAATGCATTATCTAGTTGAACAAATTTTATTTAAATATCACAAATAAATACATATCGTGAATGAAGTGATCAGGTATCATGCAAACATACTTAGATGTCCTTAATTTTACTTTGCTGGTACTGAACTGGCCAAAAGAAGTAGAACTTCAAAAAACAATAATTGATTCAAACAAGACGTCAAGGCGACATTTTGTTTACAAAGTCAGAATAGGTATTTAATAGTGCTTAAATAATTAATCCGCGCAGATCAACAATAAGTCACAAACACTAATTTGTTAACTAAGGTATATATAAACATTAATTTATTTACTAAGGTATAGATTAAACTATACCTGAGCTACGCTTTAATGTTTAAAGCCATGTGTAGGTTTCTGAATAATAAACGTACCGCGACGACATTCTAACCCGACATGCATTTAAAGTGAGAGCAAAAAACATCAATGTCAGGAGATAGCGCAGTAATTAGATTCAGGCACGACGTGTTGTACGTAAAAGTCAGCAGTGACGGTACGTAAGCGTTTTTCAACTACGCTCTTTGTCAAATGGATGCAAATCACTATGCAATTGAATTTTAGTCGGGAGCACAGAAAGGTCGTGGTTGACTTTTAAAGGCGATTTTTGTGGTTGTTACGCCGAATTCAATAAAATTTACAGGCACTTTACTTACCTTATGTTTCAAAATCTCTCTTTTTAGTCGGTCCGTCATGACTGAGGATCGTGATAACTTCTATGGGGATTAATCCTGTGATATATGACGTCTCTCCATCGGGTCCTGTCCTTGGCTTTGTAGAAGGTACGGGCACCGGTTTCTCTTAGATGATAGAGACCGGGTGGGAGATCTGCAACGAGGACGTTTGCCTTCTATATTTCCAACCACTATCAACTTTTCAATGCTCTCGTTTCCGCGTCGTGTATTATGTTCAAACTAAATAAGGATGCGCTGAAGGCACATGGTATATTTCAAACAGATTATGCAAATTCAAGGGCTGGTTAAGATAAAGCAACGGGGGGGTTTGAACAAAATCATCACGCTGGGGAGACCGGTTGTTTTTGGCAGTAGATGGTAGAAGTAAAGCTAGGAGGATTACAACCTGTTCTCCTTTATATAAATAAATAAATAAATATAAATATACTTCGACAATATACACATCGCCATCTAGCCCCAAAGTAAGCGTAGCTTGTGTTATGGGTACTACGTAGCTGATGAATATTTTTATGAATATACTACACATAAATACTTATAATATACAGACAAACACCATGACGCCGAAAAACATTCATGTTCAACACAAACATTTTTCCAGTTGTGGTGATCGGACCCACGACCTTGGACGCAGAAAACAGGGTCGCTGCCCACCGCGCCATCCGATTCGAATCCCTTAATATTCCCTTAGTAACTGCGTCCCACATAACCCAAGTTCTCCCGCAGATTATCGGGTATCTTTTACGAAGATTTCCCCACCTCTTAAAAAACTGCGTACGATACTTGCGGGAAGAGTTGGGGTGCCTTAACTGATCTAAACAGATGTGCTTAAACAGACTATGATTTTATCGACTGTGGGAAAATGAGGAGCGTCAATAGATTGGCAGACCAACTAGCTGTCATGTCATATAAATAACCCTAGTCCTAAGGACACGCGTATTTCAAATTTCTTTTAAAGCTGATTTCGGGCAGAGAAATATATCCTGAATAATCTTTACATACAGATTATTCAGCATATATTTCTCCGCAAATTGTATTTTTTTTTAAATACATAATTAAGTACTTCACTGATCAGACCTGATGGTAAGTGATGATTCAGCCTAAGATTGAGCACGCTTGCCTAGAAGATGCCTACTCACTAGGTACCAAGGTACAAAGATTATAGGTATCGGAGAAGACGGAAGATGGAAGGGCATTCCAGGCTATTGCGGTGCGTATCAGAAAGGAAGAACCAAAGCGCTTATTTCGGTGATGGTATTTCAACTACTTAACAGTGCAAATTCTTTCGTATATTTTTTAGTCTAAGCTACAAATCTTTTAATTTATAAGTGTGGAGCCCACAAGTAAAACAGGATCAGCATAATGATGATTTCACATTCGTTTCAATTCACAAGGTACAGCTAAACTGCTCAAAGATTTCAAAGAGCGCTCATAAATGTTCTGAAGAAAAAAATAATCTCTCCCTAACTCTTAATGCACTGTCGAGGGAACTTTGAGTAATTATCCCCGGCGTTCCCCTTCTAATTGTTCACTTCAAATTACCTGGCATACTTTTAAATAGCCTAAGCCTTGTTTGAGAATGAAGAATTTCCAAGCAACTTTGTGTTTAACGATGCGATTAACTTTACCTTTTTTAAGACGTACTCCTTACACTCAGTAAGTATATTATGTTAATAAATTTAATCATTATAAATCTGTAAACAAAAATGTCGATTAAATATCGCCCCGAAAGACCTACAAAATATTTAATTAGCTAACTGCATAATGGACAAGCCAACAAAGTTAATTAAATGGTGCAAGTAGCGTGCTAGTATTATTTAATAAACCACGCTTTCACAATTCTATAGCTACGCTGTCTAGATGACATCGACAATTTACATGATATCGAAATCGTCAAAACTACAGTTTTCTTCTTCTTTATCTTTTTTGAAAAATATAAGTTCATAAGCGAAATTAGCATGTAGTGTTTTCCCTTTCAATAGTTTTGCATACCCTGTGTTATGTATATATGGTAAGAAATATTATTTTTATTTATATAAAATTGCTGGTAGACTCTATAAATAAATACATATTATCTTGTGACTATAGGTACAAATACTTATAGCGATGATTGTAGGAAGCCAAATGCAGTGATCAGCCCCCAAAATAAACTAGTTCTTACAGTTATATTACCACTTAAGCAGCGCTGTTTGGCAGCTGGTTCTGAAGTAGTGCATTTATTTTTATTTCTTCGCTAGTAATATAAGTTTGGGCTAGTCTACTGGCAACGGCGTACAGTCAAGCTTATTCACGCTCGGGATATGGGTTGACTGTCATACTCCTTCTGAGATAGCCTGCTCTAGTTAAAGACTGCATCCTCCATTACGTAACGCATTATGTTTTTTTGACACGCCGGAACAGCTTAATGAATTGGCGTGATTTTGCGCAGAGATAGTTTATGGGTTACCGGAAAAAATCACGGTTTCTGTGGGATAGAGCTACTGGGTTATTCTTTTAACACTTCTTATGTAAAAATAACTAAACCGATTTTAACAATATTGACCCATAAGCGATTGCAGAAGATTTTGTTTGTTTACCTGTTTAGCAGCTATTACTTTTCCACTTATAAAATTAGCTGGTGAACAGTAGGTACATTCTAATATAATTCGACGGCAATTGAAATAGGTTCTTAATCTTAATATATATAAATCTCCTGTCACGATGTTTGTCCGCGATGGACTCCTAAACTACTAAACCGATTTTAAATTAAATTGGCACACCGTAAGCAGTCTGGTCCAACTTAAGAGATAGGATAGCTTAGATCTTTAATTATAGTTGCAATTTTATTTTTAAAAGCAAAATCAAACGCAGATGAAGTCGCGGGCAACAGCTAGTATTCATATAAAAGAAGTTTCGCACAAAAAAGGGTTTTCAGCAGTCATTTAAAATGTCACGCAATTTTAAAAGAAAGCGTTCATTTTCTTTCATTACCGCAAGATAGAGATACTTGTCGATAAAGGAGCTAAAAGTGTTGTTTCAAACAAAAGCAATCAACTTTCATACCGCCGTGCCCGTTCACCGTTAAATAAATTGATATAAAAATAAAAGAACGACTTTGAATCTTAGCCATAACCTCCCAGATAACAAGCCAACTTCACCAAAAAATTGGCTACCTCAACTTTGTTACAAAACCATTGATATACGAGTACCTGAGACACAATGGTCTGAAATTCTAAGATTAGCGTTTATTTTGCACAATTTCAAAATGCAGTATTGCGGCATTCATATTCGTAATGGGTCGTATGTAATTAATGCAGTGCAATGTACTAGTCTACATAAAATTAGTAATTAATTTAGAGGTAAAAGCATAAAATTATACACAAAAACTACCGGTTAACATCTTGGAGATATCACTTTAATAGTTAAAATTTTGTTTTAAATGTAAACTTATAGAAAAGTCCTCATGATATATAATAGTACGAATGATAACATATTGGATAAAAAAGCTTGGGTGTGAATTACTGCTCTAACTAGGTTGCTCTTCTTATAATTTTAAATGACAATGTGAGATGGCGATAACAAAAAATGACACCCGGCAAAGTTTGTAGCGGGCCAAGGCTCGTTTGGAGCCGTCGTAGCTTTAGTTTTATGTTAACGAATATAGTTATCGACATCATCTGACTATAATGTATACTATGAGGCCTACTTGAACAAATATAATTTGACTTTGACTTTGATTGCAGAACCTCAGTGTCACTAGGTATTATTGAGGGTAATTTTCTTAAGGTGAACAAATCATCAATAAAGGGATTCTTAAAAACAGTTGATGTCAGATAGCCTTTCATGTGACATTTTGTTACGAACGACGCGAACGAGGGTAATAAGAAGAAGATTCAATAATATCATTAAGTCTGAGACCCGCGTGTAACTATAAATATTTTACAGGAACTGTGTTTCTTCAGGTTCTATGTCTATGCTTACAACCAACAGCTTTCGTTCCAAAGGTATAAATTAGAACCGTTATCTGTTTGGAACGAACTTTCCTATCTCAGTAACGGTTTGCTTTACGAGACAAGAGTATTTTGTGGATTGAAAAAAAGTACTATTTTCTTATGCTGTCATGGGAATTAGATAGATACGTGCATAACGCAAGCCTATTTGGTCGCACTACAAATTATATTCCAAGAAAACAATAACAAGATGTAATTGGTTTCTTAGAAATAGCTTATATGTTTTTCAAGTATTTATTTAAAACTTTTTAACTTTAGTTTGCTATAGCGGGCCTGCTGGCGTTAGAAGTTTCAAAGTCAAAGTCAAATATTTCTTTATTTAAAAAGGCACATATATGGGCACTTTTGATGCGTACATTACATGTAAAATATGACGTAGAAGTAAGTTGATGGCGATAACTAAACTCGTCAACTCAAAACTAAAGCTACGAGGGTTCCTAACGCGCCCGTTTTTTTTATCACCATCTCACATTGTCATTTAAAAGTACACACTTCTCCGAAAGGCTTTTAGGGACGTTTGTAACCGGCGTTAGCTAGTTGTCCCTTGCCCGCCGCTCACCACCTTGTACGTTGGTTTAATTGTAAAGTTATTAAATATTTAAAGTCACTTTTGTAACCTTATTTAATCTCCAGTAACCTTAATAGGGAACCCCGCGCTATACCAAGAATCGTGGAGGTTTATATGGACCAGAGAACCCACATTAGCTTTAAGTAAATAGAAAATGCAATATATATATTTATATATATATAAGTTTAGTTATTCCTGCAGCATAATATATATACGATATTATGTTACGATTGGATTTACTATTTTTAGTAGTAATTGAGCTTTTTGTGACAAACAAGCGCACAATACAATTCAAAAGGGTTAGCTTTATACTATCATGCAAAGTTTTATTAAAATTACGCATGCAATGAATTATACTTAGACTTAATAATCCCTGAATCTTACCCAAGGTGGCGAAAAAAGAACATATTTCTGAAAAATAGAGCTATTTTCTCAACTTACGATCTCTAAATAAACTTCAAGAAGCAGTCAAATGTATATAAGTCTTAAAAAATTCTAGTAAACATCAACTAGACTCATATTCTTAATGGCGTATGTATAAACCACTACTAAACAAGATTGTATAGGAAAAAGAGCAAGAATCTAAAAGCGGTGTTCACGGTCGGTAGTTATCAGCTCCCGTAAACCAGGATTGTCTATGATTTACGTTCCGTTCCCGACTTGCGGTGAGTTTGTTAAAAGTTCCTCTCTATCTATTTATTACTCGCGACGGCATCGTATTTTGGAGTAGATTAAAGCTGACAAAGTTTATTGAAAATACTGTATTCGTATCAATTTTCTTCTGGGTTTCTGGTCATCACCATCGTCCGCTTGCTTGGGCTTTATTATACACATAAACATATGAGAAAAATTAACAAAACGAAAGTAAAAACCGGATTAAAATCCGTTGCGTAAAGATATTTCGCTTTGTAATATGTAGAGATGCCTTTTAAACAACCATAAGCAACTGTTAAAGTTATGTATTCGTGACTGATAATTTAATTATATTTAGGGGTTAATTATCGGAACTGAACGTACTCAAGGTAAAACCCAAAACTAGGGAAATGGTTAAGCCGAAATGGGTCGCTTCTCTAGTTACCAGCTTGGTTTAACGTTAATTAGCGCAGTGCAATCGATTGATTTGCACTTTCACGCTAGGCTACACTGCCCTCGGTTACGACCTCATCTCATTGATGTTTCAGTAAGTAACCGGATGATTGGCATAAATTTAGCTATTCATTAAAATTGTTTCTCCAACTCTAAAATTGTTATTCATTAAAATTCAAAATCTATAACTATAAAATACTTTATTGACTGACCGACAGACCTATACCCAAACGGCTGAATGCAGGAAAATATTTATAAATACATTTTTTTCAGAGTTTTTTTTAGATGTATCCCCTCGGTGGCCGTCCCCAGCACATATTTGGGAGGCTCCGGAATCTCCTAAGAACACACCGGTGCCCCATTGCACGGCGGCGCCCTGTTTGGCTCATCTGGGGGATAAGGTACCCTTATCGCGTTTTTGTCTCTATGTGAGGCACAGCAGCCAGAAATGCATCAAGCCACCGTCTTTCCTGGTCCACATGTTAGAAGCCAGAACCCTCAAAAAAATCCAGCCATCCGTGGCCCCATTTTTAGGCGTACCTACCAACTAAGAAAGGATTTTTTTTTCCTATAACGAGAGAAGAAGGTATAACATGAAACTTGGAAAGAAAGAAACACGTTTTAGATACATTAGTGGCTTAGTTTTAGTTACAAGGTCTTATGTTCAACACAGTCAAATGTCTTGAAAATGTTTGTGTGATAAACATAATTGCTTTAAGTGTCTGGATGTTTATCTGTACATTGTAAGTATTTGTGTTTATTATTCCTAAAAATATTCATCAGTTATCTTAAGAACTCATAACACATGCTGCGCTAACTTTAGGGCTAGATGGCGATGTGTGTATTGTCTTAGTATATTAATTTATTTACATGTTTATTTGGACTGATAAGAGAAAACAACGACGGCATTCTGTGAATCGGCATTGAGTGAAAACTCCATCACCCGTCCTCATATGCAATCATGATACGTGTCGGCGATACGGATAAGGTGATTGGACCGGAGAATACACCCTACGTATGTTTCTAACCCTATATTTTAGTTGATACGCACAATCTTTTGCCACAATATCTAACAATTAAAACGTAATTAATAATTAATCATGTCATCCACACTTGCTTCTATTGGCGATATGCCATGCTGGGTTTCAGTAGGTACAAATACCATGCGGTCGGCAGCCCTACCTATCTATATGTATGAAAATAAATTGGTTTGCGTTAGTGATAACTCGAAAATACCACGACCATTTTTTGTTTTTTTTTTGTTTGAAGTTTGTTTTAAGTTTAATGGGACTTGGTGTGATGTACTTTAACAGTTGGACACAGTTTAAAGAGGTTTGTAGTTTTTAGTCGAAGAGGTAGTGTATAGTTATCTTTATCAACACATTACCGGCTCACAAGATAGATCTCCTCTCAGAATGAAAAAGGAAGAAGGCCGTAATCCATCTACTGGCCAAGTGCTGATTGTAAAACTTCACACGCCTTTATGAAGAACTTTCACGCAGTTTTCCTAACTATATTTTCGTTCACCGCTAAAGCAAGTCATATTTTAATTGCTCAAATTAAAAGCACACTTAACTCCGAAATGATAGAGGTGCCTGCCAGGAATCGAACTCGGCCCACCCAGGAAAGGCAATCTGAAGCTCAAAGCACTAGACTTTCACCGACTTTTAATTTAAAATTTAAATAATTTAAGGAACGTTCCTAGAGGTGGCGTTTTGGTTTTTTGATTGCCACTGAAACACAATTATTGTAATAGCAAACTTTAATACAAAATAAGAAAATCGTACTTCGTAATTTACTGCAACTCTTTTTAAACCACAAATCAAAGATATTAAGTAAACAGAAGTTCCGAAGAAAATACAACGAGGCGACCGCATCGCACAAACTAAATTAATAAAGTTTTGCGTAACAGGTGCCTTTTTCCACTATTCTACATAAATTCAATAAAGTAACAACCTTTTAAAGTCCTCGTTCCGTTGAGCTTATACTTTCAGGGCTATTTGAATAAGGGTTCGTGGGCATATCAAAAATGTCGATCCTCGTACATTTAGGGATCACAGTTTACAACTGTATTAATATCCCGGATACTGGAAAGCATCTTAAAATCTAAGAAGACCTTTTAGTTAACGTATATTTTACACATTTCCATAGGTATTTGAAAATGTGGTGTGCGATCATTCGTATGAGATAAAAAAAACGTAGATTTTGATACAATCATGAAAACGGTTTTAGTGTTGATATACCGCTTTTGCAAAATACGTCAGTCTTCGCAAAGAAAACTTCGTAAGAAAAAGGCTGAAGAATATTCCCACCGTAATATTTTAATCAGATAAGTCAAGTCTTCTTAACTCGCTGGCATGAGGGCACATTCGTGCTTCCATATGCATTAGCTAATAAATAAGATTAAGCTAAAAATGGCTTTTTGTCTTGGGCTAAGACAACGCTTTGTCAGAAATTAACAGAACGGAAGCTTTTTACCATTGTTGCAACACTGGATATTCCTAATTTGTAGATTAAATCTCACTGTATTCTTGCCTTCTAAAAAAAGTTGCAAACACTGCAAATTGCAAGTAAAATTAATGCTTACATTGCATCATCATAACTAATTCTATTCTAGCCCGCGACTTTGCCCTTATTCCATTTTTCTATGCAATTGAGGTTTTGGGTGTTAAGAATGAGAAACACTAATTTTTAACACTCAAAAATATATGAAAGAAGTTTCTTAACGTTGCTTGCAATAGTCACTTGGTAGAAATCGTCACGTTAGGAAAAAGCGTTATACCCCCTCCTTATTAGTCGTCAGTTATTTTTGTGTGTGCTGGGCCATACTTGTTTATTTCATGTTTAGGTGACTTTTTCCAATGGTCATAACACAGATGATGTTAGTCTGTAAACTAGAGACGGTTATATCATGGAAAGGTTTAAAACAGCTACAAGGCGTAGGCGTACTCCGTTGTTACACAATACTACAAGAAGTAATAAATACCTTCGACAATATTCGTTGGTGCAGAGAGGAATAATCTAACATTGATTTAAATTGAAAAACCAATTAAAAATTGGTCTTATTGCTTTATGTTTAGATTCGAAATACAATAAAAAACAACAGACGCTATCTTACTCGTAACAGCGGGCAACCATAACACGTATGCAACAACCAATAGCGGTTTTGCACGTATTTTACGCTGTGGTATGATCGGTTTAAATAATTGCAAACAACAAAACAACATTAACGCAGGAACATCGTTAAAAACTCATATAAGTCGTCGTTCAGTACTTTGAATGTTATGTTCGCAACTCTTAAATTATAATGTGCGATATTATAATAATTGCGATGTGTATAATTAATTTAATACCTACGGATAATTTTAGAGTGCTTTTAATATCATTATTATTGCAGGTATTATTATAAAATTATAGATGATAGAATTAGCATAGTTTAGCGATCATACTGTTTTCATATAGCCTGCATGATGCTTTTTATTATTAGAAGTTTATTATTTTTATTTTTGGCCTGTTCCAAACCCACCATGCCACTCGAATGTGAGATGGTAGGCTTCCAAATTTCAATTCTTGCAAGTAACTCTTGGGTCGTTGGATTACATCCTCATCCAGGTGATAGTTAGAAGGTAACTTTTAAAAATATATCTAGTCTGCCATTTACGTTTTTCTGTATAGTTTACCCATTACACGTTCCAAACAAGACTTCTCAGATTTGATTTCCAAATAGATATCTGAATAATATGTACCTACAAAGTGTATAGCACATTAAGCTATCGATTTCTCATTTCTATCTAATACTTGACAATAATGGTTACCGATGCAGTAGAGCCCTACTAGCAAGGGCGGGAGATAAAAATTATATCCCCCGATTTTATTCCCTGACAGGGGGTATAATTAACGTGTCCACCTGCAAATGTACAGGCACATGTAATAGAACAGTTTACCCCGTTTCATTACACACATATATTATTTAGATATTATTTCCACTCGTGCGCCAGTGCTCGGAGATTTGATAAAGAAGAAGATACATTTTTATCCTTTCACACTGAAGCAGCATGGCGGGTCTAAGCTCCGACTTCCTCCCCATGAGAGTAGAGGCCTGGTGACCAGCAATAAAACAATCTTATTACTTCGATGACAATGACGTTATCTATTAAAATATCAAAAATATGTCTGAGTTTTTTTGGGTTGGTATTGTTTTGATATAAAACTACACGAACCATGTTGATATAGTAACCGACCCGACCGCACCCCAACTAATATGTTTGTCCTATAAAGAGTTCCTTCTATCGGAAAAGCCATTTAGTCTGGTTGTTTACATACACCGCCAAAACATCATGCTCTTATTATAAATACCTAGAAGTTGTATCTAAGCTTTTAATTTATTAAGTAGGTACTTTTAGACTATTTACTCCCAACTACGACTGAATTTAATGTTTGTTTTTCCGCTTAAAGCATTTGCCACATACTTCCTTAAGCTATGTTTCAACAGAAAAACTTTTCTTTTCACCCTTTTTTTGGAATTTATCATTGAGCGAAGACATAAATAATTAACTTCATATATTTTTGTTTCTTATGATGAAAATAATATTAATTTATTTCAATTATATAATGAACAAATCTATTTCATACTTGTTATTATAACTGTTTATTACTTTAATTACTAAAGTACCAATTACTAATACTTTAAAACCAAAAAGGCACCAGGGTAACGTTCCTGAGGGATTCATCATCATCATCATCATCATATCAACCCATTACCGGCCCACTACAAGGCACGGGTCTCCTCCCACAATGAGAAGGGGTTAAGGTCGTAGTCCACCACGCTGGTCCAGTGCAGGTTGGTGGACTTCACACACCTTTGAGAACATTATGGAGAACTCTCAGGTATGCAGGTTTTAACACGATGTTTTCCTTCAGCGTTGAAGCAAGTGATATTTTAATTACTTAAAACGCACATAACTTAAAAAAATTAGCGGTGATAGCCCAGCGGGTAGGCCTTCGACTTTAATTTCAGAGGGGGCGAGTTCGAATCCCAGCACACACTTGCTTATATTCGATGATTTTCCACTGAACATCAGTAGGGCATCCGATTAGTCAGTCCACCTTAACTATAAAAAAATGTATACATGCCGAGTTAAGGTGGGATATTTGAAAATGAATTCTTACGTTAACAATTATTGAGAATCAGATCACATTGAAAATAAACAACAAGAATATATTTTTATCCTACCTAAGAAGAACTCTCTGCAAGACTCAATATGAACCATTATAAATATTTTACAAATGTAAGGAAAATATTCAACGTCTGTTATCAATCGACAGGAATTTGCAAATGGCTACCAATGAATAACCTACATTTGCCTGAATAGTGAAGCATGGTTAAAGCATTCTTGTTTTATTCAATCTATTTTCTGTATCATGGCTATCTTAGTTTGGAAACGAGTGACTAGTTATTCCGCAGGTATTTTTCAGTTTGTGGCCTCTGTATTTGTATTAAAAATGGTGTTCTGTTGGTGGTACAAACATCATCATAGTAAAACCAAGGAAACGGAGGAACTTATAAGGCCTAAAACCGATACCAAATAATTCAATTACATTAACACGCAATTAAATTAGGTAATCATTTATTTTTAACCTGTCAAAATTCTCGCTTAAGGTCTGTTATGCTTCATGAAAAGCGATGGTGAGCTGCGCTTGCATTGTATATATAATAAAATCATTGTTTGAATACATTATTTGTTAAATTATATATTTATTAGCATGCAAAAAGCACAAAACGGAAAAAAGGACTTTATTAGGAAAGCTCTAAATACATCTTTTACAGATATTGGTAAAATGTAAATTGGTAAAATTTTCTAAATATACGAAAATGAAATTTTGTGTGGTATACAAACTCTTAACCGTAATAAGTAACATCGTTTTTGTTTATAGACTACTGCTTTAGTTCCATCATACCTCAAAGAGATTTGCCTAGAAGATGCCTAATTAAGCTTACCGTCTAGTCACATTATAGATGACAGGGATAATGTAAGTACAAGAATCAAAAAAGCACTTTAGTGTCCCTGGGATATCAAAAACGCAACTGCGCAGATCCTAACAATGTCACACAGTTCGATGTAAAAAAATAAAGGGAACCAGTAGAAATAGTTCCTATTTACACTCTTAGAATACCAAAGAATACCGAAAAACTGGAAGCGATGTTCCGAACTGAGAGAACGGAGCCGTCTTATGGATGAGAGCAATACTCCATGAACGGTCTAACCTGAGCTTGGTACAGGGTGGTAGTTCCAGAGGTACAGAGGTAGGAGGTGGTACTACAACCAATCGCTTCACGTTATTGGGGATGCCAAGTTTATTGGCAAATGATTTCAACTTAGATTCGATGCATTATAACAGAGTTAAAAGCATAAGCAATAGTTAAATACTAAAGTTGCCACACGCCCTTCGCTTTCCAAAAAAGTTTACAATTCGAAACGCTGTAAAATGCAGTGTTTCAGTCGTCTTTTTAGTTGAGTTTTTCTTTAAATCGAGAAATGTTGAAAATAAAGTAATGATTTTAAAGGCTCAGTGAAACAGACATCGTGTAAAGTGCGCATGTTTAAATTTAGTCTGATTGCATAAAATGGTTTGAGTTCACTTAAAACGAACCCCATTTCAAACTTACTTTTTCTTAGTTTTTTTGCTATTTATTATTCAAAATAAAGTCGTTTTTAGTTTTTTCAATATGCAATTAAGTTATAATTACTAAATTTCAATTTGACGGCAATAATTTTCTTCTTCTTTTGCTTTTTTTGGCTTTTGGGTGTGCCAAACGGGCACGTTGTATTTCGTCAATGTCACGTAAACTTGGAAGATCCACAAAGATGATTGTCAAAAAATAAACATTATATAAATATAGCACTATACTTTTCACAAATCTTAGTATTCCAAAATAAGGCGTTCGTAATGACGGCATTTATTTGACCTCTTTAACAGACGAGTGAATTCTAACTATTCCTTCGAAGGTTCCATATTACTATTTTTTCAACGGAAAAAGGTATCTACTCCACTTGTAAGTCAACTCAGCTGCTCAAAAGTGTCATCAAATCGAAGATATTTGAATTTCTTATCTTTATTACGGAAATAATAATAATTAAAATAAATCTTCCGTAGCTATCTTAATTATTATAGAAAACGGCCCTAAACTAATTATTGCATATTTTAAATCCTTTTTAACAACGCCCAAAAATCACGCCAAAGTTTCCACCAGCTGGATTAATACATTTGGCCTCTAAAATAATTCATATTCTATCTCTTAGGGTCAGTTCACACCGAGGAGGTGTCAGATAGCAACACTAAAAGTGATGTGACCGGGTGCAAACGTTTATACTAGTCACGGCGCCAGTTCGAGGCAATCAAGCTAAAAACGGTATCTACTTTCATTATTCGTTGCAACTTCTAATTTTATGCAATATAACATTTTTAGGCGTATTCAGCGAGTAGTCGAGTTCAGTATATAAATTCAATTTTATATTTATAAAGTATTAATAATTTTAAAAAGGACTAATATTGACATACTTTAAATTATCATTTGAGGTAACTGCACTCAGCACCTTAACCTACAAATTGTTACGAATGGCTGTAGACTTAAGTTATATTAGCTTAAGCTACACCAATCTAAAAGAGTTATAATAGTTTCATTTAAATTATTCCCCCATACCGATTTCTACCCGGCATCGTACAGAATCTAAATTAATTGCCGGTCACTACAGGTTAGTAGCTAGCCTAGAGTAGAATTTCCACCTTACCAGACATGCACCAATTTAGAAATAATTGACCACAATGCACACTGTTGGGGCACGGAGGTCACCAAAACTGCTCTGTTACGCGTTTCCTTGGTTACGGTGGCTACCATCTCAGTGTGAATTGACCCTTAAAGCTCTGTCGGGAAACTGAGTAATTACCCCAGCGCCCCGGCGTTCTTTCCTTTCTAATTGTTCACTTCAAATTACCTGACATACTTTTAAAACGGTTCTTTTATGGAAAGAAAGAGTTTCTTACTGTTACAAAATTAGTATTTTATTTTGAAAGAAAGTTAAGTAGCATATATTACAGCATATAATATTATAATCAGATTTTTTTTATTTTCTCCAGAATACAGGGCATATTTAGAATTTTAATTTGGGTTCCCAAATTTCACGGTCTTGTACCACTTGCGTTCGGTGGCAGACATATTCTGGATCTTGCAAAAAAAATGCAAATATTCGAAACGGAATATTCGGTTGACATTTATAATTCTAGTAACATTTTCTGTGACACACATACATATAATTAGGCCAAAAAGAATACAAACACATGAAAGATATATACTAAATAAATGACAAATACCACGGATTTGCTATAACCATAGGTAATTCAAATTTAAATGTCAAAATATCATATATATATTAGATACACAAAAACATGAAAATAATGACGGTACAGCTGTAAATAATGACAGTATAGCTGTAATAAGTAGTCGTGTGTCAGAAGTGCAGGTGATCCTGGATAAACTGAAGATGAACGCGTTCGATGACCTACTTTTACTTCTACGTGCTTACATTTTGCGCCTGATAGTGCACGAATGTTTGAACCCGAGGACATAGTGTACTATTGCCATAGAGAAGAACGGCAACGGAAGATAGATACATTTCTATCGTGTAAGTTATTAATATATTATTTTAAAATGTATATAAGAGTACTTGCCTTATTAGGCAACTTGCCAATACTTCAATAAATATATTAAAGTAACAATCATAACACTACAGTTTCTAATTTGTAGATGCAAAATTAATTAGTCTACATTGTGTAGATTGTGATAACTAAGAAGTATATTTTTGTACTATAAAGCTACATTATATCGATGTGATCAATATATCAAATACGGAACTCCGAAAGAATCAGATTTACCGATATAATACATCAATCAGCGAAGTTGAACTGCCAAAAGGCGGGGCCCAAAGCTTGGTGGGTGGATGTAGCGGAGTCTGGAGTGGGAATACTAAATCAGAAAAACACTCTAGGCTATTGAAGGCATATATTTAACAGTGGACGTCTTGTGGACAAAAGCTGAAAGTTAAAAAAATACTATGAAACGTTTGATAAACAGTTTGAAATAATAAGTTTGAAAGAAAAAACAGCACATTGTCTAAAAATAAAACGGGACAAACATAAGATAACTTTGAAGATTGTCTTCGGCAACTCTTACTAATTTATCACGAAAAAATACAGTCATTTGATCCCTTCTGGCAAACAAGATTACCATTGATTTATACTTCCGATAGGTATTTTTGATAAAAGCACACTGTTTTCTGTTTCTGGTTTCTGTAAACATCGTCAAAACAGTTTTTCCGATAGGAGAAAAGTTTTGTTTGAGAGAGGAAGATATTAGTTACTTGGGTACTTAGCTTTAAGTGACTTTATAAGACGGTGATAACAAGAGTAATTCAAGGCTAAGTTTATTATTGGATTTAGCCTTCATTAACACAGGTAACATTTGAGACCTTGACAGCTTTAGATTTAAATTCACAAATATAATTATTACCAATACCTTACAAAGACAATAAAATATTAAATATTTTAAGGCAGTGTGCTCGTTTCTCATCTTGGATTTGTCATGAATTTTAATCCGCATTTTAACGGGTGCAAAATAAAAAAAGTTAACTGAAAGTTGTATTTTGTTTAAATTGCAGATAAGAAATAAGAGATATTCTCTACTAAATAGCAAAATAGTGTTATTATATGTTTTTCATGCTTTAAAAAAAGATAACTACGCTTGTTTTTGAAATTAACTTTCGTTGCCACGCGGTTCGATGTTAGAGAGAAGATGGTTCAACCGATTCAAATAGCTCCTGAGCACTCTCTTCGAAATGTATCTAAAACTGCTAGACAGGCAGCTTTACGATGGTCTTCAAGACTTTGAAGTCTACTAACTACAACGTCGTTGCCAAAGAGTTTTTTGGCGATGTCCATGAATATATTCTGAGATAGAGGACGGAACTTCTTATTGGACAACCAAGATGATTGGTTGAGAATGACTCCCAACCTTTGAAAATGCTTAGTAAGCAATATACTTTCAACCAATAATTGCGTTAGACATCCTCCAGTTTTATGACATTCAGTTATATGACATGAATTAATTAGATATTTGTAATTTTGTATCAATATCAGTCTTAAAGTTTATTCTTATTTTAATAATGTGGATTGACTTAGGATAGTATTATTATAGTAAGTAGGAATTAGTGTACGATCATATATATTTTTTGCATGGCATCTAAGGCGGATTGTTTGTCCCTATGTTTTGTGTACCTACCAACAATGTAATACAAATCTGCAAATAAACGATTTGATTTGATTTGATTTGATTTGATTTATCTTTTTAATCCTAATATCATCATCATCAGCTTCATGTTAACCAATGGACGTCCATTGCTGGACATAGATCTTTTTAGGAAGTTCCAAATACCTGTGCCCAGCGGCTCCTTGATGTTATCCGTCCACATCGTTGGTCCCCAATGCTGCGTTTACCTTATCCTAATATACCTACAGATAAATGCGCTTATTCAAATATTAAAGTAGAAATAGGAATAACAAAACTATTCTATAACTTAGGTTAAATTCAACATTTTCCCGCGATTATAACGTGGGTTATATTTCAGTTAGCTTAGTCAAGAGCTTAAAATGCCACGTTGCATTAATGAGACAATGAGTAAAATTCATTTCGGGCTCACATTTAGAGCGACGAGTCAACGTAAATGGGAATTTAGTATTCTGTTAAGGAATTAAATTATCTCTTCACTAAGTACTCAATTACAGGTAGTATAATAATAGTATGATAGAAATTTAAATAATTATCAATATTAATCATTCTTAGATCCGGGATCAGCTCTCCATTTGTATAATCATCATCATATCACAGGTCTCGTTTTTCTTCTTCTTCTTCTTCTCCTCCCACAATGGAATGGGTTTAGGCCGTGGGGTTAGTCCATCATGAAGGTAGCTATAAGTTTTGCCAGTGTATATTTTCAATTGTCAAAGTCTGCGGGCTCATTTCGGTGATTTAATTAATTCAATCGTACTTTTTTCCGTTATGCGCCATCTTTATTGTAAACAAAACTCAAGACTCCTCAAAGAGTTCCCACCAAATATCTTGACAGTTGACAAACAAGTTCTATGAATGTATCAAAAAATAAAAATAAAAATGTAAGGTAAGGCAACCCATTTGTATCAACCAAGGATATTTTATGTAGTTTTTGGTGCACAAAAGACTCTTGATCCTTGGTAGAACATCCACTATAAACATCATTAGCAGTTGAAATTATTTTTTCTGAATAAGAGTTTAATATTCGATTATTATACTCAGTGACTGCGTAATTTGTATTAAATAATCGAATACCTTGAGGACACTTAGTTGCAGCTTCTTCTACGGAATAAAAACGAGATTCAATGATAGATATTTCACTTTCATTAAGACGTTCACCGTTCCCGATTTTTGTAAGTATTGACGAGAACTGTTGATTTGCTTGACGCATAACTTGGTCTAGTTCATAAAATTTCAGATTTCGCCATAATATTGGTCCAACAATAGTCTGCTTAGGTTGCTTGTAGATAGGAGTAGCGCGAACGGGAGGTAATTGACGTAAGTCTCCGGTTAAAATAATATCTAATCCACCAAAGTTCGATTGGAAGTTATAGAAAAAAAAAAAAATAAAAGAAATTAATAATTTTATTAAAATGCAATAATTCTATTACAATTAATGATATTCAATAATAATCTTTGTAGTAATAAGCTAAAATGAAATAATTGTAGAATTTGTATTTATGTCTATGATAATAAAAGCCTTTTATTAAACTTTATCTAATTTAACTTTATTTAACCAATTTCTGTAAAGTTTCATATAGTCAATTATTTTTTGAAAAATAACGTCATAAAGAAGTTTCACTTCTTACGAGTGTACGCTAGTACACGCACACCTTTTTTTTTACTTATTGCCTTCCAAAAGCGGCAAAAAGGAGATAATTTTTAAAGCAGAACACAATTTTTAAATGTGCCATTTAGATAAGCTTATGGATTTATATGTTTACAACAGTATTGGACCGAGCGATTTTAAAAACCTTTATTATAAATATAGTTTTTTGAATGAATTGTTATAAAAAACACCTTGGCATTATCTTTAAGGACAGAAGTCAGAGTAGCCACTGCAAATTTAAAATAACTTATGATAAGTCGAGTAGAAATCAATGCAAGAAATGTAAAAATGCTAGCCGAGCAAGCATGGGTTGGGAGGACTATAAATGTTGGTTGCAACATTTGTGGGACAAACAAAAACGCTCGGCTTGGTTCATAGGTGGCGATGGTGATAAATCACAAAATTCTTGCTCTAGCCAAATTCGTCTTTTGATTTGACGAGGCTTTAGTTTGGACGGATCTTCCAAATCGAAATCAATTCATTAATTTAAATGAGCGTTTAACTTGAGGACCTTTAAATAGAGTTAAATAAACGTTTGTTTAACGAGCCATCGCTTCGGGTCATTTTGGGCTCAAAATAACCCAGTATGCGACAGTATGTCAGATGTAGTGACGTAAACATGACACGGGTTATCTCGAGCGATAATTTCGGCTGGAACAGCTAGTGTATTCGGGCCCTAATTGTGATGTTACAAAATCACCTGAAGCGTCATTTGAACTGACGTTAATTTCGCAGATAGGTGTCTCCTTTTGGTATGTTAATTTGGTAAAGGTCGTGTTCTTTGAAAATGGTTTCTTATATTTTAACCTTACTGAAACCTCCCAGCAGGTTATCGCTTAACAGCAAATCGGTAAGATATACCAACACTTGAAAAGAATTGAACTTTTTAGTATTTTTTTATATATGTTATATATAATTATATATAGCACTGTACGCTACGCGTATACAATCCGTTCTCACCGCTTACTCAAACTTACTTCATTCCATTCTTTTCCTACCATTACTCGTAATCTGGTTTAGCCAATGGCAGAGCTCTCTTAACGACTGGTTGTAAACGTATGCCCATTGGCCCAAGCCGATAGTGAGTTGGCAACGAGCTACTTAATTAATAGTCAATTCAAGCAAAAAAAAAACACTAATGTTCTAATATAACTATCAACCAACAACCAAGTTAATTCGACACAGAGTTTGGTGGAGTGTGTGAGACGAATGTAACCTAACATCAGTTAAGGGAAACGCTACAACCAGATTTTAGATTTAGATTTTATTGCATCTCCTTGTTATATATAAGCGGGAACCCGGTCTGGATCGCCTCGGTACTTACCAGTACTCGGTACTGGTAAGTAGCTTGCCCAATTTATCATCAAACATAGAATCTGCCCGTTATATCGGTGGAACATCAGCCTGACGGTCGCGTTCCAAACCCAGAGTGTCATTACCGGATCTCAACACCAAGATCCGTGTGGTCACAGACAACGTTGATAAGTAATCGTTATTAAACATAATGGTAATGGGGTGGTTTCGGAGTTAATTATGCAGGGTTAGATGGAAAAACTTTCCCTCTGATTTAATATAATACAATCGGTAATACAGTACTTTTAGTAATAAAAACACAACTTTTTCCTGAGATCAATACTTTTAGAGAAATAAGTATACAAATTTGACATAAAAATGCGCAGTGACAACCATAATCAGCTGTGCTTACAAAGTCGAATTGGGTCACGGATTACTATAGCAATATAAAGGTTGGTCTAGGTAGTATTAAAACAATAATTATTCAGGCGTACCCATCCATCCGCTTAGACATTTTCGTTTAGGAAATACCTACAAGCTTTATAGTGCAAGCCGGAAAACTAAAAGACCAACGAAGCATGATACAATGGTATAAATACGAAGGTTTTACGTAATACGTAATATTCTTGTCCTGTGCCCGACAATACATTTACTTATATCAGGGCCCATAATAATGTATGCTGTCGACAATTCTGACATGGAGGCGAGCTTATTACTCACGAGGCATAGAATTTATGAACCGCATAATGCCGTTCGGAAAATATTGAAAACGTGATGTAAATAATTTTCAATATAGGTACATCATAATATTCTAGATGAAAAATATTTCCAAAATTGTCAGGCCCCGTTTTTGTTATGAGTACGTCATTTAAATCGTATTCCATGCTAGTTTATACTAATCTTTCATTTGATACCCATATTGAGGGAAACGTAAAAAAATATGTAATCCTCCATTTCGTGGCGGCACCGGCATGGACCGATTTTCAACAAAAGTAGTACAATTTTTTTTTAATCATGGTATCACAGTAAATTATGAATATGATAACTTCGTTCGCCAACTTATTTTTTTTTTTAATTCTTTATTTATTCGGGACTTTTCTTAAAAATAAGAATGTCAGCCCCATCGTTCCCTTTACAAAAATTGATACTTCCTTTCTCTTATCTTAACTTAAAATCTAATAGCATTCTGGCTACTTCTGAATAAGGTGCCGCCAGGATACTTTGCCAAATCCCCACATCATGAAGATTTATTTTAAATTTACATATTAATTGGTCCCTCATTGGCCTATTCCGAACACACTCCCCCAACAAATGCAAGACATCTTCGTCTATATATCAAATTTCACACTTAGGTGAACTGACCCTTTTCATAAGATATCCAAATTTGTTTAGAGGAACATGTCCAGCACGCAGTCTCAATGCCATCACAACCCAACTTATTTAAGAACACTTGGAACTAATTCACCTTTCGAAAATAGAACAAGACGAAAATCGGTTGACAGCTACGATGCCACAGACGCAGGTACGTCAAACTTATAACACCCCTGTCATTTTTGTTTTAGGGGTTAAAAAATACAGTATAGTAATTGGTAAGAGTGCTTTTACATTTTAATGTACAAATATACATATTATAGAAATTGAAACGACCAAATTGATGTCCAACCAATTAGTGGCTATGTTGTAGACAATCAACAGCATCATCAGCGCAGGACGCTCAAATTACCGATTTGCATAGTAATTACTAATTTGGGCTCTGTTGTACTATAAGCTGGCCAACCCGAGTTTCGCACGGTTGTAAACTACAAAAATAACGTGCGAATTTAATATTCTATTTACCTTGTTGATCTAATTGTTACCATGTTTCACAAGGGTTTGGTTTCCATATGAGATCAAAAATATATTTTGCATACGTAGTTGGGCAATCACCGATAAAAACTCACGTGAGTTTAGCCAGTATCGTTACCATAATCCGCAGCCTTTTAAGGTCCCAGTGCTGGGCCTCGTCTCGAACAGATACGGTTTTAGAGCATTAAGCCACCACGCTCGCACGCGGGTTTGTGGGCTTTAACGACTATCATCAAAAGTGAGTAATATTAACCTGCACCGACGAAAAACACAATAGGTACCTAACAATTCTTAATAACAAATTAAAATGAACTTTACTCGAGAAAGAGTTTACTTTTTATTATTTGTTTAGTTACCTATTGATGGATTAAGCATAATTTGCTATGCTTCGCGAAAAGTAGGAGAATCTGTTCGGTGTAATTTATAATTTCTTCAATCTTTATACACCATTCCAAATATATCTACGGCAATGTACCTACTCTCTACGCACGTATCGCTCGTATTCTCGTACAATGAATAATTGTCAAATATATATAATGTTTTATAATTTCTTTCATTGCTAATATTATTCTCTTGTTAATGTTTTCATGTTGCTGTATGGTTGGTGGTCTATATTGTTGTAATTCCAGGAGATAGGGTTTTGATTTCTTATCTAAACAATACATGTATTGCCAGCTGTATTAAAAAAATATCCTTACCGATATTGTTTCCGATTATAAAGCTGCATCACAATAAGTTATAAATTAAAGCAAAACGTAGTAATGCTTTTATCCGTATCTATTAAGCGTTTCATTCGGATCCACTCTTTTGTAACATCGATTGCTCCATCCCATGCCGTCGTTTAATTCCGCGGAGCTACATCGATGTGTAAAATTCAATTTGTATCCTCGTTCCGCTGTTGAATGTCCGTTACGTTACGGTAAACTTTTAAAATTGTTGTTTCACTTTTATGAATGGACTCTTTCAATTTTTTTTTAAAGCAGAGAACACTTTACGACTTCCCTGACAAAGTGTTGAGTTGTGTGGTTTTAAGTTAAAAGTCCCCGGATCCATTCCCGGCATTTTGGGTGTTTATACTTTCTGAATTTTCGTCTCGTCTGGTGTGGTGGGAGGTTTCGGCCAATAACTATCCTGCCGACAGAGACCTGCTAAGTGATTTAGCGTTCCAGTACAATGTCGCGTAGACACCGATTAGGAATCTAAGTTTAATATTACTGACATACTTCCTAACAGGTTAGCCCGTATCGCCATTACCATCTTAGACTGCATCATGCAGTCATGGGCTAATTTGTAGTAAAATAAAAAAATAAAAAAAAACTTCCTTATGCTGCGATTTTCAGTAGGAGAACCATTGATGGTCTACCACACCTATGACCTTGGCATGGCCGCTAAGTTTCAAGCCTCACTAGGCATTTAGCGGTATGTATATCGAAACATTTCAAGTATATCAAATATATTTATATGCTTGAAATTTTTCGATTTCTACATCCTTCTTCATGTTTCAGTCTTTCCTCTATTCATTTATTCTTAATGTGGTAATAATAATAAGAACAATAAAAGTTATGAGTGAAAGCTAAATTCTGTAGGCTTTCCTCGGAACCTGTTAAAAGTCGTTTGCAACTGAAATCGATTTTACAATTTTTACAATTTTTATCCTTTTTCCGCTGATATGTCCATAACGTTAAAGTCCGTTACGTTTGCGGTTACGGGTACGGTTATTTCTCTCAAGCTCAATTCAATTTTTTGAAATTCATACATCTAGTTTTTGAAACTACTTCTTTTTGGGGAGGTTCTTCATTATGATCAGTCCCTTAACGTCCCATGGCTGCATAAAAAAAAGTAAAAGCCTCTTTCATTGCAGAGAAGTTTTTATATTAAGTACCCACAACCCCTCTCCAAGATGAGTCGCCTTCTCAATGTGGGAGGAGATCCGTGCCTCAATATGCTAGGTTGATGATGAGGATAAAAACCAGCGGTTTCGGCAATGATTTAATTAATTATCAGTCAGTCAGTACTTTGAGTTTTATATATAGACGTAAGTGCAGTAGGAGAGCTTTTTGTGTCAAAGCTAAGTTGGGGAGTGTTACAAACACTCTACATCTCTAAAACTCTACGTCATGTAGAGTCTCATATTATTCTTAAAATACTTAAACGAACTTTAGAAAATTCTAGCTAATGTCACTGAAATTTTTAATATAATATATTATTATTTATTCTGTTTTCATATCGTCGTGATACAAAGATAATTTGAAATTCTCCAATCCCTCCATTCATAAAAATTCTCGGAATTGAAATACCGAGTTGTTGGAAATTCTATAAGCCGATGAAATTAATGCTTTCACTAGAGCATAATTGAAAATGTAATAATTTATGCATCGGGAAGCGCAGTCTCTTTGAAGATAAAGAAAAAAGACTTCGCTCCGCAAAGTTGCAAATCTCTTGAAAATGAGTATCTTAACATTTTAAAAGGCATTGATTTTATATTTTACTATTAGAAAAGGGTAATTATAATTAAAATATAAATGCGAAAGTGTGTTTGTTTGTTTGTTATCTTTGTTCGGCGTTTTTTATAGAGATAGCTTGCATCCTGAATATATTATAGGATCTAAGTAAACTAAGGCTTTCCACAGCATTTTTAAAAATGACAAAAAATTTCAAATATAGGTCTATATCATATGAAAAATGTTTTATTCATGTAGACCTTATCAAAGGCACTTATGAAGTGTTCATAAATTTAACATGTTAACGCTATTTTTGGTGATGGTGATAGCTTCATTCGTTAACTTAAAACTTAACCTAGAAGGGTCCGAACTCGCCCTGGTCCAAGAGGAGCCCACAACAAACTAAGCCAGGTTTTTTTGTGCGTTTGTGCGTTGGTATCCATGAAAATTTCCTCACAAAAAAGAAAACGTTGACCCATGCCCAGAATTATGAACATGCAGAACCCTCATTCAGCCATTATTGCATGCAGTGCAATATGTCCAAAAATAGCGAAATCGCCCGAACACATCATCACACCTGTGGAAAGTTGCTAGCTCTTTTCCCATTTTCCCCGTTTTATGATAAACGTTTTGAACATTGGAAATAAAATAATTATTGTCAACTGCCAAATGGAATGAACTAGCTAACCGCCTAATCGAGAAACACAACTAAAGTGGAGTGGTTTTTGATGCTTCAATATTAATCGTGTATACGGTTTCTGTATTTTCTTACTCTGTGGACCCATGCTGGTAACTGGATGCTCGCCAATATTAGAGGTTCTCATTTGGTCTGTACCTTTTCTCTGAGCCACAAAATGCGTTTTAAGTATTCGGAGTTGATCAGTTACTCGTATTATATTAGTAACTAGTTTAAAATAATAATATTACTAGTAAAAATTGAAATTAATATAGAGTGTGCTGATTGGTGTTATCAACAAAATTCTAATGAAATAACTTTGAACGATCATCATGGTAATTATAAGAGTCGTTTAAATTTGTATTGTTTATTGTCTAGACAACCTTTAAAAGTAATTATAAAAGTTACTTTGTAACAAAAAATGGTACGTTCGAGTCATCCACCTAGAAAGAAAAATCGAAGATTATCGTAATTGCAAAAATACTTATAAATTATTTAACATAAAATATATTTTTATGCAAATTACTGTTTTCAAATTAATTATTTGCTGTTTGTATTACTTGCATCATTGTTGATATATCTGCATGATATAAATGTATATACAAAAATAAACTGTCTAGACGGAACATACTGTGTAAAGTTTAACGATGTAATGCGATATGCTAAATTGGTTTATGAATAGTGCCTAGAAGTACGGTATTAAACGTCTCAGATGCAACGAATTTTTTTTTTTTTAGTACTTCCCACACTCATCTATAATATTTGGTGTGTAGCTTCAAATATACTCAACTTAATACTCAACTAAACTATGAATGCCGGTGTACAGATAAAAATGAAACGCGTGTAATATTCTGAGACTTAATATTATATTGCTGATCATCACCATCATCATTATCGCCATCATATCAACCCGTTACCGGTCCACTACAGGGCACAGGTCTCCTCCTACAATTAGAGGGGGTCAACGCCACCACGCCGGTCTAGTGCGGATTGGTGGACTTCACACACCTTTGAGAACATTATGGAGTATGCAGGTTTCCTCACGATGTTTTCCTTTACCGTTAAAGCAAGTAATATTTTAATTGCTTAAAACGCACATAACTTCGGAAAGTTACAGGTGTCGATGGAGTCGAATTCGCCCTCCCGAATAAGTAAAGTAGAAGTCCTACCCACTGGGCTATCACCGCTTCTTCACCATCATCGCCACTGATAAACTTATGCTTATATAGACATTGATTTACTCACTCTACGATTTTGGGGTACTTGTCTTTTTCGGCTTACCGGTAAACAACGCTGCGTTTATTTCACCTTTGGAACCCCAATGCCCATTGGTGCAACTTGTAGAGCTATATCAGTTACTCTGATTATCATTTTATCATCTCCTAAATTGAGTTAAAAAGGCTTCAAAGATTAGTGCAAGTACAACATAACTTTATGAAAACAAAATGCCGTAACATTAACCAAGCGAAACGTTTTTATCTGATCCTGATCAAAGATTTAAGGGAGAAATTCAACGTATATCAGCCGATAGAATGAAAACAAATGGTAAACATTATAGTCACGTCTACGATTTCCAATTCCATCGAAACGGCGTTGACATTTCAAACGAAACTATTTCAATACTAAAGCCGCGCTCCATGATCAAACTGAAAGATAACGCCTTATTCCAGTATTTGAATATTTTAAATAAAATTTTTGAGCAGTGTATAGGGTAAAATCATCGAATAGAATATTATTTTGATGTTATTAAAATGATTTCAATGACCTCTCATAGCAATACGTAGTCCGTATTTTCTGAATTATTGAATAAGTTTAAGTTACAGAAAATACACCGATTTTGCGGTGAATTTTCGGTGAGTTTTTTTTTATTTACTACGAGCTTTAGACTGCAATCTCGTTTGATAAAAAAATAAATAATAAATATACTGCGACAACACACACATTGCCATTTAGCCCAAAAGTAAGCATAGCTTGTGTTATTGGTACCTACTAAGATGACTGATAAATATTTTTATGAATAATATACATATATAACATAAGTACATATAATATCCAGAGAAACACCCAGACACTGAAAAACATTCACAATCATCACACGATCATTTTCCAGCTGTGGGAATCGAACCCACACCCTTGGACTCCGAAAGTAAAGTTGTTATAAATATTTACCAAAAATAAGATCTGAAAGGTTTAATGGTTGTAACTAAAACATAGGAAGGAAAATTAAAAAATATTTTCGGCCGGTCGGCGCACTAACGAGGCTCGGTTGTCCTTTTTCACCGCCAAAATTGCATTTACGTTCCATTGACTTTGCGAAGATTAAACTTTTTTTTAACCTCTACAATGAGAATGAAAACGGACGTACGGTTACTGTGGAAAATACGGGGAAGAAAATCAGCGATCGCAATCAACTCATTCGCCGTCTAATCGAGAATGCATTAATGAAGAGTTTTCAGGAATGCTGTTCAAATTGTCCAAATTAAATGATGTTACCGTCACAGACGATAGCGGGTGATTGGCGCAGTGGGCAGCAACTCTGCTGGTTTGATTCCCACAACTGGAAAATGTTTGTGAGTTGAACGAATGTTTTTCAGTGTCTGGGTGTTTAGCTGTATATTCTAAGTATTTATGTTTATTATTCATAAAATTACCTATTCATCAGGTATCTTAGTACCTTATTTATTTATAAACGAGCTCCGCGATAACTCTTAAGAAGCTTAAGAAAGAGATGGCTCTTCTGATGTTAGGTGAAAACGATCACCTATTAAACAGAGTAATACTTCGCAGCACGGCACGGCACGTCACGGCACGCCACGGCACGTCATCAACGTGGCGTGGCGTGCCGCTTATCAACTTGATTATCTCGTCGATCATCACAAAAGCTGTTAATACGAATTTTTTAAGCTGTTAATAGTTAATACGAAGGCAAAATGGTTTTTTTTTTTTATTTATTTATTTGTGAACAATAACATAACTTAACCACTACTAAATGAACGATGATCACTGTAAAAGTATGAAACTGCGTAACAGTGATCACGCCCATCACCAAAACTTAAAATTTACCACTGTTCACTAGATATTTATCAAGAAATCTAAATACATTCAAAAATATTAATAAAAATAAAACAAAAATGGGTAGGCACTTTTATCATTTGATGCATAATTTTTATTTATCAATCTCTGCGCCAAGTATTGAATTTCATAGGCAAAACTTGGCTACAATTTTCGTAAGAATCTCAATTTTTTTTGAAAATATATGTTTTCAAGTTTAGCTTTCTCTTGGCGAAGAAATTGTTCACATCAGTCTTGTACGTTCAGAGCCTATTTCATATAAACAAATAAACAAACAAACAAAACTGTCGTTTTTGAATCCTCGGCAGTGCCTGAATAATCTCCTGTCTTGTCTAGTGTGAGCCTTTGGCAGTGGCTACTTAACATCCAAACGGCAAAGACTCTTTTAGCGTCCCGGTATGATATTGCGTAGAACCTATTAGGGTTAAGTATTTTAAATATCCCAAACGGGTTAGACCTTTCCATCTTAGATTGCATGATCACTTACCAAAGGGTGAGATTGCAGTCAAGGGTTAAATTCAAAATTCATTTAATTCAAGTAGGCCTTAATATAAGCACTTTTGAAACGTCAAGTCTGTCTGTTTGTAGTGACTCCATCGGTTCGGAAGGCAGATTCTACCGAGAAGAAGCTGGCAAGAAACTCAGCAGTTGCTCTTTTCCAACATCAACAATTTACATTTTAACAATTATTTTTCTATCTTGTGAGGGATGCATTGGTAGGTCCAAAATCATTACCGTTAATTACTTGTAGAAGAAAAAAATAATTGTATGTGGCAACTTTTGCGTTAAAGACCCGGATTTGTATAATAATAATAATGGTAATAGTTTTTATTTGTTTAAAAGTACCTAAAATGTTACTAAAATTACCCTGGACCCACAAATTGGGATATGGGACCCGTGTTTTGGGGGTCAGTCAGTAAAGTTTTCTCTATTGGCATATGTCGTGGGCATCTTCACTGTTGCAGAAAAGACTATCTCAATAACACTCTGACAATAAACGACATATTTCGAGATATGCCGGAATCCTCGCTTGGAGGCGGATGCAAGACAAAACTGTTTGTTATTTGCTACCATAGTCCCTAATATTATCGTACAATTTTCTCCATCGCTCAAAGCAGCATATTTTAACTCCTAACGTATTACGCAAGAGAGATACCATTTCAGATAAGAAAATATTAAAAGCCGACTGCATTTCACATCAGATCAGAATACAGCCGTCACCACCCTACACTTCGTAACGCCAGGCTTGTACAGATAATTTCTAGAAAAACACAAAGCTTACTAATTTTTGGCTCAGGAATCAAACCTATGTGCATGTGATCCGTAGTGTCGAATGCTTACCATAAAACCAACGAGGTAGTTATAAAAACAAAGAAGTCTCGAAATCCAAATAATGAAGTTAATTTTGACTGTTCCATATAAATAAATAAATATACTACTACAATACACACATCGCCATTAAGCCCCAAAATAAGCGTAGCTTGTGTTATGGGTACCAAGATAACTGATGAATATTTATATGAATACTAGCGGACCTCAGCGCCATCTGTCGGGCTGATTTGTGAATCTAAACCATCCAGGGTGCTACTTAAACGCATACCGAAAAATTCATTCAAATCGGTCCGGCCGTTTAGGAGGAGTTCAGTGACATACACACGCGCACAAGAAATATATATATAAAGATTATACATAAATACTTATAAAAAACTTTCATGTCCATCACTGAAACATTTTTCAGGTGTGGGAATCGAACCCACGGCCTTGGACTTAGAAAGCAAGGTCGCGGCCCACTGCGCCAACCGTCCGTGTTATTTTTGTCATATATTAGATCTTGGATCCAATCCACTTTCTACACCTCTTGTCCGGGTTAGTGAAATATAAATAAATCTTTACGGAACTGAATGCCAGAGTGTACTTTAAGCACTTTGTTTAGAAAAGAAGCATTTCTCTTGTAGAGAGACATTAATAGGTTTCAAGTGTGCTGTTGCACAGTGAAATTCCTATTGTAGTTCCTCTCTTATAAAGAATTTCGTTGAAATAGAAAAGTTTACTCTAAAAAAGCAACGAGTACGATTCAGAGCACTCCGATTCATTTATTAACCCTTGATGCAGAAAGGCGGAATTTAATAAGTTTGACTAATTTTTGCCTTTTTTGAAGTTATACTTCTTTTGGCTTGCTAGGGAAAATTAATGAGAGTACATTTTTATGATGCGCGTGCACACCGTCACGAAAAACCGACACCCTGAAGTTAGCTATAGTCAACAATTTTGTTTTTCAATATAAGGTTTGACAGTGTACACTTTGAATTGTCAAAGCCTGCGGGCTCATTCCGGTGATCTAATTGATTCAATTGTACAAACGAAAATCTCAAATTTAATGGTGAAACTTGGTTTTCCGATAATGAGATAACTAGATAATGCGTTATAATAAATCTTTCAATGTACTAAATACCTTTTTCTATTGTTAGAGTAGATTTTTCTATAAACGCAGAATGAAGCGAAAGATAAAACTTTTGAACAGATTTTTATCCGTTTACGCCAAAGAAGTATAACGTCTCGTGTACATAAGTACATACACGTTTTTTTTATTCCACTACAAGTTAGCCCTTGACTGCAATCTCACCAGGTGGTAAGTAATAATGCAGTCGAATATGGTTGCGTGTTAACCTGTTACAGAGTATGGTAGTCAAACACGTAATAGGTTTCTCTACGCGACATCGCACCGGAACACTAATTCGCTTAGCGGCTCGTATTTGTCGATAGGGTAACTGGAAACCAGACAGCCAGTTCGGCAAATCATCATACGTACAATTTTGATGAATGAAATAAACGGTATTATCCATTACAATATACTATCAGAGGTTTTGATAGAAGTTCTTCTAAATATTATTTATATTCTAAAATTAAAAACAAAAATTAAAAATCAAACAATTAATTTACAAAATAACAAGTATGTAAATAAAATATTTAATGCGTTTTAAAAATTGATATGATATTTTTATTTTTATTTCACAATAAGTTAGCACGTGACTGCAATCACGCCTGGTAGTAAGTGATGCTGCGGTCTACAATGGTAGCGGGCTAACCTGTTAAGGAGTGTGATAGTCATATCCCTAATCGGTGTCTACGCAACATCGTACCGAAACGCTTATTCGCTTAGCAGCTCCGGCAATTCCCTCTCACCAGACAAAATATGATATATGATACGAGAACTTCATAATATATCTTAATTGGTTAAGGCATTTAGAAGTAATGGATAAAATCTAGCCCGAAGTAAGCGCAGCTTGTGTTATGGGTACTAAGTTGATTGAAGAATATTTTTTAATTAATAATATTCATTTAAACACCCAGACACTGAAAAACAGTCATGTTCAACACACAAACATTTTCCAGTTGTGGGATTCGAACCCACGGCCTTGGACCCAGAAAGCAGGGTCGCTGCCCACTGCGCTGATCGGTCTAAATACTACTCCAATGAAGTGCGGTAATGTAATGTTTTCACACAACTTCCTTTCCCAAAAAAAACCCTACAAACCTACAAAAACTAAACCACCGATCTAGGGTGAAACTGAAAATTTGCATAATTCATTTTGGAAAAAGTTTATTTAAGGTCACTTTGCAGACTAAGTGATTTATCTACTCTTTAATAAAAGTCTAGACTAAGAGCAATTTAAAAGTGTTCCACTTTAGTGACCTGAATAACTCGTTACTTTCAGCTCAATTTAAAATATTGTGAAGGTAACAGCATGAAATATTTTTTGCATTTATTTCGTTTTTATATCACTTATAATAATAACTTTGCTATTCCAATTGGATTACTGTGACAAGATTTAAATTTGGATCTTGACAGTTGTGGAGCGTATCATTTTGACAGTTTGCAGCGATCCTGCTTCCTGAGACCAAGTGTCCGAGTTCTGAGGCTATGGGTTCGATTCCCACAACTGTAAAATGTTAGTGTGATGAATAAAAAATGTTATTCAGTGTCGTGATAATATTATTTGTATAATATTGAAAGTATTTGTGTATATTATTCATAAAAATATTCATCGGTAATCTTAGTAGGTGACACAAAGCACGCTTGCTTTGGGGCTAGATGGCGATGTGTGCACTGTATATTAATTCGTATTATTATTACATTATGGTCGAATATTTGATTTCACAAATCAGAAGCGATTACAAACAAAACTAGTCAAATTAAATTAAATTCATAATAAATTGGTATCGTCATAACATCGCCATCGCCAAATTTGCACACTATTAATTTAGTAGAATGTAATGCCCTCTAAACTGACTGTATTGTTTACTAACATCTTGTTATTTTACAAACATTATTGCAAGTAAATTTACTGTTCTATCATTTATTGACTTAAATTTTTTTTTTAATTCTTAACAATGCTTACAAAAACAAATAACACTATTAAAAAAAATTAGAAAAAAAAATCGACTCTCCGCTTGCGGGGCTTTTGAATGAACAAGCAACCGGCGGTCAAGGCTCCAGAGTGAGTAACCTCAATTGCAAATAAATGATTATTATCATTTATTATTATATCGTTTTAGTAGAGGTAGAGCTCTCTGTGTGAGAGCTTGTCCGGGGAAGTACTATCACCATGCTTATTTCTGCCGCTAAGCAGCATTTTTAAAATGCTATGTTTCGGTCTGCAGGGCGTTGGTTGCTGGTGTAATTACAAGCCCATGAGGCTTAACACCGGCGTGCTCCTTGCATGTTCTGTAAAGTATTGCTCTATTTAAATAGCTGGTATTCAGCTTTCTGGCCACTTATTGATGATTGGAAAAGGAGAAACTGCTGAGTTTCTTTCCGGCTTCTTCTCAATAGAATGTGCCATCCGAAGTAGCGGTAGTTTCACTACAGACAAGAGGCCTACTGGCATTCAAATATTATGTAATAACTATATAGTTGGAAAATCAAAAAGTGCACGCCTCATAATCTCATTCATTAGAATAAAATTGAGATTATTTGTAAATAAAATAATAATTAAACTAGATTTAATCATAACGTGAAAAGTAATAGGCATCTATTCTTCAAAATACTGAAGCCAACAAAAAAACCGAACTCGATAAGTAAAGTATTTCGCTCGTTATCGTGACCACAAGATACGGGATCCGCACATCCAGACACACGGACGTCCAAGACAGAACTTTTTCTATAATTTTTTAATTACTTTAAATAATAAAAAGAGATTTAAAAATATTATGAGTAAAAATAGTGTTATCAACATTTGTCTATTTATATTCACTTATAAAAGCAATAAAGAATAAAACAAGTGACATTTTAAGTTGGAGAATCACTCTGTGTGCGTAAACTGACAGTAAAGTAATACCCTCCTTAACGCCCGCTTATAAGGCGTGCAAAATTACCCTACAAAAGAGTAGTTTTACTAACATATGGAACCTTAAATAGTAATTTTATCTTAATACAATTTAACTACGACAGCAAGCAGTGAAAATAAAAACTAGGTCGTTTGCGTGAACCCTTAGTACCGGGCACGAACTCGGACTGCACGACTTTTATTGAAAATGAGGCTTTCAAAGTAAATTAAATTTTATAAAATGAACGTGAATATTAAAAAACCTTTTTATCACATTACCTTATTGAGTAAAATCTCTGTGAGCTTAATATGTACGCTTGTACCTTTACCTACCTACATTGTTGTTATTAAGTTTTTTACTTTGTTTTTTAGAAAAGTTATTTTGTAAAATAACATTCATTTACTTTGACACATATTTAAAGAAGGATTTACTATAAAGCCAATTAAAAACGACGTACTTGAAGCTAACAATATTTTAACGCCTCCTATTGTTTCCCCTGCGATGCAAAAAGTGACTTAATTGACTCACAAATTTCATTCACAAAGTCTTAAAATCAATGAGGTTTAATTCATTTTAAAATTAGTTAAGATTAGTTTTCAACGGACTTAAAAAAAGGGTTACTATTTTTTTTGGATGTTGTTACTTGAATACTCTGCCAATTATAAACCGATTTTGATGATTCTTTTCGGTACGTTATACTCCAAATGTAGTCCGTCACTTATTTTAATTTGGTGACAATTTATTGGAGGGATCCCGGCGAAATCCCGCGAACACTTCAAATGTTATAGGCTCACCTTGACCATTGTTTAAAGGAACTGCTAGAAAATTGCTATGTACTTTCCTTGCTTCCTACTATAATCTTAGTAATTTTAAATTTTACTTGCCAGTGACTTGAAAATGTTGTAGAAAATATTTATTTCTTGCTTTTTAGTTGTATAACAATGTCGGTTGTTTTTTGTCAATTTTTTTTTCAAAAAAACTTTCCATTATCATGCCCTAGCATAGGCGCGAGTAAATTATCTCCCCGGGGAAAAGATAAAAATGTATCTTCACCTACAGCTTTATCAACTCTCAGAGCACTGGCGCTCAAGTGGAAATAATATCCAAATATGTGTAATAATAAAGGGGGGAAATGTTTCATATTCCATGTTCCCGTGCTTAAGTAGGTTACAGGATACGTTAATTGTATCAGTGGTCAGGGGATATAATCGGGGGGATATATTTTTTGTAAGGGCTAGCACAGGCAGCAGAGGGATGTAATTAACGTGTCCACCTGCAATCACTGAAACATGGAATAGGAGAAGTTTACCCCCGTTTATTATTACACATATATTATTTAGATATTATTTCCACTTGTGCGCCAGTGCTCTGAGAGTTTATAAAGCTGTGGGAGAAGATAAATTTATATCCTTCCCCTAAGGATCTCCTGCTCATGCTAGCCGTGCTGGGGTAGGTAACTGGGGGGGTGCTATAGGGGCAGAAAGTGGTGCCTATTCTGTTATTCACAAATCTTTCACAAGATTACTGGCCGGGTCGGGTTTAGTTCCAAGTTGTGTGCACATACTTTGTGTTGTAGCTTAGTACAAAACTTGTTATTACTTATGTTTAGATCTACCTTTAGTTATTACCTGTGTACCTTGTGTTCCTAATAAAAATAATTGGCGCAGTTTGCAGCGACCCTGCTTTCTTAGTCAAAGGCCGTGGGTTCGATTCCCATAACTGGGAAATGCTTGTTGTGTTTTTCTGGGTGTTTATATGTATTTTCTAAGTATTTTTGTATATTATTCATAAAAATATTCATCAGTCATCTTAGTAACCATAACACAAGTTACGCTTACTTTGGGGCTAGATGACGTTGTGTGTAATGTCGTAGTATATTTATTATTATATTAATGTGTGTATTTAATGTGTTAGCTTGGTGCCACCAAGCTGGCCAAGTGCGGATTTTGGACACGCCCTTGAGAACATAATGGCGAACTCTCAAGCAGGCAATGCTAACGGTATTTAACTTACTTACCTAAAGGTATTATTTACCTTAAGCCTCTTAAATAATAACTAATTTAATTTCTGCTTCCTTATATTAATTTTATTTACATTTCATTAATATCAAATTAATTTTGCAGAATATTTTGGCTCATAAATTATTATGGTATTGTAATGTTATCGTGCGATAGAATTCTCGGGCTCTCTGTTTCTATGTAGTCTCCACAACAATAGGGCGCATATTTGCGGCGATGCGTGTCGGTTTGTGGCTAACCCCCTCACAAATCACAATCTATTGTGCGCATTTCAGCTCATTCATTCAGTGCTACAGAAGTTTCGTATTACAAAAAAATACTTGTTTCATTTACATGTACAATTTTAAACGATCTTTATTTATTTCAATCCGATTATTCAAAAATAAATTCGTGACAGATTTACGTAGTCAAACGCACCATTTAATTTTTTTTTAATAATTTTGGTTACTTTACTTTTTTTTAATAATTTGGTTGACGAAGCTGGTTAGACGAAGCTAACCAGCTTCGTCTAACCAGCTTCGTCTTTTTATTAGATTCGTTACCAAAATTTTTAAAAAAAAATTAAATGGTGCGATTGACTACGTAAATCTGTCACGAATTTATTTTTGAATAATCGGATTGAAATAAATAAAGATCGTTTAAAATTGTACATGTAAATGAAACAAGTATTTTTTTGTATGTTTAACGTATTTGTTGAAAATTTATTATTAAAGATAACAAATAATATTATTAGATCAACATGTTGATAAGGTACCAGTCGTCACACAACTCACCTCATCAATCTTGGGTATTTATCTGAAAAAAAAAAATTACGGAGCGTTCGATTTTTCTAACAACAATCAAATGCTCAAATTATTATAAATGTTAACCTAAAAATAAACATGTACCTAAATTACACTATACCTTATAATTTTATTTTTCTGTCAGTAACTTGTATTCCTTTACAAATCTTCATATTTCTGATCACAATATAAGTTACTCTGAGTATTTCTTAAAGGTTTTGATTATATCCATGAGCCTTTCTCAACACCAACTTATTTAAACAGTTGTAAAAATAGTTCAACTATATTATTTTTAGGGGTAAAACCTTTGTGTCTAAATATCATTATTTAATAAGGAAGTCAGCACGTGTGAAACCGTCTAATCAGAGTAAGCCAGTTTTGTAGACTACGCCCTTCTCATTCTGGCATTAACTCGTGCTCTGTAGTGGGCCAGTGATTTATTTAAATTTATTTATTTATGAAAATGCATGAAAATGATATTTCTTGTAAAAATAATAGTCACTTTACAATAGTGTTTGGAATCCTGAAGTAAGTTCTAAAATAATACCTGTGTCTGAGGGTCACCGCTCTCCCCTGTATAAAATTTAGCTATCTTAACAGATAAAACAAAATACGTATACCTAATCTAACATGCTAATAATGACGGGTTGATACTGATGATTAATATTAAACAGTATTAGAAACACTATATATCTAAATTAAATTTCATTATAATATTACATGCTCTGTAGTGGGCCGGTAATGATGATAGTATTTCACGCTTTGTATAGTCGTTCATAGCTGTTTACGAAACTGTTTGCATTTATATGCTAATAAGTGAAAGCGACTGACAATGGAGTGATATTATTTCGCAGTCTATCAAAATACAAATATTCGCGTTTCCGGTATAAACGCCCACTCGGTAAACGTTCAGTTGTTTCGCTTTAACTATCCAGATCAAAGTGGAAATGAATTTTGAATGGCGTGCTCAAATGTAAAAGGTTACAATTCGTTGGTAAAAGGGTTTGCTTTCGCTGTGAAACTACACGTTAGTTTTGAACTGCGCCGTTTATCTATTATTTAGTTTGTTGGCTATGCATCACGAGGTCTTGAGTTTGACACCTAGGTTGGGTTTAGTAATTGAAGGAAGCTTTCTATCAGGAATGTATCGGTACTGCCTGCGGTAATTGGCGTTCGTAGCAAAAAACCTAATAGCTTTGATTTAATAATTAGAATGTTTCTTGGATGGTCTGCACTTCCCCAAAACGGTCCGGAATGATATCATGCGCAATGATAGATTTTTCAGTACAAAAGGGATTAAAACTTGGCGGTTATTCCACCAGGATGCTTTCAAGCAACCTTCTTTTTAATAAATTCATCAATTGTACAATAACCTCGCTGTAATAAATGTGTTTTAACAACTTTAAACTCATGAATTGGTAGGTTAAAAATTACCTTAGGGATCATATTGTAAAAACCTAATCCCACAAATGACTTATGTATCTACCTTTCGACGATATGCCGACGTCAATAATTTATAACCATATGTTGTAAGTGAATTGATAATAACCACTCTTTGCTTATACTAATATTTTGTCTTACAAATAGAATATTAATATAAACTAGCTAACCCGTGCAACTTCGTTGCACCAAATCGGTTTTTATGGGAAAACACAAATAAAATGGTATTTTCTAAAAATTAATCCTAGCTCGATCAATTTATCGCCCCCGAAACCCCCTGTACACTAAATTTCATGAAAATCGTTGAAGCCGATTCCGAGAATCCAATTATATATATACACAAGAATTGCTCGTTTAAAGATATAAGATATATTGTGAAGCTACAGTAAGTATACCAATTTCTTTAAACTTCTCACGAAGGGATTCACGTGATTTAAGTTTATATTGATCGTAAGGCTCTTTACTGATATACTTATAAATAAATCAAATCAAATGAAAAATATTTTATTGCACACAAGAAAAAAAAAAAAAGAGAACTAAGGTACGAGTCAATTAAATTTGTGTAGCAATAAAGTTCGATGTCAGAAGCTTTACCCCATAACAAGATCCCGTTGGAAATCACACTATGAGAGTACGCTTACTAAACAAGCCTAGCTATTTCACCGTCAGTAATCTGTCTAATTTTTCTGACTGCATAGGCATCTGAGCATAGGCAACAGTGGCTAGAGCTAATAATATCTCACTGGCTTAGATTCAAAAGCCGTATATTTTTCATTTAAAAACAAAGAAGTAGCCCGCCAGCCGCATAAACTCGTATCTAGTTACAAAGCTTAAGATTAATTTCTTACTGTAATTAAATCTGATACTCGGCTACAGAAGGATAGTAGGGTTACCCAACTACGTGTAATTACTCTATTCTCTCAGAATTTGATACTAGGTGCAAATCATCTAGGCTATTAGTATTCCACTGCAGTGCATCTTCTCTCATAGGAAATAGGGAATTAGAGCACTGACCCACCATGATGCTCCAATGTGGGTTCGCGGGCTTTAACGATTATTATCACTTGTATAATTGATTTTAACCAAGACCGACGGCTAAGCGTGCTCTCCAAAGCACGGGGGTTCACACGACCAATTTCCTACTCCGGACTGGTACCTGAAAAAACAATATCCCATCTACTATAATAATTCTTGGTATATATTTATCAATTTATGTAATTTAAATTTAGGGTCGGCATTGTTTATGCATAATATGTTGAAAAAAGAAACAGATTCTTTTGTTTCAACGCGGGTTTCAGCTTTAGTGGCTTTAACAATTATTACCCCATGTTACCGAGATCAACGGTTATACATGAGGTATGGTGTCCGTGGTAGTTAATGCATAAACATTAATAGACGTGCACACAGATTTTAATACATTTTATTTTTTTCCATTTTCACGTTTATCGCGTATTATCCCGCCTAAAATAGACGACGTACAAGGTAAAAGCCATCTTTGTGCCAATATTTAACAAAACGGGTTCTGCGTACGGTCTTGAGGTGTTTGTCCGACAACCCTCTATGCTTGGGAAGAGCTGGATTGCAGACCATTTTATAATACGGGCACATACAACATATTGTATGATAAATTCAAATTCAAATATTCTTTATTCATGTAGGCCTAAGCACTTATGAAGCATTCATACTTATATGTTTACATAATTAATGGTGATAACTCCTTTCGAGAGCTTAGGAAGTTGATACACCGAGTTTTTTAAACGCACGCAACGCAGAGCAGTTTGTTGTCGTTTGTATAACTTTGTTATCTTTCATAGATAACTAAGTTATACGTCGTAACTTATTATATATCTTTTGTTTTTAAGAAGGTTTCTATTTATCAAACGCATACAATCACCACGCTGGTAAGACGAATTGGTAGCACAGAAAACGCTGGAGCTCGTTCTTTGTTACGTGCGCTTATTTGCCTCGTACATTAAGCACGGAAAGAGGAAGGGTTTAAAAAGCTGTATTCTAGTTTAGTTAGATTTTATGCTGTATTATGCTGAAAATCGTCGACAGTAACCAATTCATTAATTTTGCTACAACAATAGCAGTCCACCGCGCTGGCCCAGTGCGGATTGGTGAACTTCACACGCCTTTGAGAACTTTACGAAGAACTGTCAGGCATGCAGGTTTGCTCACGATGTTTTCCTTCACCATTGAATAAAGTGTATTTTAATTGCTTAAAACTCAGATAAATGAGAAAAGTTATAGGTGCGTGCTAGGATTCGAACTCCGCCCCCCGAAGGTGAGGTGGAAGTCCTAACCACATCTAACAAACTTAAAAAGAATAGGTCGTAGGCATGCAAACTAATTTCTTCATCAAACAACTGCGAATAAAGTTTCGGTAGATCGAATGTAATATCTGACATAAGATAATTTGCGATGATGGATATTACTTGTTAAGTTGGTAACCCGTGTTCTTTAGATAAAGATAAGTTTGCGTATAGTAATTAGAAACAGGATTAATTTGTCAGTTGAATCAAGCTACCGTTTTGGGTGTTGCGCTAAACGAATATAGGCGTTTTAATTATTATTAATGGTAATCGTAATATGTATTTGACCCAATACAAAGTTAGAGAGGGAAGTTGGAGGACTATTTGTTCCTTTGAGCATTAACTGCCTGCATGTGTCCCTACATATTCAAGAGGAAGGGCGTTTGGAACATAAGATTGTATTTATAACTCTTTTTCGTAAGCATGAGTATTAATGCCTAAAAGTGACGATTGAAAATCATTTTTTCATTTTAATTTATAGGTGGGTTTATTTATAGAATTGACAGTATTTTTTTAAACTATTTAAAACCCGTATTTTACAACGTTTGGTTTGACTTACTTCCATGGTGAAGAAAAACATCGTGAGGAAACCTGCATACCAGAGAGTTCTCCATAATGTACTCAAAGGTGTGTGGGCCCACGAATACCCATTGAGCCAGCGTGGTGGACTACGGCCTTAACCCTTTTTCATTGTGGGAGGGACCCGTAATGATGAAGTGTAATAAATTGCAAACTAAAAAAATATTGCAAATAAAACATTGCTGATGAGATTTTACTTAATTGAATGATTAGTCATGAATTAAACGCGATTACCCCTTAACTGGCGTTAGGTGAAAGAGCGATTGACAACCGCTGACAGTCAAACGTCAACTACAGTTAATTAGGGATGTACCAGTAGACTAGGGATGTCCGCTACAAAAGTAATATATCGTAGTAAAGTTATATTATCTCTGCACTTTTCATAGTACCTATAAGGCAGGTCATTTATAGGGCAATACTGAACTTCAACTAACTTATTTTATTAACTGACTGAAAACTTCAACTGCTAAATCCTAGCACAGGCTAGATAGAAATGGTGTTTTTCTAAGAATTTTAATTCCAAGAGAACTCGTCTAGCTATGGAAAAATGCGATTGTGACTCATATAGAGTTCCCGGCTCGGGAAAATTGGGAATTTACATTTTCAAGGGATGCCGTGGTGGTTTTACAACACGACAAATGCTTCCGGAAAGAGCTGCCTGCTACCTGAAGTGAAAAAGACACAATAGGGAAGTTCGGCGTAACGTACGTAGTTACTTATGCGTCGTCCAAAAAAAAAAAGGAAAACTTAACAACAAAAACTTTTACTTAGTGTTATTGGGTTTACCATAACGACTCACCGTTTTTATGAAAATTAATATTGCCATCAGCACCATCGCATATCTAATCGAATCCGGGACCACCTAGTTATATTCACAGCGCTCACCGTTGCGTCAAGGAGGTCATCTAAATTGTTGGTGACAGCTAGAAGATAAAGATTTCTGCTTAATGCACTGTGTCCTGGTACCGTCACTACCTTATTGTTTATACGCTTATCTTGACGAATTAGTCTGTTAGTTTGGTGTTGGCTAATTACTCTGTTAGTTTGATGTTAGATAGGTGTGGGAATGTTACCTTAGTCTGTCTAAAATTGTGAGTGAATTTACCCATAGTAGCAAATAAATAATTGGAAATAATACTACGAAATACACACATCGTCATCTAGCCCCAAAGAGAGCGTAGCTTCTGGTATGGGTGCTAAGATGACCGGTGAATATTTTTTTTATGAATAAGTTCATAAATACTTAAAACACAAATACAGATAAACACTGAAAAAGATTTATGTTAATCACAAAATCATTTTTCAGTTGCGGGAATCGAACGCACAGCCTAGGACTCAGAAAGCAGGGTGGCTGCCCGATGCCAATCGGCCAGAAACCTTCCTAAAGTCACACTGTTTGTTCATTTCACCCTGTTTTGTACTCACTAAACGATACAGGTTAGTCTTATCCGATATATGAAGAGACAGCACTCCTGAAACTCCCTCATGAAACCTCTTTACAACTGCAGCATACCGCTACAGTTTATGACTAAAGGCACAGAAAATTATTGGGTATTAATTAACTATCCCGTCTCATTAATTAATAGAAACAAATTACATTGTACTGTCAAGATAATTTTAGGTGGAAGCCTATAATCAGAATTAATAATTCGTATAATTCTAGGATAACTTCGTTTATTATGATCTATAAGTCAAAATAGCATTCCATAAATAGGTAAGTTTTAATTAGGGCATAATGAAGGATATGGCCATGCTGGTCTAGTGATCAGCATGTTCTGTTCCGTTAAATCACGAAGTCTTGGATACGATTCCCGAGTTAGGCAATTCATGTTACCCTAAATATAAACACTTAATTTTCATCGTAGACAAAACAACCTTATTTTCATGACCAATGCCATTTTTTGTGTTTTTGAACTGTTTTGCTAAATTCGGTTCAAAGAAGATTCCCACACCGCTGGAATTTCCTACATTTTGTTTTTTTTTGGCTTTGATACTATATAAAATATTCATGACTTTTATCGCGGTAATCCTTTGATTAGTATGCATATTTTTGACACACTACATTGCATTTTTTTGGCACGTAGTTTACACTAAAATTTTTTTACTGTTACGTTTAATTATTCTATTGAAATATTGGAAAGTATAAACATGTCATGTTTGGTAGAATATTTTCATATTGTTTCATTTTAGTTGTTCTTTTTTTAAATACATAGAGTAGCGCTTAATACAGCCTAAGGTTAAGTGCCCCTAAGATACAGTGTTTACGTTACGTTTCAAATCCGCCGTGACAAAGTTTTGACACATAGTCTTGGCTACCGAACGATTACAAAATAGGGAGAGAATACATGAATGAATAAACTTTTACTGTACGCCACCAAAAGAACATAATACAGAGAAGCACTTGTACAACAGCGTTTACAGTTTGGCGGCCTTGTCAATGCGTAGCGATCTCCTGCAGTTAACCAATGGCATATTAATATACAACGTGTAAGCGAAATCCGAAATTGAAAGGTACATTATGTACTGTCTATGAGAGTTACCTGTGAAACCGAAAACCTATTAGTTTTTGAGTAAGCCGCTGCCATAGTCACATGCAAAATTATAATCATATGACTCCTCTCACTTTATTAGGTACGCGTCGCGTAGCGTAGGGACTATGCACGTGTTTATCTCTTATCTTCAATATGGCTGTCATGAATAAACACTTAAAATGTTTTGAATTGAAAAAAAAAAAACTAAAATCAAAATCGGTTCATCTGTCATCATACTCACTCATTTACACACACGCACACTCATAATATCACACACACACACGCGTAGCGTAGGTACTGTGCGCGTGGTTGTCTCTTATCTCCAATAGGGCTGTCATGAATAAACAATTAAAATGTTTTGAATTGCAAAAAAAACTAAAATCAAATCATTTCACCTGTTTGGACACATACTAACACACACGCACACTCAACACTCTCAAACACACACACACACACACACACACACACACACACACGTGCGCGCGAGCGAACACAAACGCGCACGCGCACAAACACACACACGCACCCATACATACACACACACACACACACACCCACACACACACACCCACACACACGCACACATATACGTCGTTTTAATAGTTAGATAGTGCATCCTTACACAAACGTATAAAAATATTTCATTACATATAAGAACTGGCGCAATCAGCAAATAAACGTGGTAGCACGAGTACTCTTGCTAAAACTGTCCGAAATCTTCGGTAAAAAGGTAGAATGTGTATTAAACTGTAACGAGTACAGCTTCTTTATTAAATCTAGACCCTTAATTGGTATCTACGTGGCGTACACCGGAAAGCTAGATCGCTTTGCGATACGTTTATTCGGCAGAGTGGCAACTTACCTATTTGAAAACCATCAACAATTCAATAGGATCTAAACTAGGTCAAAACGCATTTATTGGAGCAAAAAAAAAATAGCATTCGCCTTTTCCTAACTGCAAAAAAACCTTTATATGTTTGTGGAAATACATTTTGAATATTCATGCGTTTTTGTATTGCTGTAGCAATTTTTATTACACGCGAAACTTGTGAACAATAGAGACTTTAAATGCGTATAAATAATTTTTATTTTCATGCAAGTACCCAACAATAAAGTTGCTCTTCAACTATTGCCATGTGTGTGTGGTGAGAGAATTCAAAGCTAGCTTGTTAAAGTGAATCTCTTTTTAAATCTTTGAGATTTGAAACTCGATGAAACGAAAATGCGTCATGATAAAGAAAGAAACACATAAATGTATAGGAGATAATTAAATAGAACTATTCTATCTATCTCCTGTACATTTTTTCATGGAAACTGAATAGTACGTCGATAAAGATACAAAAATAACCAGAAATGTGTAGAAGCGAATGAGATAGAATGCATTACACATTTTGTTTCTAATCTTATAAATGTGAAAGTTTTAATGGATGGATCTTTGTTATTCTTTCACGGAAAAACTACAGAACCGGTTTGACTGAATTTTAAAATGGAGATACATTATACCCTGGATTAATAAATAGGATATTTCTGTCCCGGGAAAAGGTACGATTCCCGCAGGATAAGGAATCAAAAGCGGGCAACAGCACTTATGTAATATTATTCAGCTACTAAAACTTATTTTTATTCTAATACTACTTAATTCATTATTTATTTTATTTTTTAATTTTTACAGTTAACGTTGTTGGCCCAGTGGGACTTCGACTTCTTTTTCGGGGAAGCGAGTTCGAATCCCAGCACGCCTAACCCGTGACCATTCAAAGTTATGTGCGTTTTAAGCTTATGAAATGCTTGTTAAAGCTTGTGTAAGCGAATCGTGAGGGAACCTCGTGTGGAAAAACAAGAGTGATTGGCATCTTCTAGGCTAGTTAAAAAAAATAATGTGATTTTTTAATTGAAGTTAAGTGGACTAATGAAGTGAAAGAGATATGCGAGGAAGATAAATATAAGTAAGCCAAGCAAAACCGATAGAGGAACAAGGACTTTAACAGCCATGTTTCTGAAAAAAGGCCAGCGTCAATTAACAAAATCATAATCCACTATACAACGTTTTTTTCATTCCACTTCCAGTTAGCCTTTGCCTGCTGGTATGTTATAAATCAGTCGAGGATAGTGACGGGCTAACCTGTTAGGGATATGGCAGTTATATTAAACCCAAACCTCTAAACGGTTATAACGCGACATCCTACCGGAATCGCTTTAGCAGCACTTCTTTATCGGTAGGGTGGTAACTAGCCACGACCGAAGCCTCCCACCAGATCAGACCAAAGAAAGAGAGGGTCACTAATATACATACAAGTAGTATTATGTGAGAGTATCCGTTGGATGTCTTTTTTTGAGACAGTGATGGAACCAACAAGTGATGGTACGGTAAGTAGTCCTGAGAACAATAATTAAATAAACACTCACACACAATTTATATTAGTCGTAGTATATTTATTTATTTATTTAATTTGAAATACAATACAATATCTGACATCGCATAAGATAGATCTCTGTATATCTGGAATAATCACAGATTTGCAATTACTGTTACATACAGATGAACGTCTAATAAGCTTTGGCAAAGATGAATAACAGAAATCGCAGAACTGACAAACCTAAAAAGATTTGATCTACCTACGAACTGACAAACCTCACGATAACCCTGCTTCTATTGTTTACAGTATCATCAAAACCTGTAAATTCGTAGGGAAATACATTAGGTAACCTCACATGAACTGAACCACCTGCGAATCAAGAAACGAGGCTTCTGTTCGTTAATCTACGTTATGAAGTTCTGCCATCGACACTCCGAAGCGCACTGCTTACTTCTTTTAGATGCAAAAACATAGATTATGATGATATGATGGCATGATGGCCTGATAGTATGTGGAAGATACTAATAATAATATATATTAATAATAGTGTGACATGAAATCCTAATTTTATAATAATTGTAAATCCAAATTATTCTAATGTTTGTTTTAGTTGACAAATTCTAATAAATCTTTATTTTGTTTTTTTTTTCATTTTTAGTTGACATTTTTTAATATTTAAATCAATTGCAATAATATAATTTAATTTGAATATCATAATTTAAATTAAGTAAAGAAATAAAAATAATTTCGACAAATTTTATTGCAATGCCCCGGCGGGGCGTCATGTCTCTTATGTATGTAGGTACATGAAGCAATTAATAAACAATAAACAAGACAATCGCCTATAAAAAGAGCAATACTTTGGCGGACATCCAACTGAAACATCCTGCAAAATGCCGCCCTCTGTTAATCAAGCTGTTAAGCCTTATTTGCCTTTAGTTACACCGGATCATTGGCACCAGTTGTAAGAGATGATGCAGTTATATTTAACCCACAACCTAATCGGTTACTTGGCCACAGATTACCCGAACGCTTAATCGCTTGGCGGTGAGTCTATGTCTGTCCAATTCCAAAAAAAATCTATACGAATGATATAAATGTGTAAGTGTTTTTTTGTTTGTCCTTCCTGCACGCTATACTTAAGCAACAAAAAACCTTGTTTGTTAAAAGGATCGAGAGTATTTTACTTTACTTCCAAGTAACCGGTTCTCAAAGGATTTAATAAATATCCTTAATATAAGCGGACGAAGAACGCAAGCAACAGTTTAGCCAAACAAATAATTTAAGTAAATAATTTTATTGATTAGGACCGAAGATACATAGCGATTAACCTACAAGCAACGCCTGTTATATTGAAACCACGGCGAACGTGGAATATTAAAGACCCTTTTGCTAGTAATAATCCATTGAAAAGTCAGATCAGGTACCCGCGGGGCACTTACAATACCTTTCATAATATTGGCTCATTTATTTTTATTTAGGGACGTTGTTGTAATCGTTAAACGAGATGGATATTGGTAAATTTAGAATTAACTAAACATTTTCGATAAGCCGATATAACCTGTTTATGCTTTCCACTATGAAACAACATTATGTGTAAAATTGCATATTAGTGAGTGTGTTAAATTACATATTTGTTTGCACAAACCAAACCAACTAGATATCATAATTTGCAATGGTTCCTATTTTAAGATTACAAAGAAATAGATTAAAAAGTAGCCAATAAAAAAAGTATTTCAGCATCAACATTTTCAGCAATACTACTACTATTGCTGGTAACAGGCCTCTTATAGGAGAGAGGGTTATTAGCCCAACCAAGTAGATAATAGCACAATTATTGCATGTTAATAATGTATTATTCTTCTACCACAACACAACAAAACAAATAAGAATTGAAGACTAGCTATTAAATAAATGTAATGAAATAAAATATGTAATTTGTTAAAATATGTATAAATTTAATTATGTTATGTAGTTTAATTATGTGAATTCATGTAATATGTATTTCTTTATTTATTGGTAGTAGAATAAATGGCTTTTTTATTTTATTTTTTTTATTATTAAAATAAAATAAAAAAATAAATTTTAATTATTGCATGTTAAAATTAACATGCAATAATTGTGCCATTATTGCATGTTGTGCATTGTGTCCAAAACAAGTGAGAACTCCCCGCGCACGTCTCACTTCACACCACGTAATGTTGCTAGCTCACAAACTTTTCCCATTCTCCCCATTTTATGGTAACGGTTTAGAACATTAGAGGTAAAATAATTACTGTCAACTGCTAAGTGGAGTGAAGTGACTAACCGTCTGTTTGACAAACACTGTTAAAGTTGAGTGGTATTTGATACTTCAATAATATTCGTGTACACGGATTCTGTATGTTTTTAATTCATTCTTAAGTAATCAACTTTTCACCAATAGTTATCGCCTAAGAGTTAGTGAAACGTTTTTTTTTCTATAGACGTCACCTAAATCATTGTTTAAAAAACGGGCATAAGTCATTTGCCTCATCTGATTTATTAATCTGTTCTATGCCTGGCTAACATCTAGAACACGGCAGTACCAGCATCAATCATGTCACTGACCACCTGTCGATTCCGCACAATGCATCTTCATCGTACACCCGACGTTTACTAATCTCCCGCTAATTATATTACTGTTCCGGTTCGGTGATTACTCTTAGCTGGATTTGTCATTTATTTATTTATTTTAAGCGGTGGTAGCCTGGGGGATTGAAAAAGTAGAAGTAGTGGAGTGGAAGGAAAAAGACCAAGAAGACGTAGCCGGTGGGCAGACCAAATCGGCACCACACTTGGCACACCTGTCCACATTGCTCTGCACCATGCTGCGGACAGGTCAATATGGCGCAACATCGTCAGGGATAAAATATTCCGTGGCAAGGATCACGACTCTTAGCAGTGAGGTTCACAATGCATGGTGGGTTAGGCTTCCGCTTCCCTTTCGGGGTGACCGAGTTCGATCCCCGGCACGATCCTCTAACTTTTCGAGGTTATAAGCTTTTTAATTTTAGCAATTTAGATATTTACGTTATTTTTTTTATTTTTTATAAATATACTACGACAATACACACATCGCCATCTAGCCACAAAGTAAGAATAATATATATAAATACTTATAAAATGCAGATAAACACCTAAACACTGCAAAACATTAATTTGTTCATCACAAAAACGTTTTCCAATTGTGGGAATCGAACTCACGGTCATGGACTGAGAAAGCAGGGTCGCTGCCCACTGCACCAATCGACCTTCATTATGCCGTATTAAGCATATATTTTGCACATACGCCATATTTTGAGCTCAAGGGCCTATTTACCGTCAAGCTTTAACCGAAACATGCCGAGAATGGCGCAGGCTGCTATTGCGACGCGGTGGTGTAGCGTATATTGAATAAAAGTAGGTACGGGGACGAAGTCGCGGGTAATCGCTTGTCAATAATAACTGAGGTTTAATACAATAATGCATGGAACTTGTATTTAATTTGAGAGAGTAGAGTGATGAAAAGTAATGAATTTTTCAAAATAATATTATCTGAATACTTACTGCATTCTAAAATGGCATAATCTACAAGTATACTAATATTATTTTCATAATATTCTCCACAGCAACGGATTGTTTAATTTGTAAAAGATTCGTAAAATGCAAGGAATTTGAAAATGCAAGAGTTACTGCAAAAGTTAAACGAGATTTCCAGCGATATAATTCCCTTCCAACTTCCTTGCATAAATATTTCCGGTAATAGAATTTCAATCTAACTATCAAGGAGATAATAATCATGAAGAATATATTTGTACTTGAAATTAACGTAAACGAATGGCTTTTACGGCAATACGTCGCTGATTTGTCACAAATGATTGATCGACCACTCGTTTCGGCGAAATTCCGACTATCTTGACTACTATTTCGTTTAACCCATCGGGCTACATCGTTTGTCAAGCGATTACTGTACCCTTAGCACAGCTGTAACCCTTGAGTCGATTTCGAGTTCCGTTACACTAAACCTGTCTTCATTTTGTACAAGTGCATTTTTATTAAAAACCTCGTTGCGCGTTGAATGCAGATATGCGTGGGAGTGTTCTGCGTAATATTGATATCACAGAGAGCAGTGCAGTGGAGCGAGGACGATGTGTACTTTCAAAAGATCCGTAGCTGGAGAAACGTCACTTTTTCATAAAAAATACAAAAGTGACGTTTGACAGCAAAGATTGCAAGATTTACGCCTGTCGCAAGTCTGTCGTGAGACACTGGACAGAAACAGGCGTTACTTTGCGGAATTCTATGAAATATGAAAGTAAAGCTTAATAAGCTATACTCCCCAAAAAGCAGGAGAATCTATATGGTGTCATTTATAAATTCTTCAATCGGAGCATCCCCAGGAGATTTTGACTTTACAATAAATAATTGTTCAGTCTTAAAAAATATTCCTTGTAACTGTACAATGAATAATTGTTAGGACTGAACCTGACGATGCTCCGGTTTCGGCGTGAAACGTGCTTAGAGGGTAAATTTCCGAAGATTCGTTTGGCCACACTGGCTGGCTGACTGTCTTTCTTTTCTTATGTATAAAAGCACTGATGGATGGATATTCTGTAATTCAGCAAACAGCACAAATACAGATAAACAGGCAAAATAAAATTTTTATTAAGTTTACTGATTTGGGTATCGAAAAAGCAATTTTCATACTAAAGGTATTTTTTATCGTACTTTTTTAGGTTTATATTGCTGGAAAATTTATTATGCAGAAACCATTTTAATCAGCTGTCTTTTAAAATGTATACTAACATTGCTTCCTTACTAAAGAAACATGCAATAATGCAACTGATATAAGTTTGACGACGTATCTGGCACAGTGGTATATTCTTTGGCCTTTAAATTTGAGGTTACGACCAGGTTTCGTTCAATTTGCGAGTTTATAATGTCTGAATTGGCTTAAATCCAGTGAGAGACTCTAATTACCATCCATGGACCAGAAGAACTTTTAAATGCGGCTTGTTTTTTGTTCCAGTATGTAGGATCACGGGTATATAGTATGGGTGCGGAATCCAACGAGTACCAGATGGTGAAATAGGTGGAAACACAGGCTCTTAATGGATTTCGCGTAGATTCTTAGGAATAAATGGATTGAAGAGAATGGAGCAACCACTTGGTACCTTGGACCATTTTTCGGTTTTAATGGAGTTTAATGAACCCTTTTAAACCCATAAATGGAGTTGAGTTACTAATGAGACTATGTAGCTCGTATGACAAAAAAACTGACTATTAAACTAATTAAATCTACGCTTAACTACGTGTATCTTAACATATATTACATAATAAGTATATAAATATTTCGCGGCCATAGAGTCGGTTAAGTCCCAAACTTATATTAACTTCAGCTAAATTTTTATTGTGTGCGGACGTATTCCATCGGAATGTGCTGTCTAAACTTTTTAATGATTTTATTTTATCACTCTTATATAATGTAGTCCCACGCTAAATTACAGCGTTCTACATGTATCTTAAACATAATAAGTATATAAATATTTCGCGGCCACAGAGTTGGTTAAGTCCCAAACTTATATTAACTTCTGCTATATTTTTATTCTGTGCGAACGTATTCCATCGGAATGTGCTATCTTAACTTTTTAATGATTTTATTTTATCACTCTTATATAATGTAGTCCCACACTAAATTACAGCTTTCTAGAAGCTTCTTCAGAGTTTCTGAGATAAGCTGCGAACGGAGTTACAGTCTATAACAGTCCAGTCTAGACTAAAGGCTTCTCCCGAAGAAAGGTTGAGCGAAAGAAAGAAAAAGAAAAATCGGGAGCATATGAAAACGTACCTAGTACGTAACAGAAAAGATAAAGTATTCTTGCCTTATGCAGCCCGCTATCTTACTTGGCAGTACGCCAACCGCTAAGATGCTTCCCATTAATAACAATTAAAACTCCCAGCTGTTTAGCCCATTATCCGAAACGCTGATTTGATTTAACAACTCTGACGTATGACCCAAGTTAATATACAACGAAACAACTTCGCAAATAAATAAATAAACTACGATAATACACACATCGCCGTCTAGTCCCAAAGTAAGCGTAGCTTGTGTTATGGGTACCAAGATGACTGATGAATATATTTATGAATAATATACATAAATACTTATAATACACCCAGACTTTGAAAACATCCATGTTCATCACACAAACATGTTCCAGTTGTGGGAATGGAACCCACGGCAATGGACTCCGAAAGCAGGGTCGCTACCCACTGCGTAAGTCAGCCGTCAAATATAACTATGAATTTGAATGTATACTGATGTTATAAGGAGGTAAAGGTAGGTAAGGTACAAAATTGATTGATTATTTTGTATTTATATATGTAATTGTGGTTGCCCGCAACTTCATCTGCGATGAAATTTTGATTTGCCCTGAAATCAGAAGAAATCTCGGAACCGTCTCATCATATATCCAGCAAAACCTAAAAATCATTTTCATGATTTCACAGTTATCAGGTCACATATACATTCCCTCAAGTTTATTTTATTGTCTTCATGTTATTTCTAAAAGCAAAGTTTAAAAAATACTTTTACAAAATTGCTATTAAGGGATATTAGTAGTGTTCGGATTCCAGCGACTACGTCAACGTAAAAGTTCTGATCCTCGTTTTCTCAAGAGTGACCTTGAGAAAACGCCTATTAGTGCCTATGCCTTTCTTTAGAAAAAAACTACCGACTAATTAATTTTAGACACACTTTGGCGTTTATAGTTATATTATTATATTGCGGATCATGGCTATGCCTAAGCGAAGTTGCAACGTCGATCTCCACAGAGAACTCTCCACTATTGCTCAATATTTCAAAAACCTCTCGAAAATTTTCTTTGAGAAGTCTATCCGACATCCCAACCCTCTCATAGTTGCGGCTTCTTTTTACTCACCCAACCTTAGCGCCACTCTCAACAAGAGGAGGCCTGAACATACCTTCACGACCCTGACGATCAGATTACTGCTGACAATGCTCCCTTTAAGAACACACAATCAACAGCACAGCGTCTTCGCCGGCGAAGACTAGGTCCCCGACTTCTAACGTCATCTGGAAGTGGGCTCTCACCAAGTTCTCGGCAGCGTGCGGACTAATCACCGTCCGTAAACCTGTCACTCCAATCGTTGCCTGAGCCGAGGTTCGGCCTCACAAGAGGCTGACGATTCCTTCGCTTCTTCGAGCCCTAGGGTTCAAACTCTTCCTCTCCGAGGATCGCCAACAAGCCCGCGTTACGCTTAATCAGCTACACACAATCAAAAAAAAAAAAAAAGCTGGGGCCCGTTTACTCATTAAAAACTTCCCGTCCTTTGAACATACATCCCAGAGTTATTAGCCCATTTATTCATAGTCTTTACGTCAACCAATTACCGGAGCACGGGTCTCCTTCCACAATGAGACGGGGTTAAGGCCGTAGTACACCACGCTAGCACAGTTGGTGGACTCCACACTCCTTTGAGTAGATTATGAAGAACTCTCAGGCATGCATGTTTCCTCACGATGTTTTCCTTCACTGTTGAAGCAAGTGATATTTTAATTACTTAAAAACGCACATAACTCAGAAAGGTACGAGGTGCATGCTGGGATTCGAACCCGGTCCCCCGAAAGTGAAGAAGAGCTTCTACACAATGCGCTATCACCGCATCTTCTTCATAAACATAGGATTATCCGCATGATTATGTTTATTAGTGACTACTTAATCGATATATATAACTTGTCCTATTAATTCATAATTGTAACTAAATTGTTTGGGCCTTAATAAATAAATGAATAAATAAATACTATAATAATCAACGATGTAACCCCATGATATAAAAGGAAAATCTGTTCCTATAAATCACAGTAGAAAAATATACAATTTCCCTCAACAATTGGTTACCAGAGAGACCCGCTAATGAAATAAAGATAGATCAAGAATTGCAGCTTCCCTTGAATATCCACATTTCGTCTCAAAAGTTTTAATTGGCCTCGATCGACCAACTTGCGAAATTAATATCTCCTTTGAGTTTTGCGTTTATGAATTCTTTGACGGTTTGGAAAATTTGAATTATGAGTATCAAGGGTACTAGTTTGAATTATTAGTACAGTTTAGTTTTAGTAGAGCTGTTTGTGACATAGCTCTTCCTGGGAAATATTACCGCTATGTTTATTTCTACAAAAGAAGTTCACTTTTCTTGGTGAGCAATCTGATCTAAGATCGTGCCGTGAGCTGACGCTGAGTATGCCTTATCATAAGACAAAATTTTACAAGCGTTCGTTTGCGTACGAGCTGTGGAGTTGTGGAATGCGCTTCATAGCATACGACGATCCAAATCACTGGCGATATTAAAAAAGCAGTTTAGGCCCATTAGTTTGTCAACGACTATTAATAGCATGTATATACTTACTCATTTATTGTATGTGAAAGTATTTAAATATGTAAGTGTTGTTATTATATATATTAGTTTATTTTTATATTTATTAATTATATTATGTAATTTTGATCTATTTGTGTATTTATGTATTAGTATGTAGTTATTTGTATGTATTTATAAATTTGTACCACCAAGAAGTCTATAATCTCCTCTTCTTTTTTTCTTATTCAAAATTTGCCTGGCAGAGATCGCTATTAAGCGATAAGGCTGCCTTTTGTATTCTACTTCTTTCTATATGTTTCTGTTTTTATTATATTTTGTATATGTTAATGTTGTGGTATACAAATAAAGAGTTAAATAATAATAATTGTTTCGTATTTTGGTCTGAAAACCGTGATTGCTGGTTACGGCCAAATACTTCAAACAAGAATCGAACTCAGGTCATTCTATATTCGACGATAATGACGAACTATGATTGTAGCATTCAAAAAAAAAAAAAACATTTAATTTATTTCAAGGCCTAGTTTATAATCACATTTGAAACGTCAAATCGGTTTGTTTGTAATGACTCTACCACCGGTTCGGAAGGTAGATTCCACTGAGAAGAGCCGGGAAGAAACTCAGCAGATTGCTTTTTTCCAACATAATTTTACAGTTTAACAATCTTTACAATTATTCTGTTTTGTGAGAGATGAGAGCGGAGTGGCCTGCTTCCAAGCAGTCTTGTCGTAAAGAAATTCATCAATCTTGTACTAACCACGATTGGTTCAATGTGTTTTAATATATTGTTTAAACTTAGTTTAAGGTAGATCTAATATTAACTTCGGTATCATGTTATAAAAGCATATACCAATCCCCACAAAGGATTTCTATACTTTTCTCAGACGATATGCAGATATCATTAATTTATGCCTGTTTTTAGTAAGTCGATTGTTTATATCGACTTTTTGTTTATAATTACTTATGTTTCGTTTAATAAAGATTATTTTTTTATAAATAAACGAACAAATGAATAAACGAAGATGAAAGCATTTCTTATTTAACAAAACATTTATATTTTAGTTAGTCGTGTAGGTTTTAAATATAACGTACCTTAAATAACATTTAAGTAATGAAATTCTTAGTGAACATTATGAAATATGCAGTAAGTAGACTTAAGTATAAAGTCCGCTTTCTTACGAAACGTAAGACTAAAATGAATTCTTGTTGTAATTAAATTATGCTAGTTATAGAACTAGGTCATCTGTGTGCGACCTCAGTGCCTGGCACGGGCTGGATTATAGAAATGTGGTTACAGTTTTACTGTGAATACAATTTAAAAAAGCGAACATGATGTTACATGCCTATGGGTTTCCAAACAACTTAAACTTCTTCTAACAGTACGGTAACTGCTAAAAGGCAACTTATGTGCTATAGTCCAGCCGCTACAAGAATGTATTCCTGACTTTTTGCGCTATACTCGTATAATAACAATAAAATCCGACGCCGTCTGCGTTCTTTTTGTGGTTCTTTAAAACGAAACCTTTATTTTCCCGGAAGAAAATGTGTTCTATGGCCATTTCAAGTATGGCCATAGAACACATTTTCCATTATTATTATTGATAAGCCATTCATTGGCAACAAATGCTATTTTTTTTTAAACTGCTGGTAGCTTTTACCAGATACTTTTGTGTCATAAATATTTATATACGTTATCATAACGGATCAGCGGAACATAGTTAATAACCAACCAAACACACGCTTCAGTAAATAAAATACAAAATATAGATTATGAGATGACATTACGTAATATTACGTATTTACCTACGCAAAGTCAGTACATATTTGAAAATTTAACTTATGTCCATAAAAAATAAAATTTAATAAGTATGTTTATATTGTATTTTATATTATATTATTTTATAATAAATTACCGAACGAAAGCTTTGAGATTAACCTCAGTAAGTTCAAAGTTTGTAAAAAATGTAAGCTTACAGAAAAATTCTATTATAATATTAAGGATTACTTAAACGATAAAAAAGCTTGGGTATGAATTGCTCTAACTTCATTGCTCAATATTACTTGACTGGGAGATGTTGATAGCAAAAAATAACTGGCTAAGTTTGTTGTAAGCTCTTCTAAGACCAGGTCGCGTTTGGACCCCTCGTAGCTTTAGGTTTCAGTTATCCCCACCCCTTACAATTATGTTAACATATATACATATGAACGCTTCACAAGTGCCTGGGATATGCCTACTTGAATAAAGAGTTTTTGAATTTAATTAAGAAAAAATATTGAGTTGTTATATTACAAAACACTTTAAAATAAAATAAAATATACAATGAAACCATTTTTATACTAAACTAGCTGTTGCCCGCGTTCTTTGTAGCGTTTATTACTGTTTGTTTTATAGTTTTTTTTTTATTTCAAAAACATAATACGAATGAGAAAGAGAATTACAGCATTTACCCACCACACTGCTCTAATACGAGTTAGTGGGCTTTAACGTTTTTGCGTGCTATCCAAAATATCAGCGCTAAGTTTCTTACCTTTTGACAGAAGAGCCCCATAACCTATCTAATATTTTTTTGGCCATTAATCGAAACCAAGACCTCGTGCTTCATAATCGAATATATTAACCACGAGACTTACACGCGAGTTACAGAGAATTCAGTAAGATATTTCTACCCTAAAGGATTCTTAGTTAAAAAGCTCTACACATTTGTAGGATGAACATGCGCTCCACGAGATAAATATTATTACTACAATTTACTTGCCCTATTTATGTATGATAAGACGACACAACACATAAATATTCCATACTAATAATTCTCCCACAGCATGCATATTAGCCCTACTGGCTTCAAAAGAGAGTTCCCGTATACGACACAATATCCTTTAATATTGGCAAAACATTGTGAACACACCCTTGGAAACAACGTAATGAAATTGCTCCTTACTCCTTTAAATTTTAGTTAACGTAATGTAAATAAACATGCTTTTGAAAACATATACCTTGGAACATTCAAGTGAAAGACGAGCAATATACGTTGTAGTCTGAGAGCTAGCTCATAATAAACAGCTCTATTCTTATTACTTTGTTTATTTAACTTAAATTACTTATTCCAGCTTGGTCAAATACCTTAAATTATTGTTTCTTAATCGATTGCTGTCATGTACATTGGCATGTGGCATTGCCATAAATTTATCGACATTATTTTAATTCCATTATTAATTAAATCTGAATTATGGTCAAATCAAATTGTATGCGATAAATTGGTATACGATATTGAAACATGTCAACTTAAAAGATAAAAATAGTTTCGATTTACAATACAGTTAATTTATAATGTTATCAATGATAATTTAAGATGTTATGTTATGAAGATAATTTAAATAGGTCGTCCATATCATAAAACAGTTTTTAATAAGCCAGTGTTACAGTTTCTGTTTGCACACCGTTTCTTTTCCTTATTTAGTGATAACATAATTATGTTTTTAGAATATAATTTATTATGCTCGTATGTATAAGAACTTAGAAGTAGTCCAACATGTTATTTCCGTCACGCCTCACCTCACTCTTAGCTCCCGCAATAAAATATTACAATGCGTTAAGCCTATAAAAAATTACATAATATAAGTATTTTAAAACATTTTGTTACCACTAAGTAATACTGAACTAATGCAAAAATTGTAGCTATAAGAGTATTTAACTTTTACATGAATGTCCATAAAAGTGCAACATATATATAACTTCTAAACTAATATATAGATTTGTATGTATGGTTATAATTAAATTCCTTACACGCTTATTCGCTATAATTATTAGATTTCTTATTCGCTAAAATTTGTTTGATAAATGACAATATTGCGGCTGTTGGGCGCCATTAGGGGTTTTTTTACGTTTTTATTTTATTTACGTTCTTATTACTTTCTGTCATAATTGTTTTAAATTTTTAAATATAGCGGTCTCGGTAATAATTATTAAGCATAATAATGAAGTTGGTTACACAATGATTATTATACCGTGATCAATAGAGTTACTGACAAATGGATTGACGGATAAGTCTTTCATTGAGTTTGGAACTTTAACAACAAGCTAAATTAAAAAAAAAAAAGTGTTTTATTGGTCGATCTTTTACTTTAAAACATTTTTTTTATTACTAACTACTAAAATTTTAAATCACCATCTCGTGATTGTTTGTCTTGCGTAGAGAGAAATAACTAACAGGTTAGCCTGCTACCATCTTACAATAAATCATCACTTACCAACTGGCGAGATTGCAGTCAAGGGCTAGTAGAATAAAAAAAAATATATGGATAGTAAATATAGAGGTATATGAATGCAAATATAAGATTTGCTAGGTTCTTTGTTTTTCTTAGCTCTAAGGAAATACTGTATCTATGGTACTAAATATTAAATTAAGATAAAAATATATTTATGCAAAAATAACGGGTACAAAAACTTCAACCGTATTGGTAAGTTACTCTTAGTCTATTAAGTGAAGGAGGGGCCTGAAAGTTTCTGTAGAACAGAATACTTGGCATTGTTATTATAATTAAAGGGCTGATTCTTTACTCAGAAGTATTGCTAATGAAGGCTTTAGCGATGGACCTTTTTCTTGTCACAACAATGAACCGGAAGTCGAAATAACTTTTTTTGAAGCTTTTGACGAACTCTTTTCGAAATAAATTTTGAATAATTCGTGGAAACTTCCAAAGATTTTTTTTAGGAAATTAAATTTGTTGCTACACTGACAGTAACATGGTGTCTGTTTTATTTATTTATTTAATGTTATAAATTTTTTGACGGCCGATTAGCGCAGTTTGCAGCGACTCTGCTTTCTGAGTCGAAGGCCGTGAATTCGATTCCCACAACTGGAAAACATTTGTGTAATGAGCATGAATGTTTTTCAGTGTACGGGTGTTTATATGTATATTCCAAGTATTTATGTATATTATTCATAAAAACATTAATCCGTCATCTTAGTACCCATAGCACAAGCTACGCTTACTTTGGGGCTAGATGATAATGTGTTTATTGTCGTAGAATATTTATTTTTTAATCAGAAGATCTAGAAGCTACTTGCAATAATTAAAAAAATATTTAAATAACTCAACAATTTATCTATATTAAAAAGAATAAAAACAAAAGAATAGCATTATGATCTGCATTCACACCGACTTCTCACAGTAATCCAGACACTCACGCATGATCTTTATCTATTCATCAGCAAATAAATCGAGACCACGTAGCCTCTCGGACAGAATGATAATTATGTTGAACTGGGTAGTTAAGCCCAGTCAGTAAACCAAACATAGGAATTTTAGATCTGTAGTGTTGGAGAACGTAGTGTGCATGTGGCAACTGTACTAGCATGGCAAATATGGTTCGGCTAATTTAGATAGTCACACAGACTTTCTCGTACATGGGTCACACAGACACATAGCTGAAACAGTATATTTATAGCGGTACGTTAAAGATGGCCACAGTCTGAAAAACAATAGTCACTAAGAACAATCGTCATTTCAGCTGACAGTCAAATCGAACAAGGTCACCATGTGGGCTAGACTTTTGTATCGTACCACTTCTGACTGATAAAGGACTAAGACAACATCTTTGCATCGTTCGAGTCCATGTAGGACTGAAGCGTATCGATAATGCAGTGGTATTTATATCAAAATACCCAAACATAATTTTAACTGTTTCTTGAAAACTATCTATTAACTCATTGATAATAATTGGGTATTTGTAAAATCCTAATAAATTTAATAAAATATCTGGCAAATATGAATTTATATCAAAAGTTTGGTTATTTACCCATTTTATAAAATTACTGTAACATTAGTCTGTGGCTTATTAAACCAATCATGGTGGACCGCTCGAGTCTTTGCCGCTAGGGTACTAACTAGCTGCGACCAAAACGTTTTAAGTCTAGGTAAACCATTTAATTAAAAAGTAGCGGATGCCAGCAACTTCGTCTGCGTAGAATTTCTAATATCCCTTGAGATTAAGAAATTTTCTCCGGTGCCCACGTCCAGAAAGCAAGCAATAGGCAAAGATAAAAGACAGTGAAAGTCAAAATACAAAATTATAGATGTAATTTGAAAGATTAAGTATTTTCTAAAAACTATTTAACCCTTTGGCAACGGAATTTTTGACGGCCAATTGGTGCAGTAGGCAGCGACCCTACTTCCTGAGTCCAAGGCTGCGGGTTGAGTTCCCATAACTGGAGAATGTTTCAATGTCTGGGTGTATAAAAATATTCATCAGTCTTCTTGGTACCCATAACACAAGCAACGCTTACTTTGGGGATAGAAGGCGATGTGTGTATTGTCGTAGTATATTTTTTTATTATAATTATTTCATTTATTATTATTAATTTTTGAAAGCTGTGTACCATATCTTTAATTCTAACCGAAAGCCAATGTATATAACTTGATGAACGTCTTAAAAGAGGACTTTTATATATGTTATATTTCCATTTTGTCTCGTTCAGGGATAATTAGTATTTAGGGAACTGTGAAACTCTTAATTTTTTTTTTTACCATGTTTTTTAAACCAACTTTCTTCTTCTGTTTTAAAGGTTCTCCTTTTATTATTTTATTTCATAATTCAACTCTCGAGTGCTTAGAGAATGTTTTCATGTTCAAATTACTGCATTCAGTCGTTTGAGCTGCAGGTTGTCTACTATTGAGCCAGGTCAAAATCTTTTATAGTTACGGATATTTCGAGATTTTTTAAAAAGCGGCCAAGTGTGAGTCGGTTTCGCACACGAAGGATTCCGTAACATTAACTGTAAAAATGGCAAAAGAGTCACGTTTGTGAGTCCCCATTAATAAGAATATAATATTAAAAAGAATATAATATTACTGAATATTCTGTGAATATTTTAAGTGTGTATCAATAACAACTGTTTTTTCTCGATTATTGATAACGATCAATAATCGAGAAAAAACGAGTGTAACATAATTTGTCTTGTATGGGAGTCTACTTAAATATAAAATTTATACTGTTTTTAGTTGCGTCCTCATGTGTGAAAATTTCAACTTTCTAAATGTTATCGGTTCCTGAGATACAGTCTCGCGACAGGCGGACAGACCAACGGATGGACAGCTGAGTCTTAGCTATAGGCTCCCGTTATATCCTTTTGGTACGGAATCCTAAAAAGAAGTTTATTATTAACCAAAAGTGTTTTTGACGAAGAAAATAACAAAAAGACAATAGGTACGTACATGCCATGTAGATGTCTGTTGTCTAGACGAAATAGTAATAAACAGTGTGTTACGGTTCCAAAGCGGTAACTTTTGTTTAATTGTTATTTGTACCTACATCTACGTAACAAATAATAATACGTTATGTTTCCACAAAGTAAGACTAAAGGCACAATTTAATTAAACTGTTGGTGTATGGATCTCACAATGTATTCTAACTTCTCAGTCAAACTATGTTTGTTTTCATATGTTTCGTATTCACAGAACATAATTATGTTTTAATTATATGATGAGATCATTAATATACATTCGTATGTTACTTTAACCCAACATATACCCATAACACAAGCTACGCTTACTTTGGGGCTAAATGGCGTTGTGTGTGTATTGTCGTAGTATACTTATTTATTATTTAATAACCCTTTTCTTTTTTCAAAGATATGAAAGTGCATATATGTTTGTTTATATACGCAATTTCTTATCTTTAAAAAAGAATGGGTTATTAAATCTCTATCCCTATCCCAACTAATATTATAAATGTGAATGTAAGTTTGGTTGTTACGCTTTCACGCAAAAACTACTTTACCGATCCTCATGAAACTTTGTACACATATTCTTGGAAGTAATAAAGGATACTTTTTATCCCTACTTTAAGCTAGGATTCTTTGGGAGAGGGGATGAAAGTTTTTAACAATTTAACACCATAACTCCGACAAATTATAACCGATTTAAATGATTATTTTTGTACTATAGAGGTTATAATATGTGCTTAATTTTGCCCAAACTTTGTGTATATCTGATGAATGTGGTTGGAGATAGAGGACCGAACTCAGCGGACAGCAGCAAACCCCTCATTTAAGGTTTATCAAACTGATACTTAAAATTTTTTTAGAACTACTAGTAGTTGTACAAAAAACTAAATCAAATGCAGACGAAGTCGCGGGCAACAGCTGGTAAATAATAAATAAAGAAATATATTTAACAACCCATCCCTTTTTTTAAAGATATGTAAGTGCGCATGTTTGTTCACTTATTTGTCGCCAAAGTGTATCACGATTGAATGTGAATGAATAGAGATAGCTTGCATCTTTAAAATGGACTACTTGAGCACCTAGTAGTAAAGCTTTCTGTGACAGCTCGTCCTGCCGCTCAACATTGTTGCAATGCTGTGTAATTATAGGCCCATGAGGCTTAACACCTTTGCCTTAAACTGATAGGCACAGGGCGGCATGTTGCAGGACATGCTTCTTGCATACCCATGCATGGTTTTCTATAAACCATCGTCAATGCTTCTTTGCGGCTAAAATAAGTATGTCTGCTTCGCCTGACGAGCTCTGTCACAATAGCTCTAATACTACTGCTATGACAGGCAGCCAGAAAGACCATATTTAAGCTTCCTTGTTTAAAATCCTGCTGCAATTCTTCCTGTATCGTGACGCTATGTTTATCATCCTGAAGCAAAGGTGTTAAGGCTCATCTGCCTATAATTCAGACCGAAACACAGCGAAGCAAATATAACATGCAATACTGTATAAAATGGACCTCTTACACAAACCAGTATCCATCTATTCAAATATACTACGTACATCCGCAACAAACAAATATTTATGCAAAGTCAGACACATTTTAATTAAGTCTTGAGGCATTCTACGATGTTTATTTTCGTGGGTTCGGTATTTATTTGAAAGGGCTTTATTTGCACGGATCTTATTGGGTAGTGACGAAAGTTTGCTTTACGTGACGCAATATTCGTATTCTAATTTCTAGCTCGATTCCAACGCGCCAGACCGTTTATATTTTCAGTACCCATTCAGATATTTAAGGTTCTTAGTGCACGGGCGATGCGACGCGGTGGGCTGTGTAGAAATGTGGAGTCCTACCTAATGAGCTAATGATATTATATACCTTACAGAATATTCTAGCAACATTTTGTCTCACAATATTTTAGCTGGTCTGTTCGTTTCTCTCTGGATGCGGAAACTATTGACTCTATCGTGGCGTAAATACAGTTGTATGAGTATATGGCGCACAGCTTTGAATTGCAGATTCGTAAATGAATTCAGGTAAATTTTCCGTGAAACGGTCGAGTGGTACACAAAACGGTCTACTGTTATTCTCTGTTTATTGATTCTGCGTGATCATACTTATACTATAGAGAGAACCTTCGTCTAATTGTATGAAGGTGCGTCAAATTGGGGTTCAAGAGTAGACTGTTTATATTTCTTATTTCTATCATTTATTATTTTTCTTTTTTTTTTTTAAATTATTAACAATGCTTAAGAATAAATTAAAAAACACTATTAAAAATTTATAAAAAAAAACTTCCACCCTCCGCTTGCGGGGCTTTTGAATGCCCAAGCAACCGGTGGTCAGGGCTCCAGAGTGAGAAACCTCCTCACAATACGCGCCGTTTCAAGGACTACTGCCTTCTGTATCCGACCCTTGATCCAACAACCAAGCGAAAGCTTCTTGAGATGTTGGTCGAAGCTTTTCGCGAGAAGACCATTGACTGAAACGACTATCGGAACAACAACGGTCGACTCAACATTCCACATGGCGGTAATCTCGTGAGCAAGGTCCAAGTATTTAGATACTTTTTCCTTTTCAGCTTTCACCAGATTATCGTCATGTGGAATAGTTATGTCAACAATTATTGCACGGCGCACTGATCGATCGACTAGCACTATATCAGGTCTATTAGCTGTAATATACCTGTCAGTGATAATCGTTCGATCCCAGTAGAGCAATGCACTGCTATTTTCAAGAACTGACGCTGGGTCGTACCTATAGTAAGGCATCTCAAAATCGATAAGGCCAAACCGAAGAGCAAGTTGTTGATGAACTATCCTGGCTACTTGATTATGTCTGTGCAAGTATTCGCCGTTAGCAAGATGAGAACACCCGGAAACTATATGCCTGAGGGACTCCCCAGGACGATGACACGCTCGACCTATGTCTAGAGTGCCATCTTTCATAATGTGTTTCCGGTAGTTTCTCGTCTTGATGACTTCGTCCATAATTGCACCGACAAAACCCAAAATATTTCTTTATTATTAGTCTTATCAATTTATTTATTTAATACTTTTATTAAGTCAGTACGGTTAACACCAATTACATTAATTAAATACATAGAAAGTTAAATTATAAACATTAAAAGAGAACAAAAGAGAGGCAAAAAGAAGAAATGCTCTGTAAAATAATGTAACAATAGGAAGTAGTAGTATTTGTGCTATGTTATTACACAATCAAGTAAAGTTAAAAACAATGTGCAGTTGCATTTCTCACAGTACTGCAGGCACTCTTTCGGCTTCTTCTCGGTAGAATCAGCCTTCCAAACCGGTAGTAGAGTCACTACAAACAGACAGACTTGACGTATCAAAAGTGCTAATATTCGGCCTACTTGAAATGTTTTTTTTTTAATGGTTAACAATCGCGTTTCAAGAATATGTCACAGTTAGTCGACTCTGCCAGCAGTGCATTTTGCGCCAATAGAGTACAAAGTCCATTGAATTAATGGGAAAAACTCCTTCAAACCAACGAACGGATAGACAGACAAAAAAAAATTGAAAAAAATTTTGGATCTCTGCCGATTTCATACTTATAATTTTACAAGAAAATATTAAGGGTACAGGAATTATTAGATATTATTAGTTCATAATATATTATGAAAATTAAGCTTAATTTGCTATATCCTCCGTAAAGCAGGAGAATCTGTATGGTGGTGTATTTATAATTTCTTCAATCTTTACACTCCACGCCAAACAGAATTTAGTAGTAGCAATGTACCCTCTACGCAAGTTCGCCCCGACGCCGGAGCATCCTCAGAGGATGTTGACTTTACAATGAATAATTGTTATAAAAAATTCAAGTTACAGTTCCATTAAAAGTACAAATATAAATAAGAGAGGAGGCACTCACTAGTGAAACATTAATTAGGCAGATGGCGATATCGTTTATAATTCCAGAACTAGCTTTGTTCAGCTTTCTTAGAAAGTTAAATGTGTGGGTATTGAGTGCAGACGCTTTACAGAAAGCATTACTAAATAGTGCAGTATAAGCAAGGATATAGCTGTGGGGGTTGTATTGGATTGCCAATGTATCTGAGTAGTATTTGCGTAACATTCTGCTCGTAGGTGTGGCGCACTCATATTAATTGGATCATCTAGTTATATGTGCGTGCATTAGCATTGCCGGCGTGCGGTGAAGCAATGAGCTCCCAGAGCGTCATTTATAGGTCCCGTCCTTTATCGCTTTGAATTTTTTATAACTCATATCAACATCTTTGTAAATTTATCTAGTTTCATAAGTACTGAGTTGTTCTAGTGGTTAGGTTATTTAGTAACAGAAATCGACTTTTTGATTCGATTTCCGGATCCCGAATTCTTGTCTGGTTGTCTGTCTATTAACGGTCTATGCTATTGCTTTGGAGAGATTGTTAAGACGTCCATCCTGCTTTTATTTAGTCTGATGGTGATAAAATTTATTTAGGATCTAGCAATGTTGAGCTATCTGTAAAGGCTTGAGTGAGTATTAAGTGCAAATGCCTTATATAATGGACTTACGCGTACATTACTTGAATCAACTAGTAAAGTTTGCGTGCATTAGCATCGCTGGCTTTCGGTGACACAGTATCTTCTCAAAGCATCCTTAACTCCCGGTTTATAGTTGTTTGAATTTTGTATATATGTTAATGCCATACATAGCATTAGCTATATTGATAATGTTTGGTTATGCTTAACAATCCGTTGGTAAGTTTGGTTCACTTACATTAATTGGACCACCTAGTTAGGTTTACGTGCATTAGCATTGTCGCAGGCTCGCCGCGACACAGTGAGCTCTGACAGCGTCATTAGGTCCCAGCCATCATTTTTTTGTACATTTTATAAAAATGTCAATATGTGCCCAATTTTAGCTATATTTATTACTACCTGGTATATCTAGTGGTTTGGATATTTTAGAAGCAGTAGATTTTTTTGTGACAGAACTCGTCCTGGGAAGTTCTACCACCATGTTTATTTCTGCTCTTAAAGCAATTAAATATCATTTGATTTAAAGGTGAACGAAAACATCTTGACGAAACCTGAATGGTTGAGAGTCCTCCATAATGTTTTCAAAGGAGTGTGAAGCCACCAATCCGAACTAAACCAGGGTGCTAGACAAATACTTAAACTCTTCTCATCCTTAGTTACTACACGATTGATGAATTCCTAAACGACAAGGCTGCTTGGAAGCAGGCCACTCCGCTCTCATCTCTCACAAAACAGAAAATTTCTAAAGATTGTTAAACTTTAAAATGATGTTGGAAAAGAGCATTCTGCTGAGTTTCTTGCCGGCTCTTATCAGTGGAATCTGCCTTCCAAACCGCTGGTAGAGTCACTACAAACAGACTTGACGTTTCATAAGTGCTTATTAATTAGGCCTACTTGAAATAAATGAATTTTGAATTTGAATTTGAATTTAAGAACAAACCTGCAGTGGGCCACCATAATGGGTTGTTGATGGTGATAAGTTGATTCATATCGGCGCAGTGGTTGAGTCCATTATAGGTAACTAAACAAACAGTCACATTTTAAGTATTTGTATGGATGAGGAGAGTTCAAAAAAGGTGTTGCTACTGGCTACATTCTATCAAAATCAACACTTAAATTGTAAAAGTAGAATTTCCTAAGCGTCTTTGACTTGTTGAGTTTAACAACCTACCGCTACAAAAGTGATTAAACCATCAGAGAGGCTTTGATAGATTTTCACGGGCAAAATCACTGTTAAAGGCCTTTGATGTTGGAGGATTTGAAGATCGATGAAATCCAATAATTGGCCGCGAAGTATCCAATAAGAATTAACGCCGCCACATTTATGGGATTAGAGGGAGGGACCCTTTCAATCAATTCTCGTATACTTGGAATCCAGTAACAAATTCCCTTTTTTTGAATAGGGATACTGACCTTGAAAGCCATACAGATATCTTTTATGAGTTTAAGTTAGCCATTGACCTGAGTTAGCAATCTCACATGGTGGTAAGTAATGATGCAGTTTAAGATGGTAGTCGGCTAATCTGTTAAAGTATGGTAGTCTTATTAAGCCCGGATATACCTTTAATCGATTTCTATGCAGCAAAGTACGGAAACGCTAAAACACTTGATGGCACGTCACGTCACGTCACGGCAAAGTCGCTAACAGCTACGGCTGCAGTTTGAGATATATTCAGAAATTATAAACTTTGATTCCGGGGATTGCCAGGGATCAAACTCGGTACCTAGTAATTACAAGACCACAACACTTGCCATTGCTCTACGTTATTTTTTTTAAATAAACAACAAGAAATTTTAGTGATAGTTTTATTTCAATAGTAATGTTTGTAGCCCCAACCTTTTCAACCTGAACTCTATCCCAACTAACTAACTCATAAATGTGCATCAACGTGAAGGAATACATCGTGAGGAAAACTGAACACCTGACATACTCGTATTACGCACGTTTCGAATTCTATACATCAACATCTCCATGAGGATGCTCCGGTTTCGGAGTGAAACGTGCGTAGAGGGTACATATACGGATTGAAGTAATTATAAATTACACCATACAGATTCTCCTGCTGTTCGCGGTGTATAGCAAATTAAGCTTAATTTTCATAATATATTATGGATTTCCGCAAAGTAACGCCTGCTTCTATCCAATATTTTGAACACCTGACAGTTTACCATAATGCCCTAAAAGGAGTGAGAAGTCTACCAATCGGCACTTGGCCAGCTTGATGGCCTAACCTATACTCTTTTCAATATGAGAGGAGACCTACAGGTCCATACCATGCAGGCAGCGGGTAAATAGTTGATTATGGTAATGTACAGGATGGAACTTTGATTCCATGAAATGAAAAAGAAAAATATTTAGTTATCTTAGTAATTCCATCTAGTTTACCATTTTGTTTATCGCCATTAGTTCTGTTTTAAGGGCTAAAATAACATTTTCTTTCACGAAATCTTGAAATCATTAAATGTAATAAGCGCAATACAGAATCTTAATGGTTTACCGAGCAGACGATTTCGGGACGGTATGAAAAAGCAGGACTGGTGTTCCCGAGATCATTTAGATAATAATATCCCAAGTCGGTGTTAAAATGAATTCATTTTAGGAGACGAAATAAATCTACACTTCGACTTTCAGATTTCCCAAACACCGGTACCGAATCGTACAAAAGCTTTAATTTAGGGAATGAAAAGTTTGCGGGATTTGTTTCGTACGAATAAAACGTACCTCGCAAAAAGTCCAGGTGAACGTAGAAGTAATAAAAAGAGAATAGGTATTCATGTCGTATGTGAGTTTATGACAAATTACCTTCTTTTAGACTGTCGCACAGACTATCTCTAATAGTCAAAGAAAAATAACATAAAGTTTGAGATTTATTTATTTTTAACTAGTTGTTAAAAATGCTGCGGGAACTCTAATATCCTGGGCTTCCTAAGTTTTAGCGTGGATATCCCTTAAAAGATCTTTTATCCACTCTTCAGAACTTCAGTCTTTCGGTTGATATAATGATGATTATGAATTGTACGAGGGGCTAAAACTATTAGGTAATTTAGAACTTAAAGAGCAATTAAAACTACCGGTCCTAGTATTATCGAAATATTACTTCACAGGTTTTAGAGGAATATTATTTTACGGCCGACTGGCGCAGTGGGCAGCGACCCTGATTCTGAGTACAATGCCGTGGGTTCGATTCCCACAACTGGAAAATGTTTCTGTGATGAACATGATTGCTTTTCAGTGTCTGGGTATTTATCTGTATATTATAAGTATTTCTATGTATTATATTCATAAAAATATTCAACAGGTATCTTAGTACCCATAATACAAGCTACGCTTACTTTGGGGCTAGATGGCAATGTGTGTATTGTCATAGTATATTTAATTATTTATTAAAAAAAAAAAAAAAACTTTTGAAGTATTTTGAATGCGTTTGTATGGAAAAGTAATATGTTTCTTTTGATTTAATCTTTTTAAAGGGTGATTACTTATCAAATATACTTATGCGACCTTCAGTATTTCGTAATTCGTTTATAAATATATATGAAAAAATAAAACCTAACAGGTAAATGAAATCTCGGCCCGGGAAACCAATATGTAAAAAAAAATATTTAAGCAGACGTAATTGCGGGAATCAGCTTGTTTTTTTTTCGTATAATATGAATGTTGAACTGTCCAATACTAAAACTGCATATTATATGTCTTAGTTTGACCTATAATAATAATTAAAAATATATGACGACAGTACACAAATCGCTATCTAGCCCCAAAGTAAGCGTAGCCTGTATTATAGGCAATACGATACTCGTAACTGATGAATATTTATGAATAATATAATAATACTTATAATATACAGATAAACACCCTGACAAAAAAACATTAATTTCCTGCTTTGTAGTTGTGGGAATTGAACCCACAGCCTTGGACTCGGAAAACAGGGTCACTGCCTACTGCACCAATCCACTGTTTTATATATCCACTAATATATATAAATCGTAAAATAGACTATTCCGGTATGTCGTCCCTCTTCCAAGATAGCCCACCTAAATTAATGAATACACTTTTGTTGAACACCACAGAAGAAAAAATATAAATGTTACGCTATATAGGGCTAATGATAGATTTCATTAGCCCTATATAGCGATCCCTTTCGGTCAATAAAAGGTGTAAGACTAGTTATATACATTTCAATAAATATATATATATATATATATATATATATATATATATATAAAATAATATATAAAACTAAATATTAGCATCGTCACTTACCCACAGGAGAGATTGCAGTCAAACGTTATCTCAAACAGCTGCTAGCTTTAATATAAGGAAAATATAAATTTATAAAGGAGAGAACTTTTAACCTTTCTCTCAGAAAATATTACGCCTCAGACGCAGTATTGCGTTCATTCGCGGCAATCTTCTTTTCTCAGTAAGTAGAGGGATACAATTCAAGAAAGATCTTTTGCGAAATCATTTTATTATTACAAAAAAATGTAAGAGTAATTTGAGTGTAGGTACGACTTTTTTAAGAATTCCACAATTTGATTTTTAATATCTACAAATTGTTGAAAATGCCCAGTGGGCTTTCAAATACGATAATATTAAAGTTGATGTCACCGTTCACTTTGGAAAACAAGTTTAATAAATATGTAGTTGAATAAAAAAGAGAGAACTCAACTTCAACTTGACTCAAAACTAAAATTAATATTATCATCATCATCTGTCTGCGCCTTTTCCCATCATCTGGGGTCGGCTCTCATTGTCCGTTTCCTCCATTCAAGACGGTTTTGAGCAGTTTCCACGTTAATGTCATTTAGCATCAGGTCATTTTGGACAGTCGTTAACCAGGTGGCGGCGGGTCTTCCGCGCCCACGTTTCGTGTCATACCATGTGGTCTGCGGGTCGTCTGATAACGTGTCCGTCGTCGTCGTTTTTCCTGTAATTTATGAACGATGGGGGTGATTCCATAACTACCTCTAACATACTCGTTCTTGATTTTGTCGCGGCGGGCGACGCCCGCTGACCAGCGTAACATGCGCATCTCAGTGGTGTGTAACTTTGTGAAAACTAAAATTAATTATAGAAGAATAATATTTAACTTGGTTATGTAAGTAGGTAGCCAAACTATACAATTGAGAAAAGAAAAGGGGTGCTAATATAAGGTACCTTATATGCGTTTTAAGCAATCAAAATATCACTTTCTTCAACGGTGAAGAAAAACATCGTGAGAAAACCTGCATGCCTGAGAGTTCTCAAAGTTTTATGGAGTCCACAAAACTCTGCGGGGCTGGTGACGGGTTGAAATGATGATGAAGATGATGTGAATAACTAACTTTAGCAGAAACTTTGTTTTTCAACAACAACGGAAAGAGGCGCCAAAACCACTCACGTTTGTGTGTGTGTGTGTAGTTGTTAGTGTAAAACGTAACTTGTGCTTGGCTAACGGTATTCTTAAAGATAAGCAATGATGATAATACTGGGCACAGGAAGGGGTGTCCATCCACTTTTACCTATTGATTTTCATTATAATGATAATATTTTATTATTATGATAATGAAAATCAGTATTTGTGTCGTCTCGTCGTACTAAGTAGAGTATAGAATAAACATCAAATATAATCCTGAAGTTCCTATCGAAAATAGGCACTAAGCAAAATGAGATTTGACATTCACCCCCATCGCCTTGTTGTCAGTTCTTTTACCGCTTACTTGGATAATATTTTTGTGGCTCTTTGTTCAGCGGGTTTATGCGACCTTCTCAAACCTATCATTTGTGGTTTTCGTACTTGAAATCGTTTTCGTTAGAAATTGTAATCATTAAAAAATTCTTTACAGTATTTTTTCTTGTAGAATAACGTTTTTAAAAATCAAAATACAAAACTTCATCAAAATGGTTATTTTTTCCGAGATACAACGAATGTATATACATACTAGCTGACCCGCGCAACTTCGTCTGCATTAAATCGGTTATTATCGGATTTAATATCTTTTAGCAAAAAGTAGCTTATATGTTGACCCGAAATATCAGCTACCACAGTACTAAATTTTATTTAAATCCGTTCAGTAGTTTCACGTGATGCCCGGACAGACAGACAGACAAAAATTAAATAAAAATCTGTTTTGGACTCAGTATCGATTATGAAGCATCCGCCGGTCAAAATTTTCAAAATATATGAAATGTAAATACAGAAATCTTCCAGTTACAGTTTTATTATTAGTATAGATAGATAATTTACCTATACAAGAGTTACTCGCTTAACTTTTTAAGATAACCCAAACTACGAAACTACCGAATTCAAAATGAAAGATTGAAACAAAATGTATTTAAATTAATTATAGTTAAATGTAAAATAATTTCTCAAGAAAAATAAATTGTGTGGACGACGACACCACCAGTTTTTTTTATACCCCACAAAAGTACAGAAAATATAGGGCTTCATTCCAGTCGCCAATAAAAGAAGGATTTAATTTGAAGCGCAAGGAATGGAAAGACCAAGCTGTTTTATAATTTCATAGAGAAATATTCGTAATATTAAATCGTTTAATGAAAATATAGATTTTCAAGGATGCTTTGCAATGTTCTGTTCTTTTATGAATAAATCCGCTTACATTAAGAAGTAGGTATATGTTATTGATATACTCGACCAACTGACTTCTTTTTTACTTTATAATAAAATCGGGACACATTGAGATATCAACTGATGATGAGGGTGTTAGAAAATGATTATTATAATATCAACCCATTACCGGGCACGGGTCTCATCCCAGAATGAAAAGGGTTAAGACTGTATTTCGTCGCCGTTTTTGAAAAACTCCCTGGCGCCGTTGCGCCAGGGAGTTTTTCACTACTTAAATTCACAGCGCTCACCGTTGTGAGCGCTGTGAATTTAAGTAGGATCATCACTTACTACCAGGTGAGATTGCAGTTAAGGGCTGACTTGTAGTGGAGTAAAAAAAAAATTGCCACGCTGGCCAAAGCGGGCATGCTGGGCAAGCCGCGGGCTTTGAGAACACTGCAGAACTTTCAGGTATGCAGATTTTCGCACAATACTATCCTTCGCCGCTAAGCCTAGTGCTATTCCATATCTTCAATTAAAAAAGCACATGACTCCGAAAAGTTAGATTATCAAAATCTTTCCCCCTTAAAGGGCTGCCGAAGCGTTAACCTTAAACATCGTCACCATATCTATGTTCTTTGGACACAGGTCTCCACTCTAATCAAAGAAGAGAGGGCTATAGAATAAATAAGACCCTGCACTAAGCAGCTCCAAAAGAGTTCGGCGGTTGTAGATAATGGAATCCAACTATTATGTAACGCTTAATGCATTATGGTGTTGGTTATAATAAAGATCAAGATAAACGGCTTAGCTTGCTCCCCTAACCATGGAGAAAACATGAGCGTCAAACACGAAACGTCAAAGTAAATTACCAGCTATCTATACCATTTTTTTGAAAATTGTAAGTGGGATTTAAACGGACGACATTTTGGATTGCAGTCTGTTCCGAATTGTTTCTTGGCAATAGAATCATCATATACCTAGAAACATTCCGCTTATTACCGAAGAAGGCCAATAATTAACCAATCTCTAGTTATCTACACACATACGTTGTGCCAATGACATAATAAACAGAGAGATCGGCCATCAGGAACAGCCGGTGAAAATTTATCTTCATAAATGTGATAAATAATCCAACGTAATAAAATTGGATTTACGTATACTCAACTAATCTCAAAAGTTCCGTTACCAATTATGTCAATATTTTGTAATGTGCGAAAATGTTAAGAGACTTAAGTTTCAAAAGATATCGCAGCCACCTCAAAATAGATGGCTAGTTTTTTCTTCTTAAGCAAAAGCGTCAGTCAATGTTTGGATCGCATTATGTCATCATTATCATATTAATCAATGGACGACTACCGCTTATCATCAAGCCTTGTGGAGGTCTATTTAAGACTCCCTGCTATGTGAATTGACCACAAATTTACCTTAAATACGTATTTTTTTTGTTTCGCACTCTGTTGTCAACAACTATCAAATATTCACTTTATTTAACAAGCTCCGTATCTTGATATAAACATCTATGCATTGTTCCTATAAATTAAGCTGAGTCAGGTTAGGCCAGCCCGGTCAATCTGAATTGCGGTTCGGACGTCGACATCGTAAGCAAAACTTGATTGAATCGCGACATTTTGACGCCGCTGGCCGGTTGGCTTACGGAGACAAACATGTGCTTACTGGCAGCTCGATATATTAAGTTTGCTTATCTGGATTAGATACTGTATACGGATGATATCCTTGCTTCCCTTCTAATTTTAAACAAATCCTATACAACTGTATTAGCTCAATCTCCTATACAAAATAAAATCTACAAAATATAAAAACTTTTAGCCATTAATGTTAGTAGTAGTAGAGTTCTTCGTGACAGAATCGCTAAGCAGCATTGTGTTACGATCTGAAGGGTGTGGTTGCTAGTGTATTACAGCCCAGACCTCAGGTTAATGTACACTGGGCGAAACGATCTTGGACATGTTCCTTTTTTTACAGAGAACATGCCTGACACACACCATTCCGTTGGGGAAAACGGAGTAGTTATGTGGGACTTGCACCCACTAAAAACTCTGTGTGTCCCTCGATAGACCTATAAGTGAGAGCACGGGGTTAATTTGCGTCTTCACCGCACTCTCGCCAAGGTTTTGACCCCCCAATGCATGGCGGGTCCCACCGTCAATGGCCTGATCGCTGCCGAATCCTCCAAAGAGGCGTGCACTACACGGCACGCCACCTTCTTAAGCCTGTTATAAGTTGGGTGACAAACGGCATTACCTGCCATGTGTTACGTCAACACGCCGAGCAAAAATACATGGGAAAATAACAAATAGTTTAACTACATATTTATTTAAGTACTTTCAACTTATTAATATTTAATAATAACATTTAAACAAATAGTTTACTTAAAGCCGCAATCCGAGCAGTAGGTATCTGATTGAATAGTGACACTATGACGTCATCGGTCAACTTACGTGAACAAACTTGGAACAAACACATGTTTCCCTCCAGGTCAAGGCTTTAATCCACTTTATGTGTTTCCAATATATCTGAGTAATTGAGATCTGGAATTATTTGTATGAGTTAATACACAAATATTTTAATAAGTTGGCTCCGCGCCCTGAATTGGAAATCACGTATTATATTAGATGCTACATCCTTTTTGGATCTTGGGAAACTAGCTGTGACATAACTGAACAAATTAGGCAAATGTCCAAATGAATAACTTACTTCAAATGTTCCAGATAAGGATTTTGAGTAAAAGTAAGAATTATACGGTTATAGGGTGGTTATGATTTGTTTTTTTTATGTTGTAGAACGGTTTCTGTTGTTTATTAAGAACTTAGATGCCAATGGGGTATTGCAGTATTCATCCCGTTCGCTGAAATTCACGTCGATTAGTTACAACTAAGCTATAGTTTGCCGTATCGAACTTTCTCGAGGTAAGATCTAGAATTTCAATAACAAAAATAACTTGGACAAACTTATTCACCGCGGGTAACCTTGGGGCGCAGCTATTAATATAAACTTTTGGTTCATCACTCTTTACTCACCTTTAGATAAATACCTGTAAATAGAAAAAAATGTCAAAACCTCAGCTTTGCATATATTTAAGATCAAAAATGTTATGGTCCTATATAATTATTATTAAAACAATAACTTGTACACACGTCCATAAAAACAGTCGTGTAAATGTGATTCCAAGTCATTACAATAAGCCAGGGTTATTCATTTTTACAGGTACCATTATGGGGTATTTCAAATTATAATTTTTTTTTTTAAATCGAGTAGGTATATTATTCATTAGTAGCGTCCTAGGCCCCTTTACATTAGCCTTGAATTAAGTTTTATTCCTTGTCAAACGGAAAAATTTTACCTCATTGGCTCAGCAATATTAAGAAATATTTCTCAGCCAACGTTGCAGTTTTTTTTTTTTTATTGTAAGCCAATATTTTTTTTTTCTGCAATTTTGTGAGATCTTAAATCAAAATGTATATATTCATTAACTCATCTACGCTAGACCTATCTACATATCAGAAGAACAACTTTTAACCCAAGAGACACAGCCCTATCAAACTTGCAACAGGATTACAGAATTTGCACTCTAAAGTCAGAAAGGTTGGTCCATTTCGCATTGATGTTACGGTATGTCGATACGCGAAAACGACATCACGATTGCATGCATGCAAATCTTATACTTAGGTATGCCTACATAATATGAATCCAATTTATCTTATATCTTTAAACGAGCAATTCTTGTATACATATAATTGGAATCTCGTAATCGGCTCCAACGATTTTCATGAAATTTAGTATACAGGGGATTTCGAGGGCGATAAATCGATATAGCTAGGATTCACTTTTAGAAAATGACATTTTATTTTTGTTTTCCGGTAATAACCGATTTGGTGCAACGAAGTTGCACGGGTCAGCTGGTAGGACACAAACGCAGCAGGACCTTTATTATCGGCCCCCGTCCTCACCGCATACTGCTGCTACACGGAACGGTATTTCTATAATCTATAGTAATTTATCCGGCACATAAGGCTACGCTCAAACACACAAAATAATTACGAGATGCTTTGATGTTGAAATGTTAACACAAAACATTTACTTACTTTAATTTTCGGGTGTATACAAAACCTATGTGTTCCTGGCAAAGCGTTTATAATTATCTACGCAATTGGTGCCTAAGCTTTCAGCGCTGTCGATATGAATAATTTAATGAGCCCTATACATAATGCTAATACAAAATGAATTGGCGCAATATTGCCTACAATTTCCTAGTAACCAAGGCAAGGCCTAGCGCAGACGAACGACTAGTATCAGACTGATAAAAAAAAGCCAGAATAGTAAAATTATAGTGTTGCTTTGGCCTAATACCTAGGTACCTATGTAGTAAATGATTAACGGCCGTGATTTTTTCAGTAGTGAAAAAGCTGGAGATTGACACAAACATCAACGTAGACCGGGTAAACAATACTTCGTGGACGGGTAAAAGATTGTACAACATCACAAAATTACTGTAAACCCAAAAAAAATTAGCGTACAAAAAGTGGCAAACGAAGTATAACCAACTCTTGCCAGGTCAATCGAAATTATGTCAACAGAATGTCTGAAGATTCATTCCCACGCTAACTTCTTTAGTTTGATAGTAAGATAGTGCTGCAGTCAGTTCAATTTACAACTTTGTGACTTTACTGTAACTATTTTACTGACTGGTTCTTATCCTACGCTACATCTAAATATATAAATAAGGGTCGTTAATATATTTGCCATCCTATCAAAAATATCAGAAAAATGCGTTAATTAAACCAATATGTTACTACGAATCGGCGGGTAGTTGCATAATAAGAAACACGTTTTTTTAGTGTATCTCTCTTAAAAATTTAATTTATAATTGAATTAATGACCTTTAAACAATTAATAATGCATTAATATCTTCATACCTGCCAACAATGTCCCATAAAGGTAAATCCATACAATATAACTGTAGATAACACTTGAACTTAAACTACTACCAACAACAAACACACAAAACAGCTAGTCAACAATGGAATCTATTAAGAAATCTGTGGATGATCTGTCTCTACATTTTCACAAAACTCTTCTAAAAGTCTTCAGGGGCAGCTAGAACTTCTAAGTCAGCAGATGGATGAGCAGGAAACAAGAAGCCGTAGGAAAATTCTTCTGTTTCATGGTGTCCCTGAAACTGCCAAGGAAGATGTGCCTGCCACTGTTGTAAAAATCTTGAAAGATCATCTTCAAATGCATGAGCTTTCTGTGGCAGCGATTAGTCGGTGCCATCGAATAGGGCAGACTGGTGGTGACAAACCAAGAGCACTGCTTGTAAAACTCTGTGACCAGTCCGTTAGAAACAAGATCTGGTTTTCTAAAAAAAACTTTAAAGGCACCGGGATTACTTTGGGAGAGTTCTTGACCAAGATCCGGCATGAAGCTTTCGTGGCAGCCAGACTACAGCTGGGCCTATCAAAGTCTTGGACAAAAAATGGTCGGATAATTGTGATTGGATCTGATGGTAAGCGACATTCTATCACTACGAAACGCTCAGTTAACTGCTATTTCTTCGGGATGTGGTAGAGAAGCAGCCTCCAGTGTTCTAGCTGGACCTGCTACAGTTGCTTCTAAGCCGCACGCTGGTCCTTCTCAAATTTCTAGATCAAGAAGAGTGGTGAAGAAATAGCGCTGATGTGCAGTTAAGAGTAGTTTTTTGATGATTTGTTGTCATTTAGTAATTACCAGTTATCCATAACTAACTTTATATATATTCTTTCCCTATTTTATAACTTTAAGTATACTTTTGTTTCTTATATTGAATTTTGTGTTAGTATAATTCACTCTGATGTGGGTGTCTACTTTTAATTTTATTTGTACCTGCTTTTAAATTTATAATTTTAGTTGTCAAACGTCAACTTATTGCATTGTTGTTGTTATGAAAGTTCAGAATACTCATGTTGTACAGCACTGGGTTCTTGCTTTTTGTTGTAATAGTTATAACAATATGGCTGTATTCTCTTTGGCTAAGGCACTGAACTAGAATATGTTTATATTAATTAACTGGTCTGTGGTTATAATACCTTCTTTGCCAGTGACTTTGCACTCGTGTTTGTATCCTCTTTGTGACGCGTCGCCAGCGAGCCTGCATTGCGGTATTGTTGACGTTTGGCTTTCAATGCTTGTATACTCATTGTTTTATATGATGTTTTTGTCATATTTTAGTGAATTGTGTTAATGATAGACAAGAACTTCATGTTTTGTAATTAGGTTAGATCTTTATTTCTATGTCAATTAAGTTGTTTTCTTTTGATGATTGTTTTTTCTTAATTTTAAACCTTAGGAATTTACACTGTCGGCAGGCAATATGTTTAGCACGTTTTAAATTATAATATATATATATTTTTTTTTATTATTATTATTTTTATCGTATTTTATAATATTATTATTTTAATTGTATTATGAATATTGGGGATGATATTTCTTGTAGTGACAGTAGTGATAGCTCTGATGAGGTAACCTTCTTTTCTCCTGTTTGTTCCTCTGATGGGAGCTTCCATAGCACTTCGTTACCTTTAAATACACGCCTTGAGTCCGCTTTTGCGGGGTATCCTAAGAATTTCAACGTAGTTCACATAAATGCGCAGAGTATTCCTGCACACTTCCGAGACCTTTTAACCTCTTTTGATGTTAGGAACGTCCATGCTATTCTAGTTTCAGAGTCTTTTTTAAAGCCGTGCCTTCCCTCCACCTCTTATTCTCTTCCTGGCTTCCATCTAATTCGAAATGACCGTGTGGGTAAAGGTGGTGGGGGAGTTGCGATCTACCTACGCAGCCACATTCCATTTTCCATTTTAAATAAGTCATCGTCAACTTATGCTGAATCTTCGGAACATTTATTTTTAGAACTACTGTTTGGTAATTTAAAAGTGCTCTTAGGTGTATTTTACAGTCCATCGCTTCGAATAGATTACTTTCACGAATTTGAAACTCTACTAGAGACTTATGTGCCACATGCAGATCATATAATAATTATGGGTGATTTTAATACTTGCCTCGTTAAAGATGATTCGCGGGCCCATAAGCTAAAAAATATAATAAATAGCACAAATTTGTCTTTGCTTCCAACGAGTCCCACACATTTCTTTCCGAACTGCTCGCCTTCACAGCTGGATTTGATGATTGTCTCTGCATCGGCGTATGTTAGTTCTTTTGGCCAGCTTTCTGCGGAAGCCTTTTCTTACCACGATTTGGTATACCTATCCTATAATGTGCGCCCGCCTAAGCTCAAGCCAACAACAGTCATGCGTCGTAGTTATCACAAGTTTAGCAATGATCATTTCTTGCGGGATCTAAATTGCATAGATTGGGACGTAGTTTTCAATGCTCCTTCGCTGGATGAAAAGATCTCTATTTTCAATTCTCTTCTTATTGAACTCTTTGATACCCATGCACCTTTTCGACCGATTAAACTAAAGCATCTGCCTGCACCGTGGCTTACTCATGATATAAAGCTTGCCATGTCTAAGCGTAACGCGGCGAAATCAAGGTATAAGATCCAACCCTCTGACGCCAACTTGCTTAAGTATGAGCGGCTGCGGAATCGGTGAAACAAGATGTGCAGAGACGCTCAGCGCAATTATATCCACTCTTCAGTTGATGGAAAGAGTACCCTTAAGGTGTAGAAATTTTTGGAAACTTTGGGCATTGGTCGCCGGCAAAAAAGTGTTCCTGATAGTGTGGATATAGATGCTTTGAATCGTCATTTCAGTAATGTGACAACTAGTATTAGTCGCAAAACTGAAACTCTGGCTTCGATAAGCTCGCGTTCAAAGCCTCATTTTCCATTGTTCCAATTTAGCGTGGTCAGTCCTGGCGAAATAATAAAGCACATAAATGCAGTTAAATCAGATGCTTTGGGAAATGACGGTATCAGCCGTAAGATGATATTGTTAAGTTTAGATTACATCTTACACGTTCTGTGCTACTTATTTAATCTATCTCTCTCATCTAGTACCTTTCCTAGTGCCTGGCGTATAGCTGAGGTCATACCTATTCCTAAAAATTCTAACCCGTCTTTGTTTTCTCATTTCCGACCTATTTCTATTCTTCCGTTCTTATCTAAAGTCCTGGAACGTATTGTTAATTCTCAATTATCTTTATTTCTTTCTAAAAATAATATCCTTAGCACTTTTCAATCTGGCTTTCGTCGTGGGCACAGCACTGTCACGGCTTTAACCAATGTCTGTGACGATATTCGTTTAGGTATTGATAATAAGCAGGTGACCATTTTGGCTTTGCTTGATTTCTCGAATGCATTCAACACTGTGGATTTTGAGATTCTCTTGGCCATACTAGATTCCATTAATATTTCTTCACCTGTAGTTAGATGGTTCCATTCTTATTTACATGATCGTACGCAATATATCAGAGTCAAAGATAAATTCTCTTCTTACTGCCGCCTCCTTGCTGGTGTTCCACAGGGTGGTGTACTATCTCCTCTTCTATTCTCCATTTTCATAAATACCATGACTGATCTCCTTTCTTTACCTTATCATCTTTATGCGGATGATTTTCAAATATATGTGTCTGCTCTGGTTTCTGATATTCCTGAGGCTGTAAATAGACTCAACGCTGACCTTAGTGCTATCTGTGACTGGAGCAGATCTCATGGGTTATTGGTTAATGCCAGCAAGTCTCAGTCAATTATTTTGGGTAATTCTAGGCAAATTGCGAAAGTGAATTTTTCTGGTATTCCGCAAGTCACTTTTGATGGGTCTCTGCTGCCTTATAGCAAAACTGTGAAAAACCTAGGCATTCTCATGGACAGCAGTTTATCTTGGAGGCCGCAAGTAGCCCATGTAAGCCAGAAAGTTTTTAGTGCCTTTGGGTCCTTAAAAAGATGGAAAAATCTCTTGCCTATCAAGACTAAGATTTTATTAGCCAATACCCTTCTTCTTCCTATTTTAGATTATGCCGATGCCTGTTATTTAGACTTGACTGAGGACCTTCTGGATAAGCTGGAGCGACTACAAAACTTATGCATAAGATTCATATTTGGTCTTAGGAAATATGACCACATCTCTGAGTATCGCAAAAAATTGAAGTGGCTTCCTATTAGGCATCGGCGTAATCTGCATGTCCTTTCAATCCTGTATTCTACTCTTTTTCATCCTTGGACACCACCCTACCTTAAACAACGCTTTCATTTCCTTTGCCCGTGTCCGTCTCAAGGATCTCAGCGTTCTGCTAGGGAGAATATTCTCCGAATGATGAAATGTAAGTCTCAAAGTTACTCGGAATCCTTCACAATAAAAGCTGCAACGCTGTGGAATGCACTCCCTGACGATATTCGTCGCTCTAAATCCCTAGCTATTTTCAAAAGCCGTGTTAGACATCACTATTTGTCATTATAATTTTGTTGTTCGCATATGTGTACTTATGTATCTATAGTAAATATATATAAATATTTGTTAATATATATTTATTTATATCTTATTTTATTTATCTCTTTTAATAATTTATTATATTAGTTATTAGTAGTATGTACTTAAGTGTGTAAATTTATGTATTGTTTATTTTAATTGCGATTTCCCGTCTACCATGTTTTGTTGTGTACTATCGGTAAGGTTACCTGGCAGATATCACTCTTAGTGATAAGGTCGCCTTTTGCTTTTAATTTTTTGTTTAACTATATTTGTAATTTCTCCTTTATTACGCAATAAAGATGTTTAAATAAATAAATGTTAAGAAAATGTATATGGAGACTTTAAGTGAGCTAGGCTACTAGACCGAATGATGATAATTGTTTTTTTTTCTAATAGATAACAGACTCCAACATTTATGGTTGTCCCAATACCAGATATTCGAAGCTTCTGGAAACAAAACTTACTAAAGCGAATAACATATTTACACACATAAATTACACAGCGTTACTCGTTATTATGAGAGAGTTTAATATAACTAGTTATAACTTTGAGAACTCGAATGTTTTTTTAAAGCAATAATTTACGGACCAAGCAGATGGCCAAACTGATGTTAAGTGAAAAACCATCGCGTGTAAACAGAGCAACACTTCACAGGGCATGCATTGAGCACGTCCTGCAACATACCACACTGTGTCCATCAATTTGACAATGATTGCAACAATATTAAAGTTTTTGTTCGTCAATGCTATTTAGAATTACAGTTTTCAATGTCTCGGTGGAATTCATGCAGTAGGGCCTCAAGATAACTATTTCTACCTATTTTCTCATCTTATAAGAAAACGTCGAACGTACGGTAGAAATAATTACCTACGGGGCGTCTGATTAGATTTGTCACTACGTGAAAGTACTAGTTTACGTTAATTTCCGTTAAATCAGTGGTCTGCGTTTGACCTAAATAGTGAATCACAAACAATAGGGGATTGCTTTGTTGCAACATGAATGGACATTATTTACCTTTCACTATATTAAGCGAACCTTTGTGATAGTGTGAAACAGTATGTGTGCCTTTCTAGTAATAGAATTTAAGCCTTTAGTTAGACGACCTATTCCGGGGTATATAGGGAAATTTATTGTTAATCTGCAACATTAAGGTGGTTTGCCTTCTGAGCTGTGACATAATACCTTTCTCGTGATGTGTTGGAAACTCACCAATAGATTCGCCTTTTCATGTCTTAGCTAAACTTGGTCTGGCCGAATGAGGTTTAACGTAACTTAGTTTTCAACCAACTTCCAAGGAGGTTTTGTTTCTTTTGTTTTTACACCAGTGCAAAGGGAATTCGTATTTATTCATATTTACCCGTACAATCTAACGTAGAAATGAGATGTAAAAATATCAGAACAGATATCTCCTGGTTTGGACGGCCTCCCTGGCGCAACATTGAGCTCTGTGAATTTATGTAGGAGGTCCCGGGTACGAATCCCGAAAGGGGCAATTTAGGAATTTATAATTTCAGAATTTTTTCTGGTCCGGTCTGGTGGTTGGCCGTGGCTAGTTACCACCCTACTGACAATGACGTGTCGCTAAGTGATTTAGTATTCAATTGTCGCGTAGAAACCGATTAGGAGGGTAACAGGTTAGCCCGCTAACATCTTAGGCTGCATCATCGCTTACCACCAGGTGAGATTGCAGTCAAGGGCTAACTTGTAGTGGAATAAAAATGAAAAATAAATATTCTGGTGTCGGAGCGAAACGTGCGTAGAGTACATAGCCGAAGATCTGTTTGAGGAGTATAAGGATTGACGAAATTATAAAATACACCATGCAGATTCTTCTGCTTTTCGAGTATAGAAAATTAAGTTTAATTTTCATAATTTTTACGCATTCCATTAATAACCTTAATTTAATTTAAAAAAAGTTAACTAGAAAAAAATACTTACTTATAACAATGTAGCCAGGAATATCTTTCACACGTGAGATAGCTCGATGGAAATATGTTATACATCGTGTAACGGAATTACAAGATACTGTTGAAGGATGCATTACTATATTTCATAAGAAATCACCGTGTAAAATATTAAACGAAAATAAGCATATTTGTTTCTTCCTACATAGTATTAAACATATTCTTAGTGTTGACAACCCTATTGAAAGTAAAAGACCGACACGTGCATAGTACCTTCGCTAAGCGACACTTACCTAATGAAGTAACAGGAGTCACTTGATTTTACTTTTGCATGTGATGTTAGGGCTGTATTTGATTTATTTCAGTAAAAACTATGGCAATGGTTTATTCAAAAACTATTAGCATTTCGGTTTCACAGATAAGTCTCAGAGACAGTAAATAATATACCTATGAAGAATCAGAAGTAATATTTCAATTTTATTTACAAGTTGTATAAATATTTGTGTGGTTTGATACAGAATAATAAATAAATAATAAATATACTACGACAATACACACATCGCCATCTAGCCCCAAAGTAAGCGTAGCTTGTGTTATGGGTACTATGACGACTGATGAATATTTTTATAAATAATATACAAAAATCATTAGAATATACATATAAACACCCAGACACTGAAAAACTTTCATGCTCATCACACAAACATTTTCCAGTTGTGGGAATCGAACCCACGACCCTGGGCTCAGAAAGCAGGGTTGCTGCAAACTGCGCCAATCGGCCGTCACAGAAGTCGGTCTCTTTATATGATACTCTACACAACTATTTAAAACTCCTTAAATTTAGTTTGTGATTTTGAGACGTGACCGTAGCAATCGTGCCCGATCAAATAATTATCGCCCCTTGATTATCATAGACTTAGAGAAAATAGAATTATTCAGGGTTTATTCCTATTGCAGAATATACTTGTTATGTCGAATGTTAGTAACGAATAATATTACCTCCTTATTGGCGGTAGTAACAATGAAGTTTAGAAAAAAAAAGTAATACTACGATTATTTTAAATTAATACCTCCTGCTTTCGAAAAGTTGTTTTTAATCCCCCGCGCGAGAACGACGGGGTATATAAGTTCAACGTTTCTGTGTATGTGTTTGTCTGTGGCATCGTAGCTACCGAACGGATGGTCCGATTTTGTTTTTTTTTTGTTTCAAAGATTAGTTAATCGTAAGTGTCCTTAGTTATGTTTTATGAAAATCGGTTGGTTATTGGCCGCCGCCACATCCCTCAATCAAATAAAAGGGCTTAAAAGTTGAAATTGACACCCTATGTGAATTTTTAATTCAAAATGGCCGCCACCAGACAGTGGTGAATTACATTTTACAATTTTTTTTCACAACTCCTTCTATATGAGTATCAAATGAAAGGGTTTGGCTAGTAGAATGAGAAATGAACACTAAATTGAAAGGGAATCTTCCCCAAAGCTAACGAAATGAAAATAATAAACTTAAAAATTATTTTTGGTCTGATCAATGCCCAAGATTGGCGAGGGAATCGCATGTCTACGGTTCGGAAAGCCCTTCCAAGTTCTGTGTTACACATTTCTTACAACCTGGGTATCTTGAAAACAAGTATGAGTAGGCTTCTTCTAGGCAAGCACTTCCCATCTTTGGCCACATCTACACTTTCCATCAGGTGAGATTGTGGTCGAGCGCTAGTCTGTTAACGTTAAAAAAAAAGTTGAGTGAGGACTGGTACCTAGAACGTAACGTATTATTTTATGAGCTACTACCACGTTATTTTTCTGATTGGTGGACCCAAAAAGCAGTTAAATAAAAATATGGTGTGACCCATCCTGCATGGGCGTTGTACCCTGTGGCTTTTTAAATAAGAAGATCCATATTCAATTTCGGATTTTAGGTTTCTAGTACGACGCATTTAAATATTCGATAACCCCTTATCGAATATTGAAAATCATCGTACTAGATTACTATATTACTATTTTACAAAAATGAAATAGTTCCCTTTCCTAGCTAAGCACGCTTTCATTTTACACCATAAATTCTATTTTACGAATGAAGGGCTAGCCTGTCAACGAATTAAAAAATGCTGGTAAAAACTTCATTTCACTGTTTACTGCATGCAAACCACAGCAATAAAGTTCCCTTCGACTTGGAAAATCCGCGTTGGGAATGCAATTTCCTCAAATGCTTTTGCATTCAATTACATACAATCCAAGAGAGGGGAAATTTTATTGGATTCCCGCTTTTCATAAGTCTTCCCGCATGATGTAAAATTTTATGGTGTGTGCAGCTATTCTAGGGTTCTCGCATGAAAATACAATAGTAATAAAATGAAATACAATAGAATTACCATCAAAATAGTATTACTATACGTCCATACTATCGAGATACTAGAATTGTTAACTCTGAAACAAATATTTTGATGGAGCCTCACTTACTTACCGTCCATAACAGGAGACAAAATCTTTTGAAGCAAGGTGTCAAAACGAAAATAAAACGTTTGAATTGGCTCTGATATATTGTTTTATGGTAATCTAAGGCTAGATCAACAAGAGACCATCTGTCAAAGTCCATCAAGCTACCCTAGGTATGAGTAACTTTTTTAGGACTAGATTTATAAAACTTGATATACAAAAACAAAACTTTGAAGCTAAATTATACGTTTGTATTTAATGTTTATAACTCACTTTAGGCAGGCTCAATGATGTTTTGTCTTATCCCTATCCCTATCCCTACTAATATTATAAATGTCAATGTAAGTTTGTTTGTTACGCTTTCACACAAAAACTACATAACCGATGCTCATGAAACTTTGTACACATATTCTTGGAAGTGTTACAAGTAATATAGGCTACTTTTTATCCCGAAATTACGCTCGGTTTCTTTGGGAGAGGGGATGAAAGTGTTTGATGATTTTACGCCATAACTCAAGCAAATTATAACCTATTTAAATAATTATTTTTGTACTATAGAGGTTATAATATGTGTTTAATTTTGCCCAAACTGTGGTTGGAGATAGAGGACAGAACTCCTCAGCGGACAGCAGCAAACCCTTCATTTAGGGCTTAGCGATACTGAATAATTTAAATTTTTTTAGAACTAAAACTAAATTTAATGCCTCATCAAAAAACAAAATTAAACGCAGACGTAGTCGCGGGCATCAGCTAGTACAATAATAATTCTCGTTTGTATTAATTCGCGTTATTAATACTTAGTTTTTGACACCTACTTAAGCCAAAATATTCAATGCCCTGTTAAAGCTTCTTCATAGATGGGCGGTGAAACGTCACAAGTGGTAGGTTTGTTACGATTAGTAAGTAATAATAAATTAGAACCCAGTCCGCTATCAACTGCTTATTTCTCTGTTCAACCTCACGAAAAAGCCATACCTAAATGGTTTCCACGATTCAGATAATCTACTATAGCAAATTATTGTTATAAACTTTTTTTAAATAAAGATATTTATTTTACATTTTAATTTTTATTAAAAATTGCTTGTTATGCTTCAAAACTTTCATTTACTTCAAATGGCCGAAGGATGTGATCATAACATACGGGAGATATCAACTCATTACCAACTTATATAAGTCAAGATTTCCTCTCAAAATTAGATCGCCTTAGGCCGTCCACCGATAGCTGATTAGTATACTTTACACCCAGGCATGCACGTTTTCCTCGCGATGTTTTCTTTTACGTTCCTAAACTGGCATTATAACCCTGAACTCCAATGGACCACAGCATAAATGACTGCACCATCATCATCAACATCTTATCAACCCAATTCAACCCATACAGGGCTTGGGTCTCTCATTATGAGAAGGGCCGTCGTCCACCACACTGACCCAGTGCGGAATCCACCACACGCTTTGAGAAGTTCATAGAGAACTCTCATGCATGCATGTTTCCTCACGATGTTTTCCTTCACCGTTCACGCAAGTGATATTTTAATTGCTTAAATTAAAATATATTATCTTTTATTACATTTCATCTTTGTTTGATTGTTTGTAACCTCTAATGTTATTTAAAACGCTTTGCAAACTTCGGTTATACACTATACATTCATTTTTAACATCACGTTACAAAAAGACGTGGTAACAGACAATGGTAAGATAGGACCAATAAAATAGGCCTATCAAGCTCAACTGAGGACACGAAACTCCTAGATTTGGTCATCAAATTAATTACAGTGAAACGGTCAGAGTCAGCAAACTGTTATCGTTACTTGCACGTGGTTTAGTAAATGAAGTGGTCATTGTGTGTAAGCGGAGCGGAACGCTAAAATTTACTACTTACCGAGTTAAAATCCTAGCACGCACTACTAACTTTTTAATATTTAGATATATATGCAATAGATCTATTAAGTAGTAGTATCATTTTATATTTGCTAAATGACCAATACCAGAATAAAATCATCTTACACACATCCTGGGGTAGCTGGAAGACATCTATAGAGATAAGGTTTCCTTTGTGGACGGCCGATTGGCGCAGTTGGCAGCGATCCTGCTTTCTGAGTCCAAGGCCGTGGGTTCGATTCCCACAACTGGAAAATGTTCGTGTGATGAGCATGAATGTTTTTCAGGGTCTGGGTGTTTATATGTATATTTTATGTTTATTATTTATAAAAATATTCAACAGTCATCTTATTACCCATAACACAAGCTACGCTTTCTTTGGGGCTAGATGGCGATGTGTGTATTGTCGTAATATATTTATTTATTTGTAAACTCCATATATAATAATATATTCTCATTCACAATTCATAGTAAATAAATAATAAATAACAAATAACTTTTCTAAGTTATGTGCGTTTAAAGCAATTAAAATATCACTTGCTTCAACAGCGAAGGCAAAAATTGTGAGGAAACTTGCATGCATGAGAGTTCTCTATAAAGATTTCAAAAGTTTGTGGTGGGCACCAATCTGCACTGGGCCAGTGTGTTGGACTATGGCATAAACCCTTCTCATAATTAGAGACCCAAGCTCTGTAGTGGGATGAATGGGTTGATATGATGTAGATGATGATGGCAGTCATTTATGCTGTGGTCCATTGTAGTTCTGGGTTATAACGCCAGCTTGGGAACGTTTCAGATTTTATAATTCCAAAAGTCCTATTATAGTATAAAAGCCTCATCATCATCAGCCTATCTCAGTCCACTGCTGGACTACAGCCTCTTCATTTGCACGCCATCTCGGTCTATAGCTGGTTAGCTGCATCCAGTTCTTCCCTACTGCCTTTACAATATCATCTCTCCATCGAGCTGGTGGTCGGCCAATGCTTCTGTATAAAAGACTACGTTATTGCTCTAAACTGGTTGCTCTTCTGACAATTTTAAATTACAATGAGAGATGGTGATAACACTAAGACGTAAACTAATGCAAGTTACTTACTTAAAGATTACTTAACCGATGAAATCGAACCTTTTTGTTATTGTTCTACTAGTGAGAACTCTTACCTGGTGTATTTCCTTTTTTTAAATTTAAGTTTACTTTCAGTAACTATTTAGTAATTGTCCTACAGTTTGCTTGTAATTTATCTTACTGTAGTCGTAAGAAAAATTACAATTTATCTTACTGACTACAAAATTAATCTACTTAAATTGTAATTTGTCTTACTGTAGTCAGTAAGATAAATTACAAGCAAACTGTAGGACAGTTTTTTGACGGGATTAGATATTTAAAATATGTCTATCTCTACTCATAAGTAGGTAGATTTATAAAAACTAGTGATGTTTTATGAATGCTTTCATGCAGGAGCGGCAAATGGTTACTTTACTAGCATTTATAGATCCCCCCCAAAAAAAACTCTTAGCCTATTTTTAGTACCTACCCTTTTTGAAAAGTTACTGTCTACTGAGTAATGAGGACACAAACACAGAAACATATTTGTTAATAAACTAAGCAGGAAAGTCAACAGATTGGAAACAAGAAATTTTGCGGTCTAACCACCAAAGTAGTTTTGTTTTCGTGGTACAATTAGTTTTTTTACCTATGCCGTCTAGTGCAGTCTGAAGCGGGCTAACCAGTAAGGAACATGGCAGTTAAATACCGATTTATACGTGAAATCTTTTAGGATTGCTAATGAGCTTGGCAGCATGACTTTGTTGGTAGGTAACCTCCCACAAGATTGTAGAAATTTCAGATAAATAAATAAATAAATATACTACGACAATACACATATCGCCACTTAGCCCCAAAGTAAGCGTAGCTTGTGTTATGGGTACTAAGATGACTGATGAATATTTTTATGAATAATATACATAAATACTTTAGAATATATAAACACAATATAAACAACCAGACACTGAAAAACATTCATGCTCATCACACAAACATTTTCCAGTTGTGGGAATCGAACCCACGGCCTTGGACTCAGAAAGCAGGGTCGCTGCAAACTGCGCCAATCGGCCGTCAATTTTACGTTTCCAAATTGCCCATGCGCCGGGGAGGGAGGTTTCGTATGGAATACGCCCAACTTATAGTCTTATAGTCTAGCCCGGGACAAAGTACATAATCCTCGGTTGATCAATGAGGGCGAGACGTGCCGTCATTCCGGTGCGTGATTACCTACGCGTATCAGTGCCACCGAATTTATAGGGAACTATTTCTGTCCGGTTTTTCTCATGTGCTAGCTACTGCTAACACATCTGTCCGCTTAATGCATACCGAAATGAATATATGTATGAATATATATAAAATGGATTGGTATGATATAAAATGGATAAAATCTCGAGCACGAGTTATAAAAAACTTATGGGTAGACATTGAACGAGTTATAAAAAGTCTACCCTTAAGTTTTTATAACTCTCAATGGAGATTTTCTCCATTTTATAACATTGCCCGCTTAGTGCAGACCCGGTGTGTACGCAACTGTGTTAGATTTATTACCTACTTACTGTACCAGCTTGGTGCAATTACACGGTCTGAGGGCATTATACACCGTCGCTAAAGGGAAGCGTGACAAAAAATCCCTATACAGGTTAACTTATTTTTAGTTTAGTGTAATTATTATGTTGACGATATCCCCCGCGCAGCTGTAGTTAACGGTTGGGAGCTGTGGTTTTAACAATGAGGTCTCGGGTTTGATCCCCGACAATACCAATTTGGGAATTCACAGTGATAAAGATTAAGGCACTGGAATAAATCACGTGTTATGAAAAGCTTAATTATTTACTCCCTTTATAAAACTACTGTAACAAAAGTTTCTGAATTTTCTCTGGTCTGGTATGGTACGAGGCTTCGGCCGTGGCTAGTTACCAACCTACCGACCAACACGTCCCGCTAAGCAATTTAGCGTTCCGTTAATATGTTACTTAGGAACTGATTAGGGGAACGGTCTAATGTGACTGCTATATCCCAAACAGGTTAGCCTATTCCTTTTGAAACTTCATCATCACTTACAAGCCGGGGAAATTGAAGTCAAGGGTCACTTTATTTATCGGCGAAAGAAAATATTATCGTGGGGAAATCTGCATGCTTTTTACAATTATAATTACAATTGTGGAATGCTCTCTCATTGAACATAAGACAGTCGAAGTCACTGGGCATATTTATTGAGTTAGAGTAGATATATTTATTTATATATCTACTCTAACTCATACTTAAGTATTTATGGTATGTTAAAGTACATACTTTAAACTTAAAAAAAAAAAAAAAACTAATGCATATTAGTTTATTATTTTCTATATTTATCAATAGCATTGCTGTATTTGTGTAGTCTTGTTTACGTATTAGTATGTATGTTTTAAACAGTGTACCCAATCTATTTGTTTTTCTATTAAGTTTTCCTAATCCTAAGGTTGCCTGGCAAAGATCGCTACTAAGCTAAGTTTGCTTTTTTTTTGTTTTTTATGATGTGTTGTACGAATAAAGAGTATAGATAATGGTTGATAGTTCTGCGTAGCGTTCTCTAAGGCGTAAAGTCTACCAATCCGAACTTAAACTCTAACATACTGAGAAAAGAACCAGGCCCTGTCGGTCAGTGGACCGATGACGATAGTGCATTAGCAACATAAAAGCTATTAGACAGCAGAAGATTGTGTACACCCGCTTATTACGCAGCCACGAATATGACTGGACTTGGTCGTAAGCTTAGGCGTATACTATTCACCTATCAGGCGTTTGTCGGTTCAGCACATGCAAAAAATTAAAAAAAATGGTTTTATATATAAAAAGCCTATGAGATAGAGAGAGAAGAGAGAAATCGGAGAGAATTCTCGTGTCTGAATTGGCCGGTACCATTATCAACACGTGTTGATAATGATTTGAACCTATGCATGACTTGAAGCTTAATTAATTGTGGTGAAATCCTGGGGACGTGTTAAGCATACATTTTGTTTCTCATATTTTTAAATACCAAAAATAAACCGGTATTAATCGCGGGCATCAGCTATTTAACAGTAATTATAAATAAAATGTAACAACTCTGTTTTTTTTTAGTTTAGATAAATAGTTATGTTATGTTGTCATACAAACGTAACGAGTTTACAAGCTATCTTTACGTTTGTGTTTGAATGTAAATGAAAGCACAAAGATAATATCACATTCACATTACATACATGCATAGATTTACATAGGAAACAACGTTGGGACGTTTGGTGCGCCAGCCCGACCGTTTCACCGACAATTTGCCGGCATTCAGTTACGAATCTACAATTCAGCACACATGCTGCTTAAGTCACATCGCATGGTAGCACAAATAATGGTATGGAATTAAGTTACGTAAGTCTCAGCCCTAAAGGTTAATCCATATAAGATACTAGCTGTTGCCCGCGACTTCGTCTGCGTTTGATTTTGCTTTTAAAAATAAAATTGCGACTATAATTAAAGATCTAAGCTATCCTATCTCTTAAGTTGGACCAGACTGCTAACGGTGTGCCAATTTAATTTAAAATCGGTTTAGTAGTTTAGGAGTCCATCGCGGACAAACATCGTGACAGGAGATTTATATATATTAAGATGAAGCTATATCTTTTATGTAATTTATCATCAGTTTCTACTTACCGGTGAATACTCATGGCACGGGGCTCCTCTCCCTATGAGAAGGGTTTAGGGCTTTCAAAATACCTGTGTTCGGAGGCCTTACTGTCTTCCATAGAAAACAAAAAAAGGAATATAAAACGATTGAATAGTGTAGCGTTTATGTAAGTGTGCGTGTGTGTGTTGTTTATGTGCGAGTTATGTATGCGTGCATGTATTGAGCGTGACCATACCCGGTATATTCTAAATTAACCAAAAAGGAAGCGTTTAGGGTTTAGATTGTTGTCTACCATGCTGGAAGAACGATGCTGGAGAACTCACACAGACTTGCAGTTTCCTAACGTTGTTTTCCTTCAGCGTATTCCCGGGTCTCCAAAAGCAAGCTACAATAGCAAATGAGAGTCCCTTGCTGGACCAGAAGCCTCTCCCAACGGAAAGATTTGTCCATAATCACTACGCAAGGCAGACGGGTTTGTGAACGTAGTAGATGGTAATAGTAGCACAGAGGGCTCTGCTGCCCTTTCTCCGTTGTATTTCCTTAGTCGCCTCGTACGACGCGAAGAGTAGAGTTAGAGACTGGTCTTCCGTCACCATACGGCGCGATAATAAATATCATTTAATTAATTTTATTTTAATTCATACAGTTTATAGTTCATTTATAATTGGATGGATGGTTGAATAAAAATTGCCATACCTCCTTACTATGGGCCTCATAAGAAGGCTCAGAGTCGCCCAGCGGGCTATGAGATGAAATCAGAAATGTGGAGATCCGTAGAAGAACTAGAGTTACCGACTTAGCTAACCGAAGTGAAGTGGCAATGGGCAGGGCACATAGCTCGGAAAACCGATGTACGTTAGGGTCTTAAGGTGCTGGAATTACGACCCCCAAGGTGGGTCGGCCCCCAACGAGGTGGACAGATGACATCAGGCGAGTCGCTGGAGACAAGGGGTCCCGGGCCGTGGATTTTGGAACTAGCTACAAAAGATCTATGTCCAGCAGTGGACGTTAATTGGTTGAATTGTTGATAACTCCTTTATTACCGGTTCGGCGGTTCTGCTTAAACTACTAGTGCTTTTAAATCACAGGGTATTGGCTTTTCAAACACTAACGTGTCGTACAATAAAAAAAAGCTATTTTCTCGATAGACCCTTCATTTACTTTAGATGCTCGTCTTAGTTTATGTAAAGGGTTTCGACATGGCCCCGCCTCGCCGTTTCTCGGAGACTTGTTATCGCTCCACGAAATAATGATTTTACCAAATTTTCCTGTTCGCGGCTTTAGGTAAACTTGTTTATTTAACCAAGTAATCTTTTAATCTGTTTTGTTTTTCCTTCAAAAGCGTCCGCTTCGTTTATTGATGGAAATAATTGAGAATGACATATTGTGTCATGTTTAATAACCTATAATGATAATGTCAAAGTCAAATATTTCTTTATTCAAATAGGCACATAGATGGCACTTTTGATGCGTACATTACATGTAAAATATGACATAGGAGTGAGTTGATGGCGATAAATAAATTCGTCAACTGAAAACTAAAGCTACGAGGGTTCCAAACGCGCCCTGGTCTAAGAAGAAGCCCACAACAAACTAAGCCGGTTGTTATTTTTTTTTGTTATCACCATGTCACAATGTCCTTTAAAAAATGTACTCGTATTTTGGTAGATGTAGTGTATATTTTCAGATAGCTCGTCCGGGGAAGTACTAGTGCCATGCTTATTTCTGATGCCAGACAACATTTCTATGTTCTTGTCTGAAGTACGACAAGCAAATGAGAGGCATAAAAACTTCGCCACCGGTTGGTGGACACAAGACGGCAAATTTTTATGATACGCCAGTTATATTAAACCCCTATCGCTGATCGGTTTCAATGCGAAATTGGACCGAACGCTTAATCGCTTAGTCTACATGACCAAACAGGGAAGATCCAGAAAATATAACTTTTAAGATAGCCTCCGCCGGGAATGAATCCATGACCTCCGCTTATTGGACCATAGCGCTCACCATTGCGCCATTGAGTTCGTCATATGTTATTAGTTACCCATTATCAATCTATTAATATCGTAATAATGTTAATCGGCCTGCCTAAATATTTCTTAGGCTTACTTAGACCAACTACAGTCTGAACAGGTCGTCATTGCAGTTATTTATTTATTCATAATCTTGGTTTGCACTCCACTTATGTAAAACAAATGAAAGAAAAGGAACACATAAACAGAAGCTGAATACAAAAGGCGGGCTTATCGCTTAGTACCTACTGATAGCACTAAGTAGCGAGTTATGACCGTTGGCGACAGCTTAATGTGTTTTCCGAGACATAAAGGTAAGGTAAAGGCTTCATACAGAGCTTTGGTTACCATTACTCAACCAGCTAAAAAGACACACTTATATCTTGGACTTTTTTTAAAACGTAATAATTGACGGATCAAGTTGGCGCACAGTAAGTGGAAAACTAACGCCTATAAGCAAAGAAACTTCGTAGGGCGTCCATCCATCGATGCCTGACGAGCCTGTAATTACACTGGCAACCGTGACTTCTGACCGGAATAAAGCATTACAACAATGCTGCTTAGCGGTGATAGGTAATAAGACAAATTCAAAATTCCAGTTCAAAAATTTCTTATTCATATAGACCGTATCACAGGCACTTATGAAGCATTCATTCATATAACATGTTACCACTAATGTTGAATGATGGTGATAACTACATTCGGTAACTTTGAACTAAAGCTAAGAGGGTTATAAATAAATAAAAAAAAAACATTTTATTTCAGCTCGGGTACCCATATACTAAATTGAGAGATTAACATAAAATAAATGTAAAAGGCACTCAGATTTAAAAAATAAATAAAAAAGCAATAATTAATTAAAATTAAAATTAGAATTAATTAAATTACAATTAAAATTCAACTATTCAATATTATTTATAAACGTGCCCTGGTCTAAGAAGAGCCCACAACAAACTTAGCTAGGTTTATTTTGTCATCACCATCTCACAGTCGAATTAATAACCTAAGAAGTTAGAGCAATTCATATCCGCGCTTTTTTATCGCACATGTTATCCTTAATATTATAATAGGAATAAGCATTGCGGTTGTACTTACTAGCACCAGCTCTGTCACAAAGAGTCTGTACTAATTCTGAATGACATATATTCAGCGCCTATATTGTAAAAAAATACTGCGGTTTTATAGTACTGAATAGTATTACTTCCCCTGTTGTGCTTGCTACAAATAATATTTTGTGTCTACATTCGCAAAATTGCATAAACATTTACAGGCACATTTGATGTCGGATCCCAATACGAGACTCGCCAATCTCGATACAATTTGCTTTTATGGGATCATTGTATGCGTGTAGTTCCCATCTGCGAGCGAACTACGAACTTATCAGATGCTGTGGATCGAATGAGGGCATCGTGTACCGAGTTGCAGCATTTGTCCAATTTAAGCGATGTTCTTCAGGACGATGGTATAGTTTTTTTTTTAATGCTATCCGAAGGACGTAAGTGCATCGCCTATAAACAACTTAACACTAAGCAATAACCTTGCAAATGCGGCAAAGCATCTACACCTCAAGTTGATGAACACAGGGCAGCATGTTGCAGGACGAGTTTCTAGCATGCCCTGTAGCCCTAGTACAAAGTTTACTAGCTCGCAGTCGAGGAGATATTAACTAAGACGTAATTTTTAGAAAAAAAAAACTTATTTTGTATTACTAGAACGGACATAGGGTCCCAAAGACCCCAGAAATGTTTGGGGTAATTGTTTATGAAATAACCACGTTAATACCACATAAATATATTCAGGTTGGTTGGTTGGTTTGTAAATAATAAACTTTTGAATGTTTTTTAAATATTTATTTGAAAAAGTACTTATTAATTATTGCAAATAAAACATAATACAAATAACAACTTTCAGGCTTACTATTCAATGAGATCACACATCATAAAAAATACATACAATATACAGTACTACAAAAATAATATTTTATTCAACAATAATATTTTTTAAAACTTTAATTTGTAACTAGAAACATAAAAAAAACTGACAGAAGTCAATTTCTAGACACTATTTGCATAGTGGGAAGTGAAGACTTGATGGACATCTTCTTTTTCTTTTGGAGCTTGTTCATAATCATAGGGCACGTTGTTTAAAACGTGTTTCATTGTAATTTTCAGTTCTCTTAGCAAATTTTTGATCGAATTATACTGTCTTTGCATATGCGGTGCAAAGAGAGTCCGCGCTATTTATTTCATTTACCTTTAGAACTGTACCACCAACCAATATTTTTTTGGCACTTGTTCCCAATTACTTCTCGCAACGGTGGTTTTGAGCCAGAAGCCATTTAGATCAAAAAACAAAAAAAAATAGTCATACACTATTGTTTCTTAGAGAACTGAGGAATAAGGGTCCCACATACCCCTTTAAAACTTGATATAAGTGTAACTTACCTGTTCCGCACCGCACATTTCGTGTCTAAACTCGAAGCTACTGAGCCGCTTAATCGCGGGGGAAGCGGAAAAGTATCTTATTTTACATTAACGTCAAGTGCAAGGGGTCTGTGAGACCCTATGTCCCAACTTAAAGGTTAACCTCAGTGAGTCACGAAAAATCTTAAGAGAGAGATAAAAAATTTAAATAATATTTTCACAGTTGGCAACATCTATGAAATCAAACCGTACGTACTGTTCATTCGCAGTTCTACCAATAAAAACGAACATAGAACTCGTTCTCCGCTAGGAACAATGCCAAGATTTGAACAATCGCTTTTAATTTGATGTTACGTAAGCAATGCTGCCTGATCCAGTGGTAAGCATGTTCAATTACTGTTCACGAGGTCCTGCGTTCGATTCCCAGGCCTGACCGATTTTTTGGGTTTTCCTTTTAGAAATTCTCTGTACCAGCCGGGTCTTGAGAAATAAGCGGACGACAACCCCGTGCCACGGAGTACACGTTAAGCCATTTAATAATCAATCAATGATCAGAAAAGCTCATCATTTAGAGCAGGCTGATGGATCTATGACAAAAACCCACGTATTATGTGATGCCTGTGACACCCAGCAGTGGGATATAATCGATGTTGTATAACTTTATCTATTAAAAATTAGTAATCGTAGCGGCGAATATGAGGTGGTTAGGACTTCGGCTTCACTTTTGAGGGCCGAGTTCGAAACCCAGCACGCACCTCTTAATTTTATAAGTTATGTAATCCGCAATTTCTTAAATCTTTATACTCCACTCCAAACAGATCATCGGCCTCTAAGCTATTGTCAATCAACAATTTTTAATTGTAAGGTCAACATCTTCTGAGGATGTTCCGGTGTCGGAGGGAAACGTGCGTAGAGGGTACATTGCCGAAGAACTGTTGGGTGTGGAGCATAAAGCTTAAATAAATTATAAATAACACCATACAGATTCTCCTACTTTCCGATAGTATGTGATTTAACGGAATTCCGCAAAGTAACACCTGGCAGCTTCTATCAAATTAATAAAAGTGTATCGAAAACTGTGATTTGTGCCTTTGTGTTTGCTTAGTTTAATATTTTGTCGAAAAAAATAATTAAGTCACTTTTTCAAAATCACAAACACTTTATTTGTTTAGTAGTAGAAAAACGTTGAATTTATTATTTTTGTACAAATATGGAGACACAAAAAAAGTTTTATTAAATCACTTTCACGGCATTTGTTTTATTTAAACGTTTACTTAACCGATATCGATGGCAACGGCACGGTGTGGACGTTTTTAATTAAATCCCAATAGATATGAGAGTATCTTCCTACGCTTCAGAGGAAAAATTTCTCATAAAATGACAACTACGGTAATTGGTAACGCAAGTTATATATATTTTTCATTCCACTACATGTTAGTAGGGACTTGACTGCAATCTAACCATTGGTAAGTAACCTAAGCGGGCTAACCTGTGAGGAGTAAAAACCGAAATAATACTTTAGAGGCTTAAGAGGTACATTATACCGTCTCTGAGGCTCATCTGTGAAACCAAAACGCTAGTAGTTATCGAGTAAACCATTACCATAACCATATTGCTAACCCCACGTGAAAAAGTAAAATCAAATGACTCCTGTCTCTTTATTAGGTCCGCATCGCGTAGCGTAGGTACTATGCCCGTGACGGTCTTTTACCTTCAATAGGGTTGTCATAAGTAACCACTTAGAATGTTATGAATAAGTTTGTATGGAAAAATCAATATCCTTCTTCCTTTAATATTATTTCGTCATTCCGTTACACTTTGTAGTAATACAGATAGTCCGAGCTTTTTCCATCGTCACATTATTCTTTACACTAAAACTGAGATGATTCAAAGGTTTCTTTTAAATATTCTATCTAACACCATCATCATTATTGTCTTCATTCTTCTAAGTGTTAAACCCTCGTTACAATAATTAAAGACAATAATACTTCCTTGTACACATAACAATCAATCTGCAATAGAAAATAAGCACGTGCCTTTTTATATTTCTTGCGATTATCCATTAACACATGGTTTAGTTTTTTTGCAAAAATCCGATTACTTTGAACCCATTTAAAAGCGTTTTCGTTTTGTAAATGCACTTTTGCGGTATGCGAAAGTTACAAAAAAAATGCTACAAAAAGTATTCTGAGTGACAGTTTTCATGGAGTGTGGACTGACAATAACAGACGCGCGTTCGCAATCGGAACATAGAGGACAAAGGCATGATTGAAAATAGTCCCGTCCCACGATATTGGTAACAGAACTATCTATCTGTAAAGCCCAGATATTGTCAGCAAAATGTTTTAATCTAATCGCCTTTATGTTAGAAAGGCAAATAACTTTTGAATTTTCCCATAACTCCTTAGTTTTTATTTATCCTACTTCTTCTTTACTAATATTTTCAACGTGAAAGTTTGTATGGATGTTAGGATATTTGTTATTCTTTCACGCAAAGACTACTAATTTGAATGAATTTTAAATGTCGATAGATTATATCGTCGACAATAACATAGGTTACTTTTTACCCCGGAAAATCTATGGTTCCCTGAATTTCACGTAAAGCTTTAGTACCTAAAGCATAAACCAACTACTAAATTTCAAAATATGGACACACCTGATACATTTTACTACTTAGTAAGTCTCTATAAGCCTAATTCTAAAAAAAACTAAATACATACTTCCAAGTAATATAATTAAAACAGTTATACAGCACTGTTGTTTACTATTTCTTGAAATGGCTTAGGTATAAACTAAGCACATTCTGTTCATTTTAGTTTTCCCATTACCACTTTAAATTGAACTTGTATAAAAGTAGGAAAAATGCCAAGATTTAAAACAGGGCCTTTTAATTCGATGTTATGCAACTGGTATGCGGAAAATAACTTTATGCGTCTACGTTTTCCTTTGTTTATACACTTTTAACTTACTAGGTTTATCCGCGGCTTTACTCACATTTAGGTAAACAAGGGTAATTTTTTCAAGGTTTGTAAATTACTAGCTGTTTTCCGCGCGTTTGGTCCTTTTTTTAGGCATCCTGTAGGATCCTGTTTAAGAGACGTTTGGCATTAAATTTAGTTGTAGTTCTACAGATATTTTTCTAAAAAAAACCGGAGTAGTTTTTTAAAAAAACATTTTTCAATCTAATTAATAAAATGATATAAATAAATTATCTAAAAAGGACTGTTTGGTTTAAGTGTAGTGTAGTAGGTTTAAGGTTTTTCAACTATCGATATCTTCTAAATTATATTTCTAGTTGGAATGAATAAAAAAGTATTTTACTGCGTATATTGATTTGAATAAGAATTAATACTGCGATACTAATGTAACATTCATTTGTTTCTACTGGCGATCTAATAAAATTTTAGAACACAAAAGCTTCGATTGCGACTTAACTATAATAGTTATCTCAATTCGCTTTACTTTAATCGTCTAGTACATAATTTATATGTATTATTTTCAATAGTTTTCTCAGCGCACGCCAATTAATGAATTTCATCGGCAAAATTTTACAAATTGCAAATGGCATTTCTTTTTAATGAATTGTAGCCTATGTTACTCTGTGATACTTAAGCTTTCTTTTGGCAAAGAAATGTTAAAAATCAGTCTAGATTTTCATAGCCTATTCTGTACATAAAAAAAAAAACAAAAAAATCTTTCCTCTTTATAACATTAGTATAGAATATAGAGCAATATAAGTGCACCCGGGTACGACTTATAAGTTATGTACTGTTATGTTACTTGCAAAAGAGTGAAAGCGTGAAGATTTTATAATGGAGTTTCGGAGGAGGAGGCTAAGCGCTGTATCCTATACGAGCAGTACTACAGAAGAGAGGTATAAAGGCACATTTATATATTTCAAAATTGTAGTATTAGCAGTATTTGTAAAGTAACGTAACGCGGGCGAATCTTAAATTAGTTTAAAATGCTATACATACCAGTAATATGCTTGCTAAATCGCTTTTCACTTCATTTTCGCAAATTAAACATTCACTTCATATTTCCTTCGCGCAATCGACGGAATGAGGTGGACGTTTTTAATTAATTCCCGTTCATTATGAGAGTGTGCTCCATTTAGGGTTGTCGACCAAGCAGAAATTCCGATATAATATATAAATTTCTGGGCCGTAAATCAAGTATTCTTACAATTGAGTATAACAAAAATATGGTAAGTCAACAGCTAAGTTGGGCATTGATACTACAGTATACGGTACCGATATAATAGTTTGGGGAAAAAGTATCTTCGCATTTTTTAACAAAATTCAAAACATTTTTTAATATAGTTTATTTACATTTAACTAGAGTATGTAGGTACCATTTTGTTCGATAACTTTTTGCCATCTTGTAGGTAGGGACATAATCCCATTGCTTTAGACATTTTGGGGCTTCTGATCAAAAAACCGCGACAAGTAGTTTTGGCAGTCCTCTCGTGATGTTAACCTGACACTGCTTTAAGAATTCTAAGAAGACCGAAACAGGTGGAAATCTGAAGGTGCAAGGTCAGGACTATACGGCGGATGCATTAACACCTCCCAGCCAAACTCTCTTAACTTTTGCTGAGTGGCTAAAGATGTCTAGCGTTATCCATATTATCTATATATATCGTATCTATTACGTAGATAAAATTAGACAAATAAATAAAAAAGCTTGGGAGTTACGAGTGGGCTGAGCTTTAAAAATCGTTTTAAATGATAATGTGAAAACAAAAAGAACACCCGGCTAAGTTTGCTGGGGCTTCTTGTTAAACCAGTACGCATTTGGATCCCTCGCAGCTTTAGTTTTAAGTTACGTACGGTAAATAATCTTCAATTATTAAAATGAGATATACATTAAAATACTCGACTTTTTATTGCAAATAACTCAAAACATTCGGAATACCGGATGTTAGGTTATTAAAATAATTATTGCTCATCGAAATTCGGGACAATCCCGCAAGCTCGGGTGGATTGGCAACCCTATACCACAAATTCAGTGAAGTGTCCCGGTAAATGACAACCACAATAATTGCTGACTACTATAATTTAAAGAATTTCATTTTATGTTATTTCGATTTCAGTTTAATTGAAACACAAACTATTTTTATCCGATATGGAAAAGGTTGGCGGTTTCTATTAAGCGATGTAAAAATATTTTTCGTTATAACTGTTACCTATACTATATGATAATATTATGTTATACATTTCAAACGTTTTATTAAAATTATATGTATTTTGTGTTTGCGTGGATTGCAATCGCATAGTCATTATTTACGTGCAACCAAAACGAAAGTTTCCGGTACAGTAATTAAAAAAAAAGCGTGCTTTTTTTGCAAGGCGCTCAGGCCACAATGTCCAAAGAGGTTTAAATCCCACCGGTTTCCATTATTTGTTATGGAATTGCATTTTAAAATTATATATTTACTCAGAAGATATATTTATATTGAACTCTTGGAGTTTGGCTTTATTTAATTCTCAAAGTGCACGTATTTCTAAACGAGCACTGTGTGGATTATGTGCAGTCAGTAATCTTAAATATGTACTTAAACGACGCGTCTGGCCGCTAATGCCGTCGTTCCCTATCTTTGTCACAATCATCCTCCTTGTCAACTGTCATAATATAATAAGTTCAAAATAATTACAGGCACATTAGACTCAACAACTATTCCTTCGGCCTTACTTGCGTAGAGATGCGAGTTCGATATCCGTCACGCACTAACTTTTCAGTTAAGTAGGTTCGTTTTAGGCAATTATATATCACTTGCTTTAACGGTGAAGAAAAACGTGACGAAACCAGCATGCTAGAGAGTTATACACAATCTTCTCAAAGCCGTGTTAAGTCTATCAATCTGCACTTGGCCAGCCTGGTGCACTACGGTCTAAACGACACTTATTTTGAGAGGAGACCACTGCACTGTAGTGAACTGGTAAAAGGTTGATAATGTCGTGGATGATGACGAAATAATCGTGTTTCAACATACGCTAAAAACGAATCAAGTGAAATCTTTCAGCACACACAGCCAAATAAAATAGAAATACCACTCGTATATCTACAAATTCACTTGCGATACATAATGATACATGATATTCTGTCAGTGAAATTCTGTTGAGAGGAAATTCAATAAAATACATATACATTATACTTGCTGCTAATTATAATATATACATAATAATAAAATTAACATCTCCTGAGGATGCTCCGGTTTCGGGGCGAAACGTGCGTAGAGGGTACATTGCCTAAGATTTGTTTGGTGTGGAGTATAAGGATCGAAGAAATTATAAATTACACCATACAGATTCTCCTGCTTTTCGTCGAGTATAGCAATTTAAGCTTAATTTACATAATATATCATGGAATTCCGCAAAGTAATGCCTGCTTCTATCCAAGATATTAATGGGTAATGTTTATCATGTATGTGACGGTAAAATCAAATGGATATTGACCCAAAAATTATTAACAAAAGTGTCCGATATTTGAAAATTTATTATCTACATAAAATATATTGATAAATTCTTCGAGGCAGATGTACGTTTTATATGAAATTTATTCCATTTCCTGTCGATGGGATCTCGAATCTCACTGAATATAAAATTATAAATGAGCACATACACTGCCTCTATAAATAATTATGTTTCGGATATATTTCTTAAGTTTGCAGTACATCGATACCGTAGTCGTCCGGCAAGGAGAGTAGACGAATAATTGTCAATTTTTTATAACTATCTCCTTTTTATTGAAAGACGTATAAAGAATATATAAAAAACAATATTTTTGTTGCTTTTGATGTTTAAGTATATTACAAAAATAATTAAAATTTTATGGGTTATTTTAGCAGTTATGTTTTTTTTTTGTAAGATCTTATATATTACTGAAACGAAATGAAAATATTGTGGACAAAAGACGAATTTGGTAATCTTTTCTTACCACCAACAAAAAGAGAAATTTCAATAGCATGTCTAATATATCGGCCATCCTTTAACAATAGTATCCAAAACGCTGGACGAAACCGAACAACTCACACATAACGATTTTTCATTACGTGACGATTTTTACCAGTTACCCTATTCTTACTGCAATAAGGAACTTCGTTTTAAATAATAGAGTATTTATAACTGTGATTGCATTTTTAGATATAGGTAATATTTATTTATAGAGGGAAGTTGAGCATAGAAGGCGCAGTTACATTTGTGATTTTACGTCAAGCGCTCGGAGTACGTCTTGACTCCCTAGACTGAATGTTAGGGCTCAAGAAACTCCTTAATTGAAATGCTAATAGTTTCCTCATTATTTCTGTTTACTATGTGAACATAATAAACTTGTGAGAAAATATTAAACGACAGTATTCTGCGAATGTTTTAACCATTGAATTAAGAACATTCATAATCCTCATTCAGCCATTATTGTATGCAGTACATTGTGTCAAAAAACAGTGCAATCGCCCCGCGCACATCTCATAAAATTTATTAGCTAGCAACATTCCGCGGGTTTTATAACCGCGGAGTATTGCTAGCTCACAAATTTTTCCCATTTTTCCATTATATGGTGTACGCTTAGAACATTAGAGGTAAAATAATTACTGTCAACTGCTAAATGGTATGAAGTGACTAACTTTTGTTTGTTTGAGAAATCTATCTAAAGTCGTGTACGGTTTCTGTATGTTTTTTTATTCTGTGGTTCCAACCCTCCATATTAATATTTTAAAGATATAAGTGTGTATATCTGTCTAACAGTTTATTATCGTTTGACTTTTTATCAGGTAAAAGCAAGCGGAAACCATTTCCACGTGGTTTAAAAAAATCGCGTTTATAATAGTATAGGTATGTTTGGATTGCTTGTACAATATTTGGGGATAAACTTGTGTACATTGATCAAATGAACATAAGTTACAATTAATTTTGGTACTTCTAAGACTATTTTATTTATTTAAATTTTTCAAAATATTTGAGCAAAGTTAATTGACCTTAAAAGCAACATTTTATTATTTATTTTCATTGGAGTCTTAGCATGCAGATATTTATTCAGTAACTATTACACTATCATGTCTATTTCCCTACCAAGTGAGGTAAGAACATTAGTAAGGATTATGATTATTACAGTGACTTGCGCTACAACGACTGACAATGTACCAGACAGAAAATCATAACATTGACATATACCTGACTAAAATCATTTCAAATAATAACTTTTTATTTATACATTAGGTTACGGAAAGAGTTTCACCGCATTTTTTAAGAACATTATATTGTTAACGACTTTTAATAGTATGTATATATGTACTTACTCATTTATTGTATGTTAAAGTATTTAATTATGTAAATGTTGTTATTATATATATTAGTTTATTTTTATATTTATTTATTTATTATATTAGTTACTTTTTATCTATTTGTGCACACTAGTTTATGTATTAGCATGTAGTTATTTGCATGTATGTATTTTAATATTTGTACCACCAGCAGTCTATTCTCATCTTCTTTTTTTTTCCTAATTCTAAGGTTGCCTGGCAGAGATCGCTATTAAGCGATAAGGCCGCCTTTTGTATTACTACTTCTTTCGATGTTTCTGTTTTTGTTATATTTTAAATGTTGTGGTATACAAATAAAGAGTTTAATAATAATAACATTCAAAACATTTGTTAATATAGTTTATTTACTTTTAACTAGAGTATGTACGTACCATTTTGTTCGATAACTTTCTGCCATCTTGTAGTTAGGGACATAGTCCCATTGCTATAGAAATTTTGGGGCTTCTGATCAAAAAACCGCGACAAGTAGTTTTGGCAGGCCTCTCGTGATGTTAACCTGACACTTCTGAAGAGGTGGAAACAGGTGAAAATCTGAAGGTGCAAGATCAGGACTATAAGGCGGATGCATTAACACCTCCCAGACAAACTCTCTTTATTTTTGCTGAGTGGCTACAGATGTGTGAGGTCTAGCGTTATCATGATGAAAAACCACACGATGTTGATTAATTCCGGCCGCTTTCTCTCAACTTCTTGCTTTAATCTCATCAGTTGTTCGCAGTAGAGTTCAGAATCGATGGTCCTGCCTGGTGGTAACATTTCATAATGAATAATGCCTTTCTAATCCCACACACACAGCATCACCTTGTTGCGAGTTAACCCGGGTTTCGCCACAGTCTGTGAAGCCTGACCGGCCTTTGACCACAACCTTTTTCGCACGTTCTTGTCCTACATGATCGACTTCTCACTTCTCATCACCAGTTCCAAGCTTCTTCGAAAATGGTTTGGTTTCATTACGTCGTACAGAATCACAAATGAGTACACGGTTCATTAGGTTTCTTCCTTAAGTTTTCGTTCAGTGAGCTCGTGAGGTACCCAAATATCCAGCTTTTTTTTTCACGTTTCTGTTACATACTGCTAGGATGTGGACCGCCCTCCCGGCATCTGCGTTTCCTGCCATGCCACGTATAACTTGAGTACCTTCAAGGCAAGAGTGAAGGCAAGCGGTCTCCAACCTAGACTTCATCATGGCTTTCTAACAGGCATGATTGTCGTCAAGCGCTGGCCTATCATAATAAAAAAGTACCAAAAATGGTAAAACTTTTTATGAGGTCGCTTTTAATAAGATTTTGGTAATGTTTTCGTTATAGACAATTAAGAAATAAAATGCCCCGATTTTCCTCATCTCTTTTATATAAAGAAACATCGGCATCGCATCGTAGCCGTCAAGTTAAAATTTACTAATGAAAAAAGTTAAAAGAAAAAAGTGGACGCATTGCTGTGGTAACTCGTAAACAAAAACAACATTCAGAAGCAAGACAATTTTTGCCGTTTATTAAGCGACGTCAATCACCGCTGCTTGTTTAATAAACGCTATAAACATTGTTTCCCCCGTCTTCCCTTGGGGCTATGGTGCAAGGGACACGATTAGCGATTTCTAATTAATAACCATTATATTAGTTCTATCTTTAAATATTATAGACGCAGTAGCTTAGTTTCGCACTTATTTGAATTAAATAAGTATAGCCTGTATACTAATGTCAGTGTAAAACCATCCATTATAAATTGAACGTACGAGTATGTATCTATGGATTTAGATAAGGATTTCTGAAAGGTTTATAGCTTAACTTACTTTTCAAATATTTAATATTACATAAATTACGCTTACGCTTTTCAAAATGAAGGAATGAGGACACCTCGTCCTTGACAGATACCTTTGACATTGTTTGTTACATTTTTTATTCCTTTTGTTTTTTTATGGCAATCACTACAAATAAAAATAATATAAACAGGCCTTAATATATTTTGTGAAACTCTACGTATAATTTTGCATTAAAATACATAATATAAGTTTCAATTGATCACCAAAATTGGTATGTAAAACAAACTTTTGGGAACTATTTTAATTTCCTATTCGTAACCGCTTCTTATTTGGACCACACTAGTAGCATAGTAGATTGCTTGTCGACCCACGCCGATAATGGTGTAGCTTAACATGACACTTATTGCCAAAATAAATCAACACCAACACCGGTTACATGTTATTTAACTTGCAGGATCAGGCACAGTATTTTTTATTTAAATGGGATTTAAAATAGTGTTTTTTTGAAACAAATAACCGCCGAGCCATTTGAACTTTTCAAGTTAAACAAAGTAATTTTGCAATGATTATTATTATTTTGTCAGCACCTAAACCATAACTTGTATTATAAAAATTTGTTGTTATATATAATTACTTCAGATCAAAAATGTTACGTGGAAAGCGAAACTTTCTTTAAAAAAAAATTGTACACTACAAGTTAGCTCTGGACTGCAATGGTCGATAGTGATAGATCAGTCTAAGATGGTGGCAAGCTAATGTTAGGGTTATGGCAGAAACCGATAACGGAATTTGTAATCGCCCGGTGGTGCGGTTTTAGATTGAATTTAACTATTAAAAATCTAAACCCACGCCACCTAGTTTTGGTAATTCAAATCGTTTATGGCCAGAACAGATATGAAAGATTTCATTCGAACGTGAAACCGCCCATAGGAAATCGACAATTTTTTTTTTTTTCAAATTTACATATCCCTTTCTAGAATTGTATTTTATATTGAAGTTAAATGTAATTAGTTGGAAATACTAATACTGTTGGTTGTGAAGTAGTCAACGTAACATTTGGTTTCTTTTGAAAATACAGTCACACATTTTTAAACAAACAAAACTCAAAAGTTTGCCAGCTTTTACAAGCTGTCATAAACAGTTAAAAAGCTACCGTGGGTTTATAAAAGTTAATATACCGAAATTTCGGCAGTCACTTCTTTAAGGGCTAAAGCACACACTACACTTCAAGTAAATTAGCGATCGGCGATCGACGATTTATTTGCCTATCGAAACCATGAAGTTTAGTAGCTTTTAATGACCGAGCTCGTCTGGAAAAATACTACCGTCATGCTTATTTCAACGTCAAGCAGCATTGCAGTGCACCAGTCCATGGGTTACCGGTGTTATTACAGGCATATATGGCTTAAAACCTACGCCTGAGTTTGATGGACACAGAGCGGCACTCTATTGGTGGTACGTGCATGCCCAGTGAAGTGTTGCTTTGTTAATAGGCGGTGGATTTTCACACAGGTGAGTCTTCTGCAAAAAAAATTAGTTGTCTGTAAAGTCGGCTTACTGACGATAGTTGAACGTGACAACGTCGTAAGAAAATACTGATGGAATGGTTGCATTTTTCAAAAGAAAATTTTAATTTTATTTATTTGATAGATATTATCGTTGCTATAAACAATCGACACCACATTCACTTTTCACTGCACTTCATCCTTGCCGAAAACATGTAAATGTATTATTGTATAGAAGCTGTGCACGCGGACGCATCGCTCACTCAAGTAGGAGAGAGACAGATGTCGAACGCGGAAGCCGACTGTGCCCCTTTGTCGCTCGTTCCGCGCTTTCGCTTGCACTTCAAGCCTTGAATGGAACGCCTCAGAGCGAGGTAACGCCGCATACGTAATGATTTTCGTGCGTGCAGCCAGCTCCATCGAATTATAAGACGTTGTTACGTCAAAAAAGTTACCTAAACTCAATGTTAAACGTATCACAAGAATGACAGACAGAATTTATGCAACAGCTAGTTTGTGGAATGTCTACACTAAAAGAATGTATAGTGTGAGGATTGGCTCTAATATTCGCCGTGTTAAATATATTTCTGAATGCGATGCATTTTATATGACACATGTGTGTAATCAAGAACTTGACAGCTGTATTGTGTGTGGGGACGTAAAATAAAATGTACTATAGCGATAAACATGATAAACGCGATATGCAATACAAGCTATTTCACGGAGAATCTCGAGGGCAATAAATTTTATAGCTAAGACGGGTTTTATTGTTTTCTATAACAAATCTGGAAATTGGACGCTTTGACTACATTTCGGGGTATTATTTTGTGTACATTCAGAGCTATAAGTGTTATATTGAGAATTAAGGGTGTGCTTTTGTTGCAAAGTGTGAGAGAGATAGCTTTAATATTTTTAAAATACTGACTGCATAAAACTCCGACTCCGACTTCATAGAAAGAGTTTCTCAATTCTTTACATAAGTAAAAGTTACTAAGTATATACTTTGTATACCGTTCGCTTTAATATAGTAGCAAGAAAAGTACCTAGTTATTTTTACATTTTACTTTGCACCAGCTCAAAGATGTCGTAGAAAATATTTATTTTTTGCTTTTGAGTTACACTTTTTTGGTATTTTTTTTTTGTTTATGAAAACGTTGTGAGCAAAAAGTTAACTACATAGTACACATTGCACAACGGCTAAAGAAGTTTACATTAAACACCACCATCACTATGCTCAGCATATAATCTCATATTACAGGACAATGGCCTCTTCCTTTATATGATAGAGATTTTCTGATTAAATGATGGATCTCTTCTCTGGGGCGGCGATAATAATAATTGGGAACGTTTAACAAAGCAGCCTCTCTCTTACAGCGTTTACGTACCAGCGACAACGGCATTCTTAAGGTAGTTGCTGCCAGATTCGACTGCCCTATACTGTGACATTGTTTATTGTTATTTATTTTTTAGTGTTGACAGCCGATTGGCGCCGTCGGCAGCGACCCTGCTTTCTGAGTCCAAGGCCGTGGGTTTGACTCCCACAACTGGAGAATGTTTGTGTGATGAACGTGAATGTTTTTCAGAGTCCGGGTGTTTATCTGTATATCTTTTATTGTGTATTATATTCATAAAAAGCATAAGCTTAACACAAGCTACGCTGGCTTTGGGGCTAGATGAAATAAATGATTATTATTAATATTAACATGCTCTTGAAAGTACTAGCGTTGGTTCCCTATTCAAGATACTCTTTAATGGTCCAGACAACTCCATTCACAGAAATAATTCATTCAAACCGAGTAGCTCACACTCCTTGGCCCGACTCATTATCGAACCTGACATTGTTATACGTTTCAACAGTGGCGTACATAGAGGGTAACATGGTATACAGATGATATAAAATGAAGAAAATCTCCAATGCGAGTTAAAAAAAACTGAAGGGTAGGCTTTTCATAACTCTTACAATGCCAATCCTTTAGTTTTTTTATAACTAGTACTGGAGATTTATTTCATTTGATATTATCATCCCACTTAGAGCCAGCCCTGTGCATACCCTGTATGCACGCTACTGCGTTTCAATCATGTACTATACCAGTTAAAATCAATAAAACTATTTATGAAAGATATTGTTTTTATCTTTACTTAATTGGTGGATATAGAATGGCTAGGTGGGACCTTAACAATCTTAAGTAATTCAATATTATGGGTCAAAGGGTCATAATAATGTTGCTTACACCTTCGGTGTTAGTGCCACTTTTTATATGGGTTAGCATTGTAGCTAAAAGCTTTTGACCCTATAGATTGCGTCATCATTTGTTCATGCATGCTTAGCTAGGTAATTATTTTGAAAACTATGAAGGAAGCATCTATCATCTATATCAATCATCAATCATTGTTTTTCTTTTCTATAATCAATTTCTACGCGGTATCGTACATCGTACTAAATAGTTGGTAGTAAGTCTTTGTCAGCTGTGTGGTAGCAATCTATAGCCAAAAAGTCCTCCAAACAAATCAAAAATAATTATTATTCCTAAATTCTCCCTGCTTATGGTCTGGCATAACACGCAGGTCGTCAAAATTTACTTAATAATAGTACCTTTTAATAATGTATGCTAGAATTCCGTAAACTCTAACTGAACTCAAGACTAATATTGTTATTATAAAATACTCAAGCAACTAACGAATTCAAAGTGTTGTTTTGGTGGAGCTGAAATTAATTTACAATGGAAAGTAAAACTGCTTTGTATAAAATAGCATCGCGCAATTCTGGAAAGTGCCTTAATTAAAAATAGCCTTTTGATCTCGACTGCCATGGCTGGCTGCGTGAAAGGGGCGGATTACAGTGTGACGTCATGCGGGCTCATTTATTTAATAACGAAGAAACTTTTAACTTTAGGTTTTTTTTTTGTAAAAGTTAAGCGTATTTTATATAATTAACTAAATTTTATAGGTATCATAATTGTTCAGGTAGTTAATAATATTAAAAGTTATCATTCAAAGAGCGTTTTAGAATTACTAGAAAATAAGCCCTCCAATGTGTAAATGCAAACCGAAATAATACTTCACAGCCTTTAGTAGTACATCATGTACTGTCTCTAAGACTTATCTGTGAAACCCAAAACCTAAAAGTAAACCACTGCCATAGTTTTACTGAAAGAAATCAGATATGCCCTAACCTAACATCACATGCAAAATAAAAATCATGTGACTCCTATCACTTTATTAGGTACGGGTCGAATAGCATAGTTACTATGCGCTTGTCAATCTTCCTATCTTCAATAGGGTTGTCAAAAGTAAACACGTAGTATTTTTGGAATTCGTTCATATGTAAAAATAAATATGCTTCTATTGATTTAATATTTTTACAGGATGATTTCTTATGAAATATACTTATGCATCCTTTAATATTATTTCGTAATTTTTTTACACGTTGTAAATCGGTCTATATTTTGTAGAGTGTGCTCATTTTTTAAAGAATTTAATATTATGCATTTTATCAGCCTATTACTAGTTTATTTGCCTTCTCTTGATTCGAAGAACGACATACGGGAAACAATGTAGCTAGGGAACAAAAAATAATACTTCTATAGTTAAGAAAGATATTCATACTTTTAGTAGTAGTGCAAACGAAAAGTTTTACTCAAAACCTAAACAGAACTGAGTCAAGTTTTTGTACAATTATTAAGGTAGATAAAAGTTCCTCTGCATGATCTCACTATCCGAATGAGCTCCGTAATTATGATTTATCACGTAAAATCACGTTAATGTGTTAGTGAACGCAAAAGAACTATTTCTAGCTTTACTGTTATTTTGAACTAACTTTTTCGGCCACTTCGATCCCGTTTACTTGTTAGGAATAGATTTTAAGTCATTCTTAATTTTTATATTTTATAGTATTTTGATTTTTAATAGTAATAATTAAAGGATTAAGACTTACCATCAGATGGGTCATCTGATGGTTAGTGGAAAACTACTGCCTATAAATACAGCAACACCTCGCAGGGCATACAAGGAACACGTCTTGCGACGTGCTGCTCTGTGTCCATTAACCTTTTATGCCTATAATTACACCGGCAACTAAGCCCTTTAGACCGGAAGACAGGCATTGCTACAATACTGCTTGGCGGCAGAAATCAGCATTACGGTAGGAATTCCCCGGACGAGCTCTGCTACAAAAATCTCTACTACTACTGCAAATAACACGTGCGCCTATAGCACCCTTTTATTAGCAATTCGTATAACCTTCCAAACAAAATTTCATTAATTTCGGGTAGATTTTTGAGAAGCTCTTGCTTAGCGACGACCATCAACCTAGTTATTCCTACTCGTAGGTCACTCAACTCAGATTGCAGTCAAGGGTATAAACTTGTAACGAAGCAAAAAATGATTAATCTAATAGCTTGTTTCTCAACCAGAGTGAAAGAGAGAGAGAGAGAGAGAGAGAGAGAGAGAGAGAGAGAGAGAGAGAGAGAGAGAGAGAGAGAGAGAGAGAGAGAGAGAGAGAGAGAGAGAGAGAGAGAGAGAGAGAGAGAGATGGTGAGAGGTGGTGAGAGGTAAGAACGCCAGCGCTAGTAGTGGGTCATATATCATCATCATTATCACTTCAACTGACTGACGTTCGCTGCTGCACATAGGTCCTTTGTAGGGAGTTTCAAATTCCCTGGTCCTGGGCTGCTTACGACCTCATGGCTCCCAGTGACGGTTCTCCTAGCCATGTACCCCATTTATTGCCACTTCAGCTTCGCGACTAGTTTAGCTACGTTGGTAACTCTAGTTCTTCTACGAATCTACATTCGATCACGTAGCGATACTATCTGACTTTAGCTGTCTCCATCTCCCACGGAGAAACTATACGGCCAATGAAGATGACCATGGCACTTTTTAGAGGTAACTTTTTAGTGATATTTTGTGACTTTTTATTACATGTTTATATAGGGTTTTTTTTTTTCATTGCATAGAATATTCGTTAAATTTAATCACCCAAAGCATAATATGGCTTTTTACACAGTGTGCTCTGGGTCGAATGTAATCTAGACTAATTGGTTTTCCATACCAAGTGTAATTAATAAAAGCAAGTCTCAAACAGCGTCTACATTCTCCAAACTAAATCCTGAGTTTACTAATTAAATTTCAAACTTAGTATTTTATAAATTGGCATAATTAAAATCCTTTTCTAATTAATTGTTGTTTTGGTGTCACCATATTTGCGGCCGCCCTGCAAGTTGAACGTACTTAACTTAAAATCTCTAACTTGAGGTCTTTGTACTTAGGACGATACTTTACTCTCCAAAAATAGATGTTTATATCATTTTGAAACTTTGACGTGATCGTTGGTGTTCTGTTTATAGACGGTGAGTTTCTAAGAATTCTCAGGTTGGCCGTAGTTATAAAATAAAATAAAAAATAGCTGTGTCAAACTCACAACTTGAAGTCACGTTGAGTTTTCAGTCCCGCTTAATATCTCTAACTTGCGATAATGATTGCTGTAGCCCACTAACAATGCCAAGTAGCAACAAAGTGTAAAGTATAAAATTTCGGTATCTCATGGACACAAGCGTCACGTCTTATGGAAGTGAGGGTTTCAGAGCATCTAAGACCTACTCTACCGACCTAAGATCACTCTGCTCTAGCACCTTGGACTTCAAACTATAGCCATTAATCCGAAACCCAAGGCAAACATTAAGCATGGAAATAAATATAATACGGAACAACTGAACAAGCAACGGTACAAAATAAGCTGAACATCCAAGGCCGAGCTTAATTGGAAATGCTTAACACAGTAAACGAGGCAAACCATTTTAACACAAAACGTAACTGAATCGCTCCTTAACGCTGTAAACGCAAAATAAGTCGGAGAATTTCCGAGCTAAAGACTGAAAGTGACAGCTTGGTTATCAGCGAGACAAATTGCATTGCACTTCCTCGATTGAAATAGCGCATAGAGATCACTAGGACAATGGCATTTAACTGCACCTAGTTACCGCAAGTACGAGATCGTGTTACATCAATTTATTTTTTAATAAAATTATACTAAAGAGGTGATAATCGATCATTTCTACCACGCACTTGCAAATTATGGAACAATCTCCCTTCTGATGTGTTTACGCAAAAACAATCTAGGGTTATTCAATAAACAAATTTCTTAAAAGCCGGCAACGCATCGGAGGCTCCTCTGGTGCTGCAGCAGTTTATGGGCGACGGTGTTCACTTAACATCAGGTGACCCACTTGCTCGTTTGCCCGCTATTAATATAAAAAAAAACGCATTGGGTATGAGCTCGACTTCACTTTCGAACCCACAGCCTTGAACGTCAAAGTAAGTTTATGTTTACCTATACAATCATTTTTAAATTACTCACATTAAAAGGCAAGCAGGCCCCAGGAATCAAACTCAGGACTTCAAACTCCGAGTAACTAAAACACGATTGCATTAATATAAAATTAAACGTAAAATAGCCACCGCGCTAATTTTAGTATTGTTGTAATACATTAATGCGGCTTTTTGAAACCATTTAATGGTTTTAGGATTGCAAAGTTTGGCAATAAATATGATAAAGTTGATTTATGCAAAGCGCTAGATTAACGAGTTTTGTTCGTTAAACGCTTTGACAGTATTTATGCAAAAAATATTATGCATTGTTCGGAATATAATGTCTTTATTTAGTGTTTATACGGCATGAGCAATAAACTAGAAAAAAATCAAGACGTCATGTCATGCTCAGTATCTTTACTTTCTCATTCATATCTTCATTCTCATATACGAGTATATATCTAAGAGCGATTTATATATATATCTTAATATATATAAATCTCCTGTCACGATGTTTGTCCGCGATGGACTCCTAAACTACTTAACCGATTTTAAATTAAATTGGCACACCATGAGCAGTCTGGTCCAACTTAAGAGATAGGATAGCTTAGATCTTTAATTATAGTCGCAATTTAATTTTATTGCAAATTATTTGTCTATAATTAATTGACAGTCACATGTTATATATATATATACTACTATACTCATTTAAGGCTTAGCGATACTGAATACTTTAAAAACAAAATCTAACGCAGACGAAGTCGCGGGCAACAGCTAGTATATATATATATATAGGTTATGTTGAAAATAAATCAAATTTGTTAAATCAAAAAGGTAGAAATAAATATTTGTAAGATATAAAACCGCTATACAATGTTTTTAAGTAAAGGGGTATACTATGTAATCAGACAGTTGTCAATTTTATTATAGTGGGGACATAAAATAGGATGTATCTACCGGGGCGATAAACATGATGAACGGGATATGCAATATAAGCTATTTCACGGAGATTTCGGGAGAGTAGTAAATTTTACGGCTAAGATGGGTTTTATTGTTAACTACAACAAATCTGGATATTGGATACTTCGTTTTTATTTGATTCGTTTAAGTTACTTTGAAGGATGTAAGGAACTGCTGTACCTGATTTTAATAAAAAACGTGTCTTTACCTTATTACGTACCTACACGCGTTAGAAGTTATACTTCTTTGGAGTAACATGATAAAAATCTTTTAAACGTAATTTATTCTACGTTTGTTGAGAAAACTGTATTGACAATAGAAAAAATGTATTTAATACATTGAAAGATTTATTATAACGCCTTATCTAGTTATATTATTATCGGACCTCCAAGTTTCACTCAACATTAAAAATTAAGACTTTTGTACTATTGCATCAATTAAATCACCGGAATGAGCCCACAGACTTTGACAATTGTAAGTATACACAGTCAAATAATTTTTTGAAAAACTCAAATGTTGACTATAGCTACTATAGTTGACTTGAGGTTGTCGGTTTTTGTCGGTGTGACGTTGTGCGCGCGCATCGTAAAAATTGTTTTTTTCCGTAACGCGCCAAAAGTACGAGTACAACTTCAAAAATACGTTTTGGAAAACCCATCGGCAACTTATATTTTTAATTCTTTATTACACCAAAACTAAACAAAAAACAAAACAACTTATAATCTAAATTAGGGTGTAATAGCGGTCTTATCACTGATAGTGTTTGTCGAGTGTTTTCTCTCAACCAGTGTTTCAACGCCTCGTGGTACTATTTTTAGAATAATGGTTCTCCCATTGTCCTGTTTAACTCTTTGGCATTAAACTTCGTCCCTTCTATTAAGAGGAAGGAAACAACATTTACGAAAAATTGGTGGTTGGTGTGCAAGTAAGTTATGTATGCAAAAACATATAAAATTACGTATACTATAACATACATATATGCATTCTGGGAGCAACCTGTATATGCTTATGCGCCGCTTGTCAGCTGGCGGTGGGATTGCATTATATGATGCGGTATCTCGACCTGCTGGCGGAGTATTTGTTCACCTACCCGCTTAAATTTTAAAATTATGTTTAACATTAGAGGATTGTACAATGTCCATACAAACTCAATGGAGTTTCAGGACATCAAGTCACCTATGTATATCTACTTATGATTGTAAGAAATAAATAATTAAATGTATAGATATGATACAGATACAAAAAAACTCACCGAACACTTATCGGTGAGTAAAATTTTGTGTTAATTTTTTTGCAAATTAAGTTTATATGACGCTTTGTCAATGCTATGTGCACTTGTCATTGACGTGCATATCTGTCCATGTGTTTGTGTGTGTGCTATGTTTAAAAAACGTGTAATATGCATGTTGTTAGTGCTCTTAAATAAATACAGATGCTACAATAAACATACAAAAACCAAACTTACATATTATTTGGCTGGATGATAATAACATTAAGAAGCGCCATGAATGTAGGTGTACTTATTGGTGAACAACTAAGATGCCCAATATGGAGCATTAAGGACTGCTATGGCAGAATAATGCAAAATACGCAATACAAATAACCCAGGGTAGGGTCTTAAATGAAGACTCAAAATCCACGGAGCATATTTTTATGTTAATGTGATAAATTCCCTGGAAACGAATGGGTCTTCTGAAAATGGCTTACTTAGGCGGTTTTGTGAAATCTATTTTAAAGCGTAATATAAACAGTTCAGGTATCTGATTTACTTATAGACGTTAACTCCCCTTGTGGAAAGGTGGGCTTGTGCATAACTTTTAATTTGCATTATCTCTTAAATAAATAAATATATTACAACAATACACACATCGCCATCTAGCCCCAATCTAAGCATAGCTTGTGTTATGGCTACTTAGATTACTGATGATTTTTTTTTAAATAATATACATAAATACTTAGAATATACATATAAACACCCAGACACTGAAAAACATTCATGCTCACCACACAAACATTTTTCAGTAGTGGGAATCGATCCCACGGCCTTGGGCTCAGAAAGCAGGATCGCTGCAAACTGCGCTAATCGGCCGTCAAACTCTTATACTGTAGGTCCAAATAACATGCTATATAAAGGGTAAAATTTATCTTCTTAAGATTACTTTGATTTACTAAAGTAACTAGTTTATGTAAATACTAATTCTGTGCCTAATAAGAAATAAATTATCATTTATTTTTTCGATATAAAATGCATTGTTGAGGCTCAGTATAAGACTCCACTTTTTTCAGATCTACTAAAAATCAATTATTATTATTTACGTATGACGCATTATTTAGTCAGCGCATGTTGATAAAACAGCTTAGCACTTATTCGGCCCGACCAACAATATATATAACCCGTTTTGCTCTTATCTTACGACTATTGATAGTAATTGATCAATAAACAACGACTGCGTTACTGAATCCGTTACTTGAAATATAATGAGTATTTATTTCCTGGAATATGAAAACTTCCAAATCAACGGGGCGTAAGGCTACAGCTATTAATAGTTTACAAGATATTAAATTTTGAAACTTCTTAATAAACCTTAGACAAGAGTTAAAAGGGGCTAATAAATATGCTTCGAAGAGTTGTTACGTTGTGTCCCGTTGACGCTCTGCTGGTTCTTTGTGACTTCGCTTTATAAAATCAAGTAACACAGATAAAAGTACCTTCGTTATAAGATATTCTCTAGGTACTCGGGCGATGGGGTACCAAGTAGCTGGAACGGCGTTTCTATTCAAAAAACCTAGCTTTTTATATTAATGGTAACCTGACCACAAAAATATTTTCGTAAAAAGCTGCTGAACTCACGTAGCGTAAGACCGTGCGTTGTAGAAGTCACCTATGTCCTAGGTATGGTATGCTATGTAAATAATACTAGGTATTAACACGTAATTATTATTACTATTATAACTATATACATCCCTACTAATAACTTAACTTAACTTAATATTATAAATGTGAATGTAAGTTTGTTTGTTACGCTTTCACGCAAAAACTACTAAACCGATCCTCCGAACTCCGACAAATTATAACCGATTTAAATAATTATTTTTGTACCATAGAGGTTATAATATGTGTTTAATTTTGCCCAAACTGTGGTTGGAGATAGAGGACAGAACTCCTCAGTGGACAGCAGCAAACCCCTCATTTAAGGCATAGCGATACTGATACTGATACTTATTACTGATATATTACTGATACTTTTTTTTTTTAGATTACATCAAAATATAATGCCACATTAAAAAACAAAATCAAACGCAGAAGAAGTCGCGGGCAATAGCTAGTATATATATGAAAATATATATCGCTGCTTTAATTTGACAGTGGCACATTACTAAATGTGTCATTATTTTTGTAATGTTACCATTCTACCCAAACTAACCTTAAGCATCTTGTGAATAAAACTCATATTCCTATGTATATATTTGGCTAGGTGGCGTGACTGAATGACGTTATCTGATTGGTCGAAATTGACCGCCATTTTGTTGGTACATCGACACAACGCCAGTTGCTTAGAATTCTCGCAAGGTGACGCTCGCATTTTCTCTACGATATAGGCACAAAACGAAATAGTTCGTTGTTATTTTTAGAATATTTTCTTAGATAAAGTAATTTTACGTGTTGTGACCATATTCAAAAAGTTTTGATGTGATAGTTGTGTTTTGTTTCACTTAAAGAACGTGGTATTTGGTGTTGTGACATTATCAAAACAAGTAAGTACATAAACTTAATTGCGTATTTCAAAATAAGTTTATATTCAATTATTATTTTTATTAATTTAGGGACCTAATGCGAAATATGTCTGTTTCGTTTTTAAGGTCATAAGTTTTACGATTGTTCTTTGCCAAATATGTCACTTTATTGTGCTATTGTTGAATGATTTTTGAACATGCGCCATTATTCAAGATAATTGCAATAAAATAATATTTTTTAATGTGACATTAATTATAAGTATGGTGTTAGGGGATGTGTTCCTATGTTCAGCAGTGGATGTCCTGCGACTGATAATATGATGATGATGATGATGAAGCATGGTGTGGGAGCAAAAAATTATGGATTGAAAATAATACCTTACAATATTATGATCTAATCTTATTATTTTATTCTTTCGCAGTGAATAATAGACGTACTCTTCAGATGTTTAAAAACATGAACATGGAGAAAAACACAAATAATATCAGTTCAGAAGAATTATTGCCAATTTCGGTATCTGATTATGGTCCTGAAAAATACGAAGAAAGGAATGCATTATCACCTTTGCTGGTTGAAAACAAGAAGGTATTTAACAAATTTCCTATAGAAGAACAAGATTTTTGTTCAGACGATAGTGTCAAGGATCCTGACTACGAAAATAATATAATATTAAGTGATTCGGATAGTTATGAAACTAACATTAATAAAACTTTTTCAACACAACGACAGAAAAGATATTCTAAAACCAAAAAGGTACCAAATAAAAAGTTTACTTTTGATATTCGTAAGCCTTTGCTGCCGTTACAGAACAAAAGAGACTATGTTTCCGAAACCACTCTTCAAACAGCGGATAATAAATTAAACAGGCAATCTGATCGTGATAAAACTGGTCTTGCTGCCCCAACCTCCTCAACAGCTATCGAAATTAACAGCAATATTGAACAGAATCAGTCTGATTTAGCAATTACAAATTTAAACAGCTCTCAACAAAGGTCTAGCTCAAGAATCTCATCCAGTGCCAGTTCTTCAGATTCCAGCAGTTCTTCTTCTTCTGATTCAAGCAGCTCATCGGATTCCGAATCAGAAAGTCGTGACGTAGCAGGCGTTATCATATCAGATCCAGTGGTAGAAAATAACATATCAGTCTGTCTCTCAAATGAGATTGCAGCTTCTAACCAGAATCCTGAAACAAGCTTCAATTCAGAGGCAAATTCCAGAACTATATTAGACACTACTGATCCTGATAATTCTGCAGTCCTTTCACCATCATCAAATACAATAAAATTAACCCGAAAACGTAAGCTAAATCCAGAAAAATGATTATGCGTACAAGCAAAGACATTGAGAAATAGAGGACAGGAATACACATCAAAATGTGGTAAAATTGTGCCAGAAAAATCAATGAAGACTCCATGTGGTGAGAAGTGCAAACAAAAATGTACAAATAAAATATCAGAAACCCAGCGAAAAGAGATTTTTGATACTTATTGGAGCCTAGGCGACCTGCAAAGACAAAGAGAGTACATATTGAGACATACTTCAACTATTAAACCAAGATATTCTTACAAAGTTCATAACAGTAACCGCGGGAATAATAATGCTTTTTATTTGACAGTAGAAAAGGACAGTTTAAAAGGAATAGTGTCATTGTTCACGAAAGGATGTTGTCAAGTTAAAGGTCATTCTATGGTTTATGCCAATGTTGATAATAATTCAATTTTAAACTGTTTGACGTATGTCTGAAGCACGCTATTTTTTACAAGTTTATGTGTTATTTTTGTACTGAAAGAGTTAAGTAGGTCAATAATATAAGAACATTTCTTAGATTATACGTTGATTTTTGCTAATTTCAAAGGATTCCCATTATTAAAATAAAAGATATAAATAAGTCAATTTTTTGTTTTATTTAAACTGCTCTCCTGAAAAAAGTACATTTTTGAGATCTGTCGTTATCAAATTAAAGCAGCGATATGTTTATTTATATGCACCACCTAACTCTTTTCTTGAGCTGTGTTTGCGCCATTGGTTGCCTGGAAGAGATCGCTATGTGGCGATAAGGCCGCCAAATTGTATACTTTTCGTTAGATTAGTATTTTTAATTTTTCTTTATGTTTATGTGGTGCACAATAAAAGTGTATTCATTCATTCAACGCCTCACGAAATAAATAGAAATACTGTGTAGGGGTGCTATGTGGAGACAGCAGATCAGAATGCAGTTGTCACTACTTCTCCTCTTCCGCGGGTGTCGTACGAGGTGACTAAGGGAATAGAACGGAATATGGGCAGCAGCATCCTCTGCGTTACTACTATCATTTAGTGCGAGCCCCAGGCTGTCTAACCAGTGTGGTGATTATGGGCAAAACCCTCAACTAGGGAAAGGCCAGTAGTCAAGCACTAGAGTGGTTTAAGCTGATGATGAAAACTAAAACTAGGTACTCTGATATAATTTCTTAACACATGTAGTTTTTCGCAAAACTGAATCTCGCTACCCACTGCAGCTACCAACTTGAGTAACAAGTGGCATCGATGTAATATTTGATCCAATCCTGGAATGAAACCCTAGACTATGTGTTACTTACGACTAGAATAACCTGCCAATAACCGTTACTGATCCACGAGGCGAACCAATTTAAAAGGACCCGTACCTAAATAGCACTTAACTCCACTCTACCATTATAATATTCAAATACTAAGGTAGACATAAAGTTGTTATGCTAATGAAGTTGCCAAAAAATAGTGAATTGAAATTTTATAACCCCTAAAAAATATGATGAATACTGAAGAAATGTCGCAAGTATAAAAAAGGCGAGCAACATTAATGCATAAATCATAATAATGTTAACTCGAGAAGGCGTCGAAAAAACTAAAGGACACAGAATAAATTTAATGAAATGAATTTTATTATCTGGAAAGATGAATTCTTAAAGTTAAATTTGGATTATGATATTTTTTACGTGCTGTTTATTCCAACTAGGTAATCATTTGATTACCAAATTTGACTTACACGACAATAAGGACTCAAAACAATTTTTTTCGTTAAAAAAAATTAAGATCTTTAAAATAAAAATAAGATAGTTCTAGCGTGTCGAAGGTTTCGCTTGTGTCCATTTCTATTAAAGTAAACGAGGGTGCCCGTTTGTATGTTTGCTGGCTCTTTTGGTTTGCTAAATTGTAGATTTAGACAATACATTGATTCTAATGAAAACAGAAATAAAAATAGCTTGTCTTCTAAAGATTGAAACACAATACTTTTTGTTCCAGTAAATTTAAGTATTTCTACACCATTTAAATATACGCGGGCGAACTCGTGGGCACATCTAGAATACCTAGATGTTATATTTTTAGTCATAGAAATACTTACTTGATTGCGACACATAATACAATATAATTAAGACTATAAAATGTATTTATGTACGCATGTTAGTATTGTACACCACAGAGAGTTAAAATAATTATAAGATAACAACATTGAAGTAAAATATTGGTATATAGTACGAAAAGGCGGTCTTATCGCTAAAGAGTGAATTCTTCCAAACAACGGAGGACAGTGGTAGGTGGTGTGTAATATAAAAATAAATGCTTATTATTAAATAAAGTAAACCAATACGTTATGATATTAATACACTATATACAACATGAATATAATGTAATGTATTATTATTATGCTTTACGTTGTCCACGTTACACGAACTATATTTTATTTTAGTAACTTGCTATATGGATGTGGTTTCGTTAGCCTTTTACGTTTGTAGTCTCAAAAGAATGAATACCTACAGAATGTAGATCGTATAGAAAAGTAATCATTTGGTGGTTGTTCGCCATATTGCTCTTTTTGCGACGTCATTAATTTACTAACACTTTGAAGACCTCAATTAATTTAACGATGTAGCTTCATAATGGAAAAAAATAATAAATAAAGCTTCCGATTTTATAGATTAACATTGCTATTGGATTTCGTAAATATAAAACAAGATTGTTAACTTAGGTGCTTCGTTAATCAATATTTGGAGGTGCGCGAAATAACTACTATCTATTGTAACCAGTTTTCAGTCAGTAGTTAATTAAAGCAAGCCGCAGCGCCCTGTGTTGTCTTAGTTAAAAGGCACTGGTTTAAATTTATAGCGAAAGCGATTTTATGTTGCCCTGGTAATATTTATTGATATCATTATTAAATTATAAGCACATTTTAATAAGTATACAATATTTCTAGGGATAGAAGACAGTTATTAAGCTATTGTAGATTCCAAGCCTAACAAAAATACTGGTAAGAAAAAGTATCATTTTGGATTTTAAGTAGGTGCAAAACTGCCCGTGTAAGAGAAATTGACAGATTTTTCGATATACTTAAAATCTAGTAGAGATATACTAATTCTATAATAGAGATCAGTGCTCAGAATGTACCTTAGTCGAAAGACAAAATAGTTCGAAACGTCAAATATTTGAATTGGATAAATCTAGATAGATAAATTGTCCAGGCTGCACTGCACTTGACGACCGATTGGGGCAGTGGGCAGCGACGCTGCTTTCTGAGTCCAAGGCCATGGGTTCGATTCCCTCAACTGGACAAAATTTGTGTGATGATTATAAGTATTTATGTATATTATTCATCAGTTATCTTAGTACTATATTATAAGTATTTATGTATATTATTCATCAGTTATCTTAGTACCCATAACACAAGCTACGCTTACTTTGGGACTAGATGGCGATGTGTGTATTGTCGTAGTACTAACTCAAAACAGTCGTAGTAAATGGAAAAAATGAGTTAACTTTTGATTTATTATGTGTGCGATTTATTGTCATTTTGGATTTCCCCATGAAAACGCCATTTTCACAAATTACTAACTTACGTAGCCCTACCTCTACTATACCTACTACAAAAGCATTAATAAATCTTATAGTACCTACTTTCATATTTTCAGCCTTCGTTAGAGGAATTTTCAAAAACTGTAAAACATAGATCTTTATTTTAATCCAAAAAACAAATTATTGCTTGATAAATGAATAAAACCTTTCATTCTGTGAAACACTTATTGTTGTTTTTTTAAGCTAAAAATAAAAAGTTTTATACAACACCTGAAAAATTACAGACTTTTGTAAAACATTTTTCTCCCGTTAAACGCCCATTTATGGGTGGAATTAAAAAAGTCTGTCAGGACAAGGCTTCTTCTTAAGGGTTAAGAATTATTACAATATTAAACAGTACAAGTTAATAGACCAACCATATCTACTAAACTTTATGCTTCCAAAAACGATTTTGCAACGGGAAGGTTTTTTTGAATTTCATATTTCAATTGATACAATTACACAATTCAAAATTAATTTATTTCAAATTAAGCTAATAGCGGTTTTGAAACGTTAAGTACGTCTGTATGTAGTGACTCTACCACTGGTTAGATAGGTAAACTCTGAAGCCAAGAAACTCAGTAGTTGCTCTTTTCCAACATCAATAATTTTCAATTTAACATTCACGTTACAATTCTTTGTAGACAACATACGAGTAATCTTCTTGTATTTAGTAAGATAAGACGGGAGACCGGAATATAAAGCCATTTGGAGATGGCCCCCGATTGTGGTAAACTTGAGAATCATGTTTGTGTAACACGAACCGTATTAACTCCACTCGTTTTGGTTAAACTTGGGATAAATGTACTTTGGTAATTACTTGTGTTCATTTACAATATAAAGTTTCTGATATTTATCCCCTTCTTATGTTATTAAGACTCTGATACAAACCTTTGTCAAATAAGTTGTTTTTGTTGGAAAAGAGCAACTGCTGAGTTTCTTGCTGGCATCTTCTCGGTAGAATCTGGCATCTGAGCCGTTGGTAGATTCGTTATAAACAGACAGACTTGACGTTCCGAAGTACTAAAAGAAAATTCTTACTTGACATAAATTAATTGTTATGAACATTAAGCTTAATTTGCTATACTCTGCGAAAAGTAGGGGAATCGTGTGGTATAGTTTATAATTTCTTCAATCCTTATACTCCACACCAAACAGATCTTCGGAACTGTACCCTCTACGCACGTTTCGCTCCGAAACCGGATATTTTGACTTTACAATGAATATTTGTTAAGCTTAACCACACAGATTCTCCTACTTTTCGCGGAGTATAGCAAGTTAAGCTTAATTTTTTTTATATATCATGGATTTCCGTAAAGTAAATTTTCTGCTTCTGTCCAATATTTTTTTTTTTTTTTTTTTTTTATTAACGATAGGCCAGCGTTTGACGACAATCATGCCCGTTAGAAAGCAATGATGAGGTCTAGGTTGGAGCACGCTTGCCTAGAAAAAGCCTATTCACTCTAGCCTTGAAGGTACTTAAATTATACGTGGCAGGAAACACAGTTACCGGGAGGGCGTTCCACATCTTAGCGGCACGTATCAGAAACGTGGATAAAAAACGTTTCGTGCGTGTTGATGGGATATCAACCACATAAGGATGCCACCGCTCTCGGTGTCTCGCTGTTCTGTGGTAAAACGGGGAAGGGGGAACAAGATTGTGAAGTTCCTGAGCACACTCACCGAAGTATATCCGGTAAAAAACCGATAAACAGGCAACATTGCGTCGGTGCTGGAGACTATGTAGTTTCGCCTGCGTTAACGAATTGTCGCCTATAATTCTCCTGGCGCGACGATCCACCGAATCCAAAGCTTCAAGTTGGTACTTGGCAGAGCCACCCCACAGGTGACTACAGTACTCCATGCAGGTTCGCACTTGAGCCTGGTACAGTGCGAGGCGTTGACCTGGCGTGAAGTACCGCCTAACCTTATTGAGGATACCAAGTTTTTTAGCTGCCACTTTGGCTTTGGACTCGATGCATTGGCCAAAATTGAGATTAGATGAGATGTTGACACCCAAGAGCTCAATATGGTCGCTCATTGGTACGGATACACCCCGGAAAGTGGGAGCCAAGGTGAAAGGGCTCTTTTTTGCGGAAAATAAACACGACTGCGTCTTGGCAGCATTGAACTTAACCAAATTGGCGTCACCCCAATCAGACACCTCTTTTAGAGTCAAGTTAATACGCTCCACCAAGGACTCTCTATGCTCAAGGATATCATTAGCACTGGCCCTAGGGCTGGACAAGTACCTCTCCGTAACGGTGCTGTCATCAGCGTACCCAAAAAGATTGGGATTCAAAAGATCGTTGATGTGTAGCAGAAAGAGAGTAGCGGAGAGGACAGATCCCTGAGGAACACCGGCATTGACAGCCATGAGGTCAGAAGAGTGGCCATCAACAACCACTCGAAAAGACCGTTCCCTCAAAAAATCAGATATCCAGCTGCAAAGGCCAGCAGGTATTCCGTAAGCAGAAAGCTTACTGAGAAGGCCGCCGTGCCAGACCCGATCAAAAGCCTTGGAGATATCCAGAGAGACAGCAAGTGCCTCACCGTGTTTCTCAATGGCTTCGCCCCATGTATGAGTGGCATACACTAGAAGATCACCAGTAGACCGGTTCTTACGGAAACCATACTGTCGGTCTGATATAAGATCGTTTCCTTCTAGGTATGAGAGGAGCTTGTTATTGAGTACACGTTCCATAGTTTTACAGAGTATGGACGTGATGGCAATAGGTCTGTAATTGGCCGGGTCCGCACGACTACCTTTCTTGGGTACTGGCTGCACATTCGCAATCTTCCAAGATTTTGGGACTTGAGCAGAATTTAGAGAGAGTCGAAACAAGCGTGTCAGCACAGGAGACAACTCAGGAGCACAGTTCCGCAGGACAACTGCAGATATACCATCTGGGCCACTGGCTTTACTCACGTCAAGGTTGCGAAGTGCTTTTAAGACCTCGTGCTGGTGTATATGGACCTCAGACATGACTGAGTCGCACGGTAGAAGGCGCGGTGGGGGGGTACTTCCAGCATCCAGACGCGAGTTTTCCGCAAACAGAGATGCAAGGAGATTTGCTTTTTCTGCTGCAGACACTGCCAATGACCCGTCAGGTTTCTGCAAGGGCGGCAGCGAAGAACGACAAAAGTTTGCCTCGACCGACTTCGCGAGTGACCAGAAAGCGTGAATATAAATTAATTGAGATTTTTTGAATTTTGTTTTCAACATTGTGTTTGTGATGAAATTTTTACACATTCTCCGTTTTTTAACGGTTTCATTTTGCTTGCCTGCTTGTGATTTGTTTGTTTATATCATATTTTGTAGTTGAAAAGTCATCCCCTTCATGTTCACAAAATAAACTTGCAATTGGTAGCTACCTACCTTCAATTCAAATGACAATAAAATTAAATATATTCAGTATCTCTGTAAATCCAAGATGGTTGCTTTCGCATTTATAATAATAAATGCGAAAGGAGGACTCTTTGTTTATTTTCGTTTAAAATTCGTTTTCTAAGGGCGCAGAATAGGGATACCTATTGTATTTGTATACGTACAAATCGAAATTAACGTGAGTAAAGCCGCTAGCAAAGATAGTTTACAATATATTTCTACTATCGCCCATTTCGGTCGATCTTTTGCATTAACTATCATCAAATAACAATAGCTCTTTCTGCAGAAAAATATTGCAACTAAATAATTAAAAAAACTGAGAAGTATCGCAGGAAGTTTTAATTAAAAAAATTCAAAGAAAATATTTGCAAGACCCCGGCGTCGTGGATTACTATCGGGCGTATTATTTTAGGGTCCACGAGTAATCAGGTGCTTTTTATCTGTGCCTACATAAATTTTATGCGGGCATAACGAGTCTAGATGGCAGCGCGACGGAATGATGAAACATTTTATATTATAATCTCAATAAGGACTAAGAAAATAAACGGACCGAAGCGACGATGGCCTAATGGTAAGACCTTCGACCTCCCTTTTAGGGGGACAGAGCTAGATCCCCGGTAGGTACTTTTCGGACCTATGTGCGTTTTTCTTTTGAACCATTAAAATATAAATTGCTTTAACCGTGAAGAAAGACATTGTGAGATTACATGCGTGAGAGAACGTTATTGAGAATAACGTTCTCAAAGGCGAGTGGCCAGCATAATGGACTGCGGCCTAAATCCTTTTATTTTTGAGAGGAGATTAAAGAGGCTTTAAGTAACAGTCGGAGAAAATATCAAACACTTAATTTCAAAAATGCATATCAAAAATGCAAACCGGCAATCGTGATCTGAGTGCACTACCAAATAAGCAACAAAGTCGAACGTACTCGTAAAGACAAATAATTCTTTATTGCCCCAAAGATGATATTTTTGAGGCATAAATTACATAAAAATGTTAGATTGTATTGTGTTGGATTACTACATTCGTAAAGTTAAAACTTCAGCTACGAGGGTTCCAAACGTGCCTTGGTCTAACAAAAAAGGCCCGCGACAAACTTAGCCTCGCTCCCTTGCGTATACATGAACTTTATAACAGCTATTTCTCCATTAATTTTATAAATGCGAAAACGTGAACAGGTTTTAAAAAAATTGCGCTTTAGCTCTACCTTATCGGAATTGTGCATTTTTCCGGAACAAAATTAGCCTACATGTCTTGAACCGATACAATAAAAACCTCCATACAAAACTTATCGGATCCGTATATTACGTAGATTAAGTTGAACTTTTGAATGAATTGAAAATTTTGACTGCCGACTGGCGCAGTGAGCAGCGATCCTGATTTCTGAGTTCAATGTCGTGGGTTCGATTCCCACACTTGGAAAATGTTTGTGTGATGAACATTAATGTTTTTCAGTTTCTGGCTGCTTATCTGTATATTATAAGTATTTGTGTGTTATATTCATAAATATATACATCAGCTATCATAGTACCCATAACACAAGCTCCGCTTACTTTGGGGCTAGATGGCGATAGTATATTTATTGTAACTGTACCAGAATTATCTTCATAAAAAATACAGGACAATCCGTAGCGCCGTTGCGATTGAAGGACAAGCCAACAACCAACACACTCACATTTATGCGTGGCCTTTTAATGCATTTCATGCTGAGTTAATCATGAAGTATAAAATCTTATGGGTAGTTAGGATCCCATTATTTTTTTACATACGTTAGTTTACAAGTAGATACGCTGCCACAAAATGAGCTTACGATATATCACACATCTGAGCACAAAAGAAAGGTCTCCAATTCGTATCAACATACACGTTAGGGTCCGATAGGAAAGGGGATTTTGAAGGTACAATTCCAATAAAGTACGAATGGGCACTCCGTAGACGTATACGCCCGTGTACACAGTTAGACTGAACCGTTGCCTTTCTAGTCGAATTTAGGTAAATTTCTCTTTGCGACATGAGTAAATTCGTAATGGATTCCTTTCAAAAGCGCCACGAATTGTCGGGAAGCTGGAAAACTCTGTATTTTGCGGTCGGATTCAATGTTGTTTTAATGTTTAAGGGGCTACTTCAAAACGTGAAATTCGAGAGGTTTTGTTCGCTTCATATATCAAGAAAGCATTAGAAATGCGTGAACAGAAATACAAACCAAAATAGTGTAAGGCCCTCCAGCTACGACTAACAAACAAATTACTACAACTAAACCGGGTTAAACTAAGGATAGTTGAATGATAATAAGGCACTGAGCATTAAATAAACACCATTCTATTTCAGGCATAACCGACAGTCATCTGTGCAGAGCACCGACACACTTAATGATACAAGTAACAGAACAACGCAGAACATTTTGGCTCCTCAGCAACATTGAGGCGCACAGACCGATTGGCGCAGTTTCGAAGGCCTTGGGTTCGATTCCCACAGCTGGAAAATGTTTGTGTGAAAAGCATAAATGTTTTTCAGTGTCTGGCTGTTAATATGTATATTCTAAGTATTTATGTTTATTATTCATATAAATATTCATCAGTCATCTTAGTACCAATAACACAAGCTACGCTTACTTTGGGGCTAGATGGCAATGTGTGTATTGTCGTATTTTATTTATTTATTTAATAAACAATATACACACACATTTAAGTCAGCATGCTATTCTCACTTAACCGTTAGAGAACTAAAAATTGCACAAATAAGAAAAATATAATAAATAAATATAAAATAATAAACTAATACATACTCAACCATACATAAATACTTAAGAACATATAGATAATAAAAATAAACATAAACAAGGTACTAAAAGTCGTCATTATTGAGCAAGATAATTTGCTTTACTACGTTTTTAAATGTTACAAGCGATTTTGCCTCACGTATATTTAGTGGGACCGCATTCCACAATTCAATAGCTTGCACTGTAAACGAGAGATTATAGAACTTCGATGTGTGGAAAGGCATGTGAAGTGTCAGCATACGACATGATCTTAATTCAGCAGGCAATCCTACAAAATTAAACTTTTCCTTGAAGTGTGAAGGTGTTTTAGGATTAAATAACAAACAGTACACACACACAAGTGAAAGGACGTGCATATCTCGGCGAAGTGAATGGGTATTAAGTAGTTTATATTGACGAAGAATAAATAATGAAATATTTTTTTAATTTAACAATACATTTGTTGTGTGTTGACTGATATTATGCTAAAGTTATACTGTTAAGACAGGGACAAAAATACCGTTTTAATATAATCATTTTATCCCTCCTTATAAACGATAAGGAGGCGATTATACGGGTAGATTTTAAATTTAAATAAAATGCGCTAGGTTAAAGGTTAAATGAGCTATGTCAGGTATAAAACAATTCACGTCTTTTTGTTTGTATGGGAGCTGCCCCCTAAACGTTTGTTTTTTATTTAATATACTCTCTAGACTCTTTTTTGCTGATACAGTGGAAACAAGCCTTGGCAAAACGAATGGTTTTGACCCCTCTACAAACAGCACGTCAGTTACGAAGTTGCATTGTTATCTATCTGTACCTACTATTGTGAAGAATAGAAGAAGTTATTGCACATACAAATAGAAAGCTAGGTTAACAAAACCAACGATAATACAAAATATATGCCCGAAGGCGGCCTTATCGTTTGAAGCTGTCTTCTCCAGACAACATTTGGTTAAAGAAATTTATAACATAAAACGGGGTATAATAAAGCTTTTTATTCAGTTTTTTTGTTATTAATTTAAATGTCTTGAACTCAACCCGCTTCAAAAAATCATTGCCAATTAATTGAGGAAAGTGTAGACTTTATAACGCTACCATTCGGTCCGAGTTTACGCAAGTGAACCGGAAGTGCTCAGTTAGATCAGAGTAAATTAATTGGAACTTTATCGTCCCTTAATATAAATCTGCAGCAAATCCATCATTACTTTTAGCAAAAAATACCGCCCGAAAAACACTTTTTCACGTACATTCGCAATCAGACGAGTTACCTCCAATAAATTGTAGTCCCACGTGTAGCGATATATCGAAGCTTCTTGAATCCTAGGGTTCGAAACGGCCTACAAATTGCCTCAAGTTTACTGTTATTTACGTGATGTGGTTCTGCAACGAGCTAAAAAAATCTCAATACCGTTTTTGACGAAATCACTTGACTAGAGATTTTCTCATAGTTGACGTTATATAAATTATAACAATTATGATAATAAACATAACAACAAAAGCTGATTAGTTATAGCAGCAAGTTCATTATAGATTGAGCTAACAATGTAGGTATGTTCATTGATTCTAACAAATAAATACGTTGTTTCTATTATTATTTACTTCTTTGTATGATTAGATCATTTTTAATTATTTTGCTTAAACAAGTACGTAAATTGAATCAGTTAAGAATATGCCTTAGTTAAGTAACAATACCGTAAAAACCGATATATGCAATAATAAAATACCTCTCGATTCAGCAATTCTCATCGTAGGAGACTTTAACTTGCCTGGTATCTCTTGGTTAAGGAATCGTGACGGTAATGGTTTAATGCCTGATCCCCGGTCTAATCACATTGATGGCCTTTTAATAGAAAATTTATCTTTTAATAATTTGAAGCAGTGTAATCCTATTTTAAATAATAATTACCGTATTTTTGATCTTGTTCTAACGAATAAAAATAATTGGCTACGAGTAACTGAGGAAAAAAATGCTTTAGTTTCTATAGATAGCCATCATCCAGCTTTGCACATCGCACTAGAAATCACTAATGATCACTACATAAAACCTTCTCGCTCACCATTCCTCAATTTCTTTTTATGTGATTACGACAGTGCTTATGGTGAGTTGGCTAAAATAGATTGGTCAGAGTTACTACTGAATTTCGATAAGGTTGACGCTAAACTAGACATTTTCTACCAGACACTGATGCCCATTATACATAAAAATACACCTATGCGCAAAACGCGAGATAGTCATTATCCAATATGGTATACAGCTCCTTTATTAAGGGCACTGAAAGAAAAAGCAAAAATCCATCATAAATGCAAAAAATACAATAACCCTATGGATAAACTTACGTATGAGTTGTTACGTGAACGTTGTAAAGTCATGATTAAGGTTTGCTATGAGAATTTTAAGAAACGCGTTACCGAATCTATTCGTGATGATCCTAACTACTTCTGGAAGTTTTTTAAACATCGACGAAAAAATACAACAAATTGTATTCCCAATGAAATAATTCAAAATGATCGTATAGTTAAAGGAGGAAAAGATATTTGCGACGCTTTCGCAAAGCATTTCACTTCAATATAGAAAGAATCTTCCGACTCTCAATTAGAAAAGTACTCTGCACCCCTATTAGATAAAATGTTTTCCGGCGCGCCTTTTTGTGATTATCGAGTAACTGAAAAAGGAGTTTTTAAACAGCTTTCTAACTTGGATGCATTTAAAGAACCTGGTCCTGATCTTATTGCTCCAATATTCCTTAAAAGATGCGCGTACCTTTTGGCAAAACCACTAACGCTTATATATAATAACTCTTTACAAATGGGTGTAGTCCCCGCGAAATGGAAAATTGCCTACATAACTCCAGTCTGCAAGACCGGCGATCCAAAAGACATTGCAAACTATCGGCCTATATCTATTTTATCTGTATGTGGAAAAGTTTTAGAAAGCTTGATTCAAAAAAAAATGTATTTTCATATTGCTCCTTTCCTTGATCCAAATCAGCACGGATTTCGCCCCCGTAAATCTACAGCTTCTAATCTAGTCAGTTATATTTCTGATGTCGCTGAAACCGTTGACTCTGCTGGTGAGGTACACGCAATATACACAGACTTTCGTAAGGCCTTCGATCTGGTCAACCACAGCATCTTGCTAAAAAAAATTGAGTGTATGGGAATCCATGGTTCATTATTGCGTTGGTGTGAGTCTTACTTGATGAATCGGTCACAACTGATTTCTATCAATGGGTTTAAGTCATACGAAAGTAAAACACCGTTGGGCGTTCCTCAAGGTTCACACCTAGGTCCTACCTTCTTTTTAATATTTATAAACGATTTGGCACTTAATTTGAATTCAAAATTTAAAATGTTTGCAGACGATATGAAAATTTATAAAACAATAAATAGCCAAGCTGATGTAGACATGTTGCAAAATGATATTGATAACGTTTATTCATGGTGCCTTAGAAATGGCATGTTCTTGAATATAGAAAAATGTTTTCATATAAAGTTCACCAGGAAAAAAACACCGTTCAGTGGTGTCTATAAGATTAATAATATTACCCTTAATAAAGTCACGTTCATAAAGGATCTAGGTGTTATAATAGATTCTGCACTAAGTTTTCGCGAACACGTAGAACACATAACCTCAAAGGCATCTAAGATATCAGGACTAGTTTTCAGACAAATGAAAATATTCAGAGACCCCAGTTTATCAATTCTTGTCTTCAACAGTGTTGTTCGCAGTATTCTTGAATATTGTAGCACGGTATGGAGCCCAGGGTATCAAGTGCATTCAGATAAAATTGAACGCATCCAAAGAAGATTCTTGTATCACTTGTCATACATGGATTTAAATTGTAAGAAATTATACACATACGACTTGCGACTTGAGTTCTATAAAATGTTTTCACTGAAGGAGCGTAGAAAGATTACAGATGTCATTTTTCTTGCAAAATTAATGAAAGGCCTAATTGATGCGCCTGAGTTGCTTGAGCGTTTAAAATTCGTAGTTCCACGTGAAAGTAGCCGCCTCCAAAACCGTAAGACTTTTTGCTTGCCAAAAACCAGAACTAATCTTGGCCAACATAGTCCTATGTATCGAATGCAATTTCTTGCAAATTGCTTTCGTGATAGTATAGATATCTTCAGCGATAACATACCTAGTATTAAGCTTAAGTTAAGAAAAGGGATGGCTTAGGTAATTTTATTTCCACAATATTTTGTTTTTCTTTTCTTAGTAATTTATATTTTTTTTTTTTTGTTGTATTATTCTAAATTAGTTTTTCTAGCTGTTTGCAGCAGCCTTATGTACCCAACGGATTTGCTTGCTATGTTCGCATCGAGAAGGCACAATTGTATACACATGCCAAATGTCCTATAGTTTATATTAGAGTAAGCAGTTGATTGTCAGTTTTGCGAACTAAATAAAAAAAAAAAAAAAAAAAAAAAAAAAAAAAAAAAAAAAAAAAAAAAAAACAATAATAATGCCCAGTCCATTGAATTATGATAAACAATTATTATCATCTTATTTGATGTATCTATGTTCTTGTTAGGCTCGTATGGAATCAAGATGCTTGATCACAACAATCACTATCTTGTTAGGAATAACCAATTTTTTTTTAGAGTGTGCCAACAAGTAAGTTCAAGAACAACGTTGCGTAGAACTGCTTATTAAGGTATGGGCTGAATATAACTCATCCACCACTAACAAAAGGTTAGCCCACTACGACCTTTTTCTATTCCACTACAAGTCAGTATCCTTGACTGCAATCCCACCTGATTGTAAGTGATGATGCAGTATAAAATGGTAACCTTTCTGGCATATGGCAGTTATATGATTCCCACACCCCTAACGCGACATTGTACCAGAACGCTTAGACTGACTTACCATGAGGTAAGATTGCAGACAAGGGCTAACTTTTAGTACTTATGTACTTTTTTAGTAATTTTAGAACTTATGTTTATACGGTTATGTACTTTTATAGGAATAGTAAAAAAATCCAAAACTTTTCGGTGGCAACCGCTATATATCGGAAGATTCCTCGGGATTAAAAGCACCCTGTGTTTTATAACATCTTCGTACAGAGTTACACCAAAATCTGCTCAGTATTATAAAAAAAAGATATACTAAATAAATATACTACGACAATGCACACATCGCTATCTAGCCCCAAAGTAAGCGTAGCTTGTGTTATGGGTGCTAAGATGACTGATGAATATTTCTATGAATAATATACATAAATACATATAATATACAGATAAACACACAGACACTGAAAAACATTCATGTTCATCACATAAATATTTTCCAGTTGGGAATCGAACCAACGGCCTTGGACTCAGAAAGCAGGGTCGCTGCCCACTGTGCCAGTGGGCCGTCTGAATAGTTAACAGTTAGTTAACTTAGTATTAGTTAACAACGTGATATTAAACGTTTTTAGGATCAAAATAGAAAGTCTGTTTATAGTCTGCTTATTGGGACCATTGTCACTCGTTCCCTTACTAATATTATAAATACGAAAGCGTGTTTGTCTGTCCTTCTTTCATGCCCTAATGAAGCATTAAATCAACTTGATTTTTAGCGGAGAGTCAGTTTCAAGAACGGAGAGTAACATATGCTACTTTTTATCACAGGAAAACGCGGACTAAGAACGCGGGCCATTAAAGTAGCAAGGATTCAGTGACGACGAAGATAATGGGGCTGGCTGAAAACCAGTGCTGCGCTTTTTAGTATGCAGCTATACTGATCCAGCTCGTTCCCTTTGTCACACATTTCTTTTTCATTCTTTAACTAATTTATGTAACATTTTACACAAATGTGTGATAATAAAGACGATTTTTCTTTCTTTCTTTCTTTTATATATTATTGTGCGCATATATTAAGTCATTCCGTTGCACTCTTGCCGTATGTTTAAAGAACAAACCAAGAAACACTTCCGCTTAAAATATTAAACTGGGATGATAAAGTAATGAAATCTATCAAAGTCCTAGAACCGAATAAAGAGAAAATAAACTATTCAAACCATAACTTTGTCTATGACATCTAAATAAGCAGTTACCTACTGCAATATTTTTGAAATTAAACTGTACCGTGATATAAATCAGTAATAAACTTTGAACCTTGGAAGTGGAAAAAATATCAAATGCAATCTTAAATACTGCATTGCGTGATTCGGAATTGACTCTTTATATTAATGTTGTAGTAGTATTAACATAATATTTTTACGGTTCTAAAATAGGCAATGACTTTAATCAATATAAGGACTTTAGTTAGACATATTCGTTTAATAGATAAATATTATTCAATAAAGTAGTATTCGTTCGATAATAATCTTTATAATCATAATCAACCCATAACCCGCCCACTACAGGGCACGGGTCTCCTCTCAGAATAAAAAAGAAGAAGAAGAAACACTTTATTGCACGTATAACATACAGGAAAAGAAACAGTTAGGAGTATACAGTTCACAATGTAGACATGCAAAGGCGGCCTTATTGCTGCAAGCAATCTCTTACAGGAAACCTTTGTAGGTAGGACTATAAAGGTTAAAGTTCTAGGAAGAAGGTTAAAGTAGTAGTCCAAATGCTTATTGGTAGAGGACACACCTTTGAGAACATTATAGAAATAGAAAATAGAAAATATGTATGAGAAAAACTCAGTAAGATAAAGCTTTGGGATCCTGACCCCTAAACTAGGAAATCCCGTATTTTAGGGGCCAGTGCCTTCCCAAACATTGACAGAATAAAGGAAATAATATCTCGTGCACTTTAAGAAAGGACACTTTACAAAGGTGTTGAGTTCTCTAACGGTTAAGTTAGAATAGCATGCTGACAAAAAGGCGTGTGTATGTTTTATATTAAATAAATAAACTACGTCAATATATACATTGCCATCTAGCCCCAAAGTAAGCGTAGCTTGTGTTATGGATACTAAGATGACTGATGAATATTTTTATAAATAATATACATAAATACTTAGAATATACATATAAACACCCAGACATTGAACAACATTCATGCTCATCTCACAAACATTTTTCAGAAGTGGGAATCGTGGGAATCGAACTCATGGCCTTGGACTCAGAAAGCAGGGTCGCTGCCCACTGTGCCAGTCGGCCGTCAAACGGTGTATATGTGTTATGGAGAACTCATATCATTATGGAGAACATTATGGAGAGCATACAGGTTTCCTTGCGATGTAGTCCTTTACCTTATAGCGAGTTATGTTATTAAAGATTAAATTAAATCACAAATAACTCTGACAACTTAGAGAAGACATCAAACTCTGACACATTACCTAGGGTATTATCACTTCTAGATTTTAGGTAATTGAATTTGAAGCGGTGATAGCCTACGGCGGGTAGGACTTCGACTTCAATTTTTGTAGGCCGAGGTCGAACGCCATAGCACGTACGTCTAACTTTTCTACGTTATGTGCGTTTAAATCAATTAAAATTTGCTTCAACGGTAAAGGAAAACATCGTGAAGAAACCTGCATGCCTGAGAGTTCTCCATAATGTTCTCGAAGGTGTGTGGAGTCCACCAATCCGCACTGGGCCAGCGTGGTGGACCACGGCTTTGAGCCCTCCTCTTTGTGGGAGGAGATCCGTGCCCTGCTGGTTGATATGATGATGAAAAATCGAATAAATAAACAGATACTACAAAATGTTCTGTTTTAATGCAGAAAGCATCTTAGGCACTATGTCTCGCTGAGGTGGTTTTGAAGGCGTTTTAGATTTTATTTAGTTTTATTTTGGAACATATTAGGTTATTTTTGTTTATGAATAAAATGTAAACTATATAATAGTAAAACAAAAATGTTTTCATGTTTTATGCAAATAAACGAATTAAATTGAATACTACAGTAAAGAAACTATAACATTGTGGTCTCAAATATACCTATGAGCATTTGAACCTATTTAGCTCTAAGGTCGTACCCATCGTTCCCCTATGTTCATCAAACTATGGAATGGCCTTTTCTAAAGCATACGTATGTTTTTCAATGTTTTACATCACTTTTTACCCACCATTCGAATTCTTATCCACAAATATATAGTATTTTTTTTTATTCATTTGTGTCTAAGCAATGAATCCGACTCACTCTTGGAACTACCCCCGAAAGTGCAACCGAAGTCCTAACCACTGGGCTATCGCCGCTTATTACCGTCATCGTCTTCTACATAATCGATTCCTATTTACAACTAAGTTATTTGTGTTAATCAACAATAACGTCGAACAAACAGAATCAACACGGTAACGAATTTATTGACCACGCGTAAGTCACGCGATGTATCGTTTAAGATTTTTTTTCCAACACATAGGTTGCGCCGAAGAAAGGTATTTTCACGGAAGGTTATCGTTCTGTGGAATTCTTTTGACATGGCATCCGACCATTAAATTGGATGATTGCTGTGTGAGCCACTCGCGGTTGTATACTGAACTTACTACACTGTGAGATGTTTGTCGCGTCAAGTATTTACAGGATTTCAGAAAAACTAAATAAAAATATCATTTGTTTTGAGTTAACTATGACTTTAACAGTTTTGTAGTTAGCATTGGTTTGAAGCAGTCATCCATCATCATCCGCATCATCCTTATTAACCCAACGTTGTTTTCATGCTGGGTACAGACAGCACAGACCCATCACGCTGCTCGAATACAGTTTGGTGGGCTTTAACGACTATAACCACAATTAGGTGATAATAACCGGGAAAGACAGCTTCACGTGCTCTCTGACGCACGGGGGGTGACACCGCCAACAAAATTCGCCAAAATTCCGGGCTGGTACCGCAAAATTCTTTAAAATATACCTAATGAAATTCGGTCCGATTTGGGATTCGAACCCAGAACCGCATGATCCGAAGTGGAACCTATTTTTAAACGAAAAATTAAAAATAGGTTTTTATATAGGTACCTACATAAGGAAATTTATATGGTTCAAGCAACAAGTCTGTTAAGAAACACATAAGATATTAAACAAAAATAAAAAAGTATATTTATCACGACAAATCCATTATATTAATAACAATCCTAACCTTTTTCAGTATTTGTTTTTATGCTCTATTGCCTGGAAGAGATCGCTATGTAGCGATAAGGCCGCCAAATTGTATACCTACGCTGTCTTTTTATTGCTTTTCTGGTTTATGTTCTTTTTGTTGTGTACAGTAAAAGTATGTTCATTCATTCATTCAATCTTAATACACCTACTTAACCTATACTAATATCATAAATGCGTAATTCGATGCGATAGATGGATGTTTGATACTCAATCATGCCAAAACTTCATGTCTAAAATAGTACAAACACACTACATACTTAGTACAAACAAACATAACATACGTTCTTCTGATCTAATATAAAAATAAATATATAATTCAAACTATTTAAAAAAAGATAGAAGTTACATAATTCTATTTTGAATTAAAATGTTGAAAGATCTAAAATTAATCTCAAATAAGCCTTTGATGCTAAATTTAATACCAAACTAGCTATTGCCCGCGGCTTCTTCCGCATTTTATTTGGTTTTTCATAAATTCAATTTCCTATTAACGTATAGCGTAATTTATATCCGGATCCAGAGTTAAATCTATGCAGTCGCGGTTGAGAGCGAAAGCGTTTTCGTGGCCCTGCCACCAGGCGACTTGTTGTAACACCGTAGTACGAGCGTAGCGAGAGTAGCCGGTACGAGTCCAACATGGGCCTCCCCGTGGTGCGGTAGTATACATAAGGATTTTCCAAAAAAAAAAAAGGATTAATTCTATGTTCTTTTTAAATTTCAGTGAAATTGGTTCAGTAGTTGTTTTCTTGAAATAGTAACAAACATCCAGACATCCATACAAAATTTCGCTTTCATAATATTAGTAGGATATCCACAAATCCTTAGAAATACCAAATATTCACAAATTCGCTCATACTTATAATCATAACAAGTAACATACTAAATATTAGATGCTAAAACAGTGATATAGCATCTAATATTTAATACTCTGAAGGTTACTGGAGCACATGTTATTGATTAAGCCTCCAGACAGGCTGAGTCAAAAATAGTTTTGCCTGGCTTGTAAGAAGCCTGACGAAGTGAAAAGGGGAGGCTAATTTATGACTACCTATTTATATGTAGGAGTAAAAACAAAAGAAAGTCTCGATTTCTAACAAATTTGATACCTTCAGCGTAATGCTAGCAGCTTTTTTTCGTTAATTATAGGTCTAACAGCGTATAAATTAGGGTAAATTACTACCTTTTATATGTTACAACGATGTACTTGCGAAAATATTTTTTTGATGTGAAGATGTTCTAATAGCGCATGGTGCCACGGAAAATCGCATGATACTTTTTTATGCAGTTGCCTTTGCGCTCCCGCATGTTTGCTCATTTTATATTTATATAATAAATAAGTAATAAATAAATATACTACGACAATTCACACACCGCCATCTAGTCCCAAAGTAAGCGTAGCTTGTGTTATGGGTACTAAGATAACTGATTAATATTTTTCTAAATAATATATATAAATACTTATAATATACATATACACACCCAGACACTGGAAAACATTCATGTTCATCACTCAAACATTTGCCAGTTGTGGAAATCGAACCCACGGCCTTCGACTCAGAAAGCAGGGTCGCTGCCCACCGCGCCAATCGAACGTCAAATAATATAATCCTTATAAATCAATAATAAAATGTAAACCTTATAAATCCATACTGATGTTATAAATACCAAAGTGTCTATTGGTATGTTGCTTTAACAACTGCATCGATTTCGAAGAAACGTACATAAATAGATATTTGAAAAAAAGAGCCTTAGTTTATTTTAGCAGTGCTTCACAGCTGCAACGATCTTGGCGAATTCTTAGCAAAGTTATAAAGTGCCCACACACAGGTCAACATTTTTTACAATATTTTATGTATTGTCAAAAAAATTGCCCTAGTGCGTATTGTAGAATTGTTTTACTAATATACTTAGTAAAACATATTGTCAATTTTTGACTGTTTGCGGGCACCCTTGGAACTGTATCCTGCAGACGGACAGATATAGACCCATTTATATACAGTAAAATAACAATTGCAAAATGGGCAGCAACACATAGTTAAAGTTGCTAGAAAAATTATTAAAAAGCGGTGATAGCAAAGTGGTTAGGACTTCATGCTACCTATCGGAGGGACTTTTTTTATTTTTATTCACCTCACCTCACATGCAATCTCACCTAGTGGTAAGTGACCATAAAGTCTAAGGTAGCGGGCTAACCTATTAGGGAGTATGGTAGTCGGTTTCTACGCGACATCGCACCGGAATACTAAATCGCTTAGCGGCACGTCTTTGTCTGTAGGGTGGTAACCAGCGACGGCCAAAGCCTCCCACCAGACCAGACCAGAGAAAGTTCAGAAACAATAAATTCCCAAATTGAATTCCGGGAATCAAGCCCGGTACATCCTAATTAAATTCACAGCGCTCACCGTTGCGCCTGAGTTGCATCAAAAACTGAGTTCAATTCCTGACACGAATCTAATTTATAAAGCCATGTTCATTTCAAGCAATAATTGTGACTAGCTGTAACTATGAAGGAAAACATCGTGAGGAAACCAAAATTCAAAATTCAAAATTCAAAATTCATTTATTTCAAGTAGGCCTAATATAAGCACTTTTGAAACGTCAAGTCTGTCTGTTTGAAGTGATTCTACCACCGGTTCGGAAGGCAGATTCTACCGAGAAGAAGCCGGCAAGAAACTCAGCAGTTGCTCAACCTTCATGCCTGTGAGTCTACCAAACCTCATTGGGTCAGCGTAGTGAAGAACGGAAACCTTCTCATTCTGAGAGTGGACCGTACTCTGTAGTGGGATGGACTTTTCACGGTATAATTACAATTAATTAATTATAAACTACATCTAGTTTAATTATTATTTACAAATGATCTTAGTTTTATTGCAATGAAAGAAATTATGAGGCGTGCACTTTTGGATTTTCCAACTATTTTTATTTATAATTCTTTATGAATAGTTTTTTTTGTTTGACTGAATACTACCCAGACACCAGACTTGCCACTGCATAATATATTAGTAGGTCATAACCATTATAATCATCGACCGATTACCATCCCACTACAGAGTACGGTCCACTCTCAGAATGAGAAGGTTTCCGTTCTTCACTACGCTAACCCAATGAGGTTTGGTAGACTCACAGGCATGAAAGTTTCCTCACAATGTTTTCCTTCATAGTTACAGCTAGTCACAATTATACCGTGAAAAGTAAAAGGCTTCTATTTCTCAAAATACTGAAGCCTATAAAAAGTATTATAGGCTTAGCCTATATGAAGTATTTCGCTCGTTATCGTGACCACAAAATACGGGATCCGCACATACGGACACACGGACGTCCAAGGCAGAACTTTTTTAAACAATTATTTATTAGTTTAAATAATAAAAAGAGATATAAAAATATCATGAGTGTTAAAAATACTGTTTTTTTTCTCAAAATTTGTCTAATTATATTCCACTTATAAAAGCAATAAATAATAAAAAAAGTGACATTTTAAGTTGGAGAATCACTCGGTGTGCTTAAACTGACAGTAATACTCGCCTCATAAGCGAAGTGTGCAATAATAAGTAATATGCAATTTTAGTTAAAATTTTAATTAATTAATTAATAACCTATATGAGAGAGTAATTTAACTTTATGTTAGCTCTATTTATTTGAATTCATTCATCAATAAAATTGAATGCGCATTTTTAACCACAGAGTAATAAGTAAATGCTGGTCGGCTTACATCGGATCAATGCTTAATTTCAGTTAATCATGATTGACCTCTCTGTCGCGTCGGTACTCTGTTGCGCGTGTTTAAGCTTATGTGTGTTTGAGAATGTGATCCGGTAAAAAAAGTACGTGTCAGCTCCGACGCACGACTGGAGTTTACTCCTTAAGTACGATTGTCGAAACATACACAAAAAGAGTTTATTTAGCTGAATAAAGATTAATACCATATGAAAGGGTAAATTAAAAATCCTGTGCAATTTATTCACACACGGCGGAAGTGTAACTTCTTAAAAGTAGCCTACGGGAGATTGAGGTGGATGTAGAGTATCAGAACTATTAGGATAAATGTAATGTTTATTATTTAGTTTCCATGGTAACAAGGATAGGAAAAAAAACGAATAATGTTTTCTATCTCACTCTGTCCCATATATTTATGTGTTTGTTTCTTTACCTAGATAATATTCGGTTTCATTGGTAACTGAAATAGGAAAAATAAGTTAATTAAACGAATGCAACGTCGCAAAGCGTAAACGTAACGAGGTCATTCATCAGTAGATTTTACTACTCACATTTTTCTCATACCGGGCGCCTTATATTATATGCAAATCGATTCTTAAGGAGTAAACTCCAAAAAGAAAGAGACGAATATACTTATGTTGGTGGTAAAGAAAGAACAAATAATAGCGAAATCATGCTTGTAATTGACGGCCGATCGGCGCAGTGGGCAGCGACCCTGCTTTCTGAGTCCAAGGCTGTGAGTTCGATTCCCACAACTGGAAAATGTGTCTATGATGAACGTGAATGTTTTTCAGTGTCTGGGTGTTTATCTGTATTTTATATTATTCATCAGTCATTTTAGTACCCATAACACAAGCTACGCGTAATTTGGAGCTAGATGGCGATGTGTGTATTGTAGAAGTAGATTAAAAAAAACACTTTGTATTTCTTTGGAGGATCCATTCGTTTCAGTCCAAAATACTAAAACTAAGACCTCGCAGTGGAATGTCTATTCATTGTTGTTTAACTGGCACCCAATTGGCGCAGTGGGCAACGACCCTGCTTTGCGAGTCATAGGTAACTACTTCTTATCGGTTCCTACGCGGCATAGATTCTCTGGCACACAGCTGTCAGTGCTGTGGTTTTAAGTTGGAGGTCCTGGAACCGATTTCCGGCGGTGCCACTTTAAGAATTTATGATTTCTAAATTATCTCTGGGTTGGTCGTATGGGGTTCTTCGGCTTCGGCTAGTTACCACCCTACTGATACTCATAGTTAATATAAGAATCAAGCATCGTTGACTGATGCGGCAATGCTACTCGTATATATATTTATTTATACTCTTTATTAGAAAGAAGAAAAAATAAGAACAAACTCTTCACGAATGAAGCAGGATACCAAAGGGGGCCTTATCGCTAAGTTGCGATCTCTGCAAGGCATCCTTAGGATTAGGAAACCAAAAAGAAAACCGAAAAGGTAGGGAACGGAAAACAAGCGCCTATTATACGTATTTGTGTGAAATTCTTACGACGAGTTATCTAAAAAGATACCTGGCATCGATATCTTCCGTGACTCACCCACAGCTTTTAGAAAAAAATTCACCGAGCAACGGTGAGTGAAATTTTTTGTTAAATTTTTTGGCAAATTAAGTTTGCATGGCGCTTTGTCAAAGCTATGTGCACTTGTGATTGACGTGCATATCAGTCCATGTTTATCTGTGTGTGCTACGTTTAATAACGTGTAATATGCATGTTGTTAGTGCTCTTAATAAATAAATAAATAAGGTAACACTGTTAAGAACATACATACCAACAAGGAACACTCCCACCGCGTAAAAATTCCCGTGGCCGGCACTGTAGTAGCATAGTTTTTCAAGAATGTATTTACTTGACTAATAATAATTTATCACCCTCCTACTTACTTATTCCAGCGAAACCAGTGATTACGAACTTTTGATTTATGAACGTACATCATCTAACACTATAGTTCTAAGGCAAGTTTGTAAGGTGTACTCAACGGATATGTTGTGTATTGTTTTATAAACACTGAGTGCTAACAGTAAGGGTAATAGACGTCTCGTAATGGACGCACACAGCAAACTGGGATTTGCGAACTGTAGTGGCAGTTTTATGCGTTCCCGTGTTGATTTAACATTTCTCCGCCGATTTGATCTTTCCATTACGCATTTTATGGTTTTCGGCTTAAGTTTAGCGTACTGGTCTATCTGGGTCTATCCCTTTTACGCCATTACCGACAAATACAATAATTTCCATCCATTAAAAATATTTTGGCCAGCATTTAGTATAAAATAACTTATAACGCAAATATTATTGCAAGTAAACAAAATTTGTTACATAGAAAAGCTTGGCCATCTTTTTCTAGTCGTACGAGAAATTAATTTAGTTTAAATTTTTTGTAGTCCGATGAAATTATAGATACAGCTACGAACAGATTAAGTTTTCTTAGCGTAATTTGTGTTTTGAGTTACTTACGATAATATTTCATTTGACTTTTTACTTTTAAATGGGCCGTTACGCGTTGGCATTTAACACTTTTATACTTTATAAAACATGCTAACTAGACTGGAGCTTAACACGCACGAATAGTTTTTTTTTTCGAAATAACATTAACAAATAGATTTTGACAATTTTTTAAAATCAGTTTGAATAAACAGATTATGAAAAAAAATGTTATTAATTATGTACCTACTTTTGTATATAAAAGGTCAACTTCTTACAATTTTGGTTCCTTTTTTGCAATCATTAAACTGTGATTATATCCCTAGTTATTTATTCAGTTTTATTCATTAACTGGTTTTAAAATTATTAACATGTGAACCCATTAGCCCATGATATTGGGATTAAAAACTTTATTTATTTTCATTTGGGGAAAATCTTGGTTGGGTCGTCTCGAAATTACCCAACATGGTCAACTTGGGATATGAGTTTCGAGTCGTTGCCTCCATAGAAGCAATAGGTACTGTAGCAGCGGTATCCAGGTATTGTTCTTTAATCCTTTATGTTGAAAAATACAACGTTTAAATGAAAACCGTAATAAAACTTCACAGGCTTTGGAGGAACATTATGTACTGTCTCCGAGACTTATCTGTGAAACTGAAAACCTAGTAGTTTTAAAGTAAACTACTGCCAAAGTTTTTACTGAAAGAAAACCAATACAGCCCCAACATCACATGCAAAATTAAAATCATGTGACTCCTGTCACTTTATTAGGTACGCATCGCGTAGGTACTATGCGCGTGTCGGTTTGTTATTTTTAAAAGGGTTGTCATAAGTAAAAACTTATTATGTTTCGAGTTTATAATAAAACAAATAGGCTTCTTTTTATTTAATACTAGCTGTTGCCCGCGACTTCGTCTGCGTTTGATTTTGTTTTTTGATGTGGCATTAAATTTAGTAGTAGTTCTAAAAAAAATTAAAGTATTCAGTATCGCTAAGCCTTAAATGAGGGGTTTGCTGCAGTCCGCTGAGGAGTTCTGTCCTCTATCTCCAACCATAGTTTGGGCAAAATTAAACACATATTATAACCTCTAAAGTACGAAAATAATTATTTTAATCGGTTATAATTTGTCGGAGTTATGGTGTAAAATCGTTAAACACTTTCATCCCCTCTCCCAAAGGAACCAAGCTTAATGTCGGGATAAAAAGTATCCTATATTATTTCTACTACCTTCAAGAATATGTATAAAAAGTTTCATGAAGATCGTTTAAGTAATTTTCGCGTGAAAGCGTAACAAACAAACTTACATTCACATTTATAATATTAGTAGGGATAGGGATATTAGAAGGGATGTTTTCTTATGAAATAAACTTATGCATCCTTCAATATTATTTCGTAATTCTGTGACATAATGCACCTATATAAGCTAAGGTCTGCCGTCTTAGCATTGGGTCGGGTGACATAAGTAAAATCTGAAACCCCTACACTGTTGGCGATATTCTCGCCTTGCGCCGGAAGATTAACACGTCAGGTGTTGTAGGTACTAAGATATTTTAAAGATAGAAGCAATGCTGCAAATACGAAAAAATGCAAAATGACATTTTAGATGTTGCATATATAAGCTCTTTTTAGAAATAGATCCTGTGTATATTGTCAATTAATAACTATTGAAGATTTAGCTTCATGACAGAATGTACATGTGTATGCAAAGTAAAACTAACACATACCTTGTTTTCGATTTAATTGTGATTGTTAAACTATTTCAGTACTAGTAGCCCCAGCGAATTATCCAACAGACTTCTAACAAAGTATATTTTTATATATTAGATCTTCAGTTCTGACTAACTACATTCACGACCGTCTTTAATAACAGACCCAGCCTGACTAGCTGCACTTGAATCCAACTTCAAAGCCTTGCATCACTATGAGAGGTTACATGTTCACTTGCTGTCCGACCGATCGTTTACGTATGTCAATGGTCCGATTATATCGAAGTTGAAAGCTGTTCATCTAAAATAAAACCAAGCCCAATGATGTGAGAAGGCAGACGAAGTGGAAAGATCAGCCGAATTTATAGCAAGCCATTTATATCTTCCTTAGTATGAAAGTACGAAAATAAAAGGAAATCTCCAGTCTCACCTAATGTGAAGCGGCAAATACTTGGGCAAATGTGGAAAATTCTTCCTGTATTCTGCAAGATGGCTCACTAGTGAAATGAGAGCCGCCTTAAATAAAATGTTAACGTCTCTTGTGAGGACTGGCTGTATAAATTTGGCGGTGTTTGCCTGTTTTACCCTACTTAGGAGAAGGAAAGGGGTGTGGTGTTTTCCAGTCAAATGATAGCTGTGTATGTGGCATTGCACGAAGGGTCATAAAGTTATGCCTTAATCATAGAAGAACGGTCCGAAAATAAGATTTTTATCTCCTAAACTAGGTTTAGCCATCAACTCACTTATATGTAAATATTTTACATGTAATACACATCAACAGTGCCATATATGTGCGTATTGAAATAAAGAAATATTTTACTTTGACTTTCAATATTTTACCAAATTGCATACTAGTTTATCTACAGGCGATTGGCTATCTAATAAAATTACTTTTTTTTTTCAACGAATTTTACGTGTTCATTTTAATTTATTTTTTCAACATAATTTGCGTATTAGCTTATTTTAAGACATTTAGCGGTCATATTTAGATCTTCTCATTCCACTGAGTCATTACACGCGTACGCTTTTATCTTGGTAACATTATTCCTTGTGGCTTTGTTTACAAATACCATTATTTATGGCTGAAATCTTGTAATTTATATATATATATATATATATATATATGTATATCAATTACTTACTTTCTATCGGCGAAAGAATAATTTAAATTAGTTTTACAAACATTATCGATTAGGTATAGAATATCAAACGAAACTTTCCACTTTATAATGTTGATCTCACATATTTTACAACAATTCATGTAAGAAAGAGAATAAATCAGTTAAAAAGAAGAGGTTTAAGATAGCACATAGCATTAAATTTTATAAAATGAACACAAGTCACAAAGAGGCGATCAAAATAATCGCCACAGACCCAATGGCCATTATCTTGCCAGAATAAAATGAATCCTGTAATCCTGCATTAAGTGAGGGGAAAAAAGGAAAAAATCTCTTCTATTCCTTGAACATTTGTTTTACGCAAATTCACTAGGCTTATCTCAACCGCAGGATTATAGCCAATCACGGTTTCAAATATGTCTATTGTGAAATTTTACTACGTTTTCGGAGCCATCGAGAAACTTTTTTTTTTATTCCACTACAATGTAGCCCTTGACTGCAATCTCACCTGGTCGTAAGTGATGATGCATTCTAAGATGGTAGCGGACTAACCTGTTAGGGAGTATGATAGTCATACCCCTAATTGGTTTCTACACGACACCTCACCGGAACACTAAATCGCTTAGCCGCACGTCTTTGTCGGTAGGGTAAGGTAACTAGCCACGGCCAAAGCCTCACCAGACCAGACCAGAAAAAATTTAATACCGGGACCTCCTACTTAAATTCATTGCGCTCACCGTGGCGCCAGGGTCGTCATAGACATTTACCAGGAATAGTTTCACCATGTCCTTGTATAGGTACTCGTACGAGTACTTCCGCTGAACGTCTAGTCAGGGCAGCACAAAACATCGAAAAGTTAAGAGATGCTTGCTGGGATTCGAACTCTGACCCCGAAAGTGAAGTCGATCCCACCCACTGAGCTATTAACCGTTTCGTTTTTTAGAATAGAATAGAAAAACTTTATTGCAACACAACACAATAGGAAAAACACAAGAAAAACAGTAATAGTACTTAGTGCTAGGGTGCAAAGGCGGCCTTATCACTAAAAGTTATCTTTTAAAGGAACCTGAGCGTACGGAGCCGATAAAAAAGTGAAAGTGGGTGGTTCATAAAGGATGTTACAAAGATTTCTTCACCCAATTTCAATTCATACGCAACTTAATATTTAATTTCTTGACTAAAATATCTTGTCTATTTTAACACTTTAAATATATATATATATATATATATATATTAAAGTTAATTCCGTAATTATTGATATTAACAACTTCTAAGTTATATATCTTTATAATATAGATATCCTTCCGCGTTCCCGTATGTTTCTACGGAAGACCGGCGCTTTGGCATTGGTTCCTCCAAGGAAGTTATCTATACTGAGTGGAGGCCAATTTGGGTGAACGCATTCCTCTTTCTCTTTTATTTACTCTTTTATTTTTTGTTATTTTAAAAAATGTTCTTTATTTCTGTGGTTCCCAAATAAACACTTTTTCTTTCTTTCTTTCTTTATCGGCTTAGAGGTTCGTTTGCAAAAAAATCTTTCTATTGTAACGGGCTCACTTTCCCGGCGGATTGGTTAGTAAACTTTAATTGCCTTTGAAATCACTATAGAAACTCAGGCATGCAGGTTTCATTAATATTTTTCCCTTCGCCGTTAAATTAAAATATAACTCATATTTTTTTACGGTATTTACACTAGTTCATAAGATTATGATAAGATTGCACAAACTTTTCTTAAACTGTAACGAACAAAAATATCATTAGTCAAACTTCGTATCTCGTCTTTGTTATTATGTTTACGTCATTTACATCAACATCTCATTACTGGGCACAGGTCTCGTCTCGCATGGAAAAGACTGTTTAAGAGCATAGACCCACAACGCTGCTCCAATACTTGTTGGTGGGCTTAAAGTTTATTACGCCAATGAAGTGATAATAACTGGAACCGACGGCATTACGTCCTCTCCGAATTACGGGGGCTGACACCTGCAACTTCCTAACCCCGGACTGGTATTAAAAATACTTTTATTAGAAAATAAAAAGTGCCTTATATATTTGTCTCAACATAGGATTCGAACCTAGGACCTCGTGAGCCGTAGTTGGATACGCTAACCACGAGAAAAATAAGGCAGTTATGTATACGTGGCAATTGCTAAATTACTGTACGCTGTGGTTTAAAACACGCATTCATTGTCGTTGGGATAAATTGCGTCAATATTTGGAAAATGTATTACGTAATTACAATCAATTTATTTTGCAGGTATGATTAAACATAAAGACTCGAACACAGGTACAGCGATTGTAAATTAATGAACAAGGAACTTTTTTAAAATTCCACTACAGGTTAGCCCTAGACGACGATACCGATCTGGTTTCAATGATAATGCAGTCTATGTTTGTAGCGGGCTAACCTAATTTGTTTCTAAACGTATCGTATCGGAACGCTAAAACCGCCAAGTTTTTGCCGTAAGGTGGCAAGGCACGTTACCAACTATTAAGTACTGAGACAACAAACTACTTACACTTTAATATAGAAATACTAGTTGTAACTTATATAACATAGATGGCTCTGTACCACTTGTAATTAAATTTGAATCGCGCTATGTTATATTATTCCCAGAACGTTGGGTTAGAGTTAATGAGATTCCATCTCGGGTGTTTTCATTTAGCAAGAAGAAAAGAAGGAAGGTGGTCCTGGGATTTTTTATGGTCCTTCGAGCCGGATATGAACCAACAATCTTTGAATTGTCCACCAAATAAGGCGACTAAGCTGCAACATCAAAATTCAAATTCAAAATTCATTTATTTCAAGTAGGCCTAAGATAAGCACTTTTGAAACGACAAGTCTGTCTGTGTGTAGTGACTTTACCACCGGTTTGGAAGCCAGATTCTGCCGAGAAGAAGCCGGCAAGAAACTCAGCAGTTGCTCTTTTCCAACCTCAACAATTTACACTTTACATTTTAACATTCATTTTTCTACCTTGTGGGAGATGAAAGCGGAGCTGGATGCTTCCAAGGAACCTTGTCAATAAGAAATTCATCAATCGTATTTTAATAAATGTATTTTAACATATTCTTTAAACTTATGCATTTGTAGGTCCAAAATTACCTTAGGAAATATATTATAAAAGCATATACTCAATCCCCAGACTTCTGTACCTTTCGGAGACGATATGCAGATGTCACTAATTTATGATCACTTACCACCAGGTGAGATTGCAATCAAGGGCTAACTTGTAGCTTTATAATCCGGGACAAACAGCGTCACGTGCTCTCCAGTGCATGAGATGTGACAATGCTATTTAAATTGCTTGACAGAAAAACACGACGCCTCAAACTTCAAGTTGAATCCGAATAGTAGTCGAAACAAACAGTAGTGTTATATTTTAGTATAACATGTAAGGCGGATGTAATAAATCCAAAATTATATTATCTCCGGAAAAACAAAAACTCTTATAAGTTAAATACAGTGTTGTCAGGCGCCTGCAGGGCGAGGAAATTTTCTTTACTTGGGTAATTCGATTAGGTCACCCCGGTGTCAGATTCCGTTGCTCTTATAGCATTATAGCAAAGCTTATTATTGTGTAAAGCGGTCCTATAAATATCATGAAATACAAAACAAATTTATATGTGCAATACGACAACATCTTTAATTGTAAAAAATATTCGGTAACATTTTTTTTTCAGATTGGTAGAAGAATGCTATGTTTATTTCTGCTGCCAAGCAATATTGCTATGTCCGGGTCAGAAGGGCGTAAATATCTATAGTATTTAATTATGTATGTGTTGTTATTATATATATTAGTTTATTTTTATATTTATAAATTATATTACGTTTGATGTATTAGTGTAAATTAATTTATGTGTGTATTTTAAAAATTTGTACTATCAGAAGTCTATTCTCCGCTTTTCTATTCCTAATTCAAAGGTTGCCTGGCTGAGGTCGCTTTAAGCGATAAGGCCGGTTCTTGTATTATACTTCTTTATTCATGTTTCTGTTTTTATTTTATATTTGTATATGCTAATGTTGTTGTATGCAAATGAAGATGTACTGGAGCTATGGTGATACGCTCGACCGTAACAATAGGAAGATCTTCATCCGAGCGGGTGATCGTGCTCGGGGACCGAGGTCCGGACATTCATTTTTGGAAGTTGTATATATAGGCATTCTTAGTGAACACTTCGCTAGCGCGATGCAGAATTTTTGTAGCGCCATCTAGTTATGTAACGTGGAGACTGCTACAAAGAGTTAAATAACAATTATAAGGGCGTGGTTGCCACTTGCCAATAATGAAGTTGAACACCTATTACGCTTCGGTTTGATAGACAGAGGGCAGCGTTTTGTAACAAGTGTTCCTAGCATGCCCTGCGAAGCGTTTTCTGTATATATAAGTGCCGGTTTTCCGAACAGACACAGCCTGATTGGTCCGTCAATAATAAAAGCAAATAGATATGTGTCATCGTAATTATATCTATATCAGAAGACTTGTTAGTGATATTTGTAACAATAAAAATATTCGACGACCGATTGGCGCATTGTGCAACAACTCTGCTTTCTGAGTCCAAGGCTGTGTTCGATTCCTAAACGTGAAAATTCTGTTTGATAAACATTAATGTTTATATGTGTGGGTGTTTATCTGTATATTATAAGTATTTGTGTAAATATTCATCAGTTATCTTAATACCCTTTACACAAGCTACGCCTTTTTGTGGCTAGATGGCGATGTGAGCATTGACGTGAGTATATTTAATTATTACATTTTTTTAAACTATTACACTAAACTAGTTTATTCTGCTGAAGTAAAGAAATCCATCATGTTTTACTTCCGCCAGTGTTTCCGACTGTTTGAAAGCTAAAGCTAAAGACTTGGAGCTAAAACCGTTGGATTAGCTCTCGAATAGACACCACTTACTTCTCTGTTCACTTAAAGATATCCTGACTGGATTATACAAAAAGTATTTGTTGCCACTTAACAAGTTAGTGCAAAGTATTTATTTTGATAACGATAATTTGTTATTCTTCGTTAGGTTCTAACTCACTTTGTTAGTTGAAACAAAACGGGTTAAGTTTTAATATTCACCGAGCTAGCAATCAATGTAAGCAAAAGTTAATGTAGAAGATAAAATCTATCAAAGTTATATTATGCACCTCCCTCCCTCTACGCACGTTTCGCTCCGAAACCGGAGCATCCTCAGGAGATGTTGATAACATTCATTGTAAAGTCAACAAGGAACTCCTCCTGAGGAAGGTCCGGTTTTGGAGAAAAACTTGCGTAGAGGGTACATTGCCAAAGATCTGTTTGTGTGGAGTATAAGGATTGAACAAATTATATATTACACCATACAGATTCTCCTGGTTTTTGCGGAGTATAGCAAATTAAGCTTAATTTTCATAATATATCATTGAATTCCGCAAAGCAACGCCTGCTTCTATCCAATATCTATCAAATTGATGGCGACATCAGTAAGTAATTAAAACTATTAAATATTTAAATAAGTATCGTATTACATTTAAGATGGCTCGAAAGTATTTTTTTGTATTTAAACATTACTAGCAGCTGCCCGCGTTCTTTGTCCGCGTTTTTTAGTCCACGGTTTGTATTTTTGGGATAAAAAGTAGCCTTAGTTACTCTCCGCCATTTCAACTAACTGTATGCCAAAAATAAAATCGATCGGTTGCTCACTTAGGGCGCAAAGGACCAGCAAATAAAACAACCTTTCGGATTCATAATATTAATATTGCAAGAAAAAATTTAGTTTAGAAAAATAAAACATAGTAATATATCTTTGTCAAAATCATGTCTTTAAAACCATTTGAAATAAAAAAATACTTAGTTCCATAAACAGTAGGTTATATCACAGCGGTTGATTGCCTCATCTCCGATTGGTGACACAAGATTTTTGCAAAGAATCAGCCTGGCTGTTTAGCGCGGAAATGCAGCCAGCTTTCTGGACACCATTCCACGCGGGCATGACTTTTGCAGTAATCAGTTTAGTTATAAGTTTTATTTGTAACATACAACAAACATTTTCTAGTTGAATTGAAATGGTTTGCAAACATTTAACTGTTATAGTGAAGCGATGAAAACCGTCTGAACGCTCTAGCGAAGCTTCTATCCAGAAAGCTAATGAGGCAAAACTATTATCAGTGCGCTCATTTGATTTTACGCTTCCCAATCTAAGCAACCCTATTCAAGATCTACCAAGCTATTCTGAGCTTTAATAAACAGGATTTACGACCACTCGAACCACTAGCATGACGGATTTAACTGATGCAATTTACTGAGTTATTTGTCAGAAATCTCTGAGTGAAAACTATTATTTTTAAAGGAAAGCTTTTTGTATATAAACAATGTTGCATATAAGCATTATTACTCTAAATCCTGTAAACACTATCACTTTTTTCACTGTAGATTGCATAGTCGAATTTAATCTATACGAATATTCATCATCATCATATCAATCTATTACCGGTCCACTGCAGATCCCGGGTCTCCTACGACAATTCATGTGTAGAAAGAAAGATAGGTGTAGCTTTGGAGCAAGAGATATTTAATTGCTTACAACGCACATCACTCAGAAAAGTGAAAGGTGTATGCTGGGATTCGAACTTAAACCCCCCGAAAATGAAAGCCGAATTCATAAAAACAAGGCTATCACCGCTTCAAATCAAAGTAAATGATTGATAACTTAAATAAGCATCTTAGAGCGGAAGCTACATTTAGCGAGATTTGCAATATTTAACATTTTAAAAACAACAACTTTTCATTTGAACTAAACAGGCTATTTATCAAATTATACCACATCGCGTCTGGCGTTTGAATGCCACAAACTTTTTAATCCCTTTATTAGTTTATATATATATGTATATGTTTGCGGTGTGACAGATGTATTCAACCCATATCCGCAATGGTTTCTACAAGGCATCCTACCGGTACGATTACTGAAGCGATTTAGCGCTTTACTAAGAGCAGACAGACCAGAGAAAATTCTGAAATAATAATTTTCCAAACGCTCATTTATAAGAATACATCAGTCACCAATGCGCCTCCTATGCCTGTCTCAAGGATGCAAGCTATATATTTGCTGAATTTCATAAACATCGGTGCAGTAAATGATTGATAAGAAGCATATCAACAGATTTAGAAAAAAAAATACTTCCTCATGCATAAGAAAAAAAAAACTAAAACAATGTATTAGTATACCTATAACTTTCTCTTTTATAATATTACGATGGAGGGCGAGAGAGTACTATCTATATATTATAAATGTGTTTGTTTATTTGTTTTTTTTTTCTTTATGCCCTAACTAAGCAACAAATGAACTTAATTTTTGGCATCAGCTTAACTGAAAGGACGAGTAACATGTACATAATACATCTACTTATATAAAATACTAGCGGACCCCAGCGCCATCTGTCGGGCTAATTTGTAAATCTAAACCATCCAGGGTGACACCCAAACGCATACCGAAAAATTCATTCAAATCGGTCCGGCCGTTTAGGAGGAGTTCAGTGACATACACACGCACACAAAAAATATATATATAAAGATATACCTAGTATTTGTTATTAAAACCTTATCAAACCCGGACGTAAAACGCAGACAACAACTATTCGTTTTATATTTTAATCACTATATTAGGGCACACCCTGCTATTAATTACGAATGTTAGCACCAAATAGTTTCCGGGAGCTGATCATGCGAGTAAAGCTATGCTCTAAATACGTTAGATAAACGCGAAAATTGATAATTTTAGTTTACTATTTATTGGTAATATAATACGAATTGTGGGATGTGTGGTTATAATATAAGGTACCTACGTTAAACAACTTTATAATTGTGTACATTTCATCAAGTTAAGGATGTACACAAGAAAATTGCACATTATTATTTATTTTAAAGTCATCATCATCATCATCATCTCAACCAATTGACGTCCACTGCTGGACATAGGTCTTTTGTAGGGAGTTCCACAATGCACGGTCCTGGGCCGCTTGCCTCCAACGGCTCGCAGCTACTCGCCTGATGTCATCTGTCCACCTCGTTTGGGGCCGACCTACGCTGCGTTTACCGGTGCGGGGTCGCCATTCCAGCACCTTAAGACCCCAACGTCCATCGGTTCTCCGAGCTATGTGCCCCGCCCATTGCCACTTCAGCTTCGCAACTCGCTGAGCTATGTCGGTAACTCTAGTTCTTCTACGGATCTCCTCATTTCTGATTTGATCACGTAGAGATACTCCTAACATAGCTCTCTCCATCGCCCGCTGAGTGACTCTGAGCCTTTTTATGAGGCCCATAGTTAGCGACCATGTCTCTGATCCGTAAGTCATCACTGGCAACACGCACTTTTCGAAGACTTTAGTCTTCAGGCACTGGGGGATTTTGGACGAGAAGATGTCACGAAGTTTCCCGAACGCTGCCCATCCGAGTTGGATTCGGCGGTTTACCTCTTTCTCGAAATTGGACCTACCTAACTGGATCGTGTGTCCTAGGTATATATACTCGTCTACAATTTCGAGTGCAGAGTTCCCAACAATTATTGGGTGGAGCGGAACATGAGCGTTAGACATAATTTTCGTCTTGCTCATGTTCATACGAAGGCCCACCTGTTGAGAAACTCCGCTGAGGTCATTGAGCATCGCATTAAGGTCTTCCAGAGTCTCGGCCATTATGACTACATCGTCGGCAAACCGAAGTTGAGTGATGTACTCGCCGTTAATGTTGATGCCAAGCCCGTTCCAATCCAGAAGCTTAAAAACGTCCTCCAACGCAGCGGTAAACAGCTTCGGGGAGATAACATCTCCCTGTCGCACTCCTCGCTGCAGTTGGATCGGTTTCGTAGTCTGGTCCTGTATACGGACTGACATAGTGGCGTTTTTGTACAAACACTTCAAAACTTCGATGTACCGGTAGTCAATTCGGCATCTCTGCAGTGACCTTAACACTCTTGAGAACAACTTGTAGACATTGCTCAACAGCGAGATAGGTCTGTAGTTCTTCAGCAAGGTATTATCACCTTTTTTGAAGAACAGAACAACCACGCTCCTGTGCCATGCCTCTGGCGTTGTGCCTTGATGAATGACGGAATTGAACAACCGCTGAAGGACTTTAAGTATCGGTTTTCCACCCGCTTTCAGGAGTTCTGCTGTGATTCCGTCATCACCCGGTGCCTTGTTGTTCTTAAGTTGTTTGAGAGCCATACTAATCTCGTAAAGGCTGACGTCCGGGATATCTTCAGTGAAGTGTCGGGTCAATTTGGCTCTAGGGTCTTTAGCCAAACTTTCAACAGGCTTTTGTGTTGAGGTGTACAAGAACAAGAAAGAGAGAATGGATTTTATCAGCGATTAGAACACTTATGACACATTGCGATTGCGAAAAAATAATAAAGAGATATTTTGTTTCAAAATCTACTACAAAAATGAATAAACTTCTTTTATTGCTATGAGATTCTGGCTAACTTGAACGCACCTCACGCACAAGAGCAAAAAATATGTTTTAATCTCCTTATCGGTGTGAGAAACAAGAACTTTCAGAGCACGAAAACTCAAATTATATTATTTTCACACCACTCGCACCACAATGCCTTATTACATAGCCTAGTATTTAAAGATCAAGTACGTCAATACTTCCTATAGGCTAAGCGTTTCTAATATTGCTATCTCGCTCTAACGTATGACGTCGTCCTTGTCACACATCAGAACTTAGGAAGCGCAAACCATAGAGTGAAAAAAAACCCTTCGAAACTTGATTTTATTGCCTCGCACCCTGATAGATTTTTATGTAAGTATATTGAAAGTAATAAAATTGAAGTATAATGTATATACATTTCCATATATAGCATATTCATATTTATGTTGTCTGTGCTGTCTTAGGTTAAGAACTAACAAGCTAATCACAATTCTCAAGTATTTTTTTCTAGAACTATTCGAAATTAACTTTTCATTATTTTCATCTTTCATCAGCCTAACATCTTTAAGACATTGGCGAAGTACCTAGTGCCCAGTTACGACAGATAAAAGCCATAAGCCTCAGAGTTAAAGTTGCCTTCGTTTTGGGCACTCCTAAAACTTTCATTTGCTTGGAAATTATCCCGACGCCCTTAAAATGAGACCTTGTTTGACCCCCATACTGAACAATCTACTATTACCTTATTGTACTTATGTTGAAGTTGGTTTTCTGAGAAAAATTATTATTATTAATTTTCTCAATCTACTAAATATACAAATCGTATAGGTTATGCTGAAGTATTTGAATTCCAATTGAGTCGAGACTTACAAATCATATTTTCCTCAGATCACGTACCCCTAGACTCTGTATCAGTCTGGCCAATTTGCAATCACAGCCAGTTCCACTCTACCAGAAGTAACCTCCTTAGGTAATTAATATTTTCTACAACCTACAGACCTGGTGCTGACAGTGCATTGTAACCCCAATAGCTGTCGGAATAAGAACTACAAAATAAGAACGTAACTTGAACCTTTATTATTTACTTTGAAGCTTTGAGATCCGGAGCACGTTCCTTTGGGTTCGATCTCAGTAGTAAGTAGGTAAGCCTTCATATTGTTTCCTTTTCTGCTTTAACTAGTCAGATTTGCTGCATTCATAAAAAAAAACATATCGTATATTTGCAAGCGTGTACACAAAAAATAAAGTTAAATGTCTTTGGTTTATTTTCATAGGCCCGTATCTTTTCTTGTATGTTGATGCTTATTTGGTAATATTGAAAATAAAGTCCAATCCAGTGAAAAAAATCTATGCTTAATTTCAGGATTTTTTTTTCAATGATATACATTATAATATCCACAATATAATAAAGAACTCGTCTTTTTTAAAAAGCTATATTTCCAATCTCCGAATAAATGGTACCCTGAGTCCCTGCAACGTGTATGCAAAATTTTATAGTGATCGTTTTAAAAGTTAAGGCATGAAACCGTAAAAACACGCTCACAATCGTATATTTGATGATAATTCTTACATACGCAATTTGTATGGAATAGTCTTGAAAATCGACTTTAATCTTAGAACTTAGGTTACCCTACTGAAATTTTTATAAAATGAACAAATATCATGAAGGGATCTACCGCTTCAGTGTTTATTAGATTATATCAAATTATTGGTAAAAAGATAAGTTGGTTGTGGGCTTCTAGAGACCAGGGTGCGTTTTGAACTCTCGTAGCTTCAGTTTCAAGTTTACGAATAATGGTCATCGCCGTTATATCACTATCATGCACCAATATTTACTATTGTATATATATATATTAGTTATTAGTAGTATGTACTTAAGTGTGTAAATTTATGTATTGTTTATTATAATTGCGATTTCCCGTCTCTCATGTATTATTCGTACTATCGTTAAGGTTACCTGGCAGAGATCACATTTAGTGATAAGGTCGCCTTTTGCTTTTAATTATTTTTTTAAGTATATTTGTAATTTCTCCTTTACTACGCAATAAAGATGTTTAAATAAATAAAAAATGCACCCTTTTTTATGTAACGTACGCATCAAAAGTGCTTTTCTATGATACTTGAATATATTGACTTTGAAGTCAAACTTTGACTTTGATGGCAACAGCAGTAAGAAGCAACACTCACAACAAAAAGAAAGCAGACGTTTACAAGTTGTTCTCCAATGCAGATATAAAAGAACGACTTTTATGTACTTTCTCATGCACGACATTGTTTCCTTAAGGACATAACATTTTTAAAGCAACAGAACTGAGCGAATACAAGAAATCGAAAGGTTTAGCTTTTGGCAAGCGTCCGGAAAAGTTTATAACGATGCAACGTCATAAATATGAGTAAGTCCTAGCTTACACTATAGTGTACCGTTATATAAACGGTAGGGCAGAATTCGTCATTGTTCTCGTAGTTGCTTCAACCGATGTAAATCCACTGCTGGGCATGCGTCTCTTGTAGGGATTTCTTCATTTCCTGATTTTATACAGCTTGAATCCAGAACATTTGATTGGATTTAAATGTATCTTTATTTTTCTTCTACAAGTAGGTAGTCTCTTCTGCTTTTTAAGATGGTAGTAAAAGAGATATGAAAGATCAATGCCGTCAGCTTGCCAGATACATGAAATTAAAGATTTCAAAATTCAGTTATTTCAAGTAGGCCTAATATAAGCACTTTTGAAACGTAAAGTATGTCTGTTTGCAGTGACTCTACCACTGGTTCGGAAGGCAGTTCTGTAAGATGAAAGCGGAGCGGCTTGCTTCCAGGCAACCTTGTCATTAAGTAATTCATTAATAGTATTCAAAGTATTTATTTATCTGTCCATGTAAATTATGCTTTACAACACCAAAAAAAAAAATACAACATTAAACTGGTATACGATATCAAAATCACATGCACAAACTTTATCACTCATTAATTTAAAATCGATTTTAATAACAAATGATGTATTGCAATAGTGGTGCTGCAATGCCACTTTTGGCAAAGGATCTTCCAGTATTTCTTTTTTTTAGTGCCCTTTCATCATATCAACCCATTGCCGGCCCACTACGAGGCACGGGGTCTTCTCCCACAATGAAAGGGGTAAAGGCCGTATCCACCACGCTGGCCTAATGCTTATTGGTGGACTCCACACATCTTTGAGAACATAACGTAGTTGAAGCAAGTTATATCTTAGTTACCTAAAACGCTCATAACTCAAAAAAAAGTTTGAGGTGCGTGCTGGGATTCGAACTCGGCACCCCCGAAAGTGAATTCGAGCTAATACGCACTGGGCTATCACCGCTTCAACGAGCCCTTTACGGAAATAAAATCCAACATTCCCTATTCAATCGTTATTTTTTAATTAGTACCTAGCGCTGCCCGCTTAGCCTGAATATATTATTCTTGTGTAAACTAATAATTTTAATAATCTATATACTACGACAACGCACACATCGCCATCTAGCCCCAAAGTAAGCGTAGCTTGTGATAACACAAGCTACGCTTACTTTGGGGCTGAGATGACTGATGAATATTTTTATGAATAATATACATAAATACTTATTATATACATATAAACACCCAGACACAGAAACACATTCATGATCATCACACAAACATTCTCTGACCGCACCTCACGTCGTAGAAATAAATTCCATCCTCATCATCTGGATGCCTGATATTCTTCTACTGTTCGAAATACCAGATCATTTCTACCGCACACTTGCAAATTATGGAACAATCTCCCATCTGATGTGTTTCCTCAAAGATACAATCTAGGGTTATTCAAGAGGCGGATAAACAAATTCCTTAAAAGCCGGCAACGCATCGGTGGCTCCTCTGGTGCTGCAGATGTTAGTGGACGGCGGTGATCACTTACCATCAGATGACCCACTTTCTCGTTTGCCCGCTATTAATATTTAAAAAAAAACATTTTGCAGTTGTGGTAATTGAACCCACGGCCTGGACTCAGAAAGCAGGGTCGCTGCAAACTGCGCCAATCGGCCGTCCAAGCTTTCTCATTTATGTTTCTCATTTATATTTTTATATTTATTTACATCCATTATTAGTTGAAAAGTCATTACTAGATCAAATTACTGTCATTTATTGGAAGGAATGAATTGGAATTACAGAGTGTGTCCAACAGCTTCAGCAGCTGTGGCGTGACATCGGCCTCGTTGGAAATCTACCCAGTCGTACATTCATGTACGCTAGGTCTAAGATTCCGCCTTCCGTAACAAGTTTAGGTTACGACGTCAAACTGTTTGAGCTAAAAAACTAGTCACAGTATTAAAACTTTTTACTTATGATAATGTTACTCGCTACTAAATTTTTATGTGTAAACTTTGCTGGATTCCCGGAGTTTGGTACTGCGAAAAGAATAATTTATTTAAGTGTAGGTATGTGTATGTGGAGATACTTTTAATATTTAATTTCGTTCGCTGTACAGAAGTTATTTATGTTACCTAAAGTTTAGGTACGTACACGCTATTTTTTAAGCAACATACCGCTGGAAACAAACTGAAATAAAATACAGACACACTGCATTTGGATGGCCAAGTTCTCAAAATCACTTAGGATCCACTTTTACAAAACAATATAATATAGAGTTATCATATAAACCACGAATCCGCACTGTGGTGGACTACGGCCTTAACACCTTCTCATTGTGGGGGGAGACCCGTGCCTTATAGTGGGCCGGTAATAGGTCGATATGATAATCATAAGCCATAAAGTTTACATGATAACTCGTCACATTTTATTAAAGTTCTAATTTCATTTCTTCATAATGTCAACTTAATAAATTCTTAAGTGCAAACAACAATCATTCATTGTAAAGTTAACATCTCCGCAGGGCTAGCACAGGCAGGATACAAAAATTATATCCCCCGATTATATCCCCCGATATAATTAACGGCACGTTAATTCAGGTATATAATTAACGGCACGTTAATTATATACCTGATAAAGCACGGCAATATGGAATAGGAGAACTTTACTTCCGTTTATTATAACTCATATATTTAAAAAAAAAAAAAAAATTGGATATTGTTTCCACTTGTGCTCCTGAGCTCTGAGAGTTGATAAAGATGTGAAGATAAATTTATATCTTTCCCCCGGAGAGGTAATTATCTCCTGCTCATGCTAGCCGTGCAGAGGATGCCTCGGTTTTGGAGCGAAACGTGCGTAGAGGGTACATTGCCGAAGATCTGTTCGGTATGGAGTATAAGGATTGAAGAAATTATAAATTACACCATACACATTCTCCTGCTTTTCGCGGAATGTAGCAAATTAAGCTTAATTTTCACAATACATTGGTACCCAACATACTCTTGATTTAAACAGTTATTTTACTTTATTGCAATCTCTGACTGACTCTACGTTAAAGTCTGTACCTACGTACTCTTAAATCAAATTATAGTAATTTTTATGGCCAGAATTACAACACAATTTCTGACGCACCGTAGAAATTTGCAGTGTTATGCCCAGCGCAGGTTTTTTGATATATTATTATAGCTCGACTTACCTTTCGGGGGGCAGAGTTCACAGTATTATTATTTCCATTGACTTATAATGCTTCAAGTTTTGTTGGACTGAGTGGCATATTTTATTTGTGCTTCCACCCATATTTCGCTCAGAGTATTCATAATATTATTTTTTTCAAGCACCAACTAAAACCTAGATCCCCAAATTAGGTTATGTTTTCATTTTGGTGTCTTGCTTAAGTATTCTAACAAGTTATCTCCCCTCAAGGTCTCAGACGGCCTTTTAATCAAGATTTATGTTATGCTTTTATAAAATGTGTAAATATTCTTCGTATAATGACAAAAGCGGTGATAGCCGAGAAGGCAAGAGCTCGACTAAACTTTCGCGGGGCCAAGTTCGAATCCCAGGACGCAACTTTAACTTTTCTAAGTTTAAGGTCATCGGAGCATCCTTAGAAGATGTTGACTTTACAATGAATAATTGTTATAGATACTTAACAATTATTCATTAACTAGCTGTCCCGACGAACTATGAACCGCGGGTCATTTTTTTTTTGATGAATGTTATATTTTAATACTTTTCATTCCAAAAAAGCAAATATCATAAAAATTGGTCCAAAAAAATTAAAATTTTTAAAATTAAAAAATTGGTTGTAAATGGTGTAACTAACACAACTTTATTTTATATATATAGATACATCATGGATTTCCGCAAAGGAACGCCTGCTTTTATCCAATATATACAGAATCCTCAATCAGCGATTATTGTATGCAGTACATTGTGTCGAAAAACAGTGAAAAAACTTCGCGCACGTCTCACTTTTCACCCACGGAATATTGCTAGCTCACAAACTTTTTTCCATTTTCAAATTTTATGGTGACCACTTCAAACATCAGAGGTAAGATAACTAAAGTCATCTGCTAAATGGTATGAAGTGACTAACCGTTTGTTCGAGAAACCATTCTAAAGTGGAGTGGGTTTTGTTGCTTCAATATTAGTCGTGTTCACGGCTTCTGTATATTCTTAATTCTGTGGTTCTTAGTTCTTGTGTTCATCACACAAACCTACAGGCTTGGACTCAGAAAGTAGTGTCGCTGCCATTTCTAAATGATGATGAAATGATTCTAGGGGAAACCATTTATTAATATAAATGGTTTCCATTACCCATTCCCTTAATCGCACCAGAACGCTAACCAAACCAGACACGAGAAAACTTAGAAATTAGAAAAACCAAAATCGCCCCTCCCGGGCCGTGTGGGAATCAAACTTGGGACTTCACACAGGAGCGCCAGCTAGTACGTACTAGTGTAGTGCTAATACTTATTGCTGAACCTTTATTTTTTGGTTATCGGAATATTTATAAATGGAAACATTACGTTGACCACTTTTATTAGGCAGCATTTATTTAATATTCCAAAACAATTTCACACTAAAATTCCATTAGACCGTAACATTCTATTTGGTTCGAGCATAGAAATAGTCATAAGTGAAAATTTCGCTGAATGTTCCCAACAAAATTCAGTTTAATTTTGTTATATTTCAATACGAAAGGAGGATATTTGCAGGCACCGCGTATGATTGTAACTTGATTAAGCACGATTCCAGTGAGACACTGTTACGGTATTAGCATAATGCCGAATGCTGTCGACTTAGGCTCCGATCACACTATTACAATGTTTAACTGTATGTAAATGAAGGCGACGAAAGTTTTTATTTTTTTTTCAAACTTTTTATGATATTTTTTTCCACCAACTTCGAAGGAGCATTAATGTATAATAAATTACCTATCGACATTAAAATAGAACAAACTTTCAATATTTTTAAGAAAAACATAAAACCTTTGTAATTGACAAAATCTGAGTGCGCTATGTAAGACAGTATAAAGTATTTATACTGTTTACCCTATTTACCCTATTTGCCGTTGTTTGTAGTTTTAATATAACCTACATAACAATAAGTTGTAAATATTCTCATTGAGTGATATTGTAATTTCTTCTGAGAAAATAAACGTCTTTAACAACAACTTCTTTCAAAAGATAGGTTGTTATTAATTCGGATGTTTTTTAAATGTGCGTTCGTTCATTTAAAAAAAAACATTTATAAATGGAATCGCTAATCTTTTTTTTTTTTTTTGATTCGTAATGGGTTAATTCCGAAATGGAAATAAATAATCATGATAACAGGTTTAATTAAAATAGAATTTTTAAAATTAAATAAAGTAAGTATTCGATATACTTTCGGCACACGAGAACACACATTGTTTCTGTGGTTTCGTTGACATGTTTCAAGTCAAATGAAGGTTTCTCGCTGATATATTGACTTAGCTGCAATTATACCTGACGGTAAGAGTTAATGACACCTTAGCTTAGATAGGGTTTGCCTAAGTGTTATCACTTGAACGTAATGATGACTATCAGATAGCTGGTTGGAAAACGGAAGCCGCCTTCCATCATTCTTACAGCATTGCATTATACAGAAAAATATATCCTCATTAAACTTTATATCATGGAAATATCTGACAATGTTATAATGGCCGCATACCTCAGCCTTATGCTGTGCATTGGTGACAATGCATTATAGAATATGTGCACGCCATATTCCTATGGCAAAATGTGAGCATTTGAATAAATACCTACACCATTATTGTACCACATTTAGCAAATAAAGATTATTTGATTTGATTTTCATTTGATTTGATAGAGAGGTTATTTTGTAATGTCTGACGTTTAAAAGATGCTGTCAGACACTTCTATCACAATTCGGTTGGCAAATAACGAGCGATTTCAATCCCCAGTTTCAATGTTACTCGTTAATTTTTAATTCGTATGGAAAATTATTACACGTAAGATTCATTTTTATTTTACACGTAAGATTTATTTTTTAATTAAGACCTATTTTTATTTTATGATAGTTTAATGATGTAAAATAAGTACCAAAATCTGGTTATTTATTTCGAGGTTATAAAATTACTGTTTTAATATTGTCGATTAGACAAGTATTAGTTATTCCCCTACTGATTTTTTTTTTGTAGTCATAATCGACGGAACAAGCAAATGGCCCACCTGATGGTAAGTGGAAAACCATTGCCACTTCACAGGGCATGCAAGGAGCACGGCCTGCAACATGACGCCCTGTGTACATCAATTTGGCGTAAGTAGGTGTTAAACCTCATGTGCCTGTAATTACACCGGCAGCCGCACCCTTCAGACCAGAACACAAGCAAAAATGCTAATAGAAATAATTTTTCAAGCATAGTTCTTAGAAGGCACAAAACTTTACCGTTTATAACTACCAGTAAACGAAATAGATATTGTGCAGCTAATTCATTTAAAACCAAAACTGCCTTTGCGCGGAAACAATACTTGTCGCAATCAAACTATCTGTATAACGTTATTAACAGGAAACTTAAAATATACCCACTAGGATTACATAAATGCAAAACAATTTTAAATAAGTACCTTTTATCACTAAATTATGATGAGGTGGAATCTTTATTAGAACGTTTTATATAAAATTGAATTTATCAATCGTGAATTTTCACAAATTCTGTCTTACACAAACTTTGATCACGCACACACAAACATACACACACACACACACTCAAACATACACACACAAATATACACAGAAACACGCATACTTATTTTGTATATTGTTATTTTTTTTCTTTTTTATTATCATTTAAATTTCTTTATAACATGTCTGTCCTTTTGTATATCATTGTATCTCTTATTTTGTTTGTTTACCTACCTTCATTTTAATGTATTTTGTTAAGTTTATTTTAATTGTAATGGAAGAGCGGAGTCTTCTGACACAGATGTAGTAATACTACTCTTAAAAGAAGGCTTCAGCGATATATTGATGCCACTTTGTTTCATACCGAAATAAACTATTTTTATTTATTTATTTAATAAGCATAGTGATAGTACTTCCACGGAGAAGCTCTGTCGCAAAAATCTACTACTACATAATTCAATCCAGGAGCTCAATTTCATTTCACGAGCAGGCAACTAATTCGTCGAAACAAAATATTTTGTCGCCTAAACTGGCCTCGAGATAATATTGAGTGTAGCGGGGAGAGATCTCGGAACGAAGGACGGATTATTTACATATAATTTGAATTCCCTTTCACGAATCTGTGAATGAAAAAAATATATTATCCGGTATTCCCTTATTACAACTTTATGTTGTCGAAAATGGTTTGCTTCTTTAGAAATATTAACGGCTGTTGAATTTGCGGTCGATATAGCTTGTTAACAAGCATTTTTCTAGAATGTTTTAGTTCAATAAAACCATCTATTTACGACATCTTCTGTCATTGCACAAAGGAATTAACATAGTTAAGACGGACCACACGGCTTGAATATTCATCATTCGTCCCTGACAGCTGAGCTCTGGGCTCCTCTGTCATAGGAGATAGAGTTTTAGAGCATAGACCCACCGCGTTGCTCCAGTACGATTATGCGTTGTGGACAACGAATAATCTTTAATCGTGCAATAGTTATAACCGTCAGCGTAATAACTATAATATCTCGCGACAGGCTTGCGCCAGGCGTAAATCTTGCGATCACTGCTGTCAAACGTCATTTTTGTATATTTATTGTATGGAAAAGTGACGGTTGACAGCAGTGATCGCGAGATTTACTCCTGTCGCGAGATACGTAATCACCCTGCGGGTGTGGATACCGCCAATTTTTTTACTCCAACCTGGTTCTTTGATTTTTTTTTTACAAAAAATCTAATACCTATGATTTTTGATCCAAACAAGGAAGCGTAGTAAGGATTTTTATGTTATAAATGTCGACCGCAATTTGCAAAAAGCAACGGTTTAGTGAAAGTAGACTTTTTTATGACAGAGCTCATTTGGGAATGTACCTACTACTGGCTTGCTTATTTCTGCCGCTAAGCATTGCTGTGTTCCGGTCTATAAGGCGTGGTTATTATTAAAGGCATATGGGCTCAGCTTTCATGCACAGGATTGTTAAATTACTAAATTTTGTAAATAATAAAGCTTAATTTTCTATACTCCGCGAAAAGCGGAGAATCTAATCGGGATTAACAATCCGACATGACGTTTAAAAGTACATATTAATAAAGTGGAGTAACCTACTTGAAATAAATGAATTTTAATTCTTTACTCCTACACTATAACCACCTTCTTTTATTTAATCGAACGCGTTTACCATTCAATAAACACCGTTTCTGCTGAAACTTTTTTCTCGAACAACCAAATAAATTAGACCAGTCAACTGTTGGACAATGACCCTCTGAATAGCTATAATTGCTTCAGTATAGAGCTCAAAATCGCTTGACATTGACTCTATTACGGTCGCTTGAATTGGGAAGCGTAAAATCAAATGAGCCATACTGATAATAGCTTTGCCTCATTAAATTCCTGAACGCGACTTGGCTTATTCAAACGATTTGTCTCGTTACCGTAGTTAGATGTATCTTATCTAATTACTCGGGCTAGTTTGTATTGACTTTGTGCTTAACTAATCGGAACTATGCCAATATGCCAGTATTACCATGATAATGAAAAACGTTTGTTGTACAACTTTTCTCTCATTGAATTAAAGTCAAAAATATATTTATTCAAGTAGATGGCACTTTCGATCCGTACATTACATGATAAATGTGTACATGGTAGTGAGATGATGGCTATTACCATATTCGAAAGCTTAAAACTAAATCTACGAGGGTTCTTAATAACTGTTGTAAAACTATAACTTAAGCTACCTTATTTCATACATGGCGTGCAAGCACCTTGTAATATGCACTCGCTTTTTAGGATTCCCTATAATTATACCTACTTCAAACGAAACAAACAACGGATGACACACCAAATTTGTATGATGTATATAGCTGATGTATGTTGACTCTTGGAAATGTAGAGTGTAGACGTAAACAGAGCTACTAGAAAGTTATAGTCGCCTTGAGATTGAGTCGACGCGCTAGCGAGTAACTATTTATTAAACAATGAGTTTTAGAGAATTCTGTTATTTTTTAGCAATTCGCATCGTAATTAGTTAAACGCTGCAAATCCTTATCTACTTAATAGTTTAGTAACTTAAAACGGCTTTGACTCGTACCTACTTATAATATTAATGTAAGGTCAGACAGATATATATGAGAATGAAAGTGCTGATAAAAAATAGGTTAGAACTTTATGCTACAGATATACATTCAGTCGTCAAAAAGTGTTCGTGGATATATACGATTTGGGAAGCTATTTTCGTTAGTTTGCTTGAATAAAAACCAATGTTTATTAAAAGTCTATATAAGCAATAAAAGTTATGGAACACCTACATAATAATACAAATTATATTCAAATTTTGAAACACTTTGGAAATTAAAAGTATTAATAAAAGTTAGACACTGTATTGTATGGAATTGCATATTATATACTAGTAGCATATTGATCGACGACTTAATGCATTAATAGTATACTATGACCACGCAGGAGTTTCTTCTTCTTTTTTTTTCCTGGAGCTGACTTCATACTTGGTTTGCTGGAACCGCATAAATTCAAATTCAAAATTTCTTCATTTGAACTTATTGAGAGACATCTCAAAAATTTGATTCTGTAATTTGTTATAAAATAATATACAATTGCCCTTAAATAAATTAAGAATTTTATGTAGCCTACTAAGCTGCACAAAGAGTTTATTTTTGCTTCTAATATTTAAATTGCTACAGTCCATTTCCTTCCTCAAAATTTTGATTTATTTTTATGTACATAAATTAAATTTTCAAATATGTACTAACTATGCACCGTCATTATTTTAACTTCTTCCGTTTTCCGTCCGTTCCGTCTTCTTCTTCTGGTACTTAAAATCTCTGATGCGGATCCCCGCTGGGTCACCCCAGCCAGCCGATATATTGTAATCAATCTCAGCAGCTGACTGTTTTTTTTAATATACGGACCCCCGAAATCAGCACGGAACCTTTTGTAACGAATGGTGGAAAAAGCGGAACCTCTTTGCTTTGTCTATAATTTTAAAGCTAGCAGCTCGTTGCTTGCTGCCTCATTAGTTTAATGATTAGCATGTTTAACTACGGATCACGAGGTCCTGAGTTCGAATCCCGGGTCGGGTTATAAATCGATAGGCATTGTGTTTTTTCTGTTAGCCCAACCCGCATTGAAGCAGCGTGGTGGGAGAGACGAGTACTGTTCCCAACAAAGGAACGTTAACAGCGAATGGTGAGTTAACTGTACTTGTGCCTATGATGTCACAGCTTTCGTTACAAAATTCATGTCGTGCGTAATGACGATAACAATATCATAGAAAATCGACTTACATACTCTCTTTATAGTTCAGAACCCTCAACAGCATGTTCTAAGTTGTTCTTGGTCGATTTTATTACTCTTGATTACAGTCTATCGATTCAAATTAAGGTCTCGCGTGTAGAGCTACAGTCACGACGCAATGGTTTGACTCTGTAATCAGTTGTTATTTTAATAATAAGTAAGTCGCTCGGAAATTCAATGTTATAGAAATTGCTGCGTAAATTTTGTACTGACTCAGAGTTATGATTGCGTAGGTATACTCTTAAATTTTATGATGCTCCCAAATATGCATAGATAAATTCAAATTCAAATTCATTTATTTCAAGTAGGCCTACTTGATAAGCACTTTTGAAACGTCAAGTATTTATGTTTGTAGTGACTCTACCACCGGTTCGGAAAGCAGATTCTACCGAGAAGAGCCGGCAAGAAAGTCAGTAGTTGCTCTTTTCCAACATCAATATTTACAATCATTTTTCTATCTTGCGGGAGAGCGAGGCTGGCTGCTTCCAATCTACCTTGTCATTGAGGAATTCATCAAATGTATAGTAACCTCGTTGTACTAGATGCGTTTTTACACATTTTTTAAGTGTATGCATTGGTAGGTCAAGTATTTTCTTAGGAATCATGTTGTAAAAGCGTACACTCAACCCCACAAAGGAGTTCTACACCTTTTAGCAGACGATATGCAGATATCACTAATTTATGTCCGTTTCTGGTATGTCGATTGTTAATTTCGGCTTTTTGTTTATAAAGAGCAATATTTTGTCTCACAAAGACTATATTATTATAGATATAATGCGAAGCTACTGTAAGAATACCTATTAATAAACAAATAGGTACAATCATCAATGGACTAAAAAAAAGCAGGAGGTTCTCAATTCGACTAAATTTTTTTTTGCTACACCGATTTTGATATTTGATTGTTTTTTGTAGTGGTCTTATTCTGATTTGGTGAAGATCTATTGGAAGGGTCACACCTATTGCGATTTGAGTATTTTTTAATGTAACTTGAGCGTTTTCGAAAAGTACCATTTAGTCCCGAAAAACTAATGATGAAGACTACCGAAACTGTACAATAATAAGTGTCACACTAGTTGCGCTGATGGCGAAGAGCCCGGACTCCTCAACCTTTAACCCGGCTTTTTTTTTCTTTTTTTATTTATATTTATAGACGAGCGCTTGACTGCAATCACACCTGATAGTAAGCTCCGGCTTAGGGAAAAGCAATATTTTGTAGAAGGTTATGAGCAGTTGACATTTTCACTTGATATAACTACAAACCTATTTACTAAAAAGTAAGAAATTTTTTACAAAAAAGAAGTTGCAAGTAAAATGTATAACGAAAGTATCTAGTAATTGTCTATATTGTATTTAGCACCGTCTAAAAATTGATTTTCAGTTCTTTTATGTCTATTCTGTATTTTACTAACAACATTATAAGCCTGAGTTGCTTCAATAAATTAATTATTAATTATTGTTATATAGACATTACACAGGGTATGCAAAACCATTTAAAGTTCAACACTACATTCTTATTACGCTGATAAACTAATAATTCTAAAACTGAGGCAAAAAAAAAAACAAATGTGAAAAATATGAATGAATGCTGCTTAAAATTGCGCTACATTAAGAAAAATGAGAATGTTTTTCTTCTTAACAAAAGTTTTTAAGTCTTCTTTTTCTGTATTTTACTAACAACATTACGAGTCTCAGTTACTCCAATAAATAAATTCATTATCAATAATAATTATATAGACATTACACAGGGTATGCAAAACCATTTATAGTTAAACACTACATTACGCTGATAAACTAATAATTCTAAAAGTGAGGCAAAAAAAGAAAAATGTGAAAAATTTGGATTTAATGCTGCATAAAAGGTTGGCTATTTTAGACTTAAAGGTGAGACTGCAGTCAAATGATAAACGACTAAGACACCGGGAGGTAACTTTGCATCGTTCGAGTCCATGTAGGAGTGCCGTGTATTAAAAATGCACCCGTATTTATATCCAAATACCCACCAACTCAATGTCATGAACATTGGTTGTTAATCAAATATAATTTTAATTATTTCTTGGATACTATTTATTAATTAAATAAAAATTATAATCGTATTTGTAAAAATCCTAATCAATTTAATAAAATATCTGGCCAATATGAATTTGCAGTTATCAAAAGTTTAATTCTTCTTCTTTGTCGTTACACTCGTGACAGAGTGGTCGTGGTCATCATGAAGAGTCTTTGAGGGCAGATGTCACACGCCCCACGAGCATCCGCCACTTCTCTCGGCTGGCCGAAAGCCTGGTTCACTCGTGCAAAGGGCCACCCACAGCAGACTTAATCTGATCGGTCCATCGCATGGGTGACCTTCCTCGACCTCTAGTGCCCTGTATCTTACCCTGCACGACAAGACGCTCTATGGAGTCACTCTCACAAAAGTTTAATTATTTACCCACTTTATAAAATTACTGTATGAATGAATTAATTAAAAAAGTAGTTACAGAGGTATAAATACATAATATCAAGAGAGTACAATTTGGTGGTTGAGTAATTTGGTTTACTGTAATGCAAGTTAAAAATTGTAGTGGATAAATAAAAAAAAAATTTTTACTTTCTGCTTAATCCCTGATCGCCTTACTTAAGTTTCATTATGTTGCAAGTATTCATGAGCTTTTGATCAAAACAAGAACGTTATCAGACTGTAACTTCCATTCAATTTCTAAATTTTACGATATCCGACGCACGCATAAATGTCGGAACGTTATGGTTATAGTTGCGTATCACAATTGCAATTTGCGGTCCGGACTGACAAATATTGAAAGCAGTAAATATGCGATGATATTTTCCCGTCGTCTTTTATAACCTGAAATGATGGAAGTCGTAAAAATATTTAAAAAACTGAATTATTAAGTCATTAAATAATGCGAAAGACACACTCCTTAGCGTAGTTGAACATGCTAACCACTAGGTTAGCATGTTCAACTACGGATCACGAAGTCCTGGCTTCAAATCCCGGTTCGGGCAAAATTATATAAGGTGTTGTGTATTTTCTATTAAAGAATTATAGGCACCAGCCCGGAGTTTGGACGTTGGCGGTATCCGCCTACGTGCTCGTAAAGCCGCTTCGTGCACCAATCCGCTTTGCAGCAGCGTGGTGGTTCTATGCCCTAAAACCGTCTTTTCTGCGAGAAGCCGGTGCCTATCAGTGGGACTTTGATAGGATGATGATTAAGTCTTCGTGAATTTTGGTTGTATTTAGTGCACACCTGGATGGACGGACTGACGGATGGACAAACTGGTATTCATAACATAAACTAAACAAAAATACAAGAAAAACGCTGTGTAACCTAAATCTATACCTAATAAGCTAACCAGTTGGTTTTTATTGTTTGTATGAACGCGTTAACCTCTGAAACTATTTAATCAGCTCGATTTTCGAGGAATGTTAAAAGTTAATATCACACTATGACTCCAATGAGCGAAGAAAACGAAGTATTAGCGCGGTCAGTCGATGTTACGCTGTGTGTGTGTGTGTTGTGTTGTGTTATATAGTTTAATAAAAGCGAAAAAGGTTTGTATGTTTATTTAAAAAATACTTGTAAGAAATTATATGCGGACAAAGACGCAGGGAACCTCTAAAAATAGAATTACGAAAATAATTCTGTGCCTCTAAAATAGTTCTCTAGTTAATTACAGGGTTATCAAAATTTTAATTATTTACCCACTTTATACATTTACTGTAATACCTACTAGTGGGTGGGTTTGGGGGGTAACTGATTCGATCACCGGCACATACCTCTGACATTTAGGAGCTATGTGCGTCTTAAGAACTGTAGGTCGGTGGTCTTTAGCAAATAATTATCAATTACTTTACGATGAAGGAAAATAAATTTAGGAAACCTGCATGCCTGAGAGTCCTCCATAATGTATCTTAAACCGTGTTAAGTCTACCAATCCGCATTTAGCCAACCTAATCCCTTGTTATTATGATGGACAAACCAGTGTCTTGTCATGGACCCGTAATGGAAATTGATTGACAATGACGATGAATCGCATAATACACAAACATCGATACAAATCTACCTGAAACTTCCGAGATAATCTTTTTGAGCAAAAGAAATAATGGACTTATACATCTTTCATAAAATTCAAAATTCAAATTCTAAATTTCTTTATTCATGTAGGCCTATCACAAGCACTTATGAAGCGTTCTTACATATATGTTTACATAATTGTAAGGGGATGGTGATAACTTCGATCGCCAACTTAAACCTAAAGCTACCAGGGCTCCAGACGCGCTCTGGTCTAAGAAGAGCCCACAACAAACTTAGCCGGGTAAATTATTTTTTTTACTATCAGCATCCTACAGTAAATTAATATTAACCTATGAAGTAAGAGCAAAGGTAAATTAACCTTACCCCTTTACATCAAATTAGAGATGAATAATGAACGACGGGTTTACTTTTCACATTCACAATGTAATGAAACTATATTTACTCAAAGAGCTCATTTCTCTTTTATTTGCGCGCATGAAACTCATTTTTTGTAGTTTCAACAAAGTCCAGTTAATTAAAAAAAAAAAAAGCGAAAACAATATAAATACTTAAGGCTATGACGGTCGGGCCCGATGGAACGTGCCCTGGGTCTCAAAGCTCGATGGTAAATAATAAAGGCACGGGTCAGTGCAATTGCTCTCACGTAGCCCTATAGTTCTTATTAATGTTAACATAAGGGCCATAATTAAATGAAAATATCATTTTGTATGGACTGAGCGTCTCAAATATTAATTGTCTGAAGAGGTTAAAGGAACGTGGAGTGTTAGAGTTCCGGGGGCGTGATTGCAAATTAGCAATAATACGTGATTTGTAGGCCGTATCGGCCACAAAACAAAATCTGTTGGCGGGAGATATCTTTTGCTTTTGCTCTTTTGCACGACCGTTTTATTTGGGTTCTATTGTTTCTGTTCTTACTTTATCCACCCAAACACATTAGCTTTTTTTGTTTTGATAAATACTATGTTTTATTATCATCCTAGGTTCATTAATCCGGTGTGTAGAGTCACTACAAACAGTATTAGGTAGGCCTACTTGAAATAAATGAATTTTTAATTTGATTTTGAATTTAATGTACACTACTACTGGGCACTGACATCCTCTCTCAGAAAAGAGAGATTGTTAGTGATTTTAACGACTTAAATACGGTATTTCGAACTTTGGTGGTTACCTACTCATGATATGACGTGGGGTAGAGATATTATGTTATAAAATTTATAATATCAAATAATAAAAATTATAAATAAATATGCTACAACAGTACACACATTGCCATCTAGCCCCAAAATAAGCGTAGCATGTATGATGGAAACTAAAATTTTTGTTTTGACGACCTCCCTGGTTTGATTTCCTGTAGGGACAATTTGGGAATTTTTAAATTCTGAATTTTCTCTGGTCTGGTCTGGTGGGATCCTTTGGCCGTGGCTAGTTACCACCCAACCTAAAAAAACGTGCCGCTAGCCGATTTAGAGTTCCGGTGCGATCTCGCGTAGAAACCGATTAGGGGTATGACTACTATACTCCCTAACATATCTGCCCACTACCATGTTAGACCGCATCATCATTTACCACCAGGAGAATTGCAGTCAAGTGCTAACTTAAAAAAAAGATACTAAGATGACTGATGATGACTGAGATTCATAAACACTTATAAAAATAATGATAAACACCCAGATACTGAAAAACTTTCACGTTCATCAGAGAAAATACAGGTAAACACGCAGGCACTGAAAAACTTTTATGCTTATCACACAAACATTTTCCAGTTGTGGCAATCGATCCCACAATGTTGGACTCAGAAAGCAGGGTGCTACAAACTGCGCTAATCGGCCGTCAATCTATGCAACTAAGTCGAAATACTTCAACGACGAATTTCAAATTATTACCGCGGTGTAAACGTTTTTTGTATGAAAATATTAAACACGATATTCCTGAGTGACAGTTAATAATAGTAATTTAGTTAGTAGTAACTTCATCTTGATTCAGAATTTAACACGCCAATTTGCAACTCCTAGCAGCGCAATTCGCAGTTGTACTGAGTAACAAAAGCAAAACATCAAGAAGTAGGATTATTTAAGCAACTATAATTTAAGTCTAGCGTACACGAACGAGTTTCTATTAATTTTACAATTATTGTTTGGAACTTTGTGTATTTGTTTGTGGATAATTATTTATTAATTCGTTTACTAAATATAGTATCATATCTTGTAAACGTATTCATTATAAAATAACTAAAAGTAAAAAAAAAATCCATTTTTTTCAGTTCATCGTTCTATTAGTATGAAAATTAATACATGAATGATATAATAACGGGAGGCCTTTTATCCCGAAATTTTACTAATATTAACCATTCGATAGTTTTCTATGTCTCATTCTATAGCGCAGCCACTTTCACGTGCATAAAACTAAAAAGGAAGTGAAGAATATGGTATGTAGTATCCAGATGAAATCCTTAAGATGTCTCTTAATAACTTCAAAGTTTATATAAAACGTAATCTAATACAAAAATCAAAGAACTTCAAAGTTTATATAAAACGTAATCTATTATTATATGAAGGACAATCTAAAACTCCGTTGCGCGGATTTTGAGAGACAAATGCGGAAAAAATAGTGATGCTATCCTGTTTGCTTTTCCGGGTTAAAAAGAAGCCTATGAGCTATTCCAGGATTGTACGCGTGCATTCGATCGTTGTCCTATATGCCTTGCGACGTGCTCTTATCTGTGAAGAGTTATGTCCTTGATCTTCGACAATTATTATCAGATTTCATTAAAATTAGACAATACTTGCTTAATAGTAGTTATACACTTTCAAATTATTAAAATCAATTCAAATTAATCGGAGGTATGGTATATCAAAGGATATAGGTATATCAAAATGTTCATCCCATTTCCCGGAGGAAACTTACTGTTTATCGGGATAAAAAGTATACTATATATTGACCCAAATTATCCACTACAACTATACCAAATTTTATTTAAAACCGTTCAGTAGTTTTCACGTTATGCCCCAACAGACAGACAGACAGACAAAAATTCAATAAAAATCTGTTTTGGACTCGGTATCGATTATTTATAAATCATCTTCCGGTCAAAATTCTCAAAACATATTAAATGTACAGAAATTTTCCAGTTTCAGATTTATTATAAGTAAGTATAGATTACATGTTTGATAAAAATGCTTGGGTATGAATTGCTCTAACTTCATGGCTAAACATATACTCGACTGTGAGACAAAAAAAAAACTGGCTTAGTTTATTGTGGGCTCTTCTTAGACCAGGGCGCGTTTGGATCCCCTAGCTTTAGTTTTAAGTTAACGAATGCAGTTATCACCTCACATAAGTGGTGACATGTTAAATGTATGAACGCTTCATAAGTGCCTGTAATAAGGTCTACATGAATAGAACATTTTTGAATTTTAATTTTGAATTTTGGTACGAGCGGTTAATATCTATGAGATACATGCATATACTATTCTCCAATTCAACTGAGTATTATATTATTCTGTTATTAGCCGTGGAAATACAATGGAGGTTCTTATTTAATATTCCGGCAGAATGGACTTTCGGCCCACGCAGTTTTCGTTTGAGCCCCGTAGCTTTGCTTAAAGTCTGTTTACTGAAGGACCTTTTCTTGAGCATTAAATATTTATAAGCTGCGAAACTGTTAAATTATAAATTCGCTCATAAACGGGCAACCTAGTTTTTTTGGAAGTTTTGTAAGTTCAATTATTTTGGAGTCCTCGAATGTATTTATTTAAAATTTAATGTTGTGTGCACTATCTTGTTTTCCGTACCAAACATGCTTCATCAACCAAAGGTTGTCTGGAGGAGAGCGCTTCAAGCGATAAGACCGCCTTTGCGAATATACATATTTACCTTTTGTTTTGTTTATTTTTTCTGTATGTGCGATAAAGACTTTCTATCAATCTATCTATCAAAACGGTTTTTACAAATATCCATGCCAAATCTCTTGTGTTAAACCGATGCCATATTTGAATGAGTCAGTAAAAATATTTAAAATCGCGGAAAATAGATAATTGCTTAAAGCTTTATGTTAATATATTATCTGTAGGTATCAACTGCTGGGCACAGGCCTCGTCTCTTACAGGAGAGACGGTTTTAGAGCATAGACCCACCACGCTGCTCGTATGCGGGTTGGTGGGCTTTAACAACTATTACCACAATAAAGTGTAATAACCGGGAACGAGTGCTTTACGTGCTCTCCGAGGTATAGGGGCTGACACCCCCAAATTTAAAACTCGAGGCTGGTAACGAAGATTCTTTAACAGAAAATACAAAGTATACCTACCTATAATACCTACATTGGCCCGATCTGGGACTCGAACCCAGGACCTAGTTATCCGTAGTTGAACATCCGTAGTTGAGACATACTAACCACTAAACCTACGAGGCAGTTAAAGTAATCGTTAATGTATTTTTAAGTTAAATATAAACGCACGCAACAGCCTAGCTATTAAATTGGAAAAAATGTAAAACATTAGTGCATAGTTAAAAAAAAAACCCTTTAAATATAACCGCATTTAAAATCTAAACGCAGAAGTTCTGATACTTTGCATATTGCATTAAGGATGTTTAACATTGTTCTGTTATTGAATGAACACAGTGTGTAGACTACGGCTTAGATATAACATTAGCGAGTTTATAAAGTTAAACAATTATGACTCCGCCAGCGAAATATCAGCAACTTTAGAAGCAAATTGCAGCTATTTATAAACTTTAACTCGCTCAACTATATTTCGGTTATTAACAAAATGTTGGAACTGAAATTGTTTCACGCCCCACCTACTGCAGCCGCGGTTTTGCTCGTGTGGTTTTGTTCAGCTCCGAAATTAAGCTAAGCTAATTATGAGAATTATAGACAATAACGTATCGAATATAGGTATACAGATAATAATTCACTATTGAAAAAAAATGCAATTTCCTTATGGTGCAGTCTAAGATGGTAGCAGGCTAACGTGTTAGAGGTATGGCAGTTGTAAACCATACCACGTCCAACCAACCATACAATGAAGTCTCAGTTATGAAGTCGCTTAGATACCTATTGGTATTGACTTCATAACGTCTTTGTGAGTAGGGTGGTTACTAGCCTAAAAGCATCCCTCCAGACCAGACCAGAGATTATAATTATAAAAGTTATATAAATTATAGATTTAATATATGAATTCTCATTTTGTGATGATGGTGAATAACTGTAGATGTTTTAAACACAATTAAGCATCGAACATTTTACGAATGTAGTTATCGCTATTACTACTCACTACTATGTACACATTTTGTATGTAATCAACGCATCAAAAGTGCCATCTATGTGCCTATTTGTATAAAGAAATATTTGACTTTATAAAAGCATATATTAGTAATAGTAAAAATTGCGACACAAAATATTGTTCTAATAGCTTTATGTTTGTACTAAAGGTTTGTGAGTTCCAAAATTGAATGTATGAAATGAAATGAAAAACTAATTTCGAAAAAGGAAACTTGAGTTGCTCAAATAAAAGCAAGTCCACTAGGCGACCAAATCACTTGCTCACCCAATTTAACTTAAGTGTTCGACGTTTAAACTTTAAACTGACCGCAGTCTTGCGGTGTGGAATTTCAATTTTCGACACATTTCACTAGTGAAGCCTGGAGCCGCATGAATAATTTTTGCAAAAATTCAATTCATCGTTACAATTGATTACTAAGTTGAATATAAAACTATGTAGGAGTTGAATACAAGTTAAATTGCCCTGTATTTTTTCTGACATTCTTTCACATAGTAGTAATGGACGTTATTGGTCCAGAGAGTGAACAAGGTTTTTTGAAAATCTTCCTTAACCGCTAGAGGTAACTTTTGACAAGTTTATGCAGAGCCTTAACGAAGATGTAGTTATTTTCCTATTTTATGTTAGGTGAGAAAGACAAACATTGTTAATAAGCTTTCTGATACTTATCAGAAGGTGGTCCAAGGGGCCCTTAATAAAGTTTTTTGTCTCAAATTAAAATGTTTACATCTCGAAACTATAATTACCTATGTAAGTGTTAAAATCTCTGAATAAAAACACTATAATAATATAACCAGTGGTGTGCAGAGGGTTTTTGACCAGGTTATGCATATAGAAGGAATATGGCATACAAACATTTTAGGGTAGGCAGTGCTTTTGTGCTTGTATGAAGTGCAAGCCACATAACCAGTCTCACACACAGTCTTAGTAAATTAATAAATCAAATTAATTACAAATAAATAAATAATAAATATATTACGACAATACACACATAGCCATCTAGCCCCAAAGTTAGCGTAGCTTGTGTTATGGGTACTAAGGTGACTGATGAATATTTTTATGAATAACATACATAAATACTTGTAATATACATATAAACACCCAGACACTGAAAACAAATATTTTCCAGTTGTGGGAATCGAACCCACGGCCTTGGACCACTGCTCCAATCGGCCGTCAAATGAATATAACTAGCGAACCGCCCTGCTTCGCACGGGTGCAATGTATGACGGTGTGTATGTAATTTAAATAAGTTTTTCTGGAATTTGAATGTTGCGCCCGCCATCCGTGCTGCCCTCACTTTTTGTGCTGTAGAGGACAATTTTGATCCACATGAAATGCACAATGTTTCTGATATATTTAATTGTATTGGTAAATACCCATTTTTAGTTTGTAAAATGTTTAAAATGGAGGTTGAATTTGGATATAAACACCATCTTGAATTTTTTTTCTAGAACTTTTTTGAGGTTTACTATACTGGACTACATTATTTTGCTATTTTTCTCAATTTTTTCGCATGTACCTAGGCTAAAAATTTGTACCACCAGCAGTCTATTCTCCTCTTTTTTTTCCTCATTCAAAGGTTGCCTGGCAGAGATCGCTATTAAGCGATAAGGCAGCCTCTTGTATTCTATTTCCTTCATTATGTTTCTGTTTTTATTATATTTTTGTATATATTAATATTGCGGTATACAATAAAGAGTTAAATAAATAAATAAAATATATTACACATATAAACCTACGCTTAAAAAAAAAAAAAAAAATCTGTTGCGTAGTGTTACTGATCTAAGTATATAAGTATATATAGGGACTGACAGACAACGGGAAACAACTTCGTTTTATAATATGAAGTGATAGTGATATGCCGTAGAATATTATTATTATTATTATTACTTTTTATTATAGTCGTAAAAATGTAATAGGCCCGTTTTGACATTTGTGCAAGACCATAGAATGTAACTTGGAACGAAACTGAAAGAAACCAAAAAATAAAAATCAATTACATACAGTGTTTTAAAAAATACGTAAATTTTTTTGGGAAGTTAAATAATACGAAATAATATATCGCGAGTATTCTTTTTGCGCTTACTTCATAGTAGCATGCAATTTATAATTGTTGCGAAACGTTCCGAAAACAGTTACGTTCTCAGTCTTTTTTTTTTTTATACTAGAGCTGTAACCATTTTTTTACTGAATATCGAAATGATATATTGTGTAGTTATTTTTACTGCAACGAATGAGCTTGGTTCTCAAAATGGGTTCTAAATAATGAGTCTGAGTTGATGTATCTGACCAAGCGGCACATGACTGAAGCGTCCCCGCGCGCACTGCGCAGTTTTTCGTTCCTCATCTTGTAAAGTTGACTGTGCGCTCGTTTAAGTAAACAATATTGATATATATTGTTTACTTTTACGTTAACTATGGCTCTTCTATTTTGGACATTAATTTAAACATAGTGATTTGACTCGATTTTTGTGTTTGTTTTTATATAGTACTAACTCTGTTTCAACATGTTGAAAAGTGGACGTATAATCAACAGCCAGTTACGCGTATTGGTTGTGAAGTTAAAGGAATACTTTGAACGAACGAACACTTTACAATACATAATAATATCAATCCAGTACTGATACAAACTTGAATTGATTTATCGTGAGTATCGAGTACAGAGTCTTATGGTTCCATAACTAGTTACGTCGCGATGACAAATGTCAAAACGGGCCTATTATATTTTTACGACTATAGTACACCACATGTAGTAAAATAATTATACAAGAAAAAAGAAACATAAATATAGAAGCAGAATACAAAAGGCTGCCTTATCGCTTAGCGATCTCTGCCACGCAACTCCAGAATTAGGGAAATAAAACTACGAAACGAATGATATTGTATTAATTGAATTATTGTGTCGTGTATAAGCGACAGCATATTGCAATAAAGTCAATAATATTATCAATAGCAGTTAGTTCTTGTAAACCTATCTGGTGACGTGAGGGACAAAGAATAGTCACTTCCAGGCGACTTGCTTAATCATTGCACGGTAATGAAATGCGAAGTGAACGTGCTAAGTAAACGATATACGAGCAAGCCAGTTCGCATACGAGAGAAGCGAGTGCTTATTGATCTTAGCTTTCAATTCAATTTTAGCATCCCATTACGTAAACTGTAAAAGATCTCAAAGTTGAAGATATGAATATAACAATACAATTCATTTATTAAAAAAAAAAAAATTGGGTAAAATGCAATTCGAAATAACTTTTCTGACATTTCGGCATGCAAATATACAAATATTATTTACAGATGGTAAATTAATAATCTTGATGAATAAAAATGTTCAGTAAATTAAAATTTGAATTTCCTAACACAATGTCACAGAAATAATAAAATGATTAAAATACAAATTTAATCATAAATTAAATTAATAAAGATTAAAATAACAATTGGTCATTCAAAACTCATTGAAACTATAAGAGTAATTTAAAAAATATATTTCATTTTAATTACGTTAAGTAACCCCTTCTCATGGTGGGAGGAGACCCGTGCTCTGTAGTTGGCCGGTAATGAGTTGATATCATGATGATGAGGTTAATAAATGTCGTAGTATGTAGCCGTAATGTAAATAATTTTATTTTAAAGAATTTTCTCGGATTTTAAATATTTTTTTTGTCTATTTCCAGGATGAAAATTAAAAAGAAAAGAATGAAAGTTACTTTAAACTTGACATAGCATTTAATCTTCTCATAATTATTGAGTCCCAAATATTGAAGTCTAATTAAACCGGTTTACGAATCGATATTTTTCGTAATCCGCAAACATGTAAGTGTAAAACATTAAAGTCGGTTTAGATTTTTTATTTTTTCGAAATTCCATACCAGTTTTAATTCTTTGGCATTATAAGGCTACTCTGTTTTGTTGGCTTATCTATTGTCGGTTTTTGGCGGTTTATTTTTTCAAATTTCTTATGCACGGGCTACATCAAAGAGATTACCGCTTCTTGATAAGACAGCCCTTTGCATGTTCCTTTTGTATTCGTAGCCTTCGTGTTTTCCTTGTATTTTTTTTAGTTTCATTGTGGTGCAACAATATGTATCTTTTTAAAAGGTATAACTTGTTTTGTTCTTTTGGTGCTTCAAATTCGAAATAAAAAAAAGTGTAGTTGAGAATATATCCAGAAGTTTTAAACTCAATCAAGCCTCGACGTTTTTAAAAGGTATAACATGTTTTGTTCTTTTGGTGCTATGCATTCAAAATAAAAAAAAATTAAATTGAGAATAAGTGTAGATGTTTTGAACTCAATCAAGTATCGACGAATTTAAAAGGTATAAAAATTTTTGTGTTTTGATGCTTTAAATTCAAAATAAAAAAAGTGAAGTTGTATCTTTTTAAAAGGTATAACTTGTTTTGTTCTTTTGGTGCTTCAAATTCGAAATAAAAAAAGGGTAGTTGAGAATATATCCAGAAGTTTTAAACTCAATCAAGCCTCGACGTTTTTAAAAGGTATAACATGTTTTGTTCTTTTGGTGCTATGCATTTAAAATAAAAAAAAATTAAATTGAGAATAAGTGTAGATGTTTTGAACTCAATCAAGTATCGACGAATTTAAAAGGTATAAAAATTTTGGTGTTTTGATGCTTTAAATTCAAAATAAAAAAAAGTGAAGTTGAGAATAAGTATAGATATTTTGAACTCAATCAAGCATCGACGATGGAAATAAATAATAAGTTTTGTATACGTATCAATCATATTCGGGATGAACGTAAAAATTACTTTCATCCCGGGAAAATATTATCGTTAGAAATTACGCGCAGAATAGGACGTCGGCGATAATAAATATGTATAAAGCAATTTAAAGCAGTATGTAACATATTTTTATAATTTATCAAAATTGCGACTTGTGCTACTAATTTTTTTTCTCTTGGTGCGGTAACTGACAGTAAATTAAATTTTTATGGCCATACAAAATGCGCTTTTGTGTTACTAATGTTCAACATTCACTTAGGTAATGAAATGTGTGCTGCTAAACTCTAATAAACATTTGAACCATTTCCGTGAACTATTTGTAACCTTTTCTTTAATCGGATTAAGTTATCACATTATAACTTGCTTTAATATATATAATAAAACTTATCTGAGGAGATTAACGTGAGCACAGTAGCAGACTAATCAAAACAGTTTCCAAACAGACGTCAAACGACTTCTCTTGATGAATATAGTTACACACCCGTATCTATAGCATACCCGTAGCATTTAATCCCAACTGATACGTGACTATTCGGTCGATTACTTTGTAAATAAGTCTAGATGAAGTTTGTGCTAGTCTGTAGGATTAGTTAATCTAGGTTCAATAGTATAGACCTTTGGTATTTATTTGTAGTGGTTGATATAATTCTGCAGTTATAAATTTACTGTGCCATTATATACTCTTTGGCACTCAAATGCTCTATGGAACTAGCTCTATGATTAGTGTTTATTACTATTATTATTATTATTTGATTCTACAATTATATGTTTACTTTGCGATTGTATACTCTTTGGCACTCAAATCTGAACCAGCGCTATGATTGGTGTTTGTTATTAGTTAAGTCGGAATATAACCTTTTGTGTTCTACAATTGCCTGTGGCAGTGTTGGTTCTTATTCAAATAAATAGTTCTATCATCAAGGGTAATTTAGCAGTGAAATAATTTTTAATTTATTCCAATCGCAAATTTGATGTAAAAGTTATCGCGAGTTTAAAAAATTTAAGGACTACACCTAAACAAAACTTATTTAAATGTTATTATCAAAAACTACATCCGAAAACAAAATCAAATGCGGACAAAGTCGTAAACAGTTAGTTATCACTTAAACCGACTTTGTGCGATAGTTATTATTACAGCCCACTCTCATTAGAGCAGCGAGGTAACGTAAGTATATGACCGAAAACCTTTTTCCTAGCTGTGCCCAGTTGTGGGATGAATTTAATAAGCTGATATGATGGATACTCTTGTGTTAAATTTGATTTCAGGGCTTCAATTGTATTTATCTTTCTATAGTAATTAATTTACATAATGAATGGTGTTTAAACAAAGTATGTTATACATAAATAGTACTTACTTTTAAAGCTAATGGTGATTTTTCATTTGAATCTAACAAGTGGAAACATTTTTATCGCCTAAGTCCTTATAGCGTTCAGTAATTAACCCCTTTATCATCTTTCATAACGAAGAGCTATCAATAACGTTTTATCAGCTCAAGGTATGTGTCAACGTATATTCAAACGTAATTACCATTAAAATAACAAAATGGAACTCGGCTTTTAACTAATTGTTGTTTAACTGGTCTCATGACAATAATGTCCCACGCTATTTTAATTATGTACCTCCGGTTTGTTACGTCGGGGGATTGTAATTATGCAATCGTCGTTTATAGGGGGTTTGATTTTTTCGACAGATTTTTATTGGTATCTATTTAGCTAAGCAGTTAAATGTCAATGGAGTAATCGATAAAGAAAAACGGTTTGATAAAACCTGAATGCCTGAGAGTTCTTCAAAATGTTCTCACAGATATGAGAAGTTTACAAACTGCACTTGGACAGCTTTTCTGAGAGTTGACCCCGGAATGGATCGGTAATGTTTTGAGAATAGTTATTCAAGATAATTTCCTTACTTTAATCAGATATTTATACTTTGCATACATGCGCATACAAACTAACGGATGATCCAAATACAACATGTTTAACTACTTCCAATTTTAGATTATTTTTGTTCCTTATAAAACTTTTTAGTGTAACATATTTTTGTTACAGATAGCCTTAGTATTATGTGTTTTATTATTTTAATGCATATCAGATTCCTAAATTACTGGCAAGATCGCTTAGTAAATTATAAAAAAATAACAATGTTGTTTTTAGCCTGTGCCAGTCTAGTCCCGGATAGCAATCACTACCTCTTGAGTATAATTTTCAAAGCCTACCAACCCGAATTAAAGCAGCGTGGTGGGTCTATGCTCTAAAATCTTACCTTATATGAGAGTATAGACGTCCCGTGTATGTCCAGCAAATCGTTAATAAACTGCGGATTATGAGGATAATATTTTTTTTTTTAATTAACATATTTGTTATTTTTATTAGTAAGTATAATGGAGTGACCCAGCAGATGGCCCATAAAGAAGTGGTGATAGCTCAGTGTTAAGGACTTCCGCTTCACTTTTAGGGGCCCGAGTTCGAATCCCAGCACGCACCCCTAACTTTTCTAAGTTATGTAGGTTTTAAATATTTAAAACAACATTTGCAACGGTGAAGGAAAACATCGTGAGGAAACCTGCATGCCTGAGAGTTCTCCATAATGTTCTTAAAGGCATGACAACACTGTGCCCTGTTGTGGCGAAACCGTCAACAATTCTAGTTGTTCCCTAGTAATCAACATCGGACAGTGAAGAGAGGTTAGGTTAAGCCAGTTTATTTATAGACATAATATTATGGATTTGTATACCCGTACTTAGAAAATATGCACAGTTGGTTTAGCAAATTACTGTGTACTCAGGGCTAGGTTTGCGTATTTTATTTTAACGCAACAAATTGTAGAGAGCACGGACGCGTACTTCTGCTTCGCGTTTATTGCTTTGACCTCGGCTTTGAATCGTTGGTTTAGACTAAGTATACACTGAGTGGAATAATAAATCTTGTATAAATAAACGTAATTATGTTTTACGTTTTAACCTTATTATTAATTTTACCAAGCTTCAGGCAGATTGGAATTTCAATCTAGCATCTAGAGAATTCATTTCATTAAAAAAAAGATACAGTTTGCTGATAATAGTTAATTTTTTTTTTTCAAATTATTGGCAAAAGCTAAGATATAAGCGTCGTTTATCCATTTACGTGCTCCCTTTATAGGGATCAATAAATAGCCTAAATACAGTCCACTTCTGGACTAAAAACCTCTTTCAAATGGAGGATTTGCTCATAATCACCAATCTGAGCAGACAGATCCCTGATTTCAGTAGATGGTAGTAGTTGAACAGAGTAAGCTTCTTTCCGTTCTCCGTTATATACCCTTAGACGCCTCGTAGAAATAAAAGGTGTATTGAAAGTTGTATTCTGAACTGCCGTCACCACATGTCACAGTAGTCATATATATGTATGACTAATGTATTTGATATGACGCAGAGTGCAGGGTCTAATATTCCCCACTTTAAAAATAAATCGAGGTACGGGATTTATTAAAGCAATGAATATATAGGATATCCGAAAAAACAAAAAAAATTTGGGAAACATTACCTACACCGCGGTTGATCTTTGCGCAAAAGATCAGCCTGGCTGTTTATTAGCTAGCAATTTTGGCTACATGAACTTTACAGTAATCGGTTTAGTTATAAGTTTTATTGTAACATTATCAATAATAAAAAAAAAATTGTACAAAAGAGACCGTCAACTAAGAAGTAAGAAATAAATATTTTCTACAACATTCTTTAGTCGGTGCTAAGTGAAATGTAAAAATTACTATGTATAGATATTTTGCATACGATTCCCTTTTATAAAGTAGCAGATAGTCACTTTTATAAAATGAGACCACTTCTGAGGTATGAACTGCATATTTAGTTGTGCTATTGCATATGAATCTCTGTAAATTTTCTCGGTGATGTACAATAAAGTGTATTAATTCATTCATCGAACAGAAAAAGAATCATCAAAATCGGTTCATAATAGGTGGAGTAATCGCGTAATAATTATACAAAATAAAACATAATTTTTTTTATGACAGTTAAAAAAAAAAAAACATAGTGAACAGTTTTTAACAATACATTTTGAACAAAGCATAGTCAATAATGTTATTTCTCCCTTTTATATTTTGGTATGGTTAAACGATCAAGTTTAACATGGTAATGGACATTTTTCTCGCCCTTCCGTGCCGTGAGATTTGGTAATTTATGTTAAAGCTCATTTCCATTATAGTAAAGTCCGGCTGTTTTGTCGGTTCCAGGTAGATTCGACAGGGGGAAAAATATTATCATAACGGAGCTTACAGCTCCACTGAACTTTGCAAGTTTAGCATAGATTATTCGGCTTTATTCTCCACGTGCTGAGTTATTAGAACCCCTTTTAATACTTCCCTGCCAGAACCTTCAAGACCATAGAGCGTATATTTTCCAAAAAAAGTTTGGTTTTTTCACTTATTTTGAATAAACGGGGCAACTCGAGCTACATTATTTTAAATAAACCATTGATTATCAACGAAAACTCAAACTTGTTTTATAATTACATGCACTAAGTATAAAAATCTTTTCTTTAAAAAAAAAAAATATATAACTAATAAAATAAATCATATTTAAAGAAAAGTAACTATATTCAAACCATCATTTTCACCTACATGCTAAATGGTTTATTTACAAATCATTCTCTATAGATGTTTAATCAAAAACCAATTTTAATGTCCTCATCATTTAAATTCAAATCATCAAATAAATTCTTCATTCAGATAATTTATCACAGGCATGATTTTTACTTTGACTTTATTCCTCTGCCTAAAGTTAAAGCTACGAGGTTCTCCCTGGTTTAAGAAAAAGGCGATAAGTATAGGTATATTTACAGATACATTAAAAATAATGTGAGTTAAAAGTTCGCCGTCGTGAAAATCGGAAGTAGTAGCCCACACGAGAACGGGCATTCGCTCTTAAAAGTTACATTGCGTGTTGCTAACACTAGATTTTATGAGGATAAGCTGAAACAAAAGTTTGCTTTGGCGCAAGGCCTTTAACTTTGTAACCACAATTTAGTTTTAGCATTTTCGCTTATTCACTTCCCTTCTTTTTGGCCAATTTAAAACAGATTTGTCTTTAAAATTTATCTTTAAGAAATTAAAACTTAATAATGTTGAGTATTATAAAGAGATTCCCTTATATCCAGATTGCAATACTTATAAGTGAATGATAACAAACGGCACAACAATATTGTGTACAATAAGTCACACTACCATTACGTGCATAACGAGTTCAAGTTAAGACAGTGTGGTCGTGGTTGATCAGAATGCAATTTCTCTGGCTAATACAGCCCCAGCGATGGGCCTACATTTGTTGCGGCATTGGACTATGGAGGTTTTTTTTACCAAGTACTGTTGAAGGATTCTTTAGCATATTTCATAAGGAATCACCCTGTAAAAATATTAAATCAAAAGAAGCATAAGTATTTTACTATGCAAACTAATTCAAAACATTCAAGTGTTTACTGATGACAACCCTATTGAAGATAAAATACCGACACGCGCATAGTACCTATGCTAAGACGACGCGACCTAATAATGTGACAGGAGTCACTTGATTTTAATTTTGCATGTGAGGTTTGGGTGTTAACAATTCAAGATCGGTTTGGTGTGGAGTATAAATATTGAAGAAGTTGCAAATTACACCATACATATTCTCCTGCTTTTCACGGAGTATAGCAAATTAAGCTTCATTTTATATACATAACATAACCTCAAAATTTATTAAGCTTAATAAAAACGTTAAAATTTTAAACGATGTTCGGTTGTTAGTTATTTAATAAACGGTCGAGCGGAAGCCATTTCAATGTAACTTTATGTCTGACTCTAATCGAGGGCGTAAAAACCGTTCTGAAACTAAACTTTTTAGAACATCATCACTGAATTAGTTAATCTGAGAAAAAACTCTCAAACATAACACTGGCCATGTAGCATATAAATAAGTCTTTTTGAATTAGGGAAGTCATCTTTCATCTCTTTTCGGTGCGATTAGATATTCATGAGGCGCCACTAGGCCCGGCCATGTCTGTTTACTCCCACCACCCCCGAACGGTTTTCGTATTTTCCTTGCATGTAAGCAAAAAGTTCTACAACACAGCCGTAGCATGAATCTATAATGCGTTATTCTTGCCCCCTTGGCCTTCTATATGGTCCAAGAGCAAAATTGTGTCGAGGTATTTGATTAAGTTTAAAGGATATTTGAAAACGGTGAAGGCCTAGTGGTAAGACTTTTTTGTATCGCTGGAAAACTTTATGACGACTTCCTTGGCGCAATGGTGTCCATTCAGAGGGATTTTGAGAATGTATTATTTCTGAATTCTCTCTGGTCTGGTCTGTTGGGAGGCTTTGGTCGTGGCTGATTACCACCCTGCCCACAAAGACATGCCGCTAAGCGATTTAGTATTCCGATGTGATTGTGTAGAAACCGATTAGGGGGTATGACTACTATACTCCCTAACAGGTTAGCCCGCTATCATTTTAGACTGCATCATCACTTACCATCAGGTGAGAATGCAGTCAATGACTAACCTGTAGTAAAATAGATGAAATAAATAAAAAAAAACATTTTTTACAAAACGGAAGAAATCACTGGGAACAGCTAGTGAATGCTAAAATAAAACAGTGGGTAATGAATTTCGAACTTATACGTAAGGTATGAATGGTCTTCAAAAATGACAAAAGAGTGGCCCTAACATAAGTCTACTTTAATTTTGGCACCGTTGCAGAACTTGTTTAACCTCATACCAAGATCCAGAATTTTATATACTGATTTTAACTCGCGACGCAAAAAAGACAGGGTGTTATAAGTTTGACTTGCCTGTGACATCGTCTGTGGCATCGTTCCCGAACGGATTAACCGATTTAGCTGTTTGATGAAAATCGCTGGTTTCAAGTGTAAGGTCTTCTTGACTAGAAGTATTCGCTTCACTATGATAAATTTCAAATCCAAGATGGCCGTCGCTACAAAATAGACGATTCATTTTTTTCTCCCTCAATATGTTTATCAAATAAAAAGGCTTGACTAGGAGATTACTATTTTTAATATCTATTTGCAAAAACTAAAAACGCTCATAACTTTGAAAGTTAACTCTAGCCCCCCGAAAGAGACCAAAAGTCCATACCACTAGGCTATCGACCAGTGGCGTGCATAGAGGGTATGCACAGGGTATGCAGATAATTTAAAATGAAGAAAAACCCCAGTACGAGCTATAAATACTTAAGGATAGGCTTTTCATAACTCTTACAATGCCTATCCATAAGTTTTTTATAACTCTTACTGGAGATTTTCTTCATTTTATATCATCTGCATACCGTGTGCATTCCCCTTTATTTACGCCACTGCTACCACCGCATTTAGGCTCGCGTCGCCATAAATATAGGTATTTTTGCAACACAAAAGAATAGGAAAAATAAAAGGAAAACAGTTAGGATTGTTTTTTTTTTTCACAAAAAACTATTTTATTTTGTGTTTTGTATATAATAAATTATTACACTTTTACTGTACACTTGAGAATAGTTATAACGTTATAAAAATTGTCATAGCACAGCACATAAAATTTGAGGGCCTCTAAATACGCGATTGCTAAAGAAAAAGAATGCATGAAATGTTATAGGATTCGTGGGATTAATAAACTCACATACATCTAGTTATGTATGTATTTATGTAAGTTTCTTAATTCCTGAACACATTAGATAACTTCTTTTACCGCTGCTATTTTCTGGATTCATAGAATAAAGAAACTCACAAACATTACTACAAAAAAAAACCACATTGGAACACCTAGCCTAGTTTTCCACACACCTCTCAAAAAAAGATTCGGAGAACAAACACCGTGTCACTTAATTTTTATCTTTGTTAGGTTAGCTTCTAATTCGTCTGGGATCTTGTCAGTTCTTGCGCGTATCGCGAACAAGTTAAAAACTATGAATCTTCAAAACTAGTCGGGCATACACCGACTAAACAACGCTCACCTCAGTGATATTGAATTATTTATCAACTTTATCATCAGCGTCTAAAAGAAAATATTCTATTTCGTATGGGATATAGGGTAAACAAACTAACTTTTTTTTTAAACTTTATTATTTCTTTATAATGTTTATTATAGATGTAATTTATAGATCGTGCACATAGCACAATCAATTATCCATAATACATACAACAAATATTTATACTATTGTTACTTGTACAATAATAAACTTTTCACATAATAATAACTGGTTATAGTAAACGAGTTCTGTTACGTAACCTATTAAGTAGCAAATATTTCGGTGAAATATTTTATCTCCTGTTACATTTTTACACAAAGATGATTTCTCAAAATTCTATCGGACAACATGTAGAGACCCATTTACAAATGCTTTTTACAAGACGTTTTCGTTTATTGTCAACAACATCACCTAATGACACCCTTAGTAGTACTCCGCTAAATGATAATATATTTTCGACATCAATGATTTATAGTTCAAGCATCTCGCATTCGTAACCTGCTGTGGAATCTCAAGAAACGTAGTTCAAAATGGCCAAAAAAATTTTTTTTAGCTGCTATACATCGTCGTATCATCGCTGATAAGAGTATGTTTGCTAATATTTATAATTATTATTCTAAACTGCGATCAACTAAATGTATTTGCGTGAATGATAAAGAGGAGGAGGTTAGTATCTTAGCTCTTTCATCTCGTATGCAAGTAACTTTAGTTTTTTTACATTAATTATACATATTTTCATTGACTTCGTTTAGCTGCTTTGATTTTAATGTTGGTACCTACTGGCCTGTATTACGGACATTTAAAGGACACCTTGCATTGGTAGTAGTTTTTTCCTAAAGATGGCAAATCGTCCGATCTGTGGTTTCATTACTGACACCAGTAATGAGTTGGGCGTAATTTTAATGACAAATTTTTACCATCGCTGTAATGGACAAGTATTCATATTACATATTACAAAAATATATTTTATAAATGCAGTGGTGTCGTATCAAATCGCTTTGCCAACGATACCCCTGAAGGTGTCGGTTAGATATGTAATTGACAATGAAGAGACGTTTTTGCCTGTGCAAACATAAATTTCAAAAACATTTTATTAGGAAAGCCAAATAGATTTTTTTCCTTTATTCATAAAACTTTTTTTTACATTTGAGTACAGTTGTGTTACCTGGGATTTTTTTCGGGAGGATTGAAAATTGATACATTTTTATTCTGTAACGTAGTTTAGTTTAACAAATCTTTCTTACCGGGTTTTTGGCTCGCACACCCACCCGAAAAAAAGCATCCTGTTATCTCTCCTACCTTATCAAGATAAGTTTGACAGTAACCAAAAAAATCTGATTGTTGTTTTTATTTATTTTAAAACCATTTGTGTAGCATCTTCACATTTAAAGTTTTAATGCTAATAAAATTTAGTTTTACGTAATCTGCTAAAGTTCAATTGAAAAACAAAGTTACATTTATTATCTGTACGCAGCAAAGCACGTTGCGTTCGACGTATACTGTAAAAAGAAATCTTTCCATCTCTTTCTGGTCTCTCACTAACAAAATGTATTGCCCATTCTCACCCCTGGTATCTCCCTGAGACACAATGAACGACTTCTATTTGGCGTCCAAGGATTACTTCTGTGTAACGTAGAACTTACCTTTTATCTTTACCAAATACCTTTACCTTTTATAAAAAGTAAGTTCTACGAACTTACCTTTTATCTTTACACATGCAAAACTTGAAATAAGATAGTATTACGTTCATGAATTTAGGATTATATACATTTTAGAGTTGATTTTTAAATCAATAGAATATTTAAGTATTTAATGACAGCATCTGTCTTTGAAAGCACTTAAAAACCTCAATACTACAAATGAGGGCAATTTAAATGTGTTAGGACGGGGAACGATTACATGTGCTTTGACTTTTAAATCAAAATATTCGGACGAAAACATACTTAAAACACGCGAGTCAAACGAAACTCCTAAAACCCAATATTGCGACCCGGATGGTGCGAGTTTAAAGTATGTTTTCTTCTTTATTTAATCTTTTTTTTATAATTTACAACTGCATACTCTTTACTAATTCGTAAACACATAGTCCCTAGACAATCCGAAACATTTATTTATCAAAAAAATATTCCTATTTTAATACTAAAGGAAAGTTCACGCTTAGAGGAAGGTAATTTACAGATTGTTAAATGAAATCTTAATACATCGTTTATCTAAACTGTAAAATTTATATTTTCTCCTATGTTATTACTATAAAATTTAACCTATATTATAACTAATAATATGTTTAATTACATAAGACTGTACACAGGTCATTGCATTTACAATTTGACTTTAAAATAATTTAAGTTTATATCTCGGGTTAAATTTTACGAAATAATGTTGTAAAATAGAGACTGATAGTAAATTACTTTAAATAAATGCTTTAAATTCACATATAACTCGACAAAGTTGTTTCGATCGACAACAACAAACAATTATGTGACATTAGTATTCAGTTATTCGATTGCATGTTATTTGTAATTATTATACACTCGAGTTCTGTGCTCCTGATATTTTAATAACATTAAAAAAAAATGGATCTGGACTCTATCCATACCTTGTTTCAAAATTTTTACCTTTGTGTATAATTATGATCTCCTGGTTTTTGTCTTTAAAGTTGTTTTATAAAACTTACAGTTCGTTTTAGTTTTATTAGTCACATACTCGTACAAACAAAGACTAACTTCAAATAAAAGCTTTAATATGCTATAGTGAAACCATCGATAATAATAAATTTTGAGTGGATCGAACATTATTTTATAATATCTTTGATCGACTATAATAAACACGTCCAAGTCAATTGTTTTAAAACAATTTATTTTCGTTTCGGACATTTTTATTATTATAGTATCCTGTTATCTGGCATTGATCGCACTGCAATACTTTCAATAAAATACCGCGAGATAAAATAAAATGCGTTTTATCGATACACGTTTTTTAAACAAAAAACGTTCCTCTTTGAACTTTCATTCAATATTGACATAATAAACTGACAAAATGTTATTATAAGAGAATGTTATTTTGGACTCATTGCTGTTAATTTGTTTTTTATAACATGTTATCTATCCGGTTCTTCTTTTTGAATAATGAAATAAATAGAGTTTATACATAGAAAGATTACCACCATTAGTTTTTTTACCACGCGGCTCTGTTTCTCTACGGTGTTCAAGTCAACTTCGTGCTTAATGCATTTTGTGACGTCTATTTTGGCACTTCTTCATATTAGTACAATGAAATTGTAAAGAGAGAATTTAGATGGCTGCTTTTAGTTTTTAAGTTGTCAAATGTAAAGCTAAAGTGGCATTTATCTGGCTCATTTACATTCTTATTATCAGCAATTCCTAGAAACATGCCATCTCTCTCGTTATTCAGTGATAATTGAGCTCCTATCCATTCCGCTACTTATACGCAGGTTGGCGTGCTTATTTATCTGGAGATGTTAAATCGCTACATTTAGCCACAGTTCATAATTAAATGAGACATACGTTACTTTAGGTTCTTGTAAATCTTATTTTTTTTCTTATTTTTTTTTTTCCACGACGTACCTATATTAAGAGTTGGAGAATAAGGTTTTTAGGAAAAAATTCTTGAATAACTGCGAGAGCTTCATGCGGATTTAGTATTTTCATAAATAAATTTACGATTATTATAAGCAATTATAAAAATGGTTGAGGAAATTCTTGTTGCTTCTATTTTTGAACACATTTTCTTATGATTTGTTTTTCAATCGTAGCTTTAAAATAATGATTAAACATTTTGAATGACCTGTGTTAGTCGTTTTTGTACATAATATTTACAACAGTTTTAAATCCTCTGATTAATTAAATATTATTATTTATTTACTAAAACTTTACTTACAATTTTACATTCCTTATTACAGAGTTTAGCTAGATAGAATGATTCGTATATCTTTACTCTTTATTATAGATAATTATGTACAATCCTTGTATTCTCTAAACATTTGTGTTAATATAGTATTGTCAGCTGTTTTTTTCATTCCTGTTTACTTATTTTTCTCACCAATTGTTCTCTTACGCTTTCCTCTGTTTTGACAGTCACTTCACTTTTCGTCACTTTTCGATATCGGAAGGAGAATGCGAAAGTAATTCCAGCTTATAAATGGTCACTTTATGTTATAACTTTGAACATCCTATCTACATTTTAAATGTATTTATATGCCATAGTTAAAAAAAAAGAAGTCTGTTATCAAACAAAAAACTATTTTTTATCTCACCCCACATCACGCAACGCATGGGTGAATAAAATACTATTATTTAGTTTATTTCTGTTCAGATTTATGCAGTCACACACTATAAACATTTGAAATAGTCTCATGTTTAACTGTAGTATTTTTGTAACGATATACATTTTTCTTATATTTAGTTGATTGCATATTGCCGTCAGAATTCAGATCCGCAAAAGCAGTAATAGGCGTAAGATCCAAAACTCAACGTAATCTTAGCACCTACTGAATATGAGACTTACCTCAGTAATAGAAGTCAAATTTATAGCGTCTTTTTCGGCAATCTGCAATCAACATGACTAAGTTATTAAAGAATTACCTCCTTACTAATAAACGTCGTAGAGTGGTTGAATAGTTATCCATTTTTGTCTTCTTTCGAATGTCAAATTACTGATGGCAGATAGAGACGAAAAATTTAATAACTAATAACCAGCTAATTTTTATTAGTAAGGTCCTAATTGTTTTCCTACTTTTACGTGTTTCCTTTTCTAATAACACGAGATCTTTTTTATCTATGGCATAGTTAAGATACTCTATAATGGTTCTAAGAAAACATATTCTTACTGCTATACATGATAAAAACCAGTACAGTCATAAGTCTTAGAATAGATTATATACATTTCTATAAGAAACAAGCACATCTACTTGCTCAGGGATTAATTAAATTTATATAATACATAACACAACCCACACTATAAAATAGCAAAACTAGTTCGTCTGTTTATATTGATATTTGCGCCATAAGTACCTACAATATTATAAAGATTCAGAAAGTCATGTAATACGGAGCAACTTATATATAATCTTAGATTGGCGGCCCTTTAAAACGAAACTTGTAAACATGCTAGTTTTTTATTAATACGATTTAAAACCATATTTTTGTTTGCATTCATAAACGACCGATCATGTTAAATATATCTATGATTATTTTTCCAATGTCGCCGATTTTCACCACGACCTGAAAGTGGATATTGTAACCGCGCCGCGACTTGACAATCGCCATAGGGTATTTTTAAAAGCGAACAATATTCAATATCTTTTGCAAAATGTTCTGTTTTACACCAGTACGTTATGTTTTGGGGTATTAACTGGTTTGCCCTTCCAAGTCAATATAAAATAACTACAGATGCGTAGATCTTACAGAGTAGATGCGCTAAATATATAAAATAAATAAAAAAAATATGTATTAGAACAACGAACCAAATCTTCAAAAAAATGCGCAATTGCGGCTTTATCGCTTAAAGTGAATTAGTCTGTATCACTGAGCTGTTATTTTACCTCTAAAGCCACACTATTCTGTCAAATTATTTAACAATATAGTCTAACTGACGCGCTGTAGTTATTAACGTTTTAACTCTTTGTATTTGTATTATTATAATATAGAACTAAAGCCATGGCAGAAATTTAAGGTCTGGGATAAAATGATGGGGTGTTATCAATCACATGAGGTAACTTTTAAAATAGATCATTTAAAACGTAAAATTACAATCGACTTACTTTACTTTTTACTTTAAAACAACAAATAACTTAAGACTAATATTAAGTTTTGTTTCTCTTTTTTCCGACAGTTATATAAGTAAAAGTATGTTTTATTGAACAAATAACACAAAATAGAAGTTGAAACAGTATCAAAATAAATAAATTAAGTCCAATAATTATAAAGAACAGGGTTTTTTATAAACGACTGCGCACTTCGATGTGGTTATGCGATAGCTTTGAGGCGAGTGAAAAGTTTACGCTATGGTTTTCAAAGAGAATTGTAAGACAGCCGGCAATTGTTAAGTCAATGGCACGAGCAACTTTATATCTATAACTCCTAGCACAGTGCGAATCTCCATAGATAATAACATCTCGTTGGTGGCACGTCTTATTAAATTAAATAAAACATGTAATTGATTGTAGAATAAAATACATTTTCAGAAAATATTTTTTATTTAAAAACGCATGTTTGATTTTCGTAAATGATTAATTAATTATTTTAAAACTATTATTCAGTAATTTTTTGCCCTTATATTTTGATTAAAATAATATAGTTTCACGTATTTAAAAAAAAAACTTACCAGCCGAATATGATGTAGCATTTTTAACAATTCAGACTTGACAGATAGCTTTTGTTGAAACAGTTAATAATAAGTACGGTAGATAATCAAGTATTATTTTATAATATTTTATCGTATGAAAATTATTTCTTAGAATAGGGTATGTGACTCCATCATGGTATTTGACAATGTTTAACAGTGACACGAAATTAAATTCCGATTAAGTTATATACGTTTAATAATGGTTATAAGACAGATTATAGTGATACAATCCCATGAGGTTTATAACTCCATAGAATGCACTTTATTTGTACGACAAATTAACGTAACTTCCCCTCCATTTAAAACGCTTCTAACTTTAATATTAGGGGTACATAAACAGTCAAAGTTTTGATTAGTGTCAACAATCCTATTCTTAATATTATATAAAATCACGTTAAAATAGGACCTGCTATAATATCACAAGCATCATTATAAACAGCGAAATAGATTGGGATACTATTTACATGGATAAATCTGTTTGCAGATGTCAAGATAACGCGAGGAACAAACTGATGGCAAGCACGACGCAGTGGATCGATGTTGGGGCGAATGCTTGGCCTCCTCTCTGCATCGCGGCCGGGTATTCACCTGACAAAGGGAAAATCGAATTTGCTTCTTTGGCAAACATTAAAACTGTTCTCAACAATAGCATTGCCGATTGAACAAAATGTTAACGGATCTTTTATTCGTGACAATAGTGGCAATATTGCCATTTTTGCAAGAAGTTACTTGTGAGAATATTATCCAAAGTTATATAATTAACATTCTTCAAGAAAGCTTACTCATGAGAATATTCTCGCGGGGCAATATTGATATGCTTGCAGGAAGTTGGTAGTGAGACTATTCTCGTGAGGCATTAATATGTATAATATTGCAGTAAGTTTCTCATGAGAATATTCTTGAGACGATTTATTGTCATTAAAGCACGAAGTTAAATGGCAATACAGTATATGTAATTCCACAAACTTATATGGCCTGGTATCAGCGATGCTGTTATTACCAATAAACACTTAAATATGGTTTTATAATTACTATTTACTTTAAAGTGTTTTTACCTACACTTGGATTAAATATAAATTTTTATACATTTTAAATGCATATAAAAAGTTTCGGAACTCTACGGACTCACTTAGCTACGGCCGTAGCTAAGTGGTCAAAGCGCTAAAGCTATATGAATTTTAAATTTATAAAAAAAACTTAAATATGGTGTCAGTAAGTTTTAATTTTTTTACCAGGCCTCATAAGTTTTTGGGCAAGAAGTTCTTCGTGAACACTGAGGCTACTCATGCGGAAAAGGTTAATTTTTTGCAAGATTTAATTGTAAGACTTTTTTCTAGAAATCCTCGTTAGCTGCTTGTAGTAGTACTAGTGGTTAAAAAAGCTCTTGCGTCGCAATGCAATATATTGCACACATCTTTTTAATATCGTTCAAGCTGCGGAGTAAACTTATTATAAGATTTACATACTCTATTTTCGGACACCAAAAAATAACGCCAAAGTGAAATGAACCGATAAGAGAAACGAGTTGAAAAATCAATAACACTATTTTTTTTTTATATACGTTCCGCCCAGAGCGAAGACTGTAGCAGTGTGAATGAGTTTTTGCTTTAAAACAAGAGCGGCAAGTTCTAATTTGCTTTGTCGTTAGTGTTTGACTACTCGAAAACGACTCTACTATTGCGAGTGTAGAAATCCAAAACTAAGGATACGTGTAGAAGACATCTATTCAAAATTATAAGAAAAAATTGCGGAAGATTTTATTACTGCTGTTTCTTAAAGAAAAGCAACGGTCCAATTAGACACGTTTCATTTCTTTGATTCATCGCTGTCGTTTTTTTAATGGTTTCGGCATCTACGGATTTTACTCAGTCTTGGGATTTAAAAATACTTTGCTCCTTTATCTTACGGAGGTCGTTTATCAAGGAAATTGGGATCCTAATAGATAGTGCTGTCATAGACTTCGGATATTGTTTTTATTTTATAGATGGCTCCTTCCTCCTCCTACTCCTTTTGGCATCATAAGTTTCATACTGGAAGTTTAATAGGCTTAAGGCTTCTAAGCTTTCTTTTTTTTTAGTAAGCAAGGGTTTAGCTCATGACACTTTTTGCATGTCAGATTGAGCGATTTTAATGTATTTTCATATTGACTCTTCTACCAATCAAATATCTATTTAAATTGATATCAAGCAACTCACGCCATTTTTATAGAGTTTTTTATTAATTTTCCCGTGTGATGTCATTACTCTATGTACCAATAAAATGTATTTTTATTTAACTTATACGCACTTTTATTTCATAATGACTTAAGAACCGGTCTTTTTGTCATTTATTTTTTGAATGAAAATTATGTTGTTTAACAGTTTTATCAGTACTATTACCATTGTATTGTGTATAAGCAATCTTCAACAACATCCGCAGTTTATACAACTTGAATAAACACGTAATGGCATAGACAATTAGACATACAAGCAGCCAACGAATATCGATAATCAAGTAAAGGTACTCGCACACCATATAATTCCACAACCATTTTGACTCAAATTAAAGCATTGAAGTGTTTTGAAGCCTCATGTAAAGTAACATAAAGTACAATTTGAAATTGGTAACTAGTGAATTACAACTGTATACTACTGATCCAATAATAGTGAACAGTTTGCTTATAGCACATAGAAAAAAGCCCCATACTCCAATGCTAAAATTCAGCCGAGTTGATGTTGAGTCGATACTGCTATTTTGTAGGTGATGGTAAATTGGCAATGGGTAATGAGTGTTACTTCTTTTCATACCAAAAAGCTTATAACTAGGTAACATTAAGCTAATAAAAATATGGAAGTTAAACTCTAGTAAAATTGTATGAAAAAAAAATATGACCACCTTAGCCTCATAATTTAGAGGAAGTGGCAAAAAACCTCCTGGATAAAGCCGAATATTCTAATGTTGGAAAAAAATTATCAAATCCTCGAATAGGCAGTGGCGTGCGCTGGGTTTTTGATTAAGATAGCTTGGAAGGAGAATGAATGAATGAATTGATTAATTAATGAATGAAGGAATGAATGAATGAAAGAATTCATATACTTTTATTGCACAACACAAAAAGTACATAAAAAAAGAAAAGTATAACAAAACAACGTATAAAATTTTCGGCCTTATCACTTCATAGCGATTTCTTCCAGGCAACCAATGGCGAAGTAAACAAATGCAGAATGGTATACAATGGAAAACCTTCTCATAAACGAGCTATACAATTATTGTGGTAGGCATTGCTTATATGTAATAAGTGCATGCCACTGCCGATAGGAGACTTAGGTTTAGTTAAGAATCTGAAACTCACCGTTTAGAACATGTACCACGATGCTCTTAGCCTGAGCGTTGCTCGGGTTGCACTGGTACGTCCCTGAGTCCGAGGGACGTGCTTGCTGGATGAGTAGGAAGGATGTGGTAGTCTCCCCCTTCTCGGTAACAACTGATACGCCACCCCTTGGCGAGTCGTAGCTTATTATCTGGTTAATAAAAACAAAACACGACATTTAAAGTCAAAGTCCAAGTCAAATCAATTTAATTTTATCGAGTCAACTTTAATTTTATCTTCACTTTTTGTTTAATTAAATTCCAAGTTGTGTACACATACTTTGGGTTGTAGCTTAGGACAAAACTTGTAATTACTTATATTTAGATCTACTTTTAGTTACCTAATAGCAATAAACAAATAAACAATTAATCTATTTAAAAAAATAAAATCCTTTTTCAAATAGGTTACATGTAACGTAAGCACCAAAAATTCACTTTTGGTGCTCCCATTACATGTAATATACGAGTATGTAAATAGAAGTGAGTTGATGGCGATAACTAAATTCGTCAACTTAACACTCAAGATACAAGATTCCGAACGCACCCTGGTCTAAGAAGAAATCACAACTAACTTAGCCGGTTGTTTTTTTTGTCATCACCATCCCACATTGTCATTTAAATCTATTTAAGAAGCAACCTGGTTAGAGCAGTCGTTTATTCTCAAGCTTTCTTATCGTTGACGTAGTCGTTAATACTATAATAGGACTTTTCTATAAGCTTAATACAATTAATAATTACTGAACATCATTGAAAAACTCATAGCAAGACACTTATAGAAATCTTAATATATAGATTAAAGTTAAATAACATGGAGTAATATTTAATTCCGAATCTATGTTATCAATACAAGAGTCATAGCATAAAAGAATAAGCTAGCTGAAGTGGCAGAGGGCGTGTCATGTTTATTTTTTAAAGATATATTTGTTAGTAGAAAAACATCGCCGGAAAAGCCTATGTTGCAAATTTTTTTTAAGTCCTCTAAAAATTTGCCTTTGACTGCAATCTCACCAGGTGATAATGATGCAGTCTAAGATAGTAGGGGGCTGACCTGTGAGGAGTATGACAGTTATTTTAAGTTATAGTTAAATCGCCGAGAGGCGTGTCTTTGTCGGTAGGGTGGTGACTAGTCTCGGCCGAAGCCTCCCACTAGAGAAAAACAGTCAATGCACATTTTAATTGATTAGTATTTTAATACGTACCGCATCATTATGATTCCAAAATATGTATGCCGGTGGCTCAGGCGAGTACAACACTACACATGTTAGGTTGATAGTGCTGCCCCGGTCGATGTACAGGTCTGGACCTCCTATTATTTCTGTCGTGGGTTCTGAATCAAAATATAATATTAATAGATTTCCCTGTAGTAGTTTCACAGCTAAAAACTATTAAAAATATTACACCGCATCTTGACGAATAATTTCACCGAAATATCTAAATTGGATTGATTTATCGTCGAAAATCCCTCGGTGCCTGTAGACCAACAGTCTTTGAACAGTGCGTGTTGCCAGTGATGACTTGAAACATGGTCGCTTATTATGGGCCTCATAATAAGAATCAGAGTCACTTGTCACTCATACAGTGCTGGAATGACGACCCCGCAAAGGTAAAAGGCATCGTTGGTCGGCCCCCAGCGAGGTTGATAGGCGACATCAAACGAGTCGCTGGGAGCGGCTGGCAAACCAACAGCCCAGTAGGATGGATGTTGTAACTCACTACAAAAGACTGTCCAGCAGTGGACTTCAATCGATTGAAGGGAAAATGATGATGATGATGAATGACCTAAATTGATAATATCCTAATGGTATTCTAAGCTTCAAGACTTTATACACCTGACACCAAAGAAAGAAAATAATACGACATTATTAATAACAGGACCGCATAAATAACAAGACGCAGCGCACTGCTATATAGGGTACATCTACACACATCTATAAATCAGATACCAAATGTAAAGTGTTTTCTAGAAGTAATAAATAAACAAATCCATGATAAGTAAATAGTATTTCAACATGTTTAAACAAACGACTGAAGTGTGTGTAAATAATATATCTTCCTTTTGGAGCTTTAATCCTTGCTTTAAACATTCATGCCCGTTTTTTCTAATGACGTACAAAGCAATACTTAAATAAGTAACACCTTATTTTTTTGAATATATTCAATGTACAGATCACTGCGCGCAGTCACTACAGATTTTTACTTAAGACTTCCTAAAAAATATTTTACGCCACCCTTTTTTTGCTTCTGAGTCATTTTTCTTTGTGTTGTAGACTTACGTACTTTGTCTGATATAATAATTGATATATACATATATATATATATATATATAGATGTATATTTTTAATTTGGTAACTGCTTCTTGTGCACAACGTAACCCTAAAGTCTAAGTGTTTTTTTCCCTTTCCTTTGTTGTGTTGCCTGGCAGAGATCGCTTTTTAGCGATAATGCCGCCCATTGTACCTGTGTTTTATTTTGTGTTGTTTTTGTTTATAGTTTAATTTCCTTTAGGTGTAGAATAATGTGTATTTTGATTTTAATTTCATTTTCAGATCTTGAACCGTTATATCATAGAATATGATGTAATTTTGTTTTGTTTTGTGAGTGTAGTATTGTTTATTTTTATTTATTTTTTAAACTAATCAATACTAACTTAGTGGTTAAGGATTTTTTACTAATATACTAACAATGGAAATGGATTGAAACGTCTTAATAAATGATTATTATTATTATATTATACCTAAAGGAACTGCAAGTTTGCTGTTCGGCAACCTTTTCAACAACTTACAAGCTATACAAGTCTTCTTATAAAATAAATAATTTATCAGTTTAAATATTATTTTTATATGACACCAATGATTATCATTTGGCTTTTGATAATTATGGCACATATATATTTTGCATCCTGGAAATGACTATAAAATGCTTTTTATATAAACAGCACCAGGGTAAAATTCCTGGCGAGTAAAAAAGGCATTCCTTAACTAGTACCCAGTACCTGGGAATATAATATTTCTGTCCCGGGAGCTAATGATTCCCGTGGGATTTTTTCAATGAAACTTGGACGTAATCACGTAAGTTTCGTTTAAGACCAGTGTCGCCATTTTTCGTCTCCTTAATTATCAGCCGGATAATCAATAATATCCCACTAGTAGGCCTAACTACTCATATCAAAGTTGCAGAAACATTGTAGTTTGATAACAAGATATTTAAATACAAAATGACCAGAACTACAATTTTATGAATAACAACTAGCTTTAATAAATTTTGTGTCGGCAAGAGACTCAACATAATAACGAAAAATCTGTCCCTCTATTCTGAAGAAATTAATTTCAGTCGCGAAGACGTTTTTTACAATTCTCCGGGGTTGTCGCCCCGGACTTTTATTGCTTGATAATAAACGGGGCGATAAACATCGTTAATGTCAGCCATGTTTTTACATCAAGATATTAATTTATAAGATTGAGCAGAGACGGTGGCGCTTTTAGAAACAATTACATGGACTTACAAGAATTAATTAATTATTTCATTCATAAGGAAAAGTTGGCTTGCGGTTGTGCATTACAATTTTGAATTATTATTAATCTTTTTACAAACCCTAAATTTACAGTATTTACTTACATATCCAGGATGCAAAATTGTAAATGTAAAAAAGTGTTTGTGTTTCCCTCGTTTACGTTCTGACTAAGCAACCAATTGACTTGATTTTTGGCAATAAGTTATTTCAAAAGATGCAGAGTAACGTAGGCTAACTAGCAGTGGCGTGCATAGGGTTTACCACGTAGTTATAAAGCAGGAAGATCGCATAAAATTGAAATATTCTCCTTCTATACACGTCGTATGACATTTTTAGGGTAGGCAGTGCATTTGTGTATCTATGAAGTGCACGCCGCTGCTAACTAGGTAATTTGTGATCCAGGGAAAACGTGGGTTTGATTCCCACAACTGGGAAATATTTGTGTGATGAACAGGAATGTTTTTCAGTATCTGGGTATCATATGTATTTTTAAAGTATTGGTATATATTTATTTATTTATTTGTTTATCTAGCAGTCAAAATTCAAAATTAATTTATTTCAAGTATGCCTAATATAAGCACTTTTGAAGTATGTCTGTTTGTAGTGACTCTACTGTGTCATGCTAACTTACTACATCTCTGAGGCAATTTTCAAAAGCATCTTATTAAATAGCATAATAGTTGTACCATGAGGGCGTATGGCCTTCGGTAGATATTAATCCGGTATCCCTCCAAACATGTTTTGTAGGGTGAAGAAATAATTAAACATTTCGTGTCACTCTTGCATGCCAATAAGAACGGCATGGAAGTTGGAAAAGGGGTTTAGGTTGCGTGCGTGCCATTAATATGCCGCACATAATTAACGAACTTGTTCAAACGTAAACATTTTAGTACCCGCTAACTTGTGGGGGCTCGTGACTCGATTTACTTTGGTGGAACTTTTTAACGAAATTCAACTTTGAATGTTGGTTTATGATACTTCAATTTACTTGTATGGAAAGTTGTGAAACAGTTAATTATGTTCTAAAGTTCTACAATTTTGTTTCCAACAAAAGAGTATCGCATTCCAAAAATCAATTTTAACATTTTGCAATTTATCCTAAACCTTCATCATCATTATCATATCAACTCATTACCGACCCACTATAGGGCACGGGTCGCTTCCCACAATGAGAAAGGGTTAAGGCTGAAGTCCACAACGATGGTCCAGTGTGGATTGGAGGACACACCTTACTAATATTATAAATGAGAAAGTGTGGTTGTTTATTTATCCTTCCTTCATGCCCTAACCAAGCAACTAATGTATCAAGAAACTCTATGCTATACAACGTGTCACCGAATTACGAATTAATGTTGAAGGATGCGTAAGTATATTTCATAAGGAATCAGCCTGTAAAAATATTAAATCAAAAGAGGCATATTAATTTTTCCAAGAAAACGAATTCAAAACACTTAAGGTGTTTACTTTTGGCAACCCTATTGAAAATAAAAGGCTGACACACGCGTAACTACCTAAACTACGCGACGCATACATAAACATAAAGTCACATGATTTTAATTCTGCATGTGATGTTAGGGCTCTATCTGATTTATTTCAGTATAATTTTTGGCAGTGGTTTACTCTAGGTTTTCGGTTTCACAGATAAGTCTCAGACACAGTACATAATGTACCTCTAAAGCCTGTGTAGTATTATTTCGGTTTTTATTAACACGTTGTATAACTCTATCTAAGGACGATAAGTAGCACTTGCAGGCTACTTTAAAACTTAGGAAACCGTACTGTTCCCACAGGATTTGAAATAACCGTAATAAACACGGGCGACAAACGCAGGCAACAGGTAGTAGTTAAGAAAGGCAGTGTAATTTAATTCCGAACATAAGTAATAAACAAATATTTTATATTTTGATATTTTAAACAAAAATGAAGCACGTTAAGCCGTCGGTCGCGGTTATAATAACTTTTCATAATAATTGTCACGTCGCTAAAGCCCACAATTCCATATGGGAGCAGCGTGGTGGCTCTATACTCTAAAACCCTCGTTTTACAACAACTGTTATAACAAGTGATTATAACCGCGACCTGTGCCCAGCCGTGGGACAATGATAGGCTGACGATGATAATAAATCTATGGCATTAACAATGTTCGAGTTAATGTCCAGAGTCTGACCAGTTATAAGAGGCGCATTGCAGCAAAAGCCTCGTGATTGGTCACTCGCAACACACAAACCTATAAGAAGCATGCCTGCATAGGACTACGAAATGTTCAGTTTAATCAGACTCGACATCAAGATATGTACTCGTAAAATGTGACGTAAAGTGTATGCAATGCAATATGTTTTTATTGTTGCTGACGTCATGTTGCAGACAATACGAAAGACAGGTGCACATTTCAAGGGTTTTATGGAACGAAGTGGATAATCCAATATATCAAACCAATATTTCATTGGAGAGAAACAATGTTAATATCACTATGAAGTTCTCTTATTTACACAATTATATATATATATATATATATGAATGAATGTTTGTTTATCCTTCCTTTACGCTCTAAGGACGTAGAGTACCTATAGGCTACTTTGTATCCCAGTATAATAAACGGTTCCCAGAGGATTTGTAAATAACTGTTATAAACGCGAATGTAAATCGTGAACAACAGCTAGTTATTAATAATGCATGTTGTCTTCACTGAAGAAATAAATTTATTCAAAATTCAAAATTCATTTATTTCAAATAGGCCAAATATAAGCACTTTTGAAACGTCAAGTCTGTCTGTTTGTAGTGATTCTACCACCGGTTCGGAAGGCAGATTCTACCGAGAAGAAGCCGGCAAGAAACTCAGCAGTTGCTCTTTTCCAACATCAACAATTTACATTTTGCATTTTAACATTCATTTTTCTATCTTGTGAGAGCTGAAAGCGGAGCCGGATGCTTCCAAGCAACCTTGTCATTAAAAAATTCATCAATTGTATAGTAACCTCGCTGTAATAAATGTGTTTTAACAAATTCTTTAAACTTGTGCATTGGCAGGTCCAAAATCACCTTAGGAATCATATTATAAAAGCGTATACTCAATCCCACAAATGATCCCTGTACCTTACGCAGACGATATGCAGATGACACTAATTTATGACCATTTCTTGTAAGTCGTATTTTTGAACAAGCATCGCACTTAATTGTCCTCTGTACACGATCCAGTAAATACTCTCGATAGATAAGTTTTAAAGATACTCTGTTACAACTATTAAGAAGGTATTTACTGTCCATCCACAATAACAATAATCAAAACAGTTTCATAATACGCAGAATCAGAACTAACGGTCTAGTGAGCCTAAAAACCTTCGGTCAAAGCCTTCCAGATTTTTTTGCATTTTATCACTTTACTTGTTGGATATCCAGGTTTGCGGAAATCCATAATATATTATGAAAATTAAGCTTAATTGCGAACAGCGTAATTGTGATTGCGAGTGATCTTAACAATTATTCATTGTAAAGTCAACATCTCCTGAGGATGCTCCGGTTTCGGAGCGAAACGTGCGTAGAGGGTACATTGCCGAGGATCTGTTTGGTGTGGAGTATATGGATTTAAGAAATTATAAATACACCATACAGATTCTCCTGCTGTACGCGGAGTATAGCAAATTAAGCTTAATTTTCATAACACTTTACTTGCATAATCCTACCGGTCACAGATTTATATACGTAACATCTCTTAGCAACCGATTATACCGACCAATAATATAACCGATATCCGATACCGATATAAACGATATCGAATGTTATCACCATCATCTTAGTCTTGGTTGGAAGGCTTACGTAACATAATCATCAACAAATAAACCCATTATTTGCCCACTTAACAGGGCACAGGTCACCTCCCACAATGAGAGGGCCACTACGGTCTTAACCCCCTGTTAAGACCGTAGTGCACCACGCTGGCCTAATGCGGATTCATGGTGGACTCAACACACCTTTGAGAATATTATAGAGAACTCTCAAGCAGGCAGGTCTTCTTATGATGTTTTCCTTCACCGTTGAAGCAATTGATATTTTTATTGCTAAAAACGCACATAACTCAGAAAAGTTAGAGGTGCGATTCGAACTCACCCCGCCGATTCTTCCCACTGGTCTATCACCGTTTATTAATACGTAACATACTGTAATTGGAAATACTATTAGGTGTACTGGTTAACGGCTGATATCGAGAGGTTATATGCTTTCTAAGGAAAGTTAGTGACATATACAAATAGGACGTAATATATAATGTTAACTGACACGTGAATGTGTAATTAATTTCAAACTTCGTCAGTGACCAAAATATTTTCAGGTGTAGACTGTGCTAAAGACTATTATCGAAAGGTTTCGCTTTGGAAGGAAAGTTAGTGACATATGCAAATGGGAATGCAATAATATACAAACTTACCTGACACGTGAATGTGTAATTAATTTTAAACTATGTCAGTGGCAGTATCAAGGCTCATTCCTACGTGAAATGCAATTTGTGACATAGGTTAGCATTTCATCACCAATTACCTATCATAGAATGACTTGAGCTACAGAGAAACGGGGATCAGAGTGGTTGAATTTATTGTACCTGCTAATAGAGACAGGTTTATGGTTACACTTAAGAAAATTATTTCGGACTATCTGATAGTAGCAGATGCACTTTTAACATGTGGTTCACTCCGAACAAAACACGGTTACAAGCGCGTAACGTCATCCATGGCGTTCTTTCCGCGGTTACTTTCTTTGTATCTCAATAAAACTGGAAAAGAAGAGTACCTCATCTTTTTATGTAAGTCGGTTAGAATGTAAATGATTCTCACGAAGGAAAATACGCTATTTTGTCTGGCCAAGTTGAAATTGTCAACCATTTTTTTTTTTAACTACTCCAATATTTTAACGCTGTAAAACAATATGGTTATAAACCCATAAGCGATATTATTAATTTCAAACACATATTGAAAAGTATTCCGACTCTCAATTACAAACATTAGACTTGTCCTGTCAAGTTCAAGTCATTAAGTTGAATTCAAGTTATTGTGAATTAAAGCTAGCCTCACAATGGTCATTACCCTGAACTGTTTATTATAACTGTGACCAAAGTCTGCTAATGTATTAATTGTATATATGACAAAATGACAAAAAAGAAAAATTCGCATTTTACGAGTAACTTAACTTGCGCAGTTTACATTTACAGTGTCAAAAGTTCACTTACCAACGACGTTCAAATGTATAAAATGGCTCATGTGTGGAGTCGTTGAAATCTGGCATTCGTAGATACCAGAGTCCCTGTGCTGCGGATATTTTATCTGAAACAAAAGAGCAATAATAGTAAATCCATCCTAACATTATACATGTGTGTGTCTGTTTTCTGTTTGCTGTCGATTGGTTCATATGATATATCCTTCAGAAAGAACCAATCGACGTTGGGTTCCCCAACTGGTGGCGAAGCGACGTCGCACCGGTAAACGCAGATTATGTAGACACCCAACGAGGTAGGCATATGACATCAAACGAGTTGCAGAGAGCCGCTGTACTCAAGCGCCACAAGACCGTGGTACTTGGAACTTGCTATAAAAAACCTACGTCCAGCATTGGAAGTCCATCGGTTGATATGATGATGATGATGATGATTCTACAGATGGGCATAGGATACTCTTAAGACTGGGTAAATTCACGGTTGTTTTATTTCAAACATTTTTATTGTGATTTTTGAAACTATCTATTTATATATATATATATATAATATAAAAGAAAACCACTGGCTCAGTAACTAACTAATCACGAATTCTCAGGAACGGAGATTTCGTCTAGTTGGAAAGGTAGGTTTCTTCTAGGACGTTGGTTTCAGCTAAGAAACGGTTTTGAGAAATTACCCCCCTAATAGGTGGAAAACAGGGTTGGAAGTTTGAATGTTAAGTTTAATTTTTTCTTTGGTAAATGCAAACTACAAAGGTTAAAAAAAAATATTGCTACTAATAGAAAAATATGAACGTAAATTACTTAAAAAATCTCATATATATTTTCATCCCCTATTTGATGCCATTGGAGTTGGAATTTTTAAAATTTGTGATACACTTTGTTTTTTAATCGAAACCCATAAATCATTTTCATGATGTAACTGAAGGATTTCATACAAAATTGCATCCCGCATTCAACCCTCTTAGGGTTGAAATTTTCAAAAATCCTTTCTTAGCGGATTCCTACGTTGTAACAATTATCTGTGTGCAAAATTTCAGCCCGATCCCTCAAGTGGTTAGAGCTGTGCGTTTATAGATCAATCAGTCAGTCAGTCAGTCAGTCAACTTTGCCTTTTATATACGAGTATATAGATACACAGATTATTTAAAAACTTCCATCCAAAGTACCGTATAGCCATTTGCCGTATAAACTATTGAACTGATCTTAAGGAAATTGAAATTTGCCGGTAGCTTCTCAAACTCACTAGGAATCAGGAATTTCTACACTAGACGAAGTCGCGGGCATCTTTATCCCCTTGAGGTGCACTACTAATATATTTTTTAAGAGTTATAGAGACTGCGACCTTATAATATATAAATAGGCGTAGGCGGTCCCGCGGATTTCTTTTAATTCCTATTTCTTTTAATGAATAATACATATTTATTTTTTCGGGGCAGAACAAAATTTAATCGCGGGCGAAGTTGCGTGCAGCTTTCAGTTAAATACAACGTGTAACAGAATAACAAAATACTGTTAAAGGTATAAATTTTATTTATAAGGAACCACGAAAAATATAAAATCAAAAAAAGCATATTAATTTTTCCATACAAACTAATTTAAAATATTCTAAGCGTTTGCTTCTAACAACTTTGTTTAAGATAAAAGACCGACACGAGCATAGTACCTACGCTACGCAACACGTACCTAATTAAGTGACAGGAGTCACATGATTTTAATTTTGCATGTGATTTTAGGGCTGTATCTGATTTCTTTCAGTGAAAGCTATGGCAATGGTTTACTCAATAACTATTTAGCGTTTTAGTTCCACAGATAAGTCTCAGAGACAGTAATAATGCACTTCACCTGTGAAGTATTATTTCGGTTTTCATTTATATATAACATATTTTAGCGCTGTCATTAAAATTGACGCAGTCGCTACCGGACCGCTAAAATAATTTGAAACTTTTTCTTAAATAGTGATTCTCCTTAGCTCTAAAATCCATACTTTATATCAACGTCAAATCCGATACACTTACGATGTTTTTTGTAATTTTGGGGATTAATATCATATTTGTCCCCATTTTTATAATACTCCACTCACATATACCCCAACCCTCAACAGCTTAAAAACATGCATTTTGTCTCATATAATTTATCTAATAAATCTCACAAGATATTTGATCGCTTTTGTGTAAAATTCGAATCAATTTAAGAAAATGATACCTTAGAAATTGGACGTAATCTCGCCGATATAATTTCAGCTATATGATTTATTTCAATTACATTTAAAACTGTAATATCTAAACTCGATTTTCCAGTCTACAGAATAAAATATCGAGACTAATATTATTATCGTTTTAGATATCGTTAGGTTATTAATTTTATTAACAAGTCATTCACTTTTATATTAAGCCAAGAGCACACTAAAATACTTTTGCAAACTGCCACATGAAACCAAAAGAGTATCATCTCAGTTTTTGTTATTGTTGTACGTGTATTGTTTAATTAGACTTATTTCATATTAATGTCAATAGCTATTAAACAATCACATTTTATATACTAAATAATCGCACTCAGTCGTAACATCCATATAAACTGCAATTATAATGTGTATATTTATGTCACATCATATGTTACGTATATGTGATTTGACATAAATATATGGTGTATATATGGTCAAACGCGTTGGTCTGCCATGCAAGATGTTTGAGCGCTGTGACTTTGTCATTTCTTATTTCTCAGTTTTTATGGCAGTGATACGTCAGTGTCAATTCTATATAATTAAAAAAGGGAATGTTCCAATTTAATTTTGCAACGCATCGCATTGTTATATTTCAAGTAGAAATAAACGTGAATCCTAATTTAAACTAAATAGTTGAAGCTAAATCATTGTAATCTGATACTAATATATAAATTTGAAGTTTATGTTTGTTTGTTTGTTTACTTGAACGGGATGATTTCAGGATCTACTCGTCTGATCTAAAAAATCTTTCAGTGTTGGATAGCCAGATTGAATGATTTTTATTATTATTATTATATAGAGTTAGATCAATTAGAGAACTAAAAATTGAATAAAAAAAATATATTTAAGCCTATTAAAATTCAAATTAAAAATTTCTTACGTATGATGCGTTCATACATAAATAAATAAATAAATAAATAAATAATAAATAAATAAATAAATATACTACGACAATACACACATCGCCATCTTGCCCCAAAGTAAGCGTAGCTTGTGTTATGGGTACTAAGATGACTGATGAATATTTTTATGAATAATATACATAAATAATAAGAATATAAACACCCAGACACTGAAAAACATTCATGCTCATCACACAAACATTTTCCAGTAGTGGGAATCGAACCCACGACCTTGGACTCAGAAAGCAGGATCGCTGCAAACTGCGCCAATCGGCCTTAAATATGTTTACATAATTGTATCTATTTATTAAGGAAGGCTATAATCATGCTAAGATCAATAGCAGTATTATAGCACCAATGAAGATTTTTTTTCGTTCTGAGAGATTCCATTGCGTGCTACGTAAACGGTTAAAGTTTAGATAAAGTCTTGTATCACAAAGTTGTTCCCCTTTAAAAGATATAAAAAAATGTCTGTAACAGCATTTGTCTATCTTTTAGGGTTGACTTATATAAAGTCGCGAGGGACTGCTTGTGTTTCAAAGCAATGATCAATAATAATAGTGTGTTCGAAGCCTTATCTTCTGGAATAAAGACTTAAAGGTAAAGTGGTTATAAAAGCTTTATAGTCTGTATTCTTTGTTTTTACACAACATTAACTTTATGAATATTGCTAATGCTGAAAGGAACAGGTTTCATCTGTTTCTTATTTTATGGTTCACTTAGAGAGGTAACTTAAGTGTCGAAACTTTAAGGGGCTAAGTTACGAGTGATTATACTCGTATATCGGCTCAAGTTTTGTTGTGGTAGAGCTTTTTATGACAGAGCTCGTCCGGGAAAGTACTATCGCCATGCTTTTTTCTGCCACTAAGCAGCATTGTTGCAATGCTGTGCTTGCGGGTGTAAGTAACAGGCATATGAAGTTTAGCCTCAAATTGTTGGACACAGAGCGGCATGTTACAGGAGGTGCTCTTCGCATGCCTTGTAAAGAGTTGCTCTATTTATAGGCAATGGTTTTCCACTTACCATCAAATGGGCCATCTGTTTGGTCCGTCAATTATTACTATAAAATAAAGTCCAACTACAAGATAGCCCTTGACTGCAATCTTACTTTCTGGGAAGTGATAGCAATGGGCTAACCTGTTGGGGGTATGGAAGTTTTATTAAACCTATAACCAAATCGGTTTCAACGCGAACACCGGACGTTAAATTACTTAGAGCCACGGCTGAAGCCTCCAGACCAGACCAGAAATCATAAATTTCCAAATTGATGATTTCAATTTGGAAATTTATGCCGGGATTTCCTGGAATCCCGGAATTCCCTGCCGGGATTCGAACCTGGAACCTCCCTCTTAGCACCATTAGTGGGTTTGTACACCAATTTTTTATTTTTTTTTATTAGTATATTTTAGCTTTTTTCCCCTGTACGCTTCCCGTGACTCTTTCTGTGACGCGATATTCTCTATTATATCTTACCTGTAAAGTCCAGTCTTCTGAATGAGGGAGGTGTATGGCTCGAAACCGTTGATCGCTGGTATACGTGTAGCGTCCCACTGTAAGCAGGTGAATGTCTCGGTGCCGCACCCACGATACTTGCATATTCAACTGCAACAAAATAAACTAAGTTATTGAAGTTTACTTCTTTGGAACGTTAAGGAAAAAGATGAGAGTAAATTTTTACACCCTGAAGTTAGCGATAAGGTTTGACAGTGTACGGTGTAAACTTTCAATTGTCGAAGTCTGCGGGCTCATCCTGGCGATTTCATTGATTCAATTGTACGAAAATCTCAAATGGTAATGTTGAGTGAAACTTGGTTGTCCGATAATGAGGCACCTACTGTTATATTTTTTTTTGTGATATTTAAATAAACTTTATTTAATTAGATAAAGCGTTATAATGAAACTTTCAATGTATTAACTACCTTTTGTCTATTTTTCGTTACGTTAGTGTTATTTTTTCTATAAACCTAAAAAAAGGGAAAGATAAAATTTTTGAAAAGATTTTTTTCTTGTTACGCCAAAGAAGTATAACTTCTAACTCGTGTACATAAGTACACAAACGTTTTTTTTAATATAGTGTGTAAAGCCGATTAATTCTGAATCAAATATCTCTAAGTTCATACCAAGACTTTTAATACCATCATTTCAGGTTTACTCTTTGCGATCATCATCATATTAAACCATAACGTGTTAATAAGTAATGGTTAAGGCCGTATCCTCCAAGCTGCATTAGTAGATGCCCAACGCCTCAAAAAACACTATTAAGTCTTAGACATGCAGGTTTCACGATGTTTTCCTTCACCGTTAAAGCAAGTGATTTTAAATTGCTTAGTTTAAAAACGCACGTTTCTCGCATAGCACGTTCGACCAAAAGGAAAGCCATTAGCTTACCGAAAGGCTATCAACAGTTCCTTTACAATACTTAAATCAAATTATATAAGGTACACGTTGTCGGGATAGGACCCACATGTTAAAATCATATTTATTTACCTCAGAATAAAGAACATATAGAAACCGTGTATGCGACTAATATTGAAGTATCAGAAACCGCTCCACTTTAGAAGTGTTTCTCGAACAGGTGGTTCACTCCATTAAGCAGTTAGCAGTAATTATTCTACCCTCTAGTGGTATAAACGTTTACCATAAAATAGGAAAAATAGGAAAGTTTGTTAGCTAGCAACTATCCGCGGGTGTTAAGTGAGAAATGCGCGGGGCGTTTACTCTGTTTTGGACACAATGCACTGCATGCAATAATATTGGATAGAAGCAGGCGTTACTTCTAAATCTATGATATATTATCAAAATTAAGCTTAATTTGCTACCTTTCTGACCCCACCTTATCTATCTAAGCCTAAATAAAAGTAATAAGTATAAAAGGCGAATTTTTCACTTAACAATTATTCATTGTAAAGTCAACATCTCCTGAGGATCTCCGGTTTTGGAGCGAAACGTGCGTAAAGGGTATATTGCCGAAGATCTGTTTGGTGTGGAGTATAAGGATTGAAGAAATTATAAATTACACCACACAGATTCTCCTGCTTTTCGCGGAGTATAGCAAATTAAGCTTAATTTTGATAATATAGCATGCAATAATGGCTGAATGAGGGTTTGGTATGTAGGTACTGAATTCAGTGTTCTTCTACCAATTTTCCGGTAAACTTTCGTGCTTTTTATATCTTTTATCCTAAGGGATAGTCTTCCGGGCTACAAATGGGATAATATGCCTATCTTCAGCGAGCTATCTAAATGAAAAATTTGGTCAAGATGATTTTACTGATAAGAATTAGTAAAACCAATATATGCATAGTATCACCAATATATGCATAATTTATGTAAATGTAACCTTGTTTATTTTTTAAATCCGATGGGAATATTCCCCGAGACTTGCCCTTGGATAAGGGGTATCTTAAGCATCCGGCCCCGGTTTCATCTCTCACAAGATGTAACTCTCTCACTCGTAAAAATGAAAGTTAAAACGTAAATTGTTGATGTTGGAAAAGAGCAACTGCTGAGTTTCTTGTTGGCTTCTTCTCGGTAGAAACTGCCTTCCGAAGGGATGGTAGAGTCACCATAAACAGAGACATAAGTTAATTTTCAATATTTTTTTAATTTTATGTCCGTTTACAGAGTTAGCGTTAGGAGTTAGTGTTAGCTAGCTGTGCGAAATTCTTCATAATATATGCAGTGGTTGAGCTGAACATTGTAAACAAACAGACACACTTTCACACAAATTATAATGTCACTAAATAAAAAAATCCTGCTGGGCGCAGGATTTCTCAAGGTTACTTTTCTTGACTTAACTAAATACTATACGAGTATACCTAAAATAATATGGATACATTAACAAGGTTCATTCCACTCACTACATAAAATTTGAGCTCTTTATTAATATTTTGGTAATGGAACAATATGTTACGTGGAATAAGCACTTTGTTTTCCAAATGGAGTATAAATTTCATTTTAATTATTGGTAGACAATGGATTGAAGGTAGAAACAAAATTACTGTGTAAATTAATTAAACGCAGAGTCTATTATCTGAATTAAAATTAATGAAATAATATCTAAACAAGAATTAATATTTATGTAAAACTAAATCGCTTTGTTTACTCGCTCGCAAAAAAGATGCAGGTATATTCAAAATTGAATTTTATTTTATTTTTCAGCGTACCTAACCCGTGCTTTTATTTTATTTGCTTTTGTTTCAGTATGCTCTCGAATAGGACATATTGACATTTCGTGAACTTTAGTTTTGTAGTTTTTAAATACATTTTTCAATGAAAGTAAAATAACGGCTGTGAAATGTGCAACTCTTTTAGTATCTCATGAAATAGATACCAAGCATTCGGTGTTTATTACCTAAGCTCAACAAACCGCATTTCAGCAAAACCGCAAGGCAAAGCTCTCCCTATTCTCTTAGGAAATCTGTCTGAGCTCTCTTCCTTTCGCTCGATGGGTTAATTAGCCGCCGAATTCAACTAGGATGGGTAGCGCTTGGGAAGCTTCGAAAGCTTTTCATCCAAAATCCCTCAATGGCTGAAGATCAAAGTCTTCGAAAAATTATGTTCCGAAACACGGTCACTGACTTTAGGCTTCATAAGACGGCTCAGGAGGGCGGGAAATGGAGATAGCTATGCTCGCAAGTAGGAGTTTGGCTACGTAATAAAATGAGAAATAAGGAAAACCGTAGAAGTTGCACCAACACAGCTGTTAAGATTGCAAAGCTAAAGTGGCGATGGGTGTGAAGGGGGTAGATAGCTCAGCGAGTCGATGGAAGTTGGGGTCCCAAAAAGCGTGAGTTGCTGAGGCAAAAGTAGTATCAACACTCAGTGCAGCACAGTGCTGAAAGACCCCTAATTATTTATTTATTATTTATACTCTTTATTTGTACACCACTACACAGTTAGGAAATATAGGACGAATAGATAGAAACACAAAAACTGGAGTAGAATACAAAAGGCGGCCTTATCGCTTCACTTAGTAGACAACATCAAGCGCAGGGAGGTGCTGGACAAATTCGATACAGGATGGTGGAGTATAGAAGTCCTTACAAAATATCAGTTTCCATTTCTATCGGTCGAAATAATTATGATGTTATAAAGGCCGATGTTAGTATATAAAATATTAAGCTACTCGAAATTTCTTCAATTTTATTCAAATTTTATATACTCAAATTTTATTTCAATTTCTGCCGAAATTGGAAATAAAATTTATCTTACTTCCTTGAAAATAGATTTCGAGTAGCTTAATATTTTATATACTAACATCGGCCTTTATAACATCATAATTATTTCTATCGGTCGAAATAATTATGATGTTATAAAGGCCGATGTTAGTATATAAAATATTAAGCTACTCGAAATTTCTTCAATTTTATTCAAATTTTATATACTCAAATTTTATTTCAATTTCTGCCGAAATTGGAAATAAAATTTATCTTACTTCCTTGAAAATAGATTTCGAGTAGCTTAATATTTTATATACTAACATCGGCCTTTATAACATCATAATTCGACCGATAGAAATAATTATGATGTTATAAAGGCCGATGTTAGTATATAAAATATTAAGCTACTCGAAATCTATTTTCAAGGAAGTAATATAAATTTTATTTCCAATTTCGGCAGAAGCGCTTTGAATTTATTAGCTATGAGCTTCCAAATAGCAAGCATCGATAATAACAATTTTCTTTCCAACTTTATCACTTCGCGATACTCTTAACGGTTCTTTGGGCGTAAAACTCAAAGATTTACGAATATTTGAATTCCGTTATGGTGTTTTAACTTTAGAACAAGATTCTAAGCGAAGGATTAACAATGGGTTTTCCAAAACAATGGGCGTTTACTTTAATTAAGGCAGTTGATTAAAAGTTTAATACCGGTATACTAAATCATCGAGTTAAACTTGTACTATTGTATAACAAACGGCTACTCTGATAGAAATAGGTACCTACTTGGTATTCATTTTAATGATTAATCTGATAAGAGTTTTAAAAGCATTGAACCAAATGGAAATACTTAAAAGCTTTTTTATTGACTTCATTTAATGTAATCTACACAAACAGCTAAATCTGAGAAGAATGTAGGTAAGTTTGAACCTCCTCAATCACGACACGCGAACGAACTCTGAAATAAGGATCTGGAAAAGGTTAAAAACTAGACGATAATTAATGAACGTAGAATGTGAATTATTAATTGAAAGTGTGGAAAATTTACTTTCCTGTACTGGTTACCTAATCGATTGTTGAACAACAAATTTTTACCTCCAATAATCAACTTTACAACCATAATATTGTATTAACAGTAATATATTTTATGCCTTGGTCCGGAAATCAAATTTTTTGGATTGTACGTGTTCTGTGGAGAGATATGGTTGCTAACTATGGGGCCACAATATAAGAAATCATATCAGAGTTACTTAGTGAACGATGGAGCTTGCAAGTCTCCTAGTATAAAAAAGAGTGAATTTTTACCAAATAAAAAAAAACAGTTCAGATACTGTATTTACGGAAAACCGTAAATACATATACATTTCCGTACTGACTTTATCGACTTTTTTATTATATTCCACTACAAGTTGCCCTTGACTGCAATCTTACCTAGTGGTCAGAGTGATGAGTCTAAGATGATAGCGGGCTAACCTGCTAGGGCGTGTGTTATTCATACCCCTAATCGGTTTCTACGCGACATCGCATCGCAACGTAAATCGCTTAGCAGCTCGTCTTTTGGTAGGGTGGTAACTAGCCACGGCCAAAGCTGAGAGGCCCACCAGACCAGACCGAGAAAATTCAGAAATTATAAATCCCCAAATTGCTCTTACCGGGAATTCAACCCGGGACCTCCTACTTAAATTCAGAGCGCTCGCCGTTGCGCCAAGTAGGTAGTCAAAATATTGTTAAAGAAAGTATTGGGTTGAGTAAATACTTTTGTAGTTCCTTTTGAAGTTGGTTTTTGCTTTGACACCAAATCTATCGAACACAGTAAATATCCATTTGCACAAAGCAATCGACGTCAAAGGAGACAGCCATACATCGTACCGGTCACCACAAACAGTGCCGTTTCCAGCAGCTCTCAGCGACGCTTAATTAAATTAGCTCGTAACTAGGTTACGAGCTCAAACGTGCGCGTGTTTTAGACTATAATAGGATCTTTAAAAGATATAAAACTTGTATCAACTGCAATTAAAAAATAGATATAACGGTGCCGATTCTGTTGAACTAAGTCTCTTAACTAAATAGGCAGATATAAAAAGGTTTTAAAGAAACACTTTTTTTAATAATTCAAAATACCTAATAAACTAGCTCTACGATACAATTCACAAGTTTCTCAGTTCTCACTTCCATCAGCGGTCCCCAAAGACTGCCCCGCGTGTTCTCATTTCAAACAGCATTACATTATAAGAATTAATTCTTGACCATATATAATATCAATAATAAAACAAAAGAGATTAAAGGTTGTTTCACGTCACGCTGCGAACATATACAAACCATTATAAATGTTTATCAAAACAATATGTTAGCGGTTGCCCACCTGGCTGATACTACGCTATGCAATAAACATGTTGAGATGTCACTACAAGATTCATTGATATAGAATTGCTTATTAATTAATTATTTATTATTTGTACTATTTTGATTTATATAATTTACTAGCTGACCCCAGCGCCATCTATCGGGCTGATTTGTAAATCTAAACCATCCAGTGGTGCCACCCAAACGCATATCGAAAAATTCATTCAAATCGGTCCAGCCGTCTAGGAGGAGTTCAGTGACATTCACACGCAAACTAGGAATTTATATTTAAAGATAATAATACTTATCTAAATATTTAATTTTTAGATAAGTATAATCAAATGAAAGTAGAAGCATTACCTTTTCAAGCATTCATTCTTTATCAAGTAATTGTAGGGGGAAACCCTGCTCGATTATATGTTAAATGTAATAAGTGAAAACTAGTATTGTACCAAGTCATATTTAACCCCACGTTCTCCAACAAATAACTTATTTAAGCTAATGTTAAATGTTTGGTCTCATCATCAGCATATCAATCCATTACCGGCCCACTACAGGGCACGGTTCTCCTTTTTCAATGAGAAGGGGTTAAGGCCGTAGTCTATCATGAGATCACAATCTGTTCCTTTACCGTTGAAGCGGGTGATACTTTACTTAAAACGCACATAACTAGGTGCGTGCTGGGATACAAACTCGGCCGCCTGAATTTGAAGTCGAGCTCATAACCACTGGGGTATCACCGCTAAAAATAATTTTAATTCATGGATAAAATAAAAAAAATATTTGTCTACATAATATCTTGATAAAATTTGCAACTTGCAGTGATATTACAACTTTACTTAAAAGTCCAGGTATCCAGTCCTATCCAGTCCAGTCTAGGTAAATATCTTTGGTTTACTGTCTCGCGAGGTATGAAAAGTAAGAAGTTCTATAAGTGAGTTTAACGCAGGTATTATGCTGCTTTCGTTTTTGACGCTCCTAAACCGCCTCGCTACACTCAGGAATCCAGATGCAACACCCTCGCTAGTTCGGGAGTTACTCCTAAAACCCCACATTACACGTTACGTTGGGTTTTATCCCGGCACCCGTAACGCAAGACATTGCATTACCATCTTCTTGAATAATATACTATTAAAACTACCAAATTATCTATCACCAAGTCTTCGTAAAACATTACATTACGCCTTTGTTGAACAATATCTTATCTTATCTTATATCTTTTAACGAGCAATTCTTGTATATATATAATTGGAATCTCGGAATCATCGATTCAATCAATCTCGATTTTCATAAAATTTATTATACAGGGGGTTTCGGGGGCGATAAATCGATCTAGCTAGGATACATTTTTAGAAAATGTAATTTTATCTTATATATTTAATCTTATATCATTAAACGAGCAATTCTTGTATATATATAATTGGAATCTCGGAATCGGCTCCAACGATTTTCATAAAATGTAATATACAGGGGGTTTCGGGGGCGATAAATCGATCTAGCTAGGATTCATTTATATTGGAATCTCGGGAAAAAAACTACAAAAATATCCTTTTTGAGAGATTCTGATGCGTGCGATGCGTGAACGGTAAACGTTACGCCAAACGACGTAGGTATGTAGTATATTGGAATTGCAGAATTGTTTTTTCTTTAAAGTTCTATAAAACAGTCCGCGACAACAAACGAATATTTATTAGGTCGGCTAAGTCGCGGACGAGGTCGCGCGCGTCCGCTAGTACTATTTAAACTACCAAATTAATAAATATAATTAGTCTAAGTATTACTTAGTTTTTGTTTGATAGTTTTAAAGATGTAAATTTCGATTAATGAGACGGGTAAAATATACTGCACAGAGGCCTATACACTTTGTTACTTGGAAAAAATACCATTGAGCTTAGAAGACAAACTCATGCATTGATACCACAAATAGTTCCCAGGTGCGAGCTTTGCTTAATTAAAATAGCGCCCGGAACTAGGTTACGACATCGATGGCGCGCGTGGTATTGAATAAAAATCCCAACTTTCACTTGCGCTAGTTGGACTTAATAGATCGCTAGATGGAGGTACAGATTTTACCATTGTCTGTGGCAGTAAGTTAAGAAATTTTACAATTTTCAAAATTGTAAAGAGAGGTGTCGTTTTTTTTCAGAGAGAGGTTGCTGATTTTCTTGGGGTTACTGTTTAAGCCATTTACTGTAAGCTGTATACGCTTGAATGAACAGTGACTAGCTTTTGTTGGAGTGCATACAGAAGGCAGTTGTTCTTGAAGCGGCTCGCGTAGTGGAGGTTCCTCACCGTGTAGCCCTGACCGCCAGTGGCTTGGGAACACAAACGCTCCGCAAGCGGAAGAGTGCTTTTCTTTGATTCATTTTTATATTAGTGTTACTTTAAATATAACTAGCGGACCCGCGCGACTTCGTCCGCGAATGAGCACGCTCAAAAAGGATATTTTTTGCAGTTTTTGCAACATTTCTCATTAATTATAGTAGCCATTGGTCGTAGCATGATATTGTATATCCATAATTGTTACTATCAATCCAAAAGAAGAAGTGAAGAAATATGTCCTTGATCTCCGACAGTATTCATCAGATCTTAATAAAATTAGACGATACATGCTTGGTAGTACACACTGTGAAATAAAAAAAAGAATTTTAAAATCGGTACAAATTGAACGGAAATATGTAGTAAAATTGATAAATATTTACATCCCATTTCTCGGAAGAAACTTATTGTTTATCGGGATAAAAAGTATCCTATATGTTAAACCGAGATATCAGCTACCACTATACCAAATTTTATTCAAATCCGTTCAGTAGTTTTCACGTGAGGCCCGGATAGACAGACAGACAGACAGACAGACGGACACATATAAAATACAAATCGGTTTTGGACTCAGTATCGATAATAAAGCATCCCCCGGTCTAAATTTTCCAAATATATTAAATGTACAGAAATCTTCCAGTCACAGTTTTATTATAAGAATGTCATAACATTGTAGAAAAGTAAAAAAAAAATGATAGGAAAAATAATAATAATAAGACTTTATTCAGATGTGGTTTGATTTTGGTTACACACAAGATTATTACTGTATTTAAAACAATTATTGGTTTACAAATTTAAACTACTGAATGCATTCAAATTGAACTTGTGATGATCTCAGTTAAGGATCCTTTTAAAAAAAATCATACAATGCAAAGGGATTTATTTCATTAGTTGCGAAGTTGGACCCAAGTATGCAGCGGTCAGCACTCCTTTGTGAGATGTCCTCACAATACGTTCCGTCTCAAGTGGTACCAACATCTAAAGCAAGAATCTATTTCAGACGTTCCTCAAAACTGTATAATAAGAATTTAATGTCATTTTTATAATTAGAATTATATTCTTATAGACTAATGTCTACATTTGTGTTGGCACACAATTAGTGCTCTTTCCCACTACAAGTTAGCAATTAACTTCTTCTGTTCCTTGTCTCCGTACTTTGTTGGCCTGAACCGACCGTTGTACGTGTGGACTTATGGAAAATGATGTTGCAGTCTAAGATGGTATCGGGCTAACCTGTTAGGGATGTGGCAGTATTTATATATACATAGGTTTTTTGCGCATCGTCGCGGAGCGCTAAATCGCTCGGCGACACGTCTTTGTCATTAGGTTGGTAATTAGCCACCGCCGAAGCCTATCAGGAGGTAAGACCAACGAAAATTCATAATTCATATATTTCCAAATTTCCCCAGCCGGGTATCAAACCCGGGACTAATGCTATGCCAGCGCTCAGTGCACCAGGAATGTCGTTAATAAGTAGACTCTCGAACAGTGGCATGCACTTCATACAAGCACAAAAGCACTGCCTACCCTAAAATTGGTCAAAAAGGAGAAGAATTTTTCCATTTCATGCCACCTTCCTTCGATATGCATACCCTGGTCAAAAACCCGTTGCATGCCACTGCTCTCGAAATACTACATCTTTTTGTAGGTATAATACGTTGCATAATTTAATTAGCTACCGAAGCACAGCATGCAATTGTGTGGGCATTTCTGAATAAAAATCTAAACTAACGAGCATTTTAACTGAACCTGTTATAGCAATAGACGCCGTTTGAAATTGTGCAAGACCTTCCACGTAGCATTATGCTCAAATTGCTACTTGCTTTTAATATTCCACGCTATATTGCGCTATAATATCTACTTATTAATGTAGCTTATTTTACTATAATTATTATTTCTTACTGATTCGGGAATCAAGGTAATAATAGGCGTTTGTTCATCATTATCTTCCGCAGCCTATTAAAGTCCCACTGTTGGGCACAGACCTTCTCTCTCATAGGGGAGTCGGTTTTTTAGAGCATAGATCATGCTGCTCTATGACTATACCGACTTTTATCACAAGTTAGTGGTAATAGCTGTGGCCTGTGACCAATGGCATAACGTGTGCTTCGAGTTACGGACACCGCCAATACTAACTCCGGTATAATATTGCTTTATATAATAAAACTTTTTAACAAAATATCATAATAACTAACAATTTTTGATCCAACCTACTTTTCGGAAATCCATGATCTATTATATATATATAAAAGAGAAAGTGTGTGGGTATGTTCCGTATAGGCTCCGAAACGGCTGGACCGATTTCAATGAAGCTTTCAGGGATTCTCCGGATTGACCAGGCGAGTAATCTTATAAAGTTTGGTGACGATCGGAGCACTCCTATTTTTGAACTGTCAAACTGTCAAATACAGCTTTTATTAAAAATTTAATGATGTAAGTTTATTGTTTAAATAAAATAAAGCAAAATCTAACCCGGCGAAGCGGGCTGGGTACGCTAGTATATAATGAAAATTAAGCTTATTTTGCTATACTCCGCGAAAAGCAGTAGAATCTGTATGGTGTAATTTATAATTTCTTCAATCCTTATACTCCTTCATTGTAAAGTCATCATCTCACGAGGATGCTCCGGTTTTGGAGCGAAACGTGTGTAGAGGGTACATTAGAGACTACGGCCTTAATCCCTTCTCATTGAGAGACGAGACCCGTGCTCTGTAGTGGGCCGGCAATGGGTTGATGTGATAAATAAACTAACTAACTTAATTTTATTAATCTTAAATATGGAGCGGAGATGGCCTAGTGGGTAGACTTCCTCCTATTACCGTTGTGTAAGTATAATCGGTTTGTCGTCAAATCGGTCGTACCAACCGAACGAACCGATTCCATGCATCTCTTACTTTAAGGACTTTTTTTATCTATGTAATTATACGTATCGAATTGCGATTTCCCGTCTCTCATTGTCTTATTCCACTAGTTAAGGTAGCCTGGAAGGGATCACTTTTAGAGATAAGGCCGCCTTTTGCACATAATTATGTTCAAGTGAGTGTTCCTGTGTGTGTTTCCAATATTATGCAATAAAGTTGTTTAAATAAATAAATTTATAAGGAGTTATGTGCGGTTAAAGCAATAATATATCTTTTTTTTTAACAGTGAAGGAAAATATCGATAGGAAACCTGCCTGAGAGTTCTCCATATTGATATCAAAAGGCGTGTTCACACCATACCAGCATTATGGATTACGGGATTAAAAGATAACGACAATTTATTATTCACTCTTAATTTAAATTCTTTTAGTGTTAGTATTCTTTTAATTGGAATTAATTGGAATTATTCTTAAATATACGCGTCAACCAACGACATGAACTTTTGCACACTTTCAAGATCAGAAAAGTTGCATATGTGGGACCCGTGCTAAGGGCTCCTTCAACTTGTTATGATGAGAAAAGTTGCGGGAAGAAGAGGCGTTGGTCGCAGAAAAAAGTCCTGGTTTCGTAACATCAGAGAGTGGACTGGAATCGCGAGTGCAGCAAAATTATTTCGCCGCGCAAAAAATGGACATGAATTTACGAAGCTGACTGCCAACCTACGCTAGTCGGAGAGGCACCGCAATAAGAAGAATCTTAAATACGAGTATTCAACGAGAATAGCCCAGTGAGTAAGATTTCGGCTTCCTTATCGGTTGGGCTGGGCTCTCGCGCACGCACTCAGATTTGCTCGGCATTGAATAAAAACCTATACATATCAGCCTGTTAGCTACACTTCTTCTTGTATAAACAATAATACGAATGCATGCGTTAATAAGCTGTGAACATTGGCACTATAAATGTTCGTAAAAGTTCTTAGACTTGTTAATTTATTATGCACATTGAATAGAAAATATTTATAAAATACTAAGGTTTTAGTAAGGGGAACATGAAACGATTACCACAAATAGTGGCCTGATTCTATTACAGACTGATTGAATTAACTTCGGAAGTGAGTTGCGACCTCAAACATGCGTGCGGTATTGAATAAAAATCGGAGCTTTTGATCTCCATTGTTTCTCTGGTAATAAAGGTAGATGGCGCTACAAATATGATTAGAAAGAGTTTTGATGACCTCCCTGGATTAGTGGTGAGCGTTGTGGTGTGGTCAAGTGGGAGGTTCCGGGCTCAACTCCCGACGGGGGAAATTTGGAAATTTATACTTATATGAACTATTATTTTGTTGTCTGGTGGGAGGCCGCTTACCATCATGAAAATGAGGGAAAATGAGGGAATTAGCGTTTAGATACTATGCCGTGTAGAAACCATAGGATTGTTTTGGTCAAATCCATCCGTCATAGCTCTAGCAATTTAGCTTACTTACCATAAGCTGATATTGCGGTAAAGATCTCACTTGCAATAGAATAAAAAAAAGAATTCGAAGCGCATGAAGATTTATTATTTCCTAAATTATATAACACTCTTCGATCACTATATCGGAAAAGAAGTAAATCATCGAATACTCAACAGGAACCAATTTCCTCGACACCCGTCTATGATACTTTATACAACGGTAAATAAGGAGCCATTTTGTAGAACAAATTGCACGAAGAAGCCTAAGAGAGGGAAATAATTCATAGTAAATAACTTAAATTACCTAAGATATCTATGTCAAAGAATAATAAAAACACCTTATATAATCCTAATAGAGATTAGATGTTCATAATATTAAATATCTTTGCATCATCATCATCATATCAACCCAATACTGTTCCACTACTGGGCCTGTCTCCTACCATAATGAGACGGATTTATTGCCGTAGTCCACCGCGCTGGCCCATTGCGGATTGGTGGACTCCACACGCCTTTTGAACAGTATGGTAAACCATGCAGGTTTTCTCGATATTTTAATTGCTCGAAAATTCTATTAGGAAATGGTGATAGCCCAGGATGCAGGCCTTTGACTATACTTTCAGGGGGTCAAGTTCAAATGCCAGCACGCACCGCTTACTTTTCTAAGTTATGTGCGCTTTTTGCAATTAAAGATCATTTAACAAGTATAAATAATAAATTGAGGATCATGTTAATTTGATTTATATGTGTACATATAATACTCTAATATAATTTTAAGTTTAATATTACTAGAAAAGTAACGTATCATAATCTTTGTAAATGATTTTATGAATAAATTTCTAACAGATTCTGTAGACTTAGTCATAAAAATTTTATAAAAATTCTCTTTATGATATCATAATCTTGCATGTGATATAGGTTCCCAGTTATTAAATGAAATATACGAATCTGCTCTAGCTAATACGTAGTCGTAAAATGAATGCTTTTAAATCTAGATCTGGCTGACTAATGTGAAAAATTATATTCACCGCATTCAGAACCCTGAGTACTCACGAGATTCTATTAAATTATTATACAAACCTAAAACATTTATTCCTTTTCTTCGTTATGTTCGGTATGAATGCTTCCTGAATATTATAATCTGTTAAGATTAATGCTTCCTAATATCATTATATTTGAATTTGTCTTTCATTTATCATCTTCATTCAGACCTTTTCAAGGATGGCTTCTAAAAGATTATGCGCTGCGCAACTCATTATGGAAACATTCAAACCAAATTCTTTCTATTCCGTTTATCGTTTCATTAAGCACATCCACAATTTTACTCATATAATTAAAATCATCTCATTGGAATTTGGAATCTACATTATATGAAGGCCTTTAATTATTAGACTAAGATTCAGACTTAATTTATCATCTTCATCCAGAGCTTTTCAAGGCTTCTACGAGGATAATATGAAAGTCATTGTGGGGGTTAACAAAGCAGATTTTACTTTGAACACTTCTACACAAGCGTATTCCATTTTAAACCATTAATTTTCATCTGGCGTGATAGCGGCTAATTTATTTTGAAACAGTTGATAAATGTTTGGAACCCTAACTAAAGATCCATTATAGAATCTTTAGCGTTTAGAAAATATTAAACGCTAGAAAGAAATTCAAGTAAAACAATTGTATTATAATAAAACACACATTACACCCGCAACATCGCCGCAAGAGAAGTGTTAAGCGTATCTATTTACGTACATTTATCTCGAAATATAACATTATGTTTATGCAATTTAAATTTAGAAGTCGCAAGTTTGTTAAACGGTGAATAAAATGTTAGTTTTACTAATCAAAAGATTTGAGGCTTTTTTAATGCTTTCATGCATTGATTTAATATTTTATTATCGCTTTCGTGATATGTATTCTTTTGTTATGCCATTATGCCGAACTTGCATTTTATAAGCGGAAGCTCTTTCTATTTTAGAAATAGGAAAATTACTAGATACTGTTGACAAAACAATAATATTTGTTCTCTACGGGAATATTAAGGGAATGGTAAAATATTTTTATCTCTTGTAGAACAAAATATTACTAGTGAACTCTTAACTAAATTAAACGATTATTTAATATTTCAGTAGATCCTTGTATCTACCAAAATTTACTTCATTCTACCTCCGATTATATTATCTTAATTAGAAAAGAAAAAAATAAGCTTAATTTACTATACTCCGCGAAAAGCAGGAGAATCTGTATGATGTAATTTATAATTTCTTCAATCCTTATACTCTACACCAAACAGATTTTCGGCAACGTCAACAATTATTCATAAAGTCAACATCTCCTGAGGATGCTCCGGTTTCGAAGCGAAACGTGAGTAGAGATTTTCCTGCTATTCGCGGAGTACCGGTACCTATAGCAATTTACGCTTAGTTTTTATAATATATCATGGAATTCCGCAAAGTAACGCATGCTTCTATCCATTACCTCAGATTACGCGAACTGATCAATGGCGAACAAAAGTCAGTATATACATTTCTAGAAAAAAAAAGTTTAAAAAAGGTTTAATAACCTCATTACGATAAAATAAAAGAGCTTGCACTGTTATCGTCGTGAATGGTATTAAAACGGTCGTGTGGACGGCTGCCATCTCGTTACCGAGCCGTGTTATTTATACAGAAGATGCGGCATCATGACTTAATGAGACTTTTATTTATAAAGTCGCTCTCACAATGGGGACTTTAAGGTTGCATTGTGCTATTGTTACGTTTTATTTTAAAATGAGGATTTTGTGGTACACCGCTATGTAAATTGGACGTTAGCTTCGCAATAAGAGGGACTCGTTAGTGTGAACGTGTGCACTTAGCTTTTCTATTTGGCTATGCGCTACCTATTTTAAAACGTGAATCGTGATACTCTTTCGTGATATTTTCATTGCTAGTAGTAAAAATGTTTCTGCATTTGTGTCCTTAAACTCAGTACAAGGTACAACTCTTCAAAAAAGTTAAATGTCAATAAAATTAATGAATAAATATATTACCACAATGCACACATCACCATCCAGCCCCAGAGTAAGCGTAACTTGTGTGATGGGTACTAAGATGACTGATGAATATTTTTATGTATGTATGTGTGTCTTATTTACATAAGTACTTATAATATACATAAAAACACCTAGACACTGAAAAACATTTATGTTCACCACACAAATATTTTCCAGTTGTGGGAATCGAACTCACGGCCTTGGATTCCGAAAGCAGGGTCGCTGCCCACTGCGCCAATCGGCCTTCAATAAAATACCTTGCTGGTTGGAATTGATAATTTTATTGAAAGAAAACATTCATAAAAACATCACTTGTGTTTATAGACTGCCTATCTAGTCGAAATCTTTTTAACATCTTATAAGTTATATTATAAACGAGCTAATCCCGTTAACAAACTGTTTTACAGTTTTACTTCAGGTGTGATTGAGGTCAAGAGCTATATACGTAAAAAAAATATGTATTAAATGGCGCTGTCGTAAAGAGTAAATAAATTCATAGTAGTGAATTCTCCGCAAAATAATATGAAATCGTTTACGTACCGTTTTATTTCCTAAGTTTTTGACGCGGCAGTTCAAGTAAGCGGTCTTGCCAAGTAACGCGGTCACATTCTTGGAAGCCGCCAAGTCGAAGTAGGGTCCGGTCCGTGGGGTAGGTCGGGGGGCGTCGATTGCCACCCCTGGCCGAATCACGTTTTCCGCCGCTGGTGGTGAAGTCGCCGATGAATTCGAAGGCAACCCTTTGCCAAGTTCGCGTTGCGCTGATGACACTGCGGACAAAAAATATAGTTACTAGCGGTCCCTCGCGACTTTGTCCGCGTATAAGTCAACCTCAAAAGATAGACATACGAGTATGCTATTGCAGGCTTTTGTTAGAACTTTTAAAGGGAAGCAATTTTGTAATGAATTTATTACAATGTTTCGTTTAGTACTGAGTGCTATGATTTATTTCCTGACTTCCAAAACGAGGGTTATATTTTTACTAGATATGTGTGTATGTAACGGCATGCTGATTTGGCTATGTCACCAGGTTACAAATGAGCGAATGAAATGATTATTATATAATAAAAAATGTTACTTTTTACTGTACAAAATTTCTCTATATAACGTTTGTCACTTTTCAGTTCGTCCACCTATCCAAAAAAACACGTCAATCTTAAAACACCGTTGCGCGGATTTTTAAAGGAAAATGCGTTTGGCGTTAAAGCCTAACAAACATCCATCCATCTATTTATCCATCCATCCATACATACATCCATCCATACATACATCCATCCATCCATAAATCCTTACTCACAAATTTTCGCATTTATGATATAAGTACGATGGTTCGCATGCATTCGATCGCAGTCCCATATGCTTTGCGACTCGCTGTTATCTGTGAATAGTTATGTCCTTTATCTCCGACAATATTTACCCGATCTTCATTAAAATTACACAATACATGCTTGATAGTATACACTTTCAAATAAAAAAAGAATTATTAAAATCGGTTCAAATTTAACGGAGCTATGAAGTAAAATTGATAAAAAATTTAATCTCATTTCCCGGGAGAAGCTTATTATTTATCGGGATAAAAAAGTAGCCTATATGTTGACCCGGAATATCAGCTACCACTATAGAAAATTTTATTTAAATCCGTTCAGTAGTTTTCACGTGATGCTCGGACAGACAGACTGACAAAAATTAAATAAAAATCTGTTTTGGACTCAGTATCGATTAAAAAGGATCCCCAAATGTTCAAAATATATTAAACTAGCTGTTGCCCGCGACTTCGTCTGCGTTTGATTTTGTTTTTAAAGTATTCAGTATCGCTAGCCTTAAATGAGTATAGTTGTATATACATATAACATGTGACTGTCAATTAATTATAGACAAATAATTTGCAATAAAATAAAATTGTGACTTTACTTAAAGATCTAAGCTATCCTATCTCTTAAGTTGGACCAGACTGCCCACGGTGTGCCAATTTAATTTAAAATCGGTTCAGTAGTTTAGGAGTCCATCGCGGACAAACATCGTGACAGGAGATTTATATATATTAAGATTACAGGAATCTTCCAGTTTCAGTTTTATAGGTATAGATTTTGTCTGTCGATGATGTGCTGTCCGTAGTCGCAGTGTCCGCAGAAAATAAAGGTTTTCACTCACAAATTGGGAGCCCATTTTCGTTTTATTATTTTATAAGATGAGGCATCCATGATATTTTAAATAATTATTTTACTACAAGCTTCTGAAGCTGATCTAAGGTACCTTGTATTTCAGCTTCAGTGCCTTCACCCTCTATAGTTTTTTTAGCTTAAAAATTATACATGTAGTTTTATTTTAGCGATCACAATATATTAATAAATAATTATAAGACTTCCTTCCAACATTTTGTTTTTGTTTATATTTTTGTAGAAATTCTTGCAACAATACTGTTTTATTAGGTTTTGAATAAGCCCACTTAACAAATTTTTCTTGTAATATGTGGTTTACGCTGTTGACGCCGCAGTGAGTATTTGTACTATTGTTTTAAATCAATAAATAAATTTAATGATGATGAATGTATCCATCCGGGAATCGACCCGGTACTTCCACTTAAAAAACCCCAGCGCTCACCAATGTGCCAGTAAGATCGCACATGTTGAACGAGTTTTTACATGTCACAGCGAACAGAGAGTTCCGTTGTTAGCAGCAATTCCTAACAAGTGAGTAATTAACCGCAGCTTTAACCCAACATGAATGCCTGTGTGGTGAGCTCATTGTTGTAAATTTGTGTAACATGGCCCAGACCTGTACACAGTGCGCTAGTTTCGCAGGCATAAATCACTGAGAATTTAGTAATTGCCCTAAATTTAGGTGATGAGAATGTAGCTCATTTACCCTTTCTAGTGTGCGTAGCCGGTCATACGTGACTAATGTGTAGCCGCCATTTTGCGGTCTCGATGATCTAGTAGTTAACATGTTTTTTTTTTTCTTAGAGTCATAATATCAAAACATGACCGGCCTACTACAGGACACAGGTCTTATACCACGATGAGAAGGGATTAAGGCCGTAGTCCACCACGCTGGACCAGTGCTGATTGGTGGTTTTTTAAAGTAAGTGTACGACCATCGTTTATAAACAGAGTAACACTTTATAGGGCATGCAAGGAGCACGTCCTGCAACATAACGCACTATGTCTATAATCACACCGCCCTACGGACCGGAATACGGTATTGCAACAATGCTGCTTAACGGCAGAAATAAGCATGGCGATAGTACCTCCCCGGACGAGCTCTGTCACAAGAAGCTGTACTACTACTAAAATATTTATCCTGGTTTTACTACTGATTCCCATCATCTCACTACCGTGTAATTCTTATGTACGCATCAAAAGTACCACATAAGGGCCTACTTGAATAAACATATTTTTGACTTTGACTTTGACTTTGATTTTGAGGTCCTGGGTTCGAATCCCGTGTTGGGCCAAAGTTGAGGTATTGTGATTAGAATTTTCAGTCAAAGCCCGTAGTTAGGAAATTAGTGGAGTCAACCCCCGTGCCTCGGAGAGCAGGTTAAGCCGTCGGCCCAGGTTATTATCACTAACTTGAGAAAATAGTCGTTAAATATTAGATACAAGATCTGTTTGGTGGCGTATAAGGATTGAAGAAATTATAAATTACACCATACAGATTCTCCTGCTTTTCGCGGGGTATAGCATCAAGCTTTATTTTCATAGTCGTTAAAGCCTACCAACCCGCATTGGAATATCGTGGTGGGTCTATGCTCTGAAATCGTCTCTTTTATGAGCGAGGTGAGTTAATAGGCTGCGGATGATGAGTTTTGGGCCCCCATTTTAACTTAGTGCTGTGCTTCTGGAATTGGCAGACTTTGTATTGAATACGAATCCATACTTATATTATTAATGGGAATGTTTGTCTGTATCTTTGTTTGTTGGTTTGGTTCAAACGCTGCACCGATCTCAATAAATCCTGGAGACGGGCATTGGATACATTCTATCCGGGAAAATAAGGGTTATAACAAACGTGGGCTAAGTCGCAAATGTAACTGCTAGTTATTTTATACTAATTTAAATATATTGTGGGCTGAATAATAATATTATCGGACTATTAAATTTTATGGGAACAAAGACCAACCAAATTGAGGATAACAATAATATCACGAAAGTAGATAGAATTCTTTGTGAATATTTAATTAAATAATAGCTTACAATGTACAAAAAGTCCGCGCTTTCTATAAAGTCCTAAAAGTGTAATGCAATCGAATTTGAAACGTAATGCCTTTGCATAAATGCTAAAATCCAGTGCCGCTTGGTTCTTTTACATTAGCCTTTGGGCGAATGGATATATAAATTGTATGACTGCTCTGTTTTAGGGAACGCCCAAACATAATATTTGCTTTGCCAATGCCACTTCTGCGAAGTGCTTTTAACCCACGCATTTAAGGTCAGTTCAGACTAATACAAATTGATAGGGAACAGAAAGGAAAAGTAACTTAGTAAGTTAACTTTTTTTTTTATAGTAATAGTTGACGGACCAAGCGCATGGCTCACCTGATGGTAAGTGGAAAACTATCGCTTATAACCAGAGCAATACCTCGCATGGCATGCAAGGAACGCGTCCTACGCAAGAACCGCCCTGTATCTACCTAGGGCTTACGTGTTTAGCGTCATGTGTTCACAAAAATATATCAGAATTTGAGAGAAAATGTGACTGCAATAATTTAAACGTTAAAAGCAAATATAAACTTGCAGTTCAATACACTAGACAACACAAAATAAGCAATTCATTGAAAGGAAAATGTTTACAATTTGACAATAAAATACCGGTTAATAACTTGGAGATGGCCTATTGGCGCAGTTTGCAGCGACCCTGCTTTCTGAGTCCAAGGCCGTGGGTTCGATTCCCACTTCTGGAAAATATTTGTGTGATGAGCGTGAATATTTTTCAGTGTCTGGGTGTTTATATGTATATTCTAAGTATTTATGTATATTACTCATAAAAATATTCGTCAGTCATCTTAGTTCCCATAACACAAGCTAGGCTTACTTTGGGGCTAGATGGCGATGTGTGGATTGTGGTAGTATATTTATTAATTATTTATAGACATGCACGAAATGCGATAAATTTACGATAAAAAGTTTCGTTCAGCCCAACACTAGCTAATATAAATGAGAGTAAAATAGACAACATTAAATAAGTTTTAATGGTATAACTAAGAATGGGATCCAGATGATAAACTTATGCACTGATAAAGTAAAGATCACTTAAGTTGGTTGATGGTCAGTGTTAGTAGTCAAAAAGTTAGTTACAAAATATAGACATAAATAAAAACTGCCTAGGATACATGTGTGTTACGTATACCCACGGGATAGCCATAGTATGTCTGCTAACCAAGAAGCGGCCGTATCGCATCATGTTCAAGTTACGTCCGCGCAGCGAATTCCGGAGGCTAGCTTTGAATTTGTTCTCGCTCTTGTTGTCTCCTAATCCTAAGGTTGCCTGGCAGGATTGGTTTTAAGCGATAAGGCCTTTTGTATTTTAATCCAGTTTTTGTGGTGTACAAATAAAGAGTTTAAATAAATAAATAAACTCTTAGACTTATAAATTTATATTAGTCTTCACATATTTGTATTCTGCACCCTGCTCCAACCCTAAATATAAGTTGTTAAGTACAATACAAAATTGCGTGTTTGATTTCTCTTGTCTGAACGTAGCTTTATACCCAGAAAAGTTAAGATAAATGTAATTGTAGTGTAAATTGAAACGTAAGCGAAGTTTTGATGAAAATGAAATAAATATGTTTAATAATTTTACGACAATATTTGTTACCGTTCCGTTGTATATATGGTAACTACAGGGCAGAGGACTTCTCCCACAATAAGAAGGGTTTAGGCCGTAGTCCACCACGCTGGCCCAGTGAGGATTGGTGGACTCCACACACAATTGATAACATTATAGAGCATTTAGGTTTTACTCACGATATTTTTTTTCACTGTTGAAGCAAGTTATAATTGAATTGCTTAAAACGCACATAACTTAGAAAAGTTAGAGGCGCTGGTATTCGAACTCGGCCCCAAAAAGCCGCTAGATTATTACTCCTTCTCGGTCACAGATAATGCATAAACGATTTTACTGCCACTAAAACTATTCTTGTTTTCTATCCAAAATGTGCAAGAATGAGGGCGTAGAGAATTGAAAGTGTGATTGGTGGGGCTCAAGTTGTATATTATGTAACGTCATAACTTGTATTTCCTAAAATAGGTTTTCAATATCAAAAAAAGCATCACCGATAATGATTTTCGGAGTTGTCGGTGTTATTTATCTTTTTGTATAATGTATACTAGCTGACCCGTGCAATTTCATCTGCACCAAATCGGTTATTACCGTAAAACGATAAAAATGACATTTCTAAAAATGAATCCTAGCTAGATCGATTTATCGCCCCCGAAACCCCCTGTTTACTAAATTTCATGAAAATCGTTGGAGCCGATTCCGAGATTCCAATTATATACTCGTATATACAATAATTGCTTGTTTAAAGATATAAGATAAGATATCACTCTACAGGTCTACCACCAGTGGTGTTTTAACACGACGCCTACTATACCCATCGGAAAATAAATCATTTATTCAGCGAATTCGAAAACATTTCAGTATTTTTGTGAATGTACCTGCAAGAAGTTCGTTACGCAATCTCTTTGATATCTTTGTTTCTTTGATTACAGATTGGTTGCCGATGTAGACATCGCATACATTTGCATAAACTAAATTTCCGAATAGAAACTAGATAGGTGCGTATTTTCGACTTCTACTGACGTTTTTTTTTATTATATTGAATGAAATATTTTCGTTTCTGATACCAATACACGATCGCATAATATTTATTAAACTAAAGCTTTCAAGTAACATGATATGATGGCATCTTATTATTCATGAAAATTAATGCTTATCTAATAATAGGTATCAAATTGGAATGTGGCCTATTCTAGAGCACTTTGAGGCTAGATGGCGATGTTTGTATTGTCATAGTATATTTATTTATGTATTTACTTACGATATTAATCTCCAGGACGTAAAGTATAAGTCAAATTTCTTTAAGACTAATACAGTGGTTAAGCTGAACATAAGTAGCAAAATAACGGATAGAGAAACAATCAGAAACAATATCACATTAATAAAAGGTATTACTATTATTTGCCGACCACCCTAGCGCAGTGGTGAGGACTTTGAAAAACCAAAAGTAATAAGAATCAGTAGAGGTTATAGGTTCGATTCCCGGCAGGGTAATTTGAGAATTGGTTAATTCTGAATTTACTGTGGTCCACTTCGGTCTTGGCTAGTTACTTCGCCACCAACAAAGACGTGCCATCAAGCACTTTAACATTCCGTTTTAACATTCAGGATAAGAGATAAAATAAATTTACACCCTTTCATAAAGTAAAACAAAACTGTAACATATTGAATATTATACATATACCGTCTTAATATATTAAGAATACGAGCCAACATTGGAAATGTTTGCCTTCCGCATATATATTATATTGAATTCAGCAAACATCCGCTGCGAGCATTCGTTTGTACTGAAAATTCAGAATACTCTTTATTCGAGTAAACCTTTACAAGCTCTTGAATCGTCAAGTCTGTCTGTTTGCTAATGAGTCTACCACCTTTCGAAATAACAATGCTATACAAGAGGAGAAAACGGCAAGGAACGCAGTGATATACTATTAATTATTTTTGCATATGAATTACGTACCATTTAAGATTATTATGTGATGTTTTTAAAGACGAGTTCTCATTTCTCAAACGGGTTAGCGATCGCTGTGGATATTAGTAGTATAGCTGTACCACTGTACTACCATCAACTGCGCTTGCTACAATACAGAAGGAATAGGGATTTTAATTACAGTGCCGCTATAGTTTTTCTGCCGTGGTTACCAGTTTAATTTCAGGCGCATGAGGCTTAACACCTATGCCAGTCGATGGAAACAGTGCGGCACTTTGTCAGGGCCATTACACCTGGCAAGAAACTTGGTATCCTCAATAAGGTGAAGCGGTCAAGGTTCGATAGTGCATGGAATACAACTCCCATTTACGGGATGGCTTTACCAAGTATCAGCTTGATGCATTGGATTCGATCGCCGTGCTAGAAGACTAATCGGTGGTGACCTAGCCAATAAAAAACTTCAGAGTTTGTAGCATCGGCGCAAGGTTGTCTGCCTTTCGATATTCTAAAAGATATATTTCGGAGAGTGTGCTCAAGAACTTTTCGATCTAGTTGGCAAAAAGTTGAGGGGGGCCTCACCTTTTTACCATCGAACCGCCTGGCACCGTAAGGATCTGCATCCCTACTTGGTTGATTTACTGCGGACGCGTGCGAAGCGCTTTGTATCTTCGTTTCTGATTCGCACCGCAAGATAGTTACTATGAAAAAGGAAACATAGATTTATCCTATCTTAAGATACTATAGTTCAATGCCTTTGATTTCGAGGTAAATCCTAAAAACCTATCAGCAGTGTTACAATATTGTAGGCTACACCCCTGACTATTGAGACCAGTAAGGGCTCTTTCTCGCCTAGAACTTATCACACGATTGCTCGCTCTGTGTAGACGGCTTCGTCGTTTATACATAACTTTCCTTACTCAGTGCTAATTTATTTTACGGAAATTTCATAAACCTAATAGCACAATACAATTTTAAGAGCGGATTCATGTGAAACTTAATTTAATTTAGTCTCTAAATTTTCATGTCATCTCGTATGAGAAAGAATTCCTTTTTTGAATTTTTCTCCGTCAATGTAACTATTTTTAATAATTAAATCAATAGTTTAACAGTGGAATTCTATGGATACATAATGAAAATTAATCTTAATTTGCTATACTCCGCGAAGAGCAGGAGAATCTGTATGGTGTTATTTATAATTTCTTCAATCCTTATACTCCACATCAAACAGATCTTTGACAATGTACCCTCTACGCACGTTTCGCGAGCATCCTCAGGGGATATTAACTGTATAATGAATGACTGAAAACATTTTTTTTCTCCTGCTTTTCGCGGAGTATAGCAAATTAAGCTTTATTTTCATAAAATATCACGGAATTCCCCAAAGTAACGCCTGCTTCTATACAATATCTATGGATACACGCTACCCTTTTTTTATTAGCGAATGGCAATACTCTATATCGCCTAGGTACTCTGTAATTAAAATAAATCAACCATAACACTAACTTACGTCATCATCATATCTACAATTAGACGTCCACTGCTGGACAAACATCTTTTGTAGGGAGTTCCGACGCTACGCCTACCTGCGACGCGCCTAATGTCGTCCGTCCACCTCGTCGGGGTCGACCAACGCTGCGTTTACCAATGCGGGGCTGCCATTCCAGCACCTTGGCACCCCAACATCCATCCCTCTTCCGAACTATGTGCTCCGCCCGTTGTTATTTGCACTTATTTAACTTACGTACCAGAATAACAACCTCCATTACCAAATTACTGATAAAACTTCTTTAATTGCTAAATATATCACGACCTCTATCATGATTAATGGGCGGTTGAATGAAATAAACGGGCAAAGATGCGCAATAATAAAACTGACCATTACCGAAGTAAACAATATTAGCGAAAGAGTCGTTGCCATAAATTCAGGGGCAAATGCCCCGGTTGCGACAGTTGGCGAAATTGCGGCGAAAGATACATTATTTCTGGAAGATACAATCCCGCAAAAAGGATATAGTTTATCCTATGCGCGCATAGTTTATGAATTTCTTACAAATAATAGTATATACGGTGATATTTTATGCGTCTGCAAGACGACAATTCCAATCCATCCGATTTAAAGTGTCGTTAGACAGTATTCGTGTATTCGTAACAGTTTTGAAACAGGTGCTGAAATGAAGTAGGTCTATACGTAACTACATATTTGCATATTTTTTTTTTTTTTATTAGCAGTTACTATCACCTTACGCTGTATATTTGCATTATACAGCGTAAGGGGATATTACTATCCCCTTACGCTGCTATTCTTTGAGCCATTATACGAGCAGCAAGTGATGGCTCAAAGAATATGACGGGCTAAGGAACTGAACACAAACTTGAAATGTCTCCTATTGTCACATGTAAGTAACAACTATCATCAGGGTTGAGGGCTTCACTCGCTCTGCAGAGCTCAAAGTCATCATGAGTTGAAATAGCTTGACTAGGGCAATAGACTAAATATAAGCATTGTTGCAACTTAGCCGTTCTACAACTAGTTGCAATTTATACCCTGTTTGTTACTCATTGATGTGACAAGGATAAAAAGTAGGTACCTAGGTCTGTGCATCCAGTGGCTTGCATAGAGGGTATGCACAGGGTATGCAGATGATATAAAATAAGGAAAATCACCCGGACGAGCTATAAATACTTAAGGGTAGGCTTTTAATAACTCTTACAAAGCTAATCCTTAATTTTTTTTATAACTCGTACTGGAGATTTTCTTCATTTTATATCATATACCCTGTTCATACCCTCTATGCACGCCACTGTGTGCATCATATATATTTATTATCACAACAACCGATGGACATCATTTTTTGGCCATCTTATCCAAGCGCTACGGTATTGTATCGCTTTTATTTAGAAATTTGACCTCTCTAGCAGGTCCCGGGTTTGATTTCCGGCAGGGGCAATTTGGGATTTTATAATTTCAGAATTTTCTCTGGTCTGGTCTGGTGGGAGGTTTTGACCGTGGCTAGTTACCACCCTACCGACAAACGACGCTAAGCGATTTAGTGTTCCGATGCGATGTCGCGTAGAAACCCATTATGGGTATGACTACCACACTCCCTAACAGGTTAGCTCGCTACCATACTAGACTGCATCATCCCTTACCACCAGATTACAGTCAAGGGCTAACTTGTAGTAGATTAAAAAAAAAAAGTTGGGACCCGAACATCCATCGATCTTCCCAACTATGGGAATAAATTTCAACCTATTGCTAACTCTGGTACTACCAGCTCATTTCTGATTTCTTCGCGTAGAGAAACTCCAAGCTTCAGCTTCCTTTCGTAGAATTTGATTATGTATGGTTCGAGTAAAATGAATAACTAAAAGTCAGATAAGTAAGTATCAAGTACGAGGTTTTAATGCCCGTAGACCAAGCCAAGCAAGAAAATCCGATAATCCAAAGAGAGCTATTATATTTTTATCCACAAAAAATATTTCTTTTATAAATACACGTTAGTACTGGAGCGGAATAAGGGCTGAAAGCACACACCGCTTATACTTTAAATGTTGTGAAAATAACTGTTTGTGAAAATGTTTGACTCTTTGCTTGTAAAAAGAGGTCATGATGGAACTACGAAATGAATAAAATATTCATAGAGGTAGTTTAACATTTTGTAGTACAACGGTTTTATTTCCAACCTCTCATTACACCTCACTCCCGCGGTTTCTCACGCATGTACTCTTCACTTGTATCATTGTAATTATGAATCTTTACTGCCTAGTCTTTTTAGGGAAGTCCACCAATCCACACTAGTCCACCGTGGTGGACTGCTACCTTATCCCCATTTTATTTTGGGAGGAGACCCGTGCCAGTAGTGGGCCAGTAATGGGCCAGTAAAGACTTGATATGATGATGATAAATACCAGAGAAGCACGTCTTTATATACTGCTGATTTTACATTCGATCGATAAAATAAGTAAGTCTTCACAACTTCACTTAACAAATATTCATTGTAAAGTCAACATCTCCTGAGGATGCTCCGGAACGTGCGTAGAGGGTACAGTGCCAAAGATCTGTTTGGTGTGGAGTATAAGGATTGAAGAAATTATAAATAACACCATACATACATTTCTATAGTCTAGAAAAATAGTATAGAAAATTAAGTTTAATTATCATAATATTTCATAGATTTCCGCAAAGTAACGCCTGCTTCTATCCAAGTCTTCAAAATATTTACTATCTTCGCACAGTACCTTTTCCCCAAAAACCGGGTAAATTGGAAGAATGCCTCATGGTATTAAGGTGGCCTCTGTATAGTGTTGGATTAAAAAAAAACAAACAAAAACATTTCTTAATTGATTATAAAGGATTAAGACCAAGATTCGCTACTCCTTCTCCGGTTGAAGTGACTTTGAATTTCCTTATCAAGTGCTACAGTAGTTTTATAAAGTTGGTAAATAATTAAACTTGTGATAACTATAAATTCATTTCATTGGGATTTTTACAAATGCGCCAATAATTATTACTTAAGTAATAAATCGTATTTAAGAATCAATTGAAATTATATTTGATTCACAACCAATATTCATGAATTGAATTGGTGGTGATATAAATACGAGAGCATTTTCGATACACTTCAATCCTGTATTGACTCGAACCATGCTAACATACCTTCCACTGTCTTAGTCGCTATCACAAGCGATACTATTTCAATGTACTTACAAGTACAATGTTATTTCACGTTGAAAATCGCAATAGATATTACATTTAGAACTAGGTTTTTGAAACGAGTGAAAAAGTTAATCCGTTGCGACAGAACAAAAATATCCACAAACGAATATACGTAGGGAATGAAAACGAAACATCAATAGCCCGTAGATGTCCATCTACATTTAGATGGCTGAACTAGGTCACACAGTGTTTTCAAATGTCTAGGTCTACCTAAAATATCACTATCTACATTGCAAAGTTTCCTAATCCAGAAACGAAATGTTCAGCTTTACATTTGATAAATTCGCTATCCTTACATAATCTGTTTGTTCCTAAGGATGGCGCATTGTGCTTTGTTTATTAAGTATGTATTACAACTTCTAGGATTATTAAATTTAAAAAATACTTTATTCATTTGTGAACTTATCATTATCATCGTCATATCAACTTATTACCGGCCAACTACACGGCACGGGTCTCCTCCCACAATGAGAAGGTGTTAAGGGCGTACTCCACCACGCTGGCCCAATGCGGATTGGTGGACTTCACACACCTATGCGAGCAGTAATAGCTCTTAAGTATGCAGGTTTCCTCACGATGTTTTCCTTCATCGCTTCAAGCCAGTGATAATTTTTTTTGCTAAAAACGCACATAACTTAGAAAAGTTAGAGCTGCGTGCTGAGATTCGAACTCGCCCCCCCGAAAGTGTAGTCAAGGTCCTACCCACTGGGCTATCACCACTTTAACTTATAGTTATTACTAATTACTGAAATTTCTATCAATAAGTAATTTTCACGACCTCCTTGGCACATCGGTGAGCGATGTGGTTCAAAGTGGGACGTCCCTGGTTTTATCCCGATAGGGACAATTTGGGTATCTACCATTTCTTAATTTACTCTTGTCTGGTCTGGCGGGTTTGCCTTGGCTAGTTAATATCCTGGCGACAATAACATGCCACCAAGCGATTTTGCGATTTGGTACGATGTCTCGTACATACTCATTACAGGTATGGGTTTCTATCACTGCCATATCACCAACCAGTTTGCTAGTTACCATCTTGAACTGCATCACTTAGCATCAGACGAGATAGCCGGTAACGGCTAACTTGTAGTTTCCCAAAAAGAACTTAAGTAGGCTTATACTTTTGTATGTTAGCCACGAGGTCCAAGATTAAAAGTTGTAAAGTAAGTACCTACTGGTTTTCTCTCTTAAAAACACCTAAGTAGGTACCAAATTTAGTAACAAGTGTGGCAGTTTAAGTTGTTGAGATAATTCAAGTTGCTCATACTAGTTACTTTGTTTAACAAATGTTCAACTCAGCCATCATAAGAAACCTCATTAACTAACTACCAATGAAATCTTGAAACTACAACCGTATTAAACTTTCAACGAGAGTAGTAACAGTTCTACCGAAGTCGCAACACAGCACAAACATTGGCGAACCTTTTAAAGATTAAAACGAAGAAAAAACTTTGAACAACTCGGAATAAAGTGAGTGAGAAAATTTCTCAAGACTTCGTTTCAGTAAAAGTCTAGAGTAGACAACCGATTAATCGGCATCCGGTCCAATGAGAATCGGTGAAAATGAATCATAAGACATTTATTTCTTAAACAACTAGCGCATTAGTTCAATTAGAATATCAAATGTTACAGTAATTTCAATTTCAATTTCTTTATTTGCAGATTGAGTTACATAGTTGGTGGGTATAATAGTGCTACAATCGCCATCGATTGGCATGCAAATTTGATTTCTTAAAAACTATGTCTTTACAATGCTCATGTAATTAAATTCTTATCAGGTATTTAAACTCAATAATAATAATATACAACAAATCTAATAATAAATATATGTCAAAGTTTTATAAAATGTCACATTAATATTCTTTAATATCGCTTTTTAAGTAAGAACTCTTTAATTTTACGCTTAAATGATATATAATAATAAATGATATAAAATATCACACACGGTAGCTGCATCACCAGTTCAGTTATTTTTTGCTGGAACTTGGCTGACACACTGTTGTGTTTATTGTGCTAACGACTAAGACACCGGGAGGTACCTCTGCGTCGTTTGAGTCCATGTATGACTGAAGTGTATCGATAATGCAGTCGTATTTATATCAAAATACCCACCCACTCAATGTCATGAACATTGGTTGTTAATCAAGTATAATTTAAATCGTTCCTTGAAAACTATTTGTTAACTAAATAATAATTATTAGCGTATTTGTAAAAATCCTAATAAATTTAATAAAATATAAATTTATAGTTATCAAAAGTTTAATTATTTATCCATGTTATAAAACACTTATCACCATTTCCTTCATATTAACTTTCGTGGATTAAATATAAAAGAGGTTACCAATGGAGAAGTCTTGCAACGCTGTTGATTGACATCACGAACTTTCGAAAACCGTCAAAAGAAAACGAAGTTCCTGATCTGGGCATTGTGGCTAGCCGTGTACGGGTTCCTACAATGTATTATGATAGGCAAAGTTGCTGCGAAAAGGTGCGCCGGTCGCAAGAGGTAGTCTTGGTTGCGCAACGCCAGAAAGTGAACAAGGCACGCAAGTGCCGCCTAGCTGTCTAGCCTCGCGAGAGACATGACGCAATATCAAATTCTGATGGCCAACCTTAGAAATGCACCTGAAAAAAGGAAAGATACAAATGCTCTGCCCTGCCACGTATATATACATACACACGTACGGGCGGTCGATTGGCGCACTGGGCAGTGACCCATCTTCAGCTGGCCATACGCAATGACGAGGAACTGAACAAGCTTCTGTCCGGCGTAAACATCGCACAGGGTGGTGTACTGCCGAACATACAGGCGGTCCTGTTGCCCAAGAAGACAGAGAAGAAAGCCTTATATTGTTGTATAACCATCGCACAACCGAAAAATGTTTGTGTGATGAACACGAATGTTTATCAGTGTCTGGGTGTTAATCTGTATTTTATAAGTGTTTATGTATATTATTCCTGAAATTTATCATCAGTTACCTTAGTACCCATTACACGAGCTACGCTTACTTTGGGGCTAGGTGGCTATGTTGTAGTATATTAATTTATTTAATAAAATACTATTGCAGTGGAAAGTGACCTGATAAGAAAAATACAACAAACATAGCCGAGTATTATTACTGTGACAAAGGGTTCCTTAAAGTTTTAAGTTACTGAAAATCCACTTTAAACGTTTACGTTTACGGAGCTATTTTATGAGAAAATGTTTGGAAAAGATATTGTGTTGATAACCGTGCTACTGGTTGAAAAAATTATCTGACATCTGTTTCCCTGAGTGATTTCAAAAAAGTTTTCCTCTACTTTATAAAAATCCAAGATAAAGGAGTGCAAAACTTTCTCGAGCAAGCATCAAATAATATTCTTAAGAAAATTCAACCTTTTATATTTTAACCGTCTTTCTGGAAAGGCGGGACGGTTTTTTGCTATATCATAAACGTACACCCATTTTCTGTTTCTTGTCCTCGTTTCTTTGTCGATTCGTTTTTTTTTCGATTCGATATTATGGAAATGATTCCATCAAAACTACTTGGAATTTTTTAGCGATTCATCACTATCATCGTCAATGCATTACCGGCCATATAATACAATATTGCCATACAACAAATAAACAAAAGTGACGTTCGATAGCAGTGATTGCAAGATTTACTGCCGGTCTTCTCTCATAAAGGCCGTAGTCCACCACGCTGACCAACAGGGCACGGGTCTCTTCCCACAATGAGAAGGGCTTAAGGCCGTAGCCCACCATGCTGGCCCAGTGCGGATTAGTAGACTGCAAACACCTTTAAAAACGTTATGGAGAAGTCTCAGGCATGCAGGTTTCCTCACGATGTTTTTCATAACCGTTAAAGCAAATGTTATTTTTAATTCCTTAAATTAAAAACGCATATAACTCCGACATTTAGAGGTGCGTGCCGGAAATTTAATTTGGTCCCACTGAAACAGAGATCGACGCTATAGCCCCTAGGCTACCGCTACTTAGTCTGTAGCGATAACAATTTACTTACCTCTATTAACAATCTCAATAATATGTACAAATAATATTAAAAATAACACTTTATAATAACCGACTTTTAAAATCAAAATTTTACATAGATCGGTTACATCAACACAAATGAACTGTCAGCACTTTTCAAATATCAGAGCGTGATTACACTCCATAACTATTCCGACGTTTTGCCTTATTTATTTATAAGACCGTAAGTATGAAAACCAATTAATTTTGTTATTAAAGGCCGGTTTTAAAAATATTAATTTTTGGATTTTCATTTGAAATGCCTAGTAAAATTTATACCTGACATGCAATGCCCACTCGGTAATTTTACAATAATAATATTTTTTTTATGATAATAATAATCATATTGGAGCTATTTATTTTAAAAAAGCTACGTAACGAGAGTTGGCGAAATTTTAATGGGACCTTTTGCGAGAGCTTCTTGACTACCGAATAAATATATTTTATATTTTTAGCTCAACCGAAGGGTCCGCTTGGCCTAATGATGAGTTATTTTTAAATTGAAAATTATTCGAAAGTTTTAATGAGAAATTCGATACTTTTCTAATCTTGAACTCTGAAAATACCTATGCGATATTGGTTACTCTTATCAAACATATTCAGGTATTTTGTAGTGATATACACTATGTCTATCAAGACAAAAATATCAGACACAAACTCCAATGTTTTCTACGCAATGACATGACTACGCCAACACAGATTATTAAATGTCTACAGAATGAAATTCTGAACAAATCCCTACCATAATAAAAGTACACGTACCAATCACTTTGACACAAAAAAGTTAAGTTATAATTGCGTTACCTGGAGGACGCACTGTAATAATATTACAGTAATAAAAGGTTGACACGAGTATGTCCTCGCATAAAGTTAAATTAACGAATGAAAATGAATTTATTTTATATCCAGACCCTAAAGCCCTTCTCCGTACGCACGTAGGGTAACCATACATATTTATTTATTTTTTTATACTCTTTATTTGCACACAAATAAAAATACAGAAGAAGAAAAGAATAAAAGAAACCGCAGACAGAAGAAGTATACAAAAGGCGGCCATATCCTCAGTAAGTCACGATGAATGTTAATAATTTCATGTATTGAAGCTGTTATATCGCTATGGGTAGGAGCTCGACTACACTTTCGGGGGGCCGAGTTCGAATCCCAGCACGCACCTCTAACTTTCCCAAGTTATGTGCGTTTTAAGTAATTAAAATATTACTCTCATGATCGGTGAAGGAAAACATCGTGAGGAAACCTGCATTCCTGAAAGTTCTCCATAATGTTCTCAAAGGTGCGTGGAGTTCACCAATCCACACTGGAACATCGTGGTGTGCTGCGGCCTTATCCCATTCTCAATGGATTTTCCAGCCTTAAGCTTGATTTGAACTGCATAACAGTGCCAGATAAAGCTTAAGGTAGCAAAATGAACTTTGGCTCCCGTTGCGTAATTGGTAAATAAGTTCCAGAACATATTACCATTATAAAAAGACGGGTGGTGTATATTCGCTGTTAATACTTGGAGTGAATAGCTTCTTTTGGAAAAGTAATAATGCAACCACCGCTACAGAACCGTGGCTTACGAAATAGGCGGTTTCCGATTTCGTTTTAGTTGAGACTTAATAGCAACTACCGAGAAGTTAATTTCTAGAAAGAGATTGATTACACATTTGGACATTTCAAATAATTGAATAACTTTATGCATGGTAACCCTATATCCACATAGCAGGGTTTCCTCAGGGCAAATCGAGTTAGGTCGCTGGCATGAGTATGTAATGCATCGTTACGTGAATGTTTTCGGTATATTGCCATCGGGCATAAACCTCAGAGAGAACATGGCACCCGTAAGAGGATGAGAAGGAATGTTTTGCTATTATATTTCATAAAGATTTCATGTATTTGTACTCCGAATCCGTGATACCGGCTTCAAAGAACCGAAGCCTCGGATACAAACATGTAGGCGGCATAGTAATACCCTAAAAATCTCCGTATTGTGTTCAAAGTATATTTTGGTTATTTTCCTTTTACCTAACGCTATGTTGAGCTAACATCCAGACAAAATATAGTTTAGTAAACACTACTTCCATAAATGAATTATTTGTCTTTGATTGTAGGGTTCTTTGATATTCATTTGAAAGAAATATATATATATGTATGGGCGAAACACAATAACACAGTCTAACATAAATTTGCAGAGACGTGAATTTCAATATAATTCTGTTTATCAATTGAGTTATTTTAGCCCACAAATTATTCTGAATACGTTATCCAAGGCAAGCCAATATTTTTTAAATTAAAAATAGAAAAAGTTTAAAATTAGTATAATTTAACAACTGAATTTAACTTTAAATTCAAAGATGTGTTTGTTGATTCTTTTATCATGCATTTGTATCTGTTATATTTAGTTGCAAATATAAATAAAATTATACAGATAGATAGAGAGACCGATATGGGATGCACTTTAAACTGGGAAAATAAAGGGCTCTTGCGGGATTTTTTCAAAATAAAATAAACAAAAGCTTTTATATCGCAAACCGAATGTGACCAAAAGTGGTTTAGCAGTATTATTTAAATACACAAACCGAAAGTTTCTTGAATTTATTCACAAAAAAAAAAAAAATAACATAGAAATCAAACCTAGAACCACGTGATTTTAATTGAAACATGGTAATCACTAGAGCAACTTAGACTGCATCCACTAACTACCAGGTAAGATTGCAGTCAAAGACTTGCATTACACATTTACCTCGGTGGAAGGGTAAGTGATCCTGCAGTCTAAGATGATGAATGATAAATGAATGAGCAATGATTGATGATTCGAAAAGCAAAAAGCTTTTTTCATCCCGAAAATACCAATCCTCATTGGTTTTTAAATTCTAGTCCATATGAATCAAAAACGAACATTACATATATTAGAAACATAATGTAGGCGTCCTAGAATTCTATTAAATCATGCACAACGAAACCGCACAAATATGAAAATTTGGATAAACCAAGCAACGACGAGACGAGACGACATCAGAGCACTTTAAAGTCAGAGAAAGGGTGGGTTTGTGTCGCGGTCATTGTGAAGATAAAAGTTTTAAAATCTTCAGCGCATGCTAAACATAATAAATATAAAGGATTAACGGTAATCTAACTTCTTCAATTTAACATAAAGTCTCTTTGTTCTCAACCTCGTCAAAGCATTTTTGAAAGTAGTGAAAAGGTCATGAGTTTTACGGTGGCAATAGTTTTATTGTCACCTTCGTAAAGTCAAACTAGCAACGCGCTGCTCACTAAAATGTTGTTAAAGCCGGCCAAATCACAGCGTCCATCTTGCGCCCGTTTGATTAAGAGTATATACGCATTCCTACAATTATATAATTCTATCTAAAAATTGCAGAGTTCAATCTTTCTTCTTAAGAATGTAGAGACCCTCGCAAGGATGATCATCAACATCACCAAAAAAAGCATCCGTAGCTATGCATAGACCTTATAAAAATAAAACAGTATATCAAGTGTGCCCTTCACATTTAAATAAAAGAATGATTTCACGGCATAGCTCTGTAAAATGTTGCGCTTGTAAAATGTTTTAGTAATGTCTGTAAACATCGAACATTTACCCAAAAGGGCTAAACAGCCCTTGTGGGTAAATGGCCGGGGTCGGTTCATATTTTTATGTCAGCTACACGTGTAGCTTGTTTAATTAATTATAAAGTCTCCCCTTGAGTTTTAAACTAATTTGGTATTATCTAGGCCTATCTAGATTATCATTATGTCAACCAATCCACTGCTTGACATAGGTCATTTGTAGGTAATTCCAAATACCATGGGCTTGTGTCGCTTAAATCTAGCAGCTTTCAGCGACTTGCTTGATGTTATCCATCCACATCGTGAGGGGTCTACCAACGCTGCGTTAAACGGTTTGAAATCGCCAATTCAACACCTTGTAAAAAAACCCAACGTCCATCAGTTCTCCGAGCTATGTGCCCCGCCCAAAGCCACTTTAGCTTCGCGACTCTCGCGCTTTGAGCAACGTCGGTAATTCTGGTTATCCTACGGATTTCCTCACTCCAAGTATAGCTCTCTCTATTGCCCGCTGAGTGAAACTGAATCTTTTTATGGGTCTATAATAGCGACCACGTTTCAGAGCCCTAAGTCGTCACTGTCAACACATTTTTCACGAAGTGTTTTGGTCGAGAAGATATCACAGAGTTCCCCGAACGCTGGTTATCAGAGTTAACTTACTGAATGGCGTGTCCTAGGTAAAGGAATTGTTGACAATTTCTAGTGCAGTGTTCTAACAATGGATGCAGTGGAACATGAGCATTAGACATAATCTTCGTCTTGCTCATGTTCATTCTTAAGCCCACCTCTTCAGAGACTCTGCTAATGTCATTGGGCTTCATATTAAGGTCTCCCAGAGTATCTACTATTACGATTACATCACCGCCTTACTAAAGTTGAGTGATGTTTCTGACGATTAACGTTTATTCCCAGTCCGTTCCAATTCAGAAGCTTAAAGACGTCTTCGAACGTAGTAGCAAAAAACTACTGGGAGATTACATCTCCATGACGCACTCCTGGCTGGTCCTGTATACGATCTGACATAGTGGCGCTTATGTAAACACTGCAACACTTGAATATACTGATAGTAGATTCAGGATACATGCCGTAAAGTTAACAAAGCTCAAGTTTCCAACGAATTAAAGGCCTTCCGCATCATCTCACTGCAATTTAAATAATTGTGACATCAAGACCTTTTGGAATTTGGACAAATATTCGATTCTTACCTTACATTTAACATACTACAAATAAAATCATACCCATGTTGGTAAAATCGCCCCAAGCGTTGTACAACCCTATATTTTTGTGGCATGACCTATATTAGAGCCTGATACATACATTACACCAATAAATAGATTAACCTAAAACAAAATTAATAGGCATAATGTTTGCGAAGTATTGTAAATATGTACATTTTAATATTCGTACGACTGTAGTTTATGCCTCCCAGTTAACCAAACACGATGCATTCCGTTAATTAACCTATTTCGTTAACATCCGTTATTCCAATTTCACTATATTTGAACGATATCTCGGCTGTCGTAATTACGCTTTATGTGTTATTAATAATTCATTAAATATACAATATTAACCCGTTCACTCGTATATGAATTATAAGTGGCTTGCAAAATGAGTTCTTGGGATTATACATTTTGTGCGCTGTAGTTTTTCCATTCAGTTTTTCTTCTATTCCTATTCTGTAAGGTAAATAGGAATCTTTATTAAACGCTATGCAGGTATATAATAATCACAAGGCTTTCGGTGATCGCACTTAGTAGGGACGCAGTTTGGACAACACGATTTGTCCAAAAGCTGAAATCAGCATAAAATCTAAATATTATTATTTAATCATTATTCCATAAAATTTTACTCACAAGTCGAAGGGTTAGGGGTTTCTGTAATTTTACACTTCAAAACATAGAAACCATAAAAGGGTCTAGAAATATCGATTTCGTTCAACATCGCAGAGGTATTTCGTTTCACTTCACTCTACTAACAATTGAAGCCTCAATTAGCAAAACGGGTCGTTTTCACTGTCATGTTCTCTGCGCGGAGCAAGCTTAGAGGCAGATGCTACGTGAAGCTGTTGAAATCATTCTTAGTTTTCAAGCCTGGCGATACTAAGTGTCCTGCTTTTGCGGGGATTAAGCTTGGTTGGCTGAAGTAGCGAATCCAATGAGAAAAGAGACTATTTATGACAGCGTATTTTACGCCGGTGAATTTAGTTTTGGTGACAAATGTGAATACTACGGTAATTCCTTGCTAAGAAGACCTGTAAATACTCGTCAACCTGGCGAGCCTGTTAGGATTCAAAGATAAGCTTAGTAAAAGCTGGAGTACCGAATCCAAAGGTTTTGTTTCCGCCCGGTTCAGGTGACAAAGAAGATTTTTTTTTTATATTTATATACTGGGTTTTTTTTATTTGACAATTCACAATTATTTTATAATAGGAGGTTACTAAAAATTATGCAACTCTAACGGATTAATTATTTGTTTGTGTGACCTTCCAACCCATCAACTTGATTCTAGAGTTAGTTGAAAGGACGTTGAGTTACATAGGCCAGAAATAAACGGTTCCCAGAATTAAGAAAAATTCGAACAAAATATGTTTGTATAAAGGATGATAGATATTATAGACTGTAATGGTTTATTAGATTCGGGAGCCACTTGCACCGTATTAAATCACAAATTTGCTGACACTCTAAAACATCTTGGAGTGAAAATTCATTATAAGACTTAAAATATAACTGCGTTTATATCGATGCATTCTAGAAGTATTTGACTTTTATTTGTCAGGCTTGATATAAAAGACACAATACGGATATCCATATGGTGGTGCCATCCGTACGAAGCTCCGGGAGCTCCGCTTGGTAATAGGTAGGTTTAGTAAATTGTACATCACAAATTAGAACAATGCGTGCGAACCAGCAACTAATAGGCGATTGCAGAATGACGCAGTACCGTATTCCCAGCAATTTGGGCCTAATCGCCGCAAACCGCCTCCTTTACGAGCTACGACAGGCACAGAGGGGTGAAATGTAGGTAAAAGGTGGGTGAAAGGCACCTGAATGGTCGCGTGACTAAACACAATTTGATTTTTATCAAATGCGGAATATTGAAAACTCATAATGCACTTTTTCGTGCTTAAGCGTAAGTATGTGAGTTGGTTGTTAATTAATAAAATATGGTTGTATTTTTTGTCATCTGCAGATTTTTTGATTTTACCGAATATGGCACTAATGGCCGACATGCCATGAAGGAGAATTTCCAAGTAAGGGAAAATACTGACTTTCGACAGACTAAAGAACATACATCTTTCCATCTTCGGTGTCACCGACAGCCCTCTATGCAGATCATGTATGAAGTCGGAAGAAACGCCAACGCACGTGTTGCTGGAATATCTGGGCGTGGCAGAATAAACTGCTCCGCTTGGACAAAGGCAAGCTCAGAAAGGTGGTTGGACTAATTAAACAGTCACAGTCCATTAAACAGACATCTTTCCATCTTCAATGTCACCGTCAGCCCTCTGTGCAGAGCATGTTTGGAGTCGGAAGAAACGCCAACACACTTATTGCTGGAATACTTGGGCATGGCAGAACAAACTGCTCCGCCAGGACAATGGAAAGCTTAGGAAGGTGGTGGGATTATTAAAAGAGCTCAGACCATTAAACCGACATATTTTCGTATTGGTTGTCACTAATAGCCCTCTGTGTAGAGCATGTTTCGAGTCGGAAAAAACGCCAACGCACGTGATGCTGGAATACCTGGGCGTGGCAGAACAACGCGAGCTCTACCTTCAATCTCCAGCCACTTTTTCCTTGTAGTCCTTGGCAACCTGGGCGGCTTGCTAGGCTCCTGGAACGTTTTAACGTTAGCTGGAGAAGCTGGCAATAACAACGGGGACGTTTGACGTACAACAACCGAAGCGCTTACGTGCGAAAAACGTCTCAATGAGAAGAAGAAGAAGAAAATCGTTATAAATGGCATGCGGTATTGTGGGCGGACGATGCGATGCGGTGGGTCAGGGTATATTGTATAGTTGACGAACGGGCACGGAAAAATCCTTATGCGATGTATGTAGTACGTACGAGATAAACGCAGTATTTAAATAAAATTATTAATTTATAAGTACAGCATTGCACTATGGAAAACACTGGAATGTAATGAAGAAAAGATAAAGAAATACCGCAACGAAAGTTAGTGAACTGGTATAACTAATTACGATGTCGAGTCAGCATTGCGCGACCTATTTCGTGATTGTGTCGCAAATAAGAAACTAGCTTCACGCTATTATTGTGAGAAATAATGGGACTTAAAATAGTAATAGAATTTAAGAAACAATTTAACCAATTACCAAGCGCTATGTACTTACTATCGCCTAAAATTATCTAGTGTTAACGTAGTAACGATAAATCCATTTTGATCAAATGTTGCAATGTAGTACTAAAAAAAAATCTGCAAGCGTGCTAATCTCATACTAAAAATATTGGATTTTAATATTTCACAAAATTGAATTTCTGAATCGGCTGAGGTTCAATGTTTTTTTGTATGTTAAATATTTTGTGTGAAATTTTAGGAAGCGAATTATTTTATCATGAGTATTCCGTTACACGATAGAGAAGAAATAATTAACGTGCGTATGCGCGCTTTATCTGCGACAGACTTCAGATGAATAGCTGAGCTACCACACGTTCAATAAATCAGTCAATAATGTTTAAATAGTTAATAATAAGTTGCTAGGTAAATAAAGATAAAGCAAGGAGGCAAGGAGTTCATTGTAATAGTTTTACTGCTATGAAGTGTAATTTTTATTATGATACTAGCTGTTGCCTGCGACTTCGTCGGGGTTTAATTTTGTTTTTTGATAGGGCATTCAATTAAGTAGTAGTTCTTAAAAAAAATAACGTATTCAGTATTGCTAAGCTTTAAATGAGGGGTTTGCTTCTGTCCTCTATCTCCAACCACATATATCAGATCTACACAAAGTATGGGCAAAATATAACACATATTACACACCCTCTATAGTACAAAAATAATTATATAAATTGGTTATAATTTGTCGAAGTTATGGTGTAAAATCTTAGAACACTTTTATCCCCTCTCCCAAAGGAACCGAGCTTAATGTCGGGATAATAAGTTTTTCAAAATTCAAATTCAAAATTCATTTATTTCAAGTAGGCCTAATATAAGCACTTTTGAAACGTCAAGTCTGTCTGTTTGTAGTGATTCTACCACCGGTTCGGAAGGCAGATTCTACCGAGAAGAAGCCGGCAAGAAACTCAGCAGTTGCTCTTTTCCAACATCAACAATTTACATTTTGTATTTTAACATTCATTTTTCTATCTTGTGAGAGCTGAAAGCGGAGCCGGATGCTTCCAAGCAACCTTGTCATTAAAAAATTCATCAATTGTATAGTAACCTCGCTCTAATAAATGTGTTTTAACAAATTCTTTAAACTTGTGCATTGGCAGGTCCAAAATCACCTTAGGAATCATATTATAAAAGCGTATACTCAATCCCACAAATGATCCCTGTACCTTACGCAGACGATATGCAGATGACACTAATTTATGAACATTTCTTGTAAGTCGACTGTTTATGTCCACTTTTTGTGTATAAAGACTAATATGTTGTCTTACAAATACTATATTGTTATAAATATATTGTGAAGCTACAGTAAGTATGCCTATTTCTTTAAACTTCTCACGGAGGGATTCGCGTGATTTAAGTTTATATATTGACCGTACAGCTCTTTTCTGCAATATAAATATAGTTTCGATATCAGCTGCTTTACCCCATAACAAAATTCCATAGGACATAACACTATGAAAGTACGCAAAATAAACTAGCCTAGCTATTTCAACGTCAGTAATCTGTCTAATTTTTCTGACTGCGTAGGCAGCCGAGCTTAGTTTACCCGCTAGTGAATCTATATGGGCACCCCACTGTAGCTTATTATCCAAGGTCACGCCCAGAAAAACTGTGGAAGTCTCTATTTTTAGTGATTCACCATTAATCATTATATTTTTATCAATTTTCTTTACATTTGGTAAGATAAATTCGACACACTTTGTTATTTTTGCATTTAAAAGTAAGTTGTTAACTGTAAACCAGTGCGACACATGCGACATAACACGGTTTACTTCGTCAGAGTTATCTTTACTCCTATCAGTCTTAAAAATTAGAGATGTATCATCTGCAAACAATACAATGTCGCATGTTCCACTGACATGGTACGGTAGATCATTTATATACACTAAAAATAGAAAAGGACCCAAAATCGAGCCTTGTGGGACACCCATTGAGGTATTTGAACCCTGAGACTTTGCATCATTTATGCAAACTCTTTGGGTTCTATTGCTGAGATAAGAGGCAACCAAATTTAGTGCAACGTTTTGGATACCATAGTGGCTTAGCTTAAGAAGCAAGGTTTTATGATCAACACAATCGAAAGCTTTAGATAGATCACAAAAAACACCCATGGCGTTCTGTGAACATTCCCAGGCATCATAAACATGTTTTATAAGTTTAGCGCCAGCGTCCGTTGTGCTACGACCTTTAGTGAAGCCATACTGCTCAGGGTGTAGTAAGTTATTTACATTAAAATGATATAAGAGTTGATTTAATATAATTTTTTCAAATATCTTACTAAGAGCTGGTAAGATTAAGATAGGTCTGTAATTGTTTATATCATTTTTATTACCAGATTTAAATAGAGGAATGAGTTTACTATGTTTCATTAGGTTCGGGAAAGTACCTAAATCAACACATTCATTGAAAATTATGGCTAAAAGAGGAGCAATGACGTCAATAATTTGAGATATTACCTTTACCGACATTCCCCATATACCACCTGTTTTCTTTAATTTTAACAACTTGAAGTTTTTACTGATATCCGATGCATCTACATGTTTGAAATGAAATAAAACTTTGCACTCATTAATGTTGCCTCTTAATAAATTCTGAGCTGCAGTAGGTGAGGAATTTAGTGAATCTGTTAACAAAATAGGAACATTCTGAAAAAAGTTTTCAAAAGTACTAGCAACTTCTGTATCAGTAGTTACCATATTATTATTAATAATTAATTCAAAGTATCCTATATTACTTCCAACACTTCCAAGAATATGTGTACAAAGTTTCATGAGGATTGGTTAAGTAGTTTTTGTGTGAAAGCGTAACAAACAAACTTACATTGACATTTATGATATTAGTAGGGATAGGGATAAGCATGTTACTCTTTGTTGTGTATGTGGATTATAATGAAATCTCGTTCCAAAAACTTCAATAACTATAATATGTTTATTCTTACAAATACTGGTAAATAAACAAATAAATATGATGACATTCGAATTAATAGTATTAGTAACAAACCATTAGCTTATAACAGTCCATTGTTATACTAAAGGCCCCTCCCAAAGTTTGATCATAATGTTCGTAGTAGCACAAGCTTGTTTAATATTAGTCAAAACTACAAATTCAAAAATGTTTTCTTTATGTAGCTTATCACAGGTACTTATGACGCGTTCATACATTTAACATGTTACACTAATGTTAATGATGGTCATAACTGCATTCGTTAACTTAAAACAAGTCTAAGAACAGCCCATAACAAACTTAGCCAGGTTTTTTTTTTGTTATCACCATCTCACAGTCTAGTAAATGTTAAGCTATGCAGTTAAAGCAAATTATACCCAAGCTTTTTATCATACCTGTAATCCTGAATATTATAATAGGATTTTACTATAAGCTTACGTTTTATTTAAACTTTGAACTTATTGAGAGACATCTCAAGGATTTCATCTGGTAATTTGTTATAAAATGATATACAATTACCCTTAAATGAATTACTAATTTTATGCAGCCTAGTAAAATGCATCACAAGTCTATTTTTATTAGTTCAGGCAATTCAATTATTCTATACAGAAAAAATAAGTCTGTCTCGATTTGATTATTAGTTGTATACTACCCTTTGAAGGCCGAACAGAACCTTCTCAAGATATTTTTAGAAGCTATTCAAGAGATAACATAAATAGACCCCATAGAGTACACAGAAATAAAACCTAACATTTATTTTTGATAGGTAAATAGTAGATATTGAGTCTACGTGTAAATGTCTTTTGTGCCGGTGCCACTCAAAGGAAAACTAGTTTTGTTGAAAGGAATAATAAACTCACAAAACACCGGTAAAGTGTTGACATCGACGAAAGATCTAAATATAATTTTATTATTAGGTAAAATCATCGTAAAAACCCATCGATACCACTTAAAGCTAAGAAAAGAATATTCAACCCCTGTTTTGCACGATTGTAACATAATAAATAAATGATTGGTAACATCTAAGAAATGTGAAATATGGAGCCTAACCTAAGAGCCTAGCGAAACATAACCTGCACAAACTTGAGTTAACACAGAATGGAGCGAAACACGTCAAAATAAAAGACAATAGAAAAACTAAGAAATGGAAAGAAATAATGAAACTAAAATGAAAGACGATAGATACTGCATTACAACATAAAAATGGAGGTAGGCATGTCAAATGATGACTTTTAAAAATACGAATATCCCATATCTATCCGTGTATTTAGTCTTGTCAGTTATAGATTAGTAAAAGTTGACTATGAGACACAAGTTGCAAATTATATAAAATAATGTTCCTAACGTAACTCAATATTAAGACGCAAATTCGATATTAATGATTTTTTTTACAAGCGTTCCGCCGAGACGGTTGATGGAGATGTGCACACAAATTTGAACTTTAAGATTCCATTTAACACAGTTTATTACGCGCATTCTTGTCATATTACTAGGTATATAGACTAATTAAATGAATCAGTTTGTTACATTTGAAACAATAGGTCCTCTACGACTTGGGAATATATTCCAAGTACCGATAGCATATTGTGTTTGTACGTTATTTCTTTTATTTTAAAACCTGATTGAGACTGGGTGCAGTGAGGCTAATTAAAATGGCTAAAAGTAACATACTCTTGTATATAGAGACACTCGTTTGAGAGTACTCCAAAAGAAATGTTATTTGAACATCTAAAAAGAAAGAAAAGAGCTTTAATTCCAACATAGATCTTAGTGAAATATCGATACTGCTTTGTTTTAATGGCGGAAGGGACAAGACAATAAAAACCGTTTTGTTTTACTATAAACTTAAGATTAATTAAATTAAAAGATCTCGTCTGATGAATTTTTGTTGAACATAGTTTTTTTAACAATAGCGTTAAAAATTACACAATCATCAAACTTGCAATCGGTTCACCTTCCCTATATTAGAGAAACTTAATAGGTAGGTTGTCCGCACTTGTACGTCTTCACACTTGTAAGTTAACTGCCTCGATGGTCTAGTGATTTACATGCTCAACTACGGATCATGAGGTATTCGGTTCGATTCCCAGGTCAGGTCAAAATTTGTATTGTTTTTTTAGGTATAAAAAAATCTCAGTCCCTACCAACCCAGATCCAGGAAATCGGAGGTATTCATCCCTTCCCTCGAGGAGCATCAACCAGTATCCAAACACGCAAGTATTTCTTTTTAAGATTACCATTTCACATTATTAATCAAAACTATTTAAGGCTATTAGAACAATAATAATTCATACCTAAGATATTTTTTTCATTTAATTTTTCCTGTATAACAATATTTGACGGCCGATTGGCGCAGTTAGTGGGAATCGAGCCCAAGGCCGTGGGTTCGATTCCCACTACTGGAAAATGTCTGTGTGATGAGCATGAATTTTTTTGTTGGTGTTTATATGTATATTCTAAGTATTTATGTATGTTATTCATAAACATATTCATCAGTCATCTTAGTACCCATAACACAAGGTACGCTTACTTTGGGGCTAGATGGCGATGTGGGTATTGTCGTAGTATATTTATTTATATTTATTTATATTTATTTAGGGCAAAGGTAACCTTACTAACATTTTCAATTAGCTTACGTATAAACTTTTAACTTAATTAGAAATATCTTAAAGTTACCAAGCGACTAGTGATCCAGCAAAGAATGTTAAAAGACGACGACCTCTCTGGCGCAGAGGCGAGCGCTGTGAATTTAAGTAGGAGGACTCGGGTTCGATTCCCAGCAGGGGCAATTTGGGATTTTATAATTTCAGAATTTTCTCTGGTCTGGTCTGGTGGGAGGCTTTGGCCGTGGCTAGTTACCACCATACCGACAAAGACGTCGATTTTGCGTAGAAACCTATTAGGGGTATGACTACCATTCTCCCCAAGGGGTTAGCCCGCTTCCATCTTAGACTGCATCATCACTTATCACCAGGTGAGATTACAGTCAAGAGCTAACTTGTAGTGGAATAAAAAAAACATTTATTTCAAGTAGGACTACTATTTATAAGCACTTTCGAAACGTCAAATCTGTCTATTTGTAGTGACTCTACCACCAGTTCAGAAGGCAGATTCTACCGAGAAGGAGGAAGGAGTTGCTCAGATATTTGTTAGAAGTATTAATATAAAAAGAATAGTATTTCTAGAGGGTTTATATTCAACATATGTCTCCGATGGCACCCGAGACACGGTATCAGAATCTTTCCGAGAAAAAGGTGAAATTGTAATGTCAAATTCGTATGCCAAATTACAAGCACAAATTCAGGACGTGTTCATGTGTGATAACGCGATTGGTTCGAATATTTTTTTATGCTTTTAAAAGAGAGCTTCATAGTAAATATCTACTTCGAAACGTATTTGTCGATGAACATTTACTTTTATCAGTTTCCTGATTTGTTACAATAATACAAAATCGATATAATGGTATTAACTGAAGCTGTGAGTTTTGAGCGATATTTTTTCATCTTCTGTAGCCTTAGTACTTAGTATTTCCTCGCGCGCAAACGAAGAGTCGTTTTCGAGTCGGTAATAAACTCTTCTCAAAGTAAAATGGACCTAATTTAACTTGTTTGAAAGTCGTAAATCCTGTACTTCCGATTTTCGTTTTTTAAACGTTCTGTCAAAAGCCCGAGTTAGAGAATTATAGGCAAATTTGAAAGTATTTTCATTCTCGAAAACGACTCCATGATTGCGAGCGAGCAAATCTCAAACTAAGGCTACTGTTTTACACCTGTAATATTTTTAGTGCTCATTTTATTTAAAATGATTGCAAAATTCTAAAGTATTTAAGGCACAGACCAAAGGCGTACCAAACAATCTTTCGTCTATTTCATCCCATTAGTGATGGATTTCCAAATAAGTTGGATTTTAATACCCGCGTATCAAAATTCTTGCGCTGAAATAAAAAAACTTATAAAGAAAAGAACATATATTTTTTGGCTTGGTTTAAATAATATTTTTACGCTAAACAGAAGAGAATAGTCATTTTAATGTCTGGGCGCATTTTCTAAAAACATGGCAACGCTTCGCAGGGACCCGTCCTGCAATATGCCGCCATCTGTCCATCAATATCAGGCGTAGGTATTAAGTCTAATGTGCCTGTTATTACACGGGCAACCACGCTCTTCAGACTCACACTCTCAGCAAAGCGGCAGTAGTATTTCTCCTAAAAAGTTCGGTCACGAAAAATTCTACTGCAACTAATACTTGGAACAACTACTTATCCTTCCTTTAAAATTTCAAGGTGTTGCAATTTTAGCTTTTAATGATTGAGTGAAACTACAATTACGCTTTTCCTTTTTGCATTCTAACAACACAAATACCGCAATTTTAACTGAATTCATAGCGTGTCAGTATCGAGAAATGTAATGGCACAAAGTGATTATTTAAGCGCTCGTTTAAACAGCGTGGAAGCAGAGCGGTAAAAACAAACTAAGAGCGCTTTTAACGCAAAGGTTTTTAAAATTCCAACGATGCTTACATTGTTATCATTATATTATACACTAGCTTTTCCCAAAGTGACTGTGCCACGAAGATAGAATTGAAATTTAAATACGTCGCAGCAAATGGAAGTCGATTGGCCACACCCTGGAGGGATCAGGGCCACGTTTCCAGACAGGCTCTTGACTGGAAAAAGGGAAAACACAATCCTGGTGTCGAACTACCGCATCCGTGGTGCACTTATAATTTTTTTCATAAAACAGTACTGTACAGTAACAGTAATAAAATCTAAGGCGGGAATGGATAATGAAGTTTTTGTTTTAAATCAAATGAATTTCCAATATTGAATTGGCATTGAAGATATAATACATTCCCAAGACGGCGCACTATTAGTGGCCCATTTTGTTCACTGGCCAGTCATATTGTGTAAGCCTCGACATAACAGGTTCGGTATAGCAGGATAATCGCTCAATCGCGTGACGCACCGATCACGTTTTAGTTCACAGGTACGACCTCAATCACATTTATTGGTGAACGCAAATGTTATGATTTTCACAATAAACGTTTGGTTGTTACGCCTAACTCAGCTGATAATTTACTATAATTGTTTTATACTAGCGATACCTGGTTACGTTTCGCAATTGCACAACCGTTTTTGCGGAAAATCTCTTATTTTACGTAAGAAGTAAAAATCTACAACTGGTCTGGCTTGCATGGCTAGTTTTCACTGCCGACAAAGAATTGCCAATAACGTATTAAGCGATCTTGTACGAAGCCGCTCAGAAACCGATTAGGGGTAAGTACAACTTAAATAAAACCTCCATACCTCTGGAAGATTAGCCCGCTACTATTTGAGACTTATCCCTTACCAGTAAGACTGAAAGCAAACGTAAATTATTAGTATAAACAAGTGTAGGTATAGAAAGCTTTTCGTTAACATTTTAAGCATGTAAAGATATATTCTGAAATAACGTTTGAGCAAACATATTCACTCCTTCCTTTGTTTAAAGTGGGTATAGTATGTAATATGCAAATTAAATAATTACATGAGCCATTAATGTACGCACATAAAATAAATAGAAAAAGGGTAATATACATAGAAATTATGTGGTTACAACTACTCGAATCATCATAATCACATTACCAGCCCACTATATATAGGCACGGATCTCCTCTAAGAATGAGTTTAGGCCGCAGTTTACCACGCTGGTATTGGTAGACTTCACTCCCCGCTGAGAACATATTACAGAACTCTTAGGCATGCTGGTTTTCTCACGATGTTTTCCTTCAAATTAAAAACGCACTCTACACTACTGGAATACAAGATACTAGGTGGTCTACTTTCTAAACGCATGTTAACTTGGTGGGTATTGAATCTCGAATGTAGATTTTCCGTTAATGCTTGGATATGTAATCTAGCAGATGCAGGTCTTAATTTTTACACATATAAGAGTTATAGGACAATACCCGCAACGAACAACATCTCTACAAATTAGGCCCCGCTTTAGAAAGCTATGCTTCAATAGGTATCGAAGCATTGCGGTTTGACGGCCGATTGGCGCAGCGACCCTGCTTTCGGAGTCCAAGGCAGTGGGTTCTATTCGCACAACTGGACAACGTTTGTGTGATGAACTTCAGTGTCTGGGTGTTTTTCTATATTATGTAAGTATTTATGTAGGTATATTATTCATAAAATTATTCATCAGTTATCTTAGTACCCATAACACAAACTACGCTTACTTTGGGACTAGATAGCGATGTGTGTATTGTCGTAGTATATTTATTTTAGTATTTATTATTAAATATTTAAAAACTTTGATACACGTGTTACTTATTTTTTCTTACCGAAAATCTAAGTACCAAGTTTGATTGATATAACTTGAAAAAAGATGAACTTTCATACAAACTTTCATCCGCTTGTTAACAAATGTCAAAAAAATTAATAGAAACCTGTCAAAATTCCAGGTTTCGAATCCCCGCTGCTGAGGCTGTGCGTTGATCAGTGACCTTTAACTTTATATGTATAGATAGATAGGATTCAAGCGAAATCTCGTGTTTCTTTTTGTCGGGTGGAAGGCTTCGGCAGTGGCTATGGAATTGAAAAACTTTACTAGTATTTTCTCAAATTTCACAATTCTATGTTAAGCCATCATTTGTCTGACTGACAGACAACCTACAGCCCAAGTTGGGGTTGTCAAGGTTGTCTGTCAGTCCAAGTCTTGTATAGTTACAGAAGATTATATTCGGCATAAATAGGATATTTTAATTTATCAATTCAGGGTGCTCCCATTATGAATTTTAAACCCATTTTTGTTTACCTCGCCGCTAAAGGCAATTCATTTCATAGCATTAGAATTTTCACGGAACCAAAAGCTATTATTCTGAATTATTATTCCATAATTTGAAAAGTTTTTGTGAACATTTTGCGGTAGGTAGATTAAAACGAGTTTTAGTTCTGCGACTTTTTTTATTTTCATTGAATTTTAAAGGACTTTAACAGTATTAATCGTTATTAAAAATGAATATTTAAGCAAAATAAACTGACGGTGCCTTCATCTATTAAAATTCAGGTTAAGAAATTTGTGCTGGCAAAAGCAAAATCAATATAGACGGAATGAAATAAAACCCTTTCGATTCTTTTTCTTGAGCGTTCAGATCTCTTTTAATTCTTCGAGTAGAGCTAAGGAACTGATCCGGGCGCTTACCGGGGCGCACGTGCCTTGCCTCTATGAGCGTGCCATCCCTCGGGATCGGTAATCCCGGATAGTTCGGCGTAATGGAGGGAATTTTACCGAAGGAACTTTGTAGGCGGCTCTTTATAAAACCTGCTGCGTTTGGATGTTGATTATTAAAGTTCCCAGTTCGTGAGGTTGTTTTCGATTCCGGATTGATTTAATGGATAGAGGCTGGCTTTTATTGAAATGTTAACGCTCAATTGAATTAAGTTAGGGTCGATCATAGTCGGATTTATATTTTGAAATGTAATGTAAATAAATGTAACTGACTCGCAACGTTACGTTATGGATATTTTATTTATTTTATTGTTTTTACTTAACGGATGCTTTTAATGTTTTAAAGATTTATGTGTGTCTGTATCTGAGTTCCTTTAACCCACCATAACTTCCAAGTGCCTGACGAGATATTTTTTTTGACAAAAATATAGCAGCTTGATCAAATTGAAACGGTGTTGGGCAGTCAGATTTTTTAAAGTTACAAAGCGGACTTGCAATCTTATTTATGTTTTAAAAACAATAATTCTTATTCAATTATTAAGAATTATTAAGAACTAATAAAAATTTAACTGCAGTTTACCTACAAAATACTCCAACCTGAATTCGAGGGTCTAAGCTCGTACGATCTCTCCTCTTTGAGAGTGGAGACTTTTGCCCAGCAGTGGCAAAATAATAAAATAAGGAAGATGATGATGGCGAATACCTAAAGGACTTTGTTTTTTTTGAAGTTTTTACGTCTTGTAGCATGGTAAACCGAATTTTATAAGTTAAAGTAGTTTTTACATACAAATGCATTAAAAATATTAAAGTAGTAGTTATTACAAATTGTATGTTTATATTATTTTCCCAACACTGAAAAAAAAAACATGTCAGTATTATGTTGCACTGTCCAAAGCCAATACATGTCTATTCCATAGGAAACGAACATCTTTCTGAGATAAAAAGAAGCCTATGTGCTATCTCTGACTATAATTAGATCTACCTTTACCTAAGTTTAAACAATATATTAAAACACATTTAATAATGCGTGGTTACTACACGATTGATGAATTCCTAAACGACAGGGCTGCTTGGAAGCAGGCCACTCCGCTCCCCTCTCTCACAAAACAGAAAAATTCTATAGATTGTTAAACTTTAAAATGATGTTGGAAAAGAGCAATCTGCTGAGTTTCTTGCCGGCTCTTCTCAGTGGAATCTGCCTTCCGAACCGGTGGTAGAGTCACTACAAACAGACTTGACGTTTCATAAGTGCTTATTAATTAGGCTTCTTGAAATAAATGAATTTTGAATTTTGATTTTTTTTTTTGCATTTTTTTGCCTGACCCGTGGACTGAACCAAGGACAAAGTTATCCGAACATGCTAACCAACGATGCAGTAATTAGTTATGAATGAATATATCAACCCATTACCGGCCATTATAGGGCACGGGTCTTATCCCACAATGAGAAGGGTCAAGCCGTAGTCCAACACTGGCTGGCCCACATACCTTTGAGAACATTATGGAGAACTCTCAGGCATGCAGATTTCCTCATTATGTTTTCCCCAAACGTTGAAGCAAGTGATTTTTGAATTCATAAAAACTATATAACAGAAAATTTAGAGGTGCATAGGATTAGAACTCTCCCGAAAGTGAAGTCAAAATTCTAGTCACTGGGCTATTACCGTTGCTACCTACGTATATCGTATAATAATAATCTTCATTATCTTTCGTTATAATGTGCCTGTACAAACTCTTTGTTTGCGTTTAATTTACTCGAATAGGCTTTTAGAATCCAATTTGATATCGGAACAAAATTGGATTAGTTTGGTACAATGTGCTAGTTAAACTTTTGAAAGGAATGCAATACTACCCTCTGAAATTCGGGTCCGACCTACGGTAACTAGGTTTCCAAGCAATTTGTAGTCCCCGCCTTTGTGACTGGCTAACTTTATGTGACCTTTACAAATCTATTCTCTGTGAACGTTTCTTTATATGTAAATATTATTCAATAATTTGATTCAATTTTTGAATTAACCTATTATGTTATATACCGGATTATATCTGGTAGGAGGTCGTGGCTACCTGCTGACGAGGATGTGCTGCCAAATGATTAAGCGTTCCGGAACTATGTCACGTAAAAATCCATTAAATAGATAAATTAAAACTCTTTGACCACAAACGTTCTCAAAATTCGATGGCCGATTGGCGCAGTGGGCAGCGATCCTGCTTTCTGAGTCGAAGGCCGTGGGTTCGACTCCCACAACTGGAAAATGTTTGTGTGATGAACATGAATGTTTTACAGTGTCTGTGTGCTACTATCTATATGTGATAAGTATTTTTGTAGGTATATTATTAATAAAATTATTAATCAGTTATCTTAGTACCCATAACACAAGCTACGCTTACTTTGGGACTAGATGGCGATGTGTGTATTTTCGTAGTATATTCTTGCAAGAAAACAGACACAGAAGCACGTTCACCACCACCACCACGTTGGCCAAGTGCGGATTGGTGGACTCCACACACCTTTGAAAACATTATGAAGAGCTTCTCCGGCATGCAGGTTTACTCGCGATGTTTTTCTTCACCGTTGAAACAAGTGATTTAGTTTAGTGAGTTTAATTATAAACGCACATAACTTAGAAAAGTTAGAGGTGCGTGCTGGGATTCGAACTCGACCCCCGAAAAGTGAAGACGAATTCCTACCCAGTGGGCTATCGCCGCTTCAAAGAGATAATGAAAGTCAATAAGAAACAAGATACTTAAAAAATATAGACTTAATAAAAATTAAGGCTCTAATAAAATACAAATTTATTTTATTTTTTATTCGGAAGAGCGTACGAAACTCATAATTTCACATTAATATGATCAACCGGTCACCTAATCAGCTTTGTGTTGCAGTATTTAGGAAATAACGCAACCCTGGTTTTCGGTAGAAGGGTTTGATATAAATTGATCGATCAAGAATACTCGTAAAATAATGAAACACACATACTCAACGCAATTTGGCTTTGGTCTGGCGGAAGGTTTTTGAGAAATGATCAATTTTGTGTCACACAAGATATATTGATTTTTTTTTCAACAGATTTAAATCATAATATTTAGCTATGATCTTGCTTTGCTTTCACATTGGCGTAATATGTGAATGCCGGCATCAAACCAAGATTACAAGCTCCACTGCAAATAATAAGTAGAACTTCTTATATAAAGGTTCGATTATTATCTAGTAAAAAGTGGTAAATTGCATTAATTGCATAAAACAGGTTGTTTTATTTGAGACATATATGCATATATATATATGCATAAGTCCGAGTTAAGTCAGTCAAGTGAAAATGAGTTTACGACATTGTACTCTTCTTATAACTTCGCCTACAAGAATATGAAACAGCGGTATCGAAAGTTAATATAATATATTTAATACTAGCTTTTGCCCGCGACTTGGTCTGCGTGGACTTCAGAATTGGGTCTAAAGCTTCGCTCGTTAACAATTTTTAATCCTGTCACGGGAACTATTTGAGAGATCGGTATAGAAAGTACATGTCCTGTTCCAAAGCATAGGTGACATGCATACAAAATTTCAAAGCTGTTTGCCCGTGGCTTAGCTCATAAACAATTTTTAATTTTCCCTCGGAAACTACTTAAGGAATCGGGATCCTATGTTATTTTCCATGTCAAAGACTACATGCATGCCAAATTTAATTCTAATCGGTTCAGCTGTTTTTGCTTGATTGAGTAACAAACATCCATACTTCCACATTTATTGTATCAGTAGGATAATAAAATGTTATACGTAATAATATTCTTTAAAAAATTAACAGAATTAGGTTGAAATTGGGCTGATTCAGTCGATATATTTCTGTTTCAATTTATAGTTTATTTTACAGAAACGATAAATTGAAAAATAAATATATACGAGTATATAAAAAATTCGTTTTTTTCTGATTCTTGTTTTCCTATAAACGCTTATGTGTATCAGATCATAAAAGCAATTTTTCGCTTACGCCTGGCATAAACCGGAACTTTAAAAGCATTTGAGCAGAGAAATGGAAAATAAATTAGGAGAATGAATGATGGAACTAAATTATAATGTAATACTTAATGGTTTATAAAATATGTAGTTCCGCAGAACTAATCCACGGTGACGTCAACATTGCGTGATCAATCGACGTTCGGAAAAGCACTCCATTTTTTTGTTTTATAGTTTTGCTATCGATTAAGATACAAGTGCTTTACATGAATATTTTTTTATTTATACTTTCTTAGGCGAGGCCAATTTTTGTCGCAGCGAATATTGTGCATGCACCAAGAATATTTATCAACCTCGAGTAAACTTCCCATAGTAACGTAAAAATACAAACTACATAATAATGTATTAAAGGAAGTTAACATTTTTTTTGTCAAATTTGATTAAATGGTTATCTTACTTAACAGTCAATGTTAAATAAGTAATATAAATACGACCAAAAATAGCGATTTAACTGCCAAATTGATAACTATGGGACCCATGTTATTGTAATTGTTACAGTACACTGTACACAAAAATAACTACGATACCCATCCTGATATCCCGTATTGATATTTACAGTAGTTACATAAACAGTTACTATTTAGGTCTGGCTTATATTGTATTTGCTAGAAATAACAATTAATAAATAATTTGATGCCACATACACCCGTCCATATACGGACGTCCAGAAAAGATTATGTTTAATGTTATTATTTACTATGTTAAACAAAAAAATTGTTATTGAAATGTATTTTATGTGCCTGACAAATTATTTGACTTGATATTAGTGTACTCAAATTAACCTGTAAGTGCAATATAAATAACAAAAAATCAATTTCAGTTTCGAGAAAACTGCTTTTTTTGCAATGTCGAGAGTAGAGCAAAACCTCAACGCTTCGCTTATGAGGCGTGCAATAAACAAAAAAATATTCATGTAAAGCACTTGTATCTTAATCAATAGCTCCCGACTAGTTCAACTTTCAGGCAAAAAAAAAACAAAATTAAAATCGGTTCATCCGTTTCGGAAATACGATGCCACAGACAGACAGAAACACACACACACACACGTCACATTTATAACACCCAGTCGTTTTTGCGTCGGGGGTTTGATAATGATTGTAGTTATCACTATCCCCTTACAATTATGAAAACATATATGTGTGAACGCTTTATAAGTGCCTGTAATAGGCCTACATGAATAAAGAAATTTTGAATTTGATTAAGATGAACTGGAATACCGTGATGCTGAATGGAGTTTACCGTTACTCATTTTCTTGAACAACTCGTATTATTGACGGTAGTGGCCGCTCGCATAACTATTTTATACCTACTTTGCATGAAGTAAATTAGTCTAGACTGCTATCACGATGTTAATTCAAGCGGCCATAGCATAAATTAAGCAAAACTCTGTGGAAAGTGTAAAACTATGCTAATGTTGAGGCTCGGACTAGTGGCGGCGGGTGGGTAAGCGATTAACTGAGATGCATTGCTTGGCATACAGGGGACATAGTTTAATATTTAATACTTTTAGTATAATTATACTATAATATATGCTTAGTTCTAATGTAGGGTGATGTTTGGACACATTATATTGTATTATAGCCGTTACCCGCGTTTTTCGTCCGCTTTTATTACGTTTTTCTTGGGCTAAAAAGAAGCATATGTTACTCTAAGTCCTTTCAAACTCTAACTCTAACTCTATGCCAAAATCATGCTGATTGGTTGCTTAGTTATGGCGCAAGGACATAATAACCAACAAAAACAGTTTCGCATCTGTAATGGAACGAAAAGCAAAGGACCGACCGAATATATGTTTTGTGCTTTAAATCACGTATAAGTGACATAGTTACTTAGTGTAAGATAATTAAGTTGTTAACTGTCTAATAAATTATTGAGAAAAGGAGATATTATTATACCTAACGCTTATTCATCATCATCGTCATCAATTCAACCAATTGACTACCACTTTGACGGCTCATTGGCGCAGTTTGCAGCGACCCTGCTTTCTCAGCCAAAGGCCGTGGGTTCGATTCCCACGACTGGAAAATGTTTGTGTGATGAACATGAATGTTTTTCAGTGTGTGGGTGTTTATCTGTATATTATAAGTATTTTATGTATATTATTCATAAAAATATGCATCAGTCATCGTTGTACCCATAACACAAGCTTCGCTTACTTTGGGGCTAGATGGCGATGTGTATATTGTCGTAGTATATTTATTATTTATTATTTATTATTATTTACTGCTGGACATAGTCTTTTGTAGGGAGTTCCACAATACAAGGTCCTGGGCCGCTTGCCTTAAGCGGCTCCCAGCGAATCGCCTGATGTCATCTGTCCACCTCGTTGGGGGCCAACTTACGCTGCGTTTTCCGGTGCGGGGTCACCATTCAAGCACCTTAAGACCCCAACGTCCATCGGATCTCCGAGCTATGTGCCCTGCCCATTGCCATTTCAGCTCCGCGACTCGCTGAGCTTCCGCGGATCTCCTCATTTCTAATTTGATCACGGAGAGATACTGCTAGCATAGCTCTCTTAATCGCCCGCCACTCAGACTCTAAGGTTTCTTATAGTAAGCGACCACGTTTCGGATCCGTAAGTCATCACTGGCAACACGCAGTGTTCGAAGACTTTAGTCTTCAGGCAGTGAGGTATTTTGGACGAGAAGATGCCACGAAGTTTCCCGAACGCTGCCCATTCGCTTATTTACCTTTGTATATTCTTTTGATTAACTTTTTCACGCTTGCGGATAATAAGTAAGGTTTTCCTATCCAGCGGGATGAAAAAGTTATTTACCCACAGCACGAGGTCTCATATCAGGTTGGACCACTAGTTATTTAGTTTGATGATGATGATGAGGGTAATCGGATACTTCATCCATTATAAAGCCACAATGCATAACGCTACGTGGGAAGGTAGAATTATTCTGTGGCATTAAATTATAAATATCACGTTACCGTTGTGAGCAATTAATTTATGTTTAAAGCACAAATAATACAGCTTTACCATTTGATGCGAAAGGTTAAAAGCAACTGCTCTTTTTGTACGCTGTTAATTAAATTATTTGCAGCGTTTATTTTGTTTCCCTTTTGCGGAAACAATAATTGATTTTTATTAAAAATGTGGGAAATATAGTGGCCTTTAATTAATTTAATTTGAAACGACCAGTCGCTCGCGACTTCTTTTGCGCAATCCTACTAATATTATAAATGAAAAAGCGTGCATGTTTGTTACTCAATCACGCAAAAACGGCTGAACGGATGAAATTTGGCATGTGTGTGACATGAAAAAAAAAGAGACCCCCGATTTTACCACGATTTCTTAAGAAGTTCTTGAGGGAAAATTAAAAATTGCTTGCGAGGTAATCTGCGGGCAGACTGCTTTGAAATGTGGTATGCATGTCACCTATACTATGAAAAGGACATGACATGTGTTTCCACACCGATCTCTGAAATAGTTCTCACGGTAAAATTAAAAATTGTTAACGAGCGAAGCTTTAAACCCAATTCTGAAGTCCACACAAACGAAGTCGTGGGCAAAATTTAGTATTTCTATGAACAGTGTTTAGGTTTTTAATTATATATTTATTTTTGAAAGGTAAATTAGTCGGGAATGAGCTATTTTTGATGAAAGTTGGTGGCTTCACAAAATAGCGGATATATGTTTTCTCACAACTGTATCAGTATGGGTAACGAATAAAAGTGCTTGACTTGTGTAGAATACAATACACTGACAAATTCAAGCTGGCCGCAATAAAATATTGCGAATTACATTTTTTTCAAAACTCCCGTAATATGGGTATCAAATGAAGAGCAGTCGGGTTTTAAATTTTTAATTAAATTTTTATAATATTAGAGTAGGCGAGTCACCCGTGACTTCGTCTGCTTAGAATGTCTATTTACCCGTTTCTTGTATTATACAAGATTGTGTTCGAAATTCCTTGCCGAGTCTTCCTACTATTCATACTGGCATAACATTTTTTATAACGGAGTTATTCTTTTACCTATACTTTATCAAATCAAAACAAATCAAATCCTTTTATTTGCATAAAACATTGTAGGTATACATGTTTAGTCATAATATATGACATGCAAATCTTAATTTAAACAAATTCATTTATGTAATAATTAATAAAACATCAAAATAAATAAAATCAAAATAATCGGCTGAATATAATAAAATTTCATTAATTTTACTGTATGGAACAATAAACTTGGGATGTCAAGTAAAAAATAACTAAACTAATAATTATATTTTATTATCCAAGAACTCTTTTACCGAGTAATAGCATTTATCAACCAACCAGTCACGTATTATATCTTCCCCCTTACTAATAAACCCCTGCGTTTGTCTTATTCTTTCAAATGTTAAATTACTGATGATAGATAGAAAGAAAACAGTGTAACAAATAATCAGTTTCATAACTTTTATAATTTATTCTCCTTCATTAAATGCATTTAAAAATAGCACTCACCACTTTACCGTTAAAGTGTATTTGAATGGAGTGCATTTCTTTTTTATTCTTTCTAGAGCTGAGCAGAAATTTCTTGCTATTCGCGGTACCTGGATCCTTAAACACTCCTGGTGTAGTTCATTTATAAAACTTCAGAAAGAGACTCGTTAAGGGTTTTATGTAGATTTGCGGGAATGGGGTTTATGTAACACTGTTTTGGCACATCCTAAAGCAACGGAGCCAGAAACCAGAAACCAGAAAAATTAAGTAACTTAGTCAGTAGTTAAGAACGTCAGTGTAGTGGGTGGCATGCTCATAATTGAACAAACCCTTAATAAAACAAGAAGAAAAAATTTACTCTTAAGTAGAATGATCAAAATTATTCATTTATTCATCTTTCCCAAGGTAAAATATAGCTTAGATTACTTCTTGCTACGCTCCCTAGCTGTTAGAGATATAGCAAAGTCGTATAACTATAAATTACAGTTAAAAGGTATTAAACCGAACGTATGTAGGTATTATGTGTTAGAAATATTTATACAACGTGTAAATGAAAACCAAAACAATACTTCACAAGCTTTAGAGGTACATTATGTACTGTCTGAGACTTTTCTTTGAAACCGAAAACCTAATAGTTTTTGAGTAGGTATGTTTTTACTAAGAGAAATCACATACAGCCCTAACATGATATGAAAAATTTAAATCATGTGACTCCTGTCACTTTAATAAGTACGCGTCGCGCAGCGTAGTTAATGTGCGCGTGTCTATCTTTTATCTTCATTAGGGTTGCCGTAAGTAAAGGTTTGAATGAATATTTTGTGTTTGTTTCTATGTAAATATAAATATGCTTCTTTTTATTTAATATTTTAACATGGTGTTCCTTATAAAATATACTTATGCATCCTTCAATATTATTTCGTAATTATGTTACGCGTTGTATATGCAAGTTATTCTAGATATAAACGAAGTATTGGGCATTGGGTAGTTAATATTTGTTTGGTGGTAGAATCACTACAAACAGACAGACTTGACGTTTCAAAAGTGCTTATATTAGGCCTACCTTAAGTAAATGAATTTTGAATTTTGAATTTTGAATTTTGTCTTTTGTTCTAGTTTAATATCAAGCAACGATTAATCAAAACTATTTATTTGTGTTAAAATCCCAAACATTGATTTTAATATACGTGACAGCTAAAAGGTCATACGTTATTGAATAACATTTGAGCTTCTGGTCAAAGCAATAATTATCATGATCATATATATATTTTTTTTAATTTAGAAGTAAAATTACAGGCACATGAGGCTTAACATCCACGCCTCAAATTGACGGACAGGGCTGCCCCTAGCCTAGTCTTTTTCAGTCTGTCTGTCTGCGTTAAAGTATTCATGTGTATTATTCATAAAAATATTCATCAGCTATCTTAGGACCCATAACACAACTTTACTTACTTACTTTACGGCTTACTTTGGGGCTGGATGGCGATGTGTGTATTGTCGTAGTATAGTTATTTATTTGTTTATTTATTTTTTTATAATTAAAACTCTGCTAAATATGTTTATCTTTGTAAAAAACCAATTCTCTATGAATTGATTTTGAACTATCGATAACGAAGGCTTTCGAGTACTTGTCATTATCAGACCTCAAGTTTCTCTTCAGATATACTTAAGAGAATGCCTCTACTGTACATAAATAGGACTCTTTGATTTCGAATAAGGAATAACTTGGTCGGAATAAGATGGTAATTCTTTTGATGTTCCCGAGATTTCAATTGAAATCTTGACATTTGCTTTGTGGGAAGATCGCTTGCGGCGCTCCGAGGTTGCTTTGGTGCATTTTTGTAGGCATTTTCCTTACAAAATATTTTATTAGCTGTTTTTTTATTTTTGTTTGTATTGCGAAACAATAATTAATTTGTTACATACTCTGTGCATTGTGTACATTATTTTTTCTATGCTACTAATTCATGTACTTTTACTGCATCATGTGTGCAAATTGTGTTCCGCGGCAGTAAGAGAAATCTCTTTCACTTTTTATTAATTCTATAAATAAAACAGATTACAATTCTCCGAAATAAGGCGAACGCACGTTTTGATATCTTAGCAATCTCAAAAGGTGGTAAACGAGGTGAGGTGGAGGCCCTTAAGCCGAACTATTATTAATAATCAGAGTTATTGTAACCATTGAGTTATATTAATAGAGAAGACACCATTCATCTGTCATCATCTGAAATTTCTGTAAAACAGTTCCGTCTTAAAGCAGTGTTAACGTCGCTCTGAGGTACTTAAGCGCGCGACATCTTGCGATTGTTTAAAACGAAACTTTATATAAAAAACCGTGTGTATGTTAAGATATAATTGTACTCAAAATACAAAAAATGCGGATCACGCTTAACTTGCAGTCCACGCGTGGCGCACGACATTTTGTTTTGAATATTGCTTCTATGTATTATATAATTCAATGATTAAGACATTATATATCATAGAGAAAAGGTGATAGCCTGTGTAGTGGTTAGGACTTCGCCTCCACTTTCAGGGGGCCTAGTTTCAATCCCGGCACACCACTAACTTTTCTATTTTATATACGGTTTAAGCAATTAATATATCACTTGCTTTAATAGTGAAACGTCGTGAGGAGACCTGCGAGTTCTCTATAATTTTCTCAAAGGCGTGCGGAGTACACCAATTCGCACTGGGCCAGTGTGATGGATAAATCCTTCTAATTGGAGACCTGAACTGTGGGCTTTTAATAGGTTAAAGATGATGATGATATTAAAAATTCCATTTGTATGGATAAACCTGTTCCGCTGAACATGCTTTTTCTTCAACATTTTCTTCCGCCATTCAAGTTAGTTAGGAAGCCAAGCAAGTCGCTGATGAGGTTGTCAAATACCTACTAGTTAAGTGGGGCAGACTTTCCAGGTTTTCACGCATAACTGCACCTGCTTCGCTTTACTCAGACACACAGTGACCGGGGAAGTTCACCTTTACCGACCTGACCACAGGGCACGGGTCTCCGAATGAGAAAGGCTTAATAAACCATGGCCCACTACGCTGGCTAAGTGCGGATTGGTGGACTACACATGCCTTTAAGAACATTATCGATAATTCTCTGACATCACTCACGAAGTATTCATTTTCTCACGAAGTAGATTTTGGATAGCTTTAAGCGATCAGAAGTGTATCGAACTTGGTCCTAAAAGTGAAACTGAAGTCCTAACCACTATCTATCTAGGCAAATTTTTTTTTTTAATAAATAAATATATTACGACAATACACTGATCGCCATGTAGCCCCAAAGTAAGCATAGCTTGTGTTATGGGTACTAAGATGACTGATGAATATTTTTATGAATATTTTACATTAATACTTATAATATACATATAAACACGCACACTGATAAACATCCATGTTTCTCACACACAGATTTTCCAGTTGTGGGAATCGAACCCACAGCCTTGGACTCAGGTCGCTGCCCACAGCGCCAATTGGCCGTAAAAATTAGTAAAGCATTGTACTCGATTAAAAACTTTTCAGAGTTTACCACTATATCGGTGGAGTACATTATAAGTAAGACTTAATACAGATTACTAAAGCTTATTCAACAAAATTATAAAGTTACCGTAAAATTTATTAGTTTCAAGTCACATTTCAAGATAAGATTTCTTCACAATATTATGTGGCATTAAACTTCTTAGAAATTAGTTAATTAATAAAATGTTTACCCACGAAAGCGAAAACTTTGTATGAAAGGTATTTTCTATATGATTTTAATTAATTAATATTAAGACGTGAAACCTGCCTGTTATTCATACGTTCTAGTTTATGTAGGTACATGTTTAATAAATGGTTATTCTCATAAGCTTTCCTTGAGTATTTACTGCAAATATACATAGGCTTGAGTGAAAATCATTAAAAGTGACGAGACTAAAGTGTTCAAGACAACGATGTAAAATCTGTTTCTAATGCAATGCAAGTTTTTTTAACAAGATTAAAAAATACCCAATAAAATAAAAACAATTCTGATTTAGCAATGTGGATATCATTTTCAATCTTAGAGGAAATTTAACTTAACGTTTGAATTTTATTTTAAATCATAGTCAAATATCCAGCTGGCTAATTATTTCGTTTTGACGATTTAATATGTTCCAGATGCCATGGTTTCCATTATTTCCAAGTTCCATTCAAACTACGAGTATATTGTAAAACGGTCACGAAATATTCCATGGTTTCATGCAATCCACATTAATTGGTCACTTTTGAAACATAGCGTATACAAATACAAAATATAAACGATTTCACTCAACATATTCGGTGCACGATACACGTATTTTAAAGTCGGGCGGGGCTGCTTGATGTATTGTTTATTTTGATTATAGGCCACTATGACCCTCTACATACAAAATACGTGCAGTGGTACACTTATGGAGATGACGGGTACTGGCAGAAAAAATATCTTGAAATATATTTATTATTATTCTTAGAGAATAGATTAGAAATTAGTGTACCTGAACATAAAATTGAATTTTCTTAGGATGTCCGCTAGAAGATATAATGGTGATGGAATTAATCGTTTAAGAAGTTACCTTCCCGATAAGTTGGCAAAAACCCACCAAAATTTAGCTTTGAAACTTATAATTTTTTACAGATTTATCAAAAAATGCTCTCCACGCACGTTTTGCTCCAAAATTTCAGACAATTTACAATGATTGTGATTTTAGAGATCAACAACTCCTCATGATGTTCCGGTATCTTATAACGTGCTTCTACTTAACGTATTATAGTATCCATTAGGAAAAAACTTTTTTGTGGTTAAAATAATGTAATATTTAAAATTAAAAAATATTACGAATAATACAATAAAAAAAGCAGATGTACTTATTAAATACACGTTTTATTATAGAACCGGGGTTTCTGTTGTCTGTTAAAACAGAGTTACCTTAAAAAAAAGTTTTATATAAATGCTTTAACGTCCGTAAAAGAGAGATTATGATTCTGAAACAAGACCGTAAAAAATATCCAAATAATAACGATTTAAGCGACGGTAGTAAGCCCGTCTAGTCAGGTCTGAATTCAGACTTTTATTTTTTTAAACTGTCAAAAGCAGACACAATTTCACTCACCATATTCGGGGCACGTTATGCAAAATGCCACAGCCAGGAAAAAGCCGATCACCTCACCGACACCCTTGCTGGCCATGTTTTTTCTTTTAACCCACGCTCGCTTGTACCGACATTTTTACTTTTCCATTTGCTCGCGAATCACTCGAGTCGGTTTTTTGTTTCCATCACTGTGTGGGTTGTTGAGCCTTTTACATTATTGGGCATCGTTTCTGACGGATTGTGCCGATACGCCCAGCGGTTACATCTAAAACAAAAGAGAAAATAACTTGAGTGTGATAGTACTTAGTTTAGTAACTTTGGTCCTTGGTCGAGGTGTTCGCATATTCAGCTACAGATTATGAGGCCCACGTAATGTTTCGGACCAATATAATGTTTTGGTTTATCTGTAAAAAGTATAAGTATCTTGCAAGCTGGAGTTAGGAAATGGAAGTGAAGACGTCTTCAATCCCGGGTAATACAACTAACTTGTGATTTTTATTGTTAAAGCCCGTAAGCCTTCATTGGAGTAGAGTGTTGGGTTTATGCTATCTCTTTTATGAGGGAGGTAAAATAAATCCCTCCCTTTGTTTAAAGGTGTCATTTCCGTTAGCTCGTCTCCTTTTTTGTGAGTTAAGTGTATACATCTCGAACGTTTGATGCATTAAGAAGAAGTGACGCAATTGGTTACCTCCTTTTTACTCATCTATAGGAATATAATGTTTAACATTCTATGTAAGAATCTGTTTATACATGTTAGATGCTATTTAGCTCATTGGTGCTTTTATTCCGTCAAAATTATTATTAGAGTGCTGCATAGCCACCTTATAATCAACACCATTATGGTGGCCACCGACTACATCTTTTTGGTAAACAATAAGATGTTTTTTCATTAGAGCTCAAAACTTTTTAAAGGTACCTTATTGCTTTCAACTTTTGTGTAGCCAAGTTTTAGATTTATATAGATTACTATAAAAATTAAAGTTCTCCAAACATTTTATTTTATTTGAAGTCTCTTAGAACGGTATCTGGGGCTTAATACAATTTACGCTTAACACAGTATTATTTCAAAATTACAGTTTATGGCATACATTGACGTCCCATTGTATATATAAGTCTGAAATAAGAGCGTCACCAATATTGAAATAATACTGTTCTAAGTGATGATAGTAATCATTAAAAGACAACCGCTTCGGACGCGCTGAAGTGAAGTGTAGTAGTAGTATTTATAAAGTTATTCTAATTGAAATATAGAATACTGCAATACCGCATGTGGTGTTTATGAGTCTTGCGGTAATTTACAATAAACTGAAGTGGATAGTTTTGCTCGCAGCTATTTTTACAAGTACTTCGGTTGGGCCCAAATATCGAGACTATAAAAATAATATCACAAATGAATTCGACTGATCATATTAGGCCCTCGCCTACTCTTCGAAGAAATTGGTCGGTAATGTTATTGTCCATATAAGAAAATAATGTTAAAAGGCAGCCCTCCGTGCCCTCGAGGTCAGTAAAGCGTATTTTTGTCAAAATGTTGATCGACGAGATATCGAAATTATTTTTGCCTGTCTAAAACCAATTCTTATTCTCATGGCTCATTTTTCAATTCTTGTCATATAACATTGAAAATATACTTTATGCAAGTTTTATCTAACAATTCCAAAAATACTTTTTAGTGCTTTAAAACCAAAATAATACTTTACAGGCTTTAGAGGTACATTATGTTCTGTCTCTAAGACTTATCTGTGAAACCGAGAACCTAGCAGTTTTGGAGTAATCCACTGCCATCGTTTTTACTAACATCACGTATACAATTAAAATCATGTGACTGTTACTTTATTAGCATATTGATTTGAACTTTATTCATTGAAGCGCTGATAGCCCAGTGGTTAAGGGTTCAGTCTCCTTTTTGAGAGACTGCGGCACACACTACAAACTTTTGAGAGTTATTTGCGTTCTTAATTTAAGCAAATATCTTAATATATATAAATCTCCTGTCACGATGTTTGTCCGCGATGGACTCCTAAACTACTTAACCGATTATAAATTAAATTGGCACACCGTGAGCAGTCTGCTCCAACTTAAGAGATAGGATAGCTTAGATATTTAATTATAGTCGCAATTTTATTTTATTGCAAATTATTTGTCTATAATTAATTGATAGTCACATGTACTCATTTAAGGCTTCGCAATACTGAATACGATAAAAACAAAATCAAACGCAGACGAAGTCGCGGGCAACAGCTAGTATAATATATGAATATAAATAAATATACTAAGACAATACACACACCGCCATCTAGTCCCAAAGTAAGCGTAGCTTGTGTTATGGGTACTAAGATCACTGATGAATATTTTTATGACAGTCTGACCCAGACACTGAACAAACATTCATGTTCATCATAGAAACATTGTCAGAAAGCAGGGTCGCTGCCCACTGCGCCAATCGGCCGTCAAATAAAATGTCATTTGCATGCCTGCGAGTTTACTATGACTGTCTCAAAGGCGTGTGAAGTCTACCATATCCGCCATAGCCAGAGTGGGGGAGTATGGCCTAAACCTTTCTTGTAGTAGGACGGTAATGTGCAGATAATGATGATCGATTGAAGCCTTATTTCAAATAAAAATAAAAGCTACATTAGCCATATTTCATGTGGCCCGATGATAGCTGCTTATGAATTTAGTTAACTCAGTTTATATTTTAATTGAAGCTTTGCAACTTTTGTACCGCCTCATTGTTAACAACTATTCTGTTTCAGCGATCCGAACTTCAATTTTTTTTATTTTAAAGATTACTTTTTTTGATTTACGACTTTTTTTTTATTCCATCGTGATCGTCTACGTAGAACTATTCATATACATTAAGTATATGTTCTTTCGGATTTGAATGCTTTAACTTATTATTGTAATACAGATGAAAGCTGAAAGTTATTTTTGAAATAGATTATTAAAAGCATTATTAACAAAGTTTGATATACCGCTCTATATAACTATTCTTGATGAAACTTTGGTTTATGTATATATACTCTTGTATAGGAGCTATGGTGATATGCTCGACCGTAACATCAAGGTAGATCTCCCTCCGAGCGGTTGATCTGTTCTCGGCGACCGAAGAACAACCATTAACCTTTGAAAGTTGTATACATATATGGTAATATGACGGCCGATTGGCGCAGTGGGCAGCGACCCTGCTTTCTGAGCCAAGGCTGTGGGTTCGATTCCCACAACTGGACAATGTTTGTGTGATGAGCATGAATGATTTTAAGTGTCTGGGTGTTTATGTATATATTATAAGTATTTATGTATATTATTCATATGATTATTCATCAGTCATCTTAGTACCCATAACACAAGCTATGCTTACTTTGGGGCTAGATGGCGAGGTGTGTATTGTCGTAGTATATTTATTTTTATTTTTAATTTTTTTTATTATTTGTAAACGCATATAGCTGGATAATGTGGCCGCCACACTGACATTTATTAATATACCATTGAGTTTTAAGTCCCAAAACTCCAATAGAAGTGGCACAGTCAGTATGGGATATAAGCAGGCGTTACTTTGCGGAAATCCATGATATATTATGAAAATCAAGCTTAATTTGCTATACTCCACGCAAAGCAGGAGAATCTCTTCAATCCTTATACTCCACACCAAACAAAACTTCGGCAATGTACCCTCTACATTATAAATTACACCATACATCTCCTGCTTTTCGTGGAGTATAGCAAATTAAGCTTAATTTTCATAATATGGCACAGTCAACTCTCACATTATAACCGATCTGGTGCACTGCAGTAAACGATATTACTTTATCATAATTGCAAATTCGTTATTGGCTTGGTGAAATTATATCATGTCTTTGAGTGGTAAGCACAAAAATCTCAACAACAAATATCTAAAGCTATTACGATGATAATAAATAGGCCCTTCAGCGATCTCCGGAAGGGTTCTCAACAATTTATGAACAATCATTTATCTCCGAAAGAAAAAACTGTCCAAACGCGCAAAACGATTTCCAAAACCCAAAATAATATATCGTGGAAATAAAACCCCATCGCATCTAAAAGTTATATCCGTCCAATTTGATAACAGAAATGTTACTGTAATGATGAGGCAATTTTCGGAACCGTGCGATATAAATGGGAAAAATATATGCCCTAACGTCGTTTGATATACGACAAAAAGAGACAAGGACAAAGTATAAACTGAAATTTTTATATGAACTTGCCTTTAATATAATAAAGAACCGTAGTCCCAAGCATTGATCCAATGAAATGGGAAGAAAGGTCTTTTTCCCAATTTACGAAATCTATACTTTTAATAAAATTGTAACTGGAAGACTTCTGTACATTTAATATATTTTGAAAATTTGGACCGGAGGATGCTTTATAATCGATACTGAGTCCAAAACAGATTTTTATTTAATTTTTGACTGTCTGTTTTTCTGTCTGCCCGGCATCAAGCGAAAACTTCTGAACGGATATAAATTAAATTTGCTATAGTGGTAGCTGATATTCCGGGTCAACATATAGGATACCTTTTATCCCTATAAATAATAAGTTTCGTCCGGGAAATGGGATGAAAAATTTTATCAATTTTACTTCATCGCTCCTTTAAATTTGAACCGGATTTAATAATTATTTTTTTATTTAAAACATGAAGTGTCTACTTTTAATGAAGATCTGATAAATATTGTCCGAGATAAAGGACATAACTCTTCACAAATAACAGCAAGTAGAAAGGCATATGGGACAACGATCGAATACACGTACCACTAATTAATGTTATAAATGCGAAAGTTTGTGAGGGTAGATGTATGTATGTAAGTATGTATCAACTAAAATAATGACAACTTACTAACTCAGTATACCACGTAAAATAATAGTAGGTACTATCGTGGCTAGGTATAGTCACGGTGATTATGATGTAGCATCACATCTATTCTAGCTTTCCGATTGACTCATACGCAGACGAAGTCGCGAAGGTCCGCTTGTCCATAATAATGTTATAAATGCGAAAGTGAGTCTGTTTGTTGGTTCGTTACCTATGGTCGGCTCAACCTTGGTACTGACTAGATAAAAAAGACTGGATCGATACAATTTGGCACACATGTAGCGTATATCCTGGAGATGTACGTAGGATAATATTGATGCTGTACATGTGAATATGTATGAGATTATTACCTTAGCGTTAGCATAATAAAATCAAACATTTTTAACACTTTTGTCTTCCTTTATAAATAAAAAAGTTAAATTAATAAATATCCTGCAACAATACACACATTGACATCCAGTTCCAAAGAAAGTTCAAATTCATTTTTTTTTATTTAAATAGGTCTAGCATATAGGCACTTACGAAGCGTTCATACATATATGTTTACATAAAGCTACGAGGGTTCTGAAAACGTGCCCTGGTCTAATTAGAGCCCAAAAACAAACTTAGCCGGTTAGTTTTTTTTTGTTATCAGCATCTCACAGTAAAAAAATATTATAATATGAAGTAAGAGCAATTCACACCCAACCTTAGCTTAGCTAAGATAATATACAATTGACCTTGAATGATGTTATATTTTTATGGACGCGTAGCTTGTATCATGAGTACTAAGATGACTGATGAATATTTTATAAATAATATACATAAATACTTATATTATATACAGAAATTACCACGACAATGAAAACTTTCATGTTCAACTTACAAAAATATTCCAGTTACGAGAATCGAAAAAATAGTCTTGAACTCAGAAAGCAGGGTCGCGGCCCACTTCTATAATCATCTCGAAATATATATCTACGCTATGTTTAGAATAATAATAAGCTAGTTATTTGGGCTAAGTTCCAATCCAAAAATTAACAGATAACCACTACTGAAAAATATTTTCTACGTAATACCAACATAAGCCATAAAGAACAATCTAGTAAACCTGGAAAATACATCGCAGAAAAAAAGAGTAGAAACTCCCAACAAAACTCTCCATAAAGCGCGCTTTGCGTGAGCCAAAAGCACTTTTAAAAATGCACGAAGCAAAGATTAGCGAGCGAAATTTTATGAGCAATATCTGCGTAAGTAAATTTTTCCTTACAAATTACTCTGCATATCCATAGGAGGCTCAGAGAAAATTTAATATTTTCAAAGTGTTCATAAACTGAAATAAGTTGGAATAACGACGTCGAAGCTCCATTTTATTATGTAAACACTCTCCTAAGAGAATGTAAGACTTTGTGAACAAGCGAGTGTTATAGGCGAACCTTGTTAGTATGTATCTACCCATCTATTGGGCAAGCTTATTATATTGCGCTATGCAAGTTTCTTCATATAGATGCAATAGCAATCTTCTAGTTTAAACATTCTATTAAATCCCCCTATAACAAAATTCTCCAAGGTCCCAGGAGCACGATCCCTCATCATCCTTATACCTGAATAAGATGAGCCTTATCCTGATGACATCATCATCATTATCATATCAACATAATATGAGAAGGCCGTAGTCCACCACGCTTGCCCAGTGCTGATCGGTGGACTCGACACACCTTTCAGAACATTATGTAGAACTCTCAGGCATGCAGGTTTCCTCAAGGTGTTTTCCTTCACCGTTGAAGCGAGTGATATTATTTTTACTTAAAAACACACACATAACTTAGAAAACTTAGAGGTGCGTGATGAGATTCAAACTCGGCCCCCCGAAAGTTAAGTCGAACTCCCACCCACCTACTGTGCTAGTGATAGCACAGCTTTGAAGCTTACCACGTGGTTAGCACGTAAATGTTGATAATTCGAACGGCAGACTGGCGCAGTGGGACTGGCGCACAGTCCACTGATGGACTAAAGACCTCTCTGCTGGGAGGGTTTGCCCATAATTATCTCGCGGGCAGGACTTGATCGTTGTAGTAGATGGGATAGTAGTAGATCAGAAGACGCTTCTGCCCGTTGTCCCTTATGTACCCTTAGTCGCCTCGTACGAAACCCGCGGGAAGAGAAGAGAAGGTAACCATTGTATTCTGATCTACCATGACCACTCGGCACAATACAATACCAATATAGATATATAATAAGGACTAAGGACAAAGACATAGGAACAGGTAGAAAATGCCTCCAGACATAAAGTTTTGCCTATGTACTTTTAAATTGTGATTTTAAATTGTGCAATAAATAAAAAAAAAATCAAAATTCAAAATTCATTTATTTCAAGTAGGCCTAATATAAGCACTTTTGAAACGTCAGGTTGTCTGTGTTTATTGACTCTACCACCGGTTCGGAAGGCAGATTCTATCGAGAAGAAACCGGAGAGAAACTCAGCAGTTGCTCTTTTCCAACATCAACAATTTACATCTTAACATTCATTTTTTTATCTTGTGAGAGATGAAAGCGGAGCAATAAAAACTTAAATAACTAATAACGAATAAACAATTAAACATAACAAAAAAAACATTTTGTGAATAATCCTATATAATTTATTGTATATTTTTTTCTTTAATAAATGATTATAATTCCAATTAGTGGTAGTTTAGCCGAGTAGCTCTGGACATATCCAAGTACAAATCTGAGAACTTCTCCAAGAAATTCCTGCGCAGGGATCCGAGCAAGACCTACGTGGGCGTAGAAAGTTTTTATCACAAAACAAATTATAAAAACCTTGATTCAAATCAACTATTTTTGTATTTTCTTCAGATTATTTATATTTTATACAAAATTTTTTTAAAATAATTTAGAAAAAATTTAAATTTGATACAATAGTTTTGAAACTATTCAAAACTATTCTATCAAATTTAAATTTCTTGCTATAATTAGATGGGATTTAGTGATAAATAAATTTTCCATCTTAAAACTAATGCTACGTGGTTCCAATAATATAATTGTAACAGAGTTATAAAAGTTCATTAAACCACCGGACCACCGTGTATACTTTTCCAGAGCTAAATTATTTGTAGAACAACAAACTGGAAGTGACCTGAAAAGGACATGTACTATACAAAGGCGTCCGAGGCAGAAAACGTATTGTATTCAGGCTCTTTATGTTCGCCGCAAGTGTCACTTCTGTTTACCGGTACATAGGTACTATTCTTTGTCGTGTCACCCACTTAATACAGTTTCTTGTGTCGTTTGTACAGCTTTTCTAATGAAATGTTTTATTCACCTGTGCCAGGGTACGCTCATTGTGCAAGTCGTTCGTTTTGTTCCGAGGAATTTCAGGTTTAATCTTCAGCAACGTTGTTTACTTTCTCAACGCTGCCAAAAATTAAGCACACATTTTTTTCTAACTTTTTTAACAACGACTTCTTTTAAGACAAAAAAATCGTGTTCAGAAGAAATATTTTACAAATTATGAGTTATTTATTTTACAAAATGCATATAAGAGATTATCTGTATGCAAGAATTAATTTATAAATTATATAGACGAAACACCGACCTCATTGTGGTTGCAGCCTTCTTCTCATCGGACCTCTCTTACATAGGTGACCTAAACACCTCCTTCACGACCCTGACTATCAGATTACTACTGACAACGCCACCTTTCAGGACATACGTATTAACAAGCTTTACTGGCGAAGATGAGGTCCCTGTGTCATTACCTATCTACACCTCGTATTCGAGTTATTATATTTAAATAAAGTAAAAAAATCATATATGCTTAGCGTGATGATATATAACCTATAGCCTTTTTCGATAAATGGGCTCCTCAACATAGAAAGAATTTTTCAAAATGGATCAGTAGTTCCTGAGATCATCGTCTTTAAGCGAACATAAACTCGTTAGCTTTATATATTAGTATAAGATAGAAAATCTCTTAGGTATGTGTGCCTCACAGAAAAGGCCTTCTGATCATCAATGAATGATGATAACATTCCTAATAACTTCAATTCATAAATTTGTAATATGTAGACCTAGTTATCACGGTAAAACACAAACACGGTAATTATGTACAGTGGTTCCCGACTTAATATCGTACACGTAGTGTAGAATCTACCAATGCTCATTCCGTCATTTCAACAATATACATTGATACCTACCAGCGACATTCCTAGATTATTAGTACACAAAACAAAATAAAATGAATTAAACAGTTAAAACGTTCATATTTCGTACAGAAAAAATACACACGTAATGCCGTCAAATACTTAGAAATCGAAATGAAAATAAATACACTTCACCAAGCTGCTTTTATAAGCCCATTCAAGCACGGTCCCAATTTATGTAATCCTAATGAAGTAATCAAAAAAGGGAATAAGAGGGGGCCTCTGATTATTCAAAGCGACAGCAACCTATCTGTTCATTCTTTCCTTTCTTTTCTTTCCTACAGCCTTTCAAGCTTTTTCCAATTTGTCTCAGATGTTAATGCGTAGGAAATAAGATTTATTTCACTCTTGGGCCGTCGACTCCGCTCTCAGCTAATCTTGAGTCGAGAAAATGTTATGCTCCCCTGCCATCAATATTGTAAGACTTGTAGCTTATTTATTTGTTAGTTCTGTGAAACTTATTTTGTATCGGGTAATTAAGTTTAGATTATAGAAATCGTTTGATGATCGTTATAATTGTTAGATGTGTTTAACGACCTGCCTGGCGCAACGGTGAGCTCTGTGGTTTTATGTGGGAGTTCCCGGGGTCGATCACCGGCAGGAGTAGTTTTGGGTGTTTATAGTTTCTGAATTTTCTCCCATTGGAGGGTTTGGCCGTGGCTAGTTATCACCCAACGGACAAATACGTGCCACGTAGTGGATTTAGCTTCCGGTACGATGCAGAAACCGATTAGGGATATAGGCTTAATACCCCTAATAGGTTAGTAGGTCAGATTTCAGTCAAGCACTAACTAGTAATTGATTAAAAATTTAAATAAGTTACCGCTTCAGCTAAACAGTACATCTGTTTAATATATAAATTTCTCAAAAAGAACATACTGTTCACTTCAAAGGGATAATAGGTTTACAATTAATTATTAAAATCTATACAGAACGCATGAACACATTATATTATGTCTAACAGTATTTCTATGGTGAAGTTAGTTGTTCTATAAGTAACTGAGTATTTCTATAAGAAGTAGAAGAAATACTTTATTGCACACAAACATCAAAATATACATAAAATATAGAATAAGCAAAAGAACAAGAATTTCAGGCATGCAAAGGCGGCCTTATCAAGCAATCTCTTACAGACAACCTCTGGCATAAGGAAAAGCTGCAAGAGAGCGGGATAGTGCAATTATACATACATATATATTCAAAAATAAATAGACATACATACACATAGATATAAAATAAATATATATATATATACATTATACATATATAATTATATAACACAAAAAAAGAAAAATACTAATAATACACATTAATTACGATATATGTTCAAATTACTTCACTCAAAGACAGATCTAGTCAAGACAGAGTAGTCTTTAAGACGACACTTAAATATGTACATAACGTACTTTATTTTCACTTGTATTGTATAGTACGAAACTGAAACTAGTGTAGCCGTTTTCAGTCCGGGACCGATCTGGTGCAGCCCTAATTGATCTGATCCTAGTCGGCTCAGTTAGTTCGGGTCGGGTCTGTTCAAATCACCACCAAGTGTGTGGAGTTCACCAACCCGCACTGGGCCAGCGTGGTGGACTACGGCCTAAACAACTTCTCATTGTGGGAGGAGACCCATACCGGAGCTTGGGTCTCCTTCACATCAACCTATTACCGGTCCACTAAAGATAATGGGCCGGTAATAGAATACGTGTATCTTCTATATATAAAAGAGAAAGTGTGTGGGTATGTTCCGTATAGTCTCCGAAATGGCTGAACCGATTTCAATGAAACTTTCAGGGCATCTCCGGATTGACCTGGCGAGTAATCCTGTAAAGTTTAGTGACGATCGGAGCACGCCTATTTTTGAACTATCAAACTGTCAAATACAGCTTTTATTAAAAATTTAATAATGTAAGTTTATTGTTTAAATAAAGCAAAATCTAGCCTGGCGAAGCGGGCTGGGTACGCTAGTTATTTATATAAATATTATAAATTTACCCTCTCATATACTTTACTTTACTTTACAATTTGTAATGACTGCACCATGTGGGTATGTTGGTATAAGTGGCCAATAAATCAGTTCAGTTTCTAGATCTCGTGGTTTTAATACACAACAGGGTTGATGTGATGACTTTTATATTATTTAATATTTTTAAAACATACCTTACACTAAATATGAGTAAAAAGATATTCACATTATAAGACAAGTTAGAATAAAGTGGTAAATTTTTATATTATGTTAGTCAATCCCTTACTCCTCGGTTCGGACAATCGGTTTATACGCGACGTCGTACCAGAAGCTTGGCAGCACGTCTTTGTCGGTAGAGTGGTATATAGCCAAGACTGAATATGATGCCAGACCATAGACAATTTATAAAACAGCGCTTCTACTGCACCAAGGAGGCCATATTTTTTTTATTTTATTTATTACAACAAAAATAACAAAAGTAATATACAATAAAAATAAACCGAAAACTAGATAGAATAGAAGTATTACAGGCTATTGTTGATGATGATGAAATAACCGATAAAAAGGTAACTTATGTTGAAGCTACAAAATCATTATATTGCCTTGCCCCGAAAGAGCATCTACAAATATAGCATAACATCACATCACTCATCTGTGCTCTACATGTTCTACTTCATCGTCAAGAGAGTTAAATGTATAATGTAAAGTACGTACTTTAAATACTTTTACTGTAATACTATAAATTATTTTTTATGTTAAATATAATTAAAATATGTTAAATACATAATATGTTTACTAGCGGTACTTAAACCACTGATTTTTGAACTGCTGTCTAGTTTTTGAGTTTTGGGAACAGTAGCTATAATATGTACGGAGCCCACGCTTTCATACAAATACCTATTATAAAATAACAGATCTTAGGAACTTCGTCAATTATCAAATTTGAGATAGCTCGAGAGATTTATAAGAGATTCTACGCAGATTTTTCTAAAAATTTCACGGCTAAAACACAGAAAAGATTCCGTCAAAATAAAGCAAGGGTTTAGCTAGCATGTAAGTTGGACAAAAAATACTTTTTTGATCTTGAAAATACACGAATCGCGCTGGATTGAAAAAAACCGAAACCAAGTTTGTATGTATAAAGATTATTCAAACCCTCGAAAAAATACATGAGTCGATACAAATAAATTCGAGATCACCGACATCCGTTAATATAACTCCTCTATTCTTCGTTCCGGTCTCATATAAACACGCCGTAAAAACAACTTTCGTACGGAACATAAAAACGTTTTATGGTTGGGAAATGTTGTTTTCGAACTAGACGCTTGACGATGTTTGAAAGCTTTGTGTCCCGGGGGATGCCGATCAGTTAATTTAAAATTAAATAGGATTTTCAACGTCGAAATTCATAAGGTTTTGGTCAAGCCAGAGCGGAACAGATCAGGATGAAATTCAGCCCAGAGATAAATATACTACGCCAATACACACATTCCACCAATTCGCAGTGGGCCAGCGTATTGGACTACGGCCTTAACCCCTTCTCATTGTGGGAGGAGACCCGTGCTCTGTAGTGGGCCGGTAATGGGTCGATGTAATGTTGATGATGAACACAAACAGCCCCATCTAGCCCATAGTAAGCGCAGCTTGTGTTTTGGGCACTAAGATAGCTCATGAATATTTTTATGAATATAATATACGTAAATACTTATAATATACAGATATCCGCTCAGACACTGAAAAACATTCATGTTCATCACGCAAACATTTTCCAGGCGTGGGAATCGAACCCACAGCCTAAGACTCAGAAAGCAGTTGCTGCCCACTGCGCCAATCAGCCGACATGGAATAGAATAAAGTCTTTTATCCCGCAAAAGAGGGTTAGATATTTTTTTATAATTATATTGGAATAACATTTTGCAAGTTGAAATCTGCCTGCCAGTGGTATAGCCACTATTATATCCATCATTCGCAATCTATTAGCGTCCCACTGCTGGGCTCGCCTCTTACAGGAGAGACTTACAGGAGACTTTTAGAGCATAGACCCACCACACTGCTATAATGTGGGTTTATGAGCTTTAACGACATTTATCACAAATAAGTGATAATAACCGAGACCGACAGCTTGACGTGATTATAGAGAGTCGTTTAAAAAGTTTGCATACTTCGATTCAATATTTTTTTATTTTGAATTTAGAGATGTCATAAATACGATAGTCTTGTTTTTATTCAAGTTTTTAGTCAATTATTGGTAGAACATTATTTTATTATCATTCGTAAGTACTTGTTGTAGGGCTCTGTGATTCTTGTGATTTGCAGAATCGTGTCACAAACAATTCGTAGAAGCCTTAAAAGCTCTAATTCTGAAACGATTCGTTTGCATAAATTTCTTGAAAGTGTTAAAACAGCACATTAGTTTCCCTAGTGCACTATTGTGGACTATTTCGAGAAATATCGCTAAGTAATCACAGTGTAACTATGTAAATTCTAATTCAACTGCTACATATTTTTTAACTATTTCGCTGAAAGGTATACCTATAGTTACTGTAACGTTAAAACTGCAAAACTAACTTATATAAGTAAGAACATATTACTTGAGGATTTGACGATATTAAATTTATTCTGTGGGTATGACTTAGAAATAAACTTAGATTTTTCTTAGTTATAATCGAAGTGCTGGCCGTTTGTATCGTCAAGGTGCTATCAATGATATAGCCCGTCGCGCTCTGGCCTCTGCGTCTACTCCTGCACGATTGGAACCACCCGGTTTGTTCAAGAATTATGGCAAGACGGCAGACGGTACAACTATAGTACCGCGATCGTTGGGGCGTGCGCTGGTGTGGGATACGACTTGCGTTGATACGTTGGCAGTTTCTCACTTACCGAGTACGTCCCAAAAAGCGGCAAGAGCTGCCGAATCTGCTCAAATGCTTTTAAGCGCCGTAAATACTCCGTACTTTCTAATGACTACTGGACCGATGGTCTACGGACACGAACATTTTTATTATAATCGTGGCCCAAAAATTGGTATTTTCATATGTATTTATATGGTATTTTTATATTAGATATTTAAATTGTTTAAATTAAAAATGCACATATTTGAACAGTCAGTGGTGCTGGAGCTCGAACTCGGTCTTTTCGAAACGATAGTCGAAGGCTTACACTATCACAGCTTTATTATTTATTTATTTATATGTATATATTACCTAATACTGTAGACTTGATCTACAAGTTTGGTTTATAAATAGACAAAAAATCGTACTTTTTAGTATAATAAATGCAGTTAGTTCATGCTGCCCGTGAGCAAGAAAGAGATATGGGCAATTTTTTACGCAGGGTAAATAAATATACGCACACGAACTCGTGTACGGAAAAATTGTTAGCTTGTATATTGCATTTGTTTTTCAGTAGTGAACTGCTGGCTCACGTATTTCCTCGATGAATGATGAGACTCCGCAGGCGTTGTCATCTCATAAAGTAGAGTCACGTATCTCCAAGTATTATAATTTAAATAGTCCGTTCAGACTTACAAAACTCATTTGCATTGCAACACCGTAACTTTGGTAGATGTAAAAAGTTTACGATCTTAAGCGACTACGTGAATTTATGGAGGACAATATCTTAGAGTTAAATGCATTTATGTAAACTCTTGCGTTTGTATGCGACTGATATAAGATGTTGAAGTTGTACTGAAAATACTACAAAGCAGAAGCAAGACTTGTATCTGCTTAGCATATAGTAAGCAACTCTGGTACATAATTAAAGTAAGGGGAGAAAACTTTTAAGATGCTGTGACTTTTGCACTATTCTTTTTGAACCCGAGGTGTATCCTATCACAAGTTTGATCTCTTGATTGTTTCTATGAAATACCGATTTAAATGTACTATTTTTTGATTACTTAGTAATCCTAGGTAATATAATTAATGCAAAAGTGTGTCTGTTTGCTTGTCTGTTACCTGTGTGAGGCTCAACCGTTAAGTCGGTCTTGATGGAAATTTGCACTTAGGTAGAATGTATTTTGCAGATGGACATAAGATAGTATTTATCCCAAATAACCAGCTTGTAACACTCGATATTTTTGCTTCTAATACACGCAACTATTAATTTAATTTTCTTTTTTTTATAGGTATAAATTTACTTAAGTATAAAAAGTATTTAATAGAAAGATGTTAACCCACAACGCCCATCGGTTCTCCGAGCTATGTGCCCTGCTCATTGCCACTTCAGCTTCGCGACTCGCTAAGCTATGTCGGTAGCTCTAGTTCTTCTACGGATTTCCTCAATTCTGATTTGATGACGTAGAGATACTCATCAAATCAGAATTGAGGAAATCCGTAGAATAGCATAGCTCTCTCCATCGCCTACTGAGTGACTCTGAGCCTTCTTATGAGGCCCATAGTTAGCGACCATGTCTCAGATCCGTATGTCATCACTGGCAACACGCACTGTTTGGAGACTTTAGTTTATCCCTCATTATTCAATACGAATACTATTTACATTTTCGTAACTATATGCACCTACTTGTAGTTTGAGTATAGTTATGCAATGACTTTGATAGAGGGCATCTAGTACTATGTTATTCATTTCGAAACACAGGTTTGTCATGTACGTTCATGGTTGCCTATTAAACTAACTAAGCGAGTCTGAAAGACAACATACCTTGCCAACGTTCTAAGTAACTTAGCAGACGGTGAGATAACTACGTTCTGCAGTACGGCTAGCATGGGCAGGAGACAATTATGAATGAATGAATGAATGAATGAATGAATGAATGAATGAATACACTTTTATTGTACACCACATAAACATAACAAATTAACAGTAAAAATTTAACAAAAGGTATACAATTTGGCGGCCTTATCGCTACATAGCGATCTCTTCCAGGCAACCAAAGGCGCTAAAAACAGCTCAAGAAGAATTATATTAATTATATAAAAATTTAACTTCTCCCACAGCTTTATCAACTCTCAGAGCACTGGCATAATATCCAAATAATACGAGTATATATGCAATATTAAACGGGGGTAACGCGAATAGGAGAGGTTTCTCCTATTCCCTTTTCCCGTGCTTTAGCAGGATTACAAATGAATTCTATCCCTTGTAAGGGGATACAATCGGGGGATATAAAAAAAATCATACTTATACGATACTAGCTTTTATATGCGGCTTCGCTTGGGTGGTATTTAAAAAAACCATTTAAAAAGAATAAGACACCGATCAGGACAGTGCACTATTTAAGGTCGGTTGAGTAAACGATGTTGTGTCTGTACGTTAACCTGTTGTAGGCTAAGTTAATTGCTGTCCTTTCAACAATTGTTTGCAAAAAAAAAAACTAGTTGATTTTTTGGGTAGTTAGGGCGTAATGGAACGTCAAACAAACAATTTCACTTTTACATTTATAGTATTAGTAATGAGTTATAATTTGACACTCAATAAAATCCATTCAACACTTTTTAAGACTAATATTACTGAGTAGTTATTTTTATCAACACTGTGCTTAAAATCCTATTTATTAATACTATATATACTATTTTAATAAATAGGATTTTTTCCACTTGTAAATAAAGTATGATATATCTCATTTCACGAAAATAAAAACAAGATGGAATGGATAACAAAACCCTGACGTATGGGCCCAGAGGTAAATATGTCACGTCGTGTACTTTTCGAAACGAAAAGCCAATTCCTTTTTCACGTCTTGATGCGAACAAGCGTAGAATATCAAATAAACTCTAGGATTTCAAATATTCGATTCCAGCACCTATTGATATTCAGGATATAGTAAGGAAGTCATATTTTAAATATATGTCTGCCGTAGCAATGGAAGTCGGGAACATACTGTATTAGACATATCCTCGTTACCAGGGCTAATAAGTTTGACTTCCAATTGGTTTGTAAACCGTTCTCACACTGACTTAGATTTTCCAATTAAATTAATGATTGTTTCTAATATTAAAAAAAGGTTAAATAAAATAACGTTTTGTAAATATTGGAAGCAACGCAATATCCAATTACAAAGAAAATAGAACAAAGGACAAAGGATGGTTGTCGCTAAAAAAGATAAGATGTCTAGTATGGAGATCGCTCTCTAGCGATAAAACCACCTTTTGATACCTACATAAAATTAAGTGGCTGGCTCGTTTTTTCTGTTACTTTTAAATTTTAAACCAGGAAATTTACGTACCGGACCCCTCTACCCAATCACCACCGCTTTCAAGCGTGAATAAAAATAGTTTATTATTTTCTACGATATTATCGTCTTACCAATATTAATTTCCAATGAATAACTGGTAAATAATAATCTTCGTGTCAGTTTGTTAAATAATTTTAATTCTCACTTCCGTTTTTTAAACATAATGTTTAATTTGATATGAGCCTCTAATATGAGATTTTTTAAATTGAAAGTGAATAGGCATCTTCTACAGCTCCATCTTAGACTGCAACAGCACTAACCATCAGGTGTGATTTCAGTCAAGCGCTATCTATAAACATAAAAGAAAACAATATTTTCCGTAGAAAAGAATAGCCTTACTTTACAACCTGTCAATTTCGACTAAACTAGTCCAGACATAGTTTGCGTACAACAGAATTGGCACGATTTTAAATGATGATTAAATGCACAAATATTGCTTCATCATCATAAAAGAGGAAACATTTCACGTGTGTTAAATCACGGCCACCGAGAAATATGGCTGCTCAATTTGGATGGTTTCCAAAGGTCGGGTTGTAGGGGAAACGGGGGCGGACGTTATGTCTAACCTCGTATAGATAAAAACAAAGTTTAGGCTGCTAAAGTATTCATGGCTGTGGCTTGTTATGCCGCAAATAAACTGCAGATAAACTTTAAAGCTTTTTATTATAAAACTTTTGAAATTGCGCACTTTGTGCCAAATATTATTGTAATATCCGGACTCAGTTTTGCTTTGAGCTCCTCGCACGGCACGCGTTCTGAACTATCACGACTTTAGTTATAAGTTAACGGAGATGTATGATTTTCCTACAGTGTATTATTAAGTAAACAAAGCAGAACCTTATGGTAATTGAAATTCCTTCGCCTATGAACAGAGCAACAGTGCATGCAAGGAACAACCCCCAAACGAAGTGCCGCTCGGTGTCCATCATCCTAAGGCGTTGATGTTAAGCCTCATGTTCCTGTTACTACACTGGCAGGAACGCCCTTCAGACTACAGCAGAACAATGCTGCTTAGCGGCAGAAATAACCACGAAGGTAGTCTCGGACGAGCGTTGTCACAAAAAGCTCTAAAACTAATAAAACGCATCTCATTGAATTACGATTTCCACACGATGTTAATCTTTACCGTAAGTGATATTTTAATTAGGAACGCCAATAACATAGTAACACATAGTAAAGTTCGTGCTGGGATCGGATCGGAAGATCGGATCGAATCACTCGGCTATTACTGCTTTAATAATTTATTAATTAAACTAGCGACTTCGTCCGCGTATGAGTCAATCGAGAAGCTAGAATATATCTAATGCTAACATCATAATCATCGTGGGTAGCTTTGTACCTACTAATTTTTTACGTGGTATTTTTGTTGATACATACATACATACATCCATCCTCACAAACTTTCGTATTTTTAATATTAGTAGGATTATCATCCTTCGATCGTTGTCCCATATGCCTTGCGAGTAACAGTTATTTTTGAAGAGTTATGTTCTTTATCTCTGACAATATTTATCAGATCCTTATTAAAATAAGTACCGTACATGCTTGATAGTATACACCTTGAAATAAAAAAATAATTATTAAAATCGGTTCAAATTTAACTGAGGTATGAAGTAAAATTGATAAAAAATTTCATCCCATTTCCCGGAGGAAACTTAATGTTTATAGGGATAAAAAGTAGCCTATATGTTGACCCGGAATATCAACTACAACTATACCAAGTTTTATTTGAATCCGTTCAGTAGTTTTCACGTGATGCCCGGACAGACAGACAGACAAACAGACAGACAGACAGACAGACAGACAGACAAAAATTAAATAAAAATCTGTTTTGGCCTCAGTATCGATTATAAGGCATCCCCCGGTCAAAATTTCCAAAATATATTAAATGTACAGAAATCTTCTAGTCACAGTTTTATTATAAGTATAGATAATTTAAATATTAACTAATCGTCGATGGGAAAAAGATTGTATTATGATGATGGTGTAACATTAATTTCGGGTGTTAGACTGCACTGTCATTTACTATCAGCTGAGATCGCAGCCAAGCTATAACTTGTCATTAAATAGAACAAAAAAAATTGTCATCACGAAACGCACATGAATGACACATGGAAGTTAATAGTAAAATTTATCGTTAGTAAAAGAAAACTTAAAACAAAAAAATTGTGTTTGTTAAATCAATTTAATACATGCCTACTACAAAATATAATTGCAAGATGGATAATAACAGATTAAGTTTAAAAGATAGTTATTTATGTATAGTTGATTCAATCAGAAGCTGTGATAGCTTAGTGGCTAGGAACTCCACTCCAATTTCGGGGGTCCGGTTCAAATCCCAGCACGCACCTCTAACTTTTCAAAGTCATGTGCGTTTTACCTAATTATCACTCGCTTCGACGGTGAAGGAAAACAGCATGAGGAAACCTGCATGCATGAGAGGTCTACATAATGTTCTTAAAGGTATGTGGAGTCCACCAATCCGCACTGGGCCAGCGTCGTGGCCTTAACCCCTTCTCACTGTGGGAGGAGACCAGGAGGATGGGTCGATATGATGATTCAATTAGCTATTTGGTGTTTACACTTAGTTCAGAAACAAAGCTGATTTATAAATAAGTTAGAACGTATTTAAGAGATTAAAAATCTGTATATAATTAACAAAGCGCTAACTCTTTAAATAACACGGTTATCGGTCTGTTAACGGTCTTACACGGTAGAAGAAAACGTCATCCCGTTTTCCGTGACGGCATATCAATCAATTTTACTGCCAAAATGGATCAATGTGAATTAATGGATTTTTCACATAAAAAAAAAAACAAACCCTCTATTCCATATACATCTAGACTGAAAGCGGATTCGATACACGATGCAGGTCAAGTGTGGACTACTTAGAAAGCGAACTTGTATAGCTAAAAAAGCTAGTCTAACATTCTAGCTCGCAGTTTGCCTTTTGAATGGAGTGAAAATGATAGCTTTGACTGCAAGTTATACGTTATGTAATTGTACGATGGAATATTTTTTTTATATAGATTATAAGCCTCACGTTCAGTTAGAAGTGGTGATGGTCTAGTTGCGGCTTCGGCTTCACTTCGCCGAGTTCGAATCTCAGAAATTACTGGCTTCAACGGTGAAGGAAAACATCGTGAGGAAACCTGCATGCGTGTAAGTTCTGCATAATGTTCTTAAGGTAATTTCTGACCTACCAATGCATAAGTTGTGTTAAAACACATTTATTACAGCGAGGTTATTAAACAATTGATGAGTTTCTTAATGACAAGGTTGCTTGGAAGCATCCGGCTCCGCTTTCATCTCTCACAAGATAGAAAAATGAATGTTAAAATATAAAATGTAAATTTTTGATGTTGGAAAAGAGCAACTGCTGAGTTTCTTGCCGGCTTCTTCTCGGTAGAATCTGCCTTCCGAACCGGTGGTAGAGTCACTACACACGGACAGACTTGACGTTTCAAAAGTGCTTGTATTAGGCCTACTTGAAATAAATGAATTTTGAATTTTGAATTTTGAATTTTGGCGTTTGGAGTCCACCACACCGCACTGGACCAGCGTGGTGTAATATGGCCTGAACTCTTCTCATTGTGGGAGGAGACCCGTGCCCTGTAGTGGGTAATGGGTTGATATGATGATGATAGTGTAGCATTTATGACTGCAGTTTTCTTTTCGGGAGGATCGAGTTAATTCCCTGCCTTGAACCTCTAAACATTAGGAGTTATCTGCATTTTAATAACACTTGCTATAACGCTGTAGGAAACACCGAGAGGAAACATTCATATTTGAGAGTTCTCCATAAAATTTTTAAAAGCGTGTGAAGTCAACCAATTCATACTTTACTAACGTGGTGGAGAATCGTCTTAGAATGAAAAGGGCAAGGCTACGCCTGAGAGCAGTGGCGTGCACTGCATACATGCACAAAGGCTCAGCATACCCGAAAATATTTGTATTAATTATCTCTTTAATGCGAAGGATTGTTCCATTCTATGGCATCTGCCTTCTTTATGCATACTCTGGTCAAAAACTCTGTGCACGCCACTGCCTGAGAGCATATCCTTGCGAAGTGGTGGGCCGGTAATGCAATGGTGATGACGATGAAGAAGCTTTCCATCAGATGGGTGCTGCTTCTAAGAGGCTACTTAACTCGGGCTACGAGGGCAGTATCAATGGAAGGGCAGTAATAAAGGTATAACTACTATTCTATATAATTTCAATTTCGTTATAAAAGTAACCAAATAACAAATATAGCTCCAGCGAATTGTAATGACTTGAAATCTCATATAAATGGTACTGACTGCATTAGCCGTAATATGATCATTCCTATTCTTGATGTTGTTTCCCCTGTCTTAACTCATATTCTAAATCATTCTATCATGACTAGCAAATTTCCCGAAGCCTGGAAAAAGGCTCAAATTATCCCTCTTCCTAAAAAGGCCAACCCTGCATCTTTCTCCGATTTTCGTCCGATTTCAATTTTGCCGTTTATTTCAAAAGTCCTTGAGAAACTAGTATACCAGCAACTTAGTCTTTTCCTTAATAAAAACTGTATTCTTAGTCCTTTGCAGTCTGGCTTTCGCCCTGGTCATAGTACGGTTACAGCACTAGTAAAAGTTACCGATGATATTCGAAGGGCGATGGATAACAAGGAACTCACAGTACTGACTTTACTTGACTTTAGTAATGCTTTTAATACAGTAGATTATGACATCCTGTTGAGTCTCCTGCGCTCGATTAACATATCTCCATCGGTGTTAGAATGGTTTCGGAGTTACCTCAATGGTCGTCAACAGCGCATTCGGATTGAAGAGTCCTCATCGTCCTGGTGTGATGTTGCGGCTGGGGTACCTCAGGGTGGCGTGTTGTCTCCCCTACTCTTTGCTATTTTCATTAACTCAATTACTCATCGTATTTCTTCTCTCTATCACATGTATGCAGATGATATTCAAATATATCGTCACTCTACCCTTGGAAATATTGGTCCTACTGTTTCTGCAGTTAATAGTGATTTATCTAACATTTCTGAGTGGAGCAGGCAGTATGGACTTAAGGTTAACCCTGTAAAATCTCAGGCTATCATTATTGGCAGCCCGGGATTGGGTGTTAGAGTTGATTGGCAGAATCTCCCTCCTGTTGTATACAACGGTATTCCCTACTGTGACACTGTTAAAGATCTAGGCTTACATCTTGATAAACAACTATCATGGTCTGTGCATGTCAACGTATTGAGTAGGAGGATGTTTGCGACTATTAGGTCATTGCGTCGCCTGCGTTCTGTTCTTCCAATTCCGACCAAAGTTATGTTGGCACATTCTCTTATTCTCTCTGTTCTTGATTATGCGGACGCAAGCTATCTTAACCTGACCGAGGACCAACTGAACAAACTTGAGCGTCTTCAAAATCTCGCTATTCGGTTCATATTTGGCTTACGCAAATATGATCATGTATCTAAATTTAGACTAAAGCTTAAGTGGCTCCCTATTCGTCGTCGCCGGGATCTGCATGTTCTGTCGCTTCTGTACTGTGTGTTATTTAACCCTAAAACTCCCTCTTACCTAAAGGAGAAATTTAATTTTCTTGGAGTGCAGTCAGATATACGTTCTTGTCGTACGCTGACTTTGAGCATGCCGTTTCATAAAACTAAGTTTTATAAGCATTCATTCATTGTTCAAGCTACTGAACTGTGGAATGCACTCCCAATAAGCATACGACAGTCAAGGTCACTAGACATATTCAAAAATGCTGTTAAAGCCCATTATCTTGAACAATAAAGACGACAGTGATTAACTCTTACTCATATTTAAGTATGTTTTAGTATATATTAGTTTATTATTTTTTATATTTATTATTATTAATATTATATGTGTGTAATCTTGATAAGTATTAGTGTGTAATTGTTCGTAAGTATGTATATAATAATAATACACCCCACCAATCGGTTTCCCTTGGTTTTCCTAATCCTAAGGTTGCCTGGAAGAGATCGCTACTAAGCGATAAGGCCGCCCTTTGTATCCTACTTTTTAAGTTTATTTATGTTGTGTCCATTGTTTTTTTTTTTACTATTTGTGGTTTACAAATAAAGTGTATAAATAAATAAATGTGCGTATGAAAGTGTCAAAGTATATTTTTTAATATTATCTAGGACCATGGCCTTTTTGCTGTTTCTGTAGTAATCCTTGAGCCTATTTTATTATAGTCACGTATTGATAAAAAAACACTTAAAGACCCGTCACCTAGTGTAATATTCCAACTTTGTAAAGTAATTTCTTTTAAGTACTGATCTCAAGAATGAATTGTAAAACAAAAGTTTCTCTTTATTAAGAATACTGTAATACCAGCTAGGGGTGGTCTATTTAAAAAAAAAAATCTGCTTTACCCTATCCAGTTAAGCGCGTTTCTATTCTTCTATTTTTCTTTCTTCTATCTACCTTCTGGAAGGACTGCAGTCAGGCGTTAATTTATCGAAAAAATAAACATTTTTTATTACATAAAAAGGAACAAATATTTAGTTTAATAACGGTGTCTACTTAAGATATTTGTTATATATGTTAAACTTCAGCCTGTTTTACTTACCCCAAGAAAGGTTTATAAAATCATTTTCCGCTTGCACTAGGAAAGCCAACTCAAGATATGAAAAAGAGGGAAACTAAAAGAGCTTACAAAGGATCAAATATAAAAACTTTTCTTTGTCCCGACTTCGTAAGCCCGTTCAGCAGTGCTAAGCTTATAAATATCTCTATTATAATTAAACGAGATAATTTCAGCGGATTATCCCGCATTGAAGTAACGGTTTTCGCAGCTTTAGATTTTTCGAGTAAAAGTACGGTGACAAGCCAGAAGCAATATTTTTTGCATAATAAAACTGTAAGCGTAGTTAAAAGGTAGACGAATAAAAAGGTTAGGATAAAATTAAGCTGCGTTAATTAAGATAAATCGAATCTTTTAGTCTTACAGTCCTTTTGATAAAAACACAAAAAATCATTTTTTTATCAACGGACTTAAAAAAAGGAGGAGGTTTTGTTTGTTACGCGATTACTCCGCAAGTTAGACACCAATTTTGATGTTTTTTTTTTGTTTTGTATGTGATATCTCAGAGAAGGTCCCATTTAAATTTGGTTAAGATCTATTGAAAGGATCCTGAAAAAATCGAGGGAACTCTAAAAATATTATAGGCACACCTGTAGCGGTTTAAGTATTTTTTAATGTAACTTGAGCATTTTCTTTCAAAATATACCATTAAGTCACGTCTTACTGATGTTGAAGACCAATGATTGCCACCAAAACTATACAATAATAAGTATTACACTAGTTGCGCTTGCGATGCTGGTATATAGTAGGTAAGCAAATTAGGCTTGTAACAATAAAGGAGCTGATGGTGAAATGCAGGGAGAAATCCTCAATACTATTGCTACTATTGCTATTGCTATGCTATATTCACTACTATTGCTATGTAATTAAAATGTAATGCCTTTTATATATTAGTAATTTTCTACATTTTACTTGGCACCGACTGCACACATATAATTGCAAACCTACACTACAGGTAGGTTTAAGGTGAAGGCTCTCTGCAGCGAGGCATGGTGCCTAAGATGCTGGCATTTCCCCTTTGAATTACCTAGGTAACTGCCCGCTCTGTTTACAGATTTACAATTCTTATTCTTCTTTGATATATACAATTTTTTGAAAAATAGCTCAATCCCCCGTCCCCATGGTCCCAAAGTCGCTACTCCAAAAGGCACAAAAATTAAACTGCTATCGAGGTTTTCATATTTACGCCTCTTGGCCTGCTCGGCACTGGTATCAGCCGCACCCACCATTGACGAGGTGGCCTGGATTTGACAGCTAGGGTATCGACACACATTGCAAGTGAATTAGTTGTTTTAAAAAGTTTTTTTCACTCAGATTAAACACTCATCACTGTCTCGTTAAACTACGGATTACAAGGTTTGATCCCCATTTTTTTGTGTAAAATATTAGTACCAATGCAGAGTTAGTTATATAAGCCGCAGCGTTAAACAATAACAGAAATATCCAAAACTATTATTTTAATTTGGCATAGGATAGAAGCAGCCAATCTGTTTTAATAAATCCATGTGACGATATCCCTATAATAGTTGGGGAGTCCATAGCTTGCTAGATGTAAAAAGTTTGTAAATTTGTGGTGCGCACAACCACAGTATATCATGTGATTGTAATGGTCCCAAAGCCTGAAAAAGACCATTTACTGTGAAGCCGGTAAACTAGCATTGGAGTAGCGTGGCGGGTCTGTGCTCTAAAACCTTCTCTCCTATAACATCGAGAGAGCACCATGCCCTCACTGGAAGGTTGATAATAGGTCCGAATACAAATTAAAGAAATCTCGTATTCATTACTCAAAACTAGAATGATGATTACAATAGATGTCTAGTTGTTAGTTAAATTATTTGCACCCAACTTAGCAATAATACTTAGTAATTCCACTCGAAAGCAACAGTATGTTATGATAAAGTATCTCCAGTTAACGCTTGTATCGGTCCCCGAACAGCGACTTGTAATAAAACTAAACTAAATTTCTGACTATTAATATAAATTACCTAGATTTAAAGGACCTTTGGGGGATTAATTTTGTATACGCACACGCATATATACGCATACGCTTTGAAATAATGCTTTACGTAATATTATTTGCTACCTTGGCCTTGTTACGACTAGGTAATAGTAAGAAACTCCGTCTGTGTAGAATTACTGGTTTAACATGAAACTAATAGATTTTCATGAGCACTCGGAGACATTCAAAAGGGCTATGTTTCTTTGCTAAAAGTAGTATAGTTTTGTTGTCTTGTCAACGTTCTTCTTTAAGAAATTATATTTTTCTGAAAGTGTTTTTATTACTTGAAGATTTTCATTCATAGTCTGTCTATTATGATACTGGGCTAGCATTTAATATTGTTGTTCCTTTTTCGGTTCCCAATGTATCTTCTAGCTCGGCAATCCGCCGAATTCAATGCATGAAGCTGTCAGATCCATCCTAAAACCAATTAAACCAATTAAATGCAAATTCGTGGGCTCTCATGATCGTCATCTACATAGTGTTGAGTCGACCGTTATTGTTCCGATAGTCGTTGCAGTCTTCTCGCGATCTTCTAGAAACTTTCGCTTGGTTGTTCGATTAAGGGTTGGATTACAGAAGGCAGTATTCCTTGAAACGGCGCGTATTGTGAGGAGGTTCCTAACTCTGGAGACATGTCCGCCGGTTGCTTGGGCATTCAAAAGCCCCGCAAGCGGAGAAGTTGATCTTTTTTTTTATAAATTTTTAATAGTGTTGTTTTTATTTATATAATTTAAGATTGTTAAGAATAAAAAAAAAATGAAAATCAATAAAGGATAGATTTTTTTTCAAGGCAACGGTATTCCCTCAGAATGGGGAGCGTTTAGGATATAGTGCACCACGCTGGCCAAGTGCGAATTGGTAGACTTAATACGCCTATGAGAGCGTTATCTAAAAATCGCAGGCGTGCAGTTTTCCTTACGATGTTTTCTTTCACAGTTATAACTAGTGATATTTAATGAGTTAAATTAAAAAATGCACATACCCCACAAAAAATTTCATAAAGATCGCTTTTGTTAGCTACATATCACAATATCATACCGATTATAATATATTTTTGATTAAATAAATGGAAGGCGCAATTTTATTTCCATACTTTTGAATTATTCCGAGATAATAAAAAACATTCAAAGAATTTACAGTACTTACTTAATACAACTTCATCATTATCCTTTGTTCTCTACCAACTATTTTCCTAGCATTATGTAGAAATACTCTAGTTAATTAATACTTACAGTGGTGTTTGGAACTCGAGCGAAGTACATTCATTAATTATTGAAATTTATATCTAAACATTGCGGGCCCTAAAGAGAATTATAATGAAGCCAACACAGTGCGTACAGACAATTAATAACGTGAACTCTAATTCCCAAAGGTCCTTCAAATCTAAGTTGAGTATTGTGTTAAACAGAGATAGCAGTTAATTAACATTTTGATTACAACGAAATATCTTAGCCGGTGGTCATCAAAATGTCATAATTGTTTCTTAACCGGTGATATCCTAAAAGTAGACATAGCCTTGTGGTTAAAGCTTCGGCTTCCCATTTGGGGAGGACCGAGTTCAATTCCCGGCACGCACCTCTAACTTTTCTAAGTTACGTGGGTTTTAAGCAATTAAAATATCACTTGGTTGAATGGTGAAGGAAAACATCGTGAGGAAACCTGCATGCCAGAAAGTTCTCTATAATTGTAGGATTTAATGTTAATGACTATTAACTTTGTTAGGTCTTTGTCCTGGACAAATGATACATAGTAGGCTAAAGGGCTTTAGTGCCAGTGATGATGATTTTTATTTTTATTTTATTCATAAACTTTATTTGTACACCACGAATAGGAAAAAAAAATGGATAAAACAAAAATAAACTTAAAATGAAGGATACAAAGGGCGGCCTTATCGCTTAGTAACGGTCTCTTCCAGGCAGCCTTAGGATTAGGAAAGGGAAACCGATTGGATGATGATGTTATAATAAATTATACAGATATCTATACTATTGTGTTTTATTCCTTTCTAATGCTACTTTTGCAACTTTAGTGTACTAGCCTTAGTATAAGGTTGGTTCGCTCACAATCGAGCTCACTGAGTCGTTACCGCATATTAAACTTTGTATCGTCAATGTAAAATGGACGTAACGACACTCGTTCTGACTTTTGTTTCACAAACGTCCTGTCAAAAGCCGGATTAAAATAACGGTAGGCAAATTGCAATTTTAAAGTAATTCGAATAAGCTACATTTCATGACGGCCGACTGACACAGTCGGCAGCGACCCTGCTTACGAGTCCAGGGCCGTGAGTTTGATTCCCACAACTGGAGAATTTTTGGGTGATATACATTAATGTTTTTAAGTATATCTATATTTTAAGTAACGATTTATTAATATTATTCATAAAAATATTCATCAGTCATCTTAGTACCCATGAAACAAGCTACGCTTTCTGGCTAGATGGTGATATGTGTATTGTCGTAGTATATTTATTTTTTTAATTTCACTCCGATGTTCAAGTTTTCCATACTCAGACACAATTCCTTGTTTGCGAGAGAGCAAATCTTGAACTAAGGCTACATTATTATAAAAACGTTACGTGTATATTCTATGCAAAAGAGTTATGATCAAACTGAAGAGTTCATTTAATCAAATATATCACATCCATAGCAATCCCGTAGTACGTATCTATAATATAAATATGACCATAAACACATACACACACACACACACATACACACACACAACACATACACATAATATACACTAAATCTAGCGGACCATTTGTATAATTAGTGTACTATTTCGGAAGTGGGCGGTGGTACAGTTTTTACTATTGCAGTGCCACCCCAGCTAATATTTTAAGTGCCATAGTGAGTGTTCCAAATAAAGAGTTATTTATTTATGTTTATTTTCAGTGTTCAGTAGCAACTAGCAAACATTATGGTGTTTACAAGCTCACTCACTATCGCATCACTTATCTATAGAAGCACGTAAAAATATTTAAAAACGACCGCGACCTAAACGAGCCACCTTTATCAAACACGGCCTTTCAATAAAAAAGTCATTGCCCCGCTGACCTAACATCCTACCGGCGGGCTGGAAGCCAGAGATATAAAGATTTAGATTCACCCAACGGACCCTGATATACGAGTACCTACCGCGCGTTCCCTGTATCGCATCTATTTTTAAAACAAACGCTTTGCGAATGCGAATACATTATCGAATAGTATTTTCTTTTTTTACAGTAATAATTGACGGATCAAGCATAAATAAATATGTGTTAATGAAAACCGAAATAATACTTTAGAGGCTTTAAAGGTACATTATGTACTTTCTCTAAGACTTATCTGTGAAAGAAAAAACCTAGTAGTTTTTAAATAAACCACTGCCCTAGTTTTCACTGAAATAAATCAAATACAACCCTAACATCACATGCAAAATAAAATCAAATGACTCCTGTCACTTTACAACGCGTCAGGTACTGTAGGTACCATGCGCCTGTCGGTCTTTTGTCTTCAATAGGGTTGTCATAAGTAAACACTTAAAATGTTTCGTTTTTTATATTAATAGCGGGCAAACGAGCCTGATAATAAGTGATCACCGCCGTTCATAAACATCTGCAGCACCAGAGGAGCCACCGATGCATTGCCGGCTTTTAAGGAATTTGTTTATCCGCCCCTTGAATAACCCTAGATTGTATTTTTGAGGAAACACATCAGATGGGAGGTTGTTCCATAATTTGCGAGTGCGCGGTAGAAATGATCTGGTCTTTCAAACAGTAGAAGAATACCAGGCATCCAGATGATGAGGGTGGAATTAATTTCTACGGCGTGAAGTGTGGTCAGAGAACAGGGAAGGAGGTATCAACGCAAACAACTCTTCAGAACATTCTCCATTATAGAGTCGATAGAACACACAAAGAGAGCTAACATCTCTTCGGTGCCCCAGGGACTCCAAACTGCAAGTCAATTTGGGATTGTCAACAAGTCGAACTGCCTACTTTTGTATCCGATCAAATGGAAGGAGTTGGTAAAGAAGTGCCCCAGCCCAACGATGTGAGCAGTACTCCATATGAGGTCTTACTTGCGCTTTATAGAGCTGAGCTTCGTTTATACGGAAAAATAAATATGCTTTTTTTGATTTAATATTTTACAGGGTGATTCCTTATGTAGGGTAAATACACGATGCATCATTCAATATTATTTCCTAATTCTGCTACACGCTGTATAACAGTAGACTTTAATAGGCTATTAATAGATATAAAAGGAGAGTATTGTAAATTATTGAAAACTAAATAAAAAAAAATAAGCGTAGTATTTTTTTTAAGTTATAATTGACTGACTGAGCAGATGGCCCTCATGAGTGGAAAACCATCGCCTATAAAAATAAAAACACTTCAAAGGGCATGCAAGGAACGCGTCCTAAAAACTGACGCCCTTTGTCCATCAACCTGAGACGTAGGTGTAGCCTCATGTGCCTGTAATCACACCGGCAACCACACCCTTCAGACCGCACAGGAATACTGCTTGATGGCAGAAATAAGCATAGCGGTAATACTTTTCTGGATGAGCTCAGTAATAAAATGCTTTCCAACTACTTAAAGGTGGAGTTTAATTGCCAATTTTATTTATTTATTATTTATTATTTATGTACCATAAATTGTGATTGTAAACATAAGATACATGAAGTGTACAAAGGAAAGCTTATCTCTATAAGAGATCTCTTCCAGCTACCCCAGGATGTGAGTAAGATGATTTAATTGTGGTATAGATCAAATAAAGGTACAATATACTTCATAATAACTACTAAGTATAATTAATATATCTAAATAATAACAAAATTCTACATACTAATACAATAAAATTATATTAGTATTAATTTTACTTAGTGCAATAATAAGACTCGGGAGGTTTGACGACCTCCCAATCTCAGCTTGTCATTTTTATATTACTCATAAATTTAGCATTTACGGCATATTATTATAGAATACTAGCTACCTCAGTTTTATACGCGGTAAATAAGTCTATGTACGTAATTTTTTAAAATCTCAATAACGTGTTAACATACTTGTTAATTGCGGAGAACACTCCCACAATAAGAATGGTTCCGTTATGTTCATCATCATATCAAACCATTATCGGCTCACTACAAGGCACGGATCTCCTCCCACAGTAACACAGAAGAAACATTTTTAAAAACTGAATGGCCTGCCATTGTTTCACGACAGACAGAAAATCGTACAGTTTATTTATTCAAATATATGGCATCCATAGCTCCGTAGTACGTATCTATACCTAATATAACATAATATAACCATAAACACACACACAACACATAAAGTACAATAAATGGTGTATACTATTTCGTGGGTGGGCGGTGGTACATGCAGCTGAGTTTTTACTATTGCAGTGTACAGTTTATTTAATCAAATATATTGCATCCATAGCTCCGTAGTACGTATCTATACCTAATATAACATAATATAACCATAAACACACACACACACACAACACATAAAGTACAATAAATGGTGTATACTATTTCGTGGGTGGGCGGTGGTACATGCAGCTGAGTTTTTACTATTGCAGTGTACAGTTTATTTAATCAAATATATTGCATCCATAGCTCCGTAGTACGTATCTATACCTAATATAACATAATATAACCATAAACACACACACACACACAACACATAAAGTACACTAAATGGTGTATACTATTTCGTGGGTGGGCGGTGGTACATGCAGCCGAGTTTTTACTATTGCAGTGGAAAATGAACAACTATCATTGTAGTCATAACTACAATGATAGTTGAGTCACTAAAAAGCGACTTGACGTTTCAACAGTTCCAATAGAATAGGCCTACTTAAATAAATGCATTTTTCATTTGTATTTAATCACCAAGATTTGTTCCTAAAGTAAACAAAAACTAGTTGTAGTTAAATGTATACCCATTAGGGAGAAAATACTTCACTCCTAAATAGGAAAAGCGAGAGGTAAATCCTTTGTGTTCCAAAAAGATTTATACTCGTAAAACATTTTCTTCAATTAACGTCTTACAATATACCATTTCTACATACAAGATGAACCGACCCAGCTCGTATCCCGCGGGAAACCAAAGCTTTATACGTAACTCTCTACGTTTCAAAGGGATCTGAAGTTTTCGTAAGCAGTATGAAAATAGGCATCCTTACCGTCTTAAGTAGATTTAGTTTTTACCTTTGTAATGATTCAAGCCTGTCTGTTGGGATCATTCTAAATGATTAATGTAACACACATTACAATACAAATCAATGAGAGCTGTTTATAGCTACCTGTGCCTGCGGCTTTGCCCATGTATACCTATCGCTTAGAAGGTGCGACGGGTACAGAAAAACACGTAGGGCCACGAATAACTTAGTTTCTAGGTTTTTTTGTAGGTGCAGGCGAAGTAGCGCGGGTTAGCTAGTTAAAATATAAAGGTGTATTTAATTTATAATTTTTATTAACTTGGTGCTTTAGAAACATCCTACAAATAGAGCGAGTTGCGCGGCGCGGTGGCGATATCTATCACTGTTTTGTTAGTAATCAAGAAGTTCCTTAATTTTAAATCTTATCACAATATTTTTTAAATTTGAATCAAAATTTTAAATTACTACTTCCCAGAATATGCCGGATTGATTATACATATGTGGCGCGGGTTATAAAATATAATCGTGTATACATAGGCTTAAGCAAACAGATATTTCCAAAAATATTTACAAAAAAATCCGCTTCGCTATAAAAAATTTGGATACCTATTTATTTATTGTTTTGGGTCAAAATATTACTCCGCTTATATTTCTCCGAAATGTAAATTGCTTCTCTGAAAGGGTTTACATTGCCCTTGCAAATATTTACTCCATAGATAATGCTTCTGTTTTATTGATGGAAAACAACTCGGGGTGAGAACAATACCGTGCCTCGTGAGGTACTTCGAAAGAGCGAAATTTCCCATTATGAAAATTTTAATTTTTGAAGTTGAAACTAATTATTGAGAACTGTGTTTAATTATTAAACTTTAACATTGACCGTTTTAAAATAAGTTAAAGTATGGCCTATTTTATTATTAACATTCACGAGATTTTGTCCGCGTTTATTTTTGGTTATTAAAACTATTATGCAGGGAAAAAAATATAGAAATAGAAACTATTTCTGTGTCAACCTTCACCAAGATAAGTTAAGCGGTCAAGCTTAACTTATGCATAGGTAATAAATGATTTTGACGACCAACCTGGCGCTGCAACAAGACATGAAAAAAAGAAGGTATGAAAAGAATAAAATCTTTGTAACCCTAAAAGTTTTGATAACGTAAGTCCTTCAAATGTCCTCATCTGACCTACAGGAAACTTGGCCACTTATTGTTTTGGGTAAGAATAGCACTCGTCTTTTTATACTCCCAAAGGGTACATTCATTGCTTACTCGAAAAGGCTTTGAGGGTTATACTCGCAAATAGTCCCTACATAGATAAGGGCTTCTGTTCCGCTGATGAGAATAGCCCGCAGTTAATAAAATAGGACCAAAATATACTACGCGTATAGATGGAGGGCCTCTTTTGATTACGAAATTCGTGGCAACTCGACCTCTTTTTTTAATTATTTGTTTGTATTCATAGATTTTTTTAAATTTGGTTAAACTTCTTCAATCACTTATACTATACTGAAACCAACACATATATATAAACACACATCCTTTTTTTCACCATAGCTAACTTATCGACGAACGATTGGCGTAGTGCGTAACCGGCTTTCTGAGTCCAAGGATGTGGATTCAGTGCTGGGTGTTTATCTACATATAATAAGTTTTTTTTATTTTTATACTTGATATACTGATATACTAGCGCTTAACAACTATCATACCTAATGTTAAGCAATGATGCGGTCTAAGTTGCGGCCCGCTTGCCTAGTAAATGCCTGTTCACTCTTGCCTTGAAGGTATTCAAGTTGTATGAATCAGGAAACACCGAAGCCGGAAGAGCGTTCCAAACTTTAGGGGTACGTATCAGAAACGTAGGTGTAAAGCGATTCGTGCGTATTGCATGTATGTCAACCACATAAGGATGCCACAGTTTACGGCGTGGTAGAATAGTGCCAGAGGAACAATATTATGAAGTTCCTGAACACACTCGCCAAAGTATATCCTGTAAAAAACCGCCAGGCAGGCAACATTACGTCGTTGCTCTAAGCTGTGTAGTTTTAATTGAGTAAGGGTTTCATTGCCCATGATTCTTCTACATGAAAACCATGTCAAACATGTACCTATTTACATAACTAAAAATTCTTTTTTATTTTCCGTTTTACTTTTTTATTATCACTGTTCTTTGTATATAGCAGGTATTCAATTTTAACTTTTGCTTTGTGAGTTGATTAGCTTTGAGACTATTTTAATTAAGCATGCTGTGGTAATTTCTAGAAGATTTCAATCTCCTGTCTTTCTCTTTTATTTTTGTTATTCTCATGATGTCATTGATTGTTACCAGTTCAATGCTATCTTAGTACCCATAACTTAAGCTACACTAACTTTGGAGCTAGGTGGCAATGTGTGTATAGTGTTGTAAAGAAAAAATTAAAAAATAAATATTAAATTAGATAATAATGTTACAAATGTAGTACGAGAGATAGAAACGAATACAAAGCTTTGATTTGTTACTCATTAAGCAAAACTATTCTTTGTACACTACTTTTTACTAGTAACATATTGAGTTATAGCTTTTCAGTATCACTAACCTGCTCAGGTTAAATTGGTTGCCCAAAACGTCAAATCAAAATATCACAAAGAAATGTACATAAGATGACTTAAATTATTATTTACCCTCAACCTCTGGTTACCCATTGAATATTTTTATTGGCTTGATTTTTCTTAGAGTTTAAAGTTTAGAGTCATTAGCTTTAAAAATATGACGCTCACTTTAATAAGGATGACACTAATATTAAAAAAGGTTTCCTAAGTTGACGGCCGACTGGCGCAGTAGGCAGCGACCCTGCTTTCTAAGTCCTAAACCGTGGGTTCGATTCCCACAAATGGAAAATAATTGTGTGATGAACATGATTGTTTTTCAGTGTCTGGGTGTTTATCTGTATTATCAGTATTTATGTGTATTATATTCATAAAAATATGTAACAGCTATAGTACCTAGCACCCATAACACAATCTTCGCTTACTTTGGGGCTAGATGGCGATATGTGTATTGTCGTAGTAAATTTATTTATTTATTTAAGTCTAAAGTTTCAGCCACTATAAGACATACATTTCCAGCTTTGTTTATAGCATTAAAATGGTTTAATTTGTCTAAGAGTATTCTCGTGTTTAGGTCACAATGTTAATCCAGGACATATCGTATTCGCCTTACCACGGCGCTGTCATAGCTGTAACACGTGATAACAAAGAGCGCAAAGTGACCCGTTTCTGTCAGCTGTTTTCAATTGTATTGCCACATAAGACTAGATACAAAACTCTATTATTAGAACTTTCTGACACAGCTGATTGTTGTTAGTAAGGTTGTTGTTAGGAAATTATTGTAAGTGTTAATAGTATGATGTTAGAAGTGCTTTTCCCTTGATTATTTTAGTAAAATCTTATGTAACTTTTTGTTTATATTTAATAATAGTATTGCTGTTTGCGTATAGTCTGGATTATGTATTATTATATAGATAGAAGCATTGACACCGCGAGGGTATGAGCTGAACTTCACTTTCGGGGGGCCGAGTTCGAATGCCAGCCTCGGACTTTTCTATGTTATGTGCGTTTTAAGCAATTAAAATCTTCAACGGTGAAGGTAAACATCGTGAGAAAACCATCATACCTGAGAGAACATATAGAAATGTTCTTGAAGGTAAGGTTGTAAAGTCCACCAATCCGCACTGGGCCAGCGTGGTGGAGGCCTTAACCTTTCTCATTGTGGGAGGAGACCCGTGCCCAGTAGTGGGCTGTCATGATGATGATTGGGTTGAAATGTAAATAAATATATATATTTATTAAAACGGCCTTATCGCTTGAAGCGATTTCCTCCATTCAACATTTGTAGTTATTGGTATATTTGTTTTTAACAGTGTACCCCACCCTTACGTTTTCTTTTCGGTTCTACTATTCGTAAGGTTGCCTGGTAGAGATCGATACTTAGCGATAAGGCCGCCTTTTGTATCCTACTACGAAAGTCGAACAAAGTGTCTCTTCTTTTTTTTGATTTTCTAAACTTTATGCGTAGTACAAATCAAGAATATAAATAAACAAAATAAACAAACAACTGCCTAGTTCGAACATATAACACATAAGCACATTGGTGGTTCTATTCAATTTTTGGCTTTCCAATATTATAATTTTTTTGCTTTAAACTGACTACGCTATTTATTATAGGTAATATTATGCTATATGTATTATTATTTTTATTACCGTTCATAAATAGGATTGATGTTAAACAGTCGAGCGGTAGTAAAACAAATTTCAAAACCTGATAAGTTTGTCTTTAAATTAAAAGAAGACACGTGGGATGTATATCTGTAAGAGTTAGAGCTATCGAAGCCGGCCTCAAAATTTACACATCCTGCACTTTTTACAACAAAGAAGAATTTTAGGTCTAATTTAACAGTAGGCAGACAAAACCTATATTCCAAATCTTAAGACACAATATTACTTTAACACCCGTTTTATACATATATTCTGTAATACTTATCCAAATTTTGTTTGTGCCTTTATTTATAATCGATAAAATAAGAAACTACTGAGACGAATTTAATAATTATTTAATATAGTTCAAACCACTAACATTTCTAAGTTATATGCGTTTTTAAGCAATTAAATATCACTTGTTTAACGATTAGAAAAATACCGTGAGACCTGCGTACCTGATAATTCACCATTATGTTCTCAAAAGCGTGAAAAGTCCACCGATTCACACTTGGCTAGCATCGTAGACGGCCTTAACCCTAGTCATTGTAGAAGGAACCAGTACTAGACCTAATGGGTGAATATAATGATGATAATAATTAACATTCAAAGTTATGGTATACCGTTAAAACGCGAGCCAAAAAGTACCAAAACCGATTTGATTAATATCCAAACCACATGGCAACCATATGGAAAAAGTTTTTCCCTATTATATTGGTTAGTGCTTGTTTGCGATATTTTTCCCTCGCCGCTGCCAAATGCTATTAATTTGGAAAATAATAAAAACGTACGCGATGTGATATTTTAATCGTTTGGCGTTAAAAGGCAACCAAGTAGTCGCAGTTCAAAATATCCTTGAATACGATATATTTTTAAATTAACTTTAATTATGCCTACGTCAATGGTTTGGGGAAATAATAAAGGAGACTTAACTATCACCGATTATACAAAATTATACATTAAGAAGAAAAAGAAGATCAGAAAAGTCAATTAAATCATGCTGTCCAGATTTTATAAACTTTAAACTCTAACTATGACCAGTTATAATGCAATTGAAAAAAATTACAGTCGGTAATACAAACAGTAATAAAAATAAAAACGCGAACAATTTAAGAAGAAGAAGATGATGATTTCATCGAATTTAACATTAAAATCATTTAAATCATGTTGTCCTGGTTTCATAAAGTTTAAACTCTAACTATTACCAGTAATAATGTAATTGAAATTACAGTCACTGATACAAACAGTAATAATTACAATGATTATGATTATAATGTATGAATATTATTTAAAAGTTAAACCCAATATTGTCTTCTTTTAAGCATCGATTTAAACAGTCACGTTTGTGCGAAACCCTTAAAAGTACAAACAAACAAAAGTTTTCTCTTTATAATGTAAACGGACTAACGGGTAAGGGTATTTACGTGGAGTTAATTAAATAAAGTTTATTAACGTTTGAACAGCTTTGGCATCTCCCAGAATTTTCGGATTTGTATGTAAAGTAGGTATAAACTTGCCAGTTTCAAACATTAGACAATTATTATTATCACGACCCAATTTGAAATAATTTTATCATTTTCGTTTTATTTAATGTATAATATGTACTTATAGAGCCCCATCCGAACTGTACGTTTAATGATATACCCATCCGTCCTTCGTTTGAACATGACTAAAAAATATTATTTATTTATAGTCATGGTCTAATGATGGACGCAATATTATATTATTTATTAGGAAAACAAGTTAATATACAAGAAAGAAAGAAACCTGGACAGTAAAGTCACATGTCTGGAAAATCAAACTGTAAATCCATATTAAATAACTAAACAATTTAAGTAACTAAATTATCGATAGATTATATTTTATTGTCGTATCTTCCAGTACTACAGCTAAAACCTACCAACACTCTTAAAATAATTGTATGTAACTCAACACTTACCTAACATACATACCATAATGCAAGTTTAAACAATTTAACACCAAACTCCTTTTATACATAAAGGTAACGAAACAGTTGATAATTACTTAAGGACAAGGTTGTTTTGAAGCATGCCAATACGCTTTCATCTCTTGCAAAATTAAATAATATTGTAAGAATGGAAGATGACGGCTGACTAGCACAGTAGGCAGCGACCCTACTTTCCGAGTCCAAAGGTCCAATTTCGAACCCATAGTGGGTACCACAACTGGACTTTTGTGTGACGAATAAGAATGTTTTTCAGTTGCTGGGTGTTTTTTATGTATATTATAAGCATTTATGTTTATTATTCAATATATATATATTAGGCAAAGGTGGCTGACTTACGGACTGACTGATCTATCAACGCACAGATTTATCCACTGGACGGATCGGGCTGAAATTTTGCATGTGTTTTTAGCATTTTGCAACATTAGGCCTACCTACATGATATTGGTGCATATTGGACTTGAATTGTCGTGCTAGCGATGATGACTGTGATGGTAATACAATGCCTTTTTGTCGTCTTTTCCTGTCTTTTCATGCAAAATGTCACTTCATATAAATATATATATATATATATATATTCAAATATTCTATTCATTTATATGTTTTTCAACCATTTTTGTTTATTTTATTACTAGCCCCACTCAAAATGGGAATAGAAACACCTACCATATCAAATAGCTAGATCAATCCTATTACCAGGAACCACATGAAAATATAATTACACAAATTTAACAACCATTAGTTTATAATTGCAAAAATTAAAAGATCTGTGAATCCTTTACATACAATTTATACATACTCATTTGGTAAAAGTAAAAATAAGGTAAGCAAATTTGTTGCTACCCATGCATTGTGTTCAAAAACAGAGAAAACTCTGCACGCACGCCTCACTTTAAACCTGCGGGATGTTGCTAGCTTACAATTTTTCCCATTTTATGGTGAACGCCTAGAGCATTAGAGGTAAAATAATTACTGTCAACTGCTAAATGGTATGAAATAAATAACCGTTTGTTCGCGATACCATTCTAAAGTGGAGTGGGTTTTGAGGGTTCAATATTAGTCGTGTCGTGTTTCTGTATGTTCTTAATTCTGGGTCGCTACCTTAAGTTGAAGTAAACCCATCTCGTGGCAAATATTATGTGCTCAGCCGTGTTAAGGCGCCCTAGATGAAAGTACAACGGTAACCTTTTCACCCGAAACTCATTTTTGAACGACCTTTTAAGAGACCCTAAATACGTTTTCTTTGATACTTGCTTTGATCTTTATAATTGACATTCTAACATGAGGGGATGAACGGTTTCAAACTGAAACGTTCGTGGGTAATCGACTTTTTAACCCTGTTTTTATCACTCGATACAAGTTAACACTTGACATTAATATCACCTGTTAGTAAGAGACTAAGAACTTTTATCTGTATAAAAAGCGCGGCTGTTTTTTAACATTGTTTTATTTTTAGGAACAGTTCTATTTTCTGGATGTGGGGACCTTATGTGGTTAGCATGTTGAACTACGAATTATGAGGTCCTGAGATCAAATTCTGAGTCGAGCCAAAACTTGTTAGGTATTGGATATTTCTGTTAAAGAATTCTTAGTACCAGCTCGGAATTAGGAAATTGCCGGTGTGAAGCCCTGTGCCACGGGAAGAACGTTAAGTCGTTGGTCCCTATTATAATCACAAACTTTTCATGTTTAAAAAGTGAATTAAGCGTAAATGAAAGCCGAAATACTACTTCACGCTTTAGAGGTACATTATGTACCGTCTCTGAGACTTATCTGGAAAACCTAATGGTTTTTAAGTAAATCACCGGCATAGTTTATACTGAAAAAAATCAGTGACAGCACATGCAAAAATAAAATCATGTGACTTTATTAGGTACGCGCCGCGTAGCGTAGGCACTATGCACGTGTCAGTTTTTTTATCTTCAATAGGGTTGTCGCAAGTAAACACTTAAAAAGTTTTGAATTCGTTTGTATGGAAAGATGAATATGCTTCTTCTGTTTTAATATTATCCCAGGGTGATTCCTTATGACATATAATTATGCACCCTTCCACATTATTTCGTCATTCGGTTACACGTTGTATACTGTTCAAATCATAACCCATCATTTGCCGGGTAGAAATGAATATTCATTGCTTTAGCATTATTTTCACAGTAAGCGAGTTCAAAGTACGTGTGTACTAAATCAGTTACCCGGAACGGGAGTTAACGAACTGTACTTGACCGGCGATTCCATCAAATCAGCTGCATGATTTTGTGTCTACAGGTGAGCCTTTGTTACACAGTTTTCGGAAATCAATGTATGTCAAATTAACGTGAGTAAAAGTTTACCTATACGTAATAATAATGAAACAAATGTTATAATGAGAAATAGTTCGCTTATTTGTATGTAAATAAACACAAAAATAACTATTAGAATAATAATAACATTATATATTTAAAATATAAATTAAAAAAATCTTTCACATAGTAGGTAGGTATTTATTTATGATGAGACGTCTCATAAAAAGTTCTAAGTTTGTATTAAACGTAAGCTTATAGAAAAGTCCTATTATGGTATAAAGGACTACGTAATCGATAAAAAAGCTTGGGTGTAATTAGTTAGTTCATTGGTCCACCAATCCGCACTGGGCCAGCGTGGTGGACTACAGGCTAGTGGGCTGGTCATGGGTTGATATGATAATGATGATGATGATAAGTTTATTTATTTATTTTATTTCAGCCTGAAGTCTGGGTATTTGCATGGGAATCGAAAAGAAAAAACACTTTTGAGATTATTTCACCTCGCAAGCTGATATAATGGCCAAAACCACTTAACATTAATATTAAGTACTCAAATATTATTGTTTAATATATTGATATTTAGTATGACCCATGGAAATTGGGTCCCACTGCCTTGGAATGCCGTCCCTATCCTGAAAAGCGAAGCGTTGAACAGCCGTCATGAAATGAGCAGGGAATTTCTGAAATAAGGCATGCTGAAAAATGCGCAAGAACATTAAGCCTGTAATAACACGAAAATATGCCATCTTAAAGCAAATTTAAATAATCTCACAATGGTGCCATTTCAGATACAAGCTAAAAAGGTAGGTCTAACTTTCCAAACATGTGAATTTGAAATATGTGTGTTATGGTTTAGAACATAGAAATAATCGGACAATGATACCGATTCAAATACAATGTAAAAGTAGGTCTAACTTTCTAAACACATGAAAATTCTGTTTCTCGAATGGTGATCACGCTCACTTCATGTCCCATATTAACGTTTTCAAAAATCCATTCTGACCTACATAATATGTGGCATTGTCTATATACCATAATCTCAGCTTACTATCTCTTTGGGCTCTACTGTTAACAGTGTTTTTAATTGGTATTTGTCCTGAAATAAATCTGCATCATGCGATCTTCGTATTTCTCTACTCTTGACTTTACTTCGAAGGTCCGAAGTAAAGTCAAAAGTAGAGAAATTTTCTCATCTCCAGCGGTATCGCAGTGAAAGAAAGTAGAGCTTCCATTCTGGAAATTCTAAGTCGTTTGGTGTATAAAGGTTGATGAAATTATAAATTGTACCGTGCAGATTTGCCTGGTTTACGCGGAATATCGAAAATGAAGCTTAATTTCCGCAAAGTACTGCCCGCTTCTTGTGTAGATTTAATGAAAGTTTTATTAAATGTAGTGAACCTTAAAGGAACATATATAAAATAACTACTAAGTATCTACTTGTCCAATATAATTCCTTTATGCCGTCCGAATGTTCTCTTATCCACGCATGTTCAAACAACGACTTAAGCTATAAAATTTTCCTTCAAACATCTTTACGTGTTCTTTCAACGGAAGGCAATTTCCCTAAGCTGAATTTCATGAGCAATATACTTCACATAACATTGTTTCAGCTAACGGGCGAACGCTTTAACTCATTTTCTGTTCAACTCCACGCTGGGTATTGTATTATCGATTAGGGTTAAATAGAATGGAAAAACGGTGCTAATTTTGCCCTCGGGCGAGAGTGATGCAGTATAGGTAGCTGAAAGTACCTAACTAAGTATTAATAATGCTTGGGCATGTATTTATCCAAGCTTCTGGGTGCAGGCTAACGTTTTACCGGCATTTGCCAACTTTTATCTCACTTCCATTTAGCTTATGGCACAAGGACACAAATAGAAAGAAAGAAAGAAAAAACATTCACAGTGTTACAAACAGTACATCTTATAAAAACAAAGTAACAACATAGTATACAACATACAATGTCTGTGTGTAACACCAGACAGAAAGGGTGTACAGCTCAGCATTTGCCATGCATTGTACCTAAGTACATGCATGTCGCTGATTTTCAGCTGAGACCCGAGTGACGATACGGCAAACTAAATAGATAAATAAAAATAATGAAATAAATAAATAAAGTGAAGCACAGGTTATTCCCATTAAAGTAGGTAGGTAGGTAGGTAGTAAGTAAATAAATAATCATATTTCCTTTTTTCCTTTGGTTGAGAAAAGGATGATGGCTTATGTATAAATATACATTTAATATATTACCCAGATACACTTTGCTGGCTGTGTGATGGCTGCAGATCTGAACAAAGTTGTCACTACCCCTCCTCTTCGAGGATGTCGTACGGGGCGACTAAGGGAATACAACGGGTGGCTGCATCCTCTATGCTACTACTGCGTTCACCAACCCGTCTGCCGCACGTGGTGGTTATGGGCCAATCCTGCCGTTGGGTGAGGCTTTCAGTACAGCAGTGGACTTTTGATACTTCATATGCTCAATAATATCTATAAGTTGAAGGACGATAAAAAAACAGCCATATTATTTTTAATTTGACGGTCGATTGGCGCAGTTTGCAGCGACCCTGCTTTCTGAGCACAAGATGAGCATGAATGTTTTTCAGTGCCTGGGTGTTATATAAACATTAAATATTTTCTAAGTATTTCTGTATTTAATTCATAAAAATATTCATCAGGCATCTTAGAACCCATAACACAAGCTACGCTTACTTTGGGGCTAGATGGCGATGTCTGTATTGTCGTAGTATATTTATTTATTATTATTTATTATTACTGTCCTATTGATAGTCACAGGCCTTCGCTCCCTTAGGAGATAGTGTAAATCCACCACGCTGCTCAAATCCTGCTTCATGGAAATAATATAGAGGATAATTGAAAAGTTCGAGTTTTTGCGAAAACTATGACGATTGAAAATTACCAAGTTTATATAACTGATAACTAAGAACTGGTTCTTGGTAACTTATAACCGTTTTCACTAACTACGGACAAGGCAATACCTCAGTAGGTAGCGCCTAATCAAAGAAGATAGGCATACATTTACCTTTCACCAATCGATATTCACTAGGCAATTCGTATAACCTAACTTGTCTATGGTTCTTGCCAGGTGTAGTTTTTTGTGTTTATATTATCATCTTTTTTTCATATGGATATAACATAATTAAAATAAAAAAAGAAATTATATTTTTTTCATCAATCATGAAAATTAAGCTTCATTTGCTATTCTCCGCGAATAGCAGGAGAATCTGTATGGTGTAATTTATAATTTCTTCGATCCGTATACTTCCCACTAAACAGATCCTCGGCAATGTACCCTCTACGCACGTTTCGCTCCGAAACCGAAGCATCCTCAGGAGATGTTGACTTTACAATGACTAATTGTTGACTTAACAATGCTTGCTTCAATGTCTGCTTCTATCCAATATTTTTTTCATCTATGTCTGTTTACGAGTCCCGTAAACTATACGATCCGCCGAATCGGTGACGTAACTTTAGACAGTGCGTTACGTTATTAAACATCACATAAGAGTTTGTGACACGTTTTTTTTCTCTCTAGGAATCACTTAAATCACTAGGCATCTGATTAAGGCCATTCCTAGAACTAGTGAAAACGGACATAAGAATCTTAAGTTAGTTTAGGTCAGAACATAAATTTCTGGTGTGCCTTCGATGGTGTTTAGTGGCACCGCTTGCTGGGTTGCGGTTGTATGCGAAAGCGTTCCCACGACCCAGTCACCAGGCGATGAGTTGGAACACCGTGGGGTTTTAGTCGGTAAGGGTCCGGCACCTTCCCGTGGTGTATTGGTATCCACGAGGAGAGAGAAAAAGGGCACAACATTAATACTAAATTGTTATCACTAAGGTTTTATCGGATAGATTACTTGGATAGTGAAGTCTGTCTTCGTTGCCATTTATTGGGTTCAGATTATTTCGGTTCGGTCGTTTTTCTCAAAACATTTTCCCACTATCCTTCAACATAAAAAATGCAATGTCGAACATTCTTCATTTTTGATGACCTCTTTCACGCACCTGTGTAAAGCCCGCCCCGTAAGCAAAGCAAGAGTTCTCGGACTTGAATCCCAACTGGGTCAATTTGTATAACGACCTCTCTGAATTAGGTCATAACTACGAAGCACTTCACTTCCTTGTTATGTATATGTCGCAGGGAAATAATGGAATCAGGGATTTCGTCTCGGGTGTTGGCTTTCTCTAACGTGCACTCGTTGATCTAGTGGTTAGCGTGCAGTGGCGTGCACTTCATACAAGCACATAAGCACTGCCTACCCTAAAATTTTAGAAATGTAGAATTAGTGGTGTCTACTCTTGTACTTTAGCGAGCACGTTAAGCCGGTGAATCCTTGTTATGATCACTAACATGTGATACTCATCACCAAAGCCAACCGCAGCAGTGAGCGCTGTGGTTTAAGTTGGAAGACTCGGATTCGATTCTCGGCAGGGGCGATATAGGAATTTATAATATCTCATTTTGATCTGGTCTGGTCTGACGGGAGGCTTCGACCGCTGCAGTAATATTTATATGACTATTTCTCTGATGATAGGCTGAAACCCTGGCTAGTTACTACCATACCAACAAAGACGTGTCGCTAAGTAATTTGACGTACCGGTACGTAGACGCCTAGAAACCGATGGGTTCAACATAACTGCCATACACTCTAACAGGGTAGACTGCTACCATCTTAGATTGCACCATCACTTACCACCGGGTGAGACTGCAGTCAGTAACTTGTAGTAGAATAAAAACACACTTAGTAAAATCACTCCATGACTCGACAGCCACGTGGGAGGCGAATGAAGAAATTGGATAAGTAAGTCATATCAAAATTTACAGCAAACTTCCTCCATACAACAAAGGGGCCACAAGGGGGCTGCCACCGAGCTTTCAATGCTATATTAATTTATATGAGCAAAGCAATAGCAAGTTTACAACCAACAATACACTACATTGTGACTGGCAAAATTCCAATACAACGCCAAATGTAGAACGCGATACATTATGTACCAGTGGTTTTGGAATAAAAGCTGACATCTTAACTTGCAAATAATGTTTTTTTATCATAAAAAAACCTTTTTTTTAACACATGCTTTGAATGGATACTTTAGCTTTTTTGTGTTTGTGTTGTGCTGGTTCGAAATGTTAATAGCTGGAAACTATTCTAGGGGAGCACCGAGATGATAATATCATCAGTAAATTGTATACGTTTTGCATGCTCGCAATGGTAGAAACTTTTTCGAATATCGAAACAGTGTAACGTCAAAGAAAAATGGACCCAATTATTAATTTATTAGAGTCGCAAATTCTGTCATCTGAGCGAAAAATCGTATCAATCCGTTGCTACTGTTCTTTGTGAAGTAATGATATGCAATGAATAATCAGCATACTTTTTTATTTCTGTAAATTGTAACTTCCTTGTGAATCAAATGCATTATCCGATATTTTGGTTCATTAACAACTTTATAAACCAATATTCTACCCTACTAGTAAGAGTTGATAGAATTGGAAGTAAAGATATCAGTGCAGTTGTAATATCAATAGCTAGCTCGTGCCAACGCGATAAATGTTATAAATCTTCACGATTTATGTATCTGCAGTGCCATCTGGTGTTAAAATAATGACAGAGATGGTTAGGATTTCCTATATTTTTTACTTCTTTTGCAAAGCGCTATGAACTATGGCATATTTCGAGGGCACTAGGTTTAATACCCGGCTAGACACCTACTAATATTATAAACGTGAAAGTTTGTGAGGATGTATGGATCTTTGGTTGTTTTTTTATTCATTCATGATAAAACTTTCGGACGAGTTTGACTGAAATCTAAAATGAAGCATAGCCCTGGAATAGCACAAGGGCGAACTTTATGAAATTGTAAGTATACCAAAAGCATGCGACCGGGAGTTGGACAAAACACGCATACACATACACGCATAAACATATATTGAGAACATTAAATGGAGTATGATTTCCGCAAAAATTATCAAAAAAAAATATGCCTCATAACACAAATAACGTAAGCACACACGAGTGATAAATCATTACGGTGATCTAAAGAAGCAATGAGCCGTGCGTTATGTCTTCCAGACTCGGAAACATACGCTCTCATGCAGAAGTAATATTGTTTGTGTGTTTGAAATTCATTACTCACAGAAATGTTACAACAGATATTTTAACATGAGATGTTTCACAGCTAAACATGAACTCGACTGTGAGATGGTGATAAGAAAAAAACCTGGTTAAGTTTGTTGTGGGCTTCTTAGACCAGGGCGCGTTTGGAACCCACGTAGCTTTCGTTTTATGTTAACGAATGCAGTTATCACCATCACCTAACATAAGTGTCTGTAATAAGGTCCCATGAATAATTTAAAAATTGTTGGTTTTTGAATTTTAGAATTTTCTGAGATCGTAAAAGATCTCATCTGATTTGAACGTTGGAAATGTTTTGTCTTATTTCCTTTGTTTTTTTTTTATTATTAATATATATGGATCATAATAGTAATTCTATTTTGTTTTAGATAAATTATTAACTTCTAATATCTACAGAAGATCTAAGTAAATGGAATGAAAAAAAATCAAAGAAATGAGGTTACGATTCGAAACCCTTCATGGAAACCTCCGCAAGTTACAGTAGCTGAAATAGTCTAAAAATTCTTATGATTATCTGATTATGTACTTTGTATATACTCAGATTTACATAAAAAAAAGACTTTATTTTGACCTTTAAATATAAACTATACATTTCTTATATAATATATCCAAATGTTAGTATATTAATCGTAATAGTTAACATAAATTTACATTCTACTGTTTATATTATTTTACATAGAAATCTTAAGAGTTACTATAGATTTGTGTTAACAATATGCTAAATGGCATTAATAAATAATCTATAAAATGTTGTATATATCTAATGATATAATATGATTCAAGTTTTGTGAAAAAAGTCTTTTTATTTATATTCTAAGTGAGATTGATATTTATTTTGAATAAATAAAACTGCAAAATCTATAAATCCGCCATGACAGGTGAAACGCTGAATTCAAAATTATGACGATATAGACATCCTCGTAAACATAATTTCTTACCGCCGGAACTTCGAAAATCGCTGCTTGTATCAAGTATTTTGTGATTTCAAACTACAAGTTGCAAGATTTTTGTTATCAATGCCAAAATCAATAATCTTTAGCTATGGAAAAAATACTTAATAAAACTCTAGTTTACCTATGACGTCAAGAGTACGGACACCAGGCGAGCTTTTAATATCATTTGCAATTTATATCAACAAAACTTTTAATTTACGTCATCATGCCTGTTACAAAACGCAACTTCTATTATATTTATAGCTGTCCTTATAAACAGAACTTTCTTATATTAAAAAAAACCCCTAATTCCTATTGCTAATTACTACATTTCCTATTTCTATCAGTCGCAGCGATTCGATGAGGCAGCAAATCGTAGCGAAAATCGATTTAGAATCCTCAGCGATTCGACGCCTTGTCAGCAACTCTCGGAGATTTCCTTTCACTATATTTTTATCCTCTCAATAATAGGTACCTACTAGGAAATAGATGACATCAGGAAAATCTGGTCTAAGAACTTGGTGGAAAATTGGGAGTATGCTCAACTTGCATGGAAAATTAACTAATACTTAAGATCCAGATGTATTTTTTAACCTTACCTACGCAAACATATGGGGTATAATATTTTGAAATCTATTTTCAAACATTTTATTCTTTTCTGTCTAGACAACACAATTTAAGTATAGAAGTATCGTCCAGGGTCCTGTCCCCGAAAAGGCTATGATTAAGAATCTTTTATTTTTAAGTAGTTTTTTAGTATTCTAAAAAAAATTTAAACTATTATAATATCGATTTCGATTTTTTTTTATTACATTTTTGATGCTCTTGTCTTTCTATTCACGCATGACGCAAAAATACTCATTAAGTATTTTACTGTCATCAGATGTCACTTTGTATTTCACTTATATCAGATGTTACTTTGTATTCAACATGTAGGACATTTCCTATGTCACAAAAGAATAGGGTCCCCACGAATTGGAGTTGAAAGTTTATGTTGATATGGACGATAAATTTGTCTTATCTGAACTGATTTCAACGATTTCTTTTTGACAAGATAGGTTATATTATTAGGTTCGTTATGCTTCAATCGGTCAGTGTTATTTGAAAGTGGACCGAAATCCCTGGCGAGAAGTATCAAACCCCTTCTATTAATATTCAACTTTACTCGATACGTGCAAACACGCCATATATATAAAAGCGTGTCTACAAGCACTTAATAAATAAGTTGTTGTAATGGCTCTAACCTTCTGCACACGAATCTAATAAGAATATTATTTAGACTAAGATTCTTAGTGTAAAAGTTACTATTCATAAAAGCTGAGACCGACGGATTGAGTTACTTATATTAATTCCGCACACTAGGTTGTATCGAAATCTTAAAGTCAAAGTCAAAGTCAAAAATATCTTTATTCAAGTAGGCCCACAGGTGGCACTTTTGATGCGTACATAAGAATTACACGGTAGTGAGATGATGGCGATAACCACATTCGTAAACTTAAAACTAAAGCTACGAGGGTTCCAAACGCGTCCCGGTCTAAGAAGAAGCCCACAACAAACTTAGCCGGCTTATTATTGTAAAGTCAGCTTTTTTGTATTTGTTCTGGAACTGATTGTTCGATTTATTGAAGTAGGTCTAGACTATACGCTGCAGTCTGAGTTGATACTGATGTAAAAACTGGGCAAGGCTGTTATTAAGTGGTTTTTAGTTGTTTGTTTCTTGGAATCTTTCGTATATGTAACATCAGTTAATTGATGTCGTTCTATACATAGATAAATTAAAAATACTATAATATCGTTTTGGACAGTTGATACTTTTACATCACAGTTAGCTAGGCCTTCATTTTAAGGTAGAACGGCCCACGCCTAAAACACACATAGACCTTTGAGTTATTTATTAATATCGTTCGGAAAAATGTTTTCTTAGTGGCGTTATCAAAGAAAACTAACATATTCCTTTCAGGCCCGCAAAGTAATCATACCTGCCAATATTAGATTTACCGCTTCACATAAGGTACAATCCTAATTTGTCTCATTGTACAGAAAATTGTATATAATGTATGAAGAGCATCTATTTATATTGCCTGAGTGTTATTTATGACAATGAAGTAGTCCGTCATATATTAATGATAAAACTCACGGCATATTATAATTTCAAACCTCTATCCGTACTTACTATTATTTGCGTTTCGCGATGCATTATCGCTTTAAATACAATTACACCGGGTATTGTAAGTGGTCGGATAAATAAGTTAAAGATGGCGTATAAAAGGAAAATGTAGGAAATTTCAGGCAATGTATAGTGTTAGTTTTTAAGTAATTAATCAAACGTCATACCGGTGTAAGCGACAATCTGTCGTTTTATATTAACGACCGACCGACGTCTTAATAATATGACAATTTTATCTAACTATGACGGCAAAATAACGCGGCTGTAGTACTAGCAAATTTAAAGTTACCGTTATGTAAACAATGCAAATAACATATAGGCTGTCTTAATTGGCTGTCTTAATTAGGGATGTAAACTTGTTGTCAATGAAATGTAAACACAGTAAGTATGAATTAAACACTTTTCTGTGAAAACCTTAACGAAGCGACTACCTGGCGAATCAAACCCTAAACGGCTAGGTGGATCTAAACATATAGGCTGTCTTAATTGGCTGTCTTAATTAGGGATGTAAACTTGTTGTCAATGAAATGTAAACACAGTAAGTATGAATTAAACACTTTTCTGTGAAAACCTTAACAAAGCGACTACCTGGCGAATCAAACCCTAAACGGCTAGGTGGATCTAAACTTATTATACTATAGACTAAGAATTTTCTTAGTGTTTATTTTGATATGCATAGAACCCCTGTACTGAAAACTTGTTGTTAAAGAAATATAAATGACATGAAACGTCTTTTTTCCATGAAAATTTGAGTAGGTACTTTCTCCATTTCAAAGCGCTCACAATAATCAGTTTATGTGTTTTATAGCCGCACTCCTCCCTTAATTTATGCAAAAATGCCATATTACCGGGGGGTACTGTTGATTACCAGGGTGTATTAGTTACGTAAGCCGAAGTATTACACTGCGACAAACCGTGATACCATCTTGACGAATAAATTATGTTGTGCGAGCCGGAAAGCATTCGAACGCTTACCGAGTCATTACTGCCACAAAATTCATAGCTCTTTCAATTATTCTCTTTTTTATATAAAAAATAATGGTCGTATACTTGTATAATGCTTATACTGTAACCTTGTATATTGAGATTCAATAATGCAATTCTTTCTGTGATTCCAGTAAAGCTTTCTACGTTCTGTTTTAGATATATTTTTATTAGAAAGCCGACGCCGTATTTTCCTGGAGTCAGTCCCATATGACATAAAACAAAGTGCTCATATTTCTGTCTCATACCTACGCACCTCTAACTTTTCAGAGTTATGTGCGTTTTAATCAATAAAATGTCACTTTGTTTAACGGTGAAGACAAAAATTGTAAGGAAATGCCTGAGAATATTCCATAATGTTCTAAAAGTTGTCTGAGGTGTACATATCCGTACTTGACCAGAAACGTGGTGGACTAGGGAGTTATGGGCTCTAATTTTTTTTTTTTTAATAAATAATTTATATACTACGACAACGAACTCATCGCCATCTAGCCCCAAAGTAATCGTAGCTTGTGTTATGGGTACTGAGATGACTGATGAATATTTTTATAAATAATGTACATAAATACTTATAATATACATATATACATATAAACACCCAGATACTGAAAAACATTCATGCTCAGCACACAAACATTTTCCAGCTGTGGGAATCGAACTCTCGACCTTTGACTCAGAAAGCAAACGCTGTCGCTGCAAACTAAAGTAATGAGATATTTAATAGCCGGAAACGCACATAACTCCATAAAGTCATAAGAAACCGAAGAGGTTACCACTCTGCTATCACTGCTTCACTAGACACAACTGCAAATAGTTTTTCGAAATAACTCAAGTTTATTCAGAAATAATTAAATTATTTGTCGAAGACCCAAATATATCACTTCACCCAATTTTTCATTTTCTCTCGACTAATTTTGAAATCGTGTTTGTTTGTTGCATTGCACAAATTAAGCTTAGTCAAATATAGATCAGGGCTATTCAAATACATGGAATACGGCAGAAATGTGTAAATATGTTAGAAATATTGTTGAATTTCGGTGAAATGATCGGTTATAGCCCATTAGGTTAGCACTCCGGCTTCACTTTCCAGGTTCGCATGAATCCCTGAACGCACCTCTAACTTTTCTAAGTTATGTGCGTTTTAAGTAATATATCACTTGCTTCAACGGTGAATTATCTTTTTTTTATCCCTCTACAAGCAATCCCCTGACTGCAATCTCACCTGAGGTTGGGTGATGATACAGTCTAAGAAGGAAGTGGGCTAACCGGTTGGGGAATATTGCAGATACAATAAACTCATACCCCTAATCGATTTTAAGTCATTTATCCGTGATATTAAGAAATTCATAACATTAGGGAATACTAAGTGATATCAGAAATTCTACCAAGTTGCTATTTTGATGCTATTCAAATATCGTGAATAAAACCTACCCTAATGAACAGCTTACAACAACAGAAAAAAAAAATATGTATGAACGCTTCAAAAGTTTCTGTAAATAGGCTTTGAATAATTGATTAAAATTACACACAACGCTTTGTTGAAAATTACAGTTTTTGTTCGGGAAAATGGTTTTATTCCACCTGTTATATTTACATAATCTCTATCAACAGTATTTATTTTAGATTGGGATGCTATGGAATAGAATAATAATATGATCAACTATTTTTTTGCCTACATTTAGGCAACAATAATAATTATATTGTTTCTCTATTTATCTATATAATACATTTATATGTATAAATGCAAAACGTGACTGATTTGCTGACCTTTTTAACTTGAGATCTCAAAACCAATGTACCAGCTGAGAAATGGTATTTGGAAACTCGCTCCGACACCGAAGCATCACCGAAAGATTATGACTTTATAACAAATAATCGCCAAGCAATACAAGTATAATTATATTCTTACAAAACGTGCGCAGAGAATGCATTTTCGAAAATCTGTTTGGTGTGGTGTATAAAGATTAAATAAATCGTAAATTGCACCACTTGATTTCCCTGTTTTAACGGATTGTTACAATTTCGGGCTACTGATTTTCTCGTTATTGTGTAACTATTATAAGGATTCTACCATGATAGAAAAAAAGTATTGAATTCTGGAGAAGGAGTATTAAGAATCCGGATCAAAGATTATACGTGGACTTATTCAGGGATATCACTAAAATACAAATAAAATCTTTTTGTCTAGTCATAACCTAACTTAATTTTACTCATTGCATATTAATGTAAACATTGATCGCTACGGAAATTAAGTCATCAAACCTATCCTCAAGGGATTTTCATTGAGGATCGTATAAAACATAATGCGTATGTAGTTTGGAGATTAAAGGCTGCCCCCATATTTCGGGATAGGGTGTGGCAAGGTAGGCACCTAATTTACGTAATATCCTGCCATCCAAGCTCATTCCAGTTTACTAAATCCCTAATAGCCGGTTTACATATTTATGTAGTTACCCGAAATATACGTTTGCGAAGTGTATTCGGAGAAGTTCCAAATGTCAGTACAATGGTCTGTTAGGGGTTTTAATTAGTTCAGTTTCAGGCTCATAGTTTCAGTGAAAGTGAAATGGTAGAAGCAGAGTGACTCAGTATTAAAGCATACTTTTATACATTTCCTAGGCAAATAATACTAGGCAATAGATTATAATTGGTGTTATATTTTTGAATTCGTAAACATCTCTATCCCTATCCCTATCCCTATCCCTATCCCTACCCTACTAATACTATAAATGTCAATGTATGTTTGTTGGTTACGCTTTCACGCAAAAACTACAAAAACTGATCCTGATGAAACTTTGTACACATATTCTTGGAAGTGTTAGAAGTAATATAGGATACTTTTTATCCCGACATTATTATAGCTCGATTCCTTTGGGAGATTGGATGAAAGTGTTTGCCGATTTTACTCCGACTAAATAACCGCTTTTAATAATTATTTTTGTACTATAGAGGTTATAATATGTTTAATTTTGCCCAAACTTTGTGTAGATCTGAATGTGGAGATAGAGATAGAGGACAGAACTCCTCAGCGTGCTGTCGATCGCAAATCCCTCATTTAAGGCATAGCGATACTGTTTTTTTTTTTTTTCAGAACTACAACTAAATTGAATGCCAAATTAAAAAACAAAATCAAACGCAGACGAAGTCGTGGGCAACTGCTTGTGTTGTTATATTTTGTTAATCAATTGATAATTTTGTACAATGCAGTTGTCAACCCACCTCTTCATCCCGTGGGTGTCGTACGAGGTGACTAAGGGGATATAACGGAGAGCGTGCAGCACCCTACTCTTTGCTACCATTACCATCTGCTGCCATCACCAAACCGTCTGCCTAACGTGGTGATTATAGACATACCAGAAGTGGCGTGCATAGAGGGTATTCACAGGGCATGCAGATGATATAAAGACAAGACAATTTCCAGTACGAGTTATAAAATCTAAAGGCTTTTTATAACTCTTACAATAACCTAACCTTAATTTTCATTTTTTTAATACCCGCCCGCATACCCTGTATGCACGCCACTGCCTCCTATTGGAAGAGGCCTTTAGACCAGCAGTGCTCAAGTATCTCTAGCTATTCGTATCTAATTTTTCTGACAACTTTTGTCCGAACCATTTTGCAAACTGCTTACTCATTATATGATTTGACGGCCGATTGGCGTAGTGGATAGTGACCCTGCTTTCTGTGTCCAAGCCCGTGGGTTCAATTCCCGCAATTGGACAATTATTCAGGGTCTATCTGTATTTTTTTTTTTTTATTTATTTATACACTTTATTTGTACACCACAAATAGGAAAAAAAAAACAATGGACACAACAAAAGTTTTTATGTATATTATTCATAAAATTATTCACCAGTTATCTTAGTACCCATAACACAAGCTATCCTTATTTTGGGGCTAGACGGCGATGTGTAGTGTAGTGTCGTGATATACTTATTTTTTATAAATTCTAAATAAGTTTTTACTGATAAGCTTATGAGCTCGATATTTCCATTTTGTTCGCTGAATAGAATCAATAGAAATAGAATTACCGATTTGCCCTTTCAATTAGAAATAACCTAAATACAAAGCAAGGCAATTTATGGTTAACGTTCACATATAAATAGTGGTTAACACTCACGTACGTACTAGGAATGTGCGAAATAGTAAGCAATAAATAAAGTTTTATTTGATATGTGCTGGAACACGGGCATTGTGGGGGTGTAATGGCCCCCGCGGGTCATGTAAGACGCTGGGTGAATTTTATTTCTGTCAAGTGACCATAATATTGCGTTTAGCGATCATCGTAACGTAGACTCGATATTTTAAACTGGGATTTAAAAACTTAACCAATCCATTATAATAGATAGATAGCACGAGCTCGACTTCACTTTCGGAGGGGGGCGACTTGGAATCCCAGCTCGCCACCTCTAACCTTTCTAAGTTATGTGCGTTTTAAGTAATTAAAATATTACTCGCTTCAACGGTGAAGGAAAACATAATGAGGAAACCTGCATGCCTTGTTAAGACAACTATTCATTGTAAAGTTTACTTAACAATTATTCATTGTAAAGTCAACATCTCCTGAGAATGCTCCGGTTTTAGAGCGAAATGTGCATGAAGGGTACATTGCCGAAGATCTGTTTGGTGTGGAGTATAAGGATTGAAGAAATTATAAATTACACCATACAGATTCTCCTGCTTTTCGGGGAGTAAAGCAAGTTAGGCTTAATTTTCATGATAGGATACCTTGTCTTTAAGAAGTATATATTTGTCTTCTGCAATCGTCAAGTTTCATAAAAAAAAAACACCCGGCTAAGTTTGTTGTGGGCTTCTTCTTAGACCAGGACGCGTTTAGAACCCTCGTAGCTTTAGTTTGAAATTTACGAATGTGGTTATCGCTATCATCTCACTACCGTGTAATTCTTATGTACGCATCAAAAGTGCCACATATGGGCCTACTTGAATAAAGATATTTTTGACTTTGACTTTGCCTTTGACCATGACATGGAATTGGTGGGTATTTTGATATAAATATGACTGCATTATCGATATACTCCAGTCCTACATGGACTCGAACGATGCAAATATACCTCCTGGTGTCTTAGTCGTTTATCACTATACAACTGCTGCTGATGGTTTTGCTAAAGATACAGTGTCACACGTTTTTTCGAATTATACATTTATTATATCAACTCATTACCGGCCTGCAATAGCGCACAGGTCGCGTCCCACAATGAGAAGGGTTTAGGTTGTAGCTGGCTGGCCCAGTGCAGATTCAGATACGCCTTTGAGAACATAACTGAGATTTCTTAAGCATGCAGGTTTTCTCTCGATTTTCCTTCACCGTTCAAACAAGTGATATTTTAATTCCTTAAAATGCACATAACTTAGACAAGTTAGAGGTTACAGGAGTTAGAGGAAAGTTAGAGGAGGCTGCGATTCGAACTCTGAAATTGTAGCCGAAGTTCTAACTACTCGGCTATCATCGCTTCACTATAACTTAAAGTTCAATAATGTGGGACCCAACTATATATTACCTAAGCCTACCTAAGCGAAAAATATTCTTCTCTCTGGGGGCTTAACTTGAATAATGTTATTTTAATGAAAGTAAGGTTTTTAAAAGCATTTATTCTAAAATTTATTTATTCATTTATTATATATTATTCATTTATTATAGACGGCCCATTGGCGCAGTTTGCAGCGACCCTGCTTTCTGAGTCAAAGGCCGTGGGTTCGATTCCCACGACTGGAAAGTGTTTGTGTGATGAACATGAAAGTTTTTCAGTGTCTGGGTGTTTATTTGTATATTATAAGTATTTTATGTATATTATTTATAAAAATATTCATCAGTTTTCTTAGTACCCATAACACAAGCTACGCTTACTTTGGGGCTAGATTGCGATGTGTGTATTGTCGTAGTATATTTATTTATTTATTATTATTAAATTACTACATTCTGCCCTCGACTGCGTGGACTTCAGAATTGTTTCTAAAGGTTCGATCGTTCGACAGCTTTGAAATCCTAAACAATTTTCAATTTTTCCTCGGGAACTACTTGATGAATCGGGATGCACGGTAGCCTTTAATCTTTTCCATGTCACAGGAACGCCAAATGTCATGAATGCCAAATTTCATCAAAATCCGTTTAGCCGTTTTTGCGTGATTGAGTAACAAACATTTATAATATTACTAGGATTTTAGAAGAGCTACATCATTTATAAATAATATATATATGACAAATACAAATACATATATATAAGACAATAACATATACAACAAATGAATTAAACAAACATTAAACATTATAAATTACGTGTTATTAATATAGTGTACTATACTTTAATACTCTGCAAATATTGAAGTAAGGACTATATAAGTATTTATATATATTTTTTTTATTTGCAAAGTTAAAACTTGTTTTCCCTAGTAACCCTGGTAGCACATATTCGTCGGCAAAAATCCAAATTTGTCAGTATCACAGATTACATTTGCCGAAGTGTATAATATCAAATGTGTTCGTATCCGCAGGATGACTCGCCAAAACTTTCGCTTCGTCATCCCGCTGGCGGTACACCGTTACCTAAATCCGTTTTTGCTCTAAATTAGGAAAGAACAGAATTGGATTTGTACGCACGTACGTAACACTATGTCAAGCGGACCCCCATAAACTTTATATCCCCCTCTCTACTGTGAAAGAAGTCCCTAGGAGGAGTAGCGTGACAATAATTATGCTGATAACAAGGTTTGAGGTAGGCATCAAATGGTAGATAACTAAGACTAAATTATTGCGATTCAAACGTGAAATTTCTGCGAAAATCCCTGGTATTGCGTGCGAACATTTTCATCCGGACAGTCTTTATAGTGCACTATTTAATACTATAAACAACAAATTGAATAGAGTATTCAACTTTAAGCACATCAATGTCAGTAATAAATTAAAATTTAGTGACTGGGCTACTGTAGGTATATATAAAAGTAGGGAGAAGTTGTATGAGCTGTATGATGAAAAACAATTTAATCATACTCCAACTTTCGTAGAACACGTAAAAAAATACTCTAAAATATTTAAGAATGTTTGCACTAATGCGAAATCGCTACACATTAAATATAGTATAATGAAATCTGATAACAAAATACAAACAACCTGGAAAATAGTTAATTACGAGTCAGGAAAAACTAAATCTCGTGATGTGAATTTTGAACTTATTGTTGATAACAATAAAGTGACGTCTGACAGGGAGGTTGCTAATAGTTTCGAAAACTTCTTTCAGAATGTTCCCATTTTGTTAACAGATTCTCTAAGCTCTTCACCAATAGCAGCTCAGCGTATATTGAGAGATAATGTTAAAGAGTGCAATGTTTTATTTAATTTTAAACATATATCTGCAATAGATATTGTAAAGAATTTCAGGTTATTAAAGTTGAAAAAAACCGGTGATCTGTGGGGTATGTCGGTGATGGTCATTTCTAACATTATTGACGTTATTGCCCCTTATCTAGCCGTAATTTTTAATGAATGTGTTGATATGGGTATTTTTCCGAACCTAATGAAATGTAGTAAATTAATACCCCTTTTTAAATCCGGTCATAAAAATGACCTTAACAATTACAGGCCTATTTCAATCTTGCCAACTCTTAGAAAATTATACTTTATCAACTTTTAAATCATTTTAATGTAAATAACTTACTTCATCCGGAGCAGTACGGCTTCACTAAAGGTCGTAGTTCAACGGATGCAGGCGCAAGACTCATAAAGCATATTTACGATGCCTGGGAACGTTCGCAGAATGCCATTGGTGTTTTCTGTGATCTGTCCAAAGCATTCGATTGCGTTGAACACAAAACGTTGTTATTAAAACTAAGCCACTATGGCATCAAAAACGTTGCACTCAATTTAATTGCCTCTTATCTAAGTGATAGAGTTCAAAGGGTATGCGTAAAAGACATAAAGTCTAAGGGATCATCTGCCTTAATGGGTGTCCCACAAGGCTCAATTTTGGGTCCCTTATTGTTTCTGGTGTATATAAATGATCTGCCACACCATGTCAGGGGCACTTGTGAGATTGTACTGTTCGCAGATGATACATCTCTCATTTTTAAGACTGATAGAAACAAAGATAATTTTGACGACGTAAACCGTGCTTTGTCACATGTGTCAGACTGGTTTACTGTTAATAACTTATTTTTAAATGCAAAAAAAACCAAGTGTTTGGAATTTGTTTTGCCTAACGTAAAAAAAATTGATAAAAACATCATAATAAATGGAGAAACACTTAAAATAGAAAACTCCACTGTTTTTCTAGGAGTGACCTTAGATTGTAAACTACAGTGGGGTACCCATATAGAAAGCCTAGCGAGTAAACTCAGCTCAGCTGCATATGCAATCAGGAAAATTAGACAGCTTACCGATGTTGAAACAGCTAGGCTTGATTATTTCGCATACTTTCACAGTATTATGTCCTATGGGATCTTGCTGTGGGGAAAAGCTGCAGATATTGAAAGTATATTTATACTACAGAAAAGAGCCGTACGATCAATATATAAACTTGGATCACGCGAATCGCTTCGTGAAAAATTTAAAGAAATAGGTATTCTTACAGTAGCTTCGCAATACATTTATAATAATATAGTCTTTGTGAGGCAAAATATTACTCTTTATAAATCAAAAGCTGAAATTAACAATCGACTTACCAGAAACGGTCATAAATTAGTGATATCTGCATATCGTCTGCGAAAGGTGCAGAACTCCTTTGTGGGGTTGAGTATACGCTTTTACAACATGATTCCTAAGGAAATTCTTGACCTACCAATGCATACATTTAAAAAATGTGTAAAAACGCATCTAGTACAGCGAGGTTACTATACATTTGATGAATTCCTCAATGACAAGGTAGAATGGAAGCAGCCAGCCTCGCTCTCATCTCCCGCAAGATAGCAAAATGATTGTAAATGTTGATGTTGGAAAAGAGCAACTACTGAGTTTCTTGCCGGCTCTTCTCGGTAGAATCTGCTTTCCGAACCGGTGGTAGAGTCACACAAACATGCATACTTGACGTTTCAAAAGTGCTTATATTAGGCCTACTTGAAATAAATGAATTTTGAATTTGAATTTTGAATTAGAATTTTAGAAATCGTCACGTAAAGAAAAAGCGTCACATGATAAGTTGGTGAGTCATTCAGTTCCGTTCTTAGTAGTAGAGAACAGAACTTGGTTCTTCTAAAATATAAAATCTTTATTCCCAATCCCGTAGGAATTAAAATACTCTAAAATATTGTGTTAATATTATTTTTTGTGAAATATGGATTAATTATGTTGTACACATCTTTAAACTAATTTCACAGGTCTAACCGCAGTTTTTTTTCATAATACTTCACGAGAAAAGGTATACCTACAACTATTTTTAGACGTATTTTTATCCCTTGAGAAATTCAAGTAATCCGGCCTAATCTCTTGTTCACATTAAAAAGGTAACGTCTGCGCAATTTTTGCGCAATTGTCCGTTGCGCTTATAAATCAGTCAGTAAGTAAATAGGGATTCTTCTTTTCATTTACGTAGATAGATAGTGTGCGAAGTCCCTCATGTTTTATTTACTTTTCTATGTTTTACAGTATCCGCCAATAAATCTCTTGAACAATGGCTGACTTCGTTCATCAGGGTTTTTATACGCCTGCAGGCATCCCGGGCTTACGTTGCTTTACGACGCTCCTCCTCGAATGGCGTGTGATAAATGAGTTTGTGAAGACTTATTGGTACTCCGGGAGAATTGATCATGTAGTAGGTACCTGCTATTCTTTAAGCGCACAACTCTCGACGCTGACGCAGCGATGAAAGGTATTTCTTACTGAACTCGTTCCTCATCTTTTTATCAACAAATTACGTATTGTCTTAAGCTCTTACAATGTAGTTGTTTCGTAAGCGTGTAGAATAAGCATTCTTTTATTGCTTTTTGAAAGCTTTTTGACACTGCAAATATCAGGAGAAGTTTTGTTAACACCACCTTCATATCGAAAAAATTAGTATAAACAGAAAGCAATATAATGATTATAAACGAATGAAAAGAAAATAACATAACCACGATAATAATATTATTATCTTACATAAATATATTATCATATAATAATATATGTTTCTTTCTTTCATTATATAACTGTGGTAAAAATTATTAACAAAATTTTAGCTTTTATACTGTATTCAATAAGTCTTGGCATTTAGTTATTTCTCTTTTTATTATGCTTAAAGATTAAGAGAGGAATAGAAGTGGATATTAGAAGTAAGCTTTGAAGGTATCATTGTTATATCATATTAAAAATTATTAAGGATTTGACCTTTGGTTAGTTACGAGTTGTGGAGTAGTTACGAGTGGCAACAGACGTAGTCCCAAAAACTAAAATGGTGACCCCGCACCGGAAACCTAATGTTGGCAGACTTTCCACCGAGTGGACAAGCAATATAAAACGAGTCACAAGCAGTGAAGTGTGTAAATCCGTATAAAACACTCCAGCAGTAAATTCAACGACGAACTCAGCAATTTATAGAATAAAACGTACATGTTGTAAAATGTTACTTGCTATGCGTATTGCGTATGTTATATTTACACAGGGTCTTAAACAGGGTTTTACGATTTCCTATAAGATTATTTGGGGATAAATGACAAATTCCTCTTCTGATGGAAATATAAATTTTATAGAACGGTGTAAAAGCTGATGCTGGAATGGCTTTGCGTCAATAGAAGGATTATTTATTAACGGGAAACAACGCTGAGTAGAATGGCTCGTGATAAAATTATCCATTTCAATAAAACTGGCCTTAGTGAATGTCACTTTTATTACAATAGCCGTTCCATATTGATAATTATCGTAAAATATTCAAGTTTTTAGTACACAAACTTCTAAGCTAACATTTTATCACATAGCAAAATTAAGAAATATAGAGAGAAAAAAACAAATATACAGATGAATATAACCGAATAGCACTAATATCATGCTTCATTCTAACTGACTGTAATAAGGGATGGGATGTCTCTAAAAAAGTTCAAAGTTTGTATTGAGCGAAAGCTTATAGCAAAGTCCTATTATAGTATAAAGGATTAAATTATACTATTATTATTATAGATTAAAGGATAAAAAAACTTGGGTGTGAACAATTGCTCCTACCAGGTTGCTTACTAAATATTTTCAAATGACAATGTGAGATGGTGATAACAAAAAAAACACCAGGCTAAGTTTTTTGTGGGCTTCTTATTATGGGCTTATTAAGCTTTAAACTAAAGCTACGAGGATTGCTACCAGGGCGCGTAGCAACCCTCGTAGCTTTAGTTTTAAGTTTACGAATGTAGTTATCGCCATCACTTGTCACTGCTATATTCACATTTTGTATTTAACCAACGCACAAAAGTGCCATCTATGCGCCTATTTGAATAAAATATTTGACTTTGAATTTGAAGGAAGACATTTAAAATTAAACCTGAGTATTTGTTGGTTCGTGAAAATTTTAATCATCGTAGTAACCCATTGCTGGCAAACTACAGGGCACGTTGTCTAACAATAAAAAAGGTTTAGGCCATAATCCAAACGCCCAGTTCGAATTTAAGTCTTCACACGCCCTTGATAACAACACGGAGAACTGAGAGTTAAATGCAGGTTTAGTGGCGATTTTTTTATTCACCGTTATTGCAAGTGATATTTGGATTACTTAAAACGCCCATAACTCACGTGGATAGTTAGAGGAGCTGGGATTCGAACTCAGCCCCCCGAAACTGGAGCCGAGTTCCTAACCACTAGGCTTTCACAGTGAAACTTTACGAATTACTAACTATGAATAATTTTGTTGTATTTTTTATTGTTTCATGTATTAGGTTCGCCAACAGATTAAACACTGAAACTTTGCTAGCGCGATGCAGGATTTTTGTGGCGCTTAAGTTATGTAATGTTGAGACCGCTACACTAGCCTTGGAACACCAATTTTGAGTAGCTTAATATGTAGTGTAACCCCAATAACTCACAAACCAGGTATCATTGGTAATAATTATACAGACGAATTTTTATTTGCCAGGTTTCGCCTTCAGACAGCTTACTACCATCGCTTCATACAGTATTATTTTAAAGTAACATTTTTATAGAACAAAATATTCATTAAAATATTCCTATACTAACTAAATTTAAGCAAATAACACATCACTTTCTTCAACGGAGAAGGAAAACAACGTGAGGTGACATGCATACTGGAAAGTTCTCTATGATGTTCTCAAAAAACAAAGGAAAGGTGTGCGAAGTCCACCAATCCGCACTAGGCTAGCGTGGTGGTCTAAGGCCTTAACCCCTTCTGAAAAATAAACCTGTAGTGCAGTTTACTAGGCTGCATAAAATTATTCTACAATTAAGGGTAATTGTATATCATTTTATAACAAATTACCAGATGAAATCCTTGAGATGTCTCTCAATAAGTTCAAAGTTTATATAAAACGTAAGCTTATTGAAAAATCCTATTATAATATTTAGGATTACATTTGTGATAAAAAAGCTTGGGTATTATATTACTTCAAAGCTCAACATTAACTCGACTTTGAGATGGTGATAAAAAAAAAACCTGGCAAAATTTGTTGTGGGCTATCTTATACCAGGGCGCGTTTGGAACCCTCGTAGCTTTAGTTTAAAGTTAACGAATGCAGTTATCACCATCACCAACATTAGTGTTAAATGTTAAGTGTATGAACGCTTCATAAGTGCCTGTGATAAGGTTTTCATGATAGAAACATTTTTGAATTTAGAAATATCCATCGTATGGCCGCCCAAGTTAAGCTTATTTTATGAAAAAAATTGTTCACGTCCTTGAAGTACTCAGACACAGACTCCAACTACTAGAAATGTCAATGACTGTGGGGAGAAACTACAAAAGGATTACCACTATCTTTTATATTTATTTATAAAACTATCATATGAAAAGTCAGGGGTTTTTATGTTAAGTTTAGTCTGTCGGGAGACTTTGGCCGTGGCTAGTTACCTAATTACCACGTTGACAAAGAACTGATTTAGCGTTTTGGTAAGATGTCGCGTAGAAACGGAGGAGTAGGGCTATAATATGACTGCCTACACCTAGCAGGTTATCCCGTTACTATTTAAGAATGCATCATTACTTACCATAATGTGTGATTGCAGTCAAGGGCTAACATATAGAGGAATAAAAGTAAATACCACAATGAGCATCTACAGCGACAGAAACACTACCACAAGTCAGCAAGACATTGGTGCTGCTGTAGTTAAAATAATTGCAGCAATTTTACGATACAAATATTAAAATAGAAAGGAATACCTACAACTTACTCAGGTAATTTGCATGAAAATAATTAAAACGCTTTTTCTCTGAATATTGTAAGAAGATACTCAAGTTTTACGGTTCACCAATCCAGACAACAAGACGAGAAACACTCTTGAATGAAGATAGGCATTATAATAATGTTTCAATATTTATAACATCGGAGGTATGAAATCAGGTACGATTATTCTGATTACTTGTTTGTAAATGAATTCCACATGAATAATAAGATAAACTTTTTAATGTACTAAAAAAAATATTTCATGTTTTTTTACTTAAGTTTAAGTATTTTGTTTTTGTTACTCTAAGCAGCAGTAGAATAAATGAAATAAATATAAATAAATAAATAAAAATATACCACGACAATATACATATCGCCATCTATCCCCAAGTAAGCGTAGCTTGTGTTATGGGTACTAAGATAGCTGATGAATATGTTTATGAATATAGTACACATAAATCTTATATCTATAAACGAGCAATTCTTGTATATATAATTGGAATCTCGGAATCGGTTACAACGATTTTCATGAAATTTAGTATACAGGGGGTTTCGGAAGCGATAAATCGATCTAGTTAGGATTCATTTTTAGAAAATGACATTTTATTTGTTTTCCGGTAATAACCGACCCGTGCAACTTCGTTAGCTAGTAGGGTCAGCTAGTATTTATACTATACGGATAAAATATAGCACTTATAAGTAGATTGGAGTAACCAAACTTTAAATTTCGCGTCAGTGTGGACACACCGGATAAAAGCACCAGATGCTAGCTAGGTACTTAGCAACAACGTTTTTAATATGAACCATTATGCTAAGTATAAGCCATATCGAGATCCGTAAAAAAATTGCATTAAAGTGAAATGTCCCTAATGTTACTCGTTTAGAGTCGCAAATTCGGCAATCTTCTATTTTTTTACAAAAGCGCATGATCCAGAAGTGTGCACGCATTTGAACTTAAAAATAAGGTTCATAAATTCTATTTTAATCTGACGTTACATAGTATCGATAATTGAAACTGACCTTCAATTATTAGCTAAATTTTTTTTTTATAAGGTTTTCTCTATCAATCTCCAGGACTTGGTAGTCCAGTGTGGTGGTGCTTGATAAAATCTTAAAAGTAAGTAAATAAGGTGTTCTAGTAGTAATACCAACATCATCATCATCATCATCAAATCAACTCATTACCGGTTCACTACAGAGCAGGGTCTCTCCCACGTTGAGAATGGGTAGAATGGGCTGTAGTCCACCACGCTGGACCAGTGCGGATTGGTGGACTTCACACACTATGAGAACATTATGTGGAACTTTCAGGCATGCAGGTTTTCTCACGAAGTTTACCTTCACCGTTTAAGCAAGTGATATTTGAATTACTTAAATGTCCATAACTCAGAAAAGTAAGAGGTGCGTGCTAGGATTCCAACTCGCACCTCGAACGTGAAGTCGAGCGCGTACCCAATGTGTAAATATTACCACTTCGCTACTAATACCATATTTCTAACTAAATGGTTATGTCCGCTTGAATCGAAAAAAAAAACATGGCTACTTATCTGTAACGAACATTTTAACTACGTTTTACGTAAATAAAATAACTCGTATAAGGAGAAATTACTGAGTAGTTTGTTGCTTTAATATTTTTTATTACTAATTTACAGAGGTATTCTCTTCAAGTCTACTTTAAAAACACTACCAAAAATATGTAATTTTATTCATGACGCACGTCTTCTAGAAAGGAAAATAATTAAATGCAAAAAACGTAAAGTAAACATTGCATACTGAAATCGAATCTGGTCATATTGACATCTTAAATGCCATATTTTGTAGATTCAACTACAATGGAAAATGTTGGTGTGATAAACATGAATATTTTTTTAGTGTCTCGGTGTTTATCTGTATATAACAAGTATTTATTTATCTATTATTCATTAAAATATTCATCTGTCATCTTAGTACCCAAATCACACGCTATGCTTACTCTGGGGCTAAGCGGCGATGTGTGTATTGTCGTTGTATATTTATTTATTATTATTTGATAATGTCATTTCTCTAACGAACGATATTCATTCCCCTTTTAGCTACGCAACTCTTGAGCTATGTCATTTTCTCCAAGGATCTTCGGATTTTATCTTGTTGACCAATCAAGTATAACTTCGAACAAACTTCTAAGTATCCGCTATATCGATCTTATCTAATATGGCCACCGTATATCTGCCAAGCGTCTAAATAATAAAGCAACCAAAATTGGCCAGTGGAACTCTGCTTACCAGTAATTGGCATAAGCCCAAATGCCTCTAGATCCGCTTTAGTAAAATGCATATTACAACATGATGTAAACACATGGGATTTTGTCTAATACTGTCGTCGTGACTTTTTCCGCAAGCCCCGTGGATCATGGTTATTGCCTCATTGGCCTTATTTTGACCTACTTGGCATAGCGGTGAGCGCTGTGGTTTTTAAGTTGGAGGTGTCGGGTTCGATTCCCAACAGTGAATAATTATATTCACTGTTAATAACTTAAAAATTTTCTCTGGTCTAATCTGGTTAGGGCTTCCGCAATGGCTAGTTACCACTAAGCGATTCAGCGGTCCGGTTACCATTGGTGGTAAGTGATGATGGCGGGCTACTTGTTAATAGATATGGCAGTTTTATAAAACTCATACCTCTAATTGATTTCTACGCAACATGGTGCCGGATCACTTGACAGCACATCTCCGTCAGTAGTTTGGTACCTAGCCTTGGCCGAAGCCTCCGATCACCAACAAATCTTTAATAATTTACTATTAAGTACTTATTTATTTATTTTATTTTTATTTTTTTTACTTTTTTTTTTATTCTTTATTTTGTTGCACTCTGAGTGAACTCACAAATATAGCGATTTGGATTTTATCATATACACTATAGTTATATATATTATTAAAATTTACATAACATTCTGCATTGTCGTATTAACATAACATTTTCCTGTAATGACAAAAATTTAAGATGGGAATAAATAAATAAATAAATAAATAACAAGAAAGCTTACACCAATCACACACTGCCTGAGAAACACAAAAGTTAACGGTAAAGCTAATGATTACCTGCAATAATTGATAAACTCACGAAACACAAAAAATAATTCACTTTTTAATACGTAAATAAGAACTCGCTCATCGGCCTGTGCTTGATTAAAAATCCAGGTCAATTCCCGACAGCATAATGAAACAAACGGGTAATCAACATTGAGGGTAAAATAATACTGATAAAATGGTGAAAAATTCACGCCCAAAGAACAATACGTAAAAATATGGTAAAACATTTTGGCTTCATCAAAATCATCATCAGCTTATTAGCTGTGCTGTTAATTTCTAATTGACTAGAGGTGACCATCAAGACGCCAGATTAATGCTGCAGTAAATATTGCGTTTTCACTGTTTCGTACCCAAAGGGTAAAACAGGACACTCTACTTCTTCTTCTTCATCTTTTCATTGGCGTGTCTCCGTACCTGGTTGGCCGGAACCGTCCGTTGTACATGTGGCCGCTGGTGCGGCTCCTTGCTGGATAGCCAGCCAGCACAACTCACTCCAGCAAGCCCAGCTCACTCCAGCCAGCCTAGCTCACTCCAGCCAGCCCAGCTCACTCCAGAAGCTGAACAGGCCGCCCAGGTCACAGAGTTCTTTATCGAGTGGTTTACAAAATGCAGATTTAATGCTAAAGCATTTTTCTACCATCCAACCTTCGGACATGCGAGTTTCAATTGTAAAAAAATAAATACGTAGTAAAAGTAGGACTACTACATCCGTCCGTCTGTTTGTCTGTCACCAGGGGTCAACCGTGGTAGTTAGGCAGTTTATTTTTTTACACTGATAAGTATTTCTATTATGATACTCTTCAGCGACTTTCTGCAACTCGTTTTATGTTGTCTATCCACCTTGTGGTATTTTTGCGATGGGGAGAGCTATCCATGGTGTATCTGTATGTGACCATATAGGAAATGAGGAGATCCGTAGAAGAATCAGAGCTACCGAATAGCTCAGAGAGTTGCTAAGCTGAAGCGGGAATGGGCAAAAAGCTCGGAGAAGCGATGAACCCGTTGGAGTCTCAAGGTGCGTGAGTGGCGACCCCGCCCTGGAAAGTGCAGTATTGGTACTTTTGTATAAATAGAGAAAAAAATATAAATTTAAAATTTAAAAACCCGCGACTTTCAGTATAGTGTACTTTATTCTACTAGTCAAGCCATTTGATTCACAATTCCCTCAATATGGGTATTGAGGGAATTGTGAAAACATATGCCATCCACCATTTTGTGGCGGAGACCATTTTAGACCAATTTTCATGCTACCAACATAGCCAAGAACAGTCCCGTCTTATTCATCTTTTTACCAAAAAAAAATCAGACACACACACACGCACAGACACACCTGTCGTTTTTACATCCGGGGTTAAAAATAGCAATTTATGTAAAAAGAAATCATCGTTAAGGCACACAAAATTTTCCCCTGAACCGAAATAAAAAAAAATAATAAGCTACAATGCGCCACTTGTGACTCGCAATTATGCAATCAACAGGAACTACTCGTTAACACGTCGCCTGCGGTTGCGAGTGCAACGTAACCCACATTTTTCCTTGTCAGCCATTGTATTGTCCAAAGCCGTTTTAAAACGCCCCATTGGCTAGTCAACACTATAGACTTAGGTACGGCTCTTTATAGAAGTTTTTCTCCCTGGCTCAGTGGTGAGCGCTGTGGCCAAGATTATATTTTTATAATCTTTTTGAAGTGAAACCTTCTTGAGGCGGATTAATCACTCTTAGGGTGAACAAGAATTTTAAACTGAGCTGTATGTATGAATATGCTCTCCTCTATTAAATATAGTAATATATTAGATTTGATCACCTAAAGATACTCCTAATATACCCCCTCTTTCCATCGCTCGCTGAGTGTTTCGGAGCCTTCTTATGAAGCCCATAGTTAGAGACCACGTTTCAGATCCGTAAGTCATCACTGGCAACACGCACTGTTCGAACACTTTGTTCAATGGACGTTGGGGTCCCAAGGTGTTGGAATGGCAAACGCCGGTAAACGCAGCGTTGGTCGACCCGCAACCAGGTGGACAAACAAACAAAACAAAAAAAAAAGCGTGTGCGTGTAACCTTTACGCGCGATTGAAGTATAACTTTTATTACTATTTATTGATGAAAGAATAAAATGTTTCTCCGCCATTTCATTTAATATTCACTATTTCATTTTATATTCTATTTAAAATTCATTGATATCACTTTCACATTTTATAAATATTTTAATTTGTTACATAGTTGTTATTTATTGAGTAGAAAATTGAAGGTTAGATCAGCACACGTCAGTAAAATCTTGTCATTGAATATTATAGAATGTCGCAATAATGAATGAATGAATGAATGAATACACTTTTATTGTACACCACATAAACATAACAAATTAACAGTAAAAATTTAACAAAAGGTATACAATTTGGCGGCCTTATCGCTACATAGCGATCTCTTCCAGGCAACCAAAGGCGTTAAAAACAGCTCAAGAAGAGAGGTAGGTGGTGCATTTAACTGCACTGTGTTGCAAATAAACATGCATAAACCTATATATACAAATATAATATGTACATATAACAAACTTACAATAAAATATATAGATAGTGATAATAATTAATATATACCTATATAATTAATATCAATAATAAATAAATATATACAATATTGTCAAACCACAAATAAAACAGAAGGGAATAGGCAAGTTAAAGATCCGCAGATGCAGACAAAAAATGATCTTTGACAAGTTTTTTAAAAATGGTAATAGACTGTGCCTCTCGGATTTCAAGAGGCAAGGCATTCCAAAGCTTAACAGCCTGAACAGTGAAAGATCGGTGGAAGAAAGATGAATTATGTGAAGGCACCCTTAAGATCAATTTCCTTGCAGTACGGAGAACTTCACCAGGGCGACCAACGAATTCAAATTTTTCCTTTAAATAAGGTGGAGAAGAAGGAAAAAACAACACACAGTAGAGAATAGAAAGAATGTGCAAATTCCGGCGAAGTCGAATAGGTAACCACTTGAGACGAGAGCGAAATTGTGATACATGGTCATATTTACGTAACCCAAATATGAACCGAATGCTAATGTTTTGAAGTCTCTCAAGTTTATTTAACTGATCGTCAGTTAGGTTAACAAAGCTTGTGTCAGCGTAATCCAGAATAGGAAGAAGGAGAGTCTGTGCTAACATAATCTTGGTAGGAATCGGAAGGAAAAAATTGAAGGCGACGCAAAGAGCCTAGAGATGCAAAAGTTTTCCTGCTGACTTCCTTTAAGTAATTAGTCCAACTTAGAGTGGAATCCATAGTTACACCCAGATTTCTAACGCTGTCAGAGTACGGAACTATGAAGCTATTGAATTCTATGGGCGGCAAGGAAAACCAGTCAACTCTTGAGATTAGGTTCCAACTACCGATAATAATCACCTGAGATTTTTTAGGATTTACAGTGAGGCCATAGGATCTACTCCATTCCAGGATAACACTTAAATCTTTATTCATCCTTGAAACGGCTGTCGGAAGATTCTCAAGAGATGTTTGAGTATAAATTTGAACATCATCCGCATAGATGTGATAGAGAGAAGAGAGTTTTTGAGTAATAGAATTAATGAAAACAGAAAAGAGTAATGGTGACAACACGCCCCCTTGAGGCACGCCGGCAGAGATATCACACCAAGATGAATAAGTCTCTTCAACGCGAATACGCTGCCGACGTCCCTGAAGGTAACTACGAAACCAGTCAATCACAGATGGAGATATGTTAAGAGAACGTAAAATAGCCAACAGTACATCGAAATCTACAGTGTTAAAAGCATTGCTAAAATCCAGCAAGGTCAACACAGTTAGTTGTTTATTATCCATGCCCCAACGAATGTCGTCAGTAACTTTCATCAGAGCAGTAGCCGTACTATGACCGGAACGGAAACCAGATTGGAGAGGATTAAGTAAGCACTGCCTATTAAGGAAAAGGTTTAGTTGTTGGTAAGTAAGTTTTTCAAGGACTTTAGAAAGAAACGGTAAGATAGAGATAGGACGGAAATTGCAGAACTTAGTAGGATTAGCCTTTTTAGGGAGAGGAACAACATGCGCACTCTTCCAAGCTTCAGGAAACTTGCAAGAAGAGATGGACTCATTTAAAATGTGAGTGATAATAGGCGAAATAATACTTATGAGAGGAATAATCATATTACGGCTAACGTCGTCGCTACCAACTGCATTCGAAGAGACTGACAATATGCTCTTCTTAACATCACATTCAGAGAATTGACTAAAAGTGAACGGAGGATAAGCAGGAGTTGGAGTTACGGAAAGAGAATGAAGAGTATTAGCTTTATCTGAACTATTAAAAGAGTTAAGAGGAGATGAGAAATATTGATTCAAATGTTCAATATCAACACTAGAAGGTGATGAATTATGGGATGATTTTCAAACTCCAACAGTTTCAAGAAATTTCCAGACCCGGGATGAGTCGCCGTCCTCGACTGAAGTATGAATATGGCGTCGTTGTGCATCTCTACACAATGTATTGCAGCGATTCCTGATTTTAATATACTTGCTCTGGTTTTCATCAGATTGCTTTGCCTTGAGTCTGGACTTTGCAACGTTTTTCTTTAATATAAGACTTTTGAGGTCGTCAGTTAGACAGGGAGCAGGCAAATGTTTTAGCTTTACTATCTTTATGGGTGTGCTAAAAAAATATAAAGAATGGAAGGCCAAGGTATTCACTTATTCACTATAATACCCACAATGTTCAGGATGGCACTTAGATCTTTCATTAATTAACAGTATTATTGAAGCTAAATACCTAGTTTCTCATATTAAAGTATTCATTTTATAAAAGACATAATTAAAGCCCACCAACCTGCTTTAGAGCAGTGTTGTGGGTCTGTACTCTATAAACCTGACTTCCCAAGGAGTGAAATAAAACAACTAGACTGACTCTAATACTGTATATTAGGCTTCTCTATAATTCATATTACTTGTTACCTTCAAATGACTCTACTACCAGTTCGGAATGCTGTCTTCGGCAGAGAAGACCACTGGCAAGAAACTCTACCGTTGCTCTTTTATTCAATCAATTAAAACAACTTATAAACACAATTACAACATTGACATATGTAATAACGCTAGGCCCTTTGATACAAGACATATAAGACAGGTCGAACATAACTACTATTATCACTTATAACATCAAGACTTTTGGAACAAGTTGTTTGTATAGAGCAACCTCTGCTACATAAACTGTCGGTAAAAAGTTATGCTAGGGCTCCATATATGATACCTAAATAAACTAAAAGATGATATATACTTATCTGATGCAACATCAGGTACCAACATAGTACCAACAACTTATCTCAACTCCATCACCAATACATACGACTCTTGTTTCGTCACAACAATATTTCCTTAAGTATATCGTTTCCACTATAAATCATCTATTCCCAATTTGTAACGTTCTATCCACAATACTTTACTTAATCTCCTTTTCTCAATTAATTAATTAAAATCCGTGCTAACTTTTCTTTCCCGCCAATCGATCTTGTCAAACTCGCGTCGCCCGCCATAGATCCTATATTTTTCTTTGACAGTCTACTAAAGGCCATTATTCTATTTTCAATACACTATCAATGAGTATACAAACTATGATTTGTTGATATATTTAATATAATCATCGCGTTTATCATAGATAAAGTGCTATAATTCCCTATTTCCTAACAGGTGCATGAGTGTCATAAAGTTGAGTTAAAAAAGAGTTAAAAACAGCAACCTTATCTTCAATGCATGGTGCATTTTCAACCACTGACCAGTCTATTTTGCAAGCATCATCACACAATCGATCGATATCCATTCCACCAAAATTACGCCGCAGAAGTGTTTTAGGAGGACGTAGTTTATATGAAAGAAAAATCAAGTCATGATAAGAAAAAGCATCGGCAGAACACTGGCCATACTTTGAAATAAGATCCGGAGACGAGACTATTATTAAGTCAAGAAGAGAAGGACAGTTCAGACAGACAGAACAGTTCGGAAGTTTGTGAGTAGCTGATAAAGGAAGAATATGCATATTACTAGATTCGATAATGGAGACAAAATAATCAGAAAATTCGAAAATAATCAGAAAATTTATTAATAATATATTTATTACAAAAGTAATAAATAAGTGATAGAGAAGAATAATAATATATAGAGATTTTCAAAAAACTTTGCAAATAATCTTTTTATAATTATTCACATTTGATCAGTTTGAAAATATTAGAAATAAATAATCACTATTGGTTATGATATTTGCCACTAGCTGGCGTACGACCAATCCAAATTATTATTTTAAATAGCGGAAACTTCACAGACGTCTGACGTAGGCGTTACTTCCGTGAGAAAAAAGATCTGAGTTACTCCCTAGTCGCGCCTAAAGAAGTTTTACTTCAAAAATATATATATTTTCAGTTAAGCTGTTTCCCGCGACGTTTTTGTGGACATTTTGATAACTTTAACTATGTAAATAAATGTTGATCTCTTGCTCTGTGAAAAATATATCCGTGAACCTTACTTTTTGAAGTAGGTAAATGTAGCCTATGTGATATTTCAGACTATAGTCTATATTTGTGTTTTTCATCCAGATCTGTTCAGCTTTTCTGACGTGATTAAGTAACTAACATCCATCCATACTTTTGCATTGTAGCATAGATTAATCCACAATTTATCAAGCGATTATCAAAAACAACTACAATACTTTATTGCCTTGCACAAATTCCTTCTTTGTGAACTTAATAAATTGGTTTTACGCTGAAAATGCAACAAAAATTTGCAACGGGAGGTCTTAGCTTAAAACCAACCGCTGGCACATTTTGTTTCAGGCAATTTGTATAATGAATAAGTATGCTGCAATAAAAACATGATAAGTTACCCCGTAATGATATAATAATTACATGAGCTGTTCATAAAACTTCAGAGGTGAATGAAAATTAAATAAATGATCATTAGCGCCAGCATTATGCTAATGTACGTTTACATCATCCATTTTATTTTTTCTTTGTATAACATAGCACTTTACCTGCCACGTTATAGTTCACAAGGCTGCTCGCCGATCCGTATTTATTCAGCTTGGTGGTATTGCGCTGTATATTTCTATCTCCTATTAGCAATTGTGAATTAAGTTTCAAGTCGTAATAAAGAATCACAAATTTCTTTCAGTTCAGGTTTCTTTCAGTGAGCTCGTGAGGTACCCAAATATCCAGCTTTTTTGTGTACTCAGTTTTTTTCAAATGCGCCAAACTGTTTTGTGGTCAATTCCCAGTTCTTCAGCTACGTTATGACTACAGACATGCCGATCTTGCCCCACTTTTTCAAAAATGGCATCCATTTTATCCGTTATAGGGCTACCAGAGCGAGGTGCATCTTTGACATCAAAATTTCCGGATTAATACGCTGCACTAGGTCCATAAACATCGCAAATTTTTTTCGCGGCTTGCGTTGCATTTTTACGTTTTATCTAGTAAAATTTTAAAATGTATCGAATTTCTTCATTAGATTCATTCATCTTCACAGTACGAAAATCAAAAAAATCACACATTTTCCTACTTTGAATTTGGAATTATCTTCTTTGAAATTTAAACTTCTAATGATACCAAAACCAGCCAGATACAAATAGTATAGCCAAAGAGAATTTATTACAAGTTCATACATACTATAATGCGAAAAGACTTTTTCCCCAACGTATTATAATCTATCTAGTATTTTATTTTAATTTTCATTGCAACAACCCAAAAATTTAAATTGCGTCAATATTGGGGTGGTGAAATATTAAAAAAATGCACCGGGAGAGTCGGAAATAATTAATAATTTTGTATTGGAATTGAAGTTTTGGATTACTTTCAATAGAGGGCGTTCTTTAGGTTGTACGAAGTCATTTGGTTGTTGGTTCACAATATTAGGTGTTTAGAATTCAATATAAATAAGCAGACAAAATTGAGATAGGAGAAACAATGAAAATTTTCCTATCTAAAATGTTATTTTAGAATAAATCGATAGTCTCCGAGTTCAAATTCAACGTGTCTAAATTATTCACATATCCGGACAGAAGCGAGAACTTGGCAAAGTGTACCATTATGTTTTATTCTACTAATACCTATAATTCAAATGATATATACCCCTATATCACTTTTGCAGACTTTGAACGAGGATGTCCTCAATATGGAATGTAAGCGCTTTTTAACTTGTTTAACTTGCTTTTTGACTTGTTTCGACATCTGATTACGGCTAAAATGCCAATTGATATTATTTCTTTTCACGCCTACACCTCTGAAATGATTTTGATAAAAGCATAACATTTCACTAAAGGTCATAAGTATAAACATAAAATCTGGGTAAAGTAGCAAAACACCAGTTTATTATAAATCATTGCTTACATTGGTAAGTAAGTTTAATACTAAAGAAATTAAACCTAGCTGCTGCATATTTGAGGAGCACAGTATTTTATTCAGTATTTCGTAGGCGAACCGTATTCGGCTACAGATCATGAGGACGATAGTGTAAAAATATCAAATGTTCCTGTAAACCAATGTGTGTATTTCGAGGATCAAAATTTGGTTTACGTGCTTGCAACTAACTCTGTGCCTACGGTGTTTGTTTCTGTAATGTATAGTGATTTGTAGGTAGTTACAAAATAAATGTTTTGTTACCTGTACGTTCAAATAAAGACAGTCTTGAGTTGAACGTCAACGAGTTTTATTCTGATATTAAGTTTGCTTGTCTCTTCTTCACGTCCCGACTAACCTACCCATCAACTTGATTTGAACTTTTTGGTATACAGTTATTTGAAAGGACGGAGAGTTTTATTTCAGGAAAACGAATGTTTAACACGGGATTTCTGAGAAACTGTAATAAAAGCGGGCAAAGTATGCGGGCAACAGCTAGAGACTCATTAATGATAATCATTGGTCGAAACCAAGGTTGTTAAAGGGGGACTCCCCGCAGGCTGGCTGGACCAGTGTAATTAGCCGGTCAATACACAGCGTGTACAATAATTAACGTGACCATACGTCCCGCTACGGACATTTCCGCTTTCTGACAGTCATGTGCCCAGCGAGAAAAAATATGACAATTTCACAAAGACAATTGACAAGACATAATTCAGTTAGTTTTGTGTGTAATTCGCTGTGTGTGCTTAAAAACTAGGCCTGATATTTTCCAAGTAATTTCTACCGACTAAAACAAAACTTGCTTAGATCTTTGAGAGGTAAAATAATTACTGTCAACTACTAAATGTAATGAAATGACTTACCGCCTGTTCGGGAAACACTACTGAAGTCGAGTGGTTTTTGATGCTTCAATATGAGATGTGTACACGATTTCTCTACGTTCTTAATTCTGTGGTGTACGAGTATATATATATATGCCACTTTCCATATACGGAATGATTTCTATTAAACAATAGAAGACATTTTCAAACGAATAAAAATAAACGTGTGACGTGGTCGCTAACTATTGGCCTCAGAGTCACTCAACGAGCGATGTAAAGAGCTATGTAAGGAGTATCTCTACATGATCAAATCAGAAATGAGGAGATCCGTAAAAGAACTAAAGTTACCGACATTGCGCAATGAGTCGCGAAGCTGAAGTGGCAATGGGCGGGGCACATAGTTCGGAGAACCGATGGACGTTGGAGTTTCAAGATGTTGGAGTGGCAACCCTACATCGGTAAACGCAGTATTGGTCTACCTATGTCCAGCAGTGGACGTCAATCGGTTGATTTGATGATAATGATGAACGATCAAGTAATCACGTCTGCCATGATGATCCTACGGTGATTGAGTCTCTGGCACTGTTCTCCTCAAGCAAGACTTGTATCTGTTTAGGTTAGCTAAAATTTTCAATAAATTAATTAAGTTTTATACTTGAATATTAAAATCAAATAAAGTTTACTACAACTTCGGAGTTTTCCCTCACTTTATTATTATTACCTTACGGAGGAATCCGAGCTGCTTGAATAATGAAATATGGAAATCTTTCCGAACAAAACTGTTCAATAATGCAAGGATAAATTGTTTTTTCAAATCTTGTCTTTTCAAACAGAGCCTTCACAGTATTCTCAATATCAGTCGACTTAAAAAACTAGCTCACTGTTAGCATAACTCTAGGTTCCTAAGAGCAGAATGAGAATCATCAACAGTAATTTTATAAATCGATATCATGAAGATATGATAATAAAACCGAGCAATGTCCTGTCTCATGGCTTACTTAGGTGTAATATTATGTGCCATTTTACTGTATCCATCTGCCAGAGCGTTATAAATTCTGATCCAAGGAACATAGGATATAAATTTCCACAAATAAATTGTAAATCTTAAAATGGAGTGATAGTATTTATTAAAAAAGTTGTGAGTCCAATTTAACATTATTTATGATTATTAAGAAGCGTATGTTATACCTACATGAAAGCTTTAATGTGATGATGGCAACCATACCGTTTCGCAGAATAGTATGCCAACTTTTCAACTTTAAGACAACTCAAATTAGATGCCTTAGCTCATTCATTCTTACAGTTAGTTTTAAGAAATTAACGTGCCAATTGTATTTATTGGTGATTTCAAAAAAATCAGAGGGAAATCGTTTTATCTTTCCTGTTATATTTGCAACAATCTCGATTATTTTTATCAAAATTAAGTTATTTCTCTTCGCATATATCGGAGATAAAGAAGAAAATGTCCAACCATCTGCAGACTACTCAACTCTAATTCAACATTTTGAGCAGTTTTGTCTGCTTTGCGCTTATTGATTTGACCCAGGATCTGATGAAGGAGCAGGAAGGTGATCACGCGAATTTGAAGAAGCTCAGTTGAAATCTGTATAGTCATCCACTTAGGAATACGTAACTTAGATTTTAAATGTCTTTTTTACTGTCAGTCAATCTTATTATTATTAAACTCTTTATTTGTATACCACAACATTAACATATTTAAAATATAACAAAATAATAATAGAGTCAGCTGTGTCAAAAAATTGCCCAGACAGACACATTTAAGGCAGTTATTTTGAATTCATCTAAATACTCATGTCGATCTGAATATTATGTTTTAAACAACAAAAAATCCCATACTTACTACTTTTTTAGTAGCCTTTCACAAGAATGAAAATACAAAGAATGAAAAAAACAGTATAAAACACAGGTCACTCTATGAAGTAATTCAAAAAGCAGTAATGTGTTTTCTACATCAAAGTGACATCTGTGAAATATTTATGATCAGCCGGCGCGAGGAAAGCTATAAATAAAGAAGTGAACCGAAGTGAAAAGCTGTCACGCATTTCCCAAACACTTTTTTCCTTTGATTATACAAAATACTAAACTGAACTGTATGGAGCCTATACTGCCCTTTGAAGAAGAAATTAATGGGAGTTAGAAATTAAAGCGAGTTAGAAATTAAAGGGAGTTAGAAATTCAATCGGCGGGCGAAGGTGAGAGTCATTTTTCTATCTATTTGGTCAAATCAAAAGTAAGGAAACTTCGGTGAACCAGTTACAAAGGTAAAGTGGTGAAGAGCGCGGCTCATAGATCAAACGATTGCCACATATTGGAGTCTAGTGTGCCATATATTATATTTGTAAATATTTCTTTTAATTTATTTCTTAGTAATTTTTAATTATGACCAATATTAATAATATATTTGACGGCCGATTGGCGCAGTGGGCAGCGACCCTGCTTTCTGAGCCAAGGCCGTGGGTTCGAGTCCCGCAACTGGACAATGTTTGTGTGATTAACATGAATGTTTTTCAGTGTCCGGGTGTTTATCTATATATTATAAGTATTTATGTATGTTATTCATATAATTATTCATCAGTTATCTTAGTTCCCATAACACAAGCTATGCTTACTTTTGGGCTAGATGCGTGTATTGTCGTAGTATATTTATTTATTTATTTTATTTCAAAAAATTCAAAATTCATTTATTTCTAGTAGGCCTAATACAAGCACTTTTGAAACGTCAAGTCTGTCCGTGTGTAGTGACTCTACCACCGGTTCGGAAGGCAGATTCTACCGAGAAGAAGCCGGCAGAAACTCAGCAGTTGCTCTTTTCCAACATCAAAAATTTACATTTTAACATTCATTTTTCTATCTTGTGAGAGATGAAAGCGGAGCCGGATGCTTCCAAGCAACGGTTATTATACAATTGATGAGTTTCTTAATGACAACATTAAGAAACTCATCGATTGTATAATAACCTCGCTGTAATAAATGTGTTTTAACACATTCTTTAAACTTATGCATTGGTAGGTCTAAAATTACCTTAGGAATCATATTATAAAAGCGTATACAAATGACTTCCGCACCTTTCGCAGACGATATGCAGTTGTCACTAATTTATGACCATTTCTTGTAAGTCGACTGAATAGATAAGTCTGAATACGTAAGACTGAATATGTAAGTCGAATGAAGATCAAAATATTTGTATAGCCTATTTCAGAATAGACTATACTATAATAGTTTTTGCCTACTGGTCGATATTTGAAGATAATTAATTTAATTCTAAATTTAAACATTTAACGTTCTATTATCAAATACTTCTTTAATCAATGGTTTTGTTAAGGCTATACTGTCAATTTGCCTGTTTTTTTTAACGAATTAAGATCCAATAAATGATTTAAAAAAGTGTGGTTTTCACGCATATATATGTGTCAAGATCATGGTCATCAAAATCGTGTGTGTAATGGGTTTTTATTGATTTAATGAATGTTTTATCTATAACCATTCTGGACTCCTTCTATAAATAAACAAGATATAAGTGTGGGAAATTTATACTCCTCCGTCTGTGCAATTTTCTTAAAAAGGGGTACAAAGTTTTTGCTAATCTTATTAATATACGAACGTTAATAACACTCAATAGTTACCGACAGCTAAGCAATATCATCAGCATCATCATCTTATCAACCCATTACCAAACACTACAGGGCACGGGTCTTATCCCACAATGAGAAGAAGTTAAGCCGTAGCCCACCACGATGGCCCAGTTGGTCGACTAAACAATACGGAGTATTTTTATCATTATGTCACTACAATTCATCTTAATTTGAAAAAATCCAATGGAACTCGTTAAAGGCTTTTAGTTAGTGTTCAAGAAAACGTTTAATTAACTTGAGGCTTGTTATAAATTCAGATGCAATTAGTTTAAAATAATTAATCGTCCAGACTTTGCTCGTAGTTCAGACTTGAGACCGCTGAACTCTAAAGTTGTTTACACTAATGGATATTTGCCAGGTCTGTTGTAATTCCGATTAGAATTTCCAATCAAAACGTCGAACACAATTCCAATCCAATTTGTTGGTAAATACAGTTCCAGATACCTATATTATATAAATTACTTAGCGTATTTTGAGCCCGACTCTGCTAAACGTAGTTTCAATTTTGCTTAGCCATACTTCCTACTAATATTATACTTGTACTTAAGGCCCTGACGAAGTTCGCGTAAATTTGGTTTGGCGTCGGGTGGGAAATTATCTCGCGATAACATATTATGTCCGTCTCTAAAGAACAGCTTAAAATTTAAGTATTAATAAATTGTAAATAGTATTCAACGTTAAATATACTCAAATAAAAAAACACTGTAATTGGAGTCTCATGAAATTTGACACACTAGATTTGAGCTAGGTTATGTCCACAGCTAATTACTGTACTAATAGGAAAAATATCCCACAAAGCTATTTAGAATTATTTTTTGGTACCGAGACCCATAGGTGATGGTTTGAAAACTAGTACACCCTTTACAAGCTGTGCTGTGCTGAGCTGCGCAAGTGCAGTAGCACTGCCATATAATATAACAGTCATAAATCTCGAAAAATATTTTATATGCGCTAATAAAGAAAACAAACAAGCGGAACAAATCGGGGACCGAAGCATTCTGAGAATTGTTAAAATTAGAAGAAGTGTCTAATAGCAACAGTTCTTTATTACATTTAAGAATTGTTTATAAATCGTTTGAAACATATATATTTTCTCAGCTGCCATAAATTTTAATCAATCAATTGATTTATAAGCTGATTACTTTCAATACACGCGTTGTATTTTTACGTAGTTATTTTTAAAGATAAGGACGCCTGTTTCTACCTGTAGTTCAGTTTTTATAATGCGATTCCAAAGGTAATTTTGGACCTACCAACGCATAAGTTTAACCAATGTGTAAAAACACATTTAATAAATCGTGGTTACTATACGATTGATGAGTTTCTTAACAACAAGGCTGCTTGGAAGCAGGCTCTGCTCTCATCTCTCACAAGATAAAACAATTAAAAGACCATAAACTGTAAAATGATGTTGAAAAAGAGCAATCTGCTGAGTTTCTTGCCGTGTCCTCTCGGTGGAATCTGCCTTCCGAACCGGTGGTACAGTCTTTACAAACAGAGTGACGTTTCAAATGTGCTTATATTAGGCCTACTTGAAACAAATTAATTTGTATTTTTAATTTTTGAGTTTGAGTTAATGTTTTCTTTTTACTATCTGATGGGTACAAAGTTGGAAAAAAGTAAAGTATTCACATAATACTTACAGGTAATTGTTCTAATGACTTGTATTTTAATACACTAAGCAATTAAACTTTAAACTTAATGTTTTCTACCCCACTCCTCCAAAAATTAAAGCAGATGTATCCGTGCTTTGCTTTTGATTAATTTAATAAACGAGTCTCCAAAAAAGTAATGTTTTGTTTTCAGGATGTTCGTATGTTTGTATGTTATTGTTTTCTTTAACAGTTTCCGTGTAACATTAGTTTCCGTAACAACCCCTTAAACCATCCGAAGTGACACTTGTTATAATATTTAGAAAAATAATCAATACGGCGGTTGTAAATTAGTGATGCTAAACGTTCTATTTCTTAAATAAATAAAAGTGTGTGCGTGTAACTTTTTCGCGCGATGGAAGTAAAACTTTTATTATTATTTAATAGTGAAAGAGTAAAATGTTCCTGGGACTCCACCATTTTATTTAATATTAACTATTTAATGTTATATTCTATTTAAAATTTACATTTTTACATTTTATAAATATTTACATTTGTTAAATATAATAATTGAGAGTAGACAATTTAAGGTTAGATCAGCACATGTCAATATAACCTTGTCATTGAACATCATAGAATGTCGCGAACGTCAGAAAATTTACTAACAATTTATTTTTTTCAAAAGTAATAAATAAACAAGTATATTTAGAGATTTTTTTTTTAAACTGTTGAATTTTTATTTTTAATTGATCCGTTTGAAAATATTGGAAATAAATAATCCTAATTGATATTGGTATTTGCCACTTGGTATATGACATATACTTACGACCAACCCAAATTATTATTTTTAAATAGCGAAAACTACACAGAGTTCTGACGTGAGCGTTAGAAAAAAAACCTGAGTTACTCCCTAGTCGCGCCTGAAGAATTTTAACTTCACGATTAAGTATTTGGAACCTAGTGTTATTATTATTATCATTCTCACCCCAATGTAATTTAAAGGGTAATTTTTCAAATCGAGTCCAGCGAAACGTAGTAAACTCCCAAGATATAAAGAACAAATGATAACTATGTATTGTCAAGCATATCAGATTCATGAGTTAAATAATAGGCCACTAATCCAATTACCAACTTGGTTTAATGTTTCTTAATTAAGCCAAAGCGCATTGCTATATAAACCTTCCTTAGTAAGTAAATAAATGGGAGGATGTAATAAGTTTAAGTCAATAACATAAATTTGCCAGTGTATTATGTACACTATCCGAAGCTCATTAATAATCAATTGTTGTTTGGCAAATGTCCTATTTTCATCACAAAAGCTTCACTGGACTATCATTACCTAAGTCTTTTGAGCAGTAAGGTAGTACGAATTTGTAGTGCTTATGGGCACTTCGATTTATATGTAAGAATCATTAAAATATACATAAAATAAATTCCGCAATAATATAAATTAATACCAGTTATTAAACACGAAAATTGCATTTTAATTTATTTTTATTTTACGAGACGTAAACGCTTGACTTGCTAAACGACACGCGACGGTGCAGAAGATCGCGCTAGCCTTAAAGGCGTATGCCTAAAGGCGTGTTATACCCATTGAGCTCTAAACCCCTAACGTGGTCTAAACAGCATTGGATTGCATGGTTATATTAGTTGGTAATACGGCTTTAGCACAAGGGCAGCCTAAAGCCTCGTTCTTGGAATAATCAAACCCCCTTATAGAAATGTTAGTGAAGATATTTAGCAGGAGATATCAACAGCGATTCATAGGTCCTGAACCGATTGTTACGCATGTAGTAATCATGGCACTATCAAATTAAGACAAGAGGAAATATACGGGAGAGTGGGACAAGTTTTTAAACAAAGTTAATAAAATCAGCAGAAAACAGGCAAGGTAGGCTATAGCAGTGCGTGCCATTTAAAATTGACATAATTAACGACCCGGCTATTGTCGAAACAGCATGGATCTTCTTGGAGTGGCTTAGCCACGACCACAGAATTGCTGCGCCTACAACCTAACAGCTACAATAAAGCTGGTAGAGTGAGTGTTGGTAGCTATTAAGGAAGTTTAAATAGTGGGCGAAGTACAAAAAATCCCGAAAGATCAATGTGCATATGCTAAGGCGGGCTCCGCCATGTGATAGATAAAAAGATACAAGGATATATTATAGAACATATTTCAACGGCTGATTGGCTCAGTGGGCAACGATCCAGCTTTCTAAGTTAAAGGATGTGGGTTCGATTCCCACAACCGAAAAATGTTTGTATAATGAACATTAATATTTTTCAGTGTTTGGGTTTTTATCTGTATATTATCAGTATTTATGTAGATTATTCATAAAAATATTCATCAGTTATCTAAGTACCATAACACAAGCTACGCTTACTTTTTGGCTATATGGCGATGTGTATATTTTCGTGGTATATTTATTTATCATAATATAAACTCTTACTAGCTATCTAAAAACGGTGAAGGAAAACATCGTGAGGAAACCTGCATGCCTGAAAATTCTCCATAATGTTTTTAAAGGCGTGTGTAGTCTACTGCTCCGCGCTTGGCCAGCATGGTTGACTACATCAAAAACGCAGCTCATTCTGAGAACCTGTGCCCTGTAGTGAGTCAGTAATGCGTTTATAATGTTGATAAACTGTAATATTATTGACCCAATAAAGGTGACCTACTCAGCATCAGCTGCAGCAAGCTTTGGGAGCCTGATCATGGGTACAGGTATAATGAAGTTAATTTCTAATGAACTTCATGAAGTGGTGATAGCTCAGTGGGTAGGAGCTCGACTTCACTTTCGGGGGCTGCGTTTGAATACCAACACGCAACTTATCTAAGCTATATTTTTTTTTAATATACTACGACAATACACACATCACCATCTAGTCCCAAAGTAAGCGTAGCTTGTGTTGTGGGTACTAAGATGCCTGATGAATATTTTTATGAATTATATACATAAACTACACTACTAACATACATAGAATATATATATAAACACCCAAACACTGAAAAACATTCATGCTCATCACACAAACATTTTCCAGTAGTGGGAATCGAACCCACGGCCTTGGGCACAGAAAGCAGGGTTGCTGCAAACTGTGCCAATCGGCCGTCAAATGTTTATGCGTTTATGTAATGCAAATATCACTAGCTTCAACGGTGAAGGAAAACATCGTGAGGAAATCTGAATGCCTGAGAGTTCTACATAATGTTCTCAAAAGTGTGGGGAGTCCACAAATCCGCACTGGGCCGGCGTGGTGGACTACGGACTTAACCCCTTCTCATTATGGGAGGAGACTGGTGTCCATAAGGATATTGAACTTGTGTCAATTATATTGTGGAACGCTCGTTAAAGTTATTGAAGTGCAAACTAAAGTTACTTCACTCCATATTACCGCAACTAATAGGATATAATTCGGTAAGTGTACTCTGGAACTCCACAGTAATATTACTCCGTCGGCACAGCACAGCTATTGACTATGTAACTTTAAGTAGTTTATATGAAATGAACCCAAAACTGACGTATAATTTGAGTAATTTAAACAGACGAAGAATGCGTTTCAACCGAGAACTGGTGCCTATCAACAGGCACGATTTCTTCAAACACAAGTATATCAGTAAAAAGAAACCATTCATATGACTATCTTTATGATTGAATGCTGAAGCCCTGGCTAGTTACTACCCTACCCACAAACGGTACCAAGCGATACCGTTATACAATACCAAGTTGATAAAGTTAATAGGTAACGGATTCATTTACTGTTATACCTCTTACATCTTAGCCCCATCTTAGACTGCATTATCACATACCACTTAACTATAAATAATAAATAAATATACATCGCCATCAAGCCCCAAAAAAGCGTAGCTGGAGTTATGGGTACTAAGATGATTGATGAATATCTTTATGAATATACATACTTAAATACTTACAATATACAAATAAACACCCAGACACTGAAAAACATGTCCAGTTGTGGGAAACGAACCCACGGCCTTGGACTCAATAAGTATAAGTATAATAACATATTGCTAATGTTTCTGTAATTAAAATCTGGAATAGTCAATTTAAATTAAATCAGCCAAATTATTATCAGCTACTCTCATCAGCCTCGCCGCTGGGCATAAACCATACCTCTCTCCTATAGAGAGCTATAGGAGAGAGGGATGGTGTAGGACTTACATCCGCCACGCTGTTCCATAATGATTCATAAATTCATAACACTACCTGCCTCATTGGCCCCTGTTCATCGCGATAACCGGGTTTAAATTCCTGGGTAGTGCTGAGAATAGGGTTGTTTCTTTTATAAATTCTCAGTACCAGCCCGAAAATGGAAAACCAGCGGTGTCTATCCTCGTGCCTCGAACCTGCAGTCTGCCCGATTACGGTTAATAATCGTTAAACCAACCCGCATTGGAGCATCGTGGTACATCTATACTCTTAAAACCATCTCTCTTATGATGGAAGGGGACGAGTTCTAACGGCTCAAAAACAGCTTAACGAACGGCACGGAGGAAAGAAAAAAGTGTCATCCAATTGCCAACTTGTAACAAAATTGTTTAAGCAACGATTGAATCCGTTTATTTGCGCTATCGGAATTCGGTTAGACCAGTCTGAAATCAATATCTCAAAATTTTAATTAAGTACGCCCACTACGTCGTAAATTAATTACTTCGGTTTTGCTTTACCAAATTAATTAATTTCACTGATAATATTACACAAAATTTACACACTTATCAATATGTAACACAATATTCACATAGCGGTCGTTGTAAATAATTAAAATAATTAATTAGCCATTAAAATGAAGGTAACATATAGTTTTAAACTCTGCAAAGAAATAAAACGCTCATAATTAAAATTTACAGCGGAATGATAACTTGAAACACCAGTGAAGCTCCTTTCGACGGCTCTCATAAAAATAAAATCACAAAGTTCCGTACATAAAACGTCATTACCACAGCTAAGCCTTTACTTAGAGGCAATTATTTCACGTAAACGCAGCTAAGTCTGCTAATCCGCCCGGTACCGCGGCAATACCAGTTCCCCGACAAAACATACTATGCTAATTTTCTCGCGACTCACCGAGACTTGGAAATACTTTATACAATACCAAATAGTACTTTACTTACCGAGCGTTTCCGTGATACACTCAAAAAACGGCTCACACAATCACTTCACAAGTCACATAAATCGGTCACACCAGGGGGTCAATTCCGAACGCATGCGATATCACTATCACGTCACATCCACTATGATAGGTCACAGTATATTTTTCCCAAAGTTCCGTAGGTACGACAAGCGGTTTGTCGGTCGCTGTAGCCTCAACTGGCTGGGGCGACGCTACCGCGCGTGTCCTGTCCCCCTCCCGCCCCGCGCACCGCTCACCTCGCACCACGGGCAAATAGAAATAAAGTATGCGCTGTAAGGACAGAACGTGGAAGAAAAACGAATCTAGATGCCTATGAAGTAAATAAGACACCATTGTCAATGCTAAATTTCCATCATCGTCACCAATAACTCGAAAAAACGTAATGTAACTTCAACAAAAAGTAGAGACGGCTATATAAAAAGAAAATGGCGTAACTCATTATGTGCAGCTTTTAATAGTAAATTCCTTGCGAGAGCCTATTTTTAATAGTTAGGAAAGGCGTGAGGTGTTTTCAGATTTTCTCTCGCAGTGAATGTAACGCTGAAATTGTAATAAAAGTTCCATGAAAGTTGAATTGACTTTAAAGTAACTATTTAACTGTACAACAAACTAAATCTGTGACTGGCATATTCTGGCATGGTCAGACAAGTGAAATAATGGCTTGCAAATTTATTCTCATTCCACTGAAACTGATAATCAATAGTTTGCTAGTAGTATTAAGCTTTACTTATATTATAAATGCGAGAGTATGTCTTTTTGTTTGTTTGCCCGTAAGTAGATTTGACTGAAATTCGGAATCGAGATATGATAGATCCCATAGGTTACTTTTAAACATGGAAAACAACATGGTTTCCACGTGATTTGTGAAAATCTAAATTTTACGTTTATGAGCTATAAGTATAGCTATAGTTAGCAATAGTAAACTTCCTTGAATTTAAATTGATACTACCTGCACCCGGTGGTGTTCCCCGTGATGATCAACTCTTTTCACGTAATTGCAGTAAAATAAACAACGTGTTCAGTCTTAAACACCGCGGGGCGAAGCTAAATAATGCAAAAATTGCATTAAAATTTATTTATCCGTTTGAGCACTACGACAATTCTTCTATTTATCTTTACATTCATCACAGAGTAATCTCACTCATAGCAGCTCTTATTATATGAGCTTAAAAAATCACGTCTTAAAATAACCGCTGTTGATTGGTTTTAAAGTAATCGTCTCGCTCTAGGAGCAGACTAATTGGGCGCAAACCACTTAAGCGCTGCGCTGATCTTACCGCGCCTTTAAAATTTCACTTTATGCTTAATAGTTTTAGGAGAAAATGTCGGAAAAGTAAACAGTTTTGCAGTAAATACAACAAAAAATTGCAGTAAATAACTGCAATTTTTTTTTCATGTTGTTGAACGTGTTCCTTGCATGCCATGCCTATTGTTGCCTTGTAGGCCATCTGCTTGGTCTGTCAACTAATATTATATATTATTGTTAGGTGCTGGTGATAACTACATTAAAACTTAAGCTAAGAGGCTTCCAAACTCGCCCTGGTCCAACAAGAGCCCACAGCAAACTTAGCCAGGTTTTTTTTGTATTTTTACCGTCTCACAGACAAATTAATATTATTTTTATCATTAAATTCTTTGTTGCACACACATAAACAAATCACAAAAAGAAAGCATAGATAAAATTTAAAAAAAAAAACTAGTGTAGGTGTGCAAAGGCGGTCTTATCGCTAAAACGATCTTTCCCAGACAACCTTTGACGAAAGTAATTCTAATAAGCGGGTTGCTGTGAATATTTTGCTATGAAGTTAAAGGAATTCCAACCCAAGCTTTTTTATCATTTACGTATAAAATTGTATTATATAATAGGATTTCTTTAAAAGCTTACGTTTTATATAAAATTTTAACTTATTGAGAAACATCTCCAAGATTTAAAACAAACGACCAGTCGATTAAAGATTAAGTTATGAAACGTATCACAAAATGTTTGTATAAAAAAACCGATTTACAATTTACTAAGGAAAATAAATTAATTAAAAAACTTTATGTTAAAAAATAACTTCCTTTAGAGAAAACGTTACTACGTGGTTAAAATTGTTTATCCAGAACCGGGCATCAAACCCAGAGCCTTTTGTAAGTCAAACATGCTAACTGCTAGACTAACGAGACAGTTACGTTATAGTGTGTCTTCTATTTTAGAATAATAATTCTAATAGGGCGCGAAAATGGGTACAATAATAATTTATCATTACAAACAAGTCGTGTAGCATCGACGTAGCTTCTACGAAACGCTACGGAAGCGTAGAGTTAATCATTTTGAATAATTGATAGCATAATTTCTGGGAAACCGTACGAGTAAAGATCAGACATTTACCGTTAATGTTTTTATAGACAATATTGTATTGAGTCCAGTTAATTAAACAAACATTTGTTAAATATAATGGATATGAGTATAGTGGTTTTATTTATTAAATATATGATTATAAGTTTATATAAGTTATAAATAGAAATAAATAAATATTTTATGTATATACATCCGTCGAACAATAATAATATCTCATAATTTGTCCAGTATATTTATAAAAATTAATTTGTACAGTGGTAGCATGCTCGGGGACCGAGATCCGACCGTTAATCTATGGAGGTTATATATATACGGTAAATTTTTGTCAACACTTCGTTAGCGCGATGCAGGATCTTTGTGGCGCCATCTAGTTTGGTAATATGGAGACCGCTACATATGATATTAATTGATGATGCTTTTCTCAGAAAATGAGACATTTATGGCTAGTGAAGATGATGCTGATGATATCATAAAACTTTTCTCAAGTAGTAGAACAGTAATGGCTTGCAAAGATGTGATTGTACAATCATACTTCATTTATATAGTGGGACATTAATATGGTGGTAAAGATGATAATGATACAATCATTTACCTCCTAGACAGCGATGCAATATAATCAAAATCTATTGACGGCCCATTGGCGCAGTTTGCAGCAACCCTGCTTTCTAAGGCAAAGGCCGTGGGTTTGATTCCCACGACTGGAAAATGTTTGTGTGATGAACATGAATGTTTTTCAGTGCCTGGGTGTTTATCTGTATATTATAAGTATTTTATGTATATTATTCATAAAAATACTCATCAGTCATCTTAGTAGCCATAACTCAAGCTACGCTTACTTTGGGGCTAGATGGCGATGTGTGTATTATCGTAGTATATTTATTTTTGTATAATTTATTTTATCTTTTCAAACAGTGGGAGTTTAACTGGCTGAGAAAGAAGCTGATGATAACAATCATACTCTTCTCAGTCAGTGGGACATTAAATCCTAGTGAAGATCTGATTATATAATGATACTCTTCTCAGACAGTGGGACTTAAATAGGCTGGTAAAAAAATGATAATGATATTATCATACTTCTCTCAGGCAGTGGAACGTATAATGATGTTGATTTTACTGTCCTACTCCACGTGAGAGAGATAATGTAGAATTATACTCTCGTGAGACACTGATACATTAATACCAGCACCGGCGCAATGTTGCCTGTTTATCGGTTTTTTACCAGATATACTTCGGTGAGTGTGCTCAGGAACTTCAGAATCTTGTTCCTCTTTCCCCGTTCTACCACAGAACAGCGAGACACCGTGAACGGTGGCATCCTTATGTGGTTGATATTCCATCAAAACGCACGAAACGATTTTTATCCACGTTTCTGATACGTGCCGCTAAGATGTGGAACGCCCACCCGGCAACTGTGTTTCCAGCCACGTATTTGAGTACCTTCAAGGCTAGAGTGAATAGGCTTTTTCTAGGCAAGCGTGCTCCAACCTAGACCTCATCATTTCTTTCTAACGGGCATGATTGTCGTCAAACGCTGGCCTATCGTAAATAAAAAAAATAAAAAAATGCTGAAGAAGATGATTCTGATAAAATAATGCTCATCTCAGGCAGTGAGACATTTGTAGCTGATAGAGATAATGATGAAACAATCACGATTTTCTCTCGCAACGGGGCCTTAATGGTTAGTGAAGATGTGATGATACAATCATCATTCTATTAAGCAGTAGGTGAATAATAGGCTAGTGAAAATTATAACCATCCAACCATACTCACCTTTGTATTCATCAGCCCAAAGTAAAACCTACCTACCTCGTTATAACACTAGGTAATATCGCATTCAAACAAAAACTTGTCATCCGATAAAGAAAATACGCTCTAGTTTCTTCGATTCGTCACTTGTCTTAGTAAATTCATTAGCACGTTTGGAAAATCAAGCGTGGGACGATGCGGTCGGCTCGCCTAATCAAATTACTTCGGTGCGAAAAAGTTACTAGGTAACAAGTTTACCGACTGGTTAGCTAATTACGAATTTTCGCTTATATTAAGTTAGTTAAATACGCATCAAATAGTCACAGGTATTCTAAGTTCGTTATTCACAGCCTATTCATTTTTACCTAATGTAGGTTGGCTTCATCAATAGCCTATTACATTCCACTGCTAAATTAAAAGCAACCCAATGTTAGGATTTGCCCATAATAACCAGACTTGGGGCAAACGAGTTGCATCGCAGTAAGAAAGCATACTGCTCCTCGTACTCCGGTATATTCATCTAGTCGTCTCGGACGATACCCTCGGGAAAGGGTGATGTGGTAGCAACTGTGTTGTCATTTGCTGTCACCACACTACATCATTTACGGTTTTCATAACATGACAGTGATCATAACCGCGACCAATCGTTTAGGTGTACTTCGAGGCACAAGGGACCTACTCTTGTGCCTCGAAGTACAGTACAGTACAGCATAGTACAGTAATGCCTATTTCCCAAAGTTTATGATTGATATACATAGATCATATAATATAATATCTTTATATATATATTTCTTGTGTGCGTGTGTATGTCACTGAACTCCTCCTAAACGGCTGGACCGATTTGGATGAATTTTTTGGTATGCGTTTGGGTGGCACTCTGAATAGTTTAGATTTACAAATCAGCCCGACAGATGGCGCTGGGGTCCGCTAGTATAATTATATAATAATATATAATCATATTATAAATGTGAAAGTTGCTACTCAATCAACAAAATTGGCTAAACGAATTTAAATAAAATTTGGCGTGTTTGTAGCCTTTGTTATGGAAAAGAAAATAGGCTGCTTTTTATCGTGATAGGATTAAAAATTGTTAACTAGCGAAGCTTTAGACACAATTCTAAAGTCCACGCCAACGAAGTAGAGAGGGGAAGATCTAGTAGATCATATACTTCGTATTCTCTTTTATATTTTAGCATTTTTTATATTTTTTTCATTATTTTAAATAGGGCTAAAATATGATTATTTTATTGTGGAAGCGGTGATAGCCTAGTTAGTGGTAAGGACCTTGGCTTCGCTTTCGGGTGCCGAGTTTGAATCCCAGCACGCACCACAAACTTTTGTGAGCTATGTACGTTTTAAGCAATTTAAATATCGGAGGAAGCCTGAGAATTCTCTATAATGTTCCCAAAGGCGTGCGAGCCCACGAATCCGCACTGGACTGGGCACGTCTGAAACCTTCTCACTTTGGGAGACCCGTGCCCTGTTGTGGGCTGTTAAATGGTTGATATGATGATGATGATTCAATGATAATAAAATTCATCAATTATTGTATAAAACATCCCCATAGTATTTTACATCCTCCCTCTGGTATCCGACCATTAAACGCAGGCCTGTCTCTAAAAGGAGAGAGGAATTCATAGACCGATTGTGCCAAATAATCTTAGATTGCATTTGCATTAAATTTATTGCCCGACCAGGGAATCGCACCCAGGCCCTCGAACCCCTAGTAGATATTAGTCAAGCATTTTAACACGTAGACGACCGAGGCATTTTATATATTTAAACGTCATACTTTCATACACCCAAGGGTGCTGTTTTAGCAATCAATTGCGTGCGCTATCTATATTTTTATAACTGTTGGGGTAAAACTAGTTAACTGTGTAATAACTGTAATTGGATTTTTTATTAACATTGACTAAATTGCTGTCTTGGGGTATAAAGCTTGATTATTTTATGGCAACTACCCTACGAAAGTTATAAACTTTTTGATGGAAACTAAATTCAGCTGTCATGGTTAATAAACCTTACATTTTACGCTAGGTCTATCCAGCGGTTTCAAACGCATTAAATTTTAAAAATTATGACGATAAAGCCTATATTGGAATATATATTTTGTATTTGATAGTCTCCTGCTTGGCCACAATCTAACTTTATAGATATCATAGAAATAGTCGGACATCCGAAGTTAGAGGGTACTTTGCCGAAGATATGTTTGATTGAAGAAATTACAAAATACACCATACATATTCTCCTGCTTTTCGCGGAGTATAGCAATTTAAGCTTAATTTTCATAATAATGCATAATATTTTACCATCGCATGCGGAAAAAATGAATTTAATAGTTCATTTCAATAGTTTATTCAAAGATGACCTATACAAACAAATTTGACCCCAATATAACATGTAATGAATTCCCATTAAGTATTCATACGAAAAAAAATGTTAAAGAAAAACTTTGTCGTTATAATTTCTTTTCTTGAATATCATTTGTAACCTTTAAGATATTGCTTATTGTATAAGAATCGATGATGAAAAAGTGACAGTTATTAAAACTACAAGATTTTATATCAGCGTCAGGGAACGATATGGTAATTGTATCAGGAGTATACCAGAATATGCCCTGATTAACGCACGCTCCGGCAGTCTGACCTGATTTTAAATCAATTAAGATGAGTTTTGGAAACGTTTGAAGCGGTGACAGTAATAATAACTAGATTATTTGTAGTTCGGCTTCGGTTTTACTATCGTGATGCCGAGTTCGAATTCTAGCACGCAGCTCTCACTTTTATAAGTTATGTGCGTTTTAATAATTAAAATATGACTTGCTTCAACGGTGAAGGAAAACATCGTGAGGAAACCTCGTGCAGGTTTCCTCACGATGTTATTCTTCTTTTCTGAGAGTTCTCTTTTATCAGTTGTAAAATAGAAGTGTATTTATTCAATAATACACATACTGTGCCCGACTCAGGCAACGAACCCAGAACTTCGTGATTCAAAGCTCAACATGCTAAACACTTAATGAAAAAATACGCAGTTATTGCTTTTAGAAAACGCTACACACTTTTCCTTATAAAATTCACATATATACAGCATCGAAGTTTATTGACCTATAAAAAGAGCTTTTTCGAATGAAAGCATATTTGTATTGAAATAATTATGCTATTAAGCTCTACCTATACAAGTAAAATATGAGAAATAATGACCAATTACTGTAACAATGTAGGGCGTAGGTATTATACGAAACGACTACGAAAATACAGCCAAATCACTAACAATCTAACTAATGTACTTTCTCTAAGGGTCAAGGTAACTTTTATTCAACCGTAGCTAGTGACTGCCTACGAGCGTTTTGTGTAGCGACTATGATAATGGTTCCGTAACCATTTAACTACTTAGTTAATTTAGTGGTCAGCCTCTACGATTTTTGATCTTGAGGTCTTTTGTTAAATTCTCGGGTTAAGCCCAAAATAGTTGGCATATGGGCTTCCGCAATGAGAAGGGTCTAGGCGACAGTGCACCACGTTACATTATGGATCCAGGTTTCCCCACGATGGTTTCCTTCACCGTTGAAGCAAGTGATGTTCTAATTGTTTACAATGCACATAGCTCAGAAAAGCTAGAAATGTGTGCTAAGATTTCAACCTGATCCCCTGAAAATACTAGACTATATAATAACTAATAAAAGAGTATAGGTATCTTGAGTATCACTACAAGTATAAAATAAATGAACTCGTGTCTCATGAGACAGTGGAGTGCATTTTATCAACAAGTTTCCTAGCGAAAGACATAAAAGTCACTTGATAGAGTCCTAAATAGACAAGTACATAGAACGGGCGGCGTTTCTTTACGGAATGTAAAGCAAGATTGATGTTTCAACAAAAGGATTTTAAACTCCTCGATCACAACATTGCGTCGAGTTTGGGCCAAGTTAAAAGAAAGTCGCGGCAAAGACACAACTTTTGCATACATCAAAAATATTGCATGTTGTTTAAGGCTGTAGAAGAGTTTGAGATTGGTTATAATTTGTTTGCAGTAAAAAAAAAGATAAAATTAACCTAACCATATTAACCTATAATAACTGTAATACTAATACCCGTTTTCACTCCACCTAGGCATAGCCTAAATCGAATCTAGTAAGTCTATAGAAAAAATCGATTGTCTTTAAAGTCGGTTTACTGACGATAGTTGAACGTGACAACGTCATAAGAAAATACCGATGGATTGGTTGCATGTTTCAAAAGAAAATTTTAATTTTATTTGTTTTATTGATATTTTGTAGGATATAGAGAAGGATGTAAATGGATTTTTTGCAATGTACATAGTTTTTATAAGTATGAATGTGCGTTGAGCAATTGTTTTAACAATTGACACCACAATTGTAAATGTATTATTGTATAGCAGCTGTCCACGCGGACGCATCGCTCACTCAAGTACGAGAGAGACAGATGTCGAACGCTGCCGAACGCGGAGGCTGATTGTGCCTCTTTGTGGCTCGTTCCGCGCTCTCGCTTGCACTTCAAGCCTTAAATGGAACGCCTCGGAGCGAGGTAACGCCGCATGAGCCATGTTTTTTCGTGCAGCCGGCTCCATTGAATTATAAGGCGTAATCACGTCAAAGTTGCATCACCTCTTAGATGATAACATTGGTGGACGGTTGATATATGCCTAAGAATCTTCTTAGATTACGCGTTATTTATTTAGGCGTTGCCTTGTTCGTCGTTAGTGAAAACAGGCATAAATATCTCAAGATACAAGGCAGAAGAAGGTAGTCTGAACTATCCCTTTGACTAATATTTATTTATTCAATTACAATGTCATATAGATTACATAATTATTATACTTTCAAAAAAATAATGTCATTTGAAATGGAACCCTGTGAGGGCGCTGTAACAAGATTGAGATGATTATCCAATAACACATGTCGATACAACTTAGTGACAAAGCCTTATTAAAATGAAATGTTTATGAAACAATGCCTTCCATCTTTCCCCCAGGTGGGACACGAGGTCTTAGGTTTTTTTTTTTAATAAATAAATAAACTACAACAATACACACATCGCCATCTAGTTCCAAAGTAAGCGTAACTTGTGTTATGGGTACTAAGATGACTGGTGAATATTTCTATAAAGAACATACATAAATACTTATAATATACAGATAAACACCCAGACACTGAAAAACGTTAATATTGATCATATAAATATTTTTCAGTTGTGGGAATCGAACCCACGGCCTTGGACTCAGAAAGCAGGGTCGCTGCGCACTGAACCGGTCGGCCGTCGTCAGGTTTGACTTACGGATTGACGTACGGTATTCAATTTTTCAGTCAATTTTGGGGATCGGAGGTTGGGGAACGAACGTGCAGGTGTGCTTATGGATATAGCTAGCAAGAGAGTGTAATACCAGTGTTATTAGTTATTACTAGTATTTTACAGTTCGTTTTCTCAGATTTTTAATGGCGTTTATCGTATTATACGCTCTAACGAAGTAAATCAAATTAAATCATTAAACCGGGGTCTAACTCAGCCATGGGACATAAATAGGCAGATGTTGATGATGCCAATACAATAGCAAGAACATGACATTTCTGACCTCTATTAATGTTATTATTGGAGCTTTGTCAAGTAACAATAACTATTTCATTTCTCTTTAAGCCCCTACGAAAATTCTATCAAATTAATAATAATTTATTCATGACTGTCTGAGTAACTAAGTACTTCAGGGGATTGACGTAAATTACCTAAAGCCTATATTTACGTAAAGGTTAAATATCTATTGAAATAAGACCGTGTCTCAAGACACACCCAAAAGTTGCGTCCTTGTAGAAAACGGGTCGGAAATAGAATTGGAAAGAAAGATGGACGGCCTCGCCGAAACAGAGTTAATGGTTGACTGAGAGGCCGGGTGTTTGATTTATAACAAATCGATTGTCATTCAGCACTAAACGGCCGGATCGAGTCAGCTTAATTAATGGCTTTTAGGCGTTATTCTCATAATTAATTTTATTAATTGAGTGAAATCCGTGATTCTCTCATAAAACAGAAGTTCCTATTCAAGGCCACCCAAGATCAAGGGCGGTGCGTGGTATATAATTTTATTCACGCAGAGTAGAAATGGAACGTAAACAGTGGTAAAAAGGTTCGTGGAAAAATGTTTTTGTGTAAAATATAATCACCAAAAACTTGAGCCAAAGCATTATTCACAGTTCATAAGATTTAATTCATTGTTCCGTGGGTTTTAGGCATTCTTAATTCCTGTATTATGAAAGTAAAGCTTAATTTACTCAGGACCCAGATGACGACCACGACCAGTCTGTCAAGACTGAAATGACTAAGAAGAAGGATACATATAAACATTAGTGTGGAGTATAAGGATTGAAGAAATTATAAATTATACCATACAGATTCAGCTTTTCGCGGAGTATAGCAAATTATGCTTAATTTTCATAATATATCATAGAATTACGCAAGGTAACGCCTGTTCTCTTTCCTATCTTTCCAATATTTTTTTAATTCCGGTCAATCAATACATGTATTTCTAGGTATGACAAAGTAAATATTAAACATGGAACTTATTCAGCACTTTTTAAACAATTTTATGAACAGTGTAAGGAGTTAATTAATATTAATTTAACACTGATATTATGACGATGAGTACCTAACTGCACGTAAATTCAGATCCGTGATGATACATTACAGGCATTCTACGCCATTTGCTAATTACCAGTTTTTTTTATTATTTTTTATTCGACTACAAGGGAACCTTTGTCTGTAATCTCACCTGGTGGTGAGTGATGATGCAGTCAAACTTCGTAGCGGGCTAGCATGTTTTGTTTCACAATTAAATTCAATCCATATCAGATTTCCCGCTAATTTTTTTGCCGATACTTATCTATCGTTAGTGGGTAATCATTTACAATCGAAAACTCCTGCCAGACGACCTCCCTCCCAGCGGTGAGCGCTGTGGTTTTAAGTTGGAGGTCCCGGTTTCGATTCCCGGTAGGAGCAATTCGGAAATTCGTAACTCTTTAAATTTTTCTGGTCTCCTCTGGCTTCGGCTGTGTTTAGTTACCACTTTACCAACAAAGACTTGCCGCTAAGCGATTAAGCATTCCGGTACGATGTCGCGTGGAAAACGATTAGGGGTATGGGTTTAATATAACTGATAGACTTCCTAACAGGTTAGCCCGCTACCGTCTTAGACATAATCATCACTTACCACCAGGTGACATCGCAGTCAAGGGTTAGCTTGAAGTGAAATAAAAAAAGTACCTAAAATTACCTACATGTGATACAAAGCATGTGTGTCATTTCCTCAATATCAAACTGGAGCGGCCTATGAACGTTTGAGACGGTGGATTCAGTAACGTAAGCAAAGCGGAACACAGTTAAACTTACCTTTTAAATTTCTCGATATTTGTCTTTTATGTTACTAAACCGTAGAAGCCATAATGGAAGATTTTGACAGCCGGTGGCGCATTGGGCAGCTACTCTGCTTTCTAGGTTCTAAGCTGTGATGAATGTTTTTCAATTCGTGGGTGTTTATCTGTATATTATTATAAGCATTTATGTATATTGTTGATAATAATATTCATCAGTCACCGAAATACCCATAACACAAGCTTCACTAACTTTAACTTAAAAAATGTTACTAATAGTTCAGCTGCGCTCATGACCGTGTATTAACCCTAAATCCCGTTATATAAATGCTTGCGAACTACTGGAAGACGTAATAACACCGCTACTGTTCCTCACCGCTACAAGCTGGCGGAAATTAACAGCTTTAGCTCGCAGTGAAGCCGGGCGGCGGAACTGCTGCTAGATAAATCTCCTATATACAGTTTAGTGTGCGACCGAACACGGTCAAGGTCTGATATGAGGTTTCTATTGTTGAAATATCGGATACTGACGTACGGATGCCATATACTGTAAGGTGAAATTAATGTTAGCTCAGGTTCAGCGAATGGAATTTTAAGCAAGATATTTGAAACGGGCGTTTTAATTAGTTTATTTATTTATATTGTTTTTTTTAAACCGTTATAACAAATATTAATTAATAAATAACATATACAGAGGAGAGTTTATCTCTGTATGAGATCTCTTCCAGCCCTAAGATGTGGGTTAAACTGTTTTTAGAGTGGTATAGGTTAAACATAGGTACAATATAATTTATGATACTTACTGAAAATACACAATATATGAGTGAATGTAAGTTTGTTTGTTACGCTTTCACGCAAAAACTAACCGATCCTCATGAAACTTTGTACACATATTCTTGGAAGTGTTTGAAGTAATATAGGATACTTTTTTTCATGACATATAGTTCGGTTCCTTTGGGAGAGGGGATGGGATGATTTACGATTTTACACCATAACTCCGAAAAATAATAACCGATTTAAATAATTATTTTTGTACTATAAAGGTTATGATATGTGTTTAATTTTGCCCAAACTGTGGTTGGAGATAGAGCACAGGACTTCTTAGCGGACAGCAGCAAACCCTTCATTTAAGGCTTAGCGATACTGAATACTTTATTTTTTTTTAGATCTACAACTAAATTTAATGCCACATGAAAAAACAAAAACAAACGCAGACGAAGTCACGAGCAACAGCTAGTACTATATACATAGTTTTATGGTAGTTTTATTCTTCTATTTTACTGAACTACCTAATTCTGGTACGCATATCTGGTAAAGAATAAAATACTAATACTTAATTAACTCCCGTCTTCACATCTCTCATTACAGAGAAAGGTTGTTCTAACACGAAAATGTAGCACATTTATTTTTTTATTATAATATAACTACATATATGAAACAGGAAATAATACTATCTAAGTCCACTCAGAGTGCAACAAAAAAGTCAGTCCTCTTGGCTATCACGTTAATAATGAATATTATATCTATCCCGATAACTATTGTAGTAAAAACGTCTTATAACCGATATTATTATAAACTTCGCTATAAACTAAAATAATGGAATAAGTATATAATAAAAGTTCAATAAAGTTTAAATTCCCCATTCCACCCCACTCATTCTGCAAGGAGACCCGTGCCCTGCAGTAGACTGGTAATGAATTCATAATAATGATGATATTTTTGTCTTCGGGAGGCTTCGGCCGTGGCTCGTCACCACCCTATCTACAAAGACGTGCCGCTAAGTTTAGCGTTCCGGTACGATGCCGCTTATAAACCGATTAGGGGTATGGGTTTAATATAACTGCAATAATCCTAACAAGTTAGCAGGTTACCATCTTAGACTGCATCATCACTTACCGGGTGAGATTGCAGTCATGGACTAACTGTAGTGAAAGAAAAAAAGGTTACTTTGCTAACCTAGTTAATAATTAACTGCTTTCTCTGTTTTCTAGTCCACGTATCACTATCAGTAGTTAGGTTACATTGTTTTTTTAATGTAACCTAACTACTGTCAGTGTAACCTTACATAAAAGCAAATTCTCGAGGTCTGAGATTGCCAGCAAAATAAAGTTTGCCGATAATTTCTCGTCGTTCAACTACTGGTACGCGTTCGACTTCATTAGCGGAAGCAATCTCAGGGAGTGTTAACACTTGATCAGGCTCGGGAGTAGACGGAGAAGTATGTCATGCAATTATCTTTCTCTTAGAAGAAAGCTAATCACACTTTTAGGGTTTCTTAGCCAAATGATAAAAACAGATAGTTATAGATTAAATGTGTTTTCTGTTAACCGATATCATCAATCATCAATAGCCTATATTCGTCCATTTCTGAACTAAAGGCCCCTGAAAGTTTGCCCATAATCACCAAGCTAGGCAGACGGGTTCGTTGGACGGTAACCGTTGTACCAGGGCTTCCCAATCTGGGCGCCGCGGCACCCTGGGACAAGAAAAACAAAATCGAAATCGGTTCATCCGTTCGGAAAATACGATGCCACACACACCCACGCATGCCCGCGCTCACGTTTGCACTCACCCACGCATGGACACACGCACTAATACACACACATCCACACATACACATATATTATATATACACACACGAATACACATAAAACTTATAAATCCCCGTCGTTTTTGCGTCGCGGGTTAAAAAATGACATACGCGTAGTTTCATTCAGATATAAAATTAGTAATCCCATCGGATGGAAAAAAACTTAGCAAAAATGAAAAACTGAATTGATTGATAAAATCTATACTAATGCAATTGTAGCGCCGGTAAAAGCTTGTAAATAGATAAAAACAACTTTGATAAAATTCAACACAAAAACATTTAACACCGCAGATTTTGACACTCGTGGACTAGCATAACTTTGAGTGTCGTAATAAACGAGTAGTAGCAGTTTACTATAAAAAGGGGTATTTTGAGTACAATTTCCTATACACGTGTTATTATTGCACCTACATGAACTCAATCTCAGCGATAATTTCCCGATGCCGTGTTGCATGTTCAACTTCATTATCGCAGGCAATTATAGGGAGGCGCAAGTCCTAACACTTGACCGGGCATGAGGATGGGCGAGTAAATAGGCCATGCATTTGTACTACAAGTACCTATTTCAGGTAGTTCAATTATTGAATCCGTTTTGAGTTTCTTTAATTTCGATTTTCACCTCGGAATTTCTACTCTCCTATTATAACGTCAAAGAATCGCTATATCACAGGGGTTCCCAACCTTTTTAGGCCAGCGGTGCACTCACAAGTTAAGAAATTTATTACGGCGCCCGCGCCATAATCTAGCTAGTTAAAATAGGTACTCGTTTGTTAAACAGATAGGCGCAAAACATTAAACATCCTCATTATGAAACTAATGTAACCATAATTAATAATAAATTAGTAAAAAAGAAAAATAAAACTACAACAACAGTTGTATGGGTGAGCTAGGTGATCTCCACACAATTTTTCAAAGTGTGGAACAAGTCGTGACATCGCTGCCCAAAGACTATGAAAAAAATATTTTTCTTCATTTTTTTCAAGTAAAGAAGGCATCGCGGTAAACCTCTGTACGTTCGCGTCGCAGGTTGAGAAGCCATACTGTATATTATCGTCAACATTATAAATTATGCCCCCAAATTATGTCCACTAGGTACAGGGGATTCCTCTCAGAATGAGAAAAGTTAGTCCATCGGGCGTACTCCATCTCGCTAGCCAGGTGCGCATCGATCGACTTCACACACCTTTGAGAACGTTATGAAGAACTCTCAGGCATGTAGCTTTCCAAACGATGTTTACATTCACCATTACAGCAAGTGATATTTTAATTGCTTAGAATAAAAACGCACATAACTCCGAAAGTCAAATGCCCTAACCATATAGCTATTACCTTAAATGAAATAGTATGCGATGATAATCGTTAAACACATATAATATCATCAGTATAATGGCTGTTCTAAGCTCTTAATCTCACTTTCCTACAAGACAAAAGATATATATATATCAAAGATAAATATATAGGCATTTTACTATAGACCGGCAGGGACATTACGTATCTCGCGACAGGCGTAAATCTTGCAATCACTGCTGTCAAACGTCACTTTTTTTATTTATTGTATAGAAAAGTGACGTTTGACAGCAGTGATTGCAAGATTTACGCCTGTCGCGAGATACGTAATCACCCTGCGGAATACAGCATTGCAACATTGCTGCTTAGCGGCAGTAATAAGCATGGCGGTGGTACTTACCCGGACGAGCTCTGTATCAATTTGCCCGTTCAAAGAATCACTTTTATATGCACACTGTTTCAAGCAGTGAGCTTACAAATACAGGAGTGCATAAAACAAGTCATGTTATGTACCTAAGACAGTTATCCACCTGGTGGATGTTTAAGTCGAGGATAAAACGGTTTTATGACCAAGTTATATTCTCTGCTTTTCACTTCGTTTGCGAAGATATGAATGATACATTTAAATTATTTAATATTAAATATATTATCATAAGATATATTATGATATAATTATTATTTAAAAAAAAAAAAATCATTTATTTCAAGTGTGCCTAATATAAGCACTTTTGAAACGTCAAGTCTGTCTGTGTGTAGTGAATCTACCACCGGTTCGGAAGGCAGATTCTACCGAGAGGAAGCCAGCAAGAAACTCAGCAGTTGCTCTTTTCCAATATCAACTATTAGGCTTAAGTCGAATATTTTAACTGACTTATTTTAAGTGAAAATAATATGTCACATTAAAAAAAATCTAAATTAAAATTTACGTTCCTTTTGCCCATAGATTCTAGTTTACCTTTATTTTTGTTGTTTTTTTTTTATTCTATTACAAGTAAGAGGTAAGTTTTCATTACTTGTTACACTCCTATCAAATGGTGACGGTCTATATTAAATCCATAACCGTATAAAACGCCACGGCCAGAGCAGGCAAAACTCCCATCTGGTATAGCTATAAACATGATTATGCGCAAGAAATTCAAACACAATTTCAGTCCACTTTCACCTAGCTTAAACCAGTTGATTGGTTTGCCATTATCTTTTCTAAGATATTGTTAAATTCATGTTTAAGTCGAGGATAAAACGGTTTTATGACCAAGTTATATTCTCTGCTTTTCACTTCGTTTGCGAAGATATGAATGATACATTTAAATTATTTAATATTAAATATATTATCATAAGATATATTATGATATAATTATTATTTAAAAAAAAAAAATCATTTATTTCAAGTGTGCCTAATATAAGCACTTTTGAAACGTCAAGTCTGTCTGTGTGTAGTGAATCTACCACCGGTTCGGAAGGCAGATTCTACCGAGAGGAAGCCAGCAAGAAACTCAGCAGTTGCTCTTTTCCAATATCAACTATTAGGCTTAAGTCGAATATTTTAACTGACTTATTTTAAGTGAAAATAATATGTCACATTAAAAAAAATCTAAATTAAAATTTACGTTCCTTTTGCCCATAGATTCTAGTTTACCTTTATTTTTGTTGTTTTTTTTTTATTCTATTACAAGTAAGAGGTAAGTTTTCATTACTTGTTACACTCCTATCAAATGGTGACGGTCTATATTAAATCCATAACCGTATAAAACGCCACGGCCAGAGCAGGCAAAACTCCCATCTGGTATAGCTATAAACATGATTATGCGCAAGAAATTCAAACACAATTTCAGTCCACTTTCACCTAGCTTAAACCAGTTGATTGGTTTGCCATTATCTTTTCTAAGATATTGTTAAATTAGTTAAATAGTTAGTAAATGTCGCAAAAATTTAAATTGAAAGATAATGCCCATTAAAAAAAACTAATGCTTGTTATAAAATACTATAAGTGACCAACCACTGGACTGCAATCCCACCTATGTGTAAATAAAATTACTTGTTTTCATGTTTAACCTACTATTACCCACTAATTTCGGTCTATACCCGCTAATCCTGGTTCGCTTATACAATAGCTTAGCAGGATTCCGCACACTGTTACTACAATCGCATAAACAATACAAACCGCGATCAGCTTCCGATAATAATTTGTGGTTTTCGACCAAACATAGATAGGGTGTTATGATTATAGGCGAAGTTGCAGGCGTGAATTATTGACTTATAACAGCTATTCGTGCATAGGGCACCTACTTTGTGTCATGCGTTCCTGGTACTTTTATAAGATGACTAAATTAAGTTTAATACATATGGGGATACATCGAAATTGTGGTATTTAGTTAGGTAGATTAAGAAGTAATGCAAATAACTAATACGACAACTAGCTTCTGCCCGCGACTTTTTCTGCGTGGACTTCAAAATTTTTTGTAAAGCTTATTTCGTTAACAATTTTAATCCTATCACGGGAACTTTTTGAGAGATCGGAAAAGAAAGTACGTCCTTTCCCATAGCATAGGTGACATACATACCAAATTTAAAATCTGTCTGCCCGCGGCTTAGCTCGCTCCCTCTTAAGAAATCAGTATAAAAAGTAGTTTAATTCATGTTCAAATGCTACATTCATGCCAAATTTCATCCAAATCCGTTTACCCGTTTTTACGAGATTGAGTAACAAACATCCACACTATCACATTTCTAATTTTAGTAGGAAGTAGGTAGGGTAATATAGGATTTTTAATCTACTAAAATATACTTCTTTCTGCTGAATTTCATATCATCCTTACGTGCTGGCCACGGCATAGTCTAATCACTGACCTTATGTATAGCAATAATAAAGTTGGCCACTGGTAGCGGCGATTGGCGCGACTTTTTAATAATAGGTACATTAAATATTCACGAAAATTAACGCGAACGATTTGTCCCGTGGCCAGCATTTTCAGGTATTCGCGAAATCACAAAAATCCTTATCTTCTTGCGACTTAAGTACTCGTACATTAAAATACATACTCACGCTACACTTAGTTTTGCCGGATCTGAGGGTAATCGACTTTATTTTTAGTAAAGCAATGAAGCTACAATCTGAGAGGGTGGCAACCCTATACTTAACTTGGTACTCGTATACAACTCTTGATCGACACCACGATGGGCAAATATGTTGCACATTAGTATGTATTGCTCGTTACTCGTTAATGATACTCTAATGGTAGAATGTTTCTAAATTATCAATTAAGGAGGTACTTTGTTACGATGTTTGGCTTAATGGCGTGCTTAAGACTACGCTTGGATGTCGGCCGTCTGTTCTATATCTAACTTAAATTCGGCCGGCTGTATTAAGTGGATTCACGGTTTTTGACCAGGAATTAATTGCAGTAAGCGTTCGCAATCACAGGTATAATTGTCATAATTAGAAATTTCATAATTGGAGTTTTAGTAACTGCCGAATCAAAACTTTGCTGATTGCTCTATGAAATTATCCCGCGTAGATTGACTTATTAAGCGAAGCTTCTGAACGCATCGTCATATCAACACATTAACGGCCCACTACTGGGTACGAGTCTCATCTCAAAATGAGATGGGTCCCGCAGTCCAACACGCTGGCCCAGAGTGGTTGGAGAACTTCGCAAAAGTTGTGGAGAAAGCACAGGCTTGCTGGTTTCTTTACGATGTTTTGTTTCACCGCTGAAGCCAGGGATATTTTTATTCCTTAAAACGCACATAACTTAGAAATGTTTTTGTGCGCATGGGATTCGAACTTGACCGACCAAATATGAAGCCGAAGTCCGAACCATAAGGCTATCAATTGCTCTCTTATTAAAAAATAAAATATACTACGACAATACACACATCGCCATCTAGCCCCAAAGTAAGCGTAGCTTGTGTTATGGGTACTAAGATGACTAATGAATATTTTTATGAATAATATACATAAATACTTATAATATAAAGATAAACACCCAGACACTGAAAAACATTCATGTTCATCACACAAACATTTTCCAGTTTTGGGAATCGAACCCACGGCCTTGGGCTCAGAAAGCAGGGTCGCTGCCCACTGCGCCAGTCGGCCGTCTTATTTTTTTTATTTCAGCGAAGCTTACACTTTTCAGAGCATACTGCGAAACATTTTATATGTGTAGCTTGTGGGTGTCTTATACGAGGCCTATATCAATAGTAACGAATACAGTACAATAATGGCTCATAATTTTATTTCTGGCTAACTTGTAAGTACGCCTAGATAGTTTGAATCGAAATCGACCCCAGAATCTCTTGATCAACAGTTGAACTTACTAACCACTAAACCAACGAGACAACTAAGACTACATAGGGCAAAAACAATTCAAAAATTCAAAATTCAAAGTTACAAGGTGTACAGTAAAACATGAAGTCAACTGGAGTTCTTTAGCACTCCTACTAGACCTGTATCACAAGGGGAGTGTGTGGATATATAGAACTATAGCGATAAAGTAGTTAATTATATTAAAACAATCTCTTAAAAGAACATTAATTTTCTAAAGCAAACTAAATATAAAATTTAAAACAAACTTAACAAAGTGGTGTAACGTAAGAATCTTAAAAAATAAGGCACACAATTTAGTTGCATTAGCGCTATCTAAGGAAATATGAGCTTTAGGAGCTTTGTGAAAGGAGTTATTTTTCTTTGAGAAGACAAAGTTTCATCCCTTTCTGAAGAGCCTTTGTATGCAGCATTATTATGTAAATGTAATACAACGAGCAAGACCTACCGGTTCCAGTATTGCGGGATATCACACGACCATTTTGTTACCCGTAAAGTAAGTAAACTGGCATCTTGTTAACTATATTATATAAATATAATGTATATCATTATGATCATATCAACCCATTACCAGTCTACTACATGGCTCGGGTCTCCTCCCACAATGAAAATCGGTTAAGGCCGCAGTCCACCACGCTGGTCCAGTGCGGATTGGTGGACTCCACACACCTTTGAGAAAATTATGGAGAACTCTCAGGCAGGTTTCCTCACGATGTTTTCCTTCACCGTTGAAGCAAGTGATATTTTAATTTCTTAAAATGCAACTTTGAAAAGTTAGAGATGCGTTCTGGGATTCGAACTCGTCCATAAATACTAGGTGTGATCGCAATCAGGGCTAAGCTGTAGCAGAATATAAAAAAAACCTCAAAAACATTGAAAAAAATAGTAAACTCTCTGGTGTTTTCGCAATACAACAACACATGTATCGATTCGTCTGGCAACTTGAAAGACTCAAAGTTCATTTCATTCCCAGACATGAAAGCGGTTTGCGGAGATCGAAGCGATTCCGCATACCGTCCGTGACAGGAGTAGTTTTAATTTAGAAGGACTTTGCTGGATCCCGGCGGACGGGGGATTAAGGATAGTGGGGATATGACGGCAAGTTTTTATGTTACTGACTAGCGACTAGCGAGCTGCGGGAATAAGTCTAGCCACGTGACAGTCACTTTTGATATTACACGCTTGTTTGTAATCAACTCCTTTGAAATTGATTTTGACACTCTTCAAACGGTCTGATTTCGTTCAAACTTTATAGGTACGAGTATATCGAGGTCCGATAACAATAATTTGAAAAGATCAATTTGCATTTTGCTAAATAAGATTTTTGTAAATCTAATTTTCATCTATAGTCGAAAGGCAGGAATTATGGCAATTTTAATTTCCAACTATTATATTTACCCGATTTATTATTGATGGTTTGTGGGTTTCCGATTAATTTAGCTGTAATAAAAAAAAATGCTTAAAAAACAAAAAAGTACGCTTGTATAAATGAACTTTTTTTTGCCTATTATGGTTTAACTATTATTTTTTTGATAATTTTTAATGAAACTGAATATTGTATATATTTCACCGGAGTAAACATGGAGTTTATGACACCGAGCTTTAGTTTAAACACGGGCAATCTATAATCTCGTAATAACTTCGTCATCACAGCGACACAATTACGACGGGTCTACTCTCAGAATGATAAAGGTTTAGGCCGTAGTCCACCACGCTGGTTGGGTGCAGATTGGCGGACTTCACACGCGCAACACACGTGAAAACATTATGGAGAACTTTCAGGCATGCCGGTTTCCGGCAGAATAATACAAATACTATTAACGCTAAAGTGAGTTTATATAGTCCTTGATAAATAAATAAAAAGTATACTAAAACAATATGTATCGCCATTTAGCCCCAAATTTGAATTCAAATTCAAATTCATTTATGGCATATCATATAGGTCATTCGTTCATATGGTTAGATATAATTACATGTTCGGAAGTTCCAATGTATATTGCGTCTTTTTGGGCGTGCAAGTATTATTCAAAGACTTAATTGATTATTTCAGGCTAGTATATTATATGTCATATTTAAATTAATTATAAAATTCATTTAAGCCAAAATAAGCGTAGCTTGTTATGGGTACTAAGACTGATCAATATTTTTATCAATAATATACGTAAATACTTATGGTATACAGATGTACAAAAAGTACGAGACACTGAAATTCATGTTCATCGCACAAACATTTTAAGAAGTGGGAATCGAATTTGCGGCCTTGGACTCAGAAAGCAGGGTTGCTGCTCACTGCGCCAGTAGGCCTTCAGGTTAATGCTTTTATACAGCGAATTTAATTACAGTTGGGAAGAAGGAAAGCAGGGTGCGAATTGCACATGGGTGAAGCTGAGAGCAGAGCTAGTTAATTTTTAATAATATTCTGTTTGTTTAGTGGTTAGGTATCATCAACTACGGACAGCAATGTTTGTACTAGGCTCCGTTCCCGGGTCGGGCAAAAATTGTTAAGTTTTTGTGTTCATCTGTTAGAGTTAAATTTTCATTAAAAAATTTGGTTTGTCCATCTTTGTGACTCGGAGAGCAAGTTAGGCTGTTAGTCCCAGTTATTATCTTGCAAATATTAGTTAAAAACACCGACCTTCATTGGAGTAGCGTGGTGGTTCCAGAGAGGAGGCATGTGCTCAGGACGGGAACGATAGTATACTGAAATGATAAACCTGTTTATCTTTTGACCATCCCATAATTTCTAAAGCATAAATTTACCCTGAGGTAACTGAAATAACAAAGCGAATTCTGTAAGTAGCAGACATAATCCAAAGGTCACGTTATTCAATGACCGCTCTCCGTTTTCGGTACCAAAGTTACTACGCGGAATTGATATAGGCACCTGATAGACCAAGTTTTAATACGTTGCTAGCGGCAATCGAGCGATAAGTCGCTTTAAATTAAAAAGTTGCCGACAATCTCCGAGCTCGGGATTTAAAGAACTTTAAGCCGAGTAGAGGACCCTTTCCCTTGAGCATACTTGCTTACCTGACGCTTATCCCTGTATTTGAATACAAATACCCTCAACTTCTGTAGGATGACTTTGGTAAGCTAATGATAAACTAAAAAGTTGCTTCACGGGGCTTTGTACGTACTAAGTTTTACCACAGAAAAAGAATAGTAGTAAAATGGATGAAGATGAATGGATGGACGGATGGTAACTAGGAATCCATCGCCTATAAGTAGGGTATATTTTTTTATTAATATATATCCTACGGCAAAAGTAAGCGATTTTGTTATGTCTACTAAGATGACAGATGAATAGAGAAGCGTTAAAATTTAAGAATTAAAAAAACCTATTTCTCCTTTTAGTATATACATAAGTATATTATTCATAAAAACATGCATCAGTCATCTTAGTACCCATAACACATGATACGCTTACTTTGGGGCTAGTTGGCGATATGTGTATTTCCGTAGTATATTTATTATTTATACATATAAAGAGCAAAAGCAAAGAGCAATTCAATGTAAAATATAAATAATTTAATTGTAACCATCGCAAGACTAAACACTAAAAAACGTAAATTACAGAACTAAATAGATTTTTTTTTAATTCTCAAATTAGAACGCCTGTTACGTAAACTTGTATAAAGCGTTTGTAAACTAACGTTAATACGTTATAGAGTTACGAAGATCAATGTAAGGCGACGCGACGTTGTGGTTTCAGTTCACCCACATCAACTGATGTTCACCAATCTTGCGGTTACTAAGCGTTGGAACTTTGTAATCTTAGCAATGGATCTAACACCCTTATTCTATGTTAAACAAAAGGGCTACCCTACCTCGGAAACATCGTTAATCGTATTTCACTAATTTTACAAACAAATTACGAACTACGAGATTGTTGTGCGAATATTTTACCTTAAGTTCTGCGCCCTTCGCCATTCGCCCACAAATGCAATAACTCAACGCCAATTCTTTTCGAGGATTTGTACCAGAAAAAACAGAAAGATTGACGCATATTATGCTGTTCTTTCCTAATTCTAAGGTTTCCTGGCTGACATAGCTACTAAGCGATAAGGCCGCCTTTTGTATTCTGCTTTTATTTTTATGTTTCTTTTTTTTTCTTGTATAATTCTGTTACTTCATGTGGTGTACAAATAAAGAGTTATAATAATAACAATAATACTTTTATTGTACACAAACTTTCAGCCATCCAAAAATATGTAACCAATTTTAGATAACTTTAGATAAAATAACTTGGTATATGATGATTTATCTATCTCGCAATTCGTTAATAGGTATGTGCGTTTGAATCACTTTCACCTAACACTCCAAAGGAGTGGTAGGTGAAAGTTCGAAGCGCAAAATAACTAATATTGCGCTCGTTTACGTTCCCCACATACTCTTTATAATTATCGCTTGATTGTTAAAGTGAGTACCTACAAGAAATAAAACAGTAATTTGAAGTCATATAAAATTGTGCTCAAAGATTGTGGGTATAATGGAACAAATTACTTCAAATTACACAAATAATGAGTAAATGCCAAAGGGTTATAAAAAAATTCTTTCGTCTCCCAAAAAGAAAAAAATGGAGATCAAATTTTTTTTTTTTATTATTATTGGCATAAAATATATTAACCGGAGTCTTAGTTTGGGGTGAACTAATAGTTTAACCAAGATTAGTCTAACAACGTACTAGATAGACGACTTTATAGCAGATTAAATATTCAGACGAAAAGACACGATAAGCTCTAGTAATTGGTATAGCCTGCGCAATAAACTGCAAGCAAGGTAATTGCTTCACTGACTTTACTACTACAATGGATTTTAATGAGTTTATTTTACGATGAACTGAATAAATTCTCCAATTATAAAGCCTCGGTACTAACGATTTCAGCGAACGAAGTATATATCCATAAGTACGCTTACAAACACTACATCAAACATAGAAATACTCAGCACAAGATACCTGGTCCATCCTTAATCTTAAATCAGTAGACCGCAGGTCTTGTCAAAAACATTATATTGCACGTATCACATACGGGAAAAGAAACAGTAAGGAGTATACAGTTAACAATGTAGACATGCAAAGGCGGTCTTATTGCAGCAAGCAATCTTTTGCAGGTAACCTTTGTAGATAGAATTTACAGCAAAGCTAAGAGTTTTGCAATACATACATAAATACCAAAATTTATGGATACTTAACTTAAAGTATAGGTAATTAACATAAATATTTATATATTATTTATACTCATAAAAAACTCGCAGGAATAATTTGTTTATTTTATTTATTTATTTATATTCTTTATATCTTTATTATATTTGTACACCACATCAAGTTCACAAAAGCAAAAAAAAAGGAACGAACACTTCAAGAACGTAGTATTACGCAACCTTAGGATTATGAAAACTAAAAATAAAAACGAAATGTATAATGATTTTAACTGTATTTTTTTTTTATTCTGCCTGAACTAAGTCTTTAAATCCTTGCAGGCTATAGTTGCTTTATAACATGACTAATAACACTATTGTTTAATTCAATTACACCTAACTTATTTTTTTAATATAATCATACAGAAAAGGTATGTATCTGTAGAGAATGGATCGCCTATCAAACAGACCCGCAGGAAGTATTGACAACGCAAACCCAAACATATCGCAATGTGACAGATCGAAGCCATAAATTCCTAAAATGGCTTCAGGCTTACCGCGTCAGTGAGAAATGCCGCCAAAATAAGCTCTATTGCGTCACATTGTGATATTGTCGATCGTCAATACCATCATTTGAGGTCGTTTGGGGGTCACAAAAATAAAGTAACTGGTTTATTAAAGTTGATCGCAGACTGCCGCAAGAATCGCTATGCATACGTCAAGAGCCACCCACATAGCATTGGTCACAACAGTTTTATTAGAAGTAAAGCTTTTTATAACTTAGGTCGTCCGGGCAGGGCTATTTCTGCTGCCAAGCGTTCCGTCAGAAAGGCGTGGCTGCCAGTGTAATGGCAGTGTAACTGGTACGTAAGGTTTAACTATACAAAAAATGTGTAGTATGATGTCGATATCCTATGAGGAAGGAAGCCTGTGGCCAGCACGGGACATTAATAGGTATGATGATAGGATAGGTACGATGATATTATCCACAGCGCAACCCGCATGGACGTGCCAAGTTCATATACAGTCATCTTGTGTTAAACCGCATTTAATTTTTTTATAGCAATAAAGAAAAGGGCCTATCTGATATTAAATGGAGAAACCATGAACCGTTATGGTTGGTATGTCGTATTTTATTTAAATATACCTTCTGAAAAAAATCCGTACAAAGTTACACAAAATTTGTTCGATCCACTGCGTGTACCGAATCACTGCACCGTCAGCAGTTTTCGCAATCGTCAAGCCTCGTGACCATAACTAGGACAGTGTACTTCGGGCTGGCACTCGACGCGTACTCATAATCAATATCATTATAATATCATTTACATATCATTATCAATTATTATCGTAGGAAATACAGTCCACTTATCAATCTCTAGCAATCTCTATCATTTATCATCTCTCCACAAAGGACTTAAACCCACAAAGTTAGTGTAAATTAAAAAGGCATTGACAGCTGCTGTCACAGTTAGTAACTTATATTTTTTCACATGATGGTATTATTATAATCTTTAACATTAAGCTTAATAATGTTGAGTAAAAAGCTTAAATCGGACCGAGTCCAAAACATAATTCGTTGTAAAATACAGTCGTCGAAGTTTAGGCGCGCTGTTTAAACTTCAAAATGGCTTCCCAGTTAAACGTTGTCATTTAGACAAGCACCTCTGCAATTTGGCTTGATGGTGTTTTAGCCAAGTTCACGTCTGATTTTCCTGCAAATGTTTGAGCACGTTGGAGATTTAAATGTTTTTAAGCAGATTATTTTTTGTACAAATCTTTTATAACATATCAACTCATTTATATTCATTGTTTTGATATGCTTAGTATAGGTACGTTATTACTTAGTTTTCAAATTAAAATAGTTTGACTACTTAGTTTTACTTAGTTGTGTTAGTAAAAATAATACTCAACAATAATATATTTTATTCCATTCAAGGACTATAAAAGCTTAAGCGAAAATTTCAGGTGTAAATTGAGCTAGTCTGCTGACATGATCGATCTTAGAAATATTTCTAAAAGCACGAGTTAACTATTATAAGAAATAAAGCTATAAAATTAAAACTATTAAGTGTAGTTTCATTTAACTAAGTGTTGTTGTATGCAGTCGTTGTATGCAGTCTATTTTTGTTGTGTCTTCTTGATTAAGAAATGCATTGGGCATTATTTTTAATAATATAATGAAAGCTGAAGCAGCCAGCCGGCCTGTACGTCTCGAGAGACGGTTCAAACACTGTCCAAGTTCTTTGTATGACATTGCGCTAGCGACATTTACGGCCGCAAATAAGGCAGTTGAACCCTTCGGCGCAATCTGAAGATCCTGTGGCATGCCTTCGTATCCTTTTTTTAGCAAGAACACCAAGCCAAGCTTCGTAACAGATACGGCATCCCTCATTAATGCTCTCGCGCCATTCATCTCTTCCTTCCCCAAGCCTCTCCCAATGTCTACGGTCGATGTTGAATTCGGTCATGTACCTCTTGGCGCAGTCTTTAAATCTTAAGCGAAACTAACTAATAAAAGCTTTCATAAATTTGAAACTTAGCAATGAAAACTAATCAAATGAAATTGTTTTTATTAAGCACGTTGTGGTGGCTGTGGCTATTGAAACTGCCTTCAATAAAACTGGTGCTAATTACATAATGTTCATTTTAATATTTTTGGAACACCGAGTACAGTTATGTACTCGTATAGTCATATAACTGTTGTATAATATAATTATCTGTTTTCTCGCTTAACCATTTGGGGAATTAATGGCTTAGATTGGTCACATCATAATATGTGTACTATATGAAAAAATATTAACTTTCACCATAATCATCTTAAAGTATTTGTTTAAAATAATATCTCTTTTCTTAAAGTATGTGTTAACAATAATTAAGATTGTTATAATTTTGCGGTAGAACTATGGGAGAATAATAAAGATCAGAAACTTTAATTATTTATAAATGACTAGCAGTATAGCATAATAATCCCTCTACGGGGAGAAACATCGCGTAAAGCCATTTCTTTTTTTCTTTTAGTTTGCCTATCATTATTGTTAATTATTTTCTCAAGCTTTTACAAGTGCCTACTTCTCATCGCATTCACTTTTTTATTTCGCATTGAACATCTTTTATTTCAATCATAAAAAGTAGGTTACACTTTAAAGCTATGTTGGCCTAGTTATCAAAAGATATGGAGGATTTATCTAGTAATTGCTTTAGTGTGTAGGAAATCTTCTTCATACGCATTCTGGGACACACTGGATGCTGCGCAGTTTTGAGTAGAAGTAGAGCTTTTTGGTACAGCGCTTGTCCAGGGAAGTACTACCACCTGTGTTCCCGACTGTAAATCTGCGTTCCTGTGCTGTGTTCCAGTCTAAAAGGCTTGTTTCCCGGTACAGGCACTTGAGACTTAACAGAGAACGGGCTGCAGCGTACTTTGTGTAGTCAAAGTCAAAGTCAAATATTTCTTCAAAAACAAATTGAAACATTATTACATTCAGGGTACGTGCAAAAACTACTAGGCGGAAGTTCATCTAGACCATTCCTACATATTCCATTTATTATCACTATAGAAATATTTCTTTTGTTTCTTTTTTCCTTACATTATACATTAATTAATATAAAATATCAATATATATTTGTGCAACCCATTCAAACAGGCTCATAAATGGCACTTTTGATGCGTTCATAACATGTAAAATGTGACATAGGAATGAGTTGATGGCGATAAATAAATTCGTCAACTTAAAACTAAAGCTACGAGGGTTCCAAACGCGCCCTGGTCTAATAAGAAGCCTGCAACAAACTTAGCCGGTTGTTATTTTTTTTTTCGTTATCACCATCTCACATAGTCATTTAAAAACTATAAAAGAAGCAACCTGGTTAGAGCAATAATTTACACCCAAGCATTTTCATCGTTGACGTAGTCCTTAATACTATAATAGGACTTTTCTATAAGCTTACGTTTAATACAAACTTTGAACTTTTTCAGAGACATCTCCTCGATATCAACTGGTAATTTATTGTAAAATTATATACAATTTCCTTTAAATGAATTACTGTATCCACTACCATCTACTGATAGCACCAACTCGTCTGCCCAGTATGTTGATTAATCGTAAACCCTCTCGTTAGGAGAGGCCTTAAGTACAGCAGTGGACTGATACAGGCTACTGATGAGGCCTAACATCTACGACTCAGGTTGATATCACATGGCGGAACGTTGCAACTCGTATTTTGCCAAGTGTTGCTGCGCTTATATGGTTTTCTACTTACCATCTGTACGTTAATTATTTCATTAAAAAAAGTTTCATGTTTCATGTGTTTAAAAAAAACTGTTTTCTTATTCTCTATCTAATTTCTATGAACTAAACTATTCTCTCAGTACTTCAAATAGTAAAAGTTAAGAAAAATTAAGTTTTCAATACAAAGATTTGCCTTATTTCAATTATAATTCCATATCTGAATACATGATCAGTTAGATTTACGAAAATTCGCTAGAAATTTCATTTACTTTAAAACTGATGAGCTCTTTTTTTCTGTGAATGTGATATTAATAGGTTGTTGTTGGTTAAAGCATCGCCAAGGGTTCGCCATCTAGTTAAGATGTAGGTGAACATTAAGTTTTTGTTTATTCAAAAGACCTTGCGGGAAGCTTTTGGTAAAAGGATTGGATCAATATTTTACGAGTGAGCCGCTATCACTTGCCAAGCTCTTCCGGTTAATAATTTAAAAGGCTCGTACAAACTTTCTCCGTGGGAACTTCCACAACCTATGACTTTTATCCATACATTAATTCGAACAACTATAATTCAATGAATTATTTATTAATTTAATTGAGGACCGTAGCTAGGTAGCATTTCATTGAAAGCAATTATTTGAAATAATTTCGCGTGCTCGATAGGTTAACTAGGGGATGGTTCCCAAAAATAGCTCGAAAACTGTTTAAATTTGGAACTGCTGAAAATATTTTAACACTCAAACTTTGTATTATAAGAACCTCTGTTTTACCGTTTATGTTTAATTACTTTTGTCCTAGAAGAGCAGATATAATTACTACGCGTTCGCCCATTGCATCTGGCACAAAACCTTTAAATACGATTAATATACCGTTTCAAGACAATTGTGAAAGAGCAAAAAGCGTAAATGTTTAGATTCGTTAAAGTCGCCAAAGGATATCTCACAGTGACCATTTCTTTACAAAAAAATACGGGTTATTTACTAAGCTCTTTTAATCAATACAGTATTATTACTTATCCAATCAAATACATTGAGAATTTCTTGTAGATAAAAAAGGTTCTTAACACCAAATAAATATAATGAATATCTTAGGATATCACAGTTTTAAAAAGAGGAGGCAGAGCCGCTGGCGGGCCGAACGTCTGTCCCAGGTTAGCAGCGCAATGGTCGCGGAGCAGGGTGTGTCTATGAAAACCGTCTAATCTTAATCAAAATCACTCTAAATTGCCCCACAGGCAGTAGTAATATAGAACCCAAAGACGCCTGTATTTCGTATTTTTTTCAAATATTTCTTTATTCAAATAGGCACATAGATGGCACTTTTGATGCGTTATTATATACAAAATGTGTACATAGCAGTGAGTAGTGATGGCGATAACTACAATCGTAAACTTAAAACTAAAGCTACGAGGGTTCCAATCGCGCCCTGGTCTAAGAAGAAGCCCACAACAAACTTAGCCGGGTGTTCTTTTTGTTATCACCATCTCACATTGTCATTAGAAAATATTTAAGAAGCAACCTGGTTAGAGCAATTGTGTACACCCAAGCTTTTTTATCGTTTTCGTAATCCTTTATACTATAATAGGACTTTTCTATAAGCTTTCGCTTAATACAAACTTTGAACTTCTTTAGTGACATCCCCAAGATATCAACCGGTAATTTATTGTAAAATTGTATACAATTTCCTTTAAATGAATTGCTTATTTTGTGTAGTCTAGTCTACTGCACTGCAAGTTTATTTTTGCTTCTAACGTTTAAATTATTGCAGTCACATTTTCTTTTAAATTTTGATATATTTTTGTGAACATACATTAAATTTTCAAATATGTATTGGCTATAGAGTGTCATTATTTTAACATCTTTAAATTTATCTTTCAATGACTCTCTCGGACCCATTTTATAGATCGCACGAACAGCCTTCTTTTGCAGCACGAAAATAGTGCCAATATCAGCAGCATTACCCCATAGTAAAATTCCATATGACATAATGCTGTGAAAGTAACTAAAATAGACTAGCCTAGCAGTTTCTATGTCTGTCAGGTGGCGTATCTTCTTTACTGCATAGGCAGCAGAACTAAGCATGTTCGATAAATTATTTACATGAGGGCCCCATTGAAGTTTAGCATCTAACGTTATTCCTAGAAATACTGTTGTATCCACCGGATTCAATTCCTCATTATTAAGTAGTATAGTGGTTTTTACATGTTTAACATTTGGTAATGTGAATTTTATGCACTTAGTTTTATTTTCTGTAAACTAACTTTGTATAAAACTATAAACCTATTGGGTTGAAAGTAATACAGTTAATTGGTACGGTTTTCTTTGAAGTGACTATGCATTCCAAGGTTACTATTGCGTCTTTAGTTAAAATTATTAATATCAGGTAACCTCGACTACTGTTCCTCAAAAATTCACCCTATGGTGCTTGAAATTTTTATTCGATAAGTGAAAGGTATTTGACCCCCAGCTAGGTTATCAATAACTATAGAAGGCTATTTCCTACCGCCAAAACGGCTGAACGTAGAAATTTTAAATTTGAGGAGAATTTTTTTGATCACCCTAGAGGTGTTCTAAGATAGGATTTTTAAGATTCCATCCCTGTGGGTTTTTGAACAGAAGAAATGATTTTGTATGAAAGTCTGTAATTACGTGGTTATGTCTGTGCAATTTGGTATTTGGGCTTTTGACAAAACATATGAAAAAAAATATTTTATTTTGGTTTGAGATTAAAAAGAAAGACGAGTGTATAACACAGTTTTTAAAAAGCTTAGTAATAGAAAAGTATTTTATTTATCTTTATATTCAAGTGAAATCAACAACGTGTCTTTCATTTAAAATACGCGGAGGATACCTGAAATTTCAGAATATCAGAAATGAACATCGACAATATAAGATTCTAGAGATAAAATTGTATTTATAAAATAATTTTAGGTAAAAGTTAGCTAATAGTTTGTAGCAATTCGTTAAAACTTTTTCAACACACCGAGAGTTTTTAACAAAAATACGCGTCTTGAATTCAATAAAGCTTTAATATAATCGTAAAGAAACTTAGAAAGGACGTCAGAAGGTTTGCTTAACATTGGTTGTTTTTCAAGACACAACGAAATGTAGACAAAATGAAAGTATTACCGCAACTTACCAAGTTTACTTAAGTTTTAAATTTAAAGTTGTTCAATAGATCTATCTCGTTTTTTGCTTCACATAATATATAGTACAGTGGTTTGTATGCACTACTTACTAGGGTATATCGGTTCAGCTTCCGGTATTACATTTACATAATGTGTTCAGTGAAGAGCCGCATACAAAGGAAGGTGGCGAAAACTAAACTTGTCAAGGAAAACTGTATTCTTACTCCATATACTTGAAGTTAATTCTTAAGTGACAAATAAATAAATAGAATATCTGATGAATAAATGAATAGAATATTTATCGTTTGGATTGTAACAAGCTTTGTCAGTAGCATCTTATAAGCTCAGATATGAATACATTCAAAAATGTTAACTATGTGAAAATCTAATTTTTGAGATAAAGGAAGTGTGCAGTCCTCCATTCTGGACCAGCGTGGTGGACTAAGGCCTTAAACCCTTTTCATTAAGAGGAGACCCGTGCCCTGTAGAGGGCCGGTAATTGGATCATAGATGATTATAATGACAAAAAAAATGGAAGCAATTTTTGTAAAAAATAAAATTAAACAAAAAAAATATGTTTAAGAGCCAAAAAAATCATCTCATTTCTAATTTCAATCTTAATAAAAATTACTCCAGACGCTTCCGGCTCTTAAGTAAAGAAGGGTGCCGTTAGCAAGGAAAATATACAATTTCATAAAATAAATTAACTAGCGCAAACAAAGTGCTATTAAAACTTGGGTCCAAGATGAAACATTATAATGATGCATCTCTTAAATCAAGTCGGCTGTGTAAACTACGGGGCCTATCTGGAAGGTTGGTACCGGCAAAGGTAAACAGACAACTAATTACAAGACGCCGGACCGGACCCCACTGTCAATATTGTCTTACGCCCATCTTAAGTTTCACGACATCATTTCCTTCTTAACTTCGGATATCTTTTACATGTTTAACTAATGTTGTTGTCTAATCTTTTTAGTTAACAGTAAACCATTTGTATATGTTTCGGTGCGCCTAGCTGTTAACGTGGCGACGCATACCGAGCGTAAAAATTTGTTTGCGTTGTATAAGATAAAAAAAAAATTAAACATATATTTTGATAATAATTGAAGACTAAAAAAGTTCTTAAACATCGCATCTATACTAATATTATAAATAAACTGTAGAGTTTGAAGAAGAAGAAGAAACACTTTATTGCAAGCACAACATTAAATAATACAGAGAGAAACACAACAAAATTAGGAAATTAATTAAAAAATGTACGCATGCAGAGGCGGCCTTATTGTTGCAAGCAATCTCTTACAGACAACCTTTGAATGAAAGAACCTGTGGCAAGAGAGCGGGACTGTGCTAAATGTACTAATAAATATATATATAAATAAAAAAAAATAACATCCATCCGAGTTAAATAACATAATTCAAAGACAGATAGTAACATTTCCGAGACTTAGTTAGTATTGAATTCCGACTCATGAGCTGTTTTTTTTTAGTCGCATTAAGAAAATACTTTATACCTTCTCTTGTTAATCACGGCGATCCGCACTGCATCATGAAACTCGTCAAAACTATTCCTTTCTTCCAAATCAATGCACAGCGTTAGCTGAAATTTCACTCAGGGCGGGTAAAATGCAGTCATTCATTTTGATAAACAATCGCCAAAGTTCAGGTGCGCTGTTTAAACTCCGGCGTCCCAGTTAATCGCCGTCATTTGAGCTAGCACCTTCGCAATTTAGATTGATGTTGTTCAGCGGAATTCACTGTTGATTATACGTTTAATGTTTACGCTGGAAAGGTTGCTGATTTTATCCTGTTTTAATAATTTAATGTATAGATAATATGTATAAATATCCACCACGCTGGCCCAGTGCGGATTGGTGGACTTTTGAGAACATTATGTAGAACTCTCAGGCATGCAGGTTTCCTCACGATGTTTTCCTTAACGGTTGAAGCAAGTGATATTTTAATTACGTAAAACGTACATAACTTAGAAATGTTAGAGGTGCGTGCTGGGATTTGAACTCGCCCCCCGAAAGTGAAGACGAGCTCGTACCCAATGCGCTATCACCCGTAATATATGTAATATTGTCTATAAATGTATTTTTTTTAATTTTAAGTGCTTTATTTACCCCTGAAGGAAACATCAAATTTACGCATTTTTAAAATGCATATAAAAATTTACGAATAAAAAAAAAATAGTAAAGTAAAATGAGACTTATAGCGATTGTAGTGCCATCTAGCAGGAAACATTGCAGTTACACTCTTCTTTTCAAAGGTCCATATTACAAAGATACTTTTAAACAGAGTAGTAACATTGCTTTTTGAAATTTTAATATGCATTTTAAAAATAATTTATAAATTTGTTATTGCATATTAATGAAAACATAATACAAATTTATTTAAGTCACTACGATTGCGAAATATAAAAACGTTCAAGAATGTTAAGGTTTTGTTTTTATTGCGATACATAATGTAAGTAATTATGAGGACTAAGATAGAGAGACTACCATCTTAGTCCACTTCATTAGGCATAGAAATGTATGTCAGTCAAATATAACCTTATGACCCTACGTTTTCCACACGGCATCGTAAATAAATGATAAATCTATAGGTGACAAGTCCTTATTGGTATGGTAGTGGTATATAGAAGCTCGAAGCTTGCACTGAGACTTTCATTATAGAACAATCTAATAGATTCTTCAATCTTACAGAGATACGTTTTAAGGAAGAGACATTTTCTTTTATATTGTGACTGCTGTGCTCTTTTTTAAAATTATTAATAATAAAAAAAACATTCATTCAATTCATTCACACTAATTTCATATCCTCTATCAATTTTAAAAAGAGCGCTTCGTGTTTCTCTACTTTTTTTTGTGAATAATATATACAATAATAATATATTGAGGGAACACCGCTTTTTCCGCGACAGTTATTGTTCGGCCAGAACATTGTAACATTTATTATTTTCAATAACACACCTGCACTGCGATTTTTATTCTAGTCTAAAAAATAACGTACCCTATATTACAAATGTCATTTTCCAATGTGAATTTTTATTTCAGATTGTGAAAAATCCAAAAAAAAATATATTACGTTACGCTGGTAGCGCGGTCTCATGATTAATATATTAGTACCAATAGTATAATTAATAAGTAAAAGCTAAAAGAACGCCTTTTTTGTCGTAGTATATTTATTTATTTTATCTCTAAGGTTAGTGGAACTTTTGACGGCCGAGTGGCGCGGTGGGCAGATACCCTGCTTTCTGAGCGCAAGGTTGTGGGTTGATTCCCACAACTGGAAAATGTTTGTGTGATGAATATAAATGTTTTTGAGTGTTTATTTGTATATTATAAGTATTTATTTGTCTTTTATTCATAAAAAAATTCATCAGCTATCTTAGTACCCATAACACAAGCTACGCTTACTTTGGGATAGCGATGTGTGTATTGACGAAGATTTTTTTTTTTTTTAACATAAGTTCACCAGAGATTTGAAACTAAAATTTTAGTGGTCCGTCAACGGAGGAACATGGGACACTAATTAAAAATTTCTCTACATAGATAGATTTAAGAATAAATAGAGCTTTTTGCGAAAGAGCTCGTTTGAGAAAGTATTACCGCCATGCTTATTACTGCTGCCAAGAAGCATTGTGCTCCGGTCTAAGGGCGTACAACCTCGGTGTAATTACAGGCACATGAGACTACTCCTACGCCTAAGGTTGATGTATGACTTGTAGGGACTTGTTCCTTGTTCATGCTCTGCAAAGTTTTGCTGTGGTTACAGGCGATAGATTTCTTCTTACAAGGCGAGATCGGCTTAATCCTTCAATTATTACAAAAAAAATAAAGCACGATCCATCTAAACCAGTAAAATAATCGACAAATTCAACCCAATTTTTCACAAAATGTTTTATTACCGTATTGAATAGAATCAGTAAAGCACTTTGCGGAAATTTATGATATATTATGAAAATTAAGCTTAATTTGCTATAGTCCGCGAAAAACAGGAGAATCTGCATGGTGTTATTTATAAATTCTTCAATCCTTATACACCACACCACCTTCGGTATGATCTTCGCTAATGTACCCTCTACGCACGTTTAGCTCCGAAACCGGAGCATCCTCAGATGTTGACTTTACAATGAATAATTGTTAAGGACTATAGCAAATTAAGCTTAATTTTCATAATATTTCATAATATGTTTTGTTGCCGTTCATTTCGTTATGGTTTTAGCGTGAAAATTTAACCTGGTTTTAAGCCAGACTAACAGGGTTACTTTCTAATTAATTATATAAGTTTACCGGTTTTACAAAGGTTTAAGTATTTGTTACTTCTGTTTGTGATGTGCCACACGTGCTTGTATTATCCAAAAAGTTTTTGCTAAATATTAAACAATACGAAAGCGTCAAGATTTCTCACAAATAGGCAAAGTAATCAGAAAAATTTCATTAGGCCCCTCCAGGGTACAACAGAGACTCGGAATTGAGTGCTCGCGTATATTACAGCAATAAAACCGAATACTTTGTTATGCACATACGAGCCGCGCTGAGGTAAGTACATGAGAAAAATAAATACGCCTTAAGCCATTGCGTTTTCGCTTTTTATAGTCAAACTCAAAATTTTCTTTATACCAATATAGAAAGCACGTGTGAAATGAAATGAAATTAAATGAAATGAAATTTATTGTTAAAATATTAGTAATTTTACAAAAGTGTTGGGAATCCTGAAGTAAGTTTATTTATTTTTATTTTTATTTTTTCTTTAATTGGAAAACCAACAGTTGTAGATACTAACTAGTTAACAGATTGATTGACTTAAAACTAATAACAGGTTTCCACAGATAAGTCTTATATAAACAAGGGTACCTGATAGAACCCAGCAGAAACGCAGCAAACTAAAACAAAGTGTTAAGTTTACCTAGCATGCAACAGTTTATCTACTAATTTGCGACGTACACTATTCATATTACCATAAAATAGGTCAATTTCAGGGTCATTGTAAACAGAATTAAGAAGGCGAGAGACACGGATTAAAAAGTAATTAAATCTATTCTTAGTTTTAGTTAAGGGTACGTGCAGAATCTTTTTATGCCTAGGTAATCGCGAGGGTACAAATAAATCTAACTTAGTAAGTAATTCCGGACTACCTATTGACCCTCTAACAATGTTAAGTAAGAGACAAACGTCGGCAATGTTTCTACGTGTATGAAGGGGTACAAGGTGTAAATCCGAACATGATATTTCGTAGGAAGTTTTAGGAAGGTGAAATTTGTGCTTAAGGAATGTAATGAATTTCTTTTGAATACTTTCTAATTTATTGATATAAATGTGATACGCAGGATTCCATATTTGGCAAGCATACTCTAGTTGACTACGGACCAGTGAACAGTAGAGGATTTTGATGGTTTTCATTTTTTTGAATGGTTTACTAACACGTATAATAAAACCTAAAGCTTTAAATGCTTTGGTCACAATAGCATCTATATGATAATCAAAAATTAGTTTAGTGTCGAGGAGTACCCCGAGATCTCTTATAATATCAGTTCTGTTAAGGTTTTGATGTTTTAAAATGTAGTCATAGAGAAAAGGTTCCCTTTTCCTAGTAAAAGATATAGAGTTACACTTTAAGACATTAAGATCAAGTTTATTTTGAATGCAGTAATCATCTAATCTAAACAAGTCAGCTTGTAAAAGTTCCGCATCTTTAACATTATTGACTGTACGAAATACCTTCAAGTCATCAGCAAAAAGTAAAAATTTTGAATGTATAAAGCAGAGATCGATATCATGAATAAAAATAGTGAATAAAAAGGGTCCCAACAAGGACCCTTGGGGCACACCCGACGGTACTGCCATCCAATTTGATTTAAAACCATTTAACACAACTGTTTGAAGTCTGTTATTAATATAAGAAGAAAACCAGCGAAACAAATCTCCTCTGATCCCAAGGGAGGCCAGTTTTTTTAGAAGCAAGATGTGGTCAATCCTGTCAAAAGCTTTGCTATAGTCAGTATATACAGCATCAACTTGGTCACGACTATCTAACTTATCAGTAAGAAAATCTAAGAATAGTGCCAAGTTTGTGACCGTAGATCTACCCTTTAAGAAACCATGTTGGTTCTGACTAAATTGCGACTTTAGGACATTATAGCATTGATTATATACAATACGTTCCAAAACTTTGGCCACAAGGCAAAGTTTAGAGATTGGGCGATAATTCTCTACCATATTTCTTGGGCCATTCTTATGAATAGGGGTAATATAAGCAGATTTCCAAAGAGAAGGCATATATCCTTCAGATATAGACCTCCGAAAAAGAATAGAAAGGGGAACTGATAAACTATGCGCACAACTAATCAGAAAAATGGCAGGAATTTCATCTGGGCCAGCTGATTTATTAGGTTTTAAAGATTTTAGGGCTTTTTCTATAACTTGGGGAATGAATTCAATTGTATAAATGTCAATTGTAATAGAATCTCCTGGCTGCACATGCGAAGATGAAGAAGTTACTTGTTGATAGGTTGAATGAAAGTATGATGAAAAGAGTTCACATATACCTGTTCCAGTGTCAGATTTAGAATGGGAATAAGTCATAGACTTAGGATAGAAGCTAGTTGCACGTTTGGCAATACTACGCTTAACATGTGACCAGAATAATTGAGAATCTTTCGTGAGAGACTCTTCAAGTGAATTAATGTAATATGAGTAACAGTTATCTTCAAGTAGTTTGACTCTGGTTCTTAGTATATCGAATGAAAGCCTGTCTTCTAGGTTTTTATACGTACGATATTTAACTAAATGTTTGTATTTCTCTTTAATTGCTTTAATAAGTGGAATACTATACCAGGATGGATATTTATTACTTTTATTTTTGATTAAGGGAACAAATCTATCTCGCAGTTCATACAAAATTTTATAGAACGATTTGACAACAGATTCAAGATCCCCGACATGCAATAGAGTATCCCAGTCATAATTCGATAAGGCTTCATTAATCTGAGAAAAGTTACCTCTTTTATATGCATACATAGTTCTAGATGACAATGGTAGTGTCTGGATGGAAAAGAACGGTAAATTGATACAAAGGGCCTTATGGTATGGATCTTCAGGTACTAGAGGGTCATCACAATGTAAAACAGTCACTGAATCATTCGATAAGACTAAGTCCAATATGCGACCGAAGTTATTTTTAATATTGTTAAATTGATTAAGGTTACATAAACTTAATGTATCAATAAAGTTCCTTGAATTATTATCATTTAAATTATAAGCTTGAAGGCCCTCTTCAGTTTCATTCCATCGAATGGAACTCATGTTAAAATCACCTAAAATTAAGAACATATCATTAGGATGTTCATTAGTTAATTTTTCAAGATTGATCAAAAAGTTATCCAATTGTTGATCAAATGAATTACCTTTATTCTCCGCACAGAGATATATAGTGCAAATATGAATACGCGAAGTGTTACGATTTTTGTTGTGTTAAGTGACTGAAACCCAGAGGTCTTCAGCTGAGGATTGCCAATCCGACCTACATTCAACATTCAGGCTCTTTTTAGTAGCCACAGCTACACCACCTCCCCTTGTCTGACACATTTGCTTGTAATCACGATCACGACGCCATACAGAGTATCTTGTGTCAAAAAGTTCCGTGTCCGAAACACTATCAAGCAACCAAGTTTCCGTCACTGTAATTATGTCGTAACCATTCAATAAAATATTTCTGGAAAAAGTGTCCGTCTTGGTCCGCAATCCCCTAACATTTTGGTGATAAATGTGAAGTTTAGCTAGAGTGAACACTGCACACAATAACTATAAAGAAACCAAATAAGCCTAAAAGTAATCCACTTATAGACCATAGTAATTAATACACAATAATAAGAATACTGCAGCCTTCCAAATACACACGACTTAGTTGCAACACCAACATAGGTTATCAATGACAATATGTTGAAATTAATAGAAATAGTAGGTCCGTTTCTTGTAAAAAACGTTGTATTTAAACATAAACAATGGAGAAACTTACACCAACTACTGTTTGTATTATCATACTTAAGTGCACTTCTTAATTCTGCAGTGTACCTTAATAGTAATCCATTAACAACTATAAAATAGTGTAATAGAAATCGACGTCTTCTAATAGCAATAATATACGCAACTAGTTTCCAAATGCCCTGAATATGGTAAACAGTGTATAAAATTAAAATGTAACCAATGCAAACAGTAAATAATACTCGGTTAAGAAAAAACAATATTTTCGAATGAATTACATAACGTAAGTAGAAATAATATAAATTATCATAACACCGTTCAAACTTAGCAATATTCATTGCAAAAACTACGGAGGCGCTCGGAATTACAAATGAATAGCTTGCGCCCATCGAACAAAGGAGCGAGATAAGAACGCCAGTGCTTCCCAACCTTGCGGTACGAAGAGGTATGAGGTTAAGATTAAAGTTTATTTCTAGGTATATACTTCTAATAAATGTTATTTTAGTTACTAACTTTATTTTACTTTCGTCAAATCTTTCTCTGCTTTGATACTTAAGACGGGGGACGTTTCGTTTTTTCTTACAAATAGTTTGGAGTGCTTCACCCAAACAAAACGGTAATTTTTCTCCTTAGCAAGGAGTTTCGTTTTAGATAACAGCTGTTTATTTTTGACCGTCAGGTGATCATTAATGAAGATTCTAGTATTGCCTGGGATGCCGATATCAGATGTTATGAGTGTCTTCAATGCCTTTCCAGCAGCTACGAAATCTTCTTTAAGATATCTATTAATAAAAGACACAATTATAGGCTTGATTTTGTTTAAGTTTTAAAACAAAACCTGTATCTCAGGGTCCCCGCTCTCCTCCATTTACATTTGTCTATCTTAACATAGAAAAACAAAGTACCTATAATAAAACATGCTAATAATAGTGTGTGTGTGTGTGTGAGTTTGTGTATGTTAGTGTGTATGTGTGTGTGTGTGTGTCATTAGTGTGTGTGTGTTGAGAGAGTGTGTATGTTAGTGTGTGTGTGTGTGTGTTGAGAGTGTATGTATGTTAGTGTGTGTGTGTGTGTGTGGGTGTTGAGAGTGTGTGTATGTTAGTGTGTGTGTGTGTTGGAGGTGTGGGTGTGTGTTTGCGTGTGTGTCATTAGTGTGTGTGTGTGTGGTTGTGTGGTTGCGTGTATGTATAGATAGAAACATACTTGACGTTTCAAAAATGCTTATATTATGCCTACTTGAAATATATGCAATTGGGATTTTGAATAATAAGTGCTTGCGTGAGTGTGTGTGTGTGTGTTTATCAACTAAATTTGCAAAACGTGTGATGGATACAAACGCACTTATCCATTGCAGTAAGTTTAAAGCTATGCACGTTAGGATAAAATTAAAGGATTTGTGCCACACATATACAATTGGCAAGAACTCTGGCTCAGTGTCATGCTGTGTCATTACAAATGGAAGTCCTAAATTAGATATCTGACAAAGACTAAAATATCAGGATTCAATTGTCTCAGGTCTAGTCTAGTGGGACTCTTAGACTACAGCTGGTCTTTGTTCTATAACCAAGTTATTTGAGAAACGACACTCACAAGGTCTAGGCTTGTAAGGTCTGGTCTCCTGCCTTATACAAAATCATGACTTACGCTCCAGTGAATTAAACCTGTGATTAAAACCCCATAGTTACACAATAAAAAAAAACAAGACGGCCTAACCCCAAGCAACTTCATATTATGAATGCAAAGTGATATTATTGTTTTGTTTGAAAACTGATGTATTCCACGGCCAAAAACTCCTGGACCTCTAAAGAGGAAAATGTCGGTGTGATTCTACATACAAACATATTCCCTTATTATCTCCCTAGATAGTACCTCATGAGCAATGTTTTTCGTAAAATCAAAGTCTATTTTAGACATAGAAAAGCTAAATACTTTTGAACATCTGACCTTCTAAAATGACCAACAAATCACCTCTTATTCCGCCATGTTCAGAGGATTCGAGAAAAATAAATAACATAAAAGAAAGAGAAACCTAGATGCAATCTTCCTTAAAATTTTCATGCTAAAAATAATTAAATCGGCTCAGTTTTGGATGACAAAATAGGTGAATACGAAACTTTGATCTCGTCAAATTTTTATTGGTAAAATCGGTGCAAGCTGCAGCTGTCCCTATCGCACTCTACGGAGCAAGACAGGCTTCGCGCGACGGCAATAGTTTCCTAAATACAATAGGTACAATACCCAAATCGCCTAATCTATAGTTCATACCCTTTTAACGCGCCTAGAAGGACATAAACTATGTCTGCGATCGTTTATGAAAATAATAGGTGAAGATTCAAAAGTATGTGCTTTACACAAGTTTCAATATAGCGAGATTTATCAAATTCAAATTCTTTAATTTCAAATAGGCCTTCTTTATAAGCACTGTTCAAACGTCAAGTATGTATGTTTGTAGTGACTCTACCACGGGTTCGGCAAGCAGATTCTACCGAGAAGAGCCGGCAAGAAACTCAGTTGTTGCTCTTTTCCAACATCAACATTTACAATCATTTTTCTATCTTGCGGGAGATGAGAGCGAGGCTGGCTGCTTCCAATCTATCTTGTCATTATCAAGATGGCCATAGACAATATAACGTCTTAGCTGGACGAGGACGTATCGAAACCCATTAGTTCGGTTCCGGCGCCCGTCCAGTACGGATGTCTCGTCTATCGCTCCTAGCGGTGCGATCTTCTTTGCGTGCTCCAAGTAGTGTCCGATTGTGTGTGTTTCTGCGTTGTGGTTAGTTTAGTTTAGTTCCAGGGTCTAGGATTCTGTAAGTACACTAGAATAATTACCATAGGTACTCACACTCGTCACCTAAAGGCGAGGGCTCATTAGGGCCACACCTTAGGAACTCACCTCCCTGCTTCGGCAGGGAGGCACTGTATTTTGAATTCCGCGGCCACTATGGCCGCGTTAAATGCTAATTTCAACCTACAGGCCCTCATCAAGGACCTGCAGGTAAGAAACCCCGACTACCTGAGTCAGTTTATGACCCAATGTGGTCCCCCCGCCCCTTCCCCGCAGGACACCCCTCTGGGATTCCTGGAAACACCCCTGTCCCCCGACCCCTCCGAGCAATCTGCAATGGAGTCAGAGCCGCAACCGCAGACCACGAAGCAAAACTTTGTGGCTGCACCCGCCTCTTCCGATATGGAAGACGATGGTTTTCAAACCGTCGCTTCAAAGCGCCAGAAGCGTAAGCTGAAGGCAACCACGGCCAACCCACCTAAGCGGGCAACCACTAAGGCAACAACGGCCAGTCCCTCCCCCGCTCCCTCTCCTTCACAGACCGTTGTCGAAAACTGCGATGAGTCTGAAGACTCCCCAATGACCGACGAACGCCGCGAGCGAGTCCCACCTCTATTTATTAGAGAGAAATCTGCCTGGGAACGTATTATTCCACTTATAGACGCCGCGAACATCTCCTTTAACGGAGCTCGCTCAACGAACATTGGCATCAGAGTCCAATGTCCCAGCTCAACCGACCATCGGCAACTTTCGGCCCTCCTTCGCCATGAGAACGTAGGATTCCACTCCTACGCTCTAGAGGATGAACGCACCCTACGTGTCGTCATCCGTGGCCTTCCCGTAGAGCTCTCTGCAGAGCATATCAAAGAGGACCTTCTGTCCAAAGACCTGCCAGTACAAGAGGTACATCGTATGTACCATAATAATACAAAGACTCCCTACGAGCTGTGCCTTGTAATTTTGGATCTCAGCCCTCAGGGCAAAGCCATATTCGATGTCCGCTCGATATGTCGCCTCACAGGCCTCAGGGTAGAAACTCCCCGTAATCGCGGCGCGATCGGCCAGTGCCATCGCTGTCAACTTTACGGCCACTCTGCCCGCAATTGCCATGCCCGCCCTAGGTGCGTCAAGTGCCTCGGCGATCACGGCACTGCCGATTGTCTTCGCAAGGACAAAACGGTAGGGCAGCCTAGCTGCGTCCTTTGCCAGACGGAAGGTCATCCCGCGAACTATCGCGGATGTCCGAAAGCCCCGCGCAAGCCCTTACGTGGCAGTAAGCCCCCCGGCCGCAGACATCCCCCTTCCCAGCCTCAGAGGCCTATCGAAAAATTTGTTCCCGCGCCGGCTCCAGCCACCAACGCCTGGAACAAACCCCTGCCTAAGTCGGCAGCACCCACCACAGCCTCTAAGGTTACTCCACCAACAGTGACTAAAGCCGCTCCCCCCAGCCCACCCGCTCCTAAAGAGCCCACAGGCTCGGGCTCTATTACAGAGAGCAAATCAGTTAAATCCCTCATGAAGGTCATAGCCACCTTCGGCAGGGCTGAATTCGCTCTCTGCATGAGCAAGCTCAATGATCCACACTACTGCAGGCTAACTGCTTGCATCGAACACGCCGACCTTATCCTGGCAATTGAAGCTACTACACCATAATGGGTAGTACGTCAATAATAGGTAGATACAAACCCCGATCTCTTAAAATCGCGTTTTTCAATGCAAACGGCCTTATCCAACAGATTAACGAAGTTAGAGAATTTGCCTGTGCACGCCAACTAGACATATTCCTGGTGCAAGAGACCTTCCTTAAACCTTGCAATCGTACGCCTAAAATATCAAATTATAACGTTATTAGAAACGACAGATCCCACTCCGCTTTGGGTGGCACTTTAATATATTTTAAAAGGTCTCTTCACTGTACTCCTCTCGAACCTCCCGACTTAATCAACATAGAAGCATCCCTTTGTCAGGTCAGTATGACCGGCCATACGTCGGTCATCATAGCATCTGTATACCTCTCTCCCTCTAAAGACTTGCTGGAAAGTGATTTCCGTGCACTTCTAGCTCTAGGCGGCTCCGTCATCTTATGCGGAGATCTTAACGCCAAACATACCAGCTGGAATTCCCTTGCCTTAAATACACGAGGACGACAACTATACAGACTGTACAACCTCTGTCCCGACCTAAGCTTTGATATCTTAGCCCCGGACGAACCCACTCGCTACCCGTTTAAAAATAACTCAAACGACAGACCAGACGTACTGGACATAGCTATTCTAAAGAACGTCGCACTCCATGTGCATTCTTTAGAAGTGCTACACGAGCTTAGCTCCGACCATCGTCCCGTCCTACTCCAGCTAGGACCCCCAGCCGATACTCCCGTTTCGACCAAAACCATCGTAGACTGGAAAAGTCTGACAGACAGACTCAAGACGCTCGAATCTGTGCACCTGTCCGAAATCCCTGAATTTATAGACTCAGTAGAAGATGCCAAATGTGCGGTATCTCATTTTGTGAAGCACATTAGTGAGTCACTGAAGGACTGTTCCCGTACAATTCCCAACGACTTCGGTCGTAGAGAATTGCCGGCGGATGTCCGACAGCTGCTGACACGTAAAAATGCCCAAGCTAGAGCCCATGCCCGTTACCCGACTGACGACAACCGGAGGAAACTCTGGAAACTCCAAAGAAAACTCAGGGCTCGCCTTGATATTCTGAGGAGCGACTCATGGGACAGAAAGCTAGGGGAGCTCACGCCATCCCATACTGCGTACTATGGCCTAGCGAGAGCTCTCAAAGCCGACCAAATCTCAGCCACCCCTCCGCTCTTACGCCCAAATCTCCCACCCGCCTTCGAAGATTCGGATAAGGCCGAATGCCTCGCAGACACAATAGAATCCCAATGCACTCCGAGCAATGTGTCTATAGATCCCGACCATGTTAGGCTAGTCAATAGTAAACTTGGTAGCCTTGGTATCCCGTCTCCCGACAGCGACCCCATAGCTCCCACCTCCGTCGACGAGGTCCAAGCGATTGTCAACAAGCTGCACTCAAAGAAAGCACCCGGTCCCGACAACATCACCAATAAAGCATTAAAATGCCTCCCCCCACAACTATTTTACCTACTGGTACTAATATTCAACGCCCTTCTGGCAGGATGCTCTTTCCCCAAGGAGTGGAAAGAGGCAATAGTTATAGGTATACGCAAACCTGGCAAACCCGCCAATCTCCCTACCAGCTACCGCCCGATTAGTCTACTCAACTCCTTAGCAAAGGTTTATGAGAGAATTATACTGGCCCGACTCAAAGCCATCGTAGAAGCAAAAAAGCTTCTCAACGACGAGCAATTCGGCTTTCGAGCCAAACACTCTAGCATCCACCAAGTGCACCGCCTGACGGAGCACATATCCAGAGGTCTCTTTGAAAAAAGATACCCGCTGCTCACAGGAGCAGTATTCTTCGACGTAGCCAAAGCTTTCGACAAGGTTTGGCATGCGGGCTTAATATATAAGCTTCACGACCAGGGCATCCCAGATAGAATCTTGCAACTGCTAAGAGACTACCTGAGCGATCGCACCTTCCGTTACCGGATAGATGGCACTCTGTCATCTACCAGACCCATACGAGCCGGAGTCCCTCAGGGCTCTGTTCTATCACCCCTCCTATACGCGCTTTACACTAGCGACATACCAAAGAGCCCCTACGTAGAGCTAGCCCAATTTGCGGATGACACCGCCCTCTATACAACATACCGAACCATACCTCGCATCATATCCCGCCTCCAAAAGGCCATCGAGCGCTTAGGCGCTTGGTTTCGCCAATGGAGGATAGAGGTGAATCCGGATAAAAGCACAGCAGTGCTTTTCACTGGACGAGCCCGCCCTGACCTCAGGGACAAAAGGGACCTTAACTTATTCAACCGTCCTATACCGTGGCAAAAGACAGCCAAGTACTTGGGTGTAACTTTTGACAGTCGCTTTAACTTCGCAGATCACATTAGCGCAGCCCGTAACAAAGCTGCCTTCGTTCTCGGTAGACTCTACCCCATGTTAAACAGACGTAGCAAGTTGTCACTTCGTCATAAAGTGACACTCTATAAAACCTGTGTCCGCCCCATCATGTCATATGCGAGCGTCGCCTTCGCGTTTCGCCCTCCCTCCGCATATAAGAGATTCCAGACTCTCCAAAACCGCTTCATGCGCAACGCTACTGGGTGCCCCTGGTTCGTACGCAACGTCGATCTCCATAGAGATCTCAAACTCCCCACTATTGCTCAATACTTTAAAAAACTCTCGAAAATCTACTTTGAGAAGTCTATCCGACATCCCAACCCTCTCATAGTTGCGGCTTCTTTTTACTCACCCAACCTTAGCGCCACTCTCAACAAGAGGAGGCCTAAACATATCCTTCACGACCCTGACGATCAGATTACTACTGACAATGCTCCCTATCAGAACACACAATCAACCTATGCACAGCGTCTTCGCCGGCGAAGACGAGGTCCCCGACTTCTAACGTCAACCGGACGTGGGCTCGCACCACGTTCTCGGAAGCGTGCGGATTAATCACCGTCCGTAACCCTTTCACTCCAATCGTCGCCTGAGCCGAGGTTCGGCCTCACATGAGGCGCCCTCAGGCCGACGATCCCTTCGCTTCTTCGAGCCCTAGGGTTCAAACTCTTCCTGGCAGAGCCCCATTCCGAGGCTCGCCAACAAGCCCGCGTTGCGCTGTTAAAATCATTAGGGTTAATCAGCTACACACAATCCGAAAAAAAAAAAAAAAAAAAAAAAAAAAATCGAAACCCATGACTTCAATAACGTTCCGTTTTATTTTTCATACTTGAACACAATGGGTCAAAAACGGATATATTATACGTTATAGATATAGACAATAGCGGATAAAATTTTAATAGCAGCAGAAGTTTATTTTTTCACTTTATATACTTGAAATTAACGATAAATATGAAATTATGTAATTGTAAGAAGAAAACAAGGCTTCTTTTTTTATTGATACTGGGCGGCACGTTGCATGACGTATTCCTTGCATGCCCTGTAAAGTATTGCTCTCATAGGCGTCATTTTTCCACTTACCATCCGGTGGACCATCACCTTGGTCCAACAATTATTAAGTCTACTAAGACTATAAAAATATATTTTAAAATACATGAATAAGTGTGGATAACTTGACGTATAATTTAACTGAGGTCAAAAGTACACTGAACAAAAAAAGTTTTACATCATAGTTAAGTACCTACCAAAGTTCCATAATTCCACCGATTTCTCTTACGTTGACGTATTTAAATAAACCAACTGAATTAAGCATTGTAAGTAAAATGGCTCGAGAAATAAAAACGTATTTAGTTCGAGTACAAAAGAACTTAAGAGGTCCGAAGGCCTAACTTTCGAAGTTCAGACATTTTATTTCAGTCACGTATTCAAATGAGAAAAATTTCGTGAGGTACTAAGGACCCCCGTCCCTTTTGTGAGTGTTTTTATAAAGGGGTATAAATGGATGATTTACATTAAGGCCTACTTTATTGGAAAGTTTGTATTACGTTATAATACTTTATTTTTTTAGTAATTTGTCAAGATATAACGAAATTTTAACAAGTCATTTAATAAAAGCGTTAAAACTATAAATAATATATTTCACTATAATAAAAACTCAATTTATTATGAAGAGCCCCATACTACATACATTTTTAAAGTTACAATTCTTTTGGCGCGTTAAATTAAAATGTGATTTATTTAAAATATTAGAGAATTAAATTTCAACTAAAAATGTTTATTTAAAATGTAAGCTTATCGAAAAATCCTATTATAATATTAAGGATTACATAAATGAAAAATAAGCTTGGGTATGCATTGCTCGAAGTTCATGGCTAAATATTAATTTGATAATGAGATTGTGATAACATGTTTCAGACGTAGAAATCGAAACCTTGGATTCAGAAAGCAGGGTCGCTGCCCACTGCGCCAATCGGCCGTCAATGTATTGTGAAAATTATAAATCGAGCTCCATTTGTATGAGAAAAAAAGCTTTTTTTAGGTTGAGGATATTGATAGTAATTTTTTATATCACTGAGCCAGTCACAGACGTAAAAGTCAGTGGTGTCAGTGATATAAAAACGACCCGGTGCTACTTTTTACTAAAATATATTTCACTTACTTAATTATATCAAATTATACATGATATGATAACATTTGAACTCGTACCTATATTCATGTGTATAATATGTATTTAAATGTACTTACATTAGTTGAGCTATCTATGGCTGTGTATTTTCGTAAACATGTACTTATATAAAGCAAGGTAAATATATGAGTACGTTCATGGCTGCCTTCCGCTCTGTTGCCACAGGTTTTCTGAATCAAAAGTTACCTTTAACAGATCCAAGCAGTTATTTATACTTTTTTATATTTTTGTATGTGCAATAAAGATTATTTATTAATCTAAAATGTATTAAAATTGTTGCAAATACCGCTTTTGAGGTTGAGTATCGCACGCTCAATTATACTAAGCTAAGGAAATCACCGAAGCACTTAAAAGTAAGTTTACTCTTGGACGTAAAATATAAAGACCTGTAACTACACTGTTTCATAGTTATTGCTTTGCTTGTCCACCCATATAGGTGTTTATAACGTCGCTACTCACGTCGTTAAGTTACAAAGTTGACGTAACCTTTAGTGCTCACGTACGCGACTTTTATAGAGTCATAATAATGTATTGCTCGATGTATCGTACTTTTAACATTATCATCATCATTCTCAAAATATTATTGTCTCTGGGCTGGGAACAGCATCTTTAAGCTTTTAAGTTATCCACTACGCTGTGTTCGCGGAGTTGGCGGGCTTTATCGGTTATATTTAATATCATATGATTTTGATAATCCAGCAGTAGTAAGTAGAGTTTGTAGTGACAGAATTCGTCCGTGGAAGTACTACATGTATGCTTGCTTCTGCTGCCAAGCAGCATTACTGTGTTCAGCTCTGAAGGACGTGGTTGCCGGTGTAATTAACGGTACATGAGGCTTAACGTTTTCTCCGGTTGATGGACGTAGGACGGCGCCCTACGAAGTATTTCTCTGTTAGTATAGACGACAAGAAGACGACGAAGTTAGAAACGTGAGTAGGGTTTAGGCCGTACTTCACCACGCTGGCCCATTGCCAATTTGTGGAGTCCCAGAGGATATAAAGTTTTTAAGCATACACCCACCACGCTACTTCTTCAATTCGAGTGCGCTTCAGGGATTATTATCACATGCAAAAAATTATAACCGGGGCAGCTTAACGTGCTCTCCGAGGCATGGGGGTTGACAAAATAACTAATTAATAACTAAGCGGTGATAGCCTAGTGGTTAAGTCTTCGGCTTTCCTTTCATGGAGGCCTAGTTCGAACCCCGGCACGCATCAATGACATTTCGGAGTTATGTGCGTTTTTGATTTAAGCAATTTGCCTGCTTTAACGGGGAACCTGCGTTCCTGAGAGTTCTCCATAATGTGTATTCGCTGACCAAGTGCGGAAGTCAACCCATGGTAGACTTTAAGTCAGTAGACTTTTGAAATTCGGTCAGCGTGTTAGACTTCGGTCTTAACCCCTCTTATTCTGAGAGGAGACCCGTGCCCTGTAGTGGGCGGGTAATGGGTTGATAAAGATAAATTCAATAATAATAATAAATAATAAATATACTACGACAATACACACATCGGCATCTAGCCCCAAAGTAAGCGTAGCTTGTGTTATGGGTACTAAAATTACTGATGAATATTTTAATGAATACTTTACATAAATAATTTATCTTAATATATATAAATCTCTTGTCACGATGTTTGTCCGCGATGGACTCCTAAACTACTTAACTGATTTTAAATTATATTGGCACACCGTGAGCAGTCTGTTCCAACTTAAGAGATAGGATAGTTTAGATTTTTAATTATATTCGCAATTTTATTTTATTGCAAATTATTTTTCTATAATTAATTGACAGTCACATGTTATATATATATAATACTACTATACTAATTTAAGGCTTAGCGATATTGAATGCTTTAAAAACAAAATCAAACGCAGACGAAGTTGCGGGCAACAGCTAGTTTATTTATATTTTTTTTATATGTTTATGTGGTGTACAATAAAAGTATATTCATTTATAAATACTTATAAAATACAGATAAACACCCAGACACTGAAAAACATTCAAGTTCATCACACAAACATGTTCCAGTTGTGGGAATAGAACCCGCGGCCATGTACTAAGAAAGCAGTGTCACTGCCCACTGCGACAGTCGGCCGTCAATACTTTGATACAGCAACGCTTATAAAACAGTTTTTCCGAAGTGAATTCGAGTAAAGTCCAAGTAAAGCCTACAGGCATATTAGCTAAATAGGACAGTCTTTGAAAAACCAAGGCTTTGAAATCTTACTAAACGAACTGTATTCAAAGGATATCTTGAAGGGAGGCCTACGGCTCTGGCACGCGTCATTAACCTCGCGTGATGTATGTACGGTGTACGCAGCAGGGATAGGGTGGAAATTAAACGAGTATATGTTTCGAGAACCTGCGCTAAGGTGATTATAAGTAAAGTTGTCGGTGAATGAATTCACCCCGAACGAATAGTGTTTATGTTTTTCATGCATTTCACTAAAAGTTATCTTTGACTGTAAACTTACCTGATGGTAAGTTTTGAAGGTGAAGTGAATAACCCATACATAAAATAGTTTTCCGCATCTTGCATGAATTCTAATTAAGTGCAATGCGATACTAATTAAATAAATGCGAATTAATAAATAATTTGTTCTAATTAAGTAAATGCGAATTGTCGGTAGGGTTGTACTTAGCTTAACTAAAGAAAATTCAAAAATTATTACTTCCCATATTGCCTGTGCCGAACATCGAACCTACGCTCACCACCATACCAGGGTGGGAGACGTTTGTAACATGGACTCACGGAAAACGGGCAGACGATACTCAGCTAAAACTTGAACAACAATTATCACAGACCCCAATCACCTAAGTAGTAATAAGAAAAGATGTTTCGCAACTCCTTTAATTAAATCCTTAACCATAAACGGTTTTTTAATCTAACGTACCGCTTGACGGTACGTCGTTGTCGGCAGGGTGGTCATTAGCCTCTCACCCGACGATACCAGAGTAAATTAAAAAATTAAAACTTCCCAAATTGTCCTTGCCGAGTATCGAGTCCGGGATCTTTGACTAAGATCTCAGCGCTCACCACTTCGCCAGGTTGGAGGGTATTTGTAAAACGTGGACAAAAGCTGAAACTGGTAAGTGGAGAAGTGAGAAATTTGTAATAGCAGTTCCCCAAATACCCTAAGTAAGACTTTCTCGAAAATCCATCCATAAGAGGATGAAACGGGTATGAAAGCTTTTAAATTAATAATAATCCTAGCTCCTTTCTGCTTTCCTTAAAATATTTTTTATTTCTCCGTAAAAACATATTTATTACTGGCCATCAGCAGACGCAACTGTTATTTCATATGCAGGAGCGTAAAATTCAAATTACTTTAAAAGCATTTATTTAGGTCAGGCAATCTCGTTAGCAATACAGTGACATTGTATAGACGTACATAGTGGATATAATAGACACTCGCTTCTTGTTTTACTTTTATTTATATTCTTCATTCGTATGTGGATTATTTAATATTGACAAAAGGTTTACGCTTAACTTTCATACATTTTATTGTATTCTCAGCTCTATGAAATCTAATCTTTATATTTATATTTCTTGTGTGCGTGTGTATGTCACTGAACTCCTCCTAGACGGCCAATTTGAATTAATTTTTCGGTATGCGTTTGGGTGGCACTCTGGATGGTTTAGATTCACAAATCATCCCCACAGATGGCGCTGGGGTCAGCTAGTATTATATATAAAAAGGTGATATTGCACCTATATGTGAGCATTAGTTATGAAGGGTGGCGTTAGAGTTAAGACCCACCACTATGCTTCAATTCTGATTGGTGGGCTAAATGCTGATCAATAATACGTACGCACGTACGTTGAACAGTTTTTAAAAGTCCTTACGGATAAAGCCTCCTAATTAATAAATTGATATTTCGAATTCAAAATATTTAAGTCAGTGTGTCAGTCTTTAGTCGACCTTCCTGGCGCAGTGGTGAGCACTACGGTTTATAAGAGATAGGTCCCGGGTTCATTCAGAAAATTAGCATTTCTGAATTTTCTTTTGCCCGGTCTGGTGGAAAGCTTCGACCGAGGCTAGGTACTTACCTACCGATACCGATGCCGCACAGCGATTTAGCGTTTCGGTACGATATCGCGTAGAAACAGATTAAAGGTTGTGGGTTTATTATAATTGCCATATATTTCCCAGTTAGCTGCAACCATAGACTGGGACTTAGAATCCATTACGTAAGATTGCTGCCAGCAGTAAACTTGTAGCGGTAAAAAAATACTGTCGATAATGACTTTGAATGTTGTTGCTTGACGACCTTCCTGGCGCAACGGTTAGTGCTGTGAATTTAAGTAGGAGGTTCCGGGTTCGATTCCCGACAGGGGTAATTTGGAAATTTATAATTTCTGAATTTTCTCTGGTCTGGTCTGGTGGAAGGATTTAGCGGTGGCTAGTTACCACCCTACCGACGATGACGGGCCGCTAAGCGATTTAGTGTTCCGGTGCGAAACTGATTAGGGGTATGACTACCACACTTCCTAACATGTTACCTAGTAAAAGACTAACAAATGTGTTGAAATAAATAAAAAAGGAGATTCTTTATTGATTATATAATTTTTTTAAACTTGCTTGACTGCAATCACACCTGATGGTAAGCGATGATGCAGCCTAAGGCGGAGCGCGCTTGCCTAGAAGATACCTATTCACTCTTGTTTTGAAGATACTCATATTTCCTTTGTACACTTCATCTATTTTATGTTCACAATCACAGTTTATTGTACATAAACAATTAATTAATAAAAAAAAAAATGTTGGTACTGGGGAAAATGGAAGCTGATCTTTACACCAAAAGGTTATTAAAAGATTGTTCACGTAATAAGACATGTAAGAAATTATGGAGTGTAGTTATGAAACTATCTGGTACGTAATAATAACCTTCACAAACTTTTCGTTTCAGCCTGTTCGTAAGCGCGGAGATAAGAACAAGTGCAATTACCAACACAATGCACTTATAAAGTTACTTCTCACTTAGAATGGTGGAAACCAGTAATGCTAGCATGCGCGGCACGAGATAATTATCTTTATCCGTACTTCTTCCTTTTAGATAGACGAGATAATGAGTACACATATTTCTCTCGTGACGCGCATGCTAGCCCTGCAGGACACACTGATAGTACAGTCTCGTACATACGTGAGAATTCCCATGCGAATGAGTCTCATTTATTTAAGCGTGCTCAAAAGAAATAAAGGCGGTTTTAGTCGACATAACCACTGTTTAAATAACACCAGTACTTATTTGTCGTTGTGTTATAATCGCTTTTACACTCAATCGAATAGTCTAGAATATCTGTAGTTAAAGTAGAAATGCGAATGATTATGAATGAATGAATGAATGAATATACTTTTATTGCACACCACAAAAAGTACATAGAAAAAAAAGAAAAATATAACAAAACAACGTATAAAATTTGGCGGCCTTATCGCTTCTTAGCGATTTCTTCCAGGAAACCAATACCGAAGATAAAAAACAGGTAGATACAGAAAATATTTATGTGGTGCATGTATACATATACCCATAAAATAATCATTTCATTACTTAAATATATACATATAATATATAAAAAACAATATTTGTAAAGACAAGTAAATAAAAGAGTAACTACAATTATATATAATAATATAATATATAAAAATGATATTTACTAAAAAAATATTATAATATTTTAAATATGAAACAAAATAAATAATTATCCTCAAATAAAAAAAATAAAAAATTAAAAAAAAAGAGAATAAGGGAGCAGTGGACTATCCCTGGTCATCAGTTGATTGAGACAAAAAGCTCATTAAATTATGTTTTTTGTTTATCTATTAGCTATGTTTGATCGTCAATAGGCCTCTTCCAACGTGATGGTACTCCTTAAGGTAACTCCTTAGTCCTGAGATGGTAGTTGCCGGGCCAGTAATCTTTAGATGGTAATTGTAGCACTGACGTGGACGTAGACTTGACGTGCCTACTTGAACAAAAGTGCCTACTTGAAATAAATGAATTTTGAATTTTGATTTTTTTTTTAATTTTTGAATTTGAACTGGTAGCAAGCAGCCCATTCTCCGTTCGATTCGATCCCAAGTCACCTAGTACGACCGTACCTAGTAAAGATGGGATGGTTGTTTTCAGATCAGCCTTCACCACGGGGCTTAGCTATATCTTTAGGTTTAACCTAATAGGTTAGGTTAGGCCAAGGTCAGGTAGCAACGTCCTCTAAGCTACTACTACCACCAACCCGTCTGCCCAGGGTGATTATGGGAGAACCTCATGTTTTAAGAGGCCCTTAGACAAGTAGTGGAATGTTATAGGCTGTTGATGATGAAATAGATGAAGCTAGCACAGATAACTCAAATCCTGAACACGAATGTAGGAAATCTTTTATCTTGAAATAGCGACTGGGAACTGTTTGCGCGGGATTTAACAAAATTACCTACAACATAATTAATAAGAGTTTCATGGGCGACACTTTATAGGACGTGTTCCAGTTTCTTGCATGTCCTGTGAAGTGTTACTATAGTTTTCCATTATCATATCATCAGGCGGGCCATATACTTGGTCTTTCAATTTAATTACTGTTGAAATATCTTTGCTATCCACGTATGGCTCTAAAACTTCACCTAGCTGCAATTCTGGACAAATGTATGATATTTTACGCTCGTAAAATATTGAAATCAACATGGACGATATTACAGGAAACGATATCAAATCTATCATTATCATCATGGGCGTCTACTGCTAGAGACACAGATCTTGAGTAGGGAGTTCAAAATGACATAATCTTGACTTTTGAGTCGCTCGTGTCAAGTGTTTTCCTTCGACTCCTATAACAAAATGTTTACTGTCACCAGCCATCTAGTTGAGGGTATACCAAATCTAACGTTAAAAATAATAAACAATCTCTTCAGCTTTATTATATAAGTATGGATATTAATTACTAAATGGCTTTCTGTAGTCACCCCGTCACCTGCGTGCAAAGTGAAAATAATAGGATTCTAGGAAATCTTCAACATAAAAATCAAGCCTCGCTTTACGTTAAGGCCTAGCGCAGACGACTAGATATAATTATTTCGTCATTGGCTGTGGAATCAGAGTCACTTTACGAGTTGGTTAAAACCTTAGAAATTTTGTGATAATAGAACATTAAGCTTACATCAATAACGAGTGATTTGCTTTTTTTATTATCATTATTATCAGCCTAAAAAATCTCAAAGTTGATAAAGCTCTTATTAGATAGAGGGTTATAGAGCAGACCAATCACTCTTGTACCCACAGCACCCGGTTAGTTTTAATCACATGTTAGTGATTATAACCGGCGCTTAATAATAATAAATATACTACGACAATACACACATCGCCACCTAGCCCCAAAGTAAGCGTAGCTTGTGTTATGGGTACTAAGATGACTGATGAATATTTTTATGAATAATATACATAAATACTTAGAATATACATATAAACACCCAGACACTGAAAAACATTCATGCTCATCACACAAACATTTTCCAGTTGTGGGAATCGAACCCACTGCCTTGGACTCAGAAAGCAGGGTCGCTGCGCACTGCGCCAATCGGCCGTCCAATCGGCTTAATATGAATGTTCACCACCAATTTCCTAACTCTGAACTGATATTTAGAATATTGAACGGAAAACTCTAAAACCTAACAAGTCTTGACCCAACTTGGGAATCCGTAGTTGAACATACTAACACCTAGAACAACGAAACAGTGACAATAATGGAACCGGTCAAATCCTGCGAACAACTAGCTTGCGCAGCTTGATTATTGCTATTTCGGAGACAACATCTAGAATGCTAAAAGTCTGATTCTTTCAGTGACCGAAGTTAATTACATTAATCGGTCATCAATAAAAATCAGTGGTCTGCGTTAGTTCTTAAACCAAGCCTCCTTTCTCCCTCAAAATGAAATATACCAGGTTGCATTTAATTTACTCTCACCGACATTATTTTTAATAAAAAAACCCGTTGGCTTGTTTTTCTTTGAGGTAGTTTAGAAACACTGGGATTTCATTACTGTTTTATGTACTGTCTTCTTTCTTTCCTTGGCAGCGACGTCCGTATGAAATATAATATTATTATACTACCCTTGTCTTTAGATTACTTTTGTAACATTTATTATTACTGTTATATAATCTAGTAATGTTTTAAATTTATTTTTCTTTATTTGATTTTTGCTTGGTAGTTGATCCATAGGTATTTTGTTATCATTAACGTATTGCTAAGCTGGGAAACTTCATTAGTTTATGTGATATATGATATTACTCTAATATGTAAAAGTATTACTGTTCGTTTCCCTGAAAAAGCTAATAAATAAATACAGAGTACGATAAATAAAATAAATAAATAAATAAATATACTACGACAATACACACATCTTGTGTTATGGGTACTGAGATATTTGAGAATATTTTTTTATGAATATAATACACATAAATAATTATAATATAGAGATCCAGATTGAAAAACATTCATGTTAATCACACAAACACTCTCCAGTTGTGGGAATCGAACCCACGGCCTTGGACTCAGAAAGCAGGGTCGCTGCCCACTGCGCCACTCGGCCGTCAGATAAGCAGCGACCTGCGCACTATCATACCTGAACGCTAACGAGCTGGCCACGAGATGTTCAAACGTCAAAGCATCTTGTGATTAAAACAAATATATGGAAATATGCCAGGGTAGCAAACGATAGCATGACGCGTCAATAACTGCCTCACTGTTCTAGTAGTCAGCATATTTATATACAAATCACGATGTCGAGGATCGACACCTAAGTCAGACTAAAAACTTGTTAGTTAATCGGTATTTCTGTTGAAGAATTATCAGAAGAAGACCAGAGTTAGGAAATTGGCAGAGAGCATTTTAGGCATATTATGAAATTAAGCTTAATTTGCTATACTCCGCGAAAAGCAGGAGAATCTGTATGGTGTAATTTATAATTTCTTCAATCCTTATACTTCACACGAAACAGATCTTCTACGCACGTTTCGCTCCGTAATCGGATCATCCTCGAATAATTGTTAAGATCATACATGAACATGTACAATGCAACATTTAATTGATTTCCGCATAAGAACGCCTGCTTCTGTCCAGTCAACAAGCTACCAGCTGACACTATCAAGACGTTTCTGTGGGTGAAAATTCGCGCGGTGCAAATTTCCCTTGGCTAACTGGATATCGATGTCAACTCTTTGTTTACCCTAATTAAAAAAAAATACTTAATAGAGGATCCAATTCCTAAAATCAGTTTCCTAAATACTTAAGAGTACCCTCATCACAAAAAAGCGGGTATTATTCGAAACAGCGACATTTTGTCGGAGAAACAATTAATTTGGCGGGCAAAGTGCTATGGAGAAATAATTTTGTTAGCATTAATGAAATGGTGTTTCATCCCTTATTGATAAGAGCTAGTATCTTGAAACTTTTTTACTTTTTGAAATCTATATTTATACATACAAATAGATCAAATTAAAAGTGTTCTGTTGTAATTATAAATTAACCACCTCATGCTAATTTTATATGATTTTTTGATTATTATTACAAAGTTAGGCTTTATTTTGTACTGTGTACGAATTTTGCATAGAATCAACAACATTTCGCTTCCTCTGGTGTTACATGCGATTTATAATGTATTAGATGGTGAAATAGTTCTATATTATTTGATCATTTTTAAATAAAATAATAATAACAACTATTCACGACAACTTTTTTAAAGAGTCTGTCATACTAAATTGTAGAGTTAAGCCTTAAGAGTATTAACCCAAATACCTGTATAAATTGGCTCCCCTTCTATCTACGTCTTTATAATCTTCAAATAGCTGAACTCATCTGAATCCACCTCTACAAGCACTTAGAGGTATTTTTAAGGAATAATTAAGGTAAAGCAACCTTAATTATTCCTAGTATGACGTAAAATAGCGAATCAATTTCTTTAGAACTATTTTATTGGATGGGAAGAGTTCTTTGGAGTTTCGACAAATCGAATTCAGCAAACGAAGCGAAGTAACTATCAACTCTCACAGTTTGAGTTCTTTGTACAAATCGCCCCCTAGTTCTTAGCCTATAACACCGTCTGTACGCACAACACGGCGTCGTCTACTGTAATTATGAAAGTAATTGTCTTCGTGTTATACAAATTGGGATAGCAATATCGTTTTGTGTCATACGTGAAGACTTCCGCGCGTTTAATGTAATGTCGAGATCAATTTTTAGACGAAGCTCGTAAACGGGCTATAAAATTGCATCCTTTTCAAAATGTTATAAAATATCACCCAACTATAACAATATAATCGTTGACATTTTACTGAATTACCTAACTGAATAAAAAGCTGTTGCCCTCTACAAAGTTACTTCTATTAAATGCCCAAAAATATATAATGTTTTGCCCAAAAATTTATAATTTTTTTTTTTTCAAAATGTTGCCGTAAAATATTGCCCAACTACACAAATATAAACGTTTTCATTTTACTGAGGTGCTTTATAGAAACGAAAAGCTGCTACAAAGTGACGTCTAGAAAATACCAAAACATTTCACTCTGTAGAACACGCGTTTTAAAAATTAGCTAGTGGCTTTTAGTAGTAGTAACGCTTTTTGCGCAATTGTTTTCCACTTACCATCGGGTGGGCTTTACGTTTGGTTCATTAATTATTAATTAAAAAGTCTATTACACTGTATGTACGCACAACATAGGCATCGTTGACTTCAATTATAAAATTAATTGTTTTCCTGTTTATACGTAAAGACTTCCAAGTTAAATAACGAAGCTAGTCAACGGGCTACAAAATTGCATCTTTCTGAAAATATTGCTGTAATTTATTGCCCAGCTAAAAAATATGTTACTGACTCACATGTAAGGCAAGCAACATTGCAGCTACTAATTATCCTACGTAGGTATATTATAATCATGCAATTTTATGAGAATGTTTGTCTTGATGTTTGATACACTCTTACACGAGAACTACTCTACGGATTTGACTGAAATATGAAGTGTATATAGAATTTTCCCTGAATTAGCACATAGGCTACTGTTACAGTAATTTTACTATAAATTTATATTTGCCACATATTTTATTAAATTGATTATGTTTTTTACGCTTATAGCTATAATTTAATTACAAAATACTCGTAGTTTTCAAGAAACATATAAAATTATGTATGATTAACAACCATGATATTGAGTTGGTGGGTATTTTGATGTATATAAATACGACTGCATTATCAATACGCTACAACAGTCAGATTAACGTCGAACCGAGCCGAGGTTCGAGTCCTCGCAGGAGGCACCCTCGGGTCGACGCACCCACCTTCCCCCCGATGCCTGGGGTCCTCTCATGGCGAGCTCTCGCGCTCGCCCCAGTCCCCCAGTGACGCCTTAGCAACCCTTCAGGTAGTTATCGGCAAGTGTCCATCCGAAAAAGAAAGAAAGAATACGCTCCAGTCCTACATGGACTCCAACGATGCAAAGATACGAGTACCTCCCGGTGTCCTTTTCGTTATCACTACTTTTTACCTTGGAAAAATCTAGGATTTCCGCGCTGAATATGATAGATGGCCATGTGTACTAATTGAAAACGAAATATTGGTTTTTGTAAAAATACAGCTATGTATCGTAGTTTTTTACTTACTTGGCCGCCTACGTACTATTCCAGACTATAAACAATCTCTGTGCTTAATTTAATTCCATTCCGTTCAGCTGCTCTGTTGTGATCGAGTTACAAATATCCATTCATCCATACTTACGCATTTATAATAAGAGTAGGTTAAGGTCATATTGTTCCATGAAAGGCGAAACTAAACAACGGCGTCAAACCTGTGCCCTTAGCGGCGTCTAAGTTGGCGTATTAACGATATATATCAGCAATTATGTTTCTGCTACCGATATAACTATTACTGGTGTTTTTTTAAAAATGTCAACACTGCGCAAATTAGTAATGGTGAAATGTAACGTGAATTTTATTCAAGCAATTAAATTAAATAAAAATTTTCATTCATTTGGTTGGATATATCCAACCTAACAAACATATATATAGTTATACTTGCTTTAAACGACGAAGGAAAACATCGTGAGGATACCTGGACGCATTACAGTTCTATATAATGTTCTCAACGGGTTGCCAGATCGATTCTTCCTGTTATAGGGATCAATAACCGAATTTTCGGGATTTTAGGGCTTTGGTCGGGAGAAATAAAAAAAATTAGTTTATAATATAAATTATACATAATATATTAAGTAAACAAATATATTTTTGCATTGCACTGTAGATATAAGAAAAAAAAACCTAGTAGGTATTTGTGACACATAAGATAAGAACCGAATGAGCATGTTTATTGTTTTTGTTCTTGCCATAAGTATTTGTAATTTTTTTTTGTGTTTCGTTTCACGAAAATTTTAACTTAAAATTATCGAACTTGTTTTTCGGGAGATTATTTGCTTTGTCGGGAGTCGGGAGGACATTCAAAAATTTGGGAGAATCCCGCCAATTCCCGACCGTCAGGCAACCCTAGTGTGTAGTCTACCAATCCGCACTTATCCAGAACTACGGCCTAAACTTTTCCCATTCTGAGAGGAGGCCGTGCACTGTAGTGACGCGGTAATGGATTGATGATAATAATTGTAACTAAAGTTGCAATTTGAGCTCTGTTTTGTAAAGCGAAGGCAACCCCGTTACGTTCAACCGATGTACTAAGCAGCGTTAAAGTTTGCGTCCTGCGTGCGATCCATCACGTAATTTTTGTTTTTACCTACACTTGGAGGAATTATCAATTTTATAAATTTAAAATGCATATAAAAATTTTCGGAACCGACAGGATTTGAACCTGCGACTCTCGGGCAATCGCGGCCTGAGCGCTTTCACCAATTAAGCTACGGCTCTGAAAGGCTAATTTTCGGCAGCGGCGGTAGGAGAACCGTAGCTTAATTGGTGAAAGCGCTCAGAAGCTCAAAATTACCCTTGCAATAAAAAACACTTATGATCAACATTTATATTTCTGCTACCGGCATAGGTAGTCCGGTGTTTGATGGCACCGCTGCTGAACTGACAAAAGGCAAGATCTATTGTTACCGACATTGCAATTTTGTTTCAATTAAGTAACTCTGTTTCGTAAAGCGAAGACAAAACAGCCACGTACAACCGCTGTACTTAGCGGCGTTTAATTTTGCATCATGCATGCGAACAATCACGAGAATTATGATCGAACGCACGCTTCTTCTCAACATTTCTATTTCTTCTGCTGTCGTTGGGTTGCAGGAATAGAACTTAGTATATATTTTGAAGAACTCGGTCGTATTTTATAAAAGATCTAAATAGAATTTGCACACATAGCATTCTAACTTCCTACAACCACTTTAATCATTTTAACTTTTATCAGTCCCATTCGAAAGTGCTGCGGTACGAAGAATTTTGCCAACAACCTTTTTGTGGTCGATTCTAAAACAGAGCGGCAATACAGAGGCTTGGAACAAACCACATAACAATATTTGGGAACTTTTGTTTTTGGGCCTACTGTGAACTAAATCTACGTGAAATTGAGTTACAGAATTCGTGGGTTGGGTTTTAAATTTTTATGTTTTGTGGCTGATAATCCTCGTGTTTCTTGTAACTAGGATATGACTTCTAATCAAGAGAAGACTATTTGGTTCGATTACCGAGTTGGGCTAAAAATATTTTGTTTTATTGTATTGGAGTTGCTATCGATAAATAAAATCGAACATATTAAACTGACGTAGTATTCGACTATAGATACACTCTGTAATTTTTATCCACGTAGCTTTAAGAACAATGATGGATTGTAAATTGTTTCTAGACATCTAGGAATAGTGTGCAATGTATATAATAATTTATAAATAGATAGACAGTATTTTTCTCATATAGTTGTTTTAAGGTATCATTTATAAATAATAAATATACTACGACAACACACAGATCGCCATCTAGCCCCAAACTAAGCGTAGCTTGTGTTATGGGTACTAAGATAGCTGTTGAACATTTCTATGAATATAATATGTACACTGAAAAACAATCATGTTCTTCACACAAACATTTTCCAGTTGTGGGAATCGAACACACGCCTAGGACTCACAAAGCAGGGTCGCTGCCCACGTTGTTAGTGTTAGTCGGCCCTCAAATTTTATCACAAAATTGTAGCAGCTAGATTGTACATTGTTACTAGATGTCTACGAACAATCTGCAATTTAGCTGCTACAATTAGGGGACTTGACATATGCTTTTACAAAGTTAGATGCAACAATAGGTGCTAGTTAGGTATTTATGAAATGAATCATATCATAAGAACTTTAATTTGTGTGGTATAAATAGAATAAAATAACAAAAAAAAATCTAAATTCGAATTATCTGTCAATCAATAATTTAGAATAGAGGGTAACAGCTAAAATATTAATTGGAAACTGTTTTCTGACGAAGTCGCGAGCAATCGCTAGTATAACGTACTAGAAATAGGTAGTCATTAGCTCGTCTCACAAGCCTTTACTTAAGAACACTCGTAGATAAGAGTCCTTGAGCGTAATGGCAAGGCTATACGTCGTATATGTTTCCTTACAGTTCGCTGATTAGATTTAACTTAACGTTGTATGTAGATACATTGTACTCAGTGGCATTTATTGGGTGTTTCTACCATGGGAGTAATTAAGCCGGGAAAAATGATAAAATGACTAGCGTGCCACTTTGGCTGCGTTGGATTCTGAATTCTCGTGAGTAGGTTTTAAGTGTTTTTGTTGCCTGCCTCATTCATGGCCTGCTCTGCCACCCTGCGCGCCATACACTCGTATGCTGTGGTTGCAGTTTTCTTAGATCTGTTTAAGATTAACAATCCCAACATTCATTATTTTCATATAACTCTAACGATAACTCTCAAATGGCAGATTATTTAGGACTTAATTGAAAAATTATTGTTATAGTTAGGCCAATTTACAAAATATCTTTGTAAATTAAAGCTTTTGTGTTATTTTGATAGCTAACCTATATTACTGTAAAGTTATATCAGAAACCGTTTGATAGTTTTAGCGTGAAATAGTAACAAACATCCATCCATCAATCCTTAAAAACTTTAGCATTTATAATATAAGTGGCTGGATTATAAATCATGTCTTATAATCATCAGATTGTTCAAAATCGGGGTAGTACAAAGTTTAGCATTACGGGCGCCGGCATAAATCCCCAAGCACAACGAAGGATTTGATATCATCTCCCACACAAAGAGGGTGTTGGATATAAAATTTTGAGTGTGGCGAATGCTTAAAAAGATATTATAACGCTACGGAGATAAATTTTGGAAGGAATTTATAATGATCTACACGTCATGGTTCTCCTTTCATGGGCTCTGGCTAGTAGAAGTCACATTTATCCAAGCTAGCCCCAGTTAAATTTTATGAGAGTCGAGAGAGGGACGCCATCATTCGTCGAAGCATGCTAGCAATATTAGAATCTGTTGTTTCTTCGTACGCGGGGGCTGCCATTAAAATCACATTAAAACCTATGGGTGTAGTGTTGTAGTGCTGCTGCAAGATCTGTTTATTTTCCAAGTAAGCTATCTCTACGCAAAATGTTGCAAAGGTCAGTTTCCTGTTGAGCCAAAACGGTGCAAACATATCGATACAAACTATCTAAGTGTCAAAGTTTCACGCTAAAATGGGCGTTATGGTCAAGCCAAAACATAGGTAACTAACAAACACACACAAACAACAAAAATATTATATACAGTAGGTAGGATAACGCGAAGTTATTAAGGATGGTTTACACTCGAATAGGAAATCGGAGGCGTCAAAAGAACAGTTAACAACTTCTATATCTATTCGCTCTACAAGCGGAGAGCCGATTGTGGCTTTATTGAAAATTTCCTAGTTTTTTAAGTTAAGATGCAACTCCTTTCTGCCAGTCTCCTAAGGGTAGGTCTGCATCTTTCGCTTGGTTTTTTACTACTTGGCATAGCGCAGTGACTAATTACCAGTGTTTTTGTGATATTGTTTACTCTCAATAGCGATGCACATTATACATGCATAATGACCATCGTAAAATATATATGGATTTAACACCAACTCAATTTAAATGCACACAGATTTGAAATGTCAGCCTTATATTATGTGACTGAGAATGGTTTGAAATATAAAAAGCGTGGCTGGCGTTGATGGCTGGCGTGTTGTCCACTACTGGCACACAAACTTTATTTACTCCAATAATTTATTTAGTGTTGATTCAGTGAGACAAGGTAATTTTTTTTTTCTTTTTGAAGATCGATCAGGCAATGCTCAATGATTTGTGTCGAATACAGAGTCAAAACTATCAAACAATAAATAGCTTTGTATGGCTGAGTTTGATATTATTGTAGGAATTCGTGACAAACAAGGAATTAAAGTAGGATAAAAAGTATATGTACAAACACTTATATAGGCTTAAAAATTTGAAATATTGAAGCTGAATTAAATTATGTAGACTCCCCCTTAGCTGAGTTTATGCCGATTTGCACTCCGATGTAGTTTAGAGTTGGGTTGAGGCGTCAATTTTACTTCGGAATATAGAGAGCTTTTTTATTTCCTTGATAGGAAATTTAAACTCTATAAATGCTTCGCCATCAGCCGGTAAAATGTGAATTTCCATCCGACTAAAGGAAAGTGAGAAATTTCACACAAAGACTTATAACTTTCCGGCTAGGCTATGAATCTTTTAAAGTGATAGATTTCTGATTTTTTCTCTCTTCTGGATTATTTTCATCAAACGGAAAAATAATATAACCAATTCATTTATGTAATATAAAGATTTTAATGGCTTTATAACTGACTTTTAAGTGACACGAATGTGAATGGTGTGACCCAGACGTGCCCCGGCCATGAACCGGGTTTGACCCGGACGTGACCGATATCGGACCTGAGCCGATTAAACTAAACCCTAACCTTAGCTGGAGTTAAAAATGCATACGAGCATATGAAATTAAACCATAGAAGTTTTTCTTCCTGCACATGAAAGCTACGTATGCGGATACGGTATATGCTTTAATAGATTTTCAGACAATCACAAAGTGACATTATTTATTTATTATTTATATACCATAAATTGTGATTGTGAACATAAGATACATTATCACCATACAATATTGGCAATGAGTTTAGACCGCATGTTATCAAATTAAGCGTTTTGTATCAAGATAACCTCTGGGCACTTTGCCAGAAAATTTTTAGAATACAGTACAGAAGGTCTACTATTTTAACCGACTCACCAAAAAGGATTGGGTTCTAAATTCCGTTGTATTTTTTTTTTATGTTTGTAAGCTCAGAACTTTGTAATTTATAAACCGATTTGAAAAATGAGTTTTTTTGAAAAATGATTTTTATCAGATCAAGATCTGTTGAAATAATCCTGGAGTAATTAAGGGAACTCTTCAAATACTATAGGGTGTCTTTATAGCGGTTTGAGTATTTTTTAAAGTAACTTGAGCATTTGCTATCGAAAGGCACCATTTCGTCGGGTGAGACTGATCATGAAGACCACGGATGGCGACCAGTACTATTTAATAATAAGGATTACACGGTTGCGTTTCATTATACGATATTTGACGGCCGATTGGCGCAGTTTGCAGCGACCCTGCTTTCTGTGTTCAAGGCCGTGCGTTCGATTCCCACTACTGGAAAATGTTTGTGTGATGAGCATGAATGTTTTTCAGTGTCTGGGTGTGTATATGTATTTTCTAACTATTTATGTATATAATTCATAAAAGTATTCATCAGGCATCTTATTACGCATAACACAAGCTACTCTTACTTCGGGGCTAGATGGCGATGTGTGTATTGTCGTAGTATATTTATTTATTTATTATCATAGTATACAGTAGGCAAGCAACTAATGCTCGTCACAATAAAGCTAAATGAAGCTAAAGATCACTTTTAGTGATAAGGCCGCCTTTGCACCCTAGCACTTAGTACTATTACTGTTTTCCTTGTGTCTTTCCTATTGTGTTGTGTTGCAATAAAGTTTTTCTATTCTATTCTTTTCTAAAGCTGATGAGGACGTGCAGGGAGAGATGGTGAACTCATGCCTTGTAAAGTGTTGCTCTGTATGTAAGCGTCTGTTTTCCACACATCAAGTGCGTCATCTGCTTGGTCCATCAATTTTACGCGAATCATCATGTGTCTAGCAGAATCTTTATAGCAGTTGTAGTTGTTACACATTTTTTTCGTTTTGTTTACTTATACATACGTTTGTGGAAGTAAATACCTTGAAGTTGTTCCGGACCACAGCTGCTTACAGGTATCTTAAGTACTCCTCTCGTAGACAAATAGGAGAAATACTTAATTGCACGCACAGGAAAATAATACAGATAACGCAAATTCATATAGAATCGCAGACATGCAAAGGCAGCCTTATTGCTCCAAGCAATAAATAAGCGAACCGGCGGCAAGAGAGTGAAAAGTTGCAATGAATCTACTTATACAGATAAATCACTAAACAAAAAAACAAATAATATACCAAAATACATAAACAAATATTAGCGGATCTACACATATTTTATATAAATTAATTAAAGTGTATGCTAATAATGTACAAATTTAGTATGAAATGACATGTTAATTTAGCAGAAAAAAAAACAATTTTTAAAATAGAAGTAGATACTAAAACTTCCTTGTCACTTATTTCAGTGGTTTCATAATGACGTCGCCATCTTTAGGACTCGCCCCCTTCTCTTTTTATGACGCCATGCGAAGTGATGACAAATGACTCGCGAACAATGCCTGGTATTTTGGTCGAAAGTTTTTACAGCCGCCCCTATTGTTTAAAATATGGTTCAGAATGTGATAACTGTAGAAGTTCAAATAGGTTTTTTCATCTCTTCTTCGATACAACTAACCTATCAATTAACTTATAACTAATATAAACGCAGTAAATCATATAGCATATATACGCAATAAATTCGTTACGCATTAATCAATGTATATGTAATATTTCTTTACTCATGTTTAAACGTAAGTTCATAGTAATATTGAAATATTAAATTTAATTTAATTTTAAAAATTAATTATATATTTTTATAACTGACAATTGTTGCTTCATATCCACTAAGGTAACTTAGCGATTTGGTAATATTTGAATTTGAGTGCTATATTAGCACAACATATAGTTTCTAAAGAAAGTTCTGCCGTCCTAATAATAAAAACTTTCCGATTAATAAAAAATACTGTACCTATATACCTCAAACCACATTATATACATTCTAGTTACTATACCATTGATGAATTTTTTAAAGACAAGGTTGCTTGGAAGCAAGCCGCTCTGCTTTTGTCTCTCAGAAGATAGAAAAATGTTTGTTTAAATTGGAAAATGATGTTAAAAAAGAGCAAATGCTGAGATTCTTATCAGATTTTCGGTAGAAACTGCCTTCCAAACCGTTGGTAGAGTCAGAATATATGTAACATCATCAGCTTTTAGATAAAATATGCAATGAACACTGAAAATGAACTTAATAATATGCAAATGCGTAATATGCAAATATACTAATCTCTAGTCACTGCGACCACATCTAAACTCTAAGAACGGAATAGACAGCAGAGCTTATACTCTAAGCAATAACGTACTCGTATGTCTGTTAGTTTGGCTTTACTTTACGACGCAAAAGAGGTAGACGTAATTCTTTGTATAAATACAGTTTGCTACAAAAACACTTTTTTATTTATTGGTATATTTGTCCAATGTTTGTATGGGACAAACATACCAAAATACTAATATGTATGTAAAGTTGTGCATCACATGCCCTTTGCCCATTTTTTAGGCTTGGAGTGTAAAGGTGGAGTGCAAAGGTGTGTAAAGTCCACCAATCCGCACTGGGCCAGCGTGGTGCGGATTACAGCGGCCTTAACCCGTTCTCATTGTGGGAGGAGACCCGTGCCGTGCCCATCATGAAATAAAATTTTATTTTTTAAATCCCTCTCTTCCATGAAAGAGCCCTTCACCAGAGGGCAGTAGTGCAGCAGTGAAAAATTGGCAGGCTGAGTATGATAATGAAGACTAGTGACTCAAAGCAAATCGTTTCACCCCTAGTTACATTTTATCAGTTCCATTTTATTATTGTTAGTTCACTGGCGCATTTCTCACCTGCCACACATCAAAGCCCCCGCCATTACTCTTCGCAAATGTAGGTCCCTGCCCGAGAAGCGCGACGACACCATTCGTCATCTCAATGCCTTAAAGAAATTTCGTTGCCAAGTTTACTACTTGACGGCAAAAGTTTTTTTTTGCACTGTAACACAAAGTTTGTATAGAAAAGTTATCTATCACGTGGAAAATTTTCCATATTTTTTTTAATTTCACTACTAAGATGACAATGGGCTTACATGTTAGGGAGCAAGCTGATATAATCCATCTATGGCCTCCCACAAGACCAGACCAGAGAAAATTCAAAAATTATAAATATCCAAATTGCCCCGGTCGGGAATTGAACCCAAGACGTGCCACTTAGGACCCCATCACCCACCACTCCGCCATAGCGGTCGTTTAATAATACATCACGAAACGGATATACGAAAACTAGCCCAAGATCGACTCATTGATGGTTCCCTAACTATACAATGCCAGCGATTCTATAATATTTGCCACAAATAAGCCCAACTAAGTAAACCAAAGGATAATCCGTGCAATCCCAAGGGCAAATAGCGCCAGCGTCTAGGACACCTTGTCTTTTGGTGGCCATTTGGACGGCGAATACTGTTCGTAAATATTTATGAAATAGATTTTACTATAGGTATAATAACAAGTTTACTTTTTGTTTTCTTGTATTTCATTTTCCAGCCAGTATGTCACTGAACTCCTCCTAAACGGCTAAGCCGATTTTAATGAATTTTTTTGTATGCGTTCGGGTGGCACCCTGGATGGTTTAGATTCACAAATCAGCCCGACAGATGACGCTGGGGTCCGCTAGTAATTATATAATTTTGACGTGTTTCATGGCTGTAAATGATATAATTTTTACGTGTTTTGTGGCTGTAAAATGATTTACAAAAAAGAAAAATGTAAACTAGTTATTATACCGATAGAAAGATCTACTACAAATATATTTATGAGCATTATACAATAGCCATTTATATGAATAAAATAGTATTGGGTGAACTTAAAAGACAATTTTAAGTTTATGCTCATTATAGGCCTCTTCCAACGGAAGGGTTTGTCCATAGTCACTAAGCTGGGAAGTGGGGTTGGTGCAAGCAATATAGTAGTAGTAGTAGCACAGAGTACACTGCTGCCCGCTCTCCGTTACATTACGTACAACTCGCAGGAAGAGGAAAACCGAACCCGCGACCTTCAACTTACGACCATAACGCTCACCGCTGCTTCAGGGAGACCGTCACTAGTTATTTTATATTAACACTAGTATATTGTATATAACACTTAACACAAGCATCGATTCATTACAAAAGAGTAGTACTTCATTTCTCTACTTCGCATTTCGTCTTCTTTTACGGATAATTCATGATCATACCCATAGTATAGTGACTTCAAGCGGTATAATATGATGCCCAATGGGCTCCACTGATGTTGTCTTTAAATATATATGAGACAAGAACCCTGGGAACCACTGAAAACAGTCCTGTACTCCAGGCCTCTTCTTTCCTAAAATAGATGAAGTCACTAATTTAATTACTTAGGACATATATTGACTGATAACTTGAAAGATGGCGCAGGGCTCTTGCTGTGAGAGCTAACATGATAGCACGCAGATTCGCTCGCTGCACTGATGACGTGAAGGTGACCTTGTTTAAAGCATTTTGCCAATGTTTTTACACGTGTCAGCTATGGACAAGGTTTACCAAGCGAAGCTATAACGCGCTGAGGATACAATATAATAACGCTTTCCGCATCCTAATGCAGCTGCCTCGTTTCTGTAGTGCTAAATCAATGTTCGCTGCAGCGAGGGTTCCCGATTTCTTTGCCATTCTCAGAACAAGAACGGCTTCCTTCTGGGAGAGACTTAGACGCACCACCAATACCATCCTTTGCACTTTAAATGAGGACTTTAAAAATCCGTTTGTCAAGTATTGGTCTTGCGTGCACCGGTGCGAGAATAATAATTTTAGGTTTTAAGATAATTCTTTTTTTTTACATCTGCATTAGCTTTATTTAGTTTTATTGTTATTATTAATAAAAGTCCTTGTTTATCTTTAAAACCCGAAGGCCTTCTGAAACATACCTTCTATTCTAGTACCTACTGTAAATTAAATATTGTGATTCAAGCGAAAGTAGAATAACAAATAACAATCAACAAAAACAAAAAACAGAATCTCAATAACAATTTTAAATGCCAAAGTTAATATATCTTTAAAATTGTCATAAAAAAGATCATAATTAATATTATAACAAGATATTATAATAAATTTTACCGCGGGAAATAGATTTTAAAAACACAACCTCAAAACATGTCAAACATCTAAAATAAAAGCCCTTATTACTCGTTAACCCTCTTATTTTCAGAATTACATAACATGCTGCCATATGAAAGCAATTAAAGAACTTCCTGGCGCAACGGTTAGTGCTGGATTTATGTCGGAGGACACTTTTTAGAATTGACACTTGCCGATAACCACCTGAGGGGTTGCTACGGCGTCACCAGGGAGTGGGGCGAGCGCGAGAGCTCACCATGAGCAAAGCCCAGGGCTAGAGTACATCGGGGGGAGAACGGAGGTCCAAGGTACGATCTCCGTCAGGGGAATTTGGGAATTTGTAATTACAGAAATTTCTCTGGTCTCGTATAGCCATGGCTAGCTAACGACAAAGACGTCGCCGCTTCGTATGATGTCGCTTGGAAACCAATTTAGGGGGGTATGGGTTTAATGTAACTGCCAAACCCCCAACAGGTTAGCCCATTACTATATTAGACTGCATCATCATTACCATCAGATAAGATTGCAGACAGGGGTTGATTTGAAGTAAAAAATAAAGAAGAAGTAGAAATAAACATTACTTCGCAAAGCATAAAACTGTAATCAAGAAAACTTAATAGCAAAAAGGAACAAGAAACAAATGGAAGGAGATAAAACATGGATGCACTATTAATGTGCGGATCTTCAAAATTTTAATGGTTGGATTATTGTTGAATGTTGGGGAATAACATAAATTACTTGCCGTACAAATTTCAGCGTCCTCATTTGGAATCGGAAATTCAAACAACTGTGACCTGGATTTTCAGGAAGTAATCAGTCATCTCGATGTTTTAGAGCTGACAGCTCAAGGTTGGTAAACCTAAATGCGTTTATCTGCTCAATTTTCCAAATAATTTCATACACTATCTTTACTAATGTATTTAGGACCTTCGATCGATCTTATTATGCTTGATTATCATACAAATGTCGTACCCTCATTCAGAAGCTTAGTAAAATGATTTTTCCAAAAACCAAAGGTTGACTACTAATATAATAAAGAGGTTAAGGTTTGTGAGTTGTAGGAAGTAATCTCTGGATCTACAGAACTGATTTTGAAATTTCTTCGACCAGTAGAATAAAACATTATTTGTGAATGTTATCTTAATGGAGGATAGAAACAGATCTTCGGCAGGTGTGGAGTATAAGGATTGAAGAAATTATAAATTACACCATCCAGATTATCCTGCTATTCGCAGAGTATAGCAAATTAGACTTATTTTTCATGATATATCATGGATTTCCGCAAAGTAACGCCTGCTTCTATCCAATGGCCCGATATTAACTCGAAAAATTAAAATGTTTTTCTCGGTAGTCGGATTTGTAAACTAAGTCGGAAACAAGTTGCGAAAGACAACCTTTCTTACGAACGCCGTTTTTAAAGATATATGATTGAGTTCTAGAGAAAATTTGTATATCTTTTTTAATGTCTACAAAAAAGTCAGTGACACCAATGTTATTTAATAAACAAAAAGTAATTATATTTTTTTATTCAAAATATTATTTTTAATCTAAAATCTACCGATGTGAATCTGGGGTGGGCCGCTAGAGTTTAATAAGATGCCTATACTATGCCATAATTATTTTAATAAATTTGTGCCTTAGTTGCTATTCAGACACCGGCGGTTATTATGCGATTTCCGTCAGTTCGTAAATGGAGGTCGACGAAGAAGTGTGTTTCTTGCAGTTGCTCCTTAAAAAAAAGAAAAAAAACTGCAGTATATTGTGAAGACACTTTGGAAAAAAGGAATATATTAAGTAAGTTTATTCAACAACAATGCACTGATATAATTATTACCTCTACTGCATTTGCCAATGTCTGAATTGCATCACAATTATACGGGTTCAAACCGCGCGATTTGTAAACGCGCGGTTCCCGCATGTCTGAACTAGCGTTTACAGCCCAATCCGTCCTGTGGTTTGACCTGTGCATTAATAAAACAGTCAGTCAGTCACCTTTTCCTTTTATATATACAAATGTTGCTGGTAGATTAAGGCTAAAATTACATTGATTTCGTAGTGACCAGAATATTTTCGTTAAAAGAAATAATATTTTCTGTAACAAGATACAGTTATACTATCTTTGATAAATTAGTGTACGCGTCTTATTGTTTTATTGTGTTAATGTCGGTCTTTTTTCAGTACGTCTGAACGTTTTAGTTAAAGGACGAAATACCGCGATGCAGATCTTCAGTAATTAAGTGAAAAATAAATACCATTTACTAGTACTAAAACGCGACTTCATCCGCGTTTTTTTTCGTTTTATGCAAAATCCCACGAGAAATGATAGTATACCTAGAATAAAGTGTTTTTATATATAGAGATTAGGTTCGGATTTAAGCTTTACTCCATTAAGCTACTTTTATGTGATAAGATTAAGGTAGTGTTCAGCTAGTTTGGACTAAAATAACTCGACTAAAACTACAATACGCGAAAATAAATGGACGGAACTGTCCACTTAAAACTAAACATTGCTTCTAAAGTCTTGTGTATTTAGGTATTTTATTCAGGACTTGCGTTCATTGTTTCTATTTGAATAGAACCGAGCAAACCCAGTTAGTTACCGACACAATGCCTGCCTTGTAAACCGCTGAAACGTTAATTTTCTCACTGAAGCTTTAATTGTTTGAAATGCCATTTACGATTTACATGCGAAGTTTCTTGTGAGTGGATTGGATAGTATTTTAATTTTTTTTTTGTTCAAAAAAAATTTTCTGCATGACTGTTATATTTAACGCACCATTTTATTTAAAAAGGACTGAAAGGGAAGCACGCAATACATTCCTTTTACATTAAAAACAAAATGTAAAATGTCCACAATTAAAACTGAAATTTTGTTCATCGCTGAGCTCGCCGTCGGAAAGTATTTTCCTTACAAAATAAGTATTACGTAATACGTTTATAAAATTTTATACTTGTATATCGCTGCATCGTTTAATGTAGTCGCTGACATAAGGGATTCATAAGACAGTTTAGAGGTACTCAACCGGCGATGGAGAGACATAATATGCTCAGAGCTTTTGCAAATGTTTTATAAAAATCGTCTATTAAAATTGCTATTTTTTACTGTTTCTTTGTTTTTTGCATGAATTCCCACGGTTCCTTTTCTTTTATTAAACTTATTTTCACTGGTTGTTAGGGTTTCTTTACATATCCCGTGGGAACCGTTTTTTAGGATATGTAGTGACTAGTGGCTCATGTCACTCCATGTCTTTTCAACTCATACCTAAAATCAAGTCGATTGGTTCCTTAATAAGAGCGTATAGAACACGCAAACTAATACATTTCTTATATTAAAAAAGCACATTACTCCGAAAAGTTTTAGGTGCATGCCAGGGATCGAACTCGGTCACCCTGAATAGAAGACCGAAGCTCTAACTACAAGGCTATCACCATATTGCTTAAATGTATTTATTTCTTTATATAAGTTCACAACTGATGTACTTACTTTTGTCTTTTCTGTGCAGTTACAAGGTAATTAAGGCAAGGAGCTGTGCGTTGATGGAAGATCAGAATCTTCTTCCCGCGGGTGTCGTACGAGGCGACTAAGAGAATATAACGGAGAGTGGGCAGCAGCGTCCTCTGTGCTACTACTACCAGCTACTGCTATCACCAACCCGCCTGTCCAGCGTGGTGATTATGGGCAAATCCTCCAATAAAAAAAAAAAATTATAATTTTTTTTTAGCGTGGTGGTTATGGGCAAATTCTCCGATTGAGAGAGACCTTGAGCCTACATTGTACTGTAATATGCTGTTGATGATGATGATGATGCTAAGTTAGTTTAGCACTCTGGAATAGGAGACACTAGTAGTAGATCTTTTTGTGACAGAACTTGCTCGGCGAAGTACTAACGCCACGCTTATCTCAAGTCAAGCAGCGATTCGGTGTTCCGGTCTGAAGGGCGTGGTAGCCAGTGTAATTACACATGCCAAATTGTAAACCTTTAGTTAAATTTTTACTTATAATTACAATAAAAGTGTATTCATTCATTCATGGGGCTTAACTCCAACGTCTAAGGTTGAATAACACTGGAAGGCACTAAGTAGCACGTGTTAATTGCATGCTCTGCGAAGCGTTGCTCTGTTAAGAGGTGATGGCTTTCCACTTACCAACAGGTGGGCCACCTGCTTGATCCGTCAATCCGTACTAATATTACTAATATTATAAATGCGAAAGTGTGTTTGTTTGTCCACCAATAACGCGGCAACAGATGAACGGATTGATGCATTTGCATATAGATAGTTAATGCGCCGGAGAGTGACATAGGCTACTTTTTATCCCGGTTACGCTTATGTTTTGTCCTTCAATCACGCAGCAACAGAGTAACGGATTAACGTGTTTTTGGTACACAGATAGTTCATGAGCCGAAGAGTGGCAAGGGCTTTTCATCCCGGAAATATGCAATAGTTTCTGTGGGAAGATACGATTACGCTTACGTTTTGTCTTTCAATCACGCAGCAAAAGAGCAACGGATTGACGTGATTTATAGCATAGAGATAATTTATAAGCCAGAGAATGGCATAGGCTACTTTTTATTCCGGAAACAAGCAAAGTTTTTTTGGGAAGATAATCTTACGCTTCCGCTAACGAATGCGCTCGCGCTCGCACTTACAAGCATCCTGAAATAGTGCAATGTTCTGTATTCATTGTCCTATTCCTCCTGACAGTTTTTCAAATTACCACTCGAGCGAAGCCGCGGGTAAAAGTTGTTACGTAGTTGTTACTATGAAAAAGAAGAAAAGTTTATGTCCCGAAATTATACAAAATCTTACGCGAACTAAATCGCGGACCACGTTATGTTTTCATATGTGAAAACAGGCTTTGAGTACAAGTATCTAAGTGTGCTTCCAAAGCACAAAATAATGCTAGGTAAGATTGGGCCTTGGCACAAAAACCTTCATCGCTTATCTCCTTTCTTATATTCGGTCTCTTAATGACGTCATTATCTGTAGTTGTCGCTTCCTGGCCGTGTCGTCACAAATGACGCGGACAATGGGAACATTTCACCGCAAAATTTTATCACAGTTTATCTTTACCGTACAAAATGAGACCCTCAAAAAGTGCTTGTGGTGTTTGGTTACCGTAAATCATTAGTTACATTTCAACCCATAACCGGCCCACTACACAGCACGGAACTCCTCCCACAATGAGAAGGGTTTAAGACCGTAGTCAGGCCAGCGTGGTGGGCCCAGTGCGGATTCGTAGACACCACGCACCTTTGAGAACATTGTGAAGAAATCTCAGGCATGCAGGCTTTCCCACGATGTTTTCTTTCACAATTGAAGCAAGTGATATTTTAATTACATAAAACGCACATAACTTAGAAAAGTTAAGAGGTGCGTGCTGTTATTCAAACTCGGCCCCCAAAAGTGAAGTCGAGCTCCTACCCAATGCGCTATCACCGCCATTCGATTGCTTGGTTACTATTGCTTTATGCTACCAGTTTAGCAGTGGTAGAGTTTTTTATTGTTACAGAGCTCGTCGGAAGAAGTACTGCCATGGTTATTTTTGCTGCAGAACAGCATTTTTTCTATGTTGTGTTCCTATCTGAAGGTAGTAGTACCGGTGTAGTTACAGGCACTTAACATCTATGCCTTAGTTTGATGGATACAGGGCGGAACTTTGCAGGATGTGTTCCTTGAATGCCCTGTGAAGTTTTGCTCTATATGTAAACGATGGATTTCCACACATCAGGTAGGTCACCTGCTTGGTCCAACAGTTTTCATCAGTTTAACGCAGATCAACATGTTTCTAGCAGGATCTTTATAGTAGTCGTACTTCTTATATAATTTTTTATGACGTGACAACGTCTTATTATTCGATGGATGCACGCACGAAAAAACATGACTCACGCGGCGTTACCGCACTCTGAGGCGTTCCATTTAAGGCTTGAAGTGCAAGCGAGAGCGCGGAACGAGCGACATAGAGGTACAATCGGCCTTCGCGTTCGGCAGCGTTCGACATCTGTCTCTCTCTTACTTGAGTGAACGATGCGTCCGCGTGGACAGATGCTATACAATAATACATTAACATGTTTTCGTCAAGTATGAAGTGCAGTGAAAAGTGAATGTGGTGTCAATTGTTTATAGCAAAAAAATTTACATAATTGTATTTATGCTTACAAATAAATGTAACTTGATATATTCAATTGTGATTTCCATTTGCCTCCTTCGCTATATCCACACAAAATATCTATCAAACAAATAAAATTAAAATTTTCTTTTGAAAAAAAAACCATACCGTCAGTATTTTCTTTTGTCGTTGTCACGTTTAACTATCGTCAGTAAACCGACTTTACAGGCAACCGATTTTTTTACTTATACATAAGTAGGTACCTTCAAGTTATTCCCAGACCACAGTTGCTGCGAGCAGATGGAACTGCTTAGTCAGTTAGTTTTTACTGAAAAAAAAAAAAATCATCATCATAATCCTATTAACGTGATGATCTCTCTGGTTACTTTATTTCAAATGGTTTGATCTTAAGTAGGAAAAAATTGGCAATTGAACCTATCTGAGTTTTCTCTGGTATTTTCGAATCATGTGTCAATGCGAAAGTTTGTGAGTATGGATGTGTAGATGGATATTGCGATAAAGATTTTATTCATCGCTACAGAAAAATTATAGAAAACTAGCGAATTGCTGTATAAATTATTGTTATTGCTAACTAAAACGTCTGTATTATTCAAGTCGTGCGCCCAACTAAATTATGCCATAAACGTTATCTATTATCTCATAATATAATTTCACGTAGACAAATACAACGCTGCAAAACTAGGAGAGAACACGCAAACAAAAATATATGAACGCTGTGTCGCTACGAGTTATACATTTAAAACTTTAGTAATGCTATTTTCTGAACGTAGGTGCTATAACGCTGATGCAGAGATGGAATTAAAACAAAACTTGTATGAATATGTTTTATTCATTGTGATATGATAAACGACTAAGACACCGGGAGGTATCTTTGCATCGTTCGAGTCCATGTAGGACTGAAGTGTATCTTTTTTTTGCTTTTTCGGAAGGACACTTGCCGATAACCACCAATTATAACGTGGTAAAAATCCAATGGCCTCATAAGAAGGCTCAGAGTCACTCAGCGGGCGATGGAGAGAGCTATGCTCGGAGTATCTGTACGTGATCAAATCAGAAATGTGGAGACCCGTAGAAGAACCAGAGTTACCGACATGGGTCAACGAGTCGCGAAGCTGAAGTGGATTGCCACTTCAGCTACGCGACTCGTTGACCTATGTCGAACTTCTCTTTACCGAATTATGCCCCCAACAATTGGGTTGGGGGCATAGTTCGGAGAAGAGATGGACGTTGGGGTCCCAAGGTGCTGGAATGGCAGCCCTGAACTGGTAAGCGCAGCGTTGGTCGACCCCCAACGAGGTGGACGGACGGCATTAGGCGCGTCGCAGGTAGCCGCTGGATTCAAGTGGCACGAAACCGTGGAATTTGGAACTCCCTACAAAAGACCAGTCCGACAGAACCAATTGACGTCCAGCAGTGGCCACCACAGTTTACCATCAGGTAGACCATCTGCTTGTTAATTATAACTATAAAAAAAAATGTTTTACCAAGCCAAAGTTAAAATAAAAATCATTTTTTAACTAAACGAAAACATAACTATTACAAAACTTGAGACAAAACTGCTATAACAGAGCACGTTCTGAAAATTCAAAACTTATTTACCAAATAAATAATAACAATAATATTTTGTAAAAACGCTTAAACTGAGAGTTTGGGGATTAATATGTTATAGTTGATTTTGTTCTGGCACAAAAATAAAATAAAAAGATTTTATTGTCTCATGGACCTATAACTTGCTGCATGGTAGCAAGGTGGCTTAGGTATTTAAATACCTAGCATGCAGATCTTTTAACGAAAACCACGACTTATTAATATAATTTGCAGGCAGTACACAAACAGCAAACCAGCATTCATAAATTACTACAAAATAGCACGGTGCATTAAAACGCAATATATCATACAACATTGTATTAATATCAAGAAATATGAAAAGGCAAAACCTACCTCGTGTACCTGAAAACGAATTTGAAAATGGAAGATTTTAACTTTGCACTCGGTTACAATATGTAACTGAGTGTAATTTTATTCAAACTTTTCCGTTGTTTTAAAAATGGAGTCTCAAAATGATTTACCGTAGAAGAAACACATGTACAGCAGGGGGACATAAACTGCATTTTCCGGTGATATTAGCAGCGTGGGCCATTGAGTTAAAATGGCCGACCGGCTGGCATTACCGCCCGCGATACAGCATTACTGCGGTCTATGACTATTCTAATATCGCTCGACTTATTCAATGTCGTAATTATTCTCAGGCTTTAACATAACACGGCTGGGTGGATTCGTTGCTCTTTGCCTGGTTTCGTGGTTGGTTGCTAAAAGCCGAGTCTAATGGCACAAAATCAATGAATCCGAGAGGTTGAAAGTGGAAGGGGTCACGACCTTCTACAATGAGGAACACGACGTAGAAAGAGCTGCGTACAAGTTACCGTGTCTCGTATAAGAACTGGATCAGAAGCTTCCTCTACGCAGGTACAATTTGGGTAGGCAGACTTAAACGATTATATCAGGGACTGACAACAAAACCTGCTCTTCGGGGGTGGAAAATAAAACTGTACTTTCTCTAATCGAAAAAAAAAGTGAATGCATATTCCCATATTTGTGCGATACACGATGCAAGTTGTTGTCATAATTCCACAATGACTATGTAGTTTCGTTAACTAATAAATATTGCGATGTAAACTTTATGCCATAATACATACAAGTCTGCAATGTTAATACTTGACTTACTCACTCGAGTACAATTCTCAGCGGAAAACTGGATGGTGGCAGCGTAAGCCCGCTGGGAATACAACGGTAGATCTACACATGGCAGCGGCTTATCCTGCCATTGCATTTCACATGTAATCGCTGCTACCAGGTAGCCTTGCGGTCATTCGTCGTGCGCGTGACGTTAACATTTCAACAATTTGTTCGTTACTATTTTATTCTCATTTTACAAAATAAATATCTCGTATGCGATAAAAACATTATATGTACAGGATAGTTAGGGAATAGTTCACGCTCGCTCATGTGAAACTGGCAACTGACAAAATGTGCATCCTAGAAAATATTGTCCATTGTAACTTGGTCAACAAAGCTATTACTAACTACGTTTACCATCGTGAATATCTTATGTACAGAATCTCATATAATATATAACTAGTTTTTTGGTTTACTTACCAAAACGGTGCCAAACGCGATCGGCGTTTAGTACAAAACATGTAATCCAGTGACGTATAAGTTTATAAGATTGTATGTTGGTGTGTATTGTAACGCGTGACTTTATTACTGACATTTTAATTTAATTAATTTACTTTTATTTCGACCGATGCCCATGCTCATGCTCATTTCTGAGCAGCATTGTTGTATTCCTACTTCTATCCAAAATCATAATAAAATAATTCAAAAGATACTAAATTAACTATTACGTAGCGTTTTCAGGCATTTTACGACGCCCCCTATTTGTTAATAACGTTTATTTTACTGCTTTAAGCGAAAATAATAATTGCTAGTAATTTTTCAATCACATGCCGTTGCCGTGCACAGACAGACGTGTTGCGGTCAGCCGCGAAACAGTGGCGGTTGATAGTTTTGTATAGATTTAATAAAAACCTGCCTTTCCGTACGGCTGTATCAGCATGCATGTGGCATACCTGTTGTTCAATTTACTTTCATAACATTTATATTTTATTTTCTGCCAATAAATTCAAAATTTATTTATTTCAAGTAGGCCTAATATAAGCACTTTTGAAACGTCAGTATGTCTGTTTGTAGTGACTCTACCACCGGTTCGGAAGGCAGATTTACCGATAAGAAGCCGACAAGAAACTCAGCAGTTGCTCTTTTACAATATCATTTTACATTAGAACAATCATTGTCCTATCTTTCGTGAGATGAAAGCGGAACGGCTTGCAACCTTGTCATTAAGAAATTCATAAATAGAGTATACTAATATATATTTTAGTTAATACACTAAATGCTTGCCATATCATTTTCTGCATTTGAAAATGTATTTTTTAAATACCTTACATTATATAACTTTACAGTTTTTCTATTTCAGACTAGGCTTACATTCCTAAAACTTTGTGCGGGTTTATTATTATCGACGCTTTACTTTTCTAGTTTAGCTTATTCTAGAAGTAGTAAGCCACAATGGTGCCAAATTCTCATTACTTAATTACGCAGTGACAACCATTCTAACATCAGTTGTGTCTACATTCAAAATAAATGAATATAAATGATTATGATATGATTATTTTTAAATATTTACTTTGGTATCGTTTATTTTTTTATAGTAGTATTGGTAAAACTTCTTGTGAGTGCTCGTTACATACCTGCAGAGTGTAGCTCTGTGAATAGGGGATGATTTTCCACGTACCTACCCTCAGTGTTTGTTTTGTCAATGGAAATTATAATCATTCACCTGTTTAAACATCGCTTAAAGAATTATTACTTATCTATGTAATTGAGTAGTATGTAAGTTTATAATAGCATAAATCTATCATAGTATATATAAATTTATGTTGGTATTTGTGTAGTTAATATGTAAATGTAGTATGTATGTTCATGTAAGTTTATATTACATTTCTTTTTTTTTTGTTTTTTTTTTTTGTAACTTACTTTATGCACCATCCATTTTCCACTCTTTTATCGGCTTCGTACGCTCAGGTTGCCTCTAAAAGATCACTTTTAGTGATAAGGCCGCCTTTGCACCCTAGCACTAAGTACTATTACTGTTTTCCTTGTATTTTCCTTTTTTTGTTGTGTTGGAATAAAGTTTTTCTATTCTATTCTATTCTATTCATTTCTCCAAATCGATTATTATTATTTATAATTTATATGGGATATGCTATTACTTCCATCCCAACAAGCCTTGTTTTATCCGAGCTGCAGTTCACACCATAATCTATCTAAACTCTACAAGCATAATATTTCAGAGGATGAAGCAATGCTACTTTTCCTGAGAGATTGTACAAACAATGAGTGATTGATTGTTTTTGCCCTCAACATTGGCTATTGGCGATGGCACTTTATGATATCCTTCGTGAAATGACGGAGAGTTTCCGAAATTTAGAATGTAACAGATAATCATATAATGTAGTGTGTGAAAATTTTTATAAAAGACTAGCTGTTGCCCACGTTTTTCTCAAATCCCATGGGACCAGTTTGTTTGCAGTACTAACAAAAAGAAACATATAAATGTTTATCTTATATTTATTTAATTATTTTTTTTAATTTTTAACAATGCTTAATTGAAAAACAAAAACACTATTAAAATTTATAAAAACCCAAAAAATAAGAAAAATAATAATTTAAATAAGATTAATTAATTGTTATTAAATTTCATATAAATTATTATTAAATCTCCAATAGTCCAGCATGGTGGACTACGGCCTTTACCCTTACCGTTGGGGAGAAAACCCGTGCCCGGTAATGGTTTGATATAATGATATTAATAAAAAACGATTCTAATAATTCGTGTTCTACGTTCCTAAGTTCCACAAAGTTATTTTTTGAGAATAACATATACGACTTTAGAGACGACGTAGAACTTGCAATAATATGCAAATTGGCGACTAAATGTCGTAAAACAAGTCGTGAAGTTAAGCCGTGTACAATCCTCATTAGACAAGTTTACAGCAATTATTATCTCGAGCGCTGCACTCGCGGCCATATTTTCACTTGCGAATCCATTTAGCATGCACGAACTTGCATGCTCTCGTGAGCACTGCGCTCAGCTAAGACGTTTTAAAGCACCACCTTTAAGGTGAGTTTATGAATTATTAATAATTTTAATGTGGCATAATTTAATTTTCTTGTGGCAGACTCACGATACATAGCAGCTCTTCGATTATTGACATTAATCTAAATATAATACTTCTATGCTAATATTATAAAGGCTCCGAAAGTTCTTGAATGACTCTAACTATTTCTTCGCTAAAAGAAAGTTAAACTATCAGAAAGTAACATACGCTATAATTTGTTTTAGAAAAAATTAGAGATCCTATAGAAAATTGCAATAATGTAACCTAAAGATTTCTTCCAGGCAACCAAAGACGCAAAAGGAAAAAACATAGAAAAGAGATAGGCGGTGCAATAAATGAGATATAAACATTACACAAATATATAAATAGAATGTATTACTATAATATATATATATATATACATATATACAATATGCTATATATATATATATATATATATACAATATGTCATGCACATATTGTATATATATATAATATGCATATACATATTGGATATACATATATATATATATATACAATATGTATATGCTATATATATAAACTAGCTGTTGCCCGTGACTTTGTCTGCGTTCGATTGTGTTCTGATGTGGCATTCAATTTTGTTTAGTTCTTAAAAAAAAAAAGTTTTTAGCATAGCTAAGCCTTAAATGAGGGTTTCGCTGTTGTCCGCTGAGGAGTTCTGTCCGCTATCTCCAACCACATTCCATTTCCAGATCCACACAAAGTTTGGGCAAAATTAAACACATACGAGTATTATAACCTCTATTGCACAAAAATAATTATTTAAATCGGTTATAATTTGTCGGAGTTATGGTGTAAAATCGTCAAACCCTTTCATCCCCTCTCCCAAAGGAACCGAGCTTAATGTCGGGATAAAAAGTATCCTATATTACTTCTAATACTTCCAAAAATATGTGTACAAAGTTTTATGAGGATCGGTTAAGTAGTTTTTGCGTGAAAGCGTAACAAACAAACTTACATTGACATTTGTAAAGATAGGGATAGCGATATATCACTTATAAATACAAATAAGATATAAACATACATTAAATCCAATGACGATTTCATTATATGACGATAGCATTATATACTATTAGATCCGTATGTAGACTGTCAGTCACACTACCTTAAAGTCTAGAACCTCGTGAAGTTTATTGGAGTGCACTAAATGACGTGAACACTGACAAATGGCGCGCCTCCAGTGATAAACTCGCACAACTTCCCGGCACTTAACAATTTAATGGGCTTGTCACTCTTCACGGTGCTTAATTAATTTTTTTCGCACTACAACGTCTCTCTATCCACCTTGGCTACTGAAAATATCGCGTGGCAATCAGGGTGGAAACACGCTTCTGAAATGCAACGTTATTTGATTCACAACACAAGTTAGTATACTTTTATAGTAATAATTGACAGACCAGGCAGGTGGCACCCCTGAAGTTAATGGGAAACCCACCGCCTTTCATCAGAGCAATACTTCACAGGGTATGCCTGGAACACGTCCCGCAAGGTGCCGCCCGAGCCCAACAATCTGAAGGACACGGAGCGGAACTTTGGTGGTGTTAAACCTCATGTGCCTGTAATTACACCAGCAACTACGCCATGACTAGAAGACACCGATGCTGCTTGCGGTAGCACTACCTCGGACGAGCTCTGTCGCAAAAACTCTACTCCTACTTAATGAATGAATGAATGAATGAATATACTTTTATTTCACACAACAAAAAGTACATAGAACAAAAGAAAAGTATAACAAAACAACGTATACAATTTGGCGGCATTATCGCTACATAGCGATTTCTTCCGGGCAACCAATGGCGAAGATAAAAAACAGTTACAGAAAAAAGTTAGGTGGTGCATATATACATATACCCAAAAAATATTTCATTACTTAAATGTATACATATAATATATAAAAAAACAATATTTGTAACTAAAGGCAAATAAATAAATAAATAACTACAGTTATATATATAATATATAAAAATAATATAATGGATTAAATATGAAACAAAATATATAAAATAAACAATTATCTTCAAATAAACATTATAAAAAATGAATAAAACTACTACTTACTGAGATATCAGCGAAAAAATAATTGAATACGTCGTTAAATAACCTAGCTTACCAATTATTAAATCATAATAAGTCCTTTTTTTGTCTTAATATGAATACCGAACCGTCGTTCTGGCACGTGTTTAAATTTTTGTGAATTTGTTATTTAAAAAAAGAATAGCAGCAGTTCTAAGTGGTTTCTTGATATTTTTAATCGAATTATATTTAAGAATTGGTGGTAAAAGCTATTATATTGAAGCATACCTATTAAATTTTGCATTAAGATTTAACTAAATTTATAATATTTATTATAAATTTTAGCAATGTAAAACATAACAGTAAATACATTATAATATAACGTTTAATCTATATATATAAAAGGGAAAGGTGACTGACTGACTGACTGACTGACTGACTGTCTAATCTATCAACGTACAGCTTTAACCACTTGACGGATCGGGCTGAAATTTTGCACACGGATAGTTATTACAATGTAGGAATCCGCTAAGAAAGGATTTTTGAAAATTCCAACCCTTAAGAGGGTTAAATGGGGGATAAAAGTTCGTAGAACATCCTTCATTTATTAATTATTTTTTCAAGTTAGTTCTATGAAACTTTGATTTTAGGTTTTCGATTAAAAATAAAGAAATAGGTGTTTCACATATTTTAAAAATTCCAACTCCATTAAGGCATCAAATAAGAAAAGGAAAATTATATATACGTAATAATAATTTACGTTCATATTTTTCTATTAACAACAAGAAACTTCAATTTACCAAATCAAAAATTGAACTTAACGTAAGCGAAGCCGCGGGCAAAAGCTAGTGAGAAATAAAACAGTTTTGTTTCATATTATTATCATATTTTATTTATTTCCTATGTAGGAAAACCAAACCCTTTTTATTAAATGATATTTTCCTATCAGCTTACATGCTGGAGTCTTTCTCTCTAACTCTCTTTAGCTCTCTATCCCAGAGGGTTTTTTAACACACGCTTTATAAACTATGACATATTATTGTAACGTAGGTTTATTTATATGACTTTAGTATAAAGGCCACAATTCAAGCTTGGCAGGCGATTCGTTAAAAGCACAGGACAGCGTGCCAAGTCGAATTGCCGCAGACAGAATCCGTGTAACGAATATAAAACTTAAGTTCTTTGACAATGGACGGACACAGTTCGTATAAGACAAACAACGATATGGCAGTATTACAATGCAAATATCACAATGTCGTTTGTTTCGTATTATTATTTTAATTAAAACAATAAATAGAATAGGTAATTTCAGTGTTTATTATGAAATTTTATGTTAACTTCATAAAAATCACTACGATGTCGATTTAAGTATTTAACCCAATCAACTCTTGTGATTCAGTAAATCCTTCATGTGTAGGTCGGCTGTTCATAACAAATCAGGCGCCAGACCAAAATAAGGTTAAATAAGACAATTACCACCCTTCTCTACAAATGATATCTGTATGGTCAAAAGCCAGTACGTAATGCTTATCAAACGTTTCCCTTCCTATTCGGACAGTTCATGCAAGCCCGTTACACACTTCCATACAATTTGTACAGCCAAACGTTGGGAAAAGAAATGTATGGAATAATGACCAAAAGCCAGGCGTAAAGCAATTTCCGGTACTGCAAATACGAATGATGCCAGTAGAATAAGCAGATAACACGAGCTGCTGTAGCCATAATTATTCGGGTCGTATAAGCCATTGCATCTTCGTTTCTGCCATTCGCACCGCAAGGATCTGGAATGCCCCTCCAGCTTCCATTTTCCCCAGTAGGCACCTACAATATGAGTTCCTTCAAATCAAGAGTGAATAGGCATCTTTTAGGCAAGCGCTCAGGTGTGATTTCAGTCAAGCACTGGTCTATAAATATATAAAAAAAGAAAAAAGCCCAGTACTGATCAGAGATACATAAAATTTGACAAATTAGCATTGCTGCGGCTTGTCTCTGTCATTTTATCAGCTTAATAATTATATTCTAATCTCCACTTTACTTTACAAATATGCAAGCATAATACTTCTTAGAACGGCTGAACGGAATAATAAATACCGTCTACAAATTGGTTAACTCCATAAACATTTCAATTGTTGCCGTATTAACGGCTAAAATGAAATTTTTATGCTTCTGTATGTATGTAGTACTTAACAATTATTCATTGTAAAGTCAACATCTCCAGATGATGCTCCGGTTTCGGAGTGAAACGTGCGTAGAGGGTGTATTGCCGAGGATCTGTTTGGTGTGGAGTATAAGGATTGAAGAAATTATAAATTACACCACATAGATTCTCCTGTTTTTCGCGGAGTATAGCAAATTAAGCTTAATTTTGTTAGTCGCTAGGTTATGAATTGTAATACAATTATTTAATTAATAAAGATATTTTAAAAACAAACAAACTACTAAAGTGGAGTAGTTTTGTTGCTTCAATATAAGTCTCGTTAACAATTTTAATAAACTTGGCAACATCTAGTCAGCTATAAAAAAAATCTTTAATTTGAAAGAAAAAGAAAGTGTAACAGTTCGCTAGCTGGAAATACCGTATGCTTCAAGGGTAAACACCACTGCATAACGACGTTCACCCACCACTTCGTAGCCTAAAGACTTCCTTAGCGCAATAAAACAAAGGCAACAGCTTATCTCGCATTGTAAATACATAGTTAGCGTCTACAAACTTCTCAAGTCCTTACACATTTAAATTGTGGCAACACTAATGGCTGGAGCGAAATTTAAATGCTTTACAACCGAATTATTGAGGTTGATGTAACTTCAAAGGGTCCCAAATAAATAGTAACATAAATTACTGACGGTTATAGTTGAGTTCACGCGTGCACTTGCAATCTTCATCTTACGTCTCTTCGACAGGGTAGTAACTAGTCACAGCCGAAGCCTCACACTAGACAAATCCAGAGAAAATTCAAGTCCCATTTAAAACTAGAGCGCTCAGCGCTATACCAGAAACTGACAAATCACCAGGTTTCTGGTGCGTTTTAAAATAGGAAAACGCAAAGTGAAAAGTAATAGTGTAATGTTTTATTTACCCGTATTTGAAAAATAATCTGAGATAAAATAATATTCTTTATTTCATAAACACTCACTTAAACAAAGAACGTGTATTCGAATAGAACAACTAATAAAAAATGATTTTGTTTTCAAATTTTATTAAAGTTAATTAAAAATCTTTAAACAATGTTAAAGAAATGAATAATGACACCAATTTGATTCGCGACTTGTTAGTTGCTTAGTCGGTTACTCTAGTTCTTTAAAGGATCATCTACATTGCCCGCTATATAACTTTGAACCTTCTTATGGAGGTTCAAAGTTATATAGCGGGTTATTAGGTGATTTTGGACCTGCCAATGCACAAGTTTAAAGAATTCGTTAAAACACACTTATTACAGCGAGGTTACTATACAATTGGTGATTTTTTTAATGACAAGGTTGCTTGGAAGCTTCCGGCTCCGCTTTCAGCTCTCACAAGATAGAAAAATGAATGTTAAAATGCAAAATGTAAATTGTTGATGTTGGAAAAGAGCAACTGCTGAGTTTCTTGCCGGCTTCTTCTCGGTAGAATCTGCCTTCCGAACCGGTGGTAGAATCACTACAAACAGACAGACTTGACGTTTCAAAAGTGCTTATATTAGGCCTACTTGAAATAAATGAATTTTGAATTTTGAATTTTTTGAATTTTATGAGGCTCATAGTAAGTGACCACATATCAGAGGATTTGCATCATGCGCTATCGAAAACTTTCGTTTTTAACTGTAGGTATTTGGTACCTAAATATAAACCACACAAATAAGAACATACAGAAACCGTGTTTACGACTAATATTAAAGCACCATAAACCACTTACTTTAGTAGTGTTTTTCAAACAGATGTTTAGTCACTTCAATCCGTTTAACAGTTGACAGTAATTATTTTCCCTCTTATGTTCTAATCGTTTACTATAAAATGAAGAAAATGGGAAAGTTTTGAGCTAGCATCATTCCGTGTGTAAAGTGAGATGTGCATGGGGCGTTTTCACCGTTTTGGACACAGTGCACTGCATGCAATACTGACTGAATGAGGGTTCTGTATATTCTTAATTCTGTGGTATGAACCTCCGGGCAAAAGTGCCGAAGTTTAAAAAAGATGGCCGGATTGTGCGATGAACGATATTATCGTAAGTACTCATAGATTCCTGATCCAACACTCGCACGTTATAGATCATAAAACGCCTTATCCATAAAATTTAATACACCTACCCGGCGATCGGTTTTCTTAACGGTTCCGAAGCAAACTTCACAGAGTGCGAAGTAAATGCGTCCCAAGTACTCGATAAATCATTTTCGAAAAGCTTAGGGACAGTATAGCAGGCGACGCTATAACATCTCCCGATATTACAAAAACATCTCTATCCCTATATAAATAAGAGCTGTATAAAAACCTTTGGGTGTACTGTACAAGGTCAATTCAAATAATGCTGTCAGGATATAAGCAACTTTAAGAAAGGATGATTCTTCAAAGTATAGGCATAAACGCCAGTGTATTACACATTTGTGTGCGCTCAATCGATCAGCCTGAGGTAAGCTTATTATTTTGCTATATTTATTTTAAAAAATAAAGGAAACGAGCAGGTGCGTCAGCCATTGTTAAGTGATTACCACAAAATATATTTACAGTGCCAAAAGAACCACTGGTTTTCTCCATTATGATAGTGATGGCAAAAATTATAACCAGCAGGGCTAGCAGTGGACAATTATATCCCCGGGGAAGGGATAAAAGTGTTTCTTCTCCCACAGCTTTATCAACTTTCAGAGCACTGACGCACAAGTGGCAATAATATTCCAATAATATACGTAACCGTCAGTGGCGTGCATAGAGGGTATGCGCAGGGTATGTAGATGATATAAAATTAAGAAATTCTCCAGTCCGAGGTATATATAACTTAAGGATAGGCATTGTAAGAGTTATTAAATAAATAAAATAAATATACAACGACAATACACACATCGCCATCTAGCCCCAAAGTAAGCGTAGCTTGTGTTATGGGTACTAAGATGCCTGATGAATATTTTTATGAATAATATACATAATTACTTACTTAGAATATGCATATAAACACCCAGACACTGAAAAACATACACAAACATTTTCCAGTAGTGGGAATCGAACCCACGGCCTTGGACTCAGAAAGCAGGGTCGCTGCAAACTGCGCCAATCGGCCGTCTTAAAAAAGGAAACGAGCAGGTGCGTCAAATTAAAAGCCTACCCTTAATTATTTATAACTCGTTCTGGGGTTTTTTTTTTCATTTTATATCATCTGCATACCCTGTTCATACCCTCTATGCACACCACTGGTAACCGTGGATAAACTTCTCCTATTCCATGATCCCGTGCTTTAGCAGGTGGACACGTTAAGTATATCCCTTGTCAGAGAATAAAATCGGGGGATATATTTTTGGCCTCCTGCCTGTTCTAGCCCAGCATGAAATTTATGAGCACCCCTTGCTCATAAATTTCATGCTGGGCTAGAACAGGCAGGAGGCCAAAAATATATCCCCCGATTTTATTCTCTGACAAGGGATATCCTTGGGATATAAGAATGTATTTTAAAATCATCATCATCATCATCCCTATTATGAGCCTACTACTGCCTCACCACTGAACATTGGCTTTCTTTCTCTTAGGACGGAGGGTTTAAGATCATAGACCGCGCTGCTTTAATACGTATTAGCGGGCTAACTGAGAATAAACAAACGGAAATAGGGTAATAACAATCGAATCAAGGCAAGAGATAACTTTCTAAACTCATGTCGATTCTCACATTTATAATTTCGTATGGATTTTAAATGTTAACAGCCGATGATTTGAGCTCACGTCCGTCACTTCAAGTAGCGCAATTTGTAAAAAGAAACTTGAACTATTTTAACTACTGTTTTAAAAACTAATGTTTTAGTTACGCAGGATTAAAAAAAAAACGCAAGCCAAGTCGCGATTGACAGGTAAGAAAGCATTGTTTGATATGGGTTGCATTGATTTATACATTAACGTGTATTTAAATCATATTAATTTTCAGGCATTACATGTCTATTCCACATTTGCGTATCTCACCGGTGTTAATAAACACTATACAAAAAAAAATCCCACTACATAATAAATTTCCCTGCATATTGCCACTTCAGCTATAAAGCTAAAGTGGCATCCCACGGTGACAATCTTCTACGGATTTCCTTGTTTCTCATCAGCATAAAGCCCCGCGACCATTCTTCTTAGCTGGAGACATGTCAATGTACTGACTGAAAAATACCACACTTCTAATTCATTACGAGGCTGTAATTCATATTCCAAGCCTATTTCATTCAAGATGCATAATATAAAGATTTTTCTAACACGAAATACTTACGAACTCGGCGGGATTCATTTATTATTCTGAGACTTACTTTATTTAATAAGAGTAATCTGCATCACGAGGCGCTGTTGACAAAACAAGGGTCGAGAGATGAAATGAGAAACCTTGAGTTTGGGGAGTGACACAAATAGGTACCATTTTTGCCGTCTTTGTAACAAAACATACAAGCTTTTTGTATGTTAAATGCTATATTAAGTGAAGTTTCCATTTAATACAAGCTGTGACAATTTCATTTTATTAATCACATCTTTTGATTAGGCTTATTTAGGTAGCATTATATTATGATTGAAGCTGATTGAGTTTTATGATATGATTCCCAAGTTAATTTTGTACCGGCCAATGCATAAGTTTAAACAATTTGTTAAGAAACATTCAATACATGTTTTTACTAAACGATTGAGGAATTTCTTAACGACAAGGCCGCTTGGAAGCAGGCTCCCTTGTCGTCTCTCACAAAATAGTAAATTTAATAGACTGTAAAACTATAAAATGATGTTGGACAAGAGCAATCTGCTTAGTTTCTTGCCATCTCTTCTCATCGGAACCTGCCTTCCAAACCGGTGGTAGAGTCCCTACAAACAGACTGGCTTGACGTTTCAAAACAGCTTATAAACTGGGCCTTCTTGAAATAAATACATTTTGATTTTTGCGGTAATAGCCCAGAGGGTGGAGATTGACTGGAGTAGGCTGTGGGACCATAATAGACTGTAGTACTAGAGATAGTGATGGTAAACGCTGTTTAAGTAGTAAAACATACAAGATGCCTTGTTAAATAAAAATTTCCAACAAATAAAGCGACCACACATCTTTGTGTTTCAGGCAAGGCCTCCTATTCGGTATCATAATAAATAAGGCTTCCCAAAATACCTTTTGGAAAATATATAATACGGTAAAAGTTGGATGGAAACAAAATAGATCATGTAAACATAGCAGTCGGTCGATGTGTCGCGTCGCGTTGTTCTCTTTACCAGACCTTGGCTAAAGGGTAGAAGTTTTAATACCCTTGTTCTTGTTTGCACAGTCAACGTTGCCATGTATATGATGTTTTACAACCGTACAATACGAGAATAGCAAAGATTTTGTGTTAAGTATAATAAATAAATAAATATACTACGACACACATTGCCATCAAATATACTCACAAATATATACACACATTGCCAACTACCTCCAAAGTAAGCGTAGCTTGTGTTATGGGTACTAAAATGACTGATGAATATTATAATGAATAAAATACGTAAGTACTTATTATACCCAGATACCCAGAAACATTTTCCAGTAGTGGGAACCGAGCCCACAGTCTTGGACTCAGAAAACGGTCACTACCCACTGCGCCAATCGGCCGTCAAAATGAAGTAAATTTAAATAAAATCTTAGAAGAAACTTTTTAAGTCTCAAAATATATATTAATATAATAATGACGATCTTTTTAAATATTCTATTAAGTACGAGTATTTTTAAAACCAAAAATTTTTAATAAGCAAGTTCGATGTAGCAAACTTCGTCGGCAGTCACTAGCGCTGTTCGCTTTCACTTTACTTTTGCTCACTTTTCATTTATCCTACAAAATGCATGTTTTAATGAAATTTATAAAGGAAGTTTAATGGAAAATGATGTGATACGAGTATTTTGAACAGACTTTGCTACTACTTTAATTTAATTAGTGAAACTATGAAACTTAGTTTATTTAATTAATTTCCGACTGGTTTTTATTTTATTTACTATTCCGCTTCGAGCCTATGTAACGGGCTGACGCTGAGGAGTATGGCAGGTACTACGCGATATTGTACCGGAACGCTAAATTGGCTGGCAGCACACCGATGTCGGTAGGATGGTCACTTGCTGCGGCCAAGGCCCCCACCCAGTGGCGTGCATACTTAGCGGGCAGGTCACATAAAATAGAGATATTCTTCAGTACTAGTTATAGAAGCATAATCATACCCTTAAGGTATGATTTTGATGCGATGGTGCTTCAAAACTACCCACTTACAATTTATAATTTATTTATTGTGCGCTCGAAGATGCAGTTCTATATTATTACCCTCTTTTTGTAAATTAGCCTGTAAGTTCCATTTAAGTGGAAATTCCTTTATGGAACAATAAATATCTTAAACCAGAAGGGTAGGCTTTTTATAACTCGTACAATACCTACCTCTTAGTTTTTTTGTGTACTGTAGATGTTTTCCACACACTCACTGCTGCCAGCAGACTATTGTATAACACGATAGACTGAATGACAATATCTTCCTCATCATCAACATCATTACCGGGCACGGATCCGCTTCTATACTGAGGAGAGTTCAGAGTAGTCCACCACGATGGCCGAGTGCGGTTTGGTGACCTTCACATTCCTTTGAGAACATTATGGAAACTAATGACAACAATCATACAAAGGATGGTTGCGTTTTTCGGTAACCTACAGAGAGGATCCCTGTTCGAGTTTCCAAGGTAGATCCTTGAAGGAAAAATTACCGGGAGAAGAGCACCTGGGAGAACGAGCAAGTAGTGGTTCGACGATATTAGAGAGTGGACCGGACATACCTATGCGGTATTGAAGAAGATAGCACATCATCGTTCGATTTTCCACCGGCTGACCTCCGAACTTTAATATAAAGATGGCACCTAATGATGATGATGAGGATTTTCTGGCATGCAGGTTTCCTCATGATGTTTCCCTTCACCGTTAAAGCAAGTGATATTTAAATTTCTTAATTTACCACATACCTCTGCAAAGTTAGTGGTGCTTGCCGATTGCGAACCCTCCGAAAATGAAGCCGAAGCCCTACTAGGCTAGCACCCCTTGTTAGTAGTTAGAAATAAACTACAAAAGTATTAACGAAGCTAATAGTTAGCACACAACATAAAGTGTCTTGTCTTGAAGGCAAATTCCTGGACTAATTCCTGCTCCACTTTTATTAAGAAGGTGTACCAACAAAGCGTGATTGATTGTATTACGGCTTAACACTGGCGATCGGCGATGACACTTTGCGATATCCTATGAAAGACGCGACGCAAACATTCCAAATCCGCAAAGCTGTAAGTAAGGCCATGAGTTTCGAGACATACGTATTAACCACAAGGCCAGGGCCTTGTTCTTAATTTTGTTTCTATTTATGTGCTTAATTTCATCCAGTTCTGTTTAGCAGTTCTAGCTAATCTAAAGCTAATAATTAGTATGGGTGGTAATGACGTGAAATTGTTATAATCATCATAGATATCTCTTCGAACTAGAACTGTCATTTTTGATTTATCAAATTATAGTTCCAGAGGTTCAAAGCTCAGGGCAATTAGTCTATTTCTGTGCTTAACTTCATCCGGTTCTGTTCAGCCATTCTGGCGTAATTAAGTAACAAACATCCAACTTTCCCATTTATAAAATTAGTATGGATTCTCTAATTCAGTTAAAATTATCATTGATATATCTTCGAACTAGATCTGTCAAGTTTGATGTCATGGGTTATAGTTCCAGAGGTTTAAACAGTGGCGTGCTTAGGGTTTTAAGTTTGAGCAAGCCAAGTTACCTAAAGGACAAATTTAACTCGTCATGATCTCTAAGTCACTATTCTTGTTGTGCTAAATGACAAACAATATCAACAAATCTTTGAAAAATACTAGGTACGATTAGTTCAGCACGCGAATTATGATAAAGAAGTTCCTATGCAATGTTTGCCAAAATTAAAAAGTAATCATAGAAATCCCAAGTGTTTCTTTGAGTTCTGCTCTCTTTCATTTTATGATGCCTGGTAATTTATGTCGTAACCAGCCACGTTCCAACCATTCTTTTCATTAGAAAAAAAATATGCAAAGCCACCAAACAATTTTTAAATAAAAAAAATTTACCTGTTGTTCGCTAATTATTTTTTGATTTCGCCACAAAAACAATTTGCACACAATTGGAGCTCATATTTAACAATATTATATAATATATAATTTGTAAGAAAAAAAACCAGTAAAATTCACTATTCAACTCAAAAAAATAAACTCCTAACTAGTTACTAATCAATAATAATGAATCTGTCAAGTGTCAACTAGTTGTAACGCAAATAATAACACGCGTGAAGTTGTTTCAATTCGCTCGCTGGTTATCTTCACTAACTTCAACTCGCAATCTGGCATTTGATCTCCATACTAAATTATTAAATAATCTAGATTGTCTCTGCTAAATACACTGAAATTTCTATGAGAGAGAGCAGTAAAATAAAAGCCCCGTATAAGCAATAGAGTGTGAGCGAGACAAAGCGGGACATCCGATACCGTACGAAGACACGCGAAGAGCGCGGAAGTAATAGTTCGGCGCGGCGCCGCGCCGTTCGGCTGGTTGCTAACACAGAGTCTACCTGCCAGAGTAACGTAGTGCTTGCAGTAAAGAAGACAAAGAGTATATACATTATTGAGCAAAAGTTAAAAAAAATTATTTATATCCTCATTGCTATCAAGTTTTAATTATTTTGTTAATTTCATTTCGGAATAGTCGAGATAAATTTAAAAGAGATATTTATTGTAACGCAAGCCCGGCTTTTCAGCTTGAATGGTAGTACCGCCACTGGGTTTAAAGCCTATGGCAAAATTGTTGCGATACTCTCACCCGACTGCTAAGCTGTCACTTGTGCGACAAGGCCGTGGTCCTTGGGTAACAGAAAATTACACTTTCCAAGTGTGTGAGTTTTTTTTGAGATACTGATATTGTTACTCTTTCGTTGTTTTGTAGATTGAACTTTTATTAGTGAAAATAAGTATATACTCTGGATAAAATATTTTTCTGAAGGTGAAAGAATTATTAGAATAGTTATAACTTTGAAATTACTAAACAAATTATTGGTTAAGTAATTTCAAATTTCATCAAATACAAAAAATATGAGGAGTGCAAAAATGTACCTGTTTATAATTTAATAAGTTTTAGTATAGAGTTACCAATACTAATTAGTAACCATCCTTAGTTATAATATTGGTAATACGAAAAAAAATTTTTATCCCAGAAAAACAAACAGTTCTCTCGATATTTGTAAAAATCGGTTATAAGAGCGGACGAGCGACGCAGACAACGTGTAGCTATAGTAATAACTTTTTCCTAATATAAAAAAAAAACAAGCATAGCATTTCAAGAATATCAAGTCATTTGGTGGTCTGGTCGAGCTCTTATGTAAGAGCGCTGGCAGATAAGGGTTCCTCGGCGTAATGGCGACGGTGGCCGGTTGATACTTGATAACGCGTACATTTCCGTTCATCGGGTCGAAATCATCGTACAAACTGTTAAGCGAGCATTTTTTGTAATTTATGCATAATATACCACTTGTTTACTACCTTTCTACAAGATATTGCTAAACCGAAACGTTTATTTAACTAGCTACGACGCATATGCCGTCCATATATGTTAATATTATAAATATCATATATTCTTTGGGAGTCAGTATAGTTATTGGGCTCTTGGTGTGGAGCCAACACTGTAGCGTTGTGTTCTTCTAGTCTACCAAGGTCGTGGTAGAAATAACACAACTGTTCATTTGAGAAAATCACTGCTGCTTTATTACTTTACGAATCTAAGTTGAATTATACTAGATGTGGTGGTGTGTAAGTGTACGCGGTGGACGGGGAACAACTGACTCATGCCGAACGCTTTAACCAAAAGTCAACACAGGCAAGGCATAACTTTAACGCCCCTACATATTCTATTCTGTTCAGTTCTTTTCTGTGTTGTTCTTTCCCGTTCCATTCCGTTCCGTTCCGTTCTGTTCCATTCTTTTCTTTTCTATTCTATTTCAGTCTATTCATAAGAATTATTATTACAATCAAGTCATTTGCTTTTACTTAATAGCACACGCAGATAAGAGTTTCAGTAATTTAAAAACGACGCTTGCTGGCTCAAACGTTGTAACGCAATACGTATAATTACCGTTTATCTAATCTCCATCATTGCCAACCCATTACCAGTCCACTACAAGGCACGGTTGTCCTCTCAGAATGACCAGGGTTTAAGCCGTAGTCCACCACGTTGGCCAAGTACGGTAGATATCACACGCCTTTGAGAACATTATACTTAGAGAACTTTCAGGCGAGCAGAATCCCTCACGATGTTTCCTTCAGCGTTCATGCAAGTGGTATTTAATTGTTTAAAACGCACATAACTCTGAAATGTTAGATGTGCGTGCCTCTGTCCCCCACATAGGAAACAGAAGTCTTTACCACTAGGCTACAAACATCTATCTATCATATATTATGGGAAAAAATATGTCACGAAAAATATGTCCTGTAGTGATGATCAGTACAGTGAGACCAACTTGTATTTATGCTAAGTAAGATTGATTGAACAAAGTGAAGTTTAAATCATAGTTAGAGACGGAATTAACTTATTGGACGTTATTTTATTTGCAACTTAATATATTATAACTAGACCTAAACTTGTTAATGATCATTATCTGAATCTTCTAAACCTTAGTAGATATATGTTATACGAGAATGTATATATAATATTGTGTATAAGTTTATTAATACATGTATAGTATTTATGTAAATATATATATAATGTGTGTATATATATTTATAAGTATATTTATATGAATCGCCTATTTCTTGTGTTGAGCTGTGTTTTACGCTATCGATTGCAAGGAAGAGATCGCTATGTAGCAATAAGGCAGCCTAATTCCATATATCATGTAAACTAGTTATTTATAACAGGTGAAAAAGCATCCTATAGATGTTTTATGGCAGAAGAGACGGAAAAAGCGAAGCATCTGGAACACTGCCCATTACCCAGACTTGCCATGCCCAGCTGGATTACTTTGTTTACTTTGGTATGGGAATTGAAGAATTAATAACACAAACACTCACTGATACATGTTAAAGACTAACTAGACATAACCTTCATTGAGCTTGTGAGTAATAAATAAATAATAAATATGCTACGAAAACAAATAAATAAAAATGTGCGCGATGTGCGCTATCTAGCCCCAAAGTAAGCGTAGCTTGTGTTATGTGTACTAAGATAGCTGATGGAATTTTTTATAAATATAATACACATAAATACTTATAGTAAACAGATAAACACCCAGACACTGAAAAACATTAATGTTCGAACATTCTCCAGTAGTGGGAATCGAACCGACGGCCTTAAATTTAGAGTGTCGGGTCGCTGCCCACAGCGCCAATCGGCAGTCCAAAAAAAGGCCGAGTAAAAATGTTCTAGGTATTAGTATGTTAGAAAAATATGAAAAGCACCAACGAATGCTAGCCACAAAAACTTTCACCACTTATTTTCCCCGGGTCTCTTAATGACGTCATTATCTGTAGAGCTCCGTTACCCCTCAGACTATTACAAGCCGTCAAGTGATGACAAATGACGTGGGACAGGACACATTTTTACCGGGCATTTTATAAAAGTTAGGTAGAAAAGGTTGACCCGCAAAACATAATCATCGAACCTTGTTATTTACATGTGAATTTCCAATAAAATAATATATAAATATAGAATTTATATATTATTTTATTGGAAATTCACCACTTTGGTTAAAAACCACCGACTTTAAAATTTGTACATTATTCTACTAATCATGTCTTTTCATTTGATATCCACTGTGAATGAGTTGTGAGAAAATTTACCTAATTCACCAGACCTAAGCCGCCATTTTGTGGCGGCAGCCATCTTAGACCGATTTTATCAAACATAGCTAAGGACACTCCCGACTAATTTACCTTTCAAAAAAATAATCAAAATCGGTTCATACACTTGTGTGACATGATACCACACACACACACATACACACACACACGCGTCAAAAATATAATACCCCTTCGTATTTGCATCGGGGGTTAATCAGTTATACAATAATATAACCTATTATTGTATTATTTTAAATAATAATGTAATACCGTCACTGCCATATTACTAACCAGCACGCCAAGCATGGTCAGGGGGAATTTTCTCGGGGGAAAGGACAAATTAGTCTTTACCTTCACACTGTTTTATCAACTATCCGCGGAATGGAATTTATATGCAAATAATATACGTGTAATATACAACAGGGGTATACCTCTCCTTTTCCCCGTGTTTGGATGGTTATAAAATAATTTGGCAAAATATTCAAAGGACATAACAACATTTAGATTGAATATTAGGATGAATGAAAGGAGATGGTGATAACAAAAGAGAACACACAGCTAAGTTTGTTGTGGGCTACTTCATAAACCAGGGCGAGTTTGGAACCCTTGTAGCTTTAGTTTTAAGTTTACGAATATGGTTATCATCATTATCTCACTACCATGTTCGCTTGTCTGTGGTTGGATGGCTACAGAGAAACAAGATTGTAAAGTTCCTGAGCACACTCACGAGAAGTAATGGTTTTGTCTGTGTCACCATCCACCATCCGTATGTAGATGCATGCCCTTCTCCAACAAAAAAAAGTCTCAGGCGCGTGTTTAACATTACAACAGCTAACTTTTGTTATCTAAACTGTCACCCCTTAAAATCTGCCGCCAGAATCACTGCACGCTACAACACCGATATTATTAAAAAAACACACATTCCGTAATCTCCAAAATCATGCCAGCTGAATGTCGGTAGAATAAATTAGTACCTTGGAATTTCCTGCGCTCCCATTCCAAAATACAAATTCGAACAACCGTAACCTAGATTTTCGGGAAGTAATCAGTCATCTTGACGTTTTGGACCTGAAGGCCTTAGGCCCGCACAATAGTGCCTGCCTGTATTCCGTGTACTTTGATTTACTTATACAATGGATATTTAAATGAATACACTGATTAAGAAGATACAGTGATTTTGTTCGCATGTAACCTGGGTAATACGGTCTTATTGGGATAGTATATTAAACAGCATAAGCAATTTTATACCAAGTTAGTAACTGCCTGCATGACATTTTTTGATGGTCCAAATAATGGCATGGGCTTCAGGCACCACCGGTCCGTATCACAAACACCTGATATTATAAATACCTACGTAAGGCTGTACTCTAGAGCGTACTTTTACTTTGTCATAGTCAAAGTTAGTGGTAAAACGAGACAGCGTTATGCTGGGCACATAGCTTTGTCTCGTTTTAACTGTTTTTAGTCTGAAGGAAGGCTAAGCACGCTTCATAAATCTTCAGCCTAAAAGTTGGTTCTTTTAGCCAACCAGCCAGCATCAATCAATCAATCAAAAATATTTTACTGCACACAAGAACAAAACAGAAATAAATATAAAAGAACAACGGTACAAGTAATTTAACTTTGTGTAACAAAGGCGTATCACTATCACTAATAGTGACTTCTTTCAGGCAAGTATGATACAGGCGTGAGCTCGTCTGCGGCGTATGAACTAGGTCGGAAAAGGCTGAACATGTATTTTTATATCAATTATGTACGTATTTCCAAGTATTAATCGTGATAAAAGGTTTTATACTTACATGGAATTTGAAATGCCAGGCGAATATTTTTCTATCGGCCATAAGGCAAATTGTCGAAAAGTGCTAAGTAAATACGTCTCAAGTTGTCGATACATCATTGTTCAAGAAGCTTCGGGTAAATTTATATATATTGATATAAATTATTAGCATTATTATATTATTAGCCTTAAAATCTTCACTTGCTCGTCGTGGACAGGACGTCCACTTCTGGGCAAAGCTGAAAAAGTGTGTATGTCTGTTTGTTTGTATGTTGCCTATGTTCAGCAACCATTGCAGCAATCTTGGTAAAATTTGGTACATTTATAAAACCCACGGTATTTAAAAAAATGCTTTTGTTAACACAGCTAAACCGATCTTGACAAAATTTTGTATAGAAGTAGCTTTTATCCTGGATAGGGGCATAGGATACTTTTTATCCCAGAAAAACCGCGGAATATGTAAAAAACCAGAAAAAGGCCGACCACGCCGCAGGCTAGTAGCTAGTAAAATAGTAAAAAACGACAAATCACTTGGTTGTACTAACAATTATTGACAATATTATAAAATAAGTCAATCTTTAACGAAAGTTCTTCTGGTAAATTAAGTTGAGGGCTTGTCTGTAAAAAAATATTGTTATTTTCTACAAAGAATTAGTGTTTACATAAATCACATAATGTTTTAATATTTAATAACAGTGTGTATCAGATTACCGACTAAATTTATATTTGTGATATTAATATAAATACCATTAAGGGCCATAACACACACAACACTTTCAGAATCAGCGATCATTGATTAACGTTCGAAATTAATAATTAATCTTATTCAAAAACCTTCGATGGCAGATTGAATTGAATAGTCCCATTATTTTACTATTCTTCACTATCTTCGGGCGCTAGTTGTTTTTGTTTTCTGGACGAATTTGAAATGTAAAAATGTTTGTAGATTGGAATCTACAAACATACAAACTTCAGTCACTTTGGAAGCTCGGTGTAGCGATGGAATGCTACATTCCGCACACATTGGGATGGCAGTCGGAGTAAATAAAATAAGCCTTGGTGGTAGCAGAATTTCTCTCCAAAAGCTGAACAGCTTATTGAGAATCGCGATTTAAAGACCACGATCTAATTCTGTAAGTTAATCAGTACAACACAACGGTGTTATTGTATTTAGCAGTATAGCCTTGGACACGAGACAGTAAAGGCAAGGAACACCAGCCCACTCATAGTTACGAATTCCTTCTATTCAGTAGACTTTAGTGCTATGCTCACCAATCGAAGGGCTAAACAGATCCTTTACGCAACCTTGATATTCAGATTACTACTGACAACGCCCGCTATCAAGACACACCTGCAATCTCTGAACATCATCTTCGCTGGCGTAGACAAGGACCTCGCTGTTTAACATCATTAATTTTACCCTCTTGCTCAAATGTGTTTATACTACTGTATCTACGTTATTCTTTGGTGTACTATAAAAGTGTATTTCATTTAGCACCCAGACATAGGCTTATTTCATGGCATGAGAGGCGTCAGTACTCATCGCCGTCAGATCTATCCGGCACTCCAATAATCCACTCCTGGCAGAGCCTTATTCCAATACGTGCCAACCGGCAGGTTACGCTGTTACCACCTATCATATGGGAAACAGTTACTAACAATCCGGGTAGCACAAATGTGAATAGCTTGTGTGTACCACGCTTCCTGTTGAATGGTGGGATGATTCCATTTTTTTTAGTTATAGGCATTTCATCGCCGTTCATCAAACATCCCGTGGTTAAGACGCCAAGCGAGTACACGCTCGCGCTTCTACCCGTCGCGAGTAAACGCTAAACGTGACGGAGGGCCTAATACGGCTCAACAAATAGGTATATATCGGCCGTAATCCCATAATGTGTTTGCTCTTCTCGGAATGTTATTATTTCAATCTGTTAAAAGGTTTTTTATTGAATGAAATGAAATACTTCTATTTATGTATGAGTTTTATACGCCTTTACAATTATTTCAAATGTTAGAATACGAACTACATTATCAATTTAATCGATTATTCGATTTATAATTCTAGTCCCTTTCTTTCGGTCCCAAAAGCAAAATCTTCGAACAGTAAGAGTTGTCAGTGATGACTGATACGAGCTAGTCCGAAGCATGGTCGTTTACTATGGGACTTATGTCAATTGTCACTGACAATGTAGAAAGAGCTATTCTTGAATGTATGAATGAATAACCTGTGAATAATATCTTTTAACTAAGGAAAAATAATAACATTGAAGCAGTCAAGAGTATTTCAATGGAGTGAAATGTGAGGCGAAGAAGAACATCTTGCCTTAAAAACCGACGTCGATGGTTTGGAAAAAAGCACATGTTCCATAGCCAGACCTGCGGCATCAAAGATATAAGTTCCCTTAATAAACGCTGACCTTGGAAAGAAGAGGCACTTTGAGGAGAAGAAGAAGTTAAGTAAATATATGATACACAAATTTTTGAGAGCCTACTACGATTGCTTTATGTAGTATTATTTTAAAATGGTAATCTTGTGCGTTGAGAGTTTAAATATTATTAAAACACAAATGCTAGTAGTTAAAAGAGTGTAAACTATCAAGTGTTGTGCCCTAAGGCACTACAGCGATTGTTCATTTCTAATGATGACATTCACAGCTCTCACACTGGAATTTATAGTCGAAAGGTGAACAGACACCCAAAATATAACATAGGAAAATCTATATGACAAAGTGATTCGACAGTTGACTCTGTAATTTTCGTAATTCGGCCAGCCAGCATTCAGCCCCCTAACATCTGCAAAATTAAGGGTTCCTATTGTCATGTAAGCTGAATCGTGCCCTAGATGAGCTAGGGGATCATATTAACTATGATTCACTTAACTATGAATTCTAGTGTTATTGTTAACTCTTCGTGCCCTACTAGCACGACTCCATGCCTCAGAGAGTAAGTCACGTTCAAATTTATTAATTTTAAAGGGCGTACATTGAGGTTTCTTTTTGGAATTTTCTGTTCGTCGGTGTGAATCGGTACAGTCCGCCTTCATGATTTTTAGCAACATGCGGAATTCAGAATGCATAACGTATCCATGCCAATATATATATATCATCATATCAATCTATTAACGGCCCACTACAGGGCACGGGCTTCCTCCCACAATGGAAAGGGTTTAGGCCATACCGCCACCACGCTGGCTCAGTGCGGAATGGTGGACTCCACACGCCTTTGAGAACATTATGGAGACCTCTAAGGCATGCAGGTTACCTTACCATTATTCCCTTCACCGTTGAAGCGAGTGATGATGTAACTACCTAAAACGGACATAAGGTAGAAAAGTTAGAGGTGCGTGCTGAGATTCTAACTCGGCCCCAGAAAGTGAAGGCAAAGTCCTAACCACTGGGCTATCATAGCTTCATTTATTATGCATATTACGTTTTAACTTTTTTCGACCCACTAGCAGTGGCGTGGCAACACCACTGTTGGTACAAAGGGTATAAAACGTACCACAAAAAATGGTTTAGGAAACCATTAACACGTAAAAGTGGCGATACGGTATTTCCGAAGAGAAAATTAAACGCCACAAAAACTTAGGCTGCAATTGCACCATTAATTGCCCCGATTGAGAATCTTGTTTTATTCTTCTCGCATGTCTCGCGAAGTGTTGCTCTGTTTATTAGCGATGGTTTACTACTTACCATAAAGTGGATCATCTGCTCAATTATTACTATAAAGAAAAACTATATATATATATAATATATATATTTAGTTTTTCAGCATTCTTTTAGTTAATCAATGTCTATAAATACTCCTGCACTCTTATTTCATCCGTCTTAACCTTCATCATTCTGGACCATACAACAAGGCGTGTATACCCATCGTTTTCGAAGTGCTGAACCATCAACAATAGAATCAATAAACAGAAAACGATTACTGCTGGAAATCATCAAAAATTGCAAATTACAACTTGTAATTTGTCCAACGAGCCTTAACTCATCTGAAAATCCGAAAAATGTTTCACTATTAAGTATGTAACATATAATAAAGCTTTTAACTTTATACAAAATGTTTAAAAAGTTACGAGCTTATGTTACAGTTTTATTATAGTCGCGAGCTGAGCTGAGCGCTTCCTCCATACACAATTTGAATGCGTAGTGTTCTTCAATGTATAATGCGGCTTACATGTGGAAGGAATTGCTCAACCAGCTCTCCTTTCATATCATATTATTATATATCTTTGAATAAAAGCTTACAAATCTATAATTATTATAGTATTAAAAGTATTCATTTTTCTTCGTATTAATATTTTAAAGAAAAAAGATTTTTTTTCTCATGTTTTTAGACAAATGGAAAAACTGAAAATCGACCAGTTTTTAAAATTTTTCCACTTCGCTTTATTTTAATAAGAGTTGTTTTTTAATTATATTTCACTTTTTTATCCAAGAATCCCCGTATACTACAGACTTTCTATCGGATCGGATGATATTTTAGGCGGGTTTACAAGATGCTGAGTCTTGTTATACATGGTTCAAACAACATATTATATCTACTATTACTCACAGTTTTAAACAATTATTCGCATTTACAGAGGTATATAGCAGAAGAGTGGTATCATTTTCGTGTTTTTGTGCGTTAGTATAACATTTGTTTGAGACCTAATATCTATGATTTTTATTATAAAATTTATTTGTCCACCACATTTTGTCTTGTTTTTGTTCGGCATTGGCTTTGGCCGTGACTAGTTACCACCCTACCAACAAAGACGTAATTACAGCTTTATACCAGTGAGGCATTGACTCTTTAAATTATTGTCATATCGATTTATACCTTCTTATTGACTTCTTGACTTCACACCAAAAATGCTCGGTTGGGTTTGGATCAAGGCTGTTTACTAGCCAATCTAAGACTGAAACTGATTGCGATGTGAGAAATACCTAAATGGTGTGTGCTTTGGATCATTGTCGAGCTAGAATGTTCAAATAAGCTTCTTTATCATAAAGTAACATTGCTTCTCCTAGTATATTTTTGTATTGAAATTGATCCATATTTCCGTCTATCAGCTGTTAAGCTGGTCCAACACCATGTCTAGGAAAGCACCTCCAAATTCTCTCATTTCCCCCAAAATGCTTTAATTTCACTTCTGTGTACTTAGGGTCGAATGCTTTATTCGGAGAGCGACGTATATAACGTTTTCCATCACCCTGTATATTTTTGTCTCGTCAGAAAAAATAACATTTATCCAGTGTAGGACTGTCCAGTTTTCATACCTTCTTGTAAATGCCAATCGGGCTTGCCTATGTCATTGTTTCAACATAGGTTTACAACATAGGTAACACTTACTTGCTATCCTTCCGTGCAATTTTTTTTATACCAAACGCCTTCGAATAGTGCATGCCAAGATTGCTAAAGGGTTGTTTTCATGGATGGATGGATGGGGATGGATGTGACCGTTCCACGCAAAAAGTACTGAATGGATTTTGATTATACAGATTATACATCAGAATAATGGATACCTACAAAGCCTATAATTTATTAATATTTTTTATGAAAATAAATACCTTTATTGCTGCTGATAAGTTTAAACACAACCTTTGTCTTTTACACTAAAAACATATAGTTTGAGCTTTCTTTAAATGGGGCCGGCCGCGGCGTACGGCGCAACAAAAGCACTTCTTCCTCACAAGAAATAAGAAAAATTCAACGCAAGCAAAGTCGAAGGCATCCGCTAGTATAAACAAATACGTATATGACGGCGCCTCTGACGCGATATTATTTTTAAAAACAATGACGTCAGCAATACTGACGTCATTTTCCTCGTCGGTATCGTAACTTTCCATGTTAGCAGTAATAAGGACTTGTTTTTCCAAATAATTGTTTATTTCACTTAAATAAAGTTATCACAACAATATAGAGCTCTGCTCGGTTTGGCTACTCGTGCCAGAATGATCCCCAAGACACTGAATACTCTGTATTTATAAAGAACACCCAGGTGGGGTGATAAGCAATCTATTGTTTACAGGTGGTGTACATCAATTAGCTAATGATCTTTAATTATGAGAATAACAATTACAATTTATCTTTAATCAATTTAGTTTTTAGGGTAATCAATTTAGCAACTTCATATGTCGTTGCGCCGATATATATATTAAAAGACTCGTTTTTTTTAATTAATATAGTTTGAAAACAATAATAAGTTTAATATATAAAGTGGGTGAGTAAGCAATTGATTAATAGCCCCTGTGCGATTCAAATGAAATGGACGAGAGATATTCGAAAGCATTCTTCAGTAATTGCTCGGAGCCGCTCAATATGCAATGGCACGCAAAAAGAGACAAATTAATAAAGAGTATGAATATTGATGGGAAACTTTTTAGACCACTTTACGTCCCGTTTTCGTTTTATTCTATGAGTTGTATTTTTTTTATTTTATTCCACTTTTTTATCAAAGACTCCTGTACACTACAGACTTTTTATCAGATCGGATGATATTACCAATTGATTTTGAAACCGCCTGGTTTACAAGATGCCGTGTCTTGTTATCTCTATAATACTAATACGTATTCTTAGTTGAAACAACATAATGTTATACCTTCTATTATATATAAAATTCATCATAGTGAAATAAAATGTTATTCTTGATCATATTTATTTTATGTCTAAGCGGTTATCATTTAGTAAACTTTTCTGGACAAAAAAAAATTCAGCTACTTCCAACGCAATTTATTAAATCATTGCAATTATGTAAGAAAGTATTGTTGTTATAAGTTTATGTAGGACTAATTTTATTGTTTTGTTTAACTACATTTATTATATTTCCCGTTTCTCTTAGGCTAAAAAATTCAGAAAGAGTGAAAAAGTTACAAGGAGCAGCCAAATAGCATTTTAGGTCGCGTTTAAGTTTGAAACGTTTTGAAATGGAATCCAGCTGGCTAGTAAGGTATTAGCCATAGTACCACCCTACCGACGGAGACGTGCTGCCATAATGCCGTGTACAAACCGATAAGGATTTAATTTAACTGCCACACCACTAACAGGTTTACCGACATGTTAGGCTCCACCATAACTTTCGTCGAAGATTGAATCCCTTCAAAAGACTTGTCCTGCATCTATCGATCGAATGATGATAATGATAATAAATCCTTATTTATTCTTAAAACATTTTAGAGATTTTTTTCGAGAAATCTTTTAAATCATTTAAACATAAGAAAAAAAAGTGTGGATAATTTTTGTATAAACGTGCTACCTTTGAGTTTATTTTACTACTAAAAGCTGTTATTAGATTATACCGCTAGTTTTGTATCACACTAACTAGATAATATATTACCAATTATTTATGTTAACCTTATTTTCTCATTAAGTGAAACTGTTTCTTTTGAGAATAATGAGAATAATCTTTTAACCCTAACATTACATTATTCAAACCACAAAACTTGGAACCACTGTATCCTGCTAATATAGTTTGTATAGATGTTTGTATCGTTCCACGCAAAAAGTATAACGGAACGTATTTGAACTATACATATACTTCAGAAAAATAGGTATAATTTAAAAAATAATTCTTATTTAAATAACTTTCGCTTCTGATATATAAAGTACACAAACTTTGTCTTTTACACTAAAAAGTATTTAAATATAAAAAAATTTAGTGTGTGTATATAAATATGACACATATTTTTTTTAAATTTTAAAACAATAATACGTTTAAAATATAAGGTAGGTGCGTAAGTAGATGAATAATAGCCCCTGTGCGATTCAAATATCGATGAAAAACTTTTTAGACTACATTACGTTCCATTTTCATTTCATTCCGAAACACAAAATGAAAATACCGCAAAACTAGTTTAGTTATTATTCAACAACAATCCCTATCTACGGAAACATTCTTATCCGCAGTCGGCAGTAAGATGTTTGATGTTGAGTCGGGTACGATTTAGCGCTCCTGCGGGATTAGGCGCGATGAGGGCGCGGATAAGTGATAACACGTACCTTATCTATGTTATATGTGTATTTGGTCTCGCTTACACGCATATACATTATGAAAATTAAACTAAATTTGCTATAGTCTGTGAAAAGTTATCCATGATATGTTATGAAGCTTAATTTTCATAATATATCATGGGCTCCGCAAAGTAACGCCTGCTTCGATCCAATATCACGCTTATATACAAAATAATCACGTCTGTTTCAATTTCAAAGCTCGAATTCATTTATCTCATTTGAGACCTAGTTTAATCACTTCTGAAACGTGAAGTCTGTCTGTTTATAGTAACTCTACCAATGGTTTGGAAGGAAGATTCTACTGAGAAGACTCCGGCAAGAAACACAGCAGTTGTTCTTTTTCCATGTTTTAATTTTTTGCAATAATTATTCAAACTTGATGAAAGCGGGCGGTGTGCTTGTCATTACAAAAAATCATCCATTTTACAGTAACCTCGTAATAAATGTATTAAACGTATGCATTGATAGGTCCAAAAACAAACGAATTCCGTACCTTTTAATCTTATTGTAGATTATTCCCGCACCTTCACTAATTAAGCAAACAATTCGGAGCAGAAAAAACGTCTCCATCCCTGCCCATAGAACAACGACTGTAACCTGCGATTTATCCAGTAAACTTATTAAATACTCATATTATTATATAACTACAATTAGGTACCTTTGTAGTGTTGTATATAGTGATGTGTTTTATGTTTGGGAAAAAACCCATTATTTCTGTTAAAATGCCTAGTCTTTTAACTGAACTACTAGGATTTTTTCCAAAGATTATAAGAATAAAAGCCGCATTGAAGAATATGAGCTCATAAAAGTAATAGGTACCATCTATGCACTGAATGTTCAGCAGTAAAAAAATTCTATGCTGCGGCGCAAGATCTAGCCACTACCTACCAGCTCTTGTATTTGTATGGGATCTTACCATAGATATCGTTGCCATTATGTTCGCAGGGAACAGTAAAGAAGAAATAGTCATTGTTAACTTCAGGTGCGTAGAGTTCTATCGGTTTAAAAGTAAAAGAGCTTTTGTGACGGAGCTCGTCCTAAATAATAATAGTTAATAATAATTTTTATTTCCATCATTTATTCTTTTTCATTATTTTTTTAAATTCTTAACAATGCTTAAAAAAAATTAAAAACACTATTAAAAAATTATAAAAAAAACATTCACCCTCCGCTTGTTAATAATAATTATTATTATTACTTTAAAACGCACAGATTCATGATGTTCCATGAAATGTCATGAGGGTAGCCATTTTTTGAAATAAATATAGTCAATCTTTACAAAGATATATTGTTAGATATTTCCAATATAAAAATAGAACGACAATTTTATAATAATAAAAGCTTAAATAATTTAAAAATATTTTTAGGTTTCAGACAAAAGAAAGCCTTAATATTACCGCCGTTTTTCCGATCCACTGAACCGTTTAATTACAGAAAAGACACGGCGTAGCCTTAGTCAGCACCTATTTCAAAGGTCAACCTTGTAAATATTTTCGTTCTTGTGTAATTTAAAAGTCAACGAATTTTAAAAGAAGATAGAAAAAAAAAGAAGTTAATTCTTATTCATTTGCATTCCATCGTAGACAATATTTAGGTATAATTTGCTAATAACATAACTGAAGAGTTTATTTTTGTATGTTTAAACGCGATAATATACCACCAGTCGAATTCACAAATATTTTATTTTTATCCGATAGGCCAATTCTTGAAAAAGGTTAGAAGCTATTTAACAACATTGGGATACTATCTAACGAAGTCAGACGGGTGACAAGTTGTAGGGTGAAACAGTTATGAGAAAATAGTGTAAGTTGAAGAGGGCGGTGCTTATGGTGTCAGAACCAATAATTTTAGTTGGTTTTTCTATCAAAGTGCCGAATATCTCGAATTTAAAATTAATCATCATTATTGGTTATTGTAGGCCCACGAAAAGGCACGGATCTCCTCTTTGGATGAAAAGGTTAAATACCGTAGTCTACCACCCTGACTAAATGCGTATATTTGACAAGCATTTTCAAACAATATGGAAAACTCATAAAGATGATGCTTTTGTAGTACATGATGATTTCCTTCGCCATTAAAGCTAGTAAGTAATATTGAACTGCTCAAAACACGCATACATCCAAAAGTATATATGCCAGTCTCGGACGCTCCGAGAGGGATGAGGAAGTTTTAACCACTAAGAGTTGGGACTATCTACTACAGCTTGGCATTTTTACCTCGGAGATGATCCCGACATGATGAAGGAACGTAGGGTAGTATCAATCAAAGCAAATGTTATGTTTTTTCGTCTAGGACCACCTACCTAGGCAATGATGAGAGACATTTGGCTTAAAGGTCATGAGCATATATCGTTACATAATAAGTACCAAGACAAGAAACTTTCCCCAGTGACTTAACAATCAAAAGAAAGACCACTCGTTTATAAATACATACAACAATTTTCAATCTTTCAATGGTATTACAGTAAATATTTTTTTAACGAATAGGTAGCAAACAATCGTCGCTTTTAACTTAAAACATTTCTCTTTGGTTCACAAGACACGGCCGGGCCTTTTAATTAAATATTTCAAAAGGTCTCTAGTGTTTCCAGGGCACGGGGTGTTTAATAGCAATTTTAATGAACTCGAAATAAGATATTTTTAATGGTTTGTTTTATATCTTCAGCAATGAAAAAGTCTAGTTTGAATTGGTGACTCGTTAACACTTGTTTTATAAGAGTTTTTTGTTTATATAACATCATTCCTTTTCTTACAGCTTCTACTTTATTACGTACTTATAACACCAAGCAAGAGAAGTGAACGAAGGTTAAGGTCAAATTTCATACGTTTATAGATCTCCTGGTACGGTTTTTATTAGTAGTGTTTTTGTTATGTTTTGAGCCACCTTAAATGCCAATAATATTGTAACAAGTAGGCCTGTGATTCGTAGAAGAAGGTGTTCAGTTCAGTTCAGTTCAGTTGCTAAACATACTGTTCTTGATACGACTATTAAATAATTAAAGAAGCGCTGATAGCCTAGTGGGTAAGGCTTCGGCTTTCCTTTTGGAGACTGAGTTCGAACCCTGGCGCACCACTTACTTGTCGGAGCTATGTGCGTTTTTAATTTAAGCAATTTAAATATCACTTGCTTTAAACGGTGAAGGAGCCAGAAAGCTCTCCATAACTGTGTATATATTCACACATAAGTGTGAATTCTACCAATCCGCACTTGGCCAGCGTGGTAGACAACGGCCTAAACATCTAATTCTCATTCTCAGAGCAGACTAGTGCCTTCTAGAGGGCTGGTAATAGATTATTGATGATGATGATTAAATACTTTTGTCAAAATAAGTGCAATGGTTGAGCCGATTATAGAAAACAAACAAACAGACACGCTTTCGCATTTAATATAAACTATGAATAGCATTTTGATTACGACCAAAGCATATACGTTTGATAAGTCAGTAAATATACATTTCCAGCTGCATACGACTTACTGTTAATTGAATGGCAGTGCAGTAATCATTTTAAAGCACCAGCAACTACACCCGCGTAATGTAGACATTGCTCTTAGTGATAGTACACCGCTTCCCGCTCTGCACAATTAATATAAGATAATACAATATTCAGTAAGACTTATCACGTCGAAACAAACATGAAATACTGGAATATTCTGTTATTCTTTCTACTTTAGTAAGTTAATAATAAACGTGTTTTTCTTATTAACTGCCCAAAAATCAGCTATCCCTCTAAGTTCTGTATTACTCATAAGAGAAAGGTTCTTAACTTGCTCAACTTTCAAATCAAATCAAATGCATTTCGGACCAACAAGTCCTTCCTTGAAGAACTCTGCATCACGCAACGTCGTATGCACGCTCGTATTCTCACTTCCTTTGGTCACGTATCAAGAAGAGACGATGTCTCCATTGAACGTCTGGTTGTCCAAGGAAGAAACGAGGGCACCAGATCCAGCGTTAGATCATGAGATGGCGAAATAAAGGCTGCAGTGGCTGACCCCTTACATGAGTATGTAAGAAAGGCAGCTGTCAGAGAGACGTGGCAATGGATAGTAAAGCGTCAAACACTCGCCACAACACTTAAGTGACGACCACGACCGCTCTGACAATAGCGAACCGACTGAGAAGAAGAAGAAATATAGGCCTGATAAAAAAGGTTAAAGAGGAGATAAACAGGTATTAGGAGCTCGTTGAACTATCAACTCCAAAGTAATGGAGTTAAACCACACCACCGGAAAGGCTTAAGGCTGCCCCCACAAGGCGGACAGACTTTATCAAACGTAATGCATGTGACAGAGAACCTTGGCGTGTGGAACTTTGTAAAATAGACCTATGTACAGCAGAGTACATCCTTCGGTTGAGATGATAATGATGCAGGGCTAAAAGTGCCTTCGGAACCATTTTATAAAAGCGTATACTCAACTTTGAAATCACCATCACCAACCCATTATATCGACCCACCAAAGCGCATTGGTCTCCTCACGGAATGCGAAACCGGTTTAAGCCGTAGTCCACCATGGCCAAGTGCTTCACGTGCTTTCGAAAGCGTTATGGAAAATCCTCTTAAAGGCATGCAGCGAATCCTGAAATGTCTTTCTCTATATTTTAATTGCTTTACACACACATAATTTCGTTCGTTTCGTAAATCATTAAGCATCTTCAAAAGTCGTTTAAAAGAATATTATTTATCCAAGGAGTCATAAACTAATATATTTGCTCTGTATGTATTTGTGTATATTTATATTTATATATATATATATATTTATATGTGTATGTATTTATTTCTGTATTATTTGTATTTGTATTAGCTGTTTATGTATTATTGTTATATATAGTAGATGCAGTTTATGTTATAAATTTTAAAAAATTGCACTATCCCGTTTCCATACTCCTTTTCTTCTTTCATTAAGGGTTGTCTGGAGGAGATCGCTTAAAGCGATAAGACCGCCTTTGCGCATTTTTATTCTTCTTATATTTATGTTTTCAATTTATATTATAAATTGTGTGCAATAAAGAATTTATCTCTATCTATCTATAATTTCGAAAAGTTATAATATGTGTTATGTCGCGGTCTCCCCGAAAGGATAGTCAAAGTAAAAAGTACTAAGCTATCACTGATTCTTCTTCATTAGTAAAATAAAACGCAAAAGTACGTAAGTATATATTATAGAGATCTTTATTTGGATTCCAGTGCAATAACCGGTTTAAGTCCCGGTGCCCGCTGCTTTATGTAGACATAGCTCTTAATGATCGCACATCGCTCTCCTGTGTACAAATATATGGTGCCCATTTAGCTTCTGTTATCGCATTTCACTCCAATTTCATTCCATCGTAATATTTCAAATGCAGTATGGCTTTTTATTTTACACATAAATCAATTCCGGCATGGAATATAAATTAAATTTGAATTGTCTTCGCTTGTAGGTACTTTTCAGGAATACAATCAATTGATGATTAAATTTACGTATTACAACATCATCATCATCATGAATTCTACCGTCTGACGTCCACTGTTATATAGGTCCTTTGTAAGGAGTTCACAAATCCATGGTCCTGGGCTGCTGGTTTCCGGCTCCCAGCGATTCCATGTATAGATACTCCAGAGCACAGCTCTCTCCTTAGCCTGAGAGAGTTTTGCTCTGGAGTTGTCAGAGTTGCATTGCTCTGAGCCTTGTCATGAGGCCAATAGCAAGCGATCATGTTTCACAGCCGTATCTCACTTGTAATTCACTTTGACATCCATGACATTTTAATTTTCTTAAACAATATATAAAATTTTGAATGGTTAAAAAAAATCCTTATAATGATTTTTATGATAAGTGAACTGTATAAGTAATACTTAAAGTGTTTTAGCAGCTTTTCCTTTTTCTTATTATAATTTCACTCGAAACCGGATCCGGATCGAGCAACAAAAACATCAAAAAAACGTTTCTTGTATGATTAATTTTTTTCTAATTTGAATGTAGGGACAATAGAAATGGACATAATATCAAAATATTAACTTACTATTAAGGTTTATGAACTATGGCCCGCTGTAAGAAAGACGGACGGACGGGCAGGGAGATAGACAGCGAAGACTTAGTATTATAGGTTCCCGTTAGCATATTTCGGCATATATACGGAACCCTATAAAAGCACTTTTGAAACGTCAAGTCTAACTGTTTGTAGTGACTCTACCACCGGTTTGGAAGGCAGATTCTACAGAGAAGAAGCCGGCAAGAAACTCATCAGTTGCTCTGTTCCAACACGAAATATTTACATTTTACGTTTTAATGGTGATCATGTCTATCAAAAGAAGCTTAACGACCTCCCTGGCGCAACGGAGAGTTTAAGTAGAACGTCTCTGGTTCAATTTCCGGCAGGGGCAATTTGGGAATTTATTATTTCTAAATTTTCTCTGATCTGGTCAGGTGGGAGGCTTCGGCCAAGGCAAGTTACCACCCTACCGACGATTTAGTGTTGCGGTGCGATGTCGCGACCGATTAGGGGTATTAGGTACTACCATACTCTACCATACTACATTGCAGTCAAGGGTTAACTTGTAGTGGAATAAAAAAAAAACACCTTTCTAGTCAGTTAGTAAAACTTAGCTTACTTTCAATAGAGCTGCTAAAATATTAATCTCCAATGTTAAAATTAATTTTTCAACGAGAATTTGATATTTACTTTGTCAACTGTCCAGTTTTAAATTGCCGGGTAGATAAAGCGCTTGACCGGGTTACTGGCAACAAAGGCAGATTGGTTCGTTGAGTATTGTGTTAATCCGGAATTAATCCGACCACACGTGATGGGGGTCATTCTCTGTGATACTGTGAATTATCACAGTTTATCTTATTATAGCTATAGGCTTAACTTATTTGCTCCTTTCGCCAATTGAGTTTTCCTACGAGGTAGGTAGGTGTGAATGCCACGATATTCTAGAGGTTAGCATATAGGATCACAAGGCTACGAATCCCGTGTCAGCCCAAAGATTAGAGGTACTTATCGTATTTTTTCTGTTAAAGTATTTCCAGTTCCAGCCCGGAGTTACGTAATTGGCGGTGGCAACCCCCGTGTCTCGGAGAGCACGTTAAGCCATCTATCTCGGTTATTATAACTAAATTGTGATTATAGTCGTTACAGCCCACCAACCCGAATTGGGCAGCGTGGTGGGTTTATGCTTTAAAACCGACGATCTTATGTGGATATTAATAAGCTGCGCAAGATAATAATGGTGATCAGCAGAAAATCTATAACTTAAAAATCTCCCGACACGCGAATCAAAACCAAAACCTCGTGATTCTTAGTTGAACATTGTAACCAGTTACTTGCAGTATACATGTGTTACAAAGTCATCATTCCTACGAAATGTTTTCTCCAGCAGTCTGTTAGTTTCGCTCCTTGCTTTATTAGTACAACTACAGCACGCTGTTTTAGTTGAATAATTCAAAAATTTACTACCGTCTGTCGGCGCAACAAGAAAACTAAACCGAGTGCAGAGCACTTTATGAGTGTGTTTATTCTTTCACGTTTTAAAGTCTTTTTTTATACATACGTTATGAATGTGTCGCCCCTGTAGCTCTGCCATCTGATATCCCAATCCTTTTATAGTTGCGGTTCTGTTTTACTCACCCGACCTTAACGGTTAAACACCATCAACAAGAGGAGGCCTAGACAAAAATTACTGCAAACAACTAAAATACTCTTCTAGGTGAATAGTTCATACATTTACAACCGTCTGTCGGCATAACAAGAAAAGTACACCAAGTACAGTGAAGTAAAAATACGAGTAACATGAGCAGGCCAAGCACTTTATGAGTGTGTTTACTCTTTGGAACTGAATTTTCCGTCTGTATTTTTTTATTACTACGTTTTTTTAATGTTTTATTACAATTTTTTTCTATTGTTCTATTACAACGTCCTTTTTAATCGCTATAGCGTCATCTTTATTAACCTACTAGCTGACCCGCGCAACTTCGTCTGCACCTAGAAACTAATTGCAGCGCTACCTACCAGGTGGGCCTGTTTTATTTCCAAACTAAGTTATTCGCGGCCGTACGTGTTATTCTATACCCGTCGCAACTTCTAAGCTATAGGTTCAATTTGAATATTTTAAAACTGAATTTGCAGGTATATAATGAAACTTATTATTTATATTACTTTATTTATTTCGCATTTATAATATTAGTATTTAGTAGGATGATACGCATGCATTCGATCGTTGTCCCATATGCCTCGCGACTTGCTGTTATCTGTGAAGAGTTATGTCCTTTGTCTCCGATAATATTTATCAGATCTATATTAAAATTAGACTGAACATGTTTGATAGTATACACTTTCAAATAAAAAAAGAATTATAAAAATTGCCCGAAATTTAACGGAGCTATGAAGTTAAATTGACAATTGACAAATTTCATCCCATTTCCCGGAGGAAACTTATTGTTTATCGGGATAAGAAGTATTCTATATGTTGACCCGGTATATCAGCTTGCACAATACCAAATTTTATTTAAAACCGTTCAGAACTTTTCACGTGATGCCCGGAAAGACAGACGAACAGACAAAAATTAAATAAATTATAAGTATAGATTTCCGGCCTACCACGGAGCACGGATCTTTTCTAAGCGTGAGAAGGATCCAGAACGTAGTCCCCCACGCAGGCCAAGTGCGAATTGGTAGACTTCACCTTCAAGATCATTACAGTGAACTCTTAGGCACGCAGTTTTCCTCACGATGTTTTCCCTTACCGTTAAGCAAGTAATATTCGACGGCCGATTGGCGCAGTGGGCGGCGACCGTGCTTTCTGAGTCCAAGGCCGTGGGTTCGATTCCCACAGCTGAAAAATGTTTGTGTGATGAACATAAATGTTTTTCAGTTTCTGGGTGCTTATCTGTATTTTATAAGTATTTATGTAAATTATTCATAAAAATATACATCAGTCATCTTAGCACCCATAAAAAAAGCTACGCTTATTTTGAGGCTAGATGGCGATGTGTGTATTGTTGTAGTATATTTATTTATTTATTAATTAATGTTTTAACTGCTTTAAATTAAAAAAAGCGTGCATAAAAGTTCGATGTATCGGAGATTGAACTCGGTACCTCTTAAGTCGAAGCCCTAACACTAGCCTATCACCGCTCTTCATATGTATTCATTGCTGATTACCGCACTCTATCGCTATATTTGAGTTTATTAGTACCCCGGTTCGACCTACATTAACTAAAGTTCGTGCCGTAGTGCTGTTTTGGCCTCGCGCACATGTTACTAATAGCCCATGCCCAAATGTTTCATGCTCAAAGAAGAAAAAACAAAAGTGAATAAAAAAAATATTATAGATACGAGTAACATAATTAAAGTTATATACAGATTTCATACAAATCACAGAAAAATAAATACATTTTATTTTTCCTTTTCTTTCCGGCCTTTGGTTACCTCAGAATAGAACATAAATTAAAAATTAATAGTTCATGGCGATTGGTATGATATACTTTAATCGAGCGAAAAATAACGAAAGCTAATCCCTAATAATTCCGGAATCTAAAGTCAAGCAAAACATTTTATAAGGTGTCAAGATTTATTAGGGACGGTAAGGGAAAAGCCTACATAAAATATTCAAGGATCACGTCAACCGGTGCTTCCCTTAAGAGATGTCCTCTTTTGATATCTTTTGCGAAGGGCAGCAATGTAATTTGTTCGGTCTGTTACTTACAGATACTACATCTTTAACGGTGAGTTTTGGCGAGTTTTTCTTTTTTCTTCCACTAGAAGTTAGCTCTTGACTGCAATCTAAGATGGTAACGGGCTAACCTGTTAGGGGCATGGCAGTTATATGAAACCTATAGAAACCGAGGGGTTCTACGCGACATCGGATCGGAATGCTATGTCGCTTATTGGTACGTCATTGTCGGCAGGATAACTAGCCACGGCCGAGGTTGCCCACCAGACCAGACCAGAGAAAATTATGTAATAATAAATTCCCAATTTGCCCCTGATGGGGACTAAACCCGGGACCTCCCAATTAAACCACAGCGCGCTCCATTGCGCCAGAGAGGTCAAATACCCCAAATGCAGAATTTAACAAAGAAATTTCCCTTTTTTGTAGATTATAGCAAGCAAGTTCGGTAGTAGCTTTTTTTGTCTGGGGAAGAACAACCGCCATTATGTCTGCCGCTAAGCAGCATTGGTATGTTCCAGACTGACTGACTGGTTGCAGGTGGAATGACAGGCACATCTGGCTTAACACCTACGCTCAGGTTGGTGGATACAAGGCGACTACTTGTGGAACGTGTTCTTTGCATTCCCTGCAGAGAATTGCTCTGTTTATCAAATGGGTCATGTGCTTGTTTCTTTAATACTATAAAAAAACCTCAAGAAAGCTCAAAAAATATACTCTCATAATTTATAAATCTCTCATTCTACGTTCAGCTTGTTTGTTAGTCGGTCAGGACAAAGCCTTAAATAGTAATAGAAACAGGTGTGAAGTGTGTTATACAGAAAACAGTGATGCAATCTTAGCTGGGATACGCTGGCCGAGAAGGCATCTCACTCTTGCTTTAAGACATTGCGAACAGGGTAGCGATAATACCGTAGGCGTATGAGATGTGAATTTTAGATCAAAGGTTGGAATACTGTGTGCACCCACTCCTCGTCGGCCTACGCGTGTTTACCTTTTGAAACTAAATAAATAAAACTAGTGAAGTGCCAAGAAAGACATAAAGTTAATTCTATCGAGATGAAATTAATGATTTTCATTGATATAAATGATTAGAGATGGTCCTACGAACAATTAATATATTACGCTAATTTGACCCACAGTTTAATCAGCGCGACATCTGAGAACAAAATCAACTATGGGAGGGTAATATGTTTAACAGTATATGTATAAAAAGATGTCTTACTTTTGTAAAGCTATGGGATGGATTTTAAATGATCTGTGTATCGTTGGCTTCTTCTTAGCTACTCAAGTGTTTGTAGCTATGTCACGATACAAAAAATCCAATATGGCAAATAACTCATTTATTTCCATTTGAGGTAGGTACGGAAACTAGGGAATGAGTAAAACAATTTTAGCATTGGCGTAAATTTAATCTACGCACCATGAATTAGTTTTTACAAAACTAAGCTTTAATCACCGTCATATTTTCACAGACCTTGAGTAGTGGTGGGAAATTAAACAAGCTTGCTTACATTATATTATCCTTCATTAAATAGAAGCTACAGTGTATAAATATTTAATCAACGAGTGTAAGTTAACAAAGGAAAAAGCGGTCAGGTATAATGTCTAGAAACACGTATCATATCGCAAAGAGCGGCCCTGTTAGCTACCCAAAAATGCGTTTGTAACTTGTTATTAAACACGCAATAGGCAAAGTTGTTTTACATTACAAATGTATAATATACAAGCTGTGCCAGCGGCTTTTTCTGCACGTTCGACGACCTCCTTGGCAACTCCTTAAGCTCTGTGGTCTTATTAGCGACCTCATTCTTCAACATCACCGCTTCGCTATCTAACATGGTGGTAAATTATTATGCTGAGAACGTTATGGAGAACCATCACGCATGCAGGTTTCCTCACGATGTTTTCCTTCACCGTTTCTTCACAGGATTATGGCAGTTATCTTACACCTACATCCTAGTCACTTAGATTGACAGCCGGTTGGCGCAGTGGTCAGGCACCCTGCTTTCTGAGTCCAAGGCCGGTGGTTCTATTCCCACAACTGGAAAGTGTTTGTGTGATGACCATGGATGTTTTTAGTGGCTGGGTGTTTATATGTATTTTAAAAGTATTTATGTGTATTACATTCATGAAAATATTTATCAGTTATCTTAGTACTCATAACACAAGCTTCGCTTACTTTGGGGCTAGATGGCGATGTGTGTATTGTCGTAGTATATTTATTTATTTTATTTATTTCAGATAGTATGTAAGTACAACCCCAGCATGAATAGATATAAGGTAAGTGAGGATGTACTTATAATAAGTTCGTAAGGTCGGAAGTAAGTTAGCTTAAAATATATGCGTCTAATAGATCAAAATCAAGTAAAACATTTTTATAAAGTGACAATACGTAAAAACGTAAAAAAAATTTATAAACATTTGTATAAAGTGTCACGATTTATTGTCGACGCGATGTGAAATATTCGAGGGTCACGTCAGACGGATGTCCCTTGAAGATAATTCCCTTTATGACTTACTAGCTGATGCCCGCGTTCTTCGTTCGCGTTTATTATGGCCTTCTACAAATTCCGTTGGAACCGATTAATTTCCTAGAAAAAAGTGTGATTGAAGTAATACTTTTATTATTATTTGTTGATGAAAGGGTAGAATGTTCCTGGGACTCCGCCATTTCATTTAATATTCACTAATTCATTTTATATTCTATTTCAAATGCATTAATATCACTTTCACATTTTATAAATATTTTCATTTGTTAAATAGAATCATTGAGAGTAGAAAATTGAAGGTTAGATCAGCACATGTCAATATAAGCTTGTCATTGAATATTAAAGCCGCTGGAAACAAGCGGCCCAGGACCGTGGATTTTTGAACTCCTTACAATTGACCTATGTCTAGTGGACTTCAACCGTTTGAAGTGATAAAGTATTATGAAAAGCTAAATTTTCTATTTTTCTATATAATACAGTGAATAACCTATTTTTCTCGCGGTCGCGGTACTGGTTCTCTATCACGTAAAAGGGAGGGATGTAATACTCAAACCAACCACACTAGGGAAAGTATGGTTTTGTAGGCTAGTTAGCTTAAAACAGCTGGGTATTAGATTAAAATCGAGGACCACTGATAAAACTATGCTTTACGCTAAAAATCACATATAATTTCAATAAAATTAGGCACGCAACCTTGACTTCGGCGTTCATGAAGAAACATTTGAAAAGAAAATATCGTTAAGGATCATTGACGTGCCACTTTTAATATTTTACGTAGGTTTTCTCATCTTAAATAAATATTTACACCTTATAACATTTTTCAGCCTGATTTAATCGTGAAGGCATGAGATCTTTAACTTTGAAATATGAAAAGAATAAAATGAAAATATCAGTAAATAGGGTAAGTGGAAAATTCCAGAACTGAACACAATAGTTTTGTGCATAAGTGACTTCATCGAGAGTGGACTCGTGGAATGTAGAATGTTCCAGAACATAACATTTTCATTTATTTGTCCTGCACCACTTTCTTATCGATTTTCCCCTAAAGGAACCCCAATAAAAAGCTTTCTTAGCATATTTGATATCTGATTTAATTCAAGTTTGCTTCTTCAATTCCGTGATAAGCCAGCCAATTAGTCAATCAGTGAACGAGTACCTATTTGTATATAAACTTTTACCTAAGCCTTTAGGATTTCATTGCAAACTTATGCATCCCTATCCCTATCCCTACTTCCCTACTTACTTTTTTATATTATAAATGTCAATGTAAGTTTGTTGGTTACGCTTTCACGCAAAAACGACTTAAGTGGTCCTCATATCATCAAACTTTGTACACATATTCTTGAAAGTGTAAGAAGTAATATAGGATACTTTTTATACCGACATTAATCTCGGTTCCTTTGGGAGAGGGGATGACAGTGCTTGACGATTTTTACACCATAACTCCGACAAATTATAATCGATTTAAATAATAATTTTTATACTATAGAGGTTATAATATGTGTTTAATTTTGCCCAAACTGTGGTTGGAGATAGAGAACAGAACTCCTCAGCGGACAGCTATATGATACGATACTGAATACTTAAATTTTTTATAGAACTGCAGCTAAATTAATGCCACATGAAAAAACAAAATCAAACGCAGACGAAGTCGCGGGCAACAGCTAGTATGGTTATATATTAACAAACATTTTTATATTAACAAGCAAAAACTGAAATACTTACCTAACATTTAACAATAGGTAAATAAATGTTTTAATAAAATCATGATGAAAAAAAATATTTTTTTTTCTTTTTACCTGTTAAACTTACATAAACCTATAATATAGCCTAAGGGTACTTGTTTCCAGACATTTTGTCCCATACAGTTCTGCGCACATGCCATACCTTATGTTTGAATAGAAAAATGTGTTTGAAAAATTACTATTTTTCCAGTATTATCGTTTCACTAGAAGACACAAGGCAAGTTGAATAATTTAATAAGTATAAATGTGATACTCAAGATAATTAAAAACTTTCAATGTACAACTTTTTCCTGAGATCCTTTTAAAAAAAAAAATGGGCATCTTAAAGTTTTAATAAAAAAGTACGAGTTACATCCATAAAATCAGCTATATTCACATTAAAGGTCTTAAGAGGTCTTTCACTGGTTACTCATAGTAATTTAGGAATATTAAGACCTTTAGCAGCAGAAAAAAATGATTAATTTATATGCACACACATACACGTGTTAATGCAATTTCGAGTCATTACCATTAGTTGGGTTGACAACTGTTTAAGGGCGGTATATGATTTTTTATAAATCGGATAGGTACAAGTGATACTTTTTTATATTTTGTAATCCCAGTTGTGTTCAAATTACGTCCCAAGTACGTTTACTTCGTTCGACGTCCACCAGTTTTAATGCGAAACATCAATAACAATCAAACGAAATCACAAGTCAATTTTACAGGTGCTATTGCTTTCAATTTTTAAAATGTCATGAACCGTGAGTTTGCACCTGACCCCTAAATCCATCTTAAAAATGTATTTCTATCCAGAACTTCGCAAACATCGATTTAGCTGAATTTCTTATAAATGCTTAATTTTTATACCCCTTGAAAATGTAAGCGTTCTTTTCGAGATTAAAAGTATCTTATCTCTAAGATGCAATAAATACATATTTGCCAAACTTCGTTAACTGATAAACATACAGATTTTCCCACTTATAATATTAGTATGGACGTATGGATGGGCTATAACAACTTTTTGTCTTACGTCAAGTCTGTAGTGTAATTGCGAGCTTAGGTATTAATTCGAAACGTGATATTAAAGTAAATATTAGATTCTTCCCGGCGCGCGTCGCCTCGCTGTAACGTCGACGGATATACACGGCTACTTTTAAAATAATTTGATTTAATTAAGGAAAGTTCTTTTTTGTACTGTGGAAATAAAATTACATTTTATCTTTATGAAACATACGAACATTTTCGCCTTTTCGTACTTTTAGTTTAGAGGAGATTTTCTTTTTAGATATATTATCTCAAGGGAGAGAAATGGTAGAAAAGACCTAGACCCACAAAAGTATGTAGCGCTAAACTAAGAATGTAATATAATCATAGACAAACAATTCTTCTTTTAATATATATTATATTACGTGTTGTTGATATGTTTTTTTTTTGGCATTTAACAAACCAGAAAAATTGCGCAAAAGGTGGGCTAAATTCTTGTCCATTATATTAAATGTACGTCAATTACAAATATAATTTTTGTCAAAATGAAAGCACAACCTTTTTATATGAAGCAGGGAGAGATGGGTATACATTAAAATAAATTCACACAGAAATGTAGCGAGATTAAAACAGTTGAATGTAATTGAGACTTTTTTTAGAAATTTCAATAAATATCCATTTATGTCATATAACCCTATGTACTGCAATAGTACTATATTAAAGACTAGCAGACCTGCGCGACTTCGTCTGCGAATAAGTCGACTTAAAAAACCACGTCACTTCGTCTAAAACTCCGTTGCGCGGATATTGAAAGACAAATGGGGAAAAAATAGCGAAGCCATCCTGTAGAAGCTGTTCGCTTTTCCGGGATAAAAAGAAGCATATGAGCTATGCCAGACTATATTGTAGGTATCTCTGCCAAATTTAAGCCAAATCGGTCATTCGTTGTGGCGTTAAAGCGTAACAAACATCCATCCATACATACATCCATCCATCCATACATCTATTCTCACATACTTTCGCATTTGTAACTGTGTACTTGTGTATTTGTTGTCCCATATGCCTTCCGACATGCAGTTAACTGTGAAGAATTATGTCCTTGATCTCCGACAATTTTCATCAGATCTTTATTAAAATTAAACAATACATGCTTGGTAGTACACACTGTCAAATAAAAAAAGAATGATTATAATCGGTGCAAATTTAACGGAGATATGAAGTAAAATTATCATTTATCCTCTTTTTGTTTATCGGGATAAAAAGTGTCCTATATGTTGACCCGTGATGCCCGGACAGACAGACAGACAGACAGACAGACAGACAGACAGACAGACAAAAATTAAATAAAAATCTGTTTTGGACTCAGTATCGATTATAAAAGTCCAAGTCAAAATTTTCAAAATATATTAAATGTACAGAAATCTTCCAGTTACAGTTTTATTATAAGTATAGATTACATGTATGATGAAAAAGCTTGTGTATGAATTGCTCTAACTTCATAGCTAAATATTAACTCGACTGTGAGATGGAGATGGTGATAAAAAAAAAAACTGGCTATGTTTGTTATGGGCTCTTCTTAGACCAGGGCCCATTTGGAATCCTCCTAGCTTTAGTTTTAAGTTAACGAATGTAGTTATCACGATCATCTAACATTGGCGGTAACATGTTATATATATGGACGCTTCATTAGTGCCTCTGAAAGGATCTATATGAATAAAACATTTTTGAATTTGTATAATAATTATAGCTTTAATCTATCACAGGTTTTGTTTTGTATGTCCTTTAACATAATGATTGAAGATGTGTCACAGATTAGGAGACAGACTGAAGTACAAAAGTTGAAAATTTAAAGAAAAGGAAAACGGGGATATTTTTCTTGGATGAATGCCCAGTTCAAATAAAAGTTGATCGTTGATTTACTGTTGAAATCGTATGCAATAAATGCCTGACTCAAAAGAAATCTGCAGATTGATTTGTCAAAGTTTACAAACGTCAACTTATACTCCTATACACCCATGAAAGCACGGACTTATATCAGACTTATCCATTGTGAAAATATTCTTTAAAACATAAAGATAGGTGAACTCTTATTGATTGAAGGCAAAAGCTAAGTTATCGTTGAAAAAAACAGAACTTATAAAATCAGCAAATTCTAGCGTTTTCTGAGGGGTACATAGGGGAGTGAGTGCGACTCATTCATTCATATTTCGCAAATTATCTGTGAGCTATAAAAAAGTTTGGCATCAACCATTAAGGTGCTTCAACTGGTTATGACGTGCCTCTAATTTGTTTTCAACTGGCACTAAACTTTCAGCTCGTAATCGTAATATTAAAGATTGGCTCAGCTGGGACCTTTTTACTGCATAATAATATAGGTGGAGTGTGTTTTTATCACGGTGGGGGAGTTTCAAGAACCACAAGTAGGAACTTTTCTATCATAATCATATCAACCCATTCCCAGCCCTCTACAGGGCACGGGTCTCCTCCCACAATGAAAAGGGGTTAAGGCCGTAGTCTACCACGCTGGCCCAGTGCGGATTGGTGGATTCCCCACACCTTAGAGAACATTATGTAGAACTCTCAGGCATGCAGGTTTTCACACGATGTTCTCCTTCACCGTTTGAGCAAGTAATATTTTAATTATTTAAAAACGCACATAACTTAGAAAAGTTAGAGGTGCTTGGGATTCGAACTCTGCCCCACGAAAGTGAAGTCGAGCTCCTGCCCACTGGGCTATTACCGCTTCACTTTTCTATGTTTCTATGCTTATATTATAAAGAGGTAAAATATGTGAGTTTGTGAGATTTTTGTGATACACTGAACGGATTCTCTCAGAAATATGAAGCCACATTATTTGTGAGTGCCACTGGCATATATTAACCTGAAAACTGAAAATAACTTTTCGTGGTAGTCGGATTTGCAAAGTAAGTCGGAGAAAACAAACACAGTCAAACAAGAGTCGAACACAAACGTTTCTTACGAACGCTACCTTAACGATGAGAGATATATGATTGAGTTCTATAGAAAAGTTGTAAAGCCCGATAATACCTACAAAACAGTCTGCGACGACATATCACATACATATCTTCTAAGACGACTATCTTTTAAGATTGACTTATACGCTGACGAAGTGGCGAGAGACCGCTAGTTTATTATAATGAGAGATTTAGTTATATATGCTAGCAGATGGTCCACCGAATGGCCAGTGAAAAAGTATCACATATATTTCAGATTATTTCATACAGCGTTTTGGGTAATTGATGGAGCTGGTCAGAGATTAAAACGAAATAAAAACATGAATACTGTAAAATAATTGCGTTATCGCTGCCGTTAGCTGTGCTAGAACAGTAGGCGGGGGAGTGCAGTGGAGCTTCTAGTTTTTTTTAAAGATTTTCCGCGTTCGGAAATACAATTGAAACCGGCAATAACCGATTTGGCGCCGAGGAAGTTGCGCGGGACAGCTAGCGTTATAAATTGTAGGGCAACCCCCTCAACCTAGTTTTCCATAAAATAAAACTCATTAATATATCCACGGGGTCCTAATCCGTAATGGCATTTAGATAGTAGATAAATCGCGTGGATCCTTATCAAAACGCCGAGAATTGGAGTCTTCGGCTAAACCTTTTTCTAAATTATTTCTATAAAACCCTATTTCCAATATAATTAATGATAGATTAATTATATTGGAATTTCTTAATCATCACTCCTTTCTATCCGTTTGACCGACGAAATACCTTTAATCCATTATGGGTATCGGCATCAAATTAAGGCCTATACATTTGTCGATAAATAAATTCTACTAAGCCGCTTGCTCGGGACGTAATCATGCTATTATGTATACGTTTAACCAAGGATTTTACCTTAAAATTTAGACCGGCTGTTTGACTTAATAAATGCGAAAGTGTGTTTGTCCTTTCTTCACGCTCGAAATTAAGCTTATCTTAAGTAGTAGTAACAAATAATATGACATTCGTTTAACAAACTCTGTACCTACATGAATGTTTTAACTATTACACAAAAACAAAAAAACATATAGTCGAATTGAGAACCTCCTCTTTTTTTAAGTCGGCTGAAATAATAGAACTTTTTTATTTCAACGACAAGAAGTTGCTACAAAAACGAAAAGCAATATTGATAGATCAGTTGCTCGAACTACGCAACGATCACTCAAAACGTTTGTTATCAATGTGTGGTCAACGTAATAACGATTTAGTGCTATCCGTATAGCCGTTATACTATAATATAGCCCAGTTCCTTTGCCGTACTATTTTCATCATGTCAACCAATGGGCGCCCACTGCCAAATACCACGGTTTTGTGCTGCTTTGGTCCAGCTGTTCTCACTTGTAATCACCCGTTCTACTCGTGGGGAGTCGGAGAACGCTTCGTTTTCGTGAGTCCAGCACCTTGGTACCCCAACGTCCTTCGGTTATCCACTTTAACTTCGCAACTATTTGAGCAACGTTGATAACTCTGTTTCTTTCACGGATCTTCTCGTTCCAGATTTGATCAGGTAGAGATACTCCAAGCAAAGCTCCCGCCATTGCCCGCGTAGTGACCCTGAGGCTTCTTGTGAGAAACATAGTTAGCGACCATTTTTCAGAGCCACAAGTTATTAATGGCAACATGCACAGTTAGAAGATTTTGGTCTTCAGGCATCTTGAGGTATTTCGATCGAGAAGATGTCACGGAGTTTTCCGAACACTGTCCATCCGAGAAGGACCGTTACCGGTCCCTTTCACCTCTTTTTCAAAATGTGACCTACCTGACTGGATTATGTGTTAGGTAGGTGTGTATTCGTCTACAATTTCGAGTGCAGTGCTATGAAAGACACGCACACACACGCACACACACTGTCTTATCTGTTTATATTAAAGTATTAAATATCTTTAATTCACCTTTGCTATTGTATTCGTAATAAATTGCGCCTAATTTCAATAAAGGACATCGTTGAATAAATGATGCGCGAAGACATAGAGTATTGTATTACAAAGAATTATCATAGTTTTTTTTTTTTAAACACACATCCAGTAGTAGTAGGCCTGGGACTCAGAAAGCAGGGTCGCTGCAAACTTCGCCAATCGCCCGTCAAAAGTGGAATTTACCGTGAAAAAAACTGTGAAAAAAAACATCAACACAATGTTTTTTTGCATGCCTTAATGTTCCCCTAAAAGTTGTGATACCTTCCCTTAAATCCTTAACCCTTCACGCCTGTAGTGAGCAGCCAATAGGTTAATGACGATGATTCTAATTCCAATCGCAATCCAATCGAATTAGCTTTAACATAGGATCATCATTAAATATTTGTATATGGTGTGAATGTTTTTAGAGGAGTTTAGTAGAAGTTTACTATAGTCATCAGCATCATGATATTAACCAATGAAGGTCCACGCCTATACATACGAGTAGGTTTTTTCAAGGGCATTCCAGAATCAAAGGTCATATGCCACGTCTGCGAGTATCAGAGTATATGATTGTTTCGCCACTATATTCTAAAGCATCTAGAATTCGAATTTTAAACAGGAAATCAACATCAGAACATAACGAAATCATTTCAAATAAGATTTCTTTACAAAAAAAAACCCTTTTTATAATTACCCTACGAAACTTACAACTTACAGAGTCATTATCCTATGTTATATATCTCTTACATTTTAATGATTTTGACCTAATATGACTAATGTTACACGTTTTAGCATAAGCTTTAAAGCATTTTCCAACTGTTTAACAATATTAAAGTGTATAACGCGAAAAATATGGGTCCGGATCCTAATCATAAATCCATACTTGACCTTTGCTTGTGCTCTGGGGAAGTTTGCTTGGGCAGAGGTTATTCCTTTGCGTGGGTAAACGTTATAAATAGATTCATACATAACACTTCACATTACCTTTTAGTTGAATTATTTAACATAAACTTACTTAACGAGAGATTTTGACTTATAAACTCAAAACCTCTCGTTTATAAGTTCAACGAAAACTGAATAAGTATATTCATTACGTACCTAAAACTACAAAAGGTGAAGAAATCATCAACGCATATAGTATTCGTAGTCTTTGATGTAGTTGCAACAGGGTAAATCAGGAATTTGCACTGTTTAAGCAACGATGCTAATTCACAGTGCATTGTCTAAACCCGCCAATCCAAATGAGAGCAGCGTGGGGACTATTAGCTCTATACAACGTGTATATGAAAACCGAAATATTACTTCACAGGCTTTAGAGGTACACTATGTACTGTCTCTGAGACTTATCTGTAAAAACCGAAACCTAATAGTTTTGGAGTAAACCACTGCCATAGTTTTTACTGAAAGAAATAAGATAGACCCTAACATTACATGCAAAATTAAACGTATACGTCGCGTAGCATAGCTCTACGTGTCGATCATATATTTAAATAGGGTTTCAATAGGCTTCAATAGTGTTGTCATAACACTTAGAATGTTTTGAATTCATTTGTATGGTAAAATAAATATGCTTGTTTTGTATTAATATGTTTACAGGGGAATTCTTTATGAAATAAACTTATGCATCCTTCAATATTATTTCGTAATTCTGTTACACGTTGTATATCTACCTCATCTATAAGTTCTATGTCCAGCAGAAGGACGTTTTATGGTAATTTTATATCTACTATAAATCCGTCTGGTAGTGCCATACATAAGCGTTTTCAAAAACACAACACTTGAGCTGTACTATTAGTATTAATATTCTTTACTAATAAATGTGCAGCTTGCCAATATTACCGCTAAGCAGAACTGAAAAGCTTTTGGAAGACAGTTCATAATTAAAGTGGAAACAGTCAATCCCAAAGCAGTAGTGATGAGAATCTTTCATTTTCTTTAAAAATAATGTGAGTGCTTGCACCTTGAATCTTGAAAGTTACATAAACAAAGGCCATTTCAAATATTTTATTTCAACGTTCGTTAAAAACTGCTATTTCAGGGCACGCCCTGAAAATAGCAACTATTTGAGCAACGTTGATAACTCTGTTTCTTTCACGGATCTTCTCGTTCCAGATTTGATCAGGTAGAGATACTCCAAGCAAAGCTCCCGCCATTGCCCGCGTAGTGACCCTGAGGCTTCTTGTGAGAAACATAGTTAGCGACCATTTTTCAGAGCCACAAGTTATTAATGGCAACATGCACAGTTAGAAGATTTTGGTCTTCAGGCATCTTGAGGTATTTCGATCGAGAAGATGTCACGGAGTTTTCCGAACACTGTCCATCCGAGAAGGACCGTTACCGGTCCCTTTCACCTCTTTTTCAAAATGTGACCTACCTGACTGGATTATGTGTTAGGTAGGTGTGTATTCGTCTACAATTTCGAGTGCAGTGCTATGAAAGACACGCACACACACGCACACACACTGTCTTATCTGTTTATATTAAAGTATTAAATATCTTTAATTCACCTTTGCTATTGTATTCGTAATAAATTGCGCCTAATTTCAATAAAGGACATCGTTGAATAAATGATGCGCGAAGACATAGAGTATTGTATTACAAAGAATTATCATAGTTTTTTTTTTTTAAACACACATCCAGTAGTAGTAGGCCTGGGACTCAGAAAGCAGGGTCGCTGCAAACTTCGCCAATCGCCCGTCAAAAGTGGAATTTACCGTGAAAAAAACTGTGAAAAAAAACATCAACACAATGTTTTTTTGCATGCCTTAATGTTCCCCTAAAAGTTGTGATACCTTCCCTTAAATCCTTAACCCTTCACGCCTGTAGTGAGCAGCCAATAGGTTAATGACGATGATTCTAATTCCAATCGCAATCCAATCGAATTAGCTTTAACATAGGATCATCATTAAATATTTGTATATGGTGTGAATGTTTTTAGAGGAGTTTAGTAGAAGTTTACTATAGTCATCAGCATCATGATATTAACCAATGAAGGTCCACGCCTATACATACGAGTAGGTTTTTTCAAGGGCATTCCAGAATCAAAGGTCATATGCCACGTCTGCGCCACATCGCTAGTCTACATATTGTGATGAAGAGAGAGTATATGATTGTTTCGCCACTATATTCTAAAGCATCTAGAATTCGAATTTTAAACAGAAAATCAACATCAGAACATAACGAAATCATTTCAAATAAGATTTCTTTACAAAAAAAAAACCCTTTTTATAATTACCCTACGAAACTTACAACTTACAGAGTCATTATCCTATGTTATATATCTCTTACATTTTAATGATTTTGACCTAATATGACTAATGTTACACGTTTTAGCATAAGCTTTAAAGCATTTTCCAACTGTTTAACAATATTAAAGTGTATAACGCGAAAAATATGGGTCCGGATCCTAATCATAAATCCATACTTGACCTTTGCTTGTGCTCTGGGGAAGTTTGCTTGGGCAGAGGTTATTCCTTTGCGTGGGTAAACGTTATAAATAGATTCATACATAACACTTCACATTACCTTTTAGTTGAATTATTTAACATAAACTTACTTAACGAGAGATTTTGACTTATAAACTCAAAACCTCTCGTTTATAAGTTCAACGAAAACTGAATAAGTATATTCATTACGTACCTAAAACTACAAAAGGTGAAGAAATCATCAACGCATATAGTATTCGTAGTCTTTGATGTAGTTGCAACAGGGTAAATCAGGAATTTGCACTGTTTAAGCAACGATGCTAATTCACAGTGCATTGTCTAAACCCGCCAATCCAAATGAGAGCAGCGTGGGGACTATTAGCTCTATACAACGTGTATATGAAAACCGAAATATTACTTCACAGGCTTTAGAGGTACACTATGTACTGTCTCTGAGACTTATCTGTAAAAACCGAAACCTAATAGTTTTGGAGTAAACCACTGCCATAGTTTTTACTGAAAGAAATAAGATAGACCCTAACATTACATGCAAAATTAAACGTATACGTCGCGTAGCATAGCTCTACGTGTCGATCATATATTTAAATAGGGTTTCAATAGGCTTCAATAGTGTTGTCATAACACTTAGAATGTTTTGAATTCATTTGTATGGTAAAATAAATATGCTTGTTTTGTATTAATATGTTTACAGGGGAATTCTTTATGAAATAAACTTATGCATCCTTCAATATTATTTCGTAATTCTGTTACACGTTGTATATCTACCTCATCTATAAGTTCTATGTCCAGCAGAAGGACGTTTTATGGTAATTTTATATCTACTATAAATCCGTCTGGTAGTGCCATACATAAGCGTTTTCAAAAACACAACACTTGAGCTGTACTATTAGTATTAATATTCTTTACTAATAAATGTGCAGCTTGCCAATATTACCGCTAAGCAGAACTGAAAAGCTTTTGGAAGACAGTTCATAATTAAAGTGGAAACAGTCAATCCCAAAGCAGTAGTGATGAGAATCTTTCATTTTCTTTAAAAATAATGTGAGTGCTTGCACCTTGAATCTTGAAAGTTACATAAACAAAGGCCATTTCAAATATTTTATTTCAACGTTCGTTAAAAACTGCTATTTCAGGGCACGCCCTGAAAATACTTGGGGCTTTTGAAATATTTAATTAAAACGCTATAATATTTTGCGAATCTAAGAACCACCTCTCTAGCGCAGGTATTTGTGGGCTTCAAAGTTTTCATGTCCATCTTATACCCCCTGTGTACCTTATGTCTGTTTATTTCGAATGATTGGAGTTCACAGTCGTTACACATGTCTGAAATTTTAAATGTTTTATTCCAAAGTGCATTTCATTGGAATAAAAAATTTTAAATATTTCAGGTTCAATACATTTTAAATTTATAATTACCATATCAACCTTAGTCTGCTAGCAACCAGAATCCTTTTACTTGCGAAAAAGTAGCCAGCTATTTGAAATATATTTTAAACTTTATTTAAAGCTGTTAGTAATTTAATACTTTCCGTAGAAGGCTTTGAATTGTTTTAATAAAAATCCGTTTCGAACTTTGTTTATCAAAGTACAACTTGGTGATATATAATTCAATGTGGCCTTGTTGCAATTTAAGTCCTGGACTTTCATTTAAAGGACTATATTTCTATTTCCCTTGCATATTTTATTTTTATATATATATAAAATTTCCCAGTTCTAACCACTACGTCATAGATATTTATGGTATAAAGAACTAGGGTTTGCACTGCTCCCTTTAACATTTTCTTACACTTACTAATTCGTTTATGTGAGACGGTAAATACATAAGTCTAACTTTTAATTAACTACTCTGTTTTAATAGACATTAAGAAGCTCTTTTGGCTTGTGTAAGGTTAATTAATATTGCTTGTTTATATTGAATCTAACACTAGTTTTCAGACTGCGCCAAGAGAGATATGGCTGACATTTTTATTAATCACAACGATTGGGAGAAGCTCGGCTGTGCCAGGAGTAGATGGGGAGGTTGTTTAAGGGAAGGATGTGGAATCATGGTTAGATAAAATTAAACTATCATCAGGATCAGTGTCGCAAATGCGTACTGGTCGTCAGTACTTGCTGTAGCAAGCGTGCCCGAAATTGTCATCACCGGCCCACTACAGGGCACGGGTCTCCTCCCACAGTGAGAAGAGGTTAAGGCCGAAGTCCACCACGTTGGCCCAGTGCGGATTAGTGGCCGCATGCATATAAATAGCGTTAAATTAACTTACAACTTCAAAACCAACGTAAAATTACAGACTGTATTATGTTTCGTTATTAAAACAATCAAAAATAATTAGTGTTATTTACTGCTATTTAATGTTACCGAGAAAAGCTAAATATAATTATGAAAATAATTACTAAATTAACCAAGAAAATATTTTAATTATTATTTCGTTTCGCACAGACAAATTTCAGTTTTCTGGGAGGGCGGAAATTTCACGCGTAGAAATTTGCGGGCATCGCTTAGTTAATAAGTAAATTACTATATGCATGTACATTAAAAACATGACTCTGAAGAACAGATGGATATTGGGGTCTCAATGTACTGGAATAGCAACCTCACGTAGCGTCGGTAGACCCCCGACAATTGAATTTAGAACATACAGAATCCTCATACAGCCATTATTGTACGCAGTGCATTGTGTCCAAAAACAGTGGAAATGCCCCGCGCACTTCTCACTAAACACCCGCGGAATGTTGCTAGCTCACATACTTTTTCCCATTTTATGGTGATCATTAAGAACATTAAAGGTAAAATAATTACTGTCAACTGCTAAATGGTGTGAAGTGATTAAGCGTTTGTTCGAGAAACCATACTAAAGTGGTGTGGTTTTTGATGCTTCAATATTAATCGTATACACGGTTTCTGTATGTTCTTAATTCTGTGCCCCCGTCTAGGGGGCAGAGAACGTCAAACGCGTCACAGAGAGCCGCTAGACGAAAGCCATAGAATTTAGAAGAACCTACAAAATTAACCCCTATTCTTAAGTAATACCCAAAGAATGAATTTCTCAACGCTTAGGAGCAGGCTGCCCCGCTTTCATCATACACTTATACAGAAAAGTTATTGTTAAATTGTAAAAAATATGTTAGTATAAAAAATGCTGAGTTTCTTGACGGTTTGTAAGGTAGTCACTACAAAAAGACTGATTTGACGTTTCAAACGTGTTTGTAAAGTAGTTAGGCTTACTAAAAAAATGATTATAAGAATTTACAAATGCGGACGCAATTTGGTTGACATGCTGACGACGATGATCATTAACTGAGAAATAGAATCTGTTTTATTTCTGCGAGTTCAAAGCCTTCCACCGCTCTTGAAACTTTATCAACCGAATCAAGAGTCAATATCGTTGCCGCAGTTCTATTAACAGATAAAAGCTGCAAGTGTACAACGGGGCATTCTAAAAACTTCTGCGGTTGACACTGCAAGAACTTCAGCGAATTCAACAACGAACAGCGAAACTTTTAAGTATTTCTTAAGCCCACTTTACGACCTCTATCGTTTCTCACAAAGTAAACAGCCATTATTACCTAACTTCTCGTTAGTCAAAACTTTTGTAAATTATGTTTGTGCTAAGCCTCGAATGTTACTTTTTGCTAATTTAGAGCTTTTCTACATTAAAGTCGTTACATATTCAACTAATGAAAGAATAAATACAAATTATGTAAGTATTACACTATAGACAAAATTGAATAAAAGGGGCCTTATCGTCACCGGAGTTTAATCGAATTCAAAAAAACTCGAACTGCTGTACAATACCATTTGTGCATTCAAACATAAATATTCAAGAAAATATTAAAATGGATATCATTGGCAACTGCTAGGTTTCAAGATGACTGATTCCAGATTTGAAAAAATATTAATATTAATTTTTAAATTTATAACGATCAGATGAGTAGTTTAGAAGTAGTAGAGATTTTTGTCACAGAATTCGTGTAGGTAAGTAGTACCGCCATGTTTATTCTTGCCACAAATCAGCATTGCTGCAATGCTGTGCTCCGGTCTAAAGGGCTTGGTTGCTGGCGTATGAGGCTTAACAACTACGCCTTCGGTTGATGGACACAGGGCGGCCCGATGCCTGACGTATTCCTTGCATGCCCTGCGAAGTGTCACTCTTTTTATAGGCCATGATTTTCCGCTAACCACCAGTTTAATCCGTCAATTATTTCTATAAAAAAATAAACGATTAAGTGGGGCACCTGATGTTAAGTAATCACCGCCTGAACATCTGCAGCAACAGGGGAGTCACCAATGCGTCGTTATGTTCGTTCGCAAAAAAGTAAGCAATATAAGATCTCTGTTACTATTCACCTAAAATTGTTATATACGGTGAAGGAAAAAATCGTGAGGAAACCTGCATGCCTGAGAGTTCTACGTAATGGTCTCAAAGGTGTGTTGAGTGCATCAATCCGCAATGGGTCAGCGCGATGTGATGATAATGTTGATTATAACTATGAATTTAAGCCATTAAGCCGTTCTACATCTTACAGTTAAAGTACTTAAGGTAACATAGACATTGGATAGAGATAAATTATTCTATATCTATGGTACTATTACCAACTGATAATATTACCAATACTTCGGGAACGTAAACTTTTACCAGTGAAATTAAATCAAAGGACTTCGGAAAGTAGCACATCTAGTTTGCTACTAATCTTGCTGGCTTGTCTGTAACTACTACAGTAAATTAAACTTTGAATCATTCGTCTATATCAATAGCCTCAAAAGTCCAAAACTGGACTAAAGGCCTTTCCCAATGGGAGGGTTTGCTTCCATTCTTATGAATCGTGGTTACTACGCGATTTATGAATTCCTTAACGACAAATGCTTGGAAGCAGGCCACTCCGCTGTCCTCTCTCAAAAAATTCTAAAGATTGTTAAAGTATCAAATTATGTTGGAAAAGAGCAATCTGCTGAGTTTCTTGCCGGCACTTCTCAGTGGAATCTGCTTTCCGAACCGGTGGTAGAGTCACTACAAACAGACTGACTTGACTTTTCAAAAGTGCCTATAAACTAGGCCTACTTAAAATAAATGAATGTTGAATTAGAATTTACTTGGATTCTATATTTAAGAAATATTTTTTCCAAAATATACTATGAAAGATATAATCTTAAGGATTATTTTTAGATAAAAATATTTTACGTTAGCAAAATGGCAAAAACTCAGCATGGACTTTGATAATCTTCTACAAAAGTAAATAATATATTACGGATCTCGTGGGACGGCGCACCTGTATGGTGCAATCGCATGCATTAACCCAACCTTTTTTTGGAATAGCATGCATTTGGTTTCTTTTCCCCTATTTATAGAGGAAGCTTTTAGCTTTCATATTTTAGGTGCATTATAATATTTTAACGATGGATTTCAGTTATTCCGCAATTTTTTTTAACTTGACTACCAAAGTTTGTGTCAGTGATTTAGGCATAGATTATTTTAATGCTTTTGTAGTTCATCTAGTGACACTATAAACTGTTTCAGTGTGTTAAAAAATTATAATAGGCTATAAAAAATACTGTCTGTAACTTTTTAACTTTAGCTTATAGGAAAATCTCAGTTTCTAATCTTTATATTAATAAACTTTGCATATTTTAAATACAGACTGTTAAATATGTCCTAGGAGATTTAAATAAGTAGAAAAAGGAATAAAAGTAAAGTAACAAATGTCAAAAGAAGTAGAGAAGAAATAAAGTTAGTTTCAGAAAATGATATTAAACTTTTTTCGATTTTCATTTGTGCGTAATCGCTGAAAACGAATTGAATAAAGAAGTCCATTCTTCTATTAGAAATAGAAAAAAAAGGCTGAAGATCCACAGCAGTGACCAAGTTTCACCCGGAGCTGTTCAACGTCAAAGTTAGATTTATATAATACTTGCTACCCTCCCCGTCTTCGCACGGGTCAATGTATCTAAGTGTACATGTATTTAATTTTTTTTTTAGAGTGTGAACGTCGCGCCTTTCCCTGCTTTTTAAATCTGTGATATCCTTCTGTTCTGTAAATAACCCATATTTTTTTTTATAATGTAAAAATAAAACTTGTTACCTTGGGTTATCCTTCGGAGATAACCATATACCATTGCAGATTAGTTTTGGAAACCTTTTAAAGGTGTATTACACTGTACATTCTACATTATTTTGATTTATGTCACGGGTTCAACCAGCGTTTGCAATGTAAGCGCAAAAAAAAATAGTTACGGCACTACGTTAGAAGATCCTGAAACTATCAGTGTTTATTATGCATGTCTAATGCATAGGTATAAACATTCCTCTTGAATAATTATACCGTATGAAAATCCGTTGCGTAGTTTTAAAGATCTAAACATTTATAGTGACAGACATACAGACGGACTTGACTTTGTTTAATATAGTGATGATTGCACTCGCAAATGGACTCTTCTGTTCATTAATTAACAGAGAAATGCATAGAAAAGAAAAATTGCAAATCATGATGATGATATGGCAGACTGAAAGAAATTTAAAACTTATTTCTGGTTATTTCAGGAAAATTCTACCTTAAGATTTTTGGAATAAACAAACTGCTCATTTAATAACAACTTCCTTAACATGGTCAATAACAGGAAACTCATGTTTATTGAGTTATTCATAGAACCATTAGGAAGATCAAAAGCAACGTTAAAATGTAATTTACAATAATAGCCAGGTTCTAGCTAAACACCATTAACGTCACAGGATAAAGAAAAAAGGACTTTAGTAAATAAAATAATGAAATGTTGAAAAGCTTATTTATTTCGTCGTATGTATTAAGAAGTATTTTACATATGTACAAAACTTAAGAGCTATAACTATAACATGTGACCCAAACTTAAATCTAAATAATTAAAAAAATGATTGCTCAAAGTCAATTTTTCTCGCCAAGTCATTTTTGCCAGTAGAAAAATTAACAAATATACTCCAATAGACTCTTAAGAAGATTCTGCCAGAAGCTATCATGAAATAGATATAAGTAAAGACATTTTTTAAAAGATGTGATGTTTTGAATGCGAACACTTAGTATAGTAATATGGTTTCCTAATAAGGGCATCTATATCCTCTGGGTCATAGTGTTTGAGACATCCACACGACCTCTTGTTGCGGGAACTTGATTCTACCTTTTCATAACCTATACTGGAATTTAATTGTTTTTTCATTAATCTTAGCTACTGAGCTTTATTTTAATAAACACAAGAGACAGGGTCATACATATATTCAATAGCACTACCAAACATCAAACTAAATCACCGGCTGATCAGAAATTTGATAAAACATAAGTTTTAATTTTTTAAAGATAATTAGTTTAAGCAATTAATTTTATTTGAATACTATCCCTGTCTCTTACTTTAACTCCTGTCCCTTACCCCTGCTGACCACGCTGTCTGGTTGCATTAGTGAATCGGATGGTGCACTGTTGAACAGCCATATTCGGGGTCATGAAGTCAGTTATGCTGGAGGCTGGAGTCGGGCGGTCGAAGGGGTAACCCATTGAACGTCGGTCAGGATACTTGCGATCACGAATACCGCAGTATGAAGCCGCATCGTTACAACTGCCCACCAAGTCTTGAATCACCCGGTCTTCGTTCCAATTAGAAATCATGCAGAAAACTACAATAGGGTATCCTCTATCGGTGCCCTTAGGTATTAGCATATGATGAGGCCATCCACAGCCGCAGAAGTCGAACTCAGCAGACTGAGCGGAACCTGGGTCACCAGGACGAGTGTTCTGATTGCGGAAGGTCCTTTCATATGGAATAGTGACTGATGAGTCCAAGCTTCGGCGACGAATAGTTCTTGTGCCAGCAGGTAATGCTTCTGTGAATTTATCAAGCTCAATCATAAGTCTGCGTTGTTCATCGAAAGACAACTGGTTGCCACCCTCATCCAGTATCGGTGCCATGAAGATTCTCACTGTACCCATCATATCTGAGCCACTTGAGTTGTTAACATCAATAACATAGTTGAACTCATCGTGTTGCAAATGTGTAAAGCGTGCGAGCACAGATCCACGAGGAGTAAAATCAAGCCCTCGACCAAGCTCTACCGTACTTTGCTCCCATTGAGTGTTTAAAAGGTTAGCTCCACTAGACCCTTCAATACCGATTGAAGACACTCGGATACCTGGGAAATCTAACCTTTCAGCGGGGTAGGGAGGAAGTTTGTTCTTGTACAGCTGGAATATGTCATCAATATATGCATGCCAACGGTAAAATATAGGGTCACGCATTGCAGTAGCAGAATCACCCATGACGCCAAATTGCTCCAAGTTCCTGTGGTCAGGGTCGTGAGAATATGAGATGAAAACGTGGCCCATGTTATGTAAATCTCCATAGTAGCCTCGGTTACGACTAATAATAGACGATTCCATGAGATTTCCTAGCACATCTATACCAGTTTCCTCATCTAATGGCATTTGACGACCGTTCGGCAAAGTGACTGACATGGTTTCAATTGCTTGGAGGAATCGATCTCTCCAAATTTCAAGTTGTGATACATCACTCCTAATCTGATCTATGGGACGATCAATATCTCGGATGGTGGAACCTGCAAACCTCGGTGGCCAGGCACGACTGGCAACTTGGGAGTCAAGCTTGGGGAAGTAGCCCTCTTCAATGGGGCTTCGGAAGTCATTGTATCGCTTAGGACGTCCTAAATTATTGCATAATCTCTCTGCACTGTATCTAGCGATGATCTGTTGGTGCATATAGTAGAATAGTTCTCCACGTCGGTCCTTGTTGACAATTGCGCGGTCAGCAGCGTCAAATGGGTACACAAGATGCCAGTGCCAATGATGTAGATTGATGCCGATATCCTCACGGAAGTACGCTACACGTTGTTCTGGATCAGAATCCGCCGCTGTGTAATTTTGAGGAATGACAAGTGGCAATCTATTGCCCACAGGCACAATAGTACTCACTTCACGAGCACGACGGAATACTTTAGGATCCATAAACTTGTCTGGGAAAGTTTCCGCGAAGGTGGGAATGTTCAGTCCCTTCGTATCTTCTCTATGTAGAATAGCTACCGATAGGCAGTAGTTGAACATGTAAGGGTTCAATCTCATTTGGCAGTATGAGCAAATCGACTGTAAATCGTCCACGTCACGCATACCCATAAAAATATCGATAAGCTTTCCAGCCATTTTCCTGTGCTTAGGCACAAAAAGTGAGAATTGGTCATTGTAGGGAAGTTCCATAGGCAGAGAAAGGTCTGGTAAGGCAATGTTGCGCACAGGGATGCTTCGCTGCGCATTTTCACCGAAGCGATTGGCAAGGGTGCTGCTGACGGTCTTGTATTTGTCGGGGTAGAAATTGTCAGGCAGTTGGAAGATGGCGTCGTCCCCTTTCTGCATGAAGCATGGCTCCGTTGGGCGGTCGAAGAACAGCAGGAGGTTACTTCTCGACTGGTCCGACATTTTGGTATTCTGCAATGGAGTAAAACAGATTGTTAAAATGGCTTAAGCTCTTTTATTTTAATATATACATGTCTAGTTTAAAAATGTATTTATCCCTACTAATATTATAAATGTCAATGTAAGTTTGTTTGTTACGCTTTCACGCAAAAACTACTCCATCGTTCCTCATGAAACTTTGTACACATATTCTTGAAAGTGTAAGAAGTATATAGGACACGACATTAAGCTCGGGTTCTTTGGGAGAGGGGATGAAAGTGTTTGACGATTTTACACCATAACTCCGACAAATTATAAGCGATTTAAATAATTATTTTTGTACTATAGAGGTAATAATATGTGTGTAATTTTGCCTGTGGTTGGAGATAGAGGACAGAACTCCTCAGCGGACAGTAAACCCCTCATTTAAGGTTTAGCGATACTGAACACTTATAATTTTTTTAGAACTACAACTAAATTGAATGCCACACCAAAAAACAAACTCAAACGCAAAATTGAATGCCACACCAAAAAACAAACTCAAACGCAGACGAAGTCGCGGGCAACAGCTAGTGATTTATAATTCTTGTACATAATGAAGCTGGGTTGATGTATTACTTAGCATTAAACACTTCATTCTGTTCTGCCTTTGTTTAATCCTTTAGTCAATAGAAAAAACAACATACTCTATATTATTATATACACACACAATAAATATTTATTCAATCTTTTCTCTTCTGGGGATTAAAGATATCATTAGAAGCAAACATCTTTGGTATTTTAAACATGAAGTTTAAGATTCAAATTATATTGGTGCTAAATTAATTTAAGATCGGATCGGTGAATTAGTTGGTTACCATTGAAATTAAATATGAAACCGACACAAATATATAAATAATCAATTAATAATTATTACTTAGTAAGTACAAAAATATAGTTATCTTTTTACTACTATTTCAAATTTCCGATTTTCAATTCAACTTTCCTCCTTGCCCGTAGAGCACTTTTAACTAGCTGCCTCATAAATTTCATCACTAACACCTAAACATCATTGAGTCAGGGCTCTCTCAGCAATTAATTTCTGAGCCACCAACCCGCATTGAAGAAGTATAATGGTGGGTCTAAACTCTATGTCACTATGTCTTGCGGAGAATATGTATATGCCCCGCAATAATTAGGCTGATGATAATGACACGATTTAACATTGTTTTAATGTTAGTAGAAAATCGTAAACAAAAGAAACAATAAAAACTCACCGATAGGTATTGCAGAGGAAAGAAAAAAAACTAAAACAACTAATCCGAAAGTTAAAGTTAAGTAAGAGACTTCCAATTAGCCGTGATGTTCACGGCTGACTGTACCAACCAATCTTCAACCGGACCTTTATATAGTACTATATCACACGGACCAAAGAAATAAACAATACAAGTAATATTTGTGTTGCAGCACTGGAACGTGTGCAAGAATAAATAGTTACAGGGAAGTTGTGGTCTAAGTTTATCGTCAGGAAGTTTTGTGGTACGTTCTTTGATATCGGTGTACCTAAAATGTTATGTTTGCTGATAAACGTCTCCTCATACAAATTGTATATCTCTGTTCACACGCTGTGGAGCAGATTTCCAACGGATAATGAAATTTTGATCTTATTCAATTGATATAGAGTTGTAAACGGTATTAACAGTTAAATTTGAATCTCCCGTTTGTATTTTTTGTACTCCACTACAAGTTAGCCCTTGACTACAATCACCTGCTAGTAAGTGATGCTGCAGTCTAAGATGGGAACGGGATAACCTGTTAGAGGTATGACAACGTTATTAAACCCATATCGGAATGTTAAATCACTTAGCGGCAAGTTTTTGTTGGAAGGGTGGTAACTGGCCACGGCCGAAGCCTTTACTGTTTGCGGACCTATGGTGCATTGCAAAAAATAAAACATGCTTGCTGTGGAGTATAAAGATTAATCTTTATACTCCACATGTTTTTCAAACATGTTTTTACAAACAGAAATTATAAATAACTCCGCACAGATTCTCCTGCTTTTCGCGGAGTATAGAAATGGTATCCTTATGTGGTTGATATTCCATCAACACGCACGAAACGTTTCTGATCCATATCGCTAAGATGTGGAACGCTCTCCCGGCAACTTTGTTTCCTGCCACGTATAATTTGAGTACCTTCAAGGCATAAGTAAATAATTAGGCTTTTTCTAGGCAAGCATGCTCCAACCTAGAACTCATCATTGCCTTCTCATGGGCATGATTGTTTCAAGCCTTGGCCTATCAATAATAAAAAAAAATATATATATAAATCCCGCAAAGAAACGTCTGCCGTCAGGCCGATGATAATGATGTAACTTACACTAGCAGCTCAGGTACGTCCATAGTTCAATAAACACCGTTGCTCGATACTAGTACAGTATAAACAAACTGAATAATGCCTTCATTTTATCTTCACAAACAAATTCTCGCGTGGGGCTTGGATTGGAGCCATTCCAGTAAATATTTTCCGAAGCCGGAATACTCGCGGGAGTCAAATACTGCTCAGTGCAGGCGCTTGCATTTGCAAACCGCTCTTAAAACTGTGTGATTTTTCGACACAGGCTTTTAACTTTTATGGAGCTGCTTGTAACCGTACACTCGGCGAACTTCGTGTATTGTTAATCCAGCTAGACGAAGTTGCAGTCATCATAATCATCATATCAACTTATTACCGGCCAACTACAGGGCACCTCCCACAAAATGGGGGACCCCACACACCTTTTCAGAACATTATGGAGAACACTTAGGCATGCAGGTTTCGTCACGATGTTTTCCTTCACCGTTGAAGGAATTGATAGTTTAATTGCTTAAAACGGATATAACTTAGAGAAATTAGAGGTGCGTGCTGGGATTCGAACTGGACCTGCCGAGTTTAAAGTCGAAGTCCTACCCACTGAGCTACCACCGCACCGTGAATTTTCAGTACCTATTTAAACATAAATACTTATTTATAAATTATTCATCAGTTATCTTAGTACCCATAAGACAAGCTGCACTTACTTTGGAGCTAGATGGCGATGTGCGTATTGTCCTAATATATTTATTTATTTTATTATCTAACATTATAACAGCCGAATGTATGTCTGGTTGTCATTACTCTTTCACGCAAAAACTACCAAACCAAAAATCGATAATGGATAGTACCTACATATTATTTAACGGATGGTATTTAACTTATAAGAGTGGTGATAGATCAGTGGGTAAGGCGTTGGCTTCCCTTTCAGGGGACCGAGTTCAAATCCCCTCTAACTTCTCGGAGTTTTTTTTTTTGATTTATTTTTTTTGAATTTTTTTATTTAAACTCTTTGTTTATACACCACTATTTTCACCGGTTAGGAAAATAAAGGACGAATAGAGAGAAACACAAAGACTAGAATAGAATATAAAAGGCGGCCTTGTCGCTTAGAATTTCGCCAATAAAACGGGCTTTAACGGTGAAGGAAAAGCATTGTGAGGAAACCTGCATGCCTGAGAGTTCGCTATAAAGTTCTGAAGGGTGTGTAAAGTCTACCAATCCGCACTTTGCTAGTGTGGTGGCTTAAACCCCTTCTCAGACTGAGGCCCGTGCCCTATAGTGGGCTGGCAAAGGTTGATGATAATGCAAAATCTTTTGTATCGGAATTGCTACTCTGAATAACATCCAATAGATGGCGTTCCTAAGTTGGAACAAAGTCCATCCATTTAGTAAAATACAAATAGCTTTTGTTTTTTTATAAAACTATAATCTGCCTAAATCTCTGTCCGCGTGGATTTGTTGTTTTCCCACGGGACTGAAATATTTACCCGGGATAAAAAGTATCCCGTATGATAATTCAGGACATGGACTGTGTGCTAAAATAGGTTAGCTTTACAGACCACAACATCCCACTGCTGGGTACAGGTCTCCTCTCTTATAGGAGAGAAGGTTTTAAATCCCTCCGTGAAAAATTCAAAGAAATAGATATATTTACGGTAGCCTCGCAATATAGTATTTGTAAGACAACATATTAGTCTATATAAACAAAAAGTGAATATAAACAGTCGACTTACAAGAAATGGTCATAAATTAGTGGCATATCGTCTGCGAAAGGTGCAGAAGTCATTTGTGAGATTGAGTAAGTATACGCTTTTATAATATGATTCCTAAGGTAATTTTGGACCTACCAATGCATAAGTTTAAAGAATGTGTTAAAACACATTTATTACAGGGAGGTTATTACACAATTGATGAATTTCTTAATGACAAGGTTGCTTGGAAGCATCCGGCTCCGCTTTCATCTCTCACAAGATAGAAAAATGAATTTTAAAATGTAGATGAAAATTGTTGATATTGGAAAAGAGCAACTGCTGAGTTTCTTGCCGGCTTCTTCTCGGTAGAATCTGCCTTCCGAATCGGTGGTAGAGTCACTACACACCGACAGACTTGACGTTTCAAAAGTTTGAATTTGAATCGTAGACTCACCACGCTGACCCAATGCGGGTTCATGGGCTTAAACAACTATTGCCATAAGCTAGAGATACTTATTGAGGCTGATGGCTAAATTTGCTCTCCGAGGCGAGGGGATTCACAGATCTAATTTCCTAACTCCGTACTGGTCCTTAAATTTATATATCCGAAAAAACACAACACCTAACAATTTTTGGTCCAAACTGGGGTTCGAACCCGAGACCTCGTGATCCGTAGTAAAACGTGCTAACCACTAAACCAACGAGGCAGCCAGCGTGGCTTTATACCATTAAAAATAGATATACTACGATAATGCACACAACGCCATTTAGCTCCAAAGTAATCGTAGCTTGTGTTATGGGAACTAAGATGACTGATGACTGACTGATTAAACGATAAAAACGCTTGGGTGTGAATTGCTCTAACTTCATAGCTTTATATAAATTTAATGTGAGATGGTGAAACCACCAAAAAATTACCCGGCTAAGTTTATTGTGGGCTCTTCTTAGTGGGCGCGTTGGAACCCTCGTAGCTTTAGGTTTAAGTTGACGAAGTTTTCATCCCGTTACAATTATGTAAACATATATGTACGAACGCTTCATAAGTGCCTGTGATAGGCCTACATGAATAAAGAAATTTTGAATTTGAATGTGATAAATTTTTTTATGAATAATATACATATATATTTATAATCATACAGATAAACAGACACTGTCAAATCATTCATGTTCATCACACAAACATTTTTCAGATGTGGGAATCGAATACACCTTGGACTCAGAAAGCAGGGTCACTGCCCACTGTGCTAATTGGCCGTCCATACGTAAAAGGGTATGCAATAAATATAACTGCATTACTATAGAGTACATCATCTCATACCACCTGGTAGAACTCCACTGCTTAGAACAGACCTTAGACGATTTAGAGTTTAGCCCTACTACGCTCCCAGAGACTGACTCGGAACTCGAACCGGGCATCTTAGTAATAAAAGTCAAAGATGCTAACCACTCTACCAACAGGGCAGTTAAATATGATATATCATCATGTAAAGCCTCCGAAGTTAGTGTAAGTAAGTTTGTAGGCGTGATGTATGGCCGCCGTGACCCCTCGCCTTGCCTGTCATTTCCGCTCCAAAATCCACAGACCTAACGATCTGACGCAATTCCCACAGAAAACAAATACGTTATCGTATTTCGCGGTTGACGATTGACTAGATAACATTTTTGGTAAGCTATATCACTTCGATAGGAAGAGGGATGTATGTTAATTAAATGTATTTTTACACAAATTTATTTTAAATATATAATTATTTTTATTTCTCAAAATAATCCGAAGCTTGTCTGGTAGAAAATGCTCTAGCATTAGTCCACCTTTAGTAAACAGTTTTTTTGGTTGTACAATAAAATGAATAAAAACAAAGAAGTCGGTTACAAACATACAAACATACAGGGGAAGCTAATAAAAGCGTGTTATAAAGGATGATAAGTTAAGCCGTCAAACCATGCATCTTTAAATATCAGCTTTTCCGAGATAAATATAGTTTTATGGATTTAAGAGTATATTAATCAGTGTGCCTAATGAAATGTAGATCAGGTTGAGCTGACCCTAGGTAGGTACCATGCAAACAAAGAAACAGACACACTTTCTCATTTATTAAAAATTATTAGTAGATATTTCTCTAAGAGTATAAGTGACACTTTTTATGGTTGTCCTCCTAGTCATCTCTTCTCCAATTAGCCCTTTATTTATTTAAAACCGTGGTTTATGGAAATCTATCTGCAAGCGACCTTTTTCTAATAGTGGACGTGGGCCAATGTCGTGGGCATTAAAAAACTAAAATTTTGTTAAGTAAAATTATATTTTTCACCGAGTAAACCTCCTTCATATTTAAGCATCAATCACTTAACAGAAATTCTAGTGGAAAATATTTTTAGAAGTTATTTTCTCTATCCGAAAGCCTTAGAGATTTAGCTCTATGGGTGAGACTGGCTCAAATTTATCTTCCCTAATACGTGTTTATACAACGGATATTAGCCTGAATTTGCTTTTTGGTACTCAGGCGAGTGGGTGTAGCAAAAAATGGTGAAAGGGTTGCTTTTAAATCTCAAGAGGACTGTTTTTTAGACAAGTAAGGTGTACCTCTTATGTCAATATGTATAAATTTTATATTCATCATCATAGTGTTTCTCCAAGGTGCATGCTACATTTGTATCAAATTTCATCAAGCTCGGTATAACAAATGGGCTGACCAAAGGTAACATCATCGTCATCAAATATCGACCCATTACCGGCCCACTACAGGGCGCGGGTCTCCTTCCACAATTTGGCCTTGAGAAGGGTTTAGGCCTTAGTCCGCCACGCTTCTTTACACGCCTTTCAGAACATCATGGAAAACTTGCAGGATTCCTCACGATGTTTTCCTTTACCTTTGAAGCAAGTTATATTTTATAAGTTTAAAAATAGTTTGTTGTGTGTGTAGGTAACATTCAAACAAACAACCAACCACGACGCGTATAAGACACCAGATAAACGTACAAGAAGGTAAACAATTAATAATAAGACCGCCTTTGCAAACATGGGGGACTGAAAATCTCGCAGAAAAGGTTTGAACTCTCTTAAAAAAGTTATGGCGGCCAAAGAGAGACACCCATCCTAGACAAGAAGCTGGGTACGCACATGTTTGCGCACAAATGTTTACTTTTTTCTTCTTCTTTTGTGTATCGCGTATCTTCTTATTTTGTGTGTGCAATAAAATTTTCTACAAAAACAAGACGACAGAATATACATGATTAACTAAACTAAACTTTTTCAATTGCACCCATATGCCGCAGATACAAAATGGTCGTCATTCATATTGCAGCAGCTTTTTTTAAGTAAACCCTGATAAAAACCAATGTAAGAATGTGATAATAAAGCCTTTTCTTATCATTATAACTGTACTTTGGAAGTTTGAATGTTAAATTGACAAAATTGTGTGAAGTTTGATTGGTCAATTTTTTGACGAACTAACGAGTAGTTACAAGCGCTGTATTTAGTTAGAAGGTCCTGAGTTCTAAATAGGAGCAATTCAAGAATTTATAAATTCTGTTATCTGGCCTGGTGGGAGGCTTCGGTCGTAGCTAGTTACAATTCAAAAACCGCCGCCAAGCGAATAAGCATTCCAGTAGGATGCCGCGTTGAAATCGATTAGGTGTAAATATAGACTTTCATTAACCCCCATACCCCCGCTACACTCTTATACTGCATCACCACTTAACAAGATGAAATTACTGTCTCAAATTAATTTGTAGTAATATGAAAAAAGTTTATTTAATTATTTTGAAACTTCGAATTCTAATTTCCAACTTTGAAGTCATCAAATAGCATTAATAAATCTCTATTTGAATTGCAACACAAACCAAAATCGCACTGTACTAATAACATAGTTGGAATGTTACCGCTTGCAAGTTGTCATATAGCTACTAGAGCAGCTATTTTGAATCTATCGCGATGAAACATGTATAAATCCGACAATGGTAGGGTGAGACATCCAATTTTCTCTAAAGCTGGACTCCACTCGAGATCCTTGTCGTGATGAATAGAATGTTCGGGAAACAAATCTCTTTTACGAGTTATTCTGTAGTCGAGGTGACCTTTTGTATACGTAAGTAACTCGGATTTGTTTTTTTATTCCCCTTTTCAGGGTCCCGTATCTATTTTAAATAGATTTACTTTAAGCATTACATCGTTGTCCGTTTTTATAACTTTATTTTCTTTATTCTGCCACACGTTAGCCCTTGAAAATTCAATGAAAGCGGGCTGACCTGTTAGGGAGAATGCCATGTTAAACGGCGGACCAGAACGCTAAATCACGGTTTTGTCGTTAGGGCGGAAACTAGCCATGGCGAAGTCTCCCAGCTGACCAGACCAGAACACATCCAGAAATAATAGATTCCCAAATTGCCACCACTCCTCCTACGAACCCTTGGCCTACCGCTTCAAACAACGGGGGTCCTAAGGGCCAGTACACACCGGGGACGGCAGAGTATTCTATTTCATCTCTACCCAACATAGATTCATAGTGTATCAAGTGGTATTAACTAGGATACAAAGTAGTAACTAGTGGTATCAAGATATAGATTCCAATGTTTAAAGATTCATCTCCAGGCATCAAAGGATTCCATTAAGAGCAAGAGAGAATGCAAGTTTAAACTTAAACGTTTTTTTATAGTAAATTAGACATTTACCATAAATTCTCATTATTAAATCGCAATCTCGCATAAAATTCATTCTTACAGGAGTAATTAGATTAGATAAGTTCAGAAAAATTCTTAAAATTAAGGAAATTTTCAAAAAAATAATACATTTCAAATATTGCATTAAAAATTGCACGACGTAACGGAACCCTAGAAGGGTGAGAGTACCAATCACGCTTCGCCGTCTTTTTTGTTTTTCTGTTTGATAAATTGAATCATTATATCATTGTAACGTCAAATGGGCACAGTGTACAGTACATACATTTAGACAATATAATACTACATCATGCCGTGGAACTGCGAAATCCTAAAAAAAAATCGACTTAGCAGCGTCCATGGGTTGACATCATTATGCGATTATGTCACATCTTTACGTATCAGAATCAGTAGTTTAATGAACTGTCTGGTTTTCTGAAAGTAGCACCTACTTCTTTCTACGATTTACGAACAACCAAATGACCCATCTGTTGACCGTACATTTTAAATTAAATCAAAAAAATTGGTCACAATATCACTACTGCCGTCTTATTGCGTCGTAACCTAAAAGTTTGCAACAAAAAATTTGCTTCGGGTTAGAGCACGCTACTAATAATATGAGACCTCACCAATTAAAAATAGGTACTCCAAAAGTTTGTGTTATGGTAATGGTTTACACTAAATTGGTTTTTTGGGTTTCATGAAAAAGTACGAAACCCCACATAGCGGTAAAGAAAAAGAAAAATTATTATTGTTTTTAGTTTCATAGCTGCAAAATATAGTGCAGCTAAAAATAATGTACTGAAACTATGGAGTTTAAAAATGTATCTTCCGTTCATAATCTGGAGGGACGCCAAGTAAAAATATTTCTGCAATGTTAAGAGAAAACCTTTTAAAACATTTTCCATACACAGTATACAGTATATGGCAGGTTCTAGAAAAAAATTAAAAACAAGACGTATCGTCGATGAATTGGCAATACCTCTTGAATAACATTTTTAGGAAAATTTACATTTTAATAGCAAAAAACTAGCCCCCAGTTTCTCAGCCATTTATCTACTTCGATAAAAAATTAAGAACTCGGTTATTAATCTTTGATCGTTGTCAAATCGAGACACTGAAAGTACAATTTATTAACCAGAGAGTACAATATATTTACGTAATTTACGTAATACCAAAGTTATTATCTAGATTAATCATATGCTTATTGAATTGTTGGATACTTGATATAAATTTAACTTTTCTTATTAAAAAAAACAAAATAAGCTACACAATTCATTCGAATAAAAAAATAAATACATTACGACCCTACACACACCGCTATCCAGCCCCGTAAGAAAGCGTAGTTTGTGTTATGGGTACTTAGATAACGATCGTTCCTGTGTACTATTTTAATATCAGGCGGGGAATAAGAACACTGCGAATACTGTATTGTGATGTAATTTTCCCTCAAGGTCAACAACCTTGATTGAGTTATCTTGTCAGAAAATTTTCAGTGTCAACCCGGTGTTTGGAAGTATTTGCTCTCCCATGAGAAAGGAAGCCTGTGCCCAGCAGTGGGACGTTAGTAGGCTCATGATGATGATACTTTTACATGGGTGCAAGGCACACATTTATTTGAATATCTCTAGGTACTTTAACTCTCGCACGCACCACGTATAGAGAATTGCGATATAATATAGGAATAATCGCAATTAACGCCCTGTCACAGTGGACGACCCTCATCACGCGTGTGGTCAGATTAATCACGGATTAACTCAATTTCCACCGGACAAATCTGCCTTTGTTATCTACCCAAAATTTTATTCCAACGTTTTATTTTGTTGCATTCAGAGGCAATTGGATACAAATTTCATTAGCTAAAGCGTTGTTTTTTATGCTACTGCTGTATCACCAGATTGTGCATAAAGTATACTATACTATTTTTTTTCCACAGGCGGTTATGTTAATATTTTATAGATGCCAATAAAGACAAACAAAATGCACACCGTCGATACTATTTCAATAGTTACAAACTTGATAACAAGATTCATGATTTTCTGAACATATCTAAACTTAAAAATACATAATTATAATAAAGTGGTATCTCTTAGATAAAAGGGCCTTGGTAAAAAGAACTTCTCCACACAATAGTCGACTTTATTGTGATGCGAAAACGTGGGCCTTTTTTGTAACCAACAATGGGCACCACAAATCCATACTTGAAGTGTCCGATAACTGGATACACTAGCCGATTGTGGGCACTAGACACCACCATACAAAGTTGTATAGTTCAACTTCATAACTGTGAAATTAAAGTTGAAAATTATTTATGTTTCATGTATCTCCAAGAAAAACTTTTAGTTTCCAATTGCTTATAACCGAATTCTATTTGATCTACGAATTTTGTATTTGCAGTGAAATAATCTTGGATTAATCATCTGAGTCTGAGATGAATCAAATGATTGTTATCACATTAATATATTTAATGTGTAAGTAGTAAGAGTATAAACTACTGCTAGTTTCTGGTTGCTATTTCATGAATATCGGTATTGGCTGGTATTTTTGGTTTCCTAAATGGAAGTTACCAGTCAACGCTTGCAAGATTTCATTTGCGTATTTTGTGTTATATATTTTTTACTGGGTAATCAAATAATTTAAATTTAAACGAAAAATCCTTTGAAACTGTATTTTCATCGCTAATATAAAATATAAAATTTCTTTATCATATTTATAAGACAGTGAGAGGTGCTTCGGGCTTCTTCGTGACGTAGATATATCTTTTAAGAAAGCTAAAAACCGTTCCTCAGCCTTCTTTTCTTACGTCAAAAATGTAATAAATTGTTGTTCTTCTGAAAATAGCACACTATTTTATAGCAAATTAGTTTTAAATATAAAACCAGCGGGGTAATCGCGCATAGCTACAAAATTTAAGATGATTGTGATTGTTACATGTATTGTGGTATATATATGTTATATTTTCTTACGTAATGAAGTACTCTTTACGGGTATATGTATATATTCACCTAACTATTTTCTGCATTTGTTTTCTTCACCATTGTTTGCCTAGAAGAAATCGCTATAAAGCGATAAGGTAACCAAATTATAAACGTTGTTTTGGTATACTTGTATACTTATATTTGTATATGCTATTTAAGGTGAGTAATAAAAGTGGCCTATACCCGTAAGGGGTTCTCATCCACACATGACAAATAACACAATAAATGAAACATAATAATAATATCAATAATAAGTTACAATAATAATAAAAACCAAATGACCAATCTAATAAGAAAATACTATGACAAAAACATATACATATAACTGCGACAATATAAAGATACTAAGTATACAAAAAAAAAAAAAGTACATATATATATTGACATGAAAACATGAAACTTATGCTGAGTAAATGCACGGTAATAAAAATTAACTCTGGTCATGAAGACTTATCTGTAAAATTTTGTATAAAATAGAATTTAAAAATCAATGTAAATTTTATATATTTATAATGAGAAATAAATGGCTTTTATATTTATATAAGGTGTGTAATAAAAGTATTCATTCATGCTTCTTTTCAGTAGTTATTGCATGATGACTAAAAATAAAAAAGAAGCAAGTAAATGTAAAAGTACTGCCTTGGGAATTTTTCAATGTTATAATATAAAATTAAAAAATGTTCTTAAGCTCTGGTATGAACTACTAAGTACAGCTTTAATAAAAGATAAACCTACTCAGTAAATTCAAAAGAACTAATTCAACAAGAAGTAGACAATTAAAACTGAAAAATTCATAACTCATAATACAATTTAAAGTCCGCGTCATACATCGTTAATACAGTTTCCAACTTTTCCAAGTTACAGCAAAAGAAAGAATTTTAAACTCGATTGCATTTAGTCAATGGAAACTCAGTGAAAACTGCTATGAAAAAGTGTGGAATCCGCAGAAAACTTGGAAGTTTAAATGTTTCCGCGCTTGCTGGAGATTTTTTATAACGCGTTACATTTCATGTTTTTTTTTTTTTCCGCTACAAGTTAGCCGTTGACTGCGACTTCACCTGGAGGTAAGTGATGTAGCAGTTTAAAATGGTAGCGGGCTAACCGGTTAGGGAGTATGGCAGTTATATTAAACGCTGCCGGAACGCTAAATCGCTTAGCGGCAATTCCTTGTCAGTAAGGTTGCAACTAGCAGCCGAAATCTTCCTCCAGACCGGAAAAAATTCAGTTATTATAAATTCCAAAATTGTCCCTAACGGGAATTGAACCCGGAACCTCCAAATTAAAACCACAGTGCTTACCACTGCGACAGGGAGATCTTTTGTCTGTTTTCTATCATAATATTGTTATTGATTTCATCGCAATGTAAGATTATTGCGTTTGTTTCTTAAAAAAACAAGCAACATATTTTTTTTTTCGTATGTACACGGAATTCCGTAAAGTAACGCCTGCTTCTATTCAAAGTGGCCATAGTTCATCCATAAGTTTATGTCTTTAATTGTTTCGTCTATCTTAAAGAAAGAAAACAAGATGGATGACTATTTTTGGATGAAGTAGGCCTTTATTAATTTTATTAGTATTCATCCGACTTGGTTTAGAGTGTTGACTCTACAAACTACTTTAAAGGAATATTCAGAAACTATAGTTTCGCGGCGATTATATATATATTTAAAATGGAATAGGCATGGTATTTCGTTGTTGTTTTTTTTTGTTTTCTACTACAAGTTATTTACTTATTATTTGTGTATTTCACTGAATCTTGAAAATGATATATTACACACACAGGCTGCTTTTTATTCCGGGAAAATGTACGGTTTCCGCAGGATTCATGAAGAACCAAAAAACCGCGTACGAAGCCGCGGGCAACAGCCTAGTATTACAATAACGATTATTAATTCATATCCTGCGCTATGGATATTATTAATAATTTTATTTTATTTTCACATAGTACAAGCCCCCCGTTCAAGAAGAGAGGGAAAAATTAGTCTTTTTTCCAAATAATCTAGGCATATCGCAGTCACTGCAAAAACATTGTTTTAGCGTGAATAAAGGTGAATAAAACAAGTCTAAATTGGGATGCCAATCACGTTTCACGTAACTTTTCCATTCCACCTTAATTTATTCGGGATAATGTTCGAGAGGAAATTAGGCGAACCTTTGTATCGGAAAGTTTCATTTTACGCATCGAATTATATTATGAGTACAGTAACAGTGTATTTTGAGCCAGTGAGGCTGAAAAACCATTTCCCTCTTGATATTATAAATCTTTTAAACCATGTTTTGAATTAGAGACTATGTATACCTACTTGCTTTTCAGAAATTTCCATAGCAGACAAGGCGGCGAAGCTGATGCGATGAGGAACTTCTCGGTTCGGAATAATATCCTGAAGTGAAGTGCAGAAAAGCCTACCCTAGTTTTTTTATAACTCATAAAGGAGTACCTGTTTAATGCCATCTTCCTACTTTATGCATACCCTGGTCAAAATGTACACTCCACTGATATCCTGCAAACACTCAGAAAGACGAAAGACGTCTGACTTTGCAATTTAACGTGGATTAAAAACTTACCAATTTGAACGCAAAGGTCATGAAAATTCTGCCAACCAAAATTTGTTCACAAAGGCAAGAAGTTACTCAGCTGCCCAAATTTCGTGTAGATCTGATAAATATGATTGGAGATGGAGGACGGAACACCTCAGCAGACAGCAGCTAACTCCTCATTTAAGGCTTAGCAATACTGAATAAATAAAGTGCTGCCACGTTTATAAGTACTTCAGTACTAAGACTAAATAAAAAATGTTAGAAATGTTCTTCGTTAACCTATAGATATGCTATAGGGTAAATTAACTAACAATGCGATATCGACTATTCCTTTAATGATTACTCTTCTTTAGTGATAGGAGGAGCTGGGACTGATCAGACACTTATTTTTAGACATTGTTTATTATAATTGAAAAAAATATTTTTAAAAGCTACGCCAGCTTTTTTTTATAAAAATTTACAACTTAAAAATACCTATTAGTTGCACTGCACATTAATTGAATATGACATGTCTCTCAAAAACCAACGCAGACGAAGTCGCGGGCGACAGCTATATAATTATTTTGCTGTCTTTTGCAATGCCACAAATTTTAAATCACGAACGTAGTAGACAGACTGAAGTATACAAACGAGAACGCCTGTCTAGCATATGCAAGTCCAAATAAATCCAAGGTGGTAATCAGACTCAGGATTGCCTACGTCAGTAGTCATCATACCGTCGTCATTAAAAAAGTTTACAACGCTTGGCTGCTACCGCTCAAAAAGACTATATACTTTGTATTGGAAGTTTTCTAAAAACTACCCAGCTGAACGTCCATTGTGTAAATCCTTGGCTGGTACCTACTGCTGTGATGCTGTAACCAGTAGTAGTAAAGCTTTTTGTGACAGCTCGTCTAGGAAGAACTACCACCATGCAAATTTCTGCCGCTAAGCAGCATTGTTGCAATGCTGTGTTTCGGTCTGAACTTAAACGTTGGTATGTTCATAGGCGATGGTTATTTATTACAGTGTGGACCAGCTTGGACTGGCCATTATAACTATGAAAATAACACAGAGCTGAGGAGCTGACCCATTGGTCACATAGACGCAACGTGCATTTGAATTGTTTATGTGCTTTTTTTATTTTTATTAATAATCCTTAAAGCTGGTTATTACATTCCGTTAGGTTAGGTACCAATCAAAATATTAATCAAAAAAGAAACCACCTGTATACTGTAAAGTCTTGATGCGTCTACAAATTTTTTGTACTCTCCTTATACATTTTTTTTATTTAAGTACTTATTTTTATACTACCCACATTTAGCTGTAAATTTTTGATATTGGATAGAAGCAGGCGTTACTTTGCCGAAATACATAATATATTGTTAACAATTATCCGAGGATCTGTTTGGTGTGGAGTTTGTTCAATCCTTATTGAAGAAATTATAAATTACACCATACAGATTCTCCTGCTGTTCGCGGAGTATAGCAAATTAAGCATAATTTTCATAACTGTAATTTTTTGTTTAGTACTTATAATTTATCGCCACTTGTCATAAGTTATTAGATCATTAGATCATTAGTTAGCTTAGTTTAGCATTAATGTAATTTTCGAATTCAGCGTTTTGTATTCACGACCAATGATTGTCGACCAATGATTGTCGGCGCAGGGTGTAACGGTAAAACTCTTAAGAGTTTATGTTTTACACCTTTTAAGTGTAATACTTTTTTGTATGTTTCGATTAAATAAATAAATACTAATAACAATAAGGTCTATTTTTATTAGTTTTATTAAAATACAAAATTGGTGTCTGAAATAAATCCAACTTTCGCTAAACTCGGTTATATCTACAGACAACCGAGGTAGTATCGTAGCCATTTAAGTGGTTTAGATTTCACTGTTTTACGAATCCTTTCACAAAACGTCTGCCTTTATCTACAGCCTGGAGCCATATATAACGTTAATGTGATAACACTTACAGGCAAATGTCAGAGGACGTGATACGCGAGTCCCGACGAGCGCGAAAGAGTTAATCCAACTTCGCACAAACTGTTGTACAATTTACGCACACTCGGAACTGATTGTCAAACGAATTTCAACCCTATTTTGTAATACAATCTAAAGATATATATTGTCTAGTGAGTTTCACGCACGTAAATTTAAGTTGGTACGTTGACATCTCCCCTGTAATTTGCCTCAAGAAATTATTACGATCAACTTACATAAACCGAAGTTGTTTGAAAATTAAACGTAACATACGCGGCTTCGTGGTCTAAAGTTCTGAGGAGTTAGTAGGTCACGATTGTTGTTTAGGCTTAGTATGAACCATTCCAACGGACAAGATGTTTCACATCTATTTATTTTATATACTACGAGATATATATACGTTTTAAATCGGTGATAGCGCATTGGGTAGGACTTGACTTCACTTTCGCGCGGGCGAGTTCGAATCCCAGCATGCACTTCAAACTTTTTTAAGTTATGTGCGTTCTAAGCAATTAAAATATCACTTACTTCAACGGTGAAGGAAACATCATGAGGAAACCTGCATACCCGAGAGTTATCCATAATGTTCTCAAAGGTGTGTGAAGTCCACCAATCTGCACTGGGCCAGCGTGGTGAACTACGGCCTTAACTCCTTCTCATTGTGCGAGAAGACTAGTGCCCTCTAGTGGGCTGGTAAGTGGTTTATATACGTTTAAGATCAAATTAATACAACATTTCTATAATCTGCACCTAGTTATAATCAAAGGTTTTTATTTAAATTTTATTTTATTATGTCGTCTGTATTGAACAGTAACAACATGGATTGCTTTATTTTTTGAAGCTAAAAGTAATGTAGCTTACAGCATAGGATCAAACCATATTATTTAGGAGATAGAGGATTAGGAGAAAACCTGTCCCAAAGAGGAAATAAAATAAGTTATATTTTTGTTAAAGAAATCATATTCGTTAGTACTCCATATACCCACACATTTTAATAACAAAGACAAGGATGATATAAGATAAGAGTGCAAAATATTCGCAGATAAAATTCCTATAGTTTTTTAGCCGCTCTTTCAAAATAAGTTGAAAGCTTCTGTTCAATAAAATGCATGTATTTTTAGGAGTCGATCGCAAATGTGAGCGCTCCCCTACCTATCATACGGTTTCCAGTTACCGTGGCAATTTCTGCCCTTGTAATTATTAATCTATGAACTATGCGGATATTTTATCCAAGGATATTTATTGCAGGACTTGCGGACCCTCGCGACTTCGTCCGTGTATGACGCAATCGTGAAGCTAGTATAGAACTGATGCTAACATCATAAGAGTTATGTCCTTTATCTCCGACAATATTTATTAGATCTTCAATAAAATTAGACAATACACTTTCAAATAAAAAAAGAATTATTAAAATCGGTTCAAATTTAACAAAGCTTTGAAGTAAAATTGTTAAAAAAGTTCATCCGATTCAGTTTATAGGGATAAAAAGTATCCTATATGTTGACCCAGAATATAAGCTACCACTATACCAAATTTTATTTTAATCCGTTCAGTAGTTTTCACGTGATGCCCGGACAGACAAACAGACACACAAAAATTAAATAAAAATCTGTTTAGGACTCAGTATCGATTCTAAATGTACAGAAACTTTCCAGTTGCAGTTTTATTATGAGTATAGATATAGATTTAACTATTGGGTCAGTGTCTTCATTTAAATTGGGACTTTCTATCCCTATTATTTATTTATTTATCACTAGCTATTTGACTTTGATTTTTGATGTGGCATTCAATTTAGTTGTAGTTCTAAAAAAAATTAAAGTATTCAGTAACGCTAAGCCCAAAATGAGGGGTTTGCTCTGTCCGCTGAAGTTCTGTCCTCTATCTCCAACCACATTCATCAGATCTACATAAAGTTTGGGCAAAATTAAACACATATGATAACTTCTATAGTACAAACATAATTATTTAAACCGGTTGTAATTTGTCGGAGTTATGGTGTAAAATCGTTAAACACTTTCATCCCCTCTTCCAAAGGAACCGAGTTTATGTCGGAATAAAAAGTATAAGGGATATAAATATTCTATATTACTTCTAACACTTCCAAGAATATGTGTACAAAGTTTCATGTGGATCGGTTAAGTAGTTTTTGCGTGAAAGCGTAACAAACAAACTTACATTTATAATATTAGTAGGGATAGGGATAGGGATAGGGGTTTATACTCTTTATTTATACGCCACTACGTCTTCTTTGTCGTTACACTCATGTCAGAGTGCTCATAGTCATCATGAAGTGACGCTGTTTGGAGCGTTATTTGTTTCACAAGATTTCGCCACTTTTTCCTACTTGCAGAGAGCCTGGTACACTCATACAAAAAACAGCCTACAGTGATTTGACTTGATCTGTCCGTCGAATGGGCGACCTTCTGGTGCCTTCCACCTTGCCCTGCACAACTAGGCGCTCGATGGAATCATTTTTTCACCACTACCAAGTAAGAAAAAAAAAGAAAGAATAAGAAGAAACAATGATTATAGTCGAATACAAAAGGCGGCCTTTTCACTTAGTAACGATTTCTGCCAGGCAACCTTAGGATTAGGATGATTTGAGTCTCTATGTTTACTGGCAAAGGTAATTTTACCACTCGTGTATATATTATCGAAACACGAGTCAATCCAGTGTGAGTATTAATATATATTTTTTTAATATTTGTCACTTGGACATAAGGTATTTTAAGTTAGAACGCGCGTGTGTTTTGGTGTGTGTGTGTGTACGTGTGACAGTGTGGGTATTTGTATGTAAGTTTGTATGTGGGTGTGTGTTTGTGTGTGTGTGTGTGTGTGTGTGTGTGTGTAGCTCAAGAACAGATAAACTGATGTTTATTATTTTAATTGAAAGATAAACTAGTAGGGAGTGATTTTAGCCGTGTTTGACGAAAACCGGTCCAAGATGGCCGCCGCCATGGTGGATTACGTATTTATTCGCAACTCCTTCAAACTAAAGGGCTTGACCAGAATAATTCTAAACCATTTTACAACAAATCCCTAACATATAAACAACGTTAACACATTTTTAATCAAAGAAGGCCGCCACAAATTACCAAACTACTTTATTTGCAACTCCCTCGATATAAGTAGATATTAAATAAAAGGGATTGACTAGTAGAATATAAATAATTTTTAATTTATATGTTTATACCTGATTATTTCGTACGAAAATCCGATATAATAGTGTATCAATGTTACCTGCACAGAAATGCAGAGCGCATACTTAGGTTCCGTGATAAAAAGCAAATACTTGGCCAAGGTTTCGAAAAGGATCGACTGCAAGGCTATCTTTTTGGGAGTAGGAGTACATTACTCCTCGAGATCGAGTTTCAGTCGCGTGCTTGAGATCTTCAATGGCTTAGCTTTTACTTAACGCTATTCTGGATTTGGAAACTCGTAACTTATTTGAGGTTTACGAAGAATTTACGAGTTTCTGTTACAAGAAAAACCTAGCTCTTGAGTGTCAACTGACCTTAAAGTAAGTTTTGACACAGACTTAAATGGTAATAGGGTATCGGACCGCTAAATCGCTTAGTTGCACGTCTGTGTCGGTAGGGTGCTAACTAGCCACGGCCACAGCCCACCAGACCAGACCAGACCAGAGAAAATTCATAAATTATAAACTCCCAAAATGCGTTGCAAATTCAACTTAAATACAAATTCAAGATTTCTTTATTCATGTAGGCCTATCACAGGCACTTATGAAGTGTTCATACATATGATATGTTTATTGTTTACATAATTGGCGCAGTGGGCAGCGACCCTGCTTTCTGAGCTAAGGCCGTGGGTTCGATTCCCACAACTGGACAATGTTTGTGTGATGAACATGAATGTTTTTCAGTGTCTGGGTGTTTATCTATATATTATAAGTATTAATGTATGTTATTCATATAATTATTCATCAGTCATCTTAGTACCCATAACACAAGCTACGCTTACTTTGGGGCAAGATGGCGATGTGTGTATTGTCGTAGAATATTTATTTATTTATTTATTTAATTGTAAGGGGATGGAGATAACGTCGTCCGCCAACTTAAACCTGAAGCTATGAGCGCCCTGGTCTTAGAAAAGCCCACAACAAACTTAGCCGGGTATGTTATCACCATCTCACAATAAATTTATATTAGGCTATGAAGTTAGAACAATTCACACCCAAGCTTTTTATCATTTAAGTAATCCTTAACGTTATAATGGGATTTTTCTGTAAGCTTACGTTTTATATAAACTTTGCCAGGAAGGTCGTCCAAACCCTGACGAAATTAATTCAGTGCAATTCAATTTGTGCATGATTTCTGACTGTTCTATTACCTACTTCCTTACTGCGACTATTATCAATAACACATATTTTTGTAGTTTTAATTGACAGTCCAATCAGATGGTCTACCTACCAGATGGTAGGTAGAAAACCATTAACAATAAACAGAGAAGCACATACAAGGATCAAGTCCTAGAAAGTGCTGCCTTATGATGTGAGGGTGGGTTGATAATAAATATTGTATGAAAGAAAGAAAGAAAGAAAGATGAAACATTTATTCATGTTAAGTTTTACAAACAGTACATCTTATAATAATAAAGTAACAACACAGTATACAACATACAATGTCTGTGTGTAACACCAGACAGAAAGGGTTTACAGCTCAGCATTTGCCATGCATTGTACCTAAGTACATGCATACTTTTGATTTTCAGCTGAAACCTGAGTGACGATACGGCAAACTAAATAGATAAATAAAAATAATGAAATAAATGAATAAAGTGAAGCACAGGTTTTTCTTTTTTGGTATTTTTTTAAGATGGTCATGTCGAAATTTCTCAAAAAATCGACGAAGATATCATAATTCCAAAACTATAAAAAATCGTGGAATACATGGGGGTTATTCGGATACTACACAACATACCGGACCTAAATCGTGAATCGTCAATTGACCGGCCACCCTGTATAATAACTGTATATGAAGCTGATGGCAAATAAGAATATATTCGTCAACTCTCTTTTTGCTGGGAATAAATTGCATCTTAAGGAACATAAGGGATAACGGGCAGCAGCGTCCTTCGGTCTACTACTACCATCTGTTGCGATCACCAACCCATCTGCCCAGACTGATTATGGGACGCCGGTGATTATGGGAAACCCCTTTCATTGGGAGAGGTCCTTAGTCCATCAGGACTAGACTATTAAAAGCTTTCGATGAGTGCGCACTTACGCCTCAAGTTGATTGATATAGGACGGTACTTTGTAGGAAGAGTACGCTGCGACGAGTTCCTCTGTTTATAGAAAGAGAGGGTCATCTTCTTGGCCTGTCAATTACAACTAAAAAGTCCCCTCCCTTTTCGAAGTCAGTTAAAAATGCAAAGTGCACAAACTTTTGTTTTACACATCGTTAATACTTTGGAGTTGAGCAGCAAACTTGACTGCATTATAGTCAATGGAAGCTGAAAAAATGTTGCTGCGAAAAATAAATACATAAGCTCCGCGCAAAGTTGAAAGTTGGTTTAATGTTTCCGAGGTTGTTTGGAAATTTTTCAACGTTGCATTTTATAGGTCCTGTTGTTTTCACTGTTTAATATTATCATTTTTGGCTTCATTTCTTTTCTTTTGACTCCTGACGTAAATAGAGTAGGCAGTGTTCACGCCGTTTATCACCCTCGACGCTAGATGGCGTCATACGGACAATAGTGTCAAGACAATTATCATGATAAGTGACATTTGATATATTACATCAGACAGATGACATTGACAGCTGACAGTGTTCGGTATAGTTCAGTTGCCGGAAATGAGTCAGTAACTGGTTATGTGTTACTCTACGACTAGGATTTCATCCCGATCATCAGTGGCGTGCACTTCATATATGCATAAAAGCATATATGAAGCAACCCAAATTATTTTATATAACACGTATGGGAGGGGAAACTTTCCAATTTATGCCATGTTCCATGTGTATTTAACTTTGCCATTGAACACGAATTTTCATTTAATGTTTCTGATTTTTTTTTAAATAATATTTTACTATAATTATTATTACCGCTAATGTATGGTATTAAAATTGCATGTTTTTTAATTTATTCTATGTGTTAATTGCAATCTATGGTTTGTAATATTTGCACGCCAGCTAATGTGACTTCGTATTTGATATTTAAATGAATCTATGTAATATGTCTTGGTATGAAGTTACCAAGTGATCCAGAATTATCGACACAGCTAAACGAGTCGTGAAGCTGAAGTAGCAATGGGTGGGGCATAAAGCTCGGCGAACAGATGGAGGTTGGGGTCCCCAGCTCGGCTAGCATGAAAGAATAAAAATGTGTTTTCTCTCACAGCTTTATCAGAACACTGGTGCACAAGTGAAAATAATATCCAAATAATATATATGTAATAATAAACGGGGGTTAACTTCTCCTATTCTATGTTCCCGTGCTTTAGCAGGTGGACACGTTATTCATATCCCTTGTCAGGGGATTTAGCCGGGGTATATAATTTTATAATGCCCATGCAAGCTTTGCAGAAGTTGGAATGGCGAACTCGCATTTGTAAGCGCAACGTTCCCCAACATTGGACAGCGTGGACAGACGGCATCGAGCGCGGGACCAAGCCTTGGAACTCTCTAAAAAACCTGTATCCAGCAGGGGATTTCTACTGGTTGGTATAATATTGACGATGTTGGAACATATAATGTAAATAGTTCTGCAGTCCTACATTTATAAATAAAAATCATCAGCACATCAGCCGCTACAGAGCACGGGTCTCCTCCTACAATGAGAAGGGGTTAAGGCCGTAGTCCACCACGCTGGCCCAGTGCGGATTGGTGGACTCCACACACCTTTGAAAGCATTACGTTTTCTTTCACGGTTGAAGCAAGTTGTATTTTAAAAATGCACATAACTTACAAAAGTTAGAGGTGTTGGGATTCAAACTTGGCCCCCGAAAGTGAAGGCGAGCTCCTACACAATGCGCTTCCCATATAAAATTAAAGAAGAAAAATAAAAAAGCAGAGCAATCTATTTATTAAATTAACCGTTTAAACTTTAAAAGGTAATTATAACTATTATCCTGAAACAAACGTAATATACATAAACTCTGTCCTAATTTGCAATTAGGTACAGGTAATTACTACTGCATACAAACACATAATTACAAGCATTTAATTGCTGCTTAATAGCTGTCCGTACGGATTAACATAAATAATTACCGCTGAGACAAACTTTTCAAATTCAAAATTCATTTATTTCAAGGAGGCCTAGGTTATAAGCATTTTTGAAACGTCAAGTCAGTCTGTTTGTAGTGAATGTACCACCTGTTCGGAAGGCAGCTCCCACTGAGAATGCCGGCAAGAAACTCAGCAGATAGCTCTTTTCCAACATCATTTTATACTTCAACAATCTTTAGAATTTTTTCTGTTATGTGAAAGATGAGAGTGGAGTGGCCTGCTTCCAAGCAGCCTTGTCGTTAATTCATCAATCATGTAGTATCCACGATTTGTTAAATGTGTTTTAAAATATTGTTAAAACTTAGGTAAAGGTAGATCTAATATTACCTTCGGTATCATGTTATAAAAGTACAGAAATCCTTTGTGGGGATTGGTTCCTTTGTTGGGATATGATCCATCCCCAGAAAGGATTTCTGTACTTTTCTCAGACGATATGCAGATATCACTAATTTATGTCCGTTTCTAGTACGTCGATTGTTGACTTTTTGTTTATAATTACTTATGTTTTGTTGAATAAAGATTATATTATTATAAATATATTGCGAGGCTACTGTAAGTATATCTAGTTCTTTAAATGCACCAAGGCGTGACCTGAGTTTATATACCGATCGCACAGCTCTTTTCTGTAGTATAAATATAGTTTCTATATCAGCAGCTCTGCCCTATAACAAGACATTACACTATGGGAGTACGCAAAATAAACAAACCTAGCAGTTTCAACATCTGTTAGCTATCTAATTATTCTGACAGCAAAAGCAGCTGAGCTGAGCTTACCCGCTAGTGTCTCGATATGGGCAGATTTTACCTGACGTTTTGCTATTTTTTTTATATAGACCAGCCCGTGACTGCAATCTTTCCTTTAGACCTAGTCTATGATTTGTAAGTTACTAATTTTATTTATCCAAATAAACTATGTTTTTTTTTTTTTAATCAAAGGTTAGCTCCAACCAATATTGGAACAGCGTGGTGGTTCTAAGCTTCATCCCCCTATCAGAGAGGCGGTTTTCACCCGGCTGTGGAATGCCTTCCTGGCGCAACGGGGAGCGCTGTGAATCTAAGTAGGAGGTCCCGGGTTTAATTCCCGCCAGAGGCAATTTGGGATTATTTCTGAATTATCTAGTTACCACTCGGCAAAGACGTACCGCTAATAGATTTAGCTTTCTGGTGCGATGTTGTGTAGAAACCGATTAGAGGATATAACTACCGTATTCCCTGACAGGTTAGCCCGCTACCATCTTAGACTTCATCATCACTTACCACCAGGTGAAATTGCAGTCAAGGGTTATCCTGTAGTGGAATAAAAAAAAGACGCTGGTGACGATCTAATGGTAAATCAAAATTAAAACGCGGATAAATTTGCGGGCAACTGCTAGTGAGTAATTTATTTTAATATTCTCTCCAGTTCATTTAATACTCTTAATTAATTCCTTTTCAGTGTTACTTCGAGACTGCGCGGCTTCCTCCCGAGTTTTTAATTAAATGAGCTTCTGCAGGTAAAATTGTTTGGCTCAATTTCATATTATTATAAGTCACGTCACGTAAAAGGAACACTCATGCACAGTTAACAATCATGCAATTACGGCATGTCAGTCTTCAAAACTACAGTAAATAGACAGAAATAAGCCTATAAAAGTCTACTGCTGGACTAAAGGTCTCCCCAAACGTAATGTTTGCCCAAAATTAACACCCTAGGAGTTGGTGATCGCAGTACTAACATAGTAGTAGTAGCACAGAACGCTGATGCCCATTCTCCACTAGTCACCTCGTACGACACCCGCGGGAAGAGAAGGGGTGGTGACAACTGTATTTTAATTTGCCGTTGAATCACGGCACGGCAGCAGCGGCAGTAAATAGACATCTTATGTAAACTAGATGTTGTTTTTTTTTTTATACTGTACGTGTTTCTTGGTGTACAATAAAGTATAGGTACTTTCTATAATCTTTCAAGGGCAGACTACATTTTAAGCTTCGTCAGACATAACATAGCATCAGGTGTAATAAAAGTCAAATCAACACTTGCGAGTAGTGGCGTGCACTTCTTACATCCACAAAAGCTATGCATACCCTAAAATGCTACTATAACTCGTCTGGGAGGAGGATTTTTGCCATTTTAGGCCATCTACCCGGTGTATTGAAGCGGTTATAGCGCATTTGGCAGGAGCTCGAGTTTCCTTTTGGGGGGCCGAGTTGGAATCCCAGCAGGCACCCCTAACTTTTCTAAGTTCATTTCAATATCACTTGCTTCAACGGTGAAGGAATACATCGTGAGGAAACCTGCATGCCTGAGAGTTCTACATAATGTTTTCAAAGGCGTGTAGAATCCACCGGCAATGGTGGACTACCGCCTTAACCCCTACTTATTGGGAGAGGACACTCGTGCTCTGTAGTGGGCCGGTAATGGGTCGATGTGATGTGACGATGATGATGCCCTGGTCTACGCCTCCCGTAGTCAGAATCCCTGTGCAGGGCACTGCTAGCGAGTATATAAAAAAAATTTATGACTACAATCGATATCGATTTCAATTTTACATTCGCTGTTTGTTTAAATTTAAATATTATGACTCTGTTTTCGACAATGTACTTGTCCAATAGCGGGCATCAGAACTCGAAACACTACGCCATTTTGGTCACGCTTTTGTTATAATCCCGTTATAAAAATAAAAATGAAAGCTCAGTAAATGTTGATACGCTGTTACACATTCATGGCAGTAACTGAAAAATAAAGCTATTTAAAAAAAATACAAGCTGCTAAAAAAACAAAAGGTAGGATCTTTTGTGAAAAGAAGCTATTATCTCCGGAGGGGTATTAGACGGGAATTAATTGATATTCGTGTTATATTAACAAATACATCTCTTTGTTGCATGTCTTTCATGGAACAGTATATTGAAATGTTTTAAATTTTGGCAAGTTTATGTAGGTACATTTCATCAGCAAATAAGACAGCTTACCGATATTGAAACAGCTAGGTTTGTTTATTTCGCATACTTTCACAGTATGTCCTATAGGATCTTGTTGTGGGCAAAAGCAGCAGATATTGAAAGGATTTTTTAACTACAGGTTAGAGCTGTACGAAGGATATATAAACTTGGATGACGTAAATCACTTCGTAGAAAGTTTAATCAAAGGGTATATATTATATATAGTCTTTGTGAGACAAAATATTACTCTTTATAAACAAAAAGCTTATATTAACAATCGACACACCAGAAAAGGACATAAATTAGTGATTTCTGTATATCGTCTCCGAAAGGTTCAAAACTCCTTCGTTGGGTTGAGTATACGCTTTTACAATATGATTCCTAAGATAATCCTGAACCTACCAATAATTCATACATTTAAAAATGTGTAAAAACACATTTAATACAACAAGGTTACTATACATTTATTTAATTTATTATTGACAAGGTAGATTGAAAGCGGTAGCGGTAGTGGGTCTCATCTCCCACAAGATAGAAAATAATTGTAAATGTTGATATTGGAAAATATTAACTACTTATTTTCTTGCCGGCTCTTCTCAGTAGAATCTGCTTTCCGAACCAGTAATAGAGTCACAACATACATACTTGACGTTTTAAAAGTACTTATAAAGTGGGCCTACTTGAATTTTTTTGTTTTTGAACTTTGAGATAAACAGTTAAAATTGAAAGGCTCTTAAAATTTAAACTCAGGTGTTCAATTGTTGGTAAGATGTACTTACCTACTCTTGAATACAATAGGAAGCGTACAAGCAAAACATTTTAATGAAAATATGCGAAGATCAATCGTCAGTGCTGTTTTTACGTGTCACAATGAATACTTTGGCACCTTATAAAAATGTATGAGCAAATCCATAGTTTGTGTTAATGTATAATTTTTAAGGGCACACAATAGCTACCATATTCCTTACAACAAGGTGAGCCCTTTAATATATCCAATGAAAACCACTAGTTAAAAAATTGAGATACTAAAATAAAATAAATATTTAAAACACTTTAAAACAAAGTAAATAAAAAACAATATCAAATCAAAAATTAAAAATAAAAAAACAGGTTCGGAATCTGGTACACTTTTTGCCAATGTTTAAAAAATACGTTGTCGGGGGATGAGAGATGATTCTAATGAGCTTATTATTAGAATTTTGGACGGTTTCCCAGAAACTCGCAATTCTTTTACGAAGCACAGCGTAGAAGTCGGGGACTCCGGCATCGACAAACATTCCAGACGCCATACAACGTCGCCTTTTTTAAAAAAATGCGGTAAAAAAAATGTGGATGCGGAATTAACAAAATTTGATCTATTTTTATAACACTAGGTACCAGCTGTTGCCCGCGTTCTACTTCAACGTTTATTACGGTTTTTTAACCGACTTACACAAAAGGAGGTGGTTCTCAATTCGGTAGTATTTTTTGTTAATTTATGTTTTAACAAATCCCGTGGGAACCGTTTGTTTTCCTGGGTTAATAAGGTAGCCTTTGTTACTTCTAGTTCTTTCAACTAACTCTAAGCCAAAAATTAAGTAGATTTGTTGCTTAGTTAGGGCGTAAAATAAAGGCAAACACACATACACTTTTCTATTATGAAAATTGAGCTTAATTGGCTAAACTCTGCGAAAAGCAAGAGAATCTAGATGGTGTAGTTTATAATTTCTTCAATCCATATACTCCACACCAAACAGATCTTCGGCAATGTACCCTCTACGCATGTTTCGCTCCGAAACCGAAGCATCCTCAGGATATGTTGACTTTACAATAAATAATTGTTAAGTTGTTAATACTTACAGCATAGCAAATTAAGCTAAATTTTCATAATATATCATGGATTTCCGCAAAGTAACGCCTGCTTCTATCCAATATACTCTTTTCCGTTTACAATATTTGTAAGGATTAAGATGTAAACGAAATATAATTAATTGTAACAAAAGAATGGAACTGAACTACCATTCCGGAATGCATTTTGATCAGAACAATGTTTGTAATGCTGAGCACCACAGAACATGCGACGAGAGACGCGACGAGTCATAACACCTCGCGCTATCTCGCATGCAAACACCTAACAGTCTTGAAACTTGTGCGACTTCGCGGGCGTATTTCGGTTAGCGCCTTTCCATAATCTGGGAGTATACGATACGGTATTTGTTTGCAGTCTAAATAAAATTCTATGGCTCACTGCTCAGCGCCCCTACATAGTTCGCCTAAGAACCAAAAGACCACTTGTACCATAATAACACCCATATAACATTCAAAGAAGTTTTAACTACGAAAACTTCCAAGAATTTATTTATTAGCAAAATTATTATTGTTTTTGAGGTTATTTCTTCGCTTAAATTCGTTACTGGCAACAATTTCTTATTAGTTTCGGTGTTCTACTGCCAAGATTATGGTTTCAGCTATTACAATGTGCATTAATTAAAGCCAGGATAATCTGCTAAGGATCTTAGAGTATGGTCTGTTGATGATTCAGCGCTGAAGAGATTGTTTTAGATATTATTCGAGAAAAGGGAGGAAAATCTACAAAATGTGCATTTATTTACATTTTAATAAAAAGTTAAGTGTCCGTTAAATTGTAATATGTGGAATGAAGGTCTTAAAATAATTTTAAAATTATCATATAGTATATAGTCAAATGTTTGTTGATTCATAGCTCAATTTGGCCGATGTAATTTGTGTTATGTCCTGGCAACCATACACTTTGGAGCTGCGTTGTCTGAGCTATACTTATATAATATCTTCTGCGAAAAGGTAGTAGGAGCATGTGCCAAGAAGGATATTAATCTGGCGCATAATGTTATTAATGGCGAATAAAATATGATACAATATCATGATCATGAGCAACGGGAGATGGAGAGATCTTTGCCGTATCTCTACTTGATCAAATCTGGAATGAGAGACATATCTCAAATAGTCGTAAAACTGAATTTACAATGGGAGAATTGATGGAAGTGAACGCCCATTGGTTGACACGATGATGATTATCTGTCATCGACTTCAATTAAAACCCGACGAATGTCAACTAGATGAACTGTAATACTTCACTACAGTATATAGTAAACAATACGATTTAACGCAACAATCATGTGCAATGTAACCAAAGTCAGTATTTATCCCGCTAGGCGGGCGAATTAGCATTACAGAGCCAAACTTGGTATAGGTTCCTAATTTTAATAATCCGAATCTGTCGCCATTGCTTTTTATAGCACTATCAATTGAGTCTAATAAATATTTTTGCTTATTAATATGTCGAGTAAGACAAGATCTAGAATTAAGGGCACCTAGCCCATTTAAATTCTTCAACACGTAAAATTCTAGGCACGATATTGATCGTGTCAATTCTCTACGAGTTATCGTCAACGAGTGAACAGTTCACATTTCTTACAATCAACTATCACTCCTACCACCAGCGTAATCAACCAGTAGTGCTAACATGCTCGCTCGAGAGAGTTATGTCTACCCATCTCGTCTATCAGGGTGCCTAGTGTGATATTTTCCTACTTTTTCTCTCGTGCAGGTCATCTCCAAGCGGCCAATATACCGGTCGGGGGTACGGGCCTCGAGGCTACGCCTCCCTATCCGGGTCATACTCGCAGTGCAGCTATGCTGCCCTGGTATTAGTTATTTTAGCCCCTTTCTAAGGGCTAGGGCCCGCCATCATTGGCTTTGAGCCTGTTAGTTTGTCGTGTCCGTGCATTGTCCCTGCGTCACTGCCCGCTACTACTTATTCGATTTCGTGGCATTACGATTTCCTAGTATTGTAACTAGATGGCGCTTTTTCGATTGCATACAAATCGTAACTAACTTTCACGTGATCGAATATGTGGTTATAGAGCTAACTCTCACGCGTTAGGATATAGTCAGAGAATATTTTATTACAGAAATATACCTACTTATTTTCCTTACTTAATAAAATATTGGAATATTATTGTTTACATATTTTTAAAAAGTTCTGTAAATGTTTTATTTTTGAGTATGGCATCTACATGAGTTGTACAAGTATTGTCACACTTGAACCGTTTTATCTTTGCAGTTGGTAGACCATAACTGTAGTAAATTACTGCAGTAGACTACTTGATTTATTCTTATTAATGTTATTCATAAACATTTAAAATACAGCAACTGCTTGGATATTATTTCAATGAATTATAATTAATATAGAGATAGTTATTACAATTTATAATCATTTAAGAAATTTCTTCGATTTAAATGAGCCATAATGTACTGGTCAAGTAAGATTTAAGGATAGTAGTTAAAGAAACTATTTGATAATTGATATTACATTTAATCATGATTTATCGTAAAAGCATATCTCTAGTAAAGTTATTATAATATAAAACAATTGACTTGTTATTGTGGTTCTTGGGTTACCACCTTCGATAGTGAAATATTTTCAATGGGAAGACAAGAATGGCAATACTACGTCCCCGGACGAGCTCTATCATCTATTACTACATAAATATAAATTTTTATTAATGATTATAAAGTGCCCAGCAATTAAAGATTATGGTAAGAGCACAACGACGTATAAATTCCTCAAGGAAACAATGATTTTTTTCGCTCGGTCAGCAAATTCCCATCCAGTTTCTCTATAATATATTTGTTTGATAAGCTCGTGGATCTACTTTATTATACGGGTGAACGCAAAAGAGAGCCACGAGTACTCAATTAATTTATCGAATAATATATTATTCCATATTTCTGATGTATCGATATAAAGCCTGTATTCATTGCATTCGATTAAGCAAATTGGAATCAGAGCACCTATCAGCTGTTAGTAAAATGTTTTTAATATTAAAACAATATTCATTAAATGTTAATTTATATTGAATTTACATTCATGTATTTCAAAATAATGGGGAATTTCATCATCATTATTTCAGCCTCTCAGCCCATTTATGTCCTACTGCTGCAATATGCCCATTAATAGGATTCCTTTGCAATAGTAGAGTAAGAGTACTGAGAGTTATTGACGAATTTGTTATATGGGATCTGCGACGGCAGCGGCCATCTTGGATCGTTATTCATCATACATGCTAGCTAAGAACACTGTCGATTGATTCACCTTTAAAACAAGCGAAACAAAATAAAATCGGTTCTCCCGTTTAGGAGCAACGATGCCACGCACGCACACAAACACACACATACACACACCCAGACACATCGGGTGTTGATAACTTTTTGCTTCGTTTTTAGCTTATAGTACTAAGCTAGACAAGTAGGTATTTAGGTAGGGCATGACAATCTCAATTTTCTCATTTTCCATTTGTTAGACTCATTTACGTATTATCAGATGTTCGTTATAGTATCCCGGACTGAGAGTAATAGCTCTCTGAGAAACGGAGCACACAAATTTCTGAACTCCGGGCTAGCATAGAGAATTTCTTGCCAATCACAGAGAAAAGAGAATTTAGGAACGGCTAATACATCGCCGATTTTCTTTTTAGTCCTCCTATTTCGTAGGTGAATAGTTAGATTATTGACAAGTGTTGACACCGATCAATAATCTAACTATTTCATTACAAATCATCAAAAGTATGCTGCTCTTGTGTAAATAATATTCATAATTTAATTTTATTAACTTTTATTAATTTTATCAATTAAATATCACTTTTACATAACTGCACGAATATATTTATAATAAATAAAAATATAAAACGTGTTTGATACTATTTCCTGTATTGAAATTCAAATAATTACTATGTAATTATAATTTAGGGAATTTTGAGGTAATTTATTATAACACAGTTTCTTATACGTATGAACAAAAACTATTAATTCAACTACAAAATACTCCTATGAAATCATTATAACTGCAATCTCACCTGGTGGTAAGTTATGATGCATTCTAAGATAATAACGTGCTATCCTGTCAGGGGTATGGCATTCATTGAAAAGGTTTATATAGACCTAATTAGTTTGGCGGTATTTCTTTGTCAGTAGGGTGGTTACCAGCCACGGACGAATCGTCTAACCAGACAAAAATTCTAAAATTAAAATTCCCATATTCTTCTGCCGGGGAGTTAGCCCAGTGGTTTTAAAGTGGCCTTCCCTAGGGAGGTTAGGTACCTAAGTCTTAGAATAAGTAATTAATGAAAAGAACTTCTCATTTTTAACCCGCAAAACGACGCAAAAACTTATACGGATGTTATAAGTTTGACGTGTCTTTCTGAGTATGTGTGTGTGTGGTTTTCATATTTTTACACAACTCCCTCAATATGGGTATTAATCAAATGAAAGGGGTTGACTAGTAGAAAAATATAAACTATATTGAAAGTAGGAAGTTTTTTAAAATGCAAAATTTATGTCTACCGTAATAATAACAAACCTACTCCAGACTAGGGATAAGCTGAAATATTACCCCTTAATCTCCTATTTATATACCTGCAATAAAGACTGCCAACTGGTAAAGATTACGCTTAACATTTCGGGCCACCGAAATCTATCTCTGGCACGCACGTCTCGCTTTTCGGAGTTTTATGCGTTGTAAACAATGGATTAACAGTGAAGGATAACATCATGAAGAAACCTGTATGCCTGAGAGTTCTCTATAATATTCACAAAGGCGTGTGCATTCCTAGATGTATCATATGACTTGTATTGGGCCGGTAATGAATTGATAATGATTATAGATACTCGAGAACTCCAAACCACGTTTAACCAACCATAACACGATGCCAACGCGCGAGTGATTGTACAGGAGCGTAACCCTTCTAAAGTAAACCGGCATTGGGTTCCAATACTATAGGTGTAATTGTGCTTTGGAGCAAAAAACCTTACATTGCGTCGGATAAGTTTTTCATTCCGGTTTACCAAAAAGCAATCTGTAAGATGGGCTCTTTCGTTAGGAACCCTAAAAACTGACACCAAAACCGTTTAGGCAGAGGACTTTTAATACCAGTAATAGCGGGTCACACAGAGCTTCAAAGGATTGCCTAAAAGGTTAGTAAAAGCGCTATTGAAAACTCATGTCCAGATTTGGATTAAAGCATTTACGCTAGAGAATCAAAACGATTGGATTTTTGTCCAATCTAAATGCTTTGAAAGCCGCACTGCGTACTATTTCTGATGAATATAAGGATTCAGAAACATTGAGATTGTCATGCCCTACCTAAATACCTACTTGTCTAGCTTAGTACTACAAGTCAAAAACGAAGCAAAAAGTTATCAACACCCGATGTGTCTGGGTGTGTGTATGTGTGTGTTTGAGTGCGTGCGTGGCATCGTTGCTCCTGAACGGGAGAACCGATTTTATTTTGTTTCTCTTCTTTTAAAGGTGAATCAATCGACAGTGTTCTTAGCTAGCATGTATGATGAAAAACGATCCAAGATGGCCGCTGCCGTCGCGGATCACATATTTTATCACAACTCCTTCAATATTGGTAACAAATAAATGGCTTGACTATTAGAATAATATACACGATATTTGAAGTTGGGGATGTTTTTAAATTCTAGTAAATTTAGAACATACAAACTAACTTAAGTCTTTTACTACAATCTCCAATTTGACCTAGTGACCTCATTTTACATTTCGAACCTCCATTTCTCACAATAATTCAACACGGCAATTTAAATTATTGATTTTAGGATTCTTCTCTTTACTTGTGACAAAAGACTACCTTCGTACAAAATTTCAAAACTTGTTGGTCACCCTATAGAGTTTAATTGCAATTAGTGAGTCGAATTATAGTTTTTTTTAGTTGAAAATTTATAGCGCTAAGAAACTTAAGGAAAATTCATTAAAAGTAAAATTTACACATTTACTTTTACAGAGAGACAAACGGACGGGCGTACAGACAAACTTTTATTACAAAGATTCTGTTTGCCTCTTTTGTGTCTAAGAATCCCAAAAAGTTTATAACACAGGTTAAAAAAATACATATTAAAACACTTCACACTTCAAAATGTAAGATACTGTACCTACTGTGGAAAATGAATATTTAGAGCTTAAAAATAAGAAGATACTTCTGTTTTAATTCCATGAGAAATAATGAAAGGATTTTTGAAGCTTATTAAACATCGAGAACTAAGAACCATTTTGAATAGCAAAAGGAGCAAAACTTGTAAGATAATGTTACAGAGGAGTACTGGCAGTACTAATTAATACCCCGAGAGTCTCAGTCTGTGTAATTAACGGGTAATTTCGAGCGATTTTTAAAATGGCAACCGAAAGCGACGGAATGCTTTCAATTCAGAAACTTGATACTTTAATATCTCAGTTATTTTGCTCCGAAGTGTTTTGTCGTCCTTTTTATCTTGTTAAACAGTTTGTAATGCTTTAATATCCTAAAAAATATTTGAAATGTTTCGTTACTTTGTAGAGTTTTTTTCTTATATTTTTTTACCTTAGTAAGCTGTAATGAAACTTTTCCATTAATAGTAAGATACAAGCACCTTAAATTGAAGGTAAAAGCCTGCTGTCTCAGGATAAGTTTACACACTACAGTTAGGAAGGCTTAGACTTAGAAAACGAGCTCGGATTCTCAGGTTACGTATGTATATAAAGATGAAGGATCCGTGACCGCATCATCCATCATCAATAGCGTAGTCCACTGATGGCCTAAAACACTCTTCCAACGGAATGCTTAGCCCATAATCACCATGCTGCACGGCAAAAGGTTAGCACATAGGCCGCTCTTCATTATATTTATTCCCTTGATCGCCTCGTACGCCACCCGTGAGAAGAGGAAAGGGTGGTGAGAACTGTATTCTGATCTGCCGTCACCATACTACCGTGACCACCTTGAACCTTAAATGTGAGCAGTGCATCCTTTTTTTTAAACATTGTAGGCACAGTTATACTTAAGTAGGTACTAATATTATATATGCGAAAGTGTGTTTATTTGTTGGTCCTTTCTTTACGTCCTAATTAATTCACGAATCAACTTTACTTTTGGCATACAGTAAGTTGAAAGAACGGAGCGTAAGAACGGCTACTTTTTATCTCAGGAAAACAAACGGTTACTACAAGATTTTTTTTAAAACTATTATAGTCATTTTGGACGAAGAACGCGGGCTACAGCTACTTTCTCGATAATTATTTATCCCTAGAAGTTTTTCACTATCAAACCCTTATGTTCACTCTATTTCTTCTGACTAGTCTTAAAAAATAGATTTTCACTATTTTTATATTTAAAAGAAAAACAAGTGTACAACACGATTTATTTAAACAAATGAATACAAACAAAATATAGAGTGATTTCCTTTTTGTAATTAAAAATGTATTGGTTTCTTAACGATTTAAAATAAACTTTACACTAAATAGCGATGCAATTTTTCAAAGTTACGAAAAAATAGACTTTAAATCTGGTTAGGTATACAATGTACTGTCAGGCTGGTGTCTTAACACAATTTTGTTATTTAACTTCAACAGGCGAATATGTTAGTGTAAATGTCTTCAGAGCCTACTTTATCATTCATGCGAACGATCTCTTTGACCTTCTCAATATGCACGACGACGACAGTCGTATTAACATTTACAAATCCTCGTTTACGGGATGACTGGAGAGAGATTTGTTGAAGGGAATTACTTAAACTAAGGTTTACTAAGTTCGTGATGAGTAAAATTAATGCGGATGCATAGATTTAACAATTCATTGTGATGTTTTTGATACGGTCTAAAATTAAAGTGTGGTGAAAACGGAACAAAAAAGTCCATCATCATCGTGTCAACCGATTGACATCCACTGGTCATAAACAACATAAGTCTTTTATAGGGAGTTCCAAAATCCACGGTCCTGGCCCGTCGACTCACTTGATTTCGTCTGTCTACCTTGTTGAAGGTTGGTCATCGCTGCGTATACCGTTTCGACAGTTGACTATCTCACGAGATTGTAATCTCGAAAGCCATCTAATGTTGCATTGTTGGAGACAAATGTGTTATTATGGCTTTTTTCCTAGTCTTTGAAACAAAAGAGTAAGTCTGTTTTAATACCACAATTCAAAGTTCAGTAGTTCTGATCCAACCAAACAGCTTTTTGTCGTCTTAACTATTGACGCTTTTTTGTTTATAATTGATATCATAGGTATTTTGGCTATTTATATTGTTTATGTTTTTGCTATTGAAAACAACGATTGCAAGTCTACCTAAGTTACTACCACGCGGGCCATCGATATAATCATCGCTCAGCGTTTCTCATTGTTTAACTAGGTATATTTGAACTAGATTTTAGTAACGTTTGAATGGAATCTAAAGATATCTTTTTTTTTTTTTTATATACTACGACAATACACACATCGCCATCAAGCCCCAAAGTAAGCGTAGCTTGTGTTTTGGGTACTACGATGACTGATGAATATTTTTATGAATAATATACATAAAATACTTATAATATATAGATAGACACCCAGACACTGAAAAACATTCATGTTCATCACACAAACAATTTTCCAGTCGTGGGAATCGAACCCACGGCCTTTAACTCAGAAAGCAGGGTCGCTGCAAACTGCGCCAATGGGCCGTCTAAATGAACGGCTAAGAATAATCTAGTCTTAAACTAACTTGTTCTTAGTACCAGCATAATATTAAAGTCATTTATTAAGACATATAAAGTCTTAAGCCGACAGTACCTAGTATTTGATTCGATACAATTAAAACAATTTCATAATTAATAATTATAATATTAAATAAATGCTATACAATCCACATTATAACAAGTTGTGTATTTATTACATGTAACCAGAACGTCTGTCGACGAATACCTATTCGAGTTCAAGTTTATCAAATTTCCCTCATGTTTACTGCAATGTTTTTGAACGAAATGCTAATTTCCGTCTTCGCATAATCCGAGCTGTGTTGATATGTTCTGGAATTCCAAGATAATAATCGAGTAACCGATAACATCGACAATGAATATAATGAAAAATACAATAATATTATAATGAAAAATGTATGTTTTCTGATGAAGCATTATTTCTATATAGCTAAGCTTTATCTCTGTTTCCAAACAGCAATTTATTTTCATATAAACAACGAGATCTAAAAATCTCTATTACAGTTATAGTAGCTATAAGTCGTAATAAACGTTTAAAGGCAAGAGAAAAAATAACTCAGAAAATTTAAAAGGTGATACTGGTAAATCCTTACTAATATTATAAATGCGAAAATGTGTTTGTTTATTTGTTCTTCCTTTACGCCCTTACTGAGCGATCTATTAACTTGATTTCTGACATAGAGCTAGTTAAAACGATGTAGTAACATAGGCTACTTTTTATCTCAGGAAAACTGTTCTCATGAGAGTTGTAAAAACCATAATAAGCGTGGATGAAGAACGAGTTAACAGCTCTAGTAATAGTATAAAAGATTGCTTTAAAAGTTACACCGTACGTAACTAAAATTGATGTGTGTAGAAAGTAGATTCATATTCTATTAATCATCGAGTTGAAACGAGCATCGAAGTGATTGTAATTTCGATATTAAAATAGACGCTATTCGACATCACTAGAGTATGCTAAACAACCAGCGATGCGATGCACGATACGATACATGACCTTAAAAATATGACGTAGGTACTTGATAACGCTCAAGTGTTCAGTCCAATTCAACTACTCACGGTATAGACACGCGTTAAAATGGCGGAAACCGACGCCGTTACTTTTTGGGATGAGCTGACCAGTCCCATCAATTTAGTTTTGGTGTTTTTTATTTTATACCTTGTTTACAAGATCGTAAAGTCGCATTTTGAAAGTGTTGAACCCGCGCCGCCAGCTCCGCCGCCTATGCCGAAACTCAGGAAGGACATGACGGTTGCGGAATTGAAGAAGTACGATGGAACTGACGCGGAAGGGAGGGTGTTGCTGGCTGTGAATGGCATTATCTTCGATGTGACCAGGGGAAAGAGATTCTATGGGCCAGGTGAGTTTCTCTACTAGAGTGACAGGGTATTGAGTTATGCCATCTCTATAATTCTTTGCTTAAACATTAGATTATTACAATTACAATTATTAAACTCCATGTAGGGCTGCCTGGAGGCAAAAATTCTTATTTGTAACTTTTTGTATATTTAATATTAATATCTCATGTCAATTTTTTTGATTTAGTTAAGTTTTTAATTATTCTGTTATATAATAGTGTAGATGGGTCTTAGTTACCAAATAAAAATTAAAATTATTTAGTGTTTAGATTTTAATATTTTACGGGCTTAATTTTTGTTTATGACAAATCCAATATGGCGACTGTGACAAACGAAATTTATGAATTGCTCTATTTCTTTTTTAATATTCGATAATCACGCCGCCTCACCTGATGATAAGTAACGATTCTAATAAATAAGCGTAATGACCAGGCAGTTTATTGAACCCTTTATTGGTCTTTACGCAGCATCTTACCGGAACGCTAGATAGGTTAGCGGCACGACTTTTCCATTCCGTGGTGACCAAACAAGATAAATAACAAAACTAGCATATCCAGACCTACCATAATGATAAATATATTATAAAACCTAAACTATAATTTGCGATGAAATGGAAAAGGTAGTTTAGAAGCAGTTAGCTCCGCTTATATCACACAAGATACTCGTAGTTACCAGTTATAAAATTATTATTGTTAAGTTAAAAAAAAATTGTTGATTGGCAAACCAACTGCTGAGTTTCTTGCCAGCTTCTTCACTGTATTCTCAGCCTTTGAAACAACTGATAGAGTTTCTGCAATCATAAAAAACTTGAGGTTTTAAAGCCGAAACCAATCTGAAGTATATAAAAATAAATATTGCTTTCTAAAAGTTTCTAGTATGTACTTGTGCGTACCTTAGTAGAGATTTCAAAATTCTAACGAAGTATACATTTAATGCGCAGCAAGGCTGTACATAATCAGTCCAGTGAGCCAATTTAAAATCTCGTCCGACCGTGATGCTATTTTGAAAGAACTTAGAAGACAGTTGCGTTGAGTTTTAGTTTTTGCTCTTAATTCCTTCCTGATGAGTAGTAGTATAATTGGTAGAGTACATAATATAAACAGAATTCTGCTATCAGAACCATTGGGTTCAGTCACTACAAAAATACAGACTTGTGGCATGTTTACCTCCCAATGTTTTCCTTCACAGTTAAAGCAAGTGAGATTTAATTGCTTAAACGCACATAACTTAGAAGAGTTAGAGTTGCGTGCTGGGTTTCAAACTTGGCCCACTGAAATCGAAGCCGAAATCCTAACCACTAGGCTATTATACCGCTACTGCTAGGAATATATGAGCCCTAACTGTACCTATATCTCGACTGATATGATAAACAATCTGACAATCACCTTAAGCAACTGTGAGCATCAAATAATATAAATGAGACTCATTATCATTAATGACGTAACACTACACGTGCACTGTTATATGAAATTCCCAAGGCTAATATATTCCGTTGCTCATCAACAAACTTGCTTTTACCCTACCGCGACATCGGCCCTGTTATTCCTTTAATTGTTTTAAGGACTGTTTTTCAAGTTTCAATAGTATCTTATGTTTCGCCAAGTTCGATCAAGATCAATTGCGTGGTTGAGCCAATCATAGACAACAAACAACCAGAATAAACTAATCGGTCTCCAAAGAAGGCCCAGGTACTTATTTATTGTTATGTCACAGCGCAGGTAATATATATTACTTATATCTCACAACATTTAGTTGTTTTAGTATCTCTCATTAAACAACATAGCACATTATAAACTCAAACATCAATCTGAACTTATAGCACACTTTTTTTTTTTTAATGGCTTGCGTTTGTACCAATTGGGTACGATTTACTTCGCCAATGTCACGTGGTATGGAGGAGATACGCTTTTGAGAATGATCGGTGAAATATGAGCACTTTTTATTAACTACAAAGAGATAACTTCTATAATCTGTCTCTTGACACTTCTGTCTATAAGTGGTAGAGTCACAACAAACATACAGATTTGACGTTTCAAAAGTGCTTATATTATGCCTACTTGAAATAAATGAATTTTGAATTTTATACTCTTCTGCAGGGCTAGCACAGGCCGGAGATAAAAATTATATCCCCCGATTATATTCTCTGTCAGAGGATATAATTAACCTGTACACCTGCTAAAGTACGCGAACATGGAATAGGAGAAGTTTACCCTCGTTTATTATTACACATATATTATTTCCACTTGTGCTCCAGTGCTTTGAGAGTTGATAAAGTTGTGGGAGAAGATACATTTTTATCCTCTCCCCGGGTATATAATTGTTTCCTGCCCATGTTAGCCGAGCAGTACCTCTATTTTTCCCGCCATTTTATATGACCTTCCTTTTTGTCATTTAGAATTCCTACTCCAACTTATACCGACCACAGATTATGGATAAATTTGACCAGTCTGAACGAAGATACCTTTTTATCTTCAACCAAATATACATTCAAAAGCAGATTTGCTAACATAGTTAATACCTACATACTGTGACGAAGCGATTGCAAAATATATAATTAATAATAATAACTCGTCAAGTGCGTTCCAGAACAAGCTCAAGGTACGGTTACGTAGTCACGCCATTAAATAAATCTTGTTGCCGTAAACCAAAATCTTGAATTATCACATTATCGTAGTTACAATTTCGTATTATAGAGCTAATACGTTTTCACAGGTACTGTGGCACTCTTGCACTTTTATACTAGTATAATAAATACTCTAGTAATACTCTAGTTCGGTAATTAATTACAAGTATGTACCTAATTATACCTAATAGAGTTAATTATACGTACCACGTCAGTGATTTGTACATAATTATTGTTAGTGTTTTTACTTACACTTGGAGGTATTACCAATTATTCTTATATGCATTTAAAATTTATAACATTAATTCAATAATATTCCCACTCGAACGAGAAGTAATATTTTTATAAATTTCTCATTTTCATGTTCGGGGGGCTGTTTGCTTTCTTTATGATATCTAATACGGGCTAATCGATCCCGCCAGCTATACTAGAGTAATGTAGACGGTCTAAATTCCAAATGTATTATTTCTTTACTAACTATGTATACACGGTCTAAACTCCAAATGTATTATTTCTTTACTAACTATGTATACACGGTCTAAACTCCAAATGTACAAATGTACCTACAAAGTAAAAAGATCATTATAATCCATTCCTGGCCTACAAGGCGCGGGTCTCGTATCTGAATGAAAAGGGCTTGGATCGTAGTCCACCACGCTATCGATGTGCGGATTGGTGGACTGCACACGTTTTTTACGGAACATGATGGAGAACACTCAGGCACGCGTTTTCCTTCACAGTTAAAGCATGTGATATTTAAGTGCTTACATTTAAAACGCACATAACTCCGTAAATTTATAGCTGTGTGCCGGGGACAGAACTCGGTCCCCCGACTGTCGGCCGGAGTGTTAACTACTAGGCCATCCGCCCGTAACTCTAAAACTTCTGTTATAAACAAGCAAGTTCAGTAATTGTTTCTGGTCAGTAAGTGTTTGATTACATATACAATCTTTATGTAGTTGAAATAAAGGTCATTTCGTACGATAGCATGAGACCAACCTTGGCTCAGGTTTTGTTCGTTTTATTACACTTTTTTATGGTTAATAAAATAACGATCGTGCTGTGTATGTTAACTAAGAGACCTCGCATACTATGCGGCTACGGTCATAGTCGTGGAAATAATAAATAAACTACACTTGAGCCCAATTGGAGAAAGACTAGTAACAAGTGTTGCGCGTCGCCTCGGTTGCTAACCACCACTCAGTAACATTTCTTTGTCAGTGATGATTATTTCCGATTTCTCGTATCTAAGAAACAATATCGAACTTGTAGGAGTGATTCAGATTTCCTGTGATACAAAAATCTAAACAAAAATAAACATTACTTTTTTGTTTTATTTTTTAATTAGGTCAATAGTACCAAGTTTAAGATTTATGTTCATACCCGAATTTTGACGCCTTAATTTGATTTGTTTATCTGTTTCATTTTATTCATAACTTGGCTGGATTAGATATAACTAGTTGACGTTAAAATTGGCCGCACAGAAAATGTAAACGTACCTATTTAATGAAGATGTATTCCTTTATTATTTTATAATAATTATTATAAATAAAATACAAAATTATTTTTATTTCATCCATTAATTTCATCTTAGCTATTAAATTAATAATCTGTTTTATTAAAATGAATAAATCATAGTCGCCAATATTGACAGCATTTAAAATAAATAAATAAGTCGAATCGATTAGTCGGACGGCATGTCGTCTTGCGACCTAAACTAGCAGATTGGGTTACGATAGTCTATCGACGCGATGCTTGCTGTGGCCGTGGCTATGTGGTGTGCGAAGTCTCTTAAAATAAAGATTTTTTTCTGTTAATATTGAATTATGCAACTTTTTTTTACTTCAATTTATTTTATCGTTTGTTATACTTACAAGCTACTATTACAGCTTGTTCGAATATATTTTACTTACAAATTGTAACCATATATTGACAAACCATTAGCTACTAGTTACTAGCTAAGTTTTACCAGTGCATGTACAGTTGAAATATTCAATTTTAAAATAAAACTTTTTCAAGAACATATACCTATTGGAACAAAGTACAACATCCTGTATGCACGCGGGCCGTCAGTCGAGGCCGGTTATGCACTTCGGGCGCGTTCAATAGGTATGGCGAGCGCACGAACGTTTACCTAGTTCCTCGCCTTATTAATGAATTACCCTCTGATGTACGAGACAATATTAATCCTCGTAATATTAAGAAAAAACTGAAGTCCTTCTTTTTAAATAACTTATGATCATTTTTATACACAACATGGTAAACTGGCAATAATGTTCTGTAGTTAACGTACCTAGACTTAATTCTCTGTTAGCATATATTACAAACCTGGGTGGTTTTTTGATGCTAGCTATAAGTATTTTTTATTTTTTTCGAAACTTTATGTAATAAATAAAATAAATTAATTAATAAATACTATCGTAATTTGAGCGATATATGCTTTAAGTTTCTTTTGGTTACAGAAGCAACCAACCTTTAATCAGTCATTTGGTTTTACCACTCTTAAAACAAGATTATAACAAGACAGTCGCAGCTAGTATATCTTTGTTGATATCATCAACTTGAGACGTGCGTTGGTATAGATACAAACGGGAGAACACGTCGGTACAGACACTCTTTGGGCATGCTTTTAAAATGGTATGAAACGGGCTACAACCGCAAGAATCAAATTTTAACCTAAAAAAATGGGCCGGCATGATATTCGTTATCATGGCTTATTCAGATATGGTATCGCGTCAAGAGGAATATTTTTTATTATATTTTATTCAAGTAACAGTCAACTGCCTAGTCTAACATATACTATACTACTATTTTTAGTATATGTAATTATTTAAAATTTTATGACATATGTTTCAAGTTTATAGTTTTAACGCATTTCAAATAATTTACACGATTTCTTGTGGCTGGTTAACAAATACTGTTATTTCAGGCCTATTTTCAACCATATTACTACCGAAATATAATATCGCCCTTTCTAATAGTAATTATTGTTTTGATCGTCGTTTCAGTCATTGGTCTTCTCGCGAAAAGCTTCGACCAACATCTGAACAAGCTTTCGCTTGGTTGTTGGAACAAGGGTTGGGTACAGAAGGCAGTAGTCCTTGAAACGGCGCGTATTTTGAGGAGGTTCCTCACTCTGGAGCCCTGACTGCCTGATGCTTGGGCATTCAAAAGCCCCACAAGCGGAGGGTGCTTGTATTTTGTTCCAAATTTTTAATCGTCTTTTTATTTATTAATTTAAACATTGTTAAGAATAAAAAAAAATTAAAATCAATAAATGATAATAAAAATGTTAAAATTCGGTTCAGTAGCTTCGAAGTTTATCGGTTGCACACTAACAAATCTTCCCGCTAACGCTAACGCGCGCACGTAAGACACACTTCGTCCGCGCGTTCAAAATACGCCATGTGCACAAGCCTTACCCTTGATTCACAATAGGACAGACACTAAGACATTGAAATGACAATCTAAGTTTTATAGCATATGGACCTATTTACTACCGTATATAACGAGACAGCTAGAAGTTAATTTGTCACATGTTTAGTTCTTTTCTTTACATAATTTTTCTTATAACATTCACCAAGGGTTTTATAGAACAGAGACGCCATGTCATAATGTTTGTGAAAATATTTTACTTAATTTGTGATATTTTTAACGAATTTCTGTGAAATAAACTGTAGTCTGTATCTATCTATTTACCTTTATTATCTGAAATTGTAAATTATCTTGTCGACTGGGCGCAGCGGTCAGCGGTGTTGTTTTAGATTTGAGGTCTCGGGTTCAATTTCCGGCAGGGGGAATTTAAGAATTTATTAGTAGTATTTATTTTAAGATGATTCGGCCGTGGCTAGTTACCACCGACAAAGACGTCCCGCTAATTGATTTGGCGTTCCGGTATTATGTCGCGTAGACGCCAATTATTGGTATGGGTTAAATATAACTGCCAAACTCCCTAACAGATTAGCCCGTTATCATCTTAGACACATGACTTACCAGCAGCTGAGATTCATTGTGAGATTCTAGTAGTGTAATAAAAAAAAATTGTTTAGCCTTGGCTCTGGGGCAATGTGTGGATAATGCGATGTAATAGCAGAAGCAACATAATGTATACGTGATACACTTACTGCAAAGTAAGTAATACCTTCTTACTATTTTAATTAAAACCTATTCTGTAAAGTACCTAGTACTTAGATCGATTAGACCAATCGATTGAATTTACACTCGTAACATGGAGTATCATGTAAAAAGTAAGCTAGCTAGCTAAAGTAAGCGTAGCTTGTGTTATGGATACAAAGATGACTGATGCGTAGTTTTATGAACAATATATATAAATACTTATAATACACACATAAACAGACAATAAACAACATTGATTTCCATCGCACAAACATTTTCCGACTGTGGTAATGGAACCCACAGCCTTGGCTTCAGAAGCAGGGTCGCGGCCCACTACGCCAATTGGCCGTCAAACGTGTTATTTAACAAACATTAGATAACTTTATATAATACAAAGTTATCATGGATTCCACAAGTACTTCACCTGTTTGAACGCATTAGAAAACTAGTATGGGTTTTTAAGAAATTAAGGAACATAATTAAGCCGGAATTGTTGAAAACAATCTATTTTGCTCTTTGCCAATCCATCCTCTCATACTGCATATCTGTGTGGGGGGGGGGATCGGAAAAACGCGTATAATTCATCTTGAACTAGCCCTGCGATCGGTTCTTAAAGTCATGGGTCATAAAACCTACCGTTTTCCAACTCACCTATTGTATGAATCCTTTAAATCCTTACAGTACGTCAACTATTCTTGTTGTCCATTACCCTCAAGATACATTCATCCCTTACATTTGATCCCACTTTCCCCGCTAACAAACGGAGAAGCGACATTGTTTGCCGTATCATTTACAAGCCTCGAACATCCTTCTTTAAACACCAACATTCATTCTTAGCTCCCTATATATATAACAAGATCAATAAAAAATTAAATATCTATCATATGACTAAATACCTAGCTAAAACGAAAATTACTACATGGCTACTGCAAATGAGCTATGATCAAACGGAAGAGTTTATTCTATCAAATATATGACATCCCTAGCCATCCTGTAGTACGTACGAGTATCTATAATATAAACACACACACACACACACACACTAAATCTAGTGGAACATTTGTATAATTACTGTACTATAACTCGGAGGCCTTATTGCTGCAAGCAATCTCTTACAGGCAACCTTTGTAGATAGGACTTACAGCAAGAGAACGGGATAGTGCCAAGAGTGTTGATACATGAATACCAAAATATAAAGATACAAATACATATATAATTTAAATAAATATACGTTATATACAAATATAAAATACCGAGTTCAAATCCCATCACGCACCTCTAACTTTTCTAAGCTATGTTCGTTTAAGGCAATAAAAATATCACTTGTTTCAACGGTGTAGGAAAACTTCGTGAGGAAACCCGCAGGCCTGAAACTCTACATAATGTTGTCGAGGGTGTGTGGAGTCTCTTCTCACTCTAGGAGGAGACCCGTGCCCTGCAGAGCGCCAGTGATGGGTTGATGAACACTTCTAGGTACCAAAATAAATGAAATCAGAGCTTATCTATGGCCGTATTACTCAGCGTATACACCTCTGTTAGCCATAGCTTGAGGTATAGAATGGATAATGGAGGTTCGTGAGGGGAAATGGGAATGTTGCGGTGCGTCTATTTACCTAAACACAACAGAGCTGTGGGGCTAATTAGTAATCTGTTTATACTTCGTGTCCCGTCTGTAGAAAGAAGAATGTTTGCGTTGTTATAGAAATAAAATAAAAATTGTAAAAGATTTTACAAGTTTCTGAAATAAATAAAAATGCAATGTTTATTAATTCAAATTATTGTATTGTATTTTAATGACGATAAATATTTTTATTAACCGCTATAATTGAAACAGCAACGGACAAAAACAAAAAAATAATACGTCCTGTCGTTTTTTTTTTTTACGAGGAAAGCTATAAAAAAAAAAAGAACAAAACACTTTAAATCATCCTCTACAGCTCTGTTTAGCAATACCATGGCAGTGCCGATAAGGAATACTACAACGCTTATTTTGAGTAGGACAAAAGGTCATGCTTGTATACTCATTGGTTAGGTTGTCGATAAATATATATGAATTAACGTAATATCTTCTTCGGTCATTATGTATAATAATTATATGTAACGCTTAAATAAACACACATCGTTATTATTTTAAATAATTTAAATATCTCAACGCCCTCGATATTTAGAATACCGCCTTTGTTTGCTAATGTTCTTAAATAAAGCTACGTATTCACTAGAATACTATGTTTCGAATAGAAATGATAAATAGACCTTTTGACCACATCCATGAAAAAGTAGCGGTCTTCTGACCTTCACCTTAAGACATTCACTATATCGCATAACATGTCGTTGTTGTAGTCTCATACCGAAAAATATATTCTTAAATAGCTACTAAGTATAAATCAGTCGAAATAACACTGCGTAAAGAATTTTGTGAAATGTATACGAATGATAAACATTGAAATTAGTTATAGCATTAGTAGACAAGAAAAAAATGCTCCTGAACACCAGTTCGTTCTACATTTGTCTGGTTTATTTTTAGAAAACTCATTTTCTATCCCTCTTGTTTTTAAAACGCATGGATGTAACGCGGTACAGGATTATCAAAGTTTAAAATGTGGATTTAAGCCTCGTATTCACTAGTAGGTATACAAATTTGTATCCCAAAAGAATAAGTAGTGTATGTGTGAATACGTGGCTTTAGTCAACATTTTAAACTTCATTTTCCCACGAAATTCAAACCACTTAAATCCATGTTTTGTGTGTTAATGTTATTGTTTGTAAATGCTTAGTACTTGATGAACGGATATTGCTGACAGAATGAAAAGAAACCGCTTTACAAGTGCCATTACGTATGAGTAGAACTGGTTAACTAAGTTTTGAAATTATAAATCACGGTTATGAATGTACACCAGAACACAAGCCATATGAATCGTGTAGTTTTTTGTAAGAACAGCGATTCTTCTATTTGACTAATTTGCCTAATTTTATTTTTCCTACACGTTACTCATGGTAAAGCATAATTAAAGTTTTTGTTAACTTGGGTATATCTTTAATAAAATAACAATAATTGTAACCACTTTGAACAAGTTGATACCATTTTTAAAACATTAGTCTAAAATGAAAGATCAAAGAATCTGCACTGCAGACACTACAGAGCAACAAAAAACATGTGTGTACACGCGTCAGAAGTTATACTTCTTTGGCGTAAGAAATTAAAATCGTTTCAAATCTCACGCCTTATTTACGTTTGAAGAGAAATGGACACTAACAATAGAAAGAAGGCATTAAATACTTTGAAAGTTTCATTATAGCTCATTATCTAGTTATGTCATTATCGAACCACCACGTTTCACTGAAAATTATTATTTTTTTTTTTTTTTAAATTGAATCAATTAAATCACCGGAATAAGCCCGCGGACTTTGACAATTTAACGTGTAAACTGTCAAACCTTTTTTTGAAAAACTAAAATGTCGACTATATCTAACTACAGGGTGTCGGTTTTTAGTTACGGTGTGCGCATCGTAAAAGTTGAGCTGGCGGACGATGTATTCCCCTCTCATTCGGTTTCGTAATTACCTTCACCCCGTGGTATAATTTCACACCCATGATTTTTCCTAACGCCGCTAAAGAAGTATAACTTCAATAAAAACCAAGAAATAATAGGTACTTTAAGTTTGTCTGTGTGTTCGAGAGACGTCATCTGCTTGTCATCATATATCTCTTGTCCCACAGTCTTATATCGCGAATGTCCAGCGGCATGCGGCAAACCGTTGGATGCCATTCCTCCGCATAGTTGAGGGTTTTCTGCGAACTTGGAACCTTACCTGATATTAATCGGTGCACCGCCTATATAAATAAATAAAAAAATATACTACGACAGTACACACACCGCCATCTAGTCCCAAAGCGTAGCATGTGTTATGGGTACTAAGATAACACTGATGAATATTTTTATGAAAATTATACACTCATAATATACATTTAATTATACACTCATATATACATATAAACCCACAGACAATGAAAATCATGTTCATCATCGAAACATTTTCCAGTTGTGGGAATCGAACCCACGGCCTTGGACTCAGAAAGCAGGGTCGCTGCCCACTGCGCCAATCGGCCGCCAATATACCATTACAACTCGGTGAAAGTAACTTAAGTTTTTGATATTAATAAAATTACATTTTGCCATATAACAACTGTTTATCGCCAGTTCTACCAGCTACTTATGCCCGCCAAACTACGTTCCCGTACGTACGTTAACGTACGTTTACGTAGTGGGCTGGTAATGATGAAGAAGATGAAAGTAATATAACAATAATTTTAACATTAGAAGCAAAAATAAACTTGCAGTGCAATATACTAGGCTACACAAAGTAAGTTATTCATTTAAAGGAAATTGTATACAATGTTACAGTAAACTACCACTTGAAATCTTGGAGATGTCTCTTAAAAAGTCAACGAAAAAATTGATTGGGTGTAAATTATTGCTCTAACCACGATGCTTCTTCTTCTTTTATAGTTCAAAATAACAATGTGAGATGGTGATAACAAAAAAAAAACAACCGGCTAAGTTTGTTGTGGGCTTCTTGAAACTCTCGCAGCTTTAGTTGTAAGTTGACGAATTCAGTTATCACCATCAACTAACTTCTATGTCATATTTTACATGAAAAGTACATGCCAGCCATATATGTGCCTATTAGAATAAAGAAATATTTGACTTGTAACTAATGCCCGCCGAACTTTCAACATCATTACCAGCCCACTACAGGGCACGTAGTAAGTCCACCACGCTGGCCCACTGCAGATTGGTGGACTCAACAAACGTTTGAGAACATTATGGAAAACTCTCAGACATGCAGTTTTCCTCGCGATGTTTTCCTTCACCGTTAAAGCAAGTGATATTTCAATAGCCTAAAACGCATATAACTTAGATAAGTTAGAGGTGCATGCTGGGATTCAAACTCGGCCCTCCGAAAGAGAAGTCGAATCCATACCCACTGGGCTATCAACGCTTTATAACTTTAGATATTTTATTTATAAGTATCATAATATATAACGTATAACGCAATTACGAAATACTGTTGAAAATTGCATTAGTTAATTTTATGAGGAATAACCCTATAAAAATATTTGTTTTTCCATACAAACTAATTCAAAACTTTCTAAGTCTTTACTTATGACAACCCTACTGAAGATAAAATACCGAAACGTGCATAGTACCTACGCTACGCGAAGCGTGCCTAATGAAGTGACAGGAGTTAGATTTTACTTTTGCATGTGATGTTAGGGCTGTATCTGTATTAATATTTCTTACAGTAGAACACTATAGCAATGATATTAAAAAAGTATTAGCGCTTCGGTTTCACAGATAAGTCTCAAAGACAGTAAATAATGTAACTCTAAAGCCTCTGAATTATTATTTCGGTTTTCATTTACACGTATAAGCTGTATAAGCTCTCGATATAACACGACTATAAGAAGATAATATAGGTGCCTACTTTACGGCTGACCCATTAAGGGGCCTGTGTTCCAGTTCCATCTGCGAATGTCAAACGATTTCATTGGTGAAGAGCCCTTGATCTAAATAGGGTACCCAACTAAACGATTGAACGAACGTCGCTTTAATTATACTGCACGCAAGAAAAATAGACCATCATAATCAAACATTAATATTTATTATTTATTTTATTATTTATTTCATTACATATTGTACACATAGCAACTACAATATACAAAATTGTAAAAACTTTCAAATTATTTAGATGTATAATATTTAAAGGTTATAGTTATTAGGTAGGTACATTTACATCGCAAAATACCTATGTGTAATTGTAAAACAATCCAATCCATTGACTACTGAACTAGTATAAACTGTGTTTCAGTAGTCAGCCTTCCTCAATTATACTGGAAAAATTACACAAAGAGCAAATAGTGAGAAATTTTAACAAACGGACATTTAAAATAAAATTTATAATTATGGCATGCAAGTATGTTCATAGTCTATAATAGATAATGGATAATCATTAATAGAATGACGTTATAATGGATTTTAATGAAAGTGTTTACCACTCGTATTGGATAGAACAGTGATTGTATTGTCGTTTCTAAAACGAAGGAACACTTTCAGTTTGTTGTTTATGATTGGAGCTTCTTTTTTTGTTTATAGCGCCACGCCACGATGAAGTACGTAGGTTCTTTTTCTTTTCTTTTCCTGGGCCTGTCTCCGTACTTGGTTGGCCTGAACCCCCCATTGTATCTGTTGCCACTTATGCAGTTCCCCGCTGGATCACTCCAGCCAGCCGAGCTCACTCCAGGAGATTAGCAGGCCGCCCTGGTCGCCGAGTGCTTCTTGAAGTGTTGCCGAGGAGCAAAGGTGTGCTTCGCGTTGCTCTACCACTCCATTGCATTGGAGCATTACGTGTTTTGGTGTTTCATCCGTCTCTATACATGCTCTGCACAGAGGACTGTCAGTTAAACCTAAAATGGAAAGGTGTTTGTTTAGTGGGCAGTGCCCCGTTATCATACCTACAACTGTCATTAGTTTAACCCGGTTAAGTTACAGTAATTTTGTTGTTAGTCGTGGGTTAAGGTCTGGTAGGGCCTCCTTCGTGAGTTTGCAGTCTTTGGTTCCAATTGAAGACTCCGAGTGTGATGATCGCATTTGTTTGTGGAGCCATGTTTTGTATTTACTGAAGGATATGGGTATGATTGTTTCTGGCCCAGATACCTTCAGAGATGTTGCCCGCCGCGCTAATTCGTCAGCAAGCACGATGGCTATGTCGGGCACTTTGTTTTGGTAACATGGGGGAAATCTTCAGCATAGAAGATAGGGGTTCGTTGGATTTTTACCTGCTAAAATCCTCTCGGCGGCTATCCTTAGCACACATCGTGAGGCTGCGAAAGATCTACTAAAAAAACCCCCCACGTCGTATTTACTCGGCGCCTGCTGACTGCTGTCCAGTTAGCAGGCAGTTAGAGTGGCCGGGACACTTTTGTATTATCCCTGGAAATAACAAAAGGCTCACTGAGGACTCAGGCAAAGGACTAATGGGCACAAGATTCCCTGCATCCATCGCCCGGAAGTCCTCATCATACTCAATGTTTTCATATTAAGTGACAGTTAATTACTTTCCTCAAGCTCGCTTTAGTTTCATCACATTACATACCGCTGATGGATAGAATGATGATACGGACTAACACGTTCATAAAATTTAATTTCACACTAGAATGATTTCGCAATTAACTAAGCCCATCAGTTTTATGTCACTCGGTCATAAGTTTCATCGTTATCTTACGTAAATTTTGTTATGAATGAAGGAGGCTAATTCTAAAAATAGTTTTACAATTATATTGTGGAAGTTACAGTGAAAATTGAGAAGTAGACAATTTCGATCTAGAATAACTTCATACTGGTTAACCTTAAATAACATCTTTTAGTTCTCTAGTATCTATTTTTCGCAGCGTTTGTGTCAATAATATTTGCTTTTTCAATTACTCGTCGAAAATATTACACATTAATGGCTTCACTATCGTTTGTTACTTAGTATATAGTAGGTAAAGTTAAATAATCTGTCTGCTGTATAGATAAAAAAACGCGAGACGTAATGATGACTAGGATGAATCGAATAAACGTCACCTTGAAACTAATATCTTTACGCAACTGAACTTTGTCTCTCATAATTCGTTTTAAGGATTATTGCATATTGGGGAGTTTATTTAACATTTTGATACATAACAATTTCTTTTATTTTTTTTCAGTTGCATTTTGCACGCCTCATAAGCGAAGCGTTGACGTTGTGCTCTACTCTCGACATTTCAAAAAAAGCAGTTTTCTCGAAACTGAAATTAATTTTTTGTTATTTATATTGCACTTACAGGTTAATTTGAGTACACTAATATCAAGTCAAATAATTTGTCAGGCACATAAAATACATTTCAATAACAATTTTTTTGTTTAACATAGTAAATAATAACATTAAACATAATCTTTTCTGGACGTCCGTGTATGGACGGGTGTATGTGGCATCAAAATTGGTCGAAAAAATGATCGTATCGGAATAATTTTTTTTTAATTATCTAAAGTAACACACGACATAATTTCTTAGTTAATATGAGCGTTCAATTCACTGTCGTTAAATTTCCATGTATGTACTTTTGGTTTAGGTTTATGATTGTAGTTATAACCACGGCTACTACTATGTACGTATTTTGTATGTAATGCATGCATCAAAAGTGGCATCTATGTGCTGAATTGAATAAAAAAATATTTGGTTTTGATTTTGCCTGTAATCTTACTTGCTGGTACGTGATGATGCAGTATAAGATGGCAATGAGCTAGTTAGTTTATGGCATATATATAAAACTCATACCCCGAATTGGTTTCTTACCAGAACGCTAAAACGCTCAACGGCACTTGTCGGTAGAGTGGTATGTAGCCACGGCAGAAGGCTCCCACATGACCCGACCAGAGAAAATTAAGAAATTATAAATTCCTAAATTCCCCTTTTCAAACTAGAACCTCTCACTTAAATCCCCAGCGCTAATTTATAAATACTCTACACTCGGTTTATTTAATTTACGATAAAATAATGTTAAAGACTGATAAGTAAGTTATCAACGTTTGATAATCGTAATTATGACAAACATTCTTAAACTCGGTCAACGCATAAGTACATCATTCTATTTCATATTAAATGTCCACTTAGCACCTTTTCAACACCTGCGGACCAAAGGAATCGCTGGTCTATCGCTGGTCTTTCGCTGGACCAAAATCCAATTTCTGGCCCAAACATTCTAGGAACCGAGCTCAGGAGTCCGTGATCCGCTAAGCATGCAAGCTAAGGACGAGTATTATGCAATAAATAAAAATTATTCAACTTTATGCAATTTTACTGAATCATTGGCCTAATGTTTGGGTTAAGATTACGAGCACTTTGGTTCGAATTCTGAGTCGGGCCAAAACTCTTAGTTTTAAAATCTAATAAACTCTTAGTTTTAAAGTTTTGATAGTTACACCATTTATAACTCAAGAACGGAAGAACTCAATTTTTATGACATTTGATTTTTTGGATTTCTCGTAGCCAGGAATAGGAAAATAAGTATTAAATTATAACATTCATCAAAAAAAAAAGATCCGTTACACGAAGTTCGCCGGGACAGCTAAAACTTACTAAACTATACTGTTAGGAAATTCTCAGTATTAAGTTTGTATGTCAAACCCTTTGCAGAGCAAAAAGCAGCAGTCCTGGTTTTTACCACTAGCATGTAATAAAGCTTTTAGTAGTAATAGAGCTTTTGGTGACAGCGCTCGTCTGGAGAAGTACTACCGCCATGCTTATTTCTGCCGCTAAGCAGCATTATTGCAATATTGCCTTCCGGTCTAAAGGGCGTGGTTGCCGTTGTTATTACAGCCACATGACGCTTAAAACCTACGCGTAACATTGATCCACACAGGGCGGCATGTTGCACGACGAGTTCCTTGCATGCCCTGTGTAGTGTTGCCTTATTTATAAGCGATGGTTTTCCGTCTACCATCAGCACGGCTAGCATGGGAAGGAGGCAATTATATTCCTGGGGAAAGGATAAAATTACATCTCCTCCCAAAGCGTTATCAACTCTCAGAGCACTGGCGCACAAGTGGAGATAATATCCAAATAATATATGAGTAATAATTAACAGGGGCTAACGGGCTGTTGAGTCGACAGTTATTGTTCCGATCGTCGTTTCAGTCAATGGTCTTCTCGCGAAAAGCTTCGACCAACAGCTTAAGAAGCTTTCGCTTGGTTGTTGGATCAAGGGTAGGATACAGAAGGCAGTAGTCCATGAAACGGCGTGTGTTGTGTGGAGGTTCCTCACTCTGGAGCCCTCACCGCCGGTTGCTTGGCCATTCAAAAGCGGAGGGTGTTTTTTTATTTCTTTCTTATAAATTTTTAACGACAACGGGGGCTAACTACTCCTATTCCATGTTCCCTTGCCTTAGCTGGTGAACACGTTTGTTTATTTCCACTGTGCCGAAAAGCAGTGTGCTCTTAGAGTCGATAAAACTGTGGGAGAAGACAAATTATCATCCTTTGCCCGGGGACATAATTGTCTCTTGCCCATGCTAGCCATGCCCATGCGCGTGTGTTGGGTCAAAGCTTGGTCTGTCAAATATCACTAAAAAGGAATAACAAAACATACTCTGAACACAAAACAAAACAAAAATGCTTATAAATAAACGTTAAATATTTTAGTTTTATCGGACTTAGGACTCGTGTTTTATGTTCATCGATTTTTGATATCAATGATAACTATCAGCGATAAGAATAAAAAGCAAACTCAATCTATTTTGCTGTAGAGTAATGCAAAACGCTATAAATCTACTTGTTTATACAAATTTAATCAGATAAGAAGAAATCAGGGGAAATAATTCAGCTTTACACAGGATTGAGAAATATGAAGAATAATTTTCCTATTATAATATTAAGGATTACATGTATGATAACTAAAATAACGAATATATGATAAAAAAGCTTGGATTCACATTACTCTAACTTCATAGCTCAACATTAACTAGACACTGAGATGGTGATAACAAAAAAAAACTTGCTAAGTTTGTTGTGGGCTCTTCTTAGACCAGGGCGCGTTTGGAACCCTCCTAGCCTTAGTTTTAGGTTAACGAATGCATTTATCAGCATTACTATTATTAGAGTAACATGTTAAATGTATGAACACTTCATAAGTGCCTGTGATAAGGTCTACATGAATAAAACATTTTTGGATTTGAATTTGAAGCCAGCAATTTCGCCCAAAATCGAGACCTGAACACAATATGTTTGAAAATTTTACGACCTCCCTGGCTGGCTTCCAACCTATCGACAAAGACTTACCGCCAAGCAATTTAGCGTTCCAGTACGATGTCGCGTAGAAACTAATTAGGGGATAGGTTTAATATAACTGCCATACTCGTATTAACCCGTTATCATCTCAAGCTGTGTCAAGGGGTAACTTGTACCGGAAGAAAATAAAATACATATTACATTTTTATAGAAATAATAATAAATTAAAATAATTTCGTAGAAATAAAACCGTCCAGGTACCTATATGACAACCAACTAACTTCCATAGAGACAACTATTTGATTGGTTAGATTGATATGAGCGGCAGAAAGGTGTTGTTTGTTTATTTGACTGACAGAGTAATGTTATCTTATTTTTCATAAAATAATGATGTTTTGTTTTATTATAAAGAAAATAGGGTTTCGATTTTGAAGCGTCAAAAGTAGTATAACCTCAATTATGCCAATCATCTTGACCAGTCCCTTTATAGATGCCAGATGTCTCTATCGCTTTATTCTAGCTGGTGAATCTAACGTTTTTTACCAGTGACGGTGATGTGCTGGTTGTCACTGCGTACCTATGATGGTACGTTGTGGAGCAAAAGTTTTAATACTAATATTAATACTGCAATACCTTGGTAATAATTCTTCTTCTTCTCAGTCAGTTCGATCTTGTAAAAGCGATCGTGGTCTCAATTTAAGTTATGATTCCCCAATAACCCCAATAATTTTGTAATAATAACCCACCGGATTAATAAATATTTATAGAGCAAGGCTATTTCCATTGGCCAGTTAGTCAATCTCTACTTTCCTCTGAGACTTATAAGCAGATAAACATACACTAGATAGCTAAAGGAAATTCATTATTATATAGACTGGCTACACAAACCACAATTGAGCTGACCTAATCGTGATTGCGAATCCATTAAACGTTTGCGGTGACATGTGCTTATTAGCAAGGTTTTGCATAATTGGACGTCATTTAGGCACAACGTAAAGACAATTTAGTTTTTTAACCTAATTATCATCATTCTCGGAAATTAAATTGTTCTGATATAAGATATAGAGCGTTAACCCTTAATGCCGCTGCAATAGGGGTTGGTCAGCTTTAACGATTATCACATGTTAGTGATAACACGTTAAACCCTGATGGGATTAACGTTTTAAACAAGTTTATTGCATAATATAGGAAACACAGAGGAACACTTAATTAAACATTATTTTGTGCTAAAGGCGGCCTTGAAATTGATCTCTTCCAGGCTACCTTAACGAATGAAATAAGGCAATGTGTGACTGGAAATCGCAATTCTTTACATATAATTACATAGATTTACACACTAAAAAATACATAATATATATATATATATATATATACACATACATACACAATAAACATATAGTTTTAACATATTTACAGTGACAAATCGTCCTCACACGACATTTAAAAACCGCTAAGAGGTACTTAGAGAGTCGAATGTCATCAAACTTCGTCTTGTTATTACCATTTTCGGTTAGATAGGTAGATATTGTAACAGTGCATGCTGTGACTACCTATAAGTGATATTATGTGCATTAGTAACCTAAGGCTAGCTTTATTCGTAACTATAATACATGTAATTTTGTTGGTAGTCCTAATAAAAATAAATAAAATAAAATAAATAAGACTCAATTTCTAAATGCTCCAGATCCTGCGTTGTATTTGTCCGGGATAAAAAGTATACTGTCACTGTTTGTTTTTACCTTTCTTCAGCTCAACCGACGATCAAACAAACGGACACATTTCACATTAATTATATTAGTATGTAGAATAATAATTTCTGAGCTAACTTTGTCTCATCATTATCTAATCAATCCATTACCTTCGGCCCACTATGGGGTGGTACAGATCTCCTCCCACAATAAGAAGGGTTAAGGCCGTTGTTCACCAGGCTGACCCAGTGCAAAATGGTGGACTGCACATGCCTTTGAGAACATTATGGGGAACTCTCAGGCATGCAGGTCTCCTCATGATGTTTTCCTTCACCGTTGAAGCAAGTGATATTTCAATTGCTTTAAACGCACGTAACTTAGAAAAGTTAGAGACTTCACTTGTTGACGAAAGTGAAGCCAAAGTCCTAACCACTGGGCTATCGCCGCTTCAACTTTTTCTAATACAATGTTAATTAATTTCTAGGAGGTCCATATTCAGCGTTCGCGGGTAAGGACGCTACACGAGGTCTTGCCACAGGGCAAGTAGCTGCTTCGGATACAGAGTATGATGACGTCAGCGACCTCGGTCCTGACGAAGTTGCATCGGCCAAAGAATGGGAAGACCAATTCAAAGGTATAGTACATTTTTTATTACCTGCTTTTCTTCCGCAAACAATCTTTTCATTACTTTTTATAGTAAAGTATAATATGTTTACGTCGCACCGGTAAACGCAGCGTTGGTAGACCCCTGAGGTGGATGGATGACATCAGGCGAGTCGCAGAAGGCCGCTGTACATAAGCTACGCTCTTTGCCCGCGCTTATTATGGTTTTTACAAATCCCGTGCCAACCGTTTGTTTTTCTGCGATCAAAGTAGCCTAGGTTATCACCATCGTTTCAACTAACTCTGTGTCAGAAGGTTGATTGGAAGAAAGACAAACAAACACACTTTCGCATTTATAATAATAGCTTCTGCCTGCGACTTCGTCTGTGTGGACTTCAGAATTGGGTCTAAAGCTTCGCTCGTGAACAATTTTTCTTACCACGGGAACTACTTCAGAGATCGGTATAGAAAGTACTTGTCCTTTTCCATAGCATAGGTGACACGCATATGAAATTTCAAAGCTGTCTGCCCGCGGCTTAGTTCGTAATCAATTATCAATTTTCCCTCGGGAACTACTTAAGGAATCAGGATAAAAAGACAACATGCGTGCTAAATTTCATCCCAATCCGTTCAGTCGTTTTTGCGTAATTGCGTAACAAACATCTACACTTTCACATTTATAATATTAGTAGGATTAGTATGGATTTCCATCACAATACATAAAGCCTTCATTAATGTTAGGTATTACGCGGTAAATAGTAAGCTGTTCAGGGTCATATTATTATAGCACGTAAGGTTACGAAATCATTACCTTAGATTAGCATATCAATTCATTCACCCATCGTGGATACGTCAATGTAAATTTTATTTTATGAAAACAGCGTTTTATTGAGTTATTGCTTTGAAATAAAGTTTTTTTTTTAATTTTTCTAAAGTCTTCACTTTCTCTTTCATCTACATCTTCAGGGAGATTACCATTGCTAAAAGCAGAATAATATTATTAAAATGACAGTTTATTTGGGAAAAGTTAACGTGCCTAAAATAGGGATTACTTACTATTCTGAAAAAAGAACGTAGACAGTATTGAAATAATACTGTTTTAAACAATGGTAGGAAGCCCCCTAGTATCCTAAATGTATAATTTGTACTTTTCACATATGTCTTGTAACAAAATGCTGATGCGCCAAAGTAAAATGGAACTTAACGCCGTGTTTTTAAACATACATTTCCACAGCTCTACAACCCCTCTTGAATGTGGGAATGTTTGTAAATAAAAAATCAGAAATAAATAATAAATACTTGTACAAAAATTGCGACCCTAGATTAATATTCATTAAAGCGCATTTTACTTCGACGTTTTAGTGTTTTAATACTCAGCAGATACTCTTCTATTGCGCAAATGCAGTTGTTATACTAAGGTATGGGTTACATTTCTCATGGAAATTGCTCGTTATACTTTTGCAATATCACTGCAAATTGTAGAAATGCGCGTGGTCTAACAAATAAAGTTACATCCCTTATTAAATATGTTTGGAGGTGTGATTAAAATAAATCCTAAAACCAGAAACCATTAGATGATATTTGACCATTTTAATTGTTCTAAATACCAATTTTCTTCAATGTTACTTGAAAAATAGCGGACTTTCACACAAACTATTCCTATCCCTTAGAGGTTATAATTTAACGTTATATAGCTTTCGAGGGTGTCTCAAGACAATAAAAAGATTTTTCAAGTTTGGTTATAGATATAAAAAAAAAAAACTGAGAAACGTTTCAGCTTTATTATCACCATCATCGTATTAGTGCGCGATTTCTTAATCAAATCGCGTCGCACTTTTGTGTTTCGTCCCTAAACCTAAGTATATTCTAGAGATGCTGTTATAGCATCATTCATTCATATTCCACATCGCTCGGCAAATAAATCAGTGAATGCTTGTATTCACAGATTTTCAAACAAAAGATGGTTGATTGATTAAGTCGTGATCAACATAATAAGAGAATTCTCTGAATCGAATTTAAGAGAAAAGTTTTAATTTCCCTTCGATCAAATTCGCTGGGACTCATTGAATATTTATTCATCCAGGGAATAAATTAAAATACATTAACGGTATTTTAGATCCTATTGCAACGGTTTTCATGTTTTGATTTAGTAAACAGTTGGGCATCTAATACGTATTTTACTATGGTGTTTTTTATTCGATGTCACATATTATACCTACTCATACATATGTACTCACATAAAACGTAGTATCAATACATTCATGGTCAACTGAATGCTTTCATATCATCATCATCCTACTAATACATCTCGACGGCCGATTGGCGCAGTGGGCAGCGACCCTGCTTTCTGTGTCCAAGGCCGTGGGTTCGATTCCCTCTACTGGCAAATGTTTGTGAGATAAACAGGAATGTTTCTCAGTGTCTGGGTGTTTATATTTATATTATAAGTATTTATGTATGTTATTCATAAAAATATTCAACAGTCATCTGAGTACTCATAACACAAGCTATGCTTATTTGTGTTATGAGTACTAAGACACACACATCACACACATACACACATCGCCATCTAGCCTAGATGGCGATGTGTGTATTGTCGTAGTATATTTATTTATTTACATCTAATTTCCCAATGCATGTCTCCATAAGAGAGAGTGTTCTAGAGCATTTAACCACGACACTGCTCAAATGCGGATTGACGGGATTTAAGGATTATCAAATATGTATGACAAAAAATTGAACCGACAGTTAATTTTCTAAACCTTGGTCTAAACACCTACAGCGAAACTGGACCATGTTAACTATCTAAGACTGCTTGCATAAACGTCAGTATTATTGACAATATTCTGCGTTTTGGCAATATTTTTTTCGTAAATAATATTGACCGTGAGCGAGCACGGCAGCGTCAATAGAATGCATGCCTGCTGTCAGTAATTTGCGTAAATAGTGGGAATGTTCATATCCCTTGCAAATGCAACTTGTGAAAGTAGCTTGCATTAGCAACATGTGCAATACGTAATTGCACGATACGTAAGTAGTGTAAAGGTAGGCATAGCAAACTCGTGCAAGACTTACGCGAATGTACTTACATGTTGAAACGCACCAGATTGCATGCTATTTGCGATCCTAGTCATACAAGTTCAATCCATCACTAGCGATAGATTGCCAATCGAAGTATTGTTTCGTGTATGGTCCTTAGGAAAGAATAGACGATATTAGTGATTCCAAACCATATCCAATGATATACTTTTATCATTGGATATGGTTTGGAATCGTTCGCGCCGATGTGATATTGATGTCAAGTCAAAAGCAAAAGCTGTTTATTTACCTCAGTCAACAAGAAACATATAAACATACTATGTTATCTAACTAATAATAGATGTATCCTTGGTTATCATCCACCACATTTTTTTTAATACCTTTGTCTTCCTAGGATAGAACGTAGTCTATTTTCCGCAGTTGACATTGATCTAATGTTTCACCTTTAATTTTTCCTGACGGCGTAGGCAGCCGAGCTTAGTTTACCTGCTAGTGTATTTATATGGGTACCCCATTGAAGCTTACAATCTATGGTCAGAAAAACTGTGAAATTTTCCATTTTAGTGATTCTCCATTTATTATTATATTTTTATTAACTTTCTTTACATTTGGTAAAATAAATTCCACACACTTAGTTTTTTTTGCATTTAAAAGTAAATTATTGACAGTAAACCTGTGCGACACATGCGACATAGCACGGCTTACATCGTCAGAATTATCTCTACCTCTATCAATTTTAAAAATTAGAGATGTATCATCTGCAAACAGTACAATGTCCCAAGTTTCACTGACATGGTGTGGTAGATCATTTATATACACCAAAAATAGGAAGGGACCCAAAATTGAACCCTGTGGGACACCCATTGACGTAGCCGACCCCTGCGACTTAATGTCTTTTATGCAAACCCTTTGGGTTCTGTCACTGAGATAACAAAGTAAAACAAACCTAATCTACCTTGTTTTAAAACTGTAAATTTTTTCTGCTGATTTTTATTTCATAAAATTTCCTCTAGAAGCGTTGTATTTATAAATGTACACGAGCAAAAAAGTCCATTTCACGCCGACTTTACTAACTTTTTGGTATTCGAAAATGACAAATATTGCGAGTAAATAAAATAATAACAATTCTATTAATCACTTTCCAGAGAAATATGACATCGTGGGACGACTTCTGAAACCTGGTGAGACTCCAACCGTGTACAGTGACGAAGATAGCGAAGATAAGAAATCGCAATAAATATTAGACAATTTTACAATATTGTGATATATACTAAAGTAAGTTTGTTGGGTTATGTTATATTAAAATAGATATAGAAAATGTTTTTCAAATGTAAGCTATTAAATTTAATACACACGTTTAATGGTTTTATTTTTTGGTTGAGAGCCTTAATTCTCGTTTTTCGGATGGACACTTGCCGATAACCACCTGAGGGGTTGGTACGGCGTCAATGGGGGAGTGGAGCTAGCGAGAGGGCTTGCCATGAGAAGAGCCCCAGGGCTCAACGACATCGGGGGGGAAGTGGGGGACATCGATCCGAGGGTGCCTCCTTGGAGGACTTGGCCCTGGCTGGGTTCGACGTCAATCTGGCTGTTGGTGACCTACCAACCAGATTGACGTCGAACTAATTATCCGACTTAATTTTCGGAAACGATACGTTAAGATATAACACGTCTTTCAACCATTATACTTGAACAGATCTTCACATTTCGCATTTTCATATGTACTTTTTTATTATATACAGCAGAAATTTTAATAACTAGATACCTAGATATTTCATCTGAAGAATTTGCATATTGGATAGAAGCAGGTGTTACTTTGCGGAAATCCATGATATAAGTATTATGAAAATTAAGCATTATTCATTGTAAAGTCAACATCTCCTAAGGATTCTTCGGTTTCGGAGTGAAACGTGTGTAGAGGGTACATTGCCGAAGGTCTGTTTGGTGTGGAGTATAAGGATTGAAGAAATTATAAGCTACGCCATACAGATTTTCCTGTTGCGGAGTATAGCTGAATTTTTGTAATCATACACTAAGGTAAGAAGACAAAAAAGAACATACTTTGTAAAGCAACTAAAACGCAAGAAATAAACATTTCCTACAATATTTTTAAGTCAGTGCCAAGTAAAATTTAGAAAATTACTAGATACTCCCCTTGCATATAAAAGCCATTACATTATTTTTTGCTTTTTAATTGTTTATAAAGTCGATTCCTATTGGTCAAAAAAAAAAATTTCATTCTTTTTGGGTTAGATTTGCAATCATATCTAAGTTATAATAACCGAATGTCAACTGCTCAAAATCTTCGACAAAATATTGCTTTTCCCGAAGCCGTTGCTTTAATGCTTGAGGAGTACTCACGGCACTTCACCAACAGCTCCTTAATTGTGAAGCGTATAAACTGCTTACATACCATAATCGAAGCGCAACCAGTTTAATACTTAGTATTATGTAGTTCCGGTGGCCAAATCGCTATACGTGTCCCTATAATATTTGAAGAGTTCCCTCAATTTCTCCTGGATCCTTTCAACAGATCTTGACTGATGAAAATGGAACCACACGGGAAGTACGCAGTCTCAAACTAAAACAATATTATTTCAAATCTGTTTATAAATGAGACAATTCTGAGCTAATAAACAAAAAAAATATAACAATACCACCGAGTTAAGAGCCTCCTTCTTTTCGGTCCGGTTAAAAATAAACAAAAATACTTAAATTTCATAAATATTTAAACACTTATCTTAACCAACACTTACTTCAAATATTATGGGAAGTTTATTAGCTGTGAAGTAAATTGAAAATTCTATAAACAACTTTTCTAACTTTATCAGTCAGAAAATTTTGCAAGCATCCCAAACATTCCATTCAAGTTTATTACCTCTGTAATTTTTTTAATAACACCTTCGACTTTCTTATGAAGAAAGATGAAAAAGAGTACACAAAAGAGAACAATTAAAATCGCGTATTCATATATAAAGTAAAGCTGAGGAGTACTGGTAATTCGTAACCAGGAAAATGGCACCGCAAACTGCCTGACGTCAAACGAAAAGTTACATTTAGCAAGTTTTAATGGCAAAACCAACTCGACAGTTAGTTTTCGGAAAAGCTTCATTGTGCTCAGAACTGGGGAAATGTATTAGTATTATATCATATGAGGCATTCGTTCCAGATTGAGATTGTTTGTGAAGTTAAAACCATTGATTTAATATGTTTTTATGAATAATATATAGAGCATTAAAAAATACATTGCCACTTTTTTACCGAGATTGCTAATTTTGAACAAAACTTTTGTTCAATATTAGCGCAGAAATTAGTTATTATGTATAAATAAACAATATTTATTTATTCGCAATAAATTAAAATGAACATAAAATTCACTTTTTCTAAATCTACGTGAATCTACAAATAATTACTGAAAAATAAACTGAATCTTAGTCAAGCGAACAAAGATATATATATATTTAAGTATAATATACACAATATAATTATTATCGGTATTAGTTTATTATTTTATTATTTTTTAATGTATTGAAGATGTTTAACATCTACATAACTACAATATTTTAGACATTATAAATATATAATGTCCGTCGTTAACAAGTTTTATTATGATAATAAAATTATTATATCATGTATTGCATGTATGTAATACATGATATAATAACTTATAAGTAATAATTTTATTGTCAAAGGGTATATACCATACAAATTAGATTTTATAAATTTGTAGGCACATATAATGAATGTTCCAAATAGATGGTCCACTACAGGGTTAAAAAATATTCACGTTCTTCTAATATTAATAAGTGCAGAATTAAACTTCATGATTGTTTACAACAAAGAACATCATTACAAGCAGTTAAATTGTGAAATATTTTTCTACACCCGGGCACAATACATTCATTATTGTACAATTTACCAAAGCTTAATGTCCTTACCTTTTTGTTCGGCCTAACCTGACCTCTATTTCTCTTTTGACCTAAACCAACATGATTAAGCGAATCAGGTCTTTTTACATTTATTTGACCAGCTTAGGGTTACCCTGTTCTATTCAAAAACAACACATGAAGGTGCGAAAATCAAGACATTATTTTTGAAATATTAAGAAATTTAATTTTGAAAAAACCAAACTCTTCAAACAGTGCTTGTGATGACCTATGGCGCTGATACGTGATTAGCTATTGGCCTCAAAAGAAGGCTCAGGGTCACTCAGCGGACGAAGGTGAGAGCTATGCTTGGAGAATTGCAACGTGCAATTGCAATCAAATCACAAATGAGGAGATCCGTGAAAGAACCAGAGTTACCGATATAGCTTAAGGAGTCGCGAAGCTAAGGTGGCAATGGGCGGGGCAAATAGCTCAGAAAACAGATGGACGTCGGGGCCTAATTGTGGTGGAATGGCAACCTCACACCGGTAAACGCACCATTGGTAGACCTCCGACGAGGTGGACGGAGATGCTGAGGATGACGAAGTGAGTCGCAGGGATCCGCGGGCACAACACCGTGATATTTGGAACTCCCTACTATGTCCAGCAGTGGCCTTACATTGGTTGACATGTGGAGCGCAAAGGAAAGCAGAAAAAATGGAAAGCCTTTTTATTTCATTCTTACACTCCAAAATTCTTCCCGTAGCTGTAAATCGATATATTATGTAGATATTCATGTTTTAGGTCTTCTAAAGATAACTTATTCCTACCTTATACTATTTAAAAATGCATTCAATGAATCGATAAGTAGAGATGCTTATTGCAAGTTCAAAAATTTACTCGTAGCAACAAAAGAACTGATTGCTCCTTTTATTTCTTCAATTAATTTCATAGTTATTTCATACAGTTTACAAAAACACTTTTCCAATTGTGTGCTACGTATTGTATATATGTCATTTTATGTGTGACCTAATTTCCTTCCTACAAAATATCTAAGTCCAGCAGTGGACGGCCATCAGTTGAAGTATTTAAATTGGAAGTAATAAGTAGTTCAACGGCTTCGGATGTTCAATCTAAATTTTTTTTTTATTCATGTGATCTATTACAGGCACTTATGAAGCTTTAATACATATAATATATTACCATTAGGTGATGGTAATAATTTAGAACAAAATCTAGGAGGGTTCAAAACGCGTCATGGTCTGCCACAATAAACTTAGGTAGGGTTATTTTCTTGTTATCACCATCTCAAGGTCAAATTAATATTTATCTATAAAGTTAGAGGAATTAATACATTTATTTGTACCCACCGAAATTACAAAATTTAATTTTGTCGGAGCTAAAAGGAATTTAAATTCATAACGGGGTAAATAAAATTCCCGGTTAAAAAACAATGAATATCCTGAGAAAGGTTAAAAGATGGTAGTTGTAGTGTAGCCTCAAAACGGCTGACCTTATTCCTATATTTTAGGTATGAAAGCTAAAAAGGTGACATCTAAAGTGTTTGGACATCTTACGGACGATGAAATATAATATTTGAGTGATGTGGGGCGTTGTTTTTTCACATGGTCAAGAAGGTAAAGTGAACCCTTAACTTTGGCATAAAATTGAGCGTATACGTTTTTACTTTGCCATATTATGTAACATGAGGGACTAGTTATTGCTCGGTGACGCTTGTCCGCGTGGATATTGTGACGTCAGGTTTACGTCAAAATATCCTATACTAAACTCACCTATACTAATATTATAAAGAAAACTCGAAAACTACTGGACCGATTTTAAACATTTTGTACCAATACAAAGCTAACATATTGCACAGTAACATAGGCAAATAAAAAAATTGTAAATGCACGACGAATTTATTGATTAAAGTTTGGGGCGAAATTTTGCTACTTTAGATTACACTGAGAAAACTGTTGCTGATACACAAAAGTTATATACTACATTATCAAAGTACTTATAAGATTAGATTGAAGTACCTACAAAAGGTATTTGTAAAGATAGTAATTAGTGCGAACGAAGTCGCGGGCAACCGCTAATATATATATATATATATATATATATATTAAGTGGACTGTATTTAACATGATGATAAAATGAAACTGGTTGCTGGTTTTTAAGAAGTTTTTTTGTTACATATGTGCAGTGGCGCGCATAGAGGGTATGCACAGGGTATGCAGATTATATAAAATTAAAAAAATCTCCAGTACGAGTTATTAAAAACTTTTTAATTTTATATCATCTGCATACCCTGTGCATACCCTCTATGCACGCCACTGCATATGTGGTGTTTGAACTGAGGCCGTCGATGCGTGCATGTAGGTTCGGGCCACGTACTCCCGGGCTCGCGGCCCGGTTTCAGTGGACAGAAGTGGACATCGACCGTCTATGCTGTCCACAAATCCGCACTGGGCAAGCTGCCTTAACCCTTCCAATTGTGGGAGAAAACCCGTGAGCTGTAGTCGGTCGGTAAAGAGATGATATGATGACGCTAATGTTAACTACTTAACTTATTTTGTAGCACTGGTCCAAATATATATTTCTGACCTTTGTTTGTACCTCTATCCGATTAATTGTCAATACCTTTGAGTCACAAGAGAGCCCTCTCTACGTAGAACTGAAATTCAATATTGAATTCATTTGCAGCGCAGATGCAGATATGAATGGCTTTCATATCTCAGAATGCGGCGCGGCGAGAAGGTACAAGTGCTGGCAATTTCCTAGTGATTTCCCACACAACGAGCACCCGATAAAAGGACTAATCTTTGGAAGGAACTTAATTTTACGCCTCATTTCACGACAACGTTTTATTGGTCTACCCCATCAAGTAACGCGCGTAGAAGAGGACTCTTGCTCAATACTAAAACTGATAGCATATCGTAAACCGAGCTATATTTATTAAAGTCAATAGTTAAACGTATTTAAGACCCATCCTCGCGATGGAGCTGACTTTCATTAATATGTCACTAGAATTATTGTAGTCTTGGGGGGTGAAGATAGTCATCTTAAAGCGTTAGCTAAATTTCCAAAAGTCCTTGGCAACCTGGCGGCCAGCTAAGCTATTTGAACGTCTGCGGGTATGGAGTAGAGAGCAAATCAAGGAAAGTTAGTACAACAAGTGACGTGACAAAGAAACGACGACAAATGAAGGAAGGAGGGGCTGCACTGAACTCTATATAATTAGTCGGAGGAAACAAGAGATATAATTCAAAATTAGACAACTTTAAATTTTTTGACCAATTCACGCCTAATACTTGTATTTCAAAGCGTATTTGTATAGATATAAACAAAAAAAATATTACAAGTTTTAGACGAACTGCGATATTATTGAAACAGTGATAGCCCAGTGGTTAGAATTTCAGCTTCAATTTTGGCCGAGTTCGAATCCCAGCACGCACCTCTAACTTATCTAAGTTATGTATGTTTTAAGTAATTAAAATATCACTTGTTTTAACGGAAAGAAAATATCGCGAGGAAACCTGCATGCCTGAGAGTTGCGTGGGAAGTCCACCAATCCGCACCGGGCCTGCGTGGTGGACTATCGTCTATGCCCTTTTCATTATGGGTGGAGACCCATGCCCTGTAGTGGGCTGGTAATGAGTTGACATGGCGATATTATTGTTATGCTCAAACGGTCCTGTTCTTTTCTAGTGGCCCCTCAAGTACGGGGGCCGCGTCGCTATTTCACCTGCCCTTTCTTTAGACGCCAGGCTGTTGGGTCAACCAAGAAATTGTGTTTAATGGTATATTAATATAAATGTAATAAACACAGAAAATTACTTCATCTGTATTTTCAAGTATCACTCTGTACACAGCGTAAATCGGTTGATTGCTCTGGGTAAGCAATGTTAATTGACCTTTACCGTTCCTTTGTGTCCAATTCATTGTACCCCTAAGCTCTACATCCCACTCTCCTGTAAAACAGGAGGCGAGTGGGTTATGAAAGGATGACGATAATGAATGAAAGATTCTAATAAAACACTTTTAATGTAAATCAAAGCAATACCTGCTTGTAACAGAACAAGTATAAGAATATCTATTTTTAATCTTAACTACGTAACTATATAGAAATCTTGTCACGACAACGAAAGGCGCAAAACTACTATAACTGGCTCATTGGCTCAGTGATTAACATGGTCAACTAAGTATTAAGAGGTCAGTTCCCATGTTAGCTAAAACTTGCTAAATATTACCATTTAGTATACTGTGAAGTTGTGAATTTCATGTTAACAATTTAGAAAAGCATTTTTTACTGTTTATCTATCTAAAATGTAGCCCTTGGAATCTCACCTGGTGGTAAGAGAAGATAAAGTCTGGGATGGGAGCTGCAAAAACCTACATTCAACCGTATACTTCCATAACCATCTTCTACGTGTTTTTCGATAGAGTGGTAACTAGCCACGGCTGATGTCTAGAATAGCATAGACCAAAAAAAATCTTGAATTAAAATTCCTTAAACTGCCCTACAGGGGATCAAACCCGAGACCTCTCACTTAAAACCACAGCGCTCACCACTTTGCCAGGGTGGTCGTCTAAAAGTCTTTATAGGTTTAACAAAATGCAATTTCACTCAAGAAAACTGTAATACCTCGTTCAATAAATAGTTGAAGACGATCAAGATATTATTGTTAAAGTATCGAGAAACCTTAAAAAGCTTCACCTTTCGTAGCGAATGAAGCTCAATAATAAGTAATCTTTAAACATCAATGTTCGAAGAGAGTTCTAAAGAATTCTTTGAGTAGACAAGCTTGTCTGGAAACTCGTTTGCGCTGTAAGAAAATAATAATCTAAAATCTGACTTCAGAGGATGACTCCTATGAAATAATTTATTATATCTTTGCATTCAGAATTTTGGTTTTCATCATAATCATCAATAGGCTGTAACAGTCCACTGTTGGACTAAAGGTTTCTACCAATGGGAAGGTTGTCCATAATAGGTACGCTGAGCAGACGGGTTGGAGACGGGTCGCAGTAGATGTTAGTAATAATTCAGAGGACGCTGCAGCCCGTTCTTCTTAGTCGCCTCGTACGACACTCGAGGGAATGAGGGAATAGTAAAGAGAGTGGCATTTTTATAATATCAAGTTTTTATTTAAACACAATAAAATGATCTGGGCTTTCAAATCGTATTTTTATACTTAAATTCGCTGGCTGTAAATCTGAATGAAAATCGACAGTAAATACCAAAAAAAAACAGATTTTTTAAGAGGATCATCATCGAAATCATCATCTATCTATTACCGGCCCATTACAGGGCACGAATCTCCTCTCAGAAATAGAAGAGTTTAGGCCGTAGTCCACCACGCTGTGTAAGTGCGGATTGGTAGACTTCACACGTTCTTGAGAACATTTTGGTGAACTTCAGGCATGCAGGTTTTAAATTACTTAAAACGCACATTTTTTTTTCTTTACCACAAAGCATCAGTAATCTATATATATACTAGCTGTTGCCCGTGACTTCGTCTGCGTTTGATTTTGTTTTTAAAGTATTCAGTATCGCTAAGCCTTAAATGAGTATAGTTGTATATACATATAACATGTGACTGTCAATTAATTATAGACAAATAATTTGCAATAAAATAAAATTGTGACTTTACTTAAAGATCTAAGCTATCCTATCTCTTAAGTTGGACCAGACTGCTTACGGTGTGCCAATTTAATTTAAAATCGGTTCAGTAGTTTAGGAGTCCATCGCGGACAAACATCGTGACAGGAGATTTATATATATTAAGATAATGAAAATGGTCTTCGTTTGAGGCTCAATCATGCCTAAACCACTGATCGTATCGACATGAAACTACCACTATTCGATGCGAAATTTTTCCTAGATGGTTTATGGCTATCTATTTTTTGAATTCCAACATTCCTTCATTTTTTTATTGCTGTTTTACTTTTATGAACATTTATCCCGCTAATAAAAACAAAAGATAAGCATTTTCTCTTGATTCTTTTGTTTTCATGGATTTCAACAGAGTGTATTAAACGGATTATGGTTTTTTTACATTCAGCTAAGAATCTACTTACGGTAGTGGAGAACGGCTGGACCAATTGGGCTTTTTTTTATCTTCAGAATTGTCAGGAGAAAGTTTTGTATGTAAGAAAATTTTAAAAAAGCCCGATAATAAGTTAAAAATTTCGATGATAATCGAAGAATTCCCATCTATATAGTCACTCACCACGAAATCTCGGGAACCATAAGACTTAGAAACGTGAAACTTGGTAGGAATATTACTTTTGCTATGTAGAGGTCAGCTATGAATAGATTTTAAGAAATTCATTCCCCAAAGGGGATTGCGGGGGCGTTAACAATGAACAATTCCCGTTTTTAAACTATAGCTCCTATAGACTTCAAATTTGGTAGGAATCTTCTGTAAGAGGTGTAGAAATAGGCTATGAACGAATTTTACGATAGCTCACCCCACAGGGGGTTGCGGGGGTGGGTATTAACAATTAATATTTTTAATTTTCTAGCTAAAGCTCCTACAAGCTCCAAATTTTGTAGGAATTTTCTATAAGTGATGTAAAAATGATTTATGAACAAATTTTACGATATCCCACCCCAAAGAAGATTGCGGGGGCGTTAACAATAAAAATTTTCAATTTCCAAGCGATAGCTCCTATAGACTCCAAATTTAGTAAGAGTATTGTATATGTAATATAAAAATGATCTTCGAGCGGATTTTACAATGAATCACCTCCAATAAGGTACGCGGGGGTGGGTGTTAACAATAAAAAATTTCAATTTCGAAATATTGCTTCTAAAAATTCTAAATATGGTAGGAATCTTTTATTATTCACATAAAGAACATCTCAAAATGGATTTCAATAAAGTCTACTTCCGACAGGAATTGCGGGGGTGGGTGTTAAAATCTAAAATTTTTATTTCTAACCTGTAACTTCTACAGACTCCAAATTTGGTGGGGATCTTCGTGTATGTAGGGATATTCGTGTATTTCCTTACAACAATCGTCTTTTTGGCAGCGGAGAAAAAGTCATTGAGAGGTTTCAAAAACTTAACTTTACATGTAGCTATCCAATCAACGGACTAAGAATTTTACATTCATTTTACTTTTGCAGACTACATAACCGACGAATTCTTTTATTGCGGGATCGCGGAAATGTAACAGATTAAAATGAATGCATTTTCCAAGCACATGAGATGTGGAAAAGAAATTTAGTTACTTATTCCAATAGAATTCATAAAAAACATGCACAATTAATTTTCTATAAAAAATTGATGTCACGGAGAAAATTTTAGTTAACAGAAAATTCGTCGCACTTGAACCTAGACAGATTTCAACTTCACATATGAGACTTGCAATGACTTTAACTTAAACTTTCAATGCTCATTTCAAATTTTTTTCTTCATGTCAATTATTATTAATTTTTGGAAGAAAGGCACGGAAATGTTATAATGATTGCACATTGAAAGTTACAATGAATATTAGTGAGAAAAATCACCTGGATGAAAGATACAGGCTAAATCGATGGAATTTGGAATTTGAGTAAGTCTAAACAATATCGATGCTTACAGTTCTATCCGCGGGGCCTATTTATGTTCATACAAAAATAAAAAAAAAGGAGAATAATAAAAATATGAAAAAAATAAATAAAAATGAAACATAAAATGTAATTTATTTCCTTTTTCAATTCGCCCAGCGAAGCGGGCTGGAAACGGCTAGTAATAAATAAAATAATAAATATACTACGACAATACACACATCGCCACCTAGCCCCAAAGTAAGCGTAGCTTGTGTTATGGGTACTAAGATGACTGATGAATATTTTTATGAATTATATATACATAAATACTTAGAAAATACATATAAACACCCAGACACTGAAAAACACTTATGCTCATCACACAAACATTTTTCAGTTGTGGGAATCGAACCCACGGCCTTGGACTCAGAAAGCAGGGTCGCTGCCCACTGCGCCAGTCGGCCGTCAATCAGTGAGTTGCTTAGGACTCTCAGGTTTGTTCACAATGTTTTCTTTTAACGTTAAAGCATGTGATATGTAATTGTTTAAATTAAAAAAAAAGATAGAGATTCGTGCCAGCCTTCGATCTCGGTCCCCTGAAAGGGAATCCGAAATCTTACCCACTCGGCTATCACTGCTTCCTAGAGTGATTTGTAGAAAAAAATAATAACAGTTTACAGTTCGCCTACCTATTGTTAACTATATAACTTCTTGTCTCTCCTGCTGTAACTGAAAAGAAAAACTCTCATAAACATACATCAATGTAAATGTAAAATAGTGTTCAACCTGATCGCCTTAGAAAGGGTCCTTACACTGTGCCCTCAACTCAATAGTCCGAACTGAGAAACACTCCCCTGCACCGAAGAGAGATCACAATAGCAGGAAAACGATTAAATTAGTCTGTAGCCAATTGAGTTACCACCGTTGCAAAATACAGCGGTCAAAATCCAAACGCTGGGAACTAGGCGAGTAAAATAAATAAAGAATGGTCACGTACGCAAACCCTACTCACCTGCGTCCCTTTTCTGTCACGGTACTTAGCGACGATGTGTCCTGCCCTTAATTTTTTCCTTTATTAATCACAGTAAACAGGAAAAAGATAGACAGAGCCTTTATGGACAAGCAGAGCCAGTAGTCAGCGTATGTTTTTACAAATTCATTCTAATATTATAAACGCGAAGGTGTTTTCTTGTTTGTTTGTTACCTACGATTGCCTCTGCACCGATCTTAGTTAGAGATGCGTGCCGTGGTGTGTTAGTTTAGCATAAATGTAATTTTAGAATTTAGCCTGTTGTATTCACGACCAATGATTGTCGACGGCGCAGGGTGTAACGGTAAAACTCTAAAAAAACTCTTAAGAGTTTATGTTTTACACCTTTTAAATGTAATACTTATTTTTTTGTATTTTTCGATGAAATAATTCAATAAAAAAATTAAATAAATAGTGAAATTGGAATAGAGATTGTTTTAACTGCTGCACCAATCTGAACGAAATTTTGCAAAGAGATACAAAGGAAATATCTTTCAAAGACATATAATTTGACCACGAAAAAACTAACGTTTCCCACGTGCTTTAGACTAAACCAAAATAATCGCGGCTGATTGGCGCAGTGGGCAGCGACCCTGCCTTCTGAGCCAAGGCCGTGGGTTCGATTCCTACAACTGGACAATGTTTGTGTGATGAACATGACTGTTTTTCAGTGTCTCGGTGTTTATCTATATATTATAAGTATTTACACAGAACCAGTTCCCTGTTATATATCCTTATATGCCTTATTCAATACCTGCGTGATGAGACTGGGTGGTGACAACTGTATTCTGATTTGCCGTGCCTACATTGGCACCCTTCAACACTGGACACGTCATCAATCTACGTTTTTACTGCGAAGCTACCCCACCCTTCGTTGGGGTAAGAATTAAATGTTAAAAAATACTTCTACAATCTAACAATAATAGTGATTTATTCACAAAACAAATATTTTGATTATTATTAATAAAATCTTTCAATAACGTCAAACAATTTCTCATTTGCATTTCCATATATCATGTATATAAATAATATATATAAATGTAATAATAATTACTTCTGAATAATAAATAAAGTTTGATTGTAAAAAAAATTGCTAAATTTATGTACACATTATGTTAGAGGAGAGCGAGACCTCCAAGTATATGATATGCTTAAAGAGATCTCTGCGTAATAGTTTACTATTAATATAATGAAATAAAATATATTATTATTAAGAAGTATCAGTTTTGATGATAAAAAAATCATGTTCTTGAGTCTATATAAAAGTATGAAAACAGTGATTTTTCCGCGGAAAACCAAAGTCTCATATCATGTACATGATCACTCTAGTGTGGTTTTATATAGATGGTGAACGAAGTTGTCCATCTTGGTTCTTAATCTGTGTTATAAAATAAATAGATTCTTTTTGTAGTCGTGTTTAGAGAGATCTTCCATTCGTGATATAGATACCATGCCTCATTAGAATTGTTAACGCGTATTGTCGATTCTACCGGAAACCCAAGTTCAAGAGAATATATTTGTAATTCAAAGAAGCCACTGACCCCATTTTGAGCCTTGTTTGCAATTGAATTTTAAAATTGAATACAAATGTCTGACGCGTTTGCTATTGCCACAAAGTAGGCGTGCCTTAAGTACCTCGAGACGTGGTGATAACTTTGTGGTTAAGATTTTGGCCTTGCATTCGTGGGGACCGAGTTTAACCACGGCAAAATAAATAAATATACTACGACAATACACACACCGCCATCAAGCCCCAAAATAAACGTAGCTTGTGTTATGGATGCTAAGGTGACTGATGAATATATTTTATATGAATAATATACATAAATACTGATAAAATACATATAAACACCCGGACACAGAAAAACATTCCTGTTCATCTCACAAACATTTTCCAGTTGTGGGAATCGAACCCACGGCCTTTGACTCAGATAGGGTCGCTGCCAGCTGCGCCAATCGGCTGTCAAAAACACCTCTAACTTTTCTTTTCGGAGTTACGTGCGTTTCAAAGATTAAATATCAATTGCTTTAACGAAAACTTTTTTAACAAACCGTACTTCTTTACTAATACTCGAGCAGCGTGGTGGACTAGGGATAACTACTTACTAGATGAGACCCGTGCTCTGCAGTGGGCCAGTAATAGATTGTTGATGATGATATATTTCACACATATTTTTTAGGTATTCATAAACAGATGTTCTCAAACGCTATTTAATTTTTATTCTTACACAATGAAAAATTCCGAGGTCTCTTTTTTAAGCTGATTTGCATGAATCCTTGGATTCTTCAGAAGCACTTGAATTGGATGGTATATTTTTTTAAAGAATAGGACAAAGAGAAATCGGCTTCAAAAGCTTTTAAAATCAATTTTTCTTAGTCTTTCTGAAGTAAAGAACAAAAATAAATTTTGTTTGTATTGGTACGTATTGAAAAGTTAGAAGCGACGCATAAAACAACCGTTAAAATTTTCTATGGATTTCTATTACATTTTTTCACATGGGAAATACAATACTCATTCATAAAAAATATGAACGACAACTCTGCCCACAACTAGAAAATGTTTGTGTGGTGTACATGATTGTTTTTCAGTATCTGGGTGTTTATATATAATAAGTATTTATATGAATTATTCTTTAAAAAAATATTCGTCAGTCATGTTAGTTCTTACAACACAAGCTATGCTTATTTTGGGGCTAGATGGCGGTGTGTATATTGTCATAGTATATTTATTTAGTTTATTTTTATTACCGCGTTTTGTGAACCGTTTTTGTTTTTGGTTCAATAAAGTGAATAAATAAGAATAAAAATTAATGACATAAAGCACCCTGAAAGGGTGGGATATCACCCGTCTGTTTATAGGCGATGGCTTTTCACTTACCATCAGATGGGCCATCTGCTTGGTCCGTCAACTAATACGATACTAAAAAAAATACAGATACAATTTTCTTTCTAAAATTTTCTAGGGTATCGTGAAACATATCAATTGGTTGGTCAGGCTGTTACTAGACGATTCATTAGAGCGAATCTGCCTGAATTTCTTTTTGAAAAATGCGATGAGAAAGTATTTGCAAGGTGTGTTTAGAAAAGAAAGTTCCACCCAAGCAATATATTCTGATAAGAGTGTGGCTAACAGCAGTAAGTCTTCATTGTCAACTCCCGCTTGACTCGCAGTCTCAAAGTGATGCAGTATTGGAAATACTACTCCGAACTCTCAGAAGTTATTCCTATAAATATGAGAAAAGTTGTGTTTGCTCGAACTTTTACTGTGAAAGTTCTGTTTTTGTATTACGATCTTTTGTCACCGATAATGGATTATGGTTTATGTAATATATATGAAATTTCTTGAATTTTATTTCGCTTTTAGGCCAATATCAAAGTTATATTTAGGCGGCCGAGTTCGAATTCTCCTCTAAATTTTAGGTAAAGCAATTAAAATATTACTTGCTTAAATGGTGAAGGAAAACATCATTACTGCATGCAGTGGCGTGCATAGAGGGTATGCACAGGGTATGCAGATGGTATAAAATAGAAAAAATTGTGTGTGGGGTCCACCAATTCGCACTGGGCCAGAGTGGTGGCCTATGGCTTTAAATCCTTTTCGTTGTGTGAGCCCCGTGCCTTAGTTGCCTTATAGTTTGACGGCCGATTGGCACAGTTTGCAGCGACCCTACTTTCTGAGCCCAAGGCCGTGGGTTCGATTCCCACAATGTTTGTGTGATGAGCATGAATGTTTTTCTGTGTCTGGATGTTTATATGTATTTTCTAAGTATTTATGTATACAATTCATAGAAATATTCATCAAGCACCTTAGTACCCATAACACAACAACTTACTTTGGTTACTTTGGTGTTACGTCGTAGTATATTTATTTATTATTATTTATTATAGTTAGCCGGAAATGGGTTTCTATGATGATGATAAAAGTTATTTCTCTATATATCTAAACAGGGGAAAACGTAAAATGAGACAGGGGAAAATATAAATAATAAGACATGTTATTCTTTCGTTTCTGTATGTTCCTGTATGAAAAATTGTTGTGGTTACTAAAAGTATTAATACTACACAATTATAACGTACAAAAATCCATTGCCAGTCATGGCATTGCCTCCTTAGCATTACTCCAGAAAGTACTCGGTGACCAAGACAGCCCGCTAAGCTTCTGAAGCTAACTCTTACGTGACCCCGTGTACACCTTCACCGTTTAAAGCAAGTGATATTTCATCTTAATCATCATTATCATATCAACTCATTACTGGCCCACTAGTGGGTACGGGTCTAATCCCACATTGAGAAGGAGCTTAGGATGTAGTCTGCTACGCTGGCCAAGTGCGGATTGGTAGACTTCCCACATCTTTAAGATCGTTATAGAGAACTCTCAGGTATGCAGGTTTCCTCACGATGTTTTTTACACTGTTCAAGCAAGTTTCATTTTAAATTTCTTGAATTTAAAACGCACATAGCTCCGAAAAGTTACAGTTTACCAATTTTCAGAACTCCCACAATACTTTTTAGATAGTACTATCAAATGACTATTGTTAAAGAAACAGGAGACAACTTTGTGCGAGTCTTCAGTATCGCTTCTAAACATTACTATAATTATAATATTCGTGGTAAATCTAATTCAAGATAAAACAAGACCTGTCCTCTTAGTACCAGGAATAAAACTCGGTTACCCCAAAAGGAAGGCCGAAACTCTAACCACTAGGCTATCACCACTTAAAACATTAAAATATAGCAATTAAGGAAGCATTCGAATGCAGCACAAGTCTATTATTATACTCCTATTCAGTTGGACTAAGACAGTCTAGGTTAGTGGTTAGAACCAAACAAGGTTTTAACAAGAACCTACCTTAGATCACAAAGTCCGTCTTTGAAATCCAATTCCACGAGCTGTTTGCCTTGGCACCGACCCATTGTTTGATTTATGCAGTGCACAGAAGAGGACAGGTCTTGTATTATCTTGAATTAGATTTACCACGAATATTTGTTAGCTAATAAGATAATGTTTAGAAGCGATACTGAAGACTCGCACAAAGTTGTCTCCTGTTTCTTTAACAATAGCAATTTGATAGTACTATCTAAAAAGTATTGTGGCAGTTCTTAAAATTGGTATTAGAAATACATGCTGTGGTCTTTTGGGTTTTTCCATTTTCTTTTCGCTCGCGAAGCTTGAAAATTTTCTCATATATTTTTTTAAAGATGGGTAGAGTAAATTTATAACACATCACCATCATCATATCAACCCATTACCGATCTATTACTGGGCACGGGTCTCCTCCCACAATGGAGGGCCAGAGCGGATTGGTGGACTAATTTAAAATTTAGATAAAATTTCATACCATGTATTTAGAAACTGTTGAACCAACAGAAGCCGATGGAGACAGTTTACCAACGCGAAGTTGAGATCTCACCAGGACCACGATCTTCAGTGATGAAGGAACGACCAGAGAGAGATTTATAAACTGTTTTATAAATAGTCTGCCTCGCCGCCCGCAGAATTTTGCTCTTACAGCCTATAATTGGACCTATTTATAAGTATAAACGATAAATTATATAAATCCGAACCAGCATGGAATACTGAAGCCACCTGTGGGATTTCTCTGCCAATAAGTCGGCGACGAACTCAGTCCCTTACTCAGGTGAAACTACACAGCACCGACGTAATGTTGCCTGCCTGGCGGTTTTTTACAGGATATACTTTGGCGAGTGTGCTCAGGAACTTCATACACTTTCTTCCGGCACCATTCTTCCACAGAACAGCGAGACGCCGTGAACGGTGGCATCCTTATGTGGTTGATATACAGGCAACACGCACGAAGCGCTTTTCATCTACGTTTCTGATACGGACTGCTAAAGTTTGGAACGCTCTTCCGGCTTCGGTGTTTCCTGATTCACTTGAACACTTGAATGCTTTTAAGGCAAGAGTGAATGGGCATTTTCTAGGCAAGCGACTCCCAACTTAGACCGCATCATTGCTTCACATCGGGCATGATAGTTTTCAAGCGCAATGTCTATCAAGTATAAAAAAAACAAAAAACTAGCGGCTATTTTCTTACAATGCGCATAAAAATTAACCGCAAATGGCTTTATCTCTCAATAACTCCACACCGCATTTAGAACGAATGACTTTTAGATTTATATTATATACATAACTAGCTGTTTACCACGACTTTGTCTGCATTTGATTTTGTTTTTTGATGTAGTATCAATTTAATTTAATTTAAAAAAAAATTAAAGTATTCAGTATCGCTGAGCCTTAAATGAGGGGTTTGCTGCTGTCCGCTGACGAGTTCTGTCCTGTATCTCCAACCACATATTGATCTACACAAAGTTTGGGCAAAATTGAACACATATTATAACCTCTATAGTACAAAAATAATTATTTAAATCGGTTATAATTTGTCGGAGTTATGGTGTAAAATCGTCAAACACTTTCATCCCCTCTCCCAAAAGAACCGAGCGTAATGTCGTGGTGAAAAGTATCCTATATTACTTCTAACACTTCCAAGAGTATGTGTACAAAGTTTCATGCGTATCGGTTAAGTAGTAGTTGCGTGAAAGCGTAACAAACAAACTTACATTGACATTTATAGTATTAAGTAGGAAATAGGATAGGATAGGATAGGATAGGATTGGATTCTACGCTTCTTTATTTGAGACTAGCTATGGCTTGCGACTTCGCCAAGAGATGACTCAAATCAGTCCAGTAATTTGGGACCTATAAACCTTTTAATATTCCTTGTAGTAACGGTGAAAGAAAATGTCATGAAAAAACCTGCATGCCTGAGAGTTCTCCATGATGTTTTCCATGTACACCATAATATTGGAATACGATGGCCGACGTGGTGGACTACATCCGAAACCCCTTCATTCTGAAACGAGGCCCCTATAGGGGTCCGCTAATGGGTTATAATAGTGATGATTATGATATCATCAGGTATGTTTAGTTTTAAGATATAAACCATTACTTTTTAGCCTCGTCTCTCCCAGGAGAGACGGTTTTAGAGCATTGACCCACCACGCTGCTCCAATGTGGGTTTGTGGGTTTTTTATTAAATATAGTGTACATAATTCTACTAGTCTAACCCTTTCATTTGATAACCTTGTTGAGGGAGCTGCAAAAAAAAATAGCGTAGCGTATTGTGAAGCCTTTTCATTAGATAGCCATATTGTGAGAGTTCTGAAAGAAAGAGATTTTGTCGGCGGCCATCTTGAATTTCATCAAACATAGCTAAAAACACTCCCGACTAATTAAGTAGAAAAAATACAAAATCAAAATCGATTCATCCACTCAGGAGCTACGAAAGCACACGCACACACACACGCACACTTCAAACTTATAACACATCCTGTCATTTTTGCGTCGAGGATAATAAAACAGTCTTAAATATAAACGCTCGTACTTCAAGTAAAAGATATATTTGAAGATTGTTAAAAAACCATTATTCTAGTCGGTTCTTACGCGGCATCCACAAATCAGAATCGCCAATTTATAACTTCTTATCTCGCGGTTAAACACTGCATACATTAACTTTACCACTAACTTTTTCCTTCCTTCCTGCTTTATGTTTGCTATCAGTTAATTGAGCGGGCAACCAACCAATCTTATCTGTAGCAAAACACTGGTAGATTTTTTATTAACGCAATACAAAGAATAGGTCAAACTGAGAGCACAGACCCACCATCCTGCACCAATGTGCAGGATGGTGGGTCTGTACTCTAATTTTCTGACAAACGCCCAGCAGTGGTGAACAGGCGTCCGATTCCGTCCATTCCGTCTATTGGCGCAATGGGCTGTGACCGTGCTTTCTGAATACAAGTGCTGACCTGCTGGCGAGCAGTTCTAATGTGGGAGCAGTCTGTTTCTAGTTTCTGCATCAAAACTGCTACAAAACTGCAACTTTGAAGCAGCTGCGTTCAGTTTTATTATAGAACCCCTTACCACACAGTTTTACCCTTATACTGATCATCCATATGTTTCAATCGTTGCCAAACATATTGAAATTGTAAAATTAAAATTCAATATGCGTATATATTTATTAAGTATTCATACGAGTATATATTTATTAAAAATACAGCAGCTCAAAGAATAAAATAAAAGATATTAAATAAGTAAGTGCAATATTGTTTATTCAAATCGTTTCTAAACATCATTAATTATTAGGTAATAGAGTCACCACGAACAGACAGACTTTAAGTTGTATAAATTAAATAAAGAAATTTTTAATTTTGCAAATAACATATGGGTACCCATATCCGTTACATTGTATATTATACAAACAGTTTTAATTACAATAGTAAAAAGCCTTGCTAGTTTATTTATCTATGCGAGCAAACACAAATGGCCTGACTATTACATCTTCCAAATCTGTATCCCCAGTCTCTGCACCTTTGCTGACATCTCTGCACGTAGCATACATATATGACTTGCCGGTTGCCAGCGGCAAGTAGAGGACTGTTCGGGTCTGTCACAATAATGGGGAATACTGAGTCCGAGTTTAAAATATACAGCTCGTCTGAAAAAAAAAATAATACGTTATTACGTTTCGAGATACAAATAAGATCACTTATTAGTAGAGATTGAAATCAAGGGCAAACTTGTAATGGAAACAAAAAAGAAACGATATCAAAGGCGTAGAACTACTGTATCTCTTCTTTATACTGTGTAAGTAGAGTCCCTTTTTTCTTTTTCTTTATTCCCCTTCTAGTAAAAAGTTGCTTAACGAGTTAACCTGCTATAGGTATGGCAGTAAGATGAATCCCATACCACTACGCGTTTTCTACGTGGCATCGTACTGCAACGCTTTATTGCTGAGCGCGCACGTCTTGTTAGTAGGGTGGTAACTAGCCACGGCGAAAGCCTCCTACCAGACCGATCAAAGGAAATTCTGAAAATGTACATTCCCAAAATTTCCGGGGATCGAACTCGGGACATATCACTTATATGTTATAAAACCACTGTGGTCACTGCGCCAAAAGGGTTGATACGATTTGGCACCTATTGGGTATAGAACCCTAACATATTGGTATTTATTTCTTACCAGGCATTCGGGTCTCGAAATCTTCGCATGCACTTTGGGATACTAGCAAAAGTGTGCACAGAGCTGCGAACGCTACGTAAAATTTGTAACACATGATTATTTCTTGGGATTAGTCCTTAAACTGTGCTATTGGCAAAAAATAATCGATATTTATACTAATAAGGCAGATAAGGGTTATATGATATAGAAGTCATATTTGTTGTTATACAAATGTAAGTATTAAGTTTTTGATGGCATCAATGATAACACAATGACTTTTTTATTGTTTGAGCTTAACTAGGAGCTATATAAATTTGATAATGCAAGCAGGGAATCACCGTTTTCCGGTCGAGAAACTTTTTACCAAGAATAACTAAACCCTCATTTCACTTGTAGGCTTAGTCTGGAGAGTTCTTTGTTGTGGTTGATGAAAATTGGCGTAAAATGGCCGCCGTCACAAAATGAGTATCAAATGAAAGGACTTCACTAGTGGAATGCTTTATCAGCATACCAACCCATTACCGGGCACAGGCATCACTACAGGGCACGGGTCTCCTCCCACAATGAGGCCCCCCTCACTCAGGTACTCTTGAAAGGTGTGTAAAGTGTGTAAAGGCCCATGTGAGGCTTAACACTTACGCCTCCGATTGATGGACACAAGGCGGCATTTTGCATGACTTGTTTCTAGCAGGCCCTGTGAAGTATTGCTCCGTTTATCATCATCATCATCACGTCAACTTATTACCGACATACTACATAATATATACAATAATATATTCTCACTCCCTCTTTTTTTCTATCCACTAAAACCCCGTCGGTGGCCGGCCTCAGCACATGATTGGAGGCTCCGGGATCTCCTAAGAACACACCAGTGCTTCTCTCGTACTAATTATCCCCAGCGATAATATTCCCCATTATATTGTATGGATACTCCCCAGGGAATACAGTAGGTACCAGTACCTGCTGTATTATATTATAACTGCAAGAATGTTTTTCCAGGTTTTCCTTATTACACGCAGCAACAGAATAAAGCATTATCTTGGATTTTTGCATGTGGATACTTTATAGCTCAGATAGATTTATGGTACTTTCTGTCTCGAAAAAAATTATGGTTCCATGGCAGGGATCGGAAACACATTTCTGTTAAACCGTTTTTTTAAAACACATTGGAATGTCTTAGGACGTATCTAGAGACGCCGCGCCGGAACTAGCTAAATAAAAAATTGCGGGATGTCACACAATGCACTCTGTGAGTCTTTAATTTATTAATAGCTCTAATAGTAAAATTGCGAGATCGGACGTGAAGCTATATTGTCATTAAAAAATTAAACCTATCTTAGCATTGTATTCGAGTGTTCATAGCTTTATAGTGGTTTCTGCTAGTGTCTACGTGCCGCTTACACACTTCGAACACGAAACTTATAATTTGCTTAATATGTGTGTGACTTCTTCCATTACACAGCTGCTAACCACAATAATGTGACACCCTTCAAGAACACGCAATTTACGGGCTTCCACTGTGTACGGAATAAAACTTGATTCGTGGCTCCCCTGAGAAATTACCGAACTTTTTTTTTCGCATGGACACATACACGATAAAAAATATATAACATCGTGATGTTATTGAATCTAGGCAACGTAGTGTGGTTGTTATAGCTAAAATAAATATTTGCTGAGCCTATTCACAGTATATTACATTATTTAGAACTATTTTTTTCACATGATATAAAAAAAAAAACAATTAAAAAAGTGAACAATATAAGTATCAAATTCTCTTTATAAATTGCTCGCCTAGGATCGCCAGGACCCTCTGTAGGTAATTGTGCTTTAGATTAGGTACGGGAGCTATGGTGATGCGCTCGACCGTAACAATAGAAAGATCTTCCTCCGAGCGGGTAATGTAAGTTGCAAATATGGTCATGATTTGTGAACGCATCACTAGCGCGTTGCAGGATCTTTATGGCGCCATCTAGTTGTATAACGTGGAGACCGCCACAGGTACATGTAACCGTACACCATAAAAGTAGGCAATGTCAGGGATTGCCAGGACCTCTGTAGGTGGTCGTGCTTTAGATTAGGAACCTAGATCCCTTCACCATGAAGGTATGCCATGTCAGGGATTGCAAGTACCTCTGAAGGTGATCATGCTTTAGAATAGGAACCTAGAAACCTACACGATGAAAGATGCAATGTCAGGGATTTCCTGGTATAGTAGGTGATTGATAATGATAAATGGTGAATCACTAAAAATAGAGACTTCCACAGTTTTTCTGGGCGTGACCTTGGATAATAAGCTACAGTGGGGTGCCCATATAGATTCACTAGCGGGTAAACTAAGCTCGGCTGCCTACGCAGTCAGAAAAATTAGACAGATTACTGACGTTGAAATAGCTAGGCTAGTTTATTTTGCGTACTTTCATAGTGTTATGTCCTATGGAATCTTGTTATGGGGTAAAGCAGCTGATATCGAAACTATATTTATATTGCAGAAAAGAGCTGTACGGTCAATATATAAACTTAAATCACGCGAATCCCTCCGTGAGAAGTTTAAAGAAATAGGCATACTTACTGTAGCTTCACAATATATTTATAACAATATAGTATTTGTAAGACAACATATTAGTCTTTATACACAAAAAGTGGACATAAACAGTCGACTTACAAGAAATGGTCATAAATTAGTGTCATCTGCATATCGTCTGCGTAAGGTACAGGGATCATTTGTGGGATTGAGTATACGCTTTTATAATATGATTCCTAAGGTGATTTTGGACCTGCCAATGCACAAGTTTAAAGAATTTGTTAAAACACATTTATTAGAGCGAGGTTACTATACAATTGATGAATTTTTTAATGACAAGGTTGCTTGGAAGCATCCGGCTCCGCTTTCAGCTCTCACAAGATAGAAAAATGAATGTTAAAATACAAAATGTAAATTGTTGATGTTGGAAAAGAGCAACTGCTGAGTTTCTTGCCGGCTTCTTCTCGGTAGAATCTGCCTTCCGAACCGGTGGTAGAATCACTACAAACAGACAGACTTGACGTTTCAAAAGTGCTTATATTAGGCCTACTTGAAATAAATGAATTTTGAATTTGAATTTGAATTTGATTATGCTTTGGATTAGAACTTTACTATCTGCTCGAACAACTAAGATAATCTGTATTATTTAATTATTATTAATCTCTATGTTTTAGTACATTTCTGGTTATAATTAATATAATACTGAGGCTTAAAAGCTGGTTATGATGGTAAAGATAACATATAGAAATAAGCAACGTTCTGAAACTAAAACTAGATTCATTCAAATTTGTGCAATCACACCATCAAATTAAAAGGTTTTACGCGGAAAAGTAATGCGTTACGGGTTGGATCGGACAATATGGCTGAATTAACAAATAATTGCAAGTGTCTATCTCCATTATAATAGACGAGTTGTTTCAGAACTCGTCACCAGTTTTTAAAATTGTACTGGCAAAATTTAATGCTAATCCCTTATGTTACCCATGTTAATCTTTAGCTACGACTCCTAGGTTAAAATGTACGTTTTAATCATACAGTACGCTTTTTTTTACCATGTACTAACGGATGAAGCTTCCTACCAGACCCATAAGAGTTCTCTACAAATGTTGAGTTAGAGAGAGAAGGAGAGACACATCAATAATAAAAATGGGGACTAAAGGAAATGTTCAAATATGAGAATATTCGTAAATTTATATTATGTATTTTGAATACATAATCTTATATAACTAGACACTCCTTACAAAGAAATAAATAATAATAATTATAGAGAATATACGAAAACAAAACATTTATCTAAAAATAAATATTATCACAGAGAGCGGAAAGATTGTTGATTCAGTCTGAATTTCAAAATTTACTGACAGAGGGGTAATTTTTAAAAATGTTGTCGGAATATTAGTTCCTAATATTTGTTATATTTCTTTCCCAATTTACTCTTGTTGATTTTTTACCCGATTTATTTATTATACTGGTTCATCACAACGGGCACAGTTTTCTTGAGCCGCATTTCGCATTTATGTTACGCGCAATCCGCTGGTTTGAGATAATTACAGTGACTTCTGAGGGAATCAGAAATGCAATTAGCGTTGCGTTGCGGACACTTCACTTCGCGGAGAAAATTCGATTTAGCAAATATAACTAGAATAAACTGATTAGTATACTGGTGCGGTCGCATTATTTTAAGTGTTGCTTGATTTCTTAACAAACACATTTATAGGTAGTTGCCAATTATTGTGCGGTCGCATTATTTAAAATAGGTTGCTTGATTCATAACAAATACATTTATAGGTGCCAATTACAGTTGCAGTAATTTTTCAAAGTGAGTAAGTAATTTAACATTAATTATATTGTCAAATAAATTGAATAGCATTTTTACAAATTTGCTTATAATTTATATTTAATTTTCGTTGTCAGTAGGACTAACATGCACCCCGAGATAATAAATTATCTCTACAAGTTACTCGTATTTTTTTCTATAAGGATAGATGAGATGAGAGAATGGGTAGACATTAATTTGTCGTAGTACGCATGCTAGCCCTACAGGTCCCTACAGATGTATTTATGGTACGTTATAATTTTAGGTATATTTTTTTCTGTCACAAAACTCTCTAAAGAACGCCGGCCGTCCACACCCATGCCTAAAATGCTATAAAAAGCGCCTTGACACATTTTTGATTTTTGTCTGGACCCGAGAATAAACCGAAAATAAACCAAGACTGATCTGTCAAACATGACGCAATAAGATAAACAACAGGCCAGTAACTTTTTTAAAGTTTATAAACTCACAAATTAAATTCCGAATGAGTAAACTTTTTTCGCAAAGCTCTCTACGGCATCTATTGTTACAGAAATCGGAATGCTACGGAACGCGGCGAGAAGTTTTGCAAACTATTTTCAATGTGTCTCGTGAAAATTGCCACTTAAACTCGATTTCATTACTTTTTGATGTGAAAATAAGGTTGGATGTTTTACATTACCGCGAAGAGAATCGTTTGAGACTAGATGACTGAGAAAAAAGATGTAAATTAGGTCAGATACAGAGGAATCATTATTGGAGCATAATTATTTGGACATTTCACGGGTCGCTATTGCAAACATAATTTTAATAGCTGTTATTATCAACATATATTTTGGGTTTATAAAAATCCCGCAGGAACCGTGTATTTTCTCTGGATTAAATGTATACTAAGACCATCTCCAGGATTCAAACAATTTATATGCATAATTTCACCAAGATAAGTTAACCGATCAAGCCATGTATAGGTAACAAATGCTATACAACTAACAACGAGTCACTGAAAACCGAAATAATACTTCAGAGGCTTAAGAGGTACTTTATTTATTGTATCTGAGACTTAATCATTGCTATAGTTTTTACTGAAATCACATGTAAAAGTAAAATCAAGGTTCTTCTGTCAATTAATTAGGTACGCGTCGCGTAGCGTACTATGCACGTGTCGGTCTTTTATCTTTAATAGGTTTGTCATAAGTACAATGTTTTCTATCTATCTGTTACCAGTAATTCGACATTTGATAGAAGAATACAAGAAATTGCTTAACAGTTTATGCAAATACTTCACAACTTTTATTAAAAGGGTTCGAGTATAAAATATTTCTTATTGAATTTTAGTAAGTAGGTTTATTGTATATCTTTACTTTCTGCACCATTCAGTGTCCGTTTAACTGATAGCTATATATGTTTAGGTCGCCTTTAAAAGATCACATTAAGTGATAAGGGCGCCTTTGCCTAACAATATATGTCCTTATGTCTTTGTTTTTCAATGTATTGTTTTTTGTTGCAATACATCTATTCTATCTATCTATTTATATATGCGATGCCATTATTATCATTGAAGGATTTTACAAAAAACTGCGTGAATGTTGAAACCGATTATGATTTTGTATGCAAGTATACACCACCAGAGATTTTTTCATTCGGACGAGTCTACATCTTTGTCTAACTATTTCGTGAAATTTGTATATATCTGCTTGGTCTACAATTTTAGTACTCTTTACTGGTAGAGAAAATGTGTTACTGAAACAACTAACTCCACTTGTTCGTGCTACTAAATCTGCTCACATTGCATGTGTACTCAACCTTTCCAAATATATAAAAGTAAAATATCAGTTACTTGCTCAGTTATTTGCTGAATAATCATGGAATTTTAGGTGTGAAATTTAGAAAGAAGATTTATTTCTAGGCACGATTAAAAAAAGAAAAGCTTACAGGAAAATTCGAAAAAAATACCTTGCTGTTCTTTTAAGTGTGATTATTTTCTATGATACCTTTTAGCTTTTGACACTAATTATGAGATAATGTCAAGGGGTGCAAGAACTGTGAATAATATTATAACGACTCAAATTGTGGTTAAGAGTGGGTTAGTTTCTTTATTAAAAAGAAAACAGACAATGTCCGGAAAAGAAAGTGCAAACGCAGCAGAAAATAAAACTGCCATCCCTTAAAACTAGTTAAATATTTGCATAAACTTAAAAAAATCCTATCATGAAATATGGCACATACTTAGAAGATTTACGAAAAATACTACTTTTTATAACCGGAAAACATAAACTCCATGCAAATGAAGTTGCTTTTGGAAACTGCATTACTGGTTTCCGTTTCCGATGTATAACTTATGAAATTTTATAGTAACAAAAAGAACATTGTGACTTAAATTTACGTCAGTGACTTAAGTAGTTTTCCCCAATTTCAAGATCTTGGACCGATTCTAGCTGAAAACACTTCCGACTACCTTACCTTTCAAATAAAAAAAACCAGAATCATAATCGCTTTAAAACCCCGTCAATTTTGAATCGGGGTTTGAAAAAAAACTAGCACTTAACCCCACGACCTCGTCCGCATACAACTTCTGTTAAGTTGATTTGTCATACACAATCCCCTGCTAATTGCTCGACTTATAAAGGTCATAAAATTTTACACAGAACTATTTCGAATCCTGAAAACAATTTTACGTCATACGACTAACCTAAGGTTAATCAAATCATCATATTTTCTGACAATTATCAGACAAAAAACCTTTAAAACTTGTGTTGGATGATTTGGAATAAGTATCTAAGTCTTTACCCATACTCCTATCACCTGATATCATCTTAGACCATTAAAGACTAACTTACCACATGGTAAGATTTCAGTTGTGGAAAAGAATGTCATGATTTTTGTTTTATCACTTTTTTGTATTGTGTTTCTTACGTATCAACTATTCAAATTTATTTCTAATAAATTTGAAAAGTAAGCAGTGGACTTCCTACTATCGCTCAAAGTAATATTGTTTTACTATTGCTGAAATTTTAGTCGGAATTGTAGTCTTTAATTTAGTGAAGTGAAGATATAACGCACAAATCTTTATTTTTTCAATAATATTGCTATAAGCCAGTGGCATGGCATGCACTTCATGCATGCACAAAAGCACTACCTACCTTAAAAAATGTATAACCTTCCCCAAGAGCCTTTAAATGCCAAAAAAAAAAATCTAGGACATTTAAATGGTGCTTCCAGAGATTAGCGCGTACAAAGGAAAAACTCAAAAAAGAAAAGCATTATCATAAGTGCAGTTAATAGTGTACTATTACCACGTATAATTTCCCTTCCATTATACCATCAAAATTTGGACACGTTGTATCCATCCAGTAACCGACTTGATTTATCGTTGCTCAATTTACAGAATCGTTATTTTGATTATTAATTTACGCTATCGCAACTGAACCAGCCTCTGGGGCTAACAACCTTAATTTCAATCCTCAATTTCATATAGTTTTCCTCAATAGATAGTATGCATGAGAAAATAATATATATATATATATATATATATATATATATATATATATATTTTCTGTCTCTGGGTGTTTATCTCTAAATTATAAGTATGTAATAATATATATATATATGTATATATATATATATATATATATATATATATATATATATATATATATATATATATATATATATATATATAAACACCCAGAGACTGAGAAAACATTCATGTTCATCTCATAATCATTTTCCAGCAGTTAGGATCGAACCGACAACCTTGGACTCAGAATGCCCACTGCGAAAATCGACCGTCAAAATATTAAACCAATGTACCTAATCGGGTTCCACGCGGCATCGTACTGGAACGCTAAGTCGCTTTGCGGCACATCTTTGTCGGTAGGGTGGCAAATAGTTAGGGTCAAAGCCTCTGAATAAGAGCAGGGAAAATTCAGAAATTATAAATTCCCAAATGAGCACTGCCTGGAATTCAGCTTTTCACTTTTGATCAGAGAAGCTACTAGTCCTCGGATTTCTTATTTTAATGAAGGTCAACTTCATAAGAAATTCATTATATAAAAGCAAGATATTTCAGGATTATGAACTTTGTACGCCGCAACCATCGCGAAACTGTCTTTAAAATATTAAACTACTCAGAACTTGATGAATAACTAAGTCCTAACCCAGATTTTAAAAATACAAAAACAAAATATATTAAAACCACTTCGTCTAGGTGCCTAACCTTTTCGTGCATACTAACTTCAACCTCCTTACCAGCAAATAAACGTCCCATTGCTGGATACAGGCCAACACTTTAATAGGAGAAAGGGTTTTCGGGCATACACCCACCACGCTGCTCCAATACTGCGCTATGGACTTTATCGACTTATATCACATTTCAGCGATGATAACCGGAACCAACGGCTTAACGAGATAGATATAAAATTTTTCTGTCTATAAAACTTTAGTATCAGCTCGTTAATTTGTGGTGTGGTGGTGGTTGTCGGTACGAATGACTTTTATCACTTACATCGATGAAATTGATTAAAGCCCGCCAACTCGTATCGCAATATTTCCTATCATTTAATACTATTTATCTCCTTCGGTACCAACAATTTTCAAATCTAAATAAGTCAGCAGTATTGAAATGCGAATTTTAGCGAAGTACCTAACTAGGAAAAGGAAAGGCAAAGGTCTACACTTATACAGCCTATGTATACCGTATCTGCCCTTTAGCTGGCTCAGCGTCTTCATCTATTTTATTTGAGTGGCAAATTTGGGATTTCTTAGCCATTTATATTCGATCTGCATGTCGTTTTGTCTGGTGGAAGGCTTTGGCCGTGGCTAGTTGCCACCCTAAAGACCAAGACGTGCTGCTAAGCGATTTAGTGTTCCTGTGCGATATCGCGTAGAAATCGATTAGGGGTATGACCACCATACTCCCTAAAGGGTTAGCACGCTACCATTCTCTAAACACTTCAATCAAAAGTATTTTTACTGACCCAATTCTCTCATCAGATAATTTATCAAGTTGACAAACTCAACTTTGGAATAAACTAAATATGTGTTTTTTGTTTGTCAATTGTTGACGTTTGTTCCTTTATATGAACTGAGAGATTAACGCTAACATGGATGTGCTTTAGTTAAATAATAAGTTACACCTAAGACAATATGCAATTTTTTAAATAAAACAGAGCAGAGCAAGAGCATGCAAATGAATTCGTACATTTGTGCTCTATGATGACACAAAGATACACATCTATTCTTTCGGTTCCTATCTAAGGTGGTCATGCTCAGAAGTCCACTTTTCGTTTCCAAAATTGCTTGCAGTAAATCTTGCTGCGTTCCTATCAAGGAATCCATTAGTGTTAATAATTTAGATTACACTGAAATATTTAAGCTAATCTCGCATTACGAGAAAAGTCCTAACAACGCAATATTCACTACTTAATGGAATCCGGAAATTCAGTAGGTACCAGTCAGGCTTGAAATCCGGGGGATATAGATTAAACGTTGCTTACTTATGTAATGCCGCGCTATTGTATCAATATGAGATTTAATATTTGACTCACTTAAAATATGATTTTACTTGTTTATCTATTTTTAATAAAATATACACACACAGACACACACACACACGCACATACTCACACACACACGCACATACTCACACACACACGCACGCATACACACACACATTTTTCGTGTTATAAAGAGTTTTTAAACTTTTACGTTCTCCATATAATGGAATGTTTATTTTTTACAGTAGCCTATATTCGTCCTTTTAGCTAACTCTTAGCACACAATTAAGTAGATTGGTCGCTTAGTCCTAGTGGTACAGACGCAGTATCTCATTACTAATAATAGTAGGTAAGGATTTTAAAAGTAATTTAAATCACAGAAAAGACCTGTTGAATATAATTATTCGATACATCTTTTAATGTTTTCGAGATACTGATCGGTCAGTCAGATTATTTATCTGACAAGATAATGAAATGGCCATATAAAAACTGAAATCTACACGTCGATATTGTTTTTATTTTTCACTTTTAGATAGAAAGTTGGAGTCCGCAATAACCCTTAGCAACGTCCATTTCATCGAAACGAATGTCGCAATCCTGTTTTATCGCACGGAAGCGAATTATCTGAAAACATAAACTGGAAGCGTACGTCACGACTCCCAGAAAAAGAGTCCAATTTAGACAGACGAATCCAACCCTATCTTGATAGAGACGGATTACGGACAAAGAGTAGGCCCTTTCTTAGCCTAAGGGCATGTTCAAACATATCAAGGACAAAGCTTTCTGGACCCTGAAAGTGAAACCCCTCCCTGACATGGTTCGGTTTAAAGATTTGAAAGTTATATGTATGTGTTATATGTTTGTATCAATAAATATGATAGCATTGACACGCTACGGAGTACTAGACATAAAGATGCCCATTTAGCTGCTATATTTTTCCACATCTACAAACTAAATGCATCGTTGGTAGACCGACCAGGTGGACAAATTACATCAATCGACTCGCAGGGATCCGCTGGTTCCAAGCGGCATAAGACTGTGGTATTTGGAACTGTCCAGCAGTCGTCCAATGGTTCACATGCTGATGATGATGACGGACTGATGGCGCTGTAAGTGATACAGCGAGTTAACTTCTACAAAAGTTATTGTTATATCACGATACGTATACAACGCTATCGTTGCTCAGAAGATATTTTTGATACGTGTTGTATTTAACATCTAACGGACTAAGTTTGTTAAATTTGGCGCAAGTCATTGTACTTTTTTATAACAATACGAATACCCGACCCTATATTTCCTCAGAAGGCAATTCGATACGTTATGTTTCCATTATCGAACGAACTGCAGACGCAATACAGTGAAGATACGTCAGCTTAGTCGTTGTAGAATTTTACAACAATACGAATTCGAATCGTTATCAATCCTGTGAAGAGAATTCGATACGTGAATGAATGAATGAATGAATACACTTTTATTGTACACCAAAGAAAAAAAAATGTAGTTACAAAGATATAAATACATATCAAGAGAGTACAATTTGGTGGCCTTATCGCTACATAGCGATTTCTTTCAGGCAACCAATGGCGTATAAGGAAAAAACATAGAAAAGAGGTAGGTGGTGCAATAAATAAGATTTAAAAATTATACAAATATATAAATATAAATTAAATATATATATATATATATATATATAAATATAACTATAATATATATATACGTGTGGAAACGTTTGCAAAAGTTGTAGTACTGGTTTATGAGAATACGAATGTTCAACGCTATCAATCCGTAGAAGAGAATTTTATACGTGTTGAATGCAATATCGGACGGACTAAGGGTGCAATTGCAATACAGCGAGGAAATGTCTTGTACTTTTTTATAACCATACAAATCGCTCTCAGTATAGATAAGAGAACTTGCTTGTGTACAGCAAGTATTCTGCGAAGAAGATCTTGCTTATGTTATTTCACCATTTTATTAAAATATGAATATTTAACGCTATCAATCCGCAGAAGAGAATGAATTGTATACGTGTTGTATGCAATATGGAACGTACTAAGGGTACAAAAGCAATACGGCAAGGAAAAGCTTTTATACAATACGAATAAAAACGTTATCAATCCTTAGAAGGGAATTTCCCTAAACAATAGGAAATCGGTTAAATAAATTGCTTACATAAGGTGTGTTCTCTAAATAGTCCATAAACAATGTCCTCTAAATCGTTTTTTCGCTCGGCTCGGCGCGACCGAGCGGCGGGGCACCAATTTATTACCTTGCGGTCGAACACCGCCCGTATATCCGAACTAGTGACTCGGTTCCTCTCCAATATTTCCTGCTATTTGTCCGCTAAACAATCATTTGTATCAATTTGGCGTGATTATACTGAAGCTATTGAATGCCCGGCGGAAGTATTACGATTGTTTATTTGCGCAAAGCGGAAATTTTATAATCCAATTAAGCAATGTTACATTGATGTTTTTGCCATAGGGACAACCCTACTGCTATTAGTGCTACGAACTACAGTTCGTTATTTGAAACAGGAACACCTGATGAGCCAGAAAGTTATATTGTACTCTCTTAATCTCCACAGTCTCAGAGGTTCGACACTCAACAACGTCTCTACGATTGCGAGATTAATGTCCGTTTTCACTAAGCCAAGGGATGGCCTAAATCGTATGTGTAATGATTTAGGCGATGTTTATAGAAAAAAAAGTTTAAAAAAGACTGCATTCAAGGGTTACCTTGTAGTGGAATAAAAAATACCTTACGTGGATGTCCTTTAGTTGACATGATGACAAAGATGTTGCAATGCTTGGGTTATAACTATTGGCGAATCTCCTACGATTAGGCGTTACCTATTTAAGCATTACCTTGTTCATCGTTAGTGAAAACGGGCATATAAATACTACTACGGCTCTGTTAAGCGATTTTCGCCGGCCATGTTCGTCAGCCGTACCAGAAGAGCCACTCATAAGTTGTTTTTTTTATATAGAACTTTAATTTTTCTTAGTTATGATAGGTGTAAAGCAATAAAACGTCACATCTACATAATTTTCTCGAAAGCGTGTGAAGTCCACCAACCCGCACTGGGCCAGTGTGGTGTACTACGGCCTTAACCGTTCTCATTGTGGAGGAAGAACTACCCTAATGGTTAAAAAGGTAATAAGTTGATATGACGATGATAATTTAAATATTAATAAACGTTTTTCAAAATAGTTTTTAGTTAATTAGCAATGTTTGTCATTGATAGATCACTGAAACATTTTCACTTTAAATATCCACCGCAGACTAAAGATACTGTCCCTCTATTTAAAATGTTCTGAAATTAGATTGAATGTATGATTTTCACTGTAGTAAACCAATAATTATTCGAATAGTTTACTCCAGCAGCTGTTGAAAATCAGCCTTATCAGCTGTTTTAATTTTAGTCTCTGTTGTATCAAACTAAACAACTTTTGAAAACGGTCTAGATACACTGTTAATCTTATAGAACAAGAGACAGCCGAAATAAGACTTTTACAAGTAAAATAATAACAATATTAAAATAGTGCAATTACTGTGTAACGGTATATCAGTCCAACAAAAAAACAAGCTTTGTCTTCCTGTATAAATCAAACAATGGAATAGTGCCAAGGCAAATTGCTCGTAGAATTGGATTTCAAACTCGGACTTTGTAATCTAAGGTGCTTGTTAAATGCGAGTTGGGATCCATCCATTAATCTAGGCTAGACTTGTTTTGAATTGGGTTGTGTGTTGGGTAATAAGAGATCTGTGTTCATCAGAACTTTCACTGTAGAAACCTGAGCCCTGTATTGAGTTTCTGATTTGTTTGTGTACATACAACGTGTATATTAAAACCGAAATATTACTTCACAGGCTTCAGAGGCACATTATTAACTTGGCCAAAATATTTTTTAGAGTAAACCACTGCCATAGCTTTCACTAAAAGAAATCAGATACATCACATGCAAAAAAAGGTGACTGTCACTTTATTAGGTAGGTTCTATATACACTTTATATATATATATATATATAGCGTGTCGGTCTTCTATCTGCAATAAAATAAAATAAAATAAAAAAGCCATTTATTCTACTACCAATAAATAAAGAAATACATATTACATTCATTCACATAATTAAACTACATAACATAATTAAATTTATACATATTTTAACAAATTACATATTTTATTTCATTACATTTATTTAATAGCTAGTCTTCAATTCTTATTTGTTTTGTTGTGTTGTGGTAGAAGTCGCCTCTCTGGCGTAGGCCTCCCCCAGCTCTCTCCATTCCCTTCTTTCCTTAGCGTTTCTCATCCACAAAGGTCTACATACTCGAGTAAAAACGTCCGCCCAGCGTTTCCTTGGTCTTCCTCTTTTCCTTTTCTTATTCCGTGGCAGCCACTCTGTCAATATTTTCGTCCATGAAATGGTATTTGCTCTGCAAACATGACCTGCCCATTTCCATTTTAGCAATATATCTGCAATAGGATTGTTATATTATTAATTGACTGTGGAACAATGATAACAAAAAAACCCAAAAAAGGTTTTTTGTGGGCTCTTTTTAGATCAGGGCGCGTTTGAAAGTAGCTATAGTTATTGCCTATCAATAATGTATAATGGTGATAGCCTAGCTAGATGGGACTTCTGCTTCACATTCGGGGGATCGATCGAGTAAGTTTCTTGTGGGCTCTTCTTAGACCAGGGCGCGTTTGAAAGAAGTTGTAGTTATAAGATGCCTAACAATAATATATAGTGGCGATAGCCTAGCTAGATGGGACTTCTGCTTCACTTTTGAGGGATCGAACTCCGCCACGCACATCTAACTTTTCTCAGTTATGTATGTTTTAAGAATTCAATGTCACTTGCTTTAACGGCGAAGGAAAACATCGTGTGGAAACTTGCATGCCTGAGAGTTCTCCATAATGTTCTCAAAGACGTCTGAAGTCCACCAATCCGCACTTGACCAGCGTGGTTAGCGTAGTCCTTCTGATTTCGAGAGGAGACCCGTGCCCGGCAGTGGGCCGATAATGGGTCGATGATGAAGATGAATGTAAACCTCACCTCACAGTTATGTAAACTAATATGTATGAACGATTCATAAGTGCCTTGAATAGGCTACAAAAAGCATTTTTGAATTAGAATTTGAATAATAATAATAGGAAGTTATATATATAAGCGAATAAATAAAATAAAGGAAAAGGACAAGTCACAGAACATTCATAAATCTTAGTACACGATCATAATACATTGCTTTACATTGCACCTTGGTTGTCAAACTGTGGCACGAGTATCGCACAAGTTGGTACATTAAGCTGACAAAAGGTACATTTATCATGTATTCTTTATTAAGTATATGTATTAGCAATTTGGAGTTGTTTAAGTGACTAAATACATGGACTTTTACTAACATATTCCTAAAAAACTTAATACAAATTGCATCACAAATCACTACTAGCTGCAAATCAAGCAATCAACTCCTCAAAATAATTAGAATGACTAAACAGTTGGATAGGTTCTAAATAAAATAATCTTTATAAAATAAATAAAATCTGTCAGATCTACTTATTGAACTAACTACCTTAGATAGGATGTATGGACAATTTTTTCCTAGAAAAACCAAAAACCTTCAATTATTTGGATGAATTCCCGAATGTAGCTAAATACAAGACGAGGATCTACTATAAATGAGTAAGTTAAGTAGCAACATTAAATTAAAAAACATAAATGAACGAATAAATAAAAATAACCAACGAACGAAAATCACACGTCACAGTACATCCATAAATCTCAGTTCACGAGCATAACACAGTGCTTTACATTCCCCCGTGGTTGTCAAACTGTGACACGAGCATCGCACGAGTTGGTACATCCAGCTGACAATAGGGGCGTTTATTATGCGCCACGTGTGGTCGGGTTATTAGGGCAAATACAGACAGGGCGTATTTTCAGCCAGAATAAAATTGTTTTGCAGGTTCATAGTTATCATTAGAAATGGAGTTAACGTCGCATTTTTAGCACAGGTCCTTATCCCGTAAAAGTGGGTATAGAACACGAAAGCGGGTTGTCAGATTCTGCCCGTGACATCCAACTTGACATCTCGTACCTACGCAGTCCCGGCGTGACCATGATCAATGCAACTGGGTCGAAAATCCTAAAATATATCGTGGTACCCGTTGAACTATATTTCAAAAACGTTGATTAACCACGAAAATCTTAGTTTAAAATCTTCAAGTGGGTATAGAGCTCAGACCCACCATACTTTCTATGTCCCACCACATAGCGAACTATACAAAACATGAAAACTGAAAAGTATTTAAAGATCATTTTTTACCAAGCCGCGACAATCATTTGAAATTTTCATCTATACGCACGCTTTGGCATTAAAATCCACCCTTGTGCTGCCATACCTCGTCTACACCACCGCATAATTACTTCTTTTGTATGTACTTATATTCTGAAAAACATATTATAATTAAAATAATACGATATAAGTTTTACTACCTAAACCCCCTTTGTATTTTTTTTTAACAATAATTTTTAACAAAAAAAAAAAATTTAACGTATTTAATAAAATATAAAAATATGAATGTAAGGTTAACATATTGTAGTAGGTACCCGGTTGTAAATTCTGCACAATGTAGAAGTTGCGTAAAAAAAATAAACCTTCGATCCTAATGTCGAAGGAAAAAAGGAAGGATAACCAAAAAAAAAAACCCCCTTAGTTACGCAATAGTTCTTATATAGATTATGAATCCTGCTACCTACATCCCGTGACGGCCAACTTTATTTTAACTGATTACTTAACATTGGTAATTGCACAGTGAAGCGACATTGCAATTACTGTGTACATTGCAAGTACAAAATTATTAGACCATAGCGTATCTGAGAAACTTTAATAGGTATTTAACGTAGGTGCGAAACACGCTCATTTTGACATCGCCCTTACAAAAGTGTCGATTCCAGTCACATAGAAAGCAGGGAATCAATTTTGCGTAACAAAAAAATATTTCGAGTTTTGGATTTCGATACAACCATGGAAAACAGAAAATGAAATACCGATCCCGTACCGAAGCCCGTGTCGATCCTACAACTAAAAGTTCATAATTCCACCTGGAATTGTTATGTCTGTATTTTGTCCGGTTGGACGATTTAGCCCTGGTTAGTTACTACCGAAAAACGTGCTTCCTACTACTAAAAAGTCACCAAGCGATTTAACGTTCGTGTATGATGCCGCGTAGAAACCGACTAGGGGTATGGATTTAATGAAACTGCCATACCCATAATAGGTTTGCTCGCCACCATTTTTACCTCTAACAGAGCCATTTATGACACCTGAAACAATACGTAAATGCTCATAATAAAATAACGGCTAGTGGTGAGGAGGTCAGCTTCACTTTGGGGGGCAGAATTCTCTATTTTATTAGTTATGTGCGTTTTAAGCAATTATAATAACACTTGCTTTAACGGTGAAGCAAAACATCATGAGTAAACCTGCAGACCCGCAAACCCGAGAGTTCTCCATAATGTCTTTTCGTCTCGATAATTTTTTTTGCAGGGCATTTTACAATAGTTATTATTATATATCCTAATATACCCACTGACATTACATGATATAAACATTTTTTTTATTCCACTACAAGTTAGCCCTTGACTGCGATCTAACCAAATGGTACCTAAGTGATAAGGGCAGTCTAAGGTGGTACGTGACATTGTACCAGAACGATAGATCGCTTTGTGTCACGTTTTTATGGGTAGAGTGGTAAAGAGCCGCCGCCAAAACCTCCCACAAGACAAAAATTCATGGTAAGTCAAATATAATTATGATTATTGTGTTTAAGTGTTTCATAAATTATATAAGAGTTATAATCAAATTCGAAAAAATAGAAATGTATTATATAAAGAAGGTGACTCTTCATATACGCAAACGAAACCTCGGGCAACAGCTAGAGAATACAGTAGGTACGAGTATGCGCTTAGCCTAAGCCACGTTACAATTCAGGAGCGACCGGCGCGAGTTTTATGGCGGGGTTCTTTGAATAATGGAGCAGTCCGCGCGTGAAGAGACGAGGTACGGGCTGTGTGGTACACGGCATAAGCGAACTAAAATGCGTAGAGAGCACCGAGACAGGCATCTTCAGGTGCAGAGTGCTCTATGAATGCTGCTAATGAAGTTTGAAGAACTTAAGCTATTAATGTTATCTATGTAGTTTTTCTTTGTGTTTTTTCTTGACTATATTGCTATGATATAGATGTTGTGCATTTCCGTAAAATTTTGTAATAGCTGTTGTCCGTTTTACACAATTCAGTCAAATTTTGTCGATGCGTACAACGTTGTTCTTTTTTAATAAAATAAAAAAAATACTATTTAAATAGACAATACTGAGTATTTTTGATGTTTTAAATTTTGTGTGTTACGGAAAAATTCCCCAAGCGTTAGTAAATACAGTTAAATAAAAATGTATAATTTAATTTATAATAAAATTGACCAGAGGCAATCCCTACTTTAAAGAAAACTTTTAGTTCACGTACTTTAACCAACTGTATGATATCTATTATAAGTAATAGTTTTTAATATAAAAGATTTTTATAAGAGAATTATATTTTGCTTATTTTACTGTTTTTAATCGTTGATTCAATACGTTACTATTATATGTGTGCATATAATAGTAAATAGTATTGCTATTTTAACACCGCCTACCATGTTCTTATAATATTCAGATTTGTTTTTCATCGCTGGCTCGCGTATTTCATCCCTATACTAAAACCCAAATATCATTATCACACACTTCAAATATCCTGAAAATAAAATAAAAACCAGACCGTAAAGCTGTTACTTAAAAACTGTGACTTGGACCAAGTAACATCGTGGACGAATCCATGCAAAATGTAGCATTCAAATTTCGTTTTAAAGTACCACCTGAAAATATATCTTCATGAAGTTGGGCAATCTGAATTATAGAAAATCAATAAAAAAATAAATTATGGTGTTAAATATCATAAGCAATGGTGCAATTAATTTACACTGATTTTGCGTTCTTTCGTACTTATTAATTGCCAAATACCACTGATACTGGCTTATTAAATGTTTCAATAAAAAGAATCGTTGGAACACGGCATAGAACCTGAACCTTACGTTTGCGAATTTTTTATCACCATCAAACCCAACCCACCTACTCCTCCAAGCGTAGGTAAAAAAACGAATAAAAAAATATAAAACTGAATCTAGCTAAGAAACTCCTAAACCAAATGTAATGTAGCTAGTACTTTATCAATTTTCTGCTAATACATTGCTCGCTGGCTGCGACTGAAATCCAAGCTAAACAGAAACTTCAATAAATGGCTGTGCAGCCAAACTCAATAATTAATGGCTTTATCTGATATCCGTTCTATAAATTACCCACAGGTCTATTCCAGGCCATTATAACGTTTCTAATAAGGATAAATTTTGAAGTTAAAAAACGGAAGAAGTCGTTCCGTTTATAGAATAAATATTTATATTATCAAAGCAGTCGCACAAAATATTATGAATAATGAATGTTAAATTAAGTTCCTGATGTAACAGATTTGATTTGAGTTTTTGATGGTTGCAGTCACAAGTGGACTGAAAGATTTGAAACAAAAGCCCTATTATTTTGAAGCCATGTCGCTTATAAACAGGCTTTATAATATATAACTTCAAAACTTTGAAAACCCTAACTTTAAGTATAGTGTGCATTATTCTACTAGCCAAGCCCAATTGAGGGAGTAGTGAAAAATTATTCCCGCTTTTTGGTGGTTTCCATTTTGGATTTGTCATAGTGCATAGTATTCTACCAGCCAAGCTTTTGATACACATGTTGTTGAATAGTGAAAATTATCCAATCCGCTATTTTGTGGCAACGGCTATATTGACCGATTTTCATTGAACATAGCTAGAAACACTAGGACTAATTCAGCTTTCACAGAAAAAAAAACAAAATCAAAATCGGTTTATTCGTTCAGGGAAATACGATACCACAGACAAAAAAACACACATAAATACACACACACAGATACGTCAAACTTAAAATACCCAGTCATATTTGCTTTGGAGGTTTAAAACTGTAAGTTAATAAGCAGAAAAACGAAGGATACCAAATTACAGTGTTATCAAGTTTCTACCAAACGAACCAAAACAAATAACCGATAGCACCGCAGAACTGTGAAACACGTAAAATTGTAAAAGTTAGCCTCGGGCTCCATTGATATATACAACCTTAAAGAAATACAGGCTAACATCACAAAATACTCGTGGGTAAAATACACAACGTGCTGAAATGTTTAATTATCTTTTTTATTACTACCGCACTAAAATGTTCACCGCAGTCATAAAAATTACATAAAATTAGATAAAAATTTACGGCTATTAAAAATAAATAGCATGATTTAAATTGTATTGATCCCAAAGTGCTGGAATTGCAGCCCCGCACTGGTAAGCGCAGCGTTGGTCGACCCCCAACGAGGTGGACTGACGATATCAAGCGCGTCGCCCAAAACCGTGGAATTTTGAACTCCCTACTAACGACCTATGTCAAGCAGTGGACGTCTATCGGTTTATATGATGATGATGCAATAATATTGCGAACTCCGACTTAGTCCGAATAAGTGTGATTTAACTAACAACAAAAAATAGAGTAATGGCCCAAAAACTGAATATTTAGATATTTATTCAATATATAAGTTACACCGTAGTTTATAAAGTTAAAACTGCAGCATTATTTTATGATGGACACAGCATAATATAAAGGTTTAGTAATTTTTCCTGATCCCAGCATTGCCTCTAGCGGATTGACTCGAAGTTGACATTGAATGTCGGTAAACAGTGCCGAGAAACACGAAAGAAATGTGGTGTAGCTTGCCAGTAGCATTTATTATTTTCGATAGGTCTCTAACGAAATATTGCCAGCTTACTACAGTTCAATGGATATAATAAAATAAAAGAACACACTTTTCAGTCCACATAACAGTGTCATGATCTCAAAATCGAATCGACGCAACTGTTATTGTTTGATTTTAAGGGTTCTGTAGTCAATAAGTAACCCTTTTTGTTTAGCCATGTCGTCTGTCCGTCCGTCCGCTGCGTAACTCTGAGAATCTTAGTACTGCAAAGCTATATTTATTTCATTTTTAGTGTACCTTCACAACATAACGACGCGTGGGAGCGTAAGGGCTTTTTTTTCTCATATACCTCATGATGGAGGGTGTTTTGAATAGCTATTCCAAAAATATATTTGGCTTCGATTTAAGAAAATTTAGTTTTTTTACAGTCACTCAATTTTTAGATTAAAATTTTTAAGGTAAGTTAAGTTAGTTTAAAGGAATTGAAGGTATGTATATCTTTGGTTTGTTACGTCAATAAGGAGCATTTTGAAGAAGCTTAGTTGAACGTAAGTAAACATTTCAAAGTTTCTGATGGAAATCCGTAAAGACTTTTGAATGGAGTTAATATTGTTTATATGAGTCGCCTTAGTAATTATTGTAGCTACAAACCCGCTACTTAGCTCGTGTTTATGTAAATTTGTGTATCAATTTCAATGGTCCTTTTCTAGAAGTTACTTTTGTATCCCTAGTAATTTTATTTTCTGGGTAAAACGTACCCTGTATCACGAAATGTACATGCAAAATAAATTGTATGATGATTGGTTTTCTAGTTAAGATATGTAAGGGTTACAAACAAATAAATCCACATTCACTACATTAAGTATAGAACATCGAAACATATTGGTGATTAATGCTGTGATGACATTATGCTAACATGAGATTAAATTGCGAGTGCGCAAAAAAATCAAATCCACTATCGTCCAAATCCCAATTTGTGACCCTCAGTAGGGCACTGGTTGACAATAGAGAAAGAAAATGCCTAAAGTTTCGCTTATGTACAACAGAAAAATATACTGTATTTTTCCTTATATATAAACCTACTGTTAGTGTTTATTAGTAATTAATTACATACATAATTAATATTATATAATTTTACTTCAATAAATGTTGTCTATAGTTTTATAAAATAAAGAACATGCAAAAAAGGAACATAAAAAATAATAAATAAATATACTACGACAATACACACATCGCCATCTAGCCCCAAAGTAAGCGTAACTTGTGTTATGGGTACTAAGACGACTGATGAATATTTTTATGAATAACATACATAAATACTTAGAATATACATATAAACACCTAGACACTGAAAAACATTCATGCATCCCATAAACATTTTCCAGTAGTGGCAATCGAACTCACGGCCTTGGGCTCAAAAAGCAGGGTCGCTGCAAACTGCGCCAATCGGCCGTCGAAATTCTATTAGTCAAGCCCTTTCATTAGATGTTTGATGACCCATATTGAGGGAGACACACACACACACACACACACTTACACACACACACAGAGAAACTTTATAATACCCCGTTGTTTTGTCGTCGGGGGTTAAAAATAGAAAAGCACCACAGTCTAATCAAGTTTTTATCAGACAAAACCAAAACAAATAACTGATTGCGCCACAAAGCTGTATAACGCCTAAAATTGCCAAAGTTTTCTTCCAGCCCTTTAAAGAAGCTTAGCAAACGTAAACGTTTCAAAGTTTTTGATCAAAACCGCAAAGAACCTTTTGCGAATTCGACATTAGGTTTAACGTCGTCCAAACAAATCTTTATCAATAAACAATGCTTAAGAGCAAATTTGGAACCAGTTCTTAACTCGATTTTGGTTTATAAATACAGAAAGGGCGTGAAAATCAGAGTTTCAGTTACATGATGCATTAAATGGTAGGTATATCTAGGTACAGAGTTTTAAGTAATGTGATCAAACAACCCAAAAATACTGTAATCACTAAATAAGCAAAAAAAGATGAAATTTGGAATCGTTATAGGTCATCATCATCGTATCAACCCATTAATGGCCCACTACAGAGAACGGGTCTCCTACCACAATGAGGAGGGATTAACGTAGTCCACCACGCTGGCCTAGTGCGGATTGGTGGACTCACCACACCTTAGAAAACATTATCGAGAACTAAGGCTCACGATGTTTTCCTTCGCCAATATTTTAATTACTTAAAAAACGCACATAACTTAACAAAAAGGTTTATACATAGCTTAGGGACAGGTGATTGCATATCCAAGTAAACTATATGAATAATATAAGTTATACCTATTGTGCAGATGTTATGTAACTTGTACCTGCTAGTACCATGCTTTGTTGAACTATAAACAACATTATTATTATTAAAAAATATAATTTATAATAATTAAATAGTTAGAGGAGTGTGCTGGGATTCGAACTCGGCACCCGAAAGTAAAGGCGAGCTCCTACCCACTGGGTTATCACCGTTTCTTTATAGATAGCCCCTGCAAAACTTTAAAAGGTTTAAAACTCGGGGTTCGTTGCAAAAGTGACAGAAAGAAACGGTGAGTTTGAGGTTAAGGACAAGTTGGTGTAGCTCGGTGGGTCTTAGCTGTTAACTCCTGTCTCCTATTGCAGAGGAGATGACATCCAACCATTAGATAATTTATGAATGAAGAATCCCAAGGATGATGATCATGATTATGCGCCTTTCTCGCTGATACTGGAGCATCATCAGGAAATTTTTTATTTATATGGTTTACCAAGAGCTTTACATTTTAAACTGGCTTATACAGTATGAAGACAAAATTTTCAGCTACTTACAATAGGTAAACACCGCATGCAAATAAATAGTCTTAAACTAGCTTACAACTACACAAACATCATAAAAGTATATCTAGTGTGTGCAATGTTTTAAATTAGAGGTAATGTCACAACGTTTAATAAACTAAAGCTGCCTCTAATACACTAGACAGCTAATTCCGATTTAAATCAACCATAAGTGTTTTATCTCGCCATCCTCTTTTTTTATCCTTTCAATATATTTTTTTTGTTTCACTTCAAGTTAGCCCAGGACTGTAATCCCACCAGTGGAAAGTGGTGCAGTCAAAGATGGTAACGGGCTAATCTATTAGGGATACGACAGTTACAATAAACCCACATCCCTAATCAGTATCTACGCAACATCGTATCGAACGCTAGCCGAGCCTATCATTTTGTGGCGGCGGCCATAAAACCGATTTTGAAACACAAAAAAAACAAAATAAAATCGGTTCATTAGTTTGGAAAATACGAAAAATGCTTATACGCAAACCTATTACCGCGTATTTTCATCACTTGTATTCATTGACAATTCTACAAGTATGACTTTCTTAATAGAGATTCTTTATCAATCGATTAACATAAATAATTCAGTCATACTATTAATCTTTAAAGGCAATGTAAGATAAGATAAATCCGTATTTGTGCCAACCTATCTGAAAAAAAAAAAAATCCCTAACGTAAGTTATTGATTAGATAATCTACTTAAAGTGTACCTACTCGTATATATTGTAAATCAAAAAAATTATAGATTAAAGATTAATAAACCTACGGATATAAGTGATTCCCCTTTACTTTATTAGTATATACAATTATTTTGGGGAATCCCTCTTGGTACCATTGTTAGGTCACATTGATATTAACATTGACAACTGACACGACTTAAAGAGCCTGTAAGATAAGCCTTGAAATCTATATTTATTTATATGTGTGCTAATAAAACAGCTTATGAGTTTGTATGTATGTATGTATGAGCGCGCTAATCCCTAGAACTATCAGACTAATATAAATTAACTTCTCTGTTTTTGACTTATTATTTAGGAAGGTTGAAGGGTATTTAACATTACGCTATGAATCATAAAAGCGAAACAAAGGGCGTGTTGGAGCTGGGCATATTTTGTAAAAGTATGCATTTGAATATTTACTTATCAGAAGTTAAGGGAATATTTACTTATCAGAAGTTAAGGGAATAATAAAGAATATTGTTTTAGTAACTTATTAGTTATTAAATCGATATTCTTTACTATATACTAGAGCTTACAGGATGGAGTTTTCTTTTGGTACAGAAATCATTCAATGCTGATAAAACGTACCTTAACCAAAAACGTAGTGAAATAAACAGCCTACATACAGAAAAAAATATGTAGCACACGCAAATGTAGCTTGAACACATTTTCTATAATTTGATTCGTGGAATCCACTTTAAACGTTCGGATCTTAAACGTTGCCACACGTTTTACTCGCATGTATCTTTATTGCAATTCTTCTAGAACAGCATAACAATGTCTAATTTGAAACGTGATACTCTTGAAGACGTATATATCCTTTTATAAGCTTCAGAAACCTGAAAAACAAAGCAGAGTATTAAAAATGTTCTATGATTTAATAATATGCAGTGGTAGTTTCCTAAAAGTATGGTAATGTACGGACAGATGGACAGATAAGCAACTAAGCGATCCTATAAGAGTTCAGTTTTCTATTATGAGACTAAAAAACCAAAGCAGAAAATGTTTTGATAAAGGTAGTTGAATCCTGGCATTAGAGCGATATTTTAAAATGTTCTATGCTCTAAAAATATGCAGTGGTAGTTTTCTGCCAACATAGAATAAGCAAAGCATGTCTGTTGCAAGGAAGAGCCAATTTTATATTTGCAGCTTCAGAGCATTTATTGTGAAAGAAATCGCTCGTGGCAAAGAATAAAATAAATAACTCGCAATATCCTTGGAGGTTGAGAAATGTATTGTACAACCGTGAGCACAAAATGCTTCACAATGGGGCTGTATCGAGACTAAGGGCAATATTGAGGGCTAATTCATAAAAGTGGCATTGGATATATACCTTTCAAATGAGTAGTATAATATGAACTAGCACCAATCAATTCATCATTGTCAGTCCACCAATCTGTACTGGGCTAGCGCGTTTGACTACGGCCTTAACCCCTTCTCACTGTCGACGAGAGCCCTTTGGAGGGCCGCTAATGGGTTAAATTGATGATGATGAACCCGGATCGACGGCACGAACGTGCTCTCCGAAGCAAGGGATTTGTCACCGCCAATTTCTTAACTCCAGGCTGGCTCCAGGCTAAACACACAATACTTTAAGTAATTATAGGCTGCAGGGATTCCAAGCCGTACTTCGAGATCCGTAGTTGAAAATGCTAAACTTATAACTCCCCTGACGCAAACGACGGGGTTTTATAAGTTTGACCTGTCTGTGTGAGTGCGTGTGGCATCGTAGCGGCAGAGCGGGTCAACCAATTTTGATTTTGTTTTCTTTGTTTGAAAGGTGAATTTGTAGGGAGTGTTATAAGCTACGTTTGATAAAAATCTATACAAAATGGACGCCGTACAAAATGGAGGATTACAATTTTTTTGAGAAGTGAAAACTAAATATATGTACATTTATACAAAGAATACATATTATAGCCTTAGCTTATCTCCAGCCCATAAACTCCAGCACATCAATCCGTTACTCGGTTGCTGCGTTATTGATGAACAAAAAAACACACTTTCGCATTTATAATATTAGCAAAGTTACATCCAATAACTTCCACGCTCTTGAATAAGTACACGTAGGTAGAAAATCTCACAATTACCACTATGATAAAAGATAAAAGCAATCTTTGATATATCATGAATTACATACTATATACTGAGACGTGCCTTGTGTTATGGGTACTAAAATAGCTGATGAATATTTTTTTACGAATATAATACACATCAATGCTTTTTACATACAGATGTACATCACACAAACTTTACCCAGTTTCAGGAATCGAACCCACGACCTTGGACTCAGAAGGCAGGGTCGCTGCCCACTGCGCCACTCGGTGGTCAAATATATGAATAATTGTTAAGTTACTTAACAATTATGCATTGCAAAGTCAACATCTCCTGAGGAGTACTCTCTCCGAAACCGGAGCGAAACGTGCGTAGAGAGTACATTACCGAAAATCTGCTTGGTCTGGAGTATAGGGATTGAACAGACCAGAAAAGATTTTCCTGCTTATCGCGGAGTATAGCAAATTAAGCTTAATTTTCATTATAAAAGCAAAATTAAATGCATGCACGGATAGCCTTACAGAAACTTGCGAGTGTAAGCAATAGAGAATTGCAGGTCTAATAGAAAACTAGTCTATATTGGAGCCCAGTTATAGTGGATCTCGGTTCGAGAGGTAGATAAATAGAGTATTCGCAAAGTTATTTTAGACTCCCCGCATGCGCTACTTGGAACTGATAGAATTTACTTTTTATGAATTTCCAGTAAATTAAGTGCTTGAATCGACGTCGCAATTATATTTGTATTGCGAATCGGATGCATTTGCAATAATGAGTCGGTACACACACTTTGTAAATTATTTATTAATAAAAAAGCTGTTGCCCGCGTTCTTTAAGACTTTTGAAGTTTTAAGTTTGTCTGTGGTTTATGGATCGAATGGATGAAAAGTGAAGAAGAGACGGCCGATTGGTGCAGTGATTGGCTGTGGGTTCGATTCCCACAACTGGAAAAAAAGTTTTCGTAATGAACATGAATGTTGCTGCAGTGTAGCAATAATGCTCCTTCTATACAAGTTGTATGATTTTTTTAGAATATGCAATGCAGTTGTGCCTATGTGCACGCCACTGCTAAATATAAGCAGTGCATTAAAATTAATGAAACAATTAAATTAAAAAAGGTATACATTATGAATGTTTGTTTTTATTAGTTTATTTTTGTTTACAAAAAACGTTAGCTTTGAATATTAATGAAAATATTGCTTACATATAAGGTCAAGTTGGAAAAAAATACTATACCTATTTCCTTTAGCCCTTTATAAAAATAAGTGAAAGTGTATTTGCGAATAGAAGATAGAGGGCAGATTCTAGAGTTCATTAAACTAACTTCTTGATTGCCGAAAATCTCTTGCCTTTGTTTTCATCAAGCTAAAGACAAGTATTGTTTTAACTGCAGGTAAAAGTTAATTAGGCCGGGAACGCGATGCGGGTTATAAATCACAATCCATCCCCGTCAGGCAAGGCAATTTCGGCAGTGGAGGAGACAACAGGCCTTATCTATTGCATTTATCGTAACTCGCTTTTTAAATTAAAGGGACGATTCGTCAAACTTTACTGGTATTACTTCGTTTTATTATCCTTTTACCCTTATAAGATTTTTAAACTCTGCATCGCTATGTGAACGGCTTCGTTTTAGAGTATCAAAACGCTGTCACCTCAAAGTAAAATAGAACTTATGTACTTTGTTTTAACGCTCTTATTAGTGCATACTTTTATAGCAAAAGAATCCTTTGAATGAAGTCAAAAAGTGGTTATACAGGGTAAAATAAAAAAACAACATAAACCTCTCGGCCTTAAGTTGTTTACATTAAAATTAACAACTATTGTTCTACGAGTTTTTTTAACACGATAATAATTATATAAATACCCATAAATAATAGCGTTAAACGGTTAACGCAACCTTGTTGAAAGTCGCATTAGAAGTTTCACTTCAAAAAACTAAATTAAAATCGGTTCATCCGTTCGAAACACACATAATCGACACCTCAAACTTAAACCCCTCTACGTTTTTGTGTGGCTTAAACTAGTATTAGTGTTAGTGTTTACTAACATTTAAAGTATATTTTTTTTTTTCATAACTTTTATACTTCGCTTTTCTTGATAAAACGTTTCCACATATATTGAATAATATCATCATTTTCTAGTAGATTTCGTTGTCGAAGATATATATTTATATTTACATACTAAAGCGAACTCGCCATCGTCACCATAAAAAGAATAGTAGTACTTGATATAGTTTTCAACCAGATTTCCATAAACGTACATATATCTACTCGTAGTGTTTGTTGGATGTGACATTAAAACGGTTTTCTGTGGAACTGGTCAAATAGCGAGTGATCTGCAAATGCAGTTAACAGTTCCGCCGACTTTGCATTAAGCCCGAGCTCGTTTAGGCGTTTAATTAGGAGAGGCTTATCGGTAGGTGATGAGTGCATAGGCTTTAACATGCCATTTAATTTGCACTAGGTTTCGCTCGCTTGATCCGCTTAGTTTTCCAAGAGACTATCATTACCTTTTCAAAAAGAAGAAAGACTATTGCATTACAAGATTGATATAGTATCTTTTATGTTATACAAGCTCCTGCCCGCGACTTCAGAATTGGGTCTAAAGCTTCGCTTGTTAACAATTTTTAATCTTACCACGGGAACTATTTGAGGGATCAGTATACAAAGTACATGTCCCTTTCCATAGCATAGGTGACATGCATACCCAATTTCAAAGCTGTCTGCCGGCGGCTTAGCTCGAAAACAATTTTAAATTTTTCCATAGGAGCTACTTAAGGAATCGGGATAAATGGTAGCCTATGTTTTTTTCCATGTTAAAGGCTACATACGTGCCAAATCCGTTCCGCCGTTTATGTGTGATTGAGTAACAAACTCTTTTCACTCGTTCCACACTTTTTAATATCCACAATTAATAATATTTGTCAGATAGTAGGGCTAGGTTTTGCTTGCGTTCATCGGTCGTGTTCATAACGGTTTTTTTCACAAATCCCTTTGGAACCGGGAATAAAAAGTAACCTATATTTCTCTCCGTTCTTTCGACTAACTCCATGCCACAAATCAGTACTTTGTTTTAGGAAGGGCAAACAAACAAATACACGAACATATTTTCGCATTTATAATGTTAGTAACTTTCTGCCTCGATTGTTTTGTGGTTTGCATATTCAACTGCCGATAACGAGGTTTTTGGATCGAGTACCAGGTCGGCCAAAAATCTGTTTAATATTGGATTTTTCCGACCGGAAATGAAACGTGGAGTTGAGAAATTGTTATCTTCCGCCCGTGTCTCAGATGCCATGGTTTGAGTTAATATCCCTAACCTAAGATAGCTATCGTCAAAACCAACCAACCTCAAATTGCGTAGCTATTCTTCTAAGGCCTCAAAACCTCCCTTTTTAATAAAGAGTGAGTAGAACATTAATAGGCTAAAGTTGAACCATTGATGAATAATGTTTGCTGAATTGACCACGGGACCTTTTATTTATAAGACAGTAAAAGATTTATAAAAGATTGATAAGGTAAAAAAACTTGTTATCACAAACGTTATAATGATATCAACTTCAATTCAAATATATATAAAAAAAAAGGTTTAATGTATTTTCTACAGATTAACGAACGGGCGTTAATACTGCAATCCCCTTTTTTAAAAAAGGTACTAAATACCTGATGAGATCAATGAAAATATTATTAAAATCATTTTTTGGCAATGATAAATTTTACAAAATTTCTTTAAACACTATTTCTATTCTATAATATTCTTTACTACATTCTAAATTTAATGCGTTTTTTTAAGAAAGTAACACAGCTAGTTTACTTTAGTCAAAGATATAACATAAAGCGTTTATGTTAAACGTACTTATTAAATAACCTTTAATTATTATATTTTATAGTTATACTTGACGGACCGCGTATAAACATAACGAAACGTCGCAGGTCATGCTAGAAATACGTCCTTCAAAGTACTGATAAACCTGTGGTGTAGATATAAAGCCTCGCACCTGGACACAACATTACAACAAAGATGATTGGCAGCAGAAAAAAGTACGGCGGTAGTACATATTTCATAAAAAGTTCTACACTAAAACATAAAGAAATCATTCAATACATAGTGAAATGTGAAGTGGATATTACGTTAGGTAATCACGTATTAGGAACATTCGGCGTACGAAGCATTCTAATTTATGTACACTCCGTTACTGAGTTTCCCCCGCGATAGCTGAATGCCCCGCACATATATTTGCCTCAGTTCTTTATTTGCATCTTGAGAGAATTATGTACCTATCCTCTCACGTATGTTTTAATTTTTCTAAACTTAACTAAATCTTAACTGCTTCGATTTAGCTATTACATATTTATTTTATTTATTTGCTAAATTTTGGCATAGTACACATGGCAACGGTGTACAATACACATAGGAAGCGTTGGTAGCCTAGTGGGTAGGACGTCGACTTCACTTTCGGGGGGCCGAGTTCGAATCCCAGCACGCACCTCTAACTTTTCTAAGTTATTTGCATTTTGAGTAATTAAAATATCACTTGCTTCAACGGTGAAGGAAAACATCGCGAGGAAACCTGCATGCCTGAGAATTCTCCATAATGTTGCGGGTGGAGTCCACCAATCCGCACTGGGTCAGCGTGGTGGACTAATCCCTCAATCTCTTCTCATTGTGGGAGGAGAACCTTTCCCTGTAGTGGGCCGGTAATGGGTTGATATGATGATGATGATGACACATAGCAACTATAAATATGTGAAAACTCTACAAATTATTTAGCCGAATAATACATTTTACATCAATTATAAGTAGAATAAATACAAAGTTTATTTTTGTCCACCTTTTGCCATGGTTTTATAAATGAGAATTACCTGCTTATTTGGAATATAAAGCTTCTTGTTTATTTTGGTCTGATAAGGTAGAATAATAAATAAACAAAATAAATATACTACGACAATACACACATCGCCATCCAGCCCCAAAGTAAGCGTAGCTTGTGTTATGGGTACTAAGATAACTGATGAATATTTTTATGAATAATATATATAAATACTTAGATTATACATATAAACACCCAGACACTGAAAAACATTCATGCTCGTCACTCCAACATTTTCCAGTACTGGGAATCGAACCCACGGCCTTGGACTCAGAAAGCAGGGTCGCTGCCCACTGCGCCAGTCGGCCGTCAAAACTTGGAAGAAGAAGACTTAGGTAGAAGAGTTCGGGCATGGTTAGTAACAACCGAAGTGACGTTTAGCGGTTAAGCGTTCCAGCACGATACGTAGTAGAAACTGAGGGTTTGGGTTTAACTTGCATAACTATAAGCAGTAGTGAAGTAGGTACCGAAGTAGCTTATATTGACAACATTGCGTAGTTAATTTTATAGGTAGACAACTTAATTCGTGATAAGATTAATTTCAAGATAGGTAATCGGTGCAAAAATAAATAACTTCCGGTATATATTTAGCACCATAATTAATCTAAGGTGAATCACTTAAAAGTAATACAAAAAAACATTTATAGGTTTCCATGAAGAAAAGAGGACGATGCGTATTCTAAGTAATATTATAAATGAAAGTGTTTTGTTTATTTTTCCAGCCTCGGCGCCCTAACTAAACGTCAGATCGAGACGGAGAGTTACATAGGCTAAAACCAACGATTTCCACGGGTTTTAAAGAAAACAAAGAAGGCGTGCAACCGCTTTTTTAATATCAAAGATAAGTCAAGGTTAATTTTTCTAAATTTCAAGAGTCTAAGCTCAGCGGTTTAGATTGAATATTTCACAAACTATCGAGTAAGGAAAAAAGACGTAGAATAGGTGTTAGTTTTTAAAAATGTAAAATGCAAATAAAAAAATTCGAAACCGACAAGATTTTAACCTGCGGCTCTCTGGCAAACGCGTTCGCTCTCGCAGCTCAGTGGTGAAAGCGCACAGGCCGCGATTGCCAGAGAGTCGCAGATACGAATTTTGTCAGTGTCGAAAATTTTATTTGAATTTTAAATTTATAAAAATTAGTATTTCCTCCAAGTTACCTACACTTGAAGGAAATACTAATTTTAACACTATAACAATTATAAAATCAATAGTTGTTAATTTTTATGTAAACATTTATTATCTACGGGGAAGAATATTTTGGGATGCAACATAGCAATATAACAATAGATCCTTAAAATAATAAGTATATTTTTATGTTTTAGCGATAGCAAACGCAAACTCCATTTTTGTTACAACGTCCAATCCTGTAGGTTAAAGCTTTGCATATACGCTGACAGTTAGTATTTGTGCAGACGCGTTCGTTTTCCTCAATCGGCCATGTTGGCACCATTGCACTTCGGTAGGCCACTTCATCATTCGGGTCATGATTGTCTGAAACAAAAACAAAACATCTAAATTATAAAACCTAAAGCGGTTAACCGAATTACTAATAGAAAAGGTTATTAATTGGGTTATATTTCTTTTTAAATATATCTGTATTTTTTTATGTTTTTACCTCAGAATTAGTGTGATTTATAAACCGATTTAATTTTTTTTTTGTTTTAAATGGTATATTTCTAATGTGGTTCTCGCAATAAAGCTGCTGGTAAAATGGTGAAGTGCCGGGAAAACTCCTCAACCATTAAAGTCCCAGGCTCGGCTCGGGAAAAGAAATATTATGTAAAAGGTTTCGACATTTGACTATTAAAACATAGATAATTGAAAATCTAGCCTCTAAAAGTGGGAAAATTACTTATAGTACGTACCGGAATTTCCTACTTCTGCACACAATTCATTCTGAATTAGTACCAATATAAGAAGTACACCTAATACATGAAAAAGAGAAGGCAATTTTATAGTCATAGTTTATATAAACCTTAGCCAAAAACTTTAAAAAACATTTAATTGTCGAGCGAAGCGTTCGTAGTCAATCGTATACCGAGAGAAACTATATAAAATATTACTTCTATTATTTATATAATTATGGTGGATACATACTATTTGTCCCTCGTGATTTCGTCCCCGTATAACTTCTGAACCATACAAACGTTATTCTGCTACCAACCGCGTTACATCGCCCGCCGCCTGTCTTATTACTTATAGCCATAAAGCTATATTGAAGTAACGGGTATTTCGATTCGGATGGGGTAGCCAAACCTTTTAGCTTTATTATTAATAGAGATAGATTCCAGACTTTATTCACATGTTAGTTCAATTGTTATCCGTATTTTGAATATTTAAATAAGATCAATTATTCTGATACGTATAGAAATGGAAAACCGTCACAACAACTATTGCATTCACTAACGTCCATTTTCAATATTCGATCTATGTGCAATCTGTTGATAATTTGCTAAGCAAAGTTGTTTTTTTTTTTAATTGTATGGATATTTTTTGACAATGACAACGTTGCTAAATAATAAATCTATAGATTGCGGATAGATTTAATATAGAAAATGTACAAGTTACAAGTAGCAACATGCTTTGTTACTTATAACTTGAGTACCTTGAAGGCAAGAGTGAATAGGCAGTTTTTTAGGCAAGCGTGCTCCACACTCGTCCTGGAGGTATAAAACGGGTTCCCCGGGCGTCTCACAAAGCCAACAAGAGGGACATGCCGTGGTGGTTTTTAGTTTGGGTATACCCCCTTTAGAAGGGGGAGTCCCACATAACTTCCGTCCTTCCTAAGGGTCGGAGGCAGCAATAAAGCTTTTCGAAAATAAAAAAAGCGTGATCCACAAAAAGGGTTATCCAAACGTAGTCCTCATAAACATCAAGTCAAGTTATACTAGCCAATGTAATAAAAAAACTTACCCGAACGTACATACTGATCAATTGTCCTTTATTTAGCGGAATTCTTTCTAATTTCTCGGTTTAAATACCATATTTTTTGTACATTGAACATTAGACACAGCAGTTTGTTACAGAGTGATGTTATTAAATTTATTTTATTTTTATCAAGACACACGATAGTGTGTCAGCCAAAGTTCGAGCCAAGAACAGGGAACTGGCGATGCAGCTACCGTGTGTAATATTACACGAACTATTTAGAGCCACAATATAAATGTAGTAAAAACGAATGAAATTAATAAATAAAATGACAATCTGCAGTTAAAGTAGGTTTTGATAAAAAAAATAATGTATGATGAGAGGCTTCGGCCGTGGCTAGTTACCACACTACCGACAAAGACGTACCGCCCAGCGATTACGTGTTCAAGACTATGTCGCGTAGGGTTATAACTGCCATACTCTTAACAGGTTTGCCTGCTAACATCTTACATCATCAGCTATTATTTGGTTGGTTTTTTTATTGTATTAATTGTAGGACCATGCAGATGGCCTGTGGAATGGCGGGATGGAAAATCATCGTCTATAAACGGATTAACACTTTGCAGGGAATGCAAGGAAATCATCCTACTAATTGCAGCTCTGTATCCATAAATCCATAAATCCTGAGGCGTAGGTGTTAAGCCTTATGTGCCTTTAATGAAGCCGGCAACCACAGAGTACAGAATTGAGACACGCTGCTTTGGGGCATAAATCTATTATATATGTTCATGAATGCAATTAATAAACAATAAAATAAAATGGCGGTAATACTTTCCCTTAAAATGCATTACTTTCATTTTACAATAATAAGCGGTGCCGGTTTAAGCCCAATGGGTAGGACTTTGCCGAACGCACTTCTAAGTTTTATAAGTTATGTGCGTTTTAAGCAATACAGATATAACTTGCTTCAACGGTGAAGGAAAACGCAGTAAGGACACCTACATGACCGAAATTCATCATCATCTGTCTGCGCATTTTCCCATCATCTGTGGTCGGCTCTCCTTGTCCGTTTCCTCCATTCAAGACTGTTTTGAGCAGTTTCCGCGTTAATGTCGTTTAGCTTCAGGTCATTTTGGACCGTCGTTAACCAGGTGGCGGGGGGTCTTCCGCGCCCACGCTTCGTCGTCGGTATGTCCAGGGCTACTCGTACCAGCGCAATCGTTTTTTCTGTAATTTATGAACGATCGGGGTGATTCCATAACTACCTCTAACATACTCGTTCTTGATTTTGTCGAGGCGGCGGGTGATTTTGTTGAAGGAGATCCGTGCCCTGTAGCGAGCCGGGTTGAGTTGATATTATGAATTATTTTCCAGAGCTGTCCCAATAAGCTCTACCAGAACTATAATTGATTGCAGGTGGAAGTATGTTCTATACGCTGCAGCAGTCTCAAACTGATCGTCAAGACTTCCTTTCGTTTGAGAAAGAAATGAAAAATTCGCTAATTTCTCAGGGCACGCACGAATCAAATTTTATTTCGTATACATAGTGGAAGTTGGTAAATTGCGTGTTCTTGAAGGGCGAAGGCATTATTGTGGTTAACTTAGTCAAACATGACGGTAAAAATAAAGGAAATTTAATTTATCATGTCAACATTCAAAATGCATAACAAATCTATGAGTGCACTCTATAACCGATTCTGAACCCAAAACTGAAAGTATCTGGGCCGCCAATCACGCTGAAACTAGTGAATGAATTCGAACTCAGTCCCCCGAAAGTGTAGCTGAAGTCCTTACCAATAGACTAGCACCGCTTCAAGTCAGTGTAGTGTTCCAGTGAATCAATAAAAGTCCTATTTGATTCACATGACTAAACATGTGATACTTCATATGATTATTCTAAATTTGATTGTTCTTTGAAAGTCAAAATATGTTATTTCTTTTCCATTGCGGATCAAAGGAAAAGGGAAAGAACATATTATCGTAGGCATTTCGATATTAACAATTATAACATGATAAAAAGGATTACATTTACAATCTTTATCTTTGTCCTTTTTTATATAAATATCGGAAATTAGTTGTCAACCACACAGTTGAAAAACTAATCCGAAAAAAGAATCATGAGCAACAAATTGTTTGTAGTCTTCGCTTTGTGCGCAGTGCTATTAGCGTCGCAGGCAGTTTTCTGTGAAGATGTCGAAGTTCAGCAACCCGGTAAAAAATAACCTAAGTATATTTATTGTTGTGGTTATAGGTTAGGAATTCGGCTTCAAATTTTGGGGCCCAATTTCGAAAACGCACCTCTTAATTTTTTCACCTCTTTCGTTTTAAGTAATTAAATATTACATGCTTTACCAGTGAAAGGAAAACATCGTGATTAAACCTGCATATCTGAGATTTCCCCATAATGTTCTCAAAGGTGTGTTGAGTCCACCAATTCGCAATGGGCCAGCATGGTGGACTACGGCCTTAACCACTTCCCATTGTGGAAGGAGACCCGTAATGGACCGATAATGGGTAGATATGATGATGTTCTCTGAAAATTGAGTAATATTTACATCCATATTTTAAAACATTTCACATTTTCTGAATGCTTTGCTTGCTTGCATTGCAAGATATCTTTATTGATATTCATTGTATAGATATACATTAATTATGTATCTATGTATAATATTGTAGAAGTTTACTAGATGTATAGTATTTATGTATATATTTATATGCACCAACCACCCTCTCGTTGAGCAGAGTTTTACGCCATTGGTTGCCTGGAAGAGATCGCTATGTAAACTAGTGTAAACTAGTTTTTTTATAATTTTTCCCGTATTTTTATGTGGCGTAGAATAAAAGTGTATTCATTCATATCTAAATATTATCGTAACTCTACAAAGAATCCGATTATGGTTCTAATAACATTGAGACAAATTATCAAATATTTAATTCTTTGCAGATGAACTGTACATTCTGAACCCGGGCTCGGCGTTTCCCTTCATAGTGACTGATCCAAAAAGCCCCATCCTCAGTCTCGACCGTAAGCAGGTCATCCGCATCTGCATCGCCAGCCAGTGCCAATCTGTCTGCAGGTCCTGGGGCTTCCGGATTGGGCGTTGCAACTCGCAGGCCATTTGCGTTTGTTCGCGTTAAAATTATACAAAAATCTTATTTTTATAAATTTTATTAGAATTTATCAAAACTTTATCAAATGTATAGAGTCTAATAATTAATTATAGTGACTAATAAAACGCATTTAATAAACCAATTCATTTTGTATTTTTTTTATCATTTATTAACATGTATTACTTGAATTGCACAAACTACTATTACTTTTTTATAAGAAGAATTGAATTGTTGAGCATACCGTAACATTACACAGAATAAAAATATATCCATTATTTACAATGACAAGCGATGGTTCGCTGTGATTTGGGTGCAATCGAAAACTGTGATGGATTGTCCTTGAATGGAGACTATGAAGCAGTCACACCTCTCTACCGCAGGGGATCAAATGATATAGATCCCAAGACTGTGGAATACCGTGCTGGCGTACCTCCCTATGACTGGGATATAACACTCAATAATTTATTTGCCACTGGAGCATTACACTATCTTCCGACACCACCAGTGATTGGGTAGTATTTGACTGAATATTTACATCCTTGCAATAGATGTAAACCGAACTTCATGCTGAATTCAAAAATTGGAAATGATCGGATGTAACTTTATTTTTATATAAATTTGGGGCTAACGGGAGGGTCATCTGCAGCACCAGTGGAGCTACCGATCCGTCGCCGGCTTTGTTTATCCGCTTCTTGAAAAACCCTAGATTGTATTTTGGATGGAACACATCAGATACGAGATTGTTCCACAATATGCAAGTGCGCGGTAGAAATTATCTGGTATTGCAAATTATAGAAGAATATCAGGCATCCAGATGATGATAATGGAATTTATTTCTACATCGTGAGGTGCGATCGAAGAACAGGGAAAAAGGTATCAATGCAAACAACTTTTCAGAACACTCTCCAATTTATAGTCGATAGAACACATACAGGGAGCTAACATCTTTTCGGTGCCCTAGGGACTCCAAACTGCAATTCAATTTGAATAGTCATCAAGTCGAACAGTCCGCTTTTGTATCCGATCAAATGGAAGGAGTTGGTAAAGAGGTGCCCCAGCCCAAAGATGTAAGCAGTACTCCATGTGAGGTCTTACTTGCGCTTTATAGAGCTGGAGTCTATGATTTGGCGCAAAGTAACGTTTCGCTCTTTTTGGAAGCTAGTTTAGCTTTACCTTCTAATAGGACTTCGTTCGAGATGTTGACAGAGAGGATCCAAATGAGTAGTGAGGAGAATATTCTAGAACTGAGATGCTACATACAGCAACACATTTTTTTTAAAAACTGAGTCTCTATTCGATATTCATAGTAAGAAATTTCAAACTAAAATCAAGTTGATGGATAATTTGAAGAAATTTAATATTTAATTTAAGTTTAAATGTCATTGCATAATGCATAAAAACTAATAACATAGGTTTGCACCGAACCTTTAATGAACTTATGAGGGTACCTAATGGTTTTAGAAATAATACAGATTCATTAACCTTTAACCTCTAATAAAGGGTCTTATTTATTTTATGGCGATAGCGCAAAATTATTCAGATTTTTACTAAAAAGCAACATGGAGCATGGACCTTCGTAGAAAATCTTCTTCATACGTTGAAACTTCAAAACGAGAAGACCTCAAAACGAGGATAATATTTAAATTATTAACCATTATATTTTTACTCAAAATAACATGTTGAATATTCATACTTTTTAAAAAACACACACTTTAACGATTAAATACAAGCAGAGTTGTTTTTAACGCCCGACGTAAAACGACGAGGTGTTATTACAGTTAGTTTGACGTATATTTGTGTGCTTTTCTTTCCCAACATCAACATTTTAAAATTTAAACACCATTATTTTATCTCACTAGCGATTATTGCAGGGCAACGTGATTCTAGGCAACATTGTTATGTTATTAAGCATTTTATAAAAAGAATAGTAACATCTATGTCATAAATGAGTTTTAACACATTGTTTAAACTTATACATTGGTAAGAACTAAAGCCATTTGTCGGCTGATTGGCGTAGTGGGCAGCGGCCAAGGCCAACTGGACAACTGGAAAATTTTTGTGTGATGAACATGAACGTTTTCCACTGTCTGGGTGTTTTTCTGTATATTATAATATTTTATGTTTATTATTCATAAAAAAATATTCAACCGTCAGCTTAGTACCCATACCCAAAGCTACGCTGACTTTGGGCCTTGATGGCGATGTGTCTTTTGTTACTTATAGTGTTTATTTAATTAAAAAGGCTTAGAAATTTATAGCAATTAGATGTGTATAAATCGTTGTTACTAAATCGTTTTTGATATATATCTTCAATTAATTGAAATACTAGGCAATTTATTAATATATGGCATGAATAATGAAACAAATTGAAGGGAAATAACAAGAAATAAGTAATGGCAAAAGAAATTGTATTTATTACGTAAAATTAACATATATCTAACAAAATTTAATATTAATAGTCTGTTGAAATATTTTTATTATTGCTCTTTATTTGAACACCACATGAAGTAAAAGAATTATACAAGAAAAAAGAAACATAAAAATAGAAGCAAAATACAAAGGCGGCCAGGCAACCTATATATTATGGTCCATAGGACAAAATTAACGGGAGCAAACGCAAATGGCCTGGGCGTTGCAGCGTCCAACCCTGTAGCCCCAGGACCTGCAGACAGATTGGCACTGGCTGGCGATGCAGATGCGGATGATTTGCTTACGGTCGAGACTGAGGATGGGGCTGTTTGGATCAGTCACGATAAAAGGGAACGCAGAGCCCGGATTCATTATATACAGTTCATCTGCAAGAAAAATTAGGCAAAACATACATTTCATCGATACATGAAAATTAGAAAAATTTGGAAAAAATAACTTTAAAGATTTATCTGAGAAGGTAGAGCGGGCAGTTACCTTGGCCAATGAAATAGTTTGGCAATCCAAAGAGGCAATACTGCCAGCATCTAAGGAACTGTGCATCGCTGCGATGGTTCAAAGATGTTATAGATTTTATTTAGTTTTACATAGGTTAGTTTAGGTTATTCTTGTTTAAACTTTATACTTTTCCCTTTAGTAAATGTTCTAATTTAAAGTTGTGATGCAGTCTAACTTAAAATCTGCTGAATACATAAGAATAAGCTACGCTAACTACATTAGATAAATCCTCTGAAGACCTAACTTTACAAAGAGTACTTTCAGCTTATTCTAACAAGTTCCATTTATAAAATGTTTTTATTTATTCAACTACAATGCAATTGACTGGCAATTTCATCTGGTAAGAGATGACGCCGTCTAAAAAGGTCACGGGCTAACCTTTTAGGGGTATGCCAGTTATATTAAGCCCATAACCCCTCAAAGAGCTTTCTACCCAAGGTTCCCTCTCTGCAATGGAAGATGTAAACCATTTTCTGTTGGAATATTTTCAGATAACTATTGAATAAAACGTTGCTTGAAAACATTAATAACACGTAGTCAATATTCAAAGCTGCTAGTTTTAGGGATTAGAATTTAAACCGTTGGTTTTTTTGTGTTAAAAAAAACTTACCTGGTCGATCAACCTGTTGAACTTCCTCGCAAGCAGTTTGCTGTAGGAGCAGTACTGCGAAAAGAGTGGCAAAGATAACGAATATTTTGCTGTGCATGATTAGTTTTGAGGAAGCTTCGGAACTATACTCAACAATATTGACTGAGGAACTTCTCAACTGTGCTTCTTCCATAAAACTTTCACATATTTATATGAAATCAAATTAAGATAAGGACTGTAAAAGTTATTCGAGTCGTATCTTTTTATCAACACAGGGATGTCCTGACGATAAGGCATTTCTGTATCAGTTTTGTAATTGCGTGAACTGTATAATTAGTAGTAGTATACACAATATTTTAAACAAAGAATAAATTGTAGAATCTAATCTAATAAAATAGTTTTTGCATTATCGATTTAAAGAACATAAAACATTCTAACAACCTGCCAAGTATTCTTCTCTTATTACAACAACAGATCATTTCTTTTTTTATAGTAATAATAATTGCACCATCTGCTTGGTCCGTCAAATATTATTACTAACTGATGGTAAGTGGAAACCCATCGCCTATAAACCGATCAACAATTGTCAGGTTATGTATTGTTTCTATGTACTGGCAACCAGCTTCCAAAATTCTTGTGCAATTATTGAAAAAAAAATCTCAAAAGACGCAAAATCTTTTTCGGTACTTTGGCTGCTCGAAATATTCGATTGTTAACTTCAGACGATAAACTTTACATGATATATTCATTAAAATGGATAATTTTAATGAATATATAATAAGAAAACATTTAATAAAGAAATTAAAGATTCATTATTTATTATTACAGAAACGATAAAAACGATGCTGGCCGGTGAATAATAATTTCTTATCGTTTTGTCATAATTCTGAAACTAATTGCTTCATTCAAATTAAACATTGCATTGCATTTTTACGGTTATCGAAGTTCTGATTCAAGAGCCAACAATAGTTTTATTAATTATTATATCTTTATTGCCAAATTACTCACCCACATTGATATACACAGACTGATAAACAACTTCCGAATTCCGATTGATTTTATGACAGAAAAAGTAAATGCGCACGAGCATTTACTTTTTTTGTATGGATCTATAATCTACTTGCTTAAATTGCCACGACGAACAAAAAAAAGGAAACAAGGGAACTTTTAAAAATACCATTGTGGTCGAGGGACCCATAAATAAATATACTATGACATCAAATATACATGACGGAAAAAAATCTTTTGACGTAAAAAAAGAAGGCGGCCAAAGCTTGACGATAATTTCTTGAACTACAATGGACGTACTGGGCCCAGGCCTACCCTTTAATAGGAGAAGATTTGACCCTCCAATGCTGGATTATCGATAATTGTAGGGTGTGTTATAACTGCCATACTCTTAACAGGTTAGCCTACTAACATCTTACATCATCAGCTATTATTTGGTTGGTTTTTTTATTGTATTAATTGAAGGACCATGTAGATGGCCTGTGGAATGGCGGGATGGAAAATCATCGTCTATAAACTGATCAACACTTTGCAGGGAATGCAAGGAAATCATCCTACAAATTGCAGCTCTGTATCCATAAACCTGAGGCGTAGGTGTCAAACCTTATGTGCCTTTAATCAAGCCGGCAACCACATAGTACAGAATTGAGACAACGCTTTGGGGCATAAATCTATTATATATGTTTATGAATGCAATTAAAAAACAATAAATTAAAATGGCGGTAATACTTTCCTTTAAAGTGCATTACTTTCATTTTACAATAATAAGCGGTGAAAGCCCAATGGGTAGGACTTTGCCGAACGCACTTCTAAGTTTTATAAGTTATGTGCGTTTTAAGCAATTCAGATATAACTTGCTTCAACGGTGAAGGAAAACGCAGTAAGGAATCCTACATGCCCGAAAGCTCTCCATAATGTTCCCAAAGGTGTGCGACCTCCACCAATACGCACTAGGCCTTGGTAGACTACGGCCTTAACCCCTTCTTATTGAAGGAGACCCGTGCCCTGTAGCGATTCGGTAATGGGTTGATATTATGAATTATTTTCCAGAGCTGTCCCAATACCAGAACTATAATTGATTGCAGGTGAAAGTATATCTATACGCTGCAGCAGTCTCAAAATGATGAGCTTTTTTTTCGTCGAGACTTCCTTTCGTTTGAGAAAGAAATGAAAAATTCGCAAATTTCTCAGGGGACGCACGAATCAAATTTTATTTCGTATACATAGTGGAAGTTGGTAAATTGCGTGTTCTTGAAGGGCGAAGGCATTATTGTGGTTAACTTTGTCAAACATGACTTGGTAAAAATAAAGGAAATTTAATTTGTCATGTCAACATTCAAAATGCATAACAAATCTACACTTATAATAAAACTGTAGGGTGTCAATGACTTTACATAGAAGATATTTAAAAAATATTTTTTGAGTGCACTCTATAACTGATTCTGATCTCAAAACTGAAAGTATCTGGGCCGCCAATCACGCTGAAACTAGTGAATGAATTCGAACTCAGTCCCCCGAAAGTGTAGCTGAAGTTCTTACCAATAGACTAGCACCGATTCAAGTCAGTGTAGTGTTCCAGTGAATCAATAAAAGTCCTATTTGATTCACATGACTAAACATGTGATACTTCATATGATTAGTCTGCATTTTATTGTTCTTTGAAACTCAAAATATGTTATTTTCTTTCCATTGCGGATCAAAGGAAAAGGGAAAGAACATATTCTCGTAGGCATTTCGTTATTAACAATCATAACATGATAAAAAGGATTACATTTACAATCCTTATCTTTGTCCTTTTTTATATAAATATCGGAAATTAGTTGTCAACCACACAGTTGAAAAACTAATCCGAAAAAGAATCATGAGCAACAAATTCTTTGTAGTCCTCGCTTTGTGCGCAGTGCTATTAGCGTCGCAGGCAGTTTTCTGTGAAGATGTCGAAGTTCAGCAACCCGGTAAAAATAACCTTTGAATATTTATTGAAATGGTTCCAGCCTAGTGGTTAGGAATTTAGCTTCACTTTCAATTTTGCAAGTTATGTGCGTTTTAAGTAATTAAATATTACTTGCTTTAACGGTGAAAGGAAAACGTCGTGATGAAACCTGCATATCCGAGATTTCTCCATAATGTTCTCAAGGGTGTGTTGAGTCCATCAATTTGCACAGGGCCAGCGTGGTGGACTACGACCGTCCTTCTCATTGTGGAAGGAGACCCGTGCCTGTAATGTACCAATAGTGGGTTGATATGATGATATTTTCTGAATATTGAGTAATATTTACAACCGTATTTTAAAACATTTCACATTTACTGAATGCTATATTTCAATATTACCAAGACATCTTTATTGATATTAATTGTATAGATATATATTAATTAATAGTATGTATATATAATATTGTGTACAAGTTTATTATATATATATATATATATATTTTTTTTTTTATTATGTATAGTATTTATGTATATATTTATAAATATATCTATATGCACCACCTACCTCTCGTCTTGAGCAGTGTTTTACGCCATCGGTTGCCTGGAAGAGATCGCTATGTATAGGTACATTGTGTAAACTAGTTTTTTATATTTTTTTCTATATTTGTATGTGGTGTACCGGTAGTGTAAAAGTGTATTCATTCATTCATATCTCAATATTATCGTGCCATTACTAAAGAATCCGATTATGGTTCTAATAACATCGAGACAAATTATGAAATATTTAATTATTCGCAGATGAGCTGTATATTCTGAACCCGGGCTCGGCGTTTCCTTTCATAGTGACTGATCCAAAAAGCCCCATTCTCAGTCTCGACCGTAAGCAGGTCATCCGCATCTGCATCGCCAGCCAGTGCCAATCTGTCTGCAGGTCCTGGGGCTTCCGGATTGGGCGTTGCAACTCGCAGGCCATTTGCGTTTGTTCGCGTTAAAATTATACAATTTTTTTTAAATTTTTTATAAAGTTTAATAACCGTATTCAAAAGTTTAGACTAATAAATAGTATATATTATCAATAATAAACCAATTCATTTTGTATTTTTTTTTTTCATTTATTAATACGATATTATTACTTGAACTTTTACATACTACTAATACATTAGTAGCTCGAATACTTTTCTTATAAAAAGAATTCAATTGTTGAGCATACCGTAACGTTACATAGAAAAAAAAATATATCCATAATTTACAATGACAAGCGATGGTTCGGTGTGATTTGGGTGCTATCGAACACTGTGATGGATTGTCCTTCAATGGGGACTACGAAACTGTAAAACTACCGCTACCGGTTCAAATGATGGAGATCCCAACATTATGGAATACCGTGCTGGCTTACCTCCCTATGCAGTCATAGGGAGATAAGCCAGCAGGGAGAGCATTACACGATTTCCGACACCACTAGTGATTGGGTAGTATTTGACTGAATGTTTACATCCTTGCAATAGATGTTGACCGAACTTTATGTTGAATTACAAAATTGGAAAAGAATGGATGGGGCTAACGGGAGGGAGGGTTACCTGATGTTTAGTTATCATCACCACCCATGAACATCTGCAGCAGCAGAGGAGCTACCGACCCGTTGCCGGCTTTGCTTATCCTCTCCTTGAATAACCCTAGATTGTATTTTGGATGGAACAAATCAGATGGGAGATTGTTCCACAATATGCAAGTTCACGGTAGAATGAATCTGGTATTTCGAATAGTAGAAGATAACCAGGCATCCAGATGATGATAATGGAATTTATTTCTACATCGTGAGGTGCAGTCAGGGAACAGGGAAGGAGGTATCAATGCAAACAACTTGTAGGAACACTCTCCAATTTATAGTCGACACACACAAAGTGAGCTAACATCTTTTCGTGCCCCAGGGACTCCAAACTGCAATTCAATTTGGGATTGTCAAGTTGAACAGCCTGCTTTTGGATCCGATCAAATGGAAGGAGTTGTAAAGAGGTACCTCTGTCCAAAAATGTGATCAGTACTCCATGTGAGTTCTTACTTGCGCTTTATAGAGCTGGAGTCTATAATTTGGCGCAAAGTAACCTTTGGCTCTGTTAAACACACCACGCTTTTTGGAAGCTAGTTTAGCTTTACCTTCCAATTGGACTTCGATTGAGATGTTGACACAGAGGATCCTAATAAGGTAATGAGGAGGGTATTCTAGAACTGAGATGTTACATACATTGTTATAAGCAACATATATTATTTTTTAAACTGGGTCTCTATTCGATATTCATAGTAAGAAATTTCAAAGTTAAATCACGTTCATCACGTCATTGTATAACTTAGGTTTGCCACGAAATGAATTCCCTAATGGTTTTAGCAATAATACAGCTTTTGCAGCTTAAACATCTTATGGTCTTATTGCGATAGCGCAAATCAAATGATTCCGATTTTTACTAAAAAGCAACGTTGACACGAATTCGTCTTTGAGCATGGTTCTTCGTAGACAATCTTCTTCATATGTTGAAACATTATTTCGAAACGAAGATTATTTGTATGAATTATTAACCATTATATTTTTACTCGGAATAACATGTAACATACAAAAGCGGCAAATAAATAAAATAATTAAATAGAAAATACCAAAAAAACTCTCGGCCGGTAGTTGTTTGTATTAAAAGTAACAACTTTTGTTTTATGACTTTTTCTAACTCGATTTTTTTGTAAAATATTGAATATTCAATATTTTATATATATTGAATATTGAATATTTCACAAAGATACTCTACTGGTTACTACTTTGTAAAGCAGCATCGGCAACAGCACGCGAACCACGACTCTCTCGTGTGGTCACTGACACAACTAGGCGGCTCTGTCCAATCACATGTATTCGTTTTCAAACAAACCTTACAGAAATAACATGATATTTTTTTGGTAGGAAATAAATTAATTCTGAATAAAAAAAATATCGTAAAGTTGTTAAATGATAGCAGGGACCTAAAAGTCAGAGAACTTCTATTATTTAATCTTATTAGCGATTATTGCAGAGCAGCGTGATTCTAGGCAACATTGTTATGTTATTAAGCATTTCATAAAAAGAATAGTAACATCTAAGTCAAAAATAAGTTTTAACACATTGTTTAATTCATTCCCGCAACTGGAAAATGTTTGTGGGATGAACATGAACGTTTTCCACTGTCTGGGTGTTTTTCTGTATATTATAATATTTTATGTTTATTATTCATAAAAATATTCAACCGTCAGCTTAGTACTTAGTTATTTTATTAAAGTATAGTAGTTTATTTAATTAAAAAGGCTTAGAAAGTTAAAGCAATTAGATATGTATAAATCGTTGTTAATAAATTCTTTTTGATATATATCTTCAATTAATTGAAATACTAGGCAATTTTTTAAAATAAAGCATGAACTATGAAATAAATTTAAGGGAAATAAACACAAATTAATTAATGCCAATAGAAATTGTATTTATAACGTAAAATAAACATATATTTAACAAAATTTAATATGAATAGCCTGTTGAAATATTATTATTATTATTACTCTTTATTTGAACAACACATGAAGTAAAAGAATTATACAAGAAAAAAGAAACATAAAAATAGAAGCTAAATACAAAAGGCGGCCAGGCAACCTATATATTATGGTCCATAGGACAAAATTAACGGGAGCAAACGCAAATGGCCTGGGCGTTGCAGCGTCCAACCCTGTAGCCCCAGGACCTGCAGACAGATTGGCACTGGCTGGCGATGCAGATGCGGATGATTTGCTTACGGTCGAGACTGAGGATGGGGCTGTTTGGATCAGTCACGATAAAAGGGAACGCAGAGCCCGGATTCATTATATACAGTTCATCTGCAAGAAAAATTAGGCAAAACATACATTTCATCGATACATGAAAATTAGAAAAATTTGGAAAAAATAACTTTAAAGATTTATCTGAGAAGGTACAGCGGGCAGTTACCTTGGCCAATGAAATAGTTTGGCAATCCAAAGAGGCAATACTGCCAGCATCTAAGGAACTGTGCATCGCTGCGATGGTTCAAAGATGTTATAGATTTTATTTAGTTTTACATAGGTTAGTTTAGGTTATTCTTGTTTAAACTTTATACTTTTCCCTTTAGTAAATGTTCTAATTTAAAGTTGTGATGCAGTCTAACTTAAAATCTGCTGAATACATAAGAATAAGCTACGCTAACTACATTAGATAAATCCTCTGAGGACCTAACTTTACAAAGAGTACTTTCAGCTTATTCTAACAAGTTCCATTTATAAAATGTTTTTATTTATTCAACTACAATGCAATTGACTGGCAATTTCATCTGGTAAGAGATGACGCCGTCTAAAAAGGTCACGGGCTAACCTGTTAGGGGTATGCCAGTTATATTAAGCCCATAACCCCTCAAAGAGCTTTCTACCCAAGGTTCCCTCTCTGCAATGGAAGATGTAAACCATTTTCTGTTGGAATATTTTCAGATAACTATTGAATAAAACGTTGCTTGAAAACATTAATAACACGTAGTCAATATTCAAAGCTGCTAGTTTTAGGGATTAGAATTTAAATCATTGTAGCCAACAAATTACTGTTTTGAATAATATAAACAAAGATAAACATATCGTCAAGTGTAGGCCGATAACTAAGAGCAAATTGACGCGATTCAAAGGTGAAATATCATCCAAAATTCCTGCCCTTGTCTTTAAGAACGGTCATCCTGACAGCATTTATGGTACGCTCTTTAATATCATAGAAAATGAATTTAACAAAATATTCATTTTCAAACATATAGATTTCAATAAAAAAATAAAGTTTAGCGATTGGGCAACTATTGGCATATACAAAAGTAGAGATAATTTGTATGAGCTCTATAGTGAAAAACAATATAACCATACTCCAGCTTTCCTACAACACGTAAAAATGTACTCTAAAACGTTTAAGAACGTTTGCTTTCATGCTAAGTCGCTATACTTTAAGGATCAAATCATAAAATCGGATAACAAAGTACAAACAACCTGGAAAATTGTTAATAATGAAACTGGGAAAGCTAAATCTCGCAACGTAAACTTTGAATTAATTATTAATGATAATAAAGTTACCGCTGACAGTGAGGTTGCAAGTACCTTTGAAAACTTTTTTCAGAGTGTTCCTATTTTGTTGACTGATTCACTTAATTCTTCACCTACTGCAGCTCAGAGTTTATTGAGGAACAACGTTAATGAGTGCAACGTTTTATTTAATTTTAAACATATATCTGCATATGATATAATAAAGAATTTTAAGTTGTTGAAACAGAAAAAAACCGGTGATTTATGGGGTATGTCTGTAATGGTAATATCTAACATTATAGACGTTATTGCCCCTTACTTAGCCATACTTTTTAATGAATGTGTTGATAGAGGTACTTTTCCAAATTTAATGAAACATAGTAAACTTATACCTCTATTTAAATCTGGCAATAAAAACGACATTAACAATAACAGACCCATTTCAATCTTACCAGCTCTTAGTAAGGTCTTTGAAAAAATTATATTAAATCAACTTTTGAATCACTTCAATGTAAATAACTTACTACATCCGGAGCAGTACGGTTTTACTAAAGGTCGTAGCACCACGGATGCAGGCGCTAAACTTTTAAAACATGTGTACGATGCCTGGGAACGTTCGCCGAATGCCATTGGTGTTTTTTGTGATCTATCCAAAGCATTCGATTGTGTCGATCATAAAACCTTGCTTCTTAAACTAGCCCATTATGGTATCAAAAACGTTGCACTAAATTTGGTTGCCTCTTATCTCAGTGACAGAACCCAAAGGGTTTGCATAAAAGACATTAAGTCGCAGGGGTCGGCTACGTCAATGGGTGTCCCACAGGGTTCAATCTTGGGTCCCTTTCTATTTTTGGTGTATATAAATGATCTACCACACCATGTCAGTGAAACCTGTGACATTGTACTGTTTGCTGATGATACATCTCTAATTTTTAAAACTGATAGAGGTAGAGACAACTCTGACGATGTAAGCCGTGCTATGTCGCATGTGTCGCACTGGTTTACGGTCAATAATTTACTTTTAAATGCAAAAAAAACTAAGTGTGTGGAATTTATTTTACCAAATGTAAAGAAAGTCAATAAAAATATAATAATAAATGGAGAATCACTAAAAATGGAAGATTCCACAGTTTTTCTGGGCATGACCTTGGATTGTAAGCTTCAGTGGGGTACCCATATAGATACACTAGCAGGTAAACTAAGCTCGGCTGCCTACGCCGTCAGGAAAATTAGACAGATTACTGACGTAGAAACAGCAAGACTTGTTTACTTCGCGTACTTTCATAGTGTGATGTCTTACGGGATCTTATTATGGGGCAAAGCTGCTGATATTGAAACTATATTCATATTGCAGAAAAGAGCTGTACGGTCAATATATAAACTTAAATCACGTGAATCCCTCCGTGAAAAATTTAAAGAAATTGGTATACTTACGGTAGCCTCACAATACATTTATAACAATATAGTATTTGTAAGACAACATATTAGTCTTTATAAACAAAAAGTGGATATAAACAGTCGACTTACAAGAAATGGTCATAAATTAGTGACATCTGCATATCGTCTGCGAAAGGTGCAGAAGTCATTTGTGGGATTGAGTATACGCTTTTATAATATGATTCCTAAGGTAATTTTGGACCTACCAATCCATAAGTTTAAAGAATGTGTTAAAACACATTTATTACAGCGAGGTTATTATACTATTGATGAGTTTCTTAATGACAAGGTTGCTTGGAAGCATCCGGCTCCGCTTTCATCTCTCACAAGATAGAAAAATGAATGTTAAAATATAAAATGTAAATTTTTGATGTTGGAAAAGAGCAACTGCTGAGTTTCTTGCCGGCTTCTTCTCGGTAGAATCTGCCTTCCGAACCGGTGGTAGAGTCACTACACACGGACAGACTTGACGTTTCAAAAGTGCTTGTATTAGGCCTACTTGAAATAAATGAATTTTGATTTTTTTTTTTTTTTTAAAACCGTTGGTTTTTTTGTGTTAAAAAAACTTACCTGGTCGATCAACCTGTTGAACTTCCTCGCAAGCAGTTTGCTGTAGGAGCAGTACTGCGAAAAGAGTGGCAAAGATAACGAATATTTTGCTGTGCATGATTAGTTTTGAGGAAGCTTCGGAACTATACTCAACAATATTGACTGAGGAACTTCTCAACTGTGCTTCTTCCATAAAACTTTCACATATTTATATGAAATCAAATTAAGATAAGGACTGTAAAAGTTATTCGAGTCGTATCTTTTTATCAACACAGGGATGTCCTGACGATAAGGCATTTCTGTATCAGTTTTGTAATTGCGTGAACTGTATAATTAGTAGTAGTATACACAATATTTTAAACAAAGAATAAATTGTAGAATCTAATCTAATAAAATAGTTTTTGCATTATCGATTTAAAGAACATAAAACATTCTAACAACCTGCCAAGTATTCTTCTCTTATTACAACAACAGATCATTTCTTTTTTTATAGTAATAATAATTGCACCATCTGCTTGGTCCCTCAAATATTATTACTAACTGATGGTAAGTGGAAACCCATCGCCTATAAACCGATCAACAATTGTCAGGTTATGTATTGTTTCTATGTACTGGCAACCAGCTTCCAAAATTCTTGTGCAATTATTGAAAAAAAGTCTCAAAAGACGCAAAATCTTTTTCGGTACTTTTGCTGCTGGAAATATTCGGTTGTTAACTTCAGACGATAAACTTTACATAATATGAATATATTATGTAAAGTTTATCGTTTTCATATTATATATTCATTAAAATTATCCATTTTAATGAATATATAATATGAAAACATTTAATAAAGAAATTAAAGTTTCATTATTTATTATTACAGAAACGATAAAAACGATGCTGGCAGGTGAATAATAATTTCTTATCGTTTTGTCATAATTCCGAAACTAATTGCTTCATTTAAATTAAACATTGCATTGCATTTTTACGGTTATTGAAGTTCTGATTCAAGAGCCAACAATAGTTTTATTAATTATTATATCTTTATTGCCATATTACTCACCCACATTGATATACATAGACTGATAAACAACTTCCGAATTCCGTAAAATTTTATGACAGAAAAAGTAAATGCGCACGAGCATTTACTTTTTTTGTATGGATCTATAATCTACTTGCTTAAATTGCCACGACGAACAAACAAAAAGTAACAAGGGAACTTTAAAAAATACCATTGTGGTCGAGGGACCCATAAATAAGTATACTATGACTATCGGAAAAAAATCTTATGGTGTAAAAAAAGAAGGCGGCCAACGCTTGACGATAATTTCTTGAACTACAATGGACGTAGCTGGAAACTTGAATTAACGAGGATAACGTTTTTGTCTTTCATGGGCATTTTATTAGTTAACTCCTACCGCATGCTGCTTTAAAACACTGTGTGGTACGAAAAATGGTTCCGTGAGTCATCAGCATCCTATCAATGTCATAGTAGTTACTGGGCCCAGGCCTTCCCTTTTAATAGGAGAAGATTTGACCCTCCAATGCTGGACTATCGATAAATATCACATTTTATTGATAATATCCAAGACCGATGGCTTAAAATTCTCTCTGACTCACGGGAATGAGCATAATGTGCTTAATCGTGGCTGGTAATGAGAATTTTAAGAGAAAATGCAACACCTGTTTTTACTTGGCCCTGCCCAGGAACCGAACCCAGGACCTAGTAATACGAAATTGAACGTTCTATCCACTAGACCAACGAGCCAGTTATGGAATCCCAAAAAATTTACAAAATATAACTTAAGCAAAAAGAAAACCTAGACGTAAATTTAACATTTCTCTCTGGAAAACCTCTGGTTGAGATAGAATTTCATTACTTTAGTTTAGATTAATATTACAATTGTAGTGGACGTAACATTACCATACAAAGGGAATTATTTAAACGTGCCAACTTCCATAGAGGCGGAGGACTAAAAATGAGTAAGTACCTCGGCACTAATGTCCTCGGAAAACACGTCTGGAAAATAATATGAATGTTTTCAACTGTTTTACTTAAGCATTTTAGCGTCGCTTTATTTTACGTTCTTCTTCCCCTCTCGCATTATAGTTTTTGTAACAGTTTTTCTTTTTTATTGCTAACTAGTCGATTCATTTATAAAATAAGGAATACATGTAAGAACAACACTGGAAGAAGTCACTAGAACTTCTAGGAAACATAAATGGAGATGGACAGAAAACACATTCCTTGGCGTCTAGACACATGGAGTACATGAAACGAAGGCGACCAGGAAACATAAAAGATGGGGTGATGAATTAAAGAGTATAGCCGGATAGATATGGTCAACGAAAGCCAGAGATGAACATGAGTGGAAAAAGTTGGACGAGGCCTTTGTCGTTAACAAACAGATGCAGTTGCCGATATAATACATAAGTTAAACGGTGATAGGGCCGAGTTTGAAAGCAATCACGAACCTCTAACTGTTGTAAGTTATGTGCGATTTAAGCAAATAAAATATCACTTGCTCCAATGGTGAAGGAAAACATTGTGATAAAAACAGCATGCCTCAGACTGCAGTGGCGCGCAAAGAGGGTATGCACAGGGTATGCAGATGACATAAAATGAAGATAATCTCCAGTACGAGCTATAAATACTTGAGGGTAGGCTTTTTATATAACTCTTAAAAAGCCTATCCTTGAGTTTTTTATAACTCGTACTGGAGATTTTCTTCATTTTATGTCATCTGCATAACCAGTGCATACCCTCTATGCACGCCACTGCCTGAGAGTTCTCCATAATGTTCTCATAGGTGTGTAAGCTCTTAGTGGGCCATCAATAGGTTAAAATGATGATGTTGATGAAAGCATAGTAAGTATTTGAATAAAGACTTATATTTGTATTATTAATATCATACTGGATCCTCGGTCACATCTTAGTGACTGAACACCAATAACTCATTAAGACTAGGACTCGATTGACCTCGACGAAACTTTGACCACCTAGTGAGATAAGACTGCCTTACCAGCAAATCTGCGTGATGTAGATAAACATTGAGCGAGGTCAGACCAAGAAATCGAAATTATTCGGCGGTTTTAACAACTGGTAAGATGGGCCTTAGCGTATCCTTTGCAAGCATATTTCTATATGAAAAACTCATCTTCGGTAATGGAGTTTCCATCAGGTATTAAGATCTTCCTACGTTACCTTGAGGCTGATTCTCCACCTAAGTAATGCGTAGTTGTGTCTTTCATACAGGATAATGATGATATCCTTACTAATATTATAAATGGGAAAGAGTGTTTGTTTGTCTTTGCTTCACGCCCTAACTAAGAAACCAATCAACTTGATTTTTGGCATAGCAATTAGCAAAAAGAACGGAGTGTAACATAGGGCGCGTATAGCACCCTTCTGGGAAAGAATACGTAACTCGGGCAACAGCATCCTTCAGGTAGTGGGACAGGACACATGGGGTCCAAGAGTAGCTCAAAGGATCTCAATACTTAGAGATCCAAATAAAAAGTAATTTGATACACCTTCAGTGTATAGACAGAATATTTATTTATTTATTCTTAATTTTTAATAATTAATGTTTTATTGTTGAATTATTTACTTTTGTACTGTTCGTGCTTTTTGGGTTTTTACCACAATAGGTAAAGAAAAATTATTATTATAATTATTTTTATTATTATAGGTTATTTATTATTTTATACCAGAAAATGATCACAACAAACGTTACCTACGGGATTTGTAAAAAACCGTAGTTAAGGCGGATTAAGAATGCGGACAACAGCTAGTTAATAAAACCAGCCATTATATCATTGTTTTTAAACCCAAAATAGTCGCCCACATATTAATTGCAATTAGCAACTTATTAACCGATCAACAATTGTCAGGTTATGTATTGTTTCTATGTACTGGCGACCAGCTTCCAAAATCTTGTGCAATTATTGAAAAAAAATCTCAAAAGACGCAAAATCTTTTTCGGTACTTTTGCTGCTGGAAATATTCGATTGTTAACTTCAGACGATAAACTTTACATAATATATTCATTAAAATTATCCATTTTAATATCATTGTTTTTAATCCCAAAATAGTCGTCCACATATTAATTGCAATTAGCAACTTATAACTGCAAACACTCGGATTAACTCATTCATATAAAGTTAATGAGCTACTCTCAAACAACATCGGATTAACGTTAATTACTGTTCAATAGGAGGCACTCCGATTCGGACTCCATGTGAAAGTTTAAATTAATGCACATTTAATAAAGCAACGTAACGTTCAAACTATAGATTATTTTCATAATCATTAAGCTGCATATCCACGATACATTTGACGGTCGATTTGCGCAGTTTGCAGCGACCCTGCTTTCTGAGTCCAAGGCTGCAGGTTCGATTGCCACAACTGGCAAATGTTTGTGTGATGAACATGAAAGTTTTTGAGTGTTTGGGTGTTTTTCTGTGTAATATAAGTATTTATGTATATTATTCATTAGTCATCTTAGTACCCATAACACAAGTAACGCTTACTTTTGTGTGTTTGTCATCGTATATTTATTCATTTATTTATAGAATACTTGCTGTTGCCCGCGACTTTGTCTGAGTTTGATTTTGTTTTTTGATGTGGCATTCAATTTAGTAGTAGTTCTAAAAAAATTAAAGTATTCAATATCGCCTTAAATGAGGGGTTTGCTGCTGTCGGCTGAGGAGTTCTGACCTCTATCTACAACCACATTCATCAGATCTACACAAAGTTTGGGCAAAATTATAAAAACATATTATAACCTCTATAGTACAAAAATAATTATTTAAAACGGTTATAATTAGTCGGAGTTATGGTGTAAAATCGTCAAACACTTTCACTCCCTCTCCCAAAGGAACCGAGCTTAATGTCGGGATAAAAAGTATTCTATACTACTTCTAACACTTCTAAGAATACAAACTTTGTACAGTTTGTTAGGTAGTATTTGTGTGAAAGCGTAACAAACAAACTTACATTGACATTGATAATATTAGTAGGGATACGCGAAGATGCTTTGTAGCTATATGAAGCGTTATGGTGGTTTTCACCACAAACTAGAATCATAAAGTGGGCGGGATCGGTGCACCTTGCCTAGTTATGACTTGTAGTAGCCTGCACTTCATACATGCACAAAAGCACTTGCTACTCTATATTTTTTACATAACTCATAATATAGGAAAATTTCTATAGGACACAAACTGTATGCATTTGGTCTTAGTGAAGTCACAAGCTCAAGTCACAATGCGTAGTGTTACCACAATATTTTTTATTATGGTCGTTGTTACACGCTAAAAGATGCCCAAACATGTTGTGTTGCGTCCGTCGCGACAATTTATAATATTAATTATCTGTGAGTTAAGTTCGAAAGTGAGAACAAATAACGAGATTAAAATTAACTGAAGAAACCTTTCAAAACCCAATACCTGTTAAGCGGGATATCCAGTAAACATGCCTAAAGCTTTAACGCTTATTGTACAATCGTATTATGTCATGGACGAATTCATGCGATATTTGTACAACACATATAAGCACTAAATTCTCAGTTCAGTTATCTCAGCGTTTAATAGAATTATTGCACGGTCCGAATCCCGGTAACATGTCCAGTACATCGAAGTGGAACAGGCCGACTCGGTACAATCCTCTTAAGTCTAGGAACCTTAGAAAGAAAATGGTGGATAAAAAACTCCATACTACTTATAACCTCATGCTGATATAATAACATGAGCGGTAATAGCCTTGTGGTTACGGCATATTCTTTCTTTTTTCGCGGCGGTGTTTGAATCCCAGAGCGCACCTCTTACTTTTCTAAGTTATGTGCGTTTTTAAGCAATTGAAATATGTCTGGTTTCTACCATGAAGGAAAACATCGCGAGGAAATCTGCATGCCTGAAAGGTCTCCATAATGTTCTCAAAGGCGTATAGAGTCCACTAATTCGCACTGGGCCAGCTTGGTAGACTACGGCCTTAACGCTTGTAATCGTGGGAAGAGTCGTGCCCTGTATTGGGCCGGTAGTGGGTTCATATGATAATGATTACCTTTATTATATATAATCTAAATAAGAACTAGCTAATTATACTAACAGAGCGGACGTAACGTTTTTGCAAAAGGAAACATCTTTAGGATCGTTGTGCTTGAAACTCGATTAAAACTCGATAGGTCTTACTCGATAAGGTCGGCGAGAGAAAGAGATAACATGGAAACTGAATAATATGTAATATGTGTAATTTAATATTCTACATTCAAATATAAATTTTTTCAGCTTTGTAAAAAATACAAATAATATAGAGTATTGGAGTATGAGGATAAACCTTATATTTATCCTAATACTCCAATACTCTATATTCATCTTAATCTCTCGTAGGGTACGATAAAATATCTGGCACATATGTTTATCTTTATATTATTATATATTGTTCATGAAAATATTCATAAGTATTTATGTATATATTATTCATAAAAATATTCGTCAGTCATCTTAGTACCCATAACTCAAGCTATGCTCACTTTGGGGCTAGATGGCAATGTGTGTATTGTCGTAGTATATATATATTTTTTTTTATTTATATCAAGTTGTAGTTGATGTAAGTTTAATTCATAATAATAATAAAAAATACCTTTATTACATTTTTGTGGTGTGCAATATAAGTATATTCAATCATTCCTCGATTAAATCATAACAATACAATTGGCAGCATTATGCAGTACATTAGCAACAATGCTCAGCGATGATTCTCAGTTTTCCCCAGCATCGAACTGAACTGACAACCGCGCCGTTCGCTGCACTTTTTCATTGTTAATTGCAGTAGTTGTATAACCTTGTTTACAAATTGAAATGACAAAACACAATAATTATAAAAGTAAAAATTGGATTTAATTTGATTAAATTTAAAATATAAACCTAAAATTAGAATTAAACAAAACAAGGAAGTCATTAAGCAAATTAAGACGACTCGATTTGAGAGTAAAGGTTTAATTTTTTCAGTCAAAATTATTTAACACGTGATAAAAAACACTTGATATTTGTTAAATATAATACAAAGTAAACAAATATATATATCATAAATATATATGTTGCACCACCTTCCAAGCATCTATATATTTTCTTCTACGACTTTTTTTTTGTTCAACAAGAACACTCTTTTATTTTATTCAACTCTATTTTATTTTATTTTCTGTGTGTGGTGTACAATGAAAGTGTTTTCATTCATTCAATCATTCATTTATTGAAATAGAACCTAGTCGCTTTGCAAAGTGTGTTCTCCACCTTTCCACGTGCAACAACAGTAACAAATTACATAGCGCGTGGATCCGACGGTTGATGTGTCAAAGGCACTTAAATTCTCCACGTTTGTAATTTCTGCTAGCAACGCGCAGGCAATTTATTATTCATTTGTATTCATTTTTACAATTGTGTATGATAAAACAGCAACATCCGTACTAATATTATAAATGAGAAAGTGTGTCTGTGTGATTCGTTCTTTTGTTTTGTTTGCAAATCTTTTCAAATTCAGTTACATAAGTAATAAACTTTATTGTTTAAAAACCATGGGAATTATCTTTGTGTGATTTGCTAATAAAAAAAGTATTCCATCTCCAAGACGCAAACTATAATTATGTTAAAATTCGTGAAGATCGGAACAGTGGTTGTGCCAAACATACATAAAAAACAACCCGCCACACAAAGTCAGGCACAGTTTTTAAAGTGAAACTTTTTAGACAGGTAATCGATATTTTTTTGGACCAGTATTTAGAATGAAATTTCAAGAACGTTTAGTCACACTTCGTTAAGTGAGAGAGAAGGAAGAAATCCCTACATTGTTTTATCTAGCACCAATGTACAGTTGATATACTTCGCGATCTCTATCCGCTGTATCGGAGCTGCCGTCCCATCGGATTATATAGTAATAATAACGTTTATTTGGAATTAAATTCCATAGCTTGTACCAATTATTTTACGGACTATTTTATAAATTAAAATTGGCCACACATAAGGTAAGTACCCTCTTGAGCACTTGGTGTATGAGTGTGTACCAACCCAGTGCTCCACAAAGGGATTTTACCATTTATTGCTTAATATTTTCAAAATACTGCTGGAGCTTCCGCGCATTTTGCTCTTCATTGATGCAGATCTTTTTCTCACGATTACGTAAAAGTCATCAACGTGATTGTCCGCAAACATTTTCAATGCACTGAAAAAGCACGGCAACCCCGTCAATACTCTCAAGCCATTATTGTACTGTATACGTTGATCGTTATAGGCCTACCTGCGTATATGACACGATTATGAGAGTTACATAGTGAACCTGTGAAACGCAAACACTCTTGCACTTCATCTCCAGCGTAGTTTGAAAATCTCTCTGGAGATTGGCCACCGTGGCAGAAATCGGTCAAGGGTTTTTTTTCTTTGTGTGAATTAAATCAGTAGGTATAGATAAATAGATGTTTTGTATTTTGTGTTAATTGTAATAAGAATTTTCACTAATATCTCATCGATGCGTTTGTTCATTTATAAATAAACATTATTATTTCCGCGTGCAGGTTACTGTAAACAAACGAGTCCAAAATCCAAACATAGAGGCTTTAACTAATAATAATTTTATATAATATTGTTTTTAATTCCATAATTGAGTACCTACATATAGCTGGGCACATGCCTTCTTTCTTAAACGGGAGAGATTTATAGTTGAACTCTCCGAGCTGCTCCAATGTGGGATACAGAGCAAGTATCAAGATTACCTCAATTTATGTAGAGGCCTTTTCGTTTTATTTAAAAAGCTTCCATTTGCGTTTTAAACTAAAACAAAAACGGTAAATGTAGGAGAAATTTCATTCCCCATTTTATACTGTGATTTTCCAAGTTCAAATATTGCACATGAAAGCGAGTTTATATTATGCAAATGATAAAAGTATCGTTTAAGCGAAGGCTCATATAGGTGCTTTTTTAAATGTCTAACGTGGACGATGTTAATATCGGAATTACTAGTTCCACTCGGCGCTTTACTGTAATTAATTAAATAGATATATAAATTAACTTGCGGACCCCAGCGCCATCTGTCGGGCTAATTTGTCAATCTAAACCATCCAGGGTGCCACCCAAACAAATACCAAAAAAAACATTCAAATCGGTCCTGCCGTCTAGGAGGAGTTCAGTGACATATATAGTGACGTATATAAGATAAGGGATAGCAGATGTTTAATATTACTTTTGAAGTAGTTATTACTTTATGAGAAGGAGTTAAGGCCGTAGTCCACCACGCTAGCCCAGTGCGGAGTGGTGGACTTTACACACCTTTGAGAAAGAACATTATGGAGAACTCTCATGCATGCAGGTTTCCGCACGATGTTTTCCTTCACCATTGAGCAAGATAATATTATACAAGAATAAATATGGCAAACACTCATTTAAGGAAAAACTTATCATAAACACAGACCGTTGTTATTTGTTTGTTAACGTTTGAGAAATATTCAGGATTCCCCTTTTTATTTGAGTGCAAAACGTACTTATAAGAACCGACGTAAATAAATTATTAATATAGTTTATAAAATATCGTCTTAACGTGTTAACGTGTTAATTATTAATTAATCATGAAATTGTTTTTCTTAGTTCTTGTTGCTCTTTTTTTTGCAAATGGCACTAACTGTGCTTTAACGGGTGAGTATTCGTTAAATTTTTAAATCACTGTTTACGCAAAAAGTTATGGTATGAGATTGAACGTTGTGTCTGTCTCTGTGTCTCCTGTATTCCTGTTTTTTCGTGCTGCAGGGCTAGCACGGGCAGGAGACAAACATTATATCCCCCGATTAAACCCATGACAGGGAATATAATTAACGTGTCCACCTGCTAAATCACGGGAACATGGAATAAAAGAAGTTTACTCCCGTTTATTATTACACATATATATTATTTGGATATTATTTTGACTTGTGCGTCAGTGCTCTGAAAGTTGATAAAGCTGTAGGAGAAGATAAATTTTTATCATTTCCCCGGGGATATAATTGTCTCCTGCACTGCTTGCTAGCTTAATTAACTGAACCTATTTTAACAAGGCGTTTCTTATACTAAGGGTGCGTTATTTCTCAAAAAGTTGTAGTTATGTTTCATGAATATCTGCAGGGGACTTGAATCATATACAACGTGTTTACGAAACACTGTTGAAGGATGCATAAGTAAATTTCAAGGAATCACCTTGTAATAATATAAATTTTTATTTTTCTATACAAACTAATTAAAAATATTCTAAGTGTTAATTTATGGCAACCCAATTGAAGACAAACGACCGACACGTGCATAGTACATACGCTAAGCAACGCGTACCTAATAAAGTGACAGATTTCACCAGATTTTAATTTTGCATGTGATATTAGAGCTGTATCTGATTTTTTTCGGTAATAACTATAGATGTGGTTTACTCAAAAACTATTAGCGTTTCGGTTTCACGTATAAGTTTCAGAGACCGTACTTACATTTACACTTTCATCCTCGATTCGACATTCCAACCTTTCGCGTTGCATCGCCCACCAGCCGTACTACGTAGTGTTCTCGGCTCCTAAAGGTGGTAGGTTTACATAAATTACTTATAAACTTAGCCTATACACTTTCCTTTCTCGAGAATCAGGCTATCAAATACAAAAAAGGTTTTATAAAGCCATGTCGTAATCCCAGATATTAGCGCCTTTAACAAATCAAACCTTTATCTTTACTATTATTAGATACTAATTAATTTATTACGCGTTTCTTTATTTCAGATAATACAATTCTCGGCCCACCTATGATCGCTGATGCTCGACGAACAGAAGTTTATAACAGAGTGAGAAGAAGTAACTTTTTCTGTAAAACACATAAGGAGTGCAATAGTTTCTGCAAGATCATCCTTGGACATAAGAAGGGAACATGCCATCTCATTTGTTTTTGTACTTAGTTTATAAAACCTAAATTTTTTTATCTACAGTCCTAACTACATATTATAATTACGAATTGTATGTGTATTGTTTTATAATTTTGCATCGTTATTGACGGCCGATTTGCGCAGCGGGCCCAGCTTTCTGAGTCCAAGCCTGTGGATGGGCCTTCTCACAACTGGAAGTTTTTTGCGTGATGAACACGAATGTTTTACAATCTCTATATTATACTTAAATATTTATGTATTCATCAGTTATCTCAGCAACCATAACACAAGCTACGCTTATTTAGGGCTAGGTGACGATGTGTATATTATCGTAATATATTACGATAATTTAAATATCGTTATTATTATTTATATATTCTTTATTTATTTATAGATAAATTAATTTTATTCATATCAATAGAAGGACTACATAATCTTAAGACAATATTATATTAGACCAGCAGAGTTTAAAGCCCCTTGCAAAAACTTAAACCACTGGCTCGCTCAGTAACACTTTGATATAATGATGTATAGGAACATAGAAATAAATTACAATAATGTAACGAATTTCTTCTTTAGTAGGGAAGTAATTACTAGCATTATATTATCACGTTGGGTTAGAGCTCGGTAACGTATGCTTTGAACAATGAGACTCTGGAACTTGGAAGCATCAGTATACCTGGCAAACTCGCGTGCTAAAACATTTTTTTTTGTGGTAGAGCTTTTTGTGACAGAACTCGTCCGCGGAAATACTATCACCATGCTTATTTCGGCCGCTAAGCAGCTTTGTTGCAATGCTGGGTTCCGGTCTGAAGGGCGTGGTTGCCGGAGCAAGATTGACGACCTCCCTGGCGCAGCGGTGAGCGCTGGATCTGGTCTGGTCTGTTGGGAGGCTTCGGCCGTGGCTAGTTTCCACCCTACCGACAAAGACGTGCCGCTAAGCAATTTAGTGTTCCGGTGCGATGTCGCGTAGATATCGCGTAGATGTCGCTTAGGGGTATTACTACCTTACTCTCTAACAGATTAGCCCGCTACCATCTCAGACTGCATCATCAGTAACCAACAGGTGAGATTACAGTCAAGGGCTAACTCGTAGTGGAATAACAAAAAATAAAAAAAATTACTGGCACATAAAATTAGCATTACGCCTTAAATTGATGGACACAGGTCGGCATGTCGCAGGACGTGCTCCTTGCATGCCCTGCGATGTGTTTTTTTCTTTATAGGCATCTGTTTCCCTTTTATCATCAGGTGGATCAAAGATTGGTCCGTCAACTATCACTACAAAAAAATACCATAACATAGGTACTCTTGTAAATGATAATCTTTTCCTTTAGTTAAGGTTAAAACGAAATAAATATACTTATTAAATGCTTGGTCTGTGAACTATTACTAAAAGAAAAAAAATATATAAAACATTAGTCCGGACTGACAACACCGCATCTATAATGTACGAGTACCTACTGTGTTTTGTTTTGTGTTAGAACTAATTTCGGCAAGACCAAAGTCAAGGTTAACTTTTTACGGCCGTTCATTTCGTATAGGAGCGTACATACGCAATTAACTGTTGAACTTAAAATAGTAAGATCTGTAAATCGCTAGACTATAAGTTTTACGCTATTTTATTGCACCAGCTGTTGCCCGCGTTGTTCGTAAGCGTTTATTACGGTTTTTTGAAAATCTCGTGGGAACCGTTTGCTTCCTGAGATAAAAAGTTGCTCTCCGAACTTTCAACTACCTCTATGCCAAATATTTTTATTCATTCCACTACCAGTTAGCCCTTGACTGCAATCTCACCCGATGGTAAGTGATGTTGCAGTCTAAGATGGTAGCGGACTAACCTGTTAGGGAGTATGCCAGTTATATTTAAATCATACCCCCTAATCGGTTTATCTACGTGATCAAATCAGAAACGAGCATATCCGTAGAAGAACTAGAGTTACCGACATAGCTCAGCGAGTCGCGCAGCTGAAGTAGCAATGGGCAGGGCACATAGCTCGGAGAACCGATGGACGTTGGGGTCTTAAGGTGCTGGAATAGCGACCCCGCACCGCTAAACGCAGGTAGGTCGGCCCCCAAAGCGGTGGACAGATGACATCAGGCGAGTCGCTGGGAGCCGCTGGAGGCAAGCGGCCCAGGACCGTGCATTGTGGAACTCCCTACGAAAGACCTATGTCCAGCAGTGGACGTCGATTGGTTGACACGATGATGATGATGATGTTGATGAATCAGTTCCTACACGAAATCATACTGAAACTCTTAGCGGCAAGGGCTAACTTGTAGTGGAATAAAACAAAAATGAGTGAAAGAAGGACAAAGGACAACAGTGCAGCATTTATAATACTAGTAAGGATTATTACTAAGTTTTATTAACTAATATAATTATTAGCTAACGAATGATTTTTTACCTCAGTCTACAAAAGTCAGCATATTTGAATATATACTCGAGTCACGGCAACGCCTTCCATGAGAATTTCCAAAAAAATTAGTGTTATTGCGAAAACAAAATGTAATGAAGCGCTAACCTCTTTTTTTCAAGTCGATTAATAACGCAGTTTTATTTCCCGTCTGTAGGTGTAACCTCAGTAAAAGCGACATAAGCGAGCGACAACAGGTGTTACGTGATAATGACTAAACAGCTTTTGCATTCGTAATGAGGCCCTGAGTGGAGGGACAATGAAGGGGTGGTGACGTCGTGACGAGGATAAACATATAATTTTATATTATAAGGGGTATATTTACCCACAACGGAAGGGAGACGGTATTTGCGTTTAGCGTTAGGTCTTAAGTATGGCTTATACGAAGCCAGTGGACTGGCGCCAGTTAAACAGTCGAGCTATAGCTGGCCCAAACATTGTGTTTGGACGAGTCTAGATATTCCTGGATTTATTTGTGGTGTGCACACGTGCAACGTTAAGATAGCATGAATTCCCTATAAATTGCACTCTATGGATACGCATCAGCTACTGGCGCGAAACATCTACACGTATTTGCAATAATGGAACGGGTGCTGCAGGAACGCGAGCGGAGTTCACTGACTTGAATATCCCTCTGACGCTCAATTCCCACCAGAGCTGGCGACCGGCCATGGCTTGGCTTGAAAACTGGCTAGGCCAATACTAAGCCAGTACAAGGCCAATGCTAATGAGACTGGCAGCGAATATTGGCGTCGTATAAACTGAGCTTTATGTTCGTGCGTTTGACTTGGTACCATTTTGCTAAAAAAAACTATACTGGGCCGTTTGTAATAAGACATCCGGGCAAGTCCTTGAATTTGCTTTGCAGCTATAGTACTTTTGCGAAACTTCTGGACCGATTGTAATACTGTTACAATGCATTACGTACGTAGGTACATATAACATCAGAGCAAATTCTTAAACAGATATGATTATAATAAAATATTATTAAGCGGGTGCTGCAATAGTATATTTGAGTTAATATTGTGATATAATTTTTTATTTTTGGTTTAATTCTTACTAAGTCGAAATAAAGCATATTTTAAAATACATAAAATATACTTGTGCCCTTAATCGGTCGTCTAACCACACTAGTAATTGACGTGTTTAAAAATGCGTCTAACATAATATATTTTATATGAAGTTTGAATGGAACAGCAAAACGCTCTATCAGCGTAATTCAAAATTGATTTCTTTAAAGTAGGCCTAATATAAGCACTTTTGAAACATTAAGTCTGTCTGTTTGTAGTGACTATCTCCGGTTCCGAGAAGAAGCCGGCAAGAAACTCAGCGTTGCCTGAATTTTAAAATGAGATACCATCATTGGTTATGCGAGTTAATATTTTATTATAACAGCAGTATATTTCAATACACTCTTGATTAGAACTTTTATTAAACTGCCATACCTACCTCTATTAGGTTGAACTATTCTTAAACTAGGTATATCGTCATAAACCATAAGGTCAGGTCAGAGCCAAGTTATTATTAATATGAGTTACATGCGATCGATCTGTTTAAACAAAATCATACCTATTTCCAGCGATTTTGTTTTTTTTTTAATTTTTAAGTATTTTTAAGGTTTGTTTTTCCGGAGCTAAAAATTACCTATCTTATGGTTATAGTTATGACTATAACTAAGGTTTTTTTTTAAACCTGCGGGAACTGTCCGGGATGCTTTTCCGCGATACAAATTATAAGTCCATCTCAAGTTATATATGTGCCAGATTTAATCAAGATTCGTGTAATGGTTGATCTAAACATAATTTTAACTCATTTACAAAACTTATTAGACTTTTCTAAAGCAGCCTACGCTTCTACAACCAATTTACCTACTTCCTAACTATTATAAATGCAAAAGTATATTAGTTCATTTGTTTGGTTGTTTGTCCTTCCTTTACGCCCTAACACAGCAACCAATAAGCTTTATTTTGGAAAATTAAGCTTAGTTTTATATACTCTGCGAAAATCAGGAGATCTGTATAGTGTAATTTATAATATCTTCAAACCTTATACTCCACACCAAACAGATATTTGCAATGTTAGATTTTGTAATAACTCCTTCCAATAATAAGCATCGATTTGAGATTTATCGTAATCCTACATATACAGATAACACCATATCAGCTTCATCATGTCATCCTTAGCATAAACTTGCATCATTTCATATATTAGTTCATTATCAAAAATTTGCGACTAATAAATTTAAAAAAATATTTACACATAATTTTCCATGCTTTCTGGGGAGCTATCTTTATAATCAGGTAAACAAAAGACTCAATATTGATAAGTTAAACATACATAATTGTAAAACTCGACTATATGACTGGTTAAGTGGGCTAAACTACGATGAGACTGAAAGCATTATTCAGATACTGAAATGATTCACATATGCCTAACACACACACATACCCACACACAGCCACACACACACTCACACACACACACACACACACACGCGCGCGCTCCACACACACACGTACACGCATGAAAAACTATAAACTACAATTTATAAGACATTACAATTTAAAATAAATTATTACTATTCATTCTAATAAATCTAAAATCTTTGCATAAGTTAAATCTTCTGTTAAAATAAAGAAATTCATTATTTAAGATATAGAACACAAAGTTACTCTTACTTAATTTAAATATTACCGAATAACTGTGATTATAACATTACTTAAACTATATTATATTCATCCTTGTATACTTTATCCTGGGGAAAGGGCCTGGTGGCTTGAGATACAGGTTCTACCTAGTTCAAGCATCAGTCCCCACATTATAAATGTGTAACAAAATAGCCCGTAAGCAACATTATATTGTACTCGTACTTATAAGTAATGTGGAGAAATAAATAAATCATTCATTCATTCATTCATTCATAGATTATTATTCATTCCATTAACTAAGGAGGATTATAGGAAAGTGTTAAATATCATTTATCATATCATAAAATTTCGTAAAATTACGCCTGCTTCCGTCCAATATTTTGGCATAAAGTTATTTGAAAGTACGGAGAGTAGCATATTCAACTTTTTATCTCAGCAAAACAAACGGTTCCCATGGGATTTGTATAAATATTGTAATAAACGCGAACGAAGAAAGCGGGCAATGCTAGTTGTACATATACTGCAAAACTTTTTCCCATCCGAAGCAAATGCGTCTGGTAACGGCAGTTGGGAATGGCTAGGCCTGACTTTTTTCATAATAACAACCCGTCTACAGATGCCGTAATGCGGAAAACTGCCTCAAATGTCGTATTAAAAGAAAAACCATCACATATTCGTATGGAAATCAAATTTTAGTGTCCTCTTATATCTACTGAAGATGTTTTTTGATTTCACAGTATTGTCACGATGTCGCAGTCAAAGTGCCCTGATCTGAAAGCAGTTTAAACTCATCCCTCTATTCTGTATACTCCCGAGTAGTACCACTCCCGGTAGGTACTGTAACATAGCTTGGCAGTATACCGGTAGTTGCTGTACCAGAAATCGACGACCTTTCGAATTTTAGCCCCAACCATGACTTTGTCTTGCATTTCATTTCAAAACTTAACAATCTTTGGTTAATTCGGATAAACATTACTAAATTAGTGGCATAAAATCAGTTTCATATTTCAATTAATTAAACAACAATTTCACTTGTAAATCTTATATTTTGCATGCAAATCATGATTTTATCTATAGCACCTACTAATAATATAATAAGATTTTTTCATTGGTTTGTTTAAACAGAATAGGCTCTGATAGTACTGGACTGTTTATAACTCTTTCTACACCAATAATAAGCGAAATTATCAGGAAATAACATACACTAGGTATAATTTATTTTAGAAGAAAGAAATGAGAATTGCAATAATTTAACCCAAAATAGCTATTATGCCTATAAAATTAATTACTTGCCGTACGCCGAGAAAACGTATGATGTATACTAAAGTACTAATTAAATTACTCATTTATTACGTACAAAAAAGTCTACGAGATAATTAATACCTACCTATCACAAAAGCATATGTTGCGTTCCTAAATTTTAGAGCAGTAAAATACTTTTTCATTCATTCTAATCGGACATTTAATTTAGAAGTTATCGCGGGTTTAGAAAAACCTCGGAATAAAACAGTTAATTTAAGAGCTACATTTAATTGAACAGGTCATTTTAAAAAGTACACCCGATTATTGTACAATAAAACACTTAAAAATGTCCGTAGAACTACATCTGAAGTGAATGTTGTTATTAATAAAAGCTACGTACATTCTCCTTCAAACGTCCAAAGTTGGTCCCTAACTTCTATCCATTTTCTAACTCCAGTTAACATTGCTTACCTAGCGCAATCGACTATTGTTTGCTGCACTCCAAATTAATTGTTCATATGCTTAAAAATCTATGTATTAAAAACAAGAAAACACAGATGAAGCCGCAGGCTACAGCTATTATTAAAAAAAAAAAAAAGTTCAGACAAGAAATTGTTTTCTGTCGTCGAAGAAGAAAGGCCCGCTAGTTTCTTAATAAAAAGTTATTAAGAAACTAGCGGACCCTAAAAAAAAATTCAAACTATATTAAAAGTACAGGAATCTTCCAGTTACAGTTTTATTATAAGTTTGTACACGTAATTGAAATTAATTGATGTTTATCCAGTACCGAATGCAGCCTTTACTTACTCGTTACTCATCGTTTCTTTCTACTAACTTTTAACTAACTTTATCAAAAAAAATATTCGATTGCTTGCTTAGTTAGAGCGTTAAGGAAAGAAATGAATACAAAAAAAAACTATAACACAAACACATTTTCATATTAATAATATTACTAGCTGATACCCGCGATTTCGTTCACGTGGATTAAGGTTTTCTATTCCCGCGGGAACTCTCTTATTTCCCGGGTCAAAAAGCCTATGTGCTATTCCAGACAGATCTATCTCTTCAATTCTTGATTGAGTCATGAACATCCACACTTTCACATTTATAATATTACAGTAGGATTATAATCCTCTTGAGCTAGTGTAGTGAGGTGAATGTGTAGTTCTAGTGTCTCCCATGTTATGAACACCTAAGATAAGTCATCGGACCTAATTCTTAGATATAAACTTATGTATAAGTTTAGGTTAACAGTGTTACTAATTAGTAAGGCTAGATTGTAATTTTAATAAAGCGTGTAACTTTATGGAAAAAATAAATAAAATTTATAATATTAGTTAGGAAATAAACTAAGTATTATTACAACCCAGCCAGTCCACTTTCAACCGCATTGGTAGGTTATGCATTAAAATTGAGGGAAAGAGCCTGTATGGTGATGCAGAATAGTACATAAAACTTTATTAGTTACGAAGATAACTGGGTCGCCGTTCTAAGATGAATATAAATACCTGTGTACAAGTATGGCCTCGTTTTGTGAAAAAATCAGCTATTACAATATCAAACTGCCGTTTTCTCGGCGCTTGTGCTACGTATGGGGAATACTTTCGCTCGGCACTAACAAGAGAGGCACTAAGAATGTAGTATAAAAGAAAACACGGTTTTTTAAAAGTCTTTATACATTTTAACCTACACTTCGGAGGAAATTTTAATAAAAGTGCTGCGGTTTTGCACGTTTGTGGCTTGAAGGTAGTGGAAGATTCTGTATTATATTAACGGCCCATTTTATCATCATCATCATTACCTTCGAATATTTTTTTTCCTTTTCTTGGCTGCAAACGACACTTTTGTTTTTGTCCTGAAGTGACGTTTGACAACAAAAATCGCGAGATTTACGCCTTTCGCAGCCTGTTATGCGATACGTAATCACCCCGCGGGTCCCCTCTCAGTACGCAAATGTATTAAGTCGAAGTCTTTCACACTGGCCAGGACTCTTCACACCTTCCAGGGCACGTGATATTTTGCACGTATTGCTTTGGTTCAAAAAAAATAAAGAAAAAGATTTTTCAAATGCAACGCACAAGCGCAAAAACAAATTCTTCAGCTCTGTTATTAGCTCTCTCTTTGGTCGGGCTTAGCATGAGGCTTTGTATGAGGCTAATTCCGTTCAGGTACGATGCCGCGAAGAAACTGTTTATAGGGATCGGGTATATCCGTAAATATAGTATCCAGTTCTACACGAATAATGTATAATAACGTTGACGGCCGAGTAGCGCAGTGGGCAGCGACCCTGCTTGCTGAGTCCAAGGTCATGGGTTCGATTCCCACAGCGGGGAAATGTTTGTGTGATGAACATAAATGTTTTTCAGTGTCTGGGTGTTTATCTGTATATTATAAGTATGTATGTGTATTATATTCATAAAAAAAATTCATCAGCTATCGTAGTACCTACTAGAGTAACTGCAACTTCAGCATCCTGCTTAGATAATATTTTTTTCAATTGTGACATTTTAGATAAAAGAATAATTAATAATTTAAGGTCAGATCATTGTGGTCAACTTATTACTGTTTTAAATACTATCAATAAAAGCAGACAAATTATAAAGTGTAGGCCAATAACTAAGACTAAATTAATGCGATTTAAACGTGAAATTACTGCGAAAATCCCTGGTATTGCGTGCGAACATTTTCATCCGGACAGTCTTTATAGTGCACTATTTAATACTATAAACAACGAATTTAATAGAGTATTCAACTTTAAGCACATCAATGTCAGTAATAAATTAAAATTTAGTGACTGGGCTACTGTAGGTATATATAAAAGTAGGGAGAAGTTGTATGAGCTGTATGATGAAAAACAATTTAATCATACTCCAACTTTCGTAGAACACGTAAAAAAATACTCTAAAATATTTAAGATTGTTTGCACTAATGCGAAATCGCTACACATTAAATATAGTATAATGAAATCTGATAACAAAATACAAACAACCTGGAAAATAGTTAATTACGAGTCAGGAAAAACTAAATCTCGTGATGTGGATTTTGAACTTATTGTTGATAACAATAAAGTGACGTCTGACAGGGAGGTTGCTAATACTTTCGAAAACTTCTTTCAGAATGTTCCCATTTTGTTAACAGATTCTCTAAGCTCTTCACCAATAGCAGCTCAGCGTATATTGAGAGATAATGTTAAAGAGTGCAATGTTTTATTTAATTTTAAACATATATCTGCAATAGATATTGTAAAGAATTTCAGGTTATTAAAGTTGAAAAAAACCGGTGATCTGTGGGGTATGTCGGTGATGGTCATTTCTAACATTATTGACGTTATTGCCCCTTATCTAGCTGTAATTTTTAATGAATGTGTTGATATGGGTATTTTTCCGAACCTAATGAAATGTAGTAAATTAATACCCCTTTTTAAATCCGGTCATAAAAATGACCTTAACAATTACAGGCCTATTTCAATCTTGCCAACTCTTAGTAAGGTCTTTGAAAAAATTATACTTTATCAACTTTTAAATCATTTTAATGTAAATAACTTACTTCATCCGGAGCAGTACGGCTTCACTAAAGGTCGTAGTACAACGGATGCAGGCGCAAGACTCATAAAGCATATTTACGATGCCTGGGAACGTTCGCAGAATGCCATTGGTGTTTTCTGTGATCTGTCCAAAGCATTCGATTGCGTTGAACACAAAACGTTGTTATTAAAACTAAGCCACTATGGCATCAAAAACGTTGCACTCAATTTAATTGCCTCTTATCTAAGTGATAGAGTTCAAAGGGTATGCGTAAAAGACATAAAGTCTAAGGGATCATCTGCCTTAATGGGTGTCCCACAAGGCTCAATTTTGGGTCCCTTATTGTTTCTGGTGTATATAAATGATCTGCCACACCATGTCAGGGGCACTTGTGAGATTGTACTGTTTGCAGATGATACATCTCTCATTTTTAAGACTGATAGAAACAAAGATAATTTTGACGACGTAAACCGTGCTTTGTCACATGTGTCAGACTGGTTTACTGTTAATAACTTACTTTTAAATGCAAAAAAAACTAAGTGTTTGGAATTTGTTTTGCCTAACGTAAAAAAAATTGATAAAAACATCATAATAAATGGAGAAACACTTGAAATAGAAAACTCCACTGTTTTTCTAGGAGTGACCTTAGATTGTAAGCTACAGTGGGGTACCCATATAGAAAGCCTAGCGAGTAAACTCAGCTCGGCTGCATATGCAATCAGGAAAATTAGACAGCTTACCGATGTTGAAACAGCTAGGCTTGTTTATTTCGCATACTTTCACAGTATTATGTCCTATGGGATCTTGCTGTGGGGAAAAGCTGCAGATATTGAAAGTATATTTATACTACAGAAAAGAGCCGTACGATCAATATATAAACTTGGATCACGCGAATCGCTTCGTGAAAAATTTAAACAAATAGGTATTCTTACAGTAGCTTCGCAATACATTTATAGTAATATAGTCTTTGTGAGGCAAAATATTACTCTTTATAAATCAAAAGCTGAAATTAACAATCGACTTACCAGAAACGGTCATAAATTAGTGATATCTGCATATCGTCTGCGAAAGGTGCAGAACTCCTTTGTGGGGTTGAGTATACGCTTTTACAACATGATTCCTAAGGAAATTCTTGACCTACCAATGCATACATTTAAAAAATGTGTAAAAACGCATCTAGTACAGCGAGGTTACTATACATTTGATGAATTCCTCAATGACAAGGTAGAATGGAAGCAGCCAGCCTCGCTCTCATCTCCCGCAAGATAGCAAAATGATTGTAAATGTTGATGTTGGAAAAGAGCAACTACTGAGTTTCTTGCCGGCTCTTCTCGGTAGAATCTGCTTTCCGAACCGGTGGTAGAGTCACACAAACATGCATACTTGACGTTTCAAAAGTGCTTATAAAGTAGGCCTACTTGAAATAAATGAATTTGAATTTGAATTTGAATTTGAAGTACCCATAACACAAGCTGGGCTTACTTTGGGGCTAGATGGCGATGTGTGTGTTGTCGTAGTATATTTATTTATTTAATGTAGTACATAACATTAGTACAGAATCCTTATATACAGTACGGCGTAGGTCACTACAAAGACAGCATTTAACAAGTACATTAGTAAGTTAACTAACAACCTTAAAGTTTATATGAAGAGCTTTCTGATGTTCATTACGTAGAATGGGATTATATTATTCAGTGTTTTTAGAGCCAAGATAATCTAACTTCAGTCCAAGTACTTGTTTGTTATATAACTTTTCTTTTGAACACGTAATAAATTATTCTAAATACTGCATGAAAAATAAAATAGAAGTGAAAATATTCGCGTAAAAAATTCGCCAAATGTATGTAGGCGAATATTTTCACTTCGTAATCTATTATACATTAATAGTTATTTTGAAACTCTGTCCATTGATAAAGATTCAAAATGAATATTCAATTACGATTAATAGTTCAATAGGATGGTAAAGTACGAGTCGCATACATATTGTAAGCAAAAATCTGAAAAAACTTACCCTACTTTATAAATAATGTCGGATAAACAGAGAAAGATTTCTGTAGTAAGAGATCACCCTTGTTTTTTGTTATTCCACTAAAGCCGCTAAAATGAGGGAAGTTGCAGAGAGCTACTCGCACTTAAGTAGTGAGCAAATGAACTCTTTTCCGTATTTTTACGGTAATAACGCCTTGAAACTTAGATATTAAAAATCTGGCATTAAGATTCGGTTAGAGTTTAATTCGACAGTACGCAAGTATTTTCAAAATAATGTTTGCAGAAAAACGGCTTACCGACGAAGAAATATCCTTATACAATTTTAAAGTACAATTTAAATTAGTAGGTAACTACTATTAGGATTTAAATTTAACTAGCGTAGTAATTTGCACGTTTGTTATTTTTTTTAATTTAATCTTATTTTTGAACGAGACGATCGGTTGTCAATCTCCGATTGGTTAACGCCGGTAGACGAATAGCGGCGGGAACCAATCAAAATAAACGGGTGCTACCTGGACGGCTTTGAGTTTCGGCGGGAGATTGGGTTTTTCTTCTTGGCGGGTTGGATCGTTCTCTGAAGGGTCAGGGAGTGAAATGCGAGGTTGTGAAGAATAAGTTCATATTGTCATAGTTTATAAAGTAATTTAATAAAGTGATCTTTGTATGGTATGTTTATTTCCATCTTTTCGTGGCCTCATCGTTATCCTACTGCAGTTCTTAATAAGTTCTTGCAGTACATATTGAAATTAGTCAGAAAATAAAAGTTGTTTACAGAATATTCTCTTGGATTGATCATTACTTATAAAGTGTTATTTCATTACCTATTGAACAGTGAAAACAGAATGAGTACAATCAAATTATTGAATGCAATTATAACCTCAGAGCCCAGAGGATCATTGAGGACGTGTTTGATAAAAGTTCTGTGTAACAAATATCGGTGTGCGGTTTCTATACACTCTTTAAATATGTCATACTTAAAGAGGGTATAGTAACCATGCACCCAACTGCTGCTGAGAGGGTAAAAAAGTACGAGATGATTAATTTACAATTTCATTATATAAATAACTGAGTTATTGTTTATCTATGGAATATTTTATCCATGATGGCTTTTATTAAAGAATATTCAATCCTTTAAAAATACTTACGGACCTCATATGACGAAAATGAGTACCTACATCATACAAATTGTAATTACACAACACATGTTTCATCGTTTCGTACGAACATAATAAATCGATTAAATCATTTAAATATCCCCGACAAAAAAATTCGGCCATCTTAGATTTTATCGTAATACTATATAGTATTCTGCTAGTCAAAGGCAGTTGTGAAAAAATATTTAATTCGCGGCAATCTTGGACCGACTTTTATTAAGCGCAGCTGAGATCACTCCCGACTATTCCCCTTTCAAACTAAATAAAAACAGAATTAGAAACGGGTCATCCGTTCGAAAGCCGCGATGCCCCACGTCAAATTTATAACACCAATTGTTTGTGCGTCGTGGGTTAAAAACAAACACTAAGCAGTTTCATATAATACCTCTAAATGATTAACCCACTACAGACCAACCGTCGGATGACGAAAAATAACCTCCTTAAAAAGTTTAATCTTTAATCGAACACCCCCTATAATTGTTTACATCCTCGAACACCCCCTAAAAATTGTTTACATCTTCTCGAAACAATATTTTGACTGAGATTTATAACAACCTTAACCGCATATCACGGATTAAAGCGTAACTTATGCGGCGATAGTTCGTTTCTTTCCGGTATATTTTCCAAAGTATTGATGCCCGGGATCTTGGATAGAAATGGGACTCACGGTGTCCGCAATTTATTTTACGGGTAACCGAGAGCAACTCCGATAAGTGGAAGGATACGTGACGTGACTGGCCGATGTTTGAGATGTGACAAACGCTTGCTTTTGATTGTCTTGTTGCCAAGTAAACTTGTATGCAGACTGCCGCAGATGTCCTAATAGTTACAAAAGAAGAAGAATAAGAAAGGATTTATTGTACGCAAAACCATAAGAACAGGACATAAGAGTAGTAGAGTTATAGTAACGGACCAATGGCTAATGTCACCGTTCGCTTTGAAAACCCAGTAAAAGGCTTGCCGCATGTACTCGTTTAGTAGAGATTACTTGCAGCAATAAAGCCGCCTTCGCATGTCTACATTGTCTACTGTATACTCCTTACTGTTTATTTTCCTGTGTTATATACGTATAACACACAGGAAAACAATAAAGTGTTTCTTCTTCTCGTTTTCCGAATTAGATTTTCAAATTCGAATGCATATTACCAACATAAAATACATTAACTTCCGCACATATTGACATTTTCTCTTCCGAATTGTTTACCGGAATTTGGGCTTGCATTCGAAAAGTAAGTAGAAATTTTTGTAGGACCTGAACGACGTTTCTTTTTTTCTTTTTTTATTGGTAACAAGTGTAATTGCTAATAAATGGTCGTGTTCCATCGTCGTGCATTCACAACGCTTGCACTATCCGTACTGGCACGTACACATTCCAAATGAAGAAACACTAAAGTATGCGCTACGTATTTAAAAATCGAATACGGAAAACGAGTGTATGCGGCAAGCCTAATACAACCACGTAGGTGAAAACGTAGTACTTAAGCATTTTGTGATAGAGCTCGTCCGGAGAAGTACTACCTCCATATTTCTTTTTACCGCCAAGCAGCATTGCTGTGTTCCAGTCTGAAGGACGAGTTTACCAGTGTAATTACAGTCGCGTGAAGATTAACACCTACTCATCAAGTTGATGGAAACGGTAAATAATTTTCATTTTTATTGTATTATATGTTGACAAGCAAAAAGGTAAATAAATGTTTATTTAAATATAATAATATTTTTAAGTCTTCGAATGACACGCTCTGCAAAAATGTTGGCTAACCTACTTTCCAGCCAACACAGTTGCGAGCTGTCAATATAATATAACTTGAAGAAGCTAAAATGTTCACTCCCGGCTGCATATCAAATCTTTTCACGCCAGCGCGCCCTACACTTCACTGGCTCTACGGATAATAAACCGTTATAAATTTATCAAATCCTGCAGGATAAAGTGCTCTTTGCGATGAAAAATTCTCGCTTGTTAGTTCGTAGCCATTTGTTTAGACACTAACGAGATAACTCTGGTAATGGCGCGTCGAACGGAGTCTCTTGCTGTTTATGTTGTCCTGGTCGTTGCGATCCGGATTGGCGTTAAAATAAGAAACAAAAACTTTAATAACGCTCTTCACAACATCGCTTCCGCTTTTAGTAAAATTATCTTGCTTTTAAATATTCGTTTACATAATTGATGAGTATGCATTTGACTGCGGGATGCCATTATTGGGCATCTATAGGAAAACTATATGTAGTTTTTTTTTGCGGTTCGTGGTGCCCTTTTTATAATGATCACGGATTATATTTATATTTTCTAAAATATTGATTTGTCAAATTAATGCCCGTTTTGGCTAAACCTAGGAATCGCCTTAATCGGATGCCCAGTGATTTAGTAAAATAAACGTGACATTTTATGTGATGTCTAACGACGTTAGGCGCCGTCTAATGTTACGACACCGATTCGGCGTATCGTTAAGTTTAGGGGACTCGTAAATAGACACTTTGCAGCAGGTGAAACAGACATAAATTTGGTATTTTTCAATAACCTTAAATCTAGAAAAACATAATACAAATACAAAATATCACACCTTTTGGCAGGATCCATAGACAAGTTAGGTTATATGATTTGCCTAGAGAAAAACGATTGGTGAAAGGTAAATGTATGCCTAGGAATCTTCTTTGATTAGGAGTTACTTACTTAGGCATTTTCTTGAGGCTATTTTTCTGATTGCTAGTTAATTCAATAGTTTTTTACAATTTCCGATATATCCATCATTTATTCATTTTTCATCATTCCTCTCTTAATCTACTCGTAAATGCACAAAAAAAGCCGACGCGACGGTGCATTGAACACGATACAGAATAGATCCATTTGGAAGAGTGACGGAATGTCGATCATTCAAAGAATAAAAACAAAAAATTTTATTTCGATTGCCATTTTCCTTCGATACTAATAAAAAATGTATTAAATATGAATAAAAAAAATACCGTATATATTTACCGAAACATTCAGTACCTAATTTATTAATGACAAAATTGCCAAAAATCTTTTCAGCTACCGTTGGTAATACTGCCTCATTTGTGAAGTGGTTAGCAAGTTCATATACGGATCCGGAGGTTTTTGGTTCGAACCCCGGGTCGGGCAAAATCATATGAGGTATTGTATATTTTTAATTCAAGAATTTTCGGTAGTTAGAAAGTTGGTGGTGTCAGCCCCCGTGCCTCGGAGAGCAACTTAAGCCGTCGGTCCGGTTATTGTCACTATATTGTGGTAATAGTCGTTAAAGCCCACCAATCCGAACTAGAGCAGCGTGGTGGGTGTGTGCTGTAAATAGCTAACGTGAAGTGGTGGTAGCTAACAACGTACCTAACATTGTACCTGTCTGGTACTCACTGCAACTCAATTTATATAATAAATTAGTTATTAGTACTTAAATAAATTATAATATTTCTTTTATTCCACTACAAGTTAGCCCTTGAATACAATCTCCCCTGGTAGTGATGATGCGGTCTAAGATGGTAGCGGGCTTACCTGTTAGGGAGTATGGTAGTCATACCCCTAACTGTATTCTACGTGACATCGCACCGGAATATTAAATCACTTAGCGGCACGTCTTTGTTGGCTAGGTGGTAAGCCACGGCCGAAGCCTCCCACCAGACCAGACCAGACAAAATTCTGAAATTATAAATTCCTAAATTGTCTCTGCCGGGAATCGAACGTGGGACCTCATACTTAAATTCACAGCGCTCATTATTGCGCCAGGAAGGTCGTCAAAACTTAAAGATTAATTTTAAAACTACTTCTAAGTTCGACAATTTGCAAATTTACTAAAAGTAATGATTAAAGATGAAGGATAAATAAAACTTTTCCTGTAATAGATAAATAAACTTACCAGGTACAAAAGCTTTTTAAACAAGGACTTTTTATCTAAGGCACAGAACGGACTTTATCTACGAAGATAGGAACAATAGACCGACAGCTCCTTCCTTTAAAGTCAAACGGAATCACATTTCAAAAGACTATGTTGAAAAGCCAGCCAGTGTAGGAAAGCTGCCGGACTTCTGCTGTAAAAGGACGTTTACTCACGATGCGACGACTGCTGGATATATCTTCTTAAATAATGTTTTATATACTCTCTAAAAAACACGATGTTAATCGAGGCTTGGAGTTAAGACTTAAGTCATCACATCAATCCAATTACCGGAGAAGGGTTTAAGGTCTACCTCGCTGGCCCAATGCGGATTGGTGGACTTCACACGCATTTGAAAACATTATGTGGAACTCTCAGGACTGCAGGTTTCCTCACGGATAAGCAAGCAAGCAAATACCGTTGAAGCAAGGGATATTGTAATTACTTAAAACGCACATAACTTACAAAAGTTAGAGGTGCTTTCTGGGACTTGAACTCGGCCCTCCGAAAGTGAAGTCCAACTCCTACCAAATGCGCTATCACCGCCACAATAAAACCGGCAACTGCGCCCTTCACCATAGCATACCATGTTGCTTTGCGCCAGCAATATGCATGGCGTTAGTACTTCCCCGGACGAGCTCTGTCATCAAAGGCTCTACTACTACAAAATAATTTATAAGCATATGTTTATCCAGTCGTCGTAATCCGGCTGGTAGATGTGAAACGTTTAATTATTTGAATAAGAGTAGTTTACAAATTACATTAAAAGTAAAAATACAGCTAAAGCTGTTCTATCCCGCATTATATGCTTAACATCAAAGATCGAGAAGAAATCGCGTTTATAATATTAGGGAAGTAAATTTAATAATATGCAACTTCGTCTCGCATTAATTTTCGATGACTTCTTTGTTGAAAGTACTATATTATTTTAGTAGGAACACGCGCAGAAAAGTCCCAACTAAAATTTGTTCGCACACGAATATGTGGTGATTTTTTCGTTTAATCTCCCATTCTTGGCAGTTTCCCGTGTAGTGCTGCATTACGGCACGTGTAGAGGGCTTGTTGTATGAAAAAATCAGCCATTACCATTTCAATTTGCTGTTTTCGCGACGCGATTGTTCTGGATACGGAAAAAGTCTATCCACCTTTTACCAGGACCAGATATAAACTATGAAAATAAAAAATAAAACTAGTAACTATAAAAACTAAGTGGAGCTGAACTAAGTGGAGCGGTGATAGCCCAATGGGTAGGACCTCGTATTCATTTCGGGGTCGCGAGTTCGAATCGCAAACACCTCTAACTTTTCTAAGTTATGTGCGTTTAATGCAATTTAAATATCACTTGGTTCAAAGGTGAAGGAAAACATCGTGAAGATACCTGCATACCTGAGAGTTCTACATAATGTTCTCAAGAGTGTGTGAAGTCTACCAATCCGCACTGGGCCAGCGTGGTGGAGGACAGCCTTAACCTCGTCTCATTGTGAGAGGAGACCCGTGCCCTGTAATAGGCCGGTAATTGATTGATATGATGATGATAAAAACTAAAATAATCTATAAATTTCTCAATATTTAATAAATCATCTTTAGCCTTATAATATAGGGAATTAAGGGTCTGATACCCACACCTTTATTTTAATTGTTGCTGTTTTGTGTGAGCTTTAACAGCAGATCTTGCTTGCAAAACATACTCTAAAACACGCACGAACACTTACGCACACACGCGTAAACATACACACACAAAAACACACACACAAAAACACACACACAAACACAAACACATTGTCGCATACGTACGCATACAGGAACACATACATTATAAAATTTTAAGTTGTATTGAATTAGTTACTTGTAATATTTTAATTTTCTTTTTTTTAGTCTTTTTGTTTTTCAGCAAACCCGGAGGTGGGCGCTGTAACACAGTTTTTAAATAAAACAGTTGTAACAGTTACGAGTAGAATATAAGAATCCGTTGTAAATAAATAAATAAACAAAATTATTATTATTTTTATTATTAACAATCATTCATCAATAGCCTATATAACAGTTCACTACTGAAATAAAGTGTATAAATAAAATAAAAATATAAATATAATAAAAAATATCATAGCTGTGATACCATGTCGTGGATTTTAACGATTTTTATTACATCGATTACCAAGCAAGGCATTTCTTGAAGGGTATGAAAGAGGGATTACGGGAGGGGGGAGGGGGGGGAGAGCTACTTCCCTGCATGGTTAACGAAGCACCCACACGCGACGAAGGAAAGAATAGCGCCATTATACGTAACGACAACTTTTTCCATTTCGCCTAATCGCCCCCAACGACGCACCGCGCCGCAAACATTCCCCGCGGAATTGAATGGATATGGAGGCAGAGAGCTCCGTTTCAACTGTAACTATTCACACGTCTCATTATATTCCGGATCTCATGTGTTAAAAGTACAGAAAGGTATACTACTATCTATCTCCCAACGGGAAGGCTTGCCTATAATCACCATATAAGAAGGGTGGTGATAACGGTATTCTGATCATGCCGTTACCAAACGGCATAGTTATAGACACAGAATTAAGAACGTACAAAACCCTTATTCAGTCATTATTGCACGCAGTGCTAAAACAGTAAAAACGCACCGCACAGGTCTCACTTCACACCCGCAGAATGTTGCTAGCTCTATTTATTTTCAATGACCCCCATTTAATGGTAAACGTTTAGAACATTAGAGGTAAAATAAATGGAATGAAGTGTCTGACCGCCTGTTCGAGAAAAACCCTACTAAAGTGGAGTGATTTCTGATGCTCCAAAGTCAAAGTCAAAAAAGTCAAAAATATCTTTATTCAAGTAGGCCCACAGGTGGCACTTTTGATGCGTACATAAGAACCACACGGTAGTGAGATGATGGCAATAACCACATTCGTAAACTTAAAACTAAAGCTACGAGGGTTCCAATATAAGACGTGTGAACGGGACAACCTACAGCCAACAGCTCAACCGATAAATTTAAAATTCTCAGAGCATATACTTAGAGCACCCTAGAGGTAAAATAAGAAAGTAAGATTTCTTTTCTAAATGCCACTCCCGAGAGGGTTAAATAGTTAAAGAAAATTTGTAGCAAACACTTCTCGCTCTTTCATATATATCTTTGTAATTAAAGAAGTAGGTAAGTTACATAGTTGTTAAACAATTAACCCGGAAAGGTTTATTAGAAGTTTGTATGATTAAATTATTAAATACATGAGAAATTCTTGTTTATCCTTCTTTCAGGAGTCAACTTGCGTATTTATATCATTCGAAGGATGAAACTGCAGATAAAGTACACTGTAAACCCATCCGGTAGACCAGCGAATTCGCCAAAACGATCTTTAGAATGGACAAAGCCTGAACAATATGTCGAGTTTGTTAGAACCGGCTTTGCTCTCTGAACCGGTGCGGTGCGCTTTCCGAACAGCTCTGAAAAGCTTACTGCGGTTCACAAAGTATCTATTATTTATTAGTCTTGATTTTAACTTTTTCTTATCTATAATGATAATAAAACTGTAACTGGAAGATTTAATATATTTTACATTATTATTTAATATATTTTTATATATTTTTATCTGTACATTTAATATATTTTGAAAATTTTGATTTATAATCAATACTGAGCCCACAACAGATTTTTATTTAATTTTTGTCTGTCTGTCTGTCTGTCTGTCCGGGCATCACGTGAAAACTACCGAACGGATTTAAATAAAATTTCGTATACTGGTAGCTGTTTGTTTCTAGGTTTTTTAAGATATTGAAACCTCTAATAACCGATTCGGTGCAGACGAAGTTACGCGGGTCAGCTAGTGTATTAATAATCTCATGAATTACGGTATCAAATATACAGAAAGATTTTGCTTTGACATTAATACGCGGAGATTTATCTATCTGTTTTACAGTATCTTAAGGCATCAAACAATATCTGTTTGTTGCCTTAAGATACATTTAAATTAAAATCCCAGATTGTAGGATTTACAATTCGAGCCGTTTTATATGATCACCATACTTTTAAATGTTGACTCATTATTGGCTCCAACACAGGAAGTAGATTTTAAACTAAGATTTTCGTGGTTTATCAACATTTCCTCAACATAGTTCTGCATTTCTTAAATATAGTTTGTAGTTATATAAATCGTGTCCCGTCGTGACCACGATCCATGCAACTGGATCGAAATATCGAAAAATCACAAAATATTATCGTGGTATGTACCCGTTGAAATCTATCTTAGATTTTCTTTATCATTATTGTGCTGAGGTAACGGAGTGCGCCAGGATCATCAAGTTCAGGATGAGCACCGTTTTTTTCGTGATCTAAATATCACACAAACAGGCAAGTAAACCGAAATAATAAATATAAAAGCCCAATGACTGAACCCGCCGTTTTTGTAATTCTGACATATAATATGCATACTTAAAACACAACAAAAAACGCCGGCACAATGTCGTCGTATCCATAACAGTAATATCAAATGCCCTAGCGCGATAGCAAACGGCTATTGCTTATCTCAACGCGGCCCTTAGGAAATCAGTATTTCTTACAACTTGGCGTTTTTTTAAAAAAAGCCTACGCTATTTTATATTACTTCTACGAAAAATGCGGTATTCTAAAGGGTATTCTACCCTTTTATAAGAATATTTTTGAAAATAAATTGGTATTGCAATAGACAAACACTTTAATTGTATGTACAGTGATTGATAATGACCATCAAATCCTTTGATCTGGGCAGCGACCTTGCCTTCTGAGTCCTAGGCCGTAGGTTCGATTCCCACAACTGGAAAATGTTTGTGTGATGAACGTGATTGTTTTTAGTATCTGGGTGTTTATCTGTATATTTATGAATATAATACATTTATTATATTCATAAAAATATTCAACAGCTATCTTAGTACCCATACATAACACAAGCTACGCTTACTTTGGGGCTAGATAGCGATGTGTGTATTGTCGAAGTATATTTATTTATTTTTATTTATATTAATTACAAAAAGAAGCGAATAGCTTGCGTAAACAATCACAAAAACATGCGCTTATAATAATCGTTAAAGCCCACCAAACCGGATTGGAACAGCGTTGTCACGCTCTATATTATCTCTATCAGAAAAAGCACACTATTAAGGAGTATGATGACGACGAAATTAAAAAGGATATGAATTAAAGCACTCAAATAAAAAGTTGAACACTAATAAATCTTAAGCAAACTCTGTCGCTATATTTTATTGTGTAAGTAAAAAATAAGTTTCCCTCAACACTGGACGGAACTTAAAAGTATTAGGTGAAGTTTTTACTCGCTATTATTTAGTTCAGGGGCGATTAACGCTCGGAAATAAGTATCTTTTGTTATTCAGCTTAAGCTCCCGGAATGGGGGAAGTTGTGGAAGCCCCATTATACATAATAGGTATAAACAGTAAGTAATAACCAATCATATAAAAAGGTTTGAAGTTGAGCCTGATTTAATCTGCATAGTAGAATCTTAGATGGTTTAAGCCCGATTTCCTTGTACGGTTTATCCTATGAGATAGGAGCCTTTTGTCCACGAGTGGAAAACTAGACTTAGGCTCAAGTTAATTATGATGGTGGTACCTAAGCGGTGGCTTAGTGAATGAGACTTCGAGGGCTCCTAATTCGATTTTTGTCACGTATAAAATATCACTTACTGTAACGGTGAAAGAAAACATCGTCAGAAAACCAGCAGTCGATAATGTTTTCAAAGGCGTGTAATATCTACCAATCCACACTTGCCTAGCATGCAGTGGCGTGCATAGACAGTAAGCACAGGGTACACAGATGATATAAAAGAAAGAACATCTCCAGTACGAGTAATAAAAACTTAAGGGTAGGCTTTTTATAACTCTTACATGACTATCCTTAAGTTTTTTATAACTCGTACTGGAGATTTTTTTCATTTTATATTATCTGTCCGCTTAATGCGTACCCTGTGCACACCCTGTATGCACGCCACTGCCAGCATAGTTGACTGCAGTGGGCTGGTAATAGGTTGATAAATAAAAATAAAATAAATTAAGTACCTAATAAATTAATAATTAAAGTAATTGACGACCGAGTGGCGCAGTGGGCAGCGACACTGCTTTCTAAGTCCAAGGTCGTGTCGTACAAAGTTAGAGCTTTTTGGAAAGACGAAAGAAAAAAAAATTACTCGGCTAAGTTCGTTGTGGGCTCATGTTAGACCAGGGCGCGTTTGGAACCCTCGTAGGTTTAAGTTGGCGAACGAAGTTATCACCATCCTTACAAGTACACCATATATGTTTGAACGCTTCATAAGTGTCTGTGATAGGCCAGAAAGAAAGAAACTTTGAATATTGAATTTGAACCAGCCCACGCGATTCTGGCCAAAAAAACTCAGACCGCCGCATAAGTATCATCGCACGAAAATAAATAGTCCACTGTTAATATAGATCTCTCTTCATGAGCTGTGTTTAACGCCTTTGGTTGCCTGGAAGAGATCGCTATTTAGCGATAAGGCCGCCAAATTGTATACTTTTTGTTTATAATTTTTCTATATGTTAAAGTGTATTCATTAATTAATTCATTTATTCAATAATTTATTCATAGAACATGTCTTAACAGTACTGCTCCGAAAGAGCAATTGTTTATTCTCATTTATTGGCTTCCGAACTGATAATAGAGTCACAACAAACAGAGAGATTTGACCCCTTAAATTGAATTGAATCCTTTAATGCAATGTCCGGGTTGTAATCTAGGATGGTAGAGTGCTAGCAAACACCACAGCGCTTATTCCTGCCCCAGGGAAGTCGTCAAATTATACACAAATATCGAACAGTTCTCCTGACCGACGATTGCCATCTCCGGAAAGATTTTCCAAGTATTTTTTTTTATTTCCACTACAAGTTAGCGCTTGACTGCAATCTCAGTAGTAAGTGTAGATGCATATTGGATAGAAGCAGGCGTTACTTTGCGGAATTCCATGACATATTATGAAAATTAAGCTTTATTTGCTCTACTCCGCGAAAAGAAAGAATACAGATTATGGTGTAATTTATTATTTCCTTAATCCACACCAAACAGACCTTCGGCAATGTACCCTCTACGCACATTTCGCTCCGAAACTGTAACCGAATGTAGCAAAGGAGTGTAGCAAATAAGCTTAATTTTTATAATAGTGATGATGCAATCTAAGATGGTAGCAGGCTAACCTATTAGGGAGTATGGTAGTCATATCCCTAATCGGTTTCCACGCGACATCGCACTGGAACTCTAAATCGCTTAGCGGCACGCCTTAGCCGGAAGACCAGACTAGAGAAAATTCAGAAATTATAAATTCACAAATTGCTCCTGCCGGGAACCGAACCCGGGACCTCCTACTTGAATTCACAGCGCTCACCATTGCGCCAGGGAGGTCATGAAAAAAATGTGGGAGATGCTTTAGTGCACATAGTGTGTGCACAAACACAAGCGCACTCTCTATTCGCTCACTCTCATTGGCTTATAGGACGGCAGCTCTGACACGACCGCAAAGAGATCAGACGCAGGGCCTACAACTTAACGTGCTACACGGAGCATTCAAATTATTAGTCCTTATTATAAAGTACCTAAATAATTCATTACTCTGACAGCTTTATCTTCTTTGTGTATTATGGGCTTCAGTCAAGTAACGCGAGCGTCTTTTCAAAATCTCCTAAGCTTTTCCCTTACCTTAACTTTTGTAAGCAAAAAACTTGAATTACGCTGGACGCGCAAACTTCCCGGAAAGAAATTCGGTAGTATAATTGAAGTAAGTGGCGGTGATTCAGCAAACGACACCTATTAGCAGCAGGGTCTGCGAAGAAGTTGCGCTGAGATCTGTGGCTAATATCTACGTAACTGTGGGAAAACTAAAAACTCCGATTATCGCTAATAAAACTAAGGACCAAGAACTTTAGAAGCGAAAATAAACTTTCAGTGCAATATACTAGGCTACATAAAATTCGTAATTCTGTGAAAGGAAATTGTATACAAGCAAAGTGCAATTTATAATTTCGATAGAAGCAGGCGCTACTTTACGGAAATTTGTCATTGTCTTAACAATTATTCATTGTTAAGTCAACATCTCCTGAGGATGCTCCGGTTTTGGAGCAAAACTTGCGTATCCCTTGGACATTGCCGAAGATACGCAACGTGTGGAGTATACGGATTGAAGAAATTATAAATTACACCGTACAGATTCTCCTGCTTTTCGCGGAGCATAGATATAAGCTTAATTTTCATAATTTATTATTTCTTCTACCTTTACACTAAACATGTTTCGTTGCAAAACCCAACAAACACTCGACACTGGAGAATCTTTAGGAAATGTGGACTTTTGAGAAAAACTAAGAGACCAGTTTCTTTGCACCGTGCGAGTCTCAATGCAAGACACTCATACACCCGTATTAACATCAAAAACCTACCGACCCAATATCATGAGCTTTCGCTGTGAAACAAGTATAATTTTTATTATTTCTTAAAAACTATTCGATAAATTAAATGAGTACATATGTAAAAATACTAATGGTGCCATTAAAATTACCATTACATAAGTTTAAAGAATGTATAAAAATACATTTCATACATCGAGGTAACCATACTATTGATTAATTTCTTAATGACAAGGTTGTCTGGAAGCAAGCTGCTCCGCTTTCAACTCACACAAGATAGAACGATGATTGTTAAATTGTAAAACGATATCGGAAAAGAGCAACTGCTGAGTTTATTTCCGGCTTCTTCTACATAGAATCTGCCTTCCGAACCGGTGGCAGAGTCACTACAAACATACATACTTGCCTAATAAATGAATTTTCAATTTTGAATTTTAAATTGTTACTTAAAATATCAAATTAAAGGCATCAAATGGAAAAACAAATTCACCTTCACATAAATGATATTGTAAGTTTATTATATGTATACATTATATATGTATATATGGGTATATATGCTAATATATATGTTTATTAAATGCACCACCTACCTCTCTTCTTGAGCTGTTTTTAACGTCTTTGGTTGCCTGGAAGAGATCGATGTAGTGATAAGGCCGCCAAATTATATACTTTTTGTTTAATTTTTATTTATAATTTTTCTATATGTTTATGTTTTATGTACAATAAAAGTGTGTTCATTCATTCATTCATTAATTCATTAATTTTCATTATCAAATTATTATTTTCTCCCAAAGTTTAATTAGTCACTTAATTTATAAAATTACCTTATAACAAAATTCACTCTATCCGATGATGATGGCAAATTAAGTTTAATTTTGAATTTCATTTTGAGTTTTTTTATAGAAACTGGAGCGTCGCCAATTAAGCAACTATACGACAATGAGTACAATGTCCCTCTCAGTGTAATCGATTTCCTGCAGCGAACTAATCAGGCCGAGGTTGGTCCCGACGTGAGTAATTGACGGCGCTGATAGGCTAATAACGATTGCTTCGGCTGAGATAGAATCTAGTTACTGCAGAATTAGGGCTCGCATGTTGATTCCCTATGCCACATATTAGTTGCTGACATCGTTTTAGGGCCCTAACTCACTACGCGACCACTACTACTAAACGGAACTGGTCTGTCTACGAGTCTGGAACTCGTATCTCTTCTAGCCGAGCTTCAACTTCTCAGTACAGCAATAGTGACTTGCACAGGGCGCTCGACCAAAGTAGGAATGAAGCTAGAAGATAGTCTTCACCGAGCTGCTCTAAGCGGCTTTAACAATAAATTAATATAGCATTGATAATACAAAAGCGCTCTGGTGCGCTTTACATCGTTATGGTGTTACATTCTGAATTCAAACTGAATTCCCAATTTTTTTTTCTGACTCGGAAATCTAAACTATAAATTCCTGTATGAATTGCCCACGGTTATAAATTCGGAATGTATAAGAATAATCTCAGCAAAATGTGTAAGACTGTGGAGAGGTGTTTTTGAATTAGAATTACACATCTCTTTCCTAACAGAGTGATAACCTACAAGCCTATGTATTGTAGTGTGGTCTACCCTTAAATGCACGTGGCTTAGTACGCCGATTAAAGGCAGAATCCGCTTTCCACACAGACCCCGCTTTTCAACGTCAATCTTTTGAAACGGGATTCTATTTGACTTTAAGAAGTTGTCGGTCTTTTGTGCTCGTCTCTACTATGGATGAAGTTTACGTCGCCGTGGCGTAACTCAGCGCATGTTTAAAGATTATTTTTTTATAAACTTTTATTAGCTATAATAACTTTATCAATATACACTAAAAACGTTGCAAAATAATAGGCATTTATCGATATTCTTATCATTGTCTGCCACTAAATACTAGTGCTAAATATGACAGATGTCTCAAAATTTACCTAAATAGGCAGGTCTCAAAGAAGCGCTGATCTTTTAACCCTGTATCTTTAAGACAAGGATTAGTTTTTTGGCTGTAAAACAAAACTCGCTATATATACAAAATATTCGGATATTTTTTGCCACCGGAGCATCGTCAGGAGATGTTGTTAAGAGAGTGATTGGGTTTTCGACCAAAAAAGCATGAAAATGGACGCTAAACGTGAGCACGTTGACCATCACATTGGTCCCAACATGTATTAATAATCTGCCAAAAGGTAAAATAACAGACCCATACTATTTCTTTCATCATCATCACATTAACCTTTTACCGGTCCACTACAGGGTACGGCTCTCCTCCCACATGAGAAGGAGTTAAGGCAATTATGGCTGTTCAACACGCTGGCCCAGAACTCTCCGGCATGCAGGTTTTCTTACGATGTTTTTCTTCACCGTTGAAGCAAGTGATATTATTATAATTAAAACGCACATAACTTAGAAAAATTAGAGGTGTGTGCTGGGATCCGGAAATTGAAGTCAAAATCATACCTACTGTTACGGACTGTGTACGGGCTATTACCGCTTTGTTATTTCTTTAGAACGGTTAAAATTACATTAGTTTTCCGAGGCAGAAATTAGGCCTCTACAGTGGGAGTCGCTACTGTCCGGTGGTGGCAATAAATTACTATATCATGTTAAGTAACGCAATTTCTTACAATTAAAAAAAATAAAAACCTAGTGTCAACACCTCTTGGACAATGGTGTTTACTACATAAAAGAATATTTAGATTCATAAATGTATATCTTTATTAGCTTCTAATTGTAGCCGTAGTTTCTTTTTTAATGTTAAAAAGTTTGACGTCGGTAACGGCAAAATATGAATTTAACTAAATATATTATTAAGATCTATTTCTGTACAATATCTTTTAAATAAAAAAATGATTGGAAAAAATTTAAGAACTGAGTGAAACCGAAGCGAGCTTTGACATTTCAACTCTATAAAAATCTCTAGTTATGTATCATAAATAGTTAAAGAATCACCCTGTCGTATCACGCCACCTCCCACTTATCGGGTCTGGTCTCGTAAAATAAAATAAATTGCGAACATAGCAAGACCCACACCTACCGCAAGAACCTGCCATCAATACTCTGGGAAATATACCGGTAGAAAACAAACGTTCGCCGCACAAGTTATGGGGTAATCTGTTAAATATGACGTTTTAGGACAGGGAAATGTTATAACGGTCATCGGATATATTTTTTTGATTGTTACACTCTCGATTTATGAACCTTGCTCTTAAAAATGATCTAAATAAGCTAACAAATGGTGTGAATGAAGCAACTTTTTAATAGTTCTTATGAAGTAGGTTCGTAATATTATTCATTCCTCGCTCGGACGTCATACGAGCAGTACATGAATTAGTCACTATACAGCTCTTAGTATACTTTTGTTCAACTACCCGCAATGGTGTCCAAATGTGTGAGTTTGAGTAAATTTACAAAAAAACATAAACCACTTTAAAAATTTATACGCACGATACAAATTTCAAGTCCTTTTAATATAAAGTACTAAGAAATTTCAAATACTTCTAGCAAAAACACAATTTACAAATCTATAATAATATCTCCTTTATCGAAAAGCTGGTACAATTTATTTTTGTTATAAATACCTACATTGCAAAATAGTGAACCGCCCACGAATTCAATCTATGCTCTAAGTCAACTTTGCTGAGTCACTGTAAGATATTTAAGTTCTAAAAATATATTTTTTAAAGATATCTATATTTATTATAAAACTGTAACTGGAAGATTTCTGTACATATTATATATTTTGAAAAATTTTAACGGGTGATGCTTAATAATTAATACTGAGTCCAAAACAGATTTTTTATTATTTTTTGTCTGTCTGTCTGTCTTTCTGTCTGTCCAGGCATCACGTGAAAACTCCTGAACGGATTTAAATAAAACTTGGTATAGTGGTAGCTGATATTCCGGTTCAACATATAGGTTATTTTTATCCCGATAAACCATAAGTTTCCTCCGGAAAATGGGATGACAAATTTTATCAATGTTACTTCATATCTCTGTTAAATTTGAACCGATTTTAATAATTCTTATTTTATTTGAAAGTGTATACTATCAAGCATGTATTTTATTATTTTAATAAGGATCTGATAAATATTTTCGGAGAAAAAGAACATAACTCTTAACAAATAACAGCAAGTCGCAAGGCATGTGGGACAACGATCGAATGCATGCGTCCACCATCCTACTAATATTATAAATGCGAAAGTTTGTGAGAATGGATGTATGGATGGATGTATGTACGAGTATATCAACTAAAATAATAATAACTTACCACGTAAAAAAATACTATGTACTTAGCTAGCCACGATGATTATGATGTTAGTATAAGATCTATTCTAGCTTCTCAATTGACTCATACGCGGACGAAGTTGCGAGGGTCCGCTAGTATTATAATAAAATTAACTATAAACGCTGCCAGCATTTTGGGTATCTACTATGTCTCATTGTTGCGCAAGATTTTTTTGTTTAAAAATATTATTTTCCACAATAAATTAGCTAGCGGAAGAACGCAGCTTTGTCTGTGTAGAATTTTTAATATCCCCTAAAATAAATAAATTAAAGGATTACTTTCCCATGGTGCTCTGAAGTTAGCTACAGAGTTAAATAATGTAAATAAAAATATGTTAATATTATAAATTAGTTTTGTATTTATTTTATACTTTACTTGCTCGGTATGAAGAAGTTCTGCTCCCGAGATTTTGCTCGGATCAATTTTAGGATTTATTTCTTTGAATATGAGAAAAAATTAATTTGAGATTGGCTTAGAACTAGCTGTTAGAAGACCTTCACTACGGATTGTTATAATCCTATACTAATTGAGCGATACCATCAAAGGATTTCACATGGTAATACAGACATATGAACTTAATATAAAAACTGCTTATATATTAAAGTAGCTTCTCATTTACGAAGTTTGGATATCTATTAAGTCTACCTTTATTCTTTGTGTGATTTTAAATATTTCGGTTATAATATCAGCAATAGAAGGTGAATATTAAAATTGGCTTACCTTTCAGTATCCATATGCAAAACGAAATTGAATTAGAATAATCTAATATAACTTATAACTGCCTCGTTGGTTAGTGGTTAGCATTAGTTAGTTCAACTACGGATCACGAGCTCCTGGGTTCGAATCTTGGGTCAGGGCAAATTATATAAGGTATTGTGTATTTTTTATTGTCAGCGCCTTTGCCTCGAAGAGCACGTAAAGATGCCCGTCGCGGTTATATTCACTAAATTGAAGTATTAGTCGTTAAAGTCCACCAACCCCTTTTGGAGTAGCGTGGCGGGTCTATGCTCTAAAACCGTCTATCCTGTGAGGGACGTGCCCAGCAGTCGGATTTTAAAAATTCGCGGATGATGAATGAATGTACAACTTATAAGCTAATAGTAGGTACGTAGTATTGAATGTACTTAACCTAAACAGTATATTAGGAACCTCAGACTGTTGTGGGTAAGTCAAAAGTGGGCACTATCCCTAGAGGAGCTTCCTTCTTTACTACATAATATATCAGTGCAGTGACTGGGTATCGTAAAATTCTAAAACGGTGCACTCCGCTTTAGCACAGTCAGTATACTCAAGAGCAGAGAAATGTCGTTTAGCCTTTGTAAAAGATCTTCCAGTTTTAGCACTTTTAGCAGCGTTGATAAAATTTAGAAATACTGAGGAATTTTTCTGAGAGAACACAGTGTACCTGTATTTTACTATAATTGAATTGTATTCTCTTTTCGCGTTGCGGCGCGCTGTTTGTAAAGTGAGATAAGTAAAATGTTGTTGGAGCAGTGTCTGAATAAAATGTTTAAGTAGTAAGGCGATGTTTTGTTCATCTTAAGGTGCTGAGAGCTGCTTAATTTTGTTTAAGAACTTAACTGTGTTCTTGATTGATTCCATCTACATCCTCCTTTCGTCTCATACTCCTATGAGAGTTCTAGGCCCGACACAAAAGAGAAAACAGCCACTGTCATTTATGCTATACTTCGAGCGAACAACATAATATTATAAAGATGAAGCGGTGATAGCGCAGTGGGTAGGACCTTGATTTCAATTTCAGGGGGCCGAGGTTGAATCCCAGAACGCACCTCTAACTATTCTAAGTTATGTGCGTTATAAGTAAATGAAAATACTTACACTTGTTTCGACGATGAAGGAAAACATCGCGCATGCCTGAGAGTTCTACATAATGTTCTCAAAGGTATGTGGAGTCCACCAATCCGTACTGGGCCAGCGTGGTTGACTACGGCCTTAACCTGTACCCGTACCCGGCAGTGGACTGGTAAGGGGTTGGTCTGGGACCTTCTTTCTCCCCTCAATTATCTGGTGATCTTTAGAAATACATTACATCAAAGTTATTTCTACGGTCACGGTTTATCCGTTGAAGAGTTAATCATCCTTTATTAGCACTCCAGTAATAACTCAAATACAGAGTGAGCTGCACAACAAAGCACATTAAGCTTAGGAAATTGACGTGCAATATTCCGAAACTAACTAGGTTCCATCTCATCCGTAACAGTCGTTATTAGGCTATCAGAGACGCTTCAATTAAGACACGATGGAACTCACCTGATCACTATTATCTACAAGCAGAGAAGTTATGTATACAGACACGTATAAAAGTGATTGCCAAGAAAAGGAGGCAATCAAATACATTAAAAACAAAAAAATAATTTATGGCTGAAGCTAGTTACCAGACCAGAGGATATTAAAAAATTATAAATTCCCATATTGTCCCCGCCGAGATCGAACCCGGACCTCCAACTTGAAACCACACCGCTTACGCCAGGGAGGTCGTCATATAGGTACATTTTTTCACAATACAATATTTTTCCGGAAAGAGTATCGCAGCGTGGTTACTAGTTCAAATTACTAACACTACATCAAACTCGGCCCGAGTTGTAAGCCGTAGTCTTAATCACTATTATATCACCGCTTCATACGTAACTGTTTATGCTATACTGAAAATATTAACTGTTACGTTGATTTACTACATTCTGCTGAATATACAATCGTTATTGGAATCCGAACTATTTAACCGAGTGCTCACGAATTTAAATTGTATTTAACAGTTTGTTTTATCATAGAAGATTTCGTTTTATCACATAAACAGTTTTGCGATGCAGTTTCCCACGCTATAACGTATTTCGTAGTACAGAAATCTTATTTCAATTTTTGGGCCGCAGCGTGAAGTTTGTCTTTAACTTTCTTCAATCAATAAAAAAGTTTTAAATAAAACTTGCGAACGTACAAATAAACAATTCTTCTATTAAAAATTTGTGTTGGATTAAGGTGCTGAGAACTCCCTAATGAAGTTGGAAAAACTCAAAATAATAACAAAATATCTATGTTGTTCACAGATGCACAGAAGTTATTTATTCAAATTAAGGGTACGAAATAAAATATATCTACTAGTTCAAATTCAAAAAATTCAAAATTCATTTATTTCAAGTAGGCCTAATATAAGCACTTTTGAAACGTCAAGTCTTTCTGAGTGTAGTGACTCTACTACCGGTTCGAAAGGCAGATTCTACCAAGAAGAAGCCGACAAGAAACTCAGCAGTTGCTCTTTTCCAATATCAACAGTTTACATTTTACATTTTAAAATTCTATTTTTCTATCTTGTGAGAGATGAAAGCGGAGCCGGATGCTTCCAAGCAACCTTGTCATTAAGAAATTCATCAATTGTATAATAACCTCGCTGTAATAAATGTGTTTTAACACATTCTTTAAACTTATGCATTGGTAGGTCCAAAATTACCTTAGGAATCATATTATAAAAACTTATACATTATGTATACATTATAGAGTATTTTTATTGTTCTTAATTTTTTAATTACCTACTCCAACTTATAGGTACTGATATTGTGTAGATAAAACACTCTCATGGGAATAAAAAATATAAATATTTAAATTATGATAAATTCAAAGACTTTAACAAATCTTCAAATACAGTTTATACATACATGTTTTCATTATTGTGAGGTGATGATAGTAAACACTTTGTTAACTTAAACCTAAACCTAGGCGTGTTTGGAACTACGAGCTTGAGTTCCAAACACGCCCTGGTCTAAGTAGAATACACAAAAAACTTAGCCGGGTTTTTTTGCTATCATCAAAGTCAATTAATATTTAATTATGAAGTTTGCATACCTTTGTTTTATCGTTTATGTAATCCTTAATATTCTGACATCGAATCCAGTCGTGTAACGATCCTAGCAAAGTGATATTATAGTAGATACCTTTATTAGGTCAATATTAATGACGGAGCAGGGCGAGTGTAAACTTTTGTTCGGAAGTTGGAGAGCCCGACATGGAAGTGCACTTCATTTAGTTTATTATGCGCAGTCAATCTGCGAGCCGGCGATTGATACTTGATTTTGAGCGAAATAGATTTTAATCTATAAAACCCAAAGCTTTCAGACTGAGGGAAGTTTGGACTGAGGGAAGTTAAAATGAGTTGGAGTTGTCACCATAATTTGTCCTTTTTTTTCAAATTGAGTGCAGCTTATGTGTTTAGTAATAAAGAATGATAATAAATGCTTTTATTTCAGGCCATTGACAAAATTTAAACTAACATAACTTAAATCTAAACCCTAAAATTAAAATAAAATATAAAAAAAATCTAAATACTTATAATAAAACTGTAACTGGAACATTTCTGTACATTTAATATATTTTGAAAATTTTGACCGGGGGATGCTTTATAATCGATACTGAGTCCAAAACAGATTTTTATTTAATTTTTGTCTGTTTGTCAGTCCAGTCAGTTTGCATCACGTGTAAACTACAGAAAGAATTTAAAAAAAAATTGGTATAATGGTAGCTGATATTCCGGGTCAACATATAAGCTACTTTTTATCCCGATAAACAATAAGCTTCTCCCGGGAAATGAGATGAAAATTTTTATCAATTTTACTTCATAGCTCCGTCAAATTTGAATCGATATTAATCATTATTTTTTTATTTCAAAGTGTTACTATCAAACATATTTTGTGTAATTTTAATGAAGATCTGATAAAGATTGTCGGAGATAAAGACATAACTCTTCACAGATAACAGCGAGTCGCAAGGTACATGGGACAACGATCGAATGCGTACCATCCTACTAATATAATAAATGCGAAAGTTTGTGAGTATGGAAGTATGGATGGATGGATGGATGACTGTATGTATGTATGTATGTATGTATGGATGGATGGATGGATGGATATGTTTAAAGTAACCATTATTACCTACAAAAAAATCCGGGAGGCTAAATGTCTAACTGTTAAGTCACAATAACCGCTTTTTGTTATAATTTGTCAATCAAAACACGGTTACAATCTTAAGATAGTGACGTTCCCATCAGATCATTATCCAAATAAATAGCTTTTTAGTTAAAATTGATTATGTACCTGCAATTTGTTCTTTAAATTATTCAAATTGGACCTATCGGGTTTAGAAATTTTATTGGGTATAGAAATGCTAAAAGATATTAAATCCGATAATAACCAATTTGATGCAGACGAAGTTGCGCGGGTCAGCTAGTATCAAATAAAAATCGAAATCAAATTAAAAATTAAACATTTAAAAAATATTCAGCTAAAATTACAAATTTCAAATAATAATAAATAATTCGAATAATGTTAAGTATCGGTTACCCTATGTGTTACAACAGCGTAAAGCGGACGGGATGGCGAGTTTATTGAAGCTAACTATGGCCGGAATGAGTTTAAACCATAGGGATCGAAGAAGCGTCTTGTAGGGCGCGATCATCGGCCTATAGGTGCCTGACGTGAAATTTCCTCCCACTGAGAAGGGGTTAAGGCCGTAGTCCACCACGCTGGCCCAGAGCGGATTGGTGGACTTCACACACCTTTGAGAACATTATGGAGAACTCTCAGGCATGCAGGTTTCCTCACGATGTTTCCTTCACCGTTGAAGCAAGTGATATTTAAATGGCTTAAAACGCACATAACACAGAAAAGTTAGATGTGCGTGCTGTGATTCGAACTAATCCCCTCGAAAGTGAAGTCGAAGTCCAATCCTCCTCACTATCACAGCTTCAAGTAGTTATAAATAATGTAATATAACATTGCTACAATTTTAAAAGTAGTTTTGCATTATTTTCATAAATCTTAAAAAAATATATATTTTTCAACCACATATGTGTAGTTGAAAAGGGTTAGTTAGTATTTTCGTGTGCTACGCGCCAGATTGCCAGGTTTTCCCCAATATGTATGACTCTCTAAAACACAAAATTTGAGTAGGCATGCAGATTAAAAATAAAAGATTAAAAAAATTGCCACCTGAAATTTTACGGTTTTATCCACGCTCAAAAACTTAGCCAGTTCTCAAACCAAATGCTTATAGGTGAGATTGTTTTTTGTCAAGTGCTAAACTATAACGGATAAAAGAAGATTGCAACGAATCAAGAAAAACCATCTAATTAAATATCAAAAGATAATGAATATTTAGGTAAACAATGATTACTTCTTTGTAAGATAAAACAATTAGGGTATTTTTTTCTTATTCCGTGGCGGCAACATGAATTGTTAATTTAAGAAGGAAGTGAAATTAATTGTCTTCAAAAAGGAGCGGAAAAGTAATAATTTGCTTTGAACTTTTCATCTTTAATTGGAGTACTTAATAAGATTCAACAGAAATGATTACAATATTCCGAGGACATGGAAACTGGCAGTTGGCTTTGGTGTTTATAAATTTTATTAAAACCATTAAGCGTAGTGTGTTTTAGATCGACAATAGCTGATAACCATCTTTCTGGTTGCAACAGCGTCACAGAGGTGTAGCCCCGAGTTAAAAACTGCTGCAGGGCTCGATGGCATTGAAGGGGAGACGTTTAACCCTTAAGACGCCTCTTCTAAGGCTAATGCCTATTTTCACTAAACCCTTTCTTTGACAAAATTAACGTATCACAAACTCTTATGTTACGTCTAAAGGCGTTAGGCGCGCTCTACTCTACAGCTCTACAGCTGCGTCACCGATTCGGCGAATCTTGTCGGCGAAGTTGAGGGAACTCGTAAACTGACACTTGACGGATGTAAAAAATAAAAATTGTGTTTTCTTTTAATAACCTTAAATCCATACGAAAAATATGATAAAACAAATGCATAACACAACACTTTGTGGCAAGAACCATAGGCAAGTTAGGTTATATGAGTTGTCTAGTGAAAATCTATTGTCGAAAGGTAAATGTGTACCTAGGAAATTTGTTTTGATTAGGCGTTAGTTAATTAGGCAATGCCTTGTCCTTTGTTAGTGAAAATAAGACCTCGACAAGGGTAACGTAGGGATTTTTAGGGTTTGTTGGAATAGGTCGTACGCCCCCGTGATTGTGGATAAGACCCACGTCAAAAATCAGGCATCAGGCAGTATGGGATGGCTACCATCGCGATGGACCGTTAATATTACTATGGATGGTTGGCAGTGGCCAAATGAGGAGGGTGACCCGTGTGTAGAAACATTATCTTTAATAAAGCCTGTTTTTCCAGTTTTGGACGCTGTTTGTCAATCATTAGCCTATATCAGTCATCTAAGTACCCATAACACACGCAACGCTTACTTTGTTACTAGATGGCGATGTGTATAATGTCGAAAAATTAAAAGAATATTTATAAATATTTCGAAATATAGTTCAGTGTTAGAGTGATCGAAAATACTTTAGGCGAAGCGATTGCCTGAATTTCAATATTCTACACGATATATTTCAAAGTGTGGTGAGGAGCAATTCGAATCGGTTTACCCTTTCACTATGAAAACCGTAAAGCATCTGTAAAGTTACGTAATTGATATCGATGTACTAAGCGCTTTGCTTTGCATCGCACAGTATCGATCTGGAATGCTAAAAAAGGAGAGCTTCATGTTTTTTCTTCGTCTTTCCTTTTGGTGCCCTCAAGTTTTCTGTGAAAAGGCATCTTCCATGCCAGGAGCACTCCATCTTACCATTAAGTGTTATAACAGTCAATCCCGGTTTGAAAAGACAGAGGGTGAGGATAAAAAAATGTATGACAAAACACCGGGTTTATTATATTATTTAAATTGAAATGACGAACATCATGATCATCATCATCATCATCAGCAGCAGCAGCAGCAGCAGCAGCAGCAGCAGCAGCATCATAATCATAATCATTATGAACCCATTACTGACCGACTAACGTGCGGTGCCTTCTTGACTCCCTACCAATTTTTAATTCTACGAGTATGACCTTGTCTCTTGTTCAGTTGTTGTTGTGTGTGTTAGTTGTTGTCCCCTCTGGGGTTCTGACCACAGCACGATGTTACCTAACATCTTTAACATTCTATTACATACTATGTTTTTCATTTCAATTAGAATTAAATAAAAAACACGGTTGTACATTTTAAATGATCCATGACCTTTGTCTTTCCAAACCGGAATTTCATTGACAAATTACATCGAGCCCAGAAACGACGGCTGATGTGTCAAAAGCACTTAAATTTTCATCGATTGTTATTTCCGTCCGCACCGCTTATATTATTTGTAATTCATGTTCATTTCTCTTACAAAGGCAGAATTTAAATAAGCTTTAGTCTATCCAGTCATATTAGAGTCAATTTCATCTTTTGCCATAGATGTATAAAGTTTACATACAAACTATGTTTTTTATCTATACTAAATACGAATGTGGCGGTGTTAGGTTTTATTTAATAAAATTAAAATATAATTTCTTGATTGGGTCGCTTCACTTCACTTCACTTCCCTTCACTTCACTTCCCATCCCTTCCCTTCACTTCGCTTCGCTTCACTTCACTTCACTTCACTTCACTTCGCTTCACGTCACTTCACTTCACTTCACTTTACCTCACCTCACTTCATCGAAACCAGACCTATATTTCTTATTCCACTACAGCCTTGACTGCAATCTCACCTGGTGTTAAATAATGATGCTGGCTAACCTGGGCCCTTGTTAGGTGGTGTGGAAGTTATACCCCAATAGGTTCTATGCAACTTCGTACCGTAACGCTACATCTTCGCGGCATCAACGTGGTGCTTCGTTGTCGATAGGGTGGTAACTAGCCTCGGCCAAAGCCTCCAACCAGACAAAAAATCTTGTGCTTAATTACCCGGCTCTCTAGTGGGTGAGAGGCTTCTAGAGCATAGACCCACCACGCTGCTGCCGAGTTGGTGAGCTTCTAAACCAAACCAAACTAAGGTAAACTTAGTATAAATCACTACCACAGTCGTAATTTCCTTAGGCGTTAATTATGTTTTGGTAAATGATCACCGGATCAGTGTGCACCATTTACCTCGCATTGTTTCCGTTAACAAAGGACGGGTGTCGAGCGTAATTGATCACGTAGCCTCGGCCCCCGCCAGTCACGCCTAATGGCGAAAACTTAGAAACGAAGAACCGATACTAAAACAAGATATAAATATTTTTACTAAAAAAAAAAATGTTAGACCATCTCATACTTACCAATATTATACATCGATAAGTTTTTTGTTACCTTTACAGGGCGTAAAACTTATCAAATAATCAACTTATTACTCCTTGGCAGGCCATGGTTATGCAGCACAAATGAATAAATATACTATGACAATGCACACATCGGCATCTAGCCCCATAATAAGCGTAGCTTGTGTTTTGGGTACTAAGATGACTAATAAATATTTTATTATGAACATTATACACAAATACTTATAATATATATTATCAAATAAAAACTTTGATAAACTTTTAAACTTAATAAAATGGGAAGCTTTTCAAATGGTGTATGCGGATGAAGTTGCGGGGATCTGCAGTATCTGTGCTATTATTATATAATATTATATATGTAGTATTCTTAACTGAAGCGAGGTAAAGCAGTTGCTTCTTTTTACTAAGAAATTTAAAATTGAATTTACCAAAAATATTTTAATATTTATTATTGTGTATGTTTTATTATAACATAATCAACTGTATAATTAAAGTATATTTTAGGGTAAGCGTATATATATCTTGGAATAAACGCCTAACTTAGTTCGAATTACGGTTTTTGTTACTTCGTCCTCGAAGAAAATTGAAACAAACAATCACTATGAAAACTCCTTTTTACGTTTCATAGCGTAATAATAAATCATAGTACTGCAGGTAGTCTGTAAAAGCATTTGTTTTACTTCCCCGGTAGGTCTACTTACTGTAACTTTGACAGGGTTTATTTATGGCCTCACGAATGGAAACTGGACATTTGATTAATCCACAGGAATAAAGGAAGGCTTCAGCGGAATTGATAAACGATTTGTCTGTCTGATTTCATTTAATACTAAGTGGAAGGGATTATAATTTTACCTGATTTATGTGAAATTTGTGAGTATATTTCCTTGAATCTCACTTTGGTGGTACCAGCTCTGTAGATATTGTAGTTTTGTTTACGAGATACCAGTTCACGTTGATTGCTCGTTAAGCTTATATAATTATTATGAGATATTTGATCACGTTAAGCGGTAACAGCTCAGTGGGTGGTACTTTGGCTTCACTTTCGTTGTTCGAATGCACGTACTTTTCTAACTTTTCTAAGATTTATGCGTTTTAGGCAATGGAAATATCACTCGCTTCACCGTCGAAGGAAAACATCGTGAGGAAACCTGCGTGTCTGAGAGTGTCTTCATACTGTTCCCAAAGGTGTGTGGATTCCACTAATCCGCACTGGGCGAGCGTGGTGGACTACGGCCTTAGCCATTTCTCACTGTGGGAGGAGACCCATGCCGTGTAGCGGATCAGTGATGGGTTGAAATGATGATGATGATGATCAAGAGATAGATAGATCTACTTTGCGTTGATGCGAATCGGTGATAAGGTGACGATACTAGGTCAAGCTCAAACTTGTCCGTGAGATTTGTGCAGAAGTGTTTGACTTGGGACGCAATATAGTAAGTCTAAGCCTATGATGTTGCTTCTAAATTGGTTAATAGGTTGTTGTAATTACTGAATCAGATATTGTTGTGGAGTCAAATTCAAAAAAATCTAAATTCATTTATTTCAAGTAGGCCTTTTGAAACGTCGAGTCTGTCTGTGTGTCTCCTTGACAGGTTTATGTTGGTCGCTAGCTAAAGGCGGTTGAGCTACTAACTGACGGTGGTTCTTAGGTAGGGTAGCCAGCATTACGGGTATTTTTTTTAATTAATCGAGAATATCTAAGCGAGGGAAAATAAAGAGAAACAACTTATAATAAATATTAATAAAGGTACACGTCGGAAACCTTATGTAAAAAGAGTATTTGTATTTTTAGTTAGGTTCGTATTTTTTTTTTATTCTTCTACGAGTTTTGCCCTTGACTGCAATCGCACGTGTAGTAATGAATAATCCTTTAGGGAGTATTGCAATTATATTAAACCTCAATAATCGCTAAATCGTTCAACGGCATGTCTTTGTCGGAAGTGTGGTAACTAAATACTTCCAAAGCCTCCCATCAGACAAGACAGAGAGAAAATTCTGACAGACAGACAATTCTGAAATTAAAAAAATCCCAAATTTCCCCCCCGGGAATCGAATCCGGGACCTCCAACTTAAAACCACAGCGCTCACCGCTATTATAGATAGTCTAGGTGTTTATGTGTATGTTCATGACATTGAGTTGGTGGGTATTTTGAAATAAATACGACTGCATTATCGATGCACCTCACTCCTACATGGACTCGAACGATGCAAAGATACCTCCCGGTGTCTTAGTCGTTAATCAATATTCATTAGTCATCCTAGTACCCATAACACACCTTACGGCTTATACTTTGGGGCTAGATGGCGATGTGTGTATTGTTTTAGTATAATATTACACAACACGACACAATTCTTCCAAAATGCGCTTCACGTACATTTCGCTCCGACACTGGAGCATCCGTAGAAGATGTTTAATTTACAATGCACAATTGCTAAAGTTATTCGCTAAGATAATTACACTTGAAGTAATCTAGATTAGTTTTACCAAATGCCATTTCACCCATGGTGTGAAATAGCATTCCGTGAGTGGTATGCCTAATGCAGTGGATTTCTTATCTCACTCATCTCGGAAAATTCGTTGATTCTAATTTGCACTCGGACGATGTTTTGGTAAACCGCTAACTAATTATTATTCGAAGTTCCTTTATTACTTAGAACTATGTCTGTTTATTGTGACTCTACGCAGGTTCTACTGAGGAAAAGCCAGCAATAAACTCAGCAGTTGCTCTATTCTACCATCAACTTACAATGTCTCCTTGTATCTTATGAATGATATATTAGGGATATATCATTCATAAGGTGACATTGTAAGTTGATGGTAGAATTGACAAGTTGATGTTGGTCGGTAGCTAAAGGCGGTTGAGCTAATAACTGACCGTGGTTCTTAGGTAGGGTAGCCAGCATTACGGGTATTTTTTTTAATTAATCGAGAATATCTAAGCGAGGGAAAATAAAGAGAAACAACTTATAATAAATATTATTAAAGGTACACGTCGGAAACCTTATGTCACCTTGTATCTTATGAATGATATATACCTACTAGCTTCACCCAGCGATATTACCTATGGTCAATAAGTACGAACCACGAGTAAATTTTATTTAAATAACGTGTATAGACTTATTTTTCGAGGAACACCGCTAGTATAAATCTGATTTCGAGGGATTTTTTTATGGCAAACTATAGCTATAACTATACCTAATGATTGAAAATTCAGTTTATAACAAATCCCACGGGAATGGAATTTTTCATAGTAAAAACTGAAAAGCTTATGCATCAATCAAGGGGATGATCTTTCTACATTCTAATCGTCATTTAAATTGGTTCAGAAGTTGCAACTTGAAGTAATACATACACTTACATACAAACTTTTGCCTTTATAATGCACACAGTTACTCACACTCACATCCACTCACACTCACACCCACTCACACTCATTCATGCTGTTGTGAATATTGTAACTGATTGTTTTGTATATGTTGTACTTGTACCTATTGCTTAATCGGCAAGGCGCAAGTGCAACATATACTAAATCTAGATTTGGCCTTATTTTAGTAATAAGATAAACCCTTCACCAAAATAATTTGTATCGGTGTTGGCTTACTAATAAATAAATAAATAAATAATAGTTCGAAGATTATTAAAACTTAAGCTTTTCTATATAAATATAAATATAGACACATAAAAAAATCTGTCTTGAAATTACTAGCAATATTTGTTTGGTCTTCATCGCGCCTATCTGTCTTTAGAAATTACTCCCCAGCCTTGACAAATTACATCTCATCCGAAAGCGATGTTTCTAGATCAAAATCACTTAAATTCCCATTGTATTCTCTTGTTACTCGTAAATTGTATACTGTAAGTAAATAATACGTTCATTATTTATAGCTTACAGTTTGTTTGTAATTTTTGACCCACGTAGATTCATTTCTGCCGCTAAGCAGCATTGTTGCAATGCTGTGTTTCGGTCTGAAGGGCGTGGTTGCCGTTGTTATTACAGACTCATGAGGCTTACTACCTACGGCTCAAATTGATGGACACAGGGCAGCATGTTGCAGGACGTGCTCCTTGCATGCCCTGTAAAGTGTTGCTCTGTTTATAAGAGATGGTTTTCCACTTACCATCAGGTGGTCCGTCAATTAATATAAAAAAATACATAATAATAAAGAGTAGACAATAATTTTCAAAGGTGTTTTGTCGGTATAAAAATCACCAGTATCATAAACAAAAGTATAAGATTTCATATCCGTTGCCCGCAAATCCGTCCACCTTGTTTCAACCTGGAAACCTGAAGTAGATCTTGAAAAAGTCTTAAAAAAGTACTTATACTCGTATTTAACCGAAAGGTGTACTTAGTTTTTACATAAAGACTGTTAAACATATTACCCTGCTGTAGTCAGGTAAAAATCATATCCTCAATATTTAAATTGGTTCAGAAGTTGCAACGTTAAGTAATACATACACACTTACATACAAACTTTTGCCTTTATAATGCACACATTTACGCACACTCACATCCACTCACACTCACATCCACTCACACTCACACCCACTCACACTCATTCATGCTGTTGTGAATATCGTTACTGATTGTTTTGTATGTTGTACTTGCACCCATTGCTTAATTGTCACAGTTTATATTTGTAATCTAGATTTGGCCTTATTTTATTAATAAGATAAACACTTAAGCAAAATAATTTGTCACGCTGTTGGATTACTAATAAATAAATAAATATTTTTATAATTTTTATAAGTGTTTTTACCTACACTGCTGTAGTCAGGTAAAAATCGTATCCTCAATAGCCTTTAGTCAACAGTCGACTTTCGAGTCGAGGATTTGCCCATAATCACCAAACAACAAACGGTTTGGGTCACAGTAGGTATATGGTGGTAGACTCAGGACTCTGCTCCGTTCACTGTTTTTTTTCCTTGTCACTAGTACCTACAGCACCCGCGGAAAGGGGGGAGGTGGTGACATCTGTATTTTGATCTGCCGTCATCACACGGTATTAAAACATATACAACACTCATAAAACGGAGGCCCCGCAGAATAAAATGTATCACGATAGCTGATAGTAGTTTTTTTCAGTAACAAAGCCGTTAGTTTGATACATAAGTCTCCGAAATTTACAGTGACTGTTAGAACATCCATTCTACATACACCCATAACCGTAACAACGCTGGGGCAATAAATCATAATACATTTATCCCGAAAAAGCATTTGTTACTGTTTCGGCTCTATAATGGAATTTCGGAAGTATTTGTTTATGGCCTATTTTATGGGCGATATGCTATTTGAAAACTTAACATTTATTTCGAAACACACTCTGCCCCTGGTTTTACCTGAGCAGTGGCATGCACTGGGTTTCTTACCAGGGTATGCATACAGCATGAAAATTGCATAAAACGGCAAAAATCCTCCTCCTTTACGAGTTATATATACATTATACATATTAGGTTAGGCAGTGCTTTTGTGCATGTATGAAGTGCAAGCCACTGCACCGGAGTTCACTATTCGCTTTTACTTTTGTCCGACATCCCTATTTCGAATATTATAAATTTAAAATGAATATAAAAAAATTCGGAACCGACAGGATTTGAACCTGCGACTCTAGCAATCGTGGCCTGAGCGCTGTAACCAATTTCGCTACGGCTTTCCCACCGTCTATGCCGAAAATAGTGAAACCTATACGCCTTTTTATTTCAATCTTTTTGAGACTGTAGCGCCATCTAGTAGGAAACATTGGAATTATGAAAAAAATCAATTATCTATTTCGATTTAGTATTAATGCAAAAGCAGAAAAATTAGAAACTTACCGTCGCATTTATAGGTATTTTTTATATACAGTTAATAATTGATGAAATAAGCAGTAAGTGTAAAACTAGACCGCCTTTAACACTATAACAGACATCTTTCCATTGTAGGTGTCACCGACAGTCCTCTTTGCAGAGCATGCATGGAGGCAGATGAAACACCTACGCATGGAGTGCACGGGCGTGGCAGAGCAACGCGAGATCTACCTGGGATCACCAGCCACTATCCTCAGCAACCTGGGCGGTATGCTGGGATTCTGGAATGAGCTTGGATGGCTGGAGTAGCGAGCAACAGTGGGAAATAAACTGCATCTGGCGGCTGAAGCCATGTTCCTCCGACGTTACCTCAATTGTCTGCTGACTTGCTGAAATTATATTTGGTGCAATATATCGTTTTTCCAGAGATTCGCAAGAATCAGACTCACAAGAAATCAGTAATACAACGCAGAAATAGTCCCATTCGCTAGCATGATAATGGCTTTGAGTAATTTAAATACTTACTTTGATAATTTCAGTTAAATCAATCATTTCATTTCTTGTTTATCAACACAAGTATATCGTAATTAAATGCGCAATGACGTTATAAGTTGATAGTAAAAGTTTTAAAGTAAAATGTTTATTTCTTTTAGCGCGATTAAATTAAATCATGTTTAAAAAGTGTATTGATATGAAAACTTAGCAAAACAATGGTTATAAAGTTACGTATTATTAATTAATGTAAATAGTATATAGCGCTATGTATGAACATAAACTATAACTGTCCACTGCTGGGCTAAAGCGCGATTAAAGGTATCTCCCGTACTGCCCGTGCCCCGTTACGTTCCCTGAGCCGACGAAAGAGGGCGCACCAAACAGATGTTTAGCAATTTAGACAACAATTATTCATTGTAAAGTCACTCTCCTATAACGACACGTGCAAAGAGTGTACATTGCCGAAGATCTGTTTGGTATGGAGTATAAATATTGAAGAAATTGTAAATTATACCATACAGATTCTCCTGTTTTTTACGGAGTATAGCGAATGAAGCTTAATTTTCATAATATATATTGGAATTCTGCAAAGTAACGCCTGCTTCTATCCAATAAGCCCGTTACTAATTTGTTAAAAAGTGTATTGTCATGCAAATGTTTACTAATTTTGTAATTTAGCTTTTTTTCACTTGTACAGTTGTTAAGAATATAACTATCGAAAATTTAAAAGAAATTATTATTTGTTGTCTATTTTCAGTCGGAATTCGAAACTCCACTTGATACCTTACTACGTTAGGTCAAAGGAGCAGCCTAGCAGAAGTTTGGTAGACACACTAGTTGGCTAAATAAACAAACTGCGCCTGTAGGCTACAGCCGTGTTTCTTGGTCGTATCCCAAACCGACTGCTGACTAACTAAAATTACATTTTCTGAAACATCTATGAAACTGTATCGTAGATTCTAGATATACAGGTTTATAGAAAACTATTTATTCACCCAGACTTCGTTCGCGTGGAAATATAGATATTATGTATGCCTTTGTTATTCTCTAACCCCTAAACATGTTTATTTATTGCTCTGTGGAAAACAATAAAAATCTATTACATTAAGATTTTTTTTATATTCTATGTTTTTGAGTTAAAAACTCCAAAATTAGCATTCAGGCTAATAATTAAAAATAAATGGACTAACTACTCCAAAATTCACGAAAATCAGATAGGAAGTTTTTAAGGCGGAAATCCGTCTAATAGAAGAATGAAAAGAGGGCGATGGCAAATTAGGACAGCGGCATACGGGATAAACGGATTGTTTGAAATTTCGCTACTAGTTATAATCCGCCATATAATATAATTACGCCAAAGTGCGTGTTTCTGTATGTTTGTAGCCATCTATCGTTTACGGTTTAACCTATTGAACTGATCTTAAGGAAATTTGAAAATTTCTTTAGTTCGGGAGAAGGGCATAATATTCACAACAAGGAATCTTCTAATGCTCACGGGAAATCAGGAATTCTACACAGACACCGGCATCTGCTTAAATCATCCTGAGATGCACCACTGCCCACTACCAATATCCTTTTTTTTTCACTTCGCTCTGAGATCTGATACTAAGTCGCGTCGGACATCTGCTTTTATACCGCTTCTCAGGCTTAAAACCTTCTTGGATCTAGAAACGTTTGGAATTCCGCCATTTATAAACTGACTCGTGGCCCCCTTGTCTTCGTTATATAGTCACGCTGTCGAGGACTTTTTTTAGATATTTAAAAGACGAAGAATTCCGTCGCACGTTATTTTGCCATAACTTTAAACGCATCGCACATTTCGGAAGCTCTCAAAAGGAATATTTTTTCTCCAACATTTTTCATTGATGCTCCACCATGACCAAAAGGAATACCTTTTGATCATAGCGTAATGTTATATATCTCATAATCTACCTAAATAAATGGACTATAGAACACAAAAAAATCCAATTCGAATCAGTCGTTCCTGAGATTAGCGCGTTCGACCGAGCAAACTCTTAAACTTTATGATAGAGATTGAAGAATAGATTTGAAAAAATCTAAACTAAAGTCGTGCAAAGTCGTCATTATCTTTAGTTTAAAAGGATTGCGCACTTAAAAACTTCTGTAAAACTGTACCATGTGACAACAATTTACGAACAATTTGGTACAACCATTTTATATTACCCAGCTCGGCGATAAATCACACGTTTGCATACACCGCGTGAAACCGTTTGTGCCAGCTCTCCCATGTACTCGCACTTTGGATTTTGGAAGGATTTATTTATTGCATTTGTAAACGAATGTTAAACATAACGACGATTAATCGACGGAAATGAGGCCCAAATGACATAAATGGTAATTTATTCGCCATTAACATCCGTAAACTAATTCCTATCTGGGGGCTCACTACCAACGCCTGTAGCAGTTTTATTTTAATATTTTATTTCAGAATTATAACCCTTACCAGCTGATACCCGCTATCTTCGGCTGCGTTTATTACGTTTTGTTACAAACTAGAAGGAACCGTTGGTTTTCCTCAGATAAAAAATAGCGTATGTTACTCTCCGCCCTTATAACTAACTCTTTGCCAAGATACTCTTAACCAAGAATATTGGTTGCTTAGGGAGTAAAAGAAAGAAAAACAAGAAAATAAACAAAAGTCAAATAAACCGCCCTTTTTAACATGTAAATAAGCGAGTGCCCGTGGCTTTATCCTTGTACATTATGAAAATAAAGCTTACTTTGCTATACTCCGCGAAAAGCAGGAGAATCTGTATGGTATAATTTATAATTTGTTTAATCCTTATACTCCACACCAAACAGATCTTTGGTAATGTATCCAGATGTTTACATTACCATGAAAATTTTTTGTTGTTCTTAACTATTATTACTCATTGAAAAGTGAATATCTCCTGAGGATGCTCCGGTTTCAGAGCGAAACGTGCGTAGAGTGTACGTTGCCGCTATGCTATTCTCCTGCTTTTCGCAGATTATAGCAAATTCAGAAACAATATATCGTTGATTTCCGCAGAATAACGTCTTCTTGAATCCAATATTATCCTTGTACAACTCTGTAATTAGTAAAGTTTTCACAAAATAATATTTCCTCCGCTATTTTCTTCGGAAACAATATATCGTTTTTTTTTTAATTTTAATTCAGAAACAATATATCGTTGATTTCCGCAGAATAACGTCTTCTTGAATCCAATATTATCCTTGTACAACTCTGTAATTAGTAAAGTTTTCACAAAATAATATTTCCTCCGCTATTTTCTTCGGAAACAATATATCGTTTTTTTTTTTAATTTTAATTCAGAAACAATATATCGTTGATTTCCGCAGAATAACGTCTTCTTGAATCCAATATTATCCTTGTACAACTCTGTAATTAGTAAAGTTTTCACAAAATAATATTTCCTCCGCTATTTTCTTCGGAAACAATATATCGTTTTTTTTTTTATTTTAATTCAGAAACAATATATCGTTGATTTCCGCAGAATAACGTCTTCTTGAATCCAATATTATCCTTGTACAACTCTGTAATTAGTAAAGTTTTCACAAAACAATATTTCCTCCGCTATTTTCTTCGGAAACAATATATCGTTTTTTTTTTATTTTAATTCAGAAACAATATATCGTTGATTTCCGCAGAATAACGTCTTCTTGAATCCAATATTATCCTTGTACAACTCTGTAATTAGTAAAGTTTTCACAAAATAATATTTCCTCCGCTATTTTCTTCGGAAACAATATATCGTTTTTTTTTTTTATTTTAATTCAGAAACAATATATCGTTGATTTCCGCAGAATAACGTCTTCTTGAATCCAATATTATCCTTGTACAACTCTGTAATTAGTAAAGTTTTCACAAAACAATATTTCCTCCGCTATTTTCTTCGGAAACAATATATCGTTTTTATTTAAATTTTAATTCAGAAACAATATATCGTTGATTTCCGCAGAATAACGTCTTCTTGAATCCAATATTATCCTTGTACAACTCTGTAATTAGTAAAGTTTTCACAAAACAATATTTCCTCCGCTATCACTCCTTCGGCTTTATAATTCGTAATAAATAGATAGATTGTACAACTAATGCGCAAAACAAGCCATTTTATCAGGAGGGTGAAATATTCTCTCAGCTTTTTACTTCGGTTGCAAGTATTATAAATTGTATCTCTATTTAATTGGAATTACAATGAAATTCTATAATAATATAGAAATTAAATTATTATTAATTATTCATTTTGTACACATATTATCAGGTTTTCAAATTGTTTGAATTAATGTAGAAATAGGCGGTACACTTTAGAAAATATAATGTGAATGTGAAAATAGAATGTGGTATGTAGAATTTTGTTATTATTTAGATATATTAAATATACTTAGTAGTTATGAAATATATTGTACCTTTATTTGACCTATACCACAATTAAATCATCTTACTCACATCCTGGGGTAGCTGGAAGAGATCTCTTATAGAGATAAGCTTTCCTTTGTACACTTCATGTATCTTATGTTCACAATCACAATTTATGGTACATAAATAATAAATAAAAATAAATAAATAAAATGTATAAAAATGTTATTGTACCTTTATGGCTTTAGATTATTCTATGAACTTGTTTATACAGAAGAGCATAAAAAACAATTTAAGTGCTACTAAGGAACTAGACAGACGGAGTGAGCTCACGCAACGCACGCCAGCTGGAAATAACAGCTATCGTGCAGACGTTTGCAGTTTGCAGCTGTCGTGCAATTCTAATACAATCCCGTCTGTCTAGACCCTAAAAACCTACATTTTAATGATGGCACGGTAAGGGAAATGTATTGTTATCTAATATTTTCGCAATCAAATTTAGAAGTGTTTCCGTTTTTACACAACTCTTCCTACGTCCTCAGAATCGTTAATCGTTTTATACTAAAACAATGGAATGGATGTAGAGTATAAAAATATCATATAGGATAAAAATATAACATCTAATGGCGAGCAACATGGTCTTATTGACGAGTATATTGCAAATTTTGTGTATTTTTTTTTAATTTACGACCATTTTGTACCGATCCTGACACAAATCCTTCATAATTAATTATGGTCTAAAATGGTACCACTAGACCAATCACTACATTTAAAACCAATAATGCAATAAAAGAAAGAAAACGAGACTTATAATTGTCACCAGGGTTCTTTTCTTATCAGAATCTGATTCAGAATTGTCCCTAATATACTCGTAATGTTTAATAAAAAATCTAGGTTAACCTTAATATAAGTACATACTGACACAGACAGGTAAACAGGAAAAGTCTGTACAAAGAATTCCAAGTAATTAATACATTAATAGCTTAAGAAAACAGTACTCAAGTTTTCTTAAAACTAGAGCGTGAGTAAACATAAACACTCGATTGATACAATCTTATCAAAAAGGTAATTCAAATACATTTATAATAACAAATGGAAAACGTAGACAAACGACTTGCAACTCTATATATAGAATAATATAAACTCAATTTATAAAACGTGATATGAATTTATCACTTGCAATTCTGTTCCAGGGAAATTGACTTCGGTAATTCCCTGTGGGTGCCGCACTGTTATTCTATTCGTTTGTAGTTTACTAAATTTATTAAAACACATTCCACTGCTGCACGGTTACGACATATTTTAAAGTGATGCTAAAATTTGCAGCAAACGATTCGTAACACAGCGTTATTTTCGGCAAGTTATCACATTAAGACGTGATAAAGTTAGAGAGCGCAAAGACGATACGTAGGAGTATGGAGAATGTATAAATAACTTGCTTAGTTCTGCAATTTCACAGTTAAATCGTGCGATTCAATCATGAAGGCGTGTCTGGTTCTTGCTATCTTCTTGGTAGTGGCTTTTGTGGCCTCAACGCAATGTGAAGAGATCGTGGAAAATAATTACAGTCAGTATATACTTAGTTTTTTTACTTTTAATTTAGAAATGGCGATCTTTTTAGTTAGTGACTAAGGTATTTTTCGATTTGCTGCAGAATTCTGGAAAGAGTGTTCTGAGATAGAGTATGGAAATACTCAACGGGCATTAACAAATAACGTCTTTTAATGTTTATGAAATGTTTATTATTAATTAAACACATTTTAAACAATAGATGGAAATCCACTGCAAGACTAGATGCTAAATAAATTAATTATAAATTTAAAACTCAGTTGCAATTTTTTGGAACCGGATCTCTGCCTCGCAGCCTGAAAGCAAAATTTCCTGCTAGTGTAGGAATAAACCAAAATAATTGATGCTATAATATTTTCATATTCTATTATCCGTTTAGAATATATTATCTATCCGTATAGATGTCATATTACTTAAAAATTTAAATCGAATTTACCAAGAGCTGGTGCTTATTTAGCCCAACGGCTAAGTCTAGCTATACAAAGGGGCAATAGCGCCAGCATTTTGGGTACCATGCCCATAAGTGAACAGTTAGACGGCTTATATTTATTATAAATATTAATTTTAGTTTGTAATTATCATTTCCATCTATATGTATTATTACTTAAATAAATAAATAAAAGTATACCACTGTGTGGCAATCGAATTTCGGGTCAGGCCATAAATTGTAAGGTATATTTGTTAAAGAATTTTCAGTACTAGTCCAGAGTTGAGGAATTGTCGCTGTTATCACCCGTGATTCCAAGCGGACTTTAAGCCTTTGGTCCCATTTAATATCAATTAATTGTGATAATAGACAACCGTAAATATAAACCCGCATTGGAGCATCGTGGTGGGTCTATGCTCTAAAACCGTCTCTCCTATGAGAGACGAGCCTGTGAGCAGTTGGATGTTAATAGGCTGCAGAAGATGAAGTTATTTACCACGATCTTCCTTCTCCTTTTTACAGATCCAGTCCACGTTCTGCAAAAGAGACAGCTTTACACTCCAAGGCCCAACATTCCTCGCTGCACATCTTGGGAGTGCAGCTCCACTTGCCGACGATATGGCAGACACTTGGGAGGCTACTGTACCCTAACTGGATGCAGTTGTCTGTGATAATCTTTACAGTGTCTGCGGAAAAGTCAAGTCTATAAAAGATATTCTCATTTTTTTCTTACTTGTCTTGTCATCTGAACAATCGTTTCATTAGTATTTGGCGTAAAATATGTTTTTTAAAGGAAAACAAATGTGTTGAAATAAATAAAAGCAACTAAAATATTTAAAAACAAGGATTCTATATGAAAAGATGTTTTCATAGTTTTTTTAATATTTTCTAATCGATCTTTACACTAAAAATTATATGTTCGATTCTTTACATAAACAAGAAATTTAAGAAAAAAATTAAGTGTAAATATCGTCATGCCGAAAATTATTCATTATAGCTCATAAGCTCAAACTTTTATTAAGTAATCATTAAAAATTATATTGTATTCAGTGCTTAAATATAAAACTTAAATTAAATTATGTAACTACTCCATTTCTGTAGTATCATTCAATAAGACTAGATATTGAGGTTCCTAGCTGTTAGAGCAACGACCAAAGCGCAGTATTGGTAGACCCCCTAACATAAACAAGTCGCAGGCAGTCGTTGAATTCAAGCGTCACAAATTCGTAACGAGTGATGACGACCTCCCTAGCGCAGCGGAAGGGCTGTGGTTTTGAGTGGGAGGTATCGGGCTCGATCCCAGGGAGGGGGAAAATCTGGTGTGGGCACCGGTGTGTCTAGTTATAAAAGACCAAGCCGTGCCGCCAAGCTATTTAGTGTTCCGATTGGGGTAGTATAGATGTAGTATATATATATATATATATATATATGAATATTAGGGTCGTAACTAGCCACTGCCGTATTCCTCACTGGCACGGGTAATGTCCACCACCGTATCTCGTAAAGCACTCGTGGGTTGCGATTTTTATCACTAACAACTTTTGACACAAATTGTGACAGACAACATTTAGGTGGTTGGTTCAACTTCTAAGGCCCTCCCTACTTTTGCAGGATGGCAATGTGTTTATTTTTACACCAAAAATATGCTAAGAACATCAAAAGATAAGTAAACACTTTAAGCAGTAGGATACAAAATACGGCCTTATCGCTAAGCAGTAGGCAACCATAGGATACAGAATACAACAAAAAGAACCATTGTCCAACTGTGGGACATTTATAGGTGGCTGAGGTGGACTCAGAAAACATATTCATGAGCACATGCATTTTTTATATCGGCCCTATGATTTACGGCATGGATTTATTCACGGTTTGTTTAACGAATAGACAATGGACAGGCGATTTATCTACCAAAATATCCACCGAAATTAGGCGACGCATCAGCTGAAAGTGATTTACCGTTGTCATCGACATAAAGTACTGGCCAGTCGCCCGACACTATCTGTTTTTACGTGACAGTAATTGACAGAATTTGTGCGTGAATCAAGCTTTTCTTTCTTCTTATACTTTAAAAACCCGTACCAGAAGTACGGGTTTTAAAGTATACGAACACATAAGGAGGTGTGCACATAAGGAGATGTAGTGTTCGTAGAAACAAACAAAAGGAGAATGCTAATTTAGGACCAAGACCTGATACGAAAAAAACCTATTTGAATATTTTTGCTCTATAGAGTTTAATAAAAATATGTATTTTTTATATTTGATATCAATGGCTAACTTTAAAATGTATTTCTTTATTTTATTTATCTATTTGATTTTATTTTAGTTATAAATTATGCACTTTATGAATGTACCTAGTTGTTTTCTAGTCGCAGTAGCTTCCGGCACAAAACTGTTGTGGACCCTTTAATAGACCCAGCAATGGACGTAGATCTTATGAAGTATTTTCCTGTGGTTAAGTTGCTGATGATACATCTATACTTTTTAGAACAGCTAGAACGAAATCTATAGCATTGAGGCTGGCAGGCTATACAAATGGTTTGTGTATTATAAAACACGCTAGCTGCGTCGCCAGTTCCTCCTTCTAGGCTGGAACTTGGCTCACACGCACCGCGTGTCTTGATAAATCACATGCATACAAATCCGGTCAATATTGAAACATACAACCCAAGACCGTTTCATAACGGCGTTGAGGCAATAGATTAAGGTCGATGGCTCGTTATCAATTACATCTTGGATTCGTACAAACATTGAACCCCTGATTATTTGTTTTCCATTACAAATTAATGTACCGACTACCGGCCCCCGATTGATGAAGTGGGTTCACTTGAAGTGATTTGCTCGGAACTTGGAAAGGGTGGGCCTGTTAACGCGTCGAGTTTACTAAGATAAATAAACGGAGTTATTTGGTGATTAAACGATCTGGTGTTAAATTTGAATTTCGAATGTTTATTTGAAGTTTGCGAATTTCGAATAATTGTGATTGATTGGGCGGAAATAGTATTTTTCCAATAGCAATTTGCATGCCTACAACCATGGTTTCACAAAAGCAATTATTATGCTCTAGCTAGGTTATAAGTTATTTTTTTTTTAATTTCTGGGACTTAAATGTATTTTTTCTCCGTTTCCGGGATGTTAAAAGTAGTTAAAATTTTATTAGCGGTTTAGCCAAACATGGGTAGCATACTAAATAGCAAATGTAATTATGAATGGTCCCATAGGAACCCTTTACTCTTTAAATACATAGGTAACAAACAAACAACCAAACAAACAGGCACACTTGCAAATTGATAAATTCTCCTGGCCCGTTTATAATTGTAGCGGATTGTGCGTGTTTTAATGAATTTATTGCCATTACCTTACTTTAATATCTCCAATATACTGCGCAGGCATAGATAACGCCGGTCATAAAACAAAACACGGACTTGTAAGTCCTGTTAATTAATTAATTTACTGAAAGTCCCTCAGGAAATTCCGATGAAATTAACGCCTCATTTGGTTTCATTCATTAGGAGAATTTTGTAAGGCTGTTTTCAAACTCGGTGGAATTTCAATTAACAGTATTTCATTTATTTTAGGCTCTGATTTTTAGGGTTCCATTCCCAGGACAAAAACTGCACCCTACTCATAAGTAGGGAACTCTGTTATCTACAGGTCTGTCTGTCCGTACATCGCAGATCTTTATCTCGTAGAAAAATCAGTTACAGACCGGACCAGAAAGATCTAGGTTTTTTTACCAGATAACGCGCCACAACTCTTGTAGCAGAAAACAAATATATCCTACTAATATTATAAGTGTGAAAGTGTGGATGTTTGTTACTCAATCACGCAAAAACGGCTGAACGGATTGGGATGAAATTTGGCACGTATGTAGCATATGACATGAAAAAGAACATAGGCTACCTATTATCTCAATCTCTTAAGTAGGTCCCGAGAGAAAATTGAAAATGGTTTATGAGCTAAATCACTGTCAATCAAAGGGCATGTACTTTCTATATCGATCTCTCAATTAGTTCCCGCGGTATAATTAAAATCGAGCGAAGTTTTAGACCCAATTCTGAAGTCCTCGCAGACGAAGTCGCGGGCAGAAGCTAGTATGTATATTGAAGTTACTTGCGCTCATTCGTGACGCAGGTACCTATCTACTGCGCTTTTATCTTGACAAACAATTAAAAGTGGAGCGGAGAATGTTGTCTTCAACTGTCAGTTTCAAACCATTAAATTTACATAGGGAATCACAACTGTTTAAATATTTTGAATTCCGAACCTATCTAAGTAAAACTTTTATTATTATTTATTGATGGAACAGTAAAATGTTCCTGGGCCTCCGCCATTTCATTTAATATTCACTATTTCATTTTATATTCTATTAAAAATGCATTAATATCACTTTGACATTTTATAAATATTTTCATTTGTTAAATAGAATCATTCATGCCATCATGCCAACCTAACCTTGTCATTGAATATTATAGAAATTCGCAATCGTCAGAAAATTAATCAATAATTTATTTATTACAAAAGTTATAAATAAACGTGTATATTTAGAGATTTTCAAATAACTTTATTGTGTATATTTAGAGATTTTAAAATATTTTTTTTACACTGTTGAATTTTTATTCAAATGCACAATTGATTATGCCACTAGCTGCCGTAAAAGTCAAGAAGAGTGGAGTATATGACATATACTTACGACCAATCCTAATTATCATTTTTAAATAGCGGAAGCTACACAGAAGTAACGCTTAGGTCAGACGACCTAAGCGTTACTTCCGTCAGAAAAAAGATCTGAGTTCCTTCCTAAAGAAGTTTTACTTCAAAAAAAGAAAAACTTTATGCCAAAATAATAATATGCAGCTATCCGTAAAATAAAATATATAAAAATATGGGGGTAGCAATACAATGGTACCATTGAGTGATAAAAACCGAAAAACACGCGGTATAGACGGCGCGGCAGTTAGTTTATTATCGATAAAACATTAAGGCAATGTTATTTCAACATGTATGAGTACTTACACTCCAGTAATTCGTCTGTGGGTGAACTTGAAAGTTCAAGACTAACGTGCAGAACGTTTGTTAATTATAATAATTCAGCTAAGTCTTGTTTGAGCCTCTTAGATTAGTTATTCAGGGTTACTTAATTAAGCTAGTCGGTACGTTCTCATTCGACCTACTAATTAAAACTTTGCTAATGTTATATAATTAATAATAAAAATAATGTTTATTTCGGACAAAATTCCATAGCTTGTGATAACAGCAAGATTAAAAATATCATATATAATAAATAATATAATATAGTAACAATTATCTTATTATATAATTTAATAATTAAAATTTCCCCAACATATCTTCTAATTAAGGTAACCTCTTCAGTTCTTAGTATATTAGTTAGTTACTCATAAAGAGGGTACCCAGTGCTCCATAAAGTGATTATCCAATTTACTGCTTAAAATATTCAAAATACCTTAAGAGTTTACGCGGATCCTACTCATCATTGATTATTTTCCTGCAGAACTTTTTCTCATAATTACGTAAAGTCATCAATGTGATTCTCCGCAATTATTTTTGATGCACTGCAGAAGCACGACAGCCCCATCAATTCTCTGAAGCCATTATTACGCTGTATACATAGAAATTAAATATATTTTAGTTTACGAGTATGCTCAGATTGCCGCAACACCCGCACGAATTAGATACCGCAGTCCATACCTATGACTTACCGCTTGACGTATTTTTACCCGCAGCAGAACGCCTACGTTATCAACATTATAGCCGATGTCGGGCAATATACGGGCGTGCAAACATTGTGTGAAAATCCTCATCAATCATCCATAGCCTATAACAGTTCACTGGTAGACTAAAGGCCTCTCCCAACGGACGGCCCAGCCTGAGGATTAAAGGCAACCTTTAATCCTCAGGCTGGGCAGACGGATTGGTAATCGTAGAAGATTGTAGTAGTAGCACAGAGGACGCTGATGCCCGACCTAAGTTATATTCCTTCTGTCTACGCTACCAAAACGCAGTTTGTCTTACCGCTGTCCAATTGCCTGTCATCCCCCGACCTTCATTACCTCATCTTTCTGACGCATAAACGCAACCAGTATATTTTTTACATTGCTACGTATCGCGCATTCGTTTTCAAACTTCGGGCTATACCATTAATCGCAGCCGGCGCGTGCGCAGCGAGAGTGTGGAGAAATTTGCAAGTACGTTTCTATCCTACCTATTCCTATGGTGAAACAATACTAAAACTGTGTCATTAACTCTGATTTATAAGCCCAAACGCACCGTTACCTACACGCGCTATCATCCTTAGTCACCCTTAGTCGCCTCGTACGACACCCGCGGGAAGGTGGTGATAACTGTATTCTGATCTGCTGTCACCACATGGGACAAAAAATCCCCATCATCATCATAATCATATCAACCAATGGACGTCCAATGCTGGCAATACGACTTTGTAGGGAGTTCCAAATCGTGGTCTTGTGTCGCTTGGGTCCAGCGGCTCCTTGCAAGACTTTTAATGCCATCTGTCCTCGTTAGGGTCTAACGATGCGCCTTTTACCGTTTAAAAAAACTTATACGTAACAATTGAATATGATAGATTAGAAACCTCATTGATAGTTAAATAACACTAAAGAATCCCTTTTATTTATAAAACGCCACAACTACAAAAGCTTAAAAGATATATTCAAGTGAATGGGAAAAATAATCTTTTTATTCTCTGGCGTTGGCATGTTATCTTATTCGTTGAACAGGAAAATATCTTGCATAAGCTATAAAAGAATAAAGTTCGCGAAAGCAGACTTTACATGTCCCAGTGCAGTCGCCAGTCAGTAAAGTTGACCGGAAGAAAAATTTCATTATTATATTTAAAATACCGATAACCTGATTATGAAATAATAGCCTAAATATTATGATAGCTAAAGGGGCAATCTCCGGGCCTTTAACTTTTCGTAGTTATTTGCTATTTTAATTTATGAATTTTTAATACGTATAACTTGCTTGCTAACGGTGAAGAATCCTTCATGACTGAGAGTTTTCACAACATTACCAAAGGCTGGTGTAGTCTACCAATTCACACTTTTCCCAGATGGTGAAAAGAATAGTATTAAAAATACTCTGTACCATTGCCCGGAGTTAGGTAATAGATTGTGTCCGCCACCGTGTCTCGTATATATACCCTATATTAATATCATGTCTTGTATAATATTGTCTTTTATAATGTTTAAAGTCATCTTTATTTATCTTGTTATTGGAAATGGCCTTGCCCTTGTAGTAAAAGATCTAGAATATGGACTCCCATGGTTTGCGTCCGAGACCAGATCATAATAATATCACTAGGACTTTATATCCGGGATTAATAAAAACCGAAGCAATCGCGGGCTAGGTCACAGGCTCTTAAGTTCTCGTAAATCCAAAGAAAAAGTCAAAGTCAAATATTTTTTTTATTCAAATAGGCCCATAGATTGTACATAACAACATTCGTAAGCTTTAGATTTAAACTACAAGGATTCCAATCGCGCCCTTGTCCAAGAACAAGCCCAGAACAAACTTAGCAGGGAGTTCTTTTTGCTATCACCATCTCACATTAAAAAAGAATGTAAAATTGGTCTAAAATCACTTCTTGCATGCCTTCTCTAGGTTTGTCAGTTTGTCTGTGTTGCAATAAACTGCCGGTTCAAAGTCATGACTGACCGATTACCAACGCACAGCCTAGACAACTGGTGTTTGAAAACTTTGAATTTTGACAGTAAGTTTCTCTTATGCCGTAATAACGCACTAAGTAAGGATTTTTCAACCCCCAAGGAGGTGGAAAAATCCTTACTTAGTGCGTGATTTAGGAAATAAAGTCTATTTCACAAATTATATCCATGAAACTTTGACTCTTAACATTAAATAAAGAAATATATGTATCGTAGATTTTGGAAGTTATACCCCCAAAAGGGTTAAATGAGGAATGAAATAAGACTGAAAAATCAACGCACAGCCTTTTGAGACATGAATTTTTGTATGTGTTTTCTTTAATTATTATATAAGTTGATCTTATTATAAGATAAAAGGCCTTTGAAATGCCAACAACTTCGACAATATCGCGAGATCAATAAGGCGGAGTGAAATTTACTGAGAGCCATCATTACAGACTCCAACAACTGCCAAACTGTCCAACTCTGTAGCGATTCTTTTATTAATTGAATGAGTTAACTTGACGGCAGTAATTGATTGGATTTCGATAAGTACCTAGGTTATTTAAGTACCTATTCGGACGCGGATAGAAATTTCTAAGGATTAGGTATAAGGTGAGTCACTCAGTGGGCGATGGAGTGAGATAGCTCTCTCCATCGCCCACTGGGAGTATCTCCACGTGATATCTGAAATGAGGAGATCCGAAGAAGAACTAGCGGTACCGGTACCGAGTCGCGATAATATTGAGCCCCTTTTGAAACAACAGATGCCACATTGCTTGTTTTCTGTTGTGTTGGAAACTGAAATGAAAATTATAATAAATTACACATTTGGTATTCAATTCGAGATATCCGGTGTAATGAAGTCACGTTCGAGAATGAAGGTAGGTGAGGTGAGGTTGGTGTAATTAAGGGTGCTATAATATGAACTAGTGAGCGAATACCGTGGCGTCGGCATTCCGATATTTCCCATCCCATTCGCGATCGTTCAACTGATATGGAATATTCTACATAGCTCTCGCATCATTACCTTCGCGTATTCTCATTGAAATTAATAATAGACCTGAGTGGTATATTCAATGCATCCGAACCTGGGGAAATTCAATAAACAATAAATAAATACTCATTTGTTTTTTCTTCGGGTCCCAACTGAAAATCAGCGTTGCCGTCACATTGACGCAACGTACATTTTCATTATAAAATATATATTTTTTTTTTATAACGGTTTTCACAAATCCTGCGGGATCAGTTTACTTTCCTGGGATAAAAAATTTATACTGAATTTTCTCCGGTCTGGTGGGAGGCTTCGGCCGTGGCTAATTAGCACCCTACCGACATAGACGTGCCGCTAAGCGATTTACGGTTCCGGTACGATGACGCGTAGAAGCCGATTCGGATAAAACTGATAGATAAGCCTGCTACCATATTAGACTGCATCATCGCTTTGCCAGGTGAGATTAAAGTCAAGGGCTAACTTGAAGTGTATTAAACGAAATAAAAAAGAATTGCCATTTTTACTCAGGAACTTCTTATAGATACATTTTAGGGTGTTTATCACTTATGTATTATGTTCTAGGTATGTATATATATAAATCCTAATATTGACGTATTTACCTAAACTCTTTGACAACTGATAATTCTTCTGCTTGTGGCTTACGTTCGCCTGGTCCCTGGTGACCGGCAGGGTGATTACGTATCTCGCGACAGCAATGCGCAGGCGTAAATCTTGCAACCACTGCTGTCAAACGTCACTTTTCTATACAATAAATAAACAAGTGTCGTTTGACAGCAGTGATTGCAAGATTTACGCCTGTCGCATAGCTGTCGCGAGATCACCCTGCGGGTTACGTTCTTTAGTGACGCCGCTGACTTGATCCCAGCAAATATCGGTTGCCGCCAGTAGCATCTTCCGGTTGTATTATATATTTTCCCATAATGTTGCTACTCATAAATTGACACGGGGCAGGGACAAATTAAATGCAACAAGTCTGTATAGATAAACCTACCCTCTTATTAATAAACGTTGTAAAGCGGTTGCATAGTTACTCAATGTTTTGTCTTCTTCTTTCTAAAGTCAAAATACTGATGATAAATAGAGAGAAAACCAATCGCCAGCCATAAAACGTGCATTATATAAGCCGTTAATTAGTATATTATTGATCGAAAGGGGCTATACAATAAAAGGGGAAAGAAACTTGAAGAGATCTTGAAGTCATCGTTGGTACTGTAACCCTATATAGGTTTTCATATAGGTATACTCATAGTTACCCTGTTACTTACATTTTTAAATAAACACCTAAGTAGGGGCTGATAAAAATACCGGATACTTTACTTATGATTTTATGAACAATCTACCGGAAATATAAATTTAATTATACCATAAATTTAATATTAAGTGTTTTTTTTTTTTTTACCAATCTAATCTAATCTTCTGGTCCTCCAGTTAAATCAGCGAAAATGCACTTACGCGGTATTTACCTAACAATGAATGAATGAATGAATACACTTTTATTGCACACCACATAAACGTAACAAATATTAAGTAAAAATTTAACAAAAACAATGTTAGTAATGACGTATTAACAATCGAAACATACTTTTTAGAAGTAACCCAATTCTTTTAGGGAGCTATGCGGACCGAAACTTAAAAACACAATTTTCCAGATAATAATAATCATTCATCTCCACTGTTCCAAAACTCAAGCAGGTTTGCTTCTTAGTTAGTTAATTAACTTCGTTGTAGTAGGTTTGAATTGGGCCGCTAATTAAAACTTGCCCAACTTAATGTGAGTCACGTACGCTCGTCTTCCGGCAGAACTGTTTTCGTGGATCAAGTGTTTCCGCTCAGAATTTCGGTCCATTTGCAAGTCTATTTAATTAATTGATTGATTGAGGATTGATTAAGTAATTATTTAGGAGGCGTAGGAATCGGATGCGGTTGGCTCGGCTGCTGACGTCACTTCGGTTTTCAGTAGCCTTAGCAAGCTTTGCTCGCTCGCAATCGAGTAGTTGTTTTCAAGAATAGAAATACTTTAAAGTATTGGATCTTATTTGTATTAAGTTAAAGATCAAATTTGTCAACGTCAACAATTCTTTAGCTCGGGCTCTTTACAGAACGTTTGTAAAACAATGAGCAGAAGTACAGGATTTGCAACTCAAAGCTGAGCGACATAAGGTCCATTTCAACTTGAGGGTACCGAGTTCGTTCGTTCGTTCGTTCAAGTGTTGTACTAAGGCTGCAGTACTAAAACGTGCGTGATCTGATAACTCATTTTGCTATATTTATGTACTTTGGCATTTTTTGTGGAAAGTAAAGCCAAGACAGACTTACCTAGACTTATCCCATTAGTAAATAGAACAGGAGCCCTGTTAAGGCATATGGGGTATTTTCACTATCATCAACTTTAAAATCGGTGCAAAATGGCCTCAAAATAACAGAACAGAAGCAAATAATTTGCTCACATAAGTATTTCGTTTAATAGAAACCAATAAAGTTTTTAGAGGTATTAAGAAGACATAAAAAAGAGAGAAAAATATATTTCTTAATTGAAACTGATAAAAACATTACAGTCGTTATTATATTTAATATATTTAGTCTAATTATAATACAATTAATTGATTACTAAACTTTCTTAATTGGAATATTTGACTAAAAGAACAGTTATCTATTAAAAAAAAAGTAAGCGGAATATTTAATGAATATGTTATAAGTAGTTTAAAGAAATCGACCAATATTCAAAGTAAACCATTAAAAGAAGTATTCAAAAATATACGAAAAATCATTTGGCACATTTTATAACATTGGCCAATATACCTAAGTGTTGGTATCCCTTCTACTCTTATCTTACGTTTAAAAACTGAAATTTCATTAAGCATATAAAACGTTTTCAAATATAAAGGTTTTTGAATGGATTGTGTCAACATAACACATTACTCAACATGTTACTTAAAAAGGTTTGAAGAACCCTTATTTTTTATAAATAGTTTAGTTTCTTAGACACAAAGACAGCTACCGTCTCGGCACGAACCGCCAATGTAACCCCAACTCCTACACATAAAATAGCAGTTTACATTGTTACAATCTTGCATCGTTTTCAAACTTTTTTTCCCATTTTCTGCAACAAAAAAATAACAGTCGTTTAATATAGGTATATCGACTTTTTTTCGTCGTACAACCATGACCCAGTTATCTGTAATTTCTACTATTCATTGGGAAAATAATATAAAATACTTACAAGAAAATATTATGAAAATTAAATTAAATTTGGCGTAAAAAATCCCATATCGAGTATAAAGGGCGCCATATATAAACTCGCCTAGAAACTTATAGAAAGGAGATGGTCGTTTTCATGTTTCTTTTAGTTTCTAGGCTAATTGGAAGTTTTAAGAACACGCCACTTATCATAAACAATAATTAAAAAGCTATTACGGAATTCAAATAGGGAACTCTCTGGGAACATGTCACTTTTAATTTGCGAGACTCATTTCATTATATTCTTTCGTATTGACATCCCTGAAACTTGAAATTAAAAAATAAAATTAAAATGCTTAAAATAAAAGAGTTTTTAGTTGTGTCAGATAAAATATTCAAATGCTTATAATAAATAGGATTTGTTAATTGTGCAAGATAAAGATTAAAATACCTAAAATAATTATGAGTTAACAATTCATAATTATATTGCCGGTTAAAAATTACTTCCTTATTGAATTAAAACTGGGAACCTTATTGAGGTAGGTAAAGCCGGGTATTAAATTACAACCGGAAACCTCATTGAAGTACAGCCGGGTATTACCTTATTGAATTACAACAGCATTACAACTGTTTAGAAACACTCGCATCGGCCAAATCGGCACCAACCCCCGTGGTATCTTAACCGGAGACACATCAAATTGCATGTAGCAGAGTTACAGGCTCTCAGCGAGTTTTCCAAAGCTTCTTCGTATTTTTTACCTGTATTTAACAGAAGTGTCGCCTCTTAGCTAACAATACCGAGCTACTGAAATTACCAAAGTTTTCAGGACACGCTAAAACACTCCCTTGTCATATTATGTAAAAACAAATGTGTTATATTGCTAATAATAACCTTTTTCTAGTATTATATAAACAAGTTTTTTATGCGATTTTTGTACGATAATTTGACGTCCTTCCTGGCGCAACGGTGAGCGATGTGCATTTAAGTAGGAGATCCCGGGCTCGATTCCCGGCAGGGGCCATTTGGTAATTTATAATTTCTGAATTTTCTCTGGTCTGATCTGGTTTTTGGTTTTGTCTTCCGCCGTGGCTAGTTACCACCCTAACGACAAAGACGTGCCGCTAAGCGATTTAGTGTTCCGGTGTGATGTCGCGTAGAAACCGATTAGGGATATGACTACCATACTCCCTAACTCCCATCACTTGCCACTAGGATTGCAGTCTAGTGCGAACTTGTAGTGGAATAAAAAAAATAAAAAAAAGATATAATATGAAATCTGTTTATAGTAGTAACTGCTAAAGACTGCTCATTTGACTTGCGTGGTGTTGTAAGCTAAGCGACGATGTAGAAACCTAGGTGACAGTGTTAACTAAAAGTTTCAAAAGTCTAATGGGATCCTAGTGTAGAGCAGAGCTACCATTATAAGAAAGAAAAGGTGTATTCAGGGAGATTCTGGGCATACACAAAAAATAAGTCAAACTTTAATACTATGAATATATTCTGAAGTAGTCTGAAGTCTTGACTTTAACAAATTTTATTTGTTACAAGCTAATGAATTTTATTTTTGAACACTGCATAATAAAACAACCGTTATATATTATATAAAACACCGTAATCAAAGATTTTATGAAATCGCGCCAAATCATCGCTTCTATGAAACCTTTCTCTTATAATAAAATAAAAAATAACTAACCTCCCTTATTACAACGGCACTTTCCCATGAAGCACAACCCTCCAGGAAATCCTAACTCTCGACAACCCATCGTACAAGACAACTGGTCACATTCTTGCGACGCAGCATTAGTGACAATTCTTTCAACAATAGGTTCAACTGAATTTTCAATATCTTCATTTATATCTTGATCCATCGGTATTTCTAGAACTATAAAAAAAACACGGTATGAAGTCAGACTTTATTTAAATTTACTGTAAATTAATTTAAGGAATTATTATATAGTGTATCGTAAAAATAGGAACGTGACTGTATAACAACGATTGCTCTTATATTTTGGGCACACGATGCGGTGGACATTGGGGTACTAATAACTAAGACAAACCAATAATAAATATAGAGAGATGGGTAGAAACTTTGTGTCTAAATCGAGCAAATTCTACACCATTCCTCAAAACTCAATCTTTAAAGGTAAAGAAATAATTGTCGAACAAGCCTTTCCTTCAAAATCATTATGAGGATTTTCTAACACACAAGTCAGATTAGATAAAAGCTTCTCTAAATATAATATATAGGAATATTATCAGCACTCATATCTCGCTATTCCCAGAATCGGTAATTCGACTGGAGTGCATTATCAATAGTGACTTATAATTATTCACCATAGATAATATTATTTATTTTAATTTAATTATTATTATTATTTATCCATATATGATATGAAGCGGTGATAGCTTAGTTAGTACGACTTCGACTTCAGTTTTTGGTGCCGAGTTCGAATCCCAGCACGCTCCTCTAACGTTTCCAAGTTATGTGCATTTTAAGCAATTCAAAATATCACTTGCTTCAGCGGTAAAGGAAAACATCGTGTGAAAATGCATGCCGGAGAGTTAATGATGAGATAATGTTCTCAAAGGTGTGGCGAGTCCACCAATCCGCACTGGGACAGCACCCCTACTCATTGTAGTAGGCCAGTATGATGATGATAATCCATAGATGCGATTACCGTTAGTTCGTATAGCATTGCTGCATCTGCAAGTGTCACCAACGCAAACTCCGTAGCGAAAGCCTAGACGATGGCATATCTGGCGACATGTAAACATATTGCATCTAGCCTCGTTCATAACTGTATTTTCAATCATTGCCCCTGTAACACAAAAGCACAGAATTAAGTACTGATCCTCATTAGGCCATTATTGCATACAGTGCATTATTTTCGGGAACAGAGAAGACGCCCAGAGCACGTCTCACTACACACCCGCGGAATGTTGCTAGCTCACAAACTTTACCCATTTTTCTAATTTTTTGCTAAACGTTTAACATATTAAAGCTGCTATAACTAAGAGAGCTCAAATTCCATTTATTAATTCTTGAAAAATTGGAAATTTATAATTTCTGAATTTTCTCTGTTCTCGTATGTTGGGAGGATTCGACCGTGAATAGTTATCCAGCAACCGACAAAAAAGAGCCACTAAGCAATTTAGCATTCCGAGGCGATGTCACGCAGACACCGATTAGGGGTATGGGTTTAATATAACCTTAACTAACAAGTTAGCCCTTTACCATCCTAGATCATCTTACCAGCAGTGAGTCAAGAGCTAACTTTTAGAGAAAAAAAAAAATTGTCATAATCGACATAAATACCTGGGTCTTGTCGGAAGTTGTCACACTTGCAGCGGCCATTGATGCATGTTCCACTGGGGAACTTCAAGCGGCGACACAGCTGGTAGCACGCGTTGGGATCGCATCCTCTCACGCCTTTACCGGTATCATCTTCATCCAAGTTGGGTATATCATTTCGTTCAAGTTTATCTATAAATTCAAAATTCACTTATTTTAAGTAGGCCTAGTTTATGAGCACTTTTGAAACGTCAAGTCAGTCTGTTTGTAGTGACTCTACCATCGGATCGGAAGGCAGATTCTCCTGAGAAGAGCCGGCAAGAAACTTAGCAGATTGCTCTTTTCCAACATCATTTTAAAGTTTAACAATCTTTAGAATTATTCTGTTTTGTCAGAGATGAGAGCGAGGTGGCCTGCTTGTATGGAGGCTTCTCACCTCCAGCTTTTCTAAGTTATGAGCGTTTTTAAGCAATTTAAAATATCACTTGCTTCAACGGTGAAGGAAAACATCGTCTGGAAACCTGCAGAGTTCTCAATAACGTTCTCAAAGGCGTGTGAAGTGCACTAAACCGCACTGGGCCAGCGTGGTGAACTACGGCCTTAACCCCGTAGGGGAGGAGACCCGTACCCTGTACTGGACTGATAATGGGTTGATGATGGTGTACAATAAAGTGTATTTTGATTTGCTTTACTTACCTTCAATGATGTCGCTCTCCAGTTTAGCGCATTCACAAGTATCGCCAACGCACGATCCGGAGTTGAAACCCAACAGTCGACATACCCTGCTGCACGCCGTATTGTCACAGCGTTCTACTTCGTGCCCTTTTGTTTTAACTTTTTCCATGTCAAAGAAAAAACAGAGTAAGTAATATTAAACTAGATGTCCCGTGTCCACTTCGTTCGTTGGTTAACATTTTTGACTGACTTAACAAAGAGGAGGTTGTCAAATCGTTTTTTTTTTATGTTTGATTGTTACCTCAGAAGTATGACATTTGTTAACCGATCTGAAACTTAACTATTTTTTAGACCTTGCAAATAAACGTGGCAGTTGCTCTGTATGTAGGAAATGGTTTTACCACTTTCCATCAGATGGCTCATATGTTTGGTCCGTCAATTTTTACTGTAAATAAAGCAATGCAGAGTTTTTATCACGCTCTGATATTTGTTTTTGTTAAAGTGTAACAAAACAATGCATTCCGATTTCCAACGTTGAGGCACATTTTTGGTAGGATCATTAATTTAGCTTGCTTTATAGGCACTAAGATAACAAATGAATCTATATAAAAACTACATAAATACATAGTATATGCATACATAAATACTTATAATAAACATATAACTGTTCAGACGCTGAAACATGTTCATGTTAATCACACTGACCTTTCCAGTTGTGGGAAACGAACTCACAGTCTTAGATTAATAAAGCAGGGGCACTGTCTACTGCATCAATTGGCCACTTGAAGAAGAAGAAGAAGAAGGAGAAATACTTTATTGCACACAAACATCAAAATATACAAAAAATCCCTATCGCTATCCCTATCCCTACTAATATTATAAATGTGAATGTAAGTTTGTTTGTTACGCTTTCAAAAACATCTGAACCGATCCTTATGAAACCAAACGACAAAAAAAATCAAACGCGGTCGAAGTCGCGGGCAACAGCTAGTAAAGAATAAACAAAAGAACAAAAATTGTAGGCATGCAAAGGTGGCTTTATTGCTGCAAGCAATCTCTTACAGGCAACCTCTGGCAGAAGGAAAAACGGTAAGAGAGCGGATTTGAATAGACATACCAATACCATAAATATAAAATTAAATAATGAAATAAGAAAAACACAAATAATACACTTTTGACTTGTGATGAAATTTAAAAAATTATAGTAGCTGCTATAAAGAAAACCCCCGGTTTTTAAACTTACCGTCTTCATATATATTAATGGTAAACGCAGCGTTTGCCGCACATAGCACCACAAAAAAAACTACCACCTCCGAGACAGACATTGTCACGTCAACTTTATACCGCCACAGTGTATTGAATAGCACTTAATTTATATGCCTTCGTTTAAACGGGTTGATAGCTTGGCAGGGACTTAACCGTGTGCGGTCTGTGTAGCTTGTGATCCATGGTTGTTAGTCATACCATGTGCGTTGTACATTATCAAACGTACATGTTGAGAGTACATAATTCACAGGGTGGTTTTTATTTAAGTCTAACGGTGATAGCCTAGTGGGTAAAGCATCGGCTTCCCTTTCGGGCGAAGGAATTTGATCCCTGGTATGCACCGTCTCACTTCTCGGTGTTTGCGCTTTATTTATAAATATCACTTGCTTTACGATGAAGGACAACGTCGTGAGGAGACGTGCATGTCTGAGAATTCTCGATGCTTGGCCTGCGTAATGGAGTACGGTCTAAACCCTTCTCATTCTGAGAGGAGATCCGTGCCCTGTAGTGCGCTGGTAAGTTATAGGTTGAAGATGATGATGACGACTCAAGGTTTTTAAAAAGCAGTAAGTTCCTACCACGAACTGTTGGATCTAGTTCCCTTTTTTTACCATCGAACCGCGAGGCACCGTAAGGATCTGCATCCCTACGTGGAGATATACCATGAACGATTCGCACCTCAAGGATCTGGAATGCCCTTCCAAATTACAATTTCCCCAGCACCTACCTCCAATATGAGTACCGTCAAATCAAGAGAATAGGTGTTACAAGTACCATCAGGTTTGATTGCAGTCAAGCGCTCGTCTATAGACATAAAAAAAGTATAACTTGAGTACCTTCAATGAATATGCTTTTCCTTGGCAAACGTGCTCAAACCTAGACCTCATCATTGCTTTCTAACAGCCATGATTGTCGTGAAGCCCTGGCTAATCGTTAACAAAAAAAAAGTGAAGTTTTGTATCAGCATCATTGTGTTGAATAATTTTGTTTGTTCAATAACCTAGTCATACAATAAGTCTATGAATAAATAAACTAATTATTTATTCGGTGCATTAAGAAACATGAGTTAAAATTTACCTCACAAAATGCGTACTATGAAAAATACAGCCTAGTTAGCCTTACTCATATTAAAATCCCTTTTTGAAAACCCATCCTGTAAATAGGTTATAAAACTATCTATTAAAATAGTATGTGGTTTGCAAATCGATAAGATTGCATTTATCAGCCTATTGAACTTAAATACATAAATGATAGCAACGTTCCCAGATCTATTGTGACTGATACAAACAGTAACCCTACAAGATTTGCTCGCTCGCAATCTAGGGGTCGTTTTAGAAAATTAAAATCTGTATCGTCAAAGTAAAATGGACCTAACCTTAATCGTTTTAGGGTCGGAAATCTTGTATGACAGAACGTTTGTAATATATGCAAAAGCCCGAGCTAATGAATTGTACGCAATATTGCGTAATAAGATTTATTATACTGCGATGTTAAAGTATTTCCATACTCGAAATCGTCTTCTCGATTGCGAGCGAGCAAAGCCATGTCTAACAGTGAATTCAAACTCACTGTGCAGATCCAACCAATGTGAATATTGTATGAAAAGTCATTTTTATAATTATGTTTGCGATTAAAGTGAGTGGAAGTCCCGGGTTTCTCGTTTGGGAATTTAAAATTTCAGAATTTTCTTTAGTCTGGCCATTGATAGTTACCACTCTACCGACAAATGTGTGTCACCAAATGATTTAACGTTTCGCTACGATGCCGATTATGATATGAGCCGATATGAGTTAAAACTGCTATAGCCTTAACAGGTTAGCCCACTACCAACTTAGGATGCGGTTAACTTGTAATGTATGAAAAAAATAAAGACAAGTTAACTTAATATTACAAATATATAGTTGAGTCTTTCCGTAAATTGCTGATAAGTTATTTGACCTTAAATTTGTTGCTTGAGTTCCTCATCACTTGAAAGATAAGAGATTACCTTTGACACTCCTTTAAACACGTAAACATTGACAATCGCAAATAATGGCCTAGGATATAAATTTTCAGTTTAACCTAAAAAAATAGGTACATCACAAATTACCTGAAATAAATTGAAAAACATGTTGAAGCATTGAATATTAGTCGATTTATTTTAATGACTAGAAGATCATTCTTGAGTGATTAGTAACATTAGGAATATTATTCGTCTATTTTAATGATAGACCGAGACCGAGTGCTCGGCAGTTTTTTTAATTACTTGTACTTGGCCGAAAAAGTCGGTTTAAATAACGGGCCAATCGGCTTAGCGAGTCTGAAGGTAGTTATTGAATATGTCTACATATTGAGTACCTGCCTTATTTTATAGAAATATTAATTTAATAGAAATTAATTCTAAGCTGCCATAATCGGATTTGTCTAAAAGGTAACTTACTAAGCGATTTAGTTCTTCCTTCTTTATGCATACTTAGGACAAAAGCCATGTGCACGCCACTATTGAAACCCCTATAAGAGACAAACTAAACTCGTATAAACAACACTTGCTTCAGTGACGACGAAGATAATGGGGCTGGCTGAAAACCAGTGCTGCGCTTTTTAGTATGCAGCTATACTGAGCCAGCTCCTTTGTCACACGTTTTTTTTTTTTTAAACAAATTTTTGTAAAATTTTACATAAATATGTGACAATAAAGACGATTTTTATTCCTTTCTTTCTTTCTTTCTGTATAAAAGACGTACTATGAGATGTTCCTACTAAACTTTTGTACAAGAAACTTGCCGCCTTGATAAGAGACATAGGTACTACACTTGCATGAATGACACTTGCTTTCTGTATACGAGATGTACTAAACTTGCATATAAGACACTTTCGTATACCTACCTATTTATTCAAATTTGACACGAAGGGATTCCTCCAACAGTCGACTTTCAAGAAATGGTCATAAATTAGTGACATCTGCATATCGTCTGCGTAAGGTGCAGAAGTCATTTGTGGGACTGAGTATACGCTTTTATAATATGATTCCTAAGGAAATTTTGGACGTACCAATGCATAAGTTTAAAGAATGTGTTAAAACACATTTATTACAGCGAGGTTATTATACAATTGATGAATTTCTTAATGACAAGGTTGCTTGGAAGCATCCGGCTCCGCTTTCATCTCTCACAAGATAGAAAAATGAATTTTGAAATGTAAAATGTAAATTGTTAATGTTGGAAAAGAGCAACTGCCGAGTTTCTTGCCGGCTTCTTCTCGGTAGAATCTGCCTTCCGAACCGGTGGTAAAGTCACTACACACAGACAGACTTGACGTTTCAACAGTGCTTATATTAGGCCTACTTGAAATAAATGAATTTTGAATTTTTTGAATTTTTTGAATGTTCACAAAGGTGTGTGAAGTTCCACTGGGCCAGTGTGGTGGACTACGGCCTAAACCCTTCTCATTGAGAGAGACCCGTGCCCCGTAATTGGCCGGTAATGGGTTAATATGATGATGATGTATACAATAAACGTTTCACGTAAATCACTGTCTATAATTTGAAACTGCATTAAAATCCGTTGCGTACTTAGTTAAAATACCGGAGCGTAAAAACTGCGGGAGCTACTTTTTTTATACTTTGTATTAAATACTAGAAATGTAAATAGTAAAACTACTACTACTATACTGTAAAATATACTACATTTTGTTAAGCCAGGGTTAGTTAGTTATTGATTATAACTAACAAGTGATAGTAATTGGTGTTTAAGCCACATAATTATTAGACAAAAATCAATCACAAAACAAAAAATACATATTTTTTTATAGGTACTATATTGTATACAAAGCAATACACAGACTAGGCAAAGGTACAAAAGGAAACGAACTCTACCAGGTAACCTACCAAAGGACATGAAGTTAAGTAGAAGGGTGTAGACAAAATAATATATTAATTTAAAAACCTGGCTTAGTTTGTTGTGGGCTCGTCATAGACCAGCGCGTTTGGAACCCTCCTAGCTTTAGTTTTAAGTTAACGAATGCAGTTATCGCCATCACTAACATTGTTGTGTTACTTAAATGTGTGAATGCTACATAAGTGCCTGTGATAAGGTCTGCATGAATAAAACATTTTTGAATTTTTGAAATTAAATTTTTGAATAAATGTACATTCCAAAAATATTTAAATTATAAAAAATGTAATGATATATTCTCTATATAACATCATACAATTGACTTACAATATATACAATACATAAATATTTATTTATAAAACTTTTAAACCACAGAGCCAGCACAACCCGCCTAAGTAGCGTGGTGGATACGACTCGAGATCCCTCTCTCGTAATTTGAAAAAAACTGCAATCTCAACTGGTGGTAAGTGATGATGCAGTCTAAGATGGTAGCGGGCTTACATGTTAGAGAGTATAGTAGTCATACTAATCCCTAATGGGTTTCTACGCGACATTGCACCGAAATACTAAATCGCTTAGCGGCACGTGTTTGTCGGTGGGATGGTAACTAGCCACGGCCAAAGTCTCCCACCAGGCAATAAGAATAAGAATGATAATAGCAGAAAAATTATTTGATAACAACTGCCAGTAGGTTATATAATGTCTATTAATAAACTGATTTTTACTAGAAACAGTTCTCATATCAGTCAGACGAGTAACGTTACTAAGTAAAGGTGCTTGTGATAACATTTTACTGCAATTGCAGCGCAAACAAAATGAATTTTTATTATTTCAACTTGCTTATCATGTTGGCTGCCGTTATTTTCGTCGGATTAAAAGGTATTTTTTTTCTGTTGAATTTATTGTGCTAATGGGCTGCGCCGTCCGTTGTAGTGTTATTGTGAATCTCTGTGAATTATATTATTACTAGCTACACCCCGCGGTGCTGCCCGCTGTGAATAATTTAGTTTGCTTTGTTAGAATGCGAAGGATGGTTGTTGTGAAAGTACGAAATTTCCTGTAAACCACCCTTGGGAATTCGATGTTTTCCAGAACCAAAAGTAGAGTTCAGTTAAGAGTTACTCTCCGTCCGTTCGACTAACTATATGCCAAAATCCAGTCGATTAATTGCGTAGTTAGGGCTTTAAGGAAGAACAAACAAACAAAGAAATAAACACACACACACTTTCGCATGTTTATTACTAAGGTGTTTATATAACTGAGGACTTTATCAATTTAAAATGGATATAAATATTTTTCGGAACCGACAGGATTTGTACATGCGACAGGCCATCGCGGCCCGAGCGCTTTGGTCACTAGCTAATTCTGGCAATTATAGACTAATCTATATAATAATTTCGGCATCGGCATTTGGAGAGCCGTAGCTTAGTGGTAGTGGTATTGTATTTTTTTTATAATTTTTAGTAGTGTTTTTACCTACACTTGGAGGAATTATCAATTTTATAAAATTAAAATACATATAAAAATTTTCGGAACCGACAGGACTTGAACCTGCGACTCTCTCTGCGAAAAATAATGTGTCATCTCTTGTTTCAAACGTGTCTCATTGTAAATGTTCATATGGACATTTGAAAAAGTAGATCGAAACTGCAACGTTTCCTACTAGATGGCGCTACAGTCGCTATAAGACTGATGTGAAAGGCATATACTAATTTCGGCATCGACGGTAGGAGAACCGTAGCTCAATTGGAGAAAGCGCTCAGGCCGCGATTACCAGAGAGTCGCAGATTCAAATCCTGCCGGTTCCGAAAATTTTTATATGCATTATAAATTTATAAAAAAGTGGTATTGTTGTACGCCTATTCTTTAACAGCGCGGCTTATGTGTCTACTTTTCTCAGAAACACAATACTATCAATTGTATTGTAATTATAACACTATGATGATTATTATAAGCCATATATATATAGTAGATAACAAACACGGGCTTCTGGTCTCTATAGCATTGAAATCTTAGTTGCGTTAGAAACGCTAATCAACACCCGCAGCCTATTAGCGTCACACTACTGGGCACAGGCTGCCTCTCTCATAGCTGAGACAGTTTAAGAGCATAGACCCGCCACACTGCTCCGTGGGATTAGTGGGCTTTGAAGACTAATGTCAGAAGTTAGTGATAATAACCGTAACCAAACGGCTTAAAGTGCTCTTTGAGCCACGGGCGTTAATAGCGCAAATTTCCTTACTCCTTTCACAGAAAAAACACAAGACCTACCCAAACACCGACCTGGGATTCGAGCCCAGGACCTCGATAGCCGTAGTTAAACATGCTAACCGCTAGACCAACCAGGCAGAAATGCTAATGAAATGATGTATATTTTGACACCTCTCCATACAAGGTCTGTCAATTTATAAGTACGGCGGAAATTGTGATTAACGTGCTGACTACTGCTATATGAAGGTGAAGGAACTTCAACTATTAATAATCTATGAAGTTTTTTAATATTTATTTTTCTTTACAAACTAATTCAAAACATTGTTTACTTATAAAAACCCTACAGAAGTTGTAATGATCGTTATCTTTATGCTATCCTGGTTATCGTAACTAACATATTATTGTTATTATAATTGTTAAAAACCCACCAACCAGTTTTGGAGCAATGTGGTGAGCCGTTGCTCCGAAAACTTTCTCGCCCAGCAGTGGAACATTATAATTAGGTACACTTCATTTATTTTGTTATTATCTCACAAATATTTTTGTTACATTTTGTATTTAACAAATATAAAAAAACAAGGTCAATAAAATAAATAAAACAAAACACGGTAAAAAGAGATGTTCTTGTGTTTATATTATTTTCACTTTACTATTATTCGTTACAGAAATCGAAGCTGCGCAAAAGACACGACATCCGTGTCGACTCGACTGCACTAGTTATTGTCACACAAAAGGCAAGCCCTTCGGAAAATGCTGCCGAGGGAAATGCTATTGTTGATCTTCGGAGCACCATCATCAAACTTACTTTGGAATGGAATAAACAAATAGAACTCTGTTACTGACTTTACAATATACTTTAAGGAGCCGAATAGGTACGCCGTAACCTAAAGAGTTTGGTAAACGTAAACTGTACAAATTCCGTGGATATATTTTTGGGGCGTGACGTTAATAAAATGATTTTCTGTATTAGGTACTTCATATCTTCGTCAAAACTTAAATCGATTTCGACAATTATTTTTTAATCTATTTCAATATTTATTTTTAATTAATTTCGACAATTATTACTACTTTATCGATTACGATATTTCGTCTTTCATCTAAAACTACTGCCTAATTGGTCCTGTTGGACGGTGAAATTCTGGTGCAATTGTATGTTCGCGGATGCTAGACAAACTCAGGCAGAAGGATTTACAATTTACCGTATTACAAACCTTCACGATTTAAAAATAATATTGCTATAAGAGATTTTCCCCAGGTCCCCAGGTGTCCTGCTTTGGAAAAGGCATGTCTTTCTGTCGCCGTCCCTAAGAATTGATGTGGATAGTGAGATCTTTGAAGATTACTATATTCCATACGGGACAAATCACTTGCAATCAATGCTTAGTGTTAATTTTATAAAAAACTTCAGCATCTTTAAAAATTGGAAATTAACAATCACCACTTGCAATCTTCACTTAATGTTAATCTTATAAAAAATCTTCAGCATCTCTTAAAATTGGAATTTCAACAATCTCAAGCTTACTTAGAGTAACAAAGTAAAAACATTACCTAGGAATTCACGTTATGCTGCATTATCTAATCAACTTATTCACGTGTATTAATATTTGAAATTATTGTACTGACACTATTTCATCGTCATCATGATGATGATGAAATTAAGCAATAGAGATTCACTGTTGGATATTTGTCTCTCCTTCTCCGTTATTGGCGTCCACGACAACGTCCATCAGTTCTCCAAACTATATGCCCCACCCATTGCCACTATAGCTTTGCAAATACTTGAAATATGTCGGTATCTCTTGTTCTTCTACAGATTCATCTTAATTATTGATTCTCATTACTAATTTGATCACCTAGAGATACTCCGCGCATAGCGCTCTCCATCGCCCGCTGGGTGACTCTGAGTATTCTTATGAGACCCACAGTCGGTGACCATGTTTCGGAGTCATAAGTTATCATTGGCAAATTTGCACTGTTCGAAGACTTTGGTCGTTGGAATTACATGAACATATTTGAAATAGTTTCATAAATATCTACTTGTACAAATATGTGTCAAGTGAGCCACTCGGACGTACAGGTCGCTGATTCAGACGTCTTATCTATGAGAACATCCCCGAGCCAGTGGTTTTACAGCCGCTATTCAGTTTACGCAAACTCTCTTTCTTTATAAAGCGAATCTTACTTTTGATAAGGCATTCGTGGGAGTTCCTTCAGCATGTCCGGAAATATTTTATTGCTTACTTTATTAACAGTTCCGATTACAAAGCTGATTGTTTGGTGTAAAGATGACCCGCAGATTAGTAAGTCATTACACATTTTTCTGCAAACTTCACATTTTAGTTGGTTTGTGTAATTAAAAAGTTTTAAATAGTTCTAATCAGTCAGTCAGACAATAAATAATTATATTATTTTACAAAACTGACAGCGTCCCATACAAATGATATGCTTTTATCATTTCTATGCAACGCAATCAGATTGGCTTAATAAAAAATGGGTTGATATTATTAGATTATCAAAAAATAATTTACAAAAAACAATTAATGGTGGTGCAGTGATATATAGAAACTAAATAATCGAACCGACCAAAAAATTCAGAAATGTGTAACTTCAAATAAAACGGGTCAATTGACTGTTAAAAATAAATAAAATTATATTTATGTAAGGCATATTTTAAAACGTGCAGGCTTTAATAAAGTAGTTTCATTATTACAGGTGAAATTTTTTCCCCATCGAACGAGACATCTTTTACGGCCTATACGAAAGGCGTCGATCTGGGCATAATCAATATTGACAAATACCCACTGGAAGCGTTCCAGAGGGACGAAAAAAACATTTTTCGCAACCTCTACGCAGAATATATCTCTATGAACGAAACACTGCCGATAAACTACGAGGAATGGCTCATAATGAACAACTTTGGTATACTACCCGATACCCAGGAATCTCTGTATCAGAGGAAAATAAACAAGCGTAGTGTTGCAGAAAACAAGCGACGTTTTATCAATACTGTGAGAAAAGGGGATATTCTTATAACGGGACGTGGTATAGGCGGGTTGGTAGGTCACGCTGCGATTATGACCACAAATAACTGGGTGCTCGAAATGAGGGGTGGTGCCGGCTGGCAAAACGGGATAAAGGATAACAATAGACAGGTCAAAAAGGACAAGTGGTTCGACGATCACAGCTCTGATTGGACCACCGTGTATCGATGCAAAGATGGCAGCGCAGCAAATGGTGCCGCTGTATGGGCTGATCACACATACTACAACCCAAGCGGTGGTTTGAAGAAAACTAAGCACATTACCTATATAATAACTTCAGACGTATGGTCCACGAATCCGAGCTACTGTTCCAAGCTTGTGATACAGGCGTACTATTTTGGTACGGGAAAAAAGAAGGTTGTAAAAAACCTATCTCTGATTGATCGAGTTATTGTACCCACTTCTATTCCGAACTACTTCCTCAGTCCATACACGCTGGTGAACAAAGGAAAATACTGAAGTTCCAGAATATGTATACTTACTGCAGATTCACAATATATTTATAATAATATAGTATTCGTAAGAGAACCTATTAGTCTATATAAAAAACACCTACCTATTAGACATTATTATTACAACCTATTAGTCTATATAAAAAACAAAGTGGAAATAAACAGTCGACTTAAAAGAAATGGTAATAAATTAGTGTCATCTGCATATCGTCTGCGAAAAGTAGAGAAGTCATTTGTGGGATTGAGTATACGCTTTTATAATATGATTCCTTAGGTAATTTTTGACCAACCATTGCATAAGTTTAAAGAATATGTAAAAACGCATTTATTACAACGAGGTTACTATCAATTGATGAATTTCTTAATGACAAGGTCGCTCCAGCTCCGCTTTCATCTCTCACAATGTAATGAATGAATGTTAAAATGTAAATTGTTGATGTTGGAAAAGAGCAACTGCTGAGTTTCTCACCGACTTTTTCTCAATAGAATCTGCCTTCCGAACCGGTCGTAGAGTTACTACAAACAGACAGACTTGACGTTTCAAAAGTGCTTATATTAGGCCTACTTGAAATAAATGAATTTTGAATTTTAGTATTTATTTTTTACTAGCTGTTGCTCGCGTTCTTCGTCCGCTTTTATTACAGTCTTACACTATTCCCGTTCTTTCCTTGGATAAGAAGTAGTATCTGTTACTTTACGTCCTTTCAAAACATTAAGTTGATTGGTTGCTCAGTTAGGGTCTGTCGGAAGAACAAACAAAAGAAAACACAAACACACTTTCGGATTTATAATATTAGTCAGAATATAAAGGATTTCTCATTATTCTGATAAGCTTATTGAATCATCGTTAAGCGTAGACTATAAGGACAAGTCTTAGGGGAATTACTGTGTGTCCAATCCTCTCGCAATTGTGGCTTTTAGATTTAATCCCAGCCCGGTCATTCTCTTGAAATTCAAAATCAGTTATTTCTGAATGACAGTCAAGTCTGTACGTTCGCAGTACCTTTGCCACTAGTTAGGAAGGCAGATACTTCCTAACTTTTGAGAGACGAAACCCTAACTTTTTTGTATGTGTTTTTTGTCTTTTTTTTTTTAAATTAAGCTTGGTCTTTTCCAACATCTACATTTTAGAATTTTACAATTATTGTTCTGTATTACGACAGATGAAAGCGGAGCGGTTTGCAGCGACATTATGAAATAAAACAGTGTTTTCTTAAAACTATTTTTATTTCACTGATTCTGGTGTTATCTGGCACTATCTAACACACTGGCATCCATTTATCGTGCAGTATCCACCGCCGCGATATCCCCGCTGCTTGCAGCGCGCGATGCACTCGTAAAATATACAGCCGGGCGGAGGTTTCACCATAATCGTCATAGGCTTGATTATTTGTCGTCTTTCTACATTATGGATACCTGGAAAATGATAGTTGCCAGCTATTATTCTTCTGCTCCTATAAAATTCTAAACGGAAAACTAAGATTTTTTGCATACTTTTACTACACAACCTTCATGCATACATATACATAACACCACTATACACATACTTGCATGTTATAATTATAAGTTTTACTTTTAATGTCAAACATGCACACCTACCATACTACACACATTACTTTGCATACTTTCACTACACATATCTACATATACACAGCACCACTATGAACATACTTGTATGCCATAATTATAAATTTTATTTTAAATGTCCTTTGTTAAAATTTCTCACTATTTGCTCGTTGTGTAATTTTTCCTGTATAATTGAGGAAGGCTGACTACTGAAACACAGTTTATACTAGTTCAGTAGTCAATGAACAATTGGATTGTTTTTACAATTGCACATAGGTATTTTGCGATGGAAATGTACCTACCTAATAACCATAACCTATAAATATTATACATCTAATTTGTTTGTGAAGTTTTTACAATTTTGTATTTTGTAGTTGCTATGTGTATGTACAATATGTAATGAAATAAATAAATAAATATATAAATAAATAAATAAGATTTAAGTAATAAGGTAACCTAATTATTTAGATCTGCATCTTTTTTCTAGTGGATAGCGTCTTTAATAACGGACCGCGATGTCCTGGATTCCGTTCCCGGTCTAGTAGAGCTCTTTGTGACAGAGCTCGTCCGGGAAATTAGTACCACCATGCGTATTTCTGCAGCTAAACAGCATTGTTGCAATGCTGTGTTTCGGTCTGAAGGGCGGTGTAATTACAAACACATGACACACCTACGCCTCAGGTTAACGAACATAACCGTGGTCAAAGCCTTACAGGGCAAATACCTTGACGTACCGTACGCATAAAAATAAACGCCCGAAATTAAAAAACAACCTAATCCTTTTGAAGACCTCCCTGGCCCAACGGTGAGCGCTGTGAATTTGAGTAGGAGGTCCCGGATTCGATACCCAGCATGTGCAATTTGGTAATTAATAATTTCAGAATTTTGTCTGGTCTGGTCCGGTGGGAGGCTTTGGCCGTAGCTAGTTACCACCCTACCGAGAAAGAGGTGCCGCTAAGCGAATTAGTGTTCTGTTGCGATGTGGCGTAGAAACCTATAAGGCGTATAACTACCATACTCCCTAACAGGTTAGCCCGCTACCTGTCCGCTATCTAATACTGCATAATCACTTACCACAAGATGATATTACAGTCAAGGGCTAACTTGTAGTGGTAGTAACAAAATACAAAATCGTTAGATGGCAGATTAAATTTAGTAGCGCTTCTTCTCTATAGGAATTTTGACGACCGATTGGCGCAGTGGGTAGCAAAAAAATTCTAAATTCATTTATTTCAAGTAGGCCTAATATAAGCACTTTTGAAACGTCAAGTCTGTCTGTTTGTATTGACTCTGCCACCCTACCTATTGACTCTAGCGACACTACTTCCCACAGTGGAAATTTTTGGTGTAATTAATATGAATATTTTTATTTTATTTATGTATATTATTCATAAAAATATTCATTAGTCATATTAGTACCCACAACACAAGCTACGCTTAATTTGGGGCTAGATGGCGATGTGTGTATTGTCATAGTAGATTTATTTATTTATACTAAAGGATGGCACTAATAAATTCAATCTGCTATCTAATGTTTTTGGAGTATATTGATTACTTATTCACTAGCTGTTGCCCGCGGTCTCCATCCGGGTTTACTACGGTATTTTCGCATATCCCATGGGAACCGTTTATGTTTTTGAGATTACTAGTAGCCCATGTTACTCAACGTCCTTTGAACATTCCAAAAATCTTTAGTTTACATAAAGCGTAAAGTAAGACCAAGCAAACACAATTTTACATTTATAATATTAGTATGCCAAGTATGCAAATAGTATGCAATATTATTAACATCGGGCGATAGTAACTTATACTCCTATAAATCACTATAATAATATCATACGATATTAAAATTATGATACTAACTGTTTTGTAACTTCTCGCTGTCAGCTAGAGCCATAACAAAAAATAACGCAAGCACCAAACACGCCTTCATGTTTCAAACTCAGAAACGAACTGCGAATTATCTCCACCTGTAAAGGCTATTTATAATATCCTTGTCCGTAAGTAAGAACACGTCTTTTGTTGATTATAGTTATATTCTTTATGCGCGTTTCCTACGATTTTTTACAAATCCCGTGGGAACCGTAATTTTTCCAGCGATATATTTTAATTTCCGTCCTTTCAACTAACTCTTGGCCAAAAATTACTCTTGGTCATCATACCAAACCATTACAAGCCCACTACACGGCATGGGTCTCCTCCTACAGTGAGAAGTTGTTAAGGCCGTAGTCCACCATGCTGGCCCAGTGCGGGTTGGTGGACTTCACACACCTTTGAAAACTTTATGGAGAACTCTTAGGCATGCAGGTTTCCTCTCTCTGTTTTCCTTCACCGTTAAAGCAACTGTTATTTTAGTTGGTTTTAAATTAAAAACACACGCAACTTAGAAAAGTTAGAGGTCGAGACCGGGATCGAACACGGTCTCTCAGAAAAGGAAAGCTCTCACCACTAGGCTATCGCCGCTATATTTTTTTGTATTACATCACAAATAAGCCTTTACTGCAATCTCACCTGCTGAGGAAAAAGTGATGATGCACTCTAAGATGGTAATGGGCTAACCTGTTAGGCGAATGATATTTATTTTAAATCCATACTCGTTTTCTACGCGACATCGTACCGGAACACTAAATCGCTTACAGGCACGCCTCCAGACCCCGACCAATAAATTAAAAAATCTATTCCCAAATTGCCCCTGACAAATTCTTTTTTTATAATTAATACAAGTTAGCCAAGTGCAGGCTAATCTGTTAGAAAGTATGGTAGTCATACAAATCGGTTTTCACGCGACATCGCACCGGAACACTAAATCGCTTCGCGGCACGTCGTTTATCGGTAGGGTGGTGACTAGCCACGACCAAAGCCTGCCACCAGACAAAACCTCAAAAGGTCCAAACCCAGGATCTCCTATTTAAAACCACAGCGTTCGCCGAGGCCAAGGAGGTCGTCAAATTGCACGCACCGTATTGCAATTTCGCAATTTCATTATATATATTAGTGTGACTAAAAGGGGCATTTATGATAAGAGACCTACTATAATATTGTAGGTATGAAACAGAACTAGTTTATCAAGCAGGGGGTTAACCGATGTCAATAAACCTAATGTACGTAATATTATTATAAACAAACCGACTATCAGCACAGCTATCAAGGTCAACTGGAAGGCACGTAGGAGTTCGAAGATTTAAATAAAAACCAGCCAATTTCAAGTCGGACTCTTGAACGAAAGGTCCCGTACCATGATTCATAAAAACAAAAAAAAAATATACTACGACAATACACACATCGCCATGTAGCCCCAAAGTAAGCGTTGCTTGTGTTATGAGTACTAAGATGGTAAAACATTAGTCGTATGGCAATATTTGTTTTATTTTAATTTAATTATTTTTAAAGCGAATTTACAACGTGTAAATGAAAACCGAAATATTACTTCACAGGCTTGAGAGGTACATTGTTTACTATCTGTGAGACATATCTGGGAAACCGAAACATTAATAGGTTTTTTTAGTAAACCAGTACCATAGTTTTTAATAAAAGAAATAAGATACAGCCCGAACATCACATGCAAAATTAAAATCAAGTGACTCCTGTCACTTTATTAGGTACGCATCGCGTAGCGTAGGTAATATGCACGTGTCGGTCTTTTATCTTCAATAGGGTTGTCATACCTAAACCCTAACAAATTTAGTGTAACATTTTTCAGTTACGCGTCACATTTTTTCGTTACGCGCCGTCTTTTTCTTGTCCCAACCACTGTTGATTCGAGTTTATTCGAACTTCAAATGCATTGCAAAATTTAAACGGCTGAAGACGTAAGCATATATCATAATACTAATGATGTTGTTAACATTGTAACTTCATCGATAGATTTTTCTGTTCTTTCTCCTGACTTATGTATGGCTCAATGCCAAATGGAAAATAGGATGAATATTTTGATTGTTGCACTTTATATATCTCCAAATCAGAAGTTGGACTATATTATTAATTTTTTTTATCCTTTCCCCGGGAAGATAATTGTCTCCTATCCATGCTTGCCGTGCTGTTGTATCGGAGCCCCCTAAAATTTTTGTATGTATTATATATTATAAAAAATATAATATAATATATTATATTATATTTTTTTTGTATCAGTTGTCATACCGGCAACAAAAATACATCATCTATGATTATAAAGTTAAGAACAATAATAAACCGTGTACACGATTTATATTGAAACATCAAAAACCACTCCATTTTAGTAGTGTTTCTAAAAGTCAAATCATACAATTTAGCAATTTACAGTAATTATATTACCACTAATGTTCTAAACATTTACCAGAAAAAGGGAAAAATGGGAAAAAGTTTGCGAGTTAGCAATATTTCGCGGGTGTCAATTGAGATGTATGAGTGACGTTTACACTGTTTTTGGACACAAAGCACTACATACAATTGCCTGAATGAGGATTATGTATGTTCTTAATTCTGTATCCGTGACAATATCAACTGTCTTGCTATCATGGTTCGTCGGTACTTGAATAAAATAAATACACGGCTGACGCCACAAGTAGACCAGACCAAAGCAGTCTCAGAAACAGAAAGTTCCCAATTCGCTCATAAGACTAGGTGCTTAATTAATCTAACAATCAAATTAAATTTCAATAATTCAAAAATTCTAAATTAATTTATTTCAAGTAGGACTACTTTATAAGCACTTTTGAAACGTCAAGTATGTATGTTTGAAGTGACTCTACCACCTGTACGAAAGCAGATTCTACCGAGAAGAGCCGGCAAGAAACTCTGTATTTGGAGAAACAAACGAAAGCAACTATTTGGTAAAATATGGACATTATGGATCATTATTAATATATTAGTTTAAATTCATATTTTGAGGTTTCCGTCGTCCAAATAATTGTTTCACCTCTGCGTTAGGGATATGTCGACACTTTAAACACCCCCCTTTTTCCGGGAAGGTTGAAAATGGTATGCAAAGCCAGTCCCGAATGGTCTCGAAGCTAAGCGTACAATCGCAAGCAGCTTGCGGCCGCTCAGCACATTTGCAATTCCAAAGCTCAGAATCCCACGTCAGCTGCCGTCACGGCATGCATAACATGTTCAGAGCTTTATACCTACTGTGATATATTAGCTAGGACTCACCTGAATAGTAATAGAGCTTTCTGTGACAGAGCTCGTCCAGGGAAGTACTACCACATGCTTATTTCCGCCGCATAAGCAGCATTGCTCAATAGCTTGCACTCGTTTACAGTGCTAGCCTATTGAGCTGTGGAATGCGCTCCCAATCGACATAAGGCAATCTAAATCACTTGATTTAATATTTATGAAAGCTGTCAAATATCACAATTTTTTTACATTAAAGACGACTTGTAATTGTATTTACTGTTATTTATGTATTTATGATATGTTAAAGTATATATTAGTGTATTATTATTTGTTTTTTTTTATATTTATTATATTATGTATTATTTTATCTGTGTTATCTAGTTCAAGTATTAGTATGTAGTTATTAGTATGTATTTTTTTTTAATTATGCGCAACCTGCAGTCTGTTATCCTCTTGTTTTCCTTATCAGCTATCGTAGTATCCATAACGCAAGCTACGCTTACTTTGGGCCTAGATGGCGATGTTTGTATTGTCGTAGTATATTCATCTATTTTTATTTATCCTGTTGCCTGGCAGAGATTGCTACTAAGCGATAAGGCTGCCTTTTGTCTGCTGTTTCTGGTCCGTGTTTTTTTTATTCTTCTTTTGGTTTTTGTGTGCAAAAAAGGAGTATAAATAAATAAAATAAATAAATTGCTCTGTTCCAGCATTGCTGCGTTACGATCTGAAGGGCGTGGTTGCCGGTGGGCAGTTTAATTACAGGCACATGAGGTTTCACACCTAACTACGCCTAAGTTTGCGTGATACAGGGCGGTAAGGCGACTTACCATGGTCCGTTATTTATTACTATAAAATATTAAAAAAACCTGAGTCTGGGTCTTTTAACTATTTACAATAATAATTTTCCCCAGCTTTCTTACCTGCGTTAACTGCGGTTCTTAAATCGTTCGGTAATCCATAATTATCTATCTATCTTCTATCTTTGTCTACTATCTTATATATTCTCTTCTTAAAATAAAATGAATCGACTGTCCCAAATTTTTGTTTTTTTTTTTTTCGTGTTCCCTAATGATCAGGGCAAAATTTGTACACTGGAAAATTTAAAAAATCCAACATATTTTTTAGTAAAATTTATCTGGACGATTCCTGTACATTTGATATTATTTAACTGGACGATTCGTGTACATTGAATATTAATTGAAAATTTTAATCAGGATACGCTTAAATATCGATTGAAAACCTCAAACCATTTTAAATAATAATAATTTAAAAAATAATCCTTTATTGCCATACACTATTGTTAATACAAGATTTTTATATGATATGATGATGAAGTTTTGCAACATAAATAGTTTGTGATATACATATATTATATAAAAAGTATATATATATATATTCTTTTTACCCCGAAAAAACCCAGGATCATGATCCCAGAGGATTATAGAGCCTTAGTTTCGTATGCTATAATCCTTGACTACAATCTCACCTGGTGGTAAGTTATGATGCAATCTAAGATGGTAATCGGGCTAACCTGTTCGGGAGTAATTGGTTTCCACGCGACATTTTACTGGAACGCTAAATCGCATAGCGGCACGCCTTTGTCGGTAGCTTGCATCTCGGAGAGGTACGGACATACTATATTTCCCATTTGACAGTAAATGCATTATTGTAGTATGGACTCGTGTATATTACATAAGTATATAACTCCAAGAATTTATTTTTAGACGGACCAATATTACAATAAAAAAATCTTATTTATATTATAACACACGATTATAATAGCAGACTTCGTTCGACTAACCTGGGATGATGAGGAAAATTATGAAACATGAAAACGAAAAATTATTTATTTGTTGACTCCTCTGACGTTTTTCTTATTACGTCAGTGGTTAACTCAATTTTATTAAATATCGTAAGTTAAATTTAACGGTACCTCATTTAACATGAATTAGTAGTGTGCTAATTTATCGAAAAGGTGATGTTTTATAATTTTGTTCCAACGGAGTTCCCGACTTGAACTGCATGTGCAAATAAAGCTCTTTTTTTATTTATTGATAATGACACAATAAACCTTATAACTAAACTAATTCCTGTAAAGGTCATGTTAGCGTTGAATAGTGTCAAGAATGCTGGCTGCATTCCCGAGTGCAACAGCAAAGCTGTTTATTTTTTCTCTTCGTTTAACTATTTTTCCGTAACCGGTATGCAAAAAAATGAGTATGATAGCAAGACCATCTTCGCAGGTCAATCTGAAACTCAGTTGAAGCAAAATATAAAAGAAGAGGTGACAAGATCGTAGAGATTTTGGGAGAATGAGTAAATGAAATAAAACGATACAGAACAATTTAAGATATTTCATAAAAATTAACAAGTAATACATAAAACATCTGTTATTTTGGTCTGACAATAAAACAGACTTTATAAAAACTCCTTAATAGAGTTTGGTGGTCTCCAAAATTACCGTAGTTTTACAGATTCTCAACATATACAGGCTCTTAGACCACTGCAGTATCCATGACGCTATTGACATATTATGTCCTGCTATAACACCACGGGCTTAAGTATAGGACAGACTGTCATCGTAGCGCCTATGACGGTCAATAATTTTTGATGTAGCATTGATGAAGATCACATCTTTGGTTGTATAGACTGTCGACATATACAAGACCTATGACCGCAGTATCCATCGCTCTTCCCACTTGTCTGGCAGTATGACAGACAGTCGTAGCGACACCTATGACGTTCAACACTCCTTGATTCCACTTCTGAAACATTAAAACACTAAATTTAATATAACCGTACACTAACAAAGTCGCTCAATATGGGCCTCATAAGAAGGCTCAGAGTCACTTAGCGGGCGAAAGATAGAGCTATTCTGGGATCATCTCTAAGTGATTAAATCAGAAATGAGACATAGAGTTACCAACGTAGCTGTCAACACTGTCTGTAAAGAGCCAACCCTGTGAACCGAGTGACCACGGATATTGGAACTCTTTACAAAATACCTGTGTCCAGCAGTGATCGTCCATCGGTTGAAGTGTTGTTGATGAAACTAACAAAGTACCTAACTGTTTATTTTTTTTCGATTTCAAGTTAACCTCTGAAATCTCGAGACAATGCAAAGGCATGCTAACCTAGTTATAGCAGTTTATTTAACACTATAATCGGTTCTACCAAAAACTTCATCATATAAAGATTAAACACAAACAACACAACACAAACTTCCTCTCATATGATATTTAAACTAAAAATAATTTTATTTACCTCAGGCCGAGTCACGATATTATTTGTAGCTATAAAATTCATAACTATTTTTCCATGAAAAAAATTTGTAAGTTACGACTTGCACGGGTAATCCTGGTGTCCAGTATTTTTTTCTGACAGGTTGCCAACGGGTTTTATTCAAAACGCATAATTATGACAGTCTCGGCTTTAGAATGTGGGAACAGTAAACTTACGATTGTAACATATTTGACGGCCGACTGGAGCAGTGGGCAGCCACCCTGCTTTCTGAGTCCAAGGCCGTGAGTTCGATTCCCACAATTGGAAAATGTTTGTGTGATGAACATAAGTGTTTTTCAGTGTTTGGGTGTTTATCTGTATATTATAAGTATGTATGTATATTATTCATAAAAATATTCATCAGCCATCTTAGTACCCATGACACAAGCTACGCTTACTTTGGGGCTAGATGGCGGTGTGTGTATTGTCGTAGTATATTTATTTATTTATATTAAACAATGCTATGTAAATGACAGGTCGATATCGATTACATCTGTCAGAAAAATTACACAAAACGTTAGCAAACCTCCCTAAATTTTGACAAAAAGGATCGTGTTCTAAGTTTCCAACCGAGAGACAAACCTAAGACTGGTGAGCAACACTTTTGAGCCACAGACGTCAACTAAGTTTTGATACAAGTTGAAATGAATACAAGTTAAATATTTACTTAAGTTCTCTTACTTGTAACGTGATACGTATACTGGTGAGACAGTTTTCGGGAAATGGGGCGAATTGTATTACGGAAGTAGGTCGAGAACGTACCAAGTTTTAAGGGAAATAAAATATATTTCCAGTGTACGAGAATGTTAAATTGTTTCATTATCTATTGTTTGCAAAGACAAAATAACAGCCTTTTTCTCAATGTTATATTAAAATGTCTATAACAAAAAAAACTATTTATAAAATTTTTGACGGTTCCATAAATATAAGAATTAAAATCGCAATTAGCTGATGTTATATAAAGTAACTTAAGGTACTTCTATTTCAAAAATAATAATTGGTTTTCACAATTTAATAAGCCAAGAAATTGTATACGAGATCCAATTTATATTGTTATAGATTATTTGACATCACGTTTTAACCCGTAGTAACCGAGGAAACAAATAGCGAGGGTAAGCGATACGACGCGGAGGGTCCAGGTAGAAATATTGTGTGGAATAGCGTATAAAAGTTTGTACAGATAGGTGCATGTACAAATTCTATTAAGTACCATCGAATTTTTAGGACTGTCTACTATTTTCAATATAATTATATATTTACTTTTTTTTTGTTTTTCTATAGGTATTTTACTATATAACAAAAATATTTTCCTTCTGTATAAAACACATTTACTGCGAGTTACCTTGACTACATATTATTTATTGACACTGATAAGAATAAAACATTGGAGCATTCAGGTTTTGAAGAGACACGCTTCCTTATAACATCGGTTTTTTTTCCGTCATTTAGCAGTAGATCGAATTGCAATTTTTTTCGGTTATTGGAAGACACTAGATCTGATTGGATTCTATTTATTTCATTGCAGCTTCATTAAACTACAAAATAAGTTTCAAAGATTTAAACTAACTATGTATTCTTCAGAAACTTCCTCTGGGAACTATTCCAATAATGGAAAGCAAAAATTAATGAGTTGCTTAAACGAGATCTCCTATCGGCCACACCTATTTACATATCAAGAGCGCAGTGGCGTGCACTTCATACATGCACAAAAGCACTGCCTACCCTAATATTGATATATCTTATATATATATTTCTTGTGTGCGTGTGTATGTCACTGAACTCCTCCTAAACGGCTGGATTGATTTGAATGAATTTTTTTGTATGCGTTTGGGTGGCACCCTGGATGGTTTAGATTCACAAATCAGCCCGACAGATGGCGCTGGGGTCCACTAGTATATATATATATAACTCATATAGGAGGAGGATTTTTGCCATTTGATGCAATCTTCCTGCTGTATGCATAACCTGGTAAATAACTCAGTGCACGCCACTGCACTAGCCCCATTTTTGTCGACCACTATGGTCGATATAGACCACTGTGGGTAACATTGACCAAGACATTTGAGACGACATAATGCCACATTAACCTTAATCGTATTTTCTTAAAATAAGTAAGCCTACCGGAAGTGTAATTATAAAAAAATTGTCTGGTATTAAAGACGATTTAGCGCTCCTATACCATACTGCATACAAAACGATTAGAGGGGTAAAATATAACTGCCATACCCTTAACAGGTAACCCGGTACCGTCTTATACTCCATCATCATTTACCATCAAGTGAGATTGCAGTCAAGTGCTAACTTGAAGTGGTAAAAAAAAATTATGATAGCATATTAAGAAGCGGTGTTAGCCAGTGGGTAAGACGTCGACTTCACTTTAGGGGGGGGGCCGAGTTCGAATCCCAGCGCGCACCTCTAACTATTTTAATTTATGTGAGTTTTAAGCAATTAAAATATCATTTGCCACAACGGTCAAGGAAAACATTGTGCGGAATACCTGAGAGTTCTATATAATGTTCTCAAAGGTGTGTGGAGTCCACCAATCCGCACTGGGCCTGCGTGGTGGACTACGGCCTTAACCCCTTCTCATTGTGGGATGGAAACCCATGTCCTATAGAGGGCTGGTAATGGTTTGATATGTTGATGATGATAATGATAAATACGATAAAAACACATTTTCAAAATCCCATCCCAAAAAGGGAACAAAACAATCTCGACCATATTAGGTATTTCAATCATATAAGAAAAACTGCGGAAAACTATAACAGAAATAAGGATACCTATGAAATCGCGATTATACTATAAAAATACCAAATGTGCAAAACTGAAAAAAATTAAATTAAAACATTGCTTATACGATGAAAATTACTAATATTACCTTTTGAACCAACAATCAGCAAGGTGATTAAAAATAAAATCACGTTAATGAAATAAAAATTCATTTTGTTATCACTTCGCTATTAAAACCAACTTTATCACTTGCGGCTTCACTGAACAATGACGCGTAACTGACTGACGGAAACTACAAACTGTCTACTTTAATCTACCTCTCATTTACCTGTTATATACGTAATAATATGTCCATATAGCCGTAAATATATGAAAGTGAAACCATCGCATAGTTCTTCCAACTCGGAAGAACCCCAGGCTCCTACCTAACAGCTGCAGGTTATACCGATGAAAGTCTGCTTTGACTTTAATTTATACCGTTCCCGTTAGAAACCAGGCCTCAACCTAAGCGCAGAGAATGTAAACAACGGTCGAAAAGCCGTTTAGACCTAAAAGTCTCATTATAAATAAATAATCCTATGTAATTTATTGCTTCATCATCATCATATCAACCCATTACCGGGCTACCCACTACAGGGCACGGGTTCTCCCACAATGAGAAGATCTTAAGGCCATAGTCCACCACGCTGGCCCCGTGCGGATTGGTGGACTTCACACACCTTTGAGAACATTATAGATTACTCTCAGGTGCATACCTTAATTTATGTTACTTGAGTTATGTGTGTTTATGTTATCCTACACCGTTGAAGTGATATTTTAATTGCCTAAAACGCACATAACTAAGAAAACTTGAAGATGCGTGCTGGGATTCGTACTACGCCGCAAGTGTGAAGTCGAAGTCCTACCGACTGGGCTATCACCGCATGCTTGTAAAGAGGAAAGTCCAGTCATTGAAACTGTTCTTTAAACTCAGGAGGACTCCGGGCTTATAGCGCAAATAACGTAAACCACGGATGAAAATCTGTTTGACTGGTCTCCTTTATCTGTAATCCAATTTAATTTTATTCTTCATCATCATCGTCCCATTACAGGGTCCACACCACTACAGGGTATGGGGTATCCTCTCAGAATGACAAGGATTCAGACCGTAGTCTACCAAGCTGGCCAAGTGCGGATTATGAGACTTCACACGCCCTTAAAAAAGTTATGGAGAACTCTCAGGCATGCAGGTTTCCTCACGAAATTTTCCTTCGCCGTTTAAAGCAAGTGATATTTAAATTGCTTAAAGTAAAAACTCACATAACTCTAAAAAGTCAGTGGTGAGTGCCGGGACTCGAACTTGGTCTCCAAAAAAGGAAAGCCGAAGCTTTATCCACATTCTCATTCTTATATAAATTAAACTAAAACCATTGTAAACTGTTTTTCCATATCGGGAGAACGCCGGGTGTGTACTTACTCAGAGAATGTAGACAATCAATGAAAATCTGCTTTGACCTAGAAGTCTCATTTATCTGTAATCCAATGTAATTAAATGGTTGTATAAAGGAAAGTCTAGGCATCGAATACAGACATTTAGCACGGAATAACCGCGGGCCTTTTTCTAAGCGCCAATTTAGACGACAGGCGAAAGTCGAAATTTATTTGTAATTCGATAGAAATTAATGTTAGACGAGGAATCGTATTCTGTTGTCTTAACACTCCTAACGTATTTAAAATGTCTGGCTTAATTCTCAAGGTCTAACCTGTTTGGTTACAGCGTTTTTTTTTTTATTCCAATACAAGTTAGCCCTTGACTGCAAACTCACCTGCTGGTGATGAGGCAGTCTAAGATAGTAGCGGGCTAACCTGTTAGGGAGTATGGTAGTCATACCCCTTATTGGTTTCTACGCGACATCGCACCGGAACACTAAATAACGGCACGTCTTTGTCGGTAGAGTGGTAACTACTGTTACCCACGGCCAAAGCCTCCCACCAGACAAACTAAGACTGTTTAAATAATTTAAGAAAATGTTCGTAATGTTAGTAAATAAAAGTTGTTGGGAAGAATCCATCTTGTATGATAGTTGTCAAGCCTAATTCGCCTATAAAATTGGATGCGTTAAGCATCCATCCGTAGTCACAAAATTTACACAAGTCAAGCATGTTGCAAGATTAAATACCTGAGTAGTTTACCCTATGAGATATGTGGGATTCCCCTTACACAATCGTGGTGTTGCCAACGGTGACTAAACAGTGTAAACTATGACTAATGTGTTAGATCATATTTGTACGGATAAAACACTACAACTATAAACTATGCATTATTATTAATAAATCAATAACAATCTTGCATATTTTTCACATAAAACAAATATTATATTTTGCCGAGCGAAATATTTTGGCCAGATTTTATTACTATTTATTCTCTTTTAACCTTGTTACGCCTTGTTTCGCGGAAGTGGTGATAGCGAATTGGGTAGGAGGGGTAGGACCGAGTTCGAATCCCAGCTCTAACTTTTCTAAGTGCGTTTTAAGTAATTAAAATATCACTTGCTTCAACGGTAAAGGAAAACAACGTGAGGAAACCTGAATGCCTGAGATTTCTATATAATGTCGTGTCCGCTCTGGGCCAGCATGGTGGACTAGGGCCTTAACCTCTTCTTATTGTAGGAGGAGATCCGTGCTCTGTAGTGGGCTGGTAATGGGCTGATGTGATGATGAAGATAAACCATGTTACTCCCTGTTTGCGATTACTTAACTTTCACAATATCTGTACGAGTGGTACCTATTGCATGAAATTCGAAGACTCATAAAACATATTTAGGGATATGCTTAGTAAACTAGTTTTGCGCCATAAACTATGATTTATGAGTCTGTTAGGGACGGATCCAAATGAATGGTATGGTTTCCAAATCAATGCGATATCTTGAATGCGAAAAAATATTTAACCTGGACCACATAAAATTGCGTATTGCTTCGAAATTATTGAAATGGCTCCAAAACGTGGGCGCTTACTACGGCCTCACAAGAAACAATGGCTCGGACTCACGCAGGGTATACCGGAAAGAGCGTTACTCGGAGTAATGCTATGTGTATTATCCAGCAATGGACGAAATCTTCCCTTTCAAAAGATCAAGATAATGAAGAATCTTACTTTAATCCCAAACCATTCGTTTTATTCAACAAGGAATCAAGAGTAGTCAAAAGTTCATGATGCGCTTGGCATCATGATTAACCTATTGCAGTTTCACTGCACGGCACGGGTCTCCTCTGAGAATGTGGAGGGTTTAGGTCATATCCCATCACGCTGGCTGAATATGGATTGGTGGACTCCACACGCCTTTGACGTTATGGAGAACTCTCAGGCATAAAGGTCTTACGATTTTTTTTCTTCACCGTTAAAACAGGTGATATTCAAATTATCAAATCAAAAACGCACATAGCTCCAAAAAGTTACAGGTGCGTGCCGGGAATCGAACTTGGACTACCCAAAAGGGAGGCCGAAGTTCTAACCACTAGGCTATCACCGCTTTTAACGATCTAACCTTTAACGCTTTTTAGGTTATCAACGCTTAGGTGTGTCATACAATGTGACTTAAAAATAGTAAAATAAGCCAAAATTTATCCCGAGAAAAAAGTGAACTGTGAATTTATATTGCAGGGTACAGGCGCACTCAAGGGGAGGCGGCACTAATGGCGGATTCAAACATAAATAAAGCGTCGCCTCCAAATCGAACAAAGCCTCGGCTTGTTTTATGGCAGACACTCGAACGGCTCGGAGTCTACTCTACGAGAATATGCAAATAGAGGTGTTCATATTTTTCTTAAGCGGTCCGTTATTGACGGTAGGGAAGCCTTTTAAAAATATTTCATGCTTTATCGAGTGTGCCGGAAACCCTAACTGGCAGTTTAATTGACCAAAGAATTAATTTGGGTTTTCAAAGGGGCAATGCTGGTTACCTTTTATGTTTGATGGAGGATGTTAAAGATTTAGTCAAAGTCAAAGTAAAATATATCTTTATTCAAATAGGCACATAGATGGCACTTTTGATGCGTACATTACATGTAAAATATGACATAGGAGTGTGTTGATGGCGATAAATAAATTCGTCAACTTATAACTAAAGCTACGGAAATTCCAAACGCGCCCTGGTCTAAGAAGATGCCCACAACAAACTTAGCCGGTTTTTATTTTTTTTTGTTATCACCATCTCACATTGTCCTTTGAAAACTATTAAAGAAGCAACCTGGTTAGAGTTATAATTTACACTTTTTGTTTAGGATTTAATGTTGGTATGTAGGTTATTTTGTTTATTTTAATTATTACACTTTCCAACTTTGTTAAGATCGTGTTTTTTAATCAAAAATATTTTTTTAATTGTATAAATAAACAATATCAGTAAATGATGTAAAAGTATTACAAAGTGTTCTGCGAATTATGCGTTCACTCGTCGATACTAATGACTCAGAAATATTTAAAAGTTTGCTAGCACGTTCTAACGCTTCGATATAAGCTGGAAGATGTTTATTCGCTATGGTGCGCGAAGGCCATAACTCTACAGTTAGTCACATTGTTCTCATGATAATAAATCATAGCCCGGCAAAGTCCGAAGGAAGCGAAGTGAAGTCCATCGGAAATTACACTTTTAATCTCCGACACTCGACGCAGCACGTTACTAACTCCTATATAATAGACTCTTCATACTCTGCCAATAGAACGGACTATATTCTTAACTGATAATAAATATACTAGTACAATACACACATCGCCTTGTACGCCACACATCACACGTAGCTTGTGTGATGGGTACTAAGATGACAGATGAATATGTTAATAAATAATATACATAAATACTTATAATATACAGATAAACGCCCAGACACTGAAAAACATTCATGTTTATTACCATTACACAAACATTCTCCAGTTGTGGAAATCGAACCCATAGCCTCGGAAAGCAGGGACGCTGCCCATTGCGCCAATCGGCCGCCTAAACTATAAATGGGAAAGTGTGGTTGTTTGTTTGACCATCCTTTCCACTCTAACTAAGCAACCAATGAACTTGGATTTTGGCATAGAATTAGTCCGAAAGACGGAGTATAACATAAGCTACTTTTTATTCAAGGAAAACTTACGGTTTCCATGGGTAAGAACGGGTACAGTTACGGTGCCCGCGTTTTAATAATTTTTCATCATCGTCCTCAATCATCGTACTGTATCAGGCACTTCATTCTTCACTTCAGGTTTTGACAAACTCACTGGCGCAGTGTTTAACTGGCGCAAACTCCCAGGCAGGTAAGATTACAGCAAAGGGCTTACTTGTAAAAAAAAATGCGATAGTGTGTTTATTTTGTTTGTCCTTACTTTACGCTCTAACTAAGCAACCAATCGACTCGAATTTTGGCATAGATTAAGTTGGAGGATGAAAAAAAACATATACTTATTTTATATGACCTTCGGAAAACTTATGTATGGGATTCAACTTTTTTTTATGACTTGACGTTATCAGATTTGATTACAATTGTTTTTGTATGCAAGGCATACTATTCACCTAAATAATAAAAGAAACAAGCACATATCTCAATAATTGACGCCTCTGTGACCAATAATCTCTTGCAAGTCGGGATTACTTAAAAAAATACAAAAAAAAAATCATAACTCAAAAACTAAGCAAAATCGCGGAACATACGAGTACATGGGGGTGATTCCGGTAGCCCTCGTAGTTTTCTACCTCTGGACAACCGCTTGACACAATTTCTTGGGACACCCTGTCTATATAAATTATATAAAAATTTAAATAAAACATAATAAGGTAAACGTAAGGTCGGGTGTCGGACGCCCCCCAACTACATGGAGCGACGACCTCCGAAAAGTGGCAGGCATCGACTGGATGAGGACAGCCGAAAATAAGAAAAGTTGATGAATAAGGTAAACTGCTTTTTATCCCAGAAAAAAAAGCGGCTCCCACAGGATTTGTAAAAAAACCGTAATAGCACGGACGCAAAACGCAGGCCACATTCTAAGAAAAGTATTAGAAAAATAGTAAATTAAATTGTACATAAACAAATAACATCTAGGCTTTTTGACGTCCAAAAACGATTTTCGCTACTAAGTCGCGGCCCAGATGAGGAAAACAGTCCTCATCCAATATTAAAAGGGGACATCCGGCGAAAATGACTCCGGCTCGGCCGAGAGAGTAATTTTCTATTTACGACCAATAAAGGCTTTCATTCCTAGCCACTTGCCATTGGAAAAACGATCCTGCACGAGCACTCCAGTCTCCAATGCAATGTACAGCTTTTAGAGCGAACGTGAAATAGAATGCAATAATATGCGTTTGCTGAATTTATGTCTACAATACAACACTTTACTAAATAAACATAACTTAAAGAAGGTTAAAAGGAGATGAAATTTTCTATTTCTTAAATATTAGATAGGTCGCAAGTTTATACATACTATTTTATTTACCGATAAATCAAAAATTTTACAGGTTACGCTAATTCGGCCGGGATGCGGACCCGGGACTTCCTATTTATTCAAATTCAAATTCAAAATTTCTTTATTCACGTAGGCCTATCACAGGCACTTATGAAGCGTTCATACATACATTTTTACATAATTGTAAGGGGATGGTGATAACTTCGTTCGCCAACTTAAACCTAAAGCTACGAGGGTTCCAAACGCGCTCTGGTCTAAGAAGAGCCCACAACAAACTTAGCCGGGTAATTTAATTTTTTTGTTATCACCATCTCACAGTAAATTTATTTAGCTATGAAGCTAGAGCAATTTACACCCAAGCTTTTTTATCGTTTAAGTAATCCTTAATATTATAATAGGATTTTTCTGTAAGCTTAAGTTTTAAATTGAAGTGTGTCGCCTACGGAAGTGTGTAAAAACACCATATCTTTTCCGATGTTATCCCACGCTTTTAATAAGGCCCATAGTATCACTAACATTGCCGTTATGCTTCCCGCCCACTCTATCTTAATAATAATACGGCTGCGTGCGACTGGGTGGATCTCAGGTGGCGTAATTTACAGCATCCTCGGCTACCAGGAATATAAAGGCGCCGTAAAGCGTGCGTGAACTAACTAATGAGTAGGTAAATGTGAGATGTGAGGTACGTACCACTACCAACTACATTATTTTCACCACGTACGTAGTCTACGTACCTATTTACTCGAGCTTCAACATGAGTAGGTATGCGCCCAACTTATTTTCTTTTTATTTTCCACTACTGTTGACTGCAATCTCACCTGGTGGTAAGCGATGATGCAGTCTAAGATGGTAGCGGGCTAACCTGTTTGGGAGTATGGTAGTCATACCCTAATCGATTTGAGACACGACCACCGGAGCTAGGTATGATATATATAATAACTACCTAGGTAAAGTTATAAAACTTGGTAGAAGAAACTGTGACAAGGAAGCTGACAGAAGATTTAATTTGGGCTGGGCAGCATATGAAAAACTGAGTTGTCTTTAATTTGCAAGAAAACAATCAAGGGCTAACTTGTAGGCTGTAGCGGAATAAAAAAAAAGATACTATTGTTCCCGCACGCCTCTTACGTTAACACGGACATCATCTGGCGGAGGCGCGGATGTGTGCGAAAGCATTCCCGTGGCTCCATCGTCGTCAGGCGGTCACTAGGTGGGGTTTTTGTCAGAAACTTCATCCGTTAGGATTTCCTCCAAATAAAAAAATAAAAAGGTAGTTATATTCATAGCCAATGGACAACAGTGGCGTGCACAGGATTTTGGACAAGGGTAAGCATAAAGAAGTAAAATGGCATAAAATTGCGTAATCCTCCTCCGTTGCCAGTTTTATGAAAATCTAAAGGATAGGCAGCGCTTTTGGGCGTATATACAGTGCACACCATTGACTGACAATATATTATTTAAGTGAGTTAAATACACGTACCGTAGGTAGGTACCCGTGTGAGGTATCGACTCGTGCGAGACAAAAGACGCGAGGGCGAGACTCCTCCGGAACGGCTGCAGGTGACAACATCATTAATCCGCCGCTGTCGATGCTCTACTACAGTTTCTTGTTCCGATTCCGGAGAATGAGATACGATGTATTGTTAGAGGGTAGGTACGTACCTACGTTTAATAATATACATGCGCTATTTTATCTCTACCTATACCAAATAATCCAAATATTTATATGTTATATCTTTTTCTTTGTTAGCGGTGATGGCCCAGTGGCTAGGACTTCGACCAAATTCGAATCCCAGCACGCACCTCTAAGTTATGTGCGTTTTTAAGCAATTAAAACATCACTTCACTTCAACAGTATAGGATAACATCGCGTGGAAACCTGCATGCCTGAGAGTTCTCCATTACGTTCTCAAAGGTGTGTGAAGTCCCCCAATTGGCACTGGGCCAGCGTGGTGGACTACGGCCTTAACCACTTCTCATTGTGAGAGGAGACCCGTGCCCTGTAGTGGGCCGGTAATGGGTTTATGTGAAGATAATATCTTTAGGAGTTATGTGAAGCGCTGGTTAGCCATCAGCCCTTCACATAGCTTCGGCATTTCGATAATATTTACACTTGTGCAACAACGCTCGGAGAGTTGATAAAGCTGTTGCACGAGATCAAATTTTATCTCATCCCCGGGAGGATAATGTCTCCTGCCCATGCAGGCCGTGCTGGTGGAGATAATATCCAAAAAAATATATGTGTAATATATGGATATATATTATTAATCTATAGACGAGCGCTTGACCGCAAATGCGTCCAAAAATAAGTGAAGATGTGGCTTAGGATGGAGCGCGCTTGCATAGATGATGCCTATTCACTCTTGATTTAAAGGAACCAGTATTCCAGGTATCGGGGAAGACGTTATATTATGAAGTTAGAGCAATTCACACCCAAGCTTTTTTATCGTTTAAGTAAACCTTAACATTATAATAGGATTTTTCTGTAAGCTTACGTTTTATATAAACATTGAACTTATTGAGAGACATCTCAAAGATTTAATTCAGTCATTTGTCATAAAATAATATACAAGTGCCCTTGAATGAATTAGGCTTTGTACGAGTCCATGGGATATCAACTACGTAACAGCGCAGATTCTTACGATGCCTTGCAGTTCAATGGTAGAAGAGTGAAGATGAAACCAAACTAAATAGTTCCTGAGCTCCGGAATATATCTTGTAGACAGTGGCGTGCACAGGGTTTTTGACCAGGGTATGCATAAAGGAGGTGCTTGGCATAAAATTGAAATTTTCCCCTCCAATACGACTTGTATAAAATAATTTGGGTATGCAGTGCTTTTGTGCGTGTATGGAGTGCACGCCACTGCTTGTAGAATACCGAAAGACAGGCAACTTTGCTACGGTGTTCCAAACTTGGGAGTCTACTGACTATTGCCTGGTCACCGATGAGTGTCCTAGCTCGGGGATTCACATACCGAATCCAAAGCATCAAGCTAGTACAGAGCCATCCACTTTTTTAACTCACTCACTGGTTTAAACTTCTTCTTTTCCGTATTGCCATACTTTGGCAGGTGGACAGCGGCTCCATTCGACTCGTTTGACGTCATCGGTCCACCTCAAGGTCTACCAACGATACGTTTAGTGACTGGCTAATATCAGCAATAGTGGGTATGTGCCCAAAAGATCCACGATGCTCTAAAGCTTTAATAATTAATTATTATTGTTATCGCTATGTTAGTTATGACTGGCACGAAGATAAAAATATAAAATGTTACTTATCAGTCGGCATATTTAGTTTAACATTCGTTCCTTATCGTGCTTAATATAAAATTCTTTTGTTCCATACCTAACTCTTTTTCACAACGTAAAAACACGGACACGAAAAAATGAGCGGTTGGTTTTCCGAAAAAAAAAAATTAGATCAAATATGGGCCTAGAATGTATTAGAAAAATAATTTAAGCACTCTATCAAACGCGCATACACGAGTACCTAAACGCGATTTTAAGTCATTAAAATTACTTAGGGTTGTAGGTACTCTCAATTAAAATCTTATTCGTATTTTATTGTTAACAGCATAAACAGGTGTTCCTCTTTCCAGGCCCGGGTTTGTTTGCAGTTGAACATAAAGCATTCCGGAATGGTGTATGGTCCCCGGGGGAGGCATTAAGAGAATTGCGAGCACGAGATACGTTAAAAGTTGCCAATAATTATTATAGTAGATGTATATACATGCACTTAAGTAAGCTTTTTTGTTTTTTTTACATTGCGATCTGCCGCACAGGTATAAAGATTTTACAAATCGCTTGCTAATAATAATTATCCTAATAGGTATTATAAATGCGAAAGTGTGTTTGTGTGTCCTTCCTCAACGCCTTAACTAAGCGACCAATCATCTTGATTTTTAGCATAGTCAGTTGAAAGGACGGAGAGGAACATAGGCTACTTTTTATTCCAGAAAAACAACGTGTAACCAAATTACGGAATACTTTTGTTGGGTACATAAGTATATTTCATAAGGAATCATCCTGTAATAACATTAAATCAAAAGAGGCACACTGATTTATTTTGCCATACAAATTAAGCCAAAACATTCTAAGTGTTTACGTATGACAACCCTATTAAAGATAAAAGACCAACACGCGCATAATACCTACGCTAAGTGTCGCGTACCTACCTAATAAAGTGAGAGGAGTCACTTGATTTTAATTTTCATGTGATGTAAGGGCTGTATCTGATTTCTATCAGCAAAAACTATGGCAATCGTTAACTCAAAAACTATTAGCGTTTCGGTTTCACAGATAAGTCTTAGAGACTGTAAATAATATACCTTTAAAGCATGTGAAGTAATATTTCAGGTTTAATTTATGTATTGTATACATACAGTTACTAGTATAACATAAATAATTTTGAATCGAATAGGTAGAACCAAAACATAAATACAAACCTGTAGATTGGTACCTTCGCAATAGGCTCCGCTATCTTAAGACAAGCAGATAGACAACGATTATGCTGTATGCACCTATAATTTATTATTGTAATGTCACTAGACAGAATTTATAATTCTAACACATAATTTAATTTTTCTATGAATGTAGGTACAATTAATTGCTAGTCTGTCTTATGAATAAATAAATAAATAAGCAGTACCTTAACTTAAAGATCATACACTTTTTCTCGCAAACAGTGCCCAAGTAGGTTATACACCAAACCACTGACGCCCGATTAATATGAAGCGCCTAATTTATTAGTCCCGGACAATGCAGTCGTTATCATGCGACTCACACCGTCTCAAGGGACTACGTCTTTCCAACTAGGTAGTTGGAAAGACGTACTACTATGGTAATGGTTTTTAGTATACGATGATTCATAAGAGCTAACAGTACATAAAAGTTGGTAGAACTTTTTGTGAAAGAGCTCGTACTGCGGCTATGCTTATTTCTGCCGCCAAGCGTCTTTGCGATCTCAGAGCGTGTTTGCCGGTGTTATACAGGCTACGCCTCAGATTGGTGACCACAGGGCGGAAATTCGCAGTAGGCGCTTATTGCTGTGAAGTATTGATGTTTATAGGCGATGGTAATCCACTTTGCATCTGTCATCTTTGTACGTCTATTACTCCTATAAAAAAGCCAGACTTCGGCAACTTTTGTCGCAACATTTTGTTTGGTCGCCTAGGTTCTAAGATTTTATAGTAAAGTACAAACGGCAAGAAAAGTCTGTGACTTATACACTTTTTGGATTTTTGTTGATTTGCCGACCGCTGATCTAATATCAATAAATCTATAAGGAGATATCAAAGAAAAAGAAATGTCGGAAGGTAATGTTTTTGGCACTACGCCATTACTTTCAATACCTACATACCTACATAATCTCAATCAAGACCTATTTCATAGTTATTATAATCAACGCTGGTACTCATAAAGTACGGATTTGTAGAACAGTATGGAAACCGCTGCATGCAAGTTTCTTCACAATGTTTTCCTACACCAGTAAAGTGATATTACAACCACTTAGAGGTGCGTGCCGGGGATCGAAAAGTCCCCGGAAATTACCTAAGACTAACGTTTTCAAATACACACACAGTAACCAATGCTTAGTTACCAACCGTTTACCAATAGTTACCTACGTCGTAGTAGTACCAATATATTATAATAAGAAGAGATTCTTGGTATAAAGAACGACTTTCTTAATTAACGGATAAGTGTTATTAAGTCGAGAACAGTGTCGCCTCCGAGTTCCAACTTCACGAATCCAATCAAATTAAATTTCAAATCAAAATTAATTATGAACAGACAATGGTACAATCATGGATTTGATACTTGCCTTCCCAACTGTTTTACATAAAGCCATAGTCAAGATGAATTTTACGTAAAACTAGGAGATATCTACTTATACTTTCTGCCTCAGTAGGTAGGTACCTACCTAAGTGCCTAGCTATCCGTCCCGCATTTTGCTGATTTCATTCCTAAGTGTGCTGTTATCAAGAAGTTCAAAATTAGTTCTTTTTTTAAAACGCAATTTATTAAAATAGGCCTATAGATGGTCTTTTGGAGGCGTAACTCTGCCAGGTACGTTAATAAAAAAGTGTACTAGTGAGATGATGGGAATAACTAAGTACATTCGTAAACTTAAAACTACAGCGGTTCGAAACGCGTCTCTCCAAAAAGATGTCACAGCAAATTTAACCGGGTGTCCTTTGTTATCACCATCTCACATTACCATTTAAAGGTATTCAAAGAAACCTGGTTAGAACAATAATTCATACCCAAGCTATTTTATTATTTAGGTAATCCTTTATACTACAATAAGACTTTTCTATAAGCTTATGTTTAATTAATTTTACCTAAGTAGGTAGGTACTTTATACCTTAGAATACAATATATTATATTAAAGAAGAGAATAACTTTATTGGAACAAAACACTAATAGTACTTAATGCTAGGGTGCAAATGCGGCTATATCACTAAAAGTGATCTTAAATAGGCAAGCCGAGCGTGCAAAGGTGGAAAGTAAAATAAATAAAATAAAAAGGCCGTAGTCAGGAACTTATTCTGGGGAGGGAGGGTCGTGCTTTAGATCGAAGATAAAAAGCACCTAACGAGGCAAGCATTTCGACAGAAGAGTTAATTAACAATACATTACATTCCGATTTCCCTCGTGCCGAAAAACGGAGAATCCAATTATCGTCCACTCATCCACACATCCGAAGAGTCGAAAAATACTTAATAACGAACTAAAAAATGTGTTCAGAAATTGTCGTGTACGCGTCGAGAGGGTACGCGTGCAAGTTCCTTTACCAGTCAGAAAGTGTATGTTTCTAATGATATGGGATTAGGATCTATGGCCATTTTTTTTTAATGTCACTACTAGTTATCTTTTGACTGCAATCTCACCTGCTGGTGAATGATGCAGTCCAAGATGGTAGCAGGCTAACCTTTTAAGGGTATGGCAGTAATATTAAACCCATATCTCTAATCGGTTTCTACGCGCCATCGCATCAGAACGCTAAATCGCTTAGCGGCACGTCTTTGTCGGTAAGGTGCTATCTAGTCACGGCCGAAGCCTCCCACTACGACAATCAGAAACCGTCATATAGGTAAATAGCAGTAAAGCTGTTGTATGTTTAAACTACTGTTCATCCCTAACCCTATCCCCAACCGTACTAATATTATAAATGTCAATGTAAGTTTGTTTGTTACGCTTTCACGCAAAAACTACTAAACCGATCCTCATGAAACTTTGTAGACATATTCTTGGAAGTGTTACATGTAATATAGGATACTTTTTATCCCAACATTAAGCTTGGTTCCTTTGGGAGAGGGGATGAGTGTTTGACGATTTTACACCATAACTCCGACAAATTATAACCGATTTAATTATTTATTTTTGTACTATATAGGTTATAGGTAATATGTGTTTAATTTTGCCCAAACCGTGGTTGGAGATAGAGGACAGAACTCCTCAGCGGAAAGCAGCAAACTCCTCATTTAAAGCTTACCGATACTGAAAACTTTATTTTTTTTAGATGTACAACTAAATTTAATTCCACATCAAAAAAAATAATCAAACGCAGACAAAGTCGCGGGCAACAGCTAGTCAGATATAAGTCAGTCATAACTTCAAAAGTGAGATTGATATTTCATGCACCATATATTTAATGCAGAGTTCCAAATGAGAGATTTACTACCAAAGATTAGGTACTTATTCGATCGTGTTAAAGTTAACTACGATTTATATAGTCTCGAAGGAGCGCCATCTAGTTACCTCTGGGAAACCTAGTGTTAATATCTGGCGCTTGACTCGAAGACGTAGAGTGGAAGACCTCAGTTCGGTATCAGCTTCACATGTACCGTTAATCATCGGTCGGATCATCGGTAACGGAAACGCCGATGAACTTGCAATAACAGTTGATTTGGAGAAGCAAATAGGCCCTGAGCCAGTCTTCGGAATACCCAAAAGCCTGGTACAACTCGCCCTACAAACCTATTGCAATTACTATATACTCATTCGCTGGAGACAACCCCCAGGAATGAACCACTCTCGAGTGCTAGTAAAATCATTCAACAGGAGGGCCGCGTTTGAGGCATAAACAATCAACAGAAACCTATGCATCCTAGTGCGAGCGCTTACGGGACACTGTGAGCTTAATATGTTGACATGTTTAACCTTATATGGTTTTGACGGCCGATTGGCGCATTGGGCAGCGGCCCTGCTTTCTGTGTCCAAGGCCGTGGGTTCGATTCCCACGACTGGAAAATGTTTGTGTGATGAACATGAATGTTTTTCAGTGTCTGGGTGTTTATATGTATATTATAAGTATTTACGTATATTATTTATCAAAATATTCATCAGTCATCTTAGTACCCATAAAACAAGCTACGCTTACTTTGGGGCTAGATGGCGATGTGTGTATTGTCGTAGTATATTTATTTATTATTATTATTATTTATAATGCTGCGGGACACATATCTATGCAGACTCTGCAAAGAGGCTGCGGAGACGCCGCTGCACTTGATCTGTTCCTGCCCCGCGTTGATGCATAAACGCAGAATTCTTTTGACGAAGTATATAATACAAGCAGAAGATGCTAAATTTGTTCCAGCAAGGTAAGTGATGCTGTTCTTGGCGGCGACCAAGGCTTGCTGGGAGATCGGAGAATCGTAAAACGAAGGAGTAGTTTTGTAATTTTAAATATCTGAATTTTCTCTAGTCTGGTTTGGTGCGAGGGTTTTAAGCCGTGGCTAGTTACCAGTAGTCTTAGTTCAACATTTTATCGCTCACAATCGAATCGTCGTTTGCGTGCCAAACTCTGTGTATTCAAAGTAAAGTATAGTCGCCAATCCTGTACTACTGATTTTTGTTTAACAAAGGTTTGTAAAAAGCCCGAGCTAAAGAATTGTAGGCAAATTTGAGCTTTAATACAATATGAAAAGATCCATTTTATTCCGATGTACATGCATTTCCATACTCGAAAACAACTCCTCGATTGCGAGCTAGCAAATCTTGTACTAAGGCCTTGATGGCTCACAAACGAACCGTCGTTTGCGTGTCAAACTCTGTGTCTTCAAAGTAAAGTATAGTCGCCAATCCTGTACTACTGATTTTTGTTTAACAAAGGTTTGTAATGGATCTTTTTATATTGTATTAAAGCTCAAATTTGCCTACAATTCTTTAGCTCGGGCTGAGCAAATCTTGTACTAAGGCCACTGGTTACCAACAAAGTCGTGCCGCTAAGCTGTTCCGGTACGTTTAAGAGGTTTCACAATCAGCCGTGGAAAAGCGTAGGTTTTTCACCAAAATATATTAAAAGAAAACAATTTACTCCAATAGTATTAATGCTTTATTTTCTTTCTCGAGACACTAGCCACTGGTTCTGTTTCATACTCGATCTCAACGCGTGGCTTCTTGCTTGCTATCTTCATGGATATGTCCTGTCAAAATAACAAAATTTAAAGACAAACAGTTTTTATTAAAAGCAGAGTATTACCAAACAATAGTCTTTTTTCCTAGTAAGAATGGGAAGTTCCAACGCTTAACAAATGGTTTTATAAATTGTACAAGAATATTAATATAGTTAAAAAGTTATAATGCAATGAACTATATCGCCTGTTGGTAATAAATGACGGATAGTGCAAATGACCCTCCCAACGGTAAGTGAAAAACCACCTTCTATAAACAGTATCACATCGCAGGGTATACAAGGAAAACATCATACAACATGCTGCCATGTGTCCATCAACCTTAAGCGTAGGTGATAAGCCTTAAAAGCCGGAACACAGCATTGCACCAATGCTGCTTAGCCGGTAGAAATAAGCATGGTTGCAGTACTTACCCAGATGAGCTCACAACAAGCGCTATCAAAAAACCTTTATAAATAAATAAAAGAAAAAAAACTTACCTCAATATCAGATGTGTCAGATTCAAAATCACTACCCACGTCAGCGCCTTCTTTCCTACCAGATTCACTATCCTGAAATAGAATGTAAGTCTTATCTTGTATATAACTTGTAATAAATTTGTACTTGAAAAGACTTCAGCAGAGCTAGCACCGGCAGGAAATAAAAATTATATCCCCTGATAAGGAATATAAATAGAGTCTACCTGCTAAAGTACAGGAACATGGCATAGGAGGAGTTTACCTTATCTTACACATATATCATTTGGATATTATTTCCACTTGTGCACCAGTGCACAATAACTGCCTCCTGCCCATGCTAGCCATGCAGGTCAGATAGTCACGGTTATAACAACATTAAAGTATTATAACTATTATATATTCCTATATTCATTACTGCTAAAATAATAATTGAAAACATATGAGAAACCATACAGTCTCGTGTGGTTGCTTATATGTGAATAAAATGCTATAAATTAAATTTCTCGTAAAAAAATTACATATAATAGGTAAACATAAATAATAATTTATGGCACATAAAATCTTACCACTTCACTATCCATATCGCTGTCAGCTTCAACAAACTCATCAACTTCCTCAATATTCTTTTGTAGTTCTCTTTCAAGCTCTGGTTCCATCTCTTTCTCTACTTCTTCTTCTTCATCTGTCTTTTCAGCCTCACTCTCACTGGAAACTTCCTCAGCTTTGAGGGCGGCGTCAAAGGCCATTTGAGGGAAGTTGTAAATGTCATTATACTGTAAAAATAAATAATGCATTGAGAAAAAAAAAAATTGTCTCAATTATTTACTCAATTTACTTTTAAAATTATTAAAGTAGTATTTGGGATTTGTATCTACTTAATTAAAGCGCTAGGTTATCGTTTGAGACGAAAAAACTATTAATATTCCCATACTTACACTTCCTTTCTTTAACCTCTCGAGCAACTGTTTCTCTATCGCATTATCAATCCTGGCTGCAACTAATGCTTTCTCCTCCCTACGTCGCTCACGTCTCTCTATTTTGCGCTGTATTGGAACTAATTCTTTCCTGTACAATTTAAAAGCATTGAAAACATTGAATATAATATACAAACTTTAAATTTAGGGTTACTTGTAGATGGCAAGGCCTTCCCACACCATATTATATACATATTCAACACTGACTCAATTCAGTGACTAAGACATTAATAGAGCAAAGGTATTTGCTGAGAATGAGAAGGGTTTTCTTCATGTTCCTAAATATTGGCCAAGTGTGGATTAGTAGACTGCTTGTACAGTATAACTCCCAGGAATGCAGATTTCCTTCTATTTCTTTACCCTCTCTTTTAGCAAGTGATATTTAATTACTCAAAATGCACTCAATTTTTTTGCACTTTCAAAGAACTCTAGAAGTGGTCATAATATAGATTAATTTTAAATGTGTTTATACCTTATTTAGAGGAAATATCACTATTAAGTAATATAACCAAAATAATCATAAATGATATTTAAAGTGTTTTTGTTTATTTTAACCTTGAAAAAATAATGAGAAAACCACACTTTTTACTTTGATTTTCATTAGAGGTGAACATGAGCTTATTGAGAACATTTTAGTGAAATTTGTTAAGTGAATAATATAATCAGAATGTCAAGAATAACATAATATCTTTTCTTTCACTGTGAAGAACCATATAGGTTATTTATATTTAAATTCTTTCTTTTATTTGTCTCAGCACCTTAACAATTCTAGTTAATATTGAGTTGATATGATGTGAGAAGGCGGTAAAAAAACATTAAAGCCCATTTCATTTGTTTTGCTTAGTACTTATTAGACTAATTGGTGGATTACTTACACTCGTCTCAGCTTGAGTTTTCTCATACGTATTAAGTATTGTGTTATTTTCACAAATCTTTGCTTACATTTTGCTTTAATAAAACCTGGCCAGTATAATAGATTCTCATTTATTTGATAAATAGCCTTTTCAAAATTTCTTGACAACTTAACCTTTTCCCATTGCTGTGCTGGAAACATTACTCTGAAAGTAGCTAAATATTAATATAAAAATATAGTACTTTGTTTAAACAAAGATGTGAAGACCTTTTACAACAAGACAGACTTTTGCATCAAGACAGGTAGTATGTAAAATACTAGATCTTTTGCCTGTGACTTTTTTGTTTATTTAACTTTTAAAGAAAACCAAGGGATCCCTTTTGATTTCCCAGTCTAAAATGTATCCTCCAGGAAGCTATATCTATAAGCCTTCCATCAAGTTTGGTGCAGCATAGTGGAATAAATGGCTCCAGAAGCAGATTCAATGTAAGTGTAATAGAAACTGCATATCATATTATCAGTCATTAATCAATAGCCTATAACAGTCACCTGCTAACTTTATACCTATTCCATTTTTTTCCATTCCATTCCATTCCAGGTGGATTTCCCCATAACCACCATTCTATGCAGAGAGGTTAGTAATCCCAGTATATTGTTACATTCTCTTAGTCCCTCATTGCCACTAATTCATAAGTAAAGTTTCCATCTAGGAATGGTCATTGTTTACCTTAAGAAATTGTATAATACCTTATATTAAAAATAATTGTCTGTCTGTCCACACATTTTATTTTTGTGATGAATTGCTTGTCAGTCTTTGCAGTTTTAAAATATGATACATGTACTCAGATGCCGCCTAGAAAATTTGAGAAAAAAAGTAGTACTGCTATATCCCAGGGATGGCAAACAAAAAGACAGCCGAAAGGATGTGAAGATGATATCAAACAAACATTTGAGTTTTAAGGATACAGCAACAAATAGAGTCCAATGGCGCCAGATCCTAGACGCCTATGCCAAAAGGCACATGGAAACCAGCGATATTGTTTGACATTATTACAGGGTATTCTGTATTGCTTATTACTAATAGAGTATTTAAAAAATAATAAGAAACAACGTTATACCTTTCTGCAGTCTTCATAAACAAATAAATAATACCATTTTCTTCTCTAATGGTTGCATATTTACTGTTTGCGAGAGGACATGACGACCGACTGCATAAACCTGTGAGGTTATATTCATTTCGGCAAAAGTGTTGTGTCGAAGTTCTAAAACATAAAAAATCGCTCTATAACAATAAGTAAAGTTATTATTAATTAAAGAAAAGCTTAAAATAACTTTACTTACGTTACTTTGTGGGAACAATGTGTTTTGTTGATGATCGCCCAAACAACCTACAAAAAAATGTGAATTTTCTTAAAATGGCATTCGATATTGATAATGTGAGGTACTGCAAACATAATTATAATAATACGTACATCGTCGTGTTGCATTTTGATTCAATTATTTAATAACCACATAGAATTAATATTTAAAGATGAATCAAGTACACATGGGAATTACATTGACAATCACACAATTTTAATTGCATAAGCTACAGAGAAAATAATAAAGATTGACATCTGACATTAACCACAGAGTCCTGAATCCTGTATAATTTAGTAACTTGTATTAATCAATGTGATTACTCTCTACACACTACTGATCTACAGATCTGTACTGAACTGTACTACAGTACAGATCTCTAACTTGCGTGGCTAGTATACTTATCCTTATTTATTTTGAGTATAAGTAACAAGATATTTTTTGCCGAACTATTTCTTTGTCTACGTTACTGTCACGCCAAATACCAACAATATATGCCATCCGAAATCACTAGGTTCTAATATTTTAAATGTGAAAATGTGTCGGTTGGTTTATTTGTTTTATAATGTTTGGCTGCAGCAACAATCTTAACGGAATCTTTAAAAAAGGATTGACTGATTTCAATTTGTGTTTATATTGTATCCAGGGATATTTGGTATAATAATTATTCAAATTCAAATTCAAATTCAAAATTTCTTTTAATATATACATTGTCTGTGTGCCATGAAAGTTATTATCAATCTGTGATTTTAATTTGAAAATTCGTAGGTGAATGTGACGGTTTTTTCTGGTCTGTGCGGTGCAGAGAATTTGATAAAAAAAATATTTTTAAATGTTAAAAAAATGTAGGAATCAGCACATTGTGGACATATTTTATTGAAGAATTAAATATATTAAATACATTTTTTACGTACATTAATTTTAAGTAACATGAGTGATAATATAAAAGTAGTTGTTAAAGTCCGGCCTTTGATTCGACGCGAATTAGAAGACAAGCTTTTACTCCAATGGCGCGTAAACAACAACGCTCTTATTCAGATAGATCAGAATGGTAGAGAGTGTGGACCTGTGTTCACTTTCGGTAAGTCTTTGTTTGTTATTATGTAGCCGGTGAGTGGGTTGGTGAGGAGGTTGTTTTCCAAACAGTGCCTTCCTCGGTCTTTACGTCATTATCAAGGCTACTTACAAATCTTTTTTATGCCTTTTTTTCTCGGCTACGCTGAACTAAGGATAAGATTACCTGACTGTTGAACAGTGATTTATAGTTTCTTTCACTACCGAACACCTTCAATTGGGCGGTTTTTGATAACTAAGGTTTTTTTCTTAGATTTCTTCAAGTCATGATGATGATATGTTATTGTGTCAAGTATAAAGTAGAGAGGAATGAAAAAATATACAAGGAATTTTTTTTTGAATATAAAGTCTCATTAGGAGATTTATAAAATACTAACTATTAATAACTTAAACAGATTTGAATACAAACTATACTGTGCAGCAGGCGGCACCAATGCATGGTATTAAAAATAGTATAGAAAGATATGCAGCAGTTAATGCCCATCAGTTTAGGTAATAAGATCATACCCCACAGTTACATTAAATTTTGCAAAAACATCAAATATCTTATTCTATATCAACCTATTAATGGCCTTATGCATGATGCATGCATGCATGACAGTTCTTTACCAAGCAGTTTGTAGTCCACCACATTCCTCACAATGTTTTCCTTCACAAATCAAGTGATATTTTAATTGCTTAAAAGGTACATAAATTGTTAGAGCATTTAACCAGTTGCAGCTTTCCATCTCGCCTTAATGGTTTTTCTGTTCCAGACAAAGTTTATGATGAAACAACAAAAACCAGCAACGTATACAATGATATTGCTAAACCAATTGTTGCGGCTGCTACTGCTGGCTTCAATGGAACCATCTTTGCTTACGGCCAGACCTCATCAGGCAAGACATATACCATGACGGGAACTGATGATGCCCCTGGCATCATACCTCTTGCTGTACTCAATCTCTATGATATCATTAAAAATGTTCCTGACAGAGATTTTTTAGTGAGGTAATCTTATTGCCCTCATTTCACAATATTCATTTTGCTGACTTGACTTTATTAGCATATTTTTATATAACTGAGAACCTGCCAACAATTCAAACAATTCTTAGCTATGTGTTTGAAGTAACCACTATTTTTTTAATAGGTGTTAGGTTAGGTTATTCCCTTTTAATCCAATAGTCAGGAAGTCTCCCTGAGCATCTGCATGATATCAGTATCTCATTCTCAATAAAGCAACAATCAAATTTATATGTTAACTTTAAACCTTGCTATCTGTTACAAATTTAAATTCTAAGAAACAATTTTAACCTTTATAACTTTTTTTATACAGAGTTAACTTTCAACTTTTTTTCTCTATGAATTTTGTGTATGTTGAATCTTAAGAGACTATTTTCAGGGTATCTTATGTTGAAATATACAATGAAACACTGATAGACTTGCTGAATTTAGAAAAACGTATCAAAATTCATGAGACTTTTGGACAAGGTGTAAAAGTTGATGCCACAGAGAAAGTAACCACTTCCCCTGAAGAAGTGCTTCAAGTTATGAGAGAGGTAACATAACTTATTTAATTTTATTTCACTAGCTTTATCTATACTTATAAAACTGTAAAGGGTTGAATTATTACATTGAAGATATTTAAAAAAAAAAACGAAAGCAAAAATGACAGCATGTACAATTTGATTTCATACTACAAGGTAGGACATAGGAAACATTTTACCCCAAAACTCAGTTCATTTACTTCGGGAGAGAGGACTTAAGTGTTTGATGATTTAACGCCATAACTCTGACAAATGTTAACCAATTTAATATTAAACCAAAAAATATTATCAGTATAGTTTTCATACAATGCTTCATAAGAAAATTATGAAAATTGAATTAAAATTTAGTTGAGCCTCGTGTAGATGACATTTTGCATCAAATTCTTCAAGGTCCATTGCAAATTCTTAGTCACCGCTGTATTGTTTTACACTAGTCTGACCTTTGTAATGTGAGCTAAATCCAATCCCAGTTTGGTTTCGATAACAACAGAACTAAAAATGCTGAGTATGTAAACTATCCATGTGTTACAATAGTTATCATAGTAAGTTTTGACCTTGCTTTTTGACGAAGTCGTCTTAAATCAATCGTGGCTTAAGTACTGTAATCTTAATAAAAGATAAAGGTCGCTCGCAATTGAGGAGTTGCTTTCTAAATTGCATTAAACTCAAATTCTCTTACAATTCTTCAGCTAAGGCTTTTGACAGAGTGTAACAGACTTACAGTTAATACAGAATTACAGGAATTGTGACTCAAATAGATTTATATTAGGTCCATTTTACTTTGACTGTATAGAATTTGAAATTCTAAAATGACTCCTCTATTGCGAACTATCAAATTTTGTACTAAGGCTAGAGGCCTTGGGATAGACGCTCACTAGAATCTGTAGTAAATTTCCACTGTCCCTATGATTTCTACGATTTTATATGATGTCGGCATTTACCATGAGATCAAAGGCATCAAGCTTCTGCACGGCCAGCATGGGCAGGAGACAATTACCTCCCCGGGGGCAGGAACTCTCAGAGCAGTGGCGTACAAGTGGAAATAATATCCAAATAATTTATGTGCTTGTGTGTGGGATAAACTTTTCCTATTCCCTGTTTTCGTGCTTTAGCAGGTTGACAAGTTAATGATTGAATTCCTTTTCAGGGGATAAAATTGAGGGATGTAATTTTTGTCTCCTGCCTGTGCTAGCCCTGCTGGTGGTAAGTGATCATGCCGTCTAAGACGGTAGCGGGCTAACCTATTCAGAAGTATGGTAGTCACACCCCTAATCGGTTTCTACGCGACATCGCATCTGAACCCTAAATCGCTTAGCAGCAGTCTTTGTCGTTAGGGTGGTAACTAGCCACGGCCAAAGCCTCCCACCAGACAAGATTAAATTTATTTCTTCTATCTAACATAGTAATTCTTTTAGGGTAAAGCCAACAGACAGACCGGTTCCACAAACATGAATGATGAGAGCAGCAGATCGCATTCTATCTTCCAAATTGTAAGTATTCTTAATCTATCTATCTTGTTAATCTTCGGGTCCAGTCAAATTAGGATGCATTTTGACGCCCGATCGGCGCAGTGATTACCACAAATGGAACATGAATGTGTCTGGTTGTTAATCTGTATATTATAAGTATTTATGTATATCTTTACATAGAATACAACATAGTCGTTCCCCCTGTTGATTCGCTTAGGTCTTCTTAAACTACACAACGGATTTTAATGCAGTTGATAGCAATATACTAAGAGTGATTAAAGAGGTAGGTTATAGGTTACAGGTAACTGTATTTTACATACAAAATACATAAAAAAACACATGCATATTGTAGTAGGAAAAGCCAAGAAATGAATAGATTTGGAGTGTGATTTTATTACAAACGCTGGCTAAACGTTGGGAGATAGATATATTTATTAATTTAATGGACAATCAACAGATTACAATAACTCTTATGAAACTAAACAAAAAATAATAAAAATTAGTGAGACTTGGAGACTGCCACAACTTTCGAATAAAATACTAGAATGTCAGTTAGAAAGAGAAAAAACGATTAAGAAGCGAGACATTAGAGTATGTATAGCAAAAGCAACGCTTATTTTGGGGCTTGATGGCAATGTCTGTACTTTCATATTTTTTTATTTATTTAATTCTTGAGTTAAAGGCTATTTAACATCACACTAAGACTCTAAGGTCCCTATCCATTCCACTGGCGTCATGTGAGCATTGTCGTTTCTTCAAAGTCTGCGCAGCGTTAACGTTGTGCATCCCGCTGAACACAACGTAAACGTTGCACATGATGCGATTTTAGGCGTACAATCGCAGAAAATATGGATTCCGACGAGGAAACACTACTGTTAGCACAATATTAGGACCATACAGAAACCTTGTACACGACTGATATTAAAGCATCAAAAACCACTCCACTTTAGAATGGTTTCTCGAAAGAACTGTTAGTCACTTCATTGCATTTAGCAGTTAATAGTCATTATTTTACCTATACTATTCTAAGCGTTCACCTTAAAATGGGAAAATGGAAAAAGAATTGTGAGCTAGCTACATTCTTCGATTAGGGTGTGAAGTGAGACGTGCGCTGGGCGTTTTCATTGTTTTAGGACACAATGCACTGCATACAATAATGAGTATTCTGTATCTTCTTAATTCAATGACTGTTGGCTTTACTACTTCGACGATAATTTCTCTTTCTTTTACTTAATTTACGTAAAAAAATCATCGTGAATTTTGGGAAAATACTAGGTACAATCGATTACGAATGTGAATATATCGCAATGTACTCTAATAACATTAAAAAGAATGAATCTGAATTTAATAACAGAGCGAGACGGCGTAATTTTACCTGTTGTCTATAAGCGCAACGCAAAAATTGCGTTGACGTGACGTTGGCGTTGCAAAGCCGCGTCGAGAACGCTTGTCACTGGAGACTCGCGACGTCGACGTCACGTCAACGCGACGTCGCTGCGCAGACGTTAAAGGAAGGCCCTATGAATCGGAGTAAAAGTATTCAAATTCAAATTTCTTTATTCATGTAGGCCTATCACAGGCACTTATGAAGCGTTCATACATATATGTTTACATAATTGTAAGGGGATTGTGATAACTTCGTTCGCAAACTGAAACCTAAAGCTACGAGGGTTCCAAACGCGCCGTGGTCTAAGAAGAGCCCACAACTAACTTAGCCGGGTAATTTTTTTTTTGTTATCACCATCCCACAGTAAATTTATATTAAGCTTTGAAGCTAGAACAATTCACACCCAAGCTTTTAAGTAATCCTTAACATTATTTATTTATTCATAAGACACACCAGCAATTAATTGTAACTACATTCTACAACTTATTGAGAGATCTCAAAGATTTCATTCGGTAATTTGTTATAAAATAATATACACTTGCCATTGAATGAATTAGCAATTTTATGTAGCCTAGTAAACTGCACAAAAAGTTTTTATTTTTCTTCTAATATTAATATTGTTACAGTACATTTTCTTTTTAAATTTGGTTATATTTTTATGGGCATTCTATTCATTTTTCTTTCAGACTATAGAATCTCGGGAGCACATAGAAGGCGAACAGGAAGTGGGATCAGTGAACGTGTCTCAACTTAACCTCGTCGACTTGGCAGGCTCAGAGCGCGCCGGTCAGACCGGTGCTACGGGCCTGCGGTTTAAGGAGGGCACACATATTAACAAATCCTTGTCAGTCCTAGCTCTGGTTATAAAACAACTGTCCGAAGATCCAAACAAGTAAGTTTCCACAATCCCATGATTTTGTATCAAAAATATCTTCATTTCAAGTTACTTTACTGTATTAGCAGTTTGGAAAGCGGATTACCAAAAAAAGGATGCTAAAACCCACTTTTCGTAACTATTGTTTACAAAACAAGAGGTCATGATTCAAGCGGTAAGTTTTATGGTACACAAAGATGTCATTAGCAATTTTATCAGTTGAACAGTATTCTCAATAAATGTTAATACTTGATAAACTAATCATATCAACCAATTACCGGCCAACTAAAACACGGGATCCACCCACAATGGGTTTGAGCCGTAGTTCACCATGCTGGTCAAGTGCGGATTGGTGGACTTAACACGCCTTTGAGAACATTATGGTGAACTCCCAGTTAGGTAGGTTTCGCACATAACTTAGAAAAGTTAGAGGCGCGTGCTGGGATTCGAACTCAGCTCCCCCGAAAGTAGAACCGAAGTCCTAACCACTACGGTATTACCGATTTCTGTACAATTCGTCAATACATTTTTGTTAAAAGTCTCGTGGATGGTGGAAGTCTTTAAAGATAATCAATAGACAAAAGTATAGTTTCACATGAAGCGGTGATGGCCCAGTGGGCCGGACTTCGACTTCACTTTCGAGGGGCCGAGTTCGAAACCCAGCACGCGCCGCTTTTCTAATTTATGTGCGTTTTAAGCAATCAAAATATCGGTGAAGAAAAACATCGTGAGGAAACCTGCATGCCTGAGAGTTATCCATGATGTTCTCAAAAAAGGTGTGTGGAGTCCACCAACTGGGCCTGCATGGTGGATTACGGTCTTGATCCTTTCTCATTGTGGGAGGAGACCCGTGCCCGGTAGTGGGCCGGTGATGGGTTGGTAGGATGATTATAGTTTCACAAAAAACGATGGTTGGTAAAAAAGGAGTAAGTTCAGTATTTCACTATTCGAAAACGTATCTACGATTGCGAGCGTAGGTAATTATTTCAATGTTTGTCACAGTAATTTTCTTTACAGGCATGCAAACTATCGCGATAGCAAACTGACGCGTATTCTGCAAAATTCCCTCGGAGGTAATGCGAAGACGAGTATTATATGTGCTGTGACCCCCGCCGCCCTCGAGGAGACTATATCAACCTTACAGTATGTATTGTGGCTATGTTATTATTTACTATTATTCTTTTGAAGCGGTCATAGATCAGTGGATAGGAGCTCTACTTCACTATCGGGGGCGGGCGAGTTCGAATACCAGCACGCACGCACGCACCTCTAACTTTTCAAAGTTATGTGCGTTTTAAGTAATTAAAATATCGCTTGCTTCAACGGTGAACACAAACCTGCATGTCTGAGAGTTTTGTATAATATTCTCAAAGGTGTGTGGAGCCCACCAATCCGCACTGGGCCAGCGTGGTGCACTACAGCCTTAACCCCTTCTCATTGTGGGAGGCCCGTGCCCTGTAGTGGACTGGTAATGGGTTGATAATTGCCAAAAATGGCGGCTGATTGGCGCAGTGGGCAGCGACCCTGCTTTCTGAGTCCAAGGCCGTGGCTTCGATTCCCACAATTGGAAAATGATTGTGTGATGAACATGAATGTTTTTCAGTGTCTGGGTGTTTATATGTATTTATGTGTATTATATTCATAAAAAAATATTCATCAGCTATCTCAGTACCCATAACACAAGCTACGCTTACTTTGGGGCTAGATGGCGATGTGTCGAATGTCCAGTGTAGTATGTTTATTTATTTATTTTACCTTTGAGAACATTGGATAGAAGCAGGTGTTACTTTGCGAAAATCCAAAATTATAGGAATTAAGCTTAATTTGCTATACTCCGCGAACAGCATTAGAATCTGTATGGTGTAAGATCCTCGGCAATGTAGGGTACATACTACGCACGTTTCGCTCCGAAACCGGAGCATCCTCAGGAGATGTTGATTTTACAAGGAATATTTATTAAGTCAACAAGTTAAGTGTTTGTCTTAACAATTATTCATTGTAAATTATTCATTGTAACTCCTCATTCCCGTAGTAAATAATTAATAATGTTTCAGATTTGCTAACAGAGCGAAATCTATCAAAAATACTCCGGCAGTTAATGCTGTAGCGACCAACGCTACGATGATTCAATCGCTAACCAAACAGTTGTCGGCGCTCAAGACGGAATTGGAGTGCAAAAAGAACGTTGAGGTAACTAAAGTCTGACTGTATGTGCATGCATGGTTTTATTTTCACATGATTTTTCTACGAGGGGCTACTTTCTTTTTTTTTTTGTAGAAAAACTGCTTTGAGAAAAACCTGAGATTTGTGTTTTTCCAGCTATGACAAAAACAGGCAAAGTGCGAGTCAGACTCGCGCATTGCCGTAAGTAAGTGTTCTTTACCATTGTCTATAAAAACACTATAAATAACACTTGTCTCCTAGTTGTATGGAAATTCAAATCACCATTCCTTGAATATGTATTTTGTTCTGTTTTTTAATATTTGTTGTTATAGCCGCAACAGAAATACAGCATCTGTAAAAATTTCACATCATTTTCTTGCAACGTGTAGAGAGATAACAAAATACTGTTGAAGGATGCATAAATATATCTCATAAGGAATCACGCTTTAAAAATATTAAATCTACAGGAAGAAAAATATATAAGAAGCATATTATTTTTCCATACAAACTAATTCAAAACATTCTAAGTGTTTACTTATGACAACCCTATTGAAGATAAAAGACCGACACGTGCATAGTACCTACGCTATGCGACGCGTACCTATTAAAGTGACAGAAGTCAATTGATTTTACATTTGCGTGTGATGTTAGGGCTGTATATGTCTTTCAGTGAAAACTATGACAATGGTTTACTCAAAAACTATAATATACATAACTTATACCGAAACGCTATAGCGTTTCGGTTTCGCAGACGATAAATTATGTATATCTAAAGCCTCTGAAGTACATAATTTGCACGTTGTATATATATACAGCCAGCCTGTGGCACACGGAGGGACAGCAGAGTCTAAGTATAAGTGTATAGCTGTGCCTTTAGTCATATAATATTATTACAGCAAGACAACTTCAATTTACAAAAGAGGATTGGCGGCCTCCAGCGACTCATTCTGAATGGGTTCGCTCAGAGGAGCACCACCGATATAATAGGCGGAGCGCGACGGAAACTGCAGAATCCGAGAAGAGTTACCATATCCACACTGCATCCGATACAGGAAGACTCCGTGCCGACTGTGCCCAGATTCTGCACTCCTAGTCTCAAATACAAGTAAGTCGTTTATTTTGAACATGATTGTCATCATGTCAACCAATGGAGTGTGGACTCCATAGGTTGACATGATGGTTAAAGGGGTCCAGCAGTGGAGCTGGACCCCTTTAACTTGAATGCAGTCTCACCAGCTGGTAAGTGATGATGCAGTCTAAGATGGTGACGGGCTAAATGTTAGTGGTGTGGCTGTAACATTAAAACCATACCCCAATCGGTTTCAACGCGATCTCGTACCGGAACGCTTAATCGCTAAGCAGCACGTCTTTGTCGGTAGGGTGGTGACTAGCCACCGTCAAAGCCTCCCACCAGACTAGTCCAGAGAAAATTAATTTGGCGTTGCCGGGGATTGCTCCCGGGACCTTCTACTTAAAAACTCAGCGCTCACTGCTCAGCCAAGGAGGCCGTCAAATGTACAGATTGTTTTGTGCCGCTTGGATCCATCTTCCTGCAAATCGATGTCATCTGTCTACGTCGATGAGAGCACATATGATGTGAGAGATGACATCGATTAGCAAATACAGGGTTAATATTATCAAGCAAGTAAGTAGTCTGTCTGTGTACAGACTGGCATGGTCAAGTTTTCGCACAAACATTGCAATACTCGAATGTACCATTAGCCGATTTGGTACCAACTGCAATGAAAGCAAAGTTGACACCAAATAAAAGGCTCCTTTATATAGTCCACAAACATTAAACAAAGTTGCTTAAGGAAATATCCAATGCAGAGCCGCATGCCAAAGCTTCGTATCTTCACATTGTCATTTATATGTATGTATATATTATTTATTTATATGTATTTAACTTAATTGTATCACTGTTTGCACTATCCCGTTTTCCCTAACCTAATTCTCTACCATAAAGGGTTGTCTGGAGGAGATCGCTTTAAGCGATAAGACCGCCTTTGCGCATCTTATATATATATTTTTATTGTTTTTTTTTTCTTGTTCTCGCTTTTAATTTGTACAATAAAGACTTTATCTATCTATCTACATCGTATAGAATAAAGTCGCACTCCCTGTTTGTACGCTTATATCTTTTGACCTTTGCAATGCAACTTTCAGCAATCGATAAATAAATTCCAGCGGGGCTAGCACAGACAGGAAACAAAAATTATATCCCCCGATTATATTCCCTATCAGGGTATATAAACGTGTCATGCCGTGCTAAAGCACGGAAAAAGGGAATAGGAGACGTTTACCTTCGTTTAATATTACATATACATATATATTATTTAGATATTATTTCCACTTGTGCGCCAGTGCTCTGAGATTTGATAAAGCTGTGGGGGAAGATACATTTTTATCCTTTCCCCGAGGATATAATTGTCTCTTGCTCATGCTAGCCGTGCTGTGGGACGTTTATAAGTAGGTTATATGCATGTTAAAATCGAAAAATGCCAAAAAAAAACGCTAACGCTATACTCTGTATGCTAGCATTGCATACGCTATACCAGATCAAATTAATGTACTATGGTATTGTAAACCTTAAAAAAGATCGATAAAAATGGTAATCCTTATCTCCTAAGGACCATAATCCTTAATAAACCCTAATCATAATACTTTATTAATCAGTACAAAACACGTGCGAAGCCGGAGCGAGACACTGGTAAATTATTTTTCACAACTCTAACTACAATATGTACATAAAAACTTTTGCATTTCATATAAATAATAAATAAAAAAAGAAACAAAGTATTGTGTCAACAAGAACGTAGTAAATGACAGTGACAAAATAATTTTCTCACTATACGAAGAAGAAGAGAATTTGAAACATTGTTGGTAGGTAAGCACTATTTAAAACAATATTATGTTACTTTATAATTATGTTTTATGTTAACCTAAAAACTGTTTATCATTTCGTCAGATGTTGGTTTACATCTACATTTCATATTCCGCTTACGATCGAAACTCGGTACATACGCGACGACGGTATCGCCAACCTATGGTAATACTCCATTTGCTCGGATCCAAGGTGTCCGAAGGTGATGTTAAATAGCCTTCTACTTTATATCAGACGACCCTGGCGCATCGGCGGCGCTGTGAATTTAAATAGGAGGTCCCGGGTTCTATTCCCGGGAGGGGTAATTTGGTTATTTATAATTTCTGAATTTTCTCTGGTCTGGTCTGGCCGTGGCTAGTTACCACCCCACCGACAAAGACGTGCCGCTAAGCAATTTAGTGTTCCGGTGCGATGTCGCGTAGAAACCGATTAGGAATATGACTACCAGACTCCCTAACAGGTTAGCCCGCTACCAGTGGCGTGCATATAAAATAAAGTAAATCTCCAGTACGATTTATGAATATTTATTTATTTATTTATTTATACACATTATTTGTACAACACAAATAGTAAAAAAGAACAATGGACAAAACAAAAATAAACTTAAAAGTAGGATACAAAGGGCGGCCTTATCGCTTAGTAGCGATCTCTTCCAGGCAACCTTAGGATTAGGAAAACCAAAGGGTAGGCTTTTTTTTACTCTTACAATGCCTATCCTTAAGTTTTTTATTAGTCGTACTGAAGATTTTCTTCAGTTTATGTCATCTGCATAACCTCTATGCTCGCCACTGCCGGCTACCATCTTAGACGGCATCCATCACTTACAACCAGGTGAGATTGCAGTCTAGGGAATAAAAAAAAACCTTATGAATTGAGCTTATAAATGGACGCAGTTAAGTTAAGCAGAGAGCGATCAACCCACTTAAAGTTAATTTTGAGTTATTGATAGATATTTGATCATATGTTTTTTTTATTACACACTAAATCTACATAAAACAATACAAAAATAACTTATAACTAAAATAGGGGTGTAATGGCGGCCTTGTCACTTATAATGAACTCTTCCAGGCAACCATTGAGAAGACAACAGTTACAAAAAAATAGTGGTTGGTTTACATTTAAACGTATATAAAGAAAGTTTTTGCATTATATGTATGTGGTTTGCTTTCCGTACATAAGGATTCTTCCGTAATATAAAGTCTTTCTAATTATACAATTTTAGTACAAATAAGCAGTGAAAGCGGTTGTGGCTTCGGCTTCCCTTTCGACGGTACAAAATTTGATCCCTGGCATGCACCTATAACTTTTACGAGTTATGTGCGTTTTTAATTTAAAAAAAAATAAATTTTACATGCTGTAACGGTGATGGAAAACATCGTGAGGAAACCTGCATACATGAAAGTTCTCCATAATGTTCGCGAGGAAGTGGGAAGACTACCTATCCGGACTACCGCCACCACGGGGAGTCCCCGTGAAGAATTCCTAAGGCTTAGGAGGCCGTAAACCCCATTCTCATTCTGAGAGGAGATTTGTTCCCTGTAGCGGACCGGTAATTGGTTGATAATGATGAGTACCAATAACTCCTTTATGTAAATTTGTGGGTCGAAATGCAAAAAAAAAAACATTTTTCAAATCTGACTGGTTGTTCAACATTGTACTTTTAACCATAACATTATTATAAAATGTGCTCAACAACTGCATCAATCTTCATAATATTATCCATTAAGATAACTTGCATCCTAGAGCCGTCTAGGATGCAAGCTAACGTAATAACCGTCCGGGATACTTTTTTTATCCCAGAAAAGTGACAATAAAACGTTCTGGGCTTCTGAAATAAGTTTATCGAAAAAATTGATGCTTAAATGTTTGAAGAGCTCTGTATTCATTGGATAATTAAGTATAGAATGTTTAGAAAAATAAAAGTTGCATATTTATCGTTCGTATTTCAGCCCGGTGTCATTAAACACCTTGCCCGAGTTCCTTCCGATCCAGAGTGCGTCGCAAAATTTGCAAAGTGTAACCGAGGATCGTTTGATTACACCGCCGCCTTACAACAGGAAGGTCACAATAAGCGACGAAGTCATCGAACTAGGTAATATATAAATAATATAAAAATATACACTTCCTTATAGTCTTCTTCATTTTCTGTGGTCGCTGTCAAGCTGACATGTCTTAAAATCAGCTGCTCGTATTTCAATAATTTAGTTTTTATTCTTTTTTTCAACTTTCTAGAAAAAAAATTCTTTCTAAAATTAATATGTAGTAAATAGAGTACTAAGGAAGTAAAGCATATCTCTTTTTTATATAGCACTAGCTGTTGCCGACGACTTTGTCTACCTTTGTTTTTGTTTTCAAATCAGGTTTTTAAGTTTTGTATGCTTGTAAAAAAAAATCGGGTTTTAAATAGAACATTTCCAATTAAGTTTTGGTTAGGTGTCCATAATTTTTTAAATCTCACGATAACTTCTACATTTAATGTCCAATTAGAATAAATATTGTACTGCTATATAACATAATTTAATCATAACTTCTTTTATAATAATAATTTAGTTTTTTCCATTTGTTTCTGTTCCTTGTAAACACAAGGATTCGTTTTTATTGATTCTCTTTGAAAATTATTAATATTTAAAAGAAAAATTAGCATGGAGTGTGTTTACCTTTAAATAGTTTTGCATACTCTGTGTATTTTTTTATATTTGTGAAATCGCTGGTAGACCCAAAAAATAAATAAATATAAATACCCTCGATGATAAAACTAGTTATTTTCATAACTGCGATAGTAATGTAACCCACTTTTGTTTCAAACGGCGATCTAGTAAAATTTTAGAACACATAAGCTGCTACTGCGACTTAACTACGATGGTTAGATTTTTTTTCTTCTTTTTTTTCCTTCCCAGACTGTTTTGTAGGTACAAAGTACTCATTGTATTTTAATTATGTAGTAGGTACATAACTTTATGGATCATCAATAGTTTCTCAGCGCAAGCCAATTAATGAATTTTATAGGGAAAAGTTAGCTACTTTGGGTTACAATTGCAATTTTCTTAAGAATCTCCATTTTGTTATTTTTTGAAAATTTATTTTAACCTATATTACTTCTTGATAGTTTAGCTTTCTTTTGGCGAAGGAATGGTTAAAATCTTTTTAGCACTTCCGGAGCCTATTGGGTACAAAATACAAAAAAAAAATTCTTCTTCACAATATTATTACAGAAAAACATTTTTTTCTAAAATAAACGTAGCGTGAGTTACTCCTTATTAATTTGTTTGTTCGCCTATTAGTTCGATTGTTCGCACGCGCTTATTGGCTCTCCAGTCGTATTCCGTCTCCCGCACCGATATGACATACCGCGCGCTTCCAGTGTACAGTCGCGTTCTGAATTGTATTGTTATTACTGTTATTTTTTGTTGTTGCTTTCATGAATGTTTTTATTTTTCTATTCCCTATAAACTTGTTAAAAATTATAGCCTGGATAACAAGAAATCTTTGGAACTTGAAACTCTAAACTATAATAATTACAAACACATATACTCACACTCAAACATGCATTTACACTACACACAAACATACAATTATCATTATCTGGATAATAACCATTACTTTATTAATTAATGGTTAAATACTGTTTATTAATTAAAGCAATGATTGTATTGCCTGCGCGACAGTACCCATGCGCAGCTATCCCCTCCACGTTTCGTTCAGCGCTAGAATTACTTGCCGCGACTTGTACCGAGGTAGTCGGGCCGGTGCGGGCGTTGCATATAGTTGCTGTGGCAACGGATCAAGGAAACCGCCGACCGCACGCGCAATATAATACCTACGCCTTACATAATATATTAAAAACATTGCACAAATTGCATTGCCCCTTTTTGATAAATTGCCTTAAAACATATTATTTAAGAACCTGCCGTGCCTATTATAAACCGTATTAAAATCGGTCTAGCAGTTTCTTAGGAAAATCGTAACAAGCAAACGCACGCACATCTACCAACAAAACAAATCTAACGTGCCAATTTACTTGTAGATAGCGATGACGACACCTCGGTAGATGTTCAAACCTGCTCGCCGTATCATGGATGCTACGGTAAGATATTAGTAGTGTTTTTGGTAACTGAAAGGCACTAATAATTGTAGTTTCAAGTTCGATAAATTCAATTAACAAAACAGAATTTGTGTAAATTAAATAATATGGATAAAAAGTTTGTGCGTGTAACCTTTACGCACGATTGAAGTAAAACTTTTATTATTATTTATTGACGAAGGAGTAAAATGTTCCTGGGACTCCGCTATTTTGTTTAATATTCACTTTTTATTTTATATTCTATTTATAATTCATTAATATAACTATCACATTTTATAAATATTTTCATTTGTTAAATAGAATAATTGAGAGCAGAATATTGAAGGTTAGATAAGCACAAGTCAATATAACCTTAGATTATGTAGAATGTCGCAATCGTCAGAAAATTTGTTAATAATTTATTTATTACAAAAGTAATAAATGAACAAGTATAATTAGAGATTTTCAAAAAACTTTGCAATTTAAAATATTTTTGTTTAAACTGAATTTTTATTCACTTTGCTATTCACAATTGATCAGTTTGAGAATATTGGAAATAAATAATCCTAATTGATAATGATATTTGCCACTAGCTTGCGGATAAATCAACAAGCGTTACTTCCTTCAAAAAAGAAACTGAGTTACTCCCTAGTCGCGCATAAAGAAGTTTTACTTCAATAAACTACATCGAATATCATATATAGTTTTATCTTATATAGTCGCTAGGCTTAGTAGCCACAACTTTTAAGAGCCGTTTAATTTTAGTATACCTTTTGTACGCTTATTAGTTTCAAGTATTCACTTGTAACGCCATCAGTGCAACTTTGATAGCTGGTTCAGAAACCTGACATTCAAGCAACTTTATCTTATACAAACCTTGTGATTGTATATTAACAAATTACGGATTGCTCAAGTCGTTTCCTTCGGGGCATGAGTCGGGGCAAGGATTCACCTTTCCACGACATAGTGCATAATTAAGTTGGTATATATTATGTAAAACTGTCATACACATAGCACGTAGCTTTTAAATACCCATTAAAATATAATACTCACATCATAATAAATGGAATTTACGTTAGTAAGAATACAAAGTATTTTATTTTCAGAATCATCAAAAACTCCTCCTTGTATATTAAGAAAGAACGCTAAGCAAGCTGAAAAAAACTTAAAAGACATTGTAGAGTTGACTGAAAGAGAGAAAATTTATACGCCAAATGTAGTAAGTGTTTAGAAAAATATGCACAATGTATTATGTTAGATCCATACATATGAAATTGGCGTTTTGTAAGTGAGGGAATAAAGTCGATTTCTTTTAAATATTAATAAATATATTTATTTAATCAAAGTATGTACCATTGCTATATATGCACTTTTGCTATCTCATACGTAATTCATGGATCGCTTTACTCAAAAAAAACCGTTCGGTTACAATAAAATCTTTGAAGGCGCTACTGCCCTATCGGACTTGAATTTTATCCCTTGTAAGGAATTATCCAAGTTTCTAAAAAAGTTGTAATCTGTTGGACCTGGGTACGGGGAGTACGGTGGATGTCTTAGACATTCTAATTGAAGCTGCTCTAATCTGGTAGCTGTCTCTTGTGCAGTCTAGTGTTGTACTCGAGCAGCATTGGCCTAGAGCGAATGACCAGCCTCGGTTGTTTAGCAGCTAGCTTTACCATCATGGTTGCTGACAATAGACATCCGCCATAATCGTCTGGCCAGTTATAAGAAAATTAGAGTGAATGACTAACGGTAACGGGTAATTTTTTTTTTAATCAACTTTCGCTTAGGACTGGATTTTGCCTGTACGCAAATCGTACAGGATCGTACGCAATGTGTGTCCAATAATCGTACTGGATCCACTTTTCATCACAGGTTCGATTTAAAATCCGTTCATTGTTGTGCCGGTTAAGTTATGTTACACAGCAGTCGACGCACGTTTGTCGGTTTGCTGCACTCAATTTATGAGGTACCTTTCAAGCTTTTTCATGTTACCAATTTTTTTCAAGTAGATTAAAACAGTTTCATCACTAACGCCGCAGCCAGCAGCTAGCTCGGGCGTGCTTTGCAATGAATTCGCTTTTACACCACTGCGATACACATCATTAATCTTGAGGCATTTCTGCAGCACTGGTGCGACGATGGAACTCGAGATTGATGGAATTTCAAGTTTACCATTTTGTAAACAGTGACGCAAAGGAAAAACCAAAAAAGGGAAAAACAAATGAAAAGGGTTTTTAAACCTGGAATTCCTAACCAAGTCTGACTTTGATCTCAAATATCTCCTTTATTTGAGATCAAAGTCAGAACGTTATAACGCCAATTTCATCTGTAAGGACCTAAAAATTCCCACCGCTGGGCGTAAGCCTCCTGGGAAGTAGTGAAAATACATTAATAAGAATAATCTTAATTAAGAATAAGTTTATTAATATTTATATAGAGCTTAGGCATAGCTGATCAAATTTTGACGAGCTTATACAAGTAAGTGTAAGTTACAAGGTTGTGACGTTGTAAACCTGATCTGATGCAAATTAATGCACATCACCAATTATTTAACTCCGAAGTGATACTAAGAAAATGAAAAACTAATGTGAAACCTCTTAAGTAGTAAGTGGACTTTCGCCTGAAACGCAAAATTCCTGATTTTGCGCATAAAAAGTCTGATGACGTATGTATCATATACACTATAATATAATTATATATTCAGACGGCTTACGGCTCAAGCCTTTGCTTTCTAGTACTTTTAGTAGAATTTTGATCAAAGTTGTACATTTTCAATTTCGATCATAGTAAAAACTGGACTGACTTTCTTCTAAACGGATTTGACAGTTTCAGGGTGAAGATTACAACTTTATAATTGCATGATATATTTCATTTTTTTCATTCTTCTCAGGTAGAACTGATGGAGAAATTGGAGAACAAATCCCTAAAAATATCTAATTTAAAGGAAAATATAAATGAACTTAATGATCTTAGTATGGAAAAGGACAAAGAAATGGAGCGATTAAAAAGAAAAATAAGTGAGGCAGAGGAAGAAATAAAAAATATCGCGTCTGCTAAGGTGAGGAAGAAAATTGATACAACAACACAATTTAAGTTGTGTAATCTACTAAATGATGCTTTATTGTAACACTTTGTTGCACCTCGATCCTATCATTGTATTAATAAGAACCAGGTAGGTATCTTTAAAATAAATTTCTGATTTTAGTCTAATCTAGAAACAACCTGTAAAAACTACACGACAAAACTAACAGACTGGGAAGTGAGTTACGAAACATTACAAAAAAAAGCTAAACAAAGGGAAGAAGAACTATTGTCCCTATTGAAGGAAAATGAACTTAAGAAGAAGCATGAAAAAATAGGTATGTGAATCGTGTCCTTTATTTATTATAGTTTAAAGTACTTTTTTAATAGTATGTTTTTAATATTCAGGTAAAATATCTTCAAATGCCTTAGGAAAAGAGCTGACACACTTTATGGACTTATCAAGAGATCTGTCGTTAGTCAATAGTGATAATGAAAACAGTATTATAAATGCAGAAGAAACTGTTTTGCATCCTGGATTTCGTATGATCAATGATTCTGATTCTAAGTTGTGTCTCAAAGATCATACTATTTTCCAATTAGAAGCTGATTTACATGCACAAAATCTTAAAATAGATAGTTTAGAAAATATGAATAAGAAATTCCAAATAATAATTTCTGATTTTGAAGAAAAAATTTCGTACCTGGAAAACGAAAATAGCTTACAAAAATCGACGATAGACAATTTAAACCGAACAATTGCAAGTCAGCAGTTAGCTAACGAGACTGCAAAGGCTGACATTGAGTCGTACAATACAGTAATTAATGAATTAAAAGTTCAATTATATAACAAGGTAGATAAATCGAACCATATAAATGACAGTGACTTCGAATCTATTATAGCAAATGAAGAGTTGTTTATAGCTAACAATGAAAATATGAAAAATATTACACAGAGTCTTAAAAGAGCTTTGGAAATACGCGACGAGGAGATAAGAAACTTGAAATCATCTCTCGATGAAGAAACTCCTCTTGATTTCAAATATTTAGAGGAAGAACTTAAAAGAAAGAAAACCGAAATTTCATCCCTACTAAAAGAAATTGAATCTTTGAAAGAAAGTAACATAGCTGAATTAAATAATTTTATACAAACAAAAAATAGTTTTCTGAGTGTAGAACAGCAACTAAAAACACAGCTATCAGAACTGCAAATAGTTAAAGATAAAGACACTAAGGAACACTTAGGCGAAATAGCTAATCTTAAAACATGTAAAGAGAACTTAACTTTCGAATTAATTAAAAAACAACAAGAAAAAGAAACACTTCAATCTAAAGTGGACAACCTATCAAAAGAAATTTTAACCCTTAAGAAAGAAATGAGAACTAAGGATAACATAATCGCTGAGTTGCGAAATGTAGAACAAGCTTCGCAAGAAAATCTTGCAAGAGTATCTTTACAGTTACATAATCTAATAGTGTTGCTGTCCGGAAAAATTTTAGAAGTCCCAATAATGATTGACAGTTTGGTATCTGCTTTTGAAACGTTAACTGAGAATATAACTTCCTTGGAAATGATTGCCATCGACATAGTCAAAGAGAAAAACGATTTACGTGCTTTAATTGAACATCATCAAAATACCTTTATTAAATTAAAATCCAAAATTAATGATCTTGGTAATGCCGTAGATGTTTTATGTAATGATAGTCAATGCTTCAACAATATGATCCTTGAAGATAATGTCTGTGATAATAGTGAAACCAACAAAAATATTCATGAAGGTTCATATCAGGATATAGAATTAAAAATGGAAAATCTTATGGATAAACTAAGAACAGCGCTAGAATATCTAAGTAATAATTTACAAAATAAAGAATTGGAAATCAACAATGTTAAATTGGAGTTTGAGTCCAAGCTTACATCAGAAACTACTAAACATTTACAAGAAATTGAAGATATAAAAAACCAACGCATGTTAGTCCTGAGAAATCTTTTAGGAAAGGTCACTATTATGGCTTCTCAATTAGATATTGAAAACAGTTCCTTGAACGAGACTGAGAATGATATAGAAAATAGGACATATGAGCAAATTATTTTAATTTTCGATAAGATTGTTAATTATATTTTGTTATTTAAGGCACAAAAAACAACTGAATGCGACAATATAAAAGAAATATTGACTGAAGCAAAGAACGAAATCCATAAACTCAAAAAAGAAAACCAAAACTTGGTAAAAGATATATCTAATTTAGAAAAATGTAATAAAGAAGTTTTAACTGCAGAAATAAAGAATATTCAAACCGATGGTAAAATAATATCAGTTAATTTAAATCAAAGTGATATAATATTGAAAGAATTACGTAGTGATCTGATATCAAAGACTAGTGAAATCGAAATTATAGAAAATAAAGCCAAAGAATGGAAGGATAAATTTAGAGAGCATGAATTAGTAATGAAAGATCAAATAAAAATGTTAGAACTAGAAAACACTGAACTTAAAATAAAATACTCAGAACTGGAGATGCTATATGCAAATAGCCCACTGTCAAAAACGGATCTAGCAAGTGGTGATCAGAAGTGTATTTCAAAACAATCCCTAGAATCTCCTCCAAGCCTATTAACAATTTGTTGCAATAAATTAATTAAATGTGTTTCCAATGAAAACGCTAGTTTGGAAAGTTCGTCAAGTAATAGTACAGACCTGAAATTCATCTGCCAATGCCCGGAGCTATCGGCAGACTTAAGTTTATTACAAGAAGAAAATATAAATTTAAAAATACGAATTGAGCAGTTGGAAATAACAAATAATTTTCTAGTAAAAGAACAAAAAGAAGTTCAAGAAGAGGTACAGTTACTTGTAGAAAATACACAAGAGTTACAAAAAAAAGTAGTCAATCATCGCACTAACATGTCCACATTGACCGCGACTACTTATGCGGAGAATAAATCTCTAACTTCTCAAATAAAATTTTTGCAGCATCACCAAAATCGCTTTCATAATGTTTGTCTAAAAGATATACCAGCCCTGAAAAGTCAGTTGCAAGATCTCATGATATTACTCAAATCAGAAAATAAACACAAACAAAATGAAAGTTTCAATCGATATTCTCTACCAAATATTCTAGACATTACCTCTAAATTCAAAAACGAGTCTATTTTGGACGGTGATCTTTTAATGTTGGACACAAATGTGACATTAACAACATGTAATAATACATTAGTTGGTCATGATCATACATGCTTAGATGTAACCCAAGTTAGTACGTATAACGATGTAGCCTGTCAAACGAGTTTGATTGATATAACCAATTATGATTTGTTACATTCTCAGATGGAAACGCCTCCTTATGATTATATAAAAATACTAGATACATTAGAATCTCTAAAGGTAGATAACAATAAATTACGAAATCTTGTGGATGAATATTCTAAAAATAAAAATTCGAATGTTTATGTGACTGATACAATCAGTAGTCTTATCAAAGTTCAAAATACTTGCGAATCTGACCTTAATTTAAACTACACTGAACCTATAGATTCACTTTGTAACTGTAATCATAAAGAAAACATGCGAACAATGGTAGAAAAGCATCAAAAAGAAATTGATACAGTGACAAAAAAATTAGAGGAACTTGAATTAAAAAAAAAAGATATAGAGCAAAAATATCAAGATTTAACTTTAGAAGTACCATCAATTGACCTTCTTGTGCAAAAGTTAAGTGTTTTAGAAGCAGAATCCCACAGTAAACAAAGTGAAATAACAAAAATTTTGCAAACTTTAAAAAACAAAAATGGCGAATTAAGGAATTTACAAGAGGAAAATAATATTTTATCTAGTCAAGTATTTGAAAGTATTTCGGAACTAGATGATCTTAAAAAGGAACAAGATTCATTAAAAGAACTGAATTCCAAACTTACTGACAACTGTTTATTATTAGGAAAACAAATAGAAGACTTAAAAAATAAGAGTGAAAAAGAAATCACATGTGAAGAATGTCGATTAAAAAGCGAAGTGATCATATCTTTAGAAAATAGGTTAGCAATCGAATCGCATATTCAATTAGAGCGTAGTTATAGCGATTCAGTTAGTTCCTCGCGTTGCAATAAAATCTGCAGTTTGCAAAATGAATTGCATGCAGGCAAAGAAGATTGTATAGAACTAAAAGAAGAAGTTACTACAATTAAGAACCATTTAGACCGTAGCAATCTAAATATAAGCCATGCCATGGACTTGGATGACAACATTGAAAATTCTCCCATGTTTTCTTATGATGATTTTGAATTAAATTCACAAGGAATTAAATGTGTAATTCCAAATGTTCCAGGGGAATCTTTGGAAATCCTTATTTCAGATAAAGAAAAGTGTCTCAGTTATTATGCTGAAAAAACGGAAACAGATAAAGAAAATATTGGGTGTGACATAAAATTAATAGATGTTATGAAAATGTTGTACGATTACCTAGAAACTAAACACGCTCATGAAGTTCAAAATTTAGTAAATAAATTGAAAGACTTTGAGGATTCAAAAAATGCTTTGCAAATAATGATAGATGACATAAAAACACAAAAATTAAGAATTGCAAAAGAACTGGAAGAAAAAGATAGCTACTTACAAACCTTGGCCAACGTAGTTTCCCATGTCAGTAATAATATTGCCGGTTTAAGTGTTGAAAATGATGTTCAGGATATCCTTATTCGTTTCAAGGACAATTTTTTGAAAGTTATTCATAAAGAGTTTGGAATTTGTGGTACAGAAGTTTTTGAGTATGCAATGCAACAGTTGCATCAAAACCATACTGCAGAAATGGAGAGACTGAGAAATGATAATGTAAAATTAGAAGACGATACACAAGAAATAGTTAAAAAACTTCATATTGCTAACGAGAGTTGTTCAACTTTAAAATTGCAACTGAATGAAAAAGAAATTGAATTCAATATGTTACAAAGACAAAATGAAAAAATAAATGAGCTTAACGCATCTGTGACTCTCGATATCGTTAAGATGGAACAAGACCTAAGAAAGCAAATTATAAATGGTTTTAGTGAACTTATAGACAAAAATATTATAAATGAGGAAATAGATTTAACATTGCCAACGTACAAACTTGTAGAACTATTATTTAAGCTTGCATTGAACATAATCAGTAACAATGAACTATTGCAAGAAGAAAAAAATAATATAACGGCTGAAATAGATACATTGAAAACTCTTTTAGATTTTAAAGACGCAGCATTAAACAAAATGACTGGAGAACTTGCAGATATAAAAGAAATAAAGTCTAATATTCAATTAGATTTATCGCAAAAAGAAAAAGAGCTTAATACTCAATTTTCTCGATTTGAAATTTTAAACACTGTTCATATAAAGAAAGTTGAAGAAAATGATTGTAATGCAAGATTAATAAGTCAATTAACCGAGGAAGTCAATAAATTAAAAGCAACTTTATTGAATAAAGAGAATTTAGTTAGGTCTTTAGAATCGAAAATAGAAGAATATAATGAAAACAATCTCGTCGAAAACGAATTTAAAGTTTCAGAACTTGTGAAATCAATATCTGAATTACAGGAAGAGATTAAACATTTAAAAACTATTAATGAGATTGTTATAAACGAGAAAGAAAGTAACTCAAGTGAGTTAGAGAAAGCATTTGCAGTAATTAAACAAAATAAAATTGATTTGGATAAGATGACAAAAGATATCTTCGAGTTAAGAGAAACTGCCAAAGAAAGCTCTACTGCCACAGACACTCTTAAAGCGAAATTTGTAACTTTGAACCAAACCAAAGATACTTTGATTGCCATGAACAAAGAGTTAGAGGAGCAGATACAAGAAAAGGCGCAAAATTGTTCTCGTTTAGAAATGAACATTAAAACACATGAAAAAACTGCAGAAATTCAAAGCCGAATGATAAACAGGTACTTTAAATTTCTGTTTGTACTTCTTAATGCATAGGCAGTTCTTTGGAAAAAAAACTCTCATTGTCTCCTTTTCCATTTAGTTTTGGAATTTAGGTAAACATATATGTTTCTGTATGAGTAAAAATAAGATATCATCAAAGATATGGTAAACGCGTACGTTAAGAATGAAAAAAATCATTTCCTAGTACAATGTCTGGTGCTCAAAGAATACAAAATTTTAAATTTCTTAGTTTAGCCATTTAGAATTGAAGGTTCTCTGTGATTATAATTTATAGTAGTACCATGTCTCAAGATGGACTTAAGGTGCACTATTTTTAAAATTGCGTCGAATTGAAAAATGTATGTTTTTGTCTTTACTTCGAAAACTAAGCATTTTTTACTGACCTTTTTTGACATTGAATGTTTTTTATTTCGGTATAAAAACATGATGGGGCTACGGGCAACTTAATCGAATGCATACTAATGCTAATTTTGATGAGGAATAAATGTGAAGTTTTGACAGTTTTTATATTGTCATTTTTTTCCTCGAAGCAAGATCTTTTTTTTTTTTAATTCAAACGTAGTGGTAAAATGTTAAACCTTGTTCTACCGGTAACTCAAACTAATAACAAGAAAGACAGCACTGTAAAAATCCTTTCAAGAGCAACATATTTTTAGAAATAGATGTAAATTTCTCGAAACTATAAAAATGTTGACTTTTAAAATTCCGTTAATTCTTTTCTATTTTAGACTACAAAGACAGAAAGAAGAAGATGACAAGTTGGCTTGTGAGAAGGAGTTAAAACTACAGGAATTAACACAGAGGTGCATATCCTTAGAGGCCGAATGTGTGAAGTTAACCAATGATATGAAATCCTCTATAGATGAAGTTGAAAAATTAAGAAAAGGGAAACTGTCATTGGAGGTAACCATCCCCATCACATCCATTGACTGACTAAAGACAACTTTGATTGCCTAGCACGTTCGGCTAACATTTGATGCTTCTACTGCCATGACATGTAAAAAATCTGCGCTTGTTAGGCTATATTGAGGAAATTGTAGACTATGTAGCACTATGCTGCGATTCGAAGTTGACGCGTGTGAAACCGCGCACAAGGCATAGCTAGTAAAAAACTAAAAACCTATGAAGTCGATTTTGTGACGCATTATATAAAAGAACGATACAATAAAAAAATTATACATATTTTACATCAGTTCGAAACATCTTTATTATGAATGTAAATATGTATGTTTTTTTTAATATTTTAAAATTAATAACAATTCTCTAAGTGTATATTTGCTTTAATATTCTTTATTTATATTATTTTACATTAATAAAAAAATGACTTCATAATAAGAACGATTATGAATGAATTATCATGAAACGTATTATTTGCGATAAGTGAAATTATTAAGTGATATTATTTTAGATTCGGATTTCCGACCTGGAAGAAGAAGTTCAGAACAGTAAACGTCGCACATCTTTGGAGGCTACGGCCGAGACGACAAGGAGAAGACGCCAGAGTATCCATGACTCGAAACGAATGTTCGCTGACGACAACGAAGGTGCGTTCTAACATACATACAAATATAAACAACCAAAACCAAAGTACAAATTATCATACAACAAGCTGTTGCCGACTTTCTACGACCGCGTTTATGACAGGTTTTTTTTGTACAAATTCCGTGGGATTTGATGGTTTTGTTGGGATAAAAAAATACTCCGAACTTTTAACTAAGTCTATGCAGAAAATCAAGTTAATTGTTTACTCACTTAGGGCGTTATGGAAGAGATATATATAAACTCTCAGGCATGCAGGTTTGCTCACGTTGTTTTCCTTCAACGTTGAAACAAGTGATATTTTAATTCCTTTGAAGGCACATAATTAAAAAAATTCGAACTATAATTCGAACTCGGCCCCGACACCGAATGTGAAGTCGAAGTACTACCCACTGGGCTATCACCATTTAACGCGGGTTTCCTTAAGTTACGTTTCACCAAGTTCACCATTAAAGCAAGTGATATTTACTTGCGAAAAACGCGCGTATAATCCCGCCGGAATGGTACCCAGGATCAATTGGAATTTAATTTCTCCCCGCGAATTCACCAGCGTAAACTATCTATGGGTCGTAACGAAATGTTTATAACACTTAATCAATTTAAAGGCGTAAATATCCCCGTAAAATAAAATAACCATGTTTTGTAAGGTATAATATTCTATGCCAAATAATGATTGCTCTTCCTGTGGGTGTCGTACGAGGCTGGCTTCCACTATTATTATCCGCCCGTCTGCCCGTCGTGATTATGGGCGAACCCTCCAGTTGAGGAAGGCGTCTAGTCCAGCAGTTTACTGGTATAAATTATTGATGATAATGCTAAACATAATCACAATCAATACCCTACGGGTGGATTTCAGAGCCAGCGCAGTTGAAATCGTATACAATCACAGAAGATGTGTTCATGGATGTGGATGGCGACAGCTCTAGTCGAAGCACTCCAGTTTTGATGCACAAAGGGTGAGTGTACATTTTTTATTGGAACACAATGCTGCTTTGATACTGAAATAAGCATAATTCCACGGACGAACTCTTGTCACAAAAAGCTCTCCTACCACTAAATCTATTTACTAAATTTATTTTGTTTTCAGACGCGACAGTCTCTTACTCAAGAATGATCAGGTAAGATATTTCAGATATTATTGCTCAGACAAACCTTCATAAGTGCATGTGATAGGCATACAAAAATAAAATTTCGAATTTATTTTAAAAGTCATAACCTCCATTATGGTGGACATGACAAAATGCCGTCTTCCCTCGCTCGAAGTCGCAAATGACCTTCACGAACTTCTTACTGGCTTTTTTGCTGGCCGGGGTTTCCCCTCTACAAACATTCATGCTCATCACACAAACATTTTCCAGCTGTGGGAATCGAACCCACGGCACGGCCACTGCCCACTGCGTTAGTCGGCCGTCAACGTCTTATACGAGTTATATATAAATTTTAGGGTAGGCAGTGCTTTGGTGCATGTATGGAGTGCACGCCACTGTGTATGTATATGATATGACGGGTTATTTGTTTACACAGAGCGACAAGGAAGAGGACCAATCTAGATCGAGCAGCGTTCTTGCTAGTCGCCGCCGCCGCCAAAGCGTACACGATCTTCACCGCAGCGTGCGCCTTACGCCCGAACCACGAGGTAATTAATTCCCTTCCCCTGAATAGGTAATTATTCCATACAAATATATTCACCTATTTCCCAGTGGCGTGCACTGGGTTTCTTACCAGGGTATGCATACAGCAGTAAAATTACATAAAACGGCAAAAATTCTCCATACGAGCTATATATATATATATATATATACTTTTTAGGATAGGCAGTGCTTTCATGCATGTATGAAGTGCACGCCACTGCTATTTCCTTACTGGATAACGACTCTGGAGCAGACTCTTTTTTTCGTAAAATCAATGTCCAATGCTAAAATGCCGCTATCATTTATTTTTCTTGAAAAGCTTGAAAGAATAATTGAAAAGAAAGACAAACCTAGAGACACGTAATCTTTTTTTAAATTTTAGTGCCCAAAAATATATATATAGTAGCTGGCGTTACTTTGCGGAAATCCATGATATATTATGAAAATTAAGCTTAATTTGCTATAGTCCGCGAAAAGCAGGAGAATCTGTATGGTGTAATTTATAATTTCTTAAATCCTTATACTCCACACCAAACAGATCTTCGGCAATGTACCCTCTACGCACGTTTCGCTCCGAAACGAATAATTGTAACAAGCGAAACGTGCCTGAGCTCTTTTTATTCGATAGGCTTAGTACGCTACAATCAGCGTACAAAGCCCGTTACGTATGTACGTTGATTAATGCTAATCAATCTATTCCCTTATATCATACTAGCTGTTGTCCGCGACTTCGTCTGCGTTTGATTTTGTTTTTGATGTGGCATTCAATTTAGAGTTTTCAGTATCGCTTAGCCTTAAATGAGGGGTTTGCTGTTGTCCGTTGAGGAGTTCTGTCCTATATCTCCAACCACATTCATGAGATCTTAACAAAGTTTGCGCAAAATTAAACATATATTATAACCTCTATAGTACAAAAATAATTATTTAAGTCGGCTATAATTTTTCGGAGTTATGGTGTAAAATCATCGAAACACTTTCAACTTCTCTCCCAAAAGAACCGAGCTTAATGTCGGGATAAAAAGTATCCTATATTTCTTCTAACACTTCCAAGAATATGTGTAAAAAGTTTCATGAGGATCGGTTAAGTAGTTTTTGCGTGAAAGCGTAACAAACTTACATTGACATTTATAATATTAGTTGGGAATAATCCCAACTAATATTATTAGGGAAGTAGGGATAATAATGTTAATAGATACATCCTGTGCAAGTTGGCAAAAGAATTGGAAAATTTTATATACAATTTTCTATTAACCATGGGCGCTTGTGATTATCAATTTCGACTACGAATCACGCGGTACCGAGTACCACGCACGGGTCGAGCCCAGAGCCGTTAGATGGTTGGTTTTTCGGTTATTACGTATACATAAAAACTTTAACACACATAGATACTTCGGCGATTTACGATTTAGCTGCTTTTAGCGTCTCAACGTTCCATAGAATTTCCAATTGAATAAAAAAGCCAAAAATTCTTCCAAAGCTCAACGTTGCGTCCGGACGCACAGTTATAATCTCTAGTCGCAGATATCATGAACCGTAGTTATCCGTAGTCGAACGTTCTTCTCTACTAAACAAACGACGCATTTCGTTTCAAACAATAACCTTCATTAATCTGAGTGTTCCTAGATTTTGTGATTCCCGCTCCCCGCCCCGCTCCTACGTCATCGCTCCTGGTCGCTTTGCGCCATCGACGGCCACGTATGCATTAAATATATTTATTAGTAGCTCTTACACTAGCGCCTTAGTCCGTCACTAATATTATAATCTTAAATAATTGCGTTCAAACTCAATAACATGGAAACCATGCAATTTTCAGAGACAGTATATAATGTAGCTCTAAACCCTATAAAGTATTATTTCGGTTTTCATTTACACATTGTATATGGTCTCATTTTAATATCGGTGGTTTTGGTTCCAAGGTTGTTGACTAACAAGGAATTAGTCATAGTAATCTCAGAGCTTGTGAAAAAATAAAGCTCGTCTCGGGCAGTAAGTACTACTTGCACGCGCCATGCTTATTTGTGCCGCCAAGTAGCATTGCTGTGTTCTAGTTTTTTTTTTATTTGTTCTGTCATCATAGTACTCCATTTGACCACAGTAATCCATATAAGCACAGCTGATGTTCTGGTTTTCGTCGCATATTTTTTTTTACCAAATCTTTCCACCTTTACCGATTTCCCACGCTCTTGTTGCCTTTAAACAACCTAGGATATAAAGGTTGACTTTAGTCAACCTTTATATCCTAGCTCTAAGTACTATTGTGTTTTGTTGCAATTAAGTTTTTCTATTCTATTCTATTCTTTGTACACATATAACACTAAAATTATCGATCACAGTAAAAATCGTGTAACATAAGTACTTCAAAATTGATTATTCCGTCTCACTCTCGCTCATTACTATAAACACTCGCGTTAACACCAGATTAAATTATTTTAAACCCTTTGTCCCGAGTGTCTACAAGAACAATACTTCCTTTTACAATCCCATCGTTCGCATGTGCCGCCTTTATTTATTTAGTTAGTAACAAGTAATCGTAATATTGACATTTTTAACAAAATGATAAATATATTTGTTTAAGCACTATTGCACATAATCTTTAGGGAAATTATGCATATATTATTTTTTAAGAGTTTCTTTTTTGTTACAACATTTATTTTATCTTTACTTTTAGTTTAATTTAATTCCAAGTTGTGTACACATACTTTGGGGTGTAGCTTAGAACAAAACTTGTTATTACTTATATTTAGATCAACTTTTAGTTATTACCTGTTTTATGTACCTAATAAAAATAAACAACAATTTCACTATCCCGAATATTGTAATAGTCCATAAGCATTGTATCCCATTTTCAACAAGGTTTGGATATGAAAATTTAGCTTTATTATATTATATGTGTCCTGCATTTTTATATGAAATATTGTGATATCATTTCGAAATGAGCTACAATAAATAATTACTCACAGTTCGTGCAAAATACCATATATATATATGCTGTATAGATTTTTGAATTTATTTTTTACTCTGTTTAAATAAACTTTGATACTTATATTTGTGCTTAGTTTTATTTTGCTGTTCACTATTTACTTAGTTTTTAGATTCACAATAATTACAGAAAGAAAACAGCTCAAAATAATTTATATAAAAATCATTAAAAATTAATTCATTTTTTAGCCCAGAAAGTTCTTTTAATAACTAACGGGTACAGTAACTGCTAGAAACAGTCATGCAATGTTAAAAGCAGTTACGAGTACTAACTTTATTAAGGACTGTAAATGGCATTTCTATTATCCAATTAATACACTTCTGTAAGATTTAAGCATCATGTTTTTAATGCATATTGTACCTATTGTATAAATAACATTTCATATTTATTATTCATTCATATCTCAAAATTACGTTAACTTGCAACTTTACATTTATATTTTGTTACAGAAAACTCGCGTGACTCTTCACGAAATAACAGCGTCGACTGGTCAGTATAAAATATTTAAGATTGCATTTTATTTATTTATTAAAAATGTATAGATTCTTCGCAACCATAATAAACGCTCAGAATTAAAAGCATACAGAATCCTCCATTCGGCCCTTATTGTATGCATTGTGTCCGTAAACAGTTAAAACGCCCCGCGCACCTCTCATACCCGCGGAATGTTGCAAGTATTAGAACTGTAGTAGGATAGCGATAAGGCCACGAAAAGATGCAAATAAACAAAGCATACACATATCACTTTATTAATTTACTTTAAAAATTATGACAATATGAAAATTTTATTCACAACCTCGAATTTCACTCCCTGACACTACAGAGAACGATCCAACCCGCCAAGAAGAAAAACCCAATCTCCCGCCAAAACTCACAGCCGTCCAGGTAGGATCCAATCAATTTGATCGCCGCCGTTATCCGTCCACCGGCGTTAACCAATCGGGGAATGACAACCGTCGTCTCGTTCAAAAATAAGATTAAATAAAAAAATAACAAACAAGTGGAAATTACAACGCTAGTTTAATTTAAATACTAACACTAGCTCATAAACTTTTTCTCACTATCTCATTTTATCGTAAACGTTTAGAACATAAGAGGACAGTAGAACCGAGGAACCGTTTCGAGAAACCACTACAGTGTACTCACTTTAGTACTATATTAGTTATTATATTATACTAGTCGTGCACACGGATTCTGTATGTTCTGTTATTCTGTGCATGAACCTTATCGCATCTATTCGAATTTATGTACAGGATTTGAAAAAAGTTGTTTTATATTTATATTAGATTTTTGTATGATGAATGAATGAATGAATGAAAACACTTTTATTGTACACCACATAAACATATAGTAAAATTATAAATAAATTGTTTACAAAAAGTATGCAATTTGGCGGCCTTATCGCTACATAGCGATCTCTTCAAGGCAACCAAAGGCGTTGAACACACCTAAAGAAGAGAGGTAGGTGGTGCATTTAAATAAACATATATATTTGCATATATATCTATATATACATATAATAAACTTACAATAAACTTACAATAAATATATAGATAGTAATAATTAATATACACCTATATATAATTAATATCAATAATACATAATTATATTAGTTTAAGATTAATCTTTTTCCAGCTAGGTTGTTATTATAAAGCATGCTGACACCTCGTCGTGGTTGCACCTAATAACTATTATTATTTTTCAAGCTTGTATGTCGTAGTTCTTATTGGATTTTTGTAATCTGTTGGTTCCATTATTCAATTTAAAAAAAAATCCTCTGAACTAAATTTTCAGTTGTAATAATTAAGATTTTATTCACAGTGAAGTAACTCAGCTAAGAAAGCAATTAACTTGCTGTCAAAAAGAGCTAGAAGAACTAAAAGAAAAGTATCGAGAACTCGATGAGGAATGCGAGATTTGCGCCGAGTATTTGCGAGAAAGAGACGAACAGTGCTTGAAGTTGAAAAAAGAGAAACGAGAATTAGAGGTGATTTTTTTACAAACAAAATGTATTTTTTTAGTCGATTAATTATTTAGAATTATTATTTTATAGTTGAGAGATAATCGAATCTGTCCTTTTTTTTGACCGATATTCCATCAAGATCGGTCGGTTTTAATCACAAAATTATTATATTGCAGAACACCCTCGCTGAATTAACAGACAAGTTAAAATATAACAATCCAAACGGCAGTCAAGTGAGCAAAAACAGTTTTGCGCATGCATCCGTCAATACTGATGAAGGTAATTTCATTCACTATTTTTACAGTACATCATACTTTTTAACTTGTTTTATAGTACTCTCAAATTGTTACCGTCCCGTGTCTGGCAGAACACGAAGCCGTCGGTCCCGGTTATTATAACTTGTGAGAATAGTCGTTAGAGCCCACGAACCTGACGCAGCATAGTCGCCCAGAAACCTTAAAGCAGCGTGGCGGGTCTATGCTTTATTACCGTCTCTCCTATGAGAAGAGAGCCCTGTGCCCAGCAGTGGGATGTCAATTGGTTGCGGATTAAACTGTGTTGATTTTGTTTAGCTTGATGAGCTGTAACAGAACTTTACGGCAAAATTTGTGCGGAAATCATGCATTTGGGTAAAAGTAGAATGTTTTCTTAACCAAAATATAATATATCTCCACACTAAAGTTCAGTGAAATTGGTTTAAGAGTTGCGGCGTGAAGTTTTAATAAACATACACAATTACATATAACCTTCATAGTGATAGTGTCAAAATTAAAAAAAAAAATCTAAATTCATTTATTTCACGTAGGCCTTTAATATAAGCACTTTTGAAACGTCAAGTCTATCTGTGGGTAGTGACTCTACCACCGGTTCGGAAGGCACATTCTACCGAGAAAAAGCCGGCAAGTAACTCAGCAGTTGCTCTTTTCCAATATCGACAATTTACATTTTACATTTTAAAATTCATTTTTATATCATGTTAGAGATGTAAGCTGAGCCTGATTGCTTTCAAGCAATCTTGTCATTAAGAAATTCATCAATTGTATATACGAGTATCCCACAAATTACATCTGCACCTTTCGCAGACGATATGCAGATGACACTAATTTATGACCATTTATTGAAAGTCGACTGTGTGAAAACCTATATTTTTTCAGACTGGGCGAACCTTCATTCGGTTGTCGTGGACAGGATGTCTTACGACGCGGAGGTGGAGAAGAACAAGAAGTTGATGAAAACCATAGAAGAGCTACGTTTCAGGAAACAGGACATGAAGAACACTATGTCCAAAATGCAGAAGGCATTAGACAAACATTCAGGCAAAGACAAGTACGTAATACATACATACACACATCCATACATGCATACATACATACATACGTTCATACATACATACATACATACATACGTTCATACATAAATACATACATACATACATACATACATACATACATACATACATGCATACATACATACATACATACATACATACATACATGCATGCATACATACGTAAATTGTTTGATTTAATGTCTATTATTTTTAGCTGCATAAATTTTTTTTGTTATATTCTACACGCGTGTCTAACTTCTTGGATTATGAGCCTCATATCTAAGTAATAAGATTCACGTTACGAGCGAATGTGATGAAAAGATTAGAAGCTAGAAAAAAACAGTTTACATTGATTATTCTGTCATTCTGATTTGCTCAGAGAATTGGAGGCCACGCGAGCTTCGCTTGCTGAATGCAAGCACGAGCTCTCGGAGCTCCGGAAGAGGTTCAAAGAACTGGATGAGGAGTGCGAGACGTGCGCCGCGTACCTGCGCGAGCGAGACGACCAGTGTCGCGCTTTGAAGGAAGCCAAGGCGGCGCTCGAGGTATTGTTGCAGCTACTCTAGTGTCACTGAAATCTAAAAAAGAAGGGCTATGTTTTTCGAGTGTATAAAACACTATTCACGAATTGGTTGGTGATATAGATAGGTAGAGCAACAGAATTTCGAAGTGAGCAGATGCCTCTGATTGCGTTTGTAAAAACTGTCAACTAAGATATTATTCAGATTCAAAACCAAAATGAAATATTCAAATTAAAGTATTGTTTTCATCTTCAATGAATTTTTTTTACAATAATAATTCGGGCCGAGCAGGTAGCAAGGAACACATTCTGAAAAGTGCCGCCATGTGTCTTAGGTATCGGTGACGTAGGTGATAAACCAAACTCCGCCTGCATACACCGTTCAAACCGGAACACAGCATTGCAACAATGTTGCTTAGCGGCAGAAATAAGCATTGTGGTAGTACTTCCCCTGACGATCTCCGTCACAAAAAGCTTTTATAGAACTGAATGACGACCTCCGTGGCGCAACGGTGAGCGATATGAATTTGCGTAGGAGGTCCCGGGCTCGATTCCCGGCCGGGGCAATTTGGGAATTTGTTATTTCTGAATTTTCTTTGGTTCGTTGTGGTGGGAGGCTTTGGACGTGGCTAGTTACCACCCTACCGACAAAACGTCCCGCTGAGCAATTTAGTCTTCCGGTGCTAAAAAAATTAGGGATATGACTACTATACTCTCTAACAGGTTAGCCCGCTACCATCTTAGACTGCATCATCACTTACCACCAGTAGAGATTTCAGTCAAGGGCTAATTTGTAGTGGAATAATAAAAAAAAAAAAAAAAACCACTGGATTAGCTGTCTTTAAACAAATGGCAGCTGAAATCCTGTCCACATTATATCACATACAGTGAATTCTGGATCTATCTAATAATCTTTATTTGCAGACATTACATCCATTTATAAAACTGGTACTACTAGTCGCTATGCTTAACTCATGTATTCGCGCAGGCGAAGCTACTGGACTACACTGAAGAGGATGGCGTTGCGGCGTCGCTGCGTAAAAAACGCCAGGCGTTGCACGACAAGCGGCGCGTGCCACCCGTCGAATCTGCCGACGCAGCCACGGACACCAGTGATGGTACGTATCTGTGGAGGATCGTAGACGAGTCCAATCCACAGTAGTGAAATAAAACAACAAGGTGTAGTCGTTTTACCGGAGATGCGTTCGCTTCAGAGTCAGCGAGTGAAGTGCGTGATTTGACCGCGTGAGGCGGGGTTTTATGCTCACAGAAGCGCGCGCATATCGGTATCTTTATTAGAGTATGAGACAAGGATGCAAATACAGGTAAAAGAGATAGCAATATTAGTAGACAGAGATAGTGATACATAAAGAGTGAAGCGGTTGTTTACAAATTGGTCAGCTTCAGTATGGTTGGTGACGGGGAAGCATCGACCGCTTAAAATAAATCTTATGTTTAATTTTACAGCTATAAATCGTCTATATTTATTACTAATAAAATATACTCTAAATAGACTTATCGGAGATTAGGTCTCGCAACTAACTTATATTTTTCATACAAATAACCAATATATCTACCTTATCAACTATTAAAACATAACTTCCTTATTACAATAATCAACTGTTTGATACAAGGTCTCGCAAAAGTATTTGTTAATTTACTTAATCAATTTAGGTATCGTGAATCTTCAACAGTATCTATGTTAAATATTCAATACTTCACAAACTTTCACGTAATACAAAAGTCGTAGAACAAAAGTTCTTAGTTTTAATGTTAGCAACTACAGGCCGAGAGCTTTCTGGTATTTTTTATTTAACCGTATATATTAGAATTCTAGTATTATGAAAATTAAGCTTAATTTCACCACACAGCTAGTTTATAATTTCTTCAATCCTTATACTCCACACCAAAAAGATCTTCGGCAATTCTATGCAAGTTTCGCTACGAAACTGGAGCATCCTCAGGAGATGTTGACTTTACAATGAATAATTGTTAAGTTCATCATTGTATTCATTGTAAAGTCATAATATATCATGGATTTCCGCAAAGTAACGCCTGCTTCTATCCAAGAATCCTAGTACATTTTTTCCTATTCTTAATTAAAAAGCTGCCTGATACAGATATGTGTATTAAGACCATATCTCTAAAGTGCTAGTTTATTCTCTAAGTATTTTGTAGTAAAACTTAAAACTTTTTTTTTCTATAGAGATGGCCTGAATCATTAAGCTTTGGGCGACTCCTAGTTTTAGTGAAAACGGGCATAAATAAAATATTAAATAACCTAATTTGTTTCAGACTTACTAACATACAAGGTGGACAATTCCAAACTCGGATCGGATGACAAACAAGCAGCAGAGTTGAAACGCCTCAAAATGGTAAATGCTTTTATGTATACAACATGTAACGGAATTACGAAATACTGTTCAAGGGTGCATAAGTATATTTCATAAGGAATCACCCTGTATAAATATTTAAAAAAAAGAAGCATATTTAATTTTCCATACAAAATAATTCTAAACATTCTAGGTGTTTACTTATGACAACCCTTTTGAAGATAAAAGACCGACACGTGCATAGTGCGTTTCGGTTTAGTTTCAGAGACAGTAAATAATGTACCTCGATCATTTCATTTACACGTTGTAATTAAAAAAATATTCAGCAGTCATTTTGTTTTTTTTTTTTTTTTTTATGTAGGATTGCGGTGAAAGTCAAGTGAATAGGATTCGGCTTACCTTTCGTGGGAGCAAATTCGATCCCCTGCACACAACTCTCAAGCTTTTGGAGTTATGTGCGTTTTTAATTAAAGCAATAAATAATTCTGGGATGTTCGCTCAGAAGCGAATCGGTGATTTTTACGCCATTATAAGGAAAACGACGGCATCCCTCCTGACAAGGTTGCGGTCGAGCTCGAACAGTATCCTAAATATGTTAGCGGGAAAGTTTGATTCACCTATCTTGCAACACTTCACTAGAATTTTTCTTATAATATAATTAATTAATACTAACATAGTCGTTTAAGTTGTATTACTAACAAAGGTGGGCCTTAGTTGTCTTAATAAAGGGATTAGCTTATTATCATTATTATTATTCGAGATTTACTCTCACGCCCGTGTACAAAATAAATACATAAAATGAGCCAAAACAACATTAATATACTTACTTAGATACAAAAAAGATTAATACACTGAAATATACATTACATAAATACATATTTGCACCGGGCGGAGGATTACACCCAGGCAGAGGAGACCAGACGGCCGGGGGTCAGGGCGACAGGCTTAGGAATCAGCGGACTATCCTAGCCGAGTCCAGCAAGACCACTTTCTGCATCTTGGCTGCCAGTGAATTGCCACGGAACCCCAGTCGACTTAGATGGTGTGCTAGGCAAACTGGGATTAAACCATTTGCAGATATAACTATAGGGATGATTTCAGCGGACTCCACGTGCCACATGGCGTTAACCTCGTGAGCTAGATCAAGATATTTACGTTTTTTCTCGGTCTCAGCTCTCACGAGCTTCTCGTCATACGGAATCGTGATGTCCACCAAAAACACCCTAGACTGCGTCCGGTCCGGTTGTAGTACGGCAGCCTCTGATCCATGAGAACCGTATTTTACAGCAAGCTCTTGGTGAAGGATTTTGGCTGCTTGGTTGTGCCTGTGCAAGTACTCAGTGTTAGCAAGCGCAGGACATCCCGAAATCACACGTCTGACAAACCTGTATTGCACAGACAAACCCATCGGTTTCCCCAAAGAGATCACCGAAACGCAGCCATTGCAGGGACGCATTTGTTATCCACATCTGGCTTATGAAGACCTTTATTAATATAATTATTAGGCTTATTATTATTATTATTATTAATAATAATACTTGCTTAGCGGTGAAGGAATACATGTCTGAGGAACTCGTATTATTTCCTTAAGAAGCGTGTGAAGTCTACCAATCTGCACTTGTCCAGCGTTGTGGACTACGGCCTAAACTCTCATTCTGAGTAGAGACCCGAGAGGGCCGGTAGGGCCGTAGAGGGCCGTTCATATGTTGATGATTATAATGATGACGACTAATTCAGGCTTTGGAGAAGGTGTCCCAACAGAAGAATGAACTGGAACACCAGCTGTCGGCTGCACCGCTGTACGTAGCTACTGGCAGTGCCATCGTTCAGGTATATCACCTTTTCAATCATTGATCTTCAGCCTAAGTATTATCGCCTTGTCAAAAGCTAGCCAAAAAAATACCGCGTTTGTTTTGTTTTTAATAAATCTCCCGGCAACCGTTAGTTTTCTAGTGCTAAAAGTATATTAGTAAATTTTATCAAAGCAACAAATAATATTAGTACAAATTTTCAATTGGCCTTAAGTCAAATCAAGAAATATTACGTTTATGCGTAGTATTCTATCCAGTATCTATGTCAAATATGTCATCTAGTTAATTTTAGATATAATACTAAGATGAACGCGTAATGGCCTTATTTTTTCGTTACACCCTGTATCCCTGATCAATGTTTTAATCTTATAGTCCAGTTTAAGCTAACTTTTTCTTCTTATCAAATAAACGCTTTAGTATTTATTATAATTGTCAAACCACTATTTTAATAATTATAATAAATCCGAAGACTATTGGTCAAGCATTTAATAAAACTTGATTGACAAACTAATGTGAATAGTGCTGAGAGAGCGCCGATCAAATCAATATAAATAATTAAGAACGGTAGTGTGGTGACCAGAGGTAGAATCTTAACAAACTGCGCGTACTCAAAGCTGAGGTAATAATGGTCCGAAATCCATACACGCACCCCGTCTGTAGGGTCAGACACGGAGGTCAAGATAGACTTAACTTGATAGGCGTGCTTATGTCAAAAAGTTCAAAAAATTCAAAATTCATTTATTTCTAGTAGGCCTAATATAAGCACTTCTGAAACGACAAGTCTGTCTGTTTGTAGTGACTACCAGTGGTTCGGAAGGCAGATTCTACCGAGAAGAAGCCGGCAAGAAACTCAGCAGTTGCTCTTTTCCAATATCGACAATTTACATTTTACATTTTAACATTCATTTTTCTATCTTGTGACAGATGAAAGCGGAGCCGGATGCTTCCAAGCAACATTGTCATTAAAAAATTCATCAGTTGTATAGTAACCTCTCTGTAATAAATGTGTTTTAACATATTCTTTAAACTTTTACATTGGTAGGTCCAAAATCACCTTAGGAATCATATTATAAAAGCTTATACTCAATCCCACAAAAGTCATTTGTGGGATTGAGTGTTCCTGTGAAAGTCAGATAAATTGTTGTACGGAATGTATTATAATCGTGTATCATTCTAAGCATTCATTTTAATCGTGTTACTTATTATTTCAGAATCAACAAATAACTGATGTCATGAAGGAGAATCAAAAATTGAAGAAAATGAACGCAAAATTGGTTACGATTTGCAAAAAGCGTGGCAAAGCCTTGATGGACTCCAACAGGGAAAACGAACAACCGTCGGAGAATTTTAACTAACGTTTCGCTGACATGTAATACTGATATAAGAAATCTTAGTTTAATTCCGATTGGTAAACAGTTGAAAATTGTCAGAAGCTGGACTTTTTGTTTTGTTTTTTTTTTTTCAATATACATAGTAGTTTATGTTTTTCTTAAGTGGATCTTTCATCAGCTCATTTTTAAAATGGTACTTAATTTTTTTCTTGTTATTTTTGTATGACCTAATGACAGCTATTTGATGTAAAATAACTGATTTAACGGAGCGACCACGCAAACAACGTATGTGGATGTAGTATTGCGCGCACAGTGCGTACGTTACACAATATGATGTGGCCACGAAAGCTCGTGTGCGCGTGACACAGTTTTGCCACAAATTCTAATAAATGTACATTCCAGAAGCATTTATTCATTTGGAGGTATTTACGTTAGATATTATATTGAAAATAATAGTGATTTTTAAATGAACGTCTGTATGCTAGTTATATCCAGTAAATAAAGGTGCAAGTTGATTATGTACTGTGTTTTTTGTGCAGAGATTTATATTCTTGAAGTACAATAACGACGCTACTTAGGTCAATGCCAGTGGCGCGCATGTAATTTGTAACCTATAGTATAGCCAAACTCGATTTTCTTGTTCAAATATTAGTTTAACACCGTTTTCTAAAACTTAACCATAACCGCTGAATACAAAACATAAGAAAAATTGCTTAAAACAAACGTTTCCAAATTTTTAATAACCACTATATGTTTAACAACGCTATACAATAGTTCTCATCAAAGAATTTCGCGGATTAGTAACGTGGGGGTAAACAGTATGGAATTAATATATTTTTTGTCGATTAACGATCTGGGTTACGATGAGTAATCCAGATTTACCCGACTCAAGTGGGCTTGGAGGCTTAGTGAAATTTTATTGGTCAAGGAAAGAAACGAGCCAAGAAATCTGCGAGTTTTCGAATTGAAACTGTTGAATTGATATAGTAAATAATAAGCTGAATTATAATTGTAGTTATAGATAATGATACATAATATAACATGAATATAACTAAGAGTCTTGTTTCTTCCAGAATAAATAAAAATATTTCTATAGACCTTTACATCTACGTGCTACGTGCCATTGTTGGTAAACATTCCATAACGAATTCGGTTTAGGCATACGTAAGCATTAAGCAGAATAAAAACTCCTTCGCCAATGCATTAGGGAAGCTAGTCCACTGGTGAATGCAATATAATACTTATGCCCCTTTTTACTAATCCTAGGAATCGCCTTAATCGGATGCCTAGTGATTTAGCTGATTCTTAAAAATAAAAACGTTTTACGAACTCCTTATGTTATGTCTAACGACATTAGGTGCCGTCTAAAGTTACGACACCGTTTCGGCGAATCTTAAATTTTAGGGGACTCGTGACACTGACACTTGACATGAAAAAATGTAAAATCATTTTTTTTTATTATAAATTTAAAAATATGATAATACAAACACAAAATACCACACCTTGTGGCAAGACCGCAGACCAGTTCGCTTATATGAGTTGCCGCAGTGGAAACCGATTGATGAAAGGTAAATGTATGCCTAGGAATATTCTTCGATTAGGCGTTACATACTTTAGGCATTTACTTGTCCGGCGTTAGTGAAAACGGGCATTAATCTTACTTTTAACAAGACATCGTATTTGGCAATATTAAGGTAATAATAAGGTGGTTACTTAATTTTTATTCTGAACGCACATTTTAGCGCCCGCCTCAAGCAACGCACTTGCAGAACTGTGCTAATGACGTCATCTATACGCACAAACGATACTTATTTCAACGTCATTTCAAACTACTGTAAATTGCGTGTGGTTCGGCGAGTTGTGTAATGTGCGTTTAGGGCCCTGAATCTATAATTATAGGGCCAGCACACATTTAGCGCGGGGAATAGTGTCCGTTTTTTTTTAACATGCTAGGCGAATAAATTATAAGCGTGCCTTCGTGTGTATTAATTATTTCTTTTGTTATTCGTCTATGATTATCGCAGTCCTCGCCAAATGTGTGCCAGTCCAAATGACTGCTATTTGTTATGTCTTACGTGACTGTTGTTATATATAGAGGTCTAAAAATAAAGGTCACAGATGACACGAATTCCGCAGTCATGATTTTAATCTCATACGGAATCAGGGCCGTTTTTTAGATGTTGGTACCAGCGTTGTTCTCATTATAACGCCAAGTTATTGTAATGCTTATATTCCTTTTTTTTTAGTAAGAAATTGAACGATGCATGCACAGAGTGTTATTTAAATAAAGAAAAATAATATGAATGATTATATTGACTGAAAATGCTGTTTAATTTTTTTTCGAATCCTTTATTAGTAGCATGAGAAAGACCGTACAAGGTTTAAGAACGGCTTTTCTTTATCCTATTTATTAATTGTATTACATACTTTTGGTTAAATTTCTTAACAAAGAAATGTGCATTTTCTAAGATGGCCTTACATTCTGACTTCACTTTGACTATAAAAAAAGTCTACGTTGACTGCTTGGGGACCAATCATATCGACCCGTTACCGGCCCACTACAGGGCACGGCTCTCCTACACTGAGGAGGGGTTAAGGCCGTAGTCCACCACGCTGGCCCAGTGCTGATTGGTTGACTCCACATACCTTTGAGAACATTATGTAGAACTCTCAGGCATGCAAGTTTCCTCACGATGTTTTCCTTCACCGTCGAGGCCGGTAATATTTTTAATTACTTGAAACGCACATAACTTAGAAAAGTTGGATGTGCTGGGATTCGAACTCGGCTCGCCAAAAGTGAAATCTAGCTGCTATCACCGCTTCGGAAACCATTACGCGTTCATAATTTAAAAAAAAACAGATTTATGTTGTCTATTCCGGGTATGGAGGGTAGAGGTAAGGAGGATCATCTGTGTATATGAAAAAGTGTCGTCAAAATGTATTAAATTAGGATGGCGCCACATTTGCATCAAGGTAACTCTTAAAAGAAGCGCCAAATATAAATATTGTTAGAGTAGGCTTGAAAAATAAACAAGGAAGTAAGGTTATATTTACCATAATATTTTGTACAACGTAAGTTGTTGAAATTCTCAATAATTAACTACTTTAGTCGATAATGACATTAAATTTTTTAACTCTGCATACTTCAATTCATCTACGATTGCTACATTCATACCATACCCTGTGCATCCACCAGCGCCATTGTGGAGGATTTTTGAACTGTTATTTAGCGCATACAACTGGACACTTTTTCAACTTTTCTCCCATATAAGATGACTCTCCTTACCTCTACCCTCCATACTTCCGGGGCACAAAAAAAGATTTATCCAATCTTGTGCAAAAAGATTTATACATTTTGATGATTCATTTTTATTTATTTAGATAGAGATAGATATAGGTAGACGTTACTGAGTATTTTGGTGGTTTTAATAACACTTTATATTTAATCGAAGTGTATGTCAAAACTTGAAACATTAAATATAAGATCAACTTGACTTCTAGATAGCATCAAAATTGCAACATCGCATGCTGAAATCGAACACAATTTATTTGAAGGATCAAATTAATAATTTAATTACTTCATCAACGCTAGATTTGCAGCAACAAAGCCGTCTTTGCATGCCTCCAATGTCCTTTTCGTAGATAGATAATAAATAATTTAAGTATTTGGTCTCAAATAATAAAAAAAACTATGTAGATTGGTTGTCCATTCTGTGCACAGCTAGTATAGCGGCAGGATGGCCATGTTTTGGTAATTTTATCCCTGGTCAAAGATTATATCCTTTGGGAAAAAATTACCAAAACACGGCAACAGAGTATAAGAGAAATTTTCCTATTAAATTTTTTAATTTTATTTATATACATTTATTTTAACCGCGTTTATTATTATTTAATATTTTTTTAATATATTATTTTTACCGTTTAATATATTATACGTATATTATTTGGATATTATTTTTACTTGTGCGCCCATGCTCGGAAGGTTCATAAAGCTGTGGGAGAATATATTTGATACCTTCCCCGGGGAGAACAATTTCTCTTGCCCATGCTAGAAGTGTTGACGCACTCAACCTTCTCAGTATATCCACTGAAGCTATACCTACTATTGTGTTTATCGCGTGGGTGGCAAGAGTGGGTGAACTTCATAGATACCACCATTATCGTTGGATACAAGGTCATGCAAACTACCCATATTGAGTTAAGGAGAATAGTTACACATTTTTTTCTATCTGATTTCCTTATTTATTTTTAACCGATTACAAAAACAAATGAGTTGTAACAAAATAATAAACTTTCGCAGTGGTTACCCCTATTGGCTTATTTTCATTTATGTGCAGTCTATTTTTTATATACGCTAAAACGGCGTGTTATAATTTTGGCGTGTATTACAGTAAATTTATAAACTGTGTAAATAATTAAATATCCTAAGGAGATGTTGACTTTACAATGAATAATCTTATTCATTGTAAAGTAAACATCTCCTGAAGATGCTCCGGTTTCGGAGCGAAACGTGCGTAGAGGGTACATCGCCGAGGATCTGTTTCATGTGGAGTATACGGTTTGAAGAAATTATAAATAACACTATACAGATTCTCCTGCTGTTCGCGAGTATACCAAATTTAGCTTAATTTTCATAATATATTATGGATTTCCGCAAAGTAACGCCTGGTTCTATCCAATATTAAACTTTTGATAACTGTAAATTCATATTTGACAGATATTTTATTAAATATCTGTCAAATATTTGACAGATATTTAATAAAATATAAGATATCTATATATTATATCTTATATAGATATAAGATAGTTTTCAAGAAAAACTTAAAATTATACCAAATTTAGCTTAATATTCATAATATATTATGGATTTCCGCAAAGTAACGCCTGGTTCTATCCAATATTAAACTTTTGATAACTGTAAATTCATATTTGACAGATATTTAATAAAATATAAGATATCTATATATTATATCTTATATAGATATCTTATATCTATATAAGATATAATATTATCTTATATAGATATAAGATAGTTTTCAAGAAAAACTTAAAATTATATTTGTTCATGACATTGAGTTGGTGGGTATTATGATATAAATACGAATGCATTATCGATGCACCTCAGTCCTACTCGAACGATGTTTCTTTTGTTTAAATGGTGAACTAAGTCTAGACTGTTCTTAGCTATGTAGGATGAAGGTTGGTCTAAGATGTCCATACATATTTTTTTACAACTTTCTCAATACAATAAAAAATACTTATTCATAAAAATAACCCATTGACGTCCACTGCTGAACACGGTCCGCCTGTTTCGAGCGTTTCGGTGCAGGGTTACCATTCCAACATCTTAGGATCCCAACGTCCGTCGGTTCTGACGAAGGATTTTGGACGAAAAGAAATAAAGAAGAATTTGTATAAAAATATTAAAATGACAACACATTCACCTTAAAGCTTAATATCAGCTAGTTTACGATAAACCGTTATTCAAATATAATGTATAAGTAACTATACTTGCTTACTTGTGGGAAATTTATTGCTCTATTATTATCAAAGTTAACCGCAACCAAGGCAGTTATGTATCTATTTGGCATACACAAAATACTAATTTTGTGAAAAACTGGAAAAAAGCAAGTAAGTAAGTATTTTAGAATTATAGAAACATAATTTTTAACGATCTGTCATAAGTAGACGTAGGTTTTCAAATCCTTTCTTAAATTATAAATGGGAAAGTGCGTTAGTTTATTTGTTTGTTTGTCAAGGCTTTAACTCCTTGTCCAAGCAACCAAAGAGTTGAAAAGACGGATAATAACAGGCTACTTTTAGTTCGGGAAAAACATCAAATTTTTCAAGACCTAAGAAATCAATTAAACGCACTTACGTACGCACTTATTAACAGCGGGTAGCACCCTGGGCGCAACTAGTATTATAATAAAATAAAAATAATGAGCAGTTTAGTTCTATGGTAACCTGAAAGTAAATTATAAGACAAAATAATAAAACACACACAAGTTTACCAATATTTAAAAAACTTGTTATTGAACATGTACAAAATACCGTTCAGTTAAGTTAATGTGACCTCTTTCATATAAAACGATTTGTATTATCGCTCGCCAACTTTTTCTATAACCACCCGCAAAAAATTTTACTTTTAAATAATATGGTACATTTGTAAAGCACTTTGAGATTTTGTATCTACTAATTTTAAAATATTATTGTATTCTCGATGTAGGTGAACTATTGTGTTCTTTTTGAGAAATAAATGTCTTTAAGCCGAAAAATACACCTCAGAATTACATATTTTGTAGAGTAAGTAGTAGAGAAGCCCCGACCGGGTAAGTACATACTAAATAGTACCACCATGCTTATTTCAGCCGCTAGGCAACATTTCTGCGTTTCTTATGGCGTGGTTGCTGGTGCACTTCATGCTTGCACAAAAGCTCTGCCTACCCTAAAACTGATATACAACTCGTAAAGGAGGAAGATTTCTGCTGTTTCATGCAATTCTCCTGCTGGTATGCAAACAGCAGGAGAATTGCATGAAACAGGTAAGAAACCCAGTGCACGCCACTGCTTTACAACTACGTTTCATGTTGATAGACAGGGTGACACGGGACGTTTTCCTTGCATGCCCTGCGAAGTGTTGATAATTTTTGACTTACCATCAGATGAGTAAACGTTCCATCTGATGCTGATATCCGCCGATTATACAACGTGTAAATGAAAACCGAAATAATTCTTCGCATGCTTTAGAGGAACTGTCTATGCATGCTTTAACTGTCTCTGAGACTTGTCTGCGAAACCGAAAACCTAATAGTTTTTGAGTAAACGACTGCCATAGATATTTCTGGTAGAATCAGATACAGCCATCACATCACATGCAAAATTAAAATCATGCGACACTTGTCACTTTATTAGGTACGCGTCTTGTAGCGAAGGCGCGGTCTTTTAACTTCAATAGGGCCGTCTTAAGTAAATACTTAAAATGTTTTGAATTCGTTTGTAAGGAAAAAAAAATATACTTATGCATACTTCAGCATTATTTTATAATTGTATTGTGCGTAAATAATAATTATTGTTTTTAACGTTAATTTTCTATCCATAGGTATAACAGGTCGACATGGAGAAGCTACAAAACAAGCACGAAGACATAGCTCCGTCAGAAGATGTAAGTCATAGTAGGAAGTTTATAAAACAAGAACATATAATTAATTGCCTGATAAATTTAGGTATACCTTACCTACGTGAGAGTCTTAAATACATATGCGGGGCAGTCTTTGGAAACTGCCGATGGAACTGACACTAAAATCAATACATATATAAGAATACGTAAACAGTATGCATATAGCTCATGGAATCGTTCGGTGACGATGACTGGAGTACTACAATTTTGTTTACCCAATAAGTGGGTCAACGCGCAGTTTTTACTTCAAAAACCTCCTTAATAATCTTCCCTTTACGCAACTTAACTAAAGCAGTTTTCACTATGAAAATTACTTTGTCATCCTTTTGCGTTGCAGGATAAAAGAACAAAAATAAACAAAGCTCTTAAAGAGCTAGAGGAGAGTATTGAAATTACAAGTAGGTTGTGCAACGCGGAGGCAAAACTTCGAAAAGTGATATACGACCCAGATGTAAGTTAGAGCTATAGGCCCGTCTCATCACAAAACCTCTGACAATAATAATTATTAGTATTCACCTAGGACAGTTTCTACTACAACGGGGATGCACAGGCAAATCTGATCTCAGATGGCGCTGGTGTGGGGTTTGAGGAAGTTATAAATTCTCCTGCAAATTAACAAATTAAGCTTAATTTTTGGTGCGTTAATTTTAATTTTATTTAATTCGTTCGTCATGCCAGAAGATTACTCATTCTTAGCTACGTTGAAGGAAACCATAAATGAACCCCGTTGAAACAACGTCGATGATAGTAATAATATTCAGTTAAAAGAAGTAAGTACTTAAATGAAAATAAATAATTAATATTCCAACTTCATAATGTAATTCTGCCAAATTATTAATATACGATTTTATTTAAGTCTGACAAAGTATAACTGACAAAAACAAATTCTACGTTATTAATCTTTTTATATTTTTGCAGATAAATGTTCTGTTAAATCAATACTTTGACATTATACTTTAAATTCGTTTGTTATCAGCAAATGCTAAAACAGATGCCAGAAACTTATCCATTATTAGCTACGTTGGAGGAAGCCATAAAAGAACTCCGTGGAAACAACGTCGATGATGGTAATAATCTTCAGTTAAAAGACGTAAGTACTAAAATTAAAGAAATGAATGTTCCATATTCCATAAGGTAATTCTGCCAAATCGTTAATATACGATTGTATTTAAGTCTGAAAAAGTAAAATTGTCGAAAACAAATTCTACGATATTCATTGTTTTTATATAGATATGTTAGCAGATAAATGTTCTGTTAAATTAATAGGTACTATGAGTTATGACATAATACATCGTCATAATACTTCAGATAATAATAATATGTAGTTTACTACTTGGTCGGATAGGCTGCATTCATTTTTATATATGTATATATACGTATATTTAGATAGATAGATGCTATAATATGAAGAATGCATTCAAAACCCTGATTAATATCTTTTATATCTTTATCTCGCTCAATAAAGACGACTAATATTATTTATATATCTACTCTAACTCATATTTAAGTATTATTGGTATGTTAAAATATGTATTAGTAAATATAGTAGTAGTGATATTTATCAATAGTAGGTATTGTTGTATTTGTGCAGTCTGGTTTTTGTATTCGTATGTAGTTATTCGTATGTATGTTCTAAATAGTGTACCCCACCTATTGGTTTTTCTTTTTTGGTTTTCCTAATCCTAAGGTTGCCTGGCAGAGATCGGCCTTATCACTGAGTAGTAGCGATAAGGCCGCCTTTTGTATCCTGCTTCATACTTCAAGTGTTTGAGTTTTTTTTATCGTTTTTCTGAGTGGTGTACAAATAAAGAGGAAAAATAAATAAAATAAATGAATGCGAAAGTGTGTTTGTTTCTCCCTGCTTAACGCCCTAACTAAGCAACCAATCAACTTGATTTTGACATAGAGTTAGTTGAAAGGCTACATTTGATATTTAAAAAACAGATAATTCCCACAGGATTTGTTGTGAAATCGTTATAAACGTAGACACCAGCTATTTAATAATAAAGTAATTTAGTATCTATTATAAGTATATTTCTATTTTCAAAAATCGGGATCTTTTCTATTAGTCTTTTTCTATTTCCGGAGCAGGGTAGAGAAGACACCATAATGAAAAAAAACGAAGATATTGAAGATTTGAGTTTATGCAACGCTGAAGCAAAACTACAAGGCAGTGATAATGTAAGATTGCCCACTATTTTTTTTTGAGGACAGACGGAGATACGTGCCGGAGGTCGAACTCGAAACCTTACCGGCTTATTGCCGCTTTACGCTAATACCGTGCACTCATGCGGAGCTCTTGAATCATACCGAGTAATCCGAAAGATTATTTATTTTTCATTTACTTTGCAGGATAAAGGAGAAGACATTAATACACTTCAAGAAAATGACGAGGAGTACAAAAATAATTTGCACGTCAACACCAATAATTATGTTGCAAGTCCATTTTTTAGAACCTATACATTTAGCAATGGGCAGTTATATTATCTTTAAAGTCCGCAATTTTTATTTTTTCCTAAACAGTGGAAATCGTTTTTTTTATTGACTAATATAATCTATACAAAGATAATTATCTTCTTCACCGCCATGAAATATAAGCTCTTAAAGTACCAAGTATTGATTAGTAAATATAGCGTATATCTATTTAAGCGTATACGTTACTTTTTATTAAAATAAAAACTGCGGACAATTGGTAAGCCAGGCTCCAAAATAAAATATATTTAAACCCCTTTCCATATTCCTAAAATTCATCAGGGTGTTTAAACAAAACAAATATTTTAGGGATATTTGGAACGGGAAAATGTTGACTTAAAAACTAAATATGAACATCTAAAAAAAAAGACTTTGTTAAGGGAAAAGGAACTCCTTTCGCGTATACAAGAATATGCAGGAGCACACAAGCAAGCATGTAAGTTTACATAAGCACATTAGCGTCGTAAATATTCCAATACCGCGTCACTTTTATCAATTTAACAGTAGCCCAGACACAAAACTTTGCTTTGTTCGTTGAATCAATAGGATATTTGACTGCTTTTTTTTATAGTCTGAAATAAACCATAATGCTATTTTTAACAGACTTACCAAAGAGATCCTCCTCTTTGGTAAGTCTGTTAAAAATAGTTTGCCATTCGGTTGTTTTTTTTTTGTGTTTGTTAGTTCAGAACTCGGTAATTTACGATTAAAAAAAATATTTTTTGTTTGAGAGGGTATACTCCCCATGTGGTCTGGACCTGTTATAACATAATATAATGTGCAATAACACATTTTTTACCGTCTTGTAACCTCAAAGCCGTTTACTCACCAAATTTTATGATTCATATATTTTCTCTTTTTGTGAAATGAAATAATATTAAAAATAATAATCTATAAGGATTAGCTATATTATATTATAGATCTATATATACCAGCACAAATGATATTTTAAATACAGTCAAATACCATATTATATTTTAATCTTTCATCTTTTACACTGGTGCGTAGTGCAATCAGCTTTGTCGCATATAAGTAAATGTTAATAATGATGTTGGCTTTAACAGGTTCTTCTTCAGAAGTGTCTAATGGCCAAAAGGGGGAAAATAATAAATCAATAGAACCAACGATACATGCCACTGAAGAGCCAGACCCAATAACTGTCCCACCAAAAATAGATCAGTCGTTGAAGAAGTTTACCATTAAGAACAAGTAAGGAAATAAAAAAAATCAGACTGACACAGAGTTTGTGTGTGCCCTCAAGCATCTGCAAAAGCCATTTAAAGCCTTAGCTTCCTGAGAGAATTAGTATAGGTTTTTAATAATATAGAATTTATTTAGATTGTGTGAGATGGAAACAACCTAACAATCTTCCAACAAAGTATCTAATTTTTAGAATAGAATAAATAGAACTGAATAAATTTTTATTGCTTCAACTGTGTTAAATATATTTTGCAAATTTTGACCGGGGGAGGCTTTATAATCGAGAGTTGAGTCCAAAACAGATTTTTATTTCATTTTTGTCTATCTGTCTGTTCGGGCATCACGTGAAAACTACTGAACAGATTTAAATGCATTTTGGTATATTGGTTGGTAGCTGATGTTCCGGGTCAACATATAGGATACTTTTTATCCCGATAAACAATGAGTTTCCTCCGGGAAATGGGTTGAAATTTTTTATCAATTTTACTTAATAGCTCCGTAAAATTTGTAGTGATTTTAATAATTCTTTGTTTAATTGAGAGCATGTACTGTCTAATTTTCATGAAGATCTGATAAACATTGTCTGAGATAAAGAACATAACTCTTTACAAATAACAGCAAGTCACAAGGCATATGGGACAACGATCGAATGCATGCGTACTGTGCTAAATGCTAATATTATAAATGCAAAAGTTTGTGAGGATGGATGTATGTATGGATGGATGTATGTGTGTACCAACTAAAATAATGACAACTTACTAACTCAGTATACCGAATAAAATAATAGTAGGTTCATAGCTAGCAACGATGATTACGATGCATCAGATTTATTCTAGCTTCTCGATTGACTCATACGTGGACAATGTCGCGAGGGTCCGCTAGTATTTAAATAAATTTCCCTCTACTTTTTACCATACCATAAATATACTAATAACCTATATTAAATTTCGTACGAATGAATCTTTACATTTTCCGTTTTTTAACTTGCTAAGATTTTTTTTTCTAACTTGTCAGAGAGTCATCCGAAATAAAATCTACGCACAAGACCAAAATCGTGGATCAAATGATAATGGAGCAAGCAGAAAGGCGATGTATGGAGGTATCGCACGGCCCCGAGGTACGTACCTACGCATTAAGTCTTTGTTCTCATAACTAGATTATGGAACTCTATCAAGAGTTTAGAACTTCTTCTAGTTCTGCCTTTGCAGAAGCTGATGGTCAGCATTCAGTTTCTTAAACGTCCTTGTCCATGGCTATGGCATGGATTAGTTCTCGGAGTCTTGCGTCCACTCCCGTATATTTCGCAGCCCGAGTGCCCAGTGTTAGATTTTCTACCTACGTTTACTCATTCTATCGCGTGAAATTTAACTTTGTTTGTATGGTATGGTAAGAGCGCCATCTAGTGACAGTACGGTTATTCGGAATTGTGATTAGATGGACTTCTTTCGCCTTCAACCTCTCTTTTTCCTGCAATCTTCCCCATCATGAAAGTTAGATGCAGTCGGTACTTACCGTGTCACAATATATGGCCTAGTTACCAGATCTTATGTTGCTTGATAATTTTGACACTCGGTTATTCTTCTACATTACATACAAAGCAACTTTAAACACCTATTTTAGCTGTCCACATTTCGAGGGCTTCGAAGTCCGTGATTCGTATATAGGTACACACTACGTATCATCGAATAAAAGCGTTTTTAACAGATATGAAAAATATAGTTTACTAAATAAAACAAATAAATAAATGTACTACGACAAAATACCATCTAGAACCTAAGTAAGCGTAGCTCGTGTTAAGGGTACTAAGATGACTTGAATATTTTATGAGTACACAATACTTATACAGATCCAGACACTCAAAAACATTAATGTTCATCACACAAACATTTTCCAGTTGCAGGAATCGAATCCACGGCCTTGGACTCAGAAAGCAGGGTCGCTGCCCTAAGTTATTTATTTATTTATTAGTAATCCAACAGCGTTACAAATTATTTTGGTTAAGGATTTATCTTATTACTAAAATACGGCAAAATCTAGATTACAAATATAAACTGTGACAATAAAGCAATAGGTGCAAGTACAACATACAAAACAATCAGTAACGATATTCACAACAGCATGAATAAGTGTGAGTGGGTGTGAGTAAGTGTGTGCGTGTGTTCATAAGTGTGCAAATGTATGTGCTTGGGTGCGTCTGTGAGTCTTCATTTATGTAGAAGTGCAGTTATGTGCCTACCTTTATTATTTTTCTTTGGCAGCCGCTATGTAGGGCTGGAAGTACTGGTGTTACGCCGATCGTGTCTAATATGATTACTAGACGCTTTTATCTACAAAACTTTCTTGTCTGGGCGTTGTGCAGGTACTGGCAAACCTTCGCGTTGTGAGTCGCCGTCCGAACCGTCGCCTTTAGTCCAACGGTGGACTGGAATACGCTTTGGATGAATGCACCTTCATCTCAACTGAAATTTATCGTGTATTCCAGGTAAACGCTCCTGCTCCGGAAAATATAAAGCAGATCACGCGTAAAAAGCGACAGCAACTCCACGACCTCCGAAGAGATATAGAGAACGGTCTCGGCATTCCGAAATTCGTAATCAGTAGACATTATCACTACCATCATTATCATTATCATCATTTTTTGTAACAAAATCGTCAAAATATCAGGTTAACTAAGCGTGAAAAGTATTGAAAATACATTATAAGCACGCCTGATTATAGAAGGTATAAAGAGATAGGCAGCCTTTTTTGTAAACAGTTAAAATCTAATAGCAAAAAGCTGATATGGACAGTGGGCATTCCATCTTAATTGCCAAACAAGACAGAGAGTGCATTGTGCATATTTTGCGTAAAATAACATTGGATAAGGATCTAATGGATCTTTTAGGGGTCCACATCCACAACCAGAATAAAACTTTCGCCTTTTGCTGGTTGCCTCGCAAACATCCTATTGATATATCGAAATTGTACCGCAATCGATAATATATATTTTTTAAGTACACGGTATACATCGATAATTCGTTGTGCCACACCATTGATATCCTCAAAAGCTCGTAGCACAAGTTTTCCACCGATAACTTGGTGTCGATATAATTGCAACTATGACCCCTTGATTGCAATCTCAAGTGATGATGCAGTCTAAGGCTTTCCTGTTAGGGGTTATATTTCGTTAGTTAAGATATAGATAAACTAAACAGCTATAAATAAAAAGATTATGATAATGAAACAGATTTATTTAGAAAAAAACCATAAAAATAGGCATGATGACTAACTAATTTTGATAAACTTCCTATAACAAAATACATTTTTGCAGAAAAAAATAGTATGTTTTTATAATGTTTATGTGGACGTGACGACTGTCATCATGCCTATTCATACACCACGAATACATAAATCGTCGTTCTAGTCCCATAAGTAACATTGTAAATACTGATAACGATACTTTAAACCAGATCCTAACAAACAAAACAACCGAAATTTGAACGAACTGGGTGCCAAGTGAGATTTTCTATCGGTGTTTATGTTAACTATGATTTATATGGTATAGAAAGAGTGCCTTATAGTAAAAAACCTGTTTCCCAGTAATGCAATTAGATGGCGCTCTTGCGATACCATACAAATCGTAGTTAACTTTCACACGTTCGAATAGGTAAACTCAAACTTAGCCCCAATGTAAGTTACGTGGTATGGGTCTATCAAAACAATAAATATAGCTCATTAAAATTAAGCGTCAAAACTCTACTCATATTTATATGTACATGAATAACTAGTTTTGATTTTCCAAATGACAAACAAAGAAAGAACCTTTTCTATCTTTGTTTGTCATTTGGAAAATCAAAACCAGATCCAGTTCGATAAGGTAAGCTCTAAAAATCTCTAAAATGGCCCCAATAAAGGATTTAAAAATGCTTATTGCTGTAGAGTATTGGCCGGAATATTTTTTATAGGTAACTAACCAAATTAAATTTTTTTTGACTAACCCCGTGAACTTTAAACCACCTTTTGTAAGTAATCTGTAGTAGCCATATAATTTATATTTTTTCGTCTGTTCCTTTGGTTCTTTTTGTTAAGTAATAATTGACGGAGCAAGCAGACGATGGCCTACCAGATGGTAAGTGAAAATCCATCGTCTATAAACAGAGCAAAACTTGCAGGGCATGCAAGAAACGCGTCCTGCATCGTGCATCCTGCGTCGTTTGAGAAAGGTTATAGACACGGATCATGACGGGCGGGACACGACTCGCGTCAATGTTGTGTATATAATAGCAGTTGAAAGGTATGGCAAGAAAAAACAAACGTTCCTTATTTAAATAGCCCTACCAAATCTCTTATGAATGATTCATACATAATTGTTTACTTTCCTTCCTCTAGCACGGGTAGGAGACAAAAATAATATCCCCCGATTATATATTTCACCTGACAAGGGATAATAATTAACGTGTCCACCTGCTAAAGCAGGGGAACAGGGGATAGGAGAAGCTTACCCCCATTTATTAATACACATATATTAATTGGATATTATTTCCACTTGTGCGCCAGTGCTCATATATCATGCTCCACATATATCATCAGCCTTGGTGCGCCGAAAATATGCGAACAAAATAAAATGGTGTCATCAAATATGTATGAAGGCACAATCCTGTTTTTTATACAAGTAACATTATGGAGATTAATCTGGATGATTGTATTTTGATGGATATTTTTGGGCTCGTGTTCCTTATTTTAATTGTTATTAAAGTAAACTTAGATATTATAGTGTCACGTTGTTAAAGAAATAGGTACTTACTGTAGATTCACAATATATTTATGATAACAAGTATGAGAGTTGATAAAGCTGTGGGAGCAGATACATTTTTATCCATTCCCCGGGGACATAATTGTCTCCTGCCCATGTGCTAGCCGTACTGGTTGTCAACTGAACCGTCCAGCTGATTGGCTGATACCGAAGATAGGATTCTGCGCATCAAACCGCAGTAATTCGTGAAGTAATAAAGTTTGAATCGGTCTATACGCGGAAGTAGTTGCGGAAGACTTCGCGGAAGACTACTACATAATATATTTACAGAATACGAAGAAATATCACAATCTTATGACAATACGCCGAATATCACAATACCTGATAACAATATTATAACCAGCGCCATTAAGAAGTAGATAAAGTTATAAAAAAAAATGACGACACAAATTAATTATTCTCATTCCTCATTCCCTTTCAATATAGTGTACATTATTCTAGTAGTCTTTCGTTTGTTTATATATTATATTCTATGTTATTGTCCTTTTTATGATTATTTTGTTATTGTTTAGTCGTAACGTTTAGGATTCAGTGACGACGAAGATAAGGGGGCTGGTTAAAAACCAGTGTTGCGCTTTTTAGTATGCAGCTATACTGAGCCAGCGCCTTTGTCAAATGACAAACAAATTTATGACACAAATGTAACATTTTACACAAATGTGTGACAATAAAGACGATTTTGTTTTCTTTCTCACTTTCAAGCCCTTTCATTTGGACCCATGTAAAGGAAAATGTAATTCGGCATTTTATGGTGGTGGCCATCTTAGATTTGAAATTTATCTTAGTGTATAGTGTCCTGAAGCGGTGATAGCGCATTGGGTAGGAGCTCGACTTCACTTTCGGGGGGCCGAGTTCGAATCCCAGCACGAACCTCTAAATTGTCTCAGTTATGTGCGTTTTAAATAATTAAAGTATCACTTGCTTCAACGGTGAAGCAAGTGATACTTTAATCATCGTGAGGAAACCTGCAGGCCTGAGAGTTCTACATAATGTCTCAAAGGTGTCTGGAGTCCACCAAGCCGCACAGGGCCAACATGGTGGACCACGGCCTTAACCCGTTCTCATTGTCGGAGGAGACCCGTGCTCTGTGTCTGTAGTGGGCCGGTAATGGGTTGAAATGAATTAATAGTGCCCTACTAGTCAGACCCTTTCATCTGATAGCCATATGTTGTATCTAAGTTGTGAAAAATATATTTGATCCTTGTCCTGCAATCTCTTGCGCCCGTATATTGAGGAAAAGGGATAGCACGTCATCGGTCGTCTATTATAAATCTATTCTTTTAATGGCGCGGGTTATACCAATCACTAACTTATGGAACAAAGAAAAAATTACGCACCGTTTGATTATAAAAAAAGGACAACACTGTATATTTCAACAATAACGTCTAAATGCTTAGATAAGTAAAAAAAGTGCTTAATTTAATCGCACGTTTTTTTTGAAGTTCGAGAAGATATTTTCGTTAAGGTATAAGACATCGTTGTATACAAATCTCTAGACATAACCAAATTGGCAGGTTACGTAGCAAATGCCATATTTTCACAATATGGCCTGGGAATTACAAAAAAAAAATATTAGTCTATAGTTTCACCAACGTCAGCTATTTTGATACTATCTTTCAGCAGATCAATTTTGGTGGGTAGATCTTTTAAATCTTCGTCAGCGTCGGGCTCTGGGGTTTCACTGATGATAATCGACTTTTTATCTTCAATGTGTGTAGCGAATGTCGGCTGTCCAGCAGCCTTGGCGAACTCTGCGGCCACGCCTAGCAACTGTTGGTCGTTGGAGCTTGCCAACGTCATCGCCGCTTTATACAGGTCCCCTAATGCCAAACAACTGAAACCATAAAACAAGAAAATTTTAAACAAAAAAAAACCGGCTTCTGAAATAAATTTGTATACCAACTAAAAAGAACGCGGTGATAGCCCAGTGGGTTTAAAGTTATGTGCGTTTTAAGCAATTAAAACATCACTTGCTCCAACGGTGAAGGAAAACATCGTGAGGAAACCTGAGTTCTCCACCAATGAATGAATGAATGCAAAAACTTTTTAAGAAAAAAAAAGTAGTTACATAGATATAAACATAGAGCAAGAGAGTACAATTTGTGGTGGACTACCCTTCCTGATTGAATTGAGGAAACCCATGACCTGTAGTGGGCCGGTAATGGGTTGATATGATGAATGTGCTAAAACTAGATTTCCGACGCGAAAATATATGCAACTTCTAATAACTTTTTATAGGAACTCGACTCGGGTGTTCCCCGATATATTGAATACATCTGCGTAACCTTTTGAAGGGGATTAGGCGTGATTGTGTAATCACGTAAACAATGCATATTTAAGTGATGGCGGCAATCGCGGTTGTTTTGTTGTAACTTTTTGGAGAGTTCCGTTGTCTGCCTGCGAAACGCTTTATCACATGTATATAAAACCATTCCGGAATAAACCCCTTGCGGACAAGGAAAGAATTTTGCAAATCCGTCTATAAACGACGAAGGTATTACCGAACATACATAAAAAACAGAATTGATAACCTGCTCCTTTTTGAAGGAAGTCTGTTAAAAAACTGAACTGAACGAAGCAACTTTGTAAGATATCACATAATAGCTATTGCTATATTACTATATATATATATTACACATATCAAAAGTAAATAAATATGTCTGACTTTACTCAGGCCAAGAGACGAAACTGTTAAAACAGGACAAAGTTATGAGAGTAATTCTGAGCAATGTCAATGTGAATTCGCTTTCTCAGAGTCGGTTCCCAGCATTGAAACACTAAGAAGCCAAAAAATCTTACCACATAGCCGCCATTTCTATCTGCCCCGTGCGTAGACTATCAGTTATCCACGCATGCAGTACGTCCTTTGCCAAACTGTCCAGGTGCCTGCAATTTTAAAGGCATCAGAATGAACTCGTTAGTTGTTCCTCAAGTAGAAATACAACCCATTGGAGTATTTCCCCTATAAGTCCATGCGAACAAAGCATGAAAACCCTGGGTTGAATGACCGCTCGCGTTCGATCGCGCATTTATTAGCACGGAGAAATTTTAGGAGGTACGGGTAGGTAGTGACGAAAAATAACGATACGGGACTCTTACGAGGTCTCGTAATCGGAATGAGTTTCTGCGACTACCATTGTTTGTCGCGGGTAACGGGGAATCAGGGTTCGATTCGGGTGAGGGAGCCTGAGAAACTGCTACCACTTCCAAGGAAGGCAGCAGGCGCGCAAATTACCCACTCCCTGCACGGGGGGGCGGTACGGGTAGGTAGTGACGAAAAATAACGATACGGGACTCTTACGAGGTCTCGTCATCGAATAATCAATACACGAAGTGCCCACACACTTGTAAATATAGACGCGCAAGATCGTTACACGAACCGCTTACCATTATAGTAAAGTACTATGCAAACACACATAACATATACGCAATAAGGGAACTTTAACACATTCATTGCACAAATTCGATCTTGTATGCAATGTACGCGATTATTGCATGCGATAATACATGATTATTTGGACTGATGGAGCCGACTTCGTATGTTAAGAAAAAACAATAATCAAATCAAAAACAAACCTTCTTTATTCAAATAGCGCGACAAAATCTTTTATGAATGATTCATACCTAATTGTTTACTTTCTTTCCTCTCTTGTTTCTTTAAACAAAAATGAGAGAAATTCTTATTTTATTCGGAGATTAATAATTATATTACATTAGATATGATATGATTTGAGATATTTTTAATAATTGATGGAAACTAAATCAAAATTATAAATAAAATAACTTGAATTAATATTTATTGCACTGAATGTGACGATGCAAGTTTCCAGACTTCACCAGAGTGTAGTATGAGATAACCTACGTTTTCTTATTCGTAAAAGAAAAGAGCGTCATTACTGAAAACAGTACTATCCTAGTGACACACTACTGATACCATTTAAATGTAACATTTCTGAGCCCACAAAAACTTTACATGATATTTTATTTATTATTACCATCTTACTCATTTATAAATAGTTACCTTTATAAGTAGTTTACGTTTTACTCGCCCGCAATTGTAGTCTTTTTCGAATATCGAAACCCTATGGAGTCAAAGAAAAATAGACCTTATTGACATAAGTTTTTTTGAGTCGCTAATCCTTCCTGCTCTGCTACCTTGACAAGTGTAGACATATTTGAGCTGCAACACATGGTTAATAAGTTCCATTTTACTCTGACGTTCTTGCTATTTCTATTAGTTTTGTATTTTTTTTTCTTTACCTCGCCTTTGCTAGGACGAAGGCTTCCACAAAGAGGCGAGCGTCGATAAGCGCAGTGACGGCGCCTCGCATGTCGTGTAAGCTCAGCATCACCGCTACACGCCTGTATGTACTCCCACCGTACCACTTGTTCTCTATAAATAATATTATGATAGTATAAAGAAGAGTTATAATAGTTCGAAGACTTTGATCTCGTGGTAAATGCAAACATCCTTTAGATAAGGATGAGCGTCACGACAGTGTATAGAGGCCAGTAAATCGCTACTACTACAAGATTAAAAAAAAAAAATTCAAATTTCATTTATTTCAAGTAGGCCTAATTTAAGCCCTTTTGAAACGTCAAGTCTGTCTGTTTGTAGTGACTCTACCACCGGTTCGGAAGGCAGATACTACCGAGAAGAAGCCTGCAATAAACTCCGCAGTGACTCTTTTCCAACATCAACAATATACATTTTAACCTTCATTTTTCTATCTTGTGAGAGATGAAAGCGGAGCCGCATGCTTCCAAGCATTAAGAAATTCATCAATTGCATAGTAACCTTACTGTAATAAATGTGTTTTCACATATTCTTTAAATGTATGCATTGGTAGGTCCAAAATTTTTAACAGAAATTAAACTAAACTGGATATCTAAAAACAGTTCATTCTACAAGTAGTAAAGTAAAAATGGTGTTTCTAATTTAACACAATATCAATTTAGTTTAGATACTTGTGTACAACAGAATAGAAACAAAAGTCGTTATCCAGTTGCTTAAAATGTTTTGCAGCCAACCGTCAATCTAAGACAGACAATTCCTTTCTATAGAAAAAAATTGAATATTGCAATACTCGTACTAGTATCAATGATTTCTGAAAGTAATAGCAAGCTAGAAATCGCAATATTAATTTATGTAAATGGGTATTTTTTAAGAGTAAATAAAACGTGATAAGCTCATAAATCAGATTTCTCTTCAAATATAATATTCTTCGTAGCTATACAACATTATGTACGACGCATTGAAGAGTCATTGTCGTCTGCTTAATTCAAATACTAAGATAGACACTTAGGCTAGAGACAAGCTGATCCCACGTACGCAACGCATTATTATATCCGGACTCGTGATTTCATTTGAAAATCTATGCAATATAAAAAACATTAATCGTATGCAACGTCGTCCTGGAATGTCCTGATCGGCATTAGACAAGATGTTCGTAGACTATCCCACGCGTGTGACCAGTGTGTTTCTAGAACTTACACGTAGCGCGTCTTAAGCAAATATTCCTTTAAATAATTACGACATGATCTGGTGTCAATTTACGTTACATGAACGTTTGGTACAATTAGTTATTTAACGATTGGTATAGTCTTAATAGTTATAAAGTATTATGTGAATGTCACACTTCAACTCGGAGCAACCAACCTTTCAAATGACAGTGCGCGATTAAAACACAAAATAACTATTTCAAAGTTATAAAATATTTTTATGTAAGGCCTGTAATTGGTAAAAAAGCTTCTAAATGTCCCGTTTTTGGACTAGAGCAGATTTATAGCTGACCTTACACACTGCTTTTGAGGTTTTGTGACCAAATTGGTAAAACGAATCGCTGCGGTACGACTTTGTCCGTCTGTTACAACCATATCATTACTGGATAGAAGCAGGCGTTACTTTGCGGAAATCCATGACATATTATGAAAATTAAACTTAATTTGCTATACTCCGCGAACAGCAGGAGAATCTGTATGGTGTAATTTATAATTTCTTCAATCCTTATACTCCATACCAAACAGATTTTCGGCATGTCTACGCACGTTTCCCTCCGAAACCGGAGCATCCTCAGGAGATGTTAACTTTACAATGAATAATTGTTAAGTAACAAGTAACAGTAAGCTTAATTTTCATAACCATATCATTGTTTAAACTATCGATTGGTCATTGTGTTTGTACTTGAAAATAGGTAAGTATACTTTACTCACCGCAAATTTTGTACAACTCTCCTTTGGCGACTACCCTCTCGATTTGGGCCAGATAAAGTTGTGTCACATCTTTCCAAAATCTATAATATAAAAATATAATACATACAAATTATTCCATAAAAGCCCTTAAACATTTACGCAATACTAACAAAAATGCAAAGCAAGTTATTGCGGTAAACTTTGCGGTCCAAAGGTTTGTGAAAAATAATCTGTGATATTCAGACGCTTGCCGTGTCAAGACGTCTCTCCAATGAAGAAGTAAACACATATCATCATCATCATCATCACATCAACCGATAGACGTCCACTGCTGGACATAGGTCTTTTGTAGGGAGTTCCAAGTTCCACGATTCTGAGCCGCTTGGATCCAACGGCTACCTGCGACGCGCTTAATGTCGTCTGTCCACCTCGTTGGGGGTCGACCAACGCTGCGCTTACCAGTACGGGGCTGCCATTCCAGCACCTTGGGACCCCAACGTCCATCCTTTCTCCGAACTATGTGCCCGGCCCATTGCCACTTAAGCTTCGCGACTCGTTGAGCTATGTCGGTAACTTTGGTTCTTCTACGAATCTCCACATTTCTGATTCGATCGCGTAGAGATACTCCGAGCATAGCTCTCTCCATCGCCCGCTGAGTGACTCTAAGCCTTCTTATGAGGCCCATAGTTAACGACCATGTTTCAGAGCTATAGGTCATCACTGGCAACACGCACTGTTCGAAGACTTTCGTCTTCAGGCACTGAGGGATTTCCGACGAAAAGATGGCACGGAGTTTCCCGAACGCTGCCCATCCGAGTTGGATTCGGCGGTTCACCTCCTTCTCGAAATTGGACCTACCTAACTGGATCGTGTGTCCTAGGTATACGTATTCGTCAACAATTTCGAGTGCAGTGTTCTCAACGATTACTGGTTGAAGCGGAACATGAGCATTAGACATAATCTTCGTCTTGCTCATGTTCATTCGTAGGCCAACCTGTTGAGAAGCTCTGCTGAGGCCATCGAGCATCGTATTTAGGTCTCCCAGAGTCTCTGCCATTATGACTACATCGTCGGCAAACCGAAGTTGAGTGATGTACTCGCCGTTAATGTTGATGCCAAGTCCGTTCCATTCCAGAAGCTTAAAGACGTCCTCCAACGCAGCGGTAAATAGTTTCGGGGAGATAACATCTCCCTGTCGCACGCCTCGCTGCAATTGGATTGGTCTCGTAGTCTGATCCTGTATACGAACTGACATAGTGGCGTTTTTGTACAAACACTGCAACACTTGGATATACCGGTAGTCAATTCGGCATCTCTGCAGTGACCTAAACACAGCCCAAGTTTCCACCGAATCAAAGGCTTTTTCATAGTCCACAAACGCTAAGCAAAGTGGCCGGTTATACTCTTCAGTCTTCTGTATAACCTGCCGCAGCGTATGAATGTGGTCTATGGTACTAAAGCCCTTACGGAAACCGGCTTGTTCGGGAGGCTGGAAGTCATCAAACCTACGAGCGAGACGATTCGTAATGACTCTCGAAAACAGCTTGTAGATATGACTCAGCAGCGAGATGGGTCTGTAATTCTTCAACAAGGTATTATCACCTTTTTTGAAGAACAGAACCACCACACTCCTGTGCCATGCCTCTGGCGTTGTGCCTTGGTGAATAACGGAATCAAACAATCGCTGAAGGACTCTCAGTATCGGTTTTCCACCTGCCTTCAGGAGTTCTGCCGTTATTCCGTCATCACCCGGCGCCTTGCCATTTTTAAGCTGCTTGAGAGCCACACTAATCTCGTATAGGCTGACGTCTGGGATATCTTCGGTATAGTGTCGAGTTAATTTGGCTCTAGGATCCTTAGCCAAATCTTCAACAGGCGTCTGTACTGTGGTGTACAACTGTCCATAAAAGTTCTCAACCTCACCCAAGATCTCAGGTTTGGAAGAGACAAGACTACCATTATTGGTCTTCAGTCGCATCAACTGGCTCTGACCGATAGACAGATCTCTAGCGAACACTTTAGAGCCTCTGTTTTACTCGATGGCATTTTTAATACGCTCTGTATTGAAGTGCCGCATATCACGAGTCTGTGATTTAGAGATCTGCCTATTAATCCGCCGGTAAGCGGACGCGTCTGCTATAGACTGTAGTCTCATCTCTTGCCTCTCCGTCATAAGCTTGAGTGTATTGGTTGAGAACCTATTGGCCTTGTTTCTACGGTGGGCCTTGTAGAATTTGGACCCGACTGTTTGGACAGTTTCCACCAGCCTGTTGTTCAAATCGTCCACAGTGTCGCAATCTGCTAGGCAACCGAACCGGTTCTGTAGTTCTAGTTGAAAGCTCTCGGGGTTTTGAATATGGGCACGAGTAGGCCGGAGTGTAGACTTCACCAGTCTGACTCTTTCAAGTTGAACGTTTATACTCAATGTGCCTCTTACCATACGGTGATCACTTCCGGTTTTAACCCTGTTGATCACAGAGACATCATTGAATACATGCCGTTTGGTCGACATGATGAAGTCGATCTCGTTTCTCGTGGAACCATCGGGGCTTATCCAGGTCCATTTCCTGTGTGGCCGCTTCTTGAAGAAGGAGTTCATCATATAAAGGCCCTCCTTCTCCATGAAGTCAGCCAACATTTGACCCCTGTGGTTCCGTTGCCCATACCCAAATTGCCCCACCCTCAACTCTGAACCAGTTCGCTCGCCAAGCTTCGCGTTGAAATCCCCCATCACAATATTGTAGTAGGTGTTCGAGGCATGTATGGCTTTTGAAATGTCCTCATACAAAACCTCTACATCCTCGTCTGGGTGTGCCGAAGTCGGCGCGTATACCTGTATGACCTTCAACGAATACCGTTTGGTAATTCTGAGTATAAGGTATGCTACCCTGCTCGACACACTTTCGACTTTTACAACATTGTTGACGAGAGACTTGTGGACGATAAACCCGACACCACCCTGTGACTGTTGGTCACCCTCCCGGTAGTAAAACAAGTTGCCGGATTCCAAGATTATCGAGTCCTCCCCCTCTCGCCGGACTTCAGACAATCCTATAATATCCCAGCGCAACTTGCTCACCACTTCTTCCAGCTCAATCACCTTTCCATCGGTCCTCAACGTGCGTGCGTTGTATGTTGCCAGGTCAAGTCGTCGGGGTTGGCAGCGGAATCTCTGCCGGAGATTCTTAACACCCCTTGCCCCGCCGTTACCATAACCGCTGCCAGAGCCAGGAATAGCGGGGCCGCCGGGAACTAGGGGCTGTGGTTTTTTTCTCCTTCCCATTAAAGATATGCCCGATAATGACCACGCTGGGCAGGCGGGTTGGTCATCGCAGGGCTAGACTGATCGCCCCGGCGTCGCTGCTGCCCGACACCGGTCTGTGCCATTTGTTCAGCCTAGCCAATTCGAAGTGGTTATACCGCCACTTGTCGGTTATTTACTTTACTTTAAACACATATGCGGATGATATAAAATGAAGAAAATATCCAGTACGAGTTATAAAAACTTAGCGTAGCCTTTTTATAACTCTTACAAAGCCTATCCTTAAGCTTTTCATTACTCGTAATGGAGATTTTTTTAAATTTTATATGCACGCCACTGCCCCACAGATTATATATTGTCAATTCAATTCCGATTTTACCATAGACATTTTGAAACATGAACCGTATCAGATACTCACTTGAATGAAACACACGGTGATAAGCAGACTAGGAAGGGGCATAGTGCGTCCCTCTGGCTCGCGAATTGGATCATCGAGTCGATGTGACCGCGGAATATTGATAGCATGTTCCAAGACTCGAACCTCTCTTGCTCGAGGTGGCGGTGCACTAGAAACAATAGGATTGATTACAGTAACAGAGATGCGCTAAAATATTGCATAAATTTAATGATATATGGTTTATGCATTATGAAAATCGTATTTATATTAACAGTGAGATTGTTATTACTTATCAATAAATAAAACTGAAAAACCTAGCGATCCGCAATATCAGGTGGGACGCAGAATGTCATCACGTCATTATAAACATAATTTTGTACCAGTTGTTTGTATCAGTTGCTCAGTTTTGTTTTATAAATACCAAAATCATTATCTTTAGTTATGGAACAAGGATTTTTCATATAGTTCTAATTTGCCAATGACGTCACTAGTGCGCCCATGACACGGGGAGCGTTTTCGGAGGAAATATTTTTCTTTTTAATTTAATTTGCTATTTATATCAACATAACCTTCAATTTCTGCAACAATGAGATATTTCTTGAAAATTAGTTATAATACTTATTGAAGGGTTCGCTGAGCGTTCAAGATTCAAGGCAGCATCGCACAAGCGAAACGCCGCATCTCTATTTTCTTTAAGTATACGAAAAAAATAATTAGTTACAGAACTATTTTCACCTAGCTCTATATATCGCGACGTATCTTACAGAGTGCTCGGTATAAAATTTTCTAACCATTTACATATTCGATCGCGTGAACGATAACTTAATGTATGTGGTATGAAAAAAGCGCCATCTAGTTATAAAACTGAGAAACAGTATTGTCACTGCATGGCGCTGTACGATCGCATTGCAACACCGTGCGGATTTTCATCCCATGTTGTAAATAACCCAAAAAAAAAGCATGAAGGTATTTGTATCTTCTTTTCTTATATACATGGCTGGGGTTTGGAACTCCCTTCAGAGTTCTATGTTTGCCCAGAGTGAATAGGCATCCTCTATGCAAACGCGTCCCATGTTAGGCCACTCTTCACTTTCTAACAGGTGAGATTGTGGTAAACGGCACAATATATAAATCTCTAACATATTCTCGTTTTATTTCTATGAGATAAGACAAGATAATGTAAAGACATAATTATCTCGTAACGCGCATCTTCGTCTTAGTGAAGAGTCAAGGTGCGAGCGGCTTTTCATTTTTTTATTGGTATTTGGTAATAACAAGTCTATTACAAACTAACTATTTGGTATTAACAAGTTTATTAAAAAAATAAAAAAAGCTGCTGTCTCATAGAAATGAGACGAGAATATATATTAATATCTTGTGCCGTGCACCTTATGCACTTCAGCTTACCAGTGAGCACAATTACTACAAGAATTTCTCAAAAGCCAACCATATTTCTATATTATGTTAGGTAACTTAAATTTTTCGCTTTTTACATGTTATGGTACAACTCCTACTGTATATTTAATTAATTAATGGGATTAAAATTATTAAATCCTGTACATATATATTAATATATATATATGTATCAAGTCGGCCCCCGAAGTATTGTGGATATAACTATTTATGTAAATTATTCATTGACATCTTTGAGATGTCTCTTAAAAAGTTCAAAGTTTGTATTAAACGTAAGCTTATAGAAAAGTCATATTATAGTATAAAGGACTATGTAATCGATAAAAAGCTTGGGTGTGAATTTATTGCTCTAACCAGATTGCTCTTCTAATAATTTTAAATGACAAAGTGGCATGGGACAAAAAAAAAACGCCCGGCTAAGTTAGTTGTGGGCTTCTTCTTAGATCAGGACGCGTTTGGAACCCTCGTAGCTTTAGTTTTAATTTTTCGAATATTGTTATCGCCATTATCTCACTACCGTGTATTTGTATACTATTATCATGTAATGTACACAACAAAAGTGCCACCTATGGGCCTACTTAAAGATATTTTTGACTTTGACTTTGACTATTAACAAATGTACATAAAAGGACAGGTTGTGTTGGACAGTAGTTTGTTAGATTCACCTAAAATAAAATGTAGTCAATTCATCAATCATATTTGTAGTAAACAGTGCCTACTTACTTTCTAAATCTAGCACTTCATTAAAATCATTTGTGTTGCCGAAAATCTTCCAAAAATCTAAATACATATTTTCATCATCTTTGACATCATTAGTTTCTAGTTCTTCCTTATTTAACTCATCTTTCGATTCTATTTCATCATTTTTATCATCAGTGGTTTTGATTTCTTCAGATGTCAATACACCATTTGTTTTAACCACCTCAGATTTTATAACATTTATTTTATCAGAATTAGTTTTGTTACCACTTTTATTGAACTGTTCAGCTATCTTCCTTAAGCAGAGCGCATTACAATTTCTCATATTGGCATGAATAGTTGGCAATAGAAATTGTTTGGAAGCTTTTGATTTAATTTCAATACTAGTAGCAATCTGTCCCATGTGTGTGTTGTCGTCGGTATGTTCTGGTTCCACCTCTTTAATAAATTCTTCTTCTTTCGCTCTCTTCTTCTTTTCCTTCTTGGATGCTGTTTCGTTTCTGATTTCTGAAATGTAAAAACTTATTTCAGTCTTATTATATCCTAATATCCCATTCATCGATTTGTTCTAGTTTAGCCTAATAATTAATGCAGTAATTTTATAATTACTATTAGTGTTAATTATTATTAGTGTTTTTACCTACACTTGGAGGAATTATCAATTTTATAAATTTAAAATGCATATAAAATTTTTCGGAACCGACAGGATTTGAACGTGCGACTCTGGCAATCGCGGCCTGAGCGCTTTTTCCAATTAAGCTACGGCACTCCTACCATCGATGCCTTTAATATCAGTCTCATAACGACTGTAGCGTCATCTAGTAGGAAACGTTGCAGTTTCGATCTACGTTTTCAAAGGTCCATATTACATTGAGACACGTTTGAAACAACGTATAAAAAAATGCATTTGCAATGCAAAAAAGTAGGCTTTTTGTAAAACTTTCTCGCTACACTTGACATCCTGAGTGAAGTTTTAAGCTAATGTTGCCTAAATCAGTAGTATTATACTTATTTGTTTTGTTTAAACGTCTAAAATAAATTTATTTCACGAATTTCATCACGCACTTGAGGTTTTATTGCCATTGAGAATCAGGACCATGGTTGTTAAAATAACGAATGAAAATATAAGACAAATCTCTAAGTTACTTATTCTCTATCGAACAATATACAGGCTTAAACAGTATAGCACGACATCGGCTACCTTTTATAAATAAATTATAAAACGTGTAACAGAATTACGAAATAATGTTGAATACGTATATTTCATAAAGAAAACATCCCGTAAAAATATTAAATCCAAAGCATATTAAAAAAGTTCTATGTGTTTACTTATGGCAACCCTATTGAAGGTAAAAGACCGACACGCGCATAGTACCTTAGCTACGCGACGCTAACCTTATTGTCACATGATTTTAATTTTGCATGTGATGTGTGGGCTGTATCTGATTTCTTTCAGTAATAACAATTGCAGTGGTTTACTCAAAAACTATTAGGTTTTAAGTTTCACCGATAAGTTACAGAGACAGTACATAATGTACCTCTAAAGCCTGTGAAGTTTTATTTCAGTTTTCATTTACACGTTGTACAATGACACGGGTTTAAAGCACGAAGATCGTCATCATTATCATTGTGTTTAACCGCAGGATGTCCATGACTCTTAGTTGGTCTTTTGTAGCGATTCCACATGCCACCGTCATGGCTAGCACGCATGCCGAGACTTAATTATCTCTACCCGTTACTCTCACTTTTTCTGTAGAGATAGACGAGATCTCGTGGCGAGCATGCTAGCGCTACAGGTGCACCCAAAGACTCTTTTTATGTTGTGTGTGTCTGTGGGAAGGCCACCCAACTCTGCGTTTTCCACTGCGGTGACTACTACAGCACTCCAGCTTTTTTTTAGGACGACAAGAGTCATTTTAAGATAGTATTGTTTTAAGCGCTGGTAGTAAGGTAGTTAAACTAAGAAACGAAACTACCGTGCAGTTTTAACTGTGGTGGCGAGAGATATACCTGTGTAAGCTTCTGCTGGGTAATCCTCTACCCTCCACACTCTGAGGCAGCAATCCGCCCCTCCCGACATCACAGTGGAAGGCAGGTGTGGGAATGCACTCCAAGCCGCGCCGAGGGACGACTGCGAGTGCCCGTCGTATATCGCTATACATACAGCTTCCGATACATCCCAGACCTGCCACGAGCATTATACACAATGTTTTATCTGTTATATACAGCATTAGGACAGAGATCATCAGTATCAACCCATTACCGGCCCACTACAGAGTACGGGACTCGTCTCTGAATGTAAATAAATAAATAAATAAATATACTACGACAATACACACATCGCCATCAAGCCCCAAAGTAAGCGTAGATTGTGTTATGGGTACTACGATGACTGATGAATATTTTTATGAATAATATACATAAAATACTTATAATTGTATATTATAAGTATTTATAATATATACACTGAAAATATATATATACATATTTTCAGTGTCTGGATAAACACCCAGACACTGAAAAACATTCATGTTCATCACACAAACATTTTCCAGTAGTGGGAATCGAACCCACGGCCTTTGACTCAGAAAGCAGGGTCGCTGCAAACTGCGCCAATGGGCCGTCTAATATATAAACGGTTCTGATGTACATGTACTTCACGTACTCAATTTGATTTGGTAGGTTGCCTGGAAGAGATCGCTTTTAAGCGATAAGGCCTCCCATTGTACCTTTTCTTCTTTTATTTATTTATTAGCTTTTCAAGGGAAACGTATTTTTGTATCACATAAACCAATGAAGTTTCCACAATTTGGTTATACATATAATACGATAACATTTACCACAATTGCTTAGAAATAAGTACCTACCAAGCAATTATAATACAAAAAAAGAGATTTTTTTTTTAAATTAAAACAAAAACTTTAAAGCTCACAATACTTATTTTGCCATAATAAATTTTCTAAAAGTGCCAATTTTGACATGAAAAATGTCAGTCTCACAATATTTGTAGTTAAAAGCATTGCACGCACGAGATAAAAAAGTTATTTGCCGAATACCTTGTCTTCCATCTAGCCCACGCAAAGGGAGGTTTTATTTTAATTGTGTATTTTTATTAATGCTGTGTATTTCATGTACAATAAAGTGTATTTGATTGATTTAACGGTTTAAGGCCGCAGTCCACCACGCTGGTCAACTACGGATTCGTAGACTTCGCACGCCTTTGAGAACATTATGGGGAACTCACTCAAAGAAAACATCGTGAGGAAACCTGCTTAGTTTCCTCACGATGTTTTCTTTCACAGCTGAAGTAAAAACAAAAAATATATATACTACGACAAAACACACTTCGCTATCTAGCCCCAAAGTAAGCGTAGCTTGTGTAAGGTAGCTATCTTAGCACAAGCTACGCTACGATTAATATTTTTTTATGAAAAGAATACAAAAAAATACTTTTAATATACAGATAAACACCCAGACATTCATGTTCACCACACAAACATTTTCCAGTTGTGGGATTCGAACCCACGGCCTTGGACTCAGAGAGAAGGGTCGCTGCCCACTGCGCCAAACGGATGTCAAATGATACTTATATAATAGCTTAATAAATAATAGTTTAAAAAAAACTAACTTTTTATAGAAAAGCGAACTAAAAAATAGAAAATAAATTTTAATAAATTTAAATTAAGAATAGTGTTAAAAATTTCAATAAATATAAATTAATAATAGTGTGAATAAAAAATATATTTTATTTAAAAAAAAGCGTGGGGTGCTTTTTAAGATATTATCAAAATAATAATCACTCTACTCATATCTGTCAATAAAATATTTATAACTATTGACACCATGCACCCCACGCTTTTTTTACAATAAAATATATTTTTTATTAATTTATATTTATTGAAATTGTGTTGTAGCTTAATGTTTTCTGTGGTATTTGTTAGGTACGCGAACGCCATCTGTTGGAATCGCCATAGGTTTTTTACATTTGGGTCTAGGGTTTTTTACATTTGGGTCTAGATGGCGCTGTAGTAATTGTAATTAATAGTTCGAAAAAACTAAAAAATCTTATTTTTTATATTGAAAATTGGAATAATCTTCTCAGATTAGTGTATTGTCATCGATCCTCGATATGTCTACAAAGTTTGAATCAAATCTGATCGTTCAAAGTGGGTCAAAATCGCGCCCAAAGAAGTCGGTTACAAATAAACATACAAACATACAGGTGAAGCTAATAAAAAGCACACAATTCAAGAGATATCAAACTCGGTCTCCTTAACTGAAGGCCGAAGTCCTAGCCTTTAAGCTTTAATAACAAAAAAAATATTTATCCTCGGAATTTCTCGCCGATTATAGCTGTTCTATTTCTCAACTCAACTGAAATGTTCAAATGTTTGTTTTGAATAGGCTTTTAAACAGACGCTTAAAAAAGTTTCTTAATGTTAATTTTTCCCCCATTTTACAATTATTGTAACACGACTGAAGTATAGTTGAAGCTTGTAAACAACTTTCTCAGATATTACATTTTGATATCCGCGTATTATTTATTTAAGATCTCCCGATTTTATATTAATAAAATATCTTTAAACGAGCAATTCTTGTATATATATAATTGGAATCTCGGAATCGGCTCCAACGATTTTCATGAAATTTAGTATACAGGGGGTTTCGGGGGCGACAAATCGATCTAGCTAGGATTCATTTTTAGAAAATGTCATGTTATTTGTGTTTTCCGGTAATAAGCGATTTAGTGCAAGGAAGTTGCATGGGTCAGCTAGTATTAATAAATTATGACAATTTACTCACTCTAATAGTTCTGTCATGTGAGGTGGATAAAAGCTGTGCATCCTTGTGTGGGTTCCAAGCCAATTGCAGCACCGCTTTTTTGTGACCACTTAGACATTTCAATATAAGTAATTTTGGACCATCTAAAAGTAATAAAACCAAGATTATTATTCATCATCAACATCTTCATCATCATATCTACCCATTACCGGCCCACTACAGGACACGGGGCTCCTCCCACAATGAGAAGTGGTTAAGGCCGTAGCACTAGCACGCTGGCCCATTGCGAATTAGTGGACTCCACACACCTTTGAGAACATTATGTAGACCTCTGAAGGATGGATTAATATTTGAATTACTTAAAACGCTACACTTAAACTTAAACATAACTTAGAAAAGTTGGAGGTACTGGGATTCGAACTCGGCCCTCCGAAAGTGAAGTCGAGCTCCTAGCCACTGGGCTTATGTATTGTACTGAATACTGATTAGTTATTGATTTTTTATTCATTATTATTATTAAATTTACAATACTCTCGATTGCGGACGGCTATTTCTATTACTCACTACATCGAGGTATTCTACCGTTTCCGAGTAATTAAACCTCGTATCGGCAAGGTAAAAAGGGCCTATTGTTACTCGGTTTAGAGTTGCGAATCCTGTACCCTGTTTTTCGTTTCACAAACATCATGTCAAAGGCCCGAGCTATCGAATAGTTGGCAAATTTGAGCTTTAACACAATGCAAATAAGATCCATTTTACTGCGATGTTAAAGTATTTTCATACTCAAAAACGAGTTCTCGATTGCGCGCGAGCAATTCTTGTATTAAGACTCAAGGTCACGGGTCTCCTCTCAGAACGAGAATGAATTGCGGAGTGCGAATTGGTAGACTGAACCCGCCTTTGAAAACATTATGGAGAAATCTCAGGTATGCATGACTCGCAGTGTTTTCCTTCAACGTTAAACCTTAGTTAGTGGTATTCCAAAACGCTCATAACTCCAAAAAGTTAGTGGTTCGTGCCGGAGATAGACTGAAATCGTAACCATAGCTTTTAATTGATATTGCTTATATGCTTACAATTTATCATTTATAATTTTGTAGCTAGTACGCATTTCGGCAAATACTCGAACCTAAAAGCTAGAAAGGCGAGTTCGGAGAGTCATATGGCCTAGGTTTCAAAATAGCACATTTAGCAAACCACCCTAGATATTTAGATAGTACTTACCGCCTTTATCAGCATATTCCACGATAGCAATTTCGCAGGACTTATCGAGCGAGGAGATCGCGATCAGATCTTTATAAGGCGACTCTTCGCTAGAACTTGAGGTTTGTTGGGGATGCCACTCCATGCTGTGTATCATTTTGCTGGAAAAATACATTTAATTCTAATCACAGATTCAGTTTATTTTTAGATTTTTTTGCAATACATTTTGGCAACTGACGCCTAACGCATTGAAGAGTATTTATTTATTTATTAAGAGCACTAACAATATTCATATTACACAGTTTTAAATATATTATATAATTTTGACACTAATATTGCCATTCACCGAGGGAGGTGACATTTTAAGTGACTCTACGAGTAACCTTTTTTTATATCGCAACATATAAAGTACGAACTCTGTCAAGCAATAACCGTTTACTGGAACTTCTTGACTCACTAAAAAACACTAATTACGATATAATTGGACTATCAGAAGTAAGGCGTCTCGGAAACTCAATACATGAACTCGAAGACTTCATTTTATATTAAATAGGAGAAACGCCAGGATTATTATATGTAGGGTTTATAATAAAAAAATATCTGAAATCATGCATTGAATGCTTTATTGGTCTATCAGAGAGAGTGGCTCTAGTGAACCTTAAACTTAAATTTAGCACACAAACAAAAACATGGACTGATATGCACGTCAATTACAAGTGCACATAGCATTGACAAAGCGTCATGCAAACTTAATTTGACAAAAAATTCAACTCGCCGATAAGTGTTCGGACCGTTTTTCCTAAATAGTAAGTAGTAGAGTAAAATAGTGTATAGTCGGAAAAATATAATAGGCCCGTTTTGACATTTGTGCAAGACCATAGAATGTAACTTGGAACGAAACTGAAAGAAACAAAAAAATTAAAATCAATTACATACAGTGTTTTAAAAAATACGTAAATTTTTTTGGGACGTTAAATAATATGAAAGAATATATCGCGAGTATTATTTTTGCGCTTACTTCATAGTAGCATGCAATTTATAATTGTTGCGAAACGTTCCGAAAACAGTTACGTTCTCAGTCTCTTTTTTTTTTATACTAGAGCTGTAACCATTTTTTTACTGAATATCGAAATTAAATATGGTGTAGTTATCTTTACTGCAAAGAATAAGCTTGGTTCTCAAAATGGGTTCTAAATAATGAGTCTGAGTTGATGTGTCTGACCAAGCGGCACATGACTGAAGCGTCCCCGCGCGCACTGCGCAGTTTTTCGTTCCTCATCTTGTAAAGTTGACTGTGCGCCCGTTTACTATTACGTTAACTATGGCTTTTCTATTTTGGACATTAATTTAAACATAGTGATTTGACTCGATTTTTGTGTTTGTTGTTATATAGTACTAACTCTGTTTCAACATGTTGAAAAGTCGACGTATAATCAACAGCCAGTCACGCGTATTGGTTGTGGAGTTAAAGGAATACTTTGAACGAACGAACACTTTACAATACATAATAATATCAATCAAGTACTGATACAAACTTGAATTGATTTATCGTGAGTATCGAGTACAGAGTCTTATGGTCCCATAACTAGTTACGTCGCGATGACAAATGTCAAAACGGGCCTATTATATTTTTACGACTATAGTGTTTTATGAGTCAATCTATCAATAAGTGCAAAGAAGTACGAATAAGGATGTGTTGCAATATGCAAAAGTTCCTGTTAGCTGCATATAAATCTAGAAATAAACCTTGTAGTAGGTAATTAAAAATTTAATTACTCAAAAAAAAGTAGTAGTAAAGTTGTTTATCTACACTACTCTACTACTAAATAGTAGTAGAGTTGTGTAGGTACACTAGCATCATTCCTAAATAGGAATCTTCATTATTATAGACGCATTACCGGCCACGGGTCTAATTCCATAATGAGAAAGGTTTAGGCCATACTTAACCACGCTGACCAAGTGTGGATTGGAGGACTCAACACACCTTTGAGAACATATTGGAGAACTCTCAGGCATGCAGGTTTCCTTACAGTTTACCTTCACCATTGTATTTTTTTATAAGACTACAAGTTAGCCCGTGACTTCAATCTCACCTGCTTAATATTAATTTACTTCATAGCTCAATATTTATTTACTGTGAGATGGTGATAATAAAATAATCTACCCGGCTAAGATTGTTGTGGGCCCTTCTCAGACCAGGGCGCGTTTGGAACCCTAGTACATTTACGTTTAAGTTGGCGAACGAAGCTATCACCATCCGCCTACAAATATGTAAACATATATGTATGAACTCCATAAGTGCCTGTGATAGGCCAACATGAATACAAAATTTTTGAAATTGAATTTGAACGGTGTCTCGAATCTCGACTCGAAAAGTACGAAAACAATTAATTTAAGAAAACTTCCAAATCGTCCGAGACAAGAGACGTCCCTAATCCTATTGCAGTTATTTACTAAAGGGCACTGACCTGAATACGAATGCAACCGTGATTAGTTCCCGTGTATAAGGCTCTAATACAGCCACTGCACCGCTATTACTGCCGCACAGCATCCCCCTGGGATACCAACTTGTTGAACTGATCTCCCATTTCTGACCCTCAAATGTCACATATATTTGCACTGGATCTGTCAAAAACAAGAAACAAGAGCCCGATTTACGGAAAAGTTCTCAAACTAAAAGTGTTTGTCTATTCATAGGCGATGGTGTTTTACTTCCAACCAGGTCCAATTTTATAGCTATGTTATTTTTTACAAAATGTCAATGAACTTTTGACGGCCGACTGGCACAGTGGGCAGCGACCCTGCTCTATGAGTCCAATACAGTAGGTTCGGTTCCCACAACTGGAAAATGTTTGTGTGATGAACACAAATGTTTTTTAGTGCCTGGGCGTTTCTTTATACATTGTAAGTATTTATAAGAATATTGATCAGTCATCTTAGTACCCATAACACAAGCTACGCTTACTTTGGGACTAGATGGCGATGTGTGTATTGTCGTAGTATATTTTTTTATTTATTTACATAAACACAAACTTATGAAAAGTAAGATTAATTTGCTATACTCCGCGAACAGCAGGAGAATCTGTATGGTGTAATTTATAATTTCTTCAATCTGTATGCTCCACACCAAACAGATCCTCGGATGTTTAATTTACAATTAATAATTGTTAACAATTATTTCATTAAGTGAAGAAATAGTGCGCACGTATATGTTTTATTTGACTAAAAGTTAGCCCTTGACTGCAATCTCACCTGCTGGTAAGTGATGATGCAGTCTAAGACGGTAACAGGCTAACATTTAAGTGTATGGCAGAACTTATACAATAAACCTATACCACTAATCGATTTGTACGCGAAGTCGTACCGGAACTCTTGGCGGCACGACAAGTTTAAATTAAAAAAAAAAAAAAATTAGAGTCGCAAATACCTTCATCTGGTTTGTCGGCTTTGTATTTAACAAGGTGACCACTTCCGGTAACATACAAGTCGTATTCATCGCCCCAGCACAGCGAATATATCGGGCCTCGCAAAGATGGCACCAAAGTCTTTGCTGGCCGCTCCATTTTGCCACTCGCATCTATTAAGCCAACCTGTCGGGGATGTAGAATGTTACATTAAATTTATAAAGTGGTTAAATAATTAAACTTTTGATAACTGTAAATTCATATTTGCCAGATATTTATGTTCATGAGATTGAGTTGGTGGGTATTTTGATATAAATACGACTGCATTATGCACCTCAGTCCTATATGGACTCGAACGATGCAAAGATACTTCCCGGTGTCTTAGTTGCTATGACAAGTAAAGATGTTTCCAAAGGTATGACGCGAAGAATGCGTATAAGAAACCGGTAAAAAGTGGTTTGATCATTTTGTTAAAACGAAACCTAAATCAACAAACAAGTCCGTTTTTGAAAAAAAAAAAAAAAAAAATTAGCTATAAGTATCCGATGGCGTATTGTCACTCATCTCCAACTTTTCCAAGTTAGGTGTGTTTTAAGCTAAGCAATTAAATATCACTTGCTTTGACGTCGAATCGTGACCTGCACGCCTGTTACAGTTCTCCATAACATTTACGTGACGTGTCGCTTAGCTGCACGTCTTTGTCGGAAGGGAAGAAAACTTATTCGATCCCGTGGCCGTTAACGCTTTGTATGGTATCGATAGAGCGCCATCTAGTTATAATACCGGGATACAGTTTGCTGCCACTAGGTGGCGCTCTATCATTACAGAATCCCACACATGGCACACTGATCTAAAATGAAAAATGGATAAAAATTAAATTAATAATTACCCTCGATTCTCCAGTAGCAAAAGCGAGCAAGTTTTCACGAGTGGGATGCCAAGCTATGGTTAGTACTTTTCCCTGCACATTTTGCCAATACGTGTAGGTACGCCCCAGGGATAGTTTGGTATCATCCTCTTCTAAAGTATCCGTTTCACAAACTCTGACTGCTCCATCTCCTACACTTATCGCCAGGCTGAAAAATTTAGTTCAAAATGATCACACAATTTATATTCTACTCTATTTTATATTCTAAGTTTCTTCTGTATATGTGTTTACTTTGTATAAAATGTGTGTGTGCAGTAAAAATTCCAAACAAACAAACACTAAAAATATCCAGGTAGGTATATAAAGTTAAGAAAAACGCAGTGACTCTAGTCACTAAAACATTGTAAAAAACACAGTGTAACATCACCTAAATAATCCCACCATGAAGTCAGCGATGAACGCTGTGTTTAAAGTGAGATGTCGCGGGTTCGACCCCGCAAAGTAATTTGGGCAGGCGGGAGGCTTAGGCCGGGGCTAGTTACCACCCTACCGACAAAGACGTGCCGTCAAGCGATTTAACGTTCCGGTACGGTGTTGTGTAGAAACCGACTCGAGGTATGGTACAGGCTTTTCATATAACTGCCATACTCCCAGGTTAGCCATTTACCATCTTAGACTGCATCGTCACTTTTCAATGTCAAGGACTAAATTACAATAGAATTAATTAACGAACTGGTTGATATGACTTAAAATTATTAACAATTTTCATAACCTTTGTAGTAAGTTACTTTGTTATTTCTTTTTATCTTACCTTTTAGCATCATACGGACACGACTGCAGAGTGTAAAGGAAGCCTCCGCATGTATTGTACATGGCGACCTTCTCACGTTTCTCCATGTCGTAGCAAATAAGATTGCGATCCTGGGCAACAGTCCAAACCCTCCACTTGTCCGGCGACCAGTCGCTCGACTCGCTTGCCGAAGGATCGCTCAGAGTATCCATAGATTGCACACGCGGTGCGTTAGTGGCGATACCGAATAATCCACGCTTGTGCAATGAATGAACTATCTTCCATTGTAATTTGCCTTTGCTAAAAAAATATTAAATGTTACACCCAGAAATATATATCTCACTATACTATACTATCCATTATCATTATCAACTCATTACCGGTCCACTACAGGCAGTGGCGTGCAAAAGGTTTTAAACAAGGGCAGGCATAATTAAGAAACTTGGCAGAAAATAGAAAAATCCTCCTTCTTTACGAGTGATACAATTTTTTTGGGTAGGCAGTGCATCTGGGCATGTATGAAGTGCACGCAACTGACTACAGAGCACGACTACTTAAGGATTTCACACGCCCGTGAAAACTTTATAGATAAATTTCAGGCACGCAGGTTTCCTCACGATGTTTCCCTGCATTGAAATCATGTGATTCCTGTCACTTTATTAGTAGTTACTATGCGCGTATCGGTCTTTTATCTTCAATAGGGTGGTCATAAATTGAGTGTTTCGAATTCGTTTGCATGGAAAATAAATATGATTCTTTTGATTTAAAATTTTTACAGGTTATGAAATGTACTCATGCATCGTTCAACATTATTTCGTAGTTCGATGTCACGTAGTATAATATAAGGCTATAAACAGACAGAGGCGGAAATCGACTTTGTTTCATACTTTATAAAAATACAATACCTCAATGACACACTAAATTTATTTTACGTATAATTGGTGGCCCAATAGAATTTTTCATGAAGAAGCATTACAAATACACTTGTACCCGCATCCTCATTCAATAATATTAAACAATCATAAATGTAGTCGGTTATAAAAAAAAAGTATATTAGTTACCAATCAACAATTAATGGATTGCATTGCAGCAATTGGCTCTTTCCATCAGCTATGAGAAGAACATCGGGTTTATACCACAATATTGTGATAGATCTAGGGCCTTTAGCGTTCTTATTCTTATTATTATTGTTATTATTATTTGTCACCACACAGCTGCCCATTAATTTACCAGTTTTTGACCATATCTTTACACCACTGGAAAGAAAGAAATTATTTAAGAAAGAATATTTTATTATGTTACATTAACTAAAAAAAATCACATGGTTTGGAACAATTAACTCTAATGGCCATCATCTATCGATTATGAACCCACAATAGGAGACCAGTTTTAAGCAGAGAATATGTCAGAATACCATACTCATACCAGTCAGAATGGTTTAAGGCTGATGTCCACCTCTGGCCATGTGCAGATTGGTAGACTTCACACGCCCCTTTAGAATATGGATATCTCTCTGGCATGCAGGTTTACGCACGATGTTTCCTTCACCGTTGAAGCAAATCATATTTTAGTAGCTAAAAACCTCTAATACTAAATTACATTGTTTTTTCCTCTTTTCGATATCCTCAACCTATGCCAACCTGAAGAGTAGGTGCTAAGCCTCATATGCCAGTAATCCTTAATCACACCCCTTAGACCGGAAAATAGCATTGCAACAATGCTGCTAGGCAGCGGAGTTGTAAAACAGATTGTTTTATGCGTTTCTTTTTTAATTGATTTAAAATGAATTATGTATTTAAAGTACAAGTATTGCTGAAGTGTATAAATAAATATAATGATATTTATAGGCAGAATGTGTTTTTTGAATTTATACTTTATATTATAAAAATGTTTTCTGTCACAGTTTTAGAGATTAAACAATACAAAATTTGGGGCAACAAACAATACAAAGTTTTGCACTATGCAATATCCTTAATAGCCAGCAATACAATGATGCTTTTTTCGTTGCTAAAATAATCATCAGAATTGGTTCCGATTTGATAGGCAATTTGATTGGAAAAATGTTAAAAAATTTCACAGACCCATTTTTTCCCACTGTAGCTAGAAGATGCTTCTGAATATGTCCACTTGACTCGTTCAGTTCTTTTTCATTAGCTGGTGGTGATGCAGAAGAACTTTCTGCATCGCTATCAACATGTGTTTTATCTAATGCCTCCACAAGATTATCTACTGACTCATCAGATTCATTTTTAATCTTCAATATATCCTCTTTTAGTTTTAAACATTCTGTCAAAAAATCATTGGGCTCTTTATCTTCCTTAATTTTAATTATAATATCTTTTGGTTCAAACTTTTTGTGGCCAAACTCATCTGGCTCATGATCTTTATATATATCAAATGTATCATCCTCCTGTACAATAGATTCATCATCCGCAAAACTATCATCAGGTAAGTTCTTTTCAACTCCAGACTCATTTGGATTCCCTTCAGCTACTTTAGATCTGATTCTTTCCAATCTTTCTGTAGCACTTGATTTGGTACTAGATTCCATGAGAAATTTCCTAAGTAGCATTTTATATTGTGGACACCATGAAACATTGACAATATCATCATCCTGGCATCTGACTTTGTATACAATACTACCTTGACCTGTGAAAAGTTGAAACATAAGCACAGTGGGAGCACTACCCTAGTATAAAACTGACACAAACAAATAAATAAGTAAATATACTACGACAATACACACATCGCCATCTAGCCCCAAAGTAAGCGTGGCTTGTATTATGAGTACTAAGATAGCTGATGAATATTTTTATGAATATAATACACAAACATACTCATAATATACAGACAAACATCCAGACACTGAAAAACTTTCACATTCATCACACAAACTGTTTTCTAGTTGTGGGAATCGAACCCACAGCCTTGGACATGGAAAGCAGGGCTACTGCCCACTGCCCCAACCTGCTGTCAAAAACAGCTCTGTTAATACAAAGAAATTAATAATATAGAATTCAGTAGCATCCACGCAAAGTATAAAAAGAATTAACAAAGAATTTGCAAATGTTAATTTAAACTGTGTTGTTTTTTTTTTCTTACATGTTATATACAATAAAAATACATTCATTGTCCATTCTACAACCTTACTCTTTCCAAAATCCTCTCCACAAACTCAAACTCAGCCGCCACTTTTTTCAATAGTAAAAAAAATAAAAAGTATGGGTACTTACCACTCAAGTCTAGAACAAACAAGACACCTTGTTTGGTGCCTACAGCAACATTTAAAGGGATATGGTGAGAACAAGCTATACAAGTTGGTTTATATTTTTTCAAAAATCTATTGTAAGATTTTGCCACATTTGAACTCAAGTCCCATTTGACAACATTGCCATATGTTCCAACTGTTATTGCAAATGATTCACTACTGTAACCTACTCCTGCTACATCCTTAAATAAAAAAATTATAATTGTTATATCTGATTTCTTAAAATCTATACACATTACACTGAAACAATCTATAGAAAGATAATTCATTTATTTCAGGTAGGCCTAATATAACTAATTTTGAAATGTAAAGTCTGTCTATTTGTAGTGACTCTACCACCAGTTTGGAATAGTTAAATAGGTCTTCAAAGTATATATACTTAATAAGGAAGCAACCAGTTGCCAATAATGCAAATGGTTGGACAATATAAAGAGGTAAAAACTAAAGGAAGCTGCCACCAATAGAAAAGCTTTTTTACTGATACATAACCTACCTTGCTGATACCTAAAGTTTATTTTGTACATGGCACACAATGATGTTGATATAGTTGATAAAATCAGCTGTATTATTATAACATTATAATCAGTGTTCTATACCTACATTTTTAGGAAATATCAAATATAGTTAAATTCTAACTTGATGTTGTCACAGAGGTTAACTGTGAGTGTAGCTTTGGGCAGCTAGTCAACTATACCGTCCCACTTATTGGCTAATACCAAATATTGAACTATGTGCATCAAAATGCACAAAGTTTGAGAAGTCATGAAGTTTGATGCGGACTATGCACTTTAAAATTCATATAAAATTTCAGAACCAGGGTTTTAACCCCTGAATAACTCTGTCAATCAGATACCAAAATGTTGTGTGCAATTATGATTTATTATGCACCAAAACTAAGTTAGGATTTATTTTAAATTAAAGATTTTAAACTAAGAATTTAGTTGTTAATCAACATTTCTTAAATATAGTCAGTCACACTCACCATGATCCATGCAACTGGGTTGAAAAATCAACAAATCCAAAAATATTATTGTGGTATGTACCTGTTAAACTATATTCTTTTAAATTTTGATGTTATCATATTATATTGCTGTAATTGGGGCATGCCCAAGCCTATTAATGATATTAAGCTAGCTTATTATAATTCATGACACCAGACATCATAGAAAATCAAAAATATTTGTTCAGTATTATAACTTACCTCTTTTTCATTCTGATGAGTATCAAGACAATGTGTTGACTTCAGAATTGTTCTATTCTGATCATTTTCCAAACTCCACTGCTTCACGCTGCCGTCTACACTGCCTGTCAAGAACAATTTCTTTTCTGGCCATTCTCGACAAATATCAACACTTACTATCCTAAAAAAAAAAAAAAGGAAAAATGTGAAAAAAATTTAAAATTATATTTTACTTATTTAATAACGTAACCAAATATTTCTTCACAGGCTTAACGCCCTAGTCGTTAAAATAAGCAACATTTATTTTAACAAAGGTAAAATATTTTTAAATTTTCAGAAATTTGGCACGATTTAAAGATTCATATTGTACTGTGGTATAACTTACTTCTCGGAGTGGGCTCTAATCAGAACGTGGGCTTCATAGGAACCCTCCTTTCCTGATCCATGTTTTTTTTGATTCAACGGTTGTAAAACACAAATACTCTTGCTGGGTCCGCCGTAAATTAACCAACCATCCTTGGATACTGCTAGTCCAGACACATGAAACCAGTTTGGTGATGGAAATATTACAGTTCCGCTCATACTTACAAAGAAATAATTTTAAACACCGGTTCGCTTTTTAAAACCTAGGCACTTATTTTTCTAACCGCCCTATACAAAGCAACAAATGGCGCACGATTTGAAATGTTCGCATGACATTTGACAGAATTCACAGAGCATCCAGCATGATAATCGGCAATCTGAAAAAAAACAGAATGTTCATCATAGAGTAAAGAGCAAAACAATAAATGATAGGGAACTTAATTTCTGGCCTGTGCTTCAAACCCTGATTTGGTTGGTCTGTACTCTGCGCTTAATTTAATTGTCTGTGCCGTTAAGTATCCAACAGAGTATGGAGGGTAGAGGTAAGGAGAGTCATCTTATATGGGAGAAAAGTTGAAAAAGTGTCCAGTTGATGCGCTAAATAACAGTTCAAAAATCCTCCACAATGGCGCTGGTGGATGCACAGGGTATGGTATGAATGTAGCAATCGTAGATGAATTGAAGTATGCCGAGTTAAAAAATTTAATGTCATTATCGACTAAAGTAGTTAATTATTGAGAATTTCAACAACTTACGTTGTACAAAATATTGTGGTAAATATAACCTTACTTCCTTGTTTATTTTTCAAGCCTACTCTAACAATATTTATATTTGGCGCTTCTTTTAAGAGTTACCCTGATGCAAATGTGGCGCCATCCTAATTTAATACATTTTGACGACACTTTTTCATATACACAGATGACTCTCCTTACCTCTACCCTCCATAGTTAATCTTAGGTGTTTCATAATATGGCATGTAATCCGTGGTTAAATGTCAAATTATTTTGTGATATATGATTGTTTTCGTGATGTTTTGTCTTTCGTGAGGGTTTTGGTAATCTGAAGTTTGGTAGCCTTAAATAAACTTTGATTTCGGGATTCGTAGTCTAAAGATTATTAAATTTAAACAAATCGTTTATCTATTGAAGAACTATCTTAATATATTCCTTAAGGTAAATTATTAAACATGGCCCACTACAAGGGTGCAGCATCCGAAGCTGGCAGAGCCATGCATCTGATGAAGAAACGTGAAAAAGCCCAACAGGAAATTGAACTTCGTAAGAAGAAAATTGAAGAGGATCTCAAGATTGAAAACATTGAGAACAAATTTGCCACACATTATGATGCTGTGGAACAGCAACTCAAGAGCTCCACCATAGGTCTGGTGACCCTTGATGAAATGAAAGCCAAGCAGGAACACATAGTGCGGGAAAGAGAGAAAAAGTTAGCTCAAAAAAAAGCGGAAAAAGAAAAAGAGCGTCAGAAAGAAATTGAAGCTAAGCAAGCACAGAAAAATAAACAAAAACGACAGGTATCGATGCTATCCATACTATACTATATTAGTATTTTAAAAGCGAAAGTGTGTTTGTTTGTCCATCAATAATGCAACAACAGAACAATGGGTTGATGTGAATTTTTGCTTAGAGATAGTCGAGAGGATGGAGAGTAACATGAGCTACTTTTGGTCCTGGAAAAACATCACAGGAACATTAAAAAAAACATGAAAAATAGTCCCTCATTCACATCCTCACAAAGTAACTGTTATCTTTTGTATAGAAATATTTGAAAGGATGAAGAATAAAGGAGACACAAGCATCCTGAAATAGTGCACTGTTATGTATTTATGTCACCAAAACCGCAAGCAAAGCTGCGGGTAAAATCTAGTATATAATATTTTGATATTCAAGCATACCAGAAGCATATACCATATACCAGAAGTGTCCTTTGTTCTTAAATGTATATTACCTAGGTATTGATGTAGAGAGTATATAATAAAAAATACCAGAAAGTCAGTTGTTTGAGTTGTAATTGTTGACATAGAAACAAACAACTTTTGCTCTACAACTCCATAGTCCGTGAAATATTTAATATTTCACCCTGCATGTATGTATATTTCTTAATTTCTTCAAACTGTGTTCCAGTTTTTTTTATCAGATGTATAAAAAAACCGTTCTCCAGTTTAAAACAATCTAATCTAAAATTATCAAAACTGGTGTGATTTGAATCTTCATCTCTCTGTCTATTAAAGCCTCAAGTCTTTGCCAATCAAGCCATATTGCTCTATTATGATCACTGCTTGCGCAAAAGTTCTCAATGATATAAAGAAGTAGAATCACAATATGTATTGTCCATCTCAAAATACAAACTTAAAATTTTGAAAATTTGAAGTTTGTACTGTCTTTGTGGTTTAAAAGGAGTAATTCTTTACAACATATCAGCCTGAAGATGTAGTGACTGCAGAATCACTGAATCAGTTTAAGAATAGACTGGATAAACATCAAAAAGACAAGCTGGCAAGCTGGCAGGATTGCAGTCCAGGGTTGTCTTTTAAAGAACACAATATAATACTTCAAGGCATCATAATAACTATTTTGCTCTTATTCATTTTCACTTTTTGATTTCAGATTCAAGCTCTCTCATTTGACTTCAATGAAGATGAAGAAGAAGACTGTGAGGAGGAAGAGGAAGATAAAATTGAAACTTCCTGGCAAGACCAAAGTGAAGTTGTGAGTATTAATGGTGATTGAACCACATCTGTGGTGTTCATAGCTACTAGAAGACATTATACACACCTTGTAGATTGTCAAAGTCGAAAGCGCTCCATGTTGATTAATTTTTAACTTTAGTGATGTATCATCAGCAAACAATACTATGATTAGCAACATAAGGAAGATTGTTAATGTAAATAAGAAACAGAAAATGTCCAAATATAGACCCCTATTCTCATACCTGACCTATTTGTACTCCTCCCTGGCTTTAAATATATTGTGTATTAGCTCAACACTGGCAACAATTAATTTAGGTTAATAATTATATAAACATATAGGTTATTTCAAAACTGGGTTGAAGCTCTGTTTAAGTTACCTTTATTTAACTTATTTATGATGTATCAAGTAAATTGAAATAGTTTGTTTCAGGTTTCAAAAAAAATTAAGAAAAATCCAGATGTAGATACTTCATTTCTACCAGACAGAGAAAGAGAAGAGGCAGACTTGAAGTTACGTGAAGAACTCAGACTCGAGTGGGTCATGACTCAAGCTAGCCTCAAGGATGAGCCAATAACTGTTACCTTCAGCTACTGGGATGGTTCGGGACATAGGCGGAATGTAACACTGAAAAAAGGTAGATATAAAGATAATAATGATTAGCTATGCAGCATATACGATAAAAAAACACACAGCATTATGTCTTACAGCATTTTATTTTGGAGAGGGATGTTTGTGCAATAAATAAATAATTATAACAAAATTTAGGGAAAAACTAACAAATGTAGATATCACTGCCATCATCATCATAGGTCTTTTGTAGGGTGTTCCAAACTACACGATTCTGGGCCGCTTGTATCCAGCGGCTCCACGCGACTCGCTTGATCTTGTCTGTCCACCTGGTTGGGGGCGACCAAAACTGCGTTTACCGGCGCGGGGTTGCCACTTCTACACCTTGGAACCCCAACGTCCATCGGTTTTCCGAACTATGTCCCCCGCCCATTGCAACTTCAGTTTCGCGACTCGTTGAGCTATGTCGGTAACTTTAGTTCTTCTATGGATCTCCTCATTTCTGATTTGATCACATAGAGATACTCCTAACATAGCTCTTTCCATCGCTTGCTGAGTGACTCCATAGTTAGCGATCAGAGACATGGTGTCTGATCCGTAAGTCATCAGGCAACACTCACTGTTCGAAGACTTTGGTCTTCAGGCACTGAGACAGCCACTTGTTGAGAAACTCTGCTAAGGTCATTAAGCATTGTATAAAAGTCACCCAGAGCTGCTGTCATCTCACAATAATGTAAACATAATATATGTATCAATGCTTCATATGCGCCTGTATGATAGGCTTATATGAGCATAATACTCAGTTCTTAGTTAACAAGTTGAAAATGATCAAGAAATTTTAATTTATTACAGGCAACTCCATATATCAATTTCTTCAAAGATGCCTTGACACTTTGAGGCCAGAGTTTAGTGAATTGAAAACTGTATCAGCCGATCAACTTATGTATGTAAAAGAAGACTTGATATTGCCACATCACTACACTTTTTATGATTTCATAGTTACTAAGGTATGTAACTAATAATCTCATTCCAACTATTTGGGCATAATTTCTATCAGTATTATGAAAATATTTTCCATCAAAATAAATATTCTTTATTGTAAAAGTTACCATAATGTCCATTGTTTAAGGCAAGGGGCAAGAGTGGTCCACTTTTTCAATTTGATGCGTCTGATGATATAAGATTAGTGAATGATGCTACACAAGAAAAGCAAGACTCCCATGCTGGTAAAGTGCTTCTAAGGTTTGTAGTTTATATTTCTTAAATAAGGTGATTTCCTATCAACAACAACTTAGTTTTTCTTATTCTTCTTGCGGTGGCCTCTCCAACTAGTGAAGAAGAAGACACACTTTATTGCACATAGAACTAGAACATACAGGAAAAGAAACAGTAAGGAGTATGCAGTACAAAATGTAGACATGCAAAGGCGGCCTTATTGCTGCAAGCAATCTCTTACAGGCAACCTTTGTAGATAGGACGTACAGCAAGAGAACGGGATAGTGCCAAGAGTGAAGTGAGTTAGTAAAGATTGACAGTCAACTTCTAAATTCTTGTCTATTTCAGCCATTCTGCTGCACTCGGGATTTCAGACCACTCTCTGATGTTACGAAATTATTTAGGTTGGCCTCCTGGTGATTCTTAGCACTCCTGTCCAATCTAAGGGACACCAGAAACTCACCAGATGTTATTTCCACTCTGCCCTTACCCCCTTAGTATTATGGTTTTCTGTTGTTTTTAAATTTCATACGAAACCTCTCTAATCAATCTTCTGCCTGCAAATATGAAAAACTGTATGATAGTAAGAGATGTATACAGGATGTCCCAAAACTTGACGATAAAATGGTACCAGCCGAGAGGCCATCTCATACCAGTCGTAGGAAAAATAAGGAAAAATCCATGACACTTAGTTATGTAGAAATAGATATTTATCAAAAAAAAGTTGAAAACCGACATGACCCTTGGTCGCATTTTTAAGTACCGTGATCACAATAACGTCATCTAGAATAACCGTGCTATAAATCATAACTTTTGGGACATCCTGTATAGTAAGTCCATAAATTAGGTAGCACAGCTTCAGAAATTCTACAATTTATGAAAAAGAAATCATGGTTAATTTTAATTACATTGGTTTTCCATTCCAGGTCTTGGTATGAAAGAAACAAACATATTTTTCCCGCCTCCAGATGGGAGCCTTATGATCCAACGAAGACATACTCTAAATATACTGTCAAAGGAAAGTGAATTAATAAGTCTATTTCTATCTACATAAGGATGCGAGAACATTTTAGTACATAATATAAGTTTAACTTTGGTGTTCTTCTTATACATAATATACTGAGATATAGAGCAATATTTATTAGGGGTATATCGAGGATATTTTTGCTATTTTTGTAATAAAAGTTAGCCATTGACTCTAATTTCATTTTGTGATAAGTGATGATGGTGTCTGAGATGGTATCAGGCTGTTCGGGTTATGGCAGTTGTTTTTAACCAATATCTCAAATTTATTTGGTGGTACTGTTTTGTTGGTCGAAAATCATGTTATAGCAATGTTATCCTATTTACTGTATTCTCTGCACTGTGATTCATTGGGTATTTGGAACTCCCTACAAAAAAACCTGTGTCCAGCAGTGGATGTCTATTTTTTGAACTGATGATGAAGATTAATCTAAACTGAGTTTAAATCGGTAAGTTGTGAACTTTTTTATTAAGTCATCAAACTTTTGCCGTCTCTTCCCGTTGTGTGTCTACTCTTTAATAAGTTTAGGTTTGACTTTTTTTGAAAACTTTAAATGTTCTTACATTCCGATGTACATATTTATCATCAGTATTCTGTAATATTATTGTGAACAATAAAATAATTACGAAAGTAAATTTTTTAACCTTATTTATTAAAATAAATAGTATACAATTAACTACAACAATACTTTTTAAATTTCATATTACGTACATAATATACATCCAATTTCCTTAAAATTTAACATAGGAAGCTGAGCATAGGATATAAGTTATATTTATGTTAAATTTATTCTTATAGTATATCTTTTTCTGGAACCATGTTTATTATCAACAGCCAACAATTTTCTCTAATTTTTGCCACTTTCTTGATTCAAATTTTTCCATAAAATCTTGCTGTGCTGGAGTGTTTCCATTTTCTTGAAGTACTGCTGGGGCATGTCTCTGGAAGTGTATTATAGCAGCTAATAGGTTCCATATTGTAAACTCCGGCCACAATACATCGGTAAAATAGAGAACTGTCTTGGAAATCTGGAAAAAAAATATAAAATTTTTGTCTGTGTGTTTTAAGTGGGAGGGGTCCCGGGTCCAGTTAGGGTTTATAATTTCTGAATTTGGTCTAGTGGGAGGCTGTGAGTAATTACCATATTACCGACAAAGACTTGCCACTAAGGCGATTTTGGAGGAACCAACTATGTAACTGCCACAACCCTAATTCCTATACTTTTTATGGGTTATGATGATAGGTAAATTAGTCGGGTTATTCAACAAATCCCCATAGACAGACACTATCAAATAATTGTTAAATTTTCATGTGTGCAAATCCTACACAATTGGGTGTGACTCATTGGGCAAGAAAAACAAAAAAAAACATGGCGATTGCACAGAATAAGGAACATACAGAATCCGCGTAATTTTTATTTTGTTATCACCATATCACAGTAAATTAATATTATGCTATGAAGCAATTCATTCCCAAGCTTTTTATAGTTTAAGTAATCCCTAGCATTATAATAGGATTTTTCTGTAAGTTTATAAGTTAGTTCTTAATTCTAAGGGGTGGTGAATATTAAAACAGGGTAACGTTTCTAACCTGCCATAACATAAAATCTGAAAGTCTAACTTCACCAGACGTCCTGACTAGTAGCTCTGGTTCTCTGAGATCCAGGGTCTGTGAAATCAGTTGTTCGTCAATGTCATCAGCCTTCAATTCTTCATTTTTGACGCCGTCTATAATATATGATGCAGCTCTGCTAATTTCGTCGCGACCTTGAAAAACACAAGTGTCCTTTTTCCACAAAAGAAATAAACGACTTCGGTAATAAATGTAATACTATCTAAATTAATATCTTAATATCTAAAAAGATATACATAAAAAAGAAACATCCAAACTGATAACTTTCTCCTATTTTAATTTAGTGGGTTTTTGTATATTTGGCTTTCGTAAATTTATCATAATGAAGAAAACAGAAATATATTATGTATATTTATTATTGGTTGCCTGGAAGAAATCGCTATGTAGCGATAAGGCCACCAAATTGTACTCTCTTGATTTGTATTTATATCTTTGTAACTACTTTTTGTTTCTTTGGTGTACAATAAAAGTGTATTCATTCATTCATTCATTATATTTAAGAAAATTAATAATATTTTAAGCCACATAAAACTCTTTCTTGATATTTAAGAAAGAATCTTCAGTCACTTACAGTGAGGCACAAATTTAACATAATCAAAACATCATTTATATAATAGAAATGTATTAAAGTTAAATAAAACATGCATGTCTAATATCTTCAATTATAAGCCTTATAGATGTAATCAGGTTAATTTTAATCCATATAAAAATTACAGAACCAACAGAATTTGAACCTGCGACTCTCTGGCAATCGCGCGGTAATATCACGAATAAAATTATAAATATGTAAAATTTTACATATAAATTTTTTTATATTAAAATAATATAAAATTAATAAGGTCCATGCTAAGAGGAAGATGCTGAAAAAATTGGACACTAGTGCCAATTCTGTTATTGGGTGTGATATAAATATCATAGGTTAGCCTGCTACTGCCATCTTCTAACATTTAATAAAGCAAATCAAGTGAGTGTCGTAAAAAACACTAAAGTTTGTATTTAGTGTGTCTTTATCACAACAGTTGACATACATATAAAAAGTAAATTACCTGTATAACTATAGGCTATGTTAAGCTGGAGTTTGTTATTTTGTCTTGTGGCGAGCATTGACTTGGATACCAGAGCTTGCAGTTCTACAGGAAGTAGAGACAGCCGCCCAGCTACTTGCACCCGAACTCCCCATTCGTTTATTTGATCACTGTACACATAATATAAGATGTTCAGAAATTAGGTGAAAAAGTTTGATGTCAAAAATATAGAAAAGGCTTTCAAATCCACTACAGAATAAAATTTGTTTTACTATATAACACTTATGCTTATAGATCAATATTTCTTGCAGTATCAAAAATTATGTACACCAGTGGATGAGGACCTACATTTCATCCAAAAGCCGTTTAAACTTGTCACTTGCTAACTCCATTAGAGCATCCACTTCTTCTTGGTTTCGTTTAAAGTTTTCAATGCTAAATGCATAGACTGTCACTTCAGGAATGCCAAGGTCTAGGCACCACTGTAAACAACAAAAAAACTAGTAAGATTTCAGTAAACATCTGGTATCAAAATGTGAACTAAGATTAAGCTTCTTTAATCTTTGTAAGACCACACAAATCTGTGTAGATTTAGTACTGTGTGTGTTTGCTAAACATGGCCTAGTCAAATGAGACCCCAGGGATCCCAGACGTACCTTTTTACAAAAAGTTGGGGAGTATACTTGTGTTCCTATGTACTTTTAATGCATCCATTCAAATCCATGCCAATTTTGAAAATTCAAATCATTAAATGTTAGGTGGGAAATCTCTGGCAATGTTGATTAATAACTTCTACGGAACATAAAAATCAGCCATTACAATTAAAGTGAATCAAGTGAATCAGTATGTCTGGTGCCTCTGGGGTCTGGGATTTTGGATAATTATATTTATTTGGCTGGGCATAGTACATCCCTACACCTTTAGTTATTGTTGCCTCGTTCCTTTCGGACTCTAAGTTGGTACATTGATTTGCTTTTTTTGAATTCATATATTATTACAATTCATATTATCCATTAAATATATCCATTACTGTATTTATACGAGGAAACCAGCAATTCTCTTGCTCCAGGCGGAATAGACAAAAGCTAAAGTGAGTCCTATGTGCTCTCTATGTTCGTATTCTTTGCAAATGCTATATGACAAAAAAAAATCTAAATAATTTCATAAATATTATAGGTATTCTTTTGTAATGGTATATCATTGTCTGTTAGGTTGTCTGTTAGGTCTGACTATACTACAAGATTAGAAAACATTATACAGATGTTGGTAACAAACCAAGTTAGCAAGTGCTCGGGTGGTTTACTTCTGGATGTATGAAAACTAACTATAACTAACTAAGTTTGTCTGTAATGGTAATATCTAACATTATAGACGTTATTGCCCCTTACTTAGCCATACTTTTTAATGAATGTGTTGATAGAGGTACTTTTCCAAATTTAATGAAACATAGTAAACTTATACCTCTATTTAAATCTGGCAATAAAAACGACATTAACAATTACAGACCCATTTCAATCTTACCAGCTCTTAGTAAGGTCTTTGAAAAAATTATATTAAATCAACTTTTGAATCACTTCAATGTAAATAACTTACTACATCCGGAGCAGTACGGTTTTACTAAAGGTCGTAGCACCACGGATGCAGGCGCTAAACTTTTAAAACATGTGTACGATGCCTGGGAACGTTCGCAGAATGCCATTGGTGTTTTTTGTGATCTATCCAAAGCATTCGATTGTGTCGATCATAAAACCTTGCTTCTTAAACTAGCCCATTATGGTATCAAAAACGTTGCACTAAATTTGGTTGCCTCTTATCTCAGTGACAGAACCCAAAGGGTTTGCATAAAAGACATCAAGTCGCAGGGGTCGGCTACGTCAATGGGTGTCCCACAGGGTTCAATCTTGGGTCCCTTTCTATTTTTGGTGTATATAAATGATCTACCACACCATGTCAGTGAAACCTGTGACATTGTACTGTTTGCTGATGATACATCTCTAATTTTTAAAACTGATAGAGGTAGAGACAACTCTGACGATGTAAGCCGTGCTATGTCGCATGTGTCGCACTGGTTTACTGTCAATAATTTACTTTTAAATGCAAAAAAAACTAAGTGTGTGGAATTTATTTTACCAAATGTAAAGAAAGTTAATAAAAATATAATAATAAATGGAGAATCACTAAAAATGGAAGATTCCACAGTTTTTCTGGGCATGACCTTGGATTGTAAGCTTCACTGGGGTACGATACACACTAGCAGGTAAACTAAGCTCGGCTGCCTACGACGTCAGGAAAATTAGACAGATTACTGACGCAGAAACAGCAAGACTTGTTTACTTCGCGTACTTTCATAGTGTGATGTCTTACGGGATCTTATTATGGGGCAAAGCTGCTGATATTGAAACTATATTCATATTGCAGAAAAGAGCTGTACGGTCAATATATAAACTTAAATCACGTGAATCCCTCAGTGAAAAATTTAAAGAAATTGGTATACTTACGGTAGCCTCACAATACATTTATAACAATATAGTATTTGTAAGACAACATATTAGTCTTTATAAACAAAAAGTGGATATAAACAGTCGACTTACAAGAAATGGTCATAAATTAGTGACATCTGCATATCGTCTGCGAAAGGTGCAGAAGTCATTTGTGGGATTGAGTATACGCTTTTATAATATGATTCCTAAGGTAATTTTGGACCTACCAATCCATAAGTTTAAAGAATGTGTTAAAACACATTTATTACAGCGAGGTTATTATACAATTGATGAGTTTCTTAATGACAAGGTTGCTTGGAAGCATCCGGCTCCGCTTTCATCTCTCACAAGATAGAAAAATGAATGTTAAAATATAAAATGTAAATTTTTGATGTTGGAAAAGAGCAACTGCTGAGTTTCTTGCCGGCTTCTTCTCGGTAGAATCTGCCTTCCGAACCGGTGGTAGAGTCACTACACACGGACAGACTTGACGTTTCAAAAGTGCTTGTATTAGGCCTACTTGAAATAAATGAATTTTGAATTTTGAATTTTTGAATTTTGAACTACTAAAAATTATCTGAAGCACAAACCTTTAAAACTTCAGAAAGTTTATCAAATCCTTTGTTGTGACCTTCAGTGCTATCTACGCTGAGCTTTTTGGCGTAGCGGCGATTCCCGTCCATAATTAATGCTAAATGTTGTGGTATTCTACCAGTTTTCACAACTTTGATGCAAAAAAGTTGAAAAAACGATAAACAATTCTCTTTTACCCAAGACATTTTGTTTGCTATTTACTAGTAAAACAATAAAACTTGAAACTTAGTAAATTGTTTTAAGGAATTAATTTATGACTGATGAATAAATGTGAAAATAAATATTTTTATTGATTTATAAACAAACTATTTGGAACTCTTATGTCATTTGATGAATTTATGACAACCAACCAACTTTTAATTTTTTTTAATTCTTGGGAAAGAAAAAAATTGAAAATTGTCTAATGATCTGGAATTCCCATATTAAAATCTGTTCAACTTTAATTGACGCGTGGATATTTTGTAGCATTATTCTCCCCTCACAATTTCGTTTATAACCCGTTGCAACGCCACGCGTTAACACGCGAAAGCGTGACAGCCAATTTTTCAATAAAAATTAGGAAGTGATGATGAAGTAACCGTGTATGTGTATGTGTAATATAACACAAACCATTTAGATGGACTTTTGTAAAAAAAACCGCGCGATCTGCTCCAGTACTACCAATAAACTTACGCGTCAAGTTAATATGTTTATATGACAATATTAGTCTAACATTTTTATAATTTATTTGACACAGACACCAGTAATCTATCACTTCGATTTTTAATTTTTATACTATAATCTGTGCTGTCTAAAAAAAAGTCAATATCGTAGCATCAGTGTCTTAAATTCTAAACTTTATTTTAACGAAATTAATCAAAATGAGCAATATATTTAAACTTAAGTTAACTGCTCTTGGTCATCCGAATCCAGAAGGCTTTAATTGCGAAGGTAATAATTTTATAGGATATATAACCTTTGCTACCGGTTTTGTCAAATAAAATTGAATTAATATTCTAGATGAAAAAGAATACAGGAGTGTAGTACTGTGGCTCGAAGATCAGAAAATCAGGCATTATAAAATAGAAGAACGGGAAGGTCTAAGAAACATTGACAGTGACCAGTGGAAGAAAGCGTATGATACATATCAAAATGATTTAGTCAGCCCGGTTGTAAAAGGATTACCAAATGAGCAACTAAACTGGCTTTTGTGCTATGCTGTGAGATTAGAGTATGCTGATAATGGTATGTTTTTTCTGAGGATTATAACAAACAAAACCTAATAGGAAAGAAATCAGATTAGACATAATCATAGTGTAATGTTTTGATGACCTCCCGGCACGGTAAGCGCTGTGGATTTGATCGGAAGGTCCCCGGTTGTATCCCCGCTGCAGGAGAAAGTTAGGAATTTATAACGATTTTCTCTGGTATGGTCTGGTGGTGGCTTTGGACATGGTCAGTTGTCCAGTCATGGAGTATGGGTTTAATGTAACTGCCATACTCCTTATTGGTTAGCCTGTTACTATCTTAGACTGTATCATCATTTACCAGCAGGTGAGAACAGAGTCAAGGGCTAGATTGTAGTCTTGTAAAAAAAATGTCTCTGCCAAAGACTGCTGAATGATTTATATGATGACTGCTCTGAAATAAACGGTGCAACACTAAAAACCTTGTAATTTTTAACTGTGGAAAGTAATCTAAAAAAAATTTCTTACAGTAACCAAGTATGAAAATGTAAAAGTGGATGAACCAAAAAAGGCTGCCCCAAATGTTGTGTCCTCAAATCCTTTAGACAACCTTGATTGTAAGTACTGTAAGCTTAGTATAATTTATGTCCTTCTAACAACATAATGAAGTATACCTATATCTAATTTCATAAAAACATATCCTTATTGAGTTTGAGGTAAAATATATATACTTTTTGAAATAAAATCATCATAAAAAATAAATACACAAGGCTCAAGCAAGTGGTACCAACTAAGTGACTAGTATAGCATGGATTACTAATAGATTGCGGGCAGGCTGGCAGGCAGGGTCAGACTGTTTAAGATGCTATGAGAAAAAGTTCTAATTATGTTCTGTTTCTTTTTTACAGTTGGCAGTGCAGCATTCAAGGCAGGAGTTGAAAGGGTGTGTGCACTTGCTGGTGTTGGGCCCCATTTGGATCCTAAATTTCGTTTGGCTGCTGTTGCTAAGATATTAAAAACTTCACCACACCCAGATCTACCTAGAAATGAGGTCAATATGGTCACTCAAATAGTGGATGTACTGAAACTGCTCTTTATACAAGATCTCAGGGACCTTCAAACAAAAATCAATGAGGCTTTAGTTGCTGTTCAAACAGTCACAGCTGATCCACGCACTGATACCACTCTAGGCAGAGTTGGAAGATAAATCAATGTTATATCATTAATATAAGTGTTGTATAAGTTTCAATTATTTTGTTTTACATAAATCATAAACTATTATGGTAAGGATTACTGCAATATTTTATTATCGTTACATCCACATGCTAACTTAAAGAGACTCTGAAAAACTTTACTAAATCTTCTACTTAACAAATAGAAGAATAGATTGTGTCAACATTTAGATAGCTAATCATGCAGTTATGATGAAGAACCTTTTTGCAGCAGTGCTGCATCATATAGTTATTTTAACCTAGACTGCAGAGCACAAGCCTCATTGTTAGACACTACTGACAAAAATTAAAAATTACCAATAATTCATTATGAAATCTAGGAGTTCTCAAAATAGGACCAACAATTGGGGTCTTGCTAATAAGTGTCAGTATCATTACAAATTAAAGATGTCAGAGCTTTTATAAAATTAATCGGAACCTTGGTAGTATTAATCAGAATATAGAAAGTTATTGGAATGCAGATGATGGAGATCATTGAGAGAGCTATACTATACATAATCATATCTAAAGAACAATTTAATGAGTTGCAAAGGTAAAGTAACAATGGGTGAGGCAAACAGCTCAAATTGATTGGTACTGTGGTCTTTCTTAAAAGGTGCTGGAAAGGTGTCACTGGTTAATACAACATTGGTAGACTCCAACTTCATACATCTAACAAATCTCAAAGAGCCATTGGATGCAATAAGCCCCAAACTGAACTTTGCACTCCCTACAGAAGTCCAGTCCAGTGTCCACAAAGTTCCAGTAAATTGATATAGTGATGATAAACATTAACAGTAGTTAGTTAAGTTTGTGTACAACTTACTTAATTGTTTTTTGTGTATTTTATACTAATCATTTAATTCAATAAAGTTCTTGTCATTTGAATCTTACATTTTAAAAACTGGAAGATTAATTAAAGGCTTTTAAAAATAAGTTATTTTCCTAATTCTTGTTAAACAATCAGGACCTTGTGTAATTGAAGAATTAAGTCTTATACACAAGTTGTAATAAGTAAATGAATTATATAAGAAATTGTAATTAGTTTCATTTATTACCTCTATTTTAACAAAACAAAAAAATGCAATATCTATTTTATACAGTTTCCACACATACGCTTTACAAATAATATCTACCAGTGGTGTGCTTTTCATCATCTATGCATGTAAATAACCAAGATCTTTTGTGACCCATAGAGCAATTTTTCATTTATGTTTATATGCCATATATATTTATATATAATTCCCAAAAGTATAATGATTTGTTATATATGTACAATCATAAAATGCTGAATATTATTGTAGCTTTCACATAACACTGATTGAAATTTGAGCATTTCAATAAACGACAATATTTTTCATAGCATGCTTTAACAGGTAATTCAAAGTGATTACTTAACTAAATAGCTAAATTTTTACCTACTAACACACAGCATACAGTGTACTGAAATTTTATTTTTTCACTGGATTATTATTATATAAACACATTGTTCATTAATAAAATTTGATCTCATACACATTTTTCCTTGAGATATTAATTAAGATCATCATATCCTATCAAACACTTCCTGTGTTATAAATCTTGAGAATTTAATAACTGCAGTATCAGATCATTAACAGGCTAGACATATCAAAGAACTAGGACACAATAATTATTATTCACAGTAACATTGGCAAATAATTCTTAGATGGCATAATTAAATTTGTCTTCATTTCAGTACATTATATCTTACTGTGTATAAATAAAACTATTTCAATGCATGCCTCCTCCCTTCTCAAGCATCTGTGCAAATCGATTGGTGATTAATAATGAGACATCTATAAATCGTTCCACACAGTTGGAAATGCATGTTTCAGTTCTTGAGTCAAGCTTGGCACCAGGCTTGTCTACACATTTGTCCCAGCAGAAATCATTGAACTCGTGAATCTGAAAAGTATTAGGTTATCTTAGCATTTTAAAATAAAAAAAAAATATTTCTATTGTTTACAGTATAGATATTTAAGAAGGTTGGACATTCCAAGATTTTTCACATTGTTATGAAATAAAATATTTCACACAGGTAAAATGAAATATTGTATAAAGACTGATCTACGTAGCTAATACATTTGTTATTACAAACATCAGTGATTTGTTGTTTGGCCTAACATTGAAATATTTAAAGAAAGAAAGAAATATCTTTAATACTTAACTATGCCACACATTACTCTATTTTTAATGCTATGCACCTAAATACAAGATGCCATCTGGCACTTCCATCCTTCTTCTTTCTTTCTCTATGGCCATTTATACGATGGTGGTGCCTCCATTAATTGAACACAACTCAATGCTCAAATGGCTATACCACTAGGATAATGGTGGCCATATGTGGCACAACAGAATAAAAAGTTGTAACTCAGCATTTTGCTAAATTACTTTTATTGCAGTGATTTTCAATTGCAACACCAAACTAACCACAATGCCAGGTGAAGCTTGTTCTTTTTTTCTGTTCATAGTTATGCAGTGATTTGACAATTCAACTGACATCACCTTTTAATTTGGAAGGTTCTGCATACCTATTCCAATGTTATGCTACTTTTATTTAAACTGAACAAATACTCAACAAAACACTTCAATATTGGCAGCTTCCAATAATTATACTTGGTAATTTATATATTTAATACTATTGGGTAACTGTGTCTTCTTTTTAAAGCTAAGAGTAATACAGATCAAACAAAGTACACTAAGTCAATTGTGAGTTAATTATACTGAATTGTGAGACAAAGTAACTACATATTATCATTCAATAAATCAATGCAATGAACCTTTAGTGAAAGATGATTATGATGAAGATTATATATAATTGCTATTTGATAGGGTTCAGTGGACTGGTTATTTTATTTATAGGATTAGTTAAATGATAGTGTCTTCTATAACAATAATTGCATAACAAAAAGGATTTATTTCATCATTGTTTATGATTGGAAACTTCTTATCATGCTTTATCATGCTGTACTTGTAAGTTCGTTTTGTACTTGCAGATTTATATGACTCTCTATCTATAACATTTAATAGTGTATAAAGTACTTCATTGTTCAAGAACTCTAAATCAACCAATGGTCATTCATATAAAAAATATTATTCAATTCAATTCTTGTTTATGGCTTTTGTCTGCGCCAACTGGGCACAAGGTATTTCGCCAATGTCTTGTAGATGAAGAAGGCACGAAGGAGATTGATCGGTGAAACTAATGAAAAGTTAATTTTGAATTTGTACCAAGAAATAGTTGTTATTAGCTAGTTAGCTCTTTAACCTAAGGACACAGACAACACATGCATATATATCTTACACGGATATTTTTTGTACATTATACTTTAATTTTATTACTTACTATATATTTACATAAAAATCTACAATAAGGACTGAAAACAAACATTAAAAAACATTTAACACTCAAAGGACGGGGGACTTTGGGAGGAAGAATGGTGGGATTATGAAGGTTAACTCATGTTTCTTGGGACGTAAACTTTTACAGTTCCACTGTAGCAGGGTTATTGGGCCCATTTTGGAGTAGTTTAAAAAGTTGGCTTAAGTTTTTGGCAACGTTGGGCGGTAAGGGAATTTCACTACATGGAGCGACAATACTAAGTAGAAATTCGGAGATAAACTCAAGCATTTTACCTTGGGAGGGAGGGTTCTCAACATTGTTGTTGAGAGCGCATCCATTAGGAAGGGATGAGGAGTAATCACCGACAATAGTCTGAACAGCTTTTTTATCGTAGCCCTTTGCTAGAGGAGCTCGGGGACGAGGAGAGCGGAAAACTGTTTGCCGGTAGGAGGTTTTGGAGGAAGTTACATTAGTAGGAGTAAACATTTCTTTTGTTATCTCAGCATAGGACCTGCGGACAGGAGGAAACTGAGATGATGCTTCAATGTAAGATTTATTATTCTGAGACATGACCATTTTAATAGATTGCTGCCTGGAGAATTCTGGGCAGTCTTTATCAGTAGCAAAATGACTACCAGAGCAGTGTAAACATGTAGATAATTCCTTGATGACCAAACATGAGTCACCTGTATGGGGCTGAGCACATCTGTAGCATCTGGGCTTAGATCTGCAGATTGTTTTAATGTGGCCAAAACGGCAGCAGTTCTGGCACTGTATTGTTGGAAGTTTATATGTTTCAACTGGCAGTGAGGTGTGGTATGAATATACCTTAGCAGGAAGCATTTGCCCCCTGAAGGTTAGGACAACAGATTGGGTAGGCACCCAAGTGATGACACCCTCTGTGACAGATTTTCTGTTCAGTCGCCTTGATTTCAGAACCTCACCACAGCCAGGCGGGAGCTCTAGCGAATCAACAAGCTCGTCCATCGACCAGTCCACGGGAACTCCTTTCACCAGCCCCATTCTGGTTATGTTGTATGTGGGAATTATAGCTCTATATTTGCATAACTTCAAAACTGGACTAACCAGAAAGTTGTTGGCAGCTTGGGCAGAAGTAAACTCTACAGTAATTTTGTTGCGGCCTATATTTTTGACGCCGTCGTGGATAATTGAACCAATTTTGTGTTTGTGCAAGAATTGACCGAAATTTATAGCCCGTAATGACGCTCCAGAGGATGGGTCCTCCACTTCCCGTGAGACTTGGACGATAAAAGGCCCATTATCATCGTCAGAGTATGACTTGGCGCCTTCGGTGAAGGAAGGATGTATGTAAAGGCTTTGAACGGATGGGTTTACCTGAGTAGGATCAGTTATAGTTTTTTTGGCCGCATATACGTTGGTATCCTCTCCTTGTCGTTTGCGAGACGAGGCTGATGCCCCCGGGTCGGGCGGCTCAGGAGGTGTATCTAGATCCATTTTACTGGAAACACTATAACTACAGACACATAATAAATATTTAACCAACACCAAATACGGTTAGATTTATACGAATATCACCAATAACAACTATTTCTGCTGCTGTGTAAATTCACATAAAACACCGAAATTACACCGGAATCTCACTAACACGTGTGCACAAATTGACAGGCCAAGTTACAGTTCAACATAAACAACACCAAATCCTTTTCAAGACGAGTTTACAGTAAAATCCATAAAAAATATTATACAATTCAGCTTTAAGGGCTCTTCTTAATTTATATAATAGATCATATTTACTTGGGCGTGGAATTGTGCTTTTTGCTTCTCGACTAGCAGAAAATCCTGTAATTCAGAGTCTCCAGCTTTACCACTAGATGAGAAATCAGGTAGGTCAGTCATATTTTTAACTCAATTGGCTCTCAATCGGCTGGATTGGTTAGTTTAAAAATTTCAATATTTTTTAAATAAAATAAAATATATTAATTTTTACTTTTAGGTTAGGTAGCACAGAGTAAACACCTTATATATGTATATAGATAATTAGCTAACTCCACAGACTAGTATATAAATATGATGCTCTATTCTCTTTGGTAAAGATGAATTTAGTACCGCAAATTAAACATAAGAGACTATTAGCCCTTTGGAGCCTGGTAGGATTACAAAATAACGATTCATTTTCTTTTAAAATATTTAAGTTTACCTCGTATTAGCTTTTGTAAACATATTTAGATACTGGCTATTCGAGTCAGTAAATAGTAGTCCTCTTTAAAAAAAAAGCGTTAGAAGTTATACTTCTAAAATTTATATCTTTTGCCTCATTCTACGTTTGTAGGAAAACTACACTAAGGTTAAATTTGGAAAACTAATAGACTCTTTATCGGACAACCAAGTTCCACTCAACGTTAAAATTTAAGATTTTTGTATAATTGATAAATCAAATTACCAGAATGAGCCCGCAGACTTTGAAAGATTGAAAGTGTACACTGTCAAACCTTATAGCTAACTTCACGGTGTCGGTTTATTGTGACGGTGTGCGCGCGCATCGTAAAAATGTACTCTCATCATTTTTCCCTAACGTGCTACAAGAAGTGTAACTTCAAAAACGTGTATTTATGTACTCGCGTTAGAAGTTATACTTCTTTGGCGTAACAAAATAAAAATCTTTTCAAAAATTTTATCTTACGCCTTATTGTACGTTAGTAGATAAAACGACACTAACAACGGAAAAAAGGTATTTAATACATTGAAAGTTTTATTATAACGCAATATCTAGTTCTCTCATATTCGGACCACCAAGTTTTACTGAACATTATAAGAAAAATCTCAAAGATGAAATATTTGAGTTTTTGTACAATTGCATCAATTAAACCACCGGAATGAACCCGCAGACTTTGGAAATCAAGTGTCCAGTGTCAAACCTTTTTTTTTGAAAAACTAAATTGTTGACTATAGCTAACTTCGGGGTGTTAATATTTTGTGACGCTGTGCGCACATCGTAAATAGTGAGCTGGCGGACGATGTTTTCCCCTCTCACTCGGTTTCGCTATTACCGTCATCCTGTTGAAATCGTGTAACCATGTGCGCGCGAATTTCGTTACATCGTATAATTTCACCTCCCATGATTTTTTCCTAAACCCGCTTAAGAAGTTCAACCTGGTTAAGTTCGTTGAGGGCTCTTCTTAGACCAGGGCGCGCATTCGAACCCTCCTAGCTTTAGTTTTAAGTTAACGAGTGCAGTTATCACCGTCAAGGTGAAACCTACATGAATAAAACATTTTTGAATTTTGGATTTTGACTTTGAAGTATAACTTCAAAAACCTCAGTAGTATAAAACTTTTATTTCGTCTAGAAAAATTAGTTCCGTTCTATCCCATGAAATAAGTGCTATTGTGCCTGATGTTCTTTTAGGATCTCAGTTTAAGGACTTTAAACTATAATAATATATTTTCTATATTGTTTTTAAATTTTTATTATTTAATGTTTAAACATACATGTTTAATTATTAATAAATATTAATTATTAAAAGATGTAAAACCCAGTTACAGTTGAATTGAAAAAGAGTCTTCTACAATGTAAACATCAATAGACAATATTTTTGATATTATTTTTTTTTCTTATTACTTCAATACACAAGTCAATATTATTGAGCCGTTTATTTAGATTCCACGTTTCCAGATTGCTTGATCTACTATTATCAGCTAAAGAAATGGTTACCTACTGTAAAAATGTCTCAGCAATAAATAATTATTAAAGGGATTATACAATAATTATTATGAATAGTTCGTAATATAAGTTTCAGAATTACAATTCATTTTTATTGATAAAATTAAGTATTTTCTCAGTCAGTATCTTCCTTACATCTTCTGCAAATATGTAATTACAGGCCTTGAGGCTAAGTCTGGCAAGTTTGGATTGCTCAATTCCATATGTTTCACCACATATATGGTACTCTTGGGAAAGCGATGTTGAAAACACTCCTTTGTCATCGGTCTGCAAAAAAAAAAATACAGATAATGGTGCCAAATGCCAATGGAGAATACTACTGTCTATTAGTTTGTACTTTGTACAGTAGTTGGAGGGCACTACATGTTTGACACACATGAACTGTCAATGTCCTAACAATTTGTAATTTTTGTTACTTTTAACAGAACAAGCAAGAGGGTTTCGTTTTGTACATTGCAGTAATGAATGGAACAATTTCACATATTATGGTATTGTTTTGATACATTAGGACGGCCGGTTGGCGCAGTGGGCATTAACCCTGCTCTCTGATTCTAAGCCTGTAGGTTCAATTACCACAACTGGAAAATGTTTGTGTGATGGTGAATGTTTTTCTTCAGTGCCTCGGTGTTAATTTGTATGTTATAAGTATGTATACCTATGTAGCATAAAAATATTGATCAGTCATCTAAGATCGTAGGTACCGATAACACAAGCTCCGCTTACGTTGGGGCTAGATGGCGATGTGTCTATAGTGGTACTATATTTATTTTCGTTTTATTCTTAGGTGAAAACCACAGACCCATAACCCGGACTGATGAAAACTGACAAGTAAAAATAGAGAGCACCCGCTGCTAAAAGTTTATAGTCCTGCCTGTTCGGCCGTAAACAAATAATTTAAAAAATAGGGTAAAACTTTTCAACAGAGACAATTGTTAAAACGATAGCCCTACTTTAAAACCTGTTGTTGTATTTACAGACCATTTTGCTATGGGGCTTAGACCCAGCAAACTGCATTGATGTGGATTCGTGGGCTTAGGTTAGGAATGTAGCAGTCTTTCTACATTTACTTCCCTTCTTCCCCGCGCTTTAACTCGCCTTTAGTTAGGGTCGTAACGTAATGTTATTAATGTAACGTAATCTTATTCATAGACATTATTTATTAAACTATGCGAACATGCTGTAAAGGCCAAGGTTAACACAAGATTTCACTGATGCAGAGTTAGACTATCATCTTATAACGTTATAATAAATTTACTACACTTTATAAAATTCTGTATTTTTTACAATATTAACTGATGTACTTACACATAAAACAACTGGAATGTTAGCATTATAAAACTCCTTGAAGTGATGACTGTTAAAGTCTGGCGTTGATTTTGTGTTCACATTACTTGTGAGACATATTTCTGAAAAACAAAAAATGTATGTACCTAATTGAATTATGTTTATTTTGTTCGAGATACTTTAACAGCAACAGCTAAAATACCATTTGCAGGACAGTTCAAACTTAGATAAAAACTTTTTTAAATTTACTAATCCTACTAAAAGATTGAACTCATTGAAAAATAATGTTCATACTACAAATAGAATATAACGCACAACTACTATCTACTGCGATCACAAACTTGTCTGCCCAGCGTGGTGATTGTGGGCAAATCCTTCCATTGGGAGAGGCCTTCAGTTCAGCAGTGGGCTTCCATGTGGCCTATATAATTTAGATTTTCGATAACCACCTGAGGGGTTGCTACGGCGTCACCGGGGGAGTGGGGCTAGCGCGAAAGCTCGCCATGAGAAGAGCCCCAGGGGTCGACGACATCGGGGGGAGAGTTGGAGACGTCGACCCGAGGGTGCCTCCTGCGAGGGCTCGGACCTCGGCTCGGTTCGACGTTAATCTGAGTGTTGGTGGACTTTTGGACTAATCATTATTTAGTCCGAACGCCCCCGTGACCGTGGTAAGGATCCACGTCCGGATGACGTCAGAAATCGGGGCCCTCGTCTTCGCCGGTGAAGACGCTGTGTTGGTTGTGTGTTTGTGTGCTGTTGGGAAACATTGTCGGTAGTTATTTGATCGTCATGGCCGTAAAGGACATGTTTCGGACGTCGCTGCCTAGGCTCGACGTCGGGGGCGGGGGTATAAGTGGACGCCTCGACCACTAGGGGGTTGGGATCGGACTGCTTTTTCAAAGTAGGTCTTTGATATTTTTTTAAAATACTGGGCTATGGTGGGAAGATCGAGGTCTCGGTGGAGATCTACGAGTACGTTGTGGCCTATATAAGTATAAACTCAAACTTTTATATGCTTATAAAAGTTTGACCCATGTCCAAGTCACGTCAGTCACGTTTTGGACCCTTGACATTACCGGCTTGCATCACTGGTAAGGTGTTTTTAAATACCCATTACCAACAAATAGTGATGTGCCACCATTAATAACTGTAATCTATCGTATTTAAAATAAGTACGTTACAAAAACTTCAAATTTGTGATCCAGATGTATATAAAACGGAAATGCGAAATGGAATGTGCGATTTACGGGAGATTGTGGTGACTGCTGAAAGTATAGTTTTAATAAACAGAAGACAAAATGTACCAAATTATGATGTTGTTGAAAACTTCTTAAACAATCATGATTATATTCCTATCAATATTGCAATGCAAGAAATAAGTCTTTGGGTATATCTAAGGATATTTGTAGAAATCGATGAAGTAGAAGCCACTTATAGAAAATGGAAAATATTTTTTTTTTAAAAACAGTAGAATATATCTTTGGAACCTTCCCCCCGTTTCCCTTGACTAGGAAATCCTGTATCTTATGTTTCACGCTTTTATTTTTTGCACTTGCGGATTATATGGATGATAACAATTGGATTTTAGTTACTTGTAGTGAAGTATCACGTCTTGGTAATGGTATACATTTGCTTGTTGCTAAGCCCATCTAAACAACTTTATAATCCTGCAGGATTTATAAATAGTGCAATAGATAAAAAAACATTGTACCCACTGACGTAATATATCACCATTACGGTATTTTCTAAATACTTCCAATTTCATCAGGTCTCTGAAGATCTCAAGATCTGTTGAAGGGATCCTAGAGGAATTGAGGAAGGAGGAGGAGGCAATAATTCGTTTAAGGTTATTAGCAGTTCATATTCGGCTATTATAGCTTAGATATGATTGAAAAACCTATCCACTAAAAAGCGTGAAAAAAAAATTCGTCACTCTTTTACTGTCACATCGAAAGGAAAAAACGTATTACATCCTGTTTCATTTAAAAACTCACAAAATATATCACAATTCAATTTAGCTGTTGCTTAATGCATGGCGTCTCCACGTCTTGTATGTCGAACACAAAATGGACCAGCTCCAATTTAGTCTAAGTATGGCTCGCTATTATTTCAGGACCCTAGGCATTAAAAGGCACAATAGAATGCGTCTAGATGGAGTTGGTCACTTTCCACAGTAGTACCAAGCCAGCTTCGTTGCGTATTATGTCACACGACAGCACCTTGGCAGCGTATTAATGAATCAAAACTAGATCAAAATCATTTTGCATCATTGCAAATCATACTTTGCGCATCGAAAAATATATATAAGCCCATTGGGCCCATTTGAGGAAGGTGTTTTTTAAATACATTATCGAAGTTTTATTTTATACTAGCTGTTTCCCGCGACTTCGTCCGCTTATGTTTTTGTTTTTCGAAAGACATGTGCCTCATAAATGTGGCAGCACTTTATGTACTCAGGATAGCTAAGCCTGGTGTAAAATCGTCAAATACTTTCGTCTCTCCCGAGAGAACTGAGCTTAATTTCGGACTAAAAGCATCTTATATTACTTCTAATACCTTCAGGAATATGTGTACAAAGTTTCGTGATGATCGGTTTAGTTTTTTTTGCGTAAAAGCGTAACAAACAAACTTACATTCATATTTATAATATTAGTAGGGAAGTAGGCATAGGGATTTTTAGGTTTTTGTTGTCAAAATGTCTAAGTAGCCTTCGATAGTTACATGAATGATGTTATTTCAGTTTATATTTGGGTCCAAATGGGAGCAGGATTCATATGCGGAAATTTCTCTGGTTGGGTTTAGTGCCTAGCAGCCTGTGGCGTGCACTGGGTTTCTTACCAGGGTATGCATACAGCAGGAAAATTACATAAAACGGCAAAAATTCTCCTCCTATACTAGTTATAAATTTTTTTAGGGTAGGCAGTGCTTTTGTGCATGTATGAAGTGCACACCACTGCTAGCAGCCATGGCTAGTTCCTACCCTACCGACGAAAACATGCCACGGAACGGTTTTGCCTTCCTATGCGCTGCAGTGTTGGAGTAAGTCAGAGGCTTACTTGTAGAGGCACAATAAATAAATGCAAATAGACAAAACATTCATTAGAAATTCACTGATACACTTGTTAGTGAAACCCTTTATTGCTTTGATTTATATCTAAAATAAAAATAATAGCAGCAGTAATGCTTCTTACGTACATTCGCCTTTACAAGAAATGGGTAATAATAATACACGTTTTTTTTATTTGTTAAGTTTGACATGCCAGGAACACATCTTGCAACGTGACGCAAAGCATGACGGTAGTTCTGTGACACAGAAAGCCCTACTATTACTAAACACAGTCCTGGTTCGAAACTGGCCTAATTTGAAGCCTCCAACTTAAACAAAAATAGTGAGTTGTAGTAATAAACTTACCAACAGGTATACGTGAGTTGCGCAGTAAATCCCATGTTGTATCGTTACCACCAAATTTAGGATGTATATAAATACCATGGCCAATTCGTTCTGGCTTAAAATTTATCATTTCAATTACTTCTTGTGTATTGCATATTTCTCCACAGTGTAGTGTTATCTAAAACAATAGGTAAAGCATCCAAAAATAGGTTTCTGTGTACAATTGCATACAATTCTACAATAAATTACCCATTGACATCTTGGAGATGTCTCTTAAAAAGTTCAGTTTGTATTTAACATAAGCTTATAGAAAAGTCCTATTATAGTGAATGGAAATGGAATGGAATGGTGTGAATTATTGCTCTAACCAGGTTGCTCTCCTAATAATTTTAAATGACATTGTGAGATGGTGATAAAAAAAAACACCCAGCTAAGTTTGTTGATGTCTTCTTAGACCAGGACGTGTTTGGAACCCTCGTAGCTTTAGTTTTAAGTTTACGAATGTGTTTATCGCCATCATCTCACTACTGTGTAATTCTTATGTACGTACCTATGGGCCTACTTGAATAAAGATATTTTTGACTTATGAACTTCTGTTCACCTGTCCAGACTTTGCCAAGATATCTTAGGTTATACAAAATGCCAATGTGCCATTAAAATTCGTATGACAAATCCCAACTATTTTTTCAAGCTCTCACCTAATTAATACTATTTTTATTGATGGTGATTTATTAAATGAGAAGTGTGCTATGTGGTTTAAATAAGCATTTGTACATATAAAGTGTTTTCTAGAAATCAGAAAAAGAAAAAGATCTTCTAGAGTTGCTCATTACAAAATATAGGTATAACATCAACATAAAGAACAAGATCAGCGAAAGCTGCTTAGTCTATTATATAATAATAATAATATTAACGATAGGAGTAATTGAAGAAGCTATACTTTTAATCCAGCTTTTCTTGCTTTATCTAATGCAGGGACAAAATCTTGGAACATTCCAACAGCAGGATTTCCACTCAACTCAACGCCAACTACAATATCAGGATACTTAGTGTGATATTCAATCGCATGATCCACTATTACATCTGCATCTTCTTTAGAGCTATTTCTGTTTATTGATATTATGAAACAGCATATAAGTCCTCGCTCTCTAGCGCTCCTGCAAATAAAATAAATTTTGAATATCTATACTAATTTCATGATTGTGAAAGAAAATAGAAGTTTTTATCAATTATAGACAGTTTTGTTTAAGTTTTTCACATACCCGGTTATCAAAAACACATTTGGATTACAGATTAAATAAAACCACAAATAAAAACCTGGTTCAAAATATGCAGGTATACCTGATAAGTTGCATAATATATTAAAGCTGTTAATCTATCTGACCCTATGTGCATTTATCTAAAAAAAAAAGGTAACATCAAAAATGTAATCTTAAAATGCCCATCATAATTATTTCAGATTCACAAATTAATAAGAGGTATTTCAGTACCCATGTCATACATGTATATGTATTAATAATATATGTATGTTTAAGAGGGCCCTTGATATGTGAGTCTACTACCGAAAATTAATTACAATGAGGTGATGACACTTGCACTGAAACATTGTATCTTCTTACTTACTTCATACTTTGAACAACAGTTTCAATATATTCACTGATAGTCAAATGTGCTGTTTGTCGAGGAGTGCTGCGTAATTCGATATAACAGCATCCATCTCTCTCAAACTCTCTAAGTGTTAATGCAGTGGCCATAGTCAGTGTCTCTTTTGTAATTGTAAGTTTATGTGCAATATCGAAAACTTGAAAACAGCTGTGGAACAATATTAACATCATATGATAGCTATCTAATAAAAGCAAAAATTAAGTATGTCTAATCTTTTAAATCTATGAACTACGAACAGCCAAAGGCTTTCACTGGGCCCATCCAGAAACAATTCCACATACAAATTGGGCACTTGTAGCCATGGGCTCACCATTGCACAAGGGAGGTAGTCAACTAATTCGACGACTTCCAGACAATTATATCCTATAGAAAAACATAGTGAACTCACTCGGACAAGTTCTTCGTATCACTAGGACCTACTTGGAATTCATCTAAGAAAACATCAGATTCATCAGCCATTCCAGTAAGAGCTAGAAATCGTTTTATGAAGGTCATTGTGGAGCGACTCAATGAGCCATTTAAATGAGCATGTAGCTCCTGGAAAAGAAGTATTATTTATTATTCTCTTGAAGTTAATTGTATGCATGAATAAATGAATGAATATACTCTTATAACACATCACAAAAAGAACATAAAAATAGAAAAGTATAACAAAACAACATATACAATTTGGCAGCCTTATTGCTTCATAGCAATTTCTTCCAGGCATAGCATAGCAATTTCTTTTAACAAACGGTAAAGAAAACAAATACAGAAAATAGTTAGCAGGTGCATATATACATATACTCATAAAAAAATATTTCTTTACCTAAATAACTATTTTTTAATATATGTACATAAAACAATATTTGTAACTACAGACAAATAAATAAATTTGTTGTAAAATAAATAAATAATTAACTACCAATATAAATATAATATATAAAAATGATATTTATTTAAAAATAATATAATAAATTAAATATGAAACCAAATAAATAAAATAAATAGTTATCCCAAACATAAATAGTAAAAATGATAAAGAGAAATAAATTATCATCCGATGATGGAGACAAATAGAGATATTTTACAAGTTTTTTAAAGATTTGGATAGATTTTGCCTTTCTTATAGCCATCGTACCAGTCACTAAAAATTTCTTACCAATTTGGGCAGTTCCTGACAAAATGTTTGCAGATCCATTATGGTTCTTATGAAAATAGATCAATAGAATGTTCTTTTCAGCTGGCTGTGCTTACAGACTTATTTTAATAGCTATTATTACATTTTATTCGTTGTGATCAACAAAAAATATTCGAAATTTTAAACACGAATATTTATAATTACAAAAACTGTTTATTTCTTCTTTTTCTTTGGCTTATCAGCTCATTGATCACCGGCTCTACCTCTGCCGTATGGAGGGTAGAGGTAAGGAGGATCATCTGTGTATATGAAAAAGTGTCGTCAAAATGTATTAAATTAGGATGGCGCCATATTTGCATCAAGGTAACTCTTAAAAGAAGCGCCAAATATAAATATTGTTAGAGTGGGCTTGAAAAATAAACAAGGAAGTAAGGTTATATTTACCACAATATTTTGTACAACGTAAGTTGTTGAAATTCTCAATAATTAACTACTTTAGTCGATAATGACATTAAATTTTTTAACTCGGCATACTTCAATTCATCTACGATTGCTACATTCGTACCATACCCTGTGCATCCACCAGCGCCATTGTGGAGGATTTATGAACTGTTATTTAGCGCATACAACTGGACACTTTTTCAACTTTTCTCCCATATAAGATGACTCTCCTTACCTCTACCCTCCATACTCTGCCGCCTGCGCGTCTCCATACCTGCGCGTTAGAGATTGAACCACAGATTAAAGTCAAAGTCAAAAATATCTTTATTCCAGTAGGCCTATAGATGGCAACTAGCGGACCCGCAAGACTTCGTTCGCGAATGAGTCGACTTCAAAAAATAGTCGTGTGTTGTCGCGGACTTTTTGATAGAACTTTAAAGAAACAAAAATTCCGACAATTCCGATATACTAACTACATACTTCCGTCGTTTGACGTAACGTTTAATCTACGCACCTGTAACCCAGCCGTATCCAAGCGTAGCCATAACCCTGTTACCAAGATCAGACCTGACCCAACCTGAAGCAAGTACACACAAAGCCAAATCCGAAAGCAGATCTTCGTTACTTGTTACAAAAAAAACCAGAACTGGGAACGACACCATATGCATGCTACGAACAAGCGTGCTCACTAAAAACACAGAAATCATAACAAGCACCAAAACACAGTTGGTGGAGCCTAGAGCTAGAGAGAAAAAGACAAAGGTTAAGGCGTCTCTTCAACAGAGCAAGGAACACTAGAAACAAAGGAGACTGGGACAGTTTAAAAGACGCCCAGTACAAAAAGCAGTGAAGCAGAAAACTGACAGATCTTGGCGTCAATTCTACACTAACATAGAAACAATTGACAACGGAGACAGGATCAGAAAGATCCTAGCAAAAGAAAATTTTCGCATGATCGCTTTACTAAAGATACCAGATGGTAGCCAGTACACCAAAAACGACAATGAAGTGAGGAAAACTCTCATCGAAACATACTTTCCCGGATGCAAGATCGTCGACAAACCCGAGTGGAAAAACGAAAACATCTCAGCTCCCACGGATGCCGACTGGTAAATAGCAAACAACAGAGTAACACATGAAAGGAATCGAAGGGCAATCGAATCCTTCCAACCATTTAAATCAGCGGGCAATGACCAGATGTTCCCCGCTCTTCTACAAAGGGCAGAAGATCACATAATACTTTGGCTTGCAGAAATCTTCAAGGCCCGCTTAGCCATATAAGTAGTAAGTAGTACCGTATGTAAAAGCAGTATTTCTACCCAAACTAGGTAAAACTGACTACACACAACCATTCAGACCAATCAGCCCCTAACGTCTTTTCTGCTAAAAACTTTAGAAAGTATCAGATCGTTACCTCCAAGATGGAGTACTAAAACACCAATACATCAGAAACAGCTTTGCACTCAGTTGTAGGTAGAATAACTTAGAAAACAAACTAACGACGCTCGGTGCCTTCATAGACATCAAAGAGCCACACTCGCAGCCCTCAGACTTAGGCATATGGGCTGTGGAAGAACAAAACAAGGGGCACACAAAAATACTATCCAAAGAAATGACAAAGTGTCACATACACAACTGGAGTAGATCTGTGAAAAAACGCGGAAGCAATATGAGCTAGACAGGAACTATAAACTAACTGTAGAAGGAAACAAAACTGACACCGCTGCAATACGTTTGTCCCTACACACGGACAACTGTTAAACATAGCGGCTACAGCTATGTTTAACAGGAAGGTAACAGGTTTCAACATCAACATATGACAGCCAGGCAGTACTGAAAGCTCTTGCAAAATACACGACTTCAACAAAAATCTTACTAGACTATCACAATGCCTTACAAACCCTAACAAAATTACACAAAGTAACCCTGAGATGGATGAACGGAAACATGGGAAATGACGCAGCCGACGAACTAGCGCGGCTGGCCAAGTCAGGTATGACCAGAACCGATCCTACCTGATTTCAGTGAATAAAAAAACATGGCTACATAAAAAACTGTAGATGAAACACCGACACACGTAATGCTGTGATGAGTAGCAGAGCAACGTGCCAGATTGGCTTCCCAGCATCACTCCCTGAAGCACTTGGCGACCTGGGCCGCCTTATAAGCTTCTGGAGTTACGCAGCGGGGAGCTGTACCAGTGGCACTATGTAAAACGGAAGGTTCCGGCTGACCAAGTACGGAGACAAGTCCAGGAAAAAGAAGAAGAAGAACCTCAGATGAAGAAGCTATAAATAATATTTAAGTGAAATAATATTTATTTATAATTTATGTTATATACAACTAAAACTTCTTTTAGCGCACCGCACATAGATTTTTCCATACGTAGTAAGTTAGGCTGAACCGTCACGCTCTGAGGTGAAAGGCTCCATCGAGTGAACTCGGAACCGCCGAGTGTACCGAGTGTCGCTGACGGCGGCGCGGCGCTCTGTTTAGTATATTCAATATTCATACCTAATACCCAAAAATTAAAAAATCGGTCTCTGGTAATTAAATAGTTATTATTGGTACGTAATAAATAAATATTTTATCTATTATTTGGTTTACATTGTGAGGTTAGCATGTGTAGTTTATCGTGCGTTTATCGTGCTAATATTTTATATTGAAAAATACTATAAGCATTAAAGATTTTTAAAATACAGTTGTTGTTTTCACTTCTGTCGTGCGAAGGTCAATGAAACCAAAACATATCGAGATGAAAAGTAGTTTCTATTTTATTTTCGTTTAAATACTCACATTTTACATTAAAAATTTTCTTCAAATTTGCTTTCTTATTTATATTCGTACTAGCTGTTGCCCGCGACTTCGTCTGCGTTTTTTTTAAAGTATTCAGTATCGCTAAGCCTTAAATGAGTATAGTAGTATATAGATATATATATATATATATATATATATACATATAACATGTGACTGTCAATTAATTAAAGACAAATAATTTGCAATAAAATAAAATTGCGACTATAATTAAAGATCTAAGCTATCCTATCTCTTAAGTTGGACCAGACTGCTGACGGTGTGCCAATTTAATTTAAAATCGGTTAAGTAGTTTAGGAGTCCATCGCGGACAAACATCGTGACAGGAGATTTATATATATTAAGATTTACCATACAAATAAAAAAGAAAAACAATTTATTCAACAAAGAAGTACTCACATAAAAAGCTAAACTTACAAAAAAAATAAAAGAATGTAAAATGCCAAATTCTCCTGCCGCTGTACCGACGCTATGAAATTGATCACACTATACCTGCGCGCGAGGTCATGTGTGTATAAGCACGCATTACTGACAGCGTTCTTTCCACGATTACTTAATTTTTGTCCTAATAAAGTTGGGAAAGAATTAAAAGGTGAGTAATAGAAGTATTTGAAACGAAATATTCACAAAAGTAAACTGTCTTGCCAAGTTCAACCATTATTTTCTTTATTTATGGGACACGCTGTATTTTAAAAGCCTGTGTGCCGAGTGCGAGATTTTTCATCTATTCGATCGCGTTATGGAGGGTAGAGGTAGATCGCGTATAAGTTAACTACGATTTGTATGGCACCGAAATAGCGCCATCTCTGGTCCCTAGATAGCGCTATTTTGACCCTGTGCGTTAGAGGGCCAATCCCGTAATTTGGTATTGGAAAACCAAGTGAAGTTATCTATTTCTTCCAAAGTATGTTTAGGTACTAGAGAAAAGACAAGGACACGATATAAAAAAAATCACCAGTACTATAATAGGTCCTTTATAGGTCTGTCCTGTATAGGCTGTATCTATGGAGGTCTACCCTCCATAGCTGTATCTAGTAGCTGTATCTAAGGAGAACATAGTCACAGATGTATTATACTGTCATCTGTCAATCATGTGGTTTCATTGTTGAATTTCATCTTATTTTTACTTGGCTTTATCGACTAGCGGGGAGGTTTAAAATTTGAAATATATATAGTCAGTTGTGTAGGAGACCGGTACTCGAGACTTTTGGATGAATGAGTGTAAATTACGGCTGTTGGCAGATTAACATTATGTCCAGAATATGCGTTTTTCTATCACTTACACTAGCCGTGTTTGTTAGCAGCGAACACAATACTCCAATAGTGATATCAACATGGAATTTCGTCAATTCTACTATTACCGGTAAGAACGACTATTATAGTTATTAATATACAGCTGTATGACACGTTTGAATTTTTTACCTATATGTATAATACGTGTATTCAAATATGGTACTAATTGTTTATACAGTTTGCTAGCTAAATTGATCGCAGTTCGCACAACTATGGTACTTTTGAAAAACTAATATGTAGGTTGTATTATTAGTATGTTTTTTTTCGTAAATTTAGTAGTACTTACTAATTACCTTATTTGTTATATTTATTTCCATGAACTACAAAAATTTAAGCAACAGACTCAAAAAAGTATCTGAATCTAAGAAATTATGATGTACCAATATAGTATACTGTAGGTTGTAAAATATGCACAGAGACCTAGAAATTTTAGTTACCTGCCTCAGTATTAGCTGGCAGCCACTAACAAAGTGTGCTAACTATTTGAGCAAAAAAATTATACATGTATGAACCCTGAAAACACAACACTTCCTTTTTTGGGCAGCCCTACCTACCCAATAAAATTGAGTAGATACAGTGATAGCCAATGAGATAGGGAATGTAATGCTTAGCCAAGCAGCATTCAATTAAAGAAAAAAGAGTTAATAAATATACTTATAAATTAAATATAATAATATAGAGTGAGTGAATTAAGCCAACATTTCACCACGTGAGCGACTATGATACATAGAGTTTCCAAAAAAGTTTAGTCTTGTCCCCATGCTGTAACTAATATTTAAAGTTAGGGTAGTTTAGGTTTCTATGAGATTCATATTACCCTGATGAGACAATAGTCAAAGTCAAAAATATCTTTATTCAAGTAGGCCCATAGGTGGCACTTTTCATGCATACATGAGAATTACACGGTAGTGAGACGATGGCGATAACCATATTCGTAAACTTAAAACTAAAGCTACAAGGGTTCCAAACACGTCCTGGTCTAAGAAGAAGCCCAAAACAAACTTAGCCGGGTGTTTTTTTTTGCTATCACCATCTCACATTGTCATTTAAAATCATTAGAAGAGCAACCTTAGTTGACCTGAGAAAGACTGAATTTATATTCCCTCATTTAAAAACTACCTATTGAATTTTCTTAATAATTTATAACAGCTTGGAATATTCTGAAGCAAGGAGGTTACTCCCTGGATGCTATTGAAAAAGGAACATCAATTTGCGAGGAGCAACAATGTGATGGAACTGTGGGTTATGGAGGAAGTCCCGATGAAGAAAGTGAAACTACACTTGATGCCCTTGTAATGGATGGGTAATAATTTTCTTGTAAATAATAAATTTTTGTAATGTTTAAGTGTTATTTATTGTTCACAAAAGTCAAATTTATTATTTCTACTTTTGAAGTTACGTAGCCAGTTTAAAAAACAAGGTTAAAGCCAATTTAGTGGAACCATTTTGATAGCTTGTCTTGTCTACAGTAAACCAAATCAAGTGAAACTGAGCAGCAGTTAGAAGAAGAAAACAACAAAATGTTGAATATACTCAATATTCAACATTTTGTTGTTTTCTTATTTAACTTCTCTATTTAAAACATTAGATAGAAGTAGGCGTTACTTTGAAAATCCATTATAAGCAAAGAAAATTTTGTTATGCTCTACAAGAAGCAGGAGAATCTGTATGGAGTTATTTATAATTTTATACCCCCACACCAAACAGATATATGGCAATGTACTGTCTACGTATGTTTTGCTCCAACACCTGAGCATCTTCAGGAGATGTTCACTTTACAATGAATAATTGTTATATAATTATAAAATATTATAATAACAATTACAATTATAATTATGTACAATTATATAAAATGAGGAAATAATAAAATATAATTTCTCCATTTTGTGTAAGGGGCCAAAGTTTCCGCGGGCTTCTTAGATCCTTTTCCAAGAAACTTACTATTCTTTGCAGGAGAACAATGAATGTTGGTGCAGTTGCAGCTCTTAGACGAGTGAAACATGCTGCTTCAGTTGCAAGGCATGTTTTAGAGCACACAAGGCATTCCATTCTAGTTGGAGAGTTAGCAACACAATTTGCTGTGCAAATGGGTTTCCATGAAGAAACCTTGACAACATCAAATTCTAAAAGGATGTGGCTTAAGTGGTTCTATAGGGATCATTGTCAACCAAACTATTGGATGGTTTGTAGTGAACCATTTATTTGATAACTTTGATGTTTGATTGTGAATAGCGTGCATGATTTTATGTTTCAAAATAATTTAATGTTCTGTGTTAAAATATCCTTGACACAATTGAAATAATATCTTAAGTACCATGCAAAGTGAATACTTGAACATATGAAATTATTCAAGAAGTACTTATCTTATCACAGGGTGTCACACCTGATCCAAGCAGATTTTGTGGGCCTTATAGCAAGATAGATAATTTGGTTCACAAAAATTACGACTGGCCGCCCATGATAAAGTTTGATAGATTTAATCATGACACAATTGGAATGATTGCTATTGACAAGAAGGGTGATATTGCGGCTGGGACTTCAACTAATGGTGCAAAGTTTAAAATACCTGGGTAAGTATTTATTTGTTACATCTGCCATGATATTAGCATAGTCTTTATATGCAACATAGCTTAGTTAACGCTATGTTGCATTTTTCTCCAACATTCTGCATTGCTAACAAACATACATTATTATCAAACTTTTGTTTAGTATTTCCAAGTTCATCAACATCAATAGCCTATAAAAGTCCACTGCTCGGATAAAGGCCTCTGCCAAAGAGAGGTTTTGTTCAAAATCACAAACTATGTAGATGGAATGGTGATCACAGTAGATGGTAGTAGTAGAACTGCTGCTACCAGTTCTCTGTACAACACCAGCAACAGGAGGAGGCTGTGGTGTGGTGAAAACACTTCTGTTGTATTCTTTTATCTGCTGTCACTGTGCAGACCTGCTCGTGTACATAATACTCAAATCTCAATATACATAGTCATCATGACATTAACTGCTCCTAGCGCAAAGTAAAGGGTTAAGGCTGTAGTCCACCACGCTGGCCCAGTGTGGATTGGTGGACTCCACATGCCTTTGAGAAAATAATTGAGAACTCTCAGGCGTGCAGGTTTCCTCACGATATTTTCCTTCGACGCTGAAGCATATGGTATTTTAGAAAAGTTAAAGGTGCTGCTGGGAATCTCGGCCCTCTGAGAGTGAAGCCAAAGTAATAACTACTAGGCCATCACCGCTCACTTTATAAACTGGTTGAATTGTCATCATCTGAAGCAAATGAATGTCCTTCTACCCTACCTGACCTGTCTGTACTACGGACACAGGCCTCCACTCTCATGGGCGAGACGGATTTAGCGCAAAGAGTATTATCTTTGCCAACTATGCTAAACCATAGTTATTTAATAGTAGCCCATTTGCCATTCAAAAGCCAGAGTGGCGATGCTATTTTATTTTTTACAAATAAGTTTAGCTTGTGTTATCGGTACTGAGATGACAGATGAAGATTTTTATGAATAATATACATAAATACTTATAATATACAGATAAACACCCAGACACTGAAAAACCAATCATTTTCCAGTTGTGAGAATCGAACACACGGCCTTGGACTAAAAAAGCAGGGTCGCTGCCCATTGCGCTAATAGGCCGTCAAATATATATATATAACAAAATATAGTAACAATACAAAAAGGTGGCTTTTTCACTTAATGTTATCATTACATTTTTTTTAGGAGAGTTGGAGATTCACCCATCCCAGGATCAGGTGCCTACGCCGACAATAGTGTAGGTGGTGCAACTGCCACAGGTGACGGCGATGTAATGCTCAGATTTCTACCGAGGTGAATATAATTAATGATTTCTCTATTTCTTAATGGAAAATATTGGAAGTTTTGAATGTCTATCCCATCTAGATATTAATTGATATACTTGACTATATTGGTACCTCTGTATTGAATTAACTACTGATATGTAAAGTTTACTGTTTAATTATTGTTTGGGTTTCTTAATGTTGGGTGGCTGTGTTCTTACCTCCGTGGGTAATAACAACTCACAGATGATAAAAACTGATGCGTATTATTACAATTTGCTATTGCTACAATTTTGGTTAGAACTAGGATTTGATAAACATTGCAGTGTAATGGTTGTCTTGTATCTTAATGAGTTGTGTAGGTACGTAGACTGGCCCCGCACACTCATCCCGCGCGGCGCGTATTCCTTTGTGTATTCAAGCCAAAGTATCAGTTTTTTGCTGTTCTGCGTTCTAATGATTGACACGATAATAATGCCTATTCCAAATAGCGATAATGTTTATTAATGTCTTTCTTGGCTAATCTGTGCCGGCCGTCTATGTATATTGTCGGCAGGGGCAATGAGAATATTTAATTTCGGCCTTTGCCCGTGGCTAGTTACCGACCGACAAAGACGTGCCGCTATGCGATTTAGTGTTCTGATGCGATGTCGCGTAGAAACCAATTAGGGGTATGACTACCATTCTCCCTAAAAGGTTAGACCGCTACCATCTTAGACTGCATCATCACTTACCACCAGGTGAGATTGTAGTCAAGGGCTAACCTGTAGTGGAACATTAAAAAAATAACTGGAGTGCCAAGAGTGACATATTTTACATACGTTTTTTTATGCTAATAAAATTGACGGACCAAGGAAAATTAAAAAATCATTCATTTCAAGTGGCTGAACGTAACTTTTAGCAGAAAAAAAAAATTGCATTAATTAATTGTGATAAAATTTATGGCGAAAAGTAACAATTGTCGAACCTCCCTCGCAGTGGTAAATGAACCCCGGCAAGGAAAAATCGGATATTTATAAATTTCTGAATTATCCAAGTCTGGTTATGTATCCCTTCTTCTCTTTTTTCATTTTTTATTATTTTTATTTGAGGATAATTTTTTTTTATTTGTCTTTAGTTACAAATATTGTTTTTTATATGTTATATGTATATATTTAAGTAATGAAATATTTATTTTATGGGTATATGTATATATGCACCACCTAACTGTTTTCTATACCTGTTTTTATCTTCACCATTGTTTGCCTGGAAGAAATCGCTATGAAGCGATAAGGTCGCCAAATTGTATTCGTTGTTTTGTTATACTTTTCTTTTTTTTTTCTATGTACTTTTTGTGGTGTGCAATAAAAGTATATTCATTCATTCAAATTTTTAGTTTCCTAGCTGTTGAAGAAATGCGGCGCGGTGCTTCGCCCGCAGAAGCTGCTAGAACAGCTATTAACCGAATAGCTACGCACTTCCCAGACTTCATGGGCGCTGTAATCGCCCTCAATATGGATGGTGAATACGGCGCGGCCTGTCACGGCATGGAAGATGAACCATTCCCCTTCGTAGTTCAAGACGTAACAATGCAGAAATATAAAATAGAAACGGTCAACTGTTCATGGCCTTTGAACTGATTTTTTATTCATCTGTAGCCAAATCTATAAGCTGGCAAATCTAAAAAAAAAATACCTGCTATCCTTTTCACAAGACTCTCGATGGATAAGGATAGCATTATTTTTAAGAACTCTCAGTTTAGTAATCATTTATGCATAACTGTTAATGGTATGAGAATGAACTATTGAATGAATGATTATTATAACACCAACTAAGCAACACGTCTACGTCCGTAGAGAAATACGATGCTGCGTAGAAACCGATTATGGGTGTGGGTTCAATATATCTACCATACTCTTAACAGGTGAGCCCACTACCATCTTTGAGTGCATCATCTTACCACTGGCTGGGATTGCAATCATGGGCTAACTTGTGCTGGACTGAAGTAAAATATCGCAAGTTTACTGACGACTTATTATTGTGAGAATTATTTATTTAAGTAGGTACTCACCTGAGATGAGGACTTAATCATAATAAAAATATATATGTAATTAATTAACTTTTTTCTAATATTTATTCTATCTTCTAAGTACACAGACAATTTTCTAATTACATTTTAATTAAAGGTATATTTAAAAAAAATCATAAAGTCAATGAGGTAAAATGAATAAAAAAAAAATGGATTAAAAAGAGATTTTCTTGAATTTCATTAATGGAAAGATTGTTTGCTTAAATGACAAGTAAGAAAAAAATAATTATTTAAACGTTTTGCAGCAGCTATTGCTGTTGCAGCTAATGAAGTGCATTCTTGTTTTAAATAGTAATATTATGTACTTACTTACCTAGTTGTACTAGGTGCAACGTTAAATAATTAGCGTAATCGTCAGACGTCCTGCCCAGAAAAGCGGTGCAACATGAAATAAAATTTTTAAATCAAATTTTGATAAATGCCGGTATGTAGCCACCAGCCAGCGCCACCTACCGATTCCAAAATGTTTACAGGCATTGAGATCACAAGAAAAAAAAATGTATAAAAAATTTAAAAGGGACACTGTATGAAAATATTACTTGAATTAAATTGAGAATAGGACTATTCTCAATTTAAATTGGTTAAGCTATTTCGGAAGAATTTTACAACGACGAAGGCACGAGATTTTTATATAAATAGATAAATACCTCATTAAGAATACGCTTAAAGAAGCCAGGAGTAATTTAAAAAAAAATACCAATTAATGAATTAAGAACGTACAGAATTCAGCCATTATTGCATGCAATGCATTTTGTCCAAAAACAGTGAAAACGCCCCGTGCACGTCTCGCTTTACAACCGCGGAATGTTGCTAGATCATAAACTTTTCCCATTTTATGGTGAACGCTTAGAGTATTAGAGGTAAAACTAATTACTGTCAACTGCTAAATGGTATGAAATGACAACCTTTGTTAAATAAACCAGACCAAAGTAGAGTGTTTTTTGATGGAGCAATATTAGTCGTGTACACTGTTTCTGTGCAACGCGCTACTTTATTTTTTGAGCGTGTTTGACAAAAAATACAACGTCACTGTTTGGTGCCAGTCACCAACAGTTTGACCCGGTACATGGCGCTATGAATTTTAGGATTTTTCAGGGCAGGAGAATATCTGCCGGGGATGCTAATAAAATGTAAAATCTACTATTTATCGCTAATTGTGCTTAATAGTCGTAACGTGATTTACCATAGTTACCATTTGGCTTTCTATTACGTTTTTACGGCCGTAGGTACCTTCAGTTGTGTTTGTTTATGAAAATTCGGATTTGTTATTTATTTTTTAAGTTCTTTATGATAAAATATGTAGTACAATATAATTAATAAAAATTATATCAACTTAAACTAAGTGTCATTTTTATATCCTAACTAAATTAATTTTTATCCCATAAGAAACATAATAGTAAGGGACCTCTAACTTTGTTATGAGTGTTCGCGTAAAAATGCAAGGAAGAATTCTTCACATATGACATAATAAAGCAGGAAGAAAAAATCCTTCGCCTAGTTATATTAAAATTAAAGGGATGGCAGTGCATTTGTGCATGTATGAAGTGCACGCCACGGCAGCCGACTCTTGTTCATAAATTAATCTTATGGATTATCCTCACTCAGTGACAATAGTATAGATACAATATATTTCAACATCATTTAACCATGACCGAAGCATCCCTCAAGGCTATTTTACTATCTCAGTTGACCCCAAATTTTCCTAACCACTGTAGTTTTTCATATAATACGTTGCCAACTAAAGTTGATTTCATCACGGTTGAGTGCATTAATACAATGTATAATTACTTTGCACAGCACTGGTTAGCTAAATTTGGTGTCAAATGTGTGTTACTTATGGAGGGAATCAGCTTGCAGACGAGCAAAATAAGAAAATATAAAAGCACAAATTACACCAGCAATTTTCGAGCCTAAGACTACTACTATCGGTAGACTATTAATATAGGTACACAAAACATTAAGTGATTTATTAAAGTATCCTTTGATATATTATTTAATTGTACAAAAATGTATAATAATATGATAATAATATTTAATTGTACAAAAATGTATACTTACAGTTTTTGTACAACAACTTGACGGACTGCAAGTTGGGCCGATTTAGTTGGTTGTTAGTTTTTCATTCTGTGGTTTCGAATGAGTTTTGAGCAAGTATCAATCTATCATTCATTCATTAATCGATTTTAGCATCATCCGGCGACTTCCAACTTCGGCCATTTTAAAATAGACCGTCTCTCTTAGCTCACGGTTCAACGTAAGTGCAATCTTTAAATTATTTAGTACAAACTTTATTTAAAATTAAATAGCTAATTTTAATTTAGATTGTCTTCTATCTTGCAAACATTTATTAGTATCTAGTAAAGTAATCAGTATTTAGTGTCGTTATATGCAGGTTCATAATATGTTTTATACTAACCTTATCAACACGTGGTTCATACTTTTTGTCTAGAACTAGGGATTTTATGATGAGAATTAAAAACTATTTCATTCGTGGTATCTACTATAGTGTTTACACAGTGATGGCCTTAACGCGTCTGATTATTACCCATTCATTTGGTAATATTGTGTAATGGTGTTGTACAATATCTTACATTGTTAATTATTGTGTTACAGGATGGCGGACGCAGCTCCTGCCGGTGGACGTGGCGGTTTTCGCGGTGGCTTTGGTTCTCGTGGAGGTGACAGGGGCCGTGGGGGTCCACGTGGACGCGGCCGTGGTCGCGGACGTGGACGCGGTCGAGGAAAGGAAGACCAAAAGGAATGGGTGCCAGTGACCAAGCTAGGACGCCTCGTGCGCGAAGGAAAGATCGATAAACTCGAGAGCATTTACCTGTTCTCCCTGCCCATTAAAGAGTTCGAAATCATTGACTTTTTCCTTGGAGCTTCATTGAATGATGAAGTATTGAAAATTATGCCAGTTCAGAAACAAACCAGGGCCGGTCAGCGCACACGTTTCAAGGCATTTGTGGCTATTGGTGACAATAACGGGCACATTGGTCTCGGCGTCAAGTGCAGCAAAGAAGTGGCAACTGCCATCAGAGGCGCTATCATCTTGGCCAAACTGTCAGTACTTCCAGTCCGAAGAGGTTACTGGGGTAACAAGATCGGCAAACCACATACTGTTCCATGCAAGGTAATTTAGTAACAGTTAAGCTTTGTAATATAGTTTTATTTACGAGAATTTATGATGAGAATTTAACAATCATTTCATTCGTGGTATCCTCTTGAGGCTTGTCCAATGAAGCTCAGTTGCGTCTGATTTAAATTTTTACACTAATAGTGTGTCAGTGTTTTAATGCTTATGTTAATACAGTGATTATTTTTGTTCTCAGGTCACTGGAAAGTGTGGTTCAGTAACCGTACGTTTGATCCCAGCTCCCCGTGGTACTGGTATTGTGTCAGCTCCAGTTCCTAAGAAGCTGCTCCAGATGGCTGGAGTGCAGGATTGCTATACTTCAGCTCGTGGTTCTACTGGCACTCTTGGAAACTTTGCCAAGGCTACTTATGCGGCAATTGCTAAAACTTATGCCTATCTTACTCCAGACTTGTGGAGGGACATCCCGCTAACAAAGTCTCCATACTCGGAATTCAAAGTCTAAACATTGAATTAATATATGTTTGACCATAAAATAGTTTTTTTTTTAATAGATTAAGTTAACCTTTTAAATCCTAATGGCAATACACACAGTACAGATTCTATCAGTGCCATACATGGTATGCCTTAATAGGCAGATGATTTATTATGGGAAAAATCTACAACTTTTAAATCATAGGGTAGGCTTTTTAAAACTCTATAAAACTTCTTAATAATTCCTATCCTTAAGTTTCACAACTTGCTGTGAAGATTTTATATTGCCTTGCTTAGAGCATACCCTGTATGCATGCCACTGCTCTTTTTGTATCATAATAGGGTTCAGAAGATCTCTTTAGAAGATATTCTATGATAATTTTTTTTTCTTATTACCTATTTATTTAAAAATTGGGGAGGACAGTGCTACAATACAAATACTGAACAGTAATTTTGTAGAAGATATAATTAGTAAATGAAACGTAAGGAGGAATACTCAAATCACTTATGTACACCAAAATTAAACTATATAAGCAGATCTATAAAAACAATGTCATTTTCTACTACTGTTACCTACTTGGGGGATTGCAGAAATATTTATAATTTGCAATTCAAAATCACTTTCCTGTGTACCAAAAGCTGTTCTCAGCTGGGCAGCTTCATGAGAAATTTGAGCAAAATACATAGACCCATCACCCCCAAATTAGTAGGTAGGTAGTAGGTTGTCTGAAATTATTAGGTACGTACCTATCATAATAATATGTAAGTGACCATGCTCTGAGGTATCCCAAATTCCAATCCAGTAACCAAATTCAGGGCCTGATTAGTAGTCAGTATAATAATCACTAGACCCTTGAAAATTAATAATCCTGTAAGATATTTCATTAGAAATTTTGGGCATAAAATAAAGTAACTATTTTCTGTTAATTTATGTTTTATTAAACTCTTTTACCTCCTTTTCAAATGATTGTATTGTATGATCGCATACTTTCTGTAAATCTTTAAGGCCTCTTTTTAAAACTTCTAGTGCTGGTGTTTCCTGGGTTTGTATCCTAAAATGCATTTTATCCTCTGCTGGGTGAGGGACTGTGTAGCCACAAAACTGGACATCTTCACTGAAATCAATATAAGGGTTAGTTCAACTGCTTGGAACAGTGTTTCTCATAAGACATAGTAATCTTTATACCCATTGCAGTTCAACAATATCCAATGAGATTAGGTACCTAGTTCGAATTTCTGGATATCAGTGGTTCCTAACTACTTATAAATTCTGTTTAATTTCACTTAGAAACACATCTGCATTTATTCTGATTTTTTTCTTGTTATAAATTTTTTTTTGATCAAAATGCTAAATAGCCTTTCTCAGAATTTATAGATATTAAATGCAAAAAATTGCTAATATGCTTATTTAATATTGGTGAACCTATTTGCTAACTGCACGGGTGAGAGCATGTTAAATCAGTCTTGGTTATTCATCATTGAACAATTTTTTGATGGACAAAAAACAGATGGCCTACCTGATAGTTAGTAGAAAACCATTGCCTATAAACAGCAACACTTCATAGGGCATGATAGGAACACATTTTGATCCTGCGCAGTGCGCTGCCCTGTTTCCATCAACGTGAGGCATAGGTGTTAAGCTTTATGTGACTATAATTACACCCGGAACCATGCTTCGCAACAGCTGGGAAACAGGAATGCTGCTTAGCAGCAGAAATAAGTGTGGCAGTAGCTTTCACAAAAAAGCTCTTCTACTATTTATCTAACCTCTCTTATGAAAGTGAGAGGGCAGCACCTAGCAGAATTACGATAATGGTAGGTCACCCAACACTAGGGTAGATTTAAAGAATTTGAATATCCAAATAATTTAAATTGTACTTACTATCTATTTATTATACATTTTAAAGCATTTCCCAAAGTGTGACTTTCATTTTGGAAGACGTATGTTCGACAAGTCACTCCAGAATCCTCATCGCCTGGTAGCTGAAATGTACAATCAAATTTATAAAAAAACCGTTTGTTAAAGAATAAATTATTTAGAAAATATGATCAATTACCTCAGAAATCTTCATTTTTTATCTAATTCTGTCGCGGTAAATGTATTGTACTGAAAAATAACTGCTTCAAATTTGATAACTTTCCTGGGTTTAGCACCTATTGAGTTTTAAATTCTAATCGATTCGGATTTAGGATTTAGTTCAACGTGGTTAGTTGTTAAGTTTTATAATTTATAGCTTTCCAAGTGAGGTAAGTTTCATTGTTATGATCACAGGTTTTGATTTTTGATTTCATGCACTGACAGTTGACAACTGACAGTGATAGGTGGGCCACAGACTACTATTGAGATTTCCATTGAGAACTCGTACGGACAGTTCCAATTTAGGGACCAATTATTTAAGTAAGTTGTATAAAAAAGAGACCAACTTAGAAACACACAACTTGATTATAATTGTGAATCTTTGATGATTTCACTACCGCCACGTAACTAAAACCATCTTTTATTTATTATCAAGTTCCAATGTTATGTATGTATAAAAACAACAGATCCTTGTGTCTCCTTCGCCCCTAAATCCATTCCTTAGATATGGCCCTCCCTATGACACCAGTATATATTTTGATTAATAACACTACGGTAGACTTATCTTGTTCTAGTAATAATTTACGGACCAAGTGAAGGCGGCCCAGAGCAACATTTCACAAGGCAGGCAAGGAGTCCAGAGCCGCCGTGTGTCCATCAATTGCAGGCGTAGGTGTTAAGCCTAATGAGCCTTATTATGAAAATTATATAAATAATTGTTAAGTTGCACTTAACAATTATTAATATAATTAAAAAGTTAAGTTGCACTTAACAATTATTCATTGTGAAGTCAACATCTCCTGAGGATACTCCGGTTTCGGAGCGAAACGTGCGTAGAGGGTACCTACATCGCCAACGATCTGTTTGGTGTGGACCACTTTAAGGATTGAAGTAATTATAGATTACACCATACAGATTCTCCTGCTGTTCGCGGAGTATAGCAAATTAAGCTTAGTTTTCATAATCAGTTCAATAGTTTATACGGTAGATGGCAAGTGAATAATAAGACACACCTTGGCGTTTAGAGTTATATTAATATATTGCGGTTCATTACTACAAACGAAGTTTTAAATAATCTATTTATATAGTATGTTGCTGTCCTAGTTTCACCACCTTTCTGACTTATCTAATCCCTCTGTTTCCGTCATCTATTGGCTGGTACCGCATTTAAAACTTCTCGATTGTTGTAATGAATCCCTGCCTTATTAACCCATTTATTCTTACTAACCTTTTGCGGTGTCTCAAACCTTGAAAACATGGACGATATACGACTTCCAACCCCTGTTTATTCCTTTAGATTCGGAAAAAAACATTTTTCAAAACTGATTTCTATGTTTTAAAAAAAACCTATGTTCTAAAGGTTCGGGTTTCCAGACTTACCAATAAAAAAATCGGCAAAAACTTTCAAACTCTATTTTACCACCCTTAAGGAGGGATTTTCCGAAATAATTTATACAGTTTTTATTGTTTAAAGCTGATAACCTAAATGCCAATTTCCAAGTTCTTAACTTATAAAACCTAACTTTCATACAAACCTCTCACCCCTATGATACATACCCCTTTAGAGGGTTAATTTCCCAAAATCATTGCTGAGCTGAAACCTACGTTCTAGAAGGAACCTACTTTTCAAATTTCAAGTTTGTAGTCTTTATTGTTTCTGAGATTTCGTTTTTGTCAGTGAGTGAATCAGTGAGTTTCATTTTAATAATTTTATTATCACATACATTTTAGACTGGATGCTAAGTATCAAGTATACCAAGTATACTCATCGATTGAAAAAATTTACTTACCCTTTTAATATATTGATGTGCGCTAGATGTGGCTGGATGCATGTTCGTATATTTATTCACAACAAATAAATCATAAATCGGTACTTATAGTCTGTTTTTGTCTGTCTTATAATATAAACAATATTTTCGTTACTTTTTAGTGTAAATAGTAATTTGCAGTTCTTGCAGCGCGGCTATGGAATTCTCTTACACAAAATTCTGTGTGATAACCGATCTCCGAGTGTTTAAGACAAGGCTTGAAGCAGCACTATCTGACTTCTCTATATAATTAGGTTATTAGAATATATTTTTCATCCTGTATTTCATATATTATTGTTTGTATTTTTACATTATAGTCTACATTTATACTATATCTGAGCGTATCTCTTCGTATCAGTTATTTCTTTAAGTAGGTAACACTCGAGGGCTTCTGGAAGAAAACTCTTTAGACATAAGTTCTCCTTGGGCACGTCCTGTCCTTTCTATATTAATTTTTGAATTTTTGGTAATTATAAACAAATAAATGAATAAATAAACTTTATTTTAAATTGTTAGGAAAATAATAAAACCACATTTATATAAAAAGAATTTCACATTTTCTTTTGTTTTAATTTATTCCATAAACGACTTTAATATATTTTTAAATGTAATGTGATGAAAATATTATTTAATTTTTAAGACCAGTAGGAAAGAGTGTACCCACTTAAGTATTTTTCACCGTATTTTATTCCAGATAGCCACAGGGGATAACAGGACGTAGCAGTCGTAGCACTGACTTTGAGAAACGTGCAATTTCCTTTGGTTTATGGTTTAGTGAAAACAAATAAAGATTAAAGGATAATGCGACCCAAGTGTTTCCATAAGGCTGTTAAGAAGCTTTAGAGCAGTGTTTTTGCTCAACGTTAGTAGGCATTTATCATACCCTTAAAAGGAGCCTCAGCGGTTTATTTTTATTCATGCTAGGCTACTTTAAGTGATACCTATCGTTCTTAAAAAAATTCTACACGCAAACATCTAATAAATAAATAAATATCTTCCCTTCTTTCGCAGTTTCCTAGAATTTGACTTTCAATTTGACCCATATATTATGTCACACCAGAATCCTCATCTGGTTAATGTAGCGAGTTTTAGTACGAGATTTGCTCGCTCGCAACCGGGGAGTCTTTTTTTGAGTATAGAAATTCATGAACATCGGAGTACAATGGAATGGAAAATCAAATTTTCCTACAATTCTTTAGCATTTAACACAACTTTTGTAAATGAAAATTTACAAAAGTAATAAAGCATTTGTGACTCTTAAACGAGTGGTATTTCGTCTATTTTACTTTGACGATATAGAGTTTAATACTCGAAAATAACTCGATTCTCGAACTTCGATTGTGACCGACCTTTGAAGAATTTTTATTTTATTTTGAATAGTAACCGAGGTCCTAGGTTTAGGGTTTGTTTTAATAATCGATCAATCAAGCTCTGAACAATCTCATTAGTTACAAATCTAATTAGTTCAGTAAAAAGTTTTTGTTTAAAAAAACAGGGCCTTAAGTTAAATCTCTTCACTCTCAGAGCAGTCTAACTTACAGCGACGTGTGCCGTCTTTTATTCCTCCAATTCAAGGCCTAAAACCTTTTCGAAAACGTAAACAGACTGAATGTTCCAGTATCGTTTCGAATGGTAGTATCATGAACTTTACTTTTCTATTAGTATAAGGTTTTTCGTAGCACTATTATATATTTATTTTATTTTTTATAATTATTATGTCACATGTGGCGTTTCAAATGGGGGCAATATTTAAGCTTTGAATTGTAACCGCCTTTTTACCCTGAAAATTAATTTATTTGCAACATTGAGCATAATTTTATAGGTTGTTTTGTTATACTTTTCTTTTTGTTCTATGTACATACTTTTTGTGGTGTGTAATAAAATTATATTCATTCATTCATTCATTTATAATATTCATATTGTAGTTTATACAAACAGTGAACAAACAGCGCAGTCGTTTCTCTCTAGAATAAAGCTGCCCGAGCTGTGGTGTATGTATCTAATTACTTCGTGCGATAAATTTTGTAGAAGCATTCACTTCAGCAGAGTTACTAAATTAGAGAAACGCTTCTTGTAAATTATTTTGCTTCATGTATCATAAACAAATTGAGTGCTTCAAGAGGTTTTAGTAATAAAGCATGAACTGTATTATTTATTTATTTATGTAAAGCTTTTTGACATTGAGGGAGACTGCGCAAAATTTTGCACGAGTTATTATAATAATTATTATTGGTTGCCTTGAAGATATCGCTAATGCCGTCAAATTACATTATTTTTCTAATGGTTATGTGGTGTACAATACAACCTATATTTATTTATTCATTCATAATTATTGCAAGTTGTAGTTTATTTTTTATCAACTTTTCACAAAGGTGGAAGGAAGTTCTAATTTCAAAGTGATTTTTTTTAATATACTTTGGGAGGTTAGTTATTGTGTACGTTTAGCCATTAAAAATAAACGAACAGATTTAGAAAAGGCGGCCGATGTCGCGCTATCTCACTCGCACAATATTCACACGCCCGTATATTGTGCGAAAAGATTTTATAACTCTATACTTTATTGGCGCAGGTCATACTTATGTAGGAAAGTGACCGAATACTTAAGCAAATCCCTGAAAAAAACAATACAATTTATTTATTTAAATCAGTCTCATGATTACAATTACATGCAGATAAAATATCTCTTAAAAACTAATAATTAAATCTACTTAAAAAGTTTCTGTAATAATATTAACTGGAATAAAAAAACCAAAAATGTGTTTTTTGAATATTTGACCCTATTAACCCATGTTATCCCTACTAATATTATAAATGTGAAAGTAAGTTTGTTTGTTACGCTTTCACGCAAAAACTACTTTATTGGAGTTAGAGGACAGAACTTCTCAGCGGACAGCAGCAAACCCCTCATTTAAGGCTTAGCGATATTGAATACTTTAAATGTTTTTTGATCTACAACAACATTTAATGCCACATCAAACACTCGAACACAAAACAGTCGAAACAGTTTTGGGAACTAACAAAATGTTAGTTCCCAAAACTGTTTCGACCGAGCAGTCTTTATTTGGTTCGTTTATATGACAAAACCGAAAGAGGGTAGTCAGCTGTACATATAAGACCTGTGCAGCTTTCAATGGTTAAAACCTTTTGATTTTAACCATTTTTCATGACTATGTCCCTGATTTTTGTTTTTTTACTGGTGTAAAGTTTTTTCTTATTTTAATGCATTTAAAAATTTCGGAACCGACAGGATTTGAACCTGCGACTTTCTGGCGATCGCGGCCTGAGCGCTTTTTCACTTGCCTATGGCTCTTCTACCGCCAATGCTAGAATTAGTTTTTTTTACTAATACAGTGAGCATTTCTAAATTTATAAAATTGATATTTCCTCCGAAGTCTAGGTAAACAGTAATAAAAATTAGCAAATTACGAATATATTTTTAAATCTTTTAGTATTTTCATGTCGTCTCGCCGGTTCAGCATTGCATTAACCCTCGTCAGGGGTGACAGTACGGTCCAGTTGTATTATCCCCATATTGCTTTTAAAAATGATTCGGGGTGGAAAGGAAACATTATCAGTAGCGTTTCAGGTTTTATCATGTTAATATTATAGACATGAAACAGTTATTTAAGCGTATTTCAAATATAAATGCGTTATTATTTTGTAATATTCTGTTTTGTAATTGTTGTTAATATTCATAATAATAAGGCATTAGTCCTTGAAATGGCACGTATGGAGAATGTTGCTCACTCTGGAGCACTACTCCGTGTACTTCGGTACTCAAATGCCCCAGAAGTGGAGGAGCGGAATTGTTTTTTTTATCAATTTTTTATAGGGTTTTAATGTATAGCATGATTTAAATATCTAAGTATGTAGTTCAGTATATTATAAAAAAACGATACTTAAACCTAGTTCATATTTATAATAAACTCAAACTTTTACTTAACCATTGAATTATAACATAATGCAATAAAGATTATATATATTTAAAAACTTATATAAGTCTGGTTTGGTTTCTTCCAGCCCGGAATCGAAATTTTAATCATTTCTACACCCTAACTATGACAAGTACAAGAATGTGTCGGTAACTAGATATAATTTGAATTTAGAAGTTGGAGCACAACGTAAAATTTGACTCATTCGTGCTAGCAGTTAGACAATAAAATATTCAAACATCTTTTCAAACTCCAACTTACCTGATCAACAGCGGTAGCATCATAGGTAGGTAGCACGGGTCATCCGGAACCGTTCCACATTTTACCGATTTAAATAATATTCAAATGGAAGTTAAACACTGAGACAAGAGGCTTTTAAATTAAGCCGCGAGATAGAAAAGTTTTATCAAGTTTAATTGGCGCTGGTATTTCGCGAATTGTTTATAACTTTAAAGGTATGACAAAGGCAACCTCAGCATTGTTTTAAGACACTTAAGAAAAGTTTATTTGACCAAATGGTGGACATTGCATATGCAATCAATATTGCAAGTAGAATCGGTCCTTTAATCAACGTATGACAATGAGCCTAAACAAAAAGTCTTTCCAAAAATCAACCAAAAAAAAAATTAAATATAATCTTTCTATCTAACCTCGACAGCAATTTATTTTTATGCCTTTTGTAGTGTGTATTCGAACTTTTTTTTAAACAAATATAAAAAAAGGATAAGGGATCTTAGAGCTAGCGGTAACCATGCCCAAAGAGTTAGCTTGGCAATTCAAAGCTTCCAGTAACTTGGGTACCTCTATCCCTCGTTGCGGTGGGTAGTATCAAAAACGTTTTAGATTTAATTTAGGATTTAGTTATTTTTGTTTAAATTTTTTTAATGAAGTGTTAATCTGAGGCAAGAAATATGTTCATTTGTTACGAAATAACACTTCCGTTGATCAGTTTATTTTTGGTTTCCTCATCAAACACGCCTAGCTCGAACACGCAAATAGTGCACACTGTGGATACACACATACACACGCACAATCCGTTCCCGATCCGTCTGTAATTACATCGGTAACCACAACCTTCAGACCAGAACACAGCATTGCGACAGAAATAAGCTTGGTGGTATTTCTTCCCCGGATGAGCTCTGTCACAAAATGCTCTACTACTACCTGGAAGTCTCAATAAAAACCCTTAATTCCCAAGGGTGGTATTGTCTCATATGGGCAGCTATATGTGGGTCGTTCGCGTGTGTACAAAATTTTACATGTATGAGCGGTTAATGTAAAGACTCGCGACATTTTTACACATGACGTGTCCTCAAATAGTGTACCGTTCTGTATACATGGTCGGTATCGCATTCCTCTTGGCAATACTTTTAAAATTACAACGCGAGCGAAGCCTGAAGTAAAAGCTAGTTTTATAATTATAAATAAATAAATATACTACGACAATACACACATTGCCATCTAACCCCAAAGTAAGCGTAGCTTGGTGTTATGGGTACTCATATGACTGTTGAATATTTTTATGAATAATATACATAAATACTCATAATATACAAATAACCCACACACTGAAAAACATTCATGTTCATCACACAAACATCTTCCAGTAGTGGGAATCGAACCTACGGCCTTGGACACAGAAAGCAGGGTCGCTGCCAACTGCGCCGTCACAATTATACTACTTAAAGCGATGGTAGTGTAACCCCGATCAGCGGGCGATAAAGAGAGTTATGTTATGAGTATCTCTACAAGATCAAATCACAAATGAAGAGATCGGTAGAAGAACTAGAGTTACCAACATAGATCAACAAGTCGCGAATCTGAAGTGGCACTGGGCGGGGATTATAGCTTGGAGAACCAATAGACGTTGGGGTTTCAAGGTGCTGAAATGGCGACCCTGCACCGGAAAACGCTGTGTTGTTTGGCCTCCAAAGAGGTTGACAGACGATATCCAACGAGTCGCTAGCAGCCGGTGGAAACAAGCGGCCCGGGACCATAGATTTTAGAACTCTACAAAATACCGATTGACGAACACTGCTGTAAGCCGTTTTAATCACTTTAAGTTTCAAACAGAAAAAAATGACATCGAAATCGTTCCATTACCATTTTCTATTATTGACATAAAAAGAATAGGCTTTCATAACTTTGATATCCCATTTTTCTTTTGTACATAGGGTATCCATCCGGCTTTTACGTTGAGAATCCTCGGATATATTGGATTTACATCAGCTTTTCTGAAAGCCAATTTATTTTGAATACGTCTCGATAGTAGTAATACTTTTCTTAGAAAATTGGATGGAGAAGTTGTAGTCTGTTTTTAGTGATCGACATAATCTCTATGCATGCGATGGATTTGCCAAACTAGCAAATGCAAATCCCTGCGGTTTGAAATATTTTTCTTGTATTTTTTTTGAATGTTTTTTTTTATAGTTATTATTGACGGACCAAGCCGATGGCCCACCTGATGGTAAGTGGAAAACCATCGCCTATAAACAGAGCAACACTTCACAGGGCATGTCCTGCATCATGCCGCCCTGTGTCCATCAATTTGAGGCGTAGGTGTAATTTTGCTAAGCATAAGCAACATTGTTGTAGAAATAAGTATGGCGATAGTACTTGCCCGGACGAGCTGTCATAAAAATTAATAAATAATAAATAAATAAATATACTACGACAATACACACATCGCCATCTAGCCCCAAAGTGAGCGTAGCTTGTGTTATGGGTACTACACATAAATTCTTATAATATACAGATAAACATCCAAAAGACTCTAATACTACAAAATTTCATCATAAATTAAATTTTAATTCCTCCAAGTGTAGACTAAAACACTTTTTTCTGATTAAGTTGCCCGTTTTATACGATTAAATAAAATTTCTCGATGGAAAATTTCACCTATAGCGTATACTTTTGCTACGCTTTTTTAATTGTATGTATTAAAAATTTCGAATAAAATAATAAATGCTATGATAATATGTATAGACTATGTACTGATTATTTTATCTATGTTATTTTTTTTAAATGGCTAGTTAGAAATGATAATAATAAATAATAAAATTTAATATTTGTGAACTTGACGACCCCCAGAAAATAAATTGTGTTTGTACTTTTGTCCGCGTTTGGCGCAGAAACTAAGTAACGTGATTTTTGCATGGATCTGCGTTTCAGCTCAGCAAAATGGTTTTAAATATATTTTACCAATATGTGCTGAATCACTTTAAATTTATTCTGTAAGCTGGAAACGTTTCGCTGCGTCACAAACTTTATCTATGCAGTTATTCAATACTAACTTACAAAATAAGTATCCAGCAGCACCTTTCAGCGCATATTGATGAAATACCTATGTACCATTTTGCTGACTAACTTCCCAAAATTACAATGTAACGACCACTTTAAAGTTTGGAGAGTTTAAACTGCGCTTTTTAAAGTCGTTAAAGTTGAAAATTGATGGCGCCTCATAGCGTGACATTTTAGACGTAGCCAGCATCATATTAAAGGGGGGGTCAGGTGGTTTATTACGATCACTTAATGCAATATTATTTTGATATTGTTGGCGTTTCCTGTCGGAATTAAAATCTTAATATGTCATAAGAACTTCGATAAAATTATTTACTATCACAGAAATCAGAATTTAGGCCTGATTTGAAAGTATATTTCTGGCAAATATTACTTCATTCGTGCAAAAATGTAATGACTACAGTTTCTATGTACTAAGATCCCATATATTAAAGAAACGTTAAAGTTAATTCAATTTGCTTGACATGCCCCTCGAATATATTGGAATCGTTTAAAAAATATTTCATGTGCAGTTGGTTACGAAGTTAATAATGCTTTCGCTGTTAAAAAGCTAAGAGATGTCTAGTAGAGTCAAGCTACTAGCTGTACTTCCGATTTGTGACGCGCATCATGCGATTACTTTTCCAAGTCTTAAGATGTTTTAAGTGCTTTTGACTACCACACCTGTATTACATAACAAATAACTCTATCTATAAGGTTGACTCTACAAACTCTACATCATGGTAAAAAGATGGGCTTCGGTGTTTCGTGATTAAAGTGATCTATATTTTATCGACTTGAAAATGTTATATCACGTAATAGTTTAGTTTTAGATTTGACGTACAATTTTACCTCTAAGTAGTTAATACACAAATTACACTAGAACTGAAGCTGTGAAAGCTTACTGGCTAAAATTTCGGCCTCCCTTTTTGATAAAGATAAAGTTACGGACTTTTGTGCGTTTTAGGAAAACATGGTGGGGAACATTGCATGCCTGGGAGCTCTTCATAATATTCTCAAAGGTGTGAAAGTGTACTTGTCCGCACTTGGCCAGCGTTGTGGACTGTGACCTAAACCCTTCTCATTCTGAGAAATGACCCGTCTTGTGTAGTGGGCCAATAGTCAATCCGATATAAACAATATCGGATATTCACAAATTAAACTGGAAAATGTTCCGTACAATAAACAAACTTTATCTTACCGGGAAAGAGCGATCAATATAGGTAACACCAGGCCATTGACTCAAGTCCCCTAGGGATGGCGGACGGCGGTGTCCAGTTTTACTTCTGGCTGCAACTAGCTATGCCCGCCCGCGCCGTATTTTAAAAGCACTCGTGGTCATTAGTAGAAAAAGGACAGATTTACGAGAGGGCACCGGGGGGGTGCCGTGACCCCCCCATGCCCACAGGGCCCGGAGTCTCTTTATCTCCATACTTTCTTATCCAAATTAATCTAGCACCCTGCGCCTTATTATGTAAATTACGTTTAATAAATTAATTAAAAGTTTAAAAGTAATTCAAACTTGAATTCCCACTCGTCCTTCAGGTGTTACCAGATCATTGTTCCAATTGAGGCATTCAGATAAATTTATATGTTAATTTCAAAATTTCTCCGACACGGGTTGACGGTCTTAGATAAAAAAGACATTGAAATTAACCACAATAATATGATGTTTTTGTTTATTGGGTCCGCTTGATCACAGTAAATACGTCCAATTATTAATTTTAATAGTAACCAAGTAATTATATTATTTTTGCGAGTAAAAATCAAGCCATACTTTGTGGTCGGTTATGGCTCAGTTGAGGGACTTTCGTAGCAATCTACACAATTTCCACTTTCCATATTCATTGAACTAGCGTTGAATTGTCACGTCATACCTAGATTTAGGAGAAAGGGTTACGAATATAACCGTACGATAGTTGAAAATCGGATCAGTAGTATTTATATTACATAAACAAAAGACGGGCGGCCAGTCACAAAAATAATCGTACGAAGTGGTAAAATGTTTCTATAACTGGACTGAGTGAAATAATTGCAATAAAGACGGATACGGATGAACAGGCGGACAGACTATACTGGACTAAAATTAAATGTTATTATTTTAGTTTCCAACGTTATAATAATTTTCAAATACAGAAGGAATTGATATGATAGATAGGAATATACTTTAAACTTAAGAATTACTGTCAAAATGTCCAAGTAAATATACTATTAATACATGAGTCTTGGAGGCAGACGCGCGTGTCCTGAAGTCAAGATCCAATTAAAGTTTGTTCCAGCTTCAGTGAAGCGCGTTATCGATAAATTTAACGAGTAACTGTTCTTAATACCTAAGTTCACAAGCAATGCTTAGAGCTAAGACACATTTGTCTAAATATTAGCTATCAAATTGTTAAATGTAAACTTTTTGTTAATTCTTTTTATTCACTTTAATCGTTATTATTGTTGTTATTGTTTATTATCGTATATAATAATTTATACTATTATTTGTAATCCGTTTGGGATGAAACGTTTGATAACTTTATAGACCGGATATAGGTTTTCTAAATAAATCAACTGCCAATTAAATGGTACGTTGATTATAAATATTATTGTAAAGTATACAATTTAAATATTTTAAGCCACAAAAACTGTGGAACCAGTGATCCATTATTTTTTAAACAGAAGGCCAAAAATAAAGTTTTATGGATATTACTTTCTTCTTCTTTCTAAACCACAAAAAGGTGGAATCAAAAAATCCGTTCTTAGTACACGTCTACGGTGTTCAAAGCACAGTCTGTACTTACTTACTTTCAGCCTTATAGGCTGTAGGTTGTCGGGCAATCAGGCTTTCATAGTAGATCGATGAACTAAGATTAAGATCGATTTTATTTAAGGTTTAAATGTATGCCAGTTCGACGCGCTGAAGACGTTTAGGAATCACAAATATTTGGGACGCTGTGGAGGCAGATAGTCATATTGGAATATATACGTATTATCTTACCGAAGCTATCTTACATTATAGCGTTTATGTGTTAACCGTAAAGTTTTACGATTTCACCTACCCACTTTACGGGTTTAAGACGTGTCCTTTTACCCTCCAAAATCACTTCTATCGGTGTAACAAATCGGTTACCTTCCATAACTTTTATCTTCCCAGCTTTCAGTTTTTGTTTTCTGTCCTAATACTTGTATCTTACTTACAGGTGCGTGTTTTGTACCTGAAAAGTTTTTTATCATGAGACTGAAACTAAAGTCTATTTGTATGTGTGTGCTCAGATTATATACTAACTTTGACTTTGGCGACTTGGGCGGTATAAATGTTCAGGCAAACCAATTAGGTATTTAATACAGAATCCATGTACACGACTAATATTGAAGCATAGAAAAACCTATCCACTTTAGTAGCGTTTCTCGAACAGACGCTTAGTTACTAGCAGTTGACAGTAATCATTTTACTCCTAATGTCCTAATGAGGAAAATGGGAAAAAAGTTTGTGAGCTAGCAACATTTCATCGGTGTGAAGTAATGCGTGGTCGGGGCGTCTTCTCTGTTTATGGACACAATGCACTGCATGCAATAATAGCAGAATAAGGATTCTGTATATTCTTAATCTGTGGGTATACCTTCCCCTAAATTCCGTGGCTTCATTTCTTATAAAGGAAATCCAAATAATATTCATATTATTTGGATTTCCTTTTTGAGTACCAATAAAATATAGTCTGTGATTATTATATACTAAAGCTATCTCTGCACGACTATATCCTTTGTCTGTTATAATTTATGTTTTGCTATAACAGCAGAGATAAGCGAATGTTGAAACTTAAAAATAAAAGGAACAACCAACTCGAAAGTCCCTAGTTATTGTACTATTTGTTTAAGTTTAGAAATAAAATATGAATCCAAAATAAAATATTCGATTATCGTATGAGTAAAATCAAACTTATGTAATTCATTATTATCACCTGCTGGAAATGCTTCTCACGTCAAGAGAGGACTCGTGCCTAGGCCGAAGTCCACCATGCTGGCTAAGTGCTGATGGGTAGATTTCACATGCCTTTGAGAACAATAAGTGCAAGCTATTGAGTTGTGGAATGCGCTCCCACTAAATATACGTGAGGCAAAATAGCTTGAAACATTTAAAAACGCGGTGAAAGCATATTATCTTGCACAATAATGACGACATTTATTATACCTTGATTATGTTTATTTTTATTATCTATATGTTTATATATGTATGATTGAGTATATATTAGTTTATTATTCTATATTTATTTATTATATTTTTCTTATTTGTGCAATTTTGTTTATGTATTCGTATTTAGCTATTTGAATGTACGTTTATAATAATTTTACACCACCTGTCCGCTCTCTCTCATCTTGTCCTAATCCAAAGGTTGCCTGGCAGAGATCGCTACTTAGCGATAAGGCCGCCTTTTGTATTCTACTTCTGTCTTTGTATTTCTTTTGTTTTTTTTATTTTCCTAACTTCATTGTGGTGTACAATTAAAGAGTTAAATAATAATAATAATAATAATAAAAACGAGAACTCTCGGGCATGCTGATTTCCTCATGATATTTTAAAATATTATAAGGCTACGATACCCATATGGCAAATATAATGACATAAATGTTTACCCGCTGTGACATCTGCGAGGGTTTCACTAAAAAGGTTCTGTCTGCGGCTTCTCTCGGTTTTCGTACCATTTTAATAGCCCAAGCGAGATAGCAACTTTCCTTACCGTTGCTAGTTGTGAAGATCTGTCATCGCGATACTGTACTCACACACACACACACACACACACATACACACACACACACACACACACGCACACACACACACACACACTCACTTGGCTTCATATTATACTGTGCACCTTATAACCTATTTATAATGGAGTTTGTAAATGGTTGATAAATTTTTTGATGAATTGAAGATTTTATTATTATATTACTGTGGCTGTCGTATTATGCGTTTTGTATGAAAATATGACCAGCATTTGGCAACTTGTTAGAAAAATTACAGAATTGGGCAGCAGATCATTATTTCTACATACGTTTACTCATTCGATCGCGTGAAAATAAATTACAATTTATATGGTATCGAGGAGCGCCATCTAGTGGCAATAATATTTCCCAGTTTCTCAGTAAACTCATAATTTAAGCTCCATAATTCACAAATCGACGACGCACTTCAATCATTAGTATCCTTCCTTTAAGGTATAAAGTTAATCCCTGATCATAGACAACGATTTACATTTGCGCGCGTGTATCGTGATATCAACGAAGGTTTTAATTAAAAGGTCTCTGCGGTTTCTCTCGGGTTCCCAACCATTTTAATATCCCAGATCATTATTCCGACAGGGTGCGATAATGAGAACGCCCGATCTGATAAACAGTGCTCTTAGCACCTGTGTGGCTTATGTCACCTTAAAATTAAAGAATGATCACACGAGCGACATTTTGCTTTAATACAAGAAATTTCTAGTTTCTTATCGATATCGCGACTGCGTCCAAATGATATTTGTAATCCAACCTGGCCCACTGCCCACTGCTGGGCTTATTGATCTAAATAGAATGGTCGGATATTATGTGATAGAATTTCTAATTCAAGAGGAAGGAGGAGAGAAATTTTATTTCATAGAAATTTTTTTTAGTCTTACTTAATACTTTTTTATGAATTTCACTAATTTTTATCAACATGCCTTTGAGAACATTTTACAGAACTCTCATGCATGCAGGTTTCCTCACGATGTTTTCCCCCACCCTAAAAAGCAAGTTATATTTATTTGCCTAAATTAAAAACTTACACAGCTCCGAAAAATTAAAGGTACCGGAGACTGGGTCTTCCTTAAAAAGGGGTTGACCTATAAACCACTAGGCTATCACCGCTCCTTAATTTGTAATACATCTATACTAATATTATGAATGAATGAATATTCTTTTATTGACCACCACAAGAAGTACACAAAAAGAAAAGTATAACAAAACTACGTATACAATTTAATATGTATACAATTTTTTAATTATGATAAAGTGAGTCCATCGTTCGCATTCTGAAACCTAAGTTTCCAACTGAGTTTAATTTCAATTCGGTTGGCAGATACAATAACGTAATTTGTAATAATGTTTTAGGCGTTATTTAATGGCAACTTTTCACAGTCGCTTGGTAAATTATACAGTTACAGGCAGTCCTGAGAATCGACGGTAACTACCCTGAGAAAGCTAATTAGCGTAGCACATCTCATTGATTCGTAGAGCACTTTAAGCCTTTAAGGCTGAGTTTGAATTTGACTTTATTAATTAGTCGATTGTGCAACGTCGACAAAAGTCTATAATTAGATAGCTATCTAACTGTGGAGGTCCAAATTTGGCCTTAATTTTCGCCCCAGTAAGAAGGTTTTATTATTGATGCAGTGGATGTGCGAAGTGGAAGCTGGGCCCTGATGGTTTATAATAAAAAATAAGAAACAGTGATTAGAAGAATTCAATGGTATATTGGGAGCACAAAAGATAATTATTACAGTAGGTACAGAGATGTTGCGCGGTCCCAGGTCAAGGCAAGAAGAGAGATACATAGAGCAACGACTACAGAGCACAATCATAGATAGCGTACATATTACCATGTACCAAAGACATAATGTAAACTTTGTTTAGGTACACAAAGACAGTCATTACCACTAGCGTCTTCCTTTTGCCTTAACAGCAAAGTAGTACAGTTAGTACAGTAGTTATAAATACACACAATTTATACACCTTGTAAATGAAAAGCGAAATAATACTTCAGAAGAATTATAGGTACATTATTTACTGTCTCTAAGACTTCTCTTAACTCTGTGAAACCGCTATATATATGAACGCTAATAGTTTTTGAGTAAACCATTGCCATTGTTATTACTGAAAGAAATCAGATACAGCCCTATCACCGCAAGTCGCTCATTTAGTAGGTACGCGTCGCGTAGCGTAGGTACTATACACGAGTGGGTATTTTATCTTCAATAAGGTTGTATGACAACTTTAGTTAACACTTATAATGTTTTGAATTACTTTGTATGGAAAATAAATATGCTTTTTTTGATTTCATATTTTTATTAAATTAAACTTATGCACCCTTCAACAGTATTTCGTAATTCTGTTACACTTTGTATATTCAGTGCACGCGGGTTTTTTTTATAAAAACCGAAACTAGCGCAGTCGAGGTATCGGGCTCTATTTTTCCATTATAGTAAGATGATGGTGATAACTTTTGTTAAAGACTAATGTAAAAATTTTATCGTTTCAATATTTAAAGTAACACTAAATTTGTGACCCTAAAAACTAACGCTATAAAGATAACGACTATTCAAACTAAAAGTCCTTAGTCTGTTCAGAGGCTTGTTCCCGAAGTAGGAGTCATATTTTCCAGTGTAGCGGCTTTAATTAAAAGGGTGTTGCGGTTATGCTCTAGAATGTTAAGATTTTAATTTCCAAGATAATTATTTTCTCAGCGCTTGTTAATGAGGGCACTTTGACTAATGAGACATTAGTAGAGTCGAGTAGAGACTTCAAATTGCCGAATAATAATGCTTTTAATGTCATTAAGAGCCTGCGCCTAGAAATCCACTAGGTGTAATTGGTTACACCGTTATTTAATACAATAATATTAGGTTTTCAAACGAAAGTGTACAATGTTTGAAAGAAAATCATCAAATGAATACTAGTTGTTCTCAACAAACGAAACTTCAGGTTTCGAAAGTGTTCAGGACTACTAAATTGAGAAATTGAAAAAAAAATTGAGTCTGATTTCATATTTGAATTTAATTTGAAGCATGTTTTGGATAAATTTTAATCTCTCCCTCTAATCAGTCTAACGAGGAAGTCTGTACTCAGCAGGGGGTAAATGAAAGTCTGATGATGATTATTATAATATACCAAAGAACAGGTGTGGATAGGTTTTGTATTCGCTATTATAGACTTTTGCTCTCACGAAAAGTTATCGATACATAAAATGAACTTGTGAATAAGACGATTATAATTAAGTCCGTTTATATAGCACCATAACCTTGATATCACTTGGGCACCTTGCCATTGGATGAAGTTGGATATCAATTTATATAAATTTTCAAATGTTAAAAAGGGGTGATTTATTTATTTACTGATATCCTTAGTATTTAAAACGTATACTAAGTCAGTTTCAGATGTACATTAAAATTTTTTTTTTTATCTATATATTAAATATGTCTATTTTTTGGTGTTGAGCTATCAGATTACTAAGCAACGAGAGTGTGGGTAATGTTGGAGCATTTCGATCACAATGCGTACGTAATGTAAAAACTAAAATCGAGATGAAAAATTGTATTCTTCTAGTTGTTAAAGCTTGGCTTGCGATTCCTAGCACCTCTTGCTTTTCGCAGTTATGTGCGTTCTCAATTTTTGAAGGATAACATCGCGATGAAACCTGCACGTCTGATTTCCTCACAACGTTCCCAAAGTGAAGTCTACCAATCCGCACTTGGCCAGCGTGGTGGACTAAACCCTGGGAATGGGTTTATAATGATAAGGATATATACTTATATATATATTATACTTTGTAATTAATATATATATATTATACTTTGTAAATATTTTTGTAGTAGTTGGTGGAATGTATTCAAAGTTACTGTGATTGAATATTTAAATAGTTGATATTTTAAAATTTTCCATTTTTAGTCGATGTTCTTTACTGATATGAGCTGGGCTGGATTACATGGTTTATTGAATTTTCCCACCCACCATATTAAAATTGCGTTCCATTAAAGTAATACAATGGTTGTAGATAATATAATGTGAATATTTTTGCAACGTATGCTCAGGCTAGGTTCTGTCTATGATGTCGAATTTCCACTACAAATTAGTGGCATAAAATTGTTTACATGACAATAATTTTATTAAAAAGTTTATTAGATAAATACCATATATAAGCTATTCTTTGTTTCATGCATATTGCAACAACAAGTATTATCTATTACCTATTTATAGTAAAACTTTATATTTTATATATATTTTTTCAAGTAGGAATCTCTGTAAACGATACTGAAACCAAAACTTTACTTTTTTTTCGTTCGTGTCTGTCTCTCTGTTTGTCTGTATCTGGGCCGCTCATCACGCTGAAACTACTGAATGAGTTCGAATATAACTTTGCACAATTTGAGTTCATACTACGTAATTTGAGATAAAACTTTTGGACGATTGTACACCATAACTCCGTCAAATGTTAACAGATCTAAATAATTCTCTTTCTATTCGATAGGTTTTACTCGTGTAGATCTAATAAATATGATTGGAGATAGAGGACAGAACCCCTCAGCGGACAGCAGCAAGCCCCTCACTTAGGGCTAAATGATACTGTATATATGAAGCTAGGACTAAATAGTAAATATAAGAAAATTTCTTGGTTAACCTGTAGCATAGAATCAACTAACAATGCGATTTAATTCTTGTTTGCGATTGTTGTTCTTTGTTCGTGCATCTATTTACTGACCGGGGTCAACGGTGCCCACAAACTGCTTTCGACTGATATGTAGTTCTGTTATGTATTAATGCAGCCATTTGTTACTAGGAATTCAAAGTATTTTAAATAAGACGAAACTGGAGTAGGGCCTCGGGACGGGCCTTTGCGATTGGCAATGTTAACGTGATTAAAGGTTTAAAATAGTGGGTGTTAGTCACCCACTAGTTTCAAGAGCACGAACACATATCTTATTCGCCCAGTACGATTGAAAAAACTTTACGTTTGGTAATTGATTTATTGAGGTCTGTGTAGACTATGGACGCAGTCCCCTTATTTATGCTAGCGAAGACACAGGGCTCATCTAGATATAATACAGACCAAAAGATCTACTAATAACCTAGACCTAGTAAAAACTAGATAAAGAGTTTAAAAATTCAAATTTACTTAAATAAAAATGTTATGGAAGTTTCCTACGACTCTGATTTAATCAGATTTTTACTTCTTCTGACTTAAGAATGAGGGCGCTATCTAAATTGCAAATATTCCAACGACGCAGGTGATCGCTGCAGCGGCAGGACTTCTTCATTAAACAATTTTGCATTGCTTTATGTTAAAGCGCATTGAACAAAGATTGCACCTCATCCATGAACATTATTTAGCAGCGTTTTCCCTTTTTCTTTCCTAGAGATAAAACTAACTTTTTACGGTCTACGTAAATCTTTTATAATTTATAATGTTACAATTAAACTTATAACTAACGAATTACTATTAAGGTCATGTCCGCTTGGAATAGTGCCAACAGCCAGGCTGGTTCTTTGCGCAAAAAACGAGCCGGTCCTTCTGTCACCAGATGAACAAAACATTTGGGTTTTTTTGCACCTAGACTCTGTGGCCCCAGGTTCTTCACGGCAAACGGAACAAATATGTAAGTATATATTAGAGTCGCATGCTTATGCCTTTTGCCGTTTAAGCCATCTCAGCTGCAGCTCCCGGTCGATGCCGTCTCCCTGATATGACTTAAAAGCAATGTGTCAACGCCTGTTGCGTTCCACAAAAGTGCAAAAAATTTACTTTGATATTGGATTTGATTAGATTTATTTGTAATATTAAATATGTATTTTTTTAAAGATGTTCTCTTCCTTCTTCTCGATAGGGTCTTTTACAAGTTTAAGTTACGATTTTTACCTACACACTAGTACACGACACATATTAGTTAGCATAAAAAAGTCATTCAAAAATACTTGAAATATTTGAATTTTGAATTTGAAATGGAGAAACATATTTGGCGAAAAAGGAAGCATTTGAGAGACGATGTATCTTGTAGAGAGCAAAAATAAAGAAACAACTTCATTCGGTTAAACACTGACTTAGTGGGGTCTGTGGTAAGAACCTTTGGCTAGAACAATCTTAGCCCTATTTGTCCAGTTCGCTAGCTTGCTAGTCGCATCTAAGTTAAGTAGCTTACCTTGGCCAGAATACATCAAATAACAGACTCAAATGAGTTACTTTATAGAAAAAACCTTAAACAAAATAGTTTAATTATAAAGGTGTTTTTTGCTTTCATCATACCCTTAGTTTACCGACAAATACTTTAGAAAATAGTAGGTAAATCCGTTTATCCTTCTAAATTAACAGTATCCAATTTCCAAGATTGCGGGGAAGGTTAATCTCAATTTATTAAGCTGTCGGAAAGACCACAAGAAAAAGAATCTCTTCGTCTTATTAAAAAAACGATTCACCGCTTTTAAATTCCACGATATTTTTTACGCTTCGAAGTGAAACGAATTGATAAAACTAAATCACGAATGAAATTGCTATATTTAAAGGAAAATGTTTTTTTTCGTTTGTTAAAGGTACGATATAAAGTATCTAAATTGACATTTATTGAATAAATTATTTTCCAAATGTCATTGTTACCGACCTTTAAAAGTTTTAATTGTTGTGACTGTGTTTTTTTACCCAACAACAAGTAATGTGTTTAAAAGTCTATATAAACACTCTATGTATTATGTATGATTAAGCATTCTTCATGTCAGTCACTTTAGTGGGTCAATTTTAATAACTGTGGTGAGTTGGGTTGAACTGGGAGTTCAACTCCAGTCAATAAGGTAAAAACGTGTTAATTCGAGTGATAGCTCATTCGATGCGGAATGCCGTCTAAATTTATCAAAATTAGAAATCAACACGTAAAAAAAATTGCAATTGCTCTTAACTAATTGTTATTAAATGAAGAAAAAAAGGTAGATATTCGTGTTTTTTTTAATAGCCCAAAAACTAGTAATATTTGATTTATTTTGAAAGCAGATCCTTAAGGAGGAGGAAATTTCGAGTAAAAACCCTCTCGGTATTATATCATTTTTCGAAGTTTAGATGAAATATTGTCATCGGTTGGCTATATTATAAAATTAATACTTTAAAGTTATTGTTTAAAGTGCTATAACTAAACGATAGCGATCCCTTAGTAAATAACTATGTTTTCCAACTGCGTCATCATGGCTTTATTAAAATTATCTTTGTCTGCGAATAATTAATATCAAAATCATTTTCAATACGGACGCATTCGCGCGAATTGGGAACAGCATGGCTGATATTTCATGAAATTTAATATATTGAATGTAGCTGACTACCATCGTTTTTTCTGATGAATTAAAGTCACCGTCATAACAGCAACATATGTTGAATTCTATCTCTCTCTTTAGTCGTTCACTATTGACAGAGTGGTCGTGGTTGACGATGGTACATTTTCTTTGGCTACAGCAGCCCCCGCGATGCGCCTCCACTTGTTACGATCTTCAGCGTTTCTGGAACATTGGACTACAATACAGGTTTGTGTTGTAGCTTTAATTATGTCTAACCAACGCGTGGGTGATCGACCGCGTGACCGTTTGGCTTCCACTTTCCCCTGGACAACAAGTCGTTCCATGGAGTGTTTATTCCTAGTTATGTGTCCAAAGAACTTGAGGATATATGTTCAATTATTTAATTTTAACACTTCTGTTAGTATATAACGATCATCTTATATTAATGATCAGCAATCCCAGCTAATAAGCCTGATCCTCGGAATAGTATTCATTGGTCTGAACCCTGATCTATCTACAGTCACTGAATCAATTTTTACAAAATTATTAATAGACATAGCTTTATTCGTGGCTATGGATATAGTCCTCGTATTATCATTATCATCATATCATATTATCCCGGGACCACTAATTGTACCGACAGCAACAGCAAGTTTGGATTAGATTAAATTAGGCATTAAAATTTTAATTTTAATGGGAAAATCGAATAAAAAATACTCGTGAACACAAAATGCCTCTTAAACCGTTTACAATGTAATCCCACGCTCATATCTCTTGGGACGAAGCTGGGTGAGACAAATTTCTGCGTGATGTTTATTTATTAACACCCAGAAATAGGTTCTACAATGTAATTTTGCGATATTGTTTGGGTTAGTTTTTAAATTAAATTTTTTTTTTTTTTCTACAGTGGAGCAACGATGTTTATTTTGTTACTTGCTACCTCAGCTTGCTTCTTACTAACAGTACTTTCGACATTATTTATAATACATACAAAAATAAAAATAATTAAGTATACAAAATCTGTTTGTAATGTCAAAATAATAGCTTTTTACTAAAAAAGTTTTTATGGTACGTACTTACGTACTTACTTTTTATTTTTTGTCTGTCCGTCTGTTGGTTACTGCTATTTTCCGAAACGGTTGGACTTTTGACAGGACTTTCCCTAGTAGGTAAAAGATTACACAGGGCTACTTGTTATTCGGGAAATGAATGTTAGTTTTTCAAATTTAGGGACATTAAAATAATAAAGGGAATCGGGTGTCGTAAAAGTAGAGCTTGGATAAAAGTCCTATGAGTTAAGAAGTTAAACTCTGTATATATTCATATAAAATACCTGCAAATCGGTATTTGCAAGGGTAAATCAGTTGTTCCGTTGCTGCGTGAATGAAGTAAATAAAGTAGTAAATATACAAAACATACTTTTATTTATTATAAGGGTTTATTTTCCGATAGTATCATAGTTAGTACAATTTAACTATAATGAAACAATGTAAAAAAATAGAAATACAATTTACTTACAAAATTAATCAAAATATAATTTTCACTAGCTGCGTCCCGCAGTGCTACCTACCCGTTCGTTTGGTTGTTTTGTTAGGACGTAAAGCAAGGACGATATTTGGTATAAAAATACTTACGTTTCTGTAAATCGTAACCATGCTTAGAAATTTGATTATTTCCCTATACCAATAGTAGCCTACGTTAATCTCCGTTCTTTCAACTATCTCTATGATAAAATCAAGTCGGTTGAATGCTTCCTTAGGGCGTGAAGGACGGTAAAGCAAACATACGAATACAGTAGTATATTATTAGTATGGATGTGGACAATACTGTCAATGTTTTATACTTTCTTAACGAAAATCGTCCGGAATTAGCCGTTTTAATCTTCAACAAAATTGGTAGATACCGTTGTTCAAAAAAATACTTCGATAGCATGATATTGGAAAATGCATTTAGATTAGCATTTATATTGAAGTCTTATGTACTTACCCCACCTTTCTTTTTCTGATCAAAATAGAAAATACGTATTGTTGAGAGCATTTGATCCTTCTCAAATTGAAAGTGTTCCAACCTTAATATTATTATTTGGTTTTCCCGCAACAATAAAATAAAGAATAACAATAGGGTCTTTAGTCTTTTACAAACATCCTACAAATATCTACGTGGGTAAAGTTTAATATTCTTAAAGGTTAAGCTTTAGTTCAGTTAACTGACTTTTATGTGGTTGTTCAATTTAGAGAATAAAATAAAAACAAAAGATGTAGAATGTAGATATTGTAAAGGAATACCGTAATAGTTAAGAATATTAGAATTTTAATTACTAAAGATACCCCTTCTTTTTACCCAATAGGGTATCTGAATGTTTTTTTATACTCTCAAATAAACAATAATGCTATTTAAAAGCTAACAATAAGTTTGTTTCCACCACCACGCCTTTAGCCACGCTTAAGTCCGTTTATTTTTTCTATATTCTACACAAATTTAAAAATATAATGATGTAACTATTAAGTTATATGGCTGCTTCTTCCTATAACAGTTTGTTGCTCCCATCGGAGCAATTTGGGAGGATAGGGGATAGTCTCGGAGTCGTAAAGTGCGAGAGTAAAATCGTAAAAGTAGAGCTTTACACATTAATGCGGTAATAGGGGTAGGTGGGTTTTATTAAGTCTAGCTGCCGTTGTATTTAACCTCGCTCGAATAGCTGGGATTCTACCGCTATAACACCGTGTAAGATGGCCTCACGTTAACTTTGTTATGGTACACTTTAAACGTTTAATGTGTCACGGTGATATGATCAAATCAGGGATTTCGTCAAATCTTTAGATTGGTATGTTTTTTTTTCACTACAAGCAGAAGATGCTGCAGTTTAAGATGTTAACGGGTAATCCTGTTAGGGGGTGGGGTAGGTATATTGAATCCGTACCCCTATCGATTTTTACACGCCATCGCACCGGAACGCTAAATCACTTGGCGGCGCAGCTTTGTCGGTAGAACTTACCACGATCTAAGCCTCCCACCAGCATAAGTACATGAATGTTTTTCAGTGTCTGGGTGTTTATATGTATATTCTATGTATTTATGTATATAATTCATAAAAATATTCCTCAGGCATCTTAGTACCCATAACACAAGCTACGCTTACTTTGGGGCTAGATGGCTATGTGTGTAATGTCGTAGTATATTTATTATTTATTATTATTATTATTAAATCTCAAACTTTCTCTTTAATCTAGTGGCTAGTATATTTAACCACAATAACAAGGTCCATCCCTCGTACCATGGAGAGTACATTAAGTCATCGGTTGTGGTTATTACTTAAAAGTTAAACACATGTGATACTAATCGTCAATCAACAAATCCGCACAAACAGTTTCACGAAAATTTTGGATAGAAACAGGCGTTACTTCGCGGAATTCCATGATATATTATGAAAACTAAGCTTACTTTGCTATACTTCGCGAAAAGAAGTAGAATATGTATAGTGTAATTTATAATTTCGTCAATCTTTATACTAAACACTAAACAGATCGCTCCGAAACCGGAGCATCCTCAGGATATGTTGACTTTGTAATGAATAAAAGTCATTAAGCAAATTAAGTTTAATTTTCAAAAGTTTCACGAAACTAAAACCCAGTTATATACCGTAATAAAATTGATTGTTTCCGATAAACTAAGCAAGGGTTCGCAATTAAGACCAATTAATTTGTTTCATCAGATTTATCTTTAACAACAAGTAATTATCGAATCGAGTGTACGCCGTGGCGTGCACTTCATACATGCACAAATGCTCTGCCTACCCGCCGTCATTAACGAATTAAAAAAAATATATTAAATTTGTTGATGACGGCAACATTTGTTGTTCTGAGTCCAAGGCCGTGGGTTCGATTCCCACAACTGGACAATATTTGTGTGATGAACATGAATGTTTTTCAGTGTCTGGGTGTTTATCTATATATTATAAGTATTTATGTATATTATTCATAAAAATTATTCAGTTATCTTAGTACCAAAAACATAAGCTACGCTTACTTTGGGACTAGATGGCGATGTGTGTATGGTAAAAATTGCTTGCTGCTTTATGCCTACCCTCGTTAAGACTCCTTTGCACGCCACTGAGTGTACGTCTTCTTCAGAGAATTGTGATACCCCTATGAATGCGATGAAATTCCTGATTTAATACTTTTTATGCGACGTATACGGTTTACGCCCTTAACTTAAATCCATAGCGCTGAGTTTACCTAAGAATTAGGATTACGCCCACGTCTACATTTCCTCCTTTAACACAAATAAAATTCATCAAACAACAAAATGCTGCCTTTTCATTTATTTTACTGTTCTTGTTGTGTTATACTTCTTGTTCGTGTACATTAAGGTCTGATCTTCTGTCTTTCACTTCAACAAACGAACAAAAAAATATCGAAAAACTCTTTTCTCTATTGCTTTTTTGTTTGCTTTCAATGGAAGTATGTTTAGGTGGTACCTTAAGGTACGGAGTTTTCCGGGTGATCTAAGTTTGAATATTGATCGGACAGTTCTTTTTGTAATATAAATATAGTATCTATATCTGCTGCTATGCCACATAGCAAGATCCCGTAGGGCAAAACATTGTGAAAGAATTATAAAAATTATAACGTAAAGTCAGACTTACGCGGCAAGGAACGATAAAAAATTATATATTCTGCACCCGGACGAAGACACCGGTAGCTGTTAGTATTACATCACAGCTGACAATATTTCGTCATTCGAGAATTCTTAACCGTAGCAAGGGTACAAAGCAATCAAGATTCATATTCCCCCATATCGAAATTTAAGCAATATAACGTTGATTTGAAATGTTATATTCAGTTCTCGGTTACGCTTTCTCTTTTTTTCCAAATTGCTCAAAGCTTCATATTCTGAATATTTTACATGATTTATTCACATTTTAATTTAATAATTCTTTGTTTTTTTTTATATATGTTACATTTTCGTGCTTCATGGAATTTGTCATTTATCAGTGAAATGCTTTGCTTTTTTAAATCAAACGCCGTGAGTTTAATAAAAATAAATAATTAACAAATAGCCCACACCAACTCCACAAGTGCTTATAAGATTTATATGAGTGAGTCAGTTTGGTTATTAAGTAATCTGAAGTTTATGTTTTTTGCTACTAATAACTAAAACTGACTAGTTGAGCTTAAAGGTTTAAAATTCTCAGTTTATTATGAAATACGTTTTACGTGGATCAAAGTTAAGAGTGGGGGGCAAAAGCGGTAAATAGCATCTGTATATATCAATACTTACACAGTTTCCAACTCCGTTAAGAAGTGACAAAATGAAACAAATAGATGGTTCGTAATAAAGCACCTAATTTGCTAGGAGCAATTTTCAATCAAATGGATGAAAGTGTAACTTTGTGGAAGTTATTAGGGTCCGACTGGTTTAATTAAAGTTTCTGTAGGTACTCATACGGATTTTCTACGATTTGAGTAATACAAAAGATTGAAAGTAAGACTGGAACCTAAATGTAAGGAACATAGGAGGTTTGTTGTATCCATCGTAAAAGGTTTAGAAGTAAAACATTTTTTAATAATGAACAAAGAAAACCGACGTTGAAATGTAATCTTAAAAATGTTTTTCTACATATATAGTAGAGAACGGGTAGGAAAGTTTACAATTAGTAGTTATTTAGTATTTCTAGGACATATTTAGTTTTTGTTTTACTATCAAATAAATTCAAAAAAAGAAAAGTAAACCATTTTCAAATTTTTAAAATTTTAGTTTATAGTCCGAGTTCAGTTATCAATTACATTATTTACAGGTATACACAACATTTAAGTTTGTCCGGTTAAAATAATTAAATTAAATTGAAAGCCCTAATAGTAAGAATAAAATAAATTAATATTAAAAAATATAAAGATATATCATTTATAATAGACAAATATCAACTGTTGATAATCTTTTGCTAACTTTTGCTTTTGCCGACGCATGGTGTTAATTGTTGAGTTCTTTTGATACTTCATCTTTAACTCCTTTATTGCAACTAGCATAAATTGCTTCGAAACCATATTAAGATAATCGAATGCCAATCCGTGAAATGCTATGTACGAGTATGTAATAAATACCTAACTGATGCTGAACTTTGGTGTTACCAAAGTTCAGCATCAGTTCCCCATGACCATTTGGTGCCATCCCACAGAAAATGCATAAATAACTACGAAAAAAAACATACATTTCCAATACCAATAGGTCATAACCAGATAACAATCTGACTACATTGGCAACCGTTAGTACACCATTTCGAACAAAAGAAGATTTTTTACAATACAATCGAATTGAGGATCTCCTCCTTTTTTTGAAATCGGTTTAAAAAGGTTTTTTATAGCCTGGCTCTTTAAACGAAAGAGATTATTATATCAAGAGATCACACACGTATTGTATTACAAGACACAAATAAAAGAAAATACCAATAATAATTGATAAAGTAAATATCTTGACTCCTCTTCTAAAACATAAAGAATTACACGGTCATAAAAGTTTGTTGCTTCGTGGAGGGTCATTTAGTTAAAGGGCGAGCTTAAAAGTAATGGTTTACACATAAACACGGTAATGGGAGGTGGGTGGGTTTTATTAAGTTGATGTGCCTCCCAGCTTGACTGGGATAGGTCAGATTCCATCCCTCGGAGTGATACGGCGTGAAAGTTCCAAGTTTACACCTTAATTGGAATTATTAATCGTATTTGTTTAAAACTAACTTTGTGATCCACACAAATGTTACCCTTTCCCTAGTACTTTATAAAACATGTACCTTTTTCCAGCTCTCTCGCTAAAGTGGTACAGTGGTTTGAAGCTAATAATTTGGTTCTTAACGGAAAAAAAACCAAGTGTATAAAATTCACTTTACCTAATGTTAAACACGTGAAAACCACTGTACTACTTAATAATGAGGAACTGAAACTGGAGGATACGACAGTTTTTCTAGGATTAACGTTAGATTCTAAACTTCAATGGGGCCCTCATGTAAATAATTTATCGAACAGGCTTAGTTCTGCTGCCTATGCGGTAAAGAAGATACGCCATATGACCGACTTAGAAACTGCGAGACTGGTATATTTTAGTTACTTTCACAGCATTATGTCATATGGAATTTTACTTTGGGGTAATGCTGCTGATATTAGCACTATTTTCGTGCTGCAGAAGAGGGCTGTTCGTTCTATCTACAAAATGGGTCCGAGAGAGTCATTGAGAGATAAATTTAAAGATTTTAAAATAATGACGTTCATAAAAACATTTCTAAATTTAAGAAAAAATGTGACTGCAATAATTTAAACATTAGAAGTAAGAATAAACTTACAGTGCAATATACTAGGTTACATAAAATTCATAATTCGTTTAAAGGAAATTGCATACAATTCTACAATAAACTACCAATTGTCATCTTGGAGATGTCTCTTAAAAAGTTCAAAGTTTGTATTAAACGTAAGCTTATAGAAAAGTCCTATTATAGTATAAAGGACTACGTAAACGATAAAAAAGCTTGGGTGTAAATTATTGCTCTAACCAGGTTGCTCTTCTAATAATTTAAAATGACATTGTGAGATGGTGATAACAAAAAAAAAACACCCGGCTAAGTTTGTTGTGGGCTTCTTCTTAGACCAGGACGCGTTTGGAACCCTCGTAGCTTTAGTTTTAAGTTTACGAATGTGGTTATCGCCATCATCTCACTACCGTGTGGTTCTTATGTACGCATCAAAAGTGCCACCTGTGGGCCTACTTGAATAAAGATATTTTTGACTTTGAATTTGACTTTTTATGAGCAACAGTGTAAAAATATGAACATCATAAATAATATATATATATATATATATATATATTTATTTTAATAGTTCATAACTTCACATTCAAAAATATTTACAAGTTATTCTTCATATTAGATAATCCAAGCCAAAATACCTAGGTACATTATTCAGACTTATCTATCTACGTGTTAGAATAGTAAAAAGTATTACGTAGGTACAGAAGTTGCACTACTTTGAGTTTTAAAAAAGCGGACGTTTTGTATGGCATCAACATTTTTATTTTTTATTTCAACTCATATTCAGTCATCGATATTCTATATTAAATTATTTCTGAATACTAAAGCGACTGTTCCGAATAAACGACGTTTTTGTTTTTACGTTCTCGTTTTTTATTTAGATTATTTTTGCCGCATAACCATACGGGCAACAATATTTATAGCTCAACACAATTTTGAAAGTGACCCGAAGAGATGAAACGGTAGTTTTAGTTAATTGCAAAAGTGTTTAGCTTAGCTCCGTTTAAACCAGAAATTATATTAGCATTTGCATTTTGCAATCTCTTTTAGCCTGAGCCGGGCGCGATATTACCCAGTTAATTAAAACACCTCCGATGTTGTAAAAGCATTCTTTATTTAATTTGAGACCTTTTACAGTGGTTGTTTTGGCTAGGTTAACAACTTAATCATCATCGTTACCTTTATAAATAAGACTGCTGCCTCCTCATTAAAATTTAATGTATTATAGCAATTTGTTGATTAAAAATTATTATTACTAAGTCTTCAAAGGGAGTCTTGGTGGTCGAAAATATTTGGGGTTGAGTCCATCCATTTGTTTTTATTTACTTAGTTACCACTTACATACCCTTTTTTTCGGCACAACGACTGCATATATAAAGATTTGTGCAAAATTTCGTTAAGATTGGTGTAGCAAATTGCAGGATGCAAGCTATCTTGCATACTGGACATCCAGGATAGAGGATACTATTTACTTTTATATTCACAGACGTAGATTGTCTTTTAAAAGAATAGTGAAGTATAAAAGGAGAAAGAAAGAGAACAATCAGAATTATTCTCTTTTGAATTACTTTGCCACCCGCGGGACGCGCGGGGTGATAATGTAGTGGTTTCCACCCATAGTTAAGATAAAGAACTAAATTTTTCGAAACGACATTATAAACATTTTTTTAGTGGTTATTTATTTCTTGTAAATTATTTTTTACGTAGTTAATAATTCGAAAAGTATGTAACTATAATAACCTAGTAACATAGTTGAAGCCTGTTTTGAATAATTAGTAAAAATACTGTATCTGTGAAGATTTTAGTGCCTTTGTACTCTTGAAACTCAATATCACGTCTAAAACAAACGAATTCCCAAAGGACAGCAAATGTCGTTCAGATAGCGTCTATCCTAAGAAAGCACAGACAGCTATAACGTTTATTTTAAGGCTCAGAAGACGAGCCAGGAGTTCGGCTATAAAAGCTTGAGGTTTTTTTACCAAATATTTTACTTTAATAGTATTTTACAAAAATGCTGCACTCTTTTCCAACTGCTTTGGTTTTTTCATACTAATAGCACACAAATCTTAATGCTCTTATTGCTTCAAAAGATGTAGTCTGTTCACCGTCATTTTTCTTTTACTTATGGGCCTGTCTTCGTATTTAGTTGGTTGGACCATCTGTTGTATATAGAGCCGCCGGCCGGCCAAGTCACCAAGTGCTTCAGGTAGTAATGCTGAGGAGCCAAAGTACAATGCTCCAAAGAAAAAAAAAGGAAAAGAAAAGGCGAAGAAATCTATGTATGAAGCTTTAAAAAAAATTGAAACTATCTATATATATAAAGGAGAAAGTGTGTGGGTATGTTCCGTATAGGCTCCGAAACAGCTGGACCGATTTCAAGGAAACTTTCCGGATTGACCTGGCGAGTAATCCTGTAAAGTTTGGTGACGATCGGAGCACTCCTATTTTTGAACTGTCAAACTGTCAAATACAGCTTTTATTTAATATGATGATATTCTATTGTTGGGTGTACATGGGTGTAGATAATGATCTCCACCCGTTCGAGAAGAGAATAGAAGAGAATGAATACGGAGAGAAATAAATGATTTAATATATTATGAGACTAAAATTAAAAATTTAATGATGTGAGTTTATTGTTTAAATAAAATAAAGCAAAATCTAGCCCGGCGAAGCGGGCTGGGTACGCTTGTGTAATAATATATAAAAATAAATAATAACCAAATACGGAAATTTATGTTTCAGAAAACACAATGAAAATTTAAAAAAAATAACTTCTCCAAGTCTTTAAAACTTATCTAATTTATGTAATTTGCCAAATATATTTGCATAAATTGACATCCGAAGGGAAAGTTTTAGTAAATCTCTGAACCTGAATATTTGAAAAGTTAGTAATTGAGTATTTTATTTCATTTACCTAGTTAGAATCATCAAACTTGTTGAAGAAAAATTAAAAAGCCATCTGATATGTCCTAATTTAATGCTGAGTAAATGATATAGCCGCTAGCATTCGATAAAAGTGTTTACAATCTCTATCTTGATTGAAAAATATATTTGCAATCTTATCCTCGATATATTGAGGGATTTGCGGGCAGAAGATCCTCTCTTACGGATTCAATTTACACCAAGAAGTATAAAACTCTAAACGTTATAATATATTATTGGAAGCCGCGCTTGGAGAGCTGCGATTTGGAATAGCTAATGTTATCTCCGATATATCCCAGAATTTGCGAGACAGAGGACACTTTCAGATTCAATTTACACCAAAATGTATACTCGTACATAACTCGAACTTAAAAATATATAGTTAGATGCCGCAGTATTTTTTATAGTGCTTAATAATTGTGTTCGTCAGTGGCGTGCACTTCATACATGCACAGAAGCACTGCATACCCTAAAATTGAAATATAGCCCCGTATAAGAGGAGGGTTTTTTCGAAATTATGCAATTTTCCTGCTTTATGCATACCCTGGCAAGAAAACCAGTGCACGCCACTGGTGTTCGTTCACCAGTCCGCACTGGGCCAGCTAAGCGAGTGGACGAGCGATGGCGAGTTTAAGGCCTAAACTCCTCTTCATTAGGGGAAGAGACCCGTGCCCTGTAGTAGGCCGGAGATGGGTTGGTACGATGATGACTGTAACAATATTAACATTAGAAGTTAAAATACACTTGTAGTGCAGTTTACTAGGCTGCATTAAGTTAGTAATTAATTTAAGGGTAATTGTATATAATTTTATAACAAATTACCAGATGAAATCCTTAAGTTAAGTTAAGTTAAGTTTAAGTTAAGTAAGTAAGTAGTAAGTTTAAGTTTAGTTAGTTAGTTTTAAGTTTTTTTTTTTTTTTTTTTTTTTTTTTTTTTTTTTTTAAGCTTATACAACAATCCTTTTTGTTGTGGGCTCTTCTTAGACCAGGACGCGTTTGGAACACTCCTAGCTTTACTTTTAAAATGTACATATTGAGCAAAACTATCACTCATTTAAAATTGGAAAGAAATTGAAGTGTTTATCCAAGATATATGAATGCAAAACTCATTTGTTGGTGCTCAATGGACACTGTGGCCATCTTCCGCAATTTAAATTTAAATTGCTTTCGTAGTGGAGATAAATGGTTGTTTAACGTACCTTGTGGTTTGTATGGCTCGAATTTACAGTTGAGACTTTTCGCCCTTTATTAGTTTCGACGACCTCCTTAGGGATGATCTTAGCCCGATTGCTCAGCTATACGACAGAGAATATTAAATGACGCCCTAGATTTATTTGTGGTACAACCGACCGACTCTGCTATAAATATAGTAACGATAAAGGTATATGGTACGGAACGTTTCAATCTAAGCCTACTCATATACCCTGGTTTATAAATAGTAATATAAGTAGGAATAACTTAGTTCTAGGATGTAGACTTAGATCTTGGCACATGCCTTTAGGCAAGTTCAAATATCTAATGAGCAAAAGGTCCCAATTGTGATGTATGTGGTGAGGTAGACCATGTTTTCCTACTAATGGCGTGTGTTTGGAATCACAGCTTGAGAGAAACACTAACCTATGAACTGAATATTAATTTTATGAACATTGGCATTTTTAACTCTATTATTAGCAAACCGTTGAGCATTTCGGCAATTAAACTTCATAGATTCGTTGGTGATTCTCTCCAATTGTTGTAGTTTAAGAGTTATGTTTGTCAAGGATTCATATTGTGTGTAACGATGGTGCTGACATGTATGTAACGTACAAACGTCACTTAGATTAAAAAAAAATATATAGAAACACATTTTTTCCTAGTTTTCTCCTATTTAATATTCTAGAGGTTTTTTTGGTACAAGACTATCTATGGTAGGAAATGAAGTCAAATGATAGACTTGTGTGTATGTGTCGATAGTAATGATAGCCATGCCACTTTCTACAACATATTTCAACAAACGACTGAGCAGTGCGCGGATAATCCGTATATCTATTGTAGCTCTTGAAGCTTCGCTGACTGAAGATTTAAGGAGTCCCACATGACTATCTCGGGGACCTACTCCATTTTCACTTTACTATAATAGATATAGTGTATATTCTTTTAAATTCCTTTCACAAATCACTGAAAATAATGTATGGTCTAGTATAGGAAAGTTACGTTGACCTAAGTCACTAAATGGATGGAATCTTTGAAGGTTTGAACGATAATTTGGTATTTATCAGTTTCAGCTCCTATCACTAACAGAGAATAGTGATCGTTAAAGGCAGAATCGACATCGCAATGATATTTGATTTGTATGCAAAGGTTAACCAATTAAATTTTTAACAGATTTTATTGTGTTTTTTTTTGGCGTGGTGGAAACGCTTTCATGCTACCTCCGACCCTTGGTCAGGACGGAGGTTATGTGCGATTCCCCCCTCTAAAGAGGGTTTACCCAAACTAAAAACCACCACGGCATGTGCTACTTGTTGGCTTTGTTAGACGCACGGGGAACCCGTTGTTTACCTCCCGGACGTCTACCAACCACCCCAACCGATTGCTGAGACTCCCGCGCTAACGAGGAGGGGATCAGAACTGCTTGAACCCCACAGTGTATTGACGGATAGCTGACCCAATAGCTACCCGCCGCCTCCCAAGAGAAGTTGGCGAGCGGAAAATTCCCGCCGTCTTCTTCCCACCCGTCTACGGCGTAGCGGATGCGTTTGTTTTTTCCGTAAAAACAAATTACTCAATTAACTTTAGGGTACTCAAGGAATAAAGATGAATTTCCCATAAAAAATGCTGATTTCCTGTAAACATTTATTTGGTTATTGAAATATAATACTTTTGTAAAAAGATAGTACTTGCTTACGACTCAGCTACCGACAGATTCCAGAAAAAAATGCAAGAAAAATGCTTTTGTAGCCTTTCTTAATCTCAATGCAAATTTTCGTTGCACAAAGTTTGTTTGTCAAGCGGTGGCTACCTCGGGTACCCCGGCTATTTACAATTCAGATGGTGCTCTCGCAACAGGAGAGAACGAACGTTGCAAAGATCGTGGTCGTATCCTTTAAGCACAAACTTTGCACTGTATTCCGTAGACTTAAAGACGACATTGGCATTATTTGGTGCTTTGTGTAACTTAAACGTTCAAAAAGCTATTGCATCGAGCAGTGAAAAATAAAATAAATCTTTTGTTATAAAACTGACCCCTATATTTTTTCTTAGTAATAATTACTTTACATACATATTATGCAACGACACGTATTTATTGCGTGCCCTATGAAGTGTTGGGCTGTCAATAGGTGGTGGTTTTACACTTACCATCAGATGCCAAATTTGCTTAGACTGACATTTGTTATTTATTAATATAAAACATATATATATATATATATATATATATATATATGTCGGAGGGAGTAGTCGGAACAGACTTGATTGTACATTATCGCTAAGTGTGTAGCTATTTTCTTAGTAACAATTACTTTACATACTTATTATGCAACGACATAAGACGTATTTATTGCGTACCCTATGGAGTATTGGGCTGTTGATAGGTGGTGGTTTTACACTTACCATCAGATGCTAAATTTGCTTAGACTGACATTTGTTATCTATTAATATAAAACATATATGTATATATATATATATGTCGGAGGGAGTAGTCCGAACAGACTTGATTGTACATTATCATTATCGCTAAGCTAAGTACAACGAAAGGAAATCGTAGTGTGTACCTACCCATGTACGCGTCAAAAGTTTTGTGCTTTGCTTTATTTTAAGGACTATTTTATTTATATTTCTTACTTATGTAAATTGCTTTGGTGTATTTTTGTTCGGTACTTTTTGAATTGATTTAAACCAACTTCTCAAAGGAATCGAGATTTGAATTTTTTAAACTATCCATACTTTATGTCAAAACGAACTTTCCCATAGAACCTATAAAAATTTGCTACGGAACCATAATTTGCGATGAAAAGTATACATTGTGCACAAGGCTCTAGTTAACAGTCACGTCTTCCTACTGTTTGCAATTCAGACGCTAGGAACGTGGGGTCTGTGCAAAACAGTTATTTCGCAGACTCCTTGCTTGATTGCCTTAGCATAAAAATCTGTTCAGTGAGAAATCAGTATGACTTTGACTGAAAGTATTGCTATCACATTTTATACCGTTTGAGTATTGCTTTGTTTTTGATTTTAAGAAGAAAGCTTTTTGAAATCCGGAACCCGTATCAGCTCGGCTATTGCAATCTCACGAGCAAGGGTGCCTTAGTCCTAATAGGCGACTGATAGTCAGCCGTATCAAACCTGTTTTTTTTTTTCCTTACAGGAGGGGAAATCCTCATGGACACCCGCAGCGCTAGGTAGTGCCGGACTTTTACCGGCTAAAACCCCCCGTCACCTCTTTGACCGTGTACTCGCCTTACGGCCTAAAACACGACAACGATTAGAAAAATTTTTTCATGGACTTGTCTTTCTTCTCTTTTCTACTTTCTCCTTTTGATTTATACAGGAGTATAAATCACAACTTATTTGTGAATTCCCATTGTAGTAAGAGTTGATATGTTTCCCGAAATATTGCCCCCTATATTCTGCCGCCTGAGCCATGGTACCCAACCATAGTATCATAATTAAACAGATAAATAAGGAGTATAAGCTAAGACAACATTCAAGCTAGGTTCCAATATTTGGGTTAGATTTGTTATTTAATTGTGATTAACATCATCAACCCGTTACCGGCCCGTTACAGGGCCGGTAACGGCCCCCTACACTCCTCCCATAATGAGCAGGGTTTTCGGCCATGGTCTACCACGCTGGCAAAGTGAAGGTTTGGTAGACTTCACACGCCGTTGAAAACATTAAACATTAACTGACTGAGAGTTCTCAGGCCTGAAGGATTCCTCACGATGTTCGCCTTCACCATTTAAAGCAAGTGATATTTAAATTGGTTAAATTAAAAACGCCGATAACTAAAAAAAGTCAGTGGTGCGTGCCGAAGTTCGAACACTTAGTAGCCTAGTTCGAAAAGCTGATACCTTACGTACTAGGCATGACTGCTTCATTATTCATTGTGATACTAGTTTTGGCTTTAAAAGAGGGTGCTCTGTTGCGTTAATAATGTTAATTTTCCATTGCAAAATATTGGTAGTGTGGGATAAAAGCGCTGGAGGTACGGGATGCGTAGTAGGTAGATACTTGCTCCTCCTAATGTATTACAAAATTATACCAATGCACAAACTAAAATCTAAATACTTACTTACTCGTACTAACATGTTAGCTTGCTACTAAATTAGTGCCTGAAGACCAAATTCTTTGATCATGTTCCTAATGATAATTTGTCACTAGTCGGGACATGGCTGCTTATTATGGACCTCATAAAAAAAGCTTTTCACTCAGCGAGCGATAGAAGTAGCAATGCTCGGAATATAATTACAACACAGAACAGAATTAAGGAGAACCGGTGGTAGAGTCACTACAAACATACGTATTTGACGTTTCAAAAGTGCTCATAAAGAAGGCCTACTTAAATAATAATAAATAAATATACTACGACAATACACACACAGCCACCTATTCCCAAAGTAAGCGTAGCTTGTGTTATGGGTATTAAGATAACTGATGAATATTTTTATGAATAATATACATAAATACTTATAATATAAATATAAACACTCAGACACTGAAAAAAATTCATGTTCTTCACACAAACATTTCACACATCGAACCCACAGCCTTGGACTCAGAAAGCAGGGTCGCTGCCCACTGCGCCAATCGGCCAGTGGCCAGGGGACTTGAAATATATGAATTTTGAATTTAGTTTTTTTTTAATTTTGAGATCCGTAAAATTATTTATTACTCTGAGGTCAGATTTTTTAAGCGATCGTAGGGGTAGAAGGTAAAGGCCAGGTCATAGGACCTCACCCTTGATATTGAAACCATTCATAAACCATGCGGAAAACCAAAGGAACGTTTAAAAAGGTTTTGTCATTTTTGTGTATGAACGATGTCACCATAAAAACTCCTTGACTCGGGATAACGAAAAATGTCGTCACAAATTCTATTATACTGTACAACAGAGGATGTTTATATTGAATTTCTAACAAGAGATTTTCATAAAATCCTAAGGTCCACGTGACATCACAGAGTTCGCCCAAGATAGTTGTCTCAGTTTAAAGAAATATAAAGAAAACGCTGAAGGAATCGTTTTATTTGATGGCTGAAAATAACTTTAAAAGTCGTCGGGTGTTTTAATAAAGTAAGGCGGGTTCCTTTTGTGTGGCGAGCTTGTCGGCTATTTAATATATTGAGATTTACCTTCCCGACAATTTCAGATATTGGATACCGGCAATTTAGGAAGTCCGATAAACGATCTCTTTTCATTTCGAATTTTGAGATTTAAAATAAGCGGTAAGTAAAGCGGTAAGTAAGCGGCCTTTTTTTAATTTAAAACACAGCTTGAAAGCCTTTTAAATCATTAAAAAAAGACGTTCTACAGTTTTGGATGAGATGTGTAATCCAATATCAATGATGATACTAATAACTAATGTGGGGTCGATTGGAGTGAATAATAATAATATTATGACGATGATTAGTCTACAGTCTACATACAATTCTGTGGTACGTAAAAATCTCTTTCGCACAGAAATATGCTTGTTCCAACATCACATTAAAAATCTTCAAATTTCTTGGCTTTACTCTACTATAATATGCAAACTACATGTAAGTCTTCTTCTTGAATAACTCTATCAATTGCTGAAAACTGCATTAAAATCAAAACGAATCTGCGTTGCGCCGTTTAAAATTTCTTACCGTATACGTTTCTTTCGTCCACATGTTATTGTTATAAAAAATATGATTATGGGAAACCTCTTTGTTGGGAGACGCTTTAAGTCGAGCTGTGAACTTTTATAGGATGACTCAAAAAAATGTCGATATTCCTTCAATTCATCTGTCCTATTTGTATATTAAAAAAGGAAAACCTTATTTTTTCTTTGCACCATAGAAAACAGTGGCCATTAATAAAAAATCTAACCGACGTAAACACGTGTTGTTGGTTATATTATCTAAACATACTTTATTTTCAGTTTCACATCATTAGCCACTAAAAGTTGGAAGTGAATGTATGAACAATGGCTGAATGGCTTTGAGCTTTAAGCTGATTTCTCATAGTTTTATAACTCTATTTAATATGTTACTACTGGTTTCAAATATTATTCGTGTCGCGTTCTGAAAATACTCGTACTCATCTTTATTTCAAGTAGTCGTAGTGTAGTCACATTTTGTGGTAACAAGAATTTTCTGCATACATTTTACATACTTTACTTGAAGTTTTTCTTGCGTTCTACTTGAAAAATGTTGGTGAATAATTCAGGCCCTGACGGAAAGTATATGAAAATATTCTTTCAAAAACTTCCTCAGTATATCATAATAATTTTCGTTTTAGGTTTAATAATAATTATTTATTTATTTATTTATTAAGAGCACTAACAACATGCATATTACACATAGCACACACACAAAAACATGGACTGATACGCACGTCAATGACAAGTGCACATAGCGATATTGACAAAGCGTCATGTAAACTTAATTTGACAAAAAAATAACACAAAATTTAACTCACCGATAAGTGCTCAGTGAGTTTTTTTTCTAAAAGCTGTGGGTGAGAAGATACCGATGCCAGGTATCTTTTTAGATAACTCGTTATATTTCGCACAAATACGTATTAATTATCATTTACTAAAGTTGCCAGATCAGAATACAGTTGTCACCACCCCTTCTCTTCCGGCGGGTGTTGTATGAGATGTTTAAGGGATTACAGGAAATAGACCCAGCCACCCACCCACCTCTTTACTGCTACTACCATGTACTGCGATCACCAAACCATCTGGCCAGCGAATTGATTATGGATAAACCGATTTGGAGAGGTCTAGTCCAGCAGTTGAATTTTTTAGGCTATTGATGATGATGGAGTTAACGGAATCTTTATCATCAGCCTATTCACAGTATACTACTGGGTAAATGCCTTTGTCATCGGAAAGGGTTTCAGAGCATAACCCGGCGCGATGCTCCAATGCGTGTTGGTGGGCATGGACGAACTGCACAAGGAAATGTATGAACTCTGTAACGAAATGTATGGTGGCCAAGATACCTACAGACAGACAGCTGACATAAATGAAAAAAAACACAATGTGGGCTTCAGTATCGATTATAGAGGGTCCTCTTAAAAAAGTTTTCTCAATACAGCCGCGGAAGATCTGAACCTAGTTTTACTTTCCGCAGTGGCGTGCATAGAGGGTATGCATAGGGTATGCAGATGATATAAAATGAAGAAAATCTCTAGTACGAGTTAAAAACTTAAGGGTAGGCTTTTTATAACTCCTAAAAAGCCTATACTTAAGTTTTTCATAACTCTTACTGTAGATTTTTTAAATTTCATAATATCAAACAGCTTAGTGTATACCCGTATGCACGCAACTGGAGTTTCCCCTCCCTAGACCAGAAGCTAGGTTGGTGTTGGTGGTGTTCACACAATCTCATGCTAAAAAGTATATCATATCTGGAACAACCCTTTCAAAGTCGGGTATACATAAAGAAACAAACAAAGAATTTCACTACTGAAAAGGCTAGGTTATTTCTCAATATCAGTAGGTAATATCAGTAATGGGATCGCGTGCTTCTACCACTTACACCGGAAAGGTGAGGTCGCCCTTGACACCGGAAACGACTTCAATGTCAATATTAACGGGGTGATTTCCTTCGTTTCACCGTTTCAACGTATCTTTCTCTATATCAAATGATTTTCTTTATTTTCAATGAAATATCGGGTTGACCGAATTTGCCCTCTATTCTTTGCATATGTTTTCTTAAGACGCAATGTCCCTTTTATTTTTTTATTATAAAGAGCTACCGCGGTTTACAATATAATATATCATGTTAAGCTATAATCATTCAAAGGGTAATTTCTATTTATATTGCGGTTGATTCCTGGGCCTGCACAGATGGATGTGAGGTATTTGGGTTTTCTACCCAGGGATTCTCAGTACCAGCTTGAAAGTAATATGGTGCTATTCACCTTGCTTCGGAGACCACACTCATCCATCATCGGGATACTTACATGTATTAAAACTATTGTAATAAATAAACTATAATAAACAGTGTTAAAATCCTTCAATTCAGAATAGATCAGCGCTGAGGAGGGTCTAAGCCGACGGCCGATTGGCGCAGTGGGCAGCGATCCTGGTTTCTGAGTCAAGGCCACGGGTTCGAATCCCACCACTGGAACATGTTTATGTGATGAACATGAATGTTTCTCAGTGTCTGGGTGTTTATCTGTATATTATAAATATTTATGTATAATATTCATGAAAATATTCATGAGGAGAGGATGCCCAGCAATGGGATGATGCACTGAGGGAGGAAGACCTATGTCAAGCTGTGGGCGTCCATCAATTTATATGATGATTTTAATATTTTTTTTATATTTCATAACATTAAAAGATGGAACGGGGAACAAGTTTGTGTGATTGTGTCAATGATAAACTTATTAAATCTTATTTATGTCCATGAAAAAAACTGTAGTGAAGAATACCGTTATTAAATATCCAACTTGAAATTGACTGGCATAAAATAAACATAACATAAAATGCGTTGACACATTGCTTTCCTCAAGGAGACAGCGTCAAGACAGTGAGCCGCAGCTGGGATGGCGGAAAAAGGCATGAACTTAAGTAACATAAGCCTTCCTAGTAGAGAGTTACATATTTATTCCGTTTGCAGTGACTACCCTAAGTGCAAAAAGAACCTTCGAGATATTACACTGTGTGTTCACCACCATGTGTTCTCCACCAAGTGTTAGTAATTCACAAAAAACTTAATATCTATGTTAGTTAATATAATTAATGTTTCTACATATTAAAGCTGACATCCAATGCGCTTTAAATACACTATCCTGCAAGTCAGCTAAAATCTTCAGAAGAATATTGGAGCTGCTCTCGATCCTACGTTCGAGGGACGCGATATTTTTCCTAATAATTGCGAAGAAGCCATCAACTCGGTTCTCCGCAAACCAGACGCACTGCAGAAGGACTGACTCCTGCTTTCCGCGTAGTATAGCAAATTAAGCTCAAGTTTCATAATATATCATGGATTTCAGCAAAGTAACGCCTGCTTCTATACAATCATCTTTTAGATCTTCTGTTGCAATGTGCCCCATTTAAGTGAACTTGAATACCCTGTTAATCACTGCATCTGGCGACAGAAGTGCTTGCTCATTTTTTTGGAAAGAAGCGATGATGGATGAATTGCAAAGGGTCAACCTGGCTGTTAAGCGCGGAAATGCGTGGAAATGCGAAAATAAAGAGCATTCTTGACCCTATTCCACACGGGCATAACATGTACCTACAGTTTAGTTATAAGTTTATTAATGTAACATTATCTATAAAAATAAAAATAACATAAAATAATAATATTTGCTCCACATTAATAGGATGGTAATAAAATTTTATTAGGCGAAAAACTTTACTTAATGAGTTAGCTACATCATGAAACATACTTAAGGCGCATAATTTTTCAATCTGACCCTATCTGCACTACTGAGTACCGCATAAAATACAAATCGTTTGCCATAATGAAGGCAATTTTTTCGTCTACGTACATAATTTTTCTAACTTGCTCTTTTATTATCAAAAAGGTTTTTTATTAGTGTTCACCTATTATTTTTATACGGCTCGTTGCTGTCATTTATCATTCTTATTTCTATGTTATTAAAATGGTGAAACTTTTTATTGCGTCATTTAAAACGAAATATTTTTTTGAAGTAATATGGATTTATAGACGCGACGGCATATTATTGGATCAACTTGGTCCTATCCTTAAGGTCTGTAGATACTTTATTTTTGTATCTAGGAGATAGCCTTAGGCGTTCACTAAAAAGAAAAGTCCTTAGTTTTTTTTTATAATCGTAATAAGCTTTAAAAAGTAAAGCTTGTGATTGTCTTTACTTGAAATCACTTACCTTGATCCTATTTTAATCCATCTGCTACTCTTCAAGCATTGTTGCATGTATGATAGAACGTTACAAATTGGGAATAGATGATTTATAATGGAAACGATATACTTAAGGAAATATTGTTGTGACGAAACAAGAGTCGTATGTATTGGTGATGGAGTTGAGATAAGTTGTTGGTACTATGTTGGTACCTGATGTTGCATCAGATAAGTACATATCATCTTTTGGTTTATTTATGATGTTATAAGTGATAATAGTAGTTATGTTCGACCTGTCTTATATGTCTTGTATCAAAGGGCCTAGCGTTATTACATATGACAATGTTGTAATTGTGTTTATAAGTTGTTTTAATTGATTGAATAAAAGAGCAACGGTAGAGTTTCTTGCCAGTGGTCTTCTCTGCCGAAGACAGCATTCCGAACTGGTAGTAGAGTCATTTGAAGGTAACAAGTAATATGAATTATAGAGAAGCCTAATATACAGTATTAGAGTCAGTCTAGTTGTTTTATTTCACTCCTTGGGAAGTCAGGTTTATAGAGTACAGACCCACAACACTGCTCTAAAGCAGGTTGGTGGGCTTTAATGATGTCTTTTATAAAATGAATACTTTAATATGAGAAACTAGGTATTTAGCTTCAATAATACTGTTATTTAATGAAAGATCTAAGTGCCATCCTGAACATTGTTGGTATTGAAAGGAATGTCTGACTACCATGGCTTTCCATTCTCTATATTTTTTTAGCATCAGAAGTGGGATCCTATTCATGCCCAATTTATGCCTTTCTCTAATGCAGATTTACTTTTTTTAGAACCATCCCGTCAAATATGGACATAGTAAAGAGTTTGATGTTTTTGATGATGCCTCAATTTTTTGCTGCTATGTGCTAACACAGAAACACTCTGGAGACAAAGCACCATGCTTGTTGAAATTCTATTTAAGGATATGTGGTCCGGGGAACCAATTAATAACCATCCCGGCAAATGTGGATATAGTACATGGTTTGATGTTTTTGATGATGTCTCAACTAATAGCTGGTATGTGCTAAAACAGAAACACTCTGGAGACAGAGCACCAGACTTGGTAAAATTCCATTGAAGTATATGTGGTCCGGGGAACCAATTGATGTCATATTTTTATTTATCTTTTCTTTTTGTGGTTTCTACTTTTGAAAGATAGTACTTATTACCTGAAACTGATATGGCCTATTGGCTCTTTGTTTATTTTGCTGAAATGATTAAGTCCAAAATAGAATTGATTTAAGTTTGTTTGTGATAACCAACAAGTCAAGTTGGCCAAACAGAATGTGTAATAAGTTTGATAAATTTGAATTATCAAGTTTTATTTAACTAGTCTGGTTAGACAAATGGAATTTGTGTTAAGCTTTATTTTATTAGTCTGTCAAGGTTAAAATACATAAACTGGTCAGGTTAGCCGAACGGAATGTGTAATAGATTTTTCTTCTAATTCTTATTTATTAAATATTTTTCTTAAATATTTTCTAATGACAATGTGAGATGGTGATGACAAAAAGAACACCCGGCTAAGTTTGTTGTGGGCTTCTTCTTAGACCAGGGCGCGATTGGAACCCTCGTAGCTTTAGTTTTAAGTTTACGATTGTAGTTATCGCCATCACTACTCACTGCTATGTACACATTTTGTATATAATAACGCATGAAAAGTGCCATCTATGTGCCTATTTGAATAAAGATATATTTGACTTTGACTTTGACTTTGACTTTGACTTTATTACATACAAGATTTCAAGTTTATATTGAGCAACTAGTCAGGTTAGCCAAGCTGTTGACTTTTATTTAGGAACTATTCTATGTACTTTGAGATCTAAGTACTTGTCAGGAAAGCCGAGATAGGAGAGATTGTGTAAATTATTCAGAACATATAAAAGAATACACATAAAACAAAACAAAACAAAAAAAAAAAAAATTTTGTTGGTAGAATAGAATAGAATATAATTATGTGTCAGAACAATACATATAGGGAAAATTACTACTGAATAGCTAAATGAAATAGTTTAGTTTCTATGTTGGGTTGTGTGAAGAAAAGAATTAGGAGTCAGCTTAAATGTTGTGGGTTAGGTTAGGTCAGTGATCTTTCAGTATGATGTTGAGAGAAGTTTTTAAAAATGATATAAATGAAATACAATTATAAACTAAATTAGTGTTGCTGCTGCAAAGGAAAATATATTAGTTGCATTATAAATAATTAGATTATACTTAGGTTAACAGTTGTTTAAATTATCAAATTTTATGTGAAATTTTAAGAGTCCTTGCATGATAAATGATTCTGTTAAACAGGTGGTTTAATTGATGTTTAGATTGAAATAAAACATTGAATAATAGAAATAACAATTGAACAAACATTGAATATACCTTGGCTTTTATGATGAGATGATAAAAAAAAAAAGATGTAAACTAATAGAAATAATTCCATCTTAGCGTTTTTATATTAATTTATTTATATTTATCTTATATATTACTTGACTTGGACAGTGGAAAAAATATGAATATCACCAGTGGGTGATGATGTTATTGATATCACTTGAGAGTGATGATGATGTGGATATCACCAGTGGGTGATGATGTTATTGATATCACTTGAGAGTGATGTTGTTGTTGATATCACCAGTGGGTGATGATGTTATTGATATCACCAGTGGGTGATGATGTTATTGATATCACTTGAGAGTGATGATGTTGTTGATATCACCAGTGGGTGATGATGTTATTGATATCACTTGAGAGTGATGATGTTGTTGATATCACCAGTGGGTGTTGGTGTTTTGGTATATATTGGTTTGACTATTAAACTGTACCGATTGCATCTGTGACTAAATGAGACTAACAATGTTAATGACAGAATTGATGGGAAATAAAATTACCTGTGTGGATATTTTGATAAAGTTGGACTAGAGGCAAAAGGATAAATTGTTTGAGATTTATATTGAGATAGAAATATTTGGATTGTGATTGTACATGTTAAAATGTACAAGATAAATGAAAATGAGTATTTTTGATTTACATTGTTGAAAATTAATCATTTTACTTTATTAGAAGTATTATATTGTTGTAATATGTTAAATGGTGTGGAATTTTAATGAAAATTTTTTTTGGTCCTATAAAGAATCAAAACATTTTATAATTAAAGTGAAAGACACTTTAATTATAAAATGTTTTGATTATGCCTATCTTTTGATATAATATTGTTTACAGTTTATTGATAAAAGTGTATACAGAATGTAACTGATTTGATGATATTTGTGCTTATATACCATTTAAACTAACGTTATATAGGTGTACATAAGATTATGTACTTGTTAGGATATTCTATGTACCTAAGGACTTATGATACAAAACATATACCTAAAAAAGAATAACCCTATGTACTTCGAGAACGAAGTACTTGTCAGAATGGCCGTGTTAGGAAATAGGGAATTATAGCACTTTATCTATGATAAACCCGATGATTATATTAAATATATCAACAAATCATAGTTTGTATACTCATTGATAGTGTATTGAAAATAGAATAATGGCCTTTAGTAGACTGTCAAAGAAAAATATAGGATCTATGGCGGGAGACGCGAGTTTGACAAGATCGATTGGCGGGAAAGAAAAGTTAGCACGGGTTTTAATTAATTAATTGAGAAAAGGAGATTAAGTAAAGTATTGTGGATAGAACGTTACAAATTGGGAATAGATGATTTATAATGGAAACGATATACTTAAGGAAATATTGTTGTGACGAAACAAGAGTCGTATGTATTGGTGATGGAGTTGAGATAAGTTGTTGGTACCTGATGTTGCATCAGATAAGTATATATCATCTTTTGGTTTATTTATGATGTTATAAGTGATAATAGTAGTTATGTTCGACCTGTCTTATATGTCTTGTATCAAAGGGCCTAGCGTTATTACATATGACAATGTTGTAATTGTGTTTATAAGTTGTTTTAATTGATTGAATAAAAGAGCAACGGTAGAGTTTCTTGCCAGTGGTCTTCTCTGCCGAAGACAGCATTCCGAACTGGTAGTAGAGTCATTTGAAGGTAACAAGTAATATGAATTATAGAGAAGCCTAATATACAGTATTAGAGTCAGTCTAGTTGTTTTATTTCACTCCTTGGGAAGTCAGGTTTATAGAGTACAGACCCACAACACTGCTCTAAAGCAGGTTGGTGGGCTTTAATGATGTCTTTTATAAAATGAATACTTTAATATGAGAAACTAGGTATTTAGCTTCAATAATACTGTTAATTAATGAAAGATCTAAGTGCCATCCTGAACATTGTGGGTATTATAGTGAATAAGTGAATACCTTGGCCTTCCATATTTTTATATTTTTTTAGCACATGCAAGGCAACTGCCACAGAATAGAAGCAGTACAATAAAAGTAGGTTCGTAGGCATTACGGCATTCGTATCTTTTGAAATGGTTCTTTTCTAGTTTAATCGCGTTGAAGCACGTGCTTCGACGTTTGAAAGACGCATTCTGTATTCACTATTCTAAAAGCATTTCTCGTCGATTAATACTGTGTCACAACTGAGAATTTTTAAATTAATATTGATACTACGGAATTAATGCAATACATGAATATTATCACATTACTATACTCGCAATCTTTGTTTTAGGATGGAAAATACAACGTGTTACGGAATTACAAAATACTATTAAAGGGTGCTTAAGTATATTTCATAAGTAATAACCATATAAAAATATTAAATCAAAAGAAGCATATTTATTTTTCCGCACAAACTGATTCAAATCATTCAAAGTGTATACTTATGACAACCTTATTAAAGATAAAAGATCGACACGTGCATAGTACCTACGCTACGCGATGCGTACCTAATAAAGTGACAGGAGTCACTTGATTTTACATTTGCATATTGTGATTTATTTTGGCTGTACCTTTATTTTAGTAAAAACTATGGCAAAAAATAATAGGCTTTCGGTTTCACAGATAAGTCTCAGACACGGTAAATAATGTACCTCTAAAACCTCTAAAGTATTATTTTGGTTTTCATTTATACGTTGTATAGTACATCTTCTGTCGATAAAATACCTTATTTAATGTTGGAGTTAATGTTTGTATGCGCCAAGTTATATTAAGTTATTTAAGATTTTTATTTCGAATGAGTGGACTGTATTTTTTGCGGTAAATTGGTGTACAAAAGAAAGATACAAGGAATCAGAGCACAAGGAAGACAGCACTTACTTGACCTTATTTTTCATGGGTAGGAGCACGCCGTCCGTTGATCCAAATATTCCTCACGAAGTCCTCTCTTCTCGAACACCACCACTTATGTTATATTTCGGCACACACATAAATATAGGAATTATGCTTAAAAGGATCTCATTGAAACTTCTAAGGTATATTATGATATTTTATGGCTTATTTTCAGGCAGCCAGTAAACTCGTATTGCCCGTTACTTTTCGCAATCGGAAAGCAAGTCGTCCGCAAACGTCTTAATCGTTTGCTTCCGTTAATTTAAGTGACAGCTCTGCGTTCTAGTGTTTTTGAGGCGTATGAGGGCGCCAGTCTCTTCACGGAGAATCGTTCAGTGCTGTTTTAGGTTGGATATGGGAGAATAGGAACACCAATGAAATTTTAAATTATTATTTAAGACTTAATTATAACTTGGCGCAACCATCCACCCGCCCTTAAAGGGTCACCTTTAAGAAAAGCTCTCATAAGGTATGAGGTAGAATTGCCTCTTTTAAGAACGCGTATTGCGCATGGGCGTATTTCATATAAGTATGTGTATATTTACGAAAGTATATTAAAAAATATTAATTATTTGTAGAATTATTATAAAAGAGAATAAAGTCTTAACGTATGAGCTACTTAGTACTAAATTATGAAACTATAATTGTTACGCTTATTGCGTCGGAAGAGGGCATAAGCGAACGACCGGACGGACGTAAGTTCTCCCGGAAATTTTAACGGTCGCTACGCGTATGACGCCGTCTTTCGAGGGATGCACTTTCTCTACTACTGCTAGAGGCCAAGCCAGAGGCGGTACGTTGTCATTTATAACTACGACGACAGTTCCCGGCGTAATAGGTACGGAAGGCGTATTCCATTTCAAACGAACTTGCAATCCGTGCAAATATTCCATCCTCCAACGATTCCAAAACGATTGGACCATTTTATCTATTAACGAGTACCTGTCAACCAAGTTAATTTTGTCTGGATTGACATCAGGCGCAGGCAAGGAGAATAGAGGCGCAGTATGTAGGAAGTGACTTGGAGTAAGAGCCGAAGGTTCGGCAGGGTCAGAGCTTAGTATTGTTAGCGGACGCGAATTGAGAAGACATTCGACCTGAATGAGCACAGTGCAAAGTTCCTCATAAGAAAGGAGCTGTTGCCCTATGACCTTGAACAGGATCGTCTTAGTCACCTTGATCATACTTTCCCATGAACCTCCAAAGTGTGGGGAATTGGGACAGATGAATTTCCAAGTTATGCGATTTTCAGCGCATTCCTGCTCTAGCTTCGGGTAATATTCTTCTCTTAGAAATTTATAGAGGTCCCGAAGGTAAGAAGCAGCACCCTGGAAGTTTTTAGCATTGTCGCTATGCAGCACCTGAACAGGACCACGACGTGATAGGAATCTTTTAAACCCGGCGAGGAAACTGGGGGTGCTGAGTGAGGTAGCAACCTCAATGTGCGTAGATCTCGTAGTGAGACACGTGAACAGCACAATATAAGCTTTCTCACTGTGTACGCCACGGCGGCGTACAGGAACGTATGGTATAGGACCTGCATAATCGCAGCCGGTGAAACTAAAGGCTTTCAACGCTGGACGTGTACGTATATCAGGAAGATCCGCCATCAGCGGAATGGTTGGACGCGGTTTAAATCTAAAGCAAGTATTGCACATATGTACTCTTTGCCTGACAATACGGCGTGCCGACAGAATCCAGTACCTTTGACGAAGCAGGGCCATTAGGAGTTCGGGTCCAGCATGTAAATGTTTAATGTGGTAATAATCAATGATTATATTTACCACGTGGCCATTGCGAGGCAATATAACCGGATGTATTTTTTCAAAGCTAAGTCCAGAGTTGGCGAGACGACCACCAACGCGGATAAGTCCATCATCAATAAATGGTCTTAGGCGATTAAATGCCGGTGAACATGTTTTATTATTTTTAATAAGAGAATATTCTTCAGCAAAATGCTGATTTTGCAGAGCGCGAAGCATTCTATTCTCTGCGAAATTTAAGTCGTCAGCGGTAACTGCACTAGTGCCGCGACGAGGCAGTAATTTAGCAAATCTACAAATGTATACAATTATACGTAGAAGTTTGCTCCACGAAGAAAAACGGAGAGCAAGCTCGTGTAAGTCGTTCGGGAGTATAGGTTTACACACAGTGTGTATAAGAACCTTCTTCTCGGGTACGTCTTCAATAGACTCTCCCTCTAGAGTTTTGAGTGGCCACTGAGACGGATGCATTGATGCCCATGGTGGACCATGCAGCCACAGAGGGTGTGAGAGAAGCTTCTCAGGAGTTACACCTCTCGATAGAATATCAGCAGAGTTCTCAGTGCCAGGGCAATGATAAAAGTTGTCTGGTGAGATATTCTCAGTTATCTGTACAACGCGATTCGCGACAAAAGTCTGCCATCTATGCGGTGAACTTTTTATCCAATATAGGGCGACTTTGGAATCGAGAAATGCATATGTAGCCTTGATTGGGATACGCTCAGAGTAAGTGTCATGTACTGTACGAAGCAATTTCGACAGTAGGACGCCACCTAATAGTTCGAGACGAGCAATTGAATGAGGTTTCGTCGGCGAAACTTTACTTTTCGCACAAGCAAGACGCACAGTGTTACCAGTAGGGGAGCTAACGTGTAAATAAACGACAGCACCATAGGCTGCGAGACTAGCATCTGATAGTCCCAGGAGAGTGACCTCACAGTCTGTTGTCACGCCCACATGACGCGGTATGTGTAGCTTATTTAGAGCTGGCAACTCATCGCAAAACTGTCTCCACATCTTAATGATGTGTGGTGGAGCTACAGTGTCCCAATCAAGATTTAATTGCCAAAGCATTTTAATTAATATTTTGGCATACACGACTGTGGGAGCAACGAAGCCCATTATGTCCCACAGACGGGCAACAGTCGACAAGATGGAGCGCTTAGTGCATGTCACATCGTCGGGCACAGAAATTTTAAAATAGAAAGCGTCATTTCCAGTATACCAATGCAGACCAAGTATTTTATGGTGCATGGTTTTGTCAAACTCCACTTCAGTCGGAAGTTTGTGGGACGCAGGAAGGTTATCTAAGACCTCGCGAGAATTGCTGTTCCACTTAACTAATTCCCACTGTGCACCCTTAAAAAGATCGATCATCTGCAGCGACACAGTGACTGCCTCTAGTTCGCTTGGAAGCGAGAAAGCTACGTCATCCATATAAAGCGCGGGTAGCACAATGCTATTCGCTCGTGGATATTTTGCGCCGTCGTCATTCACCAGCTGTCTTACCGTGCGCAGTGCATGGAAGGGACTGGAAGTGAGACCGAAACAGACTCGATTGAACTGGTATAGCACAAGAGGGTCTTGTGGATTAAAGCGGTATAAGAAGCATTGATAGCGACGATCAGCTTCGCGCATAACGATTTGTAGAAACTGTTCTCGGCAGTCGGCTGTCATTGCCACTGCATGCAGACGAAAATTCAAAATTATTTTAAAAAGATCTCCCTGTAAATTTTGACCGGAATGTAGCAGATGGTTCAGTGCCTTTCCAGAACTAGAACGACAAGAAGCATCGACGACTAATCTCAGTCTCGTCGAGAGTTTGTCTTCACGTAAAATCCCCGTGTGTGGCATCACGTAAATCGGAACGGGATCTTTAGAATCATATGAAGGCGCGGGAGAAATATAATCTTTCGCGAGATAACCTTTTATGACGTCATCATATGCCGACCTCAATTTATTCGAAGCTTCAAGCTTTCTTTCGAGGCAGATGAAACGTTTCTTAGCTATGTCCAAAGAATTCCCTAGGGAATATAGATCCTCTTTAAATGGCAGGCCGACAACGTATCTGCCCGTATCGGGATCTCGGACAGTAGTCGAAGTGTAGAAGTCTTCGCATTCATTATCATCAGGATTCTGAATGGAAGCGGAAGGAAGTTCTTCAAGTTCCCAGAAACGCTTGACTAAAGAGTCAATAGCAGGAGGCTCTTGAACGAAACAACATGTCAAGGCCGTATGAGTATTTATAGTAGGTATCGTAGGCGCATTGCCCATGAACACCAGACCTAACACCGTGCGCAATGCAACGGGCACCGACGGGTCGCGACGTGACGTATGGACGTCGTCGGGGAGAAGCAAATGTGGAAATAGGGAAGCTCCTATTAAAGCATCAATTTTATCAGGTACGCCGTAACTCGCATCGGCAAGCGGAATACCTTTAAGGTGTGATAGGACTGCCGTATCTATCACAGCCGTAGGTAATTTGTCTGTCACTTTATCAACAACAAGTGGCGAGATATTAAAACTAACGTTATCATCAAAACGCGAATAAAACGTCAAGTCAACCGAGCTGGATTGTACAACCTTCTCAATTCCACCGAACCCCTTCACGATAGTACGTTCTGTGAATTTAGTTTGCAAACCCAAGCGATCACAACATTCTTTTGAGAGGAAATCGGCCTGCGAAGCAGAATCCAACAATATACGTATAACTTGCCGTTCACCATTACAGTCGTAAACAGCAACTTGTGCGGTAGCCAATAAGACAGTAGTTCGCTTGTCTTCCACACGATTCATTAAATTGCTATTATACACCTGCGTAGCGCTTGTAGACGGGCTTACGCGCGTAGCGCACAGTGCTACGTCGGCGCGATCATCCGCTACGGGCGATGACGCGGTAACGGTAGGTGCGTTCGGTGGCGGCATGACGGTATTCAACTGAGACGCGCGGGAATGTTCCTCGCGCTGGTCAAAGTGCAGCCTTTTGTTATGTTTCTGACCACACGAACAGTGCGGGGAGACTTCACATTGCCCGACTTTATGTTTTATAGACAGGCAGTTCACACAGGCATTCTTCTCCTTGACGCACTTAAAACGTTCTTGAGGAGTTAATAATTTATTAAAGTCAACACATTTATATAAATGCGCATGTGTTATATTTCTACATAGACACTTGGACGTAGGCTTATCAACCGTGCTTATATAGGCCTGATACTTCGGCGCATTGCCAGAAGTCCCGTTATTCAAATGTTTTATATTTTTATTATGACGTGTATTAGAAGGGTTTGTGACATTCGTATTCGTACGCTCAAACACCTTCGCGCGTGTTGTGATAAATTCCACAAAGTCGTCGAAAGTAGGTATATTCTTGCCGCATTTAATTTCAAACGCGCGTACACTCTCAGTATCGACCCTTTGTGTAGCTATATGTAGTATGATAAGATCAGCTAGGTTATCTAACTTTAGGTTTTTTAAAGCGCTTACTGCGCCAGCGAACCGGTCTATGAAATCTTCAAAGTTAGTCGCAGAGGGAGTCTGAAAACCCTTATAGCGAAATAATTCATGTAGGTACGCGGAAGTCAACATACGTTTATCATCGAACCTATTGACGAGTGTTTGTAAAATGAGCTGATAATTCTCAGCACACGGAGAAATTCCAGCGATTGCGCTTTTTGCCTTCCCTGTCAGCTTCGGTAACAGATAAAATAGCTTTTCTGCATCTGTGAGTGATGGATTATTATCTACTACTGACTTAAAGGTCGTATAAAACATCTGAAAAGATTTAATGTCACCATCGAATTCTAATATCGATATGGGAGCTAGCTTCGGCTTGGCTTTTAGCAGCGCGGAGGTCGCATTATGTATTTCTGGTGTCGTATTTAAAGTTGAGCATTTTGTATGAGTTCGTTTGACCCTATTATACAAAGTCTCAAAAGCATACAGACTTTTGTAATCAGGTTTTGCATCTGAATTTAAGTTTAATAAACGTGTATTATAATCGTCTACAATAGACTCGTACTTTAAACGCAATGAATCAATTTGTGAAGATTCGTCTAGAAAATGTTCTCTTTTTTCAACGTTCGTATGAACATCGGGTTCACGAGATAAGTCAAAGACATTTTGCATGATACCGAATATAGCTTCACGTTTAGCAATTAAGATAGACAGTTTAGTATCCTGAATCTCCTTATCACTTTCGCTAGTTTTAGAATCTACTTTAGGAGGCATTTTACTAAAGTGTAAGTGAGACAATTATCTAACGATCACGAAATACCTATATGTTATGTGAGTATGATAGGTTAATAGCCAATCATATACTGGTAAATTAAGTAGGTCGCGCGGAGTGCGGATAATATGCGCAAGCGCGCTTCGTTCGATATTACGCGTGGTCGGGTTATATCGAATGTTCGATCGACCAGAGGTTCGTATAGACAAATCTCGACCTTATATGCTAGGTCTTACGACTCTTGAGTAAATGTTTCACAACCGAAGGTACTACAATAATTAATAATTGCAAGTTTTAAGATTTGTTTTAATTGTTAATTCAATTTAAATACACTAATATTTATCGAAATATACATAAATATGTGTAGATAATTAGTATGTCTAACTGGGGAAATAGCTAGCTCAATGCTATAATGCCGCTTATGCCAGTATTACGACAAAGAAAATAGATGACGCAATGACCTATTTTATTTAAAATTATATTATTTCAATTATTAGAGCCTATAGAAGTATTCTAACAAGGAAACTAATGCTTCAATACGTTAATATGAAGGAAATGCTGTAAATATCCGTCTCGACGGAACCAAATAAATATGTATGCGCCAAGTTATATTAAGTTATTTAAGATTTTTATTTCGAATGAGTGGACTGTATTTTTTGCGGTAAATTGGTGTACAAAAGAAAGATACAAGGAATCAGAGCACAAGGAAGACAGCACTTACTTGACCTTATTTTTCATGGGTAGGAGCACGCCGTCCGTTGATCCAAATATTCCTCACGAAGTCCTCTCTTCTCGAACACCACCACTTATGTTATATTTCGGCACACACATAAATATAGGAATTATGCTTAAAAGGATCTCATTGAAACTTCTAAGGTATATTATGATATTTTATGGCTTATTTTCAGGCAGCCAGTAAACTCGTATTGCCCGTTACTTTTCGCAATCGGAAAGCAAGTCGTCCGCAAACGTCTTAATCGTTTGCTTCCGTTAATTTAAGTGACAGCTCTGCGTTCTAGTGTTTTTGAGGCGTATGAGGGCGCCAGTCTCTTCACGGAGAATCGTTCAGTGCTGTTTTAGGTTGGATATGGGAGAATAGGAACACCAATGAAATTTTAAATTATTATTTAAGACTTAATTATAACTTGGCGCAACCAATGTTAATATGAATACGTCGAAATAATTAATATCAGCATTCTTATTAACACAATGTGACTGTCAAAATTGGCTTTGGCTTAATTATTGGTGCCCAGTAGTGGAATACTGTCAGCCAACTTAAAAGCAATATTATCGTTATAATATCGCTGATTATTTACGACAATCGACCTCTTACGATTGCTATACTGATATGGCGATATGTCATGGCGATTGTTTTATTGATTTCCGTGGCTCGATTTTATGGTGTCAGCGAGTCAAGAAATAATTGCTTGGGTACGTACATATGTAGGTAATCGCAAACATTGAATTGCAAAATCAACGTGGAATAACTGCAATACATTTTGTATGAATATTTCTCTATTAATTGTAAAGTCAGTTAATAATAGTATTTATAACTTTTAATAACTGCTCAAAGTCTGTTCAATTTCTTCCTTTTATTAAATCAGGTAAACAGAAAGGGGATTTTCTAAAAATGTTGGAAGTAGCTATTCTCTACTATTTTCTAACTACCAACATTTCCTAAATGATTTAGAAATGACGTTTCAAGTTTTATCAAAAGATTAATAAACCACTTTACTTCTATTGTGACCATTCAAACCGCGGTAGGTAGGTATATCAAATTCTCTATTGTAGTCTTTGCACAAAAGGCTTGTTACATGGAGTGGGAGCGAGTCTTTAAGTTAAGGACGTTTATATCACTCTATTTTTCTCATGTAAGCAACCATTTTAGACTTAGTTTTACTTAACCTGAGCTACGGTGCGCTTTTTGCTGTTGCCTTTTAAGACGGTATCTCTAAAAAGACGTTGCAAGGAGTGTTCTAATTTACTTCATACCACAGAATTAAGAACATTCAGAATCCTCATTCAGCCATTATTGCATGCTGTGCATTGTGTCCAAAAGCAGAGAAAACGCCCTGCGCATTTCTCACTTCGAACCCGTGGAATGTTGCTATCTCACAACCTTTTCCCATTTTCCCCATTTTATGGTAAACATTTAGAACATTAGAGGTTAAATAATTACTGTCAACTGCTAAATGAATGAAGTGACTAACTACAAGTGGTGTGCACAGGATTTTGGACTAGGGTAAGCATAAAAAAATAAAATGATATAAAATGGCAAATGGCTTCTTCGTTTCCAGTTATATGAAAATGTTAGGGTATGAAGCGCTTTTGTGCATGTATGAAGTGCACGCCACTGATAACTACCTGTTAGAGAAACAGTAATAAAGTGGTGTGGTTTGTGATGCTTCAGTATTAGTCATGTACACGGATTCTGCATGTTCCTAATTCTATACCTTATACTTTAAAAAGCAGTAAAATATCCTGCGAAAAAAGTATCGTGCTACTTACTGCATTTATCATATAAACAGAAGTTTTCAACACAGTACGGTTGATATTAGTGAGCAGCGCACGTATCTGAGACACCTCAATTCCCTATTACAAGAATGTTACAACGTTTTTCTTATTCTTAGCAGCAGGAAGGTATAAATGTATTTAAGTTTTGACCAAAAACACCCAATAAAGATGTTTGATCTTAATCTACATAATAAAATAGTATATTGAATCAATAGTATGGCGTATCACCAGTTACTTCACATTTGCCAAATCTATTTTAAATCTGCTTTGAAACAGCTTGCACCTCTAACGTGTTTATTTCCAAAAAAAAAAATAATAATAATGTGTACCCATGGATTTTTTATATGTACTTATATCACATGCCGAAACAAACTTCGGAAGACTTAAAAACTAAAAAACACCGACTGCATAATTTCAACCCATTCGGAATAGTCTAAAGATATATGGAAATATGCATCTCTAATTTCAATCTTATAATTTACATTATAAACATAATTGATCCAAGAGTTTTGTTTATGTTTTGTTTCAAAAATATCGTTACTAATTAAATAATTGTATTACAGTAGTTCGTATCCTATTGAGTAGCCTAGGTTAAACAAATAATTTATTACTTACAGGTAAGCTGGTTACAATACCTTTTTTAAAGTTAACAGCATATAAACTAAATATTTTTAACAGCTTATTAAGCTACATAACAGATGATAATAACTTGTTTTACGTAGAACTTAGTACAGACATACGTTCATATTAAAATAAAACTCAATGATCCAAGAGTAAAAAACTGTGAAGTGCGCGTGCAATACATGAACTTACCACGTTACCTGAAAACCAGATCAGGGTCCCAATTTAAACGTGTTGAAATCCTAAGCATAATTATATTTATACTTTTAAAAGTAATATTTATAGCAGAGAAAGGAAATGCGGATAACTTTAACTAACAGATAGTTCTGTTAATAATTGACGGGACAATGCGAGGCATTAGTTCAAAGGGACCAATAGTTTAGTTAAGAATCTTTGTACAATGCTTATACGAGCTCTTAAATCATTTATGGAATGACGAAATCAGTATTAATCAAGCTAAAGCTTGAAATGTTAAACTAATTTCCAATGTGAAAAAGACCCAGTGTTTATTGTATGCTCCAAAGAGTTATTTAACATCTTTAAAAATAAAATTAAAAGGTCCAATAGTATAATTCAGCGAGCTGGACCGAGTCCGCAGCGGCGGTCCAAACCATTCCACTTGGAAATTTTCGATCACCTTCGCGAGAAAGGTTTCTATTTCCAATTCAGCTATTCGGCGACCTGAGAATATGGAAATTTTCACACTTAAACAAAATACTTAAACCTAGCTTAGCTATGGTATCACTTTAGAATAGAGAAATATTTTTTTATGCAAAAAGAATAATTACTGGCGCTGAAAACAGAAGTTCAGCTTCTTTGTTCTGCGGCATTTTAGATAGATAGATATAACGGAGGAAGTAAAACGCATCGTTCCGTCGTATTCATAGAGTAGTATTATAATATAAAATACCCTTCTGATTCCTCGCGATTTGTTGGAAGACAGGTTATAGTGCAACTGAATAAGTTAGTTTCAGACCACTCTTTCTGAAATATTTCTGTTGAATTATCGACAGTCGCGTTATTTTCGTAATCTAGTAACTTGCACTGATATAAGCCGAATCACATATTTTTAAAAACCAATGATGATTCTTATTGTACTGCACTTCAGCATCATCATCGACCAATGGACGTCCACTGCTGGACTTAGACTTCTGTAGGGAGTGTCAAAAAAATATAAATATACTATTTAACCCATTTACGCCCGCTGTCCCCATTTGGGGCCGTTTGTCTAACTACCCACACATTATAATTTTTTTAAACTATATTGGAGTTTAGATACTTAATCGTAGTGTCAAAGAGTGTGGCTTCCTAATAATAAATATAGTTTTGTGAATCACCGAATAAAGTTGTTATAATTGACGGTTTTATCTTCTTCATTGAGCTACTAGTTGATAGCCTCAAGGTAAGTCATACTTTTTCATATCTATAGTGGTATTATTTTTTTTTTTTTAGAATTATAAACTTTCCTATAGTTGTCACTATAAAATAATGCTATTATATTAGGAATTTTGTAAGATTTGACTATAAGGGAAGATACTTTAGTGTGGTGTCCCCAAATGGGTCCAATGGGCTTATTGCTTATATATTTTTTATTTTTTTGTCAGATTCAGTTTCAACGTTAATCATGAAGAAGCCATCATTTGATTTTGCAAATGGCTATCGGGGCCTCGAGGAAGTTATAGAAAATATTTTTAATGAAGAGTTCTTTCTGAACACGAAGTTATATGCTACAAAACACAACAACCATGACTCTCAGATAAATGTTGATGACCCCAAAATTTTTATTGGCATTCTACTATTGACTAAATACAACTCACTTTCACGAGAACGATTGTACTAGTATTTAGACTAAAACTGTAATGTTTCCATTGTTTCAAAAGTCATAGTCAAGAAACAGATTCTTGGAAATAAAGAAATTCCTGCATTTTTGCGACAATGAAGCTGCTGCGGGATCTACCGATAAGATGTTCAAAGTACAACCACTCGCTGATGTGCTGATCAAGAAATTCCTTCAGTGGGGTGTAGTCCATGAGCATCTATCGATAGACGAGTCAATGGTCAAATATTTTTAACGCCACCCTGCCAAGCAGTTCATAAGAGGCAAGCCAGTTCGATTTGGATACAAACACTGGATGATTGCAAGTGCAGATGGTTATTGCTATGCTTTCGATGTGTACTGTGGTAAACCATTAGGAGGGACCAGTAGGAGCCTTTGGATTCAAAAATTGTAAAAGGCTTTTTGGAAAAAGTGAGTGAAAAAGTAACTCCGAGTCGAATTTTACTACAGTTTCGTTACAGCCAATCGAATTTTGTTCGTACGATGGCTTGACAACAGGGTTGTTACCATGGGTATCAACTACGACTTTGTTTACCCTCTGGGCAAGGTGAAAAGGTGGAGCTCAGCAGAAGGAATAAAGATAGACGTGGACATCTCTTTTCTCTTTCAAAACTACAATAAAAGGCATGGGTGGAGTCGATCAAGCTGATCAGTCAATCGCAGCATACAGATCAGCTATACAAGGCAAAAAATGGTAGTGGGTGCTGTTTACCTACATGCTAGATTATGCTGTAGCTAATGCTTGGTGTCTCGATATCCTGTCCGTTGAAGATAAAATGGACCAGCTCCAGTTTCGTCGAAGTATGGCCCGCTATTATTTAAAGGGGTGTAGGCAATAAAAGACCCGATAGAAGCCGGTGTAAATCGTCAGTGGTGCCAAGCATGAATCTGAATGAAGTTGGACACTTCCCTTAGAAGCTACCAAGCCAGCTTTGTTGCGTAGTATGTCACGCGAAAGCACGTTGACACTGTAAAAAATGCATCAAAACATTGTGCATCAAAAATTTTGTTTCGAAAAATATCATGCATAACCCCATTGGCCCCATTTAAGGACAGTGTTTTTTTTAATATATAGAAGATATTTTTTTAGGTATTTTGCTGTAAAATGTCTAACTAGCCTCCAATAATTCGTTTAATAAAGTTTTTTCCAAAAAATTACTGCTGGTTTGTATTTGGGTCCAAATGGGTTAAATAAATATTCTACGACAGTACATAATTTGCCATCTAGTCCCAAATTAAGCTTGTGTTATGGGTACTAAGATAAATGATGAATAATTTTATGAATAATATACAGATAAACACTCCGACACTAAGAAACATTCATGTTCATCACACTAACATTGTCCAGTCGTGGGAATCGAACCCTCGGCCTTGGACTCAGAAAGTAGGGTCGCTGCCCACTGCGCCAATCGGCCGCCATCTTGGGTGCAATGGCTCTCTGCGACTCAATCAATCATCCGTCCACCTCTTCGGGGATCTACCAACGCTGCGTTTTCCGGTATGAAGTCACCATTTCAGCACCTTTGGACCCAAACGTCCACCGGTTCTCCGAGCTACGTGCTACGCCTATAGCCACTTTAGTTTCGCAACTCTTTGATAGATCAAATCTTTGTCGGTAACTCTGGTTCTTCTCCGCATTTTGCACTTATAAAAATATAATTTTTAGGTCCTTGGTCCATGGCAATTTTATCCCTTTATCTATATTTTTAATAAATTACTTTACCTATGCACATGCGAACTCCAAATCCAAACGGATTCCATGCGAAGGGATGTGCATTTCCATGAAACAAGGGATCATCTTTTTCTGCGATCCATCTTTCAGGAATATACTTTTCTGGCTGCGGAAAGTGTTGTTCCATCATAGACAAAGCTTGATGAATGAATGATACATATGTCTGAAATAAAGTTTAAACTATTAACGTAATTATAATTATCATAATAATAACAGCACATGCGTTTTAGCCTGCTTTATTAAACTAATTAATCGCTCTTTCGGTAAAATAGATTTAGTAAATATTTAGCGATTATTAGCCAATAATTGGGCAACTTGGTTAATGATTGGCGTAACAGAAAGTGATGTCATGTATTTTAATGATGCGTTCTGTAGAGTTTAAATTACATATTCCAGCAACTCTGGCCCAGTTCGTTTAGTTGTCGTAGAACGTAATGCAATTTATTTTGTGTAAAGATTGGCGTGGTGCCTTGTGGCATTTGGTTGGCGTTGTGTGGCGTAAGTGGGCGTGGCGGAAGGTTACGCCATGTTTGGTGGTAGAGGTGGTTTGCCCTGTGATGTGTGTAACCTTGTCCGGAGGCATATCATAAATCCATATTGCGCTCTTTTTGAGAAGGAGCTCTTACTGTCCCAATATCTTAGTTAGCATACTTACACCTTTGGGTATTTTATAGCCTAAAGTTTTGTACTCCTTCGAAGTAAGCCTCATGTTGCCTGCCACAACTGGCATCATTCTCATAGACTCTTTAATACATGCTTTAAGATAGGACCGCTTTTCTTTATCCGAGAGGATTTCTTCTCTTAGTTTTTTTTGTTTATCTGGATTATTGGCCAGTAGATATAACGTCGCAGTCATGGTATTAGCTGCCTGTAAGTGCATAAGGAAATGTTACTGCAATATAATAACTTAAACAAAATATACACAAAATAAAAAATATTGTTGTGTAATGTTTCTAACAAAAAAATATGGCAGGGGAAACCAAGAAAATTAAAAGGCAGAAAACACAACTGAAAAGCGAGAAACTAACCGTGTCGACACCAGCAAATAACATATCGCTAGCCATAATAACAGCTACGTTCTCATCAATTTCAAGGAGTTTCTCTAAAACACCTTTTTCTTCAAAGGAAGGCTGATTCTTAGACTTGAGCTCTTTCATAGCCACTGCGATGAAGTGTTTACTTATACTGAAACAATAATTTTACGTATAAAGCTACATTAGTATTGTTTACTGGAGTACAAACATTCAAAAATTATTAATGACTACCTAATGTGGTTTTAAACACGACCGTAGACGATTTTTTTTAAATACAAACTTTTTCAATCATAGTTCCTATTTTTATATATTCTAGTAAACGGAATATGGAATATTCAACCTTTTTAACCGTTTTTATTTGGCTATAAAACTGATGCATGTTTTTTTTAGTTATTTAACAATATTATTTTAGTTTTTTTTTTTTAATTATTCAAAGCCATTCATTAAAAGCAATTTTCATACAAAATTATCAATTTAGGTTCTTAGGTCGGTTCTATCGGTTGATTAATGCAACTTAACATTAAAACAAAGACTGTAAATACAAACGATAGGAGAAAAATCTTACCTAATCTGATCTTCGTATAGCTTCATCGCCTTTTTGAATGTTGGCGTTGAGATATATCGCCACACACTTGGTTTGAAGTCCAACTGGTCGACTATAGTGAATATTTCATGAACCAAATGTATTAGCTTCCTCGCAGGAGAACTTTCAGGAAGTTTGGGGTCGAAGCAATTTAGACGACCACCAAGAGCCACTACACTAATAGACTCCAACGCCCATAGATTCATCTCGAAATCAAAATTTCCCTTCAACATATTTTTGTCGTTGCGTATCAACCGCATCCTGCAAAAATTAGAGAAGGATATAGCATCCTTCTCTTATTTTTCAATTAAACTTCTTTTTTATTGCTTCTATAATAAAAATGAAGTTTAATTGAATGCATATAACCGTTAAAAACTACCTATAGGCCTTGTAAAAAGGCTTAGCGTCACTCATATGGCGAAGAAGAGACCTATCACGCAGCACTTAGTATCTTTACGTAATGGAATCAGAGATGAGGAGATTTGTTGAGGAACCGGAGTTACCAACACAGTTTATGAGTTGTGAGGCTGCAGAGGCAATGAGCGGGGCACATAGGTAGATCGACTGACGGACGTTGAGGTCTCAAGTTGATGAAATGGCGACGCTGTGCAGCGAAACGCATTGTTGATAGATGCCAACGAGATGGTCAAACGATATTAGACAAGTCGTAAGGAACCGCTGGGTACAAGCTGCTCAAGACAGTGAAATTTGGGTATGTATATAAAACATTTTTTTCAAAAGTAAGCGTCCATCATTTGATATGATGACGATAAACCACAAAAAATTGGTAACAGATATACTTTGTTGGTAGATACTAAGAAATAAACATGAATTAAGAAAACAACGTCCAAGGTTGGAAAATGAACTGTATTTTCCCAAATTGTGAATATATAATATACTGCTGGTCAGAAACATCGCTGTAAATCGTATTTCATATAATTTTCCCACAGCATTTTGTTAATTTTGTGATTCGGCGGTTAAAAACTGATTTCGATAACTGTAGATTTAATTATTCCGCGAAGCAATCAATTTTGTTAGTCGTTAAAGTTGCAATATCTACTATTAAGAAAGAGTCATATTAAAAGAATAACGTTTATGGAGTGCAAAATGTTGTTGATTACTTAATCAAAAGATTTAATCAATATAATTACATAATCAATATAATTAAATCTTTTGATTAAGGAATTAATTAATATCATAAATTATTTCAATCATATTAACCTTTCAATCATATCTTCTGCTACTTCATTAAGTGAACTGGTATACAGTTTAATAGTTTTTGGTTGTAACATAATTGGATTCACGGTTGATCTAAATTTCTTCCAGATATCGCCATGGCTGTAACATATAAACATTTAAATAAAAAAAATAATTAAATCGACTTAAAAAAGAACAGCTCAGGATTACTTGTTGTATACTATTAAATCGTACTGTAAAATCAGTAATACATTATCTCGTACGCAGTACAAAAAGTATTGGAATGAAAATGGTAGACGTAATTATCCCGTAGTGTGCATTCTAGCGCTTCTGGTATGTCTTTGTTCAATGACTCTGTCCATACTCTGTCCTGTCTATCTGAGCTTGAAGAGCTCATGGATTTCCATGATGGTGGGGACGTTTCCAGAACCCGCGTGCAATATTGGATGGATCCCGCGACCAGGGAGTGTGTATTGGGTAAGAACAATTTAGTTCCTATAGACGGCCGATTAGCACAGTGGGCAGCGACCCTGCTTTTTGAATCCAAGGCCGTGGGTTCGATTCCCACAACTGGACAATGTTTGTGTGATGAACATGAATGTTTTTCAGTGTCTGGCTGCTTATCTATATATGATTGGTATTTATGTACATTATTCATAAAATTATTTATCAGTTATCTTAGTTAGTACTCATAACACAAGCTACGCTTACTATGGGACTAGATGGCGATGTGTGTATTGTCTTAATGAAATGAAATAAATTGAAATGTATTTATTTGTATGAATATGTGATAAAATGTTCTTAACAAAATAATAAGTCGCATCATATCCGGTCAGGCAACCCCAACATACAAAATTTGGTCAATTATATATAAACAATCTAGTTCTGAGGAAATCTAATTGTAGAAATTCTAATTGAGGAGTTCTATTTGTAGAAATTCATCAATTGAATAAAATACATTGCACAATAGCCACTTTTCAATGTATTTTTAAATTTTTGATTCGAAATGCATTAAATATTTAGTTTTTCAAATACATAGCTGTCCTAGGGCACTTATTGAATATCAATCTGTCTTTGTTTCGAGTGCGCCTTGGAAATAAATCAGTAACCTTCCTAAAGAGATTTGGGTTAGATTTAACAAAAGTTGCTAATTCTAAAATATATATGCTAGGAAGTGTAAGGATTCTTAAACTTTTAAATATTGGTCTACACGAATCAAACGGGGCCTTTCCCACCATTGCGCGTATGCCTTTTTTGAGCAATAAATACTCTATTTTTATCCGTGGAATTGCCCCATATTAGTATCCCATACTTCAGAACGGAATAAACATATCCATAGTATGTAGTAAGAACAGTGTTTAGTGTTGAAGTTTTTCGCAATTTGTTCAGAAGGTATGCGCATTTATTTATTTTGTTACATACTACTTCGACGTGTGATTTCCAATTACAGTGTTTGTCTACAATCCTAGGAAAGTAACTTCGTCTGTTTCCTCAATGGTTTGGTACTGATAATTAAGATTTAATTTAGTCTTTATGGATTTATTATAATTGGATAATTGTATATATTTAAGTTTTTAATACATTGATGAATAGATTATTACTACTTAGCCATTCTATAATTTTTACAATTTTATTATTTATGTCAATTTCATCATTAATAATATTTTTAGAAGATAATATATATGATAGATAATATTATGTCAAGATAAGTAAAATGTCATCTGCATATAGAATACATTTGTCAGTAATAACATCTGGTAAGTCATTAATGTACAGAATGAATAATAAAGGACCGAGTAAGCTGCCTTATGGTACACCAAAGTTATATTGCTTTATTGATGACCTGTAACCGGTAAAAGAAAGTTCATTATTATTTTTTATTTCGTAGTATATTTATTTATTATTCTATGGTATCGTAATAAACGTGTTTTTAAACTTACTCTGTAATCAGACCAGTAGGTCCGTCGGGAGCAGCACCTTGCTTTTGGTAATAATTCTTTCGAAAATATTGTAATGATTGGAAACCAGGACGATTTGGCATCCAATTTTCACCACGAAGTATCTGAAAAAGTTTTATACTACTCGATCTGGTAGTGATAGGTTTTGGTCATTCCTGCAGGAAATTAAGGGGGTAAAAGGGATAAAAGGTAGCCTTTACGTTTTTTTATGATAAATTTCTAGGAAGTTTGGCATGGCAAACTATAGCTATAGTTAGGTATCGCTCATCGACGTGAGATCTACGTTTCACACAAATCGCAAGCGCAAACCATGGTATTTTTCAGTGTTAAATGTAGCTTATGTGTTAATCCAAAGTATAGTCTGTTTCTAGTGACTCTACCACCGGTTCGCAAGGCCGATTCTACCGAGAAGAGCCAGCAAGAATCTCAGCAGATTGATCTTTTTCAACATAATTTTACAGTTTACAATCTTTAGAATTTTCTATCCTGTGAGAGATGAGGACGGAACAGCTTGCTTTCAAGTGGCCTTGGCGTTAAAAAATATATCAATTGTACAGTCACCACGATTTATTAAATATGTTATAGCACATTGTTTAAATCTATGCATTGGTAGGTCTTTATTAATAAAGCATATACTCAATCCCACAAATGACTAATGTACTTTTCGCAGACTATATGCAGATGGCATATGCTATACATTCACAAATCCATACATCCTTACAAATTTTATTTAAGCTGTGGGCGCTGTGAATTTTTTTTTCGTCATTGTTATTATTCCTTAAATTATGTTATAACTTCATAGTATTGACTTACTTGTGCTGAAGCTTCTGCATCATAGAGTAAAATAATAGGAGGCGATCCGAAGTAACCCTCCATTCTTATAATGGGTCCAAAGCGTTCGTACATAACGTTATTAATAAAGTCTTCGTTGTTATATAAAGAACCTAAAATGTTTAAACAATTTCGTATTTACTCATCATCTTCATTATTCTCATCCTATAAATATCCTACTGTAGGGCACATGCTGTCACCGTATTAGAGAGTAAGATTAAAAGCATTGTTCAAACGGCTCTAATGTTGGACATCATAATGATGATAATAACTGAGACTGATGGCTTAACTTTCTCTCCTAGGCATAGGAGTGGAACTCTCAAATTTCCTCACTCCAGGTTAGTACTGAGAATTATTAGTCAACATGGTCGAATGTGTTTATCACTAGACCAAACTTTACACTTTAAATTCGCTTTAAATTCGCTAAAACAGTTTAAACTCGCTGCGATGTTTGTACATCGACTTCTCCATCACTTTTTGTCAGAGTTGCCTGATTTCTTAATGCATTACCTGATTTTGAGTCTGATCATATCAAATTGAATTTGATTGTAGGGGTTACCACAAATTCTATTTGATGTTGAAGTTGTTGGTATTAGAACTTTTTTTTTTATTCTACTACAAGTTAGCCCTTGACTGCAATCTCACCTGCGGATAATTGATGACGCATTCTAAGATGGCGCTAACCTGTTAAGTATCCCTAAAAGGTTAGCCCATTACCATATTGATACCCCTCATCGGTTTCTGCGCGACATCTTACCGGAACGCTAAATCGGTAGGGTGGTAACTAGTCACGGCTAAAGCTTCCCACCAGACGAAATTCAGAATTATAATTAAATTCCTAAATTTCCCCTGCCGGGGATCGAACCCGGGACCTTCCACTTAGCGCTCACCGCTACGTCAAGGAGATCGTCAAAACGGAATAAATCAAATTATAAACGAAATTTAACATGTTGGGATAAGAAGTTTCTTGAACTAATTTCAATACTAAATTGGATTTAACTAGATATATGTCCAGCTGTGGATGTTCAATGGTTGACATTACAACGAATTACGTGAAGGCCACGCCGCTGCGTCCACTTGCGTTCAAATTTGCGTTTAGCGTGGGTCTTCTGATTGGTCGAACGCAGGACGCGAAGTTGAACGCCACTAAGGACGCAGATTGGATTCCACGTGGTCTTGCACTTAGGAATAGAAGACCCACCTCCTGGCAGAAAATGGTGCAACTGTCCAATTATGGGTAATTTGGAGGGTCCGGGTATTTCGCGCCATGACTTCAGGTTGTTGTGCTCCTCATTAGCGTTGATGGTTGCACTATTAACTGCAATTGATCTATAACAATATTAATGAATTCAAAATTAGAATTTAAAATTCTTTATTTCAAGGCTAACTCTATAAGCACTTTTGAAACATTAAATCTGTCTTTTTTTTAAGTTACTCTACCAAAGATTCGAAAGGCAGATTCTACCGAGAAGAAGCAGCCAGCAAGAAACTCACTAGTTGCTCTTTTCCAACATCAACAATTAACATTTTACATTTTAACATCCATTTTTTTATCTCGTGAGAGATGAAAGCGGAGCCGGATGCTTCCAAGCATCCTTGTGATTAGGAAATCTAAAAATTATTAGGTAACCTCGCTGCAATTAATGTGTTTTAACATATTGTTTAAACTTATACAGATGACTAATTTATATATGATGACAGTTATGGGAAATAATTTAGGAATGCATAAACTTCTTACTTATATTACATATTTTGGACATTGACTTTATATGTTACTGTGTATTTTGAAAGTACGTACGTAAGCCGGTTTTCCAAAATATTAAAATTCGTAGTGTTCAGTGGAAGTGTATTGTTATTTTTTTAATCAAGTACTTGTTTGTACTTCTTTACAGATTAATTACTCAGATTAATTACGTTATTACATATAATAAAGTTTATCTTATTTAATAATATCTGCGTTAGATATAACGATTGCGTGTTTACATATAATTAAAAAAACATTAACTTTGGTTGAATACTCCATTAATAGGTACGTTAGAGTTTTTTGCACGAATTTATATAGCTGTGGTAACAGGGCCATGTCATCGAAGAGCAATGATGTTTTGTTTAATGTAAGAAGAAGAATATGTCTTTACATAACCACCAAAATCAGTAGTGGTTATATAAAGACATATTCTTCTTCTCAAATACACATTGCTGTCGACTTTTTAGAACGATTTGAAACGGTCCTTTGAAATAAGTATCTAAAATCTTTTTTAACTGAAACAATTTGACCACTTAAGATAATTATGTTATAATATGAGAAGTTGGATTATGTAAACATAAAAATAAATTGCTCACACAAACTATTTTCTGTTTAAAAAAAATGACGGACACACACTAACTTATTTCAATTACGCAGATTGGACCGCGCTCGGGCTTGTTCTATTTTTAAACTTTTTTGTTATTGCACTTATTATGATTGATTAATAATTGTAATTGATAGTGTCCGCTGAGGAATCTCGGCCTTGTCTGAAGATGATTCATAAAATTTAAAGCAGCTAAACGTACGGAAACCCAATTAAAAAAAAACAAATATCTAACTGAGATAAAATGCCATAGTCAGAAAAATAATATAGTTTAATTTTCTACTCGTCTGAATATGGAATTGGTACCAAATTGTACCCACCTTGTGAACTGCTTCCCAGCAGTTGTTATTATTGAAGCTGATCTGCGAACAGCCTGCATATTTTCACTTCACAACACGGAATTACACCAGATTATTTGTTTTCCATAAACACTTCTGTCGATGTATATAATCAGTTCGAGTAGATACTTTATGACGCTCCACAGTATCTTTTATTCAAACAATAGCTTATCAGAGTAGTGAACAATCATTAGATATGAGCACCTACTGCGTTGTACATGGTTGAATGATTGCTCGTGGACATGAACTTTATGATACCTACTCGCCCGTCCAAATGTTATGTTATACTGAGAGAGTGATGCAATTTTGAAGAGTGCTTGAATAAAAAATTAATTAAATCTAAATATTTAACTACATTGAACGGTCCTTAAATGTAAACTGTCGAACAATTTTTATTTATATTGACGTGATGATTTTTACGGGATTCATTTTAGCAGTCTTTGTTCTAATTAACTAACGTGTTTATAATATAAGTAAGTTCAAAGGCAAGAAGTAACTCAGGACTTTTACCAGACAGGTATTTATACAAAGGCGTAACTTGAGTATCGCAAGCTAATTTATCTACAATGTACGATTGTGAGTTCATGATTCAGGAATTATCATTGTAACATTATGTAATAAATGAAACCTCACTATATAATAAACAGTAAGGTTTTAACTCTTACTGAAACAATATAAAACGTAACGTAAACGTATATTTGTTCATTCATTTCATTCTTGTCTTTTCACTATGGTAAGCTTACGCGGAAGCAATTTTTTAAGCAACCTTTTAATATTTACCATTGTCTCTCGGCCTTAACCTTGGTGTAGATTGAAATAAACACAGACGTCCGCCGACACAGCTATAGTATGTATAGATTTGTATTCATTTTATTCGTAGGTAGGATTAGAAAAAAATGGGGCACAGGGAAACTAAGGAACAAGAAAAGTATCATTGTTTTCCTGTGATTGGCTTACATGACAAACGTTAGAATTTGAATTGAATACTAAATACATATACAGGTAAATATAGACCTTCAATCTTGTGCCAAAAACCATGTTAGGAAAATAATTGCAAATGTAATTGAATTTTGTTGGTGGCCTGAGATATAAATCTGGCTTTGATATCAAATACTAATAGTTTTGCATTATTAGTAATTAATTGTAGGTTCATAGAGCCTTATGACTTATCTTAATCATTTAGACTGTCTATAAACATTACTATTTATTTATTTACATTGTAATATATTAGTATTGTTGAAAAAACTATAACAATAAATATCTAACTGTTCAGGTACATTTTTTGGTTTAAAAAAGTTACGCTGGAGTTTCTTTAATGCGGCGATGTCAAATTATGACTTTTGAGCGTATATATAAAACTAGTTGTTGCCTTCAACTTAATCCGCATTTTTTACGTTATTAAGGAAATAAAATGTTCGTGCTGGACGCATTAACATTTAATTAGCCAGGGCTTAAAAGGTTCAAGCTATATCTATGCAAAATTTTGTAAAGATTGATTTTTCGACTAACAATATTTTTAACTATGTGGAAACGACACCCCTTTTTCGGATTAAAAGTTCCGGCAGTCCTATGTGCGTCTCCAGGATGCAAGCTCTATCTGTGCCATCATTTCATCAAGATCGGTCTAGGTCACTTTTCATGTTATGAGATTCAAATTAAATCTTTTCGTTTTTATTTTCACACAAACCTTGCCCGGACGGTAAGACAAAAAAAAGAACTTCAACTTGGTGCAGTCGTTCGGAAGTTATGCTCGTACATTTACATTTCACTTATGGCGATTTTTTTTTACTTATGTAACAGAAAAGATTTATATCAGATAATAAATATAACAATTGTCAAAATATGCCCAATGAGTTCCTCAGTATCAAACCGATAAATCCAGTCCTTAGTCATAATCACGTATTTGAGAAGCATCGCAAAGCAAATTTTGGTCGAACCGTCGGTAAGGCCATTTGAAGTTGAATTTCCGTGTATCTTTATTCTATGGATCTAAGGTTTCAAATCTCATTTGTCCAATATGTAGGCATTAAGCAGCTTGTCGAGTGGTTTCAATCCGATTACTCGCGGTTTTTTATATTATTTTAAGGATTCAGATGAAGGTCAAGATAATCGTTCTTAGTAGCGAACCTCTTTTACTTATTATTCTCTAAAATATATTAGCAAACATGACTTGAAACGGAAAATCCCCACTGCGTCGACATTTGCTATGTACTCGTATGTAGGACTGCCATAAATTCCAGAAATCAATACGGGACCTTTTAATTTGAATTTTTGATGCTTAAATACATTAATAGATGGTAGCTTGGTATCAAAATAACAAATAAATAAAAAATGAAATCACAAATTTTATTTTAGTAACAACAATTATTTTTAACTGATATTAAGTTTTTTAACGTGACGGACAAATACGGTTGTGTTTAAAGGCTTTTCTCATGAATTTGACCTTAAGCCTACAGATTTGGGTCTCTATGCTAAATAATTTATCAAATAAGGCATTAAAGATTTCAAACTAAGATTTTCGTGGTTAATCAACATTTCTTAAGTATAGTTGAGTCCGTCGTGACCACGATCCTTGCAACTGGGTCGAAATATCGACAAATCCAAAATATTATCGTGGTATGTACCCGTTCAACTATACTTAACAAATAAGGCATCTTAAACATGTCATTTGTTAAGTATAGTTGATTTATTTTACTGGCCGCATGGCTACCCTACATTTATGGAGCGTTCATTCAATTAAGGCCGCAGTGGGAGTAAGGGTCAGCTAATAAGTCCGTATTATACTGCACGACATAACCTATCTACGTGTATTCTAGTATTTACGTAGAAGTTAATTAATTGAAGTGGCGATAGCTCAGTGAGACCAGGGTCAAACTTCAGCAAGCACAGTGAGCTCAGACTTCGACTTCACTTCTGCGGGGCCAAGTTCTAATAACAGCACGCACCTCTAACTTTTCTTAGTTATGCGCGTTTCAAGCAATTTAAATATCAGTTGGTTCAACGGTGATGGAAATATCGTGAGGAAACCTGCATGCCTGAGAGTTCTCTATAATGTTCTCAAAGGCGTGTGGATCCCAACACTCCGCACTGGGCCAGCGTGGTGGACTACGGCCTTAACTGTATAATGTATGTAATATATTGCTACAACCTTTTGTGGCAATACAACAAATGAAAACATAGTCAAAACAAGTTTATACTATCACCTCCAAGTTTAAGTTTAGTAAAACTAGGTTTGAAAACTTTGCTGCAGTAGAACTAGCTAAATAAGTCTACCTACTACAAACTGATCCATAGAACTTTTGTCTTCCCAAGTTGCTTAACTTGTAAATATTGTTAAAAAGTAGGTAACTATTTTACTATAGGTACTATATAATTAAAATTTGTATTTATTATTATTATATTTCTATTTTATACGTATATTTATTATATATATTGTTTTAGTATGTATTCATATTTAAATATTGCACCGCTACCCTTTCTTACCTTTAATAACTCTTTAATAACCCCAAAGGTTGTCTGGAAGAGCTTTAGCAATAAGACCGAATTGTTTGTGTGTTTGCTTTTTTGTGTACAATAAAGTGTTTTATCTATCCATCTTAATTATAGGGTAGCGAAGTGAAAGGTAAACTAGTGTTCGAAACGCGTCTGGTCTAAAAAGCCTACCGCGAAGCAGTGGCGTGCATAGAGGGTAAACACAAGCTATGCATATTATATAAAATGAAGAAAATCTTCAGTACGACTTAAAAAAACTTAAGGGTAGGCTTTTAATAACTCTTACAATGCCTACCCTTAAGTTTTTCGACTTAAGACTCGAACTGGAGATTTTCTTAATTTTATATCATCTGCATATCCTATGCATACCCTCTATGCACGCCACTGCCACAAAGCCATGGGTCTATAAGGATCTATTTGATTTTAAAGTACCATCTTACCTAAAACATTTTATATTCATAAACAAAAATATTCTATGTACCAAAAACTTTCTTTCTTGTGGCCAAGAGAGCTGCCAGCTCTAGGATCACCGGTAGAATCGTTAACCCTTTATGCCAATTCTTTGATTTTAAACCCGTCTGGGTCCGTATGTAATTGCCGCAGAGAAGTGAACCAAAAATGCAGCCGAGAATATTGCCCGACGAACGATAGTAAAGTCAAGAATATCTCTATGCAAGTAGAGACACTTCAGATACCGACAAGTCATAAGAAATGTGTACATAGTAGTTAGATTACGGTGAAAAACTTAAAACAAGATGCCCACAAAAAACTTAGCCGGCTGGCTATCGGAATTATCGGTCAGCTTTTCTCCTTCTATTGTTCTTTTCGTTATCCCAATGTGAGATGAGTCTCCTGCCTCCATAATGACACCATCGTTTCCCCCTTACTAACAGACGTGACGTAAGAAGGATCAGAATAGTTACGCCGTCTTTTAAAAGCTTATTTTGTAACCTTTGGGTCTGTAGTGGTGGTTGAAGCGTTCAGAAAGCAGTTTCAGGTTGCATAATTGCTTTTCGCAAACTTCGTTGACACTAAAATTCACACCAAGTAGTACTTCTAAAAAAGCGATTATACACCACTCCTTAGCCTTTATAGTTGTATGTTCCGGAACATATCTACTACTGAAGACTTTTGTAAGCTTCTTTTGTCACTGTAATACGTACCACACCTACATTGAGAAGATAATTGTAGACCACTTAAAGCAGCTGCGGAAGAGTAAGAGTTTATTGGTAATATTTCCTGTTGCACTACTAGAACCGCCTAGAACTCTCTTAAGGTCTTCCACCGTCATTTTTGACACATTTCAACTGACTGATATGCCAGAACGTGACCAAATACTTCAACGATACATATATAACGGTAACTGTAATAAGGGGGTGCAAGTATACCGCTCATATATATACCGTAACGCCGAGAGGATTCCAAGAGTTAAGATGGTAGTCATCAAATGATTCCTATTCTTTGAAATTACGCTATTTTCTATTCCTTAACCCTGAAGGGTTGAACGACAAAGCTGAAAAGGCCGCCATGTGTTAATATCGAATTTACACGGTCTATTCCCTTTTGAGTGGAATTTATTTGAATAGAGGCTTTAATTTAATGTATTCAGAGATATTGGGATTATCCTTTTCGTATTTTATCAGCAAGGGAGATCAGAGGGTTAAAACTTGTTTAGCCCTCATGGTTGGCTGAGTTTCGAATAAATTCTTTAGAATGTTCTATTGAAAACTGTTAAATTTATTTTAGCTGGCTATAATATTCCTTTGGAAATACCAATAATATATAATTCAAGGTTTCTAGATGCTTTTGTGTTGTCAAAATCTTTTGTGTCTATGTCAGCCGGACTACGAGACATTCGCAGCAAATAAATGCACAGGTAACACCGCTACGCTGCGGTCATCCATATCACAGATAGAGGCAGGCTTGGAATCCGGTAAAAATTACAAACCGGTTTAGGTTATTATTCTGGCACTGACATCATAAATTTCATCATTATTTTCAGAAAACCGTTTCTTATTCGATTACACTCAGTTAAGAAGCGACGCGATATCTTAGTTTTTTTAAAATATCAAAATAAACTAGTCAAATTACTTAATGTACATTAAAACCGGTTCCGAGTATAACATTATCCGCTGGTACATTTGTCACCAAACGCTTTGGCCGCCCAGAAGTGAACCTGCGCGTAGTTCAGGGTGTTCAAAAGAAGTAGTCTGTAAACTTATTGGCTGCCCTGAAGTAAGCTTGCACGTAGTTTAAAGCGGCCAAAACGATTTCAGACTACTGCAGGTATATAGTTCAAAGGCGTCGTGGTCAACACGTTATACCAACTAAGATGTTGACTAAAACCATTTTGTTGCACCATTTAAAAAAATTATAGTAAAATAATATGTATTAAGACAATGCACACATCCCATCCAACCCCATAGTAAGCGTAGCTTGCGTTATGGGTTATAGATAACTGATGTATATTTTTTATGAATAACATTCATAAATACTTATAATTTGCAAATAAACACCCAAACACTGAAAAAAATTGAAGTTTATCACACACAAAATTCCAGTTGTGGGAATCGAACCCACAGCTGAAATTTCACAGGATTCAATAAGCAGGGTCATTGCCCAATGCGCCAATCGTCCGTCAATAAAATAATAGATAGATAATAATATATTGTTACAATTAATTTTCAACCGTCACGCTATAAATTCTAAATGAGATTAGTATTTTTTCAGTATTTTTATAATACAAATTTTATTTACATAAATAGATTAAGTTTATCTATTGTATAACAATTACGAATTTATGATAAAAAAGGTAAGTTGTGTTGAAAAGTACTTCTTTCGTAAAGTTGTTTTAAAATAAAAGTTCCATACAGGAACGTGGCACTTTAAGATTGATTTGCTTTAGTATAGAGGTAACTTTTCCTTGGTTTATTTTTAGTAAAGATTTATAGAGGAAGGATAAAAGGACAAAGCCATTACGCTAGCTGACTTTGATCGCTCGGAGTTCTCTACCTTTGAGATCTGCATTTATGTTTGTGTGCGAATATTTTTTGAGGTTTGAAACCACGAAAATACTTAATGTGTGCGTTGATTTTGTCTCGCAAATTTATTTATTATGAATCGGTTATGCTTTTTTCTATTAAGAATAATCTATACTAACCTATGCTATAATTTCGTAAAAAATAAAGTTTGGATAGAAGTTTGTTACTCTATTACGCCAGACCTAAGAGCCTTCATCCAGACCAGATCAGAGAAAATTTAGAAATTATAGAATCCCGATTTGCCACTTTGGGGAACGTACCCGGGAAGTCCCACTTTTAACAACACAATGCTCACGTGCCAGCAAGTTGTCGAAGGCCTATAGGCGGTACGATCAATATAAGCGGAGCATCAATGTGTCTGAAACGGGAAAAATATTCCTTTTGCGAGCTTTTGATGCGTGCTACTCATAAGTTGTGCCAAAATTATGTAACGCGGAATTAATCTTCTTTAAAAGTTCTAAAAAAAAACAGGAATGCAAATCAGTGACATATATGTGACATAACACGGTTTACATCGCCAGACGTATCTTTATATATCATCTGCAAACAATACAATGATGTATCGGACTATCTTTTAAGGTAAAAGCGGACAAAGTGGCGGGGGACCACTAGTCGTTTAATAAAGCTATTTCAAAATCTGACTAAAACTTCTTCTATATAGGTATGTGTTTAGTCCAATTTCAAAATATTGAAAAATATTCACCGTATTCTTCTGTCGGAATTACGGGGGAATTTAATTACGCGCTAAAGAAAAATTTCCTCCGGAATTACTACAAAAAAAAACCTTAATTCTGTAAGTGGACGAGAATTAAAAGGGACTAATGGCCGGTATCACTCGAACTTGGGAACCCATTATACGGGACATATGAGATGGGTTTCAATCTGCACGAAAATTGAAATAGATCTGCGGACGAATCCTCCTTATTAGACCTTTAGTTGTATGGTCTGGCTTTATTATCCTTCAAAGGTTTTAAGACTCCGCTATTATGTTCAACGTAGGGCTCAGGCTATATTTAGTTTTAAATAAGGGAAAGTGAGAAGAACTCTTGTTTTGTGCAAGACTACGTCGACTAACAAATACAGATATCAGCTTTGCGATAATAATAATATTATAATCTTTGTATCTTGTATGTCCGCCTGTCTATTTGGTAGTGCCCTACTTATAACTTCTGGAAGATAAATACTTCATGAACCCCTGAACCAAATGCCTTGTATGTGATGTAGCATCTTTAGTGAAACTCAAACTTATGCTTCGTAAGAAATTTAAAAAAAATAAAAATTGCTTCATCATAATTTTCAAACTATCTATACGTATCTATTCTATTCTTTAGTAAAGCTAAAGAAATAAATATAGCTAAAGCTAAAGATATAAAGCTGAGGAAATAGTTTTTATTTGTTTTGTTTGGATTTTTTTTGCATTAGCTCTAACCCTGAGGAAGGTTCGGCTAGGCTAAGCTATTTATTAAAACGTTACGAGTCTTATAAGTCAAGGAAATTAAGCAATAAAGAGGCGGGCGATATGACGCGGTGGGTCGTGGTACATTGTGTAGTTTTACACTTTTTTCAGGTTTTAAAAAATTACGTACTTAACAGAAATTATACGCAAGCGAATCAGAGGAAAACTGCCTGTCCTAAACAAACTAAGTAATATTCACTTTGATTCCCATATTGGAAATAACCAATAAATTCGTTTGGTTGATTTATTACTCTTAGTTATTCGAAGTAGCTGCCAACCATAAATCATTCCGCGGCCTGTTTCTCTGCTGGGTGTGGATTTGTTTATTAAAATCTTGTTGTTATCTTATTCAGTAACATAACGATATTTATGCTCGTTTTCACTAACAACGGTCAAGGAAATGCCTAAATGAGAAACGATTAATCAAAGAAGATTCCTAGGCATACATTTACCTTTCACCAATCGATTTTCTCTAAGCAACCCATATAACCTAACTTGTCTATGGTTCACGCCACAGAGTGTGGTATTTTCTGCAAGACCCTTAAATTTTACGATCCGCCGAGTGGTCGTAACTTTACACGGCGCCTTACGTTGTTAGACATGTGAGTTCGTGAAATATTTTTATCTCTAGGAATTACCTAAATCACTAGGCATCCGATTAAGGTGATTTCTAGATTTAGTGAAAACAAGCATTAAACTTATAATGTTAAAGAAAGCAAGCAGAGTTGTTTTATACTTAATGTTTACTTGAATTGGTAAAACTAAGTCAGTTTATCTGTAGCATTCACGGTTACACTTACTGGTTTTACTTTTGAACCGGATAAAGTAAATGTACACTCATAAAAGCAATTTACTGAAATCAAATATTTTTACACATTTTATTACAATACAAAAAGTATTTCTCTATATTGTAAAGAATATTAGATTTCACTCATTAGAAGTAGAAGAAGGGTCGATTTTCATATGAGAACCTGTGTATGAAGGAAGGTTTATTAATTTAAATTGTATTTACGGTGGAATATCAAATGGTAAATCTGCAATTACATAAGTAACTGCGGCCCAAAATGCAGCACATTTCACAACATTAGTCTTGTTCTGAACGGTTAATGTATCAGCTTGAGTGTGGTGAAACCAGAAATATTGATCATTTTGGTTTAGTAGCGACGCGCCAGGTATCCCTAAGTTCAAAAAGAGTTCAATATCAGACCCGGTAATATTAACATTTTTAATTGCATCCATCGGTGCAAATAGTTTCAAAACTTTTGCAATCAAACATCTCACGTCTGGAGATCCAACTACTTCTAATCCTAGTGGCTCAAATGTGCCTGCATCGGATTCCATTATAAAATCAATTTTATCCAATTCATTTGAGTGTCGCTGCAAATATGAAGCGGCACCTATGTAGCCAGGCTCTTCAGCAGTCCATAGTATGGAACGTATGGTTCTTTTGGGCCACAAGCTAAGATGATTTAAGATTACCGGTACGAACCAACTTATCATCATTCCACCTCCATCATCTATGGCTCCCTTGCCAACATCCCAGCTATCAATATGCCCAGAAACTATGACTATGTTGTCTGGATTTTCTTGCCCTTTTACGTCAATTATAACATTTCGTGATTCCTTCAAACTTAAATCGTTAAACATTTTCAACTTTACTACAACTTTCTTACGCCTGTTATAGACCCTTTGTAAAAAATCTGCATCTTCCAGAGTAACGGCAGCTGCAGGTATTTTTCTGATACCTTCCTCGTAATATAATGAGCCAGTATGCGGAGTATATAAAGAGAATGGTGTAATACTTCTTACTAATACTGCGATGGCTCCATGCTTTGCTGCTGCTATTGCACAATATTGTCGGTATTTCACCGTTTCTTGGTAAGAAGTAAAATGAGCATTGAACAATACAATTTTGCCTGGTACGGTATGAGCGATCGTCTCAAGTTCAGTGAAACTGTTGACTACGACAACCTCCGCTACTATCCCAGCGGTAGGTGTTGGCACACTGGGTCCAAGACCTAATATCGTCATATTTCTTGTACGTGGCAGTATCATTGTTAAGGACTCATATCCACGTTGCCAGTGAGGGACCTGTAATTAATGATTACACTTATGGAAAATCATCGATTCATTAAATTCCAGGAAAATATGCTTTAAGTACTTACTAATATTATAAATGCGACTGTGTTTTCGTTTGTCTGTGTTTCTTTGTTTTACGCCCTAACTAATCAACCAATCAACTTTTTTATATTTTGACGGACGGAGCAGATCGCCCACCTTATGGTAAATGGATAAGCGTCGCCTTAAAACAGAGCAACACTTCGCAGGGAGCACGCTCTGCAACGTGTCAACCTGTGTCCAACAACCTTTTTTTTGGCGTGGTAGAAAAGCTTTATGGCTACCTCCGACCCTTGGGCAGGATGGAGGTTATGTGGGGCTTCCCCTCTCATAGGGGGTATAGCCAAACTAAAAACCACATGGCTTGTCTCTCCTGTTAGCTTTGTTAGATATAACCTGAGGGATAGGTGTTAAGCCCCGTGTTCCCGTTCCGTGTACACGCCACCACGCCCTTCAAACCGGAACATAGCATTGCAACAATAACAAGGATAATGGTAGTATTTTTCCGGATGAGCTGTCACAAAAAGCTCTACTACTACTAAAACTAACTTTATTTTTGACATGGAGTTAGATGAAAAGACAGAGAGTAACATAGACTATTTTTGTCCCAGGAAAACAGACACTTCGTAACAAACAGAATAATAGAAACCCGTAATAATCGCGGACGAAGAATGCGGGCGACAGCTTGGTAGTTGCATGGTAAAGATAAGTACGGAAAAATCCTAAAATATTGTTCACCTTGACACTCTCCGTCCACACATCATTGAGACCACTTTGAAACGTCAGGTCAACCATGTGATCAATGGCTCTTTCTAATGTAGAACTTCCAGAGGGACGAGCTCCAAATTTGTCTACAAACTTCGAATACCTGTCATCAAAATTATATCAAGTTACAGCCTAAAAACATCATCAAAACACCCAAGGCGCAGGTTTCCTTTCAGAATAACAGGGGTTTAGGCTGTCGTCCACCACGCTGGCGAAGTTCAGATTGGTAAACTTCACACGCCTTTTAGAAAATTTTGAAGAACTCTATGGCAGGAATGTTTCAGCATGATGTCTTTCTTCACCTTCACCTTACTTTAAGTAAGTGAAAGTTTTTTGTTTAAAACGCACATACACACAGGTGCTTGGGATCGAACTTGGTACTACTGTTTTTTTTTGTTTTTTTAAACATGTTCTTTAAAAATATTTCATAATTCCAGTGAAGTCCAATTCCAGCGAAAAAACATATCATACTTGACGACCTGCCTGGGGCAGTGGTGAGCGCTGCGGCTGTAAGTTGGAGGTCCCGGGTTCGATTCCCGGCAGGAGCAATTTTGGAATTTATAATTTCCGAATTTTCTCTGGTCTTGTCTGCTTTGAGGCTTTCGCCGTGGATAGTTACCACCCTAGCGCTAAGCGATTAAGCCTTCCGGCACGGTGTGCCGAGACCGTTTAGGGTTTTAATATAACTACTATAGTCTCTAACAGGTTAGCCCGCTATCATCTTAGACTGCATCACCACTTTCCACCAGGTGAGATTGCAGTCAAGGGCTAACTTGTATTGGAATAATAAAAAATATATAATCACTAACTGGTAAGGCTATATATTTTTCGCTCAGTTGTCAGTTCAGGTTATTTCTGTAGCACAGACTGCCGACAAAAACTTTGTGATCTCTTTCTGGTTTTACTTGCAAATGCATTAAATAACTTCGGACTATGCAAATTTGCTTCAGGTCTAATTTCATCTAAGTCTTAGATAACTCGATGGTTCGTTTAATGGTTCTGTTAGCCATTCTTTTGAAGATTTTGTTAGTAAACAATTCACTTACTTCTCATAGAAATCATCAGCGATTGGTTGTGAGTTTACAATATTCTTTATGTAATTTACAGTAGGTTGGTATAAAAGAATGTTTTGAGTATGAGTCCAGTTAAAATCGCACTCGTTTTGTATGGTGTAGTTCAGAGCTTGTTCTGGAAATTCAAGTTGTATTGTAAATATTATTAGAGAGGTAAATATGAAAATAGTTTTTAAACACATTTTATAATTTGTTTAAAGTTTTTCCATCATTCAAATCTTTAATTTACACATTTACTAAACTACAGTACTAGCCACTTCGTTATGACAGATAGTTTATACTAGATGTACTAGTATAAACTATCTGTAAAGAGCGTAATAAACATGTGATTTTCTAATATGTAAGCGATATACATAAATATATTAAAGTTATATTTAATAACCTGCATATCACTTAGATTAAATTACATAAATCATGTTTGCGATTCGACAGCCGCTAAATAAATGACTGCGCATGACTGTTTTAAATTGATTTTTATAATTCATGACTTAAACGTGGCTAATCATAAAAAATCCAGCCGATACCCCAGCCCGGTAGTTACTCAGCATCATTTTCTTAGCAGAATAGCTTAATAGCTTTAATGCTTTTTCTTTCAATGGACTTAAATCAGATTAATAGAGGTATTTATTTAATTTTTTTTTAATTGTTTAATTTATATTTTATTTATTTATATGCATCAGACAACAAGGCTCACATAACAACATGTAAAATACTATACAAACTATACGATTCTTATATATAAGACGAAGATGTTCAATTTGACGTTTACAAAAGGCACCATACAGTCGCCATTTTGAATAAAAAACCAGGTTAGTTTTTCACTCTCACTCGGGATTATGAAAGGATTCTAAAGATCCTCATACTGCTGCACATCCAAATTTCTTCAAGCATTTACAAGTTGTGGTGGAATAAAATAAATCACGACCTCACTGGCGTAGTAGTGAGTCACGTAGCGCTGAGGTCTTATAAGTGGGAACACAAATTGGATCCCCGGCAGAGGCATTTTTGTAATATACAAATTCTAAATTGTAACTGGGAGGTTCAGACTGTTGGGAGGTCTTTGTTGTAGCGTGGGTTTGGGTGTACGCTATACGCTAACATCTTATATTGCTTCACAATTGACGGCCGATTGACGCAGTGGGCAGCGACTCTGCTTTCTGAGTCCAAGGCCGTGGGTTCGATTCTTACGACTGGAAAATGATTGTGTGATGAACATGAATGTTTTTCAGTGTCTGGGTGTTTATCTGTATATTATAAGTATTTATGTATATTATTCTTAAAAAATAAAAATATTCATCAGTCATCTTAGTACCCATAACACAAGCTACGCTTACTTTGGGGCAAAAAAAAAAAAATTCACCACCACCAGGTGGTAATGCCAAGGGCTAGTAGTAAATTAAAAAACAAAATCGGGGTTCATGTACTTACTTGTGAAGGAAATATATATATATGTGTTCATACGCACGTGAACCCTGAAAAATTTACACTCTTTCGCCAGCGGTGTAAAAAATTGTAAAAATAATTATTGGGTAATCTTTCATGTTTATAATGTGTCATTGAAATATAGCAAGAAAACTATAATTACTTCTAATTAATGTTACGTCTGGCAGTCTGTATGCAAAGTTCTGTAATTACAACACTGCTTGAAGCACGTCAACGTTTCATGTAACCTTAATATAACGCTGTGCTCAAATATGTAAATCAGTATCATGGAGTTTGTCATTAACTCGGAAAGTTTCGAGTACTGGTTTTAATAAGGCATTTTGATCTTGGTGGTATTTATTACGTATATCGGTAAACATTTATAAACGGTAAACGTAGGCATGATGACTAGTTTTGAAAAACTTCCCCATGATGTTCGGAAGTGAGATATCTAAAAATATGTTATTCTTACAGTAATTGAAGGGTTTGTTGATACAAATAGAAAATTTATTTAAATAAAATATTTTGACGCAATAACTGTGAAATGGCATTCAAAGCCTAACTGTGAAACGAAAAGAAAACGAGAGAGTAAGGCGTCAATAATTATAAACCCTTTAAATTTTCAACCCTTAAAATACAAACCCATATCTGGTTTGTAAGCCCATTTGTACACGGGAGAGAGACACGTGCGGGATCTGAGTACTCTAAAAAGTAGGCCATACGTGTAAATGTATTGTAATTAACTAGGAATAGGGAGACATGCCTTTTACGCCATAACCAGGTTACGGGCGCTTTCAGTTAATTAAATATAGCAAGGCGGGCTTAAAGGTTATACGTTTCCATGCGAACCTACGTCATATTTATCATATATCAGTAAAATTGTTAGGTTTTTAAGCTATAAACCTCTCTCTCCCATAGGAGAGATGGGTTGTGTATAAAAAGCTAAGCTAAAAGTTATTACTGGTTTCTATATCCCTCTTCCTTCTATGAGAGTGGAGGCTCGTGTCCAGCAGTCGGACTCTAATAACCTGAGGAATGTGATAAATGTATAAAAATGGCTAAGGCAAAAGCAGTAATGGGTCTCTGCTCTACATCTCTCTCTCCTATGACAGAGAAGACCTGTGCCAAGCAGTGGCAGGTTAATTGATTATGATATCCATCATGTAAGTAAAGCATTGGATTTTTTTCTTTATTCTTAATTAATGTCGTAAATCTAGAAATGCTGGTATTATAAACAGTGAGGTTAAAGTGCTGAGTGGTGCTAAATAAGGTTAAAGAACTTAAACTATTATAGATCAATGAAGCACTCAGTGATCAATGATCACAGCGATGGAAAGATTTCTAAACCATATTTCTCATTAAATAGTTACACGATTTTGTAAAATATTCTCGATAAAAAAAACGCAGTACATTTGTAAAAACAACTATCTATAGAATTAAAATATTTTTTTTATTTATTCGACGAATCCTATACGCAACATTCTATGAAAAAAAATACTGACAAGTGTAAAAAGTCCTTTGCTACTGTTCCCTCGTTGGAAAACGCCAGCGTCGGAGAGCGCAAAATAAAATTACACGTTCCTTGAAGCACTTTTGCATTATTTATCGCCGACAATTACTCTTTTGACTTTAGTCCGGCTCTCTTGTGATATAAAAACGTCAGGAATGCTCAAGAGCATCGTTTCCTGCCCTCATTTAGCGAGGGAAATTAAATTTAACGTCCTAAATTGTAGTGACATTTTCTATGAGATTAATGAAAAGCGTTTTGTGTTCAACATTTAATATGTTACTACTGGAGTTCAATGTGAGTCCCTATATTCTGTTTTTACCCTCTGACGTCAAGAGCGGGTGTCATGAGTTTTATAGCTTTGCATGTCGGTCGTATTAGCTTTCATTGTTATTAAAAATAAATTTCTACTAAATAAACTCGAAGCATATGCGGTTATTTTTTTTCTCGTGATGATAAAATTAAAAAAAAGAAAAATAACAAATAAAAGTACAATTTTAAAGCTGGCAGTTTGGCAATGGTTTACGGAAATTCTAAATGGAGAATCGAATACCATATTTTCGCATATAATATTTTAAATAGGAAAGATTTGTTTGTAAAATAAAATGTGTGGGTGTGTTCTACAACTCACGTCTGATAACGCCCTAGGTTATAACGTACTTCAAACGTCAAACGTCAAACATAAACCTGTTAAAGATAAAAGAAATATACAAGGTGTGTTGTTTATTTCCATACGACATTATGCCTTATTAGCTATTTGGAGTTATTCGCGCACATCTCCAGTTTAAATGGATTACCTGCCACAAAGAGAGGCGCTTGAATTATTCATGGACGCCTTCCGTCTTTCTGCCAGCGATAAACAACGCCAGGCAAAGAAACTTGACGTGTGTTTTGATCCTATGAATGATAGGCCTACCATCGATGTAGATAAATGGATGTGGTCGCATCTTTCACTATTTCGACTAACACAAATAACAACTGAGAATATAAATGGCCTAAGTTCTACGAAAATACGGTACGAAAAGTTGTATTCAGTTTAATCCGACTGTCAAGTCGAAAATACAAGTCCGGAAATACATCACCTACGCCTCCGTGGTGCTCTTTAAAAAAGAAAAAACAAAACGGCACCCACTCATTCGCACCGATGAGTCGATGCCCTTTTGTTTTTTCGATGGACCTATCCATCATCATTATCCACAGCCAATAGTCATCCCACTGCAGGGCAAGGGCCTCCTATCTTCTAGAAGGAAGCGTTTTAGAGCATAGACACCATGCAGTTCCAATGCGCACTATACAGCAATAATATAATAAGTCTGTATACAGACTTGTGGGTACTCTTTCACCCTTACTTTTAGTATTACCGGTTAATTCCAGCACATTAAACTTTTCAGAGCTATGCGTGCGAGCTATATGCGTCTTAGCTAGTGAAATATTGTTTTGACAACAAACTAATTTTTCTTGGGAGTAAGATAGATTAAAAAAAACTGTAGAAGAAAAAAAAACAAGAAATTTCAGTTTTAATTCATTTTATATAGGTTATTTCTAAATTTTCTCAGTAAAAGTTACATATTTACAATCCTATCACTTGTAAAATAATATCGATAATAAATAAGAATTGAATTCAAAGTTAATTAATAAAGTGTTGAGATATCAATAGTCTACTTTTTGCAACGTAAGTACGGAAATATACTTTAAAAATACGAATACTCGTGTTTCCAAACGAAATATTCATACTAAAGTGAGGGAGATAGTTAGGGGAGGAACTATGTACCTACTTGAAATATGAAAGTAGGAAGTACATCCGCTCGAAACTCATGTTCTATTATATTTTCTATTTCAGGACACTGAGAAAGATTTTTCTGCACACATTTTTGCCGTGTAGATGCTGGAACCAACTTCTATGTGTGGTACCAATGTCCCGGTGAAGGTTTTACTATGCCCGAGAGTATGAACAAGCGGGACATTTCAAGTTGCCCAAAGCTCTACATGCCTCTTTCATCAGAAATGAGGCATGTTCCCAGCAGTGGTCCAGTTTGGCGTATTTGGCGCAGCGTTTTGTAATATGAGTCGGTATTAGTACGCGATGCGACGCACGCGATAAGAAAATAAATATGGGGTAGTTACGATGCGAGTCGACTTATTAATATCAAATCTAATATGCGTACAGCGTTGCGGAGACCGACGGGAAAGATATTACAAAGAAGAGTGGCATGCTTCATATACCTGGGAGGGTTTCAGGAATCGCAGTAATAATTAAAAATTACAATATTATATGGCATACCTTGGCAATTATAAAGTAAGGACTATTACTCTGAAAAAAATAGACCATCAACAATATTTATAATGAAAACAATCTAAAGCAACGGTCCTTAGATGATCGAAATTGTCAACGAAAACGTATACCAAGGATACGTGATCAAGTACGGTAGATTCAATTTTGAGAAGAGTTGAATCACGGAATCCAACTCAGATGGGCAGCGTTTTCAAAACGCTGCCCATCTGAGTTGGCATTCTCGGCATATTTTCGTCTAAAATACTTCAGTGCCTGAAGACCAGTCTTTGAACAGTGCGCGTCGCCAGTTATGGCTCCGAAATGTAGTCGCTGACTATCGGTCTAATAAGAAGGCTCAGAGTTTCTTACCAGGCAATGGAGATAGGAGTATCTTTACGCGATCAAATCAGAAATGAAGAGATCCGTAGAAGAACTAGAGTTATTGATAATACTCAACGTGTCATGAAGCTGAGGTGGCAAAAGAAAAAAAGCCTTACGGGGCTGATCATGACGCTGATAGCTCCCATTCGGGAAATAGTCACAGGATAGTTTTTATCCCGGAGAAGCACCGGGGTAATGCCCGGGTCACGGTGCATTGCGTCAGTCATGATGTGCCGTTGCGATGTTCTTCATAGCAAAGATAACGAAGTTTTATCGAGATAACTTGCAGAGGTGATTTAGACTTAAATATTTAAAACGATAAAATGTCTATTTTGAAGAATCACGATTGTGATTCAGATTTTTATTTTGATAATTTTTAATCTGTGGCAATTAAAATAAATTTAAAAGCGGATTAAGTTTTGAGTATTGTTTAACGGGCAATTCGATGGATGAACTATAATAAAATAAATATTTTTTCGCTTTATAATCGTGTCAGACGATTCTTTTATTCCCTTTTACGTTTATTACCAAGAAAAAATCGAGTAAAAGTCTCTCTCTATCTAGATACTTAATACAGTCAGTATCAAAAGAGGTACCTATTGAGACGAGAAAAATTACAGTTACCAAAAAAGATGGTTTACTCTCTCATAGTTATGAAAACAAGAAATTGGGTCGAAAGGAAAATTAAACACACAAGCAGTTTAAACGCAATCTTAAGACAAGTTGCAAACGAGATAAAAATGAGAATGTATTATAATTCATTTTCGTTTAACTGTCGAGGTTTAATAAGAGCCATTTTGACGAATTATAATAATTGAAAGTTAACCTTGATTACTTAAAGAAAACTATTTATTACTAGCTAACCCGCGCAACTTCGGCTGCACCGAATCGGTTATTAGAGGTTTTAATATCTTAAAAAAACCTAGATACGAATTTCAGCGCTACCTACCAGGTCCAGTTTTATTTCAAAACTATGTAATTCGCGGCTGGGGGCCCGCTGCAGCATTTAGCTTGCTTTTTGCGTTTCTATCCCCGTCGCAACTTCTAAGCGATAGGTTCAATTTGAATAATTTAAAAAGGAATTTGCAGGTATATAATAAAAATTAATATTTATAAAACTCTTTATTTGGATAAGGATTAATATCATGATAGGAATGTTAACATATTACAATTATACCAGTGTTTTGAAAGAAAAATTATTAGAAAGTAGTTATCGTGACTTAACCATAACAGTTAGACAAATAGCCTCGCGGATTTTTTTTTTAGATATCACGTTTACTTTAAACATGTAGTACATTATATTTATGTATCATCAATCATTTTCGCGGCGTACGCCAGTAAAACTCCAAGTCAGTATTTCAGCCAATTTACAGAAAACCATAGTAAAATATACACTAAAACCATCCATCCATACATCAATCCTCACAAACTTTCGCATTTATAATATCAGTAGGATGGTACTCATGCATTCGACTACTTGCGACTTGCTAGTATCTGTGAAGAGTTATGTCCTTTAACTCCGACAATATTTATCAGATCTTCATTAAAATTAGACAAGACATGCTTGTTAGTATACCATTTCAAATAAAAAAAGAATTATTAAAATCGGTTCAAATTTAACGGAGCTATGAAGTAAAGTTGATAAAAACTTTTATCCCATTTCCCGGAGGAAACTTTTTATTTATCGGGATAAAAAGTAGCCTATATGTTGACCCGGAATATCAGCTACCAATATACCAAATTGTATTTAAACCCCTTGCTCCTATCCCCTAGTATCGATTATAAAGCATCCCCCGATCAAATTTTTCAAAATATATTAAATGTACAGAAATCTTCCAGTTACAGTTTTATTTTAAGTATAGATTACTTTAAGAAGTACCTCGCTATTAAATTAGGTAAAAGTAAATAGGTACTAGCGTTAAATCAATCAAAAGTAAAGAATTAGTATAACAAATATTTACCTAGTACCTATCATAAATGTCGAGGTTCAAAGTAAATATTCCCATATTTCTCACAAGCGCTGATCGCTGCGTCAGAGAGAACTTAATAATATGGTTAGAAGAACCCAATTGGAGCTGGATTTTGCTCAAGTTGAACATGGGTGTGTAAATGTTAAATTTTACTTATTTCTTTTAATAAGGATCTTCAAGGTTTTAGAAAATTTTAGATGTTTTTTTATGTTAAGTGGTAACTTGCAAAGTTGGTGAGGAAATTACACCTTACAAGAACGGAAGCGCTGATTATGTTTTTTTATTAGATTAATAGTCTATTCTAAAGTTACAATAAAAGATAGCTTTTTTGCAACCTTATTATAGTTATTTTTATCATCCAAATGCACTAGTAAGAAAGCAACGTTTTGCGGACGATTCTTTGTGTATCTTTTATTTTAAGACTACAATATAACGTATTGCTAAATAAATGAAGGTTCAAGATTAATCTAAGTTGATTCCTTATTAATGATGACGCTAAAAAAGAAAAAAATTGGACGACTTAAGTCTAGCTTTTCTATGGCACAGACTTTACGTCTAGACATTCGTTTTGAGATTTTAGTGGGGTCACCATTATAATACTATTTATTATATACCATTAATAATAATTATTATCATAATAATAATATTCATCATAATGATAATTCAATCTTGTCCTTCTTCTTCGATATCTTCGAGGTGGAAATCTATTATTTCTTTGAGGTGGAAATCTATTATTTTTATTTTCATGAAACTCGACCTTATTCGTGTTGTTCTGTCCATTTCCGATATTATAAACGATACATCGGTTGCAGACCGTAGAATTGTTAGCCTCAGATTTAGAATTCACTCCACTATAACTGCCATCGTTGTTATAAATACTTTTGTTATTATCCGATTCTTGCACACCATTGCCATATTCATTTTCATTGTCACCACCAAAATATTCTAACCAACTTTTGCCACACCATGTCATACCGAATGCACCAGTTCTGCTGTAAATAAATATTCTGTTTATTTTTTAACTGGCTTCTTACACAACAGAACGTTTATCGATGGATGTTTTTTCTCAATCACGCCAGGCCGGCTAAATGGGTCTGTTTGAAATTTACCACAGTGTTTCTAGTCTGGAATAGCTCATAAGCTACTTTTATCCCGGAAAACTGTAAGACTGTACGGTTCCCGTGGGATAGATTTATTTGTTTTTAAAGAGCATTTTTTTTTTGCAAAACGGTAATGCAGGAGTCACAGAATGGAGGTTAATAGGCATATACGTCAAAATTTTCTGGAAGATAATTATTAAAAAAACATCTGATTTTGGTCTCTTTTAACATTTCGGACGTCTGAAAGTGACAGAGACATGCGTTTAGAATAAAAACAAGGAACCACACAAACGTATGCAAAAAAGTGGCAAAGCTAGTTGCCGCGAGTATAATCTCATTAATTATTCTAAACCTGAGACCTTCAGTGAGGTTGAGAAGTTCTACAGACATTTATACACCAAGATTGGGCAAGATATAGAAAGAAAAATTGATTCGACATGGGTTTTTCGACTTAAATATATAGTTATGTCTCCTAAAAATGGTCCTTTACTATGTGCCACATAGTAAAGCTCTCGGCTACATAACAGAAAGCAATGCAACAAACTTTAACAAATTGCGCTACAAAATTGGCAATAGTAAAATCGCTTAGTATCTAAACGAGATAGATTTTTATTGGGCACATACATTTGCCTTGTTTCAAATACAGATGGGTAGCATCTTAAATACAGCGCGAGGTCCTATTTCGGGGAGATCCACAATTTAATTTAATTTAATTCAATTTAATTTAATTTAATTTAATTTAATTTAATTTAATTTAATTTAATTTAATTTAATTTAATTTAGTTTAATTTAATTTAATTTAATTTAAATTTAATCTTAATAAATAAAGAAATTGCTTACCATGGCTTTGGCTTCGCATTTACTAATGTGGCTAATACGATGACGCTAAGATTAAATAGTATAGATGTTTTCATGATTAATATGTTTTTAAACCAACTTCCAAACATGTGATCCACCAATATGATTCGTTATTAATTCTGGTATTCCGTTAATAACGTGCTTTTGTTTCAACGAGAACTTGTGGAATGATATGACCACGTCGGTTTTATTGTTTGGATTCCGGAGAAAATATTATTGACCTCAAAGATAACATTTAGTAACAGTAAAAAACCCCAATGCATCTAACTGAGATAAAGTAACTCTTAAGTTCGTAGGTATAATCTGGATTTCTCTTTTAACGTTTGTTACCTACCTATGTAATTTAGGTACCGATTTGGATTTTTTTTCTTATGTTCACGGTAGGTGCATTTCCTAAGTGGTCATCAGGTTAATAGACATACGATCTATTGGTGGGATTCTGAAGATATTGCGGGCACTCTTCAAATGCTATAAGCACGCCTTCAGCGATAGGTGTATTTTTTAAAGTTACTTGTACATTTTCTGTCGGAAAGCAACAATTGATCAAGTGATGATGAAGTTGTGGATGCCAACCGCAACTACACAATAGTACGTATTTCATGAGTTGTCATATTATTACTTTAATGTGAATGCATTATGGGTGGTAATAATACCAGTCGCAGTAATGTTGCTGAGAGTGAAGTACCAGGAAAATTAAGCAATTAACGTCTCTGCACCCTAAAAGTGATATATTAAAATTTTGTAATCCTACCTACGAAAAAGAAACTTTGTATTGCTTGCTTTTCAGTTAGTATACATTTATAATCGTTATCGTTTTTTTGTAATACTTGCAACCTTCTAATACGTCGTTTCTTAAGTTAAAAAGTTTTCATCACTAAATAGCAGTTCTAACTTAGCATGCTAAGATTAGTTTAGCTGCTTATGTAAAAAGGCACAATTATACAGCAGACATTTTTAACCCCGAGGAATGCATACAATTTGAATGAATGTAACACATACTATCAGTATGTGACTTTTTTATATATTTAGAATCAGCGCCAATGGTACCTCGGGGATTGTTAGGGATGAAAAGTATCCTATACATACATCCTGGATGTAAGCTATGGATGTATTTAATTAATTTCAGAAATAGCAGCTGCTGTGGTTAAGTCGAATATAGATAACAAAACCCGAAAATATTAAATTAGTATTGATAACATATATTCAAGAAGCATTGCTCCTTTTTACAGTGGAACGCGCTAAATAAGTTGTATCGCGTTAACCCCTTGCCATATTTCAGAGCAAACGAACCGGAACTAATGTTCAACAGCACTTTATTCCTCACAGACGCCGATCCGTTCAACCGTTAAAAGGCAACAAACGTTCTATAGTTTCGGTTTAAAAGTTGCCAATGAAGTTTGAACTGATACCTCCTCATTGTTAATGGATGATTTGGCTATTATTATAAGACCATCATCAATAGTCATTAACAGTTCACTGCTATATTAGAGGCCTCTCCCAATGGGAGGTTTGCCCACAATCACAGCTGAGCGTACCTACGGGTTGGTGATGGTAACTAAACTTATTACGAATGCCGGTGTTTACAAGGAGTGGCGGTGAACAACCAGGCTATTCCTTTGCGCAAAAATTAAGCCGGGCTTGCTTATTCTATCTGCTTATGTCTACTTACGCATTAATAATTCTTCTGATATTCCATTCGGCTGGTTTAATATACACAATTTTTTTGTGTATTAGGATTAGGTACTCGGATTTATTTAGAAACTCCTAAGCCTCCTCCTGCAAAGATACTCTTGTGCATTATTCTAATACTTGTTTTCTCTAACGACGAACATGGCAATGGTATCGCCTAGTCTAAGGAGATTCCTAGGTATATATTTTGCCTTACACCGAGCTTTCCAATCCATTTTCATGGGCAACTATTATCCTAATTAATTTCCTAGCTTGTCTATGCAATCTTGCAACAGGTTGTCATATTTCGTGTTTGATTTTGCCTAACAGATAACAGAGAATAGATAACAGTCCTTTATCAGAAGATTTTGCTCAGTGGTTTTGTATCTGAGGATTTTGATGTTGTTTTTACGATCAACAGTAACATAATAAATCAATGGTTTAGCTGGCTATCTTGTGTCGGCTATCCAATTAATATTTAAGTTATTTAATCGGTGTCTTCGATTTTGAGCTATAATATAAAAATAATAATAATAAATCTCTTTATTCAGACAACTAAGGCCCATTTGTTAGTAATACAGCTTAAACGACTAAGTTAGTATATATTAATTATATCATAGAATGATATTATATTGTAAGAAAATTACAAGATAGTTCGGTTCACCGTACAAGCACCGAGATGAAGTGTTGCAAGATAGGTGAATCAAAACTTTCATGCTAACATATTTAATTTTAAGATACTGTTCGAGCTCGACCGCTATAATGTCAGGAGGGATGCCGTCTTTTTCCTTATAAATATATTTACCGACTTTTCATTATATAACATATATAATTTTAAAAAGTTGACTCATAAAAATAACGATTTGAGAGGCAAATTAAGAAGCGCTATAGATTGAAGATGGTTTGTTTGTCTATGATACAATTGCAACAATCGCAATGTTATAATCATAAGTTTCGCGACCGACCGATTTCTTAACTAAAAAAACCCAAATGTTTGTGGGTACTTATCTAATTGAGGTAATTATTTTTTTTATTTCACTACTAGCTAGCCCTTGATTGCAATCTCACGTGGTGGTAAGTGATGATGCAGTCTAAGATGGTAGCGGGCTTACCTGTTAAAGAGTATGGAAGTCATATCCCTAATTGGTTATCTAGGTTTAGGTTTCTACGCAACGTCGCACCGGAACATTTAATCGCTTAGCGGCACGTCTTTGTCGGTAGGGTGGTAAGCTACGGCCAAAGCCCCCCAACAGACAAAACTTTCCTTATTTTAATAAACTTGCATCAACCAATTGTTAATGTACAATTTTTTTTACCAACTAATACGTATTGCCACGATTTTATCCTCTTAGGATTTTTCTGAAATTAAAAAATATTCCAATAATAAGGCTTTTAAATAATATTTTTATTATTAATATACATAAATATAGATAATAAACACCCAGACACTAAAACATTAATGTTCATCGCATAAACATTTTCCAGCGGTGGGAATCGACCCCACTGCTGCCCACTGCGCCAATCGGCCGACCAATGATAAAGATGACACATGGAATCCGATATTAGTGTAACCTCGATATTTATTTCTTACAAGTATACAACTTACCAGTATACCAGTTTAAAATACGAACTAATTACGGACTTTTTTATTATATCACGCCTAAGGACTCTAAAATCAAAGTTGTCAGGAAAATAAGAATTAATAAAAACGTCGTAGTTTTTCTACATAGGATATAAATAAAAGATAATAATAAAAACAAATCGAACTGTATTTTAAAACAGAAAGCAGTTGTTGATTTGTGTTTTATTTCACATCTCCTTAAATCACATGGCAACTAATTAAAAAGTATTCTACTGCTTAGTATTATACATATTCTTCTATTCAAAACAAATGTAGCTAAAAATAATCAGTTGGCACTTTAAAGCCACTAAATTTTTAATTTATGGCTAAAATATCGCTGACACCGAAATAATACCGCAGTAGGATTTCGAGCGCAAATCGGAGAAATCCTAAATGAAAATGTTACATGAAATCGGTTCAATCTTTTCTGTGGTATTAGAGTAGGTTTGCCATATCACTTCTAGTTTTCGCCTGAGACTGCTGCTTACTATCGGTTATCCAGACTTAGACACGTCTGGTGACCTTAGAGCTGGCTCTTATTTAGCCCAATGTTTGATTAGTTAGCCTAGTAATTAAAATCGCCCCAGTTCTAGGTACAATACCCATATAACATTTAGATGGCTACAATTGTTGGCATTCATATTCTGTAAATATAATCCGAAAGAGTTTTAGAAAGTATGTAAATATGATATACTCGTATAAAGCTCTTGATGAAAATGCGATATATAGGAAATCAAATAAACTTTACCTTCTTTTAATTTATTATAATTTTTGCACAAAGTGGATAAATATCAGCAGTGCCGTGCATAGAGGGTATGCACAGGGTATGCAGATGATATAAAATGAACAAAATATCCAGTACGAGTTATAAAAAACGAGGAGGACAGGCATTGTAAGATTTATAAACAGTCTACCCTCAAGTATTTATAACTAATACTGGAGATTTTCTTCATTCACAGTATTTTGGCCTAAGACATTCATTAAAATTATGGTTTATCAACGGCAATGCACTTTTTTGTTATTATTAAAAAAATTGCAGGTTCTAGTTTAATAATAATTATTGTATTGTGAATAAACATGATAATTATTATATCTTCTTGGCTGTCGTCGAGGTGGCCCTCTATTTTTATTATATGTTTCATGAATGTGGACCTTATTTGAGGTACTATTTCCGTTTCCGATATTATAGAGCGTACATCCATTGCAGATCATCGGTTTGTTCTTTTCGGTCACCTCAGATTTAGGTTCATCTTCCTTTTTACCACCTTGATTGCTATTAGTATTTTTAAAATGACTAGGTTTTTTATCTCCATCATCATAGTCGTCACCATCGTAACCATCAAAAATATTCTCCCATTTTTCTCCGCACCACGATAAGCCCAGTGCACCAGTTCCGCTGTAAATAAATACTTTTATTACTACTAACCGACGATGGGAGGAGATAGGAGACGGTATAGTGGGCATTTGTTGTGAGAAAATGTTTGTGTTCGTGTGTAGGCGGTTTTGCATTTCCTACGCGTTAATTTTTTTAGCTTATTTATTTTTAACAGTGATAATAGTTTTGACGCCAATCGCTTCGAGCGTTTTTGTTTCTTATTGCTCTCGAAAATTACGGCTAATAACAGAGAACCACATAAGAATGAAATCCTATCCTGACCCTATGAAGGTTTAACTTTTTATAGATGATAATTTGGCATAATATTGTTGTTTACTAACAATAAGTCGTGAGTTCTCTTGCTAAACAGTTAATACTTGCAAGCTATAGATACTGTAAGAAACGTCTTGCAAGTGAAAATATGACATTATATTTTATAAATAATATTAAAGTTGATCAAAGCAGTTTGCGATTATAGTGGATCGTAGCATTTTGCAATCGTATTCTGACGCTTAGTGTAGTATTTAATAATGCGTTCCGCACGGCTGGCTCTATGTTTGTTGCGACAGTGTGCAATCATCTTAAAAGTTTTATTTACTTACCATGGCTTGGGCTTCGCGTTGATTATTGTTAATAAAGCGAAAACACTAAGAATATAAAGTATAGGTGTTTTCATGATTACTTTACAACCTACTTTCCACAAAACGTGAGGATTAAATTCGATTCGTGTTTTGTATTTCAGTACTTCTATAATATGTTTCTGTTTTAACGAGCTCTTGTATACTGAGTAACGAAGAATATGTAATTTTATATCCCGGAGAATACGTTGACCTTAAAGATAACAATAACTGAAACCCTGATGATGTACCTGAGTCTTTGTAGTTTCCATTACAGATAAACTCATTTTAATCAATCTCCGAACGCACCTCTAACCTTATTTTTTAACTAACTGCTGCTCGCGGCTTTGTCGTCGTTAAATTTTCACAAGATTAACTTTGTCAAAACGGTCTTCAGCTATCGCCATACTAGATGGCGCCACAAGAATCAACGTCGCGCTATTGAAAACTCGAAAGAGTGCGCCATATATAATTTAAAAAAAATCATGGTTTGGACCTTGGTCCCCGAGCACAATACCAGCTCGGAGGAAGATCTTTCTATTATTAAACTCCCGGGCCTGCGCCTGAGTTTGTCTTTGATACGTCCGTATAGACATCTACTGCGTCGGTGTCTGTTGTGCCCGTATTGTTTCCTTCCACATCTACTTTGTAGTGCCTATCTAGCAGTTGGTTGGCCCAAAAAGGTGGCCAAACGATACTCAACGAGTCGTTGGGAGCCACTCAAAACAACCAAGGACCGTGGATTTTGTGCCGCTCCCATCAAAAGACCTATTTACCTACAGCAGTGGACATCTATCTTTTGTAGTAATTATATTGATGCATTAGTATTTAATTTATACTTATTTAGATAAGATTGTGTGTAGCATTATTAATTATTTCTTTTAAATTTACTTATATTAAGGGAAATACGTTCCTCTAGGTGGATAGAACAGTAGGATTTCTTATCTTATAATACTACACAAAACCGGCGAATCGTAAAACGGCGATCAGAGGTAGGATTTGCAGTCCCAATTGGTAATGACAAAAGATCTTACGGCTCGTAAATAGGACTATCACATGTCCGGTCTTTCCGGCTTACTGTTACATTCCTGAAATTCCTGACGTTTACCATAAAAGAACCTTTATCTGTCATGACGAAATGCTGTTCCGGAACGGTTGAGATTCAAGGGACAAAATAACTTCTAGAGAAGCTGTAGAGATGCTGTGCTGTTCTGTGTCTATTTTCATCGATTCTTTATTAAAAATTATCTTTTTACGAATCTTCCTCAAATTTGGTAAAATAAATTCCACACATTTAGTTTTTTTCGCATTTCAAAATAATTTGTTGCCAGAGGCACATGCGACAGCACGGTTTACATCGTTAGCTTTGTGTTTACTTCCACGCATCTTAATAATAAGAGATTTATCTGCAAATAGTACAATATCACAATTGCTACCGATGAAGTATACACAAAAGAAAGGGACTCAAAATTGAGCCCTGTGGGCGAACCGACTGACCGAACTGAGATTATATGTCTTTTATGCATGCCATTTGGGTTCTATCATTTAGATATGTTAACTAATAATATCGTGGCTAACATGATATTATAATTTAACATAATGTATACTTCTATATATATACCTCTGTACTAATATTATAAAGAGGAAAGAGTTTTTGAAGTAAAACTTCTTTAGGCGCAACTAGGAAGTAACTCAGATTTTTTTCTGGCGAAAGTAACGCTTACGTCAGACATCTGTGTAGTTTCCGCTATTTAAAAATAATAATTTTGATTGGTCGTAAGTTTATGGCATATACTCCAAGCCTCTTGACGTATACTCCAGCTAGTGGCAAATATCATAATCAATTAGTATTATTTATTTCCAATATTGTCAAACCGATCAATTGTGAATAGCATTGTAAATAAAAATTCAACAGTTTTAAAAAAAATATTCTTCATTGCAAAGTTTACTCATTATTACCTTAAAATATCCGTGCATTCTATATACATATAACTATCACAGTTAAGCCGCAATAACAGCTTTTGTGTCCTGTAATTTATTAGATCGCCGGTAGAAACAAAAGTGGGTTACATAAGTATCGCAGTAATAATTAAATTACATATAAATTATCAACAAGGGTACCTATTTATATATAAGTAAATACTTTTTAATTTATGCCACTCGGACGTTTAATGTAGATGTTATTGAAAGTTTAAATACATTAAGGACTGCACCTAAACAAAACTTAATTGAGACAGTCCTTTTTAAAAACTACACCCAATTTTTTTAACATGAATGAATTTTTGAACATGAATTTTATATAAGAACTTTAAAAACAAAAATAAATGCGTGCGAAGTTGCAGGCAACAATTTGTATATTTGGACGTTCACAAACTAGCCCGCATAAGAGCTTTATTGTAGCGATAGTTATTCGTTGTAGCATTTTGGCACCGTTGTGCAATTTAAGTGTCGCTTAATGCTGCAAAAAGTTATGTCCAAAATGTCTCTAACACATTTACGGTAGGGCTGCAGTGCAAAATATATCACTTAGCTGTAATACCTGAGGGGTTCCGAACCTTATTAAGCCAGCGGCGCACTTACAAGTTAAGAACAATGTCAAGGCGCTCGCGCTTTAACTTAGCTTGTTAGTTAGGCAGAAGAGCGCAAAAAATAAAACATTCTCATTTAAAACTAATAAAACCATAATAAATAATGAAAAATAAAACTACCCCAACAATGGGATGGCTGTGCTTAGTGGTGTTGGATCTCCTCACCATTTTTCTATGTGTGGGGATAAGTCGTGACATTTCTGCACAAAGATAACTATAGGATAATAACTAATAAATATTTTTTCTTGATTTTTTTCAAGGCGCTTCTCGCTGTGCACCTCTGTACTTTCTACAGCGCCAAGCGCCGCGACTCCCAGTTTGGGAAGCCCTGTCTTAGGGCATAAACAGATTGGCTCTGAAGTCATTAAGCAACATTTTGTGTTAGTATGCTATTTTAGATAGAGAAAAATACATGTTGTTCTTGACCATATTTCTGGCTATCTCTCTCTATCTATCTGTACACGATTAAGTAATTTTTTTCTACCTAAGAAAATTCATTCAAAGTTGCTTCTAACTAAAATTGACAGTAAGGTTTTTTAGTTGTGTTAATACTTTTTGGATAAAGTAAAAAATGCAAAATATTGTGGTTTTAAACTATCTACTACAATTATAACTTTTTATTAGGATAAAAAAGGTATTGACCACTTCTAAACATCGAACCACATAATTAAGTTAGTTTCAAAAGAGTTTTTGCTTTGTGTGTTAGCAGACAGTTTTAATTGTCCTGTAACATAATACACAAATCGGTATCAAACCTATATTTTTCACATTTTTAGCTTTGTAAACTACAGAGACCAAGGGCGTTATAGTTTTTTGTAAGTAATTTTGATGCCAGAAATGTTGACGTAAGTCAGAACTATGATTTAAAAATACCTCTTTTGGAATTTGTTCATGATGTCCACTTAGTGTAGAAATCTGTTCGGTTTGTTTTTGCCCCTTTTTGTAATAAAAATGAAAATATTATTAGCAATCAGCAGTAATAGAGCTTTTTGTGACAGAGCTCGTCAGGGGAAGTCCACCACCACGCTTTTAGCCGCTAGGCAGCATTCTGGCAATTTGATGAAATTCTGGCTGCTGTGTTCCGGTCTGAAGGGCGTGGGTACCGGTTAAAAGGCCCATGAGGCGTATATACGCCTCAGGTTGATAGACACAGGGCAACACTTTGCAGGATGTATTCCTAGTATGTCCGGCGAAGTATTGCTTGTTTTATCGTTTTATAGGTGATGATTTTCCACTTAACATAAGGTGGGCCATCTGCTAGGTCCATTATGACATAACTACATAAATTTGAAAAAGCATTGTCTAAAACTATTCCTAATTTAAAATCGATAGAAGTCTCCAGTAGGTGCTGCGTAAGTTTGATTTCGTCGTGGGTTTTTTCTATTACTTTCCGTCGCAATCATATTCGATACAAGAACGTTGGAAGTGGGCCAGGCCAGTCAACATTTTAATTTAAATAGGTAGAGATGTAAAATATATATCAAGTTTTTTACCATTAACAAAGCTGGTAGAACGTTCCAATTCGTTTAATATCGGGTAAAGCAAATAGCTATACGTCGTCCATCCAGCAGCCAAACGGTGTCGTCGCTTATTAATATTTATTGCTCATTGTTATCCTGAATTTAAATTGTATTTCATGCCTCATGAATATGAATATCATTGTTGATGTTTAATATAATTTTTAGCCTCCGATAAAAGAGGGGTTAAGTTGACCGTTGGGATCGTCTTTGTCATCATCATTATATCTTCTCCGCTCCGAATGACACCCTAGTTGGACCCACGTCAATATCGTGGACAACTCTCAGGCAAAGTTTATTTTTGAATTTTCATGAATTTTTATGAATTTTCACCTTACGAGCATGTAAAGATAGATATGCGTGCCAGATGCGTGATCGAACTCGGTTCCCTCCCAAGGGAGGCCGAAGGTTTAGGTATAACCACTAGCCTATCACAGCTTTGCCATCACAGTGCTTAAATAGATGGATCGAAGTACATGCGACTTTTTTGTTATATACGCAACAAGCACCACTTCTGGGCAGGCCTCTTTGGAATATTTTATAATTCTTACACAACCTGCACACATCGTACTGAACTTGCAAAATAATAAAAAATCTTGTGCTGCAACTTTGTCAATCCGACCATCACAGACGATTTTTCCTTAACTACTAAAGATATTTCGATATCGGTTGTTGTTTAAAATTGTAACCCCGATATTACATTAAAAAAATACTTATTATTATTATTGGTATTATTATATTGGTGTTTTAAAACCGGGGTAATTAAACCTTTAAGATAGATAACTAAGTTAAAGAGTTTTCATATATCATATGAACCTTTACAAGTTTTACTTGTAAATACTAAAACAGCTGTAGCAATAACATTTATTTATTTTTAAGCACAAAAGTTGTTTATTGTTCAAAAGGTACATTAGTCTTTTTTGCTACATAATAACTTCAAGTTTTCTTGCGGGGAACTCTCGGTGCACGAATAAGACTCGTTCTTGACCGGTTTTTTTAAGCAGAGGTTTAGATTTGTTACCGATATAGCCTAAGTTAGGGTTACAAGTTCTCAGCTGATTTTCTTAGGTTCTATAGGTATAAACAGACACTAAAAAAAGTTATTTTTTTACAAGATTAGATTTACTTCCTATGCGTATTAAAATTAATCGTGAACGAAGCTGATTTTATTAAACTTCCGTGAATTGTTAAATAAATTCGGAATGCTGATTGCCTCGAACAGTTACTGGCACAATTTCAATATTCAGAAGAGACTTTTCATTTTTCTATATCTTTACAATTTCTTTAGAGACTTTTGATACAAAAGTGGTTTTTCAATTTAATTAGTATGTTTTGATAAGTATCCGTGTCTATGACGTACCGATTTCTGTAAAATATTGGATAGTCTTTCCTATCCTTAGTTCCTATACGTTGTGAAGTCAACACAGTCGTATGTATATATATAGTCGTATGGATCTGCTTATACTAATGCTGAATTAATTTTAATTGAACCGTCAAATGAAATTGATTGAACATTATTAAAAAAAGATTCAAATTCATTTTCAATATTTTGTTGAGCAACCAATGTTGGGCAACTAAAATAGAATCCGTTATTAGGAGTTCCATAGTAAATTGAACATAAGACACGGTTTTCGAAATCGCAAAAAAAATTCATTGTCTAAGTGAAAAATCTGATGAGATAATTTTCTTGGGCATCTTATCACCAGAAAAAAGTCTAGCTGCTCTAAATAAGACACTGTGTAAAACCATCTTAGTACCCGTGACCCCATTAAATTGAAAACGTAAGCTAAAATATCAGACCGAAGTCGTAAAAGCTTGATGCGTTAGTTACGACCCTCTATCAAAGAGTTCTTTCGCTTTTGCTCGTATAAAACCTATATAACGCGGGACATAGGTTTATAGGACAATAGTAAATTGTGTCAGGTTGATTTATATGTGAAAGTTTATTTGCTTTGTACAGTGCTCCTTTGGGGGCATAAAATACGTGAGATTTTTAAGGGGGAGACAGGGTCTAGTCAAACTGTTACTGATAATTCTTAATTCAATAATTCTTTTCTCTCTAAAATGCTTCAAGCATTTCGGTGTAAGAACTGATTTCGCAAAATGAGGATTTCAATCGATTGGTATGTTTATACATTGAAGGCTATAAAATCCCTTTCATGTCCTGCGAAGTGTTGCTCTGTATGAATGATGAATCTGATGAATTTCCACTTACAATCCAATGAGCCATCTGCTTTGTGTCACTTATTACTTTTGAAAAAGCCGGTACTCTAAATTAGTAAAATAAATAAAAAAAACACTGTTTGAACAAAACATTTGAATTGGAAACGTCGATACGAATAAAACAGTATCGTTTTATATTAGGTGAATTCCAAACCCAGTTTGATTGACAAAGTTGTGACACACGTATCCTACTTCAAACAAACGGGATACATCGAGTATCGAGGGCACTTGCAATTCGGATATTGGACTTTTCAATGGATTTAGGCATTCCAATGGATTGCGACTGGCAATAGTAATATGTAGGCTAACTATGGTATGCACTTTCAAACAGTTTTTTAGGGAATTTTTGTCAACATTCCTAGACCCGAATGAAATTGATGCAGAAAAAATTGATATTGGTCTTTACAGAAACGTAGTCGCTAACTATGGGTCTCATAAGAAGGCTGTGGGTCACTCAGTAGGCCATGGAGAGAGCCACGTTTGGATTACCTCTACGTGATGAAATCAGGAATGGGAGGGAGGTCGTTGAAGAAACAGGGTCAACAATTCGCAAAGCTAAAGTGGCAAAGAGCGGGGCATATTGAGGTTGGAATGCCAAGGTACTGGAATGGCGACCTCGCACCGGTAAGCGAGCCGTTGGTAGTCTCCCGACGAGGTAAATGGATGCTATCACGCGAGATAGAATTTTCATAAACTCGTTCTGTTTTGATTTATTGGCATCTAACATCTTGTGTGCCGTGTTGTCAACACCCCTCCTCTTCCCGAGGGTGTCGTACGAGGCTACTAAAGCAACATAAAGAGAACGGGCAACAGCGTTCTCTGAGCTACTTCTACTGTCTACTGTCGTCTACGTTTGATTTTGTTTTTTGATGTGGCATTCAATTTAATTGTAGTTCTAAAAAAAATTAAAGTATGCAATATCACTGAGCCTTTAATGAGGGGTTTGCTGCTGTCCGCTGAGGAGTCCTGTCCTCTATCTCTAACCAAATTCATCAGATCTAAACAGTTTGGGCAAAATAAAACACATATTATAACCTCTATAGCACAAAAATAATTATTTAAAATGGTTAAAATTTGTCGGAGTTACGGTGTAAAATCGTCAAACACTTTCAATCCCTCTCCCAAAGGAACCGAGCTTAATGTCTGGATAAAAAATATTCTATATTACTTCTAACACTTCCAAGAATATGTGTACAAAGTTTCATGAGGATCGGTTAAGTAGTTTTTGCGTGAAACCGTAACAAACAAACTTACATTGACATTTATAATATTAGTAGGGATAGGGATTCATGTCCTACAACCTTGTTTTTGTATATCTTCCTACCCTCTTTCTGCACACACTGAGCTACTTAACTTTATGCCCGGCAGCAGCCGCTAACATTTCAATATTTATTTGAAGGCCTTACATTATAATCTTATCAAACTTCATACGTTTGAATAAACTTTACAAATTATGGGCCAGTGTGTTTGCTATACACACATACGTGTCGTGAAGAGAAGCCTTCACGCGGATGACAACCAACGCCCTGTAACTGGGTTAATGAAGCACTTTGATTCACGCTTCATATTCGTTATCAGACTTGAAAGCTGTGGCGTTTAAAAGCTTTGACGATTTTCATCGACGGAAGCTTCGGTTCTAATGACGATTGTAAATCTGTGATTTCTACTTTGTTATGTTATGGCTGGAATGATTCAAGCTTTCTAACAACGTTGTACATTAAACGTTCAACGTTGTTAGACATAGTAGTGAGGGTATCATTATAACGTATATTACAATACATATAAATACAACAACTTACTTCACGTAAAGAGTAATTATTTACGTAAGGTGATGTATAAGGATATGTTAGATATTATCTAATATAACTCATTGAGACTTATTCTATTAACTTGATGTGCGATGCGGCTTCGCCCGCATAAAATACGGAACACAGCACACATCTTTATAGTCTACACCTACCTCAATTTATCAGATAACAAACGTAAAGTTTTTTCAATAGTACTGGAAGTGCCAAATATACAAACCTTTACAAACCTATGATATTAAGTACAGATAGTCATCATCATCATCATCCACCTCGTTGGGGGTCGACCAACGCTGCGCTTACCAGTTCGGGGCTGCCATTCCAGCACCTTGGGACCCCAACGTCCATCGTTTCGCCGAACTATGTGCCCGGCCCATTGCCACTTTAGCTTCGCGACTCGTTGAGCTATGTCGGTAACTTTGGTTCTTCTACGAATCTCCACATTTCTGATTTGATCGCGTATAGATACTCCGAGCATAGCTCTCTCCATTGTCCGCTGAGTGACTCTGAGCCTTCTAATGAGTACAGATAGTATTTCATAATATTTAAACGAACAAATATATCTGTTCTGACTCTTGAAGGTGCAATAACCCACTATTTGAAAGCCATAATTACGTAAACATTCATGTCCTGAAGACCTACCCCCGTTTTGTCTTATTTAAAGTAATTTGAATTCCCTACAACGAATGACTGCTTTAATAATGTGTGGTTTAAAATTCAAAATTTAAAATTCATTTATATAGAAGGCCTACTTTATATGCACTTTTGAAACGTGACTACAGGAAGAATCGAAATAGTTGTTGTATTGTTTTTCGATTCGGTTAGCAAACCCAATATCTTAAATTTTCTATTCACTCGTAGCAATAAAGACCTCAATAAAATTTGGCAACACTTTACAGATTCAGTATCGGTAAACTCAATCTCTCACGTTCATATGATTTCAACGAAATAAAACTAAACTGATAGTATAACCTATCCAGTACAAAAATAATTGTTTAAATTATTTAACATCTGACGGAGTTATGTTGTAAAATCGTCAAACTCTTTCACCCCCTCTCCATGAGGAACTGAACGGCATTTCGGGATATAAAGGATCTTTTGTCCTGTGTGATGAACTCAAATCTCGCAAAGTTTTATTTGAGTTTATTCAGTAGTTTCAGCGTGATGCGCGGCCCAAATACAGACCGATCAACAGACATACACGAATGAAAAAATCACATTTTGGTTCCGAATTGGCTATAGAGTGCCCTACAATTTTTTTTTTCTTAAATCTTCTATGTATAGAATTCAGTTACAGTTTTATTATAAGTATAGATGATTCAATGGTACTGTTCTTTCGATGAGGCCTGTCTAAATAGATGCACTTGAATATTTGTATTCACAACGGGTAGATATAGTGACTGATATGAATATAATAATGATATAATAGGATCCAAAAAAATAATACTTTATTTTATATATTTTTAAATAACAATATAAATACAATGTTTTCAAAGGTGGACATAGTTTTTATTTCTCATTTTCTTAGAGACAATTTACTGCACACGAACTTCATTAATATTGCTCCTTCCATTACCAACATTGGTAGTTGATCCTCCACAGTTAGGACAATTGCTGCTACTGCTTTGGTGAGTCCTACCCCCGTTATTGAAACCACCACCGTTGTTTCCACTAGCCTCACCGTAGCCAATATTGTCACTTCCAGTGTTATAATTACTATTGTAACCAGCATCAGTACTACCGTAACTGCTGTCTTGGCTACCGACAGTAAAACTAATACCATTATTGGCATCATCATAGCTGCCACCTTGACCACTAGTAGGATAACTACTACTACTGCCTACATCGTAGCTGCTGCCTTGGCCTCCAGAAGGATGGCTTCCGCTGTAAGTGCTGCCACCTTGACCACCAGTAGTGAAAATGCCACTGCTATCATCATTGCGGCCTCCATTATAGGTGCTACTTAGAGATCCGGTAGTGAAGGTAATCCCTCTACTGCCTTCACCACCATTGTAACCTTGACCACCCACCTGGCCGCCATCTACATTCTGATTACCACCATAACCTCCTTCAGCGTAGCTGCGACCACGGTTAGCACCACCTGCTCCATTGCTACTACCTCTAGCGCCAGTGTTACCGCCACAATTTGCACATTTTCTGCCATCGCCGTAGTCTTCGCTACCGTCGAAATAATCCTCCCATTTCTGACCACAGTACTTTAAACCCAAAGGTCCTGCGCCGCTGCAATAAAAAAACTCTTATTACTTTCTGTTATCAATATAAATTAATGCTATTAATAAACATTAGTGATACAGTACATAATTACATAAACAGGGTTTAAATAAACAAAAGCGAAATAAATGACAGCATAAATATATAATTCTGTAAGCTGTAGCTGCTGAGAATTATTTACAAAAAGTTTATACGAAATTATCAAATGACTTCCTACGTTCTTAATTAGCTTCTTAACACTTGCGCGACCTTTGAACGTAGTCTTAAATTACTTTACTTTTTGTTGTTATAGTGTAAGTGTTTTCTGAGATAGGCTTTATTACTCTCACTCTGTCAGTAATTTATTTCAGAGAAAAGAGATATTATTAAGTACATAATTAATTTAATGAAGTGTTTCAAACTGCGTAAATTATTTGAATTTTTATTAACCATGCAAAAACTTATACATTGCTGAAGACATTTTATATATTGCCTAAAAGATACTTTAAATCGGATAACGTAATACTCCCTGTGATTAGTGAATTTGATAATTCGTCAAAGGGTACTAAACTGAACCCAGTTGCAAATAGTCACAGTTAAATCAAAATAACTTAATCAGTCCGACCCAGCAATGTGCATTTTCGCGTAGTATTTGCCCTATATTCTTAAGTCAATGGGATTTGAAAGGTTCGGTTTTGTAGAAAATAATATTGTTGTACTTACCATCTTTCTGGATTCGCGTTAGTCATCGACAAAACAGCGACGAAGCTAAGAGGAAACAATAGAGATAGCTTCATGTTTATTATTAAAACTCCAATAGGATTGCTCTACAATCGTGTTTCTGCTCCAATGTTCCCTTGGCTACTAAACATTCATGCTTGGACTCGTGTTTATATAGCATTAATATGATACGTAAACCTAATAAATTGTTCATGAGTCATAACGAAAACCCATTATCTTTATATAACTTGAGTTCTTAATCAATAAAGAGGTCAAAAATAACCCAAGTAATAAGTAAACTATCAGCTATCGGCTTCGCTTCATAAAAATACTACTAACTTTTTTCTGTGTTTATTGGTACATTGGTTTCATTTACAGCTCACTGGTTAGTACCACCAAGCTATTTAAATATGAGTTGATAGGCTTAGGTAACAAACTACGGTTTTTGGGTAAAATACGTATAACATATAACGTTAGTGTACGTTAATATTGTAACGTTAAGTATAATGTGTACGTGTGATAATGATCAATGATTTAACTTGCTTTCCATAACATGGTGGGAAGTTAAAGCCAAATTGTACCCACGATAACTGTCACCTCGAACACTTGCAAAGTATCGGCCATTGAGCGCTAATTTCATAAAATATAGTATAATATTGATATTTTTAGTTTCTTGTATATGGTCAAAACCAAAATTTGGGACACTGAATGGGGTTTCTACGGGTTCATATCTATCAACGATATGAACCCGTAGAAACATATTTAATCAATGTACATATCAACCAAATAAAAGCGAAGTAGTAAAAACTAAACCCTGACCAGTAAACTTTAACAAGTAAAATAACGCTGCACTATATAGAATAGGCCACGGCAATTTAATTAATGCGACCTGTTTATAACATGCGATATGTTTTGGTAGTATAAGGGCTGGAATGCACAGGATAAACTAAGATACCCTGAGAGTCTGAGAGACTTTAAAACCTACGCCTTAACTTAAAGAAATACAATAAAAGAATCCTTTCTTTTGATACCCAATTTGGGTAGTTGTGTAATCTGAAAATTTTCTTTTCCATTTTCGCCCTCTTTTCTATTCCTTAAATAGAAAATCCTTTCCAATAATACATTATACACCTGCTCCTAACAACACAGTTTGTTCCTTAAATCTTTACTATCAAAATCAAAGTACAACTTTTATACTTAAGAATAACAGTAATATATTCCTTTATGTTCCCACAGGAACCTTTTCTGATATTGAATCTTGGCGGGGCATTTCAGTAAGGCCTGTGATATTTGGGGAACATTTAACAAAAGATACGAGGGTATTCTTGTAAGGGTGCGGTGTGACATTGTAGAAGAATTTATGTGAATACATAAGCACCGAAATGCTCAGAGGGAAATCTCTAAGTGTACATTTATTTTATTTGTTTTTGGTAGAAGAGTGTTACAGGTGTTGTGAATGCTCAAATTGTTGTGTGGGGCTGTTTTAGTTGGATGGTTTAACTGCTAAGATTTATGACCAGGCATCTGTCCCACTGGAGTAGCGAGCAGAAGTCGAAGCTACCTATTTTTTGGTATTTATAAAAGATTTTAAAATTGATGTGATGAAAAAAAGACTTGAACTACTGAACTATTCTGAGAGCTGACCTATACTCCAACGATTTTTTAGCAACTCAGTGTTTCCTCACTTATGTAAAACCTACGCCTTTAAAAATACAATTAAAAATCCTTTCTTTTGTTACCCAATTTGGGTAGTTGTGTAATCTGAAAATGTCCTTTTCCTATTTCGCCCTCTTTTCTATTTATGGAATAGAAATGAAATCTTTTCTATTCCTCTAATCGTGGATAAAAAAAAAAGAAAATAATTATTAAGAAAAGAATACTCACGTGGAATGTTGCTAAGTACACACATTATATATATGTACTCTATATATACATATATATATATATATATATATATATATATATATACATATATATATATATACATATATAGTATACTCTAAGTATATACATTGGCGCAGTTTGTAGCGACCCTGCTTTCTGAGTCCATGGCCGTGGGTTCCATTCCCACAACTGGAAAATGTATATACTTAGAGTATACATATATATATAAAGTATAATCTAAGTATATACATTGGCGCAGTTTGTAGCGACCCTGCTTTCTGAGTCCATGGCCGTGGGTTCCATTCCCACAACTGGAAAATGTTTGTGTGATGAGCATGAATGTTTTTCAGCATCTGGGTGTTTATATGTATATTATAAGTATTTATATATATTATTCATAAAAATATTCATCAGTCATCTACCTATAACACAAGCTACGCTTACTTTGGGGCTAGGTGGCGATGTGTTCCGTCATAGTACATACATACATAGTATATATAAAAGATACATTTTCCCGCAGCACAAAAAGTTATAGTACCCCAAAAGAAAGAAGATCTGAAATAGCTCAAAAAGGTTGTGTTTCACACTTCGATTCCCTTCATTTATTAGGCTCTGCAGTGTACAAATTTGATAATCTCGTTTGAATTGTGATCGAAATAATAAGTGTAAGCAGAAGTAACGCGCTCTGGTCTAAGAAGGAGCCAAGAACCAACTTATGGCTAGGTAAGCCTCCCACTCATTCATTAATTCATTAATATTGTAGTAGTCGAGCTTTTTGTGACAGAACTCTTCCGGGGAAGTACTATCGCCATCCTTATTTCTGCCGCTAAGCAGCATTGTTGCAATGCTGTGTTCCGGTCTAAACGGCGTAGTTGCCGGTAAAATTACAGTCACATGAGGCTTAAAGGTGCGGAAGCGGTTGATAGCCAAGTGGGTAGGACTTCGACTTCACTTTCGAGGGAGCAGGTTCGAATCCCAGAACGCTGTAACTTTTTTAAGTAATGTTCGTTTTAAGCAATTAAAATAGCACTTGCTTCAACGGTGAAGGAAAACACCGTAAGGAAACCTACATACCTGAGAGTTCTCCATATTGTTCTCAAAAGTATGTGAAGTCCATCAATCCGCACTGGGCCAGCGCGTTGGCCTATGGCCCTTAGCCCTTCTCATTGGGTGGGAGGAGGGCGGGAGGGTGGGAGGTGGTAAAAACTGCTTAACAGATCCTCATGAAACTTTGTACACATATTCTTGGAGGTGTTAGAAGTAATATAGGATAATTTTTATCCCGACATTAAGCTCGGTTCCTTTGGGAGAGGGGATGAAAGTGTTTCACGATTTTACACCATAACTCCGACAAATTATAACCGACTTAAATAATTATATTTGTACTATAGAGGTTATAATATTTTGCCCAAACTTTGTGTAGATCTGATGAATGTGGTTGGAGATAGAGGACATAACTCCTCAGCGAACAGCAGCAAACCCCTCATTTAAAGCTTTAAAGAAATACAACTAAATTGAATGCCACATAAAAAAAACAAAATCAAACTCAGACGAAGTCGTGGGCAACAGCTAGTAACTATATAAAAAAAAGGAAAACATATAAACTATAAATTCCCAGATTTGTTTTGCCGGGTACCGTACCTGGGACCTGACACTGGTATTAGACCATAGCGCCACTGCACCAAGCGAATAGACAATACACGATTTTTGACTTGGGTATATTTGTGTGCGAAACTTTTGTTTACAAAGCAAGTGGTGACATGTTGTACACATACATTTGGAAATCTTGAAAAGCGCTTTGGCTGTTGGCATTCGTCCAACTGTATATTACATACGAGCTGAGAAACTTTAAATCTTGTGCAAAATCTTCAGTCATTGCGGAAGGCTTGCTAAGCCTTTCTTTATTGCTTGCGTTTTATTTTATTCACACTCAAAAACTTCAATTTCTCATTCAAATAGAAATTTGAAAGCACTTTAGAATCATGAAGTATTTTTGTCGATCAGTTATATAAATCTGATTGGTTAGTTCTTAAATAATCCTAACCAAATTCATAGTATGCACTTCACTGTAAATAAATAGCATCTGGAGATAATAAGTTATTTTAACTTGATCACTTCTTAAAAATTAAATGGAAAATCTCTTATTACCCGAAACTAAGTTATTATGGGTGCGAAGTACTTATTTGTCCATTTCATCAACAAATTGTCGACAAAGCCTGCTTGATGTAGTGACCCGCGCTACGCCAATCGTATCGGCGGGCTTTCACGATTATTGTCACAACTTAGTGATTATAACTGGGACAGGCAGCTTAACGTGCTCTCAAAGGCAAGGGAATGGGCAATTTCCTTACTACCCTAAACCCAAGTCCGGACCATCATGTGGACTTGGATTTTAAAAAGCTATCTAACCTAGTTTAATAAGCTTACCTGCTACATTGAGTTATTTCTATTGAACTATTCCTCAAGTTACATAACACTGTTAAAAAAATACTTATTGGAGTTTACTCCTTAAGAATCGATTTTTATATGTAAGGCGCCCTGTATGAGAAAAATGTGAGGAGTAAAATCTACTGATGAATGACCTCGTTACGTTTTCAATTTGCGACGTTGCATGCCCGGCAACTGTGATGTGCAAACATGCAACGTCGCTTTCGTTTAATTATCTTATTTTTCCTATTTAAGTTACCAAGGAAACCGAATATTATCTAGGTAAAGAAACAAACACAAAATATATGGGACAGAGTGAGATCTAAAAAATTATACATTTTTTTCCTATTCTTGTTACCATGGAAACTAAATAATAAATATTACATTTATCCTAATAGTTCTGATACTCTACATCCACCTCAATCTCCCGTAGGCTACTTTTAAGAAGTTACACTTTCGCCGTGTGTGAGTAAATTGCACAGGATTTTTAATTTACCCTTTCATATGGTATTAATCTTTATTCAGCAAAATAAACTCTTTTTGTGTATGTTTCGACAATCGTACAATGTTAAAGAGTAAACTCCAGTCGTGCGTCGGAGCTGACACACACTTTTTTTCTGTATCTGTATCTGTATCTATATAAGACTACAGTCTTATAGTATTAGTAATTTTAAGTATTGTTGCATGTATTTATTTATATTGTAAGCCTTAAAAATGCGCTTAATATAAGGGCCTGACTAAACAACAATTACTTGGCGTTTCTGCACCGGGGCAATAAACTCACAATCTCTTGTTATTTAGCTTACTCAGAACCTTTAAAATTCCCGTTTTCACAATATTTCATAATGTCAGCCTAACATCAAGTGCGGGTTCTTGTAAAATCTTTTCAATTAAATACGGCGCGTCATCTCTTTCATCTAAATTTTACTTCCATTATTGTCTATTATTTTCTAAAGCGTTTTCCGAGGAATTATTTGAATGAGTTTAGAATAAATAATATTGTTGCTATCTGGGAGGTTAAATGAGCACGTACGATTATTTATGGTATTATTTAAACTTAGGATTCAATATCCGGCTCAGGAAAAAAGTTGTTAGGTATTTGGCTTTCATGTTAGGAAATTCTCAGAACCGTTCCGCTGCGAATTCTCAGAACTCGCAGGTCCACTGGCCAACTCACGATTAAAATAAATGTGTAAAACTTTTTGAAGTAATGTGCATTTTTAAAAATTTAATGTCACTGGCGCTAAAAGTTAAGGAAAATATCGTGGGCAAACCTTCACGCCTTAAAGCTCTGGTCTGCTTTAATATTTATTTTTATAAGATGCCTATTTAAATATTGGATATATATTTTGGATTGATGCCTATTTACTCTTGTTTTAAAGATATCCAGGTTGTAAGAATTAGGTAACACAGAACTCGGGAGGGCGTTCCAAATTCAAGGCAATCTTATATGCAATAAGAAAGAAAAATGCAATTTGTTTATTGCGTGTTTTTGGCAATATTAATAACATGTAAACTCGCCCGAGGTCTTGCTGTGTGACGGTAGGATGGTGAAGAGGGAACGAATTTAATTTTCTCAAAGTCTTGTGAAGTCCAATAATGCAGTCGTAGTGGACTAAGGCCAAAGCCTTCTGGGAGGGGACCTGTGTGAGTGGGTCGGTCAGCGGGTTGATTATGATGCTGATGAAATATTTCTAGAATAAAATAGAATATTAATGGGGTATAAAGGAAACAAAACCTAGAAACATTCAATAATATTTTATTTTAATAAGATTTTATACATTGCGTAGTAGTTTTTTACATGTTTATTAGGTTTTATGTATATTTATTATGTTTATAACATTTTAATTAGATTTTATACATCCAATTGTTGACTGTTTTAACATATAAGATGTATACTGCTCTAATTATTTATTTTCTAACATTATATGTCTCTTAAAGAGAGTAAACATACCTACAGCAAATATACGGCCTGAAGCGTCATTATTTTTACAGTGTTTGCTCATTATCCTAACCGATATATTAACAAAAATTATACACGCAAGTATTTACAATTGTAACTATACTAAGCCGATAATATTATACACTCTTATAATAATCTGATGTTGGAACAAACACTGCGGGAGAATTTCTAGTTAGGTATGTTTGTATTTGTAAATACGGGTGTATGTACGTCCATGTCGGCTCATGTTTACTGTTTAGTAAATAGCGGTAATTTTGCTCTTATGTCGTATTAGGTCGAATGCCCTGTGACGGCAGATACACACGATACATTTGTCACCACCATTGGCGTGCATAGAGGGTATATGCACAGGGTATGCAGATGATATAAAATTAAGAAAAACTCCGACGAGTTATAAATACTTAAGGGTAAGCTTTTTATAACTCTTACAATGCCTATTCTTAAGATTTTTATAACTCGTACTGAACATTTTCTTCATTCCTGCGGTTTTCGTACGAGGCGACTAAGGAAATGTAACGGAGAACGTGTAGCAGCGTACTCTGTGCTACTACTAATATCTTATGCTTTTACCAACCTATACCAGCATGATGATTATGGGCAAACCCTCCTGTTAGGAGAGGTATTAAGCCCAGCTGTGGACTGTCATAGCATATTGATCATGAATTTTAGGTACAAGGTTTTTAACGACCTTTTGGGAGGTCCCGGGTTGATAGCAGGCAGGAAAAATGTGGAAACATTCCTTTATCTCCCAATCAATCAATCAATTTTTTATTTTGCTTGAATATGGTACATGCAACATGTTTACATAGGTGTTAATTAAACTTTATAAGTATCACATATCCTGCCAAGATTGGCGTGCAAAAATTATTCGTTAATTATTATATAAATTTTCTACATTAAATTACAAGTCACATTTAAATAATTAATTAAAAGTAAAAACACAAAAAAAGGAAGGTCCAAGGTCTAGTCTGGTGTCAGGCTTCGGCCATGTTTAGTTGCTAGTACTGAAAAAAAAGTTAAGCTTAGTGATTTAACGTTCCGGTACAATTCCGTCTAGCAACCGTAGGGCTATAGGTTTTATATGACTGTCATACTTCTAACAGTTTTGCCGACTACCATCTTAGACTACGACATTACGGTAATAAGCATCAGGTGAGACTGCAGTCAAGGGTACTAGTTAAGTCGAACTTGAAATGGAGAAAGTAAATTGAAACCTCTGATACTGATTGATTAAGGGTTCGCTAGCTGTGGTTAGGTTGTTATGTTTTGAATCTATATCGCCATTAAATCTTTCCCCGAATAAAATGTTGAAAAAATCATATTCAATACATCAATACTGTTACAGTATAGTTAAAAATGTAGATTTAATCAAAATAAAATAACAACGTGGGTACCTCAAAATAATTAATTGAAAAATAAATTGGAATTTCTCGTTGGTATTAGTTTTTACAATTTACATAAAAAATAAAAGTTACGTCGAGTCGAGTGAGTTGTTAGAACCTCTAGATTGGCTACAACGTAGAATTCAACTTTGTTAATTTAAAGGTTAGGCGTCTTCACATATCGCATTGGATAATATGCAATTGCTCTTAAAATCCTAATTTATATACACAACGTCTTTGTAGCTATTATTTACATTTTCTTTAGAACAGGCATTTTTATAAACATCTGCGAAGCTGTCTCACTTTGCGTCTTCTTTTTGTTTTCAAACATTGAAAAGGATTGTTACACATAATATATGGAAAACTGTTTTGAAAATATTTACATTTCATATTCAACGTCATTATTTTCGCATTGCTAATGTAGATTAAACATCTAGTAACATCAAAGATGAAAGAAATAAATGAAGTTTGAATAAAAATTATCGACCAATACAATAAGGCATTTTATAGGGCAATTAAAGTAACAATATTTTATTACGTATGGTATGGTCTTACCTACAAATGTAATATGAAAACTGTGAAATATTAAAATAGAGTTGTCTAAATTCGTTGCATCTGTACAAAATCCATTCCATTAGTTGACCAGCTTAATTATTGGATTTCAAGATCATCAATCCACTGACGTTAACCCTTCCTCCGTGCTTAAGAAAGCACGTTAATAACGTTTATCATCATCGTCATATCAACCCATTAGCGGCCCACTGGGCACGGGTCTGGGCTTTTTGCAACTTTGTACTTGACTGTCTTTCGATTTATACATTTTAAACTACAGCATATGAATTCCCGCAGGACAGCAACGGCTCGTCGAATAAGCTTGTGTATAGTCAATAATTTGGCGAGGTGTGCAAACTATTACAAAGGTTTACTGGAAAGTAAATATTCATCTCACTTCGGTTGTTTACTTAAAAACTTACAATAAGGGTTTTGTGTAATTATATCTTGTTCGGTATAGCGGTCGAGGCAATTAGACGCGAGTGTGTATAGTAGAAGTTTGATAGGTGTAGATTATAAAGATTGCAGCTGAGCAGCGAGGGACCATACAAAAATAATGTTTAAAAAAGATTAAGTTACAGGCACCAACGAGATGGGCCAGTTGAAAGACTCATCATTATACTCATTAAGATTCTGTACTGTCACCTCCAGCAGAAACTGATGAAAACAATTAACCCGATCGAAGCTGAGATCTTGCTAGGACCACGATCTTCAGTTATGAAGGAACGATAATAAAGAGATATTATAAAGCTAAGAGTGATTTTCTATTGATCGATAGAAAAGGAAGTTGATGAGGTTTGAAAAGAGAATGGCGTCGATATTAAATTAAATATCGGTAAGTGTGAGGGATTGGGATGTCCAAGATTTGTAAAATGAAATAATCAAAAGAAATATTAAGAATATCCAAGATTTGTAAAATAAAAAGAAACTAAAAAATACACGCCAATAATATAAATGTCAACTGGGAAATTTCATTTCAATTACGCCCGTCAATAGCACAGGTATAGTATAGATTAGCACTAGACTGCTAAGTTGCTAACCTGCTGTTAATTAAAAAATACCTTCACTCTTTGTTACGCAAGTTGGAATTATTCAAATATCTCGCGGGAAGTGTGCAGGCGTGTACTCCAAATGTGTAGTTTGAGCTTCGAATAATCATGAATGCATAGCAATTCGCAAGACACTTTGTATAATTTGGCATAACGACGCGCGAGTGTACCCGCCGGGGTGGAATTATATATTGTTATGCTAACACAAATATGAGATAGGTACCTACTCTGTTATGCTAATATAAACATAAGATTTAGATTTCAGTAGGTAGGTATATAAGCGTTACCATTATTTGATTAACTACTCATTTATATTTGAAATTATTTTCTACCTTTTTCTATTTGAAATGAAAATTTTATTCTTTGTCCAAAAAAAACAAAGTAATAAAAAAAAAAACCAAAATTATTAAACTTTTCTTAAAGTTTGGAAAGTAATACAAGACTGAAGTGTATCGCTATATTTGGCAAAAATGCTAGTCAATTCATTGAAATATTTTGCATATATCAAGTTCCAATAGCGAAATGTTTAAAGTACTGTAACCTGTAACACACAAACAGTAAATTAACTTATTTGAAATTACTGGCGTGTAGTGATTTATATACGTACTTCTTTTAATGAGGCAATTTTTGGAATATTTTTATGAAATACCTTATTATTTTGATCGATAAAATTATTAGTAACACATTATACTACAATAAATGAATATAAAGTTATTAAGTCTAGTTAGTACAATCGACAGATTTGTCATAGTGAATGCAGACTGGCATCTGTGTCGCTTTCGGCTCCGCCAAGCAATAGGCTCGTTTCACACGGAGGGGGACGCGTCGGCGAGTCGGGTCGCACGTCTGGCCGCGGCATTAGTCACAGTTCTATGGCTGCCGAACCCTTCCACGTGATGCCGGCCCTCAGGAGGTGGTAGAGTCTTAATACGCACCATATGCATAGACACTGCAACAATCAATCATACTTTGTGTCTTAAGCCATATTGAATGAACGAATGAAATTAATTAATGAGTGAATGTATACGCCTTAAATGAAGCTTAGGTTATTTATGCACGGGTTAGTAATGTTGAAAGGATCTGGCATTACAGTTTTGTTTTTACTTAATTGAAATTTAAAAAAGGATTTTTGGAAGTATTATCAGTGATGATTACGATCTTCGTAGGCTATTCTTGATAACAAATAAATGCACAACAGCAGTAAACAATTCAGTAACTTTCCGATAGTTGGCCACCAGTGAGACCGACATACAAAACTTGCGAAGAGTTGTTGCTATCGTATTGGTGCTCTGAAGCGTATTAAATGTCTGATTTGTAATAAAATCCTTGTCACAAATAATATTTGTATATGCGTGGTGTTAACTTATTGACTCTGGCCCAGAGTTCGACCCTAAAGTGAATTTCTGGCTACCGCTTTAATCTCTAGGTGTTTTATAAGCCAACAAAATCCCAAATGAATTTATTTCAAGTAAGCTTAATATAAGCACTTCTGAGTCACATAGTAGGTATTTTATGAATGACGAATTTTACAAGTGCACGTTCGTTAAAAATCGGTTTTCTATACACAAAAGCAACGCCACGCCCGCGCCAGTGTGATAAGGCTCTTACTCTGATACTGAGAGCATTAAAGCAAAATTCCACGTAAATTTTAAGAATTTTAAGTATGATTTTTTTCATTCCTTTTTACGTAGTTACGTAACTGTGTTAATTATAAAAGTATTCTTTGCTTTCATTATAAAAAGCTTTTTATAATTTCCATAGAAAAAGAAATACCTAAATTTAAAAAAGTTAGGCTTTCGGAGCAAAAATAGAAGGGATTAAAGAATTATCGTACTCTCAAGGCACAGTTTAATGGTGTACTTACATTTAAAAGTACTCTTGGTATTAAAAATAATACCTCCGCTTTGCATATCGCGTCGAATTGCTGAAACAAAAAATAAACTTAAGCTTTCTCCGTTCTAGTTCTTAGTATTTAACCAAGGCCTCAGCATTTTAATTTCAGCCCAGATTTTCTTGTTTTCAGGGCTTCTACTTTTCTTAAAACACAAACACAAAGACAAAAACTTGGTATGATATTATAAAATAACACGCAGTGGTGGTTTTATTGACATTTTTGAGATAGTGGCGAACACTGTGGTTTGGCAATGGGTATTTTCAAGGTAAATTTTCAGCTGGGTCATATTATACGCCACTATTTGCAAGACAGCCGTCTTTTAATTTTTTTTAATTCTGTACCAAAATAGTTAAAAAAATCCCTGTAGCTTTACTATCAACTACAGATTTTTGGTATAGTTTAATGAAAAATTACTAAATAAAATACCGTTCTTCCAAGACACAGAACTCAAATAAGTCGGCCTATTTTTTGGTAATAGTAATGCAAGAGCTGCTTTCTTCCCTTTTAGTTATATAATTTTTTCAACCGCTGTATAACTAACAGTAACTATTCCATCTTGACTAGCAAATTTCCTGAAGCTTGGAAGAATGCACAAGTCACCCCTCTGCCTAAAAAGGCCAATCCTGTTTCTTTCTCTGATTTCCGTCCCATTTCTATTTTACCGTTCCTTTCTAAAGTTCTTGAGAAGCTAGTTTACGAACAATTCCATCTTTTCCTTAATAAAAACTTACTTCTCAGTCCCTTGCAATCCGGCTTTCGTGCTGGTCATAGTACAGTTACAGCGCTAGTAAAAGTAACTGATGATATTCGGTGGGCGATGGATAATAAGGAACTCACAGTACTGATACTGCTAGACTTCAGTAATGCCTTTAACTCAGTTGATTATGATATCTTGTTGAGTATCCTGCGCTCCATTAACATATCTCCATCGGTGATAGATTGGTTTCGGAGTTACCTGTTTGGTCGTCGGCAACGCATTCGGATTGAGGAGACCTCTTCATCCTGGTGTGATGTTGCGGCCGGGGTACCTCAGGGCGGCGTGTTATCTCCCTTACTCTTTGCTATTTTTATTAATTCAATTTCCAAACGTATCTCTTCTCTCTATCACATGTATGCAGATGATATCCAAATCTATCGTCATTCAACCCTTGATAACCTTGGTTCTACTGTTGCTGCTATTAACACCGATCTTAATCAAATTTTTGAGTGGAGCAGGCAGTATGGACTTAAGGTTAATCCAGCAAAATCTCAGGCTATTATTATTGGAAGCCCTGGTATGCGGTCAAGGGTTGATTGGGGAAATCTACCTAGTGTTGATTTTAATGGTGTCATAATTCCGTTTTGTGCCTCTGTAAAGGACCTTGGCTTGCATCTTGATAAAGAGTTATCGTGGTCTGTGCAAGTCAGGGATTTGAGTAGAAGGACTTTTGGCACTTTTAGGTCGCTGTGCCGTCTGCGATCCATTCTTCCAATCCCGACTAAAGTTATGTTAGCACATTCTCTTTTTCTCTCTATTCTCGACTATGCGGACGCAAGCTATCTTAATTTGTCCGAGGACTATCTTAACAAACTTGAGCGTCTTCAAAATCTAGCTATTCGGTTCATATTTGGATTACGCAAATATGACCATGTATCTGAATTTCGTCAGAAGCTTAAGTGGCTCCCTATCCGCCGTCGCCGGGATCTTCATGTACTTTCACTTCTGTACTGTGTGTTATTTAATCCTAAGACTCCTTCTTATCTTAAGGAGAAGTTTAAATTTCTTGGAGTGCAGTCGGAACTTAGATCGAGTCGTGCGCTGACTTTGAGCATGCCGTTCCACAAAACGAAGTTTTATAAGCATTCGTTCACTGTCAAAGCTACTGAATTGTGGAATGCACTCCCATTGATCATAAGACAGTCGAAGTCATTGGGCATATTTAAAAATGCTGTTAAGGCTCATTATCTCGCTCAGTAAAGACGACTATTATTATTTATTATTATTTATTTATCTACTCAAACTCATATTTAAGTATTTATGGTATATTAGGATATGTATTAGTATATTTATTTTTTTTATATTTATCAATAGTATTTTTAATTTTTTTTTTTATTTGTGTAGTCTGGTTTATGTATTAGTATGTAGATATTTGTATGTATGTACTAAATAGTGTACCCCACCTATTTGTTTTCTTTTTAGTTTTCCTAATCCTAAGGTTGCCTGGCAGAGATCGCTACTTAGCGATAAGGCCGCCTTTTGTATCCTGCTTCATTCTTCATGTGTTTGTTCTTTTTTGTCTTGTTTCTTTGCTTGAGTGGTGTACAAATAAAGAGTATAAATAAATAAAATAAATAAATAACAGTGTTATAACGGCAGCTATTTGTCCGTTTTATCGAAGTGCGTAAGATAAACAGTCATGAGGTTCAACATCAGCGCGCATCAACAGTCACATAATGCCACTCCTTACACATCATCAACATAATTATTAACTGCTGTACTTAGATCTATTGTAGAGAGTTTCATTCGATTGTCATGCAAAGAGAATATAATATAGTCATGTTAAAACCGTAAAGTGAAACTGGACATAAACGTATATTTTTAAGTAACCTCCGCGTAGGTAACCTTGACCACTACGATGTAGACTTAATTGTTAGGGCCTTGACACCTACTGAAGCCGTGTGTATTAAGGGTGAAACAATTGCGGGGTAAATTCCAAAAAAATAAATAAATAATTGTTAAAAATTGATATAATGAAAAGTTGTGGTGTCTATGCTACTATGGTCTCTCTATCTAACACCACTGTTAAGCTACGACAGTGCGATGTATTTAATATAAATGTTACACATTAAGCACATATGCAATTTTAAACGCTACTAAATGGTTGTGAGAGAAAATAACTTCGATTTCCAGTCAGTAAATTTTTAATAAATTTACCCAGGCGCATTCGGTTATTTAATATGTACGCAATATAAAGTATCTAATAAAGCCATCAAAAGAAAATATTACTAACAAACTAACTACGTTTTTTTTGTAATCAGCCAATTAGTATTCCAAGAGGCGTGTACAAATTGTATATTTCTCGGTAATCTGTATTTCCTAAGCTGTAGGCGTTTAAGTAAATGCTAACCAAAACCCCCGATATAATCTTTATTAACCGATTACTCACTAGAGGGCAGGGTCTCCTGTCAGAGTGAAAAGGACTCAGTGTACCAGGATGGCCGAGTGGGTCCATTGGTCGGCTTCACAATCTTTGTGAAAATAAAGGAAAACTTTCAGGCGTGCATATTTCCGCACGATGTTTTCTTTCACCGATAAAGCAAGTTATATTGATTTGCTTAATATCTGTTCTCTTTAAAGTTAACAGACGTCACAGCAGCTTTATATTAAACTGCGAAGTTTATACGGATTAAATTCTTTTTAGTCACTCTCAATTTTACTAACTGTGAATAGAAAATTTTACTGAGTCTTGCAGGAAGGTACGGATTGGTTAATGAAGGCTGAGGAGTTGAATTTTGAATATCTACTAAATATACAATGAAAAAGATAAGCTTGCCATAATCCGCGACATTCAGAATTTCTTTTAGAAAAAGATATTTATTACGGATTTATTATAGATAAGCGGCTTCAAATAAAAACTAACTTACATTAGACAGATAGGATTTTTTTTCGTATCATGTATCATGTACGTTTAGATGGATCGGTGAGACTATTTTAACGTTTCTCACAACAGCCATGTCATGATTAATTAAAAAACTAACTAATGTTTTTATAAATAAAAAATATCTTACCGTGACTTGCCTATATATTTTCGAAATCTGCATTTTTGTTAAAAGTTAACAAGGAGTATTTCGGTAAGAAATAGTATAAAGATAAAATTCGTACGAAATATAAATATAATATATGTTACGTATTTGTGAAAGTACATAAGTACTTTCACAAATACGTAACGTACTTGCTTGTGGTATAAAAATTAGACGGAAATATTTTAAAAATAGGGTTAAGAATTTGGTTAATAAGTAAGGCGTATTATAATACTAACGAATATTTTTGTGACTGTCCTTAGTTAGAGTTTTAATTTCAAGTGTTAAGATAACAGTAATTTTTAAAATAAACTCTAAATATGTAAGAATATTGCACGCCAGAAAGTGGCAAACTGTTGGAACTATTCCCACTTACAACACCATCAAAATGTACACAGTTAAAGCAATAATATTAATTATTTTCAAATAAAATATTATTCTATTCTATTCTACTGTAATAGACGGCGACACATCCTTAAACTACGTTATAACGACGGCAAGTTATAGCTTTAATAATTATTTGGCTTTTAATTTTTTATACTTAATAGAATACGTTCTAAAATAATGCACTATTTTCATTTATTCTGTTTGTTTTTTTCCCCACTACCCTCAACTTTCCATATGTAAGTTTCCTTAAGGTTAACCACTGACTAATTAAAATAACATAAATATACCGAACTTTGGAAAATATCGCGAAATAACCTCAAAATGATAGTACGAAACTGATTAGTTCGTCACTGTTACAATCATTTGATTCTACGAGTTATATTTTACACCTGTAAATGATGGTTGAAGCTATTATTACTATTATGTATTAAAACACATCAGCGGTTTTCATCATTAAAGTAATGAAACAATTAAGTAGAGTACCAGACACACCCAACGAATTATTGCGTTAGTAAAAGTTTGCTGGTCATTTAGTAATGGATTCGTAATGGTAAATCGGTATAGAAGCGTAGTAAACTACGAGCATCGAATTAGGTATGCAGGATAAATATAAGTTTCAAGGGCGGGTAATTTGTTGATCAATATTACCGCGTTCTGTTTATTGCAGAGTTTTTGCAACGTCACCAATAGAAACCGCTGGAATTTGAAAGCATATCGCTAGGACCGCTTTAAAAGATTGTAGCCCAAAACTACTACATGTTTATGTGGAACACAGAAGAACAAATAATGTGTACATCTCAAGGTGATAAATGTTTATTGACCTGTCGAACTTTATTGACCTGTCGAACTGAAACCACGTTTGGGACTTCCGAACAAAATTCAATTGGAACCAAGATCAAACAAATAAGTTTTGCTTCTGTAGGGTACAGAACTTTTTTTGTACAGAAAAGCATTTAGACTTAAATCGGTAAATTAACTAATTGGAAAGATAGTTCCAAAAGTGTTTAACTGCAGAAACATTACATCGTTGCTATTAAAGTAATTACTGGCCAGTTAAATAATTGTAAAATTACTCTTCTGCGTGGTAGTCAGTTACAGTAAGTTATTCCTTCTGGAATTTTACGGGGTTGAATTTTCCGGGATTGAACATAGTCTACGTGTTAATTCAGGGTTTAAGACAACTGCATACGTCCTAAGTAATGCATCCAAATCGATTTAGTGTTTGTATGATAAGGTAACAAACTTTTCTACTTTCACCTATGGTAGGTAAGTAGGTAGGATTGTAGACTAGACTTGCAAGTCCAGGTAAGGCCTCGGGTAGCTACCTGCTCTGGCTTCACAAGAGTATAAATTAGATATTAAGATTGAAGTTGATACATAAACAAACACGTCCGTTTTATTTCTAGATTCTAAGCCTTAAAGCTACGTTATATTATCAAAGTTACGAAGAAATGTGATGAAAAAGTCATTAAAACCTAGAGAGATACTACTATAACCTAAAGATAATACTATAAGCTTCTGCAGCACGTCCTAAAGCTATAATATATAAATACATATACAGCCTCCACACTGCTTTAAAAGCGATATATTATTTACCATAGATAGTAGTATGTATATCTATCCTATTAATTTGGATGCTTTCTAAGGTTACCTACTTTTTCTATCTCTGTGTTCCTAGTAAAAGCTTACGAACGTTAGTTATGTTTTATTTAGTTACATAATAATAATAATTTTACAAGCTTCATTTGTATAGTCAAAACTATAAACTAAAATAATTTACCTTGTTAACGTGATCTCGGAGTATATTTGAATAGACCATGGCCATCGCTTCTAATGCCATAAAGGTCATGCAGCCAACGACCCACGGAACCAGGAATGCGATGTTTTCCTAAAACATGTCATTAGGGTGTTAGAAAATTGTTATCATCCAGTCCTTGGCTCCGAGACGTTAGATCAAATGGTCCCTGTTATAACTAACAACGAAGGGTTGGAGGGTTGAATTTTTCCTATGAGAGATCACTTCTATAACCAGCAGTGTGATGTATAATATATGAATGACGTGAATGTGAATGATGAATGACGACGTTATATTTCAAAACGTAATGTTTATGCAGAGGCAAGATTCAGTTTTCTATAACAGAACGACCTTTACTGGCCTCAACAGTAAGTGACACTGTCTAGAAGATGTCGGCATTTACGACGAGATGAAAGCCGTCGAACTACTATATCTTCTCTTAATATTGTGATAGTAGATAAGCTAAATAAAATCAACTTTAAGATGAGCAATATAAGCATTATATTAAAAAATTAATTATACCCTGACCTCCAATTAATTAAAGTCATTTTGGCGCCGTATGTTTAAACTTTTTACTGTATGTTTTTAAATTTCAGCTGTCATTTGTGTAAGGGCAGCTAGTCCAGTGAGGTAATAATAGATTTTAGTGTGATTATATGTTTAACTTTATATTTTTTCTTTTATAAGCAAATATAAACCTAAATTAGTGGTGACTAACAAAACCACAGGATAAGAATTAGTTTTTTCAGTAACACCATCTTTTAGACTATTGATACAATGTAATATTTATGTTTCGTCACAGTAACCAGCTTTTGCTTGTTTGTTGTAAATAAATTCACTGATGTAAAAGTTTTGTAACACCGAATTAACGTAATGCATGATCTCGAAATGATTAAAGCTTACAAAAGCAGTTAAGATAAGCCCTTTATAACTGCTGTAACACTGCGATAAAGTTATAAAAGTGGAAGCCCCTCATAAAATCCTACTTGACACTCAATCTTACTTCAGAACACTTTTATCACACTTGTGAGTTAAGTATATGCATAATAAAAAGCGAGATGCTCGTACACATAAGGCTCGAAGTTCTTATTCAATATTGGAAAGACTACTCCCAACGAGGATGCATGTGATGTCATGGATACATCATGATACCGTACCGATATTTCACAATTTGGAACTTGGATCGAAATCCCGAACGTATCGAAACTGAAATAAAGAGCATATGCATGCACAAACATATCTTCGTAACCGCATTTCTGTCACATAAAATAAATATAACTATTAGTACAACCCGGCCACGAAACAAGACGGTACAAGAAATGGCGAATCTCTCAATATTGGTATCAAATCAACGGCAGTAGAATAATATTAAAGGCATTCTGGAAGTCTGGGATTTGTTTAATTTTAAATTTATATGTATTTTATAAATTTTAAATTAAACAAATCTCAAATTATTTTTAACCCCAAAAAGAATTTAGTAATTATGAAGTCTACACTTCCGGTCTTGGTAATTCGAGGCAAGGTAAATCTATTATACCTATTCCGACCACAACTGATCACAAAAAATAATTAAAATAATTTAATAGCACTTACTTTATAAATCCCGTAAAACAGGAAAATGCTGAGGACAATCATAAACATTTGCGTTCCTATGATTGCAAAATACGCTATCTGAACACCTGAAACAATAGGATTAATTAATTTAAATTAAAAATTTATTTTATAATTTAAATAATTGCTTCCTTTAGGTATCGAAGAAAACCCTAACTTTCGAGTTTTTACTTACTAAAATATGCTGATTTAAATAATGTTCAAAATTATAATTTAAATTAATTATGGTTAAACTTCCACGATTAGGGGACCATTAGTTTAAATTATTTCCCGAGTACGAATGCTTTCGTACAACTTCTAGATCATTCATATCATTTGTCGTTTAAGATGTACAATAAGGTGTGATAGTAGTTTCCTAAAAACACACTTTAATGGAAAAACAGATTATTTATTTTAGTTAAGAATAATATATATCTGCGTTTGCGTCTGCGTTTTAATTGATAAAAATATCACAGATGTGCTCCATTTGTGGACAGAATAGCCCTGCCCTGAGAAAGGAGGTCTTCCGTTCTCATAAAGCAAAACACATACGTTGTCGGTTTTTATTTCAAACGTGTCTCATTGTAATATGGAACTTTGTAACAAAATTTGATTTTAAACTTTGAAAAGTACAACGAAACTGCAATATTTTCTACTAGATAGCGATACAATCGCTATAAGCCGTATCTTAGTGGCCAGACCACAACTGCCAGAGAGTAACAGGTTAAAATCCTTAGGTTCCGAAATTTTTATATGCATTTTGAAATTTATAAAATACCACAGATAATTGCAAATTAAATCTATTACAAAATATTGTAAAAACTAAAATACACTCACCGTAATATACATCGTCAAGTTCCTTATATCTCTTTGCATTGACACCTATTCTCCAGCTGTATAGCAGAACCACAAGTATTGATATATTCTGTAACAAAGGAAAATAATCAAGTTTTTTTATCCTGACCGGCATGTGCATTGAATATCCCTTATTTGCTTATGAATGCTTTGAGGATAAAAAAAAGTTTCCTCACGGTGTTTTCCTTCACAGTTGCGAGTGGCATTTTAATCTCTTAAAACGCAGATAGGTCCGAAACGTTAAAGGTGCGAATTGATCTCACACTAGATCAAATAATCTTTATACCTATGTATCTAAAATTACATGTAGTGTATTTAAACCGGTCATATATACATAAATTAATTTTTGTATCTCGAAAACGGTTCGATTTAGGTACAACTCCATGGGTCTCCATCGGGTTGGATCCTCCGGTACGTGTAATTGGAAAATTATAATTGCTGAATTTTCTCTAGCAAAGCTTTCTACCCTACCGATAATGATGCTTTGGATATGCTACCAAGCGATTTTGTGTTCCGGAACGACGCGACGCTTCACAAGGCAACGTAAGGTTTCACAAGTTAGTTCGCTACAATTTTCAACCTCATCATGACTTATTGACGGCATCCTGCTTTCTGAGTCCAAGGCTGTGGGTTCTATTCCACAACTGGAATATGTTTGTGGGATGAACATGATTTTTTTAGGTGTTGGGTGTTTATAGCTGTATTTTATAAGTATTTACATATTATATTATTTATAAAAATATTCATCATTGATATCAGTACCCATAACACAAGCTACGCTTACTTTTGGGCTAGATGGCGATGTGTATATTTATTTATTTACATTTTTTTTATCACTAGTTTAGTATTCCAGGGCCTCGCTTGTTATATTAAAAAAAATATACCTACCTTCTATGATATTTTTTTTGGTACAAAAATGAAGTAAGAACTATTTAACAGCAACACGGTATTCGGTGAAAACTTGAATTTTGAATTCAAATCGATATTTCGTCACGTTGCTTAATTCCCACGTTGCCGTTGTCAGCTATCATACGTGCCGGCAGCCGCAAAAAATGTACAATATGAATCCATTTATTAAGTTTTTTACGTCTACCAAAACGAATGAATGTAGGTAGCGCATTTAAAGAACCCTTACTTATTTTGATTGCTTGTTTGTCCTTGTTTGACACCTTGACTAAGCAATTAATCAAGTTGATCTTTTGCATAGAGTTGGATAGAAGGTCAGAGGGTAACATAGGCTATTTTTTATCCCTGAAAAACCAACAGATCCCACGGAATTTGTAAAAAATTCGTAATAAAAAAGGGGACGAAGAACGCGGGCAACAGCTAGTAGATTTATACATAAGGCAGCTTATGAAATATTATCTCTTTCGTACAACATAGAGGCATGCAAATACGAGCATTGTACGAATGAAACAGTACCGGCCGCCAATTATATATCTATTCCTTAATGCGCGGGAGTTTTTCCTATACATAATACAGCTGCAACTGGATCTTAGTTTTTCAATGTGATTAAAATCAAATACAATCTCCTAACTTCTTATACAATTCTCCTTCTCCTATTTCGATTTTCATGCAATGTTTTAAATGCATCGCATGAAAATCATGCAGAACATGTAAATTTTCTAATCTGTGTTCTAAATTTGATATTAAAATGTTATTGTAGTTTATTTAATGGCGAGATAATTACAACCTCTCTAACGCAGAACTGTTATTAAGTAGAAAAAGTTACAAATAAATTCATCTAAAAGTAAATTACTCCTTTTCAGTCAACATATAAATCGTTTGGCAAACCCTACGTAATAATGGTTGGCATGGACCCTTAGGAAATGTTAATGTTTTCCTAATAGAGCTATTTGTAAAACAAGGGTAGGTAAAATAAACCTACCCCCTAACAAAGGAAACAAGAACAAAGAACCAAACGTATAAAAGAGATATGGGAACCTACTGAATTACGTTTTCATTTAGCTTTGAAACTTTGATAAAACTTTGCCTTCTTGAATATAAATTCATACCATAAAATTTTTAATGTCAGCCTTTCTGTTTTCTCTACTATGACTTACTTGATTCAGACTATTAATATTGTGTTGTACATAGGTCAGCGAACACATATCAAGTAGACGCCTTAATTTTTTGTGCCAAAATAATATATATGAGGTATCTAAAGGGGGAACATTGGCCCACCAAAGACCTACCTGCGGGAAAATCAGAAATTATCAACCTCCACAAACTGAAATCGAAACTAGGTGGGCCATTTATACGCCAACAGCGCTCGCCACTGCAACAGGGGGGTTGCCAAATCTCTCTTAAGGGATTATGAATTTACAACGGTGCGCCAACGTTCATTAGTAACTTTAAGTAAGTATTAAAGACTGGACCGATGCAACATCACTTGTCTCGCTCTCCAAGCCACGGGGTCATCATCATGTCAATGGACGTCCACTGCTAGTCTTTTGTAGGGAGTTCCAAACACCACGGTCTTGTGCCGCTTGGTCCAGCGGTTCCCTGCGACACGCTTGATGTCATCCGTCAACCTCGTGGGGGTTCTACCAACGATGCATTACCGGTGGGAGGTCGCCATGCCAACACCTTGGGACCCCGACATCCATCGATTCTCCTAGCTATTTGCCCCATCGACTGCAACTTTACCTTTGTGACTCTTTGAACTGCGTAGGTAACAGTTCTTCCACGTGCCTGATTTGATCACGTAGCGATACTACAAGTATAACTCTATCCATCGCCCGCTGTGTGATCCTGAGCCTTCTTATGAGACCCATAGTTAGTGACCACGTTTCGAGGCACGAGATGGATGACCGCAATGTCCTTACTCTAGACTTACTCGAACCCAGGAACATGTTATATACACTTTCTATTATTGTTACTTAATATTAAATCAAAGCGGTTTGAAGACGTAATAGCCTGGTGTCTTCAGCCGCCCATCACAAATTTTTCAAAGATATGTGCGTTTTGAGCCGTTTTTTTGGACGTTAAAACATCCTTGAGGCATGAGGAAACTTGCATGCCTGAGAGTTCTCTATTCTGTTCCCAAAGGCTTACGAAGTTTAGAAATCCAAATTTGGCCAGTGTGCTGGATTACTGCCTAAGCCTTCGTCATACTGAAAGCTGTGCTGCGTAGTGGATCGGTAATAGGTTAATAAGTAAATAATATTTTATTCGCACAAAAATGATAATATTAAATTTATATTTTACAAATGGATAGCTCAGTCTACTAAAATTACTCTTATAAATTGCTCAGTCGAAACTGAGCAATTTATAAGAGTAATTTTAGTAAAATGAAGGCGACCTTTAGACGGGTCATTCGAGTTCATTTCACTAAAATACTTGTTTTAACTCTTACTCATATTTAAGTATGTTTTAGTATACATTAGTTTATTATTTTTTATATTTATTATTATTAGTATTTTATGTGTGTAATCTTGATAAGTATTAGTGTGTAATTGTTCGTAAGTATGCATATAATAATAATACACCCCACCAATCGGTTTCCCTTGATTTTCCTAATCCTAAGGTTGCCTGGAAGAGATCGCTACTAAGCAATAAGGCCGCCCTTTGTATCCTACTTTTTAAGTTTATTTTTGTTGTGTCCATTGTTCTTTTTTACTATTTGTGGTGTACAAATAAAGTGTATAAATAAAAAAATAAATAAAAATAAAATACGTTTTATATAGAGTTTTATTCAGTCACGCAAAAATTAAGATAAGAGCAGCGCTTTGAAAACTGTAAAATTTAAACTCGATTTGGGCCTTAATCCTAGTTTAGGATTTGTTTATTTAACCAGTAAAATAGAGAAACCATTCCTAATTACAGTTAGGAATTAACCGATTTACCGACACGAATAAAGTTTTTTTTAATCGCGGTATAAACCGGTTAACTTACCTAAATTAAACGTTATATGTCATTTCGGTTCCTTAATTTAAATTCGATCGATTAAACGATTAAAAAAAAGAACAACACTGAACAAAATTTGGTCATTTACCAAAATATAGAGATCCTAAATTAAAAATCGGTTTAAAAAGCTGAATATTTTTTTTTCTCGTGGGGAAATCCTCATGGATAACACTACACCACGGGGAGATGCAGTGGTTATGCCGGACTCTTACCGACTAAAGCCCCACGGTGTTCTAACTCATCGTCTGGTGACTGGGTCATGGCAAAGCTTTCGCACACAACCGCAACCCAGCCAGCTACTACTATCATGGGCTTACCCTAACGTGCTGGCCAGAAGAAGCACGAGGCGATCTTCGTCTAATGACTGAAATAAATGTATGGAAATATACCATGCTTGCCACGGGACAGCGGCGATCGGAAACGCGGCACATTTGTCCCAGTTTAGCCAGGACAGCAAACAGTATATTGGCGGGTATCTTAATTTATTAGCTACATCTGTGTCCACTGTGTCCATCGAGTCTCGCAGCTTGTTTTGGTGATTTATTTAAGTTAGTTGCTGCCCACGTCCTCGAACCACCTTTATTAAGGTTTCTACACATCCCGTGGGAACCGTCTGTTTTCCAGGTATAAAAAGTAGCATATGTAACTCCCCGTTCTTTGAACTTTGAGCTTAGTTAAGGCGCCAAGGTATAATAAACAAACAAACACACTTTCTTTATTGGGGTACGACACGGGCTGCTATGCTATTGTTATAGCCCTTTAAAAGTATCCAAGAAACAAATAAGTTCAAAATTTTAAATTATAAGAACTATAATTAAAGTTGACTTCGGTGGCGAATAACCAAATCTGCTTCAGTTTCTATATTGCGTGATAGCTTCGTGAGTTTTAATTAAAACTGTCAAACCGATTTCATTCCGAAAATTGTTACGTGCACGTAGCACGAAGTCGTCACGCAAACACGCACTCATGCTCAGTTATAAAACTGTAGGCCTTTGGTTAATTATGAAGTGACATCTTTAACACCGATACAATTCTGTATGCCACCCCACAAAATAAACTTACCAAAGATAGTTAGCCTGCATATCTGAATTAAACTCGTATTATCTACGTAGCAATATTTAAATATAATATAACTCTTAAAATGGTTCTTTATAACTCGTACTGGAGTTTCTTTTTAATTTTACATCATTTGTAAAATTAAAATTACCCGCTTAGTGCATACACTGTATGCACGCCACTGCCACTGAAAAAAAAAAAATCGGTGGGCCTTCTGCTTGGTACTATATAAATAAACCCTGCGTCCATAAACATAAAGCGTTCGTGTCAACCACACCCTTCAGACCTGAAAATAGCAATGCTGCTTGAAGCTAGTCATAAGCTTGACGGCAATAAAAGAAAAGATATAAGACATTAGATATTTTCCGAATAGAATAGTTGGATAACCTAGTTTACTGAGTTGGATAAATATCTATGTTCTTCCTATCTGGCAAAGTTTCAATCATAAGTGAAGCAAACAAGTAACGAAACCTTGCAATTTCAAATTCAGAAGTTTCTCTGAAACGAAAACGGGCGAAAACTAAATTGTATCAGTTGGGTTTGGAACCTACAATCGTGCCCCAATCCAACTTTATGAAGCCTTTTCGAGGTGAATAGGAATAATAAAATCCTTATACTTATTTGTCGAAATCGAGCATCGCAAGTGTTTTTCATCTGAAGTTGAAATCACAAGTATGCCTAAATTAATATCGTTGGTTGGTTTTTATCCTCATAATTATCTTGACTAGATAAGAGCTTTACTGCAATCCCGCATGGTGGTAAGTTCTGATGCGGCCTATGGAGGAGTGCTAAAGATTCACCCTTGATTTGGAGGTACTTATTCTATGTAAAGTAGTAGGGAAAATGGAAGCCGGAGGAAGGAAATAGTACATGTCCATGGGATATCAATTACGTAACGAAGTTAAAAACTAAGAACATGAAACACTTCTTGAGCACTTGAACACTTTACAAGTAGAGTTTAACTCCCGAAGCTTAAAAGGTGGTCCATATTGGGAACGATACGGAGATGCCAAGGTAGTCTGTGCATTTTCATTATTACGTGTGGCACATCCATCATCTGTTCTATTTTTTGTTATTTTTCTAAAAATTTCAAGTTGAAAAAAAGGTGCAATTTTTTTTGAAAAATAACAAAAATGAAATGAAACTATGTAAGATACTCGTTGCATAATTCGAAGAACCTATCAAAACAGCTAAAATCTAAATCAGTACTTACAAGGTATAGATAGTACTACAATCTAATGCTAAAATCAGTACTTACAAGGTATAGATGGTACTAAGAAAGGTAAAAAGGTCTAACTCTCTAAGCACATATAGAATCTCGTAAAGCTGAGTCTTGATTGGAATTATAACTGCATGTCTCATAGCTCTATGTTCATATAGAGGTTAAATAACTACTGTTTTAGCAAGACATAAAATCACAGACTACTGTTTTAGCAAGAAATAAAATCACAGACAAAGTCGAGAGAAGAAACTAATCCCTACTAATATTATAAATGTCAATGTAAGTTTGTTTGTTACGCTTTCACGCAAAAACTACTTAACCGATCCTCATGAAACTTTGTACACATATTTTTGGAAGTGTTAGAAGTAATATAGGATACTTCTTATCCCGACATTAAACTTGGTTCCTTTGGGAGAGGGATGAAAGTGTTTGACGATTTTACACCATAACTCCGACAAATTATAACCGATTTTGATAATTATTTTTGTACTATTGAGGTTGTAATATGTGTTTAATTTTGCCCAAACTTTCTGTAGATCTGATGAATGTGTTGGAGATAAAGGACAGAACTCCTCAGCGGACAGCAGCGAACCCCTCATTTAAGGCTTACCGATACTGAATACTTTAAATTTTTTTAGAACTACAACTAAATTGAATGCCACATCAAAAAGCAAAATCAAACGCAGACGAAGTCGCGGGCAACAGCTAGTATTAAATAAATAAGCCCACTCGAGCCTAAACAAGTAGGTAACATGTAAACAAAAGGCTAAGATAGACTATAAAGGGCAAGTCTATTAACATAGGAGGCCGTGGCGTGTTCTTGATTATGCAGGCCATATGCTAATAATAAAGATCCTTCGAGAAACTCTCATCATTAAGTCTTAGACAAGGTTGCTCAGAGCAAACTACTCTATTTATGACGTCTGGATCGAATAGAACTCCCATTATAGGAGAGGCCATTTAAAATCGAATAGTCATCCTTTTCAAAGTTATAAGGCAATATTAGATAGTTCATTGTTGGTTTCATTTTTGATGTCGAATCGAAGAAGCACTATAAATGAGCAATTTGAACATTTCATTTAATTCACTGCCAATTTGTTAGTGAAATTTGTATAATTTTTATATGTTATTGATTTTTGTAATAACCGTCTTATTGCGTCCTACGAACCGGCCCTTTTCAGAGACAGTAATGCAACTGTGTGGTTTGTTCTTGCATTGTGTATATTATATACAAGCTGTTGCCCGTGTTAAATATAATGATAGTAACAACTTGATGATTATTTATTTATGATTTTATATATGATATAAAATTCAACGAATTAGTTGACAGTGTTCTAAGAACATATTTCAAGACCTGGCTTACTAAAAAAATCTATTACCCGAAACTTCTTCCCGTGTGATCTTTACTGTATAAAATGTTATGTACAAAAAGTTTTTGCGTAAATGAAACTTGCTCCAGAATGTACGTTACATTTATCAAAAAGTCGTAGGACCGAAGTTTCACTTCAAAAAATTTGATCATCATCTAGTAAGTAAAGTAGTAATAAACGACTAAGACACCGGAAGGTATCATTGGATCGTTCGAGTCCATGTAGGACGTCGATAATGCAGTCGTATTTATATCAAACTATCCACCAACTCAATGTCATGAACAAATCTATTAACCTGATGGTATGACGCTCATACCTTGGAGGCTTGGAAGGTCACTTCTGTGGGATGCAACTTGTGTGGATACCCTAGCTGCATCACACATCCAGGCCACCACGTCAATGGTAGGTGCGGCTGCTACCAGTGCCGAGCAGGCCAAGAGGCGTAAATATGAAAACCTGGATAGCAGCTTAGCAGATTTTTGCGCCTTTTGGAGTAGAGACTTTGGGACCGTGGGGTTCGGAGGCAAGAGCCCGTTTTAAAGAATTATCGAAAAGGGTTGTCGAGTCTACCGGTGATCCTAGAGCGGGCAGTTACCTTTGCCAACGAATTAGTTCGGCCATCCAAAGGGGCAATGCTGCCAGCATCTTAGGAACTGTGCCTCGCTGCAGCGGTTTCGAGGACGTTTTAGATTTTATTTAGTTTTAAATAGTTTATTTTAGGTTATATTTATAAAAAAAATTGGTTGCCTGTAAAGTCGGTATACGGGCGAAAGTTTTACGTGACAACGACTTTGAGTGGTAAAATAATTTTAATGTGAATATTCATTCGTATAGTAGGAAGAAGGATGAAATAATAGTAACAATTTAAAACATTTATTTATACAAAGAATTATATTTAAAACATTAATTTATACAAAGAATCTGGCACTGAATTTCATATTAACAAAATTTTATTTTTACCTTTACACATACATACGTATTTATATACAAATATACATACAATAACTTGCAATACATTTGCGTACAATGAAACAGCGTTTACTACAAAGGGACGCGTGCCTTTCACTTTTTATGTCTGTCTCTCTCGCTCTTAGGCGGGCTAACCATGCCCGAGTGGAAGGGACGCGTGCCTCTCATTCGCTCTCATTGTGAGCGCATAACGTGAGCGGAGCGTAACGCAGTTTCTTGAAGTGTCACCCGGCAAACCAATTTATAAGACGTTGTCACGTCAAAAATAATTATCTATTAACTATTTAATAAAATATCTGGCAAATATGAATTTATAGTTTAAAGTTTAATTATTTACCTCTATGTAAATTTTATGTAACAGTAGTTTTAATCATTTATCATTTACCTAATTTTATTTCGTAGAACGAACAGTAGCTCTATGCTGCTACTACTACTTTCTTCTGCGATAACGAACCCACGGTGATCATGGGCAAACCCTCCACTTGCGAGGGCTTTATTTAGTACAGATGTGGACTGTTATAGATTATGATATGTTTGCTAAACTAACGTTGAATTCCAATGTTACAAACAATCTAGTCCAGTCAGAATTAAAACGAGGCAATCCTATGGATATGTACAGGTTCATCGCTTTTGGCAATACACACATGTTCGCAGTTGGCCAGAGCTTGCTAATCTATCCACTTTAGATCCAAAATCCTTCGTTAGCTGTTCGTTTATCTGGAGACATTGCTGTCAAGGGCTAACTTTAGTAGTGCAATAAAAAAAAGAACTTGAATTGAAACAAAATATAAAAAAATATGTAAATCGAATTGTATACACAGTGACTAGATGATGTAGGTACAACATATTAAATAACTTAGAAAGAAATCCGAAGCGACAATTCCCATACGAAATTACCAATTTCGATCTTGTACGCTTACGGTGAATCTTTTCGTTTTTATCTAATTTTCTTCTTCTTACCACTTAAAAAAGAAATAAAAATAAAGAAAAACATTCAAATCAGTGACTCAATTCCTGACTTTTTACGAGACTGCCATCTCTGGAAATTATACAACATATTCCAATATCTATAAAGAAGTTTGCAATTTCAACTATGAGAGCTCAACTCAGTGAAACCTTGAAGATTGTTGATAAGAAAAAGCATAAGATGCTTATGCTTATAAGATTGATTTAAGTGAATTTGAGGTATACAGTCGATTTTTTTACACAAAATGGATAATCACATCATTAAAATTTAGGATTATTGGGTATTAGAAAAAACTTGCTTTTTAATAACAGAAGATTGATTATCTTACCAGAGATAAAGCACGAACGCAAAATATTCTTTTTCCTTAAAATCATAGTCAGTTTTAGAAAATATTTTTATCACACTTAAAATGGCCGTAAAATTTTCTGATCGGCTTTTTCACATAATAAAAGAGTGGTAGAGCTCAAAAGGATTGAGGCAACATCTGCGGATAGATAAAATGAATTTTGGAATCTTTGTTTGCCATCAGTTTAAGAGAGCTTGTATAAAAAGAAAAGTTAAAGAAACCTTTCCTGAGCAGATGAAAGATAAAATTCAACCATTACCTGTACACTGTTTAGTTTCTGAGTGAAGCACAAAATTTTCATTATTTAATTCCATTTTGGTAAAATGAATTATTTATTATTATTAATTATTAAGAAATATTGCTTCCCTAGACCAAATAACGAGTATAGTGCAAAAAATCTGTGATATAAGCGATGGTGTAACCCTTATTTTTATAGTACAAAAGCCTCAATCGAATGTCCTATCTATCAAACCGAAAACTCATTGCTCATCAGGAGGATATCTTCTTCTTTGTCGATCACTCTTGCCAGAGTGGTCGTGGTCATCACGGTGTGGCAGTTGTTACTCGCCTCACGATCATTCGCCACTTCTCCCTATTTGCAGATAGTCTGGTACATTCATGCAAGGGACCTCCCACTGAAGATTTGATCTGATCGGTCCATCACGTGGGTGACCTACCGCGCGGTCTAGTGCCTTCTACCTTGCCCTGCACAACAAAGCGTTCTATGGAGTTGTTGTCTCTCCGGGAGACGTGTCCGAAGAATTTCAATATGCGGCTGTGTACTAATGTTGAAAGACGTTGCTTGTAGTCGAGTTCTCGGATGTAGTTTGTTACATTTTCATAAAGTAAATGACTGTCGGCTGAAACAGGGTGTATTAAGTCTCGGCCCAAGAAGCGAACAATTACTGCTTTTCTGCTGACAGGAAACTAGCTTCATGCGACAATGCACTCGTTTAAATTAGCATCTAGCAAAATGTCATCTCGCTTCGGTTATATTTAGTAGGTTCTATCTATCTATATTATGTTTTTCGCTTTCGGAAACTCTCGCGTAGCCTTTAGACACGGGCCCCGTGTGGATCGTTCAAACCATCAGCGTAGTGAAGATTTTTTTTTGTATTGTGATTAGTTAAGAACATAGAATAGAAGAATAGTTTGACAAGAAACAAAGAAGTCTGGGCTTTTAATATTAATCAAGTTTAGCAGCAATTATTTGACAACATGGCGAAAAAATAGGAAAAAATAGGAGCGCACATGCCGAATCAGTTATTTTAGTGTAAATACATAATACTGGGTTTTGTAGTGTCGTGGGGCGCCAGAAATATATCAGATCCATAAAGTTATTACGATGGCAGAGGAGGTGGTGCGGCTACCTCCATTACATAATTGTAACAAAAAATTAAATAAATAAAATTAAAAGTCGTCGACTGTGGATTGGCATACTTCCCATGCCCTCATTATAGAGAACTGCCATGCATGAAGGATTCCTCACGATTTTTTCCTTTACCGTTAAAGCATGTAAAGTTGGAGCGTGCCGGAGTATGAACACGGTCCCAAGAAAGGGAAGCCAATACCTTACCCACTAGGCTATCCTATGGAATTCAGTCTCATAGGGTGCAAATATCATAACCTATTGCTGGACTTAGGTATTTTTTGCTCATATATATATATCATAGAGTGTGATCAGGAACTTTTAATTTTGTTTCTTCTTCACCTTTCTACCATCGAACTGCAAGGCATCGTAAGTATCTGCACCGTTACGTAGTTGATGTCCCTTAGAATCCTACAAAGGGTTTTACTTCCTAGTTCCTAATTCGCACCGCAAAGATCTGGTACATTCTTCCGGCTTCCATCTTCCTCGATACCTGTCATTTGGGTTTCTTCAAATCCTGAACGAATAGGCATCCTCTAGGTGTGCGCGTTCCATCTTAGGTTGCATCATCTTTTATTTTCGGTTATGATTGCGGTCAAGCGCACTAGCGCTTCGAATCGCCATTGCCGATTGCCAAAATGCCAAAATGCCGATTCATCTGATGTCGTCTGTTCTAGTTGAACTCCTAAATATGCGCCACCAACTGATAGATGCTGTGTTTACCAGCGCGGGGTCATTCTAGCACTGGGGTACTAGAATGACCCCGCGCCATTAGCGTCCATTTGTTCTCAAAGCTATGTGTTTGCAATTTTGGTTTTTATAATTGCACATGTAAACACATAGAGATATTTTGAGTATTGCTGACTACTTTTTTTCTACAGAACATAGACCCAAGTAGGTTTGGCCGAGAATGAGCCCAATTGAGACGCTTCAGGGACCAAGCATCAAAGCTTAGAGGAAATCAATAGGATTCAATTTTCAATCGGGTATCAACATTAATAGAATTTCGACGTATTGTTTGCTGTCCTCAGTATCAAAGCCTTGTGTTACAAAGGATAGTTTCAATTAGTTACGATGATTGGAATTATTCATTAAACTATTCATCTTTATTTTAAAATTTTCAATAAATATTCTTCACATAAACTCATTACCAGCCCACTACAGAAAACGGGTCTCCTTCCACAATGTGAAGGTTAACCACTTAGTAGCTTAGTAAGCCGTAGTCCACCACGCTGGCCCAGTGCGGATTGGTGGACTCCACACACCTTTGAGAACATTATGTAGAACTCTCGGGCGTGCTGATTTCCTCACGACGTTTTCCTTCACCGTTTAATCAAGTGATATTCTAGTTACTTAAAATGCACATAACTTAGGAAACCTAGAGTTGCGTGCTGGGATTCGAACTCGGCCCTCCGAAAATGTAGTAAACAATGCGCTATCATCGCTTCTCGACCTTTTGGCTAAGATCAAAGTGTAGCATTAAATTTTAATTAATAGAAAATAATATAATGACGATACTGTAAGATAGCTACTCCAATTAACACCGAGTTTTATGTCTGAATGCACCTGTTTACGGACAATGAAATTAAATGATAGAATTTCAGTCTCTCTTTATATATTTCTTATTGTGGTCTGACATTTAACATTTAACAATTTGAGTAGGTACAAATTAAGCACCTAACAATTAACATAAAGTTTTTTTTCAACAAGTTAGCGTTTGACCACAATCTCAGCTGGTGGTGAAGTGATGATGCAGTCTAATATAGTAGTGGACTAACCTATCTAACCTGTTAGTGAGTATGGCAGTTGAATAAAACCCATATGTATATTCGGGGTATACGCGACATCGTACTAGAAAGCTAAATCGCTTAGACCAGAGAAAATTGAGAAATTATAAATTTTCCTATTGCCCCTGCCGGAAATCGAACCCGGGATCTCAAACTTTAAACAACAGCGCTAACCGCTGTGTCACGGAGGTCATCAAAGAAGGTTTTTTTTTAATAATATTTATCAGAGCAGGCTGATAGTAAATCTGAAACTATTGCATAACAGTGCATCAAATTCAAAATTCATTTATTTCAAGTAGGCCTTCAATTTCAGCAGCAACATCAACAATTTACATTTTACATTTTAACATTAATTTTTCTATCTTGTGAGAGCTGAAAGCGGAGCCGGATGCTTCCAAGCAACCCTGTCATTACATCACTTCGAAGGGTATGCAACAAACACGTTCTACAACGTTCTGCAATGCTCTGACGAGTCCATGAACTTTGGGCGAGGCATATAATCACACCAGCAACCATACTCTTAAGACTAGAACACAGAAATATTGCTTGGCGGCAGAAATAAGCATGGTATACAAAAAGCTCTACTGCTACTAAAGAAGTTTTAAAATCATCATCATAAAAACCAAAGGAAGTTCACTACTGGATATAGGAGCTTTATAGGGAGTTCCAAATATCACGGCCTTGACTTGTTCGCCAGTGCGGGGTCACCATTCCATTAGGAACTCAATGTCCATGCCTATTATCACTTGAGCTTTGTGACACTTTGAGATGGTTCAATACGGATCTCGGATTTCATCACGTAAATATACTCCAAGTATAGCTCTCTTCATCGCCCGTTGTGTGACTTTGAGCTTTCTGATAGGGTTAGCACAGGCTACACGCGCTGTTCAAACACGTCTGTTAAGATAAAGTCAAATATCACCTTAATTTTCCTTTATCTGTATCGACGACATCAGAAAAGTTTTACGGTATGAATAAAATTGCATACGGAAAGATTAAAAATAAAAACATGTTGAGAAATAATAAAATATTAAATTTAGCTATAAGGTTCATAAAAAAGTTCTAAGCTGTGGCGAGCTGTGTCGAAAATAAATTGAATTGAGATACGATTCCAGTGATAAAAGCTCTGAGGAAATCGATACAATTTTATTTACAATTTTCGGTTCGCGTAGTGGAACATTATTGGAATTCCGAGGTGTTGTTTGTTGTGTTCAACTTTACTGCCCTTTTGAATGCCACAAAGGTTCATTACGAACGACCTGGATTTTGCCGATTGGAAACAAAACAAAGGCCGGTAACATTCTCGAACATTTGGGCCAATCAAATAAAAACAGAAGGCCAGTTGTATAATAGGTAGGTATGTAAAAACCGCTTATACTTATGCGAACGTGCTTAATTAAATACTCGTATTTGCTTATTTGTACAGCTTTTACATTAATAGGCAAACAAAATAAACCTCATTAAGAAGCAGCTTTAGCATTCCTAAACATAATAAACGGTCGATTAATGAATTTTGGTACATTGTAGATAATATAATAATGAATAATATTCTAAATATTCATTCAGATTCGTTACGGATTCTGATGACTTCTTTGATTTAGCAAATCGTTACGATACGAACGTACACTATCGAAACATCGATCCTCCTTCCGATCAGCTTGAGAGAACGGTTCCTCCGGTTAACGGTATAAATAAATATATAAAAAATATACTACGACAATACACTCATCGCCATCTAGCCCCAAAGTAAGCGTAGCTTTTGTATGGTTACTAATATGGCTCATGAATATTTTTATGAATATAATGGGTTGTTGTGATGATTAATATAAATAAATACTTATAATATACAGATAAACAAACACACACAAACATTTTCCAGTTGTGATAATCGAATTAAAATTCAAATTCAGATTCTTTATTTGGAAAATATATGGTAGGTACTCGTACTAAAAACTTTTATATAGATGTTATCATTTTGTGTTTCACACATGTTTTGTCATTCACATCAACGTCAAAATATTGAGGTAAATTAAAAAGCATACTACTAAGTATAATGTCAGTATAGGTAGTTAGGTATAGATATCTAGTCTACTAATAAAATGAATTTTGTAAGAGCCATTTCTTCAAAACAACTTTCAATCTTCTTAGAGGTAAAATCTGTATATTTTGTGGTAACAGGTTGAAAGACTTAATGCACATTGCAATACAGCTTTTTAACACACGACCGTGGACTGAAAAAAACAGTGTCGGTGCCCACTGCACTAACCGGCTGTCTCTGTGATGTATGATTGTTATGAGTATCATACTTTTAGGTTTTAATTATTGATTGCTATGTTATTTCTCTTTTATAACACATAAATTTAATTATTATCTTGTCCACTACAGTGCATGGCAGGATCATTACTGTCAAATGTCAAAAAAATACAAAAGTTACGTTTGACAGCAAAAAATGCAAGATATGCCTCCTTTCAGAAGGAGAAGAAGGAGAAGGGTGTAGGCCATAGTCCAACACGCCGTGCTGGCGGAATGGAAGCCTTCACATGCCCCCAATGCTCTTAGCATTATGGAGAACTCTAAGGCATGCAGGTTTCTTCACGATGTTTTCCTTCACCGTGAACTAAAAACAACAAGTTAGAGGTGATTCACCGCCTTAAAAAAAATAATTAACGATATAGTTCAAGATGTTTAATATTTCCTTAAAAATATTAATTATGCTCGAAAAGACGTAGAGCTACGAAAAGCTACGACTTATATTCCACGACAAATGAATGCATTGTATTTCAAATTTACGAAATTTCGAAGTATTCATATCACTTTTCAGTCCTATGTTCGGAAATTGGAATGCTATCGGTTCCATTAAACATGGAGGCAAGGCAATTGTTGGAGGGATATATTATTAAAAAGAAAATTTTTAAAAGAAAAATCGAAAATAAATATTTACCATAACATTTTTAAGTCGGTGCCAAGTAAATTGTACAAAATTACTAGGTATTTTTCCTTGTTTAATTAGAATAAGGTATTTTTTTTTATCAAAAATTTTTTTTCACACTTTAGGTACTTTTGCAATTATCTAAGTTATAATTGCCAAATGCTAACTGCTTCCTGCAGAAAACTGCCCAAAACCCTTTACAAGATATTGCTTTTCTCGAGGCCGGGGTGTTACTGGTTGAGGAGTTCTCCTAGCACTACACCATCAGCTTATACTTTGATATTGCAATACAAAACAAATGTTATGCCAAGGTTCATTTTTACCATCATGGTGTTGGAACCCTAAATATTGTCGAGCGTTTTGTAGCGTCTTTTAAAGAACAGTAGATCAAATCGAGAATTTTCTGAACTGCAATACAATATTAATAGCAATAGGTATGCCGGTTTATAAACTTTATTTAGGTACTACGGTGTGTGTGGATAGTACGTTTTGATATCGCAATAACGAAGGCGCGGGCTCTGAACTTTGAACATGAATTATGTATCATATTATGTGTCGCCATTACGTACAAACTTTAGCGAGCCCGGCGAAAGCAATGTTTAATTTGTTATTTCGAAAATTACAGTTTGTTAGTTTGTGTCTATGAAACTGAAAATTAATATTTTACTGTGAAAATTAAAATAAGTTTGTAGTAGTTTGTGATACAGACACAATTATACTACTGCTATAATGTTTTAATATATTTTTTTGATATTATATTACTGATGTAATGTTTTAATATATTTTTCAGAAAAACTATGCTGTCGGTTTAGATGGAGTTTTTTACATAATTACCTTTTAAGCAGGTTTCTTTTATGCTATCACCCTCCCAGGCCTCATGAAGTGCTGCGAAATTAGGTGATTGTCGTCAGATTTAAAATTAGGGTTCTACAAAGAGAACCTATATGGTTGCAGTTCATGATTTCACACCTTATAGGTCAAAGACTGCTTCAGGTTGCAAGTTGTATGTAATACGTTCCAAAAAAATATAACTATAGTTATATTTTTTTATTTGCATACATACTCAATTGCCATTTCATGTAGTGTGTTTAGAGCTTCCTAGTTTTCATTGCGTTTCATAATGTATTTTAGTACTATTATTTCCTATATATTCCTAGGTTATTGTAACTTACTTGTTATAATAACTCAAACCTTATTGAAGCAGTGTGAAAAGTCTAACCTTCAAATCCCTCCTTCTATGACACAAAGGCATTTGCCCCATAGAGGGAATAATGGGTTGTTGATGACGAAGCGATAAAATCTTAAGGAGTACTAATATATCACTAAATACATAATATTTGTAAAGATTTATTCAGGTGTAAAATAAAACCTGACGGTAACAAAACAAGCTTCAAAGTTAAGGCACATTCCAACGATAAATTTTCCAGTAAATTAGGTCGTAGCATGAATAGATAATTTATAGGTATGGAACATAAATAAAGGTGAATGAAGACACCGTACATCAGTTAAAAAGATGTGTTTTTAACTACTGGTGATATAGATATAAATAAATAGGTTTTTTCAGATTCCAAATCTCTCGACGCTTTTTAATACACGTTTATCAATGCTTATAATATTTGGAATCATTAAGTCTATAGCAGTTCACTAGTGGACTAAAAGACTCTGCCAACGGGATGGTTTATCACCACGCTGGGTCGACGGGTCGTCGCAGTAGATGGTAGTAACAGGACTGAAGACGCTGCTGTCATTCCTCCGTTGTATTCCCTTAGCCGCCTCGTATGACACCTTCGAGAAGAGTAGGGATGGTGACAACTGTATTCTAACCTGCCGTCACCACACGGCATATTTGATATCAAAGAAAATTAATGTGCATCGTTAGCCTATTGGCATTATTGGGCATAGACCTTCTCTCGTTTAAGTAAAAGAGTACTTTGACATTTTTAGTAGTTCTTTAACCTTATTCGAAAACATCTCAAACATGTACTTACGTAGCTTAAATTTATTTATTTATTTTCCGTTTTACATTTTTATCATCCCCTTTCTTTGTACAGCTAATCAGTTTTATACTTTGCTTTATTAGTTAATTAGCTTTTAGATTATTTTAATTAAGCATGCTGTGGTCATTTCTACAAGGTTTCAATCTCCTGTATTTCCCTTTTGTTTATGTTACTCTCATGATAATGTCATTGAGTGTTACGCCAGTTTAATAATCCAGTGAAAAAAAGGGTTTAGAGTCGACACACAGCATAGGTCGCCAACTTGCTTTAGCTATTGTTGTTGCCTTTAAGTGTTATTACCGGCACCGACGTCTAGACATAGCCAACTTCCTAACTCCGAGCACGTACTGGCCTTAGTACAAGAATTGCTCGTTCACAATTGAGGAGTCGTTTTCGAGTTTTAAAGTTTGAATCGTTAAAGTAACTTGAACCTAATGTCACTCATTTAGAGTCGCAAATCCTGTACTTCTGATTTTTTGTTTTATAAACGTTCTAGCAAATGCCCGAGGTAAAAAATGTTGTATAATTGATTGGTGGCAGGCTTACCCCGTGGCTAGTTACCCACCCGCAAAGAAGTGCCGCCAAAAGTTTATTTAGCGTTCCGGTACGATGTTGCGTAGAAACTGATTAGGGATACCTGTGGCTTATAACTGGCAGGTTAGCCAAAAGTCGTAGGCGAATTTCAACATTAATGCAAAATGAATAAGATTTCACTCCGATGTTCGATTTCCCAAGGTTTAAAACGACTCCTCGAATGCAAGCGTGCAAAACTTGCACTAAGGCCCCAACCCTGGAATCGAAACCAGGACCGTGCGATCCGTAGTAGAACATACTACGTATTAGACTAAATAAGCAGACTAGCTAATTTTATCACAAACATGAGTCATTCTGGGAGTATTTGTCGTAATCAAATCAGAAATCAAAGGATTAGAAAGAAGACTAAAAGAATTGGAAATGCTAACATAGCTCAGTAGGAAAATGCTTTCAAGGGTCATCTGTGGACGTCCATTAGTTTAAACGTCGAAGACTATTAAATAGAGAATATTTTTTTTCTAGTATAATTTATGATGGATCCTTCTTCATTAAAAAGCTACTGTTGACACATGTGATTCTAACTCGCATGGAAAGTTTACAGTTCTACAATTATGTCTGAACAGTGAGGCCCTCTCCATACTAATACTATATATATTTGTTGGGCTTAGGCCGTGGCTAGTTACCACCCGACAAAGACATGCTGCCAAGCGATTTAGTGTTCCGGTAAGATGTCGGGTAGCAACTGATTAGGGGTACCTGTAGCTTATAACTGGCAGGTTAGCCTGCTAACGTCTTAGACTGCAACATCAATTACCATCAGTGGAGTTTGCATGTCAAAGGCTAACTTGTAGAAAAATAAACAATGCGAAAATATATCCGTTTGTTTATTTGTTTGCTGCCTAGGTTTATCACAACCATTGCGTCTTTTTCGATTAAATTTCGTACATATCATATAACTTCATCCTGGAGTTGGACACATAGGAGACTTTTTATCGCCAAAAAGCAATGTAACCATTCCTGGCTAATTAAAAATGTAGCCTTTTTTTACATATGTACGCAGTGACATATTAAATCAATGTATTTACTTACGGTTTCAGCTAATCTAATCTAATCTTGAATAGAGATTATCTATCTCTATCTCCGAAATTGACGATTCGCGCGCATTTTCTGAAAACCCGTAATATACTAGTCAGAAGTCGTGGACAAAAGCTAGTTTTCCATACAATTTCAAAATTTTAGGTTCTTAATTTGGCTATAAGTTTAAATTCACTCGATCTAAACGTATATAACCAGGCATTTTTTAAATCTTCTAATGTGTCTGCGAAATCAGGATTGGTTTAATTACGTTTAAGTTTCGCCGGGTTCAGTCGCTTCACTAGATATATATACTACTACTACGACAATACAAACATCGCCATGTAGCCCCAAAGTAAGCGCAGCTTGTGTTATGGGTACCAAGATAGCTGATGAATAATTTTTTTATGAATATAATACACATAAATACTTATAATATACAGATAAACACCCAGTCACTGAAAAACATTCATGTTCATAACACAAACATTTTCCAGTTGTGGGAATCGAACCCACGACCTTGGACTCAGAAAGCAGGGTCGATGCCCACTGCGCCACTCGGCCGTCAAATATGGTTGATTCAGTATGTTTTATTTTTATTTTTCTTCACTATTATTTTGTGTGCAAATAAAGAGTATAAATAAAATAAATATATTCGTATAAAATTACAGTTCTTAAATGCGCTTGGTTTTTTCAAAGGATTTAATCATGGAAATGTTTTTTTTATAATACTGACAGTATTGTAAATTCATTCCAAAGTCAGTCGAAGAATATTAAATATCCTTTGTCGAGAAACGAAAAACAAAAGTTTCGTGCCGTGACGCGATTATGAATGCTTTTTGACAAGTGAAATTGCTATGAAATCAAACTAGATAAATATCAAGAGACAAAAGTAATTTTTTGAAGATATTAATCAAAAGCTTAATTGCATTGTAATTTGTCACTAGATAAGGCAGTTAATCTGCCTACAGTATCAAGTACATACGTAGATTCTCATTTATCGTGTCTTGCTACATCAAAATTAATTACCCATGAAGACTCATGAGTGGAAAGTATAATTGTCGAAACTTGGTTGAATTGATCTTCTGCGTCGCTTTTATAACTCTTGATAACTTCGTTATCTCAATATAATAATATTATGAGGCGAATTTTAAATGTAATCAAAAAAGTTATACCCGTATTAGTATTTTGTAGCTACAATGATGGTTAAGGTTTTTCTATCTATATGTGCTTTCAGCATATATATCATCTATGGCAAAAATTATGGGCTTACTAGCGATGTGCTCTTAAGTGGAATGTCCCGGGTTCGAGCCCCGGTAGAAGCAATTTGGTAATATTATTTTCTGGTCTGGTTTTCTAGTAGCCACGTCTTCGTCGGTAAGATAACTTTCTTACCGACGAAGACGTGCCACCAAGGACATTAACGCACGAGTACGGTTCCGCGTAGAAACCGATTAGGTTTAATATAGCTGCCATACCCCTAACAGGTTAGCTGGCATAACAAGGGCTAGAAAAATTCTTAAGGGTTCGCTTCACTTACATGCGACATTCGAAAGTGAAGTGTTGCGCCTGACTGGTGACGATTAACAGTCTGTGTATATATTTACGTACATATTTATATTTATACTGATACACAGAGGTTTCACTTCTATGCTTAAATGTGTTCAAAACCAAGGCATTTCTTCATTGCGTTTAAGAATTTAAACATATTTGATCGAAGTTACTTTAAATAGAGAGTTGTTTATTATCGAATGAAATTTAAATCACGGTAGTATTTCCAGATTAAGTATTCGACAAACAATCACGTCCATCCGTTGTTCCATCGTTGCTCGATAGACCATACTTTCGGATTTCTAAATTCAAATAACCTTGCCGATTTTCGTCCTCAGTAAAGAAGTTTTGTCTATAAGAGTTTTTAAATTACTCACAATGATGGTTTTTAAATAAGATGTAATTCACTTACATAATATAATTGAAAAGAAATATTATAATAAAGCTTTAATAAAATAATACAATCCAGTCATTGAGGTTTTAATTTTGTTATTTTGGGATCTCTTACAGTGAGAATATTATTGTAGGTACATGAACTAGAAGCAAGTACTATTTTATCTATTTTAGAGCTACCCCACGGTTACGAGTTGGAAAATAAACTAAATATATTCATTTGTACATTGAGCTGTAGTTAAAATGGTGATTAAGTTCTACATACAATCCGCCTTAGAGTGGCATGAAAATTTTATTCCTTAAGAACTAATTTACAATTAGAAAAATAAAACTATTATTATTTATATCAGAAAGATTGCATTAAGACTGTGTACCGCAGCTGTGATGGTTCAACACGGTAAAAGACGAAACACATATTTGTTCCATTTCCCTGAGGCCATGGAGACTACGTGTGAAAAAATAATTGCGAGACATTACACCGCGGTTGACTGCTCATCTGGTGACAGAAGGGTTGGCTTATTTTTTGCACAAAGAATCATCCTGGCTGTGCAGCGCGAAAGCACAGCCACCATTTTTGACACAATTCTACGCGGGTATGACTTGACCTTTAATTAGTAGTTAAATTTTTTAAATAACATTTAATTTGCCAAATAATTTTACAACTATATGATGTGCAGGGTGATTCCGTATCTCGTGACAGGCGTAAATCTTGCAATCACTGCTGTCAAACGTCACTTTTCCATACAAAAAATGAAGTTAAAGTGAAGTTTGACAGCAGTGATTGCAAGATTTCATCTGTCACGACATACGAAACTACCCTGCCGATCTATAGTTGTAAAATATTTTTTTTAATACCCCTGCCGATATAACAGGTAATCATAAAATTGTAATGGAAGTAGAACACGTACTTACCAGTGTGTAGAGGGCGCTCACATACGCCGCGTGTTTTACATGCAGCGATCTGCAACAGGACAGTGTTGTGTCCTGCTCGTGCGCGGTCCACGCTTTCATCTGGAAATAGCATATTATTTTTAACATCATCAATGTCGGCCTCATAGTGTTCATCCCATGTCCCATTGCTGCCCTATTAACCCTTGGCATGCATGTAGGGCTAGCATAGGCAGGAGACAAAAATTATATCCCCCGATTATATACCCTGACAAGGGATATAATTAACGTATCCACCTGCTAAAGCAAGGGAACAGGAAATAGGAGAAGTTTATACCCGTTTATTATTACACATATATTATTTGGATACTATTTCCATGCGCTAAAGCTGTGGGAGAACTTAATTTTTTATCCTTTCTCAGGGGAGAAAATAGTCTTCTGTCCATGCTCGCCATGCTGAGGGTAAAAAATTACAAATGGCAAAATATTTTTTTTCCTAGCACGGCGGCAGTACATTGTTATATACTAGAATTATTTTGATGGTGGTTGTTATATACTTCACTGGAAGTGCAGGAGTTGTTTTTGTACTTTTTTTTTTAGCCTGAAGCTAATGATAGCACAAAGTATTAAAGCTTGATCTAAACAAACAAATACTAACTTTTTTTTAATCTTATGGCATTTATTTCCAAAGTAGTAGCCCAATTAACCCCTGCTTCTGTCTGTGTCTTGTGTGTATCGGAATGCCATGATATATTAGGAAAAGCATTGGAATCTTTATGGTGTTATTTATAATTTCTTCAATCCTTATACTCGACACCAAACAGACCTTCGGCCTTCGGAAACCGGATCATCCTCAGGAGATGATAACTTTACAATGAATAATTGTTAAGACTTAAAAAAAATTACACCATTATACTTTATGTGTGCTTTATATTTTATGTTGTCCTATTATGCGTTGAATAAAGGAAGCTTTGCTTTGCTTTTCTAATAAATTCTCCAGCATCTATTATGATATGAGTGCCTTTAAGCAAAAGTAAGTAGGTACTATTATTTAATGAATAACAAAAGCTCTGGTCCCTCGCTTCTAATACATGTAGTTAAGATCTGGAATGCCCTACCAGTTTCCGTTTTCTCCATAATCTTTAATGAGTGCCTTTAAGTCTAAAGTTTATAGGCATCTTATTGGTAAGCGCTCTCTCTCTACCTTAGAATGCATCGTACCTTGAAAGCCTGATGTCACTACATTCGATTTTAGAACGTTGGAAACTAATACGACACTTAAAATGCTACGAGGCCGCTTCGTACACTTTTCTGTACTGCTCTTCTGTGCAATTTCGAGTTGTCTAAAATAATTAACAACCTAAATAATCATTAATATATATTTTGTTTATTTTATAAAATTTTTAATAAATAACTTATTATTAATTTAAGTTACAGAGACCTTTGAATTTTTTTCTGTCAAACAATAATTTACTTAATCATGTTCAGCGGATAAACTTTTAGTATTATGACACAGTGAAAAAATATGACCATAATACTTCTTGTATTATGGTCATGTTTTTTCACTGTGAAGAACTGTATAGATGTAATGTTATTTGAATATAATTTTGGAATAGATTTTGACATTGATTTTCGGTTGCATTATAAGATTAGGAGTTCACCGACTTTTGAAATTTATATTTGCTCTGACCTGGTCCGGTGGAAGGCTGCGGACTTGGCTAGTTAGCATTCCCCTGACATAGACGTGGCAAGTGACTTAGCGTTTCGGTACGATGCCGCGTAGGAACCGATGAGGGATGCCCTACCCCAAAAAGGTTAGCCCGTCGACATCTTAGACTGCACCGTCATTTACCACCAGGTAAGATTAAATAATTGAAGTTGTACAAAATATCAATTTTCCGAGTTTAAAAATTTTTTTTACTGTTTTTTAGGAACACATCAAATGAAGTCAAACAGTCAAAGGTTGTCAACCAGTAAAAAGGATTAAAAGTCCAGAATTCGTTTTGATATAGACTCTGTATAAACACAGTGGCAAAGCCTAAGGCAATGAAAATTTAATGTATCACGAATTTGCGCAACCTTAAACTTTTCGAGAGAGGTCCTTTTCACGTACCTACAAGCTAAAAGGTTTCGTGTTGGATATAATTTGTTATACTTTAACATCACCCTGATAAATCACTTGAAAAGTAGGCAACACCATACTGGTCAGGTAGGATTATTTAGGTCCCATTGTCAAGTTAAAGTTTTCCTTTAAACCTTTTTGAACGACAAAAAATAATCACCTTTGGGTTATTGTTGATGTCGGAGACAAAGCTGAGTTAAATAGCATAATACCGCAAGTATTCACTCACTGTTTATTTTTATCGTATTTATTCCCGACAAATGCGATGGTGGAGAGACGTGCGTTCAGCACCGCAGTCGCGATCTCACTGAAACTGGAAAGCTTTTCAGATACCGTGTCCTTAACTGTAGGTTCCACTATACCACGTCGTTGACTTTAGATCCAACTGTACGTTTACTTAGCAGACCTCGCTAGAGATTGCTTGTATGTGTCCTTAATTTCGCAAGCATACAGACCTGACTAGATAACTAAGTATATAGAACTGAGAGATTATATTTAAGGTATATTTTGTTGAACATTAGGGTTCCGTAGTCAAAAGAACGTAAAAAGACAGTAGGAGATAATAGAAGAAAGATAATAAATAGCTATAGAGTTGACCTAAGTTGTTTTTATACTTATAAATTAACAGACCAAGCAGATGGCCTAACTGAGTGGAAAACCATAGTCTATAAACATACCAAAACTTCACAGGGCACGCAAGAAACACGTCCTAAAAAGTGAAGCCATGTGTCCATCAACTTGAGGCGTAGCATTAAGGCAGTTATTATGTATGTATATAATAAGTGCCTGTTATTAAGGCTTCAGATTCCCTCTGTACGTTTCTATATTCGTATGTTTGTATGAGCGTCACATTATTTAAACTAAACGCTTGGTTTTTTGGGATTTAGAAATAACTATAGAAAAAATATAGCATATAGCATCGACCCCTATGGATGAACTCACATATAAAAAACTGTCTTTAGAAGCTAAGCTATACATCCACGTATATTTTGCAGTATTCACGGTACTGTTTTATAGGTGGTTTATGATATAAGTGATGGCAGTTACATCATAATGTCGAAGCAACTAAAAATATTGCTGTAAATAGTGCAGAGAAGATCATTGTACTTACGATCAGCAGAGTGGGTAAAAGAAATGATTGTGCTCACGTGGCATTATTTACTTTGTTTTGACGATCAGCCCGTCGCAGCAGTGAGTTCTGTGGTTTTGTGTGGGAGGTCTCGGGTTTGATCTCCGGTAAATTGCCCCAATTTGGAAATTTATAAGTTCTAAATTTGATTTGGTATCGTCTGGTGGAAGGCTTTAGCCATGGCTGGTTACCATTAAAGACGTGTTACGCCAAGTTATTTAGCGTTCCGGTACGATATCGCTTAGGTTTAACACTTAAAAGGTTAGCTCGTTACCTACATTATCCCTTACCACCGGGTGAGATTGCGGGTGTTAAATTGTATTGGAATGAAGAATAAAAAATAAACTTAAAATCATAGTTAGACACTAAGTTATATCATTGGACTATATTATTCAGTTGTAACTAAATGTATTTAGTAGTTTTAGTCAAAATGAGGTTATTTTAGCAAATCGTAATCTATCTATGTATAATAAACTTTACTATTTATCGTTATCGTTTACGCGTTTATCTCTGAAAGTACCTCTTTTTGCATTTGATAGCCCAATTTTCGAGGTAGGTAATATATTTTTTTTGAGAAATAGTAGCCTTATGCCAATTTATAATTTTTTTGTGCCGTGTAGATTCGTGGATTACAAACTAATTAACAAATTATGTTCATTGTATATTACGGAACTACGCCAAGAAACGCTTGCTTCTATCAGCTAATTAAAATTGTAAAATATATATTTTAGGATTTATTTATATTCGATCCCTAAATAAGAAGCGAAAGTTTATTTATTAAAACGCACTAAGGTCACAAAATACCGGACCCTTAGAAGCTAATTAGACGTAGTAAAAGCACAGATGGGTGGGTCGTGGTAAATTGTAAAATAACAGAAGAACTTTAATGGGAAACCTATTAGAATTTATACACGGATGTTGGATCACGGGTGACCGTGAGTTGGTAATAAAGCATCACACAGAAGCTTTATGGTTCAAAAAAAATAGTTCCAAGTATCGTTATGTTGCAATTTCTTACACCAAGGTCAGATAAACAGAGTTTCACGTCACCAACAAAGCCGAGCCCGCGGTAAAAATAATATTTACCCATCCACTTAGAGTCGACAAACTTTGGGGTGGTTCAGGACAATCTTGTTAAGGTAAATGTAAATACGGCTTCATGAATAAGAATTTTATTACACACTTTTTTCTTTTCGATTTTTTCGTCTGGGTATATCAATACAGTAAATTGAGTTAGTGAAAACACCAACATACCTGTACCTTATAGTATAAGCAGTTGTGATCTGGTAACTACGTCAGCGAAAAATCCTTTATTTTTGAGTCTTCACTTTATATGCATAATCAAGACTAATATCTCTATAAAACAAAGTCGCTTCGGTCCCTATATATGCTTAGATCTTTTAAACTATGCAACGGATTTTGATGCATTTTTGCTTAAAGATGGAGTGATTCAAGAAAAAGATTATTATGTATAATATAGTAGAGAAACACTGATAATTCTAGAGGTATCTTATATGATGTCGTTAATGAACGTATTTTTTTGCGCTTACATTGCGAACTCTGGCTGAATCCTACGAGTTGGATCAAACTAATGAACTGCAGTATTGTACACCTTATAAAAGTCTACAAAAAATCCATGGTGATATATGTTTATCTCCAAACGATAATCAACTGTAACCATTTTTATCTTTCTCATTTTGCAACAAAATATGAGTAATTTAAAAAACTATTTGAAACAACACAGTAATAATTCCTTATCCAATAAAATACATAAAATGCGTTTGCATTTCATATGGATCAAAATTGTCCCTTATAGCATATCATTTAAAATAATATCTTAGAATATATAAGAAATTTAAGAAACGCGGTTAAATGCGGGTGGCGGTCATGACATTCAAATTTCCGAAAACAAATTCAAACGACCAAATTTACATACATTGCACCAGTGCGAAGCCGGGGCAGGTCGCTAGTTAGATATTAATGCGAAAGCCCAAAAAAGAGGTCTATTTTCTTAATTGACAGTATTTACAAATATAATATACCTATATATACAATATACATATATATTATATAGGGAAAAAAAGCAGGAACTATTGAACTAAGCACATACAGATTCCTGAACATGCAGTTAAAACGCCGTGTCTCACTTTACTCCTGCGTAATGTTGCTAGCTCACAAATTTTATCCCATTTTCCCATTTTATAGTGAACGTTTAGAACATTACAGGTAAAATACCTACTGTCAACTGCTAAATGGTATGAAGTGCCTAACCGTTTGCACACTAAAGTTGAGTCGTTTTTTATCCGTCAATATTAGCCGTGTACACGGCTTCACGGGTTTGTTTTTTTACGCTTGCTTTTTTTTAATAAAGTAATAATAAATGTACCAAGCAGGTGATCAAGTTGATGGTCAGTGGAAAACCATCGCCTATAACATAGCAACACTTTGCAGTGTAGTGTTTTTTTTATTAAAACAATACGTTTCTAAATAATAGAAAAGTCCCCTCTTCAGATCACGAAGTTCCGATATTCAGGTTGGGAACAAATTGTAAAGTTATTATTGTTTCTGTTTAGAAGTTTGCTGTACCACTCCGGAGTTCAGAAATTAGCACTATCCAGCGTCAGTACCGGTTGTCGTCACTCATATGTGATAATAATCCTTAGTTACCAAAGCAAGCGTGCCGCAGTATGGAAGGCCTAAATTTTAAATCTATCTTATGACATTAAAATGACCGTCTAAGATTTCAAAAGCATCTTATCTATGAGAGAGGACAGGGGCGTGCATAGAGGGTATGCAGATGATACAAAACGAAGAAAATCTCCAGTACGTGTTATACGGTAGTTTTCGGTACTAGAGATTTTTTTACATTTTATATCCTCTGCATACCCTGTGCATACCCTCTATGCACGCCACTGCGTGCGCTACACAGCACCTCGCCTTCTCAGGTCTGTCATTAGTTGGGTGAGAAAGTGACGGGCTTTGAATCTGCATTTCTCTGGATATCGTGGCCGGAATCCTTTTTTTTATTGCTGTTACTCGGCAATCTGTCTTGAGACATTCGCCGTTCGTTTGTAAGTTAAGGTATTTTTTTTATTATTATTGCTCTTTTTCAGATATCATCCATTAATGAATTTAGCTTAAGCTCCCTAGTGGCTCTTAAAGCCCACCCGATTGCGATTATTTTTATTAATGTAACTGGAGGTAATTGGAGTTTTTTTTTTATAATTGGCGGACCAAGCAGATGGCGTGATGGTAATTCACTTAACAGCACAATCACACCGAAACACAGCCTTGCAACAATTCACAAATAAGCATGGTGATAGAACCACCCCAGACAAGCTGTGTCATATCGCAAAAAGCTCTACTGCCACTAAAGCAATCTACTTAGATCAATTTAATAAATTCTTCTTTCCGAGTTAAATTTTCATATTGAGTTCCAATGAGTTTCCAAAGAAATATAACACATTTTTCATTTATATATTTATTCAATGTATAATATGATAGGTAAAAAATTTAGTAAATTAAATGCCAAACTTAGATCTTCTCGTTCTAACCAAAGTAACATATTGACATCCATTTTTCATAGTCAATCAAATGTATAAACTGTTGAAAAGTTGCTTAGCAACAAAGTAAAGTTGTTATTTGTTCATAGTTTTATGCATATTTTTAGTCAATATCAACGTTGCTAAGTCTTAAATCTATAAATAACGGATATATTGAATATTGAAAATGGACGTTAGTCAATATTCTGACAGATCTTTATCGTTATTGTGACAGATCTGTACTAAGTTAGAACTCTAAGTTATTTTTAAGGCTAGGAATAAAATTAAGTTTTGAGCAGCATCATTATTATTTGTTTTTATGTAGACAATAACCTCCTGCTCTATGTTTCGTATGTTTATATATCTGTAACTACTTTTTGATTGGGTGTACAATAAAAGTGTATTCACTCACCGTGCCTAAAGTTTTGTGAGTTTATATCATCATAATTTTTTTTACACTTTATATAATATTCAAACTTCACAGTCAAACTATAACATATATCAGAACTATTGAGGGAACAAAGAGGCCAAAATTAAAATTACGTCGATATTATAAACAATCAAGCAATTTGCTTGACTATATTGTTTTGCTCAAGTACTCGTATGACTCAAATACACAAATACAATAATGTGTTGGTATAAATGCTTTCAATTGGTATAATTTATATTAAAGAAATATAGTTTTAGACGTGTGTACTTCGCTTCGGTAAGTGTCTCTCGTATAAAATGTGAACTTCGTTATGATTTTTGTAGCCGTTTCCGATATTGTTTATGGTACATCCATCACACGGTGCTTCGTTGGAGTTTTCTTCGCTCTCTTTACTCTCTCCACTAAACGGAAAACGATACCGTCCCATCCTGCCTCTGCTAGGTCTGTAAAACAAAATGATTATCATTAAATTATAAGTTTTCTGAGGAAACGTACCTACGAAGAACTTTGATATAGCAAATTACCGGATTCAATCTTAGATCTGTCTCTCAATAAGTTCAAAGCTGATATAAAATGTAAGCTTATCGAGAAATCCCTAAAGAATATTAAGGATTACGTGAATTTCTTAAGTATAGTTCAACGAGTACCCAGTTGCATGTATTGTGGTCCCGTCGTGACCATGATCCATGCAACTGGGTCGAAATATCGACAAATCCAAAATATTATCGTGGTATGTACCCGTTGAACTATACTTAAAAAATGTTGATTAATCACCAAAATCTTAGTTTAAAATCTTTGATTACGTGAATGGCAAGCTTGGGCACGAATTGTTCTAACTTCATAGCTAAATGTTAATTTGTCTGTAAGATGGTGATAATAAAACAAAACACCGGCTAAGTTTGTTGTAGGCTCTTCTTAGATCAGGGCGCTTTTGGATTCCCCTAGCTTTCGTTTTCCACCACCATCGGCAAACAATAATGGTAACATATATGCATGAAAGCTTCGTAAGTGCCTTTGATAGGTCTATATATGACTTTTCCCCGTTTTTAATATTTACGACAAAAATCTGGAATGCCTGGTTTCCGTTTTTCTCAACAATTAGGTTTTTCATGACAGTGCGTTAGAAAAACAAATTGAATGTTTATTTAAAACCGTCCACTCGTAACCAAACGCTTGTATGTTAAAAAAATACTAACCACGCGATACTGGGGCTTACCAGGTCGGCTAAATTATGTAAGGTGAAGGCTTATGTAGTTGCACTAAGCTATCAATGCTGTTTGTTTTAATCGCTTATATTATGACGCAGGAACAATACAATATGATAGTGTAAACCTTTTTTTTTCACTACAACTTAGACCTTGTCTGCAATCTCACCTGATGATAATGCAGTCAATCTCACTTAGTGATAATGCAGTCTGAGATGGTAGCGAGCTTACCTATTCCGGACTAAGGTAGTCATACCCCTAATCGGTTTCTACGCGACATCGCACCGGAACACTAAATCGCTTAGCGGCACGTTGTTGTCAGTAGGGTGGTAACTAGCCACGGTCAAAGCCTCGCCCACCGGACCAAATTTAAATTTTCTTTTATTTCCTTTGTGTTTATGAGTACTATTATGATTTGGACAAAGTTATTATAAGTATTACAACTATGGCATCCAATTTAATATTCCATACTTTTACTCAATATTCACAAGTGAAGTATAGCCTATATGCTTCACTACGACCAAAAGAGACTGACATTTTTAAGCCCAACTGTAATAAGTTAAGATATAGTTTCACAATCACTAAGATGACAAATCCAAATTATCGGTATTAAGTAACTACTGCTAACTAACTAACGGTATAAATTTATCGACCAAGGAAAACATGGTGAGCCTGAGAATATTCCATAACTTTCAAGGGCGTGTGAAGACTACCAATCTACAATTGATCACCGTTGTGGACTAAGTGTTATAAGCCGCTTGTTTCCAGCGGCTCCCAGGGACTCGTTTGATGTCGTCTGCCAACGATGCCTTTACCCATGCGGGGTCACCATTCCAGCACTTCGGAACCCCAACGTCCATCGCTTCTCCGAGCTATGTCGGTAACTCTGGTTCTGCTACGGATCTCCGCATTCCTGATTTGATCACTCAGCATTGACAAGATCAGGTAATGTTTTGACGATGTTTGATTAGTTCTCTAATAGATAACATTTAACAGAACCAGCAAACTTGCACTATTTTTTTGGGCTCTTCCTACAATGAGAGGGGCTAAGGCCATCGTCCACCACGCTGGACCAGTGCGGATTGGTGAACAAGTTAATTTCATGTAAAAACAAGTAATTATAAATAATTGTTCCTAGCGTCTTTGTTTCTCGAATTTACGCTGATAAAGTCTAAAAATAGTTAACATGCCAACTGTTTCATGTATAATAAACATTTGATGTCATATACAAGGAAGTTATTTATTTAAAAACAAACATGCAATGTCTCTAGTTTTTTAAAAAAGGTTATGTTAACTTTGAATTTTTTTAATTGTTGTATTTTTTTGAGGTTTTGAGTGTGTATCTAGCTTGCAAATATCTGGAATATTGTATGATATATCTTTTTCCGGAATATGATGAGTAGGTTATGTGTAATTAAATAGTTTCACTCCATACCTTGGCTTAGCCTCGCTTAGAGTCACCACAATAAGTAAGCAGAGCATAAAAATAAATGATAAGTTCATTTTGACCTTATTTTGAAAACGTCCAGTTTCTTTTTTATGCAAAAATATGCTTAAACACACGTCAAAAATGTAACATAACAAAGCACTCGTAATAAATGACTGGGTATTAAAATATGTGACGCTTATTTTATATGTAGCCTGTGGTCAAACGGACTGGGGTTACTCTGATAAGAACAAATGACACGTCTTAACGCACATTATAGTATAATGATCCAACTGAGAACAATTTATTTTTATTTTTAACCATTGAAAAAGACAGTGGAGGTTTTAAGCACAATTTGATAAAGGATCAAGTAATAAAGTGATGATGGAAACCACGTTTGCCTACCCGAACTGCACGCTATTGGGATTACACGGTTGCAATTTGATTATTTTAATATGGTTGCTGAATTTATGCTCATCATAACAAAGGAGCTGCTAAAGTACCAGACGAACACCTACCACAACAAGTTTTATAACTGAGATAACTACAAACCCTTGACCAAAAGGAAATATGTTTTTTTTTAATATAATAACATGGTCTCTATATAAAATAACAATGTTTTTCTGTATTCTGTATAAAGTTTTTTATATTATGAGTAAATAATAGTTATAAAAATAAAATATGAATATATTGTGTAATATTAATATTTTCCAAATTATGCCTAATTCGTCGAGTAGATATTGTTTATATGACATTAAAGGTTATCATCAGGAGGTTAGCCACGAATGATTTTTTTAAATTATGTATATTAAAATATGTCGGCAATAATTATTTACTTAGTAACGATTAAAGCTATTCGAGTATCTAGCTATCTACTTATGAAATAGCCTTGCCTTCTAGGTACCTAATTAAAACACAAAATTAAATTTGATTGGAAAATACTTTAATATAAATGCCGTTATCTTTTTTAACGTTGTTTTTTTTATATAAGTATAGTATTTAAAAATTGATTTTTACTTATACAATATTTAAAAAAAAAAATTACAATCGTTTGGTTCTTTTGTCGCCTTGTTAGAAGGTAAAGTAAAGAAATGAAAAATAAATGAGTCTGAAAATTAAGAAATTCACAAAATATTTTGAAGTAGCCAGGAAAACGCCCACAAAAAGCGATACCAGTTATTTTTAGCGAATATTGTTAGAAAAGAGGAAGCAAGGCGCTTTAAATAGTACTATTTAACTATACATTATTAAATTAAATATACATTATTTTTATAGTTTTTTTTGTCATTTGTTGATTTTCATTTTTTTTTCTAATTAATTAAAAAAAAAATAACATTGCTTAAAAAATATATAAAACACAATTAAAAATTAAAAAAAAAAAAAAATAGTGAGCTCTTACTTAAACATACCAAACTTTGATAGTATAATTAATTATGTGTTATACCAAGCAATTATATATACTAGCTGTTGCCCGCGACTTCATCTGCGTTTGATTTTGTTTTTTGATGTGGCATTCTATTTAGATGTAGTTCTAAAAAAATTAAAGTATTCAGTATCGCTAAGCCTTAAATGAGGGGTTTGCTGCTGTCCGCTGAGGAGTTCTGTCCTCTATCTTCAACCACAGATTGGCCAAAATTAAACACATAGTACAACCTCTATAGTACAAATATAATTAGTTAAATCGGTTATAATTTGTCGGAGCTATATTGTAAAATCGTCAAACACTTTCATCCCCTCTCCCAAACGAACCAAGCTAAATGTCGGGATAAAAAGTATTCTATATTACTTCTAACACTTCCAAGAATATGTGTACAAAGTTTCATGAGGATCGGTTTAGTAGTTTTTGCGTGAAAGCGTAACAAACAAACTTACATCAGGTAAAATAATAATATGGCAATAATTTGTTCGCTGATTTTCAGTTTATTTCAGTTGGATACTGAACTGACAACTGCGTCGCCCGCTGCCCCTCTCAGTGCTAATTGTAGTACTTAGTTGTATTACCTGATTTATAAATGAAAACGATGATACATGATAATGAAAAACATAAAAATTATATTTACAATAAATTATTTATTATAAACGTAAAATTAGAATTAAACAAATCAAGGATGGTATAAACAAATTGAGCTGCCTCGACTGAAAATTAACTGAAAGTTGAGGTAGAAGTTTTCAGATTATACTTTATTAAACCGGCTTTTACATTTTTTTATATAATTATTTTCACACTGATTCTCTATCCTTTAACGAAAATTTGTCTAAATTTACGTCAAATATTTCTTATTTAAGTAAAGACACAATTACCAAACTTTGGCTTAAGGCATATAATATTATTTTTGGAAGTCATATATTATAAGAAGATAGAAAGACTTTATACAGAAGTATTCTATTATCTTTGCTACACGTCTAAAATAAAAATAGAGCATGGCAATTAAGTGATTCATTATTATTATTATTTAAAATTTTGATTACCTACAATGTAGCTAAATGTACCAATACTTAGGTGATTAATTTAAACTCCAATTGAGTTACGTAAGCACACACAATATTTTCGTAAGTAGTTATTGAGGTTGAGATGCAATACAATTAATTGCGTCCAATTTAAATCCATTATCAGGATGTGTGTCCATTTGTAGCTTACAATTACTCAGAACTGAATCCCGAGGAAAACCCTGAGTTTGATAGTGCAACGTCTTACATAAAACAATTATTATTAATTACATAAAATATCCACAACTGACCACAAAATTCCTACCTCATGCTGATAAGTATTCAGAGACCTGCAAACGTTCGAATCCAGGGTGCATAATATATAAGTAATAAAATTTAGAGGGATAATCATAAAAGCAACTTATTTTCGGTCGATATATCATAAAATATAAATAAATAAATATAATACGACAATACACACATCGCCATCTAGCCCCAAAGTAAGTGTAGCTTGAGTTATGGGTACTAAGATCACTGATGAATATTTTTTAATGAATAATATATATATTATACATAAAAATAAACATAAATACTTATAATATACATATAAACACCCAGACACTAATAACAGTCATGTTCATCACACAAACATTTTCCAGTTGTGGGAATCGAATCATCAGCCTTGGACTCAGAAAGCAGGGTCGCTGCCCACTGCGCTAATGAGCCATCGAATCATAGAAGCTTAGTTAGCTATTTTAGTACCGATATCACAAGCTATGCTTACTTTGGGGCCAGATGGCGATGTGGGTATTGTCGTAGAATTTTTTTTTTATTGAAAATAAAAAGATTCACAAGTCAAAAACTCAGTTAAAGTGCTAGGACCGCACTGGTAACAAATCCTGTTTGAAGGCTTTTGCCGTGGCTAGTTACCACTCTACATACAAAGACGTGTCGCTAAGCAATTCAATGTTCCGGTATGATGTCGCTTAGAAACTGATTAGGGGAATGGGTTAAATGTAAGCCCGCTACCAACTATGATTGCATCATCACGGACCATCAGGTGTGATTGTAGTCAAGGTCAACTTGTAGTATTATAAAAAACAATTAACGCAGTATGTTAGTCTGATTAAATAGTTTTATACTCTAATATAGGTCCAGCTTTTGACGACCTCCCTGGCGCAACGGTGAGTGCTGTGAATTTAAGTGAGGTTCCGGGTACGATTCCCATGCCGGGAATCGTAATTTGGGAATTTCTGGAAATTTCTGAAAATTTCTGGATTTTCGCAGGTCTGGTCTTTTGGGAGGCTTTGGCCGTGGCTAGTTACCACCCTACCGACAAAGACGTGCCCCTAAGCAATTTGGCGTTCCAGTACGATGTCGCGTAGAAACCGATTAGGGGTACGAATACCATAATCCCTATCAGGTTAGCCTGCTACCAACTTAGACTGTATTATCACTTATCACCAGGCACTGTGCCTGGTGGTAAGTGATTGTAAAGAATTAAAACAACCTTTGTAACCTATCATTAAAATTTACAGTTAAAATATAAATACCGTTTAAAAATTTAGTATTAACTTAACTTAACTTTAACTTTAATTATTAACTAATACTTTTTATTGTTAGTGGAAAACTAACAATAACAAGTATTAACTAGTAAATTTTAAATCAAAAATTTAATTTTTAATTTAAAATTTACTAGTTAATACTTGTTATTGTTAGTTTTCCACTAACAATAACAAGTATTAGTAATTGATGAGGATAAAATGGTCTTAATTACATTATTATAATTATTTTTGGTTGAAGCGGCTGTTACGTGTTTACATACAAAGCGTACCAACTGAACCCAGCGTTATCATCTCAAAAGTTTCTGTATAAAATGAGTATTGCTACAGCCTCACTTGTCAGTAGGTAAATAAATAGTCGAGTGAAGAGACACGATGCACGCGCCTCGGTTTTTTATTTTTTGCGTTGTTGCATTATTTGCAATAGCCGAAGCTACACCATGGTAAGTTAAAATTCGAAATTCAAAATTCATTTATTTCAAGTAGGTCAAGCCAGCCTGTTTGTAGTGACTCTACCAACGGTTCGGATTGTAATTAGCACATTCGTTCATCAAATTGGCATATCACAGGTTCTCAAAAATGTTTCATACAGTTAACGAAGAAAAAAGTAATTTCCTCAGAAGTTAGCAAAATGAAAAATCGGAAATAAATGGAATTCATAGGAATTTATGTAAACATTAAATGAACATAAAACTGCTTTTTCTTTCATAGCGTATTTTAAAAACAGGTCACTGTTGTCAGTTTTATCGTAACAACTTAAATAATAGATGTCCAAAGAATAAGATTTATTAAACTGTCAAGTGATTATTACGAGGGGCTTAATACAGCATATAATCTATGCAAAATGCATCAACGCATATACATATAGGTTTATTTGAATAAAGACATTTTTTACTGTGACTTTATTACACGTGTGTGTCATGTTTTTTTTTTTCATAATTCCACTGCAAGTTAGCCCTTAACTTCAATCTCATCTGGCGGTAAGTGGTGTTGCAGTCTAAGATGGTTATGGGCAAACTAACTTGTTAGGCTTATGGCAGTTATATTTAACGGTGGTACGGGCAGTGGCGTGCATAGAGGGTATGCACAGGGTATGCAGATGATATAAGAGGAAGAAAATATCCAGTGATAGTTATAAATACTTGAGGGTAGGCTTTTTATAACTCTTACAATGCCTGTCCTTAAGTTTTTTATAACTCGTACTAGAGATTTTCTTCATTTTATATCATCTGAATACCCTGTGCATACCCTCTTTGCACGCCACTGGGTACGGGGTAGCTAAGTAGAGACAATTTATATGTTGTCAATCAATTTATTACGTACAACTATCTCATTATTAAAGTAAAATAAAAAAAATATGGATTTCGAACATATACAAGTACACTTATTAGTTGCATATGAAATATTTTTTCAGGTACAGAAGTAATCCAACGAAAAGAAACCAAGAAGTCGCTGAAAGGTATGTATTTATGTAGTTTAGTTTTCGAAACGTGAGTTTAACTTTGACGAAGAAAATATAAAAGGAACTACTAATGCTTTGAAAATGCCACCATAGAGTCGCCATATTGGTTTCTTATTGTTTCAAAATATGTATAGCCAGTTTAATGGTTAATGATTCTAACGATACCCCATAAATCCAAATCTATTCTGGTTTTTACACTTTATTGTGCAGCTTTAATGATTCACGCACAATATTTTTTATTTTTTTAATCCACTACATGTTGGAGTACGGCAGTTAAATTAAACCGGTTTACACGCGAAATCGTACCCTAACTCTAAATCGCTTAGTGACACGTCTTTTACATTCATCTATCTTGAAAACATCAATTTATTTTCTGGGCATTCCTGTTATAAATAAAGAGAAACAGAATTGAAAAATTACCTTTAAAATAGGAACAAGGTGAAAACAGACCACATATCGGTATGGCTTATTTTTGTAGATAACACGACGTTTCATAGCCTCTACTGGAATCGCTTACTTATCTAAGAATTTATAAGACCAGGCAGCTAGATTCATTCATTCAATTCATAGTAAAAGGTTTTAAAATTAATGACTTTTTTATAGTGACAACAATGGAGCAAGTGATTTTGGTGTGGAAGAGTTTGGTGGTAATGCCGGAGACACTGCAAGAAAAAGGTAACATATCATGAATAAAGACATTATTTTCCTAGAATTTATGTGATGGCATAGGAATTTTAAAATCAAACGTTTTTGAAGTTACACTTCTTTGGGGCGTTAGGAAAAATAATGAGAGTAAACCGTTACATTAAACCGACAAACTGAAGTTCGCTATAGTCAAAATTTAAGTTTTTCAAAAAAAGGTTTGATAGTGTTCAATTGTGAAAGTGTGCGGGCTCATGCCAGTGATTTAATTACAAAAAGTACAAAACTCTCAGATTTAAATGTTGAGTGTAACTTAGTTTTCCTATACTGAGATAACTAGATAATGCGTTAAAATAAAACTTTCAATTTATTAAATACCTTTTTCTATTGTTGGTGTCGTTTTATCTACAAACGTAGAAGGATAACATTTTTGAAAAGACTTTTATCTTGTTACACGAAAGAAGAATAACTTCTAAAGCGTGTACATAAGCATACACACGTTTTTTTTTTATTTTTAATTTTAACCTGTGTGTGGATCCTTCTTATTTACAAGAAGATGGTTAGATGGTTGAAAGACAGGAATAGATTTTCTTCCTATTAACTGGTGCTTTCCGTATAGTCTAGTCTAAACGGAAAACATCAGTTCTCAATGCTACCAAAGATTGACCATCTAGAGCTTACTGGTATTTTTTTGTAACATGACAGTTTTGAATTGGTATCCGTAAATAAAAAATGTTTTTAAATTTCTTCATTTAACAAATAGCAGTTACGACTTTAGATACATTTATTATGTAAAAAAGAAATGCTCAAAGCTTTAAGAAATATAAAAAGGTATTTCTAACGCTAAGCAACATTTTAAATGTGTTTTGCTTACAGTGGTGGTGGTTTAATCAGTGTAGACCTTGAAAACCAAGACGCTGACACAAATCAAGAAGCAAAGGAAGGCGTTGATGAACAAGGTGGCGAAATAAATCCAGGTGGCGAAGTATATCAAGGCGGTCGTAGATTCCAAGGCGGACGTGGATATCAACCCCGCCGCAGACCTCAAGGTGGTCTTAACACAGGCGGCCGAGGAAACCTAGGTGGCCGTGGATATACAGGTGGCCGAGGCAACCAAAACAGTGCTGAAGATAGGTAACATGGCATGTTTATAAAATTCATCATCATTTCAACCAATGGACGTCCACTAACTACAAAAGACCTATATCCAGACATAGGTCTTTTGTAGAGTTCCACAATCCATGGTCCTGGGCCGCTTAACTCCAGCGGTTCCCAGCGACTCGCCTGATGTCATCTGTCCACCGCGTTGAAGGCTGACCTACGCTGCGTTTACCGGTGCGGGGTCGCCATTCCAGCAATATAAGACCCCAACGTCCATCGGTTCTCCGAGCTATGTGCCCTGCCCATTGCCATTTCAGCTTCGCGACTGGCTGAGCTATGTTTATAAAATAAATAAGATTCAAATGAAAAGCTACCTTATTGCTTATCAGTAATACTTTTTGGTAGTCAAGCCACTCTTTTAGGGTTTCGTACCTCAAAGTGAAAACAGAACTCTTATAGGATTACGTTGTTTGTGTTTAGTTGAAATTTAAACCATATACGGTGGGGTAGTCCGATTCGCACTTGTTCAGTTGTTATATTGTTGGCGTTTTTTTAGCAATTTTAATTTATCGGGGCAGTCATCATTAACCTATGTCATCAATCCACTGCTGGACTAAAAGCCAGAAGGGACAGGGAAAGGACGGAAGGGTTTGCCCGTAATCATCAAGCTGGTCAGACGAGTTAGTGATCGCAAAAAAGAGCATAGAGAAGCTACTGCTGCTGCTTATTCACCTCGCACGACATCCGAAAGGGGATGGTGGCACCTGTATGCCGATTTGCCGCCACCGATCTGCCGGTTAGAAATTCAAGAGTGATGTCAACTCGACTAAATGCACGTTTTTAACCGACTCCTTAAGAGCTAGGTTCTCAATTTGTCGGGGTTTTTTTTTTAATTAGTGTTATAGGAATTTCATCTATGCCGAGTTACTCGCAGGCACAGCTAGAGTCTCATAAATGATAGATAATAGTCAGTGGCGTGCCTAGGGTTTTGAGTTTGAGCAAGCCCAGTTACCTAAAGGACAAATTTAACTCGTCATGATCTCTAAGTCACCATTCTTGTTGTGCTAAATGACAAACAATATCAACAAACGCACGCGAATTATGATAAAGAAGTTTCTATGCAATGTTTGTCAAAATTAAAAAGTAATCATAGAAATCTCAAGTATTTCTTTGAGTTCTGCTCTCTTTAATTCTTATGATGCCTGGTAATTTATGTCGTAACCAGCCGCGTTCCAACTATTCTTTTCATTAGAAAAAAAATATGCAAAGCCAACAAACAATTTTTAAATTAAAAAAATTTACCTGTTGTTCGCCAATTTTTTTTTTTTATTTCGCCACAGAAACAACTTGCACACAATTTGAGCTCATATTTAACAATATTTACTATAATTTGTAAGAAAACAAACCAGTAAAATTTACTATTCAAAAAACAATAATTAACTCCTAACTAGTTACTAATCAATAATAATGAATCTGTCAAGTGTCAACTAGTTGTAACGCAAATAATAACACGCGTGAAGTTGTTTCAATTCGCTCGCTGGTCATCTTCACTAACTTCAACTCGCAATCTGTGATTTGATCTCCATACTAAATTATTAAATAATCTAGATTGTCTCTGCTTAATACATTAAAATTTATATGAGAGAGAGCAGTAAAATAAAAGCCCCATATAAGCAAATGAGTGTGAGCAAGACAAAGCGGGACCTCCGATCGCGTACGAAGACACGCGAAGAGCGCGATAGTGATAGTTCGGCGCGGCGCCGCGCCATTCGGCTGGTTGCTACCACAGAGTCTACCTGCCAGAGTAACGTAGGGCTTGCAGTAAAGTAGACAAAGAGTATATACATTATTGAGCAAAAGTTAAAACATTGTATTTATATCCTCATTGCTATGAAGTTTTAATTATTTTGTTAATTTCATTTCGTAATAGTCAAGAAAAATTTAAAAGAGATATTTATTGTAAAGCCCGGCTTTTCGGCTTGTATGGTAGTACCGCCACTGATAATAGTACGCATTAAATCGTCACGTAATGAGTGACCTGGTAATTAAGATACAACACGTAGAATTAAGAAAAATATATTTGCTGTATTATATATATATATATATATATATATATATATATATATATATATATAGGTTGCGATTACAACATTATGACAATGGTTAAACTCAAAAATAATAAGAAATATAATCGAAGAAACCTTTAGATGAAATTATAGTAAAAATACACCTCTATAGTACTCTGTACCAATATTTTAAAAGGAAAGATTTGTTTCCTTGCTTGTTTTCAGTAAACTTAACTAACTGAAACGACTTAATTCCAGCCTGAAATAATGGTATTTGTAAACCAAGCCAGTAGAAAAAAGTACAATAACTGTTTGTCTGCACGCGCCTTCTTACGGAAATAATATGTTCTACGTAAATACTGGCGTTTTACTAGATCAGTGGCATTTTATTAGAATTTTAATGAGTTTCAATCATTTTTAGGCATCAAATATTATTCGTTAAAAATAAAAATCAGTGTATTTATTTTTTAAACGAACACCAATAGCTTGTTTACAAAAAATAATAAATTAATTGTTACCTTTTATGTTTCGAACCACATAAAATCACTTACTATAAAATTACAGTACAAAAATTGTTAGTATCTGAGCGCGTGCACTGACTAAATAACCTGTTATAAAAAAAATGCTTAGAACTAAAAATACAAGTCATCGTTTAGTCATAATAACATTCTAAAGCATTTACAGGCATATAATATACAGGCAGGCATAGGCGTTTGTTACGAATAAAAAGAGATTTATTGGTAAGACAACTTTGTGTAAATAAACGTTCCCTTTTTAATCAGGTTATTTGGTTGCATCGTTTAGTAATGAAAAATTTAATTATGGTTACCGCTTACTCAGTTTAACTTTACGACCTTTAGTAAACACGTGTATAAATACAATCAGCTAGTAATATATACAATTTGCACCAAGAACATAGCAGCAGCAATTTGGATACGTAGGACTAATACATTTACCAAAGAAATAATAAAACTTATAAGTTCTAACTCTTTAATTTTTTTAAATAAATATACTACGACAATACACACAAATAAATGAATACACATACTTTTATTTTACACCACTTGACATATAACATAAATAAAAAACAACAAGCAGAAAATTACACAATAATTAAGACACGTAATAGCTATATTGTTTTTCAGACGTAAGGGAGATAGTGAAAGTGGAGAGGATTCGGATGAATATATTAAGAAACCCAAACACAGTTGCAGGCGATGCAGAATGAATAATATCGGAAACGGTGTCGCTAATAGCAATAAAGTATTTTTAGACGAAAATTAAGAATCTATCTAGTAAATTAAAAAACGCTTTTGTATAGACGTTCAATAAAATGCAATACTAACATACGTACATGATTTTAAAACCTACTACCGATATCGATATAGTAGTTGGAGCAATAGGAATTTTCTTTAAAAAAATCGGTAATATCTCGCCCTATTTAACTTTCATCATCAAAATCGAAAAATGACAAAAACATGGAAAACGTTTCGATACTAAGAAATCCTAATAAATAATGTTTGTTTTAAAAGAGTTAAAAGATAAATCAAACATAGAGAAAATATAAAATATCTTAAACAGTGAATGAACTTTAATATATATTATAAAAGTGCAAATGTGTTTGTGTGTTGTTTATTTGTACTTCTTTCTCTCAATAAAAGACATATTATATATTCGTTATTGTCGTGGTCATTCTAATTATATCGTGTAGAGACCATCTCTTTTTTATTCACTTTTTAAATAGCCTTAGATTTGATCTCATCTGGTGGTAATTGCCGATACGACTTGACATGGCAGCGCGTTTAACTGATATTTTGAGCAGAAAAATCAAATATCTTGTAATTATATCAAGCAAAAATGATAATACCTATTTAAATTTCAATCTGGTAGTGGTATTTTCGTTGCACAACAATTGAATACTCATTGTAGCCAACAGTAGACGACGGTATCCGAATTCAAATCCTAGTCTTATTTTATTTTCATACCACTACATATATTTTTAATTATTTACAGAAATATCATTATCAATATAATCGTATCAATAGTTCTTCTGTAGGGCATTCCAAAATCCATAGTCCTAGGCCGCTGGCCAGCGTTTAGCTTGATATCGTCGGTCCGTCTAGTCTAGTCCGTTCGACCAATAACGAACCGACAGCGCACCGTCGCCATTCCAGTACCTTAGGACCCCAACGTCCATCGGTTCTTCAAAATATGTCGTTGAGCTACATCAGTAATTCTAGTTCCTCTACTGAACTTCTCATTTCTGATTGGATCACGAAGGGACTCTTCTAGCATTTCTCTCCGTCGCCCGCTTAGCGACTCTGAGCCTTTTTATGAGGCCCATAGTAAGGGCAAGGGCCCATGTTGCACAGCCGTAACTCACCACTGGCCACGTAGGGATATATATATGACATCTAAATTAACTCTTATGGACGTAGTACTGAAAACTAGTAACATACGAGTATTGCTAAGAGGATAAGTCGTAAATAAACGCTAGCTCTCGAGTTTACAGGTGCATGGATAAATTATACCCAATATCATAAATTAATTATTTATTCAAAAACTAAAACAAAGCCAACGACCTCATGATCAATAGTCAAAATAAAACTTGTAGACCAACGATACAGTTAACTTTACTTATAACTGAGTAAAAAAAAAGGTATTTCTTCAAATTTGTAATAACTGTGATCTAGACTTGACTGAGGACCTTCTTTATAATATGGAGCGACTCTAAAATGTATGAATTCGATTTATATTTGACCTCAGGAAATTTGATCATATCTCAGAGTAGCGGAACAAACTGAATTTGCTTTCTATAAGGCATTGGCGTAATCTGCATGTATTATCTATCCTGTACTCTACTCTATTTCATCCTTGTGCACCATCCACCTTAAAGAATGCTTCCAATTTCTGGGCTTGCGCACATCCCAAGGCTCTCAGCGATCCACCAGAGAAAATATTCTAAGATTGGTAAAATGTAACTCTCGCAGTTATTCGGAGTCCTTTACTGTAAAAGCGACAACGCTGTGAAATGCACCTCTTATGGCATTCGACGTTTTAAGTCCCTGGCGATTTTTTAAAGTCGTGTAAAGAGGTACTATTTGTCACTATAAATATGTTAATACTAATTGTGTATGTATGTGTATTTACGTACATATAGAAGTATATATTTATATATATTATTTTTTCTATTTATTCCGTTAGTTAAGGTAGCCAGAAATACATCACTTTTAGTGACAAGGCCAGGCCGCCTTTTGCACATTTTTATAATTAAGTGAGTGTTTCCTGTGTGTGTTTCCTACATTATGCAATAAAGTTGTTAAATAAATAACTTTAAAGTCAATCTGTCAAACTAATAATAAATTCAAATTCGAAATTTATTTATTCATGTAGGCCTATCACAGGCACTTATGAAGCGCTCATACATATTTGTTTACATAATTGTAACGGGATGGTGATAACTTCGTTCGCCAACTTAAATCTAAAGCTACGAGGGTTCCAAACGCGCCATGGTCTAAGAAGAGCCCACAACAAACTTAGCCGGGTAATTTTTTTTTTTGTTATCACCATCTTCCAGTAAATTTATATTAAGCTATGAAGCTAGAGCAATTAACACCCAAGCTTTTTTATCGTTTAAATAATCCTTAATATTATGATAGGATTTTTCTGTAAGCTTACGTTTTATATAAACTTTGAACTTATTGAGAGACATCTGAAAGATTTCATTTGGTAATTTGTTATAAAATAATATACACTTGCCCTTGAATGAATTTGCAATTTTGTGTAGCCTAGTAAACTGCAGAACGAGTTTATTTTTGCTTCTAATATTTATATTGTTACAGTGCATTTTCTTTTTAAATTTTGATATATTTTTATGGACATAAATTAAATTTTTCATATATGTACTGACTAGACCAATCTATATGTAAAAAATCATATTATAATCAAAAACAAGTTCAGAAAGGAGAAATTACTCTCTTCTATGGCCTATAGGGCTAGCATGCGTGCCACGAAATAATTATTGTATTGTGTCGTATTTTCTTATAACCCGCACGACCCTACTAGGACATAACGTGCAAAAAATAGGTATTTGGGATTCTAAAAATATTGTTTTCTCAACATTTTCTTATCTATCTATCTGAATAAATAAATATACAATGCATACTAAATTTTTATATGTATTTTAAAATTACACATTTTGTGTATTTCCTCCAACTGAAAACACTATAGTAACAATATAGAACTATATTTTTTTAATCATTTGTAAATCTAAAAATATTTTGGTCGAAGCTTCTTTTACTAAGTTTTTAATACTAGTAATGCTCAGCGACTTGTGTTTGTTTTCTATGAATAAACTTTGTTGAGAAATAGCCCTAGCCCTATTTAAATTTTATTTTAAAATCCGACTGTGTTCATTAGCTTAGCGCCTCCAAGCTTAATTACTTTTAAAGTATACATAAGTAAAGATAAATTTGGACATTGAAATACATACATAGGTATAGTATATTTTTTGTAAACAAAGGCAATTAAAAAAAAATAACATTAGCAAGTATCGGTATGTATAATTAATGTTAATAATATTTGTTTTTTATTCCTTTGCAGTGATTATGAAGACAGCAATGAAGAACTCTCGGGAAGGTATGAACAATATAATGCTAACAACTAGCATTTGCCTACACTATGAATTGTGCGGTATTTTATAATTTGGATTTATTTTAGGAAAAACGTAATTGCTGCCAGATGGTTACCAAAATATCGAAACTACGGCTTCCAGAACAGATATCATTATGGCTATGATGTCAGATTTCCAAGTAGTGTTGAGAGTGGATTCAAAGCTGCTAACTTTGGTGAACCGGATGATATAGATTTGTACCATAGTGGAAATAGACCCTATGGCAACGAAGAAGATGTAAGGTAATTCTCGTTGGCTCATTAAATACTAAATAATGAATAATCGTCAATTAAGATTGCTATAATCATATTCATGATAATAATCTAGTAAGTGGTGCTAAGAAGTAATGGCAATTTGAACTTTATAAAATATTGTTAACCAAGCTTTTGGAAGTAATAAACGTATAATTTCACACTTTTATTTCAAAACTTTGTTGATATTATTTTTTTTGTGTTGAGCTGTTGAGACAGGCGGACAAAGTTCAATTTTACTGCGAAGTCAACCCTTAGCTTTGCTTCACTTGATAAAAAATGTACAAACATTTTCTTACATCGTTTTACCAAACCAATAAGTTCGTTAACTAGCTCAGGGAAGCACATTGATAATTCGAAAATTATAGATCGCTTCTTCAATGTTATTTATTTATTTGTAATTCATTATAAATAGAAGGCAGGACCAAAACCCTGACAGACGTGTCAATCGCGGTGAATATCATTATGGTAGAAGATTTGATCAAGATGGTGACGCAAACCAAGCTAAAAATGGAAACCAATATGGTAGCGGAAACCAAGGTATACACAGAAACACCAATATCATTCAAGATAATAATAATGATAAGGATCAATCTCTTGAAGAAACCCGCGGTGACGTCGATCATGGTGTTGAAGGCGGACAATCTAGTTTCGAGGGTCAAAATGATAATAGGGGCCTAGTTAACAGCGGACAAGCTGGTAATAATAATCAACGCAGTAATAGAAATGGCGAAAGGTATTTTTTAACGTATTTCACAATTAATAATTTACCAACTTTTAAAATATGCACTGTAGAAGTTTTTAGGATAGAAAGTATTTAGATTGACTGGTTGTTCATGGATATTTCAGTATTTATTTAAAACTTGCGTGGGACTTTTGAGGTTTTGCGGATTTTTTTTAAATTCGCTATATTGATTTGTTTAGTTGGTGCGGATTAAAGCAACTTATGCTTATTGGAAATTGCACAGGGCAGTTATTTAAAATCTTATCTTACTTATTATCTTAATTGTATTAAGGGCTTACAAAGATACGAAGCCTCACGTACCTTACGATCGTACCTTAATCTATTCTTTCTCATCATATTAAAATTTTAATTATAGTTGGCAAGAGAGAAATCCGGCTAGACGCGGAAACCCTAATGGTAGAAGAATTCAAGGTGGTGGCCAATACCAAGGTATGAATAGAAACCAATTTGGTGGCGGGAACCATGGTTCAAACGGAAACCAGTATGGCAACAAAAACAAAGAGGGTGATAGTAATGTAGAGAACAATGAAAACCCCAATGGTGTTCAGAATCCCAGTGGTGATCTTGACCCTAATGGTGTCAAATGGAACCCCGGTGACATTAATTATGATAGTGACAAAGGCCTCGGTACTGAGACGCAATCTAGTAACGACGGTCAAAATGTTAACAAGGGCCAAGCCGGTAAAGACATGACCGCGAACAAAAACCGAAGCCGTAATCAAGATGGTGGCAGGTATGCATCATTTAATTCATAACTAAAAGCGTCATCATCGAGGGGATCGAACTCGATCAAGTTGAAGCTTCAACCAAAAACTCAATACTTTAGCCAAAACCTCTTTTGAAATTGATTTTGAATTTGGTATATATCAAAAGCAGGTTCAACTGTTTTTGATACAGATCAAAATGTGGCACAAGCACTGTCTCGAGAGGAGACGCTAACCCTATAATGGGCCGGCAATGTGTTGATAACGATAATGATGGGATAAAAAAAGCAGCAATAAAAGTTGAAACTTGAATGAAGTACTTAAGCCTAATCTCAGTACGCAGCAGTGGCGTTATAAACATCAAACTGGCTTATATACTTTATGGACCACGATAGCAACCTTGTAAATTTAATGACAGAAAAATGACTGGTAATTAATCCCTCGTGATCTCTATTTGAACTTGCTATCCTCTGAATAACTAGGCAGCTAATCTAGACATATTTATACTAAACAAATAAAAACCCATGTACTAATTTTTTTTTTATTATTTACAGGCATGCTAACTGGAACCCCGGATTTCTGAATGTAGGCAATGGCGAGGGCAATAAAAACACAGTTTATCTTCCCTATTAGGGATAGCCCCTAGTGTAAATTTTTTTGTAAGCAAGCAAAACGGGGTCAAAGTTGCGGGCGCAAGCTATAACTATATATATGTATAGACTATAATTAAATAAAAACTGATGAAGTCAAACCTTACTCGGTTCAGCTTGGAAGGAGCTTTTAATTATTATTGTTTGCTGAATTCAATCGCCTCAAAATGAGCTGTTGCTGTAAAAGTAAATTAGTTTGTAAAAATTATATAAATCCTTGGATAATGGTAGCGCCTAGGTAGTCCGAAGATTCTTATGATTTGATGTTTTTATTAGAGAATGTTAACTTTAATAAATAGTGTGTTTTTAGGATTAAATTTATCCTTTTATGTATTATCGTTTATAAACCGAAGCTTTTGACGTCTGTTGGGTACGGAGCCCTAATTTTTTATTTAGCTATTTATATTTTATTTTTAATATCATGTGCACTGTAATTTAGGAATATTTTAAATTATTATATACAAGAATAAACTATATGCCATAATAAAACGAATTAAAATCTAAGACTTATTCGAAACATTCATTCATTCACAGCAGTGAGAAATAGGGCCTAAGATACGGGCATTATTGCCCTTTTGTCAGAGGTCAATTTGTTAGTCAGACCTGTGTTTATGACATAATGAGTTTTCTTTTATATTAAATACAAGTACAGACGCTAGATTTTAGAATAATTATAAATTAAATTTATATACCTATTGATAAGTTAAAAATTATTTCGTAAATGTCACTTGAAACATCAAGGTAATTGTTAAGAACAATGATAATTATTATTGTAGTAAAACCAGGTCATCTTATATTAGAGCTTCGTCTTCGCTTCGTTCGTTTGTCCCAAATATCATGAAATTATTTCATTTCATCTTAGTACCCATAACACAAGCTACGCTTACTTTGGGGCTAGAGAGCGGTGTTTGTATTGTCGTAGTATATTTGTTTATTTTATTATTATTTACTGCTATTTTTACTGATACAATATTCACAGATTATAATATTTTTTGTAACGCTGATAATCTTGCAAAAACATATAGGAATCTCCTCGGTATAAGTCATTGATTATAACCACCAAAAACGATGTTATATTATAATAGCAACTAAAAGATTATACTTACATTCTAAAATCTCAAACTTTCCACAACTAAATTAAAGTAATATACAACTGACTTGAGACTTTTTTTTCTATGATTCTTTTATATAATTAATATATAATAAATAGGTAATATATATATCTTAATATATCTTGTAGTTTTAGCCAGCCTCAGTTAAAGATATACAACGTGTATTAGCATATTTGTTATTTTATACGAACGAATTCAAAAAAATTTAAGTGTTTACTTAAGACCATATTGAAGATAAAAGACCGACACGCGCATTATACCTGCGCTACGCGACGCGTACCTTATAAAGTGACACCAGACCAAACCAGAAAAAATGGAAATTTTATATTTTCCCCGCCGGGAATCAAGCCCTGGAGCATCCTGGAACACATGCGCCATCCTGGGTTTTAAATACAAACAGAACGACACGTTGCATGTCGAGGACTCTACATGAAACCCACGAGTATGTCCATCAATGGACGTTGATCAGTTGAAACGCAGTACGAATGTAAACAGCCACCTTTTGATAAACACAAATATATTGTCTACCCTTTTTTCATAGTGATTGCTCGATATTCACAAAGATTTGGCGATATCGGCATTTGCAACCCTGACCGACTTCTATACCGATCAATTGAAATTAAGAGTTAATTTAATCTCAAGATGGGAAGAATTTCCTATAATATGTATAAAATATGCAAAACTTAGTTTTGCACTCAAGGCGGTTTTATGCCAAGGGTGTACTAATCCAAGCATGCGTGTCTCAGCACAATTGCTAGGAAAAAAACAGGATAAACTTTCAAAAACGTTCTGAGAAATAATGAATAAAAATATTTATTTTTTTACGCGCTAAGGCAATCCGACATACAGCCAGCAACGTATACTGTATACAATATAGTAAATATAATAAAGGAAATATTTATTTATAAATCTAACTTACGTTCATAATCAAACAATTTGAATTTGAACTTAAATTTATATTCGTGACAATAAAGGTGCAAACTGATGGAACTTCACCATTGCAGGGATCTCCTCAACCATTAATGCTCCGCTGGGGGAAAATAATATTTTGTAAAAGGTTATGAGCAGTTGACAGTTGGTTTATATAACTAAAATAATTGCAAACGAACACACTGAAAAGCATAAAAGAAGAACAATTTTGTCAAACAAAAAACAAGTTTGCTATACAACTATTAGTTACTAGCTGTTGCACGCGACTTCGTCTGCGTTTGATTTTTTTTTTTGACTTGGCATTCAATTTAGTTGTAGTTCTAAAAAAATTTAAAGTATTCAGTATCGCTCAGACTTAAATTAGGGGTTTGCTGTTGTCCGCTGAGGAGTTCTGTCCTCTGTCTCCAACTACATTCATCAAATCTACACAAAGTTTGGGCAAAATTAAACACATATTATAACCTCTATAGTACAAAAATAATTATTTAAATCGGTTGTAATTTGTCGTAGTTATGGTGTAAAATTGGCAAACACTTTCATCCCCTCTCCCAAAGGAACCGATCTTAATGTCGGGATAAAAAGTATTCTGTATTACTTCTAACACTTCCAAGAATATGTGTACAAAATTTCATGAGGATCGGTTAAGTAGTTTTTGAGTGAAAGCGTAACAAACAAACTTACATTGACATTTATAATATTAGTAGGGATAGGGATCGGGATGTTTGGGATATATTTTTATTTAATAAAGTGCTTTAAAATATAAATATAACCTAAAATAAACTATTTAAAACTAAATAAAATCTAAAACGTCCTCGAAACCACCGCAGCGAGGCACAGTTCCTAAGATGCTGGCAGCATTGCCCCTTTGGATGGCCAAACTAATTCGTTGGCCAAGGAAACTTCCCGCTCTAGGATCACCGGTAGACTCGATAACCCTTTTCGATAATTCTTTGAAAAGGGCTCTTGCCTCCGGACCCCACGGTCCCAAAGTCTCTGCTCCAAAAGGCACAAAAATGAAGCTGCTATCCAGGTTTTCATATTTACGCCTCTTGGCCTGCTCGGCACTGGAAGCAGCCGCACCTACCATTGACGAAGTGGCCTGGATGTGTGATGCAGCTAGGGTATCAACACAAGTTGCATCCCACAGAAGTGACCTTCCAAGCCTTCAAGGTATGAGCGTCATACCATGGGATGTTTTAAATTTATATTTTTTTTCTTTATAATACTTTTAATATCATCTGTCTACTTGGTTTGCGGTTTGTTTTCCTCGCAAGTGTGATGAATACGTCGTATGAAACGCTTGTGCATTGATACAATGATCCACACTTGTCATCTTACTATTATTAGGTCAAACCAAAGTATTTCTTAAAACGTCGTTATCACTTGCCCCGAGTTTACAATAAGCGGTACCTACGACGATTAAAAACAATAAGAAGAAAAAATAAAATTTGTAGGTACAGGCGTGCTATCGAGTAATAAACTGTTTGTGATAAGCAATGTTTATCCCCACAACACTTTAAGTCAGTAAATCAAGCGGTCAAAGGTTATCATTACATACCAGGTTTTCCCTGTGCTAAAATATTCAATATAATATATTGATAATATTGTAAAGGCGGTATTTGGCCCCTAACCTTAAGTTTTATCTGTGTTCCCGCTGCTGTGTATAGTTTCATTAATATGATATGGCATTCACGGGTCTACTCCTACAATGAGAAGGGGATAAGGCCGTAGTCCATCCCGCTGACCCAGTGCGGATTGGTGGACTCCACACACCTTTGAGAACATTATGTAGAACTCTCAGGATTACAGGTTTCCTCACGATCTTGTCCTACACCGTTGAAGCACCTGATATTTTGAATTACTTAAAACGCACATTACATAGAAAAGTTAGAGGCGCGTGCTGGGATTTGAACTCGGCCCCCCCAAAGTGAAGTCGAGCTCCTACCCAATGCGCTATCACCGCTTCCGCTTTAATAAGAATGCACAATAAGTCAGAAGATGGGGCCGTAACACATATTTTGTCAGTTCGGCTTAAGTTTCGCTATAAACTACTTAAATAGCACTTGTCACCCACCAACCCGCATTGGAGCAGCGTGGAGGGTCTAAGCTATAAAATATATTATCTTCAATGAGGTACGTATGTCCTGCACTAGGGCACTAATGCAGCATTTACCTAGGTTTATTACTAAGGCTGATTAAAATGGTATATGAAAATATTTGTCAGATTGTTGATTATCAACGAAAAATAAAAGAAAACAAAACGCAATGTGGCTATTAACGCCTTAAAAACGGTTATTGCTGCTACTATTTAAATCATTGTTGCTATAACCGTTCATTTTTAAATTTCATTTTTGAGAAAAACAAAAAATAATTTATAGATCGTACTTCGTGGTAAAAAGTACCAATAATTATTCATTATTTAATTTATTGTCACCTAATTACATCTTCTTACACACCCTTGATTCTGTGAAAACCGCTATTCTCATCCCAGAGATTAGTTTAGTTTTATGGAGAGCTTCGTTTTTATTGCTTTGTTTTATAGAAATATATGTCATTTGTTTTCTGTAAGCCAGTCTTTTAATAAAATGTTGAGTAAGGATGGGATGAGTTTTTCAGCACTAGCGAAGGAATATTGCGATTATGAAATAAATAAGGACATTTGAATTGTAGCATCAATATTTTATTGTATTATATTTTATTGTATATTATTATATTATACTTTTTTTGTGTTTATCGAATTTTATAATATAAATCTTTGTATTAACTTATAAATTTAACAATAGTTAACCTTGTCTCATGTAAACCGTATTGAAATTATTTCTTCCGTTACCAATGTTATTAGTCGATGGTCCACAGGTCCGACAAGGACGGCCACCGTTCTCTTGTCCGCCCCCTTGCCAACCCCCTTGTCCACCCCCTTGACCACCACCCTGTCCACCACCCTGTCCACCACCCTGACCACCACGTTGTCCACCCCCTTGGTTTCTCCCATGAGACCCACCTCCGTTACCACCTCCATTCCCACCACCATTGTCGTCGTTGCCATAGTCGCTATCCCAATAATCTTCCCAGCAACGGTCTAACGTACTGTGGACAGCGCCACAGTACGTTAGACCGTTGCTGTAAGAAGAAAATACCTACTTTATTACAACACTTTTATTTTCGTCAGTGGTCAGGTTTGATTCTTAGTTGAAGAAAATAAAAGTAAAAGAGGTGTCATACTTGGCAGAGGCAAGAAATAGTTGGTCTGCTCTTAGTCCCAGTATTTTGCCGGTTTCTTTTTCTTCACAGAGACAATGGGACGACATTATTTGCAAAAAAACCTTTGACACACTTTTAGACCAAATGCTCGTATAAAAAATCTAAAAGAGACCGGGCTCTTCTTCATGCTCTCTCTGCTAAGGAGTCCGGCCACTGGGTACATGCTCTACCTTCAGTTAACCTGGGCACTATGTTGTAGACCACACCACTCTGTCAGTGGTGATTGGTCTTAAGCTTGGCGCCTCTATAATTCAGCCTCATCGATGCCACTGCGGTGACACCTACGGTCACCATTGACTCTCCTGTTCAAGAAGCGCTGGTCGCTTCTCTCACCATAGCACCATCAACGACATCATCCGACGATCTCTTGCTACCGTTTACGTACCAGCTGTATTAGAACCTATTGGTTTGGCGCGGAGCGATGGCAAGAGACCTGATGGTATGACTCTCATTCCTTGGAGACTTGGCTAGTTGTTAGGTAACTTATGTGGGATGCAACTTGTGTCGAAACCCTAGCTGCATCACACAACCAGGCCACCGCGTAAAAGGTGGTTGTAGCTACTACCAGTGCCGAGCAGGCCAAGAGAGGTAAATATGGAAACCCGGATAGCAGTGTCATTTTTGTGCCTTTTGGAATAGAAACTTTGGGATCGTCGGGTCCGGAGGCACGAGCTCATTTCAAAGAATTATCTAAAAGGGCTATCGAGTCTACCGGTGATCAAATTAGTTTGGCCTTCCAAAGGGGCAATGCTGCCAGCATCTTAGGAACTGTGCCTCGCTGCGGTGGTTTCGAAGACGTTTTAAATTTTATTTAGTTATACATAGCTTATTTTAGGTTATATTTATAAAACAAATATTTTAATTATGAAATGATGTTTATTTATTATTGAAGTAAAATGGAATGTACTTATAATATTTATTGGAAGCTACGATACCCAGAAAGATACACAAGAACACAGCTGATATAAGGGCACATAGATACACAAACCCAAATATACATAGGCACACAGATAAATACATACTCGTAGATTACCAGATGCATTGATTAAACTTATAACACATCTGTGTTTGCGTTAGGGGGTCAGAAAAGTTATAATTCTTACCATGGTTTTGGTTTTGCCTGCACAATTGAAAATAAAGCGATAACGCTGCAAATTAGCACTAGATATTTCTGCATATTTCGTACCTTTTGCTCTTTTTGTAACAGAACTAATTTCAATACTGATGAGTTTGGAATACTGAAGCTGATTTTCAAAGCTTGCCATTATATACATTGACGACTGTTACAAGTCATACTGATAAGTCAATGAGCAAAACCCATGATATGAGAGACAAGAAAGGATTTCCCAACAGAGATTAAAATAAGTGTGTTAATTTATAAAATCGCAGTGCATAATTGGCTGGATTGGAATTCCTAAAAAAGTTGCCCTGTCGACCGGTATTATTGTTACGTACCTACTTAATTAGCTATCTTTATTTATCTACTAGCGGACCCGCGCGACTTGTCCGCGAATGAGTCGACTTCCAAAAATAGTCGTATGTTGTCGCGGACTGTTTTATAGACCTTTAAAGAAACAACAATTCCGACAATTCCGATATACTACATACTTCCGTCGTTTCGCGTAACCGTTTACCGTTCACGCATCGCACGCATCATAATCTCTCAAAAAGGATATTTATTGCAGTTTTTGCAACATTTCTCATTAATGATAGCCATTGGTCATAGCATGATGTTATATAGCCATAATTGTTACTAGCAATCCAAAAAAAAAAACCGAAACAGCATTTTCTATTTTCTGAGATTAGCTCGTTCAACAAAACAAAATTTAAAAGCTTAAATATACAATATCTCAATTATGCCTAACCAAAAAACCACATCAATCGAAAACTCCGTTGCGCGGATTTTGAAAGACAAATGCGGAAAAAATAGCGATGCTATTCCTATTCTGGAGAAGCTGTTTGCTTTTCCGCGGTAAAAAAAACCCTATGAGCTATTCCAGACAGTATTGTAGGTATCTCTGCCAAATTTTAGCCATATCGGTTCACTCGTTGTGACGTTAAAGCGTAACAAACATTTTTCCACCGATCCATCCATTATACATACATCTATTCTCACAAACTTTCACATTTATAATATAAGTAGGATGTTACGCATGCATTCGATCGTTGTCCCATATGCCTTGCGACTTGCTTTTATCTGTGAAGCATTATGTTCCTGATCTCCAAAAATATTTATCATTAAAATTAGACAATACATGCTTGGCAGTACACACTGTCAAATAAACTTATTGTTTATCGGGATAAAAAGTATCCTATCTGTTGACCCGGGATACCAGCTACCCCTATACTAAATTTTATTTAAATCCGTTCAGTAGTTTTCACGTGATGCCCCGATAGCCAGACAGACAAAAATTAAATAAAAATCAGTTTTGGACTCAGTATCGATTATAAAGCATCCCCCGGTTAAAATTTCCAAATATATTAAATGTACAGAAATCTTCCAGTTACAGTTTTATTATAAGTATAGATATTTATACCAATTATAATAAAACTAACTGACCGTACATTACAATTTCCATCGCAAAAAGCTCCATAGCAAAAACATCGATAAAGAACCCAAAATATTTTTTCTGTCTGTCTATCTACAAAACGGATTTGAATGCATTTTGGTTTATTTTTGGTGTAAATACAGCAAAACCACATACGTCACATGTATACCTATGTATCAATCAGACAATAATGTCAATGTTCAAGTGATTGAAAAATTCTAGTAATGAGTGATTGAAGTTCCATATAAATATATTATATATTATCTTTAAACGAGCAATTCTTGTTATATCTTTAAACGAGCAATATATAAATGGAGTCTCGGAATCGCCTCCAACGATTTTCATGAAATTTAGTATATAAGGGGTTTGGGGGGCGATAAATTGATCAAGCTAGGATTCATTTATATTGGACATATGACTATTTTTTTAAGTCGACTCATTCGCGAACGAAGTCGCGCAGGTCCGCTAGTGAATATTATACCCGCACACATTAGTTGATTATAATGATATAAAGTTGCATCGCTATTTTTACTACGCTCGAAATTTAAGAAGCGCACACTCTTTTTTTGTTCGTCGGGAAATACGCTTTAATAGAACTACGATTTGATGGGGGTGAAACCGCTGGGCACAGCTAGTATTAAAATAAATAATATTATTATTGTAATAAATGTATCATCAACTTTTCCATCGCAGTGGTCAGAAACTTAAAAAAAACCCTATGAGCTATTCCAGACAGTATTGTAGGTATCTCTGCCAAATTTTAGCCATATCGGTTCACTCGTTGTGACGTTAAAGCGTAACAAACATTTTTCCACCGATCCATCCATTATACATATATCTATTCTCACAAACTTTCACATTTATAGTATAAGTAGGATGTTACGCATGCATTCGATCGTTGTCCCATATGCCTTGCGACTTGCTTTTATCTGTGAAGCATTATGTCCTTGATCTCCAAAAATATTTATCATTAAAATTAGACAATACAGGTAAATAAGGGTTGTGTAAATAAGGTTATAAATATATAAAAAAGGTGTGTGTACTTATGTACACGCGTTTCAAACATTTTATTTATAGACACTAACAATAGAAACAAGGTATTTAATACATTGATATTAATATTTAATACATAGTTTTATTATAATGCATTATCTAGTTATCTCTATATCGAACAACAAAGTTTCAATCAACATTAAAATTTGAGATTTTTGTACAATTTAATTAAATCACCGGAATGAGCCCGCAGACTTTGACAATTGGAAGTGTACATTTTTTGAAATACTAAAATGTTGACTATAGCTAACTTCAGGGTGTCGGTTTTTTGCGCGCGTATAGTAAAAACTTACAATCATAATTTTTCCCTAACGCGCCAAAAGAAGTATTCGATTACTTGATTTTTTAATTTTTACCTATTTTAGTTAAATTAGTCTCTCCATATAACTACCTAGTCCTATTTGAACTTTAAATGTAGGAATTTTCATTTGAATTCCTTCTTATTACTCAGATATCGATTACCTATAAACATCGGAGCTAATTGAAATTGTTGAACAGAATGTTGGGGTCTTAGTATTATAGGTGCTCGCAGATTGGAATACATTTGTCATCACACCCTTCCCGTGTGTGTGTCGTACCAGAAGACTAAGGGAATATAACAGAAAACGGTCAGCAGTGTTCTTCTTGCTACTACTACCATCTACTGCGCCCACCAATCCGTCTTCTAGCGTGGTGATTATAGCAAACCCTCCCGTTGGGAGAGGCCTTTAGCCCAGCAGTGATGACATAGGATATTAATACATTGAAAATTTCTAAAAATCACCTAAACTATAAAAAAACCAGACGAGTGCTAGTCGGACTCACCAGCTGTCATCATCATCATCATCATATCAACCCATCACCGGCCCAGTACAGAGCACGGGTCTCCTGTCACAATGAGAAGGGGTTAAGACCACCACGCTGGCCCGTTTGGTAGATTAGTTGTTAAACTGGATACCGCGCGATACAGACGGTTAGCAAAGTGGCTAACACAGCGGTATATTACCAAAATGCCGCTCCTTTAGGGTACTTTATTTATTATTATTATAACTCTTTATTTGTACACCACATACAAGAAAAAAAAGAAACAAAAAAATAGAAGTAGAATACAAAAGGCGGCCTTATCGCTTAGTAGCGATCTCTGTCAGGCAACATTAGAATTAGGAAAAAAAAATAGGAAAAATAACTGCAGGTGGTACAAAATATAAAATAAATACATTCGAATAACTAAATACTAATACATAAACAAATATACACAAATACTTCTAGCATATAATAAATATTAAAAAAAAACTAATAATAAACAATATAACATACAATAAATACTTAGATAAAAATACTTTAGTCCAGCAGTTGACTACAATAGGTTATGTTTGACCTTTTTATTGATAAAGAAGACGAGGTGAGTAATAATGAATAAGATTCTGGGTATTCGATGTTAGGTTTTCCTCGATTTGTAATGTTAATATATTATGATACTTAATGTTATATAAACACAAGTTCGATCATAACTATTTAGTATTCAAGGGTTTATTAAAGCAGACGCACGATTCTAGGCTACTTGAGTTTGAATAATAGTAAATATGAATATTTCTTTACTATTTTATATTAGCGTCGTCGCTGTACTTTCGTTGGCCAGCGCGAAGAAAAAGCCATGGTTAGTATATAAGATGGAATAGTGCATTCCATCTTATCACGGTGACCCGTTTATTATTTAAAACCATGTAAATTTTTTTTCCTAAAGTAATTGATCCGGAAGCGGTGATAGCCCAGTGGGTAGGCCTTCGATTTCACTTTTGGGGGAGCAAGTTCAAATCCTTGCACGCACCTCGATCTTTTCTGAGTTATGCGTGTTTTAAGCAATTAAAATATCACTTGCTTCAACGGTGAAGGAAAACATCGTGAGGAAACCTGCAAACCTGAGAGATCTAGTCCACCAATCCGCACTGGACCAGACTGGTGGACCTTAACCCCTTCTTAAAAAAAAATTATTCAAGTATTATATACTTATTTGCGGTGATAGATCGTTTTTTTTTTAATTTAAGCAATTTAATATCACTTTCTTTGGCGGTGTAAGAAGACAACGATGCCTGAGAGTCATCCATAATGTTCTCAAGGGCGTGTGAAGTCTACCCATCCACATCTAGCTAGCGATCTGGACTACATCTTATACTGAGAGGAGAACCGTGTACTGGGCCGGTAATGAGTATATAATGATGATGATGAATTTAAAAATATTTTTCTTTTAATAAATTTAAAGAATCATAAATTGAATAAAAAATTGTTGGAATTTTTAATAATTTTAAGAACCTTTCTTTTATTTTTAAAAAGTTTAAGTTGTTAATGATAACTTTTTTTTTTTGTGTAACTCGTACTTTATATGTTAATTGCTATGTGTTGTTTTTATCCCAAATAAAAGATTTTATTATTATTATTATTTATTAATTTATTAAGGAAAAACGTTTTGTAAAATTATGTAGCAACTCTTACTTAAAGAAATATTGTTAATTCTCAGTTCGATTTATAAAATTCAAACCATTTTTACGTACTTAGCAATTAATATATTGTAATTTCTAATGTTATAAGAACTAATAAGAGTTTTCTATTGCAGCGGTGCGGGACCTTTGGGTTTAACGTATTGTGGTCAGAAATGGGAAGATATTTTTGATGACAGCAATGATAACGATGACGAAGGTGATGGTAGACGATGTCCAAGTTGTGGAAATCCAACTAAAGTTCGAAGTCGTAGCAATGGAAGAGGGAGTGCTAACGGTGGCAGCAACAATGCTGAAAGAAGTGATGGTGGTAGTAGCAATATAGATGCTGGAAAAATACATGGTAAAGGTTACAATTATGGTGGAAGCGAAAGCAGTGGAGGCTTTGCTGCTGGAGCCCATCGCAACAGCAATGGTGAAGATAGTGGAATTAGCTTTACTATTGGAGCCCAAGATGGCTTTAATGTAGGCTACAGTGATGGTAGCATTGCTGGTTATACTACTAGTGGGCAAGGTGAGAGCCTTCCTTCTGGAGGCCAAAGTAAAAGCTATGGAATAGAAAGTAGTGATAAAAGTTATAATACCGGTAGTCAGGGAAGTAGCTATGCTGAAGGGTATCACAGTGCTGGCTTTCCTACTGGTGGTCAAAGTAATAGTTATGGTGTAGGAAGCAGTGATAGTAGTTATAATACCGGTAGTCAAGCAAGCGGCTATGGTAAAGGCACTATCAGTGCTAGCTTTCCTACTGAAGGCCAAAGTAAAAGCTATGGAATAGGAAGCAGTGATATTAGTTATAATACCGGTAGTCAAGGAAGCAGCTATGGTGAAAACACTAAGAGTGCTAGCTCTTCTACTGGAGGTCGAAGTAATTTCTATGGTGTAGGAAGAAGTGACAGTAGTTATAATACCGGTAGTCAAGGAAGAAGCTACGTTGAAGGCACTAAAAGTGCTGACTCTCCTACTGGAGCCCAAAGTAATAGCTATGGAATAGAAAGCAGTGATAGAAGTTATAGTACCGGTAGTCAAGGAAGTAGCTATGGTGAAGGCATTAACAGTGCTGGCTTTCCTACTAGTGGTCAAAGTAATAGCTATGGTGTAGGAAGCAGTGATAGTAGTTATAATACCGGTAGTCAAGGAAGCACCTATGGTTTAGGTAGCAGTGGGGTTAGTTATAATACTGGTAGTCAAGAAAGCAGGTATGGTGAAGGCACCAACAGTGCTAGTGTTCCTACTGTTGACCAAGGTAGCAGCTATCGCAGCACACGTGATGGTTACATTGTAGGCCAAACTACTGGAGGTCAAGGTACTGATTACGGGGACAGTACTAATTGATATAATAGATTTTGCCTAACTGCGGATAATCAACGTTTGAATGTTGGTACTGGAAGGGAAAATATAAATGAAGTTCACGTGTTTTTATTTGTTTTGTATTATAAAATAATAATAATCATTAAAATTTAACTGTAAAAAAGATTTATTTTGTACTATAATATACTTGTATTTATTTTTCTACTTCTAATAATAAATAAAGAAAATAAACTATTATTTTTTTAATATAAGATTTGTTTAAATTTATCAACGACATCATGCGCATAAACGAGTCTCATCAAATTACTTTATACTTATCTGTGGCTATTGACTCATCAAACAAACATTTATTCATACTTATAATCCTTCCTTACTAGTATTATCATTGCGAAAGTGTGTTTGTATGTCCTTGCTTCACGCTCTAAGCAATCAATCAACTATATTTTAGCAAAAAGTTAGTTAAAAGACGAAGAGTACCTAACATAGGCTGCTTTTTATCTGAGTAAAGCAAACGGTCTTAAAACTGGACCAACTAAGGAAGAAAGGAAGGTAGCAAACCTTGCTAGGAAAATATAAAGATAAAATACCGCCTTAAAACACGGGTAACATTTTATTTTCACTTTATTATTCCACTACCAGTTAGCCCTTCACTGCATGGTAAGCGATAATGCAGTCTAACATGGTTGCAGGCTTACCTATTTTTTATTTATTTATTTATATTTATAATTCACAAACTAGAAAAAATATCAGAAATATTATCTTTGCGTCTCGAAATTCTTATTAGTTTATATGGACGTTACACATTCCTCTTAAATTAGAAATCTTTAAAATACCTAAAAAATATAATATTTAACTACCTATCAACCTACAAATGCAAGGATAATTTATAGTAATGTTTACGTTCACGTTACTCGCTGCGACGACCCCTGCACTGTCACTCTGACAAGGTATAAAGGGTTTATATAATGATGATCAGTATGATGAGGGATAATGTGAAAGTGTGGATGTTTGTTAGCTAGTCTGGTTCAACCGCTGAGTTGGATCTAAGCCATACACACATTCACCTATCTTAGGAAAGAAGACAACCCCAGGACAGGTTCACGATACTACTATATAGGTCTAGCAACTAGGCATTTTTATATAATTTCAAAATTTTGATATCTTATTTACTGGCATGTGCAAAAGGCATATCTTATTTACTGGCATATCTTATTTACTGACACTACCTGCGGTGCGGTGCGGACCACGCTGCGGTGGTTTCGAAGACGTTTTAGATTTTTATTTTGGAACATAGGTAATATAGGTTAATTTCGGTTATTTTATTTATGAATATATGATAAATTTAAAATTTTGGTTAAAAAAGTTAGAAAGAAATGATTCAATAATGCATATGAAATTTAAAGGGAAAGCTTATGAACGCTCCATTCCTTCAACGCTTCCATAAGGCTATTACTTAACCAGTCATCAAAACTGGAGCTGAAGCGAGCTGGTGCTGCAATTGTGGATGCCGGCCACCCACGGTGCTGCTGGAGCGATGACATCCTGTTCGGGCAACAGTGCCGCAGGATGGAGGAGTCGTTGATTAGTAATTTGTACACGGTTATTAATAATTACTATCCAAAACTCCATCTCTCCAGGCAGAGCCTCATTCTGTAGCTCGCCAGCTTGATCACACTTCGCTATTACAACCCATAAATCTTTGGAACTTACTATCAGAACATATTAGACACTGCCAATCGGTGCACTATTTTAAACACAATGTAAAGGAGCATTATCTATCGTTGTCATAGTATATTTATCACTGTTTACTTACTATAGATATATATTTATATTTATATTATATAAATATTTATTATATTATTTTTATGTATTTTGTATATATAGTATATTCAAATGTTATTGTATTAGTATGTAGAATTTTGTTATTATTTAGATATATTAAATATACTTAGTAGTTATGAAGTATATTGTACCTTTATTTGACCTATACCACAATTAAATCTGCTTACTCACATCCTGGGGTAGCTGGAAGAGATCTCTTATAGAGATAAGCTTTCCTTTGTACACTTCATGTATCTTATGTTCACAATCACAATTTATGGTACATAAATAATAAATAAATCAACAAAATAAATAAATCTTATAAGTAAGGAGTTGTATAAATTCGATTTAAAAAACATTATTTTGAAACCATTCTCTTTATATATAACCATATTAACTTAATTATATTTTACATTATATTTATTTACAGGTAGGTATATAGGTACTATATTATTAGTAATCATAAATATGCTTATTAACTTTATTAAGGTTTATACCATTACTTTTAAATGTCTCTCCTTCATCGCCATACGTAACTCTTCGACCACCGTCAGTATAACTACTACCGCCGTTTTGATTCTGATCCTGGTCATCAGCATGACTATTGGCCTGGGTATTGCCTAGGGAACTAAGTTGGCCATCCCCATTTATTCTTTCTTCAAAATTGTCACCACCAATGCTACTTTCTCTATTACTGCCATCCCCATTGCTACGTCTATCATAAATGCTATTTTTATTGATGTGTTTTTTATCGCTTATGTTGGTTATTCCACCATAGTTGCTAGTTTTTTCATAATTGCCATCTTGTTTGCGATTTGCTCCATTGATATCTGCGCCGTAACGGTCAACTCCGTTATTATTTCCACTAGATCCTTCAAAACTATTACCATCATTGTTACTTATACTATTGCTACCACCACTGTTGCTTATAACTCCAATGCTGTCTTTTCCGTTACTGTTACCTCTTGCTCCTTGATTATAATTACTGTTTTTATCTCTTCCATATTTGTCATCATGGTTCACATTCTCCCCATAACTGCTATTTATATTAACGCCATGGCTTCCTTCACTATTCATACCTCCACCAAAGTCATTACTATCTCTTCTATAACTGCCGTCTTCTTCGCTAACTTCCCCAAAAGTAGCACCTTCGTTGACGCTTTCTCTATAAATACTCTCTTCATTGTTTAATCCACCATAGCTTCTACCTGCTTCAGAAAAATGATCAACATTGTTTGTTAAACTATTGCTTCCATCGCTGTTCTTACCAACATCGTAGCTGATTCCATTGGTAGCTTGTTCATAACCCTTATTTTTGTTAATATTTCCTCCAAAGCTATAATCACCGTTTTTACTACTATCATAGTTGCCTCCATCAATACCTTCTCCATAACTGCTAGTTCCATCACTACTTATCACATAACCGTCACCCTTAGTTCTGCCACTATCATAGAGTCTATATCCGCTACCACTATAGCGCTCACCACCGTTAATACTTTCACCATAGCTGCTACCTCCATAGAATTCTCCTCCATAAGTACCACCCCCATTGATATCGTCACTATAATTATTACCTCCATTATATAGTCTGCGATAAAAACTACGTGCATTACTTTCTGCCCCAAAGGTACCACTTCTGCTAATATCATCACCATAACTATTATCAACATTACTACCTCCCTGATAAATACTACGTCCATTGCTTTCTCCTCTATAAGTTCCACCTCTATTGATATCATCACCATAACTATTATCAACATTACTACCTCTCCGATAAGTACTACGTCTATTGCTTTCTCCTCCATAACTACCACCTACGTTGCCACCATCGTCAATTCCACCATAGTTGCTTCCTCTGTCCTTGTCTTCTCCATAAGTGCCACCTCCATTGCTACCTCCATGGATAGTACTTCTGAAGTGGTTACCGTCTCTAGTATTTTTGTCGTTATCATCGTACTCGTTACTACCGCCATAATAACTTTCCCAACTCTTTCCACAGAATGTTAAACCCAGACGTCCCGCACCACTGCAATAAACAAATCATTTATTACTCTTTTTCTATTTTTATAATAAAACTGTAACTGGAAGATTTCTGTACATTTCATATATTTTGCCTGTCTGTCTGTCTGTCCGGGCATCACGTGAAAACTACTGAACGGATGTATATAAAATTTGGATATTCGTAGCTGGTATTTTGGATCAATATATAGGATATTTTTTATCCCGATAAACAATAAGTTTCTTCCGGGAAACGGGATGAAATTTTATATCAATTTTACTTCATAGCTCCGTTAAATTTGAACTGATTTTAATAATTCTTTTTTTATTTTAAAGTGTATCCTAACAAGCATGTATTGTCTAATTTTAATAAAGATCTGACAAATATAGTCGGAGATAATGGACATAATTCTTCACAGATACTAGCAAGCCGCAAGGCATATGGTACAACGATCAAATGCATGAGTCCTACTGATATTAAAAATTCGAAAGTTCGTTAGGATGGATGGATGGTTTCAGTGTATATTTTAGTATGATTTACTGTAAATTGGCTTTCTAAAGATGTCATACAGATTTCGAGTTTTACTGGCGTACGCCACAAAAATGATTGATGATACATAGAAATAATGTACCTACTACATGTTAAAAGTAATCGTGATTATCTACAAAAGAATCCACGAGGCTATATTGTCTAACTGTTATGGTTAAGTTACAATAACTGCTTTTTTTATAATTTTTCTTTCTAAACGCGGGTATAATCGTAAGATGTTGATATTCCAATCATGATATTAACCCATATCCAAATAAATAGTTTTATAAATATTAATTTTGATTATGTACCTTAAAATTCCTTTTTAAATTATTCAAATTGAACCTATCGCTTAGAAGTTGCGATAGGTTCAATTTGAATAAGTGAACTTATTCAAAATATGTTTTATTTTATTTAATAAAACATATTTTGGAAATAAAACTGGACCTACCACGGTAGCGCTGCAATTCGTTTCTAGGTTTTTTAAAGATATAGCTAGTTATTAATAAACATCGTCATTATCATCTTCATCCACAGACCTTTGATAACACCGCGTCGAGTTTCAAGTGCTTCGTATATATACGAGTAGCATAGCTTTTAACACTCAAGCTCAGCTTTGAGTATGCTCCATTTTTTTAAATAATTATCTTCTAAATACTGATTTATTAATCCTTTCTGAATGGGACAAATTGCAATAACGTAATGTAAAAAAAAATATATTTGTTATATTTTAAGATGAATTACACATTAAGGAAAAGTTTAGAGTAATCCACACTAATTTTATAGATGTGAGAGAGTGAGTTTGTTTGTTTTTCCTTCCTAAACGTCGTATCTAAGCAACCCACCGGCTTGATTTTTGGCATAGAGTTAGTTGCAAGGACGGAGAGTAGCTTAGGTTACTTTCCACAGTACATCATTTATTATTTAAAAAATAGACTAAAATATACTAGAAAATCGCAATAATGTAACCCAAAGTAAAAACAAAAATTGCCTATAAAATTCATTACTTGACGTTCACTGAGAAAACTATTGATGATACATAATAATTATGTATTACATGATTAAAGTACTCATTATTATCTAAAAAAAAGTACCGACACAGACGGAATATATTCAAGCTAAATCGAAATAAGAGCTTTTGTGTTCTTAAATTTTAATGTATCGCCTTTAGAAACAAAAATGTGTTAAATTAATATCGCAGTATTAATTCTTATTCAAATATATAATAAATAAATAAATATACTACGACAATACACACATCGCCATCTAGCCCCAAAGTAAGCGTAGCTTGTGTTTTGGGCACTAAGATGACTGATGAATATTTTTATGAATAAATACTTATAATATACAGATAAACACCCAGACACTGGAAAACACTTATGTTCATCACACAAACATTTTTAGTTGTGGGAATCGAACCCACGGCCTTGGACTCAGAAAGCAGGGTCGCTGCCCACTGCGCCAGTTGGCCGTCAATAGTTTTGTCATTCAAGCATTCATCATTTTACTGCAATATCCATATATTGATATTGCAGTAAAATGTTTTTTAATTAATTCAAGTTCATTCGCGAGTTTATAAAATTTAGGGAAGAAACCAATACATGTTCTTTATTGGTTTGGTTCTCCTTAGATATACACTTAGTGAAATTTATTTTTATAAACTACACCCGATATATCTTACAAGAATACACAATTTTCTTTAACAGAAGATAGACTTGCACTTAAATGCAATCATGTCTGATGGAAAGCAATTCGCATAAGTCAATAGCAGTTAACTCCAGATTTTTACTCAGGTTAGCCCGCTACCATCTAAGACAGCGCCATCACTTACTAGCAGGTTAGAATCTTGCCATAGGCACAATTGCAATGAAATAAAAAAGTATAAGCACATAAAATGATAATAAAAAAAACGTTTCGGTTCTCACCATGGTTTATGTCTCGCTTTTACTACCGTAAACAATACTGCAAAGCCTAAAGTTACAATTTGATTTTTTTTCATATTATCAGTTAAATAATTAAGACCTCTACAAATATTATGTTTCTGTAAGAACGAGCTCTCGAATACTAAGCATTAATTACGAGTATAGTTATTTATATTCCTGACAATAAAGTGACCTAAAGATAACCTATAGTTATTACAAAACATACAGTACGCACTAATTTAGACTCGAATACTAAATGGGGTTCTATAAGTTTATGTGGTATGCTAGTTTCCAGCCTTCCAGAAAAGCGCTCTGCCAAGCATTTTAGCGTTTCGGTACGATGCCACGTAGAAATCGATAGGGGTTACGGGTTTATGAATACCATATGCTTTTCAGTTTTGCCGGTTACCGTCTACCGTCATCACACACAACCAGGTGAAGCTGGAGTCTTTCTTTGTCCGTTAATGGGTTTCAGCTTGGCCAGTAAACTTTATTCTTATCATCTAAATTTGATGAAATTTGGAACACAGGTAGCTTACATCCCCTACTAATAATCAAAATATTCAAATAAAATATCGAGAAAATTTTGCAAAACTCTTGTTTCGACGTTCAACGACGACACACGAAAGATCACGCGGGTAAAGCGGCGGGCAAAGCTATTTAATATTTGTTATTTTAAGATCAACGAGATCTTCTTTGGTTCGAGTTTGTGTGGTTCCGTTATTCACCAAAACATGACGCCTGAAGCATGATAGCACAGAAGTGTGGTCGTTTTGTTCTTCAAAAAAGGTGATGATACCTTGCTGAAGAATTAAAGACCCAACTCGCTTCTGAGTCATGTCTACAAGCTGTTTTCGAGAGTAATTACGAATCGTTTCGTTTGTAGGTTTTCCGACTTCCAGCCTCAAGAACAAGCCGGTTTTCGTAAGGGCTTTTGCACCATAGATCACATTCACACGCTGCAGGTTATACAGAAAACTGAACAGTATAAACGGAGATTCGTAAAAGAACCAGAGTTACCGCCATAGCTCAACCAGTCGCGAAGCTGAAGTGGCAATAGGCGATGGGGTCCCAAGGTCCTGGAATTGCAGCCCCGCACTGTTAACATTGGTCTACTCCCAACGAGCTGGACAGTCGACATTAAGCGCGTCGCAGGTAGCCGCTGGACCCAAGCGGCACAACCGTGGAATTTTGAACTCCCCACAAAAGACCTATGACCAGCAGTGGACGTCTATTGGTAGATATGATGATGATGACAACGACGACAAAGTAAACTTTCGCCATCTAGCCCCAAAGTAAGCGTAGCTTGTGTTATGGGTACTAAAATTACTGATGAGTATTTTTATATTATGTGTGCTGTGCCTTCTTTATTAACTGATTCTCTATCTTAATAGCTGTCTTAGTATCCATTTTATATATATTACAAAAACAGCTCTGTTCTGCAGTACAAATATGGTGTCAATATCAGTAACATTACCTTATAATTATTTTTTTCATTTTCATTTGGTCCTGCATTTTAATTGGGATGAATACTGTTACAAACCAAGGCCGAAAACGCCTGAGATACAATTCACTGCAAAAACCTTGTAATCGCTATGACCAAATTCTTAATTGAACTATTTTAATCGTAATATTTAATAGCCCTACTATTGCCGTTACAAAAATATATACTTAGTTTCGTGCCGAAAAATTCAGGAGGATTTTTTGATTTAAAAATGAATGAAAAAATTGTAAATAAAATGTATACATGTATCCCAACTCACAGATGCTTAATTCAACATAAAAATATTTCCAGTTATAGCACATCATTGGGTTATTGTATGGGGGCGTCGATGTATGACTGACGGCCCACTGGCGCAGTGGGCAGCGAACCTGCTTTCTGAGTCGTGTCCATGGGTTCTATTCCCACAACTGGAAAATGTTTGTGTGATGAACATGAATGTATTTCAGTGTCTGGGTGTTTATCTGTATATTATAAGTAATTCTGTGTATTATATTCATAGAAATATTCATCAGCTATCTTAGTACCCATAACACAAGCTACGCTTACTTTGGGGCTAGGTGGCGATGTGTGTAATGTCGTAGTATATTTATTATTTTTATTTATTTATTTATGTATGCATACCTTTAGAGTGAAGAATATATTAGTGGATAGATTTACTTTAACATAGCTGTGGATGAGAGCATATGATGCAACGCGATGGGCTTGAATTCCAGAAGCGAGTTTATTCGCATTTTACAGAATTTCTCAACATAAATTTAATTTGTTGAAAACTCGATAAAATTTCGCAAACTTACAATAAATTGATTTAACTTTACAATAAAAGATTTTGCTCTATTAATAATTACATATATTTAAAATTAGGCACTAAGTTTTGTTTAAGTACAGGGTTAATGTTTTTATTTTTCACCACCCCCATTTCCACCACCGTTGCCAGCACCACGTTTACCACCGTTACCACCTACACTACATACATAGCTACTTCCATGATCAATTTAATCTTGCGGGTTTGTATTGTATTTGAAGAAAATGGGCACAAAAGTAATATTTAAAAAAAACAAATTTCAGTCAAATTCGGTGATAATATTATGGTAATTATTCAGAAAGTAAATCTACTCTAATCTTATAAAGGTGATGAATTTGTCTTTTGGTCTTTTTATTCCACTACAAGTTTGCCCTTGACGGCAATCTCACCTCTTAGCCAGTCATGACGCAGTCTAAGATGGTAAGGGCTAACGTGTTAGAGGTATGGCAGTTATATTAAACCCATATAATACCATTCACTGGGTTCTACGCGATATCTTACGCTAAATCGCTTAGTTGCACGTCTGTGTCGGTGAGGTGGTAACTACCAATAGACGAGACTAAACCAAATTCAGAAATTACTAATTCCCGCATTGATTTTGCTAGGGATCGGCTTAATTTCGGGAGGCTGAGTCCGACTACCTTTTCTGACTTTTGACGGCTGACTGGCGCAGTGGGCAGCGACCCTGCTTTCTGAGTCCAAGGCTGTGGGTTCGATTCCCACAACTGGAAAATGTTTGTGTGATGTGTGAGCATAAGTGTTTTTCAGTGTCTGGGTGTTTATATGTATTTTCTAAGTATTTATTTATATATAATTCCTAAAAATATTCATCAGTCATCTTAGTACCCATAACACAAGCTACGCTTACTTTGGGGCTAGGTGGCGATGTGTGTATTGTCTTAGTATATTTATTTATTTATTTATTATGACTTTTCTAAGTTATGTGTGTTTAAAGCAATTCAAATGTCAGTTATTTTAACGGTGAAGAAAAAACGTCGTTAGAAAACTTGCATGCCTGAGATTTCTCCATAATGTTCTCAAAGGCGTGTGAAGTCTACCAATTCACACTGGGCCTACTGGACTAAGGCCTACATCCTTCTTATTGTGGGAGGAGACCTTTGCTCTGGGTTAATATGACAAGATAGGTTTGCGGTTGACAACGACCTGATCTGATGAAAGTAATGATGCTTCTACAAAAAACCCGGCTAAGTTGGTTGTGAACTTCTTCTTAGACCAGTGCGCGTTTGGAACACTTCTAGCTGTAGTTGTGAGTTAACAAATGTAGTTATAAAAATAATGTAAACGAATATATATAAACGCGTCTTAGTTGCCTGTGAATTTGCTACTCAAGTTACCTATATGTTGTAGGAAACACCGTATCAAATCTTTAAGTACAACGTGAACCTCATAAGAATGAAGGATGAAACCATTGCTCATGCTCAAACAGCTCGATAGTTAAACCTTATGGGCCTTATTAAAGAACGGCATATATGGCATTCATCCATCATTTTTATTCCAGAAAAGCACCAGAATAACATTCCAGGGCGAGTTAAACTATAGCGTTTGAAGCTTACGAACTGGCTTCACACCCGATATGGTGATATTTTGCCTAGTTTATCTCGGGAAAACAAAAGGTCTGTACAGCTTTATAAAAAAAACCGACGCAAACGCAGACGCGCGCCCGCGCCAAGATAGAGTAAGTATTTAAAGATGTTATAGTTCAATTATTGTAGTCTATATTATAATAGGATTATGTTTTACAGCTGTATATCATTCCAGGAGTTTGGTGTTTTCCATCGACTTGCCTGGCCAAAAGTCAGTCCGAACTTATTATGGGGTATTATGGGGTAGGTCTAAGCTCTTAAGTTCCCTTATATGAGAGAAGCTGCCCAATAATGGGCAAATAAAGCCAAAGTATAGAGTCGAAGTAAAATAAAGGATGAAAAATTTAAAAGAAACATATAGGTTATATAGTAGTTACATTTAATTAGCTGCAGTCAGAATACTTTATTAATATTATACAAGCATATTTTAATATAAAAAATTTTCCCTTTTAGATACAAAACATTTTGGCAATCCTTACTCTTTTTTTGAATTGCATGGGGATAATGATTAACATACATTGGTTTTCTCTCGGTTATTACGTCATGTATACAGTATTCGTGTTTCCTATTCCATTCCCAATGTTATTGGTCTTCCACCCTCCACCGCAGTTACCACCACACGGAGGGCGACCACCACCGTTGTTACCTCTTCCACAAAACCTCCGACCGCTGTGAATAAATAAATTATTAGGTTACATTGAAAATATTACTTTAAAACATAACTTAATTAAGACGTAACCAAAACTAATTATTAATAAAGAAGCACTGGGAAATTTTGAAAGGATGGTTCTAAGAACTATATATAGTCCGGTGCAAGTGGATGGTCTGTGGCGTATCAGGTATGATCACGAAAGTGTCCTGAGAAGCCGAAGATTGTCCAGCACATACAAATCTTAAAACTGCAGTGGGCTTGATATTAATGACGTCACAGACATGATCGATCTGGAGGCCTTAATTGCGCTGGATAGATGGAATCCAGCGAGACGCACATGCGATCGCCATGCGATACTGGCGATTATGGCACAAGATATAAACATAAATTTAAATATAGTAAGACAATACACACATCGACATCTAGCTCCAAAGTAAGCGTAGCTTTTGTTATGGGTACTAAGAGGACCGATGAATATCTTTATATTCCCACAACTCCCACAACTGGATCTAATGGCCGTAGGTTCGATTATTCCCACAACTGTTAAATTTTTGGGTGATGAACATTATTGTTTTACAGTGTCTGGGTGTTTATATATATACTATAAGTATTAATCAATATTATTTATAAAAATATACATCAGTCATCTTAGTACCCATAACAAAAGCTACGCTTACTTTGGGGCTAGATTGCGATGTGTGTGTTGTGGTAGTATATTTATTATTTATTTAAGTCCTATTAGAGGGACATATATGCTGCTTATACAAGACAGGTCAGTATTAACACAATATTTTACTTACCAAGGTGTTGGTACCCCCTCGACTATCGCGGACATAGCGACAATGCAAAGAATAAACAATACAGCCTTCTGCATATTGACTTTTTAATTTCACTTGCTTATGAGTTATATGAACATGTGTTTTAGCAAGAGTATTTTGATACTGTACTACATTTGTTCATAAAATTCATTTTATATGATTTAAAAGATGATACTCTAGACGTAGAAACCATATAGGTTACATTATCATATTGACCTTTCTGGTTTTAACGTCGTTAAATTTATTTGTTAAATAAAAGTATTTTTCATAAGATAACGGATGTACAAAGCGTCAGTCTTATAATAGTAATAACATTACACAGGATGATAAAAAAATTTTGCAGGCATTGAGTTATTTTTGTTAAAATAATATAGAATTGTCACCATCTCTTTACTCTCATAATAACATATACATCTAAGCTACATATATACAAGTTCTTAGCATTGTGCAATTCATTGTTTTAACATAATACAGTATTATACTTCTAATAATTTAGTCCTAACTAAATTATTAGTAGGAGAGGATCTTTGACGGTGCTCATTCGGGGAAGTACTACTTTTTTTTCAATTCTCTACAAAACAGGGCTTCTTATTCATCTACAAGTTAGCCCTTTACTGCAATTTCACCTGGTGGTAAGTGATGATGCAGTCTAAGATGGTAGCGGGCTAACCTGTTAGGGAGTATGGTAGTCATACCCCTAATAGGTTTCTACGCGACATTGCACCGGGATACTAAATCTTTTAGCGGCACGTCTTTGTCGGTAGGGTTATAACTAGCCTCGGCCAAAGCCTCCCACCAGACCAGAGAACAAGAGAAAGAGAGAGCTTCAACTCCAGAAGCAAATTAAAATGTTATTTGAAAGTAGGTAATCTAAGATATTAATTATATGTTTGAATATTTTGTTTTTATTATTATTTTGAATTAGAATTTTTGGTTATTGTTTTTATAGTTTTATTTTATTATATTTTTTCTTAATTTTATAAAGCTTATTTTTATGTTTTAATTTAATTTAATTTGTTGTAATTATTACTCGTTCATACATTCTTTTAATAGCCCCGGGGAGACGAATTGGGCAACTGTAATGTCTTCACGGGGTGCGTTGCTAAATAAATAAATAAAATTCAGAAGTTATAAATTCCCAAATTGCCGAACTCAGAACCTCCTACTTAAATTCATAGCGCTCACCGTTGCGCTGTGGAGGGAGGTCTTCATATTATTATTTTACCTACACTTCACAAGAAGCATTTGAGCAAATGTGGCCGTAAGCTTCTTTGTAAAGTGTAGGTTTGTCGGCTGATTGGGCAGTGCACGTGCACTCCGAGTCCGAATTTTTTCCAGTTGCGGGAATCAAACCCACAGTTCCCGGGATTTTTTTCTATATAATACAGTAGCTTATGTCACTCTCCGGTATGTAGACATCTTTTACTGTACTGTACTTACTTTTTTAGTTTTTCACAGCAGTCTACTATGACTGCTGTGAAAAACTAAATAATATAATATCTAAACTAATAATAGCAGACCTGCTTTCTAAAGGTTAATTATATCGTTGCGGTCGTAACCGTAAGTCATAGCGGGACTACAGATTTTTTCCAATTTTACACATACGGTTTGTAATGTGATTTAAATTAGGGAGCATGCTCCATTCAAATATCTTTACATTCTTTCCTACCTCCTTAGACAAGTGGCGGGTCCCTTTTACTCGCCAGATTCCGCTAAACGCGTAGCATAAAAGTAACATATTAAATCAGAAGAACAATTTTTTTTACACTTCTCATGCTCTGAAAGTCATACCTAGAAGAAATCTTGAGGTAACAAAATTACCGTGACTGCATTATTTGCCGAATCATTTTTAAACAAAACCTATACCCAAACATATTTAAAATTAAATCATGTACATATTTTGCACAGAACAAACACAAGTTAAAAGTAGCTAGGACCAGAACTAAACTTGGTGCAAAAACTATTCAGTTTGAGGGACTGCAACTTTTTATTTATTTATTTATACTATTTAATTGCACACAAATAAAAATACAGAAGAAGAATAAAAAAAAACACAGACAGAAGCAGTATACAAAAGGCGGCCTTATAGCTTCGTAGCGATCTTTCCAGGCAACCTTAGGATAAGGAAAACAAAAGGATAACAGACTGCAGGATGTGCATATTAAAAAAAATACATACTAATACTTGAACTAGATTACACAAATAAAATAAAACAATATAAAAAAATTATATAATAAACTAATATATACTTTAAGATATCATAGATACATTAATAACAGTAAATACTATTACAAGGTTTACATTAAAACTATATAATCTACCAAAATATTTTTTTATATAAAAGACGTTTTTCATATTTTAGAAAACATTAAAAAAAACAATTTAAAAATTTGTAACAGTTTAGATTATTAATTAAATAATTGTATTTGTCTTTATGTAGGTATGAGTCACCAATTAAAGTACTAAAAAACTTAATGTAATAAGTTGTAAGTTCTCTTGGAAGTGAACAGTACAATAGTCTTTGGAGAATAAATTATTTTAGTCATTAAGCTAGGTAACTTTAGCTTTTACTTTGAACCTTGAGGTAAGTTAAAGCGATGCGTCACGATTAAATCTTTGTTAATCTACTAATCGTATATACGTTTTAATCGGTACTGCAGAATACTGGAATGTCAGTCGGTAACTCGGCCGCGCGTCAAGTTAAAACTACTAAATTAATTCATATGAAACATTGCATGATATATGTTCACAATACTAGGTAGAACGTAGGATACGTTTTATCCCGATATTCATGCTTAACGATACTGAATACATAAAGTGTTACCACATTAATGAGGACTTCATTACTGGGACTGAATAAAAATTCTTAAAGTTTTTTTTTGGTTAACCTGTTTGTTTAAGTAATAGTGATAGGAGCTAAGACTGATGAATACCAAATATTTTTTCAAAATTTCAAAGTCGGGCACCCATCCTTTACTGGCTTGGGTGAAAGTTGTTTATCCAGCTCTATCAACTAATATGTGGTGCTGCTATTACGCCATACATTATTTTCAGTCATTTGCTATAGGAAATGAAAAGTATTTTTAGTAAGGCGAGACAGGAGTGGGTCCCCAGGGCGGTCATTTGCGATTGGCAATGTTTACGTGATGAAAAGTTTCAATTAATGTGTTATTAAAGCTCCAAGAGCAAGAACAGATTATATTAATAGCTCATGTCTTAGTCATATGTTTAAATATGTTGAAAAAGTTGCATTGCTATCTTTTATATCTGTACCTTATATCATAGTTTTGTATATTTGGCGCTTCCAGCACTATTGAAAAAATCTTTACGTTACGTATCTGATATATTGAGGAAGGATGTATACTGTAGCAGTAGGTACGCTACCTTCTGTAATAGGCATGGGCCAAGCCGCAGGGCACAGTTAGTAATTTGTTCTAACCTATCCTAACTCATATTCAGTTCTAAATAGCACTGAATTTGATTTTTTAGGAATAACTAGTTCAAAAAAAAACTGTTTTGACTATAACATAAGTATATTATATTTTAGTAATAAATAATTATAATAACATTTCTTACGAATTAATGAATGAATACACTTTAATTGTACACCACAGAAAAAAGTTTAGTTACAGTTTTTAAACACAATTGAGCAATACGCTAGGAAATCCTCAATTTATATGGGATATAGAAATAAATAAAAATAACACAATTCAAAGTATCCGCTTCAGCGATGCACAAACAAAAGAGACAAATACTGATCCGCCACTTGTTTCTAAATTGTAACTTATGGATATATAACGGAGTAACTTCCCCGTAGAACAAAATTCATCTGGTAGTGGTACGAATTCTACGTAGAGTAGAAGAATGAAATAAAGCGCATACATAACAGAAAAATTAATGAATCTTATTTTTTTTTATTCCACTACACACAACAAATGTGAGAATACAAGTGAAAACATAATTATATGTATGAAACGAAATAATTACCATAAGATCTCGCTAAGTACTGTTTCAATGACTTTTTCAAGAAGAAAGTTAATTTATCCTTTTTGGCCGAAACCTTCCAAAAACTTCTTTAGTTTTATCATGTCATCGTTATTGACTGTCGGTTTTGAAGTGGCTAGAGATTTAAGCATATCGGACATTGTAACGGGTGGTTCCCCAAGTTTATTGCTTTGTACGTCCATCCAAGTCATTTCAATCGCACCAGGTTCACCAGGCGAACATGGGGTGAATAAATCCTTAACAATAACATTTAGGTCCGTTGGACTAGGCCCGGTAACCTTTTTAAAGTGAGTAGCAGACTGCACTTTCCTCACAGGTTGCATAAGTGCATCTCGCACTACTATACTTATGTCATCTCCCGAATATCCCTCTGTTTTTGCTGCCAATACTTTAATGTCTGTCTCACTCAACTGGTGTTTTGTATTACCAAGATTCAATTTAAACATATCTAATCTAGCATGCTCTTCAGGCAAAGCTATGTAGATACGCTTCTCAAACCTTCTTCTAATGGCACTATCAAGTACCCATGGAATATTTGTAGCTCCCAGTACAAGAATGCCATCCATTACATTTCCTACACCTTGCATTTGTACAAGAAACTCAGTTTTTATCCTCCTGGCAGACTCAGATTCATTGTCAGAACGTGCTGAGCACAAGGAGTCTATTTCGTCAATGAAAATGATACTTGGTTTGTGTTGACGAGCCAGTTCAAACAAATTTTTCACAAGCTTCTCAGACTCACCTAGCCATTTAGATACAAGATCAGACGAGGATACAGAAAAGAATGTAAAATTATCAGCTTCTGTAGCAACAGCTTTAGCTAAATATGACTTACCAGTACCAGGTGGACCAAAAAGTAAAATACCTTTCCAAGGAATCCTTTTGCCTGTAAATAGATGTGGGAATTTAATAGGTAAGATTACAGCTTCTTTTAAGGCTTCTTTGGCTGTTTCAAGTCCAGCTACGTCACTCCACTTGACATGAGGTCTTTCTATCACTATTGCGTCCTCTATCTTTCCTAACAACTTTTTCTTCTCTAGATCATCCAAGTCGATATCAAAACTTCTCCCCTTATTTTCGCTCTTTGAGTTCACTGGTTTTTTCTTACAATCTTTCTTCAGAAACTCCTTAAGTTTCTCAGCTCTGTCCAAGTACTGTAAAAATTTCGCTTTTATATTCTTTGCCGTGTCTCTCTGTACTTCATATTTCACTGCATACAAAAAACATTCGACGCCACGCTCATAGAGTTGTAAAGCTTCTTCATAATTCCTGTTTTTGTCTTCTTTGGTAGCTTTTGTAACTAGATCAATAGCTTTCTCTAAATTATTAGATAAAGCCATCCTGGATTATATCAACAACTGTCACAATGCCAGAACATAAAATTATTATCAAATATTGTATGTTTCAAATGTCACAGGCATCGAGATTTACGTGACATGGATTTGTAATTAAGGAAATAATTTTATTTAGCACTGTTTGGTTAGTTTTCACTGTATACAATATTCTATATACTTGGTATATTGACACATAATATGTCGGTTCAGTAATAGAATAGTACTATATTATAATAAATAATCATAATAATAAGTGTAGCAACGGACCGCATTCGTAGATGCAATGGTGAATATAATAATAACCATTTATATTTATTGAAATTTAGACACAAAGATAAGAAATAATATTAAGATGATAATAAATATTGTTAGTACAGGATGCAAATGATAAACCCAAACAGGTCATGTACAGCGCGGGAAATTTAATGCACATTAGGCAATTCCACTTTTTACATTACCACGTCGCTTGACTTAGCGATCAAAGGGCGATTACAACATTAGCCCTTTGAACCTTGAGGAGGTGATTATTCCACCACCATAAATAGAGGGTTGATGTTAGGAAAGCGATCGGTTGTAAGGTCGGTGGTAGGCTTTTTATAACTCTTACAATGCCTATCCTTAAGTTTTTTATAACTCGTACTGGAGGTTTCCTTAATTTTATATCACCTGCATACCCTGTGCATACCCTCAATGCACGCCACTGTTCTTAATAAAACAGCTACCTAAAGACGTAAACATTGTCTGTATACTTTTAATTCAATCCATTATTTTTATTAAATATCATAAATGATTACAAATAATGTGTGGCGTAGTAGTAGTACCATATATTAGTCGCTGGGTAAGCAAAGTTCACGTCAGTAAATGGATGGATGGACTTTGAAATTGACATCCGCTAGTCTCAGTAACTATGAATAAAAATGATTAATGATCTTAAAAAGAGGAGTTGAAATCGAATTGTTGGTTAATAAGAATTCAAAAAGTGGACCAAAAAAATTCTCTGTCTTCTGGCTCCAAACATATTCATCGGATCTTCACGAAATTAAAACAAAGTTATACTGATCTTTCAGTGCAATAACAAATATTAAAATTCACATGGTTCACATTTTAGGTATGGTGTTAAATCATTAAAACATGCATCCCCTTTCCTACCATTCAGCACAGTTCTGTGCTGAATTAAAAAATTGATATAAAAGATTATAAAATACGCTGGAAATTACGATAAGTAGAAGAAAATAAAACTATTTATAATCCAACTATTTCAAGAAGTTCGTTATTTGGATTGTACGTATCTGATGACCATCCTATAGGCTATAGCAGCATATATAGGGTAAGGCGAGCGCGAATCCTCCTCAGAAGTTTATGAGCAGAGATAGCTAAGAGATAACGGGGAACATCGCCTCTTCTGAGGCCACTTGACTGACTGACTTGCCTTAGGGACAGCATACACTGGTCATTAGGGTGATGGTGGGTAATTAGCTCTGTTGGAATGGAGATTAGTTTGTATGACCCCGAAGCTTTCTTCCACTCCGCCTTAGTTGAAGGAGAAATTTGAATTTGTAGGTCGCCCAGATGATGTTTTCCGCCCTGCGAGGAAACTGATCCTAAAGGCCTTCTCATAATTCTTTCTTTTTTATATAATTTATTTATATTGGTTATTACTGATTTATTGATTTGTATTTAGTTACAAGTATAGTCGTATATACCTATATATATATATATATATATATTTATATAGAGGCTATATTGGCGTGTCTAAGCTTCACCATCATGTCATACAATGTACGCCCACTGCTAGAGTTAGGACTGTCGTAGAGAGTACGAAATACCACAGTCATGTTGCGCTTGGGTATAGCGGCTCACTGCCACTCGTTTCTCACATGTTCGTGTCGTTGGGGGTCTACCAGCGCTGCGTTTACCTATGTAACTCTATTGGTACACAAAGTATACTTAAAGCTTTATTTTAAGATCTTCAAGTAAGTTGTCTGCCTTTCGATATTCTATAGGATATATTTTGGAGAGTGTGCTCAAAAAGTATTTGATCTATTTCCCCCCATTAGCCTTTTTACCATCGAACCGCGAGGCACCGTAAGGATCTGCATCCCTACCCTAGGATGCCCTTCCAGCTTCCATTTTCCCAAGTGCCTACAATATAAGTACCTTCAAATCAAGAGTGAATAGGCATCTTCTAAGCAAGCGCGCTCCACCTTAGGGTGCATCATCGCTTACCATCAGGTGTAATTACAGTCAAGCGCTCGTCTATAAACGTATAAATAGGAAAAAGGTAGGTGTAAAAAAATTAAGAAATCAAACTAAGTTACAACATAACATATTAATTCAACTCACTTGTCGCAGAAACAAAATGGTCGCGCATATTTGAAACAGCGCTTTCTCGTTCTTATTGCGTGTGTTAGGAAATAGGTAATTACAGCACTTTATCTATGATGAACTCAATGATTATATTAAATATATCAACAAATTATAGTTTGTATGCTCATTGATAGTGTATTGAAAATAGAATAATGGACTTTAGTAGACTGTCAAAGAGGAGTATAGGATCTATGGCGGGAGATGCGAGTTTGACAAGTTAGATTGGCGGGAAAGAAAAGTTAGCAAGGATTGTAATTAATTAATTGAGAAAAAGAGATAAGTAAAGTATGGTAATAGAACTTTACAAATTGGAAATAGATGATTTATAATGGAAACTAAGAAACTAGGTATTTAGCTTTCAATAATACTGTTTATTAATGAAAGATCTAGGTGTAATTCTGAGCATTGTTAGTATTGAAGTTAATATCTGAATACCTGGTCATCCATCCCTATATTTTTTAGCACGTGCGTTCGAGGTTTTCGCAGCCATCGCACGAACCTACTGTACCTAGTGATAAATATAATCAACTACCACCTTCATCATCATCATTCCAACTCATTACCAGGCCACTACAGGGCACGGGTCACCTCCTATAGTGAGAAAGGTTTAGACCGTAGTCCACCACGCTGACCAGTGTGGATTGGTGGACTTCACACGCCTTCGAGAACATTATGGAGAACTTTTAGACATGTTGGTTTCCTCACGATGTTTTCCTTCACAGTTAAAGCGAGCTGTACTTTAATTGCTTAAAACGCACATCCCTATTAATATACTTACTTAATATTATTATAAATGTGAATGTAAGTTTTTCTGTTACTCTTTCACGCAAAAACTACTTAACCGATCATCATGAAACTTTGGAAAGATATTCTTGGAGGTAATAGAAGTAATATAGAATACTGTTTATCCCGAAATTAAGCTCAGTTCCTTTGGGAGAGGTGATGAAAAGTTTGACGATTTTACACAAGGACTATATAAAAATTAGCATATAAATTAACTAAAAATGCGATTTCGACTCGTCCTATAACTATTAATATTTTTTGTAAGTGATAGGAGGAGGTCAGACAGTTCTTGTCTGAAATTGTTTTTTTTTTATATATAAGAATACACAACTTAAAAATTTCAGTACAACTACACCTAAATTTAATGTCCATGTGACTCAAAAAAACAACAAATGCAGACAAAGTCGCGGACCACAGCTAGTAATATTATAAATGTGAATGTAAGTTTGTTTGTTACGCTTTCACGCAAAAACTACTAAACCGATCCTCATGAAACTTTGTAAACATATACTTGGAAGTGTTAGAAGTAATATATAATACTTTTGATCCCGATATTAAGCTCGGTTCCTTTGGGATAGGGGATGATTGTTTGACGATTTTACAACATAACTCCGACAAATGAAAACCGATTTAAATAATTATTTTTGTACTATAGAGGTTATAATGTGTGTTTAATTTTGCCCAAACTGTGATTGGGGATAGAGGACAGAACTCCTCAGCGAACAGCAGCAAGCCCCTCATTTAATGCTTAGCGATACTGCATCCTTTATTTGTTTTTAGATCTACAATTCCATTAAAGCCACATCAAAAAACAAAATCAAACGCAGACGAAGTCGCGGGCAACAGCTAGTTACTTATAAAAATAGAGGTGCGTGCTGGGATTCGACTAGTCTATCACCGATTGAACTACTTTCTTAAAAGTACACCAATAATTAAAAAAAATCTCTTCTGTTCTATAAGATAACCACATTAATCAATAGCCTATAACAGTCCACTGCTGGACTAAAGGCCTCTCTCAATTGGAGGTTTACCCATTATCACCACGCTGGGCAGACGGGTTGGTGATCGCAGTAGATGGTAGTAGTAGTATAGAGGACGCTGCTGCCCGTTTTCAATTATATTCCCTAAGTCGCCTCGTACAACACCCGCGGGAAAAGGTGGGGTGAAAACTGTATTCTGATCTGCCGTCACCACACGGCCAACCATTTGATTATTGATAAATTCAAATTCAAAATTTCTTTATTCATGTAGGCCTATCACAGGCACTTATGAAGCGTTCATACATATTTGTTTACATAATTGTAACGGGATGGTGATAACTTCGTTTGCCAACTTAAATATAAAGCATGAGGGTTCCAAACGCGCCCTGGTCTAAGAAGAGCCCACAACAAACTTAGCCGGGTAATTTTTTTTTTTTTATCACCATCTTCCAGTAAATTTATATTAAGCTATTAAGCTAGGGCAATTCACACCCAAGCTTTTTATCGTTTAAATAATCTTTAATATTATAATAGGATTTTTCTGTAAGCTTACGTTTCATATAAACTTTGAACTTATTGAGATAAAGATAACCACCCTGGGCATTGGACTTGCATCTAAAGGTAAATACAGCCGAAGCTTACAAACGTTAGGGGGCTGGACCTACATTAGCCTTTTTGGTCACGAAGCAATTTCTTTTTAAGGCGATTATTGAGATCAGCAACTTAACTAACCTTTCTTACAGGTGGGGGTATATTTATATACACATATATTAAATCTTATTATTTCGATTCGAACTGTTATCTGAAGAACGAGAAATGCTCGTCTTCAAAGCCGGTAAAAGTCCAGAGACTGACATAGACAGAGTTTTAAATGTATTACCCGTTTGGGCTGTTAAGAGTGAGTGAGCGAAGAGAAATACTTGGGACGTGTCAATCAATCAAAAATACTTTATTGCACAAAATAACAAAACAGAAATAAATAAAAGAGAACAAAGGAACAAGTCATTTAATTTGTGTAACAAAGGCGGCCTTATCACTTATAGTGATTTCACATACCGTGACCGATAATCTGAAAGCCGATCTCGAGAAGTCAATCTCCTATGTCTTGTTGAGATGTTATGCAGAAGGAGCGCAGATCTTATATACATATAAGGCAGGCAGATATGCTTTCTGCTTTGATGATGTGAAAGTGACCTAGTTTGAAGTATTTTGCATTTGGCGTTTTCTTTAGTAAAATTAGTTTACTACATTTTTAGTACTAGTAGAGCCGAGTGTGGCAGAGCTCGACCGGGACGGTACTGTTTCTGCCGTAAAGCAGCATTGCTGTGTTCCGGTCTGAAGGGCGTGGTTTCTGGTGTAGTTACAAGCATGAAGTGTTGCTCTGTTTATAGGCGAATATCCTCTACATGCCATCAGGACATGTGCTTGGTCCGTCAGTTATTATTATAAACAAAGAAGCTTGTAACTCAAACGGGTTGGAACATCTTAATATAATATAAATTTACGTGGATATTCCTCCTGCCGGGAATCTGAACCTCCACTCTTAATTCTAAGCGCTCTCAATTGCGCCACAAAGGTGGCCAATGATCTTTAAAAAAAAATTGTAACTTCATTATTTTTATGGAGCACCAAATAATTACAAGCTTTACATTACCTATGTTACTACTAGCGGATGAAAAACCTCGGGGAACATTTAAAAACTCAAAATGAAATTAAAATTCATTTATTGTACACCGTACGTAAATTAACAAAGTAAATTGAAAGCGTTATAAACGAGATAAACTACCAGAGGAAAATAAGATAAGAAGAAGGGTAAGGGTGTACAAATACAAACACCCTTACCCTTCTTCAGAACAGTTAATAATATTACAAAAAACACAAAGAAAAAAAGCAATAAAATATATGAAAATTTCAAAAACTTATTTGAGTATACATTGTAATTTAATATATATTATATACTCTAGCCACGGTTCATTGTTGTATCGATGGATGTTGGAGACATAAAACCTAAACAAAAGAAATAAATTAGATAAGTAAGTATAAAATATTGAACATACAAATAAACAAAGTTAAAGTGTGATTGCTTTGTCTTATAACAAACATATTATGTGATTATTTGAACGATAGCAATTATAATATATATTATAATATATAAACGTATATTTAATACGTTTCCAAAAATCGCTCTTTTAAATTAGCGTATAGGCGTATTTTTATCTGAGATTAGCGGACCCATTTATTATGATTAGCCCACCTACCAGGTCCAATTGTGTTTCAAACTATCCAGAAATATATTGTTGTTAAACATACGTATGTATGTTATGTATACGTCGTTTAGAAGCATTTGGGTGACAAACACACGTCCAGAAGTATAATATTATTTTATCCATAGATTCTGACCTATGCAGCTGTTAAACTTAAGAGCAAAAATTTTGATTGGTCTTATAAAAAAACTGTTATTTCAATAAGGGGAACCCTAAATATCGCTAGAGAACACAACAAGATTCTATTTTAATTTTCTTCTGTCTGCCTGTTAGCGCATTACGGGATTTAAGTGTCATTTAGTATACTTACAGATACATCCGGGTTTTGTACAAGAACAATATTATTTCCTACTGTGGGAAAAGGTATGAACGTTTTAGACGATTTAATATCATAACTCTGTCATAACTCAACCGATTTTAATAAATCTTTTTTAATTGGAAGGGTTTTATCATCAGATTCGGGGAATATTATAAGAGATAGAGAACAAACTTCGAAGCATACATAAGCAACCCACTCTACAGTCTACATTATATGATAACATTATATTATTATTATATGAGGGCGTGACCGCTAACACTTTATATAAAAAATGGTAGGAATTTTCTTGGCTAACCGAAATTTTAGTCAAATAAGCATATGATAGACTTTAATTTAGGCCACACCTCTCGATTATTAGCAGTAAATTGTGATAGGGAGTGGAACGTATTAAAAATAACATGAAACCCGGGACGATTATTTACAATTGAGAATGTTTTTTTGTTTCTTTACCTACGTTTGAACTCGCTGGGGTAACTTGAAATTTTTATAATAAGTTTCTTTTACAACGTTAACTAGCAGTAAGAAAACATTTTTCGAAAATTCACCGCCAAAATAATTAAATAGGGCTTAAAGTTTGTACTAAAGTCTGTCATTGTTCCAGTCGTACCCATGAAGATTGGTTTTTAGCTCTTGTGTATTTCACAGATTATGGAAATTCTAAGGTTAAATAAGAAATGAGGTCCTCTATTTTCACAATTCAAAGTATTGAATTCCACCCCTAAGATAGTGAAATGAGGTTTGTTGATGCAATAAAACTACATTTAATGTTTTTTTTTAAACTTTAAGCAGAGGAAACTTTAATATCGATAGATAATCGAAAACAAAACTTGTCCTATCAGTTCGCGCACATCACGGAAACTACTGATCGGCTTTGGCTTATAGCTAAAGTCGATCAGTAGTTTCCGTGAAGTGCGCGAACTGATACTCCGGGTGAACATCAAAGCTATTTTTTTCCCAAAAACCATAGGGCTCTTCCGGTATAAGGAATGAAAGATTTTAAACAAACTCAGTTTTATTTCAACCGATTTTTAGGCTTCTGCTGCACCTTTTTATTGAAAAGTAATAGCAATAATCCTCTAGCTACCAATTAAATTAAAGAAATAAAATAAATATACTATAGTTCTATATAGTATATACGACAATACACACATAGTCGTATAGCCCCAAAGTAAGCGTACCTTGTGTTATGGGTACTAAGATCACTGATGAATAATTTTAAGAATAATATATATGAATACTTATAAAACACAGATGATGATAAATAGTTCGGTGTTTTAAATGCGAACTCAATCTACATGTAGGCATACATTTCGCGGTTTTTTTATTACGTATGTTTTAAAAGGTTCACATACCACGTCTGTTGTCTTTTCTGGAAAAATATTTTTTGATAGTCGTTGTTTTGCAATATTTTCTGTTTTCGACAATAATGTATTTCCTATCATCACAGAAATTCAAATGACCAACACACCAGCTGTAAGAATATTAAATAAATTAGACAACGTGTAAAAGTGAAAGATTTCTGTACTTTACTTCATTGCTCAAATCTAAATTTGAACCGATTTTAATAATTGTTATTTTATTTACAAGTGTATATAAATAAATAAATAAATATACTACGACAATACACACATCGCCATCTAGCCCCAAAATGTGATGAATCAAGCATGTATGTGATGTATCCTTATTAAAATAAGAATTTTAATCTTTAATCTTTAGATTTGATAAATATTTTCAGAGATAAAAAACATAACTCTTCACAAATAACTGTAATTCGCAAGGCATATGGGACAACGATCGAATGCGTACCGTCCTAGTTGTATTATAAATGCGAAATTTTGTGAGGATGGATGTATGTATGAGTATGTATGTATAAACTAAAATAATGACAACTTACTAACTCAGAATACCACGTAAAATAATAGTAGGTACATACTAGCCACGATGATTTTGATGTTAGCATCAGATATATTCTAGCTTCTCGATTGACTCATACGCGGACGAAGTCGCGGGGGTCCGCTAGTACTTAAATATAATAGTAGAATCCACCGATTAGCGGAAGCAACTAATTCATAGAAGATGAATAGACCGCAGATGTCGGACTACTCAGGGCATTTGCGGAGCACCAAAGTCATGAGGTTGTGTTGGCTCACCAGTGAAACCTTTTCACTTTTATTCCAATCACAATCCATCAAGTTAAGAAAGTTGTATTGAAAAAAACATTAATTACATTGTTATTTACCTACCGAGAGTTCTTTTTTTATCGAAAAGATTTAAAAGCGTTTTATGACAGGTGTAAAATAGGATGAAATAACGGATGAAGTCGCGGGAAACCGCTAGTTTACATTATAAGTTACTTTTTAATGAAAAGCCGTGGTGAGATATATGAAGATAAATCAACCTAATATGTATAACAATACCATTGTATACAATACTCACCATGAAGGCTTTGCCTCTATTGTTGTCAACATTGCCAAAATGCAAAGAGTAAATAATACAGCCTTCTGCATATTGAATTATTTAATTACACTTTCACTATGTGTTCTCAGGAGAGATGAGACCGTATTCGTAGAAACTAGAACGTTTAATGAAATTAAAGCAATATGTTTATTAAATTGTTGTGGTCGAAAAAGATAACGGCTATCAAGAGTAACTAAAGAAATAATAAGATATTAAATAAAATATATTGTGTATACAGGATTGGATCGATAAAACCGTAAAGGTCGCGTCAGTGCACGGGCAATATTTCTGCACATTTAATATATAATACGGTTTTAATTCTTGTCTAATTGTTATGATTAATTGAGGAAAATAACTTCTTAAAGATCTTTGTTTTGAGTTTTTGTTTTTTTATGATGTACAATGTATCTTTGACTTTGAATTGATTTTTGTATTTTGTGACTTTTGTATAAAAAAAGCCTAATTAAGTTTTTCGGTACGACAAAAAATTATATTTTGCAACCAACTTTTTACGTAGGCTAAACTGCAAGGTTCGCATAAAAATATCTGTTACGTTTAATTCAGTTGCCATCCATATACCTATTTTGTATATCCTTTAATTTAAAATATCGTCGACCATCGTACGATGTTATTTTTCTATTTATTGCTATCTCCTACTGTATTCTTAGCCTTTAATGTAGATTAGCCGAGGCGGGTCGCTAGGTTTTTTATAATATAAATATTAGCTTTTATGCCTTTATATGTCTTTGGCAAGTGTAAAAAATTACGTTGTCTTAGTAGATGACTAATAATACAACCTTTTCGTAGAAAAGATTTAAAATCGGTTTAGTTAGAGCTTAATACTCCGGCTTTAGCATTTATTTTAACGTTATCAGCTACTTATTATTCCGAAATACTATTTTTGTCGACTTTAAACTTCTGTCACCGTCATAATTAATTGTAAACCCGAGTATCAGCTATAAGCATAAAAAGTATATAATCCCATTTAAAACCATAAGAATCTAACGTCACCCAGCCGTAGCTATCCTATTGTTGGACAAAACAGTTCCGTCGTTTTGTTCGAAATACTGAAGTGCTCATTTTCACTTTTGCTAAATAGTGAGAGTTAAATTAAGGGTCGAAAAGGGTATGAATAAGTTTCAACCAAGAACAATTCTAATATCCCTTTTCTTCTAGGTAGTACAGAATAAAGACTCTTTCCACATTTCTCTTTCAAAAAAAATTCAAAATTCATTTATTTCAAGTAGGCCTAATTAATAAGAACTTTTGAAAAGTCAAGTCAGTCTGTTTGTAGTGACTCTACCACCAGTTTGGAAGGCAGATTCCACTGAGAAGAGCCGGCAAGAAACTCAGCAAATTGCTCTTTCCCAACATCATTTTAAAGTTTAACAATCTTTAGAATTTTTCTGCTTCATCCGTTGATTTCTTCTACACCAGCTCGAAACGGATTTGATGTGGTATTTACAATCAAACGATGATTTCTCAGAGATAGTTTATATATTACAAACATTAGTGTGTTTTTTTTGTAATAGTTGTAATACAACAATTCTTGAAACCTAAAAAATACGTTAATCACGCTTTTATTTGGTACTGTGTATATATCACGTATCGTTTACGGATAGAACTATACAACTTTCGGAAATAGCTTCTCGGGTTTTCTGTTTTGAATAATAATAATTACAAAAGTAAAAACGAAATAAATTTTTTATTTGCTACATAAATGCTAACATCAACAAAACATTATTATTTTGGTGTTGTAGACACACTGTGTGTACTCCGTGTCAAACATGACTCCAATATCACAGCAAAATGGGGCCCCAGATTGACAGGTAGGTACGGAGAGCGCGTGAACAAATAATATATTAAACACTTTTGGTTAGGCATAACTCTCATGTACACCAACCTTGTTACTAGCAGGAATTCTAGAAGTTATCACCGGTTTCATCGTTCTGTATTCCAGGGTTTGGACCAGCGTAGTAATACATTTTTAATTTGCTTTATTTTTATTGACCTAAACTCACAGACTACGTGGATAAAATTAATACTCCATTGTCAAGCAATGTTTTAGTTATAGTTAATGCCAACAATACTCTTTCCCAGTATAAAGGATTTTTTATTTACCTAATCCATCAACTACGTTGTTATTGTTTCGACCATTTCCAATGTTGTTTTCCCTGCGACCACCGCAGTTTCCGCCCCAACAACCTGTTCTTCCCGGTTTCATATGTACGTCGTTAATGTTTCCCCGTCCGTTTCCGACATTATTTATGGTACTTCCCCCGCAGTTGCCGCCGGAACATCCTTCGTCGTACTCATCGTCGTTATTACCACCATAATCACCACCGAATCCGCCACCATAATCGCCACCATTATTACCGCTGTTACTGCCACCGTTGCCACCGCCGTTACCATCGCCATAACCACCACCGTAACCACCGCCGTAACCACCGCCGTAACCACCACCGTAACCACCGCCGTAATCACCGCCGTAACCACCGCCACCACCACCGGCGTAACCACCGCCACCACCACCGCCGTATCCTCCGCCGTAACCTCCGCCGTAACCGTCACCGTTACCGCCTGCACCATAGCCGTTGTAACCGCCACGGTTACCACCTTCATAACCGCCGCCATTACCACCCCGACTACCGCTTCTCATATATATTGTGTTGTTGTTCCTTCTGCCATTTCCGATGTTATTAATTGTACCACTGCAGCCCCAATAACCACTGTAACATGATAAAAAAAAAATATAATTAGTCAGTAAACCTTAACAGTTTGGCATATAATATTTTTGCTGCTCCTTGTATTATATGCATTTTTGTATATTTTCCTATGTCAGTTACAAAGTTAATAAATATTTAATATGGGTTATCTCACTTTTTCTTATATGAGGGCTGCCGAATTAAATAATGAGGTTAGAGGGCTTTATCATGTAACTTTAAACTTTATAGTATTACAAAATAAATGGGAAAAAAAATAATGTTTCAATTTGGACTGGAGTTATCTAAGATCTATACGTACTAATATGCTTAAGAAAATACAAACACTTCAGTTTTATATACGAATTAAAAGAGATATTAAATCAGTTGGAATACATGAATTATTTAGAGGTATCAATATTTGGTTAGGGGGTTAACTAGTCGCCATTTAAATAAATTATAGTTACCTTCTGATCACTAAGCTTTCTATTGGTAAAAAAAGGTTAAAATTGGTGTAGTATTTTCAAAGCCTATTCGATATAAACAAACAAATAAAGAAAAAATCTTTCCCTTTTACAATATTAATAATAAGTATAGATGTGCGTTAATAATATTAAAATATTATGATTATTATTAAACTCTTTATTTGTACAATATATTAAAAACAGAAACATATCGAAAGAAGTAGAATACAAAAGGCGGCCTTATCGCTTAATAGCGATCTCTGCCAGGCAACCTTTGAATATTATGCTTTAGCAATGGTAGTAATGGTAAAATAGTAATGTATTATGTATAAAATATGTAACATACCAAGCTGGTTTCGCCTCAGTTATGTACGACATAGCGACAATGCAAAGAATAAATATAATAGATTTCCGCATGTTGACTTTAAATTACAGCGCTAAGGACAAAATTAGATACGTAAAGTAAAGTGAATTCAAAGATTAATTATTCAATACTGAGTCGCGAATACTATCGCAAGAATATTTATATGATACACACTGAGATTGACCGCAAACGTAGAAACCAGAAAGGTCAATATGATAAGAACTTTTAGGTAGGTAATGTATGTGATAATACATTGTTTATATTATTAACTAGTGTTTTCTATTGATTTAATATATTAATAAACGGTGACAGCGCATTGGATAGGAACTCGACTTCACTTTTGGGGCCGAGTTCGAATCCCAGCACGCACCTCTTAGTTTTCTAAATTATGTGCGTTAAATAAAATATAACTTGCTTCAACGGTGAGGGAAAATAACGTGAGGAAACTGGCATGCCTGAGAGTTCCATATAATGTTCTCAAACGTGTGTGGAGTCCACCAATCCGCACAGGGCCAGCGTGGTGGACTACGGCCTTAACCTCTTCTCATTGTGGGAGGAGACCTGTGCTCTGTAGTGGGCCGGTAATGGAAAGGAACCGAGCTTAATGTCGGAATAATTATTTAAATCGGTTTTAATTTGTCGGAGTTATTGTCTAAAATCGTCAAACACTTTCATCCCCTCTCCCAAAGGAACCGAGCTTAATGTCGGAATAAAAAGTATCCTATATTATTTCTAATACCTTCAAAAATATGTATAAAAAGTTTCATGAAGATCGGTTCAGTAGTTTTCGCGTGAAAGCGTAACAAACAAACTTACATTCACATTTATAATATTAGTAGGGTAGGGATAATACAAAGGATATCTTCTATATAATAAAGAAAGAAATTAAATAAAGAAAGTTTCGGCCATTCCATAAAAATGTACTAGGTAGACTTTACATTTCAAATATTATTGGTGTTATCACCGCCAAACCCGCCACGACCACGTCTCCGCACGCGTACCACTGCCACCTCCAACCTCTGCGCCTCTCCCTAGCGTGAGGTTATCTATGAGGATTTCCGTACAAAAATAAAGGGAAATATCATCATGCATCATCCTTCTGAAAACAAAGATTGAAGGTGACATTTACATTATCTCTGTTCAAGTTACCATATAGCACCTAATCACTTATAGTCATTAGTCAGGTAAGTATGCCCCATGTGGGCCCAATGTATCACCAGCTCCAATTTTTGTGATTTCGATCGATTATAGTTGTATTTTTCCCTTTTTAGCAGCGTCACTATTCCTTTCCGGATTTATTTGCGTTTTAAATTTGAAAGCAATAAAAATATCACTTGCTTAAACGGTGATGGAAAACATGGCTACATACCTAAGAGTCCTTCAAAGCGCTCTCAAAGGAATGTAAAGTCTTTTTGCAGCTAATCTTTATGGTAGAATACGGTCTTTTCTTTCCGAGAATAGACCCGTACCCAAATCTGGGTCGATAATATTTTGATGATGATGAATCAAATGAAGTCTTCCTCCTACAAGAGTTATATAAAAATGTAAGGAAACACCTCTGCTTGATGACTATCTTCGCTATCCAACTGAATTAAAGACCCACGTATCTATTTATTTTATTTATTTTTTATTTCAACTCTTTATTTGTACACCACTACACAGTTAGGAAAATAAAGGACGAATAGAGAGAAACACAAAAACTGGAGTAGAATACAAAAGGCGGCCTTATCGCTTCAAAGCGATCTCTGCCAGGCAACCTTAGGATTAGGACAACAAGAGCGAGAACAAATAGGTGGTGTAAAATTATTATAAACCTACATTCAAATAACTACATACGAATACATAAACAAAATATTCACAAATAAAAACATAAAATAAAAAAAAAATCTGAATTGTGTCAAAATCATAAGTGGCTTCTATTCACCGTAGCCGAGGTGTGCACGTTTGCTTCGGTATTGTGTGTTATTTCATCCCAAAACACCTACTTATTTGAAGGAAAACTTCTTTTGTGTAGGAATACCATCTGATCTGAGATCATGTTGTTAGCTGACCCTAAGCACCCCATTCCTCAAGACGAAGTTTAATAAGCTTCTCTTCACAGTGTAAGCTATCAAATTGTTACTCTCCCAATCAAGATACGACAGGCAAAATCGCTTGATATATTTAAAACCGCGGTTAAATCTCAATAACTTGCTCAATAAAACTAATTGTTTTTCCATTTATTTTTAAATATATTTATGTACCTATACTAATATACATTTATATATTGCTGCTCCAGTACTTATAGCTCTTTTTTATTCTTATATTTATTATTTTTTATTAACCACTAAGCTATTTATCCCTATTCTTCCTTTAGTTTCCTTTCTGTGTAGTGGAGTTTCAATAAATAAGGATATTTGCTGGTGAATTTTATTTAGATATGATGTTGAGGTGCATGCAAGTGTGTTTTCGTATGCGGTTTTAGGGTGGGATACCTCAAAATATGAGGAAAACAACATCACCAGCCACATATATAGACAATATTTTGCTTGATACTGAGAATAATAATTATAGTAAATTAATTAATAAAATAGGTTTCGTTGTCTGTAAGAGGTTCATTTTTTCCTTGTAATAGACTATATAACATGAATAATATATATATACGAACTGACCCGCGCAACTTCGTCTGCATCAAATCGGTTATTATCTGTTTTAATATCTTTAAAAAACTAAGAACCTAATTGCAGCGCCACCTACCGGGTCCAGTTTTATTTCCAAACTATATATTACACGGCCCTGCGTCCCTCTGCATTTTTCTTGTTTTGCATTTCTATACCCGTCGTAACTTCAAACATAGTGACCTATTTAGAATCGACCTAGAATTAAAATAATTTAAAGAGGAATTTGCAGGTACATAATCAATTTTAATTATAAAATTATTAATTTGGATAAGGATTAATATCATGATAGGAATGTTACCATCTATAGATTTTACCCATGTTTTGATTGACAAATTATAACAAAAAGCGGTTATTGGGACTTAACAGTTAGACATATAGCCTCACGGACTTTATTGTAGGTAATACGGATTTCTTTAAACATGTAGTACATTATTTTTATGTATTACCAATCATCTTCGCGACGTACGCCAGTAAAGCTCCGATTCGGTGTAACATCTTTAACATACATCGTTATATTTCAGTCAATTTATAGTAAACCGTAATAAAATACACCAAAAACTTACGCATGAGTCACTCTGTTCATTAGTGAAACCATACGAAAATCTATTTGGTAATTTTTCAGTTGTACGCTAAGACAGACAACAGAAAATAGCCTTTGTCCACGATCCAAAAATCCACGTCAATCTAAAACGCAAATTGCGCGGATTTTGAAAGACAATTTCGGAAAAATAGCGATGCTATCCTGTCGGAGCTGTTACTTTTCCGGGATAAAAAGAAGCCTATGAGCTATTTCAGACTATATTGTATGTCTCTGCTAAATTTTAGCCAAATCGGTTCTTTCGTTGTGGTGTTACAGCGTCACAAACATCAATCCATCCATATGAACATCCATACATCCATTCTAGCAAACTTTCGTATTTATAATATTAGTAGGACGGTACGCATGCATTCGTTGTCCCATATGCCTTGCTACTTGCTATTAATAGTGAAGAGTTATGCCCTTTATCTCCGAGAATATTTATCAAATCTTTCTTAAAATAAGACAATACATGCTCGATAGTATACACTTTCAAATAAAAAAAGAATTATTAATATCGGTTCAAATTTAACGAAGCTATGAAATAACATTGATAAAAACTTTCATCCCATTTCCCGGAGGAAACATTTTGTTTATCGGGATAAAAAGTATTCTATATGTTGACCCGGGATATCAGCTACCACTGTACCAAATTTTATTTCAATCCGTTCAGTAGTTTTCACGTGATGCAAGGACAGACAGACAGACAAAAATCTATTTTGGACTCAGTATCGGTTATAAAGCATATATAAATATATTAAATGTACAGAAATCTTCAAAAATCGCGATAGAAAAATAGAGGTTGATCGTAGAGGATTGAAAATTTGGGGTTGTATGTATTTTGAAAAGCTGTATCAAAAAAAAAAAAAAATAACTAAAAATTAAAAAAAAAAATCAAGCGTGTGTCCTTAAATATTTACGAGGATGAAAAATAGATGTTGTCCGATCCTCATACCTACCCAATATGCACACAAAATCTTCATGAGAATCGGTTTAGCCGTTTCGGAGGAGTTTAACTACAAACACCGCGACACGAGAATTTTATATATTAGATTATATATAATGCAATTTTCATATATATAATTCACTTATTTTTCTAATTAGGATAGATATATCATCAACATATCAACCGATAGACGTCCACTGCTGGACATAGGTTTTTTGAATGTTTGTGCCGCTTGGATCCAGCGGCTACCTGTCGCGCTTAATGTCGTCTGTCCACCTTGTTGGGGGTCGATCAACGCTGCGCTTACCAGTTCGGGGCTGCCATTCCAGCACCTTGAGACCCCAACGTCCATCCTTTCTCCGAACTATGTGCCTGGCCCATTGCCACTTCAGCTTCGCGACTCGTTGAGCTATGTCAGTAACTCTGGTTCTTCTACGAATCTCCACATTTCTGATTTGAGTCGCGTAGAGACACTTTGAGCATAGCTCTCTCCATCGCTCTCTGACTCTGAGCCTTCTTATGAGGCCCATAAATATAAACAAGTATAATATTGTTGGTTATAAATTATTAGTACACATGTATTTGAATATATTATTTATGTCCATAATATAAAAAAAATTTAAAAAGAAAATCGATTGAAACAATATTTATATTAGAAGAAAAAAAAAAACTCTTTGTGCAGTTTACTAGGCTACATGAAATTGCTAATTATCATAAGGACATTATTATTACATTATAACATTTATTGTATATTATTTTATAACAAATTACTGAATGAAATCTTTGTGACTTTAACAATAAAAAGCTTGGGTGTGAATTGCTCTGACTTCATAGCTTAATATTAATTTACTGTGAGATAGAAAAAAAAATACCAGGCTAAGATTGTTGTGGGCTCTTTTTAGACCGGGTAGCGTTTGGAAACCTCGTAGCTTAAGGTTTAAGTTGGCGTTGGTATGAACGCTTCATTAGTGCCTGAGATAGGCCTACATCAATAAAGAATTTTTGAATTTGAATTATTTTGGGTACGTGGACCTAAGTAGTCGTTTTCCTTGAATGACTTTTAAGTGGCAAGTAACTTTTTATGACGTCCGTACGTACGTCCGACGACGTAACTTTTTTTTCCATACAACTTTTTTCAGGAGGTTGAGTATTATATATTTTATAAATATAAATTTTATATATATATATTTTATATAAATGCAATTCTTCCCGTCCATTAATAATTATAATCCATTTCTTACCGTCTTCTGCATTTATCAAGACACGTGGAAGAGGTTTCAATCCAAGTTCAGGATTATTGCGGTGTCCATACTTCCATACTAATATTTCAAATGTGAAAGTGTGTCTTATTGTTTGGGGCAATAAAGGGCTTCTACTTGTTTGGGGAAATGAAGAGCTTCTACGTGATTCATAATTACATTTATTTTCAAGTATAATATTTTAAATAGTTTTGCATAACTGATTAATCAATTTTAACGTATATTTTCATTTGTACTGATAAAGATTACATCCTGGAGACTGGCAAAAATACTATTAAATATGAGAAATTTTAAATACTTCACCTAAAACTATAATACTCACCAAGGCGATGGTTTCGTTTTAACTATCGCCAGTAGAGCGACATTGCAAATAATAAAAAAAAAAATGCATTGGCATGTTGGCCATGCATGTTAATCTAGACGTAGATGTGTATCCAACAACGATATATCCATTACTGATACTGCACTTCATTGTCGCAGTAAGTCTTTTATTATCTATCATAAAACCCAGAACCCCAAGCAACGTGATAAACGATTCTCAACCTGCTTCCTAAAGGGAGAGGTTATCAGTTTAAAGTTATTAATTATGTTATATCTAAAATTTATATCCTTTTCTGGAAACATATTATTTCCATGTTTTTATTTTATCAATATGGATGGCCCTTTTGGTTTTTACGTTAAACACTTAACCGCAGAATTCAAGATGACTTCAAGCATGACTATGCATTCCGCGATCCTAAGCGTAGTATCTTGCGATGGATGTGTGTTCGTGCACCTCATACAGCCGGTATCGGTTTCTACGTGTTCGGCAACCTCGTAACCTTAATTTTAAGTTAACGAATATAGTTATCGCCGTCAGTCACAATTATGTAATCATTTTTTATTTAATTTATGCATTGGTATACAAATAAACAGATGGACAAGAAAGACAACACAATGGACAGGCCCACTAGGACAGAGAAAGAGAGGAAGACCAAATGCACAAAGTCAAAGTCAAAGTCAAAAATATCTTTATTCAAGTAGGCCCACAGGTGGCACTTTTGATGCGTACATAAGAATTACACGGTAGTGAGATGATGGCGATAACCACATTCGTAAACTTAAAACTAAAGCTACGAGGGTTCCAAACGCGTCCCGGTCTAAGAAGAAGCCCACAACAAACTTAGCCGGGTGTTTTTTTTTTTTTTTTGTTATCGCCATCTCACAATGTAATTTTAAATTATTAGAAGAGCAACCTGGTTAGAGCAATAATTTACACCCAAGCTTTTTTATCGTTTACGTAGTCCTTTATACTATAATAGGACTTTTCTATAAGCTTACGTTTAATACAAACTTTGAACTTTTTAAGAGACATCTCCAAGATGTCAATTGGTAGTTTATTGTAGAATTGTATGCAATTTCCTTTAAACGAATTATGATTTTTATGTAACCTAGTATATTGCACTGTAAGTTTATTCTTACTTCTAATGTTTAAATTATTGCAGTCACATTTTTTCTTAAATTTAGAAATGTTTTTATGGACGTACATTAAATTTTCAAATATGTACTGACTATACACTGTCATTATTTTAAAATCTTTAAATTTATCTCTCAATGACTCTCTCGGACCCATTTTGTAGATAGAACGAACAGCCCTCTTCTGCAGCACGAAAATAGTGCTAATATCAGCAGCATTACCCCAAAGTAAAATTCCATATGACATAATGCTGTGAAAGTAACTAAAATATACCAGTCTAGCAGTTTCTACGTCGGTCATATGGCGTATCTTCTTTACCGCATAGGCAGCAGAACTAAGCCTGTTCGATAAATTATTTACATGAGGGCCCCATTGAAGTTTAGAATCTAACGTTATTCCTAGAAAAACTGTCGTATCCTCCAGTTTCAGTTCCTCATTATTAAGTAGTACAGTGGTTTTCACGTGTTTAATATTAGGTAAAGTGAATTTTATACACTTGGTTTTTTTTCCGTTAAGAACCAAATTATTAGCTTCAAACCACTGTACCACTTTAGCGAGAGAGTTGTTTACGTCGTCAAAAGCTAGTTCACGTCGATTTATTTTAAAAGTCAGTGATGTATCATCGGCAAACAGAACTATCCCGTGTTTATCCTTGGCAAGGTAAGGAAGGTCATTAATGTAAATAAGGAACAGAAATGGTCCTAATATAGACCCCTGTGGGACACCTATTTTCATAACTGATCCATTAGACCGTTTTCCATTCACGTCGACTTTCTGAATTCTATCGCGTAGATAGTTGCTCATTAAGTCTAGAGCTACACCCTGAATTCCATAGTGGTGTAGTTTCCTAACTAACGTTTCGTGTTGAACACAATCAAACGCCTTAGATAAGTCACAGAACACACCAAGTGCATCACGTGACTCCTCCCAGGCTTCAAATATGTTTTGTATTAGCTCAACACCTGCGTCGATTGTTGAGCGACCCCGTGTGAAACCAAATTGCTTAATATGAAGTAAATTATACTTATGAAAATGGTAAAGTAATTGATTTAAAATGAGTTTTTCAAAGATTTTACTGAAAGTGGGTAGTACGGATACTGGTCTAAAGTTAGTGGGGTCAGAAGTACTACCCGATTTAAACAATGGAACTATTTTACTAAGTTTCATTAAGTCAGGAAACACACCACAATCTATACAATTATTAAATATTAAGGCTAAATCGGGTGCAACAATATCAATTAATGATTTGACAACGTTTACGGAAATGCCCCACAGATCATTTGTTTTTTTATTAATTAATAATTTAAAGGCTTTAATAACGTCAGAGCCACTAACATGCGTGAATTTAAAAGAATGGTTACACTCAGGCACATTTTCCTTTAATAGAGAGAGAGCCATATCTAGTGAAGAGTTTAATGATTCTGTTGTGGAGACGGGAATGTTGGTAAAGAAGGTTTCAAAAGCAGTAGCCACCTCGAAATCTGTTGTTAAGGCTTTATTATCTACATTAAGTTTAAAATTAATATTTCGTGGTGTTACTCTTCCCGTCTCCTCATTAATTATGTTCCAAGTAGTTTTGATTGCATTGCTGCTATTTTTAATTTTATTTTTGATGTATCGCGTCTTTTCTAAGTGGCAAGCGCGTTTAAAATTCTTGGAAAACAATTTAACATAATCCCCAAACTTATCACCAGTGTTAAATTGACGTTCAGCATACAATTCGTACAGCTTTTGCCTATTTTTATGAAGTTCAACTGTCGCCCACTCACTAAAATTTAATGTATCAGTAATCACAACCGACTTACTAGTAAATATAGAATGAAATAGTCTATTAAAGGTATTGAAAAAGGAGCTGTACATTGCATTTGGAGTCGCCCCTGAGGGTAGGAATGGGAGGTCATTTACTAGGCTATATCTCATTTTCTCTATGCGGTTGGATGTTACAGGAACAAATGTTATTTTACGTTTAGAAACATTTTTCTTCACATTTTCAAATTGAATAATTTGACCACAATGATCAGAGTCTAATTTACTAATAATATTTTTGCTTATAGGAATTATATTTGTAAAGATGTTATCCAAACAGGTGGCGCTAGTAGCAGTTATTCTTGTGGGCTCCATGAACATATTTGATAGATTGTAAGTTTTAAATAAATTCAATAACTTGATACTTAAAGAGTTATTTTCTAAAATGTTTACATTAAAATCTCCGCATATTATTAACTTTTTATTACACTTTGATATTTTAAATAACACTTCATCCATTACCTTTTCAAAAAGTTCAAAGTTTGACAAGGGTGGCCTATAAACAGTAACAATTATAAATTGCTCTAGTTCAACCGAGGCTAGCTCTATTGTCCGTTCAACAGAAAGGCTAACAATATCGTTTCTGTTTTTAAATTTTAAATTTTTATTTAATAAAATTAAAGAGCCTCCATGAATCGCTGTAACCCTGGTGAACGAACTACCAACCTGGTGGTTACCAAAATTAAACAAATATTCATGGGTTTTCAACCAGTGCTCAGTTATACATAAAATGCTAATGTTAAAATCATTTAAAAATAATCCAATCTCTAAGTCTTTTCCTCTAATACATTGAATATTTTGGTGAACCAAGTTGATATAATTAGAATTAGATTTTTTATTATATTTTTGGTTTAATAGTACATTGTGCACGCTGGGTAGACGATATCATAAAAGTGGCAGGTCCTCATTGGTTACGAGTGGCAGAGAATAGAGAGTACTGGTCTTCTCTGGAGGAGCCCTTTACCTTTCATGGAGAGGGTTCTTGCTAAAAAAACATTAAATTGATTACTGTGAAGATGTTATGCCAATTATAACACTAACTTAAATCGACAACTAATGAATTTACTTATACATTTTTAAATGAAACTACAAAAATAAAATGGATTTGAATATATTATTATTACATTGTAATTATTTGCTAATCATAATCACATTAATTTTAATTTATTTATTTCTAATCTATTCTATATGCACACTGTAAATGAAATTGTACTATGGAATGCAAGAAATAAAAGGCTTTTTATTTTATTTTATTTTTTATTTATTTATACAAATAAATAAATAAATAAATAAATATACTACTACAATACGCACATCGCCAACTTGCCCCAATGTAAGCGTAGCTTGTGTTATGGTTACTAAAATGATTGATGAATATTTTTAGGAATAATATACATTAACTTACATGTACACATAAACACCCAGACACTGAAAAACGTTCATGTTCATCACACAAACATTTTCCAGTTGTGGGAATGTTTGTGTGATCCTGCTTTCTGAGTCCATGGCCGTGAGTTCGATTCCCACAAGTGGAAAATGTTTGTGTGATGAACATGGAAGTTTAACAGTGTCTGGGCGTTTATATGTATATTATAAGTATTAATGTATATCATTATGTATGTATACCTTAACACGTACGTGTTCGGCACGCTACGCTTAATTTAGGGCTAGATGGCGATGTGTATATTATCGTAGTATATTTATTTATTGATAATGCCCTGTTCCTTGATAAAAAAATAATACTCATCCTCTAATCTCTAACAGGTCTAAAAAACATCACTGTTGATGTATATAATATCACGTTACGAACGAAGGCAAAACTGCAGGCTTCTTGTTGTTCAAAGTTATTTTAATCTTAGTGATTTGTTAATAATTATTTAATTAATTCTGTTCGGAAGATGTTTAGAGTTTTTGTTTGTTTTTTATCTATGCTAGAGGCGAGAACTGTCTACGGCGTAGTTATGTGTGCTACGAATATAACTAAACCTACAAGAGCTACAACGGTTTTCAACAAGTAAAGTAAAAGTCTTACCTAACCATACTCCCCAATCTTATGCCACTTGAGGTCATTGAATTATCTTATATCAGATGTCTACCAAGCGAGTGCTCTACCAATTCAGCGTATTCTGGTGCCGGGTTGATGTGATGCTCTAGCTACGCCCGATGCTACTTGAGCTATGTCGATTACTTTATCCTACTACGGATATTTCTTATTTCTTATCCCGTAGAGATTATTTGAGCATAGAACTTATTTTTATTAAAATTTAAAATTCAAATTCAAATCGTTTAATTGCAGATTGATTTTACATTGTTGTTAGATAAAATATAGGGACCAACAATCCGCCTTAGATGGCATGCAAAAAATTTATATGTTCTTACACTAATTTCTATATTCCTAAGATGGTAACGGGCTGACCTACTAGACTTGCTATATTAAACCCATACCTCTGATCGGTTTCTATGCGACATCGTACCAGAACGCTTAACCACTTCTCAAAATCTTAAAATCTTTAGCGGTAACTGGCCACGGCTGTAGACTGATCATCCATCTCTTCTACGAGGGAGAAGTATTGTGATCAGGATGTAGAACCAGACTTATTAATATCTCACAGTTAGTCACGAAGCTCCTCTCTTATAAACATCAGATGATTTTAAAATACCCAAAATAGCATGAATCTTGGTTTCTTACGAACTGTGTACATTCTTTAAACTCAGTGGTGCCATTTAAATTATATGAGGACAAGTCTTAATACGTTTAGATATGATTTAGATGTTCAAAGTGTTAAACGTATTCATCTAGAAACAGCTAATCACTCTTAATCAATGCTTCAGTAAACAATAAACTTTTAAAACTCTTATTTTTAGCCAATTAAGTTAAGAAACATTTATGTCGATAATTGCTTGTATTGAATTCCAAATTTAATTCAAGAACAATGATGTCATTGTAAATTCCAAATAATAATGTGGAAATTACGTGACATTACGCGACTTCTTCATATTGCTTTCTATGTACTTGGCTGTTATCGTTTTGACAGCACTTCTGAAGCTGATATCACATTGACCCTTCGTACATACCATTAAACCACAATTATCATCGTATAAATTTGTTGTTGAGTATAAGGTTTGCTCAGTATTTGATCATTTATGCATGTGAACATACATATTTACACGAGTCTTAAATATTATTAAGGATTTATAGTCAACATGCAGAAATCAATAGTTTTGTTTATTCTTTGCGTTGTCGCTTTGTCGGCAATCGTTGAAGCTGGACCAGCTTGGTACGTAACATATAGTTTTCATACATAAATTTCCCATAGTTTAAACACATAAGCATATCAAAAGGAAATACATACTTATTTGCCCCAGTTTCCCTCGTTAGTTAGTTTTGTTTGCTGTTGGAAAAAAATAATCTTTTACTTAAAGCTATCGAATAATACGAGCGATTAATAAGTTGGCGACAACCAGCTAAAACCTCAACCACTTAAAAATTTGGCAGCACAGTAAGTTGATTTTTCTGAAACCTCAAGATACATTTATTTATTCAAATAAAGTGCGTCATAGTAATTGACCTGCCAAAGCTAGTTTTCAGAGTTTATTTCGGTGAAATTTCGTTTAATTCTGAAAAAACATTGCAACCACAAATTTGCTCCTCACATTAGTTCATATTAGTTTAGATATATTATTTACGTATTTTAATCCTTCCTTTATCGGTTTTTATTAATAATAACATCTGTTTCACACGTACTGTGAAACATTTTTATGTTTTATTTCTCTGTGATTCCCAATAAAAGCGTATTTATTCAATCATTCATGTACATGTTTTTAAGGGTATTAAAAAAAAAGTTTCAAAAACGTTAAAAAGAAGCCAATTTCTTTGACTTATAAAGAGATGTTATTGATGTTTAGTTCGAAATGAACCACCCAGTTATGCTGAAATCACATAAAATTGGTACTAACATTTTTTACAAATAAAATAAATTTTTGGTATGAATTACGATTACTAGGATATACATTTCTGGAAATGGCCAAGGCTTCATGTACTTCTCTTTTGTTTCGATTGTCGTGTTATTGCTTCGTATATAGCCTAAAATAAAGTGTAATTTCATTTCATTTAACTATTTAATCATTCTTTCAAATGTAATTTTTTTTGTCATTGTTTTACAGTGATTATTGGGGGTGCGGTGGAAACATCAATAATGTTGGAAACGGGAAAAAGAACAATAACACCGTACGTATGAGGGGTTCTGGTAATCGAGGTGGAAACGGTGGCGATTACGACGGCGGCTACGACGGTAGTTACAACGGTGGTTACGATGGTGGTTACGACGGTGGTTACGACGGGGGTTACGACGGTGGTAACGACGATGGTTACGGCGGAGGTGGCAGCCGTTACGGTGGCGGTAATGGAGGACGTGGTGGCGGTGCTGACGCTGGTAGGAATGGAGGAGGAAGTGGCGGTACTAAAGATGGTGACTACGAAGGTGGCGATGGCGGTGATTACGGTGGTGGTAACGGTGGCAGCTATGGCGGTGGTAATGGTGGTAGAAACGGCGGTGGTAGAAACGGCAGTGGTAGAAACGGTGGTGGTAGAAACAGTGGTGGTAGATACGGTGGTGGTAGAAACGGCGTTGGTGGCGGTGGCGGTAACCGCGGAGGAAACCGCAGCGATAACGACGGCGGTGATTATGTTTCCAATAACGGCTATGATTACGATGGAGGATGTATCAGTGGCCACTGCGGTGAAAGTGTCATTAATAATATCGGAAACGGACAAGAAAACAGTAACGAGGTACGCATGAAACCAAAAGAAAAAGGTTGTGCGGATGGAAAATGCGGTGATCGCAGGGAAACGAATATTGGCAATGGTCGCAACAATCACAACATTGTTTATGGACTTTAAGTAAATAAAAAAAAATAAAGTAGCTAAAACATGTTGTATTTTACTAAAACAACACTAAACAATTTAGTATTTATTTTTAAAATGTATTTTAAAGTTTAAGTCAATAAAATTTAATGCAAATTAATGTATTTTATTATTTGTGTACACATTCATTTTTAAATTAAGGTGGTATGGTGTAGCTACCACTGTGGGACTCCGAAAGATGTTCCGAGTCAACAACTAGAGGGAAACCGCAGTACCTCGGCGAACAAATAAAGTGGTAGAACCTATACCTTAACATACTTTCCACCAGAGATGTGTGAGGAAACGTTGCAAGAGATGATTTTGTTGAGAACCAATATAATCACTTATTTAGTGTCGCTCAGAGATGTTGTAGTGAAAACGGCTCAGACGAAGTGAATTGAGTGAAAAAATACCACTCTTTGTGTCTCATGGTGTCAAAAAATATGACTCAGTGGAAATAATTTCTGATATATTCTTCCTTCCTCAAAACTACACAATTAAGGGTTATTCAAGCGGCGGATTCCTTAAAAGCTAGCAACGCTTTGGTGGCTCTTGTGGTGTAAAAGATAAATAAATTAAGTTCATGGGCAGTGGTGATCACCTCACATCAGGAGACCCATTAAATAAAACGCCATACATAAAATTAATAAATTTAATTGCAAAAAACTAGACTAATTATTTACAAAGTTTAAACTATTTTGAAACAGAGGTCTTACTGAAGCGTATTTAATGTTTTTGGATTCATATTAAGGACACACGCACATACCTCACACACATACAGGCACTCACACACAAATAAAGTAAATTACTTAATTAAGAATGCACTGATTATGTTATTTTAGTACTTAATCAATATTAAGGAGGGTAGACCGCTGATGCCTATAGCACAGGGTTACCTAAATTAGGCAGCAGATACCGTCCATACTTTTTGTTTGTGTATTACTAAATGTAATTATGTTGCCACAATAAATCATTTTTTCATTTTTCATTTCACTTCATTTGCTCGTTAGCCCGCTATTAATATAGAAAGAAAAAAAACTCTGGACCGCTCATCTGCACAGTATCTTACTCGGACATATCTAGCGGCGATACTTACATTCCGCATCTTCGCTCAGCTCAGCTACATTCCAGATATCTGGTAGAACCACAGGCCTAGCCCGCTCTCAACATTTGGCCTCTTTGAATTTCGGCTCTTAGCTTATGATACCAGTTTAATCTTACATTAAACTGACATCATAAGCTAAGAGCAGGTTAGGTAACATACACCTACAGATACTCGAGAACCTGGTTTTTAGCTCGATGTATCTTCTTGCTTGCTATGCTTTTTTAATGTAGACTGTAGAGTCATTTTCAACAAATGACGGCTTTATGCTGTATTCCTAAGTCCAAGTCTAGGACTTAGGAATACAGCATAAACCCTTACCTAGCCTAGGCCTAAACCATTCTCAATGTGGGAAGAGCCGCACCCTGTATAAGCCTGGCGCAGTGGGCAGCGACCCTGCTTTCTGAGTCGTAGGCTGTGGGTTAGATTCCCACAACTGGAAAATGTTTGTGTGATGAACATGATTGTTTTTCAGTGTCTGGGTGTATATCTGTATATTATAAGTATTAAGTAAGTGTATCATATTCATAAAAATATTCATCAGCTATCTTAGTACCCATAACACAAGCTACGCTTACTTTGGGGCTAGATGGCGATGTGTGTATTGTCGTAGTATATTTATTAATTTATTTATGTTTATTTCAAAATATTCTTTAGTCTAAGTATGGTGTCTTTGGCCGTGGCTAGTTATCACTCTACCACAGGGCTAAAATTTCCATCAACTGACAGCTAACTTGTAGTAGAATAAAATAAAAAATACATTTTCGTACCTACATCTATATTTGCATTTATCTTTATTTTACAAGTATTTATGTATACTATTCATAAAATGATTCATCAGTCACTTAGTACCCATAACACAAGCTACGCTTACTTTGGGTCTAAATGGCGATGTGTGTAGTGTCTAAGTATATTTATTTATATATTTATTATTATTTTGGGGTGGATAAAACACGAATCGAAAGACAATCGCCATAACGCAGACGATCTTGCTCTAATATCTAAAGAGCAAAATATACTATGAAAATTATACTTTATTTGCTATACTCCGCGAAAAGCAGGATTTATATTTTATTCACTGTAAAGTCAACATCTTCTGAGGATGCTCCGGTATCGGAACGAATCGTTTAGCAAATTAAGCTTATTTTTTATAGTCATAGTCATCATAATCATCATATCAACCCGTTACTGGCCCACTATGGGGCACAGGGTTCTCCCTCAATGAGAAGGGGATAACGCCGTCCACCATGCTAGCCAAGTGCGGATTGGTGGACTCCACACAACTTAGAGAACATTAAAGAACTCTCAGGCATGCAGGTTTCTTCGCGATCTTTTACTTCACCGTTGAAGCAAGTGATATTTTAATTGCTTAAAACGCACATAACTTAAAAAAGTTACGTAGTACGAAGTTTAGCGGTACGTGCTGGAATTTGAACTCGGCCCCCCATAAGTGAAGTCAATGAAACCCACTGGGCATATCAGCGCTTTATTTTTATAGCATATCACGGAATTCCGCAAAGTAATGCCTGCTTCTATCCAATATGAAATAGCAAAACTCATACGTGTTCTTGCTAAATTTCAAGTTACTAAAAATGGTTTTTAAATCCGACTAAAAACTAAACTCACAATTATGATTTGTGTATTACTGTTACAATATTTACTTGCGATTTAGTTAACTACTAAATAGGTGTAATTTAGCCTCTTTAGTAAGCTACAGGAGTATGATCGAAGACTGCGCTTTTGAGGGCTTGCAAAAGCAGTATCCATGCAGTTGTTAACTAACGAAGACAGTTATTATTAATTTAATATCACCTCCCTCATTTATTCAATGATATGAACAAAAACACTCATAAAGGTTTGCATTATATTTTATTGACTTAAAATTAAATAAAACATAAATCAGATAAATACTACAATGCCTTGTATTGTTTTAGTGAAATGGAATGATAACGATATTATATACCCTCTGCAATTAGTGAGTATTTCCTTTTATCTAACTCCTTTTACTACGTTATGATTATCACGACCATTTCCAATGTTGGTTTCCCTGCGACCACCACAGTTGCCGCTCGAACAACCTCCGCCTCCCGGTTTCATGTGTACTTCGTTATGGTTTCCGCGTCCGTTTCCGATATTAGTGGTACTTCCCCTGCAGTTGCCACCAACACATCCTCCATCGTAATCGTCGTAATTGCCATCATAGTCACCACCATCATTATCATTAACATTTCCACCACCGTTAGCGCCGCCGTGTCCACCGCTGTTACCTCCGCCATTACCGCCACCGTTATTACGCCGAATTTACCACCGTCACTGCCTCCAGCGTTACCTCCACCACCACCGATACCACTACCGCCGCTGCCATACCCACCGCCGTAACCACCGCCGTAACCACCACCGTAATCACCGCCGTAACCACCGCCGTAACCACCGCCGTAACCACCACCGTAACCACCACCGTAACCACCGCCAAAACCACTACCGTACCCGCCGCCGTTACCACCGCCGTAGCCACCTCGATTTATGCTGCCCTTCATCCGTACGGTATTTGTGTTTCTTTTCCCGTTTCCGATGTTATTAGTGTTACCATCGCACCCCCAAGAGCCACTGTAAAAGATTAGAAAAATATAAAATTTGTCAACAATATTAATAAGTAACGGAATCGTATTTTACCGCTATGCTTTATTGTACTCATTTCTTAAGATATTTATTATTGATATTCCTTTATAATTTATAAGTTACTATCAGCGCTGTAGTATTGCTTGGCATTTACTGTCGTTTTTCTCTGTGCTCTGGTAGTATGTTGTAATTTATTTATTGTGGTTAATAGATATTTATTATTATTATTATTATTATATGATCATCATTATCACTATGATCAACTCATTGCCGGCCTACTACAAGGCACGGGTCTCTCAGAATGAGAAGGGTTTAGGGCATATTCCACCACGCTGCCACTCAGTGCGGATTTGTAGACTTCACACACCTTCGAGAACGTTATGGAGAACTCTCAGGCATGCCACCATAGTGGTTTCCTCACGATGTTTTCCTTCACCGACAAAGTAAGTGATTTTTGATTAAAAACGCTCTACGAACGTTCTAGAAACAAACTCGAACGAACACCGGTTCGAAGGCAAACTCTACCAAAAAGAAACCGGCCAGAAACTCAGCAGTTGCTTTTTATAACATCATCAATTTGCAATTTAACATTTATTTTTGTAAAGTTATTTCGCTGTAATAATATGTTTTATATAACACCCTGTTTAAAACATTTGAGATTAAATATGAGATTATAATATTCCTCTAAAAATCTAATTTGAGAGCCAGCTAAAATCGTCAATCATGGTTAAAATATTGTGTTGGGCTTTATTTTAAAACTTTTAAACCATACCACATAAGCTCTGTATATAAAGTAAAAATAAAGATTTCTTATTTTCTGGTATTAGCGCCACTCACTAAGACAAAATTAAAATATTGCAATAAGAATTGTATATTTGAAATTAAAATGTTTTTTAATTCAGGATTAAAGAGCTCGGAGGGACGAAAAGATAGATGAAAAATGCGTTAATCCATACAGATCTCATTGTCTCAGGTAAGCTCAAAACATTGGTCCTAATATTCCTAGGTTCAACAAATATTACATGCACAAGTCTCTGAGCTATGCGCTACATCTAATATCTATTTAAAAAAAATGTTACGTACCAAGCTGGTTCGGCTTCAATGATAGCTGACATAGCCACAACGCAAAGAGTAATTAAAATAGATTTATGCATATTGACTATAAATCACACTCCTAACGATATTTTTAAAACGTAAGTATGTGTTTTCCTATCACTTCACAAACTTATTTATAATAGTAATTTGAGATTTACCTAACTATAAAGGGGTCAATGTGATATCAACTTTAAATAAGTTTTTCCAAGAAGATAACAGGCGGTAATAAAGTAGGTAATATGATTATAATATTATTGAATTGGTAGTACAAGGTAGGTACAAATGCAGCAGTGAAACGACTGGGTATTTCCATCTTTATAAATAATTTATGATCGCAGAATGGTATTTAAAACTAAATGAATTCAAATGTCTTTTATAACTTAAAATTGAACAAAATAATTTAATTGGCGTAATGTCATCATCTCAGTGTGATGAGAGTGGAAGCTTGTGACCAGCAATAGAACTTTATTTATTTATTTTATTTATACTCTTTATTTGCACACAAATAAAAATACAGAAGAAGAATAAAAGAAAACACAGACAGAAGAAGTATACAAAAGGCGGCCTTATCGCTTTAGTAGGTCAATGTCCATTAATGCCCCACTCCTGGACACAAATTTTGTCTTTTGTCGGAGAGAGGCAAAGGGACTAAGAGCTTAGAACTTCTATGCTGTTCCATTGTGGGTTCCAGGGCTTCCACTAATATTATCACAAAATCCTCAGCTAATTTATGTTACTGCTGAGTATAGACCTTTTCTCTCATAGCTGAGAGGGAATGAATAAATGAATGAATACACTTTTATTGTACACCAAAGAGAAAATTTACAGAGATACAAATACAACAGCACAATAAGGTAGAACGTACAATTTTGCGGCCTTATCGCTAAATAGCGATCTCTTCCAGGCAACCAAAGGCATACAAGAAAATGCTATACGAAATAAGAAAGTGATATAACAAACATTAGTGAAATATTAGGATTTTAAACTAAATTAACATAAAATAAACAAAGTGAAGTAAAGTAAAGTAAAGGAAAGGAGGGAAGTAAAGCATTCACCCACCATTCTGCTCGAATGCTGGTTGGCACTTTTTACTGACTCGAAAAACCTTCTAACAGAAAATTTGAAATTATTAGTATCGAAATTGCCTCTGTTAGAAATCGAAACCAAGCCCGCACAAATATATCAACAAAATGTCGCTTTGTACAAGAATACGCTAAGGAACATTATAAATGCAGGTTTTAATGGCTAAAATTGCCATAATATCGCAATGTTAGTATAAGGTTTGACCACCATCCTTTCTGATTGCGTAGAACTAACTTGCATCCTGGAAATGGATATAGAATACTCTTTATCCCAGTATAAATTACTTATGGACCGTGTTTATGAATTTGAATACAAATTGTTTAAAACAATGGACAAATTTTTGCATAGAGATAACTTATAACCTGGAAACCAAAAAAAAAAAAATTTTTAAGTACGGATACTAAATATTTTTAAAAACAGAAACAAACGCAAAATATTAATAACCTAAAACTTCATCGCACAAAATTTTTATTATTTCTCGACTGTTGATATTGCTGTCAAGGCTGGAAGAGTGGTCAATTGCCGGGTCAATTGACGAGTAGAATTCCATCATATCTGGCATTGGCCATTTCCGCAACGGCTTATAGTTTTTTTCTCAAAAGAAGCAAGAAAATGAATAAATGGTAGTTAAATTTTATTTTAATGGTTAAAAAAATTTCATAGCAATTTTGGTTTCATCCGATGGTTTCATCAATTTTTTCCGAGTATAATCAAAATCCATATCATAATACACTTGATTTCAAAAACACTTGGCAGTCGTCATTAATTTATCGCGTTGACCCGGTATCCTGGGTTTTACGTTAGCGACCGATCTCAGGATATAAAAGACTTGCACATTGAAGTTCACTATTGTGAAAGTCAAGACACGTTGCGGTGTAAACACGTCTCATTTTCTTATAACTTAAATAAATAATCAACATGCAAAAGTCTATATTTTTTATTCTTTGCGTTATCGCTCTGTCCACAATAGTTGAAGCCAATCCATCGCCTTGGTAAGTACCTTTTATCTCCTCTTTCACTTTAAGTTGATGAGTAATTTTATTGTTTTAAATCATAAGAATATTTTTAACTACGCTAAACAAATTGTTAAATTCAAAATTCATTTATTTCAAGTAGACCCAGTTTATAAGCACTTTTGAATCGTCAAGTCAGTCTGTTTGTAGTGACTTTACCACCAGTTTGGAAGGCAAATTCCACGGAGAAGAGCCGGCAAAAACTCAGCAGATTGCTCTATTTGAACATCATTTTACAGTATACAATCTTTTAAGAGAGATGAGAGATGAGCCTGCTGGAAGCAGCCTTGTCATTAAGAAATTCATCAATCGTATAGTAATCACGATTTAGTTAGTATTATTGTAACATAGGGCATAATTATAATCTCAACCGATAGTTTCACTGATTCGCATTGCATAACCTATTTCCAAACCCCACAGTTTTGTGTTGCTTTAGTCCTATAAATCTTAAGACTGGTTAAAAGCTAATATAAGGCAGGGATACCCTTAAGATCGGATAGGGTTTTTAGTCCAGCAGTCGACTGTTATAGGATATTAATGAGTTAGTGCAGCTCATAATATGGTCGCGCTTGACCGTACCACGAGAGGGGAGTTTACTAATATGTGTACGCGCAGACATATATCATAGTATATTCTCTCCACATATTGTGTTAGAACTTGTAGCTACGCGGGTTAAACCGCAGGGCATAGCTAATTTTTAACATGCTTTTATTAGCTTGGTTTGTATGTAACGGAACCTTTAAATGTGATTTTTACACCCTTCAAAATGTCGAACTGACTTGAAACACTTATCGAGGACGAAAGACAATGCAATAATTTAAGTACGGCAGGGTTTTTTAAAATTTTTAAAACCAGCTATGAAACTACTTACTTGTCTAAACTATACAGCACTAATCTAAGTAACTAATAGTCTGTTTACTCAAAGTCTGTTTAAGAATATTGGATTTTTGTGACGTGAAATTCTTAGTAGGTCCATTATTCAAATTCGCTACATGAACTAAACTTTGGATTTCTTTCAGTGGTCAATGGTGGTGTGGACAGGCAGGGGGTGGTAACAATGGTGGTAACGGCGGCGGCTGTGGTGGTGGCGGCTGCGGCGGTGGTACCACTAATAACATTGGGAACGGCCAAGGAAACACCAATACAGTACATATGAATGGTTGACAATTCGTGTAATTGTATGTTATAATAAGTATCAGTATATTTTGTATTATATAAATCGTTATTCAATGTAAATTTAATACATGATACTTTAAAATATGTTTGAAGCTAATAAATTATTATGGCAATGTCTATCTTAGCAATTTGCTTATTGTATCCCTCTTCGATTTGAATTATTTCCTATGATACGTTAGTGCTTGGCAGATTTATCACCTATGTCAAGTTTCAATGTTATCCTAGATAGATGTAGCCTGACGTTGAAGACATCTGAGTAGTTTATTAGACCCTAGACCTAATATTTATTTATTTAGAATAACATAATAACATAAAATAGACTAACATGTTACTATCGTAAATATACCCATACTCAAGATCAATTATAATTAAGTTATAATACTTTAGTTTATGTGTAAGAGAATGTACGAGTAGGTCTTGTTAAAGCCATCAAACACAAAGCCTATGTTTAACAAACGTTAACGCAAGAAACCTGTTACAGCAATGATGAGGTATAGGTTGGAGCACGCTTACCTGGAAAAGGTAAGCGTGCTCCAACCTATACCTCATCAAATCGTACGCTAGAAAAAGCCTATTCACTGTTGCCTTGAAGGTACTCAAGTTATACGTGGCAGGAAACACAGTTGCCGGAGGGCGTTCCACATTGTAGCGGAACGTATCAAAACGTGGATAAAAAAGTTTCGTCACCGCTCACGGCGTCTCGCTGTTCTGTGGTAGAACGGGGATGAAGGAACAAGCAGCTCTGTCTAATACATCCGTAGCACTCGTAGCTGTGTAGACCTCGCCGTAGCTAACGTCTATTTTGTAAGCTGCTGTTGTATAGCGCTATCCCTATCGTTCTTATTTACCGAGTAGATAAATGTATCATAAGTAGACAATATAAAACGAGTGGCTGGGAGACGCTGGAAACTGGGTTGAGAATACTGAGACTTATTATCTACTATAGCCCTGTAGCTTCACCCACAGAAATCATGGGACGCAGCGTACTGAAACCAGCGTATATATCAAACACCTAACGTATAGATTTTTTCTATAGTTCTAGTATACATGTATATTCAAACTTTCAAAGCAACTTCTTAAAACATGACTGAGGTGTGGGGAATGATTTATCCCTTCAATCACGTAAACATTGCTAATCACAAATGACCGAAATACATTTAATTCCCAATAACAAATGAGTGCAAATAATGTGTGGCTTAATTGCTGAACTACGTATTTACTGATACTATAACCTATGCAGTTCGAAATAATTATTTAAATCGGTTTATATTTGAAAGGGTTTTGCTGCAAATTGTAAACACTTTCACCTACATTTTGTCCTAGAGCAACTGTGCTGAATATTAAAAATATAGTATATCTTTTGTCCTACCTCGTAGTATAAACTCAAATAATACAAAGTTTGATCTAAATTAATTCAATAGTTTAGCGTGATGCGCGACCAAGATACAAACAGAAAGGAAAATGAAAAAAAAAAACAATATCTATAACTTGGGGTGAACTTTACTACTCCTAGAATGCACCACAAATTGCGATCGATATGAAATAACTTTAGCACCTTAAATTGTAATTATGAAAGAACATAATGGAAAAAAATTATATGATCTGCTGCTAGCCATAGCGGAATTTAGTCCTTTTCCATAAAAAAAACATTAATTAATAATGCTTGATGAGCTAATGTAGATAGACCGACAAAATTAAAATAAATTGTTAATCTTGGGTAGCTTAAATCCCAAGCGTCCCAAGATTAACGATTTATTCTTTATTTGAATTTACAGAATTCGTTTAATGGAACCTTCTTGTATAAAAATGAATTTCTGTTCGCTAGTCTCACTAATACTGCAGAACAGTTGCAATTTGGCTGATTTGATCTGAGGAAGACTAAAAGGTGAAAAATTTAGCAGTAATAGATAGAAAAACGACAATAATATATATAATTTTTATATAATTTTTCGAAACGCGTTCCTCAACCAACTTCAACAGTTGGACCGATTTTGATGTCATTTTGTGCGTTACAATAGGTTCCTAGAGACGATATGAAAACACAATTGAACCCGTTAGTCGGCGCTGCTGTATCGGGCAGGACGAAATAAATAAATAATAAATAAATATACTACGACAATACACACATCGCCATCTAGCCCCAAAGTAAGCTTAGCTTTTTTTATGGGAACTAAGATGTCTGATGAATATTTTTATGAGTAATATACATAAATACTTAGAATATACATACAAACACCCAGACACTGAAAAATATTCACACTCATCACACAAACATTTTGCAGTAGTGGGAATCGAACCCACGGCCGTGGACTCAGAAAGCAGGGTCGAGCATACTGCGCCAATCGGCCGTCAAATCTGCCGTGTCCGCAAAAATTACACGACGCAGCTTACTGTATAGTCTGCACACTTACTGAATATTATGGAGGGTAGAGGTAAGGAGAGTCATCTGTGTATATGAAAAAGTGTCGTCAAAATGTATTAAATTAGGATGGCGCCACATTTGCATCAGGGTAACTCTTAAAAGAAGCGCCAAATATAAATATTGTTAGAGTAGGCTTGAAAAATAAACAAGGAAGTATGGAGATACAAGGAAGTAAGGTTATATTTACCACAATATTTTGTACAACGTAAGTTGTTGAAATTCTCAATAATTAACTACTTTAGTCGATAATGACATTAATTTTTTTAACTCTGCATACTTCAATTCATCTACGATTGCTACATTCATACCATACCCTGTGCATCCACCAGCGCCATTGTGGAGGATTTTTGAACTGTTATTTAGCGCAACAACTGGACACTTTTTCAACTTTTCTCCCATATAAGATGACTCTCCTTACCTCTACCCTCCATACTGAATATAGAGAGCAGACGCAGCTTACTGAATATATAGAGGGTTGCCACATTTATGAGGACTTAGGTGCTAGGAGTTATCTGGCCTACCAGATCAATCAATCTCTGAAGCTATCACTAAAATTACTTAAGGCCAACAGCTAATACTATGACAGAGATAAAAATAATCTTTCTCTAAAATCTCTCTCTCTAAATATCTCAGGAAAACGCAGCGGGTTTATTCAGAATTATTATATTGGAAAAACGTGGTGAGGCTTCAATGCCTCTCTTTTAAGGAGACTATAACCAGCAGTAGGGCTTCAGATGACTGGTGATTGCGATTATGATCGAATTCAGTTCACAGCATTGTTTATACTTCCTGCAATAATCTTTAAATATCTTACAGTGGTCAATGGTGGTGTGGCCAGCAAGGGGGTGGTTACAACGGTGGTGGTGGTGGTGGAGGTGGAAATGGCGGAGGCTGCGGTAGGGGCGGTTGCGGCGGTGGTACCACTAATAATATTGGAAATGGACGACACAACATCAACACAGTACATATGTATGGTTGACGACTTGAGCCTTTTTATTTAAATGATGTCAGTATCTTTGTGGTATTGTGTATCGTATTTCTCGAAACGATATTACTGCGTATTATATTAACAATAGGTTTTACTTTTAAATATGTTTTAAACTAATAAATAATTCCGAAAGTGTCAATGCTATATATTTTTTATTAAATTCCCTTACATAATACCTATATCAAAATATTTATACTCGTTTCTATTGCAACTACGTTGCATCCATTAAACCAAACCAACACTGATCAATACTATTCATTTTAGATTTTGGATATATTTATTTCAATTTCTTAGAAGATAAGGTAGGGTATAGGTTTTATATTTCCATAATATCCCCTATATAAAAGAGATATTAAACCCATACACCTGATCGGTTTCTACGCGTCATCGTATCATAACGTTGAATCATTTGGAGACACGGCTTTGTTAACTAGTAGCTAGTTACCATCCGACAAAGGCCGAAGCCTCAAAGCACTGTCGTAAAAAATTACGCAGTTTAGAACCAAGTTTGTATTAAAACGTAAGCACGAAATCCTTTCAGTTGATACCCCACGCAATCTGGCTACCCCATTTAATAATTTCAAATTTCTGATCCTGCACTTTTATTGATAAAAAAACACTTTAATAAGTATTATCGCACCTCACGCTGTAGAAATAAAGTCCATCCTCATCATCTGGATGCCCGGTTCTTCTACTATTCGAAATACCAGATCACGTCTACCATCTGATGTGTTCCTCAAAAATACAATCTAGGGTTATTCAAGGGGCGGATAAACAAATTCCTTAAAAGCCGGCAACGCATCGGTGGCTCCTCTGGGGCTGCAGATGTTTATGGGCTGCGGTGATCACTTAACATCAGGTGACCCACTTGCTTGCGTTTGCCCGCTATTATTATATAAAAAAAAGGAATTACCGAGCACTTTCAACTTGCGTAGAGATTTGTGCCCCAATAATATTGTTATTATAAGATTATATTGGGGTCAACTTCGGTAGGTATGTATTTTAGCAAAAACACAATTGTAGTTCCCGGTATTGCCCGGTAGTTCGCGCTGCTTTATCTTGCAGGACGAAAACTAAATAAATAAATACACTACGACAATACACACACCGCCATTTAGCCCCAAAGTGAGCGTAGCTTGTGTTATGGGTGCTAAGATGACTGTTGAATATTTTTTCAATGAATAATATAAATAAATACTAATAAAATACATATAAACTCCCAGACACTGAAAAACATTCATGCTCATCTCACAAACATTTTCCAGTAGCGGGAATCGAACCCACGGCCGTGGACTCAGTCATCATCTTAGTACCTATTACACAAGCTAGATGGCTAGCTTTGGGGCTAGATGGACGTGAACGTGTGTTTTGTCGTTGTATATTTATTTATTTAAAATAAAAAATAAAAAATGTACTGAACTTATTCCTTTCTGATATGTAGTATTTATTGTATGTGTCTGAAATTGATTGCTAACGTAAAAACCAGAAGGGTCAGTGTATAAGCATGTAAATAAAAAAAGGAATACTACTTTAACTGCATTTTCCCAGCAAGTATTTTTATAAGATGATGCATTTCATTTTACTTTTTCTATGCGATGTTCTAGATGAAATAAGTCCCCTTAATAGTATGGTAGTACCTATACAACTACCAGGTTAACTACCAGGTTAGCGAGCTTCTAATTTAGAATGCAATTCAAAATTCAAAATTAAAAATTTCTATATTCATGCAGTTGTCACCTACGAGGGTTCCAAACGCGCTCTGGTCTAAGAAGTGCCCACAACAAACTTAACCGCGTATTTTTTTTTATATTACCATCTCACATTAAATAGCAAGTGGCGGTATAACTACTTCAAATTGGCTAGACTGAATAAATGGCACAGACCGGTGCCGGGCAGCAGCGACGCCGGTGCGATCAGTCTAGCCCTGCGATGACCAACCCGCCTGCCCAGCGTGGTCATTACCGGGCAAATCTTTGTATGAATGGAGAAAAGAAAGCCACAGCCCCTAGTCCCCGGCAGCCCCGCTATTCCTGGCTCTGGCAGCGGTTATGGTAACGGCGGGGCAAGGGGTGTCAAGAATCTCCGGAAGAGATTCCGCTGCCAAACCCGACGACTGGACCTGGCAACGTATAACGCACGCACGTTGAGGACCGATGAGAAGTTAGTCGAGCTGGAAGAAGCAGTGAGCAAGTTGCGCTGGAGTATCATGGGTTTATCTGAAGTCCGTAGAGAGGGGGAGGACACGATAATCCTAAAATCCGGCAAATGCATAGTAGCAGTAAATGCATCGTCTATGACCAAAATCAAAACAAGATCAAAAAAATTTCCCACAGCTGTGTCAGGAAGGTCCGGCCAAAAAAAAGGTTGGGTGGTAAGTCTATGTGTAGGAGATTTAACTTTAATATTAAAACATTATGTTACGATTTGGTTGTATTTGAAGGAAAAAGCTATTTTATAGTCATTTTAAGGCATCCATTACCTGGAGAAACACATAAGGGTTTAAGGCTAATGCCCTAATTACAGTCACTCCGAAATTTAGGATGGATAAATGGAAATCATACCCCTCATTGGTTCCTATGTGGCATCGACCCGGAACTGTCTTTGTCGCTGCCTATCAAAACTTCTCTAAGAATATAGAGAAATGCTCAATTCTCAAATTGCCTCTGCTGGCTATTCCTCTAATGAACCGTGAATCTAACACTCCTGAGACCACATCTCATACCACTGTACCAGGGAGTTCGTCAAACTAACCTCTATTTTTTACGATCACTTGCTCTACTTCTCTTGGTAACTGCAAAGGTCAGATTGATAAAGAAATATTTAAATACAGAATTTCCCAAAAAGATAAGAAATTGATACTGAACTTATTATTGTATTAAAACATAGTACGGGAATTTCCAATAAGTATTATTTATACTGTGCGACTACTACGGACGAAGCGCTTTGACCTATCGACAGCGGTTCAATTACCCTTAAGAGACCATTTATTACAAGCTTTTATTTAGTATAATTTGTGATTTAAGTGTTGATAGCCTAGTGGTTAGGACTTCGGCTGCACATTCGGGGGCCGATATCGAATCCCAGCACGCACTATTGACTTTTTTAAGTTATATGCGTTTTAAATAAATAAATAAATATAATACGACTATACACACATCGCCATAAAGCCCCAAAGTAAGCGTAGCTTGTGTTATGGGTACTGAGATAGCTGATGAATATTTTTTTATGAAAATAATACACATAAATATTTATAATATACAGAAAAACAGTCATGTTTATCACACAAACATTTTCCAGTTGTGGGAATTGAACCCACGACTTTGGACTCGGAAAGCAGGATCGCTGCCCACTGCGCCACTCGGCCGTCAATTTAAGGCAATTAAAATATCACTTACTTCCACGGTGAAGGAAAACATCGTGAGGAAACTTGAATGCCTGATTCTCAAATGTGTGTGGAATCCACCAATCCGCATTTGGTCAGCGTTGTGGACTACGGCATAAACTCTTCTCTTGTGGGAGAAGCGTGTCCCGTAGTGGGCTGGTAATTGGTTAATATTATGATGATGAAAATGATGATGATTTAGTTTCACCTGCTCTGGTGTCGGTCTGTTCAAATCTCAAGGTTAAATTTAACCCACTTCACGGTTTTTCATTAAGATTTCATCAAGATGTAATTAAGCATGCCTATTTGAATCGTATCATAACGTAAGTATACACAAATCTGATGATGGTGGCGTAAGGTAGCCATGGGAGCTCTGTAGCCTTTGTACAAGATTTCTTCGCTCGCAATTTAGGAGACGTTTTCAAGTATGGCACTTGACATAGGAGTAAAATAGATCTTACTTTCATTGTATTGAAGCTCGTATCTGCATACAATTAAAGAATCGGGCTTTAAACTAAACTTATGTAAAAGAAACGGTTTAGTACAGGATTTGCTACTCTAAAACAAGTGTCATTAAGTCCATTTTACTTTGATAATACCGAGATTTATTAATACACGTAAAAGGCGCCTTGATTGTAAACAAGAAGATTTTGTGCTAAGGCTACTATAATAAAACGACGCAACCCAATCGAGTTATTCCCCCTCATTTGATTCGTGTTACAAGGACCACGAGGGTTAAGTTGATCGACTATTATATAACATTCATTTATACAAATCAAATTTCCCCTTAAAAAGGTTTGCTGCAAGTTATCCTTCAACATTGCATTTTCTATTTGTGCAAGAAAATCTTTATTTATACACTATTCGGTTTTGAAGTTATACTCCTTTTGGCGCCTTAGGGAAAAATGATGAGGGTAAATATTTAAGATGCGCACGCACACCGTCACACAAAACACCGACACCCTGAAGTTAGCTTTAGTCAACATTTCAGTTTTCAGAAAGAGTTACCAACAAAGTAAAAATAAGGACATCTGCATCTATACGTTTGCACGAGAACTGAAAATTAAACTGTATGTATTTATTTGTGATATATAAATAAATTTTATTTAACTACATAATATTATAATAGAACTTTCAATGTATACCTACCTACCTAACCTACCTTTTTTCTATTGTTATGGTCGTTTCTTCTACAAACGTAGAATAAGGCGAAAGATAAAAATTAAAAAAAAAAGTGTTAAATCTTGTTACGCCATAGAAGCATACATAAGCACACACGTTATTTTCTTAAATATTTTCGTTTTTAATAGAAATCTTGTATCGCACTTCAGATATTAATTTTAGAAATTAAGTTGGCCTATGTAAATAACAAGTATTTATAACATTTCTCGTCAGTCTACTGGTTGTCATGCTCAAACATGGGATATACCATGTGGACCCCCTTTCATCAGGTCAAGATCGGTTGAACGGATCCTGGAGCAATTGAGGGAACTCTTTCTATCGGAAACCAATGTTCGGTCAAAAGTAAAACAGATGATGAAGGCCACGGATGGCCACCGGAACTACACAATAATAAGTATATATAGTAGCTAAGCCATTTATGCTCGTCACAAAAAAAGCAGCTGATGGTAAAGTGCAAATTCAAATTCAAAGTTTCTTTATTCATGTAGGCCTATCACAGGCACTTATGAAGCGTTCATACATAAATGTTTACATAATTGTAAGGGGACGGTGATAACTTCGTTCGCCAACTTAAACCTACAGCTACGAGGGTTCCAAACGCGCCCTGGTCTAAGAAGAGCCCACAACAAACTTAGCCGGGTAAATTTTTTTTTGTTATCACTATCTCACAGTTTATTTATATTAAACTATGAATATCGTTGAAGTAATCCTTAATGATCTAATAGGATTTTCCTGTAAGCTTACTTTTTATATAAACTTTGAACTTATTGAGAGACATCTCAAAGATTTCATTAGGTAATTTGTTATAAAATAATATACAATTGCCCTTGAATGAATTATGTGCCGGAGAACTCCTCAAGCAATAACGCCGGCTTTTAAATTTCCCCAGCTTCGGGAAAAGCAATACATTTTAGAAGGTTATGAGAAGAGGACATTCGGCTTTTATTTATTCGATATGATTGCAAACCTGCCCACTAAAAACCGACTTTGTAATACCCCAAAACTACTGGTACTTTTCTTGCTTCCGTATGATACGATCAAGTTATACGATGTATATGATTGATGCAAAGTAATTTTCTACATTTTATTTGGCAAGTACTTAAAAATGTTGTAGAAAATATTTATTTCTTGCTTTTTATTTGTATGACAATGTCGGTGCTTTACTGTCAAAAAATTTTTTTTGGGACATATATAACCGGTATTTTTGGACGACCGATTGGCGCAGTTTGCAGCAACCCTGCTTTCTGAGTCCAAGGCCGTGGGTTCGATTCCCACAACCAGAAAATGTTTGTATGATGAGCATGAATTTTTTTCAGTGGGTGTTTCTATGTATATTAGAAGTATTTATGTATATTATTCATAAAAATATTCATCAGTCATCTCAGTACCCATAACAGCTACGCTTACTTTGGGACTAGATGGCGATGTGTTGTCGTAGTATATAAATTATTTATTTAATTATTATTATTTATAACCATTCGAAATACTTTACATTTTAGAGGTTACAATTAATATAGCCAATAAAAATAACGTTGAACTGATACTAGTTTTAATGAGAGCGTTTATCACAATGTCGTATACCCTGGGTTTTACGATATTTTGCAGTTAATCTCAAGAGTCATATAAATAGAACTTGCTGGGATATTGCTAGTCAGTATCGGAAATATCTTCGGTGAACATTCATCTACCTCTTATAAATTTTAAATATGCAGAAGTCTATATTTTTCATCCTTTGCGTTGTCGCTATGTCGGCCATAGTTGAAGCGAAACCGTCGCCTTGGTGTGTACCTTCTCTTCCTATTTTACCCGTTAACATCCACTTCTGGACATAGGTCTTTTGAAAGTAAAATTGTAGATGGAATTTCCATTGTCTTGTGATGCTTGTTGCGACTTGTCGTGACTCGTAAAGCGAATGCAAGAAGGTCCTTGGTGTAGGTATTTTAAAGGCTTTTTAAGGCACTTCTCATCCTTAAGGCTAACAGATAAAACTATTACAAAGATCAAAATAATCGTTATATGTTTAAATGCACTAATCTTAACTAACTTTTTATTTAAACATACCTTGTTACCTTGTACCCTGTGTTATGAAGCCCTGTTCTAGATAAACTTATAACATTAAGTTATTAGTAAATATCTCTTATGATTTATTGAAAAAAACCTCGTCGTGGGGCTTGAATATCTCTCTCTTTAGAAGACTGATGATGGCGATGGTGATTAATTCAGTTCACAGCATTTTTTTACTTCCCGTAATAATCTTTAAACATCTTACAGTGGTCAATGGTGGTGTGGCCAGCAAGGGGGTGGTTACAACGGTGGTGGTCGTGGTGGAGGTGGAAATGGCGGACGCTGTGGTTGGGGCGGTTGCGGCGATGGTACCACTAATAATATTGGAAATGGACGACACAACAACAACACAGTATATATGTAGCATTTTTCTTTAAATAATGTCAGAATCTTTGGTATTGTGTATCGTATTTCTCGAAATAATATTACTGCGTATTATATTAACGATAGGTTTTAATTTTAAATATGTTTTAAGATAATAAATAATTATGAAAATGTCAATGCTATATATTTTTTTATTAATTTCCCTTCCGTACTACCTACATCAAAAACTTTTTTCTCGTTCCTATTGTGACTTCGTTGCATGCATCAAACCAAACCAAAACCGATCAATACAATTAATTTTAGATTTGAGGTCTATTTTTTCTAATTTAGTCTTAGAAGATAACATTGGGAATGGGTTTTATGTTTCCTTAATATCCCCTATTTTAAGGAAATATTACCGGCAACTTTAATACATTATCCGTGCAAAAATGCAACTGTCCTACTATCACGGTTCATGAAATACAGGCTTGTGAAATGAAATACGTTCAGACAGTCAAACGTACAGACAAACGGACGTCTGCGGAGTCTTAGTAACAGGGTCTCGGTTTTATTTTTGGTACGGAACCCTAATTATGCAATTAATAGGTATGGTAAATATAATGCTGTTATCAACTTGACATCTGCTCTCGTAAGAACGTTCTGTCATCTATACAACTATGTATACTTTTAATAAAACTGTAACAGGTCAAATTCTGAACATTGCAGGTATTTGGATGGTTTTTTATGAGGTCATTATATACTAATATTTTTGACGCTTTTACACCATAATTCACTCAAATGTAGATTTTAATAATTCTTACTAAACTGTAACGGTAGCATATTCTATTAAGTTTTGTCTAAATTTCATTAAGATTTGATGGACAGACACTCCTCAGTACACAGCAGCAACCATTTCACTTAATGCTAACTTGAATAAAGTCACGTGAACATAGTGAAAGCGAAATCATAGTTAGAGCCTGAGTTAATGAGTCAATGGACTATATATTAGTTATAAATATTTATAAGTAGAAGTTTAAGTTAAAAATAAGTTATTAATTTGTCAAATAAATAGGCTACATTATACATTGTACAATAAAGGATCTCACTGATACTTAAACATTCAAGTGAAGCTAATATAAAGCGTGTAAAAACAAAAACTTAATGCTAACATTTAATACAGATTATATCATTTCCAGTATTTTGGTTTATGATTTGTAATTGTAGTAGGTAAGGTGAAAGAGAAGTATAGCCACGGGAAGGTCATTTGTGATTTTCAATGTTAACGTGATTGATGGTGTCAAAAAGGTGTCAACAATATACTTGAGCATGAGGGAGATTGCTCAGGGAACGATGAAGTTCAATCTTTTTTGGTCATGCGATGCCTTCAAGCAGCTGGCCGCCGACTACACCGTGCTGCGCTCTCAGCGGCACGACAACTCCTACTCCAGCTGCATTATGGGTAGTCCTGATACACATGATGGCGGCCGCCAAGTGCGCGCACGTCACGCCCAGCGACGGAGCTGGGAGGGTAAAACTTCTGATACATTGTATTAACCCATTACCGGCCAACTACAGGGCACTGGTCTCCTCCCATAGTGAGGATAGTATATATATCAGTTGTTGATGGAAAAAAGATGAAAGAAGACGTTTGATACTATCTTTATTATCTGTGCTTAACATAAAACTGAACCGTTTATTTGTATGTTTGTTTATTAAGAACCACCAGAACGATTGGAACATCTTTAGGTACATTAGTTAGCTGGTTTACTGATGGTTGTACACTATGTGGCAGTACGCTGTCTCTCTAAGGCAAGGGTAAAATTCAAACACAGACACAAAACGAGGTTACCATCCAGCTAAAGATAAAGCAATAAATAGCAATTGTAAACAGTGGTTGATATTTTTATATGATTTCTCAAAAGTATAACTTTGATGTTGATCGATTTTTTTTTTATTTCACTAAAATTTAACCCTTCGCCGCAATTTCATCTATTGGTAAATGATGATGGGGTCAAAAACTGTAGCGGGTTAAGCAGGACATGAGTTATATTAAACTCATATTCCTTTATCGGTTTTTTTGTTGCATTGTACCGGAACGTTAAATCGCTTGGTTGATCGTCTTCGTCGTTAGGGATAATTATATAGAAATAACTTAAACAAAAAAACTAATATATTAAGTTCAATCTTTTGTTGCGTCAAACTGCGCGTACTCCCAGAAATCCAGACCAGTTGACATACTATCTATATTAAACAAATGAAATTCCAACTTAAGTAGGTTTGTAAGTATTTAACGGCCGACTGGCGCAACGGGCGACGACTCTGCTTTCTGAGACCAAGGCCGTGGGTTCGATTCCCACTGCTGGAAAATGTTTGTGTGATGAGCATGAATGTTTTTCAGTATTTATTTGTAGGTATATTGTAAGAATTTATGTAAAAAAATATTCATCAGTCATCTTAGTACCCATAACACAAGTTACGCTTACTTTGGGGCTAGATGACGATAAAGTATGTTTATTATTATTTATTTAATATTATCTTAGGTATCGTAGCCAAATGTGGCTCATCTTATACAAAATATTGCTTGTCACGATGCAGGGACGTTAATTGTTGGGGAGTTCTCCTGGTACTTCCCTATCCGCTCCTTTGGTATTATGAGTAGTACTAAAGTAGTAGTAGAGTAATAGAAAAGAAGGGTAGTAGAGTAGTTGTAAATTTGTAGGGATATGAGACTTAGCAACCATACAATATTAAGGTAATCGAGTCGCAATTTCAATATTTTGAATTGCAACTCGTTAAATCATTACTATTGTGTCTTCCGGTGGCCGTGGTCTCGTTCTTTTAATGATCAAATCGTGCATTTTGAATGAAATACACAAGCTACTATCAAAAATACCCCTCGCGATTTTTCCCTCAAATATACTCGTATCTAGACTTAGTTACAATGGAATTATCTAGGAAGTATACGGCTTCGATCGAAAATGGTTCCGAATTGGTTAAAATGTACGAACGGTTTTGAGGTAACAAACATAAAAAACTGAATCGATTAAGATTCAATTTTTATGTCGGTTATTTGTCGATATTTCATCAATTTTAAATGTCGGTTAGAAAATTTAAAAAAATAATATTGTAGATTGTAGTAAAAATCTAATAGCGAACGATATCTTTACAAAGTACTTACAAATTACGAAATTGTGTAAGTTATGTATGTTTACCATAAATACATATATTCATGTAAGGTTTTTTTATACTTTATGCACCAATCACGCTCGACTTGGCTTTAAAAGATCACTATTACTGATAAGGCCGCCTGTGCATCCTAGCACTAAGTTCTATTACTGTTTTCTTTGTGTTTTTCCTACCGTGTTTTATTGCAATAAAGTTAATACTATTTCTATTTTCTATAAACTAAGTTAACTTATATAATTATAACTTAATAAATAAACCTCCAGTAGTGGAGAGGCACAAGAGTTAAATTTGAATCAATTTTAATGATTCTTTTTTATTTGAAAGTGTATACTATCAAGTATGTAGTGTCTTATTTAAATAAAGATCTGATAAATATTGTCGGAGATAAAGGACATAACTCTTCACATATAACAGCACGTCGCGAGGCATATGGCACAACGATCGAATGCATGCGTACCATCCTTATAGCTTTCGAAAGCCAATTAAGAGCGTTTATCACAATGTTGTAGAATACCCTGGGTTTTACGTTATTTTGCAGTTTATCTCAGAGTTATATAAATACGACTTGCTGGGATATTGCAATTCAGTATCCGAAATATCATCGTTGAATATTCATCTTTCTCTTATATATCTTAAAGAAATAGTCGACATGCAGAAGTCTATATTTTTCATACTTTGCGTTGTCGCTATGTCGGTGATAGTTGAAGCGAAACCATCACCTTGGTAAGTAAATTCTTCTTCTTTTGTTACCTAGCACTACTTGACTTGAGTGTGACAAAATTACAGGGTTTTGTGATGTTTGTGTCCTTTAGCCACTTGGGACTCGTTTATATATCGAATACAATTCGAATTAAAATACATATTTTAAATAAATGAAAAGAAAAAATTAATCTCTCTCTAGGATGCAAGCTATCTGTATTAAAAATTTCACCGAGATCGCTTTGACTAAGTATCCATGCAAAAGTAACAAATACTATTGTTTTAAATACCGCGAGAATGTTAACCAGGCACTTTTCCGAGATAAATAAAAAATATCCTATGGTCCTATGACAAAAGTTATCTTTATTTGTGTGCACGCGCTTTATTTAATTTATAGGTTATTATTAAAAAAATATATATTTTTAATTACTAAGGCCACTTATAGATTAACTTATAAAGTTACATATAACGTGTAAATGAAAACCGAAATAATACTTCGGAGGGTTAAAAGGTACATTATTTACTGTCTCTGAGACTTATCTGCGAAACCGAAACGCCAATAGTTTTTGAATAAACTATTGCCATTTTTTACTGAAATAAATTAGATACAGCTCTAACATTACATGCAAAAATAAAGTTAAGTGACTCCTGTCACTTTATTAGGTACGTGTCGCGTAGCGAAGGTACTATGCACGTGTCAGTCTTTTATCTTGAATAGGGTTGTCAAAAGTAAACACTTAGAATGGTTTGAATTAGTTTGTTTAGAAAAATTTAGATTTAATATTTTTACAGGGTTATTCCTTATGAAAAATACTTATGCACACTTCAATAGTATTTCGTAATTCCGTTACACGTTCTTTATATCTTTATCTGGTTTTTTTAAAATCAAACGCGGTTCTAATGAGTTTTATCATATTGCTAAAGCGTGGTTGGTCAATGCTTTTAATCCCTCTTATTAGTGTGAACCCAGCTGTGAGGCATCATTAAGCTGATCATGGTGATGATGATCAATACAGTTCGCAGCATTTTTTGTTACTTCCTGCAGTAAATTGTAAATATTTTACAGTGGACAATGGCGGTGTGGACCACATTGGGGTGGTAACAACGGTGGTGGTGGTGGTGGTGGTGGTGGTGGCTGTGGACGCGGCGGTTGCGGCAGCGGTACCACTAATAATATTGGAAATGGGCATGGAAACAAAAACACAGTATATATGAAGGATTGACGACACGAGTTTTTTATTTAAATTATGACAGCATTATTGGTGCTCTGGAAATCGTATGACTTCAAATAATATTACTGCGTATTATACAACCATTTACTTTTAAGTATGTTTAAAGAAAATAAATAATTATGAAAATTTCAATGCTATTTTTTATTAATTTCCCTCATATCTTTATACCTTTCATTGTACCTATATCAAAAACGTTTTCCTTCCCATAAAAATAACTTCGCATGCATCAACCTAACACCAACACCGAATAACAGTATTTATTTCAGAATTTGGCCTTACAAAACTAACTCATTTTTATTGAAGAACTATGCGATATTAATGTAAATAAATACGGTTTTGAGAAAAAAAATTATATATTTAACATATGATACTTCCCATAATATCATAATACCAAAATATGATACCTCACTTAACCCAAACCTTAATACATCTAATGCAGCAGTAGCGAGACATTTAATGTTTGGCGGGATGGGACTCTCAGTAGATCATCCGATCATCCAGAGGAAATTCAGATAGAATAAATTCTCAGATTGCCCCCGACGGGGATCGAATCCTGGACTTCCTACTTGCGAGAGGCAATGTTTTATTTTGTTATTTATCGCAATGATTCAAAACCACGCAGTTAAAAAAATAGTTTGTTTCTTATTATAAACGTACACTTGTGTTTCAGTGTTTTCTTGTGCATTCATTTTCGTCCTCTAGCTTTTGCACTTTTTGTACAAAAAAAAAACATTTTCTTTTTCGTCCACTTGCATCAAGTTGAACAAGCATTATCTGTAGCCATTTTAAATGTTTTTAATATCATAAATAATGACCTGTTTAAAGGGCTGTGACAGAGAGGGTAAATGTCACCATAAGAATTTGTTTTAAAAACCATTTAAATCCTAAAGTCATTCCATCTGTAGTCCTATCGCTGGCTGAAAAAATGAAAAAGCAACGAATGCACTTCCACATTTATAACATAGGTAGGAATAGTATTGGGATAGGGTGTATAAGTAGCACTGACCTCTATGAGGTCGAAAGGTGTTTTAGCAGACCTAATAAATTAAAATTTATTTTTATTATCTGATAAAAAATTAACTTTACACAGCAGTATGGCAACATAGCACTATTTGAGTTTCCGCTATAACGAATAACAAAGGATACTTTGTATCGCCTAATTCAGCGCAGTTCCCTTGGGAGAGAGAATTAAAGTTTCAGGCGGTTTTACACAATAACACCGCCAAAAGTGAACGTAAGTCATAAGTTTAATAATAAATTTTTATATTTATTATTAAACTTATGACTTTACGTGCTCTCTAAGGCATTATGGAAGATAACGTTAATATCGTTTCCATGGTTTGTACTTAATTGGGTTATATAAAGACAAAAATATACACACGTTCAAATTACAAAAATGCATCTAATTTATAAAAGCAAATAAACAATAAAAAAGGTTAACTAAAATGTACCTACTGAAATTTGATGGAATTTATTTTTATAAAGCTATTTATTTAAACATCGATTTCATGGCCAAATTGAAAATATGACTGTGAATTTGGATGGATGTTATCCAACTTCTTAATTGATGTCTACGCTTTAAAAGGAACCTATTTTCAAAATCTGCTAAAACTATCTTCCCGATTTTCCCGGCCTTAAATCTTCCACATGATGATCCCATTAATCTGATAGATAGAATTGAAGATCGGACGGATCGCACTTTTTTCCGTAACCGTTGTTAAAACCTCTGTAACCCTTATTAAAACTTACTAGGTAGACTACTACTGCTCAGAAAAATCATCATAATTAACGGTACGCTTATATATACGAGAAATATGAAAAAAACGGAGGACCGTGTATTATAGCGCGCTCTTGGATAGGCCTATTTTCAACAATGGATGCTTGAAGACAGCCTACATGATTGTTAGGGCCACTGTTCACATCCGCAAACTTCAAGGACTCCTGTATGCTGTGGGCCCTCCTTCCTTACAGACTACAAGTTAATATGACTGCCAAAGTACCTGTTGTCACCTGAGAAGGCTCCTACGGTGGCATTGTACCGTACGAGGTTATATGTGTGTGAATAGAGAAAGTTTAGGTTATGTAGTGTAAAATTCCCTCTTTTAGTACAGATTCACGGTGAGTCGGCGCCGAACTCCAGTCCTTGGTTTCACGTAAGAGTCATCACTTAAACAAAAAAACAAATAAATTAAGTTCAATTTTTGTCGCGCCAAACTTCGCGTACTAGCCTTGGCCAATGCCTCCCAGAAAACCAGACCAGTTACCATAATATCTATAATTAACAAATGAAATCCCAACTTAACCCAGATAAGCCTGAAACTAAAATTTTCTGAAAATTTTGAAAAAAGTTACATTATTTAGTTTATTAGATCTTATGCAACATAAAAAAAATTATGAAAAAAAAATTAAGTGTAAGGCTTTCAGGGAAACAGCCGTCCTATATGTAGGACAGTAGGATAATAAGAGGAAATAAAAGACCATTTATGACAAAACAGAATGTAATCAAAAAGTGTAGTTTATTAGATAACTATTGATTATATTACCCATTGTTATATGTAATTTACTAGATTAACACTATTTATGAATGATATGTTTCAAAACACTTGACACACACTCCAACATCACATTTCTTGCAACGTGTCAAACATTTTTTGTGACATTGACGACAGTGCGTTTGCTTCGATTGAGGAATAACCAGATGATTCATTTGGTCTTTACGACTATCAGCATGTTCATGATGGGAGGGTCGGCTAGGCCCTCTTTTGGCATTTTTTCTGTTTGATTCAATCAAAGCAATTGCTACCCTTCTGCGAAAGCCAAGATGATCCAGTTTTCCATGATTTATTTTATATAACTGCCATGCATTATGTTCGGCAAGATCAATCATGTGTGTGAGCAACGGCATGTACCATTTCTTACCTCGTATACCAATTCGGTAATGTGAAATATTTTCATCAGACCGATCCACTCCTCCCAATTTGTTATAGATGGACACCATATGTGGTTCTTCTATTCTTTTTGTGGTTCTTCTATTCTTTCTTCAGTGGTTATGTCTCCAGGCAAATTCTTTTTGACAGCATATTTATTGCTCTCTGACACCAACAACGAAATAACATCTTCATCTAAGAAGTTTTCAAACCACTCAATTGGGCGCTTATCTTGGCAAGCGCCTTGAACATCTGGCCAATTCACGGGATTTTTTGCCAAGTCCCGTGTTCTCCTACGCCTACGTTTAGTTCGACCTGTAGAATCAGAAGGTTCTTCTTCTGTATCACTCACCATAATCTGCCCTTGAATCATTACTTCAGCCGGTTGAAGCAGAATGTTTCGTGGCAAATTATTCAAAGTTACATTATCTTCTTCACCTGAATCTTCGTCAGTGAGACAGTCAGGATCAACAGGAGGAGGTAGAATACATATCAGTCGTTCTCTATAATCTTCTTCACTATCAGAAACATTTTCTAAAGCATCTAAAATTTCATGCGCAGCTAACGGTCTGTAAAGAAAAAGTTGTATTATTGTACTAAAATCATGTATATTATCCTACTGTCCTATATATAGTACGCTAGTATTTGTAACAAGTTATACGTAATTTATTTATATTATTTTGCTAGAATATTTATTTAGTACAAAAGTTAAGGTTATCAACTAGATATTAACACAGAAAAAAACAACTCACGAGTAAAATATAACTTTTTATACATACCTGTCATTTGCCATGTCTGCAACGCACTTTTATTACACACTTATAAGGTAAAATATAAGGTAAAAACTGTTAAAATAACTGTCTTTTTATTTTTTCTAATAAAGCTGACACGTTTCTTACTGCAAATCATAAGACTAAATAATCTTAGATAAAGAGGGTATTCAGATATTTTTTTTTATTTCTACTGTCCTAAATATAGGACAGTAGGCTTATCTGGGTTAAGTAGGTTTGTAAGTATTTAACGGCCGACTGGCGCAGTGGGCAACGACTCTGCTTTCTGAGTCCAAGGCCGTGGGTTCGATTCCCACTGCTGGAAAATGTTTGTGTGATGAGCATGAATGATTTTCAGTGTTTATTTGTATATTGTAAGTATTTATGTATAAAAATATTCATCAGTCATCTTAGTACCCATAAAACAAGCTACGCTTACTTTGGAGCTATATGACGATAAAGTTTGTTTATTATTGTTGGAATATACCGAAAACACAAGTGCAATAGTCTGTGGCTATATTTCATTCCAACACTCACTCCTACCTTTTACGTCATTTACTTTTTCTCATTGTTTTCTGTTCGTTTCTTGTAAAATGTTTTTCTGAATTTATTAAATATAAAGTAGACAGTCGAACAGTACACACGTCTTTTCTTTTTACTGCGACCCATATATATACCAACAATTATTATTTATTTAATATTATCTTAGGTATCGTAGCCAAATGTGAACGGCTCACCTTATACAAAATGTGCGTTAATTGTTGGGGAGTTCTCCTGGTACTTCCCTATCCGCTCCTTTGGTACTATGAGTAGTACTAGAGTAGTAGAGTAGTAGAAAAGAAGAGTAGTAGAGAAGTTGTAATTTTGTAGTGATATAAATAACGTAGCAACCATACAATATTAAGGTAATAAAGTCGCAACTCCAATATTTTGAATTGCAACTCGTTAAATCATTACTATTGTGTCTTCCGGTGGACGTGGTCTCGTTCTTTTAATGATCAAATCGTGCATTTTGAATGAAATACACAAGCTACTATCAAAAATACCCCTCGCTATTTTTCCCACACATATACTCGTATCTAGACTTAGTTACAATGGAATTATCTAGAAAGTATACGGCTTCGATCGAAAAAGGTTCCGAATCGGTTAAAATGTACAAACGGTTTTGAGGTAACAAACATAAAAAACTGAATCTGAATCTCTTCAATTTTAAATGTCGGTTAGAAAATCTTAAAAAATAGTATTTTCGATTGTAGTAAAAATCTATTAGCGAACGATATCTTACAAATTACGAAATTGTGTAAGTTATGTATGTTTACCATAAATACATATATTCATGTAAGTTTTTTTATACTCTATGCACCAATCACGCTCGACTTGGCTTTAAAAGATCACTATTAGTGATAAGGCCGCCTGTGCATCCTAGCACTAAGTACTATTACTGTTTTCTTTATGTTTTTCCTACCGTGCTTTATTGCAATAAAGTTTTGTACTATTTCTATTTTCTATAAACTAAGTTAACTTATATAATTATAACTTAATAATCTATACTAATAATAAATCTGTAACTGGAAGATTTCGGTATATTTATTTTTTGAAAATTTTGACCGGGGGATGCTTTATAACAGAGTCCAAAAAAGGATTTTTATTGAATTTTTGTCCGTCTGTCTGTCTGTCTGTCCGGGCATCACGTCAAAACTACTGAACGGATTTAAATAAAATTTTGTATAGTTGTTGCTGATATTCCGGGTCAACATATAGAATACTTTTTATCCCGATAAACAGTAAGTTTCCTCTGGGAAATGGGATGAAATTTTTTATCAATTTAACTTCATAACTCCGTTAAATTTGAATCAATTTTAATAATTCTTTTTTATTTGAAAGAGTATACTATCAAGTAAGTAGTGTCTTATTTTAATAAGGATCTGATAAATATTGTCGGAGATAAAGGACATAACTTTTAACATATAACAGCACGTCGCAAGGCATATGGGACAACGATCGAATGCATGCGTACCATCCTGAAATTCCACGCAACGGAGTTTTTGATTGACGTGGTTGTTTTAGATGGGCATAGTTGAAATATTATCAAGCTTTTGAATTTGTTTGGTTGAAAGCGCTAATCTCAGAAAACGCTGTTTCGATTTCAATTTTATTTTGCATTGCTAGTATTAATTAAGGCTATAAAACATCACGCTACAACCAATGGCTACCATCATTAATGAAGAATGTTGCAAAAACTGCAAAAAATATCCTTTTTGAGAGATTCCGATGCGTGCGATGCGTGAACGGTAAATGTTACGCCAAACGACGAAAATATGTAGTAAGTATATCGGAATTGTTTCTTTAAAGTTCTATAAAACAGTCCGCGACAGCATACGACTACTTTTTGAAGTTGACTCATTCGCGGACGAAGTCGCGCGGATCTGCTAGTTAGAAATAAACCTCATTGGTCTGCACAAATCAACCTAGGATCGCGAGACCCAGCAATCGACCCCAGGAAGGGTTCGATTTCTGGGTCATGTCCCCGGAATGTTATTTTTTTTTTGATACAACCCCATACCATAAGTATACCATAAATTCAAAGTAGACTTTGTTGCAAAACTTTTTATCCCAATAGAATTTATAATAATAACGAAACCGAGTTCCAACAATTTATTTACTGGACGGCAAACTCCTTGAAATGAAAAAATAACTGTTCATCATATAATGTAATGCAAATAAAAAAACAATAAACATACAACTTATAGCTTTCGAAAGCCAATTGAGAGCGTTTATCACAATGTTGTAGAATACCCTGGGTTTTACGTTATTTTGCAGTTTATCTCAGAGTTATATAAATACGACTTGCTGGGATATTGCAATTCAGTATCCGAAATATCATCGTTGTATATTCATCTTTCTCATATATATCTTAAATAAATAGTTGACATGCAGAAGTCTATATTTTTCATTCTTTGCGTTGTCGCTATGTCGGTGATAGTTGATGCGAAACCATCACCTTGGTAAGTAAATTCTCCTTCTTTTGTTACCTAGCACTACTATATATCTTTTATGAGTGTGACAAAATTACAGGGTTTTGTGATGTTTGTGTCCATTAGCCACTTGGGACTCGTTTATATATCGAATACAATACATCCAATATTTTAAATAAATGAAAAGAAAAAATTAATCTCTCTAGGATGCAAGCTATCTATCTGTATTCAAAATTTTACCGAGATCGCTTTGGCTGAGTATCCATGCAAAAGTAACAAATACTATTGTTTTAAATACCGCGAGAATATTAACCAGGCACTTTTCCGAGATAAATAAAAAATATCCTATGGTCCTATGACAAAAGTTATCTTTATTTGTGTGCACGCGCTTTATTTAATTTATAGGTTATTATTAAAAAAATATATATTTTTAATTACTAAGGCCACTTATAGATTAACTTATAAAGTTACATACAACGTGTAAATGAAAACCGAAATAATACTTCGGAGGGTTAAAAGGTACATTATTTACTGTCTCTGAGACTTATCTGCGAAACCGAAACGCCAATAGTTTTTGAATAAACTATTGCCATTTTTTACTGAAATAAATTAGATACAGCTCTAACATTACATGCAAAAATAAAGTTAAGTGACTCCTGTCACTTTATTAAGTACGTGTCGCGTAGCGAAGGTACTATGCACGTGTCAGTCTTTTATCTTGAATAGGGTTGTCAAAAGTAAACACTTAGAATGGTTTGAATTAGTTTGTTTAGAAAAATTTAGATTTAATATTTTTACAGGGTTATTCCTTATGAAAAATACTTATGCACCCTTCAATAGTATTTCGTAATTCCGCTACACGTTCTTTATATCTTTATCTGGTTTTTTTAAAATCAAACGCGGTTCTAATGAGTTTTATCATATTGCTAAAGCGTGGTTGGTCAATGCTTTTAATCCCTCTTATTAGTGTGAACCCAGCTGTGAGGCATCATTAAGCTGATCATGGTGATGATGATCAATACAGTTCGCAGCATTTTTTGTTACTTCCTGCAGTAAATTGTAAATATTTTACAGTGGACTGCGGTGGTGTGGAAAGCGATGGGGTGGTAACAACGGTGGTGGTGGTGGTGGTGGTGGTGGTGGTGGCTGTGGACGCGGCGGTTGCGGCAGCGGTACCACTAATAATATTGGAAATGGGCGGGGAAACGATAACACAGTATATATGAAGCGTTGACGACACGACTTTTTTTGTTTAAATGATGACAGCATTATTGGTGCTCTGGGAATCGTATGACTTCTAATAATATTCCTGCGTATTATATAACCATTTACTTTTAAGTATGTTTAAAGAAAATAAATAATTATGAAAATTTCAATGCTATTTTTTATTAATTTCCCTCATATCTTTATACCTTTCATTGTACCTATATCAAAAACATTTTCCTTCCCATAAAAATAACTTCGCATGCATCAACCTAACACCAACACCGAATAACAGTATTTATTTCAGAATTTGGCCTTACAAAACTAACTCATTTTTATTGAAGAACTGTGCGATTTAATGTAAATAAATACGGTTTTGAGAAAAAAAATTATATATTTAACATATGATACTTCCCATAATATTATAATACCAAAATATGATACCTCACTTATTCTAACTTAAACCTTAATATATCTAATGCAGCAGTACCGGTACATTTAATAATTGACGGGATGGGACTCTCAGTAGATAATCCGAGGAAATTCAGATAGAATAAATTCTCAGATTGCCCTCGCCGGGGATCGAATCCAGGACTTCCTACTTGCGGGAGGCAATGTTTTATTTTGATATTTGTCGCAATGATTCAAAACCACGCAGTTAAAAAAATAGTTTGTTTCTTATTTTAAACGTACACTTGTGTTTCAGTGTTTTCCTGTGCTTTCATTTTCGTCCTCTAGCTTTTGCACTTTTTGTACAAAAAAAAACATTTTCTTTTTCGTCCACTTGCATCAAGTTGAACAAGCATTATCTGTAGCCATTTTAAATGTTTTTAATATCATAAATAATGACCTGTTTAAAGGGCTGTGACAGAGAGGGTAAATGTCACCATAAGAATTTGTTTTAAAAACCATTTAAATCCTAAAGTCATTCCATCTGTAGTCCTATCGCTGGCTGAAAAAATGAAAAAGCAACGAATGCACTTCCACATTTATAACATAGGTAGGAATAGTATTGGGATAGGGTGTATAAGTAGCACTGACCTCTATGAGGTCGAAAGGTGTTTTAGCAGACCTAATAAATTAAAATTTATTTTTATTATCTGTTAAAAAATTAACTTTACACAGCAGTATGGCAAAATAGCACTATTTGAGTTACCGCTATAACGAATGACAAAGGATACTTTGTATCCCCTAATTCAGCGCAGTTCCCTTGGGAGAGAGAATTAAGTTTCAGGCGGTTTTACACAATAACACCGTCAAAAGTGAACGATTTTTATATTTATTATTGAACTTATGACTTTACGTGCTCTCTAAGGCATTATGGAAGATAACGTTAATATCGTTTCCATGGTTTGTACTTAATTGGGTTATATAAAGACAAAAATATACACACGTTCAAATTACAAAAACGCATCTAATTTATAAAAGCAAATAAACAATAAAAAAGGTTAACTAAAATGTACCTACTGAAATTTGATGGAATTTATTTTTATAAAGCTATTTATTTAAACATCGATTTATGGCCAAATTGAAAATACGACTTTGAATTTGGATGGATTTTATCCAACTTCTTAATTGATGTCTACGCTTTAAAAGGAACCTATTTTCTAAATTGCAGATGTGTAGGCCACTAAATAAAAAAATCTGCTAAAACTATCTTCCCGATTTTCCAGCCTTAAAAGCCGGAATTCTACAACGTAGTGAATATTATGTTTGCCGATGACCCCATTAATCTGATAGATAGAATTGAAGATCGGACGGATCGCACTTTTTTCCGTAACCGTTGTTAAAACCTCTGTAACCCTTATTAAAACTTACTAGGTAGACTACTACTGCTCAGAAAAATCATCATAATTAACAGTACGCTTATATATACGAGAAATATGTATATGTATAAAACGGAGGACCGTGTATTATAGCGCGCTCTTGGATAGGCCTATTTTCAGCAATGGATGCTTGAAGACTGCCTACATGATTGTTAGGGCCACTGCTCACATCCGCAAACTTCAAGGACTCCTGTATGCTGTGGGCCCTCCTTCCTTACAGACTACAAGTTAATATGACTGCCAAAGTACCGGTTTTCACCTGAGAAGGCTCCTACGGTGGCATTGTACCGTACGAGGTTATATGTGTGTGAATAGAGGGAATTTTACACTACATAACCTAAACTTTCTAGGTTATGTAGTGTAAAATTCCCTCTTTTAGTACAGATTTGCGGTGAGTCGGCGCCGAACTCCAGTCCTGGGTTTCACGTAAGAGTCATCTATTAAAAAAAAAAACAAATAAATTAAGTTCAATCTTTTGTTGCGCCAAACTGCGCGTACTAGCCTTGGCCAATGCCTCCCAGAAAACCAGACCAGTTAACATACTATCTATAATTAACAAATGAAATTCCAACTTAAGTAGGTTTGTAAGTATTTAACGGCCGACTGGCGCAGTGGGCAACGACTCTGCTTTCTGAGTCCAAGGCCGAGGGTTCGATTCCCACTGCTGGAAAATGTTTGTGTGATGAGCATGAATGTTTTCAGTGTTTATTTGTATATTGTAAGTATTTATGTATAAAAATATTCATCAGTCATCTTAGTACCCATAACACAAGCTACGCTTACTTTGGAGCTAGATGACGATAAAGTATGTTTATTATTATTTATTTAATATTATCTTAGGTATCGTAGCCAAATGTGAACGGCTCACCTTATATAAAATATTGCTTGTCACGATGCAGGGACGTTAATTGTTGGGTTAGGTTAGGTATTATGAGTGGTCCTTTGGTATTATGAGTAGTACTAAAGTAGTAGTAGAGTAGTAGAAAAGAAGAGTAGTAGAGTAGTTGTAATTTGGTAGTGATATAAATGACTTAGCAACCATACAATATTAAGGAAATCGAGTCGCAACTCCAATATTTTGAATTGCAACTCGTTAAATCATTACTATTGTGTCTTCCGGTGGCCGTGGTCTCGTTCTTTTAATGATCAAATCGTGCATTTAGAATAAAATACACAAGCTACTATCAAAAATACCCCTCGCGATTTTTCCCACACATATACTCGTATCTAGACTTAGTTACAATGGAATTATCTAGGAAGTATACGGCTTCGATCGAAAAAGGTTCCGAATCGGGTAACAAACATAAAAAACTGAATCTGAATCTCTTTAATTTTAAATGAAAATTAAAAAAAATAATACTGTCGATTGTAGTAAAAATCTATTAGCGAACGATATCTTTACAAAGTACTTACAAATTAGGAAATTGTATAAGTTATGTATGTTTACCATAAATACATATATTCATGTAAGTTTTTTTTTATACTTTATGCACCAATAACGCTTGACTTGGCTTTAAAAGATCACTATTAGTGATAAGGCCGCCTGTGCATCCTAGCACTAAGTACTATTACTGTTTTCTTTGTGTTTTTCGTACCGTGCTTTATTGCAATAAAGTTTTGTACTATTTCTATTTTGTATAAACTAAGTTAACTTATATAATTATAACTTAATAATCTATACTTATAATAAATCTGTAACTGGAATATTTCTGTACATTTAATATTTTTTGAAAATTTTGACCGGGGGATGCTTTATAATCGATATCGAGTCCAAAAAAGGATTTTTATTGAATTTTTGTCCGTCTGTCTGTCTGTCTGTCCGGGCATCACGTGAAAACTACTGAACGGATTTAAATAAAATTTTGTATAGTTGTTGCTGATATTCCGGGTCAACATATAGGATACTTTTTATCCCGATAAACAGTAAGTTTCCTCCGGGAAATGGGATGAAATTTTTTATCAATTTAACTTCATAACTCCGTTAAATTTGAATCAATTTTAATAATTCTTTTTTATTTGAAAGAGGATACTATAAAGTAAGTAGTGTCTTATTTTAATAAGGATCTGATAAATATTGTCGGAGATAAAGGACATAACTTTTAACATATAACAGCACGTCGCAAGGCATATGGGACAACGATCGAATGCATGCGTACCATCCTGAAATTCCACGCAACGGAGTTTTAGATTGACGTGGTTTTTTTAGATGGATATAGTTGAAATATTATCAAGCTTTTGAGTTTGTTTGGTTGAACGCGCTAATCTCAGAAAATGCTGTTTCGATTTCAATTTTATTTTGCATTGATAGTATTAATTAAGGCTATAAAACATCACGCTACAACCAATGGCTACCATCATTAATGAAGAATGTTGCAAAAACTGCAAAAAATATCCTTTTTGAGAGATTCCGATGCGTACGATGCGTGAATGGTAAACGTTACGCCAAACGACGGAAATATGTAGGAAGTATATCGGAATTGTTTCTTTAAAGTTCTATAAAACAGTCCGCGACAGCATACGACTACTTTTGAAGTTGACTCATTAGCAGACGAAGTCGAACGGGTCCGCTAGTTAGAAATAAACCTCATTGGTCTGCTCAAATCAACCAAGGATCGCGAGACCCAGCAATCGACCCCAGGAAGGGTTCGATTGCTGGGTCATGTCCCCGGAATGTTATTTTTTTTTGATACAACCCCATAGCATAAGTATACCATAAATTCAAAGTAGACTTTGTTGCAAAACTTTTTATCCCAATAGAATTTATAATAATAACGAAACCGAGTTCCAACAATTTAATTACTGGACGGCAAACTCCGTGAAATGAAAAAATAACTATTCATCATATGATGTAATGCAAATAATAAAACAATAAACATACAACTTATAGCTTTCGAAAGCCAATTGAGAGCGTTTATCACAATGTTGTAGAATACCCTGGGTTTTACGTTATTTTGCAGTTTATCTCAGAGTTATATAAATATGACTTGCTGGGATATTGCAATTCAGTATCCGAAATATCAACATTGAATATTCATCTTTCTCTTATATATCTTAAAGAAATAGTCGACATGCAGAAGTCTATATTTTTCATACTTTGCGTTGTCGCTATGTCGGTGATAGTTGAAGCGAAACCATCACCTTGGTAAGTAAATTCTTCTTCTTTTGTTACCTAGCACTACTTGACATATATCTTTTATGAGTGTGACAAAATTACAGGGTTTTGTGATGTTTGTGTCCTTTAGCCACTTGGGACTCGTTTATATATCGAATACAATTCGAATTAAAATACATATTTTAAATAAATGAAAAGAAAAAATGAATCTCTCTCTAGGATGCAAGCTATCTGTATTCAAAATTTCACCGAGATCGCTTTGGCTAAGTATCCATGCAAAAGTAACAAATACTATTGTTTTAAATACCGCGAGAATGTTAACCAGGCACTTTTCCGAGATAAATAAAAAATATCCTATGGTCCTATGACAAAAGTTATCTTTATTTGTGTGAACGCACTTATCTTAACCGTCTATTTATTTTTATTATTTATAGGTTATTATTAAAAAAATATATATTTTTAATTACTAAGGCCACTTATAGATTAACTTATAAAGTTACACACAACGTGTAAATGAAAACCGAAATAATACTTCGGAGGGTTTAGAGGTACATTATTTACTGTCTCTGAGACTTATCTGCGAAACCGAAACGCCAATAGTTTTTGAATAAACTCTTGCCATTTTTTACTGAAATAAATTAGATACAGCTCTAACATTACATGCAAAAATAAAGTCAAGTGACTCCTGCCACTTTATTAGGTACGCTTCGCGTAGCGAAGGTACTATGCACGTGGCAGTCTTTTAACTTGAATAGGATTGTCAAAAGTAAACACTTAGAATGGTTTGAATTAGTTTGTTTAGAGAAATTTAGATTTAATATTTTTACAAGGTCATTCCTTATGAAAAATACTTATGCACCCTTCAATAGTATTTCGTAATTCCGTTACACGTTTTTTATATCTTTTTCTGGATTTTTTAAAATCAAACGCGGTTCGAATGAGTTTTATCATATTGCTAAAGCGTGGTTGGTCAATGCTTTTAATCCCTCTTATTAGTGTGAACCCAGCTGTGAGGCATCATTAAGCTGATGATGGTGATGATGATCAATACAGTTCGCAGCATTTTTTGTTACTTCCTGCAGTAAATTGTAAATATTTTACAGTGGACTATGGTGGTGTGGACAGCGATGGGGTGGTAACAACGGTGGTGGTGGTGGTGGTGGTGGTGGTGGTGGTGGTGGTGGTGGTGGCTGTGGACGCGGCGGTTGCGGCAGCGGTACCACTAATAATATTGGAAATGGGCAGGGAAACGATAACACAGTATATATGAAGCGTTGACGACACGACTTTTTTTGTTTAAATGATGACAGCATTATTGGTGCTCTGGGAATCGTATGACTTCAAATAATGTTACTGCGTATTATATAACCATTTACTTTTAAGTATGTTTAAAGAAAATAAATAATTATGAAAATGTAAATGCTATTTTTTATTAATTTCCCTCATTTCTTTATACCTTTCATTGTACCTTTATCAAAAACGTTTTCCTTCCCATAAAAATAACTTTGCACGCATCAACCTAACACCAACACCGAATAACAGTATTTATTTCAGAATTTGGCCTTACAAAACTAACTCATTTTTATTGTAGAACATTTAAATCCTAAAGTCACTCCATCTGTAGTCCTATCGCTGGCTGAAAAAATGAAAAAGCAACGAATGCACTTCCACATTTATAACATAGGTAGGAATAGTATTGGGATAGGGTGTATAAGTAGCACTGACCTCTTTGAGGTCGAAACATGATTGTTAGGGCCACTGCTCACATCCACAAACTTCAAGGACTTCCCGGGGCCCACAGCGAGATGCCCGAGATGTTAAACAGCTGCCTGTATGCTGTGGACCCTCCTTCCTTACAGACTACAAATTAATATGACTGCCAAAGTACCTGTTTTCACCTGAGAGGGCTTCTTCGGTGGCATTGTACCGTACGAGGTTATACGTGTGTGAATAGAGAAAGTTTAGGTTATGTAGTGTAAAATTCCCTCTTTTAGTACAGATTCGCGGTGAGTCGGCACCGAACTTCAGTCCTGGGTTTCACGAAAGAGCGTTGACTCATACCGACACTTGAACTCCTGTTGAATCGCGATAAATACACGTGGTCACAGCTTGAGGATAGTTAGACCACAAGCAAATACTTTCAGTTCACTTTCAATAGAATTACTTTCCCTTGTCAGAAAAGCTAACAAAAGGGCGGGAAAAACAAAATGCGCGCGATCCGATCGGAAAAAAAGCGCCGGCAAAAAGTTAAGTGTCTCACAGCTCTCAGTTGACGGACACGGCGTAGCCAAGTTCAAAATCGTCAGAGACTATAAATTAACAAATAATCTAAACTATGGTTTCGAGCTAAAACAATGATGATGAACTAAAGACTTTGTTCTGCCTGACTGTTAGACAACCTGCATCCTTAACTGCTAAATGTATGTGACACGTAAGTGATCCTTGGAGTGTTTTAAGTTAAAGTCTTAAAATTGGGTATTTGGGCTTTTGAATAAATAAAAATATATAGTTCAAAAAAACTAAAAAGCACACTTGGTAAAAAAAACCAATCTAATTTCTACCTTTTAGTTTAGTTTGTTCATAAAAGCTCATTTAATTAGTTTTTTTTTAAATTATTATTTCTATTAGAGCAAAATTAATCGGTAATCCATTTACCATCAAATTTGTTAATTGATGGTTAAAAATTAAAATTAACGTTATTCCTGCCTGAAAATTTCCAGGAAGAAAAGTACATATATTGAAAAATTGAAGAATCTTATCTAGTTAGTGTTTTGTCATCGGTCATCGATATATCTATAAAAGTTTGCACGAAATGAGACCGTTCGAAGAGGGTCAAAATCAAGTCCAAAGTAGTCGGTTACAAACATATAAACAAACATACATTCACAGTTTTTGAAAATGGTTCCCCCATACGGGTGATTTACGGAATGAGTAAAGGTTTCACAAATTTCAAGATATTTTTTCAATTTTACTTAAATTGTTCGATTATAATTCTATCATGGATATGCCTCATTATCATAATTTGAAATCTTAGGAATGTTCTGAACTATCGTTTTCAGAATACTATTTCTATTATCGCAATATATTGGGGTTACCCACGTTCAACGTTCCTACTTTCGTTGTCTGATGTCTGATTCTGTAAGAAAAGAAATCACAATAAATTATTGTAGATCACCTATAATGATTCATGTACCTAGCGGTAATAGCCTTCAGTTTTCTAAGTTATGTGCGTTTTAAGTAATTAAAATATCATTTGCTTCGACGGTGAAGGAAAACATCGTGAGGAAACCTTCATGCCTGAGAGTTTTCCATAATGTTTTCAAAGGCAGGCTGGGCCAGCGCCGTGGACTAGGGCTTAAACCATATAGTAGACCGGACCGCTGAGTTGACATGATGATGATTTCTATTATATTCTACATAATCTAAGTAGGTATTTAACTGGTTGCATCAAAAGTTTATCAAATCGAGAAATAGCCTAATGATGGGATTTTTAAAAATACGTTTAAACTTAAATCACTGTTCTGTTGATCGGTTCACTTACTTTTCCAAATTTTTTCTTTTTTTGCTTAGCGGTGGCCAGCTCGCATATTTTTATGCGGATAACCATACAAAATATATTGGGTTTTAGTATGTTATTTAAATTACTTAAAAATATATTATAATCTTGTTAGTTCAATATTTTAAACTTGACACAGGATCGAAATCTAAGGTAGTAGTAGAAATAACCAAATTTTTTATAAAAAGCATCAGGTCCTACCTCCTTCAAAAATTCTGTATCTCTTCTGGAAATACTAATTATAGGTGCAATGTTTTGGAATAACCAAGAAATAAACAATGTTATCGTGCTCGACCTTTTAAACTTTCCACAATAATTTATAATATAAAAACTCGAGTAAGCTAAGGATACTTCAGTATTCGCAACCTCTTACTTGGGTAAACATCCTATTAAAATTATATTAATTAATTCATAACTATGAACAAATATCTGGTATTTATTCTCTGCGTTATCGCTATGTTGGCAGCAGTACAAGCGAATCCAACCCCTTGGTAAGTGTAATTATTATCATCGACGAACATATTCAAAGGTTTTTACAATAAAATACTTTATATACCTTAATACCTTAAATCTTCCATCAAAATGTGAAAGTTAAAAGAATATAACTATTTTAAACTTCCATTACAAATAACAATACCAAAATATATATATATTACTAGTGGACCACAGCGCTATCTCTCGGGCTGATTTGTGAATCTAAACCATCCAGGGTGCCACCCAAATGCTTACCAAAAAATTCATTCAAATCGGTCCAGTCGTTTAGGAGGAGTTAAGTTACATACACACGCACACAAGAAATATATATATAAAGATATCTCAGTCAATAACTGTTATTCTGTAATGCCATATTTTTCCACGATACATATACGAGTACATTACTACATAATCTATATAACATCTATAATATTTTGGCGTTCGGTTAGAATTAAAGAAAAGCAGCTATGAAAAGTATTTAATAATTTCACTCCCAAATCCGCTTTCTGGGCAAAGACACTGTGGGAATATTTCTTAATCTCAAAGGAAATCAGAAATTTCACACAGACGAAGTTGCTGGCATCCGCTAGTACTATATAAAATAGAGAGTAAATCTCGAAAAGGATCCTAATAACTTCATTATTTGATATGAATGTGTATATGATAATGAATTTAGGTTGCCAACCAGATTATATAGAACAGAAGAGATCATTGACTCAAGCAAAAACCCATTTAGGTTTATGTTGCGTCTTTGAATGTTTCAAATAAAATAATGTACTTTTTTTTAATCTGCAATCTAGCCCTTGACAGTGATCTCACCTGGTGGTAAGATAATGTAGTCTTGGATGGTAGTAAGCAAACCTGTTAGGTATCGGTTTTTACGCGGCATCGTAGCGGAACGCTAATTCGTTTCACGACATTTTTTTGTCGGTAGGGCGGTAACTAGCAACGCCCAAACCCACAGCCACAAGAGAAGAGAAAATTCCAAAGTCATAAATTTCAAATATCCCCGCTGGCAATAGAGCACGGGAACTCCCACTTTTAATTCTATTAAATATGTTTTATAATACAGTTTCAGTTTCAAGTGCCGAAGAAACGGTGGCGGTTTCGGTGGTTTGCTCGGTGGCGGCGTCGGCGGAGGATGTCCCAGTGGCAACTGCGGAGGAACAGTCAACAATATTGGAAATGGACAGAATAATCAAAACACTGTGTATTTACGAGGATGAAAATTCCTTAATAAAAATGAATATATCAAGAATGTATACATAAATTTTTCTAAATAAAAATATTTCATTCAAAGTAATAAATTTTTTAACTTGAGCCGAAAATCAAGTTCAATTATTATTGAAATTGACATTCCGTTCTGAACATATGTATAATATAAAACTTAATATTTATTAAAACAAATTAAATTTTGTTGTGCCCATCTACCAATTAGAAATAAGATGAATTGTAAGTTACTTAATTGTTAATAAACGCTATTATTATAACTGAATATGCAGCCTATCATTTTGATCCCTTATTTCGACTAAAGGGTATGAAATACTTACCAATCTCATAATTTGACATTAAAAATTAAAAATTCATTTATTTCAAGTAGGCCCACTTTATAAGCACTTTTGAAACGTCAAGTATGTATGTTTGTAGTGACTCTACCACCATTATAGCTAACATCCTAAATAGTTGTTAATTGTTAGTCAAAGTAAAATTTAAAATCATAAATATATTTATTCAAGTAGGCCCGGTCCATAGGTAGCAGTTTTGATGCGTACATTACATGAGAAGTACACGGTAGTCAGATGATGGTGATAAACAAATTCGTAAACTTAAAACTAAAGCTATGAGGGTTCCAAACACGTCCTTGTCTAAGAAGAAGCCCACAACAAACTTAGCCGGGTGTTTTTTTTTGTTATCACCATCTCATATTAGAAGAGTAACCTGAATAGAGAAATAATTCACACCCAAGCTTTTTTATCATTTACGTAGTCCTTTATACTATAATAGGAGTTATCTATATATAATATATATATATTACGTTTAATACAAAACTGATGTCAATGGGATGTCAATGGGTAGTTTATTGAAGAAGTGTATGTAATTTCCTTTAAATGAATTATGAATTTTATGTAACCTAGTAAATTGCACTTTTATTTTTACTTCTGATGTACAAATTATTGCAGTCACATTTTTTCTTTAATTTAGAAACGTATTTATGAACATAGATTCAATTTTCAAATATGTACTGACTATACACTGTCATTATCTTAGCATCTTTAAATTGATCTCTCAATGACTCTCTCGGACCCATTTTATAGATCGCACGAACAGCTTTCTTCTGCAGCACGAAAATAGTGCTTATTTATATTAGAAGCATTACCCCATAGCAAAATTCCATATGAAATCATGCTGTGAAAGTAACTAAAATAGACTAGCCTAGCAGTTTCTACGTCGGTCTTATGGCGTATCTTCTTTACCGCATAGTCAGCAGAACTACGCCTTTTTTTTTGGGAATTAATATTAAAAAAATAAAAATAGAAATATGATACTTAACCTCACTTAATCTAACCTAAACCTTATTATACCTAACGCGGTATCGTACCGGAACATTTAATATTAGGCGGGATGACTTTGATGGTCGTTAACAAGGGCCGAAGCTAGCTAGCTAGATCATCCACAGAAAATTCAGATCCTATAAATTCCCAGATTGCACCCACCGTAAGTCGAATCCAGGACCTCCTACATGCGGGAGGCGGTGTTTTTTTTTTTATGTGATTCAAGACTACGCAGTAAAAAACTTACGTTACTTAACCGTACGCACGGAGTGCTTTCGTTTTAGTTCTCTAGTGTTTGCACTTTTTGTACAAGATACTAGACTTGCATTAAGTTGAACAAGCATTATCTGTAGCCATTTTAAAAATTTTAATAAGTTCAAAGTGTCGTGACAGAGAGACTTAATGGCACCATGGTCCTGTGAGACTTAATGGCACCATAAGCGTTCGTTTTAAAAACCTTTTTCATTTTATAATCACTTCATCTTTGTCCTGTCGCGAGCCGAAGAAATAAAAAATCAACGAATGCATTTCCACATTGATAACATAAGTAGGAATAGAATTGGGATAGGGTGTATAAGTAGCACTATTAGGTCGATAGGTATTTTAGCAGACCTAATTTTAAAATTTATTTTTATAATCTGATAAAAAATCAACTTTACACAGCGGTATGATAAATACAATGCTGTCATCAACTTGACATTTGATTCGTTGTTCTTAGGTAAACTCTTTCAATTATGTATCGATTTATACTTTTAGAGTCCCAACTCTGTGTATTATAGGTATTTTGTCAGTTATTAATGGAAGCCAATGCGTAAAATCAATACTTAAGCCAGTTTTTTGAAAATCTGTCTGTCATCTTGGCTGCATTACGCTGAAGCTGGATATTAATTCAAATAAAACTTAGCACGATTTGACTTCACACTATAAGGAATGACAAAGGATACTTTTAATCCTGTAATTAAGCGCAGTTCCCTTGGGACTTGGGAGAGGGAAAAAGTTTTTGGCGGTTTTACATACAACACTGCCAAATTTGAAGCGATTTATGTATCTATTACTAAACTGATGATTACGCGCTACGTGCTAAGGCAGTGAGAAAAGGTAAAATTGTTTTATGGTTTCTACTTTACAAAAGGACAGCAATTACACATGTTCGAATTACAAAAATGCATTTAATTTATAAAAGCAAAACACCTAAATAAACAATAAAAATGAGGTTAAATAAAATTTACCTAAAATGTGATCGAATTTGTTAAAATAAAGATTTTTATTTAATTTTCATGGCGAAATACAAAATAACACATCACTTTTGCACCGTTAATTTGGATAAACTCCTTTCATAAATGATGTCGTCGTTTTAATAGAAATCTGTTTTGTAAATTGCTGGTTTGTAGACCATAAAATAAAAAAAATATGCTAAAACTTTCATGGACCATGTTCCCACCCTCAAATATTACAAAAAATATTAATTTCCCATTAATTGAGTAGATAGAATTGTTAACCGCGGTGATCGCTATTAAAACTTAGTTGAAACCGTTAGATGTACTACTGCTCCGAAAAATCTCTAACGGTTCGCTTATAATTTATGCTACGGTTGCCAGGTAGAGATCACAGTATGGGACGACCTGCAGCCCGCTGGACAGATTAACTTAAGGGTGAAATATGGAATAAAACGTCTTACATTTTTCAAGATTTTTTCAAATTATACTAAAATTTATCGGTTATTAATTCTATCATAGGTATGGCTGATTATCATAATTTGGAATCTTCGGAATGTTCCGGATGCTATATCTATATTCGCTGTCTGTCTGGTAAATGGGAAGATATGGATCTTCCCATTTACCAGACAGACAGCGAATATAGATATAGCATTCTGGGCAATTGGGGCTGCCACGATCAGCGTTACTACCTTTTTTGTCAGATTATAATACGTATCTCAATTGTTTTCTGCACCTTCTACTTCCGTTGCTGTAAGAAAATCAATCACAATAGTTATTGAAGATTACCTTTAATTATAATCTAAGTACCTAATTAACTGTGTGCATAAAGATAACTTGCTAATAATATGTTAAAACTTATATAATTGTACTTTGTCTCTTAAAATCAAAATAAAGTTACGAAAAAATTGTTGAAATAACGCACAAAATTGAGGATTTCAGCCTCATTTGGAAGTCAGTGTAAAAAAATTTAAGTGGGGCCGAATCTGAGTCTTTTAAATAAACATACTCAGGATAAGATCACAAATTGGTACTTACCATCGTAGTTGCCTTGCTTCAATTATCGCCGTTAAAAGGATAATACAAAAAATAATAACGAAAAACTTTTGCATTTTTAAATAATTCACGCTTTATAAGTGTGGGTATTCAATAGACTGAATAGACTTTTTGAGGAAGCTTTTTAAATATTAATAAAAATTGCAGAGCATTCCACACTCTGACTAAGTTGCGTGTGCAATAGGTAGACTGTTCATTAATTTATTTCGTTGAGTATATACCATACAGTAAATAAGTACAGTAAAATTATTGCTACAGTGGGGAAAACAAAGGATATTCCACGAAAGATGAAGTTCATTTACTACCAAAAATAAAAAAATGTAGTTCGAAAATATTGGGTTTTAGTTTGCCGCTTACCGCTTTAAATTATTTAAGAATACATTATAATCGTATTAGGTCAATATTTACGGATTCTACATAATTTATTTATATAATATCTTAACTACAAGGTAAAATATATTTTTCTAGGGAAATAATAATTACAAAGTCAAATTAATATTTACAATAAATATAAGCCGTCTAACTGTTCACTTACCGTGCATGGTACCCAAAATGCTGGCGCTATTGCCCCTTTGAATTGCTAGACTTAGCCGTTGGGCTAAATAAGCGCTCTCACCAAACGTAAGAACCAATTTTTAAGACACGATGTTAATATCATTTTTCGTTCAATATTTTAAACATATTACGGTACAATTATTAATCTATAGCATACTTTCGTGAAACCGTATTTTTTACATAAATCAGCAGGTCCGTACCTGCTTCTAACATTCTATATCTCTTCTGGAAATACTAATTATAGGTACAATGACTTGGAAGAACCAAGAAATTAACGATGCTATCGCGCTCGACCTTTTAAACTTTTCACTATAAAGCTCGAGTAAGCTAAAAGTTATTCAGTATTCGCAACCTCTTACTTGGGTGAACATTTTATTAAAATTATATCAATTAATTCATAACTATGAACAAATATCTGGTATTTATACTCTGCGTTATCGCTATGTTGGCTGCAGTACAAGCGAATCCAACCCCTTGGTAAGTGTAATTTTTATCATCGACCAATATAATCAATGGTTTTTACAGCACAAGAATTTCCTTTGGATATCTTAAATCTTCAATGGAAACGTGAAAGTTAAATGAAAATAACTGTTTTTAAATTGTAAAACACGGTGGGAAAATTTCTTGATCTCACGAGAAATCAGAAATTCTACAGAACTACACAGACGTGTTAGGTAAGGGTTAGCTTTTAAGGGTTTATAAGGGTACCTAAATTTGTCACTCAGCGGGCTATGGAGAGAGCTATGCTAGGAGTATCTCTACGTGATCAAATCATAAATGATGAGATCCGTAGGAGAACTAGAGTTACTGACATAGCTCAGCGAGTCGCGAAGCTGAAGTGGCAATGGGCAGGTCACATAGCTCACAGAACCGATGGACGTTGGGGTCTTAAGGTGCTGGAATGGCGACCCCGCACCGGTAAACGCAGCGTAGATCGGCCCCCAACGCGGTGGACAGATGGCATCAGGCGAGTCGCTGAGAGCCGCTGGAGGCAAGCGGCCCAGGACCGTGGATTGTGGAACTCTCAACAAAAGACCTATGTCCAGCAGTGGACGTCGATTGGTTGAAATGATGATGATGATGATATAATAATTTGAAGTATAGATCATATCCAATTAGAACAAATCGTAAATAACTATAATATTTAAGCTCTATTGGCATCCATAATATTTACTCGTTCAATCTAATCCCAAAATTTCAGATAGCAGAGTACATTTTGCACTTCTATCCCTTTCCACATCCATGTCGATAAGGACCCTCTAATTACTTCATTATTTGATGTCAACTTTTTATATTCGATTTATAATTAAATTCAGAGGGCTGCCACCATTGAGTGCCAACAGAAGAGTGCATTGGCATAAGCAAAAACCCATTCGGTTTATGTTGCACTTTTGAATGTCTAAAATAAATAAATGGATGTTGTTTATTGATTCCGCAAAAAGTTAGCCTTTGACTACGATCTCACCTGGTGGTAAGATACTGTAGTCTAGGATGGTAGTAAAACCCCCCCTTTCTACGAGGCATCGTAGCGGAACGGTAGATCGTTTCACGGCATTTTTTTTGTCGGTAGGGTGGTAACTAGCAACGGCCAGAAGCCTCCCACTAGACCAAAGAAAATTCTAGAACTAAATATTTCCAAATTTCCGCATGTTATTCCCAATAACGTCCGGAAACTCCCACTTTTGACTATTCAACATGTTTTATCATATAGTTTCAGTTTAAAGTGCCTTGGAAACGGTGGCGGTTTCGGTGGCGGTCACGGTGGTGGGTTCGGTGGTGGATTCGGTGGCGGCTTCGGCGGAGGATGTCCCAGTGGCAACTGCGGAGGAACAACAAACAATATTGGAAATGGATACAATAACCAAAACACTGTGTATTTACGAGGATAAAAATTCCTTAATAAAAATGATTATGTCAGAAAAATTTATAGAAAATATTCTAAATTAAAATATTTCTATTTCATCCCAATCAATTAATTTAATTATAACTTGGGCCGTATAAATCAAGTCCAATTATTATTGCATTCAAATACGAAACTTGTGTCTAATAAAATATTTACCACAATCTATTTACTTTTGTTTTACCTATCTACTAATTAGAAATAAGATGAAATTTAAGTTACTTTATTATTGATAAACGCTATTATTATAACTGAATATGTACCTAGCACTAAAGAATATGAAATACTTTGCAATCTTGTAATTTGACATTATAGCTTGCATCCTAGAGATAGACATACAATTATTTCTATGCCTAAGCATCAATTAAACATTCCTGAAGTTAGAAAATAGTCAATGGAACGAATGTACAGTTTAAAGCATTAACTGAATATGACACTAAATGAATAAATAAAAACGAATTAAAATACTTTTAAAGTACACCACATAAAACATAAAAGACATAAAACAGAAAAGTAAACCAAACAATGTATATAATTCAGGAATCGACTGATACATACGGGGTAAAATGACTTGCAGCGCTGTTTTACCCCTATAAGAAAATATTTGATCTAAACGTACCCAACATTTGGATTACATATTTTGTTAGCTGATGGCTACTCTTTTATAATATCTTGTTTATTATATCAAGCAGTATCCGTCTATGGAAATAAAATTCAAAGTACTGATTGCTGAGATGACAACGCACAGCCTAAGCCGCTGGGGTTTGTTACCTGAAATTTCTACAGTAGGTTTCTTTTATGACGTTACCACACAGTAAGAAAGGGTTTTTTGAAAATCCACCCTTAAGGTGGTTATATACGGGAAAGTTTGTAATATTTTAACTTATTATATGTGTTTGTTCTGACCGACTGAAATATCAACGCGTATCCTAAACCGCCAGTCCTTCAAGTCAATTAATTTGAAGGGTATATATATATTATATATTTATCTTTGTAAAGTAAAGGTATCCCCTTGGAAGAAAAATTGAAGCAGGGCAAGCTTAAATATCGATAGAGAAGATAAGCAGTTTTTTTTTTATTTTGTCTATCTGTCTGTCTGCCTTTTAGCGCGTTAAGCGGAAACTACAAAACGGATTTAAGTGTAATTTAGTACATGTACAGCTGATGCTCTAGGTTAATATTTAAGCTCATAAAACAATAGGAACTGCGGGATAAGGTATGAAAGATTTAGACATTATAATACCAAAACTCTGTTCTATCTTTACCGGTTTTAATGAATCTTTTTTTTTATTGGAAAATTCGCATTATCAGTTTAGCTATGTTTAAATTTGGAAAAAAATCTGGTGAAAATCTTTAGTGACAGAGTTTATCACTCTTCAGCAGACATCATCAGCAACCCTCTGTCTTTAGATTTAGCATGCCACATTCATGAGGGTGTCAACACTAACACTTCATAAAAGAATTATGTTCAGGAATTTTCTTTGTTTTCCTTCTGCATACGAGTCAACTAAGTGTACGATTTTGATTGGTAGACTTCACACACCTGTGATAACATTATGGAGAATTCTCAGGTATGCAGGTTTCCTCACGACGTTTTCCTTCACCGTTAATAACGGTTCCTTTATATGTTACAACCAGATAATCTCTGTAACTACTATTTTGATTGAGGCTATAGGCTATTTACATCACGCTATGACTTCAAGCAATGGGTGGACGCTGTAACGTGGTGGGTTGTAGAATTATATTTGAAACAAAATGACCCGCGCAATTTCGTTAGCATAAAAACGGTTATTACGGGTTTTATTATCTTTAAAAAACCAAGAGTGAAAACCGTATGAAAATCCGTTCGGTAGCTTTTCAATTTTTCTAAGACATACAGAAAATAAGCCTTTGTCACTTTTCAGGTCCTAAACTATGCCTATCCAGAAAACCACGACTTTGAAAGACAAATACAGAAAAACAAATACGATGCTATCCTGTTGGAGTTATTTGCTTTTCCGGGATAAAAATAAAAGCCTATGAGCTATTCCAGACTATATTGTATTTCTTTGCCAAGTTTTAGTCTAATCGGTTCATTCGTTGTGGCGTTAAAGCGTTACAAACATCCATCCATCCATAATTAGTAGGATTTATAAAATTAGTAGGATATAGGACATTCGATCGTTGTCCCATACGCCTTGCGACTTGCTGTTATCTGTGAAGTGTATATATAAGTATATCCTTTATCTCCGACAATATTTATCAGATCGTCATTAAAATATGCTTAGACGATGCAATATGCTTGATAGTATGCACATTCAAATAAAAAACAATTATTAAAATCTGTTCAAATTTAACGGACCTATGAAGTCAAATTTAAAAAAAAATCTTTCCATTGAAACTTATTGTTTATCGGGATAAAAGTATCCTGTATGTTGACCCGGAATATCAGCTACTACTATACCAAATGATATTCAAATCCGTTCAGTAGTTTCACGTGATGCCCGGACAGATAGACAGACAGACAGACAAAAATTAAATAAAAATCTGTTTTGGACTCAGTATCGATTATAAAGCCGGTAAAAATTTTATAAATATATTAAATGTACAGAAATCTTCCAGTTACAGTTTTATTATAAGTATAGATCGGATAAAATTATTTAATAAATTTGGTAGATACGTGGGCGTTGCTTACCCAGCTTAATCGATTATTTTTTGCTGCTGCTGCTGCACAAAACTCTTAAATAAACTGTTTCTATGGGATGTTTATATAAAAAAAAAATGCGGATGAAGCTAGGGCAACAACTGGTAATATAAGAGACTTTGTCTGGTCGACTGAGAGCAAACCTACAGCTCGAACGGCTAAACGTAGAAATTTAAAATTGCAAGAGTTTATTTCTGAGTACCACAAAGATGAAAGCATTTATGATTACATTCTATCCTTTTACATTCATTACATTCTTAGCTTTAACCAAGAGGTGAAAATTTGTATAAAAGTACATAGTTTTATTAGTGTTATCCATAAAACTCGGAAGGTTGTTTGTAGTGCTTTACAGTTTTTCATGAGTTGGTGATTATTGAAAAAACTTCGCCCATTATTTAAGGAAATTTTACTAAATATACGTGAGGCAAAATCGCTTGTAACATTTAAAAACGCGGTGAAAGCATATTATCTTGCACTATAATGACGACTTTTAGTACCTTGTTTATGTTTATTTTTATTATCTATATGTTCTTAAGTATTTATGTATGATGGAGTATACATTAGTTTATACTTTTATATTTATTTATTATATTTTTCTTATTTGTGAAATTTTATTTATGTATTTGTATTTAGCTATTTGAATGTAGGTTTATAATAATTTTACACCACCTGTCCGCTCTCGCTCATCTTGTCCTAATCCAAAGGTTGCCTGGCAGAGATCGCTACTAAGCGATAATGCTACCTTTTGTATTCCACTTCTGTCTTTGTGTTTTTATTGTTTTTTTTATTTGCCTAACTTCATAGTAGTGTACAAATAAAGAGTTAAATAAATAAATAAATTTAAGGTGATGTAGCAATACGCTGAAATCTATAGTTGACGCGGATTAAACGGAAAGGTACGAGTAATAATGATCGTTTTCACCAATCGGCATTCGGGCAGATCTTAAATAGGTACCTTAGCAATGAGTCGGTACGTTGGCTCGGTACGACCGTTCCTTGCTCATGATGATGATGAGTTATTTTTTTTAATGTTTATAGACGAGCGCTGACTGCAATCACACCTGATGGTAAGCGATGATGCAGCCTAAAGTGGAGCGCGCTTGCCTGGAACATGCCTATTCACTCTTGATTTGAAGGTACTCATGTCGTAGGTACTGGGGAAAACAGAAGCTGGAAGGGCATTCCAGATCCTAGCGGTGCGGGTAACAAACCAAGATGCGAAGCGCTTTGTATGCGTCCGCGGTATATCGACCACGTAGGGATGCAGATCTTTACGGTGCCTCGGGGGTCGATGGTAAAAAGGCGAGGGGGATCTAGATCGAGCAGTTCTTTAGCACACTCTCCGAAATATATACTATGCAGGAAACCTGAATGAAGCTAACAAGCGGACAGACAATACATATATGAGAAATCTTTTAACGATACCGTTTTCACGTTATGAGGTAAGAAACCCTAAAAAAATTATAAATATTTTATTATGAACTCACTCAGAAGCGTTATCTTTTTTGGGAATACTAAGAGCACTGACTTGGAAGAACCAAGAAATAAATTATACTATCGAGGTTGGCCTTTTGAACTTTTCTCGAGGTAAATAGCACAGCTTGTAATATAGCCATATTATATAAGCCAGTGGAAAGCGAAATGAACTTCAGTATTCAGAAACTCATTCTTGAGTACACATTGTTAGATAATTTCTTGTATATTAATTAAATCATCAATATGAATAAGTCTCTGGTATTTATTCTCTGCGTTATTACTATGATGGCAGTAGTAGAAGCAAAACCATCGCCTTGGTAAGTGTATCTAACTAATACTGTAAATGCGACAGTGTTGTTTGTTTGTCTTTTCTTCACAACCTAACTAGATAACAGATAAATAAATATAATACGACAATACACACATCGCCATCTAGCCATAAACTAAGCGGTAGCTTGTGTTATGGGTACTAAGATGACTGATGAATATTTTTATGAATAATATACATAAATACTTAGAATATACATATAAACACCCAGACAGTGAAAAACATTCGTGCTCATCACACAAAACATTTTCCATTAGTGGGAATCGAACCCACGGCCTTGGACTCAGAAAGCAGGGTCGCTGCAAACTGCACCAATCGGCCGTCAAGACTAGATGCCATAACCGTTTTCCTAAAAACAACAATTTTAGCCTGAAAAATGTACTACACTATATTTACTATTGAAAGTATTGCATGCACGAGCTAAAGAGTTATTGGCCAAACAACGACATAAAAAGGTTGTAGAAAATATTTAGTTCTAACTTTTTTGTTAATTTTTTTCACAGTTATTGATTAAAAAAATAAATATTGAATAAAATATATTTTCCTGATGATTTCTACAATACATACAAGATACTATTTTTAAATAGTATAATACTAATATATAAAGCTGAAGAGTTTGTTTGTTTGTTTACTTGAAAGCGATGCTCTCAGGAACTGTTCCGATTAGAAAAAATATTTCAGTGTTGGATAGCCCATTTATCGAGGAAGGCTATAGGGTATATATAATCACGCTTAGACCAATAGAAGCGTAGCACAATGAATAATGTTTAAAATCGGGTTTTTTTCCTATTGGTAGATTCCGCTGCGTGCGCTGCGTAAACGGGTAAATCAACTATTACAAAATTGTTCCCCTTAAAGAAACAAAAAAAATTGTGACAGCTTACGTCTATCTTTTAAGGTTGACTTATACGCGGACGAAGTCGTGAGGGACCGCTAGTATGCAGTGGCGTAGATGACGGCATGTGGTACTTAGCGTAATGCCGTATCGATATACCGGTCAATTTTATTATACATTATATAATTTTAAATTACAGCCACAGCTATGGTTGCGGTGGTGACAGTGGCGGCTACGGCGGAGGTAACGAAGGCGGCTACGGCGGAGGATGTGCTAGTGGCAACTGCGGAAGTACAATCAACAATATTGGAAATGGACGCAATAATCGAAACACCGTGTATATGCGAGGATAACAATTAAATTTTCAAACTTAATAATTAAAAAGTAAGTCTTTAAGAATGTAAATAATATTTTATATTAAAATATTAATCGAACTATAATGTATCCTTTCTTGTAAAATATTTTTCTCTACATTGAGCCGAATAAATTTAGTCTAAGTATTTCTGTGTGTTATTTTGATTCCTCAAACGAAGTTGTTTGAATTATATAACTAGGAGCATTTGGAACTATTGTTTTTTTGAGTGGCTGTTAGATTTGATCTTAAGTCTATCTGAACTTCTAGCAAGCTATATTGCCTGGATATTACACAAATCTATACAAGCAATAGTTACATTTTCCACTAATTTTCATTATCTAAATAAAGGATTTCACTAATAGATAAAATAATTAAATCAGGTTCAAAATTTAAATGTATTTTTTTGTAACAATCCTTATGGCCAGACTGTGTATAAAAATTTGGATATTCAACATCTTTATTCTTGATAATATGAGTCGTTCTTTACTCCTCTTTCTTAGGAAAGATTACTCCTCTTTCTTAGTTATAGGAGCTGAATTCTATTTCTGACTTTGGACACTAATCTAATGACTGACTTAGGTTAACGTCGCTTATATAGCGCTATCGAATGCTGCTAAATGTCAGAAAAACAGTTGTGCTAATACAGGGTTGTGTAGGAATACCATATACCCTATGTTGAACAGTACACCTCTTGCTTACACCTAGTGGACAGGTTAGAAATAGACATCCCAGGTAACTACCTGGGATAGTCTATTTCTAACTACTTTTCGCTTGATGGGGAGATTTATATTCGTATTGGCGACATTGAGGTTTGGGCGGCTCAGTGCAAGAGTGTGGAATACTGAACCTCTTACTGTAAGAACTAAGATGACAGTCTATGGATCATTTGTCAGTATACCAGTCATACACAATGCGTCAGTGGTCGTCAGTTTTTGTCACACTGAATTGATCTGTACAGTCTTAGGAAAAAATGCCTCCGAAAAAATGTTTGAATCGTCTAACGCAGTATTCTACGAGGCCTAAATGATGATGATTTAAAGTAATTTTAAGTAAGTTGAAGCGGGTGAAGGTCTTGGGACGGACATTTGTGATTGGCGATATGCATATAATATTGACCCCACACGTCAGTCGTTTGTTTAGATATGTTGAAATAAGTTTCATCGCTATCTTCTGTACTTAATATCATAGGGTTGTATATTTGGCAGTATACGACGGAAAAAATCGTAACGTTATGTAAATTATGTGTAATAAATGTGATTTACTGGGGTGGATGGCAGACTATTTCGCAGTACGCTGCGTCCCGTAATCTGTGCGGGCGAAGCCGCATAACACAGCTAGTAAACATTTTAATTTTAGACTAAATGGCATCTCATCATCATCTTAAACCCATTGCCAGCCAACTACACGGCACGGTTCTCCTTTCAGAATAAGAAGGGGCCGTATTAGGCCGTAGTCTAACACGCTGGCCAACTGCGGATTTGTAGACTTCACACACCCTCGAGAACGTTATGGAAAGAACTCTCGCCGTTTAAAGCAAGTGATATTTAAATTGCTTAAATTAAAAACGCACCCGGGATCTCCGTCTCCACGTGAAAGCCGATGCACTCACTGGGCTATCACCGCTTCCTGGCATCTAACTACGTGCAAATTTGTGGGCCGATATGTTGCCGCGAGAAAACAGAACGGCGCGGCGCGTCGCTCAGCTCTTGTCCAATGTTCCAAAAGTCAACAACTAAGTAACCTGATTCAAGAATGCCGTATTTTAAGACTATTACGTACGTCTTTCTCACGTTCTTACTTCTTCAATCTATCATACAAGGTGAAATGGTAGGCAGAAGAATCATTATCAACCCATTGTGAGCCCAGCGTAAGTCTCGGTTTCCTCCCGGAATGAGAAAGGCTGGTACACTTGTTACGCCTTTGGGAACTTTACGGAGAACTTTCAGGCATGTAGGTTTTTTGACGACTTGCAGGGTGATAACGTATCTCGCGACAGGCTCGCGATAGGCATAAATCTTGCAATCACTGCTGTCAAACGTCACTTTTCCATACAATAAATAAACAAAAGTGACGTTTGACAGCAGTGATTGCAAGATTTACGCCTGTCGCAAGATAGCGGATATCGCTGATATTTTACACCCATATCCCTAGGCATTTTACACGCACCATCGTATCGGAACGCCAAATCACGCCTTAGTTGCGGTAAACAAGCTCGGCCGAAGCCTTCCAATACACAGCTTACAGAAAATTCCAAAAATATAAATTCCTATATTGCTCCTACAGAGGACTGAACCAAAGAGCTTGCACATAAAATACCACAGCGCTCACTACTACACCAGAGAGGTCGTGCAACAATTGAATCCAAGAAAGCTGATAGAGGAACTTTTTTCTATCAAAATCTCACCACTAAACTAGTAGCCGGAGAAATACTGCTTTTTATTTATTTAATTTATTTATTTATTATTTATGCAACGCACCCCGTGAAGACATTACAGTTGCCCAATACAGTTGCCCGTCTCCCCGGGTCTATTAAAAGAATGTATGAACGAGTAATAATTACAACAAATTAAATTAAATTAAAACATAAAAATAAGCTATATAACATTAAGAATTAAAAATAAAATAAAATAAAAAAATAATAACAATAGCCAAAAAATCAAATTCAAAATAATAATAAAAACAAAAAATATAATTAATATCTTAGATTACCTACTCTCTAATAACATTTTAATTTGCTTTTGGAGCTGAAGCGGCAGGGTGTGAAATATGTCCAGTTCCGAAATACTATGAGTTAGGTCATTGAGCAAGCGTAGCGCACGAGTCAGTGGGGCGAGGTCAATTTAGTTCTGCAGCATGGTAAAGCAAACAAATGACGATGACGCGCACTGGCATAGCCATCCGGTACATGCAAACGTATCGACCCTAACATAAAGGAGTCACTTGTTTACGGTACGCCTCAGTTCCAACCGGTCGTATCCCACCATACCAAGAACAATACCAAGAAGAAACATACTTGGATATATTGTGGGATATCCAACAGAATATCCAAACTGTTTACTAGCCACCGTATAAACTTTTTTTGAATTTTCATGAATTTACATGTCAATGTAACTTATTTCATACGGATTCCATATAATAGCATTGCATTCCAGTTTACTGCGAACATAAGCATTATATAGTAGCTTTATAACAGCGACAGATTTAAAATGCTGTGACTGTCGGAGTACAAACCCCAGCGCTCTATAAGCTTTAGCACAGATATTTTTTACGTGACCTCGGAATGTTAGGTCTTCTGACATATTTACACCCAGATCCCTTATCATAGTCACACGAGATATATATGACCCACCTAATTGATGATTCACCACAATTGGTGCTGTCTTCCGAGTAAAAGTAATATCTGCACACTTCTTATCATTAAAAAATAGTCTATTCTGGTTACGGGTTGTCCGGTACCCATTAAAATCTAACTACGTTGTTTTAGAGGATTATAAATAATGTCAAAAATATGGCACGAAGTGCTGATGATGATGATATTTGCCACGCGCCTTAAGGATGTTATTTCATTCATGCATTCTTCAATTTCTGGTTCGATTCTATTCCCCTTCCAGTTTTCATTTTCCCTTCATCTGAAAGTCGTTTCTGCATTCGCGTAGCTGTCTTGCTAGTTCTACCTTTATTCGAAAGTAAAATATTATCAAAGTTAATAATAAATTTAAAACAAGATAACGAAAACTAAAAATATCAAACCTATTTAAGACGGCGACTAAAAATACCATATACGGGTATATCGCTTGCTTTATTTTTTTTCCTTTTTATTAAAGTATTTTTTTTCCTCAAGATGTTTCGTCGTTAAAAATCTGTTATCTTCTTGGCAATACTTACCTACTAATTCCTAAATTGATTCCCAGTAGTAAAAAATTGTTATCAAGGCCGACCTTTTAAACTTTCCTCATCATGACTCCCGCAGTTCTTAATATATAAATACTGGCATTTCAAATATACTTCAGTATATGAAAACTTATTGTGAGGTACATATTTTAAAAAATAATTTCATTTAAACCATCAGCATGAGCAAATATCTGGTGTTTATTCTCTGCTTGACTATTATCATGGCGATAGCACAAGCAAAGCCATCACCCTGGTAAGTTATATATTATTGCTCGTAATATTAAGTACAAACACGATTGCCTCTAACTTCGTCTGCGTACAATCCTTACTAATAATATTATAAATGTGTATTTGTTTATTTGATTGTTTGTCCTTTCTTAATGCCTCGATTAAATAATCAATCAACTTGATTTTTGGCATAGAGTTATTTGAAAGAACGGAGAATAGTAGGTATAGGCTACTTTTTATCCCAGTAAAACAAACGGCTCACACGTGATTTTTTAAAAACCTTAATTAAAGCGGACGATGAAAGTGGACAAACGCTACTTTGTAATATAAGATTTTCATACAAAGTTGTATCGTCCCATTTCACTCGTTACAAAAACGCTTCCTGAATGTAATGCCCTAACTTTAAATACTCATTGTTATACATTCCTCCAAATCCCGCTTCATCCTTTAGGGATAGATTGTAGAAAAACTCTATCTTAGCAGAAACCATAAATTCAAGTCCCACCTTGTAAATAAGTATAAGTATATTATTTTAATATCTACATATATAACTTTGAAAAATATATAACTCAAAGGGGCAACGGTGCCAGCATATTAGACTCTATGCCTCGCTGCAGTGGTTTCGAAGGCGTTTTTGATTTTATTTTGGTACATAGGTTACCATAGGTTATTTTTGTTTATGAATAAAATAAACAATTTATAAATTCTCTCTCTATATCTATCATATCATAATTAATAAAAAGAAGTTGGACTCGATCCAGTCGATTTCAAGACAGACAGATAATAATAAATTAAAAATTTTGCTTTTTGGTCCTGTACATTGCATTCTTTTACTATCGGGGAAAAAAACGGTATTATGTCCTATGGGATCTTGCTGTGGAAAATCTGCAGATATTGAAAGTATATTTATACTACAGAAAAGAGCCGTACGATCAATATATAAACTTGGATCACGCGAATCGCCTCGTGAAAAATTTAAACAAATAGGTATTCTCACAGTAGCTTCGCAATATATTTATAATAATATAGTCTTGGTGAGACAAAATATTACTCTTTATAAACAAAAAGCTGAAATTAACAATGGACTTACCAGAAACTGACATAAATTAGTGATATCTGCATATCGTCAGCGAAAGGTGCAGAACTCCTTTGTGGGGTTTAGTATACGCTTTTACAACATGATTCCTAAGGAAATTCTTGACCTACCAATGCATACATTTAAAAAATGCGTAAAAACGCATCTAGTACAGCGAGGTTACTATACATTTGATGAATTTCTCAATGACAAGGTAGATTGGAAACAGCCAGCCTCGCTCTCATCTACCGCAAGATAGCAAAATGATTGTAAATATTGATATTGGAAAAGAGCAACTACTGAGTTTCTTGCCGGCTCTTCTCGGTAGAATCTGCTTTCCGAACCGGTGGTAGAGTCACTACAAACATACATACTTGACGTTTCAAAAGTGCTTATAAAGTAGGCCTACTTGAAATAAATGAATTTGAATTTGAATTTGAATTTATCCCAATAAAAACTAAAGTGAGTTTGTCCTTACAAATAGCGACTTTCGCGTTTATAACATTCAATTGTTGCTAACGGGGTCATCCGTGTTTTCTTGTTTAAGAAATCAAAAGAGAGTCGTTCACTTTTCCGCGATAAAAAGAAGCCTATGTGTTAATCCAGGGTTATAATCTATTTTCATTCCGAATTACAGTCAAATTAGTTTAGTACTTTTTGCGTGAAAGAGTAACAAACATCCATCCATTCATTCAAACTTGCGCATGTATTACAGTAAGGGCTCGTTCACATAGAACATCCAATTTTAACTGATCCGTCACGACTGGTGGTAATATTCACACAGCATATACAGGACCGTTTTTACTGATCCGTCGCTACTGGAGGATATTCGCACAGCATTTACAGGACCGATTTTAACAGATCCAACGGTACTGAACTTTCGATTTTCAGTGTATCGATTCTTCTTTCTACGAGGATGGACGTTGTAAATGGTGGCTGTGTGCAGCACACCACACCCCGCGCACCCCCGTGCCATTGGCAAGCGCGGGTTCTATCCAATAAAACGGATCAGTATTTCTATTGTTACTGGATCCGGAATACTGTCATGTGTGTAAACTGGCTCATACAACTACGTACGCTAATAACATATACGTTTAAACTGACCTGTAAAACGGATTGCTGCTTGCTATGTGAACACGCCCTAAGTAGGTAGTAGGAAAACCGAAGACAGTATACAGGATAAGAAAGTGGGGTTTGAACAAGAGTTAAATTAAAATGTCAATAAAACTAACATAATTTCTTTCTTACAGTCAAATAAGTAACTTTAGACGCGGGTACGGAAGCGAGTATCAAGATGGGTATGAAGGCAATTACGGTGGCAGTTTCAGAAGAAGATTTGGAGGCTTGTTTGATGGGAGCTACGGACGCACACACGGACGCAAATATAGGGGCAAGAACGGTTACGGTCAAGGCAGCGGATGTTCTAGCGGTAACTGTGCTGATAAAATCACCAATATTGGGAATGGCAGCAATAATACGAACACAGTATATTTCTGAGGATAAAACAACGTGTTACAAGTTTGAGTTATATAAATATATAAAATGTTATATTCAACCACTTTGGAAATTTTGTATTGCGTAGGTTAAATATGCCCAACTAGGTAGGTCAACTGTGTAAAAAACTTATGTACGAAATTTCATGCTTCAAGACTCACTTATTTAACACATTAAATTACTATTGAAATACCTTTTATATTACCTTTATGTGTACTAGTTTATGTTACTTTATAGATTCAAATAAATACTGTTTATTATGTACCTGTTGTTTTCATAATGTTTGAATAATGTTTTCTTTTGCTTCGCATTTTCAGAATATAAATAATAAAAAAAAAAACTCAAACACATATATAAACTTTTTAACGCTTGATATTCTATTACTTTTATAAGTGGTTAGTTAGCAATTTATGCTCGTCTTAAAAAACCGACCGTCAAATATAAGTGCTTTTCAACAATTAACGTCCCTGCATCGGTAAAAGCAATATATTTTAAAAGGTGATGTTTTGGAAGCTACTCGAGCACCCACCGTCTTCTCCCTATACATACACGTTACCGAATGTCAAACAAGAAAACCTTTGTACAACTTAATAATGAAGAATTGGATTTGGTGGATACGACAATCTTTTTAGGAATAACGCTGGATGCTAAACTTCAATAGGCCCAAACATAAATAATTTAGCAAACAGACTTGGTTCTACAGCATACGCGGTTAAAAAGATTCGTCATATGCCAGATATAGAAACTGCTAGGCTTGTGTATTTTAGTTATTTTCACAGAATTATGTCCTATGGCATTTAATTATGGGGTAATGCTGCTAGATTCTATTTTCGTCCAGCAGAAGAGCGCTGGTCGTGCAATATATAAACCGGGCCCATTGTCAGTGATTGAAGGATGAATTTAAAGAAGTTAAAATAATGACGGTGCATATTCAGTACATATATTATAATTACTGAAAATTTAATTGATGTCTATAAAAATACGATTATAACAAAATCTAAAAATAAAATGCACTGTAACAATATAAATATTAATAGCAAAAATAACTCGTTGTGCAGTTTATTTGGCCGCATAAAATTGCTAATTCATTCAAGGGCATTTGTATATTATTTTATAACAAATTACCGAATTAAATCTTTCAGATGTCTCTTATTTAAGTTCAAAAAAAAACGTAAGCTTACAGAAAAATCCCATTATAATATTAAGGATTACTTTAACGACAAAAACGCATGGGTGCGAATTGGTCTAACTTTATAGCTTAATATTAATTGACTGTGAGATAGTGATAACAAAAAAAATACCCGGCTAAGTTTATTGTAGGCTTTTCTTATACCAGAGCGCGTTTGGAACCATCCTAGCTTTAGCTTTATATTGGCGAACGAAGTTATCACCATCCCCTTAAAATTTTGTAAACATATATGTATGAACGCTTCATAAGTGCCTGTGATAGGCCTAAATGAATAAAGAATTTGAATTTTGAATTTCTTAGCACTGACAGACAACTTGAGCAACTTTGTGATATTTTTCACTATATAGGTATCAATAACATCATCAATTTAGCGCTCAGTCATCAGTACAACTCGGCACCGTCTTAATAGAGAAAACTTATTATATCTCGTGTGTTGATTATGAACTCATGTTCAATTAATCTTAATATATAAAATTCGATCATTTCATTTCAAGTCTTTAATATTCTTTTTTTACAGCCTAAATCCGTGGAGTAAGGAACTTGGAATTTTGACATCAGGTTCCCTTTATAACGCAAAAATCCACTACGAATGGATCCCAACGTAAAAAAAATCACCCTAAAGTTGTTAAATCGGGGGTGAGGGTTATGTCGTTAATTTTTCAAGTTATACAGATAAAATGGATGTTCAGGTTGACATTTAAAAAGGTAAAGTTGTAATACCCAAGGGTAAAAAAAGGGCACAAAGGTTCATTTGTAAGAACACGCTAAGATTTGTACCAAAGGATTAAAATAGTTTCTTTTGAATTTGATAGTTATTTCTTGAGGTATACTACGGGCTATCTACTTATAAGATGACCGACCAATGACGATATTTAACATCACGTTCACGACTTTTAGGCAGACAACTGTCAGGCGATAAAACGCAGAATAAAAGTTTGTATAGTAGACAATATAACTTGACAAAAGTTGTAGTGCTAATTACACATATTTTTAATCATTCTTATTCTGATACTAGCTGTTGCCTACGACTTCGTCCGCGTTTGTTTTTATTTTTAAAGTATCCAGAATTAAAAAGTATTTTAATGCTATCATCCTTGATGAAAAAACTATTTATTTGAATAAGAATGGTTTATAAATATAATATATCAGTATCGAGGTATATCAGCAGAAATATCGGCTATAATGTAAGCCACAGCAGTCCAAAATGCCGTACATAAATCAAGTTCGTCACGATCTTCTACGTTCATGGTATCCCCTTCGGTGTGGTGAAACCAGAAATATCGCTCATTTGCATTATGGAGGCTAGCTCCTGGAATACCTTTTTGAATAAGAACAGTAATATCTGATCCAGGGCTATTGGATTCAACTAAAGTTGTGGCATTAACAGACTCAAAAAGTTTTAAGATTTCTGCTACAATACAACGTGCTTTTGGAGTACCTGCTACTTCTAAACCTCGAGGAGCAAATGTGCCTTCATCTGATTCCATAATAAAATTAATTTTATTATTTTCATTTCTATGTTTTTCTTCATACGCATAGGCACCTACTAAACCAAGCTCCTCAGCAGTCCAAAAAATTGATCGAAGCGTCCTTTTTGGTCTTAAGTTAAGACGTTTTAATATAACAGGTGCTGCCCAACTAACAAAAAGACCACCGCCGTCATCCATCGCACCTTGCCCAACATCCCAACTATCTATATGCCCTGAAACTATCACTAGTTGTTCAGGATAATTAGTCCCTTTGAGATCAATAAGTGTATTTCTAGAAACTTTTGTGTCATATGTTGACGACATTGTAATATTTAAAACAATTTTTTCTTTTCTATTATAAATTCTCCTTATCAAATCTGCATCCTCAAGGGATATGGCAGCTGTAGGTATCTTTTTCACTTTTTCGTCATAATTTTGGGATCCTGTATGTGGTGTGTTTATTGAAAATGGGGCAATCGATCTAACTAAAGATGCAACAGCTCCTTTTTCTGCAGCTTTGGCAGCACCTTGAGATCGATATATAACGGTTTCGCCATAACTTGTAAATTTCGGATCGTACAAAACAATTTTTCCTTCTACCTCTTTGTTTGGTATTTTTGCTAATTCGTCGAAACTATGCACCACTACGACTTCTGCTGAAATACCATTTGGCGGTGTACTTATACTTCTTCCGAGACCTAGTAATGCAATATCCTTTATTCTTGGTTGAACCATTGTTAACTTTTCCGTTCCTCTAACCCAATGAGGTACCTGAAAAGAGTATGTTTTTTTTATTCCACTACAAGTTAGCCCTGGACTGCAATCTTACTTAAAAATTAGAAGCGGTCTGTTTGGGGTAGGTATGGTATCCGTTTCTACGTAGGTAGGTCTGTTGCTGGTAGGGTGGTAGTAGTTTCTGTAGGTAGGTTGGTAACTAGTCACAACTAAAGCCTCCCACCAGACCAGAGCAGAGAAAATTCGGTAATTATAAATTCCCAAACATCCCCCGCCAGGGATTGAACCAGACCTCCACTTATAAAACCACAGCGCTCACCACTGCGTATATGAGGTCGTCGTATGTCGATATAGATTAAAAAAAAAACCTTAATAAAAACTTTTTAGGATTTTGATTTCCTAATTAATAGGATTAACAATGTAAATTTGTTATTTGTTTACCTCTACATCTTCTGTAACGATATGTTCTATTCCCTCCTCACGAGTAAGCTTAATCATGTAATCAATAGATTCTTCAAGAACTTTAGACCCCGATGGACGAGCGCCGAATAAATCTACAAATTTTGCCAACCTGAAAAATAAAACGCTAATGATCACATAGTTTTTAATATTAGTATAATAAATTGCAGTTTGGTAGCTTAGAGCATATAAAATCTTCGTTATATCAGAACTTAACTTCCTTGTGTAAATAAATTTTAATAAAACGTTGCATTTCTCATTTATAGTGTTTATAAACTGTATTTAAACAGCGAAACGTGACCGGATTCAGTTGAGTATAAATGACATAAACGAAACGAATGAAAAAAAAAAAAATGGCCAAGCCTACATAGCCTACACGTCAAATCGTGATTCTAGTGAAGTTAAATCGACTGCTATGAATATGATTCAAATGAAGCGCATAGAATGTACTTCATTAAAATTTACATAAATAATTAATCAGGCGACAGCTACCAGACTTGTACTCACTCATCAAATGTTTTTCGTTTGAAATCACCATCCAGAACGTATCGTAATATTTCATCCTTTACATGTCTATATGATCCTATTTCTTTTATCAAATCTTCACCTAATAAACTTTTGCAAGCCGGGCTATACTCTTGGATAACTTTTGCCTCACTTACGAAAATAATAAAAATAGATAAAAGGATTCGGACAGAAAGACTCATTTTGCCGCCGATGCCTTGAAAATATTGTGATGTTGTGATAAGCTTAGTCCGTTTTGTTGAGCGAATATCTTATCGATTTAAGCAAAATCATCAGCTGTCATATATGTCGATTATTATTATTTTACTAGAGAGATAGATTGATATATACCTTATGCGTATAACAGATATAATTTGGAACTTGACTTTAAAGATCTCTACTTTATCTTATCGGTATATTTAATATAGTACTTACAAACAGTAGCTCTCTACCAAATAAACATAAATTTGTAATCTATTGACACTGGCCCTCACAAACGAAGAATATTTTTTGTTCACTGGCTATGAAAGATTTAAAAACTGATGGAGGAAAAAACAGACAGCCAGACAGGATAGTCGAACCGAAACCGATAAATTTCAGTCTCACCCAACATGAGAACCCTAAGCCTCGCCTTGCTCGGCTAACATGATCAGGTTCATACTATCATAATAGACCAACTTTTTTAAAACATTGGAATTTAAATTACATAAAACATACGTTTACAATTACATAATTATGAGTAGGTTGATAAAAGTTTTTGATGAAAACTTTTCTCTATTAATCTAGTTGTGGTTGCGGAATATTTCTATGTTGAAGAACCAAAATAAACGCAAAAGAATTCACGAGCAATAGCAAGTAATAAATATAATACAAAGCCACTGTTTGGCCATAGTGAAGCGCGACAAAAAGCTGTCTTCAGAAAAAAATTAAAATTCACGCGGCCGAAGTCACTGAAACTAAAATAATACCTCATAAAGTTAAATATTGAATTACTCAGCTATTATTTTCATTTCAGAAACATAATAATATCAACTATCCTGCGATTGATTAAAAATTAATGTTACGAGTCGTAGCAGTAGTAGTTCGAGTGTCTTCGTCTGCGAATTTTTGGTTATTCTAAATACAGCTTTTTGTAACACTTCAGTGTGGCTTTGTATTAAGTTGTTTAGTAGCAGTTTGCCGCGAATTCATTAGTTCTTGTTTAGGTTTTTAAGAAATGGCAAAAGGAACATTTTATTTTCCTGGTCTTAAAACTGTGCAACAACTATCTCATCAGGATGTATCGATGCAATAATGTATTAATAATATATATTTCGTATTGTTTTGTGTCTTCCTGCGGGCGATACCTCTTAGTTCCTCCTCAAATCGTACCTCATGTCGTTTGAAATATATGCGTCGATGTCTATTAAGGTAACAATATTTTTTTAACTATGCCGAAAAGGTAATCGTTTTTTTTTCAGGGATTTGAAGAATTTCGTCTCCAAGATACTGTTTTTAGTTCAATGTCAGTTTATGAAAACGAGCATTATAATAAATACACATACTTACTTTAAATACTTCGTTGTTTTGCGGATAAAAAAATACGTGAGCTATTTGTTTATATTATAATGGATGATAAGGCAAATGGTGATAGTTATTTATTTATTTTGCGTTAATATAGTAATAGATACACTCGATATTTATTATCTTTGCTAAATAGCACAGACATGTGCACAGCTTGTGGGGTTATAGGTATAACTTTGATAATTGTTTATTTACTCCACGATAATGTAGTAAAAAGTTAAATAGCATCTTACAAACATTTGACTTCTCAAGACATTGAGAAGAGTTTTTTACCGAGGATCTGTTTGGTGTGGAGTATACGGATTCAAGTAATTATAAATTACACCATACAGATTGTCCTGCTGTTCGCGGAGTATAGCAATTTAAGCTTAATTTTCATAATGTATAATGGATTTCCGCAAAGTAACGCCTGCTTCTATCCGATATTTAAAAAATATATGTTTTAATATATTTTACGGGATCGAACCCGGGACTTCCAAAAATACACAATGTATAATAATTATGTTTATGATTCATATTTTTCTTTGTAAGAGCCATATTGTCCCCTTCTCATTGTGAGAAGAGACCCGTGCCCTATAGTGGCCCGATAATGGGTTGGTTGATGATAAGAGCCATATTCGCGTTATGCATTGACTCAATAGTTTCTCTGCCTTTTTCGGAAGTTGATTAGAAAGCTTACATGTTGGCTCTGGGAATTAACGCGGGACATCGGTTTGTATCGCTCGATTTTTCTTGTGATACATAGTACAAACGAAAATCCCGTGGTCAGCACATAAAATATACTTTCCCACGCATACCATCTCTTAGAAGAAAAGACAACATAATCAGTAGTTACTTTGTGTAAGTCTAATATACAATACATCTTAAGCTTTATTTATAATGACTCAAATACGTGTACATGCCATCACGGCAAACGGCATGACATTTTATTAAATCGTTTGGTCAAGGTTTTTTTGATCTTTCGTTCGTAAATTTTTTTCTATTTTATATTCTTAATAACTATTTTAATTAAAGTATTAAGAAGATTACCTACTGCATTGCACTTTATTGTTTCTTATTAATTATAATTTATCGAGTCGAATTATGTGCATGCCGTGGCGTCTAAGTAGTTCTTTCTAGATTCGCTCTATGATCCACGCTTATTATAGTAGTGTATACCTATGCGTAGAGAGTGAAATTTTAGCTAGCCATTATTATATTCTTTTATGTTATCACTAATAACCTTAAACTAATATATCTGTGATATTTATAGCATCAAGGAACACAATAAACTTACTCATCATAAGTCTTCCATTTGAAAGGGCCGCGCACGACGTAATCTATTATATCTTTGACGACCTTATCATAAGAGGCAATTTCATCCGCCAATTTGCCGATATCACAAGAATTTTGCTCAGAATACGATTTTATTTTCATAGGTTCACTATGAACTTGTGAAATGATTAACAAAACGAACACTTTCCATACCACAACAAACATTTTGTGTAATATTTATAAACCATACGTCCTAACGTGACGGTCAGTTGTGAGGTAATGGTTGAACGTGGCTGGGTACTTTATTAAGTACAATGGGTCAATATATTACGTGATTGTCCCCTTTAATAAAACACTACTACGTTCAACTATTTGAAACCAACTTCGTTTAAAGAGGAGTTATAATGTTAATTTAAATAATAAAATAAAATTCAAATTCGTAATTCATTTAATTCAAGTAGGTTTACTATATACTTACCTACTTAATCACTTTTCATACATCTAGACTATCAGTCTGACTCTTCCACCAGAAACAGCCAGCAAGAACTCAGCAGATTCTTGTTTTCCAACATCAACAATTTACAATATGTGGGTACCATTCATTTTGTGAGAGCTAAAAGCAGAAGCAGGATACTTCCAAGCAACCTTCTCATAAAGAAATGTTAGGATGTTGGGCTTTGGGATTTTTTAACCGACTCCCTTCAAAAATAAGGAGGTTACAATTTTTCTTTTTTTATGTATGTTGGGGCATAACTCCCTCATTTATTGACGGGTGGTCAATATTCTTTTTTTGTTCGGAAGGGGTTTATTTTAATTTCATATAGATCTGGGGAAGAGTTTCGTAGACAGTTAACAAAACTCTTTAAAAATGAACGAAATCCACCAAGATTAGTAATATTGTATAACTATGCATTGTTTACGCATTCACACAACACGCCATTACGCCTGCACACTCGAATGGGTGACGCAGAGATATTCAGTTTATCGGGGTTCACCTACATATTCTACCAAAGCTAGTAAGAAGTATTTGCAAATTGTTTCGCGATTAAAACCTAGTATAGAAGATTGATGTTTTCAAAAATTTATTAACTTTTTAGTTGGTATAGAATTTCTAACAGAAGTCGGTTTTTTTTTGTTTAAAATAGTCTCTTGTATTATTTTATCAAACAGCCGTTAAACACGGACGAAGATCGCGGACAACAGCTAGTACCTACATATTTCAGCGATTGGCCTTGATATGCTCAAATATTATACCTACTAACTTTAACCACTCATCATTTGACGGCCGATTGGCGCAGTGGGCAACGACCCTGCTTTAGTCTTTTCGTCTTTTCGTAAAGTAAAATATGATATAGAAGTGTTAGAAGTGATGATGATAACTAAATTCGTCAACTTAAAAGTAAGGCTACAAGGGTTCCAAACGCGCCCTGGTCTAAGAAGAAGCCCATAACAATCTTAGCCGGTTGATTTTTTTTTGTTATATAAATCTCATATTGTCATTTAAGACAATTAAAGTAGCAACCTGGTTAGAGCAATAATTTACACCCAAGCATTTTTATGATTGACGTATTCCTTTATACTACTATAGGACTTTTCTATAAGGTTACGTTTAATACAAACTTTGAACTTTTTTAACACACATCTCCAAGATTTTTAGGAATGATTGCTCGTATATTAAATACTTAAATAGAATATATAATCGCATATAACAACGCGTTTCCTGCACCAGTTCAACATTCAATTGCCAATTTGTGAGTTTGCTAAAAAAAAATCTTAGGTGCATAAAACGAAGGTATATATAATTAACTAGCTGTTGCCCGCGACTTCGTCTGCGTTTGATTTTGTTTTTAAAGTATTCAGTACCGCTAAGCCTTAAATGAGTATAGTAGTATATATATATAACATGTGAGTTGTGACTGACAATAAATCATAGACAAATAATCTATATATATATATAATGAAAATGGTGTTCCTTTGAGGCTCAATCACGCTTAAACCACTGATCGTATCGACATGAAACTACCACCATTCGATGCGAAATTTTTCCTAGATGGTTTATGGCTATCTATTTTTTGAATTCCAACATTCCTTCATTTTTTTATCGCTGTTTTACTTTTATGAACATTTATCCCGCTAATAAAAACAAAAGATAAGCATTTTCTCTTGATTCTTTTGTTTTCATGGATTTCAACAGAGTGTATTAAACGGATTATGGTTTTTTACATCCAGCTAAGAATCTACTCACGGTAGTGGAGAACGGCTGGACCAATTGGGCTTTTTTTTTATCTTCAGAATTGTCAGGAAGTTTTGTATGTAAGAAAATTTTAAAAAAGCCCGATAAAAAGTTAAAAATTTCGATGATAATCGAAGAATTCCCATCTATATAGTCACTCACCACGAAATCTCGGGAACCATAAGACTTAGAAACGTGAAACTTGGTAGGAATATTACTTTTGCTATGTAGAGGTCAGCTATGAATAGATTTTAAGAAATTCATTCCCCAAAGGGGATTGCGGGGGCGTTAACAATGAACAATTCCCGTTTTTAAACTATAGCTCCTATAGACTTCAAATTTGGTAGGAATCTTCTGTAAGAGGTGTAGAAATAGGCTATGAACGAATTTTACGATAGCTCACCCCACAGGGGGTTGCGGGGGTGTGTATTAACAATTAATATTTTTAATTTTCCAGCTAAAGCTCCTACAAGCTCCAAATTTTGTAGGAATTTTCTAAAAGTGATGTAAAAATGATTTATGAACAAATTTTACGATATCCCACCCCAAAGAAGATTGCGGGGGCGTTAACAATGAAAATTTTCAATTTCCAAGCGATAGCTCCTATAGACTCCAAATTTAGTGAGAGTGTTCTATATGTAATATAATCTATATATATATAATGAAAATGGTCTTCGTTTGAGGCTCAATGACGCCTAAACCACTGATCGTATCGACATGAAACTACCACCATTCGATGCGAAATTTTTCCTAGATGGTTTATGGCTATCTATTTTTTGAATTCCAACATTCCTTCATTTTTTTATCGCTGTTTTACTTTTATGAACATTTATCCCGCTAATAAAAACAAAAGATAAGCATTTTCTCTTGATTCTTTTGTTTTCATGGATTTCAACAGAGTGTATTAAACGGATTATGGTTTTTTACATTCAGCTAAGAATCTACTCACGGTAGTGGAGAACGGCTGGACCAATTGGGCTTTTTTTTTATCTTCAGAATTGTCAGGAGAAAGTTTTGTATGTAAGAAAATTTTAAAAAAGCCCGATAAAAAGTTAAAAATTTCGATGATAATCGAAGAATTCCCATCTATATAGTCACTCACCACGAAATCTCGGGAACCATAAGTCTTAGAAACGTGAAACTTGGTAGGAATATTACTTTTGCTATGTAGAGGTCAGCTATGAATAGATTTTAAGAAATTCATTCACCAAAGGGGATTGCGGGGGCGTTAACAATGAACAATTCCCGTTTTTAAACTATAGCTCCTATAGACTTCAAATTTGGTAGGAATCTTCTGTAAGAGGTGTAGAAATAGGCTATGAACAAATTTTACGATAGCTCACCCCACAGAGGGTTGCGGGGGTGGGTATTAACAATTAATATTTTTAATTTTCCAGCTAAAGCTCCTACAAGCTCCAAATTTTGTAGGAATTTTCTATAAGTGATGTAAAAATGATTTATGAACAAATTTTACGATATCCCACCCCAAAGAAGATTGCGGGGGCGTTAACAATGAAAATTTTCAATTTCCAAGCGATAGCTCCTATAGACTCCAAATTTAGTGAGAGTGTTCTATATGTAATATAAAAATGATCTTCGAGCGGATTTTACAATGAATCACCTCCAATAAGGTTCGCGGGGGTGGGTGTTAACAATAAAAAATTTCAATTTCGAAATATAGCTTCTAAAAATTCTAAATATGGTAGGAATCTTTTATTATTTACATAAAGAACATCTCAAAATGGATTTCAATAAAGTCTACTTCCGACAGGAATTGCGGGGGTGGGTGTTAAAATCTAAAATTTTTATTTCTAACCTGTAACTTCTACAGACTCCAAATTTGGTGGGGATCTTCGTGTATGTCCTTACAACAATCGTCTTTTTGGCAGCGGAGAAAAAGTCATTGAGAGGTTTCAAAAACTTAACTTTACATGTAGCTATCCAATCAACGGACTAAGAATTTTACATTCATTTTACTTTTGCAGACTACATAACCGACGAATTCTTTTATTGCGGGATCGCGGAAATGTAACAGATTAAAATGAATGCATTTTCCAAGCACATGAGATGTGAAAAAGAAATTAAGTTACTTATTCCAATAGAATTCATAAAAAACATGCACAATTAATTTTCTATAAAAAATTGATGTCACGGAGAAAATTTTAGTTAACAGAAAATTCGTCGCACTTGAACCTAGACAGATTTCAACTTCACATATGAGACTTGCAATGACTTTAACTTAAACTTTCAATGCTCATTTCAAATTTTTTTCTTCATGTCAATTATTATTAATTTTTGGAAGAAAGGCACGGAAATGTTATAGTGATTGCACATTGAAAGTTACAATGAATATTAGTGAGAAAAATCACCTGGATGAAAGATACAGGCTAAATCGATGGAATTTGGAATTTGAGTAAGTCTAAACAATATCGATGCTTACAGTTCTATCCGCGGGGCCTATTTATGTTCATACAAAAATAAAAAAAAGAAGAATAATAAAAATATGAAAAAAATAAATAAAAATGAAACATAAAATGTAATTTATTTCCTTTTTCAATTCGCCTAGCGTAGCGGGCGGGAAACGGCTAGTTTGCAATAAAATAAAATTGCGACTATAAAGTGCTTATATTAGGCCTACTTGAAATAAATGAATTTTGAATTTTATAATTAAAGACCTAAGCTATCCTATCTCTTAAGTTGGACCAGACTGCTCACGGTGTGCCATATTAATTTAAAATCGGTTAGGTAGTTTAGGAGTCCATCGCAGACAAACATCGTGACAGGAGATTTATATATATTAAGATAACTATAATAGTCATATTTATTATCATAACCACTATACGCAACAGATATGTTGTAATCTGTAGTAAGTTCCTGCTCTGAGCTAAGGACTGGACAGTGCAAAAACCAAAAAAGATCAAGTGGCTTTTCAGGAAAAATGTATTTAGGATTGCGTCCCCCGCATACTCATAAAGCATAATCTTAATATATATAAATCTCCTGTCACGATGTTTGTCCGCGATGGACTCCTAAACTACTTAACCGATTTCAAATTAAATTGGTACACCGTGAGCAGTCTGGTCCAACTTAAGAGATAGGATAGTTTACCTTTAATTATAGTCGCAATTTTTTTTTATTGCAAATTATTTGTCTATGATTAGTTGAGTCACATGTTATATATATATATACTACTATACTCATTGAAGGCTTAGCGATACAGAATACTTTAAAAACAAAATCAAACGCAGACGAAGTCGCGGGCAACAGCTAGTAATATATAGAACCTGACGAGAAGAAAATATGTCAAATCACTTTAAGACTAATAAATCTAAACTCAAACATCGAAAATTAATATAGTTATTAATATTATTTATTATTTAACTCATAATTGTATACCATGACATTAACATTTACAAAAATATAATAACAGAAACATAAAAAAGAAGTAGAATACAAGAGGCGGCCCGCTTGATAGCGATTTATCATAATTTAAACGTATTTGCTCATACTATTTGAACAGAACTCTGTCAATTGTTTTTTTTAACAAACCTACAATTATTATTATTAACACCTACCTAAAAATCATTATTTTTTTCATTACGAAATACCTATGTTACAAAAATCTAAATTTAATGATCCAGAACGTCATTTCGAAGACTTAACGTACTTATTATATGCTAACATAGTAATCTAATCTTTGCCCAAGGTTATAGCAAAAAGTTATCGTATCCATAGGGCTATCAATTACATTTAAGATTTAATTAAAAGATAGATAAGAGATATTATTAGATACTGCTGATTTCCGAAAGACATCCGTAAAACATACTAATATTATAAATGTAGCATGCATGTAGCCTTTGACATGGAAAATAACATAGGTTAATTTTTATCCCGATCCCTTAAGTAGTTCTCGAGGCAAGATTAAAAAAATGTTTAAGAGCTAAGCCGCGGGCAGACAGCTTTAAAATAAATTTGGTATGCATGCCATCTATGCTATGGAAAAGGACATATACTTTGTAAACCGATCTCTCAAATAGTCGTAGGATTAAAAATTGTTAACGGATGAAGCTTTAGAAATAATTCTGAAGTCCACGCAGGCGAAGTCGCGGGCAGAAGCTAACAAATAAATAAATTATTCTGTTTCACACAGCCCTAATGTAAGTGTAAACAAACAGCGATTCTTCGATATAGTAGATGCGTGACTCAATAGTATCCGCACGCTGTCAATAAATAATATGTTTTAAATAATTTTGCGCATTATTAAGAGATAAAAAACATCTAAATTTGTTTTAAAATAAAACTGAGCTATAATATAATTTCAACTTTAACTTTATATGGTATATAACAGTATATATAAAGTTAGTAATAAAATTATTATGTTATAGTTTTGTGTGTTGTTTAAATGTTGTGTGTTGTTCAAATAAATTGATAGTAATTATGTATCTGAGGCGACCAGTGCTCAATTTATTGGTCGTAAGGAATCGATTGTTCGAGTGTTTTTATGCAAGGTATGGCATTGATTGTTTGAACTTTTATGGTTAAAATGTGTCCTCAATTACTGAGGAGCATTTTCACAAAGCGATACATCAAACTTTGCAGTTTTCTTTTTTTTGCTTGTTTTCGACACAAGATACGATCTTAGGAGGTCGGTAGGAAAGAATTTGCATTTAAAACTCCTTTCCAAAGTATAAGAAGGGTCTGTAATATCTTTTTAATATGTATCATTTTGTGAAAGTAATGAAATGGTATGTGAAATGTGAAAGTTAATGTAATTAAATTACCTTTGATAACCGTTGAAACCATAGGCAGTATATAACATAAGTTTTTCTTAAAAATTGAATGCATTCTTTGAGTAATGCAATATTCGCTTCTTTGGCATAGCTAACATAGTGTTTTTTTGCTGTCTGTTGTTTTTTTTAATATCTCTTAGTTTCATGATTTAAAGGGCATCCCTATATTTTGTAAATAGTGGGCCAAATATATTCAAGGGTATAAAACAGGTACAGTACATCAAAAGGTACTTTTAGTCTACTACGTACGTAACTACACTCGTGGGGGTTTAACGTCCCGTTACAGCACGTAGGTACCTGCTGAACTGTATGCTGTAGCCCCATGTACGTTTATCACTTGAGCTGTCTGGCAGCACTAAGAATATACGGCCTCGCGACTGTGTGTCTTTCAAAACGACAACAAAAATTACGCAAATGTGTGTAGTGGGGACTCAACTCTCCCACGAGTGGTGTCAAGGAATGAATGAATGAATGAATACACTTTTATTGTACACCACATAAACATATAGTAAAATTATATATAAAAATTTAACAAAAAGAATACAATTTTGTGGCCTTGTATTATCGCTACATAGCGATCTCTTCCAGGCAACCAAAGGCGTTAAACACAGCTCAAAAAGAGAGGGTAGGTGATGCATATAAAAAAACGTATTTAAGTATATTATTCATATAATTATTCAGCAGTAATCTTAGTACCCATAACACAAGCTATGCTTACTTTGGGCCTAGATGGCGATGTGTGTATTGTCGTAGTATATTTATTTATTTATTTAATTGGTAATTATTTATAAGTACTAATGTAAATAAATTATTTCACTTTATACCCAGATCTGTGTCAACAAACAACAAATCTTTGATCGGTGATGAAAAAAGCCAGCTGAAGTCATGGCAAGAGATACCTGGCCCTCCAACACTACCTATCGTTGGGCAGCTGCTCAATTATCTACCAGGAGGTAATTTAGTAAATAATGATTATAATATAATTAATTTTTAAAACATATTTTCTATTCGGTACCACATATAACACCTCGGTGTCCCGTCAACAGGTTGGCCGGTTACCATCTAAGACTGCATCATCAATTAACACCATTAGCCTTAGATCAAAATTTTCGCATTCTAAAGTCTGTATATTAAAAGTATAGTAAAAGTAAAATTTCCAATGTAAGTCGTAACCAGCTTGTTTTATGATATTTTGTCTCACATTTTTGCAAGTATTTTGTGTTATGTGTATGTAGATATGGTTCTGAATTAGCTATTAGATCGCAAATATATTAGCGCCATCTCTTAGAATACTCATGAACTACTTTCTACATATCACGAATAAACTAAGTCGGTATTTGATTTTATAGAACGGCTATAGGAAATTCCCTAATGACAGATTATGGATTATTTAATAAATCCTTTTTTTTAAAATAGTAATAATTGACGGACCAAGCGGATGGCCCACCTGATGGCAAGTGGAAACCATAGCCAGACAAACAAAGCAGCACACCGTGTCCATCAATTTGAGGCGTAGGTGTTAAGTCTCATGTGCCTGGAACTACAACAGCAACCACGCCTTTCAGACCGGAACCCAGCATTGCAACAATGCTGCTTAGCGGCAGAAATAAGCATAGCTATAGTACTTCCTCGGACGAGCTCTTTCATAAAAATCTCTACTACTACTAATCGTACTGGCAAGTCGGTGATACAAGATTATTTCGTTTCCCAACATGGTGCTCTTTTAACTTTTTTACACCAACAAATTGGTGTGAATTCGTTTGTTCAAGTATATTAGTTATTTAATATTAAGTGTATGCTTACAGGTATCTTTTATAAAAAGAAGGAAGAATGGCCTGAGATAATGTACAAGAACTATGGACCAATTGTTAGACTTGGAGGCACTTTCGGATTACCTCCAATGATTTTTCTTTACGAACCCGAAGCTGCATTTCATGTAAGTCACTGACTGTGCCTTTTATTTAATTGAAGCATATGATATACTCGTACATCAGAGACTGACACTTGAGGTCTTTCTTTTATTTTCATGTTAACGGCTAACTAGTTGTACCTGATAAGCAAGGCCTTGATTGCAATCCCATCTGGTGGTACCAGGTAAGTGATTATGCAGTCAAGATGGTAGCGTTCTAACCTGTAAAGGTGCGCCAGGTAAAGTAAACCCGTACATAAAATCGTACTCACATCATATCTGTTTTAAGAATAAAAATACCATATTATTCAATTGTCCAATCAATAACATGATTAAAGGAACGGAGTTTTAAAAATTGCAGATATTTCGTAATGAGAACTGGACACCCGTCAGGCCTGGATTTCAATCGCTAGAATATTTTCGAAAACATTATAAAAAGAAAAAAGATGATAGTCTTCATGAAACAACCGGTTTGATGACTGAGTAAGCTAATTTTTCTATAACATGTACATTACAAATTAAAAAAAACCCTTGCCTTTAAATACAGTGTACATTATTGTACTTGTCAATCCCTTTTATATGAAACCCATTTTTTCCCTCCTAGGAGTCCCTCAAGGACTCCCTTTTAGAGTCCTAGCCATCTTGACTAGAACTCTAAAAGTCATCAATAAAATCCGAGACCCCTGTGCTGTGGGCGAAAGGTACGAATGGGTAACTGGATAGTTTCAAAACACAATTTAATCCAATAGGTGGCCCTGCTTAAACGGGCCGGACGACGTTTGCCGGGACCGCTAGTGGTTAATAAAGATATGTATCATCATCATCATCATCATCGTATCAACCCATTACCATATACACACACACACACACACACAAACACACACACACACAAACATACATACAGACATGTTGACACCATCGCGGGAATAGTCAGGAAAGCTTTCTAGGACCTCAAAACGTCGACATCTGATAAAAACTCGAAAAACGGGGTGAAACCAATAACCTCCCAACTTTTGAAAATTTCTAATTTACTGATTTACGAAACATTTTTTATTATTAGAGAATAAGAATTTTATGATGTTTTTTTATTTAATAAAATTATAAGGAATATTAAGAAATTAATTAAATAAAATTCTTAATTTTTTTAGACACGGTGAAGAGTGGAGGAAGTTCCGGACTACGGTAAATCAAGTGATGTTACAGCCAAAAACTATAAAATTATATTCTGATACTTTGATAGTAGTGGCGGATGACATGATTAAAAGGTATTAATATCTATATCAATACTAATATTATAAGTGATGAAGAAAGATTTTTATGTTTATTTTTTATGTGCCGAAAAGCCTCCGAAACTTACTTTAGTAAGTTCAACCAATATTGTTTTTATCAAGCTAAATTATCAGGAAATTAGCGTAGGCTATTGCAGTAACCGAAAGTCTCAAAATATTATTTTTAATTTTATTATTTGTCGTGAGCTGGAAAAACTATTATAATAAACTATTGTATTGTCGAAAAATATCTAAGTATCATAGTTAAGTCACATTAGCAGACTTTGTGTTTTAAAATTTAATTAGATCATCGGTAGAAGCAAAAGTACATATATTTTATAAAAATAAATAGTTTTATTAAACAACCGATTAAGATGAAAGTTGTCATAGCTGTTACTTTTATCCCGATATCACAGTATCCCACGGAATTTAAACTTACGCGGGGTGCAGATATATTATAATTTTATAAGTCATTCGTAAACTCAAGGACCCTGTTGGGTACACGTCTCTTATCCTGTAGGAACACAGAGAGATATAGATAACAGCTGACCGTGATGCGTTCGCCTTCAACTTTAAAGTTAAAGTTTGAAGGTGTTATCGAATCTAATAACTTTTGTTCTTATGTTACAGAATGAGATTGAAACGCAATGAAAAAAATATGTTGGAAGGTAAATTCGATACAGAAATTAATTTGTGGGCATTAGAAGCAATTGGCGTTGTCGCTCTTGGTGACCGCTTAAACTGCTTCGATCCAAATCTTCCAAAAGATTCACCAGTGAAAAAACTTATACAAGTTGTACGGGATGTTTTAACAGTATCTGAAAAACTTGACTTCCAGCCGAGCCTTTGGAGATACATCGCAACGCCAACATTTAAGAAAGCAATGAAATTCTATGGTGATCAAATGAAGTAAGAAATGATGGCCGATAAGCATGCATTTATTTATAACATTATACATTTTGAAGCGGTGATAGGTGCTAGCGTAGATCTCCACGAAAGGAAGCCATATCTTATTAGATATGGCTTCCTTTCGTGGAGATCTAGCCCCCGAGTTCGAGCCCTGGCACGCACCGCTAACTTTTCGGAGTTATGTGCGTTTTTAATTTAACAATATAAGTACCACTTGCTTTGAACAGTGAAGGAAAGCATCTTGAGGAAACTTGCATGCCCGAGAGTTCTCCATAACGATCTCAAGGGCGTGTGAAGTCTACCAATCCGCACTTGACCAGCGTGGTATACTACGGCATAAACCCTTCTCATTCTGAGAGGAGACCCGTGCCCTGTAGTGGGCACGGTTCGATGATTGATGACGATGATTATACATTTAAATGAAATGCTTCCAAGCCAATTTTGAAGTGTTTCAACAACGAATCATTCGACATTCTACTTACAATTCAATACATTCATTTCAATTGTATTCCATGGCATATTTTTAGGCTATTAATATTGCTTTAACTGTGATGAAATACATCGTAAGAATACCTGAAAGCCTGCGAGTTCTTCATAAAGTTCTCAAAGGTGTGTGTACCTATTCAACCAATCCGACTACAGTCAAACCCGACTCATGCTGAGAGAAGACCTGTGCCCATTAGTGAGCCGCTACGGGGTGATATGATGATAATGATGATGATGTAGTCGATAGATTTAAAAATACCTTATTTAAATAGCTATGAAAATGTACAATACCAAAATAAGAAAAATATATTTATTTTTCTCCTATTTTAATATAAGTAGCTTATAAATTTGATGCGAAAATAAAGAATATTACCTACATCAATGAAGAAAATAGTGCACAGAAAAAACATATCAAACACATACTTGTATCCCTACCTGTGTGTATATTTGAAAGAAGTAAAACTTCTTTGTTTTATTTTCAATTACGCCTGAGGCGTGCATCCTTACTGACCTAAATTAGGCAAGAATACCCATTTTTAGCGTTTCAGGGTTCCGTTTTATTTTCTTAATTTCTATATAATTTTTATGTCATCGTGCACAAATTTATTTTCCCTAAGATGGCTTTTCAACTTTACTTCAGTATAATTGAATCATTTATTTCAAGGTTAAATGAGTATTTTATCAACAAATCTATAGAAAAACTCAAAGTCAAGGATAAAACAAATGAACAGGAAGGCGTTCTAGAAAAACTACTTGAAATAGATCACAAAATTGCAGTGATTATGGCAAGCGAGATGTTGTTTGCTGGCGTTGACACGGTAATATTTCCCCAATTTCTCCACTATTTTGTTCTTTTTTCGTTTAAGGGTCGTATCATTTATTCCAGGTTTCTTTGTTAATCCTTGCCAGGCACTTCAACCTTGAAGTTTTTGAAATGTTATTTAGTTCTTACTTCACTTATAATATGATTTTCTTTTTTGTATTGCCACCATAACCATCGTTTTGAATTTTTTTAATTTTTTTTTCAGACTGCTAATACTATAATAGGTGCATTATATCTTCTTGCGAAGAATCCGGAAAAGCAAAATAAATTGAGAGAAGAAAACTTATTAAAGCAAGAAAAGAAACCATACCTTAGAGCATGTATTAAAGAAACTATTAGATTGTTACCCGTAATAGGTGGCAACTTTCGGCAAACCACAAAAGAATATAACGTTATGGGATACAAAATACCAAAAGGCGTAATATTCAAAATTATTATAATGTTTTTATAAAGTACTAATTTATTTATGAACATGATTATAACCAAAATTTCAACCTTTACGATTTCGATTTCTATCAATGTCATAAACATTTAAGCTTTAAGCTTAACGCCTTAATTTAAGTCTTCATCCTTTTACACACTATTAAACTTTATTACAGATGTTCGTTATTGTTGCTAATCAGTATATGTGCTTGATGGAAGAAAATTTTCCGCAACCAACTGAGTTTATCCCAGAGAGGTGGATCGTCGATAAAAGTGATCCCTTGTACTATGGAAATACACACCCGTTTGTTTACAGTCCATTCGGTTTTGGAGTGCGAAGTTGCATTGGTTAGTGGAAAAAAAATCTTGATAAAAATATTTAACCGTACACTTATATACGAGTATATCTATCAATTTTCAAATTTTAGCTAACGTTATTGGTTTATTCTTGTTTCAATTTTTGTAACTGGTTATACTATCAAATATCATTACTATCGTAGAACAAATACAGTATTTATAAAAACGTCATATGTGAATACAATATTTTTGGGACAAATTTTGTCAAATATGGTTCTGCGTCTTAGCCAAGTATATTTCATTATTTTTGGTAAGAAAACTCCATGTTAAGCTATGCCAGTTTATTTTCTGTTCAGAAATCACTTTACTGAATCTAATTATATTTCGAAGACAACACAAAAAGTAATTCGTTTGTTTAGGTAGCGCACAAAATAAATCTGCTAATTAAAAAAAAAATCTTTTCCAACAGGTCGACGTATAGCAGAACTTGAGATGGAGACATTCCTTGAGAAGCTCATAGAAAATTTTGAAATAGAATGGTTTGGGCCTCCGATGAAAACGCGAGCAACATCCATTAACTATTTGATCGGACCTTATAATTTTATTTTTAAGGATGTCAAATAAAGTTTCATCATATTATTGTAAAAAGTATAAGTATAAGTCTGAATAGTTTCATAAAAGCGTCGTTTCTGTTTGAGTGCAAACTCAACAAACCTAGACCAAAATTTTAATAATTTTAAAATTTTAAACTCTCTACGGGAGCCCTATCAAGGGCAGGACATGCAAGGTTTGTTACGTAAACCCATTCGATAGCGCATCGAAATTATCAATATAACTAGTAATATTAATACTAATATTGCTAAACAAAAGTGTCTTGTTCTTATCTTCTTGGATCTTCTTAATAGGATTTTTAAATTATTTGTCAAAACAAACAAAATATAAATTTTGTGAGATTTAAAAAAAAAGGCAATGAACTCGGAACTAGTCGCACTTAATAGCCAGTCTAATAAACATCATTATCTACAAGTCGTAAGTCTAAGCTCTTATGAGATCCCACTGTGCATTCAATATGGGATTAGTTGATTTTTTTTAGGAGGATAATCATAATCAGCAATCATTTGTAAATAATCCACGCATGGCCATATTTTTTTAAACATTAAATTCCTTTATAGGTTACTGTCTCGTAACATAGTTCAGCAATTTTATGTTCTAGGCTTTTGTATATGGATAAATAAAACATTAAAAATTTGTTTGCCAACGGTAAGCAAGTTCATACTAAACATCTTGTTTTATTATTAGACATGCTAATTATAGAACAAGTCTCACCTTCTACTTGACCTTGAAGACAGATCGTTGAACATGAAAATATACTCATAGAATGAATCACTTAATCAGGCTGTTATGACCATTCGGTAGTTGTAATACTGTGTAAGACATTCAAGGACTTTTTCAAGGTCAAATTTGGGATATCCAAAGTTGCATGAATCCGGCGCATCATTTCATCTTATCGCTTTTTTTGAACAATAATAATATGGTAGGCAGACGTTGTAGTATATTATTTGTAAACGTCCAATGACAAACGATTAAGTAGAAAGGTCAAGAGAATGATAACATCAGTATTTAAATTGATTACAGTTTGGATAAAATATTATGTAGTATGAATAAACGTTTTGGACATGATCACTGATATTCAGAACAGAATGTACAGAGTAACAAGAATCCTCGTTAACAAGGGTGCGTTGAAAAGGCAACAATTTATAAGGTAACATTTGTGATTCTTAATACTTAATTTAAAATATTAGTATAATTTTATGATTACTGTTTTATTGTTGTTTTATTTAACAATTCAAAAAATAAATCTGATCTAATATATAGTTAGTATTATTTAATAACGTATTTCTTAAAGAGAGGAAAAAAATGTCATGGAATAGCTAATGAAAGCTCTTCAGAATATGAATGTTGACATTCTATGTTTCCAGTATCGGTAGCAGATACTGAGTTAAATACTAAAATAATATGACAGAGAAAAATAAATGTAAGTCATAAATGCAAATAATGGAAATAATGCGATCAATTTGACGTTATGACTTGTTTTAAATAATATTATTTTAATGAAAAATATACCGTAAGCTTCAAAGATATTAATAAAAAATATTTTAATAAAAAAAAAATCGTTTATTTCGTCTCTTACATTGTAAATGATACATGTTGTGGAGACCTCCTAGTATACATCAAAAAACCAGTGTCAGGAGGCATCACTCTTCCATGGCAAAGACAAGATAAAGCATAAAACGATTGAGTAGTGTGTCTTGGTGTGTATGGTGTGTTATAATATTGTTGATTTTAGAAATACTTCCATACGTTGCATAAATAAAAGTGAGGACCAAATTAAAGCTTGGTATGAAATTCCTGGACCTTTATCTTTGCCTGTTATCGGACAGTTGCTACATTTTCTTCCAGGAGGTACGTTTATAGAAGATAGTCTTTAGAATCATATAAATGCAAATATAGGGTTTTTTTTAGCTACCTTGACTACGCAAATGGTTACAAATATAAATAACCACTTAGAAAGACTCCTTTTTTTATTAAAACGCATTTAAATATCAGACTTTATAGGCTGACTATTGCATAGCTAAATTTACTTTTACGAAGAAAGACAATAACTTCTTCAAGTAGAAAATATTTAATATTAACTACTTGATGAAGTTTTTTTTAATATCCTTACTAGTACTTTCGTTATTTAAAGGATGGTTGTACAAACGCCCTATGGAATTGCAAGAGTTATTGTACAAAAACTATGGGCCCATCGTCAGACTTGACGGGAATTGGGGGTTTGATCCAATTATCTTCCTCTACGACCCGGAAGCTGCTATAAATGTGAGTTTCAACAACTAAAAACATTATTGAGTAGAATATCTCGTTCATCGAGGTTTTAGTATTTTTGATCTTAGAATAATTTAATGCTTTTGTGATTGTAGGCTCTTTAGTTATATGTCAACCACAAGCTTTACGTACAGGTATGACAGATGTAATAGGTAGTTTTATAATGTTTCAGCTGTTTCGTAATGAAGATCCATTACCAAATCGGCCTGGTTTTGATTCCATAATGTATTATAGAAAAAAATACTATAACGAGAGTGATGACGATCCATCTGGTTTGATTATTGAGTGAGTAGATGTAATAAACAGGGCTCTATCAATTCCTCCCGTCAAAATGTCAAGTCGAGCTTCACGAACGACCAGCGCTATGTCTTAAGTAAGACATAGTAGTCTAGTCGATAAGTTGAAAATGGCACAAAATAGATATAGTGCTCTTAAAATTATGTGCTATAGCTCATTGGATCCGGAATGGCGCCTAGAAAAATGGGCCAAAAATGTATTAGCACATAAAAAACTGCAAAAGTTATAAACAATTAAAAATGGCATTTCGTTTTTTGCCAATATTTCAAAAGCTATTAATATTTAAGAAAATTCAAAAAAAGATTCTGAAAGAGGAGGAAATTTTCCATAAAAAACTCCCAGCTCCCAAAAACTCTATCTCCATTATTTATGATTTTAATTTATTTTTCTAGGCGCCATTCCGGATCCAGTGAGCTATCGCACATAATTTTAAGAGCAGTTTCTTTATTTTATACCATTTTCAACTTGTCGACTAGACTTAAAGCTAACATGCCGAGTTTTGGATTCACGTGGTGCTTGTTAAAACACTTTTTTTTTTACTTTTTTGTTGTTGTGTATAGCCTAATAAAAGTTTCTTTATTTCTTTCTGGATGTTTTTCTAGCTTATGAAAAAATACAACATGAAAAATAACTTTATTACAAACCATAATATAACGCATGAAGTTATATCAATATACACACTTTCAAATTTAGACAATATCGCTAATTATGTTAAGTTGAACCTGGGGTCATGACCATTGCAGCAGGCATAGATTAGCTGCCCAGTGAATACCTGACTCGATAATATACATTGTAGAGACCGATTCAGAAATGAGCCAGACCAACTTCCGCCTTTTCTTTATAAAAGACATCGTCACTTCTATGGTAGACATATTATTCTAAACCTTGTTGGATATTAAATTACGTTGAAAGATTGACTCGCTATTCAATAGATGTCAAGCTTTTATGTTGCACTCTGCATCCTTAGTTACCATACGAGTGTCTATGTCATGACTGTGTCTCGTTTGATAGCAATGCATGGCGGTGGCGTGGCTGGTGGCGCTACCATATTGATCTAGTGAAGTATTGGCCTGACATGTCATCAAAAATAACTTTAATTTATGGTGAATCTGAATGAGGCGTCAACACATACTTAAGACGATACCAATAGTATTGGTTGTTACTATAATAATGTTTAATATAAGTACGATAATAATGTATGTTTGTCTGTCAGTAATGGAGAATGTTGGAAAAAAATGCGACATAGCGTTAACCCGGTAATGTTGCACATAAAGACGATTAAACAATACGCTAATATAATGGCTGAAGTTGCAGAGGATATGATTAAAAAGTCAGTATTTCTTCCAAACTTAGCTTTTATTTTAAAATGTTTTCATACCATTTCATTACTTTATTTATCTTTGAGAAAACACTTAAGAATTTGTTTTTACTTAAACTTCTACTTATTGTTAATTTCTTATTGAAGTTTATTTCCAATGACTATTCTAAGTTTATTTAATCTAATTCATACTAATAGTTCGATATGTAATGAATGCATTATTTTCAGAATAAAACAACTACGTAATAACAAAAATCAGCTCGAAGGTAATATATTCACGGAACTGAACCTATGGGCCTTGGAATCTGTTGGGGTAGTTGCGCTTGGTCGCCGATTAAATTGCTTCGATCCGAACTTACCAAATGAATCCCCTGTAAAAAAGCTAATAAATGTAATTCATGACGTACTAAATGCAACAGAAAAACTAGATTTTCAACCTAGCATTTGGAAATATATAGCAACTCCTGATTTCAAGAAAGGAATGAAGATATATGAAGAACATCTTAAGTGAGTTCTAATGGAACTGTGTCACACGTTAGTGGTTACTATCTGCGTACCTATTCATTTAAATATGATGGTTTAATATTTATTTCCTATAGAAGATTTTAACCGATTATCTATCAACAATGCCTAAATATTAGTTATAAGACAATTTTATACTTATGAATACTAGCTGTTGCCCGCGACTTCGTCTGCGTTTGATTTTGTTTTTTGATGTGGCATTAAATTTGGTTGTAGATCTAAAAAAAAATTAAATATGTAGTCTCGCTAAGCCTTAAAAGAGGGGTTTGCTGCTGTCCGCTGAGAAGTTCTGTCCTCTATCTCCAACCACAGTTTGGGCAAAATTAAACACATATTATAACCTCTTTAGTACAAAAATAATTATTTAAATAAGTCAATTTTGCGTGAAAGCGTAACAAACAATCTTACATTGACATTTATTATATTAATTATTGGTAAGGATTATTATTAGTAAGGATAAGGATGTGCGAGTTATCTTGTTGCATAATAGTATATTGTTTTCAGGTTAAACGAGTTTTTCATTGACAAAGCTATAGAGCAATTCAGATTAAAGGAAGGATCAAATAATAAAGATAAAAGTATACTTGAAAAGCTACTTGAAATCGATCGCAAAGTTGCAGTGGCTATGGCAAACGATATGATGTTTGCAGGTGTTGATACGGTATAATAATTTTAATTCATTTTGTTCCTGAGACCTCTCTACTCCATGCTAATAAAATTTTACTTACGAGTACGCACTAAGTATATATTTTGTCTCGTTATTTCTGCATATATAATTTATTTCATAAACAGATTTCCCTTAGATTTAATATGAAATAAAATAAAATATAAAACCCCCATACATTAAACCAACAGTGCAGTGCATTGGAAATAAATTTTTATTCCATATAAAGCTAAATTTGGCATTTCTGAGATGCGGTCTATGTACTATGGATAAATGTAGATTTTTCCGTCATTTCCATTAAATAAATCTTTCCGTAAGACAAAAAATAGGGTTATTTCATATACTTTTCAAGTTAAATATCTTTTATTTGGTTTAGTAATTCAACAAAACATATTATTATAGGAATATATAGGAATTTTGGTACAAGACTATATTTTTGTTCCTTCTAACTTTTAGACTGCTGCTACCGTGTTGGGCTTACTATACCTTTTGGCTATAAATAAGAAAAAGCAGTCCAAATTAAGGAAAGAGGTCTTGTCGCAACAAGAAAAGCGTCCATATCTCAAAGCGTGTATCAAGGAGAGTTTAAGATTGTTTCCTATTCTTAGTGGAAATTTTAGAAGAACTACAAAAGATCATGACATTTTGGGTTACAGAATACCCAAAAATGTAAGGCACTAAAAATATTAAAATTTTTGCGGACTGCTGTTTTACCCACAAGATATACAAAATGCATGAACGCAAACCCATTTTACACATTTGCACCTCAGATTAGCAGAACTTGACATTCAACGTCATTATCATCATCAAAAGTCATTCTACTCGTAACGATGACATTTTTAGTGTTTTCATCAACTTCAAGGCATCTTGCAGCTAAATCAGCAGTCAGAAACAATTTTTAATTAACTTGTACCTTATTTATTTTAGATGAATGTAGTAATAGGAAACCAGCATTTGTGTATGATGGAGGAAGAATTTCCAAGGCCTACGGAGTTTATACCAGAGAGATGGATCGTTGACAGATGTCATCCGCTGCACTATAGAAATGCCCATCCATTTTCTTACACACCCTTCGGATTCGGAGTGCGGAGTTGCATTGGTACTGTTCCAATCATGATTTTGCAGCGGTTTAACTAAATTATACTTACATTTGCACATCATTAGTTGCGAAGTGAAGACTAATGTTTGCAATAATGACACTTATACAAAGCTGCCATAAAAATATGTTTAGTTTACTAAATCCATTATAAAGCGAAGTTTCCTAAGTGTACAACGACTTTTCAGTGTTCTGATGACCTTTACTGATTTTACAGATCAACGCAGACAAACCGGTTGATCAAATTTAATAATGTGCGTCTGGCTTTTGAAAACGTGAAACATACATATAGACTGCTAATACGTGTAATATGACCATAAAAAAATGCAGTTATTTTTTGATAATATTTTTGTCGTTATGTTCTGAAATATATTGGAGCACCTCCTCAGGGACAATGTATTCTGGTGACCCTCCCGACCTCCCGAGACACCCAGTCTCGGGAGGTATAGTAAAAAGGTGTTGAATCTTTTTAGCATCGACCCCGAGACATTGAAAGGATCTGTTATATAAGTATCGCCGCCGTGTGTCTTAATCTATTCAAAATTCATTTATTTTAATTAGGCCAAAATAAGCACTTTTAAAACGTCAAGTATGTCAGCTCGGAAGGCAGATTCTATCGAGAAGAATCCGGCAAGAAATTCAGCAGTTGCTCTTTTTCAACATCATTTTACAATTTAACAACCATTTTTCTATCTTGTGTTAGATGAAAGTGGAGCGGCTTGCTTCCACCTAACCTAATATAAGAAATTCATCAATAGTAGAGTAACCTCGATGAGTTTAATGTGTTTTTATACATTGTTTAAACTTATGTAAAGGTGAATGTAACATAACCTTTGGTATCATGTTATAAAAGCATACACTCGGCCTCAAAAAAGTTTTGTGCACTTTTCTAAGATGATATGCTGATATAACTAATTTATGTTCAAAACTAATCTAACTACGAGTAATTCGTCCTAGTTTAAATGCTTCTTCAATTATTTCATTTCAATTCTGTTAAGTTACCAATTTGGATTACAATTTTCCTTACAGGTCGGCGTATAGCTGAACTGGAGCTTGAAACATTTATCGGCAAGATTATGGAAAACTTTGAAATAGAATGGTTCGGACCATCACCAAAAAGAACACGAGCAAGTACACTCAACTTCTTCCTAGGGCCATATAATTTTATTTTTAAAGACATTGAATCGGGCAATTTACCGGACAGTGATAAATTGTGAAATAAAGCCACATTTGCAAGAGTTATTTTTTTCGGCATGAATAATTACCACCTATGCAAACATTTAATTTTTTCAAATTACTGTACATTTACAACCAAGAAAAGATGAAGGTGGGGAATGAAGATGCAACGCAAATTTGATGAGATGTCTGATGTTAATATAACAGGTCGCATTTGGTATGCGACCTGTTATATTAAAAGAGTCAAGCCAGACAATTCCATATAACAGTCATTTGCAACCCAATCCAATTGCCGTTTACAAGATATATTTTTGCTGTGCCACGAAAATTCCGCATTACGAAGTGTTAGTATTTAAGTGTGAATTATAATAATTAGGTATATTTGTATAAATATATTATTATAATTGAGTAATGATAAGTCGTTTGTTATTTCCATCACAAGATAAATTTTTCAAACATCCCGTCACAGGCTTTACAATTCTGAATTATTGATTATGATTCTTGCCGTGTGGTGACGCCAGATCAGAATACAGTAGTCACCACCTCTTGTTCCCGCGGGTGTCGTAAGATTTTTTTTTTATTAACGATAGGCCAGCGCTTGACGATAATCATGCCCGTTAGAAAGCAATGAGGTCTAGGTTGGAGCACTCTTGCCTAGAAAAAGCCTATTCACTCTAGCCTTGAAGGTACTCAAATTATACGTGGCAGGAAACACAGTTGCCGGGAGGGCGTTCCACATCGTAGCGGCACGTATCAGAAACGTGGATAAAAAACGTTCCGTGCGTGTTGATGGAATATCAACCACATAAGGATGCAACGGCTCACGGTGTCTCGCTCTTCGGTGGTAGAACGGGGAAGGAGGAACAAGATTGTGAAGTTCCTGAGCACACTTACCGATGCGACTAAGGGAATATATCGGAGAGCGGGCAGCAGCTTCCTCTGTGCTACTACTACCATCTATTGCGATCACCAATCCGCCTGTCCAGTGTTGTGATGATGGGCAAATCTTCCAGTTGGGAGAGGCCGTTATTCCAGCAGTGGACTGGAATAGGCTGTTGATGATGATTATGATTCTGATTGTTCCAATATGAAGATTCACCTCCATGACCTTTTACAATTTCACTTTTTCTTGCAAATTAAAAGTTTTTGTTGGCCAACTTAAATTATTATTAAAAATAATCAAAATAATCTATCCGTAGAGATTACTGATTATTTTGAAAATATACTACAACTATCTTCTTTTATCAGATAATTAGAGTACAATTATTTAGTCCGTAATAATATTGTCAAGAACAACAATTTTTTTTGCGCTGTGCTATATTGATCATTTATTAATAGTTTAAGATATTTTTATAGACCTCACCTTAAGGATATAAAGGGTGACTAACTATTCTAATGATCCTTTCAAGTTACGAAACCGTCAGCGATAGCATCTGTTTCGCAATTGGCCGTTTTTACGCTTTATATTTCTTAGTGTTCTTAATCTAGTGAAAAAGTGCAAGACATTGTGCAAATATATTTATTCTACGACTAGCTGTGCCGTGGGCTTTTTCTGAAACTAAGGGTATTAAAGCCAATATGTTTGTGCTTAGTTTCTGATTAACTACTTACTACAATTGAAGGAATAACTTTTTTCAAGTAGGTGACGTCATACATATGTTACTAGCGTACCCAGCTCGCTTCGCCGGGCTAGATTTTGCTTTATTTTATTTAAACAATAAACTTACATCATTAAATTTTTAATTTAAGTCTCATAATATATTAAATCATTTATTTCTCTCCGTATTCATTCACTTCTATTCTATTCTCGAGCGGGTGAAGATCATTATCTACACCCATGTACACCCAACAATTGAATATCATCATAGTAAGTAAAAGCTGTATTTGACAGTTTGACAGTTCAAAAATAGGAGTGCTCCGATCGCCACCAAACTTTACAGGATTACTCGCCAAGTCAATCCGGAGATTCCCTGAAAGTTTCATTGAAATCGGTCCAGCCGTTTCGGAGTCTATACGGAACATACCCACACACTTTCTCTTTTATATATATAGATAGATTATATATTAAAATATATATATCTATCTTTTCTGAAGATAAATATATTTCTTATTTTATTATCAGTTATGTTAAATATTTTGAAACTCTCAGCAGGTAGCCATTAAAAGCACAAATCAAACATTTTTATGAATTTGTTCTAGTACCAGGTTTCGTGTCTGGAACTAAATCGTACTGTGGGGATGACTTTCGTAGTATTATGTAATATAGTATTAATGATTTAACCTTCCTTAATTTATGTTTACAAGTCAAATCACACAACATTAACTATAATTATAAAGTAATCGCAGTAAGGAACCTTAGACTTGTCACGACTTAGTGATTTAATTACTAGATTTCATTATTTTTTAGAGATAAAAAAGCAGCGCCATCGAGACTTGGCTAATTGTTTACAGAATTTTTTAGGTGGGATGTAAATTGACATAATCATCGTCATTATCATTATTAAACCTTTACCAGCCACGGCACGGGCACTGGTCTCTTTCCACAATGAGAAGGGTTTAGGCCGAGGGCATGCAGGTTTCCTCAACTTGACCGATGAAGCAAGTGATGGAAAACATCGCGAGGAAACCTGAAACCTTTAATTACTTAAAACGCACATAACGTAGAAAAGTTAGAGGTCCGTGCTGGCATTCGAACTCGGCACTCCGAAAGTGAAGTCGAAGTCCTACCCACTGGGCTATCGCCGCTTCATACTTAAATAATAAATATATATAAAGAAAACGCTCTACCTAATTAACAACATTATGGTGTGGTTATTGGACGAACTAAGTTGACTGTAGACTTGTTTATGAACGTTAAATAATATAAATAGGTAGTGTAGTTGAGTGGTTTTTTCCATAGCATCTGTTGAATAAAAAATCTGATAATGAACGCTTATAATAAAGTTGTACATCGTGCATCTATCAAAACTTGGATAATAAGGTACAGATATTCATAAACCTACTATTTTTTGTTTCGTATTTTTTTAAATTTACAAATAATTGCCCTCATTCAAAATTGATTAACCATTTTGACTACGTTATACGAGTATCACTTCTAATAAGTGATACCTACATATAATTTTATAATCACTTCTGTTCTGTTCTCTCAGCCAAAATAAAGTAATTTTTTTGTAATTAAAAAAAGAATTTCTTCAAATCGGATATCAATACATTGATTTAAATTATGGACCTAGTACTAATTTCTTGTTATTATTACTGCATAGGTGTGACATACGAATTTTAATTATTATTGCGAAAAGATGACGCGCTTGTCTAACGACTTTATGAAAGTTGATTCGAAAAGATTTGTCATATCAAATAATTTTGTTATTTTCGTTTATGGCTGACAGTGACTGGTGTATGGGAAGTTGATGATAAATAATTGTTAATTCAATTTCAGATCTTTTTCTATTAACACTGCGGCTGTGCAAGGCAATACAGATAGTAAACACGTAAAATCATGGAAGGACATTCCTGGGCCTACGTCTTTACCAATTATTGGTCAAATTCTACACTTTATTTTACCAGGAGGTACCCAAATTTAATATACTATGTACAATATCAATCCTAAATAACACCTCAATTTAAAAGCTTTGTTGAAAAAGTTCCTATCAAATCTGATTGGGAATCAGAGTTATTTCCATATTAATTCTAATGAGATTAGGTTTTAAAGTAAGCAAGTACCTTGAAAGTAGATCACCAAAAATAACAAATAATTTATTATTTATTACGGTGACCTTAAATATATTTTTTTTAATATATCGGTTGCGTTTGTTACGCATACTACATATGCTTACGAATTATTAATTATAAATAAATGTGTAAATTTCGTTTAAAACTCTTTATCTAACATTCGCAGCAGCTTAATTACCGTAATCTTGATTCTTAATTTCCATATTTTAATAAATAGGTTTTTATTTTTAAGGAGTAGGTATTTAGAGTTTTAAATTTGGTTAAAAACTAAACTATTTATAAAATTTTTTTTTCTTCTTGTTTTCATATACAAGGTCTTTATTTCATAAACTTCCATTGTTTTCGACCCTTTTTCCATATACTACAAATAGTCGCCCAGTATTTTTTTACACAAATTTTTACAATGCCGATTGCATTCATTAATTCATTATGATTGCTTATTAAAAGGTTTGTTATACAATCGCAAAGTGGAATTAGCGGAGATTTTATACAAAAACTATGGATCCATTGTTAGATTGGAAGGAGGTATCGGCATGTCACCAATAATCTTCCTCTATGACCCAGAAGTTGCATTAAATGTAAGTTCTACTCTCTTTATAATTTAAGTTAAAACTAGAATATTTGGAAAAAATGCTGTGCACTGAGTCTTCAACCACGGTATACTATTATAGTTAGGGATTGATTAGAAAAGGAGCGTTTTCAATAGGGTTTTAATTCAACATACGAAAACAATATAATTATGTATAGAAGGGGCAATGTTACGACTTTTTGGCGCAATATCATCCCATTATCGGCACGTTTCTCATTTCCGAATAAGAAGGGGTATACGTACCTTTGATAATATTATGGAGAACTTTCAGGCATGCAGGTTTCCTCACGATGGTTTTCTTTACAGTTAATTATGTGATATTATAATTTCTTAAATTAAAAACGCACTAAACTCCGTACCTGGCCTTTGCCAAAAGTGCAGCCGAAGCTCTAACGCCTAGGCCATTAGCGGTTATCGTAACCATGGTACGATTCCATATAATATGATGGATTGCCTATCACGGTATTTTATTTTAGTCTAGACATAAAATGTCGTCTAAAAAGTGCTATAAAGATATAATTTGTATTGAAGAAGCCTGCGTAAAACCCACCTTATTATAAAGGAATGTGTCCATCTTCGGAGCCAGAAAAATAACTGTTTTAGTGTTTAAATAGATTAACAGTTCCTAGATGTACAGCAATTTTAATATTAAGTCATGGATTAGATACCCAGCTAGATTGGATTCATATCTATATTTTTGCTGTGTGAACTTCTCTTTTTATTCTTGTGATCGCATTGAAAATAATCCATTAAAGATTTTTCCAAGTGAGAGTGATTCCTATTATAATATTGCAGATATTCCGGAATGAAAATGAGATGCCAGTCAGGCCTGGATTTGATGCTTTGGAATATTTCAGAAAGTCTTACTACAAGAGAGAAGACAATCCGTGGGAGAAAACAACTGGCTTGATAACTGAGTATGCAAATAGTTATTTTTGTGATTATCACTCTTAGCCAAATAACGCCCCATTGCTGAACAGCGGCTGTTTCTCTCTTTTAAAGGAGAGATTTGGAATGTAACGATTAATATCACATAGTCCATGAATTTACGTGTATTTTACGGATGAACGAAGCTAAAGAACTGAGAATATTTTGATTTGAAATTAAATACATCACAATAATTATGGTCTGAATTCGGTAATCGAACCCTATACCTTATAATCGCCAGCAACAGCTAGAATTACATATGTTAAGTCGCGTTTACATGGGGGTAAATTTAACCTGTTATTTATGGGAGTGATAGTGGGACCTTTATGAACATTTTACGTACATTCAGCATTTTTTACTTAGCGCAGTGAGATTTGACTGGTTATAATTCACTTGTCATTCTATTTTCTGAAATCGTGACGCAAATTAATTAGCATAACAACGATCGTCTACGCAAAAGCAGAACGAATAGGTAAGCCAGAAATAGCATTCATTCTTATTTGGAAAACGGAATAATTAACCAGAAAGGTGTACTTTTTTTACACCTATGATAAGTCATGGCTCCGAAATAATTTATTAATTTAAACTTTTAACTTAGCTTAGACTAATCTACAGTTCTCTTTAATTTCTAAAACAATTTATTTTTAGATAAAGTAAAGTAAATATAATTATAGATATATACCTACTTGTATGTACAACCAAATGCGTACTTCACATATAAATGTATGTAGCTCACGGCTCCGAAATACACTTGCTATTAATAAGAAAGCTTAAAGTTCTTTAAGCATACGATGGAGAGTTATGCCAGGGGAAAGTAAGGAGATGAGGAGGTTCGTAGATTTTATCGTATTAGCGATATAAGATAATAAGTTGCGAATTTAAAACATCTTTGCCACCTCGCAACTTGTTAACCTATGGCCTAGAATTGATAGGTAGAATCCAAGATAGGTGGACAGAGTTTGCGGTTAGGTATCAAAAACTACTTAAGAAGAGTTACAATGTGTTTAAAAAAATCCTTTATTTCGGTTCTAACATACTAAATGAGATCTCCAAGTAAACATCAAATGTTTTTGTCAGGAGGGCTCACACTGTAAAAATGATTGATTAGTGTTTATATGCCTGTGTTTGTGTGTGTGTGTGTATGTGCGCGTGGGTGTGTGTGTGTGTTGTGTGTGTCCGTCGGTTATATTTACAGTTACTAGTTGAAGAAGCGTCTCAGTTTATTCATAGCGGTCTTTGGCCAGATTGTCAAAGTTTTGTTACATTAAAAATAGGTCTAGATCATCAAGATGATCTAAATCTAAACACATGGCTTTATTTAACCTCAATAAATCAGAGCACTATTATAACTGGGCAATTGACCGCTTAAGATGGTAAGGCCTTCAACTCTGCTGCAATGTATCACATCTCAGTGCTTATAACTGGTGCCGGTGAATGCATCACAGATATTTTTAAACGCCTTAATGTTTTTTTCAGACATGGTGAGCCGTGGAAGAAATTTCGATCCACAGTCAACCCAGTATTGCTGCAACCAAGGAATATAATAATGTACACTAATGCTCTCAACGAAGTAGCTGAAGATAATATGGTTAACAGGTTTTTTCATACACAATTATTTTTGCACACGTTTGCTATTAAACTCGCTTCGCTCGCTTTTATTTTAGAGCAAAATTAATATCAGTAATATACGAGTCATTACTGGCGAGTTGTGGTATAATTCTTATAACTAAATTTATTTATTTATATAGAACATAAGTTCGGAAGCTCCATAAACAAAGGCGCGTAATAGCTTACATCCTGGAGATTGTTTGAGATTAAGAAGATTAAAAGATTGAAGATGATATAAAAAACTAACCATTGTCACTTTTCAAATCCAAATTTGTATGGTTTTATAGAAAATAAGTATAGAGATCAAATACTAAAAGAATTAGTAACAAAAGTTCCTGGCAACAGGAAGTTATAATTCTGGATTAACAATCATATTTGAGAATTATTGCTTGTAAATATTAAATAAATAGCAGCAATTCAATTGAAGTCAATCTAATATCTAACAAGGAAATAATAATCGTATACACCACTAATAACTCTGGCCAGTGCTAATAAAAAAGTATGTAATTAAAACAATGTGACTTAAAGCACAAAAGGTTATATAAAAACCAGTCTATGTTATAAATACTGTTCTACTTTTCATTAACAAATATACAGGTCTGATTTTCTATTACACTAGCTGTTGGCTGCAACTAATACCGCGTTTTTTTAAATCTTTTAAAAACATGACGAAACCGTTAGTATAACCGGGATAAAAATTATAAGTCTCCGGGATACAAGCTTTCTGTTTGCAAGTTTGCCTATTTAACAAAGGCTATTTAGAAGATGTTCAGGTTAAATGTAAGCCATCGTCCTATCAACCAATTAGCGGCCCACTAGAGCACGGATCTCCTCTCACAATGAGAAGGGGTTAAGGCCGCAGTTCAACCACACTGGCCCAGTGCGGATTGGTGGACTCCACACATGTTTGAGAACATTATTGAGAATTCTCAGGCATGCAGGTTTCTTCGCGATGTTTCCTTAACTTTGGAAGTAAGTGATTTTTTAATTACTTCCTACACACATAACTTAGGAAAGTCACAGGTGCGTGCTGGGATTCGAACTCGGCCTTCCGAAAGTGAATTCGAGCTGTTGTTAGGACCCACTGGGCTATCACCGCTTTAAAAAAATCTATATTTTTCTAAGTATATTGTATATAATATTATGATTTTACTTCTGTTAGTTATGAAATCTGTTTTAGTTTGTACGCAATAAAGTACTTATTGTTTCAGGATAAGATCGAAACGTAATGAAAATAACATGCTAAATGCAAAGTTCAATACAGAAATGACTTTGTGGGCGCTAGAAGCAATCGGAGTAGTTGCATTGGGGTCTCGACTGAATTGCTTGGATTCTAATCTCCCGAGAGACTCCCCAGCAATAAGGCTGATCAACGCTATTCACTACGTGTTCGTATTAGTTGAGAAACTTGACTTCGAGCCCAGCCTTTGGAAGTATTTCTCAACTCCCATCTTCAAAGCTGCAATGAAGTGCTTTGATGAACATACAAAGTAAATATATTAAAATACTAGCTGTTGTCCACGTTCTTCGTCCGCTTTTATGGTGGTTTTTTTACTCTCGTGGAAACCATTGGTATTCTTGGGACAAAAAGTAGTCTATGTTACTCTACTCCTTCTAGCTAATTCTGTGCCAAAAATAAAGTAAAAAAAAAACTTGTATCGGTTACTTAGTTTGGGCGTAAAGATATGGGATAAACCAACAAACACACTTTTGCATTTATAATTTACTGTCCTGTCCAACAGGACAAAAGCCTCCCTCCGATCTTAGCACAACTCCACTTTTTGTGCCTTTCAAGGTAGTTGTGCCCTACTATATTATTTCAGATTTTACAGGCATTCAAGGAAGAACTAATTTTGCCCATTTAAGTTAATTTTATACTTATATATAAAGCTTAAGAGTTGGTTTGTTTGTTTACTTGAACGCGATAATCTCAGGAACTAAAAGCCCGATTAAAAAAATGTCAGTGTTGGATATCCCATTCATCAAAATAAAAAAAATAAAATTATCAAGGAACGCTATAGTCGATATATCATCATGCTAAGACCCATTTTAGGAGCACAGGACCAACGAAGAATGTTTTGAAATCTGGGGTTTGTTTCCTTTTTTATAGATAAAATTATGTATCACAAAGTTTCTTCCCTTTAAAACTTTTGAATAAATGTCCGCGACAGCATATGTTTACTTGCTAAAAAGCTTATACGCGGATGAAGTCGCAAGGGACCGCTTGTCTACTATTTGTCATAAAAGGAAAACAAGACCGAATCTAAAGTACACAAAGTACAAATCATGTATTTTTTGCTCAGATACAAAGTACACCTACATACACACTGCACACCTGTTTTCCGAACTAGTTGAGACTGTCTCGGAAAAGAGAAAATACTCTTAAGAGTTTGTTTTTTTGTTTGAATACTTAAATCTCTGTAACTAACAATCGTATCAGAGAAATATTGTTTTGTTTAATAGCCAAGTTGTTGATGATTGGCAAAGGATGGGGGATGCGACAGTGGGCCGTAGAAGGAAAGTTTTTACTACTCAGAAATGGTACGTGTCACGAGAAACAGCTAGTGAAATATAACAGAGACTTTTTAATATCCCTGACTTATTTCGAACCCGACTGGGTATGTTTTCATTATCTGTTTTGTTAAATGGATCGGAATATGGACTAATTGAAAGTTACATATTTATACGTTTTGACCTGATAAATCATATTATGACGTTTTTATAAAAAAAAGCTATTTATACCACCAAGCTTAACAAAACAGTACTTTGTAATGTACAAAGTTAAAGGACATAAGTGACAACCACTTGATCTATAAAACATGTTTATTCAATGGATTTATAAAATATGTTTATTCGCAAGACATAAACATTACGTATAACTCCAGCAATTATATCCACACAAATAATGTAGTTAACGTAGTAATAGAGGTATAATTATATAGGTGATTTTATTCTTGTTGTTTACGACAGACTGAGGTGTTCAAACAACGAATAAAGTTTAGTATTTAGATACTCGTTATTTTGTGAATTAGATTAGAAAACATTTGTTTTGTGGAAATTGACTCTGTTATTTTTTCAGGAAAATGGTGAGGTAGGCCCCTGTTGCATCCCCCTTATACCTAGACCTTCAGTCTTTAACATACTTAAGGACCTGCTTAAAAGTGAAACTGCATAACAGGATTCTTACAAGCGTGACCGTTTGGTCCGTTGAACTTTAACAAGTGTAAACTTTTTTTGTAAATAATATTAAATTTTTCCTGACATAGTAAAACGCGGTTATAAATACAAAAAATGTTATCTTTTCAGACTTAGTGATTATTTAGTACAAGAAGCTATTGATCAACTAAAGAAAAATGAGAGTAATGATATTAAAAGTGATAAAGAAAAAGGAATTTTAGTTAAATTACTCGAAATCGATCACAGAGTTGCAGTTATAATGGCAAGTGATATGTTATTCGCCGCTATTGATACAGTAAGTTAAATGATTATAATTATAATTCAGCATCTATTTATTTCACTAGATAGATGAATAATTAACAATTATGTTCTTTTAAATACATAACTCATATACTAATAATCATACATTTAAAAAGAAATAGACGTCAATGAATTGCGTCATAACTATAATATTAATAAAAACTTCATTGCAATTTTCATGCTCCTATTTTCATTTGTTGCGTTATATAATGTGGGGGACTTTCAGTATATTAAAATAAAATTTAATTCTTAAAATTAACGGAATGCTATACAGTAAAGTAAATCGATAATCTCTACAAATACTGTAATTTTCAATGCCCATAATTTTTCTAGAAAAAATTCAGCTCATTACTATAGTATAAAATGAAAAGGATAAGCGATATCTTTCTTTTTCAGACAGCCAACACAAGCATTGCTACATTATTACATCTAGCCCAAAATCCCGAGAAACAGATTAAATTGAGAGACGAGATCAGGTCAAAAGACGAAAAAAAGCAGTATTTAAAAGCATGCATCAAAGAATCGCTAAGACTAATACCTGTAGTAGGAGGAAACTTTAGAAGAACAACTAAAGAACATAACGCAATGGGATACAGAATACCGAAAGATGTAAGTCTATTAAAGAAATTACTAGTAAATAATATGCCGTTTAAACTATTACACTCATACTCCCACTTAACTCCATCTCTAGTGACCTTAATCACATCATCATTAAAATTCAATTAGAATTAGGTAGATTGTAAACCACTCTTATAATTGGAAATTAATACCAGTTTTCAATCTTTTCGTAATCTATAGACTTATTACATAGCAACGTTGTTTTTGTTAAAAATTTATTAACAAATGATAAGCAACTTATCAGCAGATAACAGATAGATTTGTACCTTGTATGATTAAAACATTTTTTTAATTAAAAGTAAACATTTTTTTATATTTATAATAGTGGACCGAGCAGATGCCCCACTTGATGGTTAACCGTCGTTAATAAGCAGGACAACACTAAGCAGGGCCTGCAAGAAACAAGTCAAAGAGGTGTAGGTAATAAATCTCTGGTAACACCGATAAGAATGGAGAACGGCACGACTTCTGCGGACGAGCTCTGTCACAAAAACTTTTACTGCTACTACTAAATATAATACTATAAAATGGAAATTCGCTCAAGAATAAAGTTTAATACGTTAAGAAATGAAAGAAAAAATATGTACTATTACTATCGTTTATTTGAGTTGAAAGACAGATCGGAATTAAAACCATCCGAACCGCTATTTTTTGAAATTATCTGAGATGGCTACCTACCTCGGTGCTCGTAAATTTACTCGAAATCGGGTTGTCATGCAACTAGGTCACAGAGTTAAATCAAGAGACGTCCATTCGAGCAATTTCGTTAGTCCAATTTGTAGATTTGGGTACCTTGTGAATGTTTTCCAGCTAGTGACAAACAGCGTGTCAACCGTGCATGTCGCAACGACTGCACAAATTAATTTTCATTTTGGTAACATTTACTTGCTCGCAATCGAGGAAATGTTTTCGCAAATGAAACTACATATCGTCGGAGTAAAATGAACCAAATGTCACTAATTTAGGAGTCAAATATCCTGTTCTTCTGATTTTGGTTTTACAAACGTTCTGCCAATGTCCGACCTAAAAAACTGTAGATAAATTTGAGCTTTAATACGATTGAGTAAATACGATCAATTTAACATCGGTGCTCAAGTATCTCCATAATCAAAAACGACTTCTCGATTGCGAACAAGCAAATCTTGTACTAAGGCTATAGGATAGGCGATTGAACTTTAAAGGTCCTTCGAAATTTGGCTCCGCCCCTCCTTGATTTGGGGGAAAGGTTCATCATTTTTCATCATTATCAACCATTACCGTCCCACTAAAGGGCAAGCAATGACAAGGGTTTAGGCCGTAGACCAACACGCTGACCCAGTGCGGTTATGTGTACTCTACTCGCCTTTGAGCACATTATGGAGGACTCTCAGGCATTCAGGTTTCCTAAACAAGTGATATTTTAAATTCATGAAAAGTTAAAAGTTCGATTATCATTAATGTCACACATTAACCGTACATTTAAAACTTTTAAGGCCTGATGAGGAAAATTAAAAAACCTGTTCTGGGGGCTAAACTTTTGCATTGCAATACATTCGACAGATTTATCCATCCATTTCCATTTTAATCCGCAATATGGCGAGGTTTTATTTTCCTGGTCAGGCTATACTTCAGTACTTATTCTAAAGCTATACTTGTTACCCATTGCTTGACAAGTTTGGAATAATGTAAAGACTTGGTTATATATTGGAATCATATTTATGTTCAGATGTTTACAATGAAAATTGAGCTTAATTTGCTATACTCCGCGAAAAGCAGGAGACGCTGTACGCTGTTATTTCTAATTTTTTCAATCTTTATACTCCACGCTAAACAGATCCCCGGCAATATACTCTCTACGCACGTTTCGCTCCGACACCGGAACATCCTCAACAGATGATGACTTTAATGAATAATTGTTTTGTTGGCTTAATTATTTTTTTCATTGTACATTATGGAATTCCACAAAGTAACGCCTGATTTTATACAATTTCAGATGTTTGTAATGTTTGCCAATCAATATTTGTGCTCGTGGGAGCAGCAGTTTCCACGTGCAAAGGAGTTTATACCAGAAAGATGGATTGTCAATAAAAGTGATCCATTGTACTATGGACAAGCTCATCCATTCGTTTACAGTCCCTTCGGATTTGGATCGAGGAGCTGTATCGGTAAATATTAAGAGTAGAATATAACCTCTTAGTAAAGAAAATATCAAGTTACTTTTAGGGTGTTTCTAAATCACAGATGTTTATTTTATATTAACGAATTTAACTTTACCGCTGTGCAAACACAAAATATGTATTTAGGCGCTTGACAAACAAAATATGTGGATCGGCATAAATCGGGCTACAGGAATCAAATATATTAAGTAGGTATTCAACTCAAACTCTTAAATATATAACTCCACTCCAAGGCAGCTTTATTATTTCACAGAATATAATGCTCAAACGATTGTGCTCATTTGCATACAATAAAGCCAAAGCCAAATCAGTTTTAAATAGATACAATAAACACACCTATCTTAATTTTGACGGCCTATTGGCGCAGTGGGCAGCGACCCTGCTTTCTGAATCCAAGGCTGTGGATTCGATTCCCACGACTGGGATTAAGTAATAAGTATTTGTTAGTGAACAAACTGGCACTAAATAACAAATTTTTTGTGTGTCATCACATTATTATGCAGATCGGCACATTTACTGTCGCCTTTATTGCGTGTATTTTAGTTTAGCAAAGACTGCCCGAAGACAGAGCTTCTGCTTATACTTACCATGTAGGGTGGGTATAAATAGACGTTCATCTGTGACTAGTCATACATATGTAATATACATTTATGAGTAAACTAACATCTTTGCCATGTTCGGACCGTACTTAACAAGCCATACGTGAACAAGACGTAGCTCAATTATGACGTTAGTTATATTATACAAGGGTCTCATAATGAGATTTTGAGTTGATATTTTTTTCTTCAGGTAAACGTATAGCTGAACTTGAAATGGAGACAGTAATAACAAAAATTATAGAGAATTTTCAAGTAGAATGGGTTGGTCCTCCACCAGTGCCTACAAGAACGAGCATCGTCAATCATTTGATCAAACCGTATAACTTTAAGTTTAAGGATATTTAACTATGTCTATTGGGTATGTTATGATTCTACCTCGGTAAATACTTTTTTGTAGGGACAGTTACTAGGGTGCTATGTTATTTATTATTTGTCTAAAAAAAAATAAAAGATATGTTATAAATTTTGGCCTTCATTTGCTTTTGTTAGTGAAATCACTGTTCATGTGTAAACATCGTAATGAATTTCGTGCATCCTTAATTACTTTGTCTTATATCGTCAATCTGTCATAACATAATCGTTAAATACCCTGGCACTAATTTGTGCTTAACATAATAGAAGTACATAATGTTAGTTCCAAGGTAACAAGACTTCAATATAGATATTACTATATGAAGTGTAAGTTTTGATAACGATGGTATAAGGCAGAGGGCAGCTCACGCCAACTTGTATGACACGCCATATCACCTCTTAAACTTAGCTATAGGAAGCAGTAGGTGTTACGTAAAAGTAGTTTTTACGAATTATCTTATAAAATTACTAAATGTAAATTGTTACAAAGTTTCCTTATAGGGTTAATGAAGTGACAAGGTTTTCAAAATAGTATAACTATTAATCGTAAGTTGCACGTACGCTGGATTTTTTTGTTAGTACGATATAAAATTCTCATTATTCTCGCTGTAATATAAGTAAGAAAATTTTTTATTATACCAGTCTCAATCTATCGCAAGAAAATTACTGCTTTGGAGTTTATTAAAGAAGGTGGTTCACCGCATTTTAATTTCGAGACGTCGCGTTAGAACTTTTCACAGCGTCGTGGGGTGGGGTGAACAAACCCGTGGTTTTAATATAGCTGAAGATAATTGGTTTCCATCCATTAACTTGCGATAACGGGAAAGAAAATATTTGTCTCCTACGCTTAGTATTGCGATTGATTAAGGATTGTTTCGTTGCTTTATTTGTAGATAGATACTCATTAATGCTATCTGTTATTTAAAAGGTGGACTACTGCCTGTGAATAAAACTTTCATAAAGGTAAATTATTTAGAAAACCAATGCCTTTTACAGAACCATGATGGTATGAATATTTGTTTAAATGCATTTACCTTAAAAGTGCAGTAGAAGTAAAATAAAGCGTGTAAAATAGCAGATAGCCAATTATGACCTTGTGACAACTGACATCGCGGGCCGTCAATAGGTTAAATAGCTGTTAGCGGTTAGCGCTGGATGAAGTCAGAAGTTCTACCTCGAAATATTACTCAACATTTTGATACGGATCCTGCGAGAGAGGAAGAAAAAAGGAATATCTCTCTATCGATGTGTGCAGTAGAAGAAATGTTGGATTTGACCTGAAACATGTTCCGACCGAACGATCGATACTCAAGAAACTCTTGAGTGAAAACTTATTTTAAAGGTTCAGACTGCAGTTACTTTTTGTTGAGCAACGTTTCAAGAGTGACTCGTAGTGTGTAACGTCCGGTAACAAAAAGTTATTAGTTGTTGTGTGAAAGTAGGTAGGTTAGGTATTACATGAAGCTGTGTTAGGGCCGATTTACATCAGTCGAGCGAATGGTATCCCGACTCTATTCAGCGATTTCGGTAAAATGGAAATAAAGTATTCTTCTGTTATTCTGTCTGCGTTCGCAAGATTCTATGGAATATTATAAGAATGTTCAGTCGCTTAATATCAACGGCACTACAGCATTCGAATAGTTGCTTAGACCGTGTTTGCTTTTTCAGACGTCGTCGCTCCCCGGAACGGTCTCTTCAAAACGTTTTTGTGCTCCAGCAGCGTTCTGTCGTTCAGCTGATCTAAGAATTTGTCCAATAATTCTAGTTCTTGGTTCCTATTTTAGAGCGTTGTTCTTTTGGTGTAAACACTGGAGACGTGCTTTCGTTGACATTAAAAGATCAAGAAAGGTCTTTTCTGGCTCTATGTTCGTTAGTTTATATGCACCTTTAAGTTCCGTTGCCGAACTATTGAAAACAGTTTATATTACTACTATTTAGTTCTTGGCTGCAATCATACCTGATTATAAGTAGAAATTGAGTCTAAACTAGTAGCGGGCCAAATTGTTAGGGCTAAGGCAGTTTTATTATACCTTTACTCCTAATTGTGACACTGATTTAACCTTTGACCAAATGAGACAAAAAAAATGCAGAAATTAAAAATCCCCAAATTGTCACCACTTTACCACTACGCCAGAGAGCTTAACAAAAATAATGTTACTGGCGATATCGGTACAAATAGCAACAAAAAACAAATACCAACAAATGGTAGCAAGTCACATTTCTTTATGGTGTTGCATTTAGTTGCTCTACAAAATGTAACAGCACCATAACCGGTTGATTCACTTAAACGGCTGCTTTTTTACCATCAACAGCATCGATACGATATATACGATATTATAATAAACGTTATTACGTTATTATAATATCTTCTATCAATAATATACTAGACGACACAGACCCGTGCCCTGTAGTGGGCCTGTAATGGTTCAAATATTAATATAATGGATAAGCTGGTGCTTACTATATTTTCTCGCAATCTGTTATCAGTTACTTTTCAATTGCAGGAAGAAGGCAAAACATTGCTTTAAAATGCAACCACTTTACAACGCTTATTAGTAAGGGGGCTAGGGTGTATTTTTTTTAGTTTTTTTTTTATTTTACTAGAAGTTAGTCCTCGACTACAATCTCAACTGGTGGTATAGTGATGCAGTATAAGTTGGTAGCGGGCCAACCTGTTAGGGAGTATGGTAGTTCCCCTAATCGGTTTCTACGCGACATCACACAGGGACACTAAATCACTTAAAGGCACGTCTTTGTCGGTAGGGTTGCAAGTAGCCAGGGCCAAAGCCTACCACCAGACCAGACCAGAGAATATTCAGAAATTATAAATTCCCAAATCGCCCCTGCCGGGAACCGAACCCGGGCTTCCTACTTAAATTCACAGCGCTCATCGTAGCGCCAGGGAGGTCGGCAAAAATATATAATAGTGATTGCCTCACACGCAGATATTAAACTAACATGCCTATATGATAGAGTGCATGCAATGTTTATTTATGCAAAACGCCGGTCCAGATATGCATAACAATCATTTACATAGCCCTCTATGTGTGGTGTTAGTATTAGCATAAGTTGATTGGGATAACGGCTCCCGAATTGAATACATTATATTCTGCAAAATTTGCTAAATTACATTTTGTATCGGTTCGTGACGCGTTTTTATCATCATTCTACCTCAATCAATTTTATGTGTATATTGTAGATCCTTTGGTTATAAAAAAATGTGTCTGTAATGTTATATATATATTTCTTGTGTGCGTGTGTATGTCACTGAACTCCTCCTAAACGGCCGGACCGATTTGAATGAATTTTTCGGTATGCGTTTGGGTGGCACCCTGGATGGTTTAGATTCACAAATCAGCCCGACAGATGGCGCTGGGGTCCGCTAGTGTTATATATATATTTCTTGTGTGCGTGTGTATGTCACTGAACTCCTCCTAAACGGCCGGACCGATTTGAATGAATTTTTCGGTATGCGTTTGGGTGGCACCCTGGATGGTTTAGATTCACAAATCAGCCCGACAGATGGCGCTGGGGTCCGCTAGTGTTATATATATATTTCTTGTGTGCGTGTGTATGTCACTGAACTCCTCCTAAACGGCCGGACCGATTTAAATGAATTTTTCGGTATGCGTTTGGGTGTCACCCTGGATGGTTTAGATTCACAAATCAGCCCGACAGATGGCGCTGGGGTCCGCTAGTTATATATAGTTGTGTATGGGTTTTTCTTAATAAAAACTTTGTTCCTATCTATAACAATTCATCCACATTAATATTGAAACGTGTCTATTTTTATGTCGATTTTTACGCTGCAACAAAAATCTTTAAGGGCTACTTTTTGTTCAGGAAAATGCACGGTTTCCCCCTCCTCCTTTTTAATTTTGTTTTTATTAAAATGTGTGGTATTAAGGTGTCATAAATCTACATCAGTTACTGTTTTCCCTGAGAATCCTAATGATGTTATAAATGTGAAACTTTCGTTATTTTTCCTTATTCCAGACTTTGAATATATCACACTAGTAGGGAAATAATTAAATTGATAAAAAGTGGAAAACCATCGCTTATACATGATCATAAACCTTTTGTTTTCCTTATCCTAAGGTTGCCTGAAAGAGATCGCTACAAAGCGATAAGGTAAAAGGCCTTTTGTATACTTTTTATGTCTGTTTCCTTTATTCTTCTTCTGTATTTTTTATTTGTGAGCAAATAAAGAGTATTAATAAATAAATCATACATTTTGCAAAGCATCAAAGGAACAAGTCCTAAAAAGGGCCGCCCTTGTCCATCAAGTTGAAGCTAGGGTGTTAAGCCTCATGTGTCCTGTCCTGTGATTACACCGGCAACGACGCTGATTTAGAGCGGAAGACAGCAATGGTGGTTGGCGGCAGAAATAAATATCGCTTTACCCGACAATTTCTGTCACTCACGATGAGCAAGGGTTAACAAAAAGCTCAAGCTTTTTTTTGAGGAGTAGTGGAGCAGTATAAGCTAATCTTACAGGCGAGGGAAATCGCAGCGAAGAGATAGTGATCCGCACTGGGCCAGCGCAATAATTTGAAGTCATTAATATAATAAACAAAGTAACAGGGTTTTTCAATCAGAAGTTCCGAGAGGAGAAAACTTTTTTTAATTTGATCTTGGCCCTAAAATTTGGCATAAATCGGAATTTATGAATAATATTATACATCTCTGATGGTTAAGATTAATGAGAAGTGAAATTATAATGATTTATCGACCTAGCTGCAGAATACAAATTCGTGACCTAAACAATGTTATAATTATTATAAATTTAAAAAGAAATTATTTATTATATATATATAGTATGCTTTATAGTATGCTTTAATAAAAGGAGTGGTGATAGCGCATTAGGTAGAAACACGACTTCACTTTCCGGGGGCTGAGTTCGAATCCCAGCTCGTACCTCTAACTTTTGTACGTTATGTGCGTTTTAAGTAATTAAAATATATTTTATAAATTTTGAGACGGATGTGAAAGGCATATACTAATTTTGGCATTGACGGTAGGAGAGCCGTAGCTTAATTGGAGAAAGCGCTCAGGCCGCGATTGTCAGAGTCGCAGGTTCAAATCCTGTCGTTCCAAAAAAATTTAAATGCATTTTAAAATTTATAAAATTGATAATTCCTCCAATTTTATAAGTGTGTTACTTATAAAAAATTATAAATATTAAATTATAATTATTAAAATATAACTTGCTTCAACGGTGAAGGAAAACATCGTGAGGAAACCTGCATGCCTGAGAATTACTACATAATGTTCTCAAAGGTGTGTGGAGTGCAACAATCCGCACTGGGCCAGCGTGGTGGACTACGGCCTTAACCCCTTCTCATTGTGGGAGAAGACCCGTGCTCTGCAATAGGCCGGTAATGGGTCGATGTGATGATGATGATGATGCCTAAATATAAGCACTTTTGAAACTTCTGATTGTAGTGACTACTACGTAGGTACTATAACTACCTTTACATAAATTCAAGTATTCATCTGTGATTTACTAGCTTTCGCTTGCATATTTCTAGCTTTAACGTAACTTATCAATGTCAATCATTACTGGTTGTCCTTTCCTAAGAGGTATTTCTCCATTTCTTGGAAAAAGTAATTAAGGCGTGAAATTCTATTTTTTTTTTGTACATATATTGATGGACAATGGATTGACAAATCAGAGCTGGAGCTTTACTAATACAAGATACATAGTATTTATAATATCAGTTAAGGTCTAGAAATAAGTTATATGACTTGAACGATGGAAAAAAATACATATTTAAAAGGTTGCCTTCCTGAATGTGTAAATGGAACTCCTGAACCAATTTTGATGAATGGTTTACAAGCATGTGAAGAACTTTGTATTAATTAATAAAACTACCATATAGAGTGAGACAGAACAGATTTCCGTAAAACTTGTTCAGTTAGGTTGGAAGAAGACTTTCCAAGAAACTTGTTCAGTTAGGTTGGAAGGAAAAACAGTAATTCTGAGAAAATTAAGTCACACTCTTCACACTATAACGATTAAATTCCAAGTTGACTGCAATTAAATTATTCAAAGCTTCATGTGCAATTAAATTATTGAAACCTTTATATAATTGAACATAAAGCACATTTTTCTGTATTATGTTTGTGCTGATATTAAATGACGAGTGGACCACTCCTAAGCCTTCGTGTCACACACTTCAAACTGCATCGTATCTTACATAACATAAAGCTCATATTTATTTGGGTTCAACTAAAACATCTTAGAGTGCACCATCATTTACTTTATTACATAACCTAACCTTTTTTTTTTTTTTTTTCTCGCTGGGAAATGCTTTTACGCATCCCTCTCGCAAATGATGCAGGAGATGTTATCCCCTAGCCTCATTTACGAGAGGGTATGTGGGACTCACTGGCCAGATGACCAGAATACCCACTAAAACCCAGCGTACCCTCTACGTTGTATGTGAAGCGCCAACGGATCACAAATTGCACTCAACATTTGCGCTTCAACGTCTCATTCGACAATTGTACGGCTATAATATATATTATATAGGCAATATATTAATTAGGAGGTATAAGGCGAGCAAATCTCCGCCTTCTACAACCCGTTCTTCTCCTGCGGAGTGGCAGGGCGTCCGCTGCCAACTCCCGTTCCCGCTCCGCCGCTTCCTTCAGCCTCATTACTGTTTCACAGTATGACGTCATTGCCTGCCATTTGGACTCAGTACCTATCATCCAGTCTATTATATTTACTAGCGAAATGTCGCCGTCGAAAGCCGCCAGCAGAGAGTGTCGTTGCGGCGCCCACGCCACGCACTCTGTTAATGTGTGATATGCCGAATCTTCTGGTGCATCGCACTCCCAACACCCCGGAGTGGGCTCCCGTCTCGCTATCTTGTTCAGGTACTTGCCAAAGCAACCATGATCTGTAAGTACCTGTACAAGGTGGAATGTCAGTGGACCATGTCGTCTCCTAAGCCATCGCTCCAGATGTGGGCGAATCCCTTGTACCGTCCAGCTTCCCACATTAGAGGACTCAAGGTCTTCATGCCATCTCTGAATCAGACTCAAATGAGCGATGGATCTCGCTCTACTGATTCCCTCCGACGTTATCTGCTCGCCTCTTGACCTTATGTCCAGCTTATGCTGGTAAACCTCGGCCAGCACTTCAGCTTGTAGCTCCCATGGTGGATCACTAGCCAATAAAGTCGCTGCAGTCCATGACACTGTACGGTATCCACGGATAACACGCACCGCTATAACTCTTTGCGGCCTCCTCAGCAGTCTTTTGTTTTGCGGCGAAAGTGCGTGAATCCAGATAGGAGCTCCGTACAGTGCCATACTCCGTACAATACCCGCATAGAGGCGTCTACAAGCCGAGGCCGGCCCCCTGATATTGGGTAATAATCTACCAAGAGCAGAAGCAGCCTTGATCAGTCTGCCGCCCAACTGCTCGAAATGCTCATTGAAGTTCCAACGTCCATCCAGCACAAGACCTAGGTACTTCATGTGCCGTCTGACCTCAACCGCTACGCCATGGATGGAGATATGAGCACCTCGAGGTGGACCTTTTCGTGGACCGTGAAAGAGGATAGCCTCAGTCTTCGACGCTGATATTTGTAGGCCCAATGCCCGTATTCGGTTGGCTACCAACTCAGAACCAACACTCGCCAAACGCGCTGCGTCCTCATAAGTATCCCCACTGGCTGTGATGAGGGTGTCATCCGCATAGCAAATGACCCTCATCCCTGGAAGCAGCGGGCCACGCAGAAGCCAGTCAAACCCAATGTTCCACAAGACTGGGCCCAGCACTGAGCCCTGTGGAACACCACTATGAACACCATGCCGGGTTATTCGACCATTGTTTCCCTCCCACGCAACTACTCTGTCCTGGAGGTACGCCTCTAACAGCCTTCTGAGATAGAGGGGCACCCGATGGTATTTAAGAGCTTCCAACAAAGTCTCGAAGGGAAGACTGTTAAAAGCGTTGCGCACGTCGAGCGAAACGGCAAGAACTACCCTTCCTCTCTCTATTTCCTCCGTGGACAGATGTTTTAGAGCCTCTAAGGCATCCAGTGTCGATCGACCTTCCCTAAACCCAAACTGTGCGTCTGAGAGCCCGGGACCCACTGAGTCGATATGCTCATTGAGACGGTTGACAATAATCTTTTCCAGGAGTTTCCCCGTCTCGCTGAGTAAGACTATTGGCCTATACGCCGGAGCAGAGTCCAACGGTCGTCCCTCCTTTCTAATAAGGCACAATTTCCCTTCCTTCCACAGCTTTGGGAACCTTCCGGTGTGTAAGCATTTGTCGAACAATTTCCGCATTCGCTCACCTAGACTTTCGAGAGCTATAAAAACCACCCTTCCCGGAACGCCATCTGGGCCTGGCGCCGTCTTTCTCCTTCGAAGGCGGTTAAGGGCTATGTCCCATTCCTCCTCTGTGATTGGAGGGACGCCCTCTTCGACCACATCATCCCGGTGTGCGGACATTATTGGTGGTGCAAAGCCCCGCGTATCAGGGAACAGCTCTCCCACTAGCCGTATTAACAAGTTTGGCTGCAGGGTTTCTGTGACAGCCGCCCCTTGGGTTCGCAGCTTATTCCGCGCAACTCGATAAGGGCGTCCCCAGGGGTCCTTGTTTAGTCTCTCTAACATCTCTTTGTGTGCAAGCTCTTTCGCCTGGCTAATAGCGACCCGCAGATTATTTTTAGCAACGCGGTACCCCTCATGCAGCATGGCTTCCAGTGCCGGGTTCAAGCCATTTCTTCTGCGACTGCGGACAAAGGCTCTCCGGGCCCGATTGCATGCAATGCGAAGGTCAGCGATTTCGGTAGTCCACCAGTAAACGTGACGCCGCCGCCACCGTCCGCGGGCTCTTGGCATAGATGCTTCACAAACCACAGTTAGGGCATTATGCATGGAGTCTGCAAGCTCGTCCACACTTGTATCGCCGGCAAACCCAGCCGTTGTCCACCGACGCAGAATGGCAGCTTCTTTAGCCAGATCGCGATCAAGGCGGGTTATGCACCAGCGAGGGAATCGACTAGCGATCCGGGGGGCCATTGCCATAGCTGAAGAAGTGGAGACCTCAAAACGGATATAATTATGATCGGCGAGAGTCTCCACTTGCTCCACTCTCCAATTAACTACCCTGTCAGCGACCGAGGCAGTGGCAAACGATAAGTCTACAATCGACCCCCCTTGTTGCCGCACGCAGGTGCTGGCAGTCCCTCGATTCAGGAGAGATAAGTCTTGAGTAAGAGCCCACTCCTGCACAGCTCTGCCCCGTTCGTCTGTTCTAGGACTCCCCCATGCTTGGGACTTCGCGTTAAAATCGCCAAGTACGACTATATTTCCTGCCCGTCGGAAAATAGCCGCTCTGACAGAGTCCAGGTAAATCTCGAACTCTGCCAAACTGCGGTTGGGCGAAAAATATATTCCGACGACAACATAATCCCGCCATTTTGCTACCGCGTATCCAGGCCCTCTCTCTATAGACTCGAGAGGAGGACCAGCGCTATCCCCCAATACAATCGCCACCAGACCTTCCGTGTCCCCAACCCAATGAGGCTGTGAGGGGACGAAATACGGTTCACACACTACCGCTATATCTATCTCCCACTCCGCTATGGACTGCATAAGAAGATCTTGAGCACCCGCGGAGTGGTTAATATTCGTCTGGAGGAAGTTAAAATGCCGTCCCTGGTTCATGACGACATGTTAGCTTCCCCTTCATCCTGATGTAGCCCTTCGCTGGACCGAGCCGATGTGTCCAATGTACCCCTCGTTGGGGGGGGATTGCAGTCCCTTCCCCCCATTATGTGCCCCGACGGAAGGCCTGCGTCCACACACACCGCACAGCGCATAGGGCTCGAGCACTTTGAGGACTTGTGCCCGATGCCGCCACATTGAAAGCACAAGTTGCTACGGTCGACTAGTGAAGGACACAGCGGCCTTGTGTGCCCGATACAGAGACACTTATAACAGCGTAATGGGCGCTGATCGAGAACCTGGACTCTAGCGGAACTCCAACCTACCAAAAGCTTCCCCGCATCGGACATCACTTTTACAACCTCGACAGGACAGTGCACTGTAGTCACGCCCATTCCTCTGGGGCCAGACTGTATTTCTCCTACCTTAATGCAGCTAACAGGGCAATTTCCAACTCTGGCGATAGCGGCAATGACTTTTTCCCCTGTCACAGTATCATCAAGGTCCATAAGCCTGACGGATGCAGTCTTGGTGGGTCGAACGACAGTGGCCATGCCAGTTAGGGCCGCCCGCAGTCTATTCACTAGCAGCTCCACCTGCTCCGGAGTCTGTTCCTTAGGAAGCTCAAGAAGCCTTGCTCCAGTGGCCGCCCTACGAATTTTTATGCCTTCCCCAATACCAAGCTCCTGTAGGTTTATACTTTGTTCGGCCCGCTCTAGCACCTCAGCGTATGAGATTCCCATTTTTACGGCATCCGGCTCGAGATTAATAATAATCGCGGCAGTCTTGGGAAGGGTAAACGTCGGAGGGCCCCTAGGTCTGTTAGTGTGGGCAGAAGTAGCCTCAGGGGAAGCATTATTTGAGGAAGAGGAGGCCTTCTTTCCCTTCTTTCCTCTTCTAACAACTGTAGACCAACCCGCTACCTCGTTCACAGCAGGGCGACTTGAACCCGTGGCTGCCTCGGAGTTCTCGGGAGAAGCCGATCGTGCATCGCCATTTCGGTTTTCTGGCACCTTTTTAGACTTCGGAGGAGCTGCTGCCGATCGTGGCGGCGGGGCTTCCGGCCTTCTATTATCCGATGCTAACGGCGGGCGAATCACTCTTTCGGGCAGCAGTCTCTCTTCAATACCAGCGAATCTAGCGTCAAGCATGACACCCACCGATGCAACAATTGAGGCCTTCATCTCCTCAATTATGTCTACATTTAAAGTTGGTGTCGTTGTACGATTAGCCGCCGCCATGCTAGTTTTCATTTCTACAAATTCCCGCCGATGGGCTTTCAGCTCCGCTTTAAGACTATCCACTTCATTGCGGAGGCGAGTATTGTCAAGCCTCAACCGACGGGATTCCTCTGACTCTGTTCTGTTAACAAGCGTATCGACAAAATTTTGCAGCGCCGAAGCCGACTCTTTGAGGCATTTAACGAAGGTGCCTTTCAAATGACCAGATTTAGTAGCAACATGAATAATCGCCGCCGCTCTGCGTCCCGCAGCAGCTCTCAACTCCTCTGAATTAAGATTGCCTGGATCCTCATTATTGGAAGTTTCAGTCTCGAACCATTCCTCAGGGTCCAGCACGGTTACAACTGCCTCTTTTCTATAGACTCTATCCCTAAGTCGTTGATCAAACGCCTGCTCAATGGCCTCTTCCTTAGCATTTCTGAGGTCAGCTCTGGCCTGAGCTATCCCTGTGCCACGCCTAACAGGGGTAGGGTCTCTCGAAACTGACGACGCTCTTGAAGTTGAAACCTCCCTAGAACTCAAGGCGGACGAATCCAACCCGTCCCTGCGGGCGGTCCGTCGGATTGGGCTTCTATTCCTTAAGCTCACCCTCGAAGCAGTTTGGCGAACCATTTTGCGTGCAGACGAAGCTCCTTTTTCGGACGATAACTCGTCACTCATCTCTAAGAGCTGACCTGCCGGGGAAACCTGGCAGGTCAACTCTCAGAGGACAACCACAAACAAACAAAACAACCAAACTATATATAGAAAACAACAAAGAACCAACAAACGAACCAAAACCAAGCAAAAGAAACCTACATAACCTAACCTAACTTGACGTGGTTTATAAAAAAATGTTTAAGCATTAGAATAAGAACATCTCGGAGACCTGGTAAACTTTCCATCGGTGATTGCGTTATGTTTTGGTAATAATCGGTTACATATAATTGGTTTCGTGCATGGTTTTACATGGTTAACAAATCATTTACTTACCCGTGGTATAATTTATTACACTTTGATATCTGGGGCATTTTCATAAATTGCTGAAAATTATGTCTAAAAATTGAGTTTTCACCGAGCACTTTATGATAACGAAAGATAAAAATAAAATAAAGAAAATTTAAACCCGACTAGTCGACTCAAGTAAGCATGACCTCTTTTGATTGTACCTCCATGGAGGAGCGGTTTCAAAATGCGGAAACAAAGAGCTAAACAAAGAGATAAAATATCAAAAAAATACTGCTTTAAGCGGTGGTAGACCCCGTAAGATTTTAATCAATGATTTATTAAATGTCGAACTGACTATCAGACGTCTTCAATTTCAATATTTATGACACCTATTCTTTACTAGCTGTTAAAATTATGCCTAGTCCGTTCTTTCAACTTACTCAATGCCAAAAATTAAGTTGAAAGGATGCTTAATTAGGGCGCGAAGGAAGGACGAACGAACCAACAATCTTTCACAGTTATAATATTAGTAAGAATTCTATCTAGTTTAAAGGCCCTGAGTTACAATGTAGCGAATAAAAGAGTTCGGGAGCTAATAATTGATGGTCTCTACGATAACACTCTGCGAAAACAACTTTGATGAACGGAAAGATGAATTAAATAAAAAGCACTTTAAGTGTCGTATTTTAGCGTCGTCTTTTAGAAAGTATCTTAATAAAGATTTTATATTCACCTCATGGACGATTACCTCGCGAACTCTCCCCCTTAGAGGGTAATTCTGTTTAAATTACACGTACAATAAAACACTGAGTGCAAATAAATGAAACAATTCCGGCTGCGTCGTTTTAAATCCGGCATTCGTCAGATTCTGTTATTATTTATAACTATGTATAGTATAAAAAGAGCGGGGCTTAGTGGATAACTTAACGAAATTATATTATTTACCACCATGACTTTGATATCATATTAGGTTGGGGAAAAAGTTTCTTCGAATTTTTTAATATAGTTTATTTACATTTAACTAGAGCATGAAGGTACCATTTTGTTCGATAACTTTTTGCCATCTTGTAGATAGGGACATAATCCCATTGCTATAGAAATTTTGGGGTTTTTCCCCCAACCTATTATTATTAACCTCGATATTATTTTTTAAGAACATAATGAAAAACTCTCAGGCAGGCTGGTGCCCTCAAATTGTTTTTCTTCACCGTTTAAACAAGATATGTACACAAACACGTAACTCCAAATGGTTAGAGTAACGTGCCGGATTAAACTCAGTCCCCCCGAAAAAGAGCAGTAAAAACTACTCTATCTCAGCAACGTTGCTCTACACTTCTTAAAGCAGAGAAGAATTATGAAGAACCTCAACCTTAATGTTCATCACTGGCACGCTGCTCCAATGATTTTTATCACAGATAATATTTGAGTACTGCAGATAACAACCAGTACGCCTCAGAGTACACCCCATAACGTTCTCAAAGGCGTGTGAGGTCTACCGCACTTGGCCAGCGAAGCGTGGTGGACTGCAGCCTAAATAAACCCTTCCCATCCTGAGAGGAGACCCTTTATTAATAAATAAATAAATATACTACGACAATACACACATAGCCATCTAGTTCCAAAGTAAGCGTAGCTTGTGTTATAGGTAAGATAACTGATGAATAATATACATAACTACTTATTATATATAGATAAACACCCAGACACTGAAAAACATTCATGTTCATCACACAAATATTGTCCAGTTGTGGGAATCGAACCCACGGCCTTGGACTCAGAAAGCAGGGTCGCTGCCCACTGCGCTAGTCGGCCGTCATCGGCCAATCGTTTAGTGGGCTTTTAATGTGTTTATAATGATAATAATGATGATTATTTTAGGTAAAAATCTATAAACATAACACTGTTCATGTTATAATCATGAATTTCAAATAAATAAATAATATTAATAATTACTTAAAACGTAATAAAGGCAATAAAATTAAGCTAAATTTCGCCATTACCAAACTTGGAACTTGTCTAATGGGTTTCTAATAGACATTGATGTACCTAATAAAGAAAACTCCTAATTAAATTACCGTCAGTAATTTAATAAAACCTGGCAGGACTGAGATGAGTTGTCAGTCGGGGTGATCATTCGGGGGAAACGAGGGAGTGATAGGGGTCGATAATAATAAGCTGTAATTAAGTGCTCATCCGACTTTATTTCTTCCGCGCCCATCTTTTGATGAAGGGAGATAAATATTTCGACGAGTAAGTTTATTTATTCAGAGAGGTTAAATGGTTGCTACTTTTTTTTAATTTACTGCAGTTTAGCCCTTAATTGTAAACATACCTAGTGATAATTTATGATGCAGTCTAAGAGAATATTGAGCTAACCTTTTAGGGGTATGGCAGTTATATTAAGCCCAAAACGCTTATCAGTTTCTAAGCAACATGATCCGCTATTGTTTCGGTTTTAGAGCCCCATTTTATCTTTTTATAGCAGTGTTTTAAAAGTGCTCGAGGGCTAACATGAACGGGATAATTATGTATAAGGTAACGGCTTACTTCCCCTGTGGTCCCGTTTTCATCAGGTCAAGATCTGTTAAAGGGATCCTGGTGAAATCGAGGGAACTCTTCAATAATTTAGACACCTATAGCGATTTGAGTATTTTTGGAACTACACATAAACTGGCACTTTCCTTGCTACTATATAAAACGGCATACGAATAATATGATCTATACATAATAGTTTTCTACATTTTACTTGGCACCGACTTAAAAATCTTGTAGAAAATATTTATTTATTGCTCTTTAGTTGATATAACCAAGTCAGTAAACTTCGGATCGTAAAGTTAAGGATTCGTGAAGTAACCCTGACAGACGAAAAAAATTTAATTCGGTTTTTTTTATTAAAAACCTTAAATCCATACGACAAATGAAAAATATAGTAATACAAAAACAAAATACCACACCTTTTGGCGAGTGACAAGTTATACGAGATGCCTAGTGAAAATCGATTGGTGAAAGGTAAATGTTTGTCTAGAATATTCTGTGGCGTTAGGCGTTACCTAGTTATGCATTGCCTTCTCCCTCGTTAGTCAAAACGAGCGCCTTACATTTAGTGTTTATCTAGCTTAGTGGGATAACATTAGGAAGAGTACACAAATTTAAATATCTTGGGCACCTGACCTCAAAGACGACACCGATATCGAGAGGGAACGAAGAGCGTTTTTAGGAAGAGCAAATATGCTCGCACGCAGATTTGCACGGCGTTCTAACACCGTCAAAGTAACATTGTTCAGAGCCTATTGCGCTAGTTTTTACACTTGCTGCCTGTGGTCCAATTACACTCTGAATACTTACAACGCTCTCCGAGTACAATATAATAATGCATTCAGTTTGTTGATGAAGCTGCCGAAGCTTCCGTAGCTCATTAGGGATGTTTGCGGAAGCGAGAGTGGACTTCTCTATGCCAAAAGATGTGGCTCCCTGGTGCGAAGATTGCGGGTGAGCACCAAAAGCATCCTGAAGATCCTGAAGCATCCTGAAGCTGACAGGTTGGACTGAAGGTATGTGAGTCACTGCTGTGCCATTTCAAATGGATTGGAGCGACAGTGATTCGCATATTTAAGTATCTATTTATATATTTTTTATGATTTTTGTTTATTATTTTTTAATTATCTTATAGTTATATAGAAATTATGTATTATTAATAACAAAAAATATGAGCCTTGATGCCTGAAATAAAAATTATTATTTACTAGCTTTTGCCCGCGACTTCGTCTTCGTTTGTTTTTGTTTTTTGATGTGGCATTCAATTTAGTTTTAGTTCTAAAAAAATTTGTGGCTGTCCGCTGAGGAGTTTCTCCTCTATTTCCAACCACATTCATCAGATCTACACAAAGTTTAGGCAAAATTAAACACATATATTATAACCTCTACATAGACAGACTTGACGTTTCAAAAGTGCTTATATTAGGCCTACTTGAAATAAATGAATTTTGAATTTTGAATTTTTGAATTTCTATAGTACGAAAATAATTATTTAAATCGGTTATAATTTGTCGGAGTTATGGTGTAAAATGGAGCTTAATGTCGGGATATAAAGTATCCTTTATTATTTCTAAAACTTCCAAGAATATGTGTACAAAGTTGTATGAGGATCGGTTAAGTAGTTTTTGCGTGAAAGTGTAACAAACAAACTTACATTGACATTTATAATATAAGTACGGATAGGGATTATATTACATAGCTGGAAATTTAAATTCCTCCATTTGACTTTGCCATGATTTTGATGCCCCTATGTAGCCTCTACAATCACTCTTTTATCTCTCATAAAAGGTCTGTTTTGAGAAATTTGTTTTACACAGACTTTTGGGACAGTAAATAGCGGTTGGCGCGGTTGAGTTGTGAAAGACAATGCGGATTTATGCTTTGTGCCTTTATTTGCTTTTGTTAAATAGGGGCAGACTTTTTTCCTACTTTCCTGCGTTTTATTTCAAACAAGCGTTTGGACCTTTATTTCATATGGCATTTATTATAAAAATACTTCTTTCATGACTAGAAAATGCGTTTGGGTATGGCTTATTAGTTGGATCGCTCTACTGTTGCAATACTCTCGATATACGGCTTACGTTATAGTATTAAGGACTACGTTAACGATAAAAATGCTTGGGTGTAAAATATTGCTCTAACCAGGTGGCTTCTTTAATAGTTTTTAAATGACATTGTGAGATGGGGATAACGAAAATAATAACAACCGGCTAAATTTGTTGTGGGCTTCTTCTTAGACCATGGCGCGTTTAGAACCCTCGTAGCTTTAGTTTTAAGTCTACGAATTTTATATCGCCATCAACTCACTCCTATTTCATATTTTACATGTAATATACGCATCAAAAGTGCCATCTATGTGCCTATTCGAATAAAGAAATATTTGCCTTTGACTTTGACTTTGTTAATCCTAGGTTCTAGAGAATTGGAGCTATTCGACTCCCCAATTTCGTAAATACAGAAGAAAAAGGCAAAAATGTATGAGATATATATATATATATCTTTTATTTATTTTTGAATAAATAATAGATAATATTATGAAAATTAAGCTTAATTTGCTATACTCCGCGAAAAGCAGAAGAATCTGTACGTTGTATTTATAATTTCTCCAATCTTTATACTATACACCAAGCACATCTTCGGCAATGTGCCCTCTACGCACGTGCTTGTAGGGTACATTGCCTTTGGGAGTATAGCAAATTAAACTTAATTTTCATAAATATCATGGAATTCCGCAAAGTAATGCCTGCTTCAATCCAATAATAAATAAAATAGCACTAGTTTTTCTTTCCTGGAGAAAGAGTGAGCGTTTTTAATTTAAACTATTTACATATTACTTGATTTAAAGTGTGAAATAAACATCGTGAGGAAACCTGCATGCCCGAGAGTTCTCCATAATGTTCTCAACGGCGTGTGAAGTCTAACAATTCTTCTAAACCATTCTAAATCTAGTAGATAGTAGACTACGGCCTGCACCCTATTATGTCTGAGAGGAGACCGATGTTGACTGTTTTTTGAATCAATCCTACCGGACAAACGCAAAATCATAGTAACACAACTGCAATTTCAAATAAATATTTTAAATTGAAGCTATTGTAAAAGATAAATCTATTAATGAATTTTAGTTACGAACTTTATCTTTTTAAACAAAGAGTGACAAAGTGGCTCACGTTTTTCGTTGAGTGCCTCTGACGAGCCATTAGTCCAGACGTTTCCCGTCGAGGTGATGGTAAATATTGACTGGATATATTCCCGGGAGCACTCTCAGGAACTAAGAGACAGCCGCTTAATAGTTATAGCTCTTTTACTGTTAGGAATAAGGATTATAATGGAATAAGTTAGTTTTATTTTATAAGTAAAATTGAAAAGTCTCTGTAGAGTATTTTTAAACAAATCGTTAGTTTTTATCATTCCTTACTCATAATCAAATATCAATGTGACTTATCACAATATTATCAGTGTATTTGATAATTAAATATTTGTAATTAATAAAATGGACTTTTTATTATATAATTCTAGTTGTTTTAGGGTTTATTTTTATATGTTTACTAGTTGTACCCTGCCACGCTTTGCTGTGGCACATTTATATGGAATGGTTGAGAAATAAGAAACAAAACAAAGAATACATTACATATGTCAGCGAGTGTTTTTCTCGCTTTCGGCAGATGGCGCGGTCACTGGTACATCGATTGTTAAAAAAAACTGTAGTTTCGCGATCGTGGATATGTGAATGATGCAAAAAATAGATAAAAACAATCCTCGATGCGGATTATATGATGCTAAAATTTCAGCTCGATCGGTGCAGAACTTTTTGAGTTTTTGAAGCGTACCCAAACCAACATTTCATTTTATATATATATAGATTTGATTTACGATTTATTTTAGGCACTACGCCTTATGTACAGGAAAGAGTAGGAAAAGTATAGCACTTTTGAATTCTGAAACTTTTCAATCTACTATATGAAATTTTGAATTAGATTGATTAATAAGTTAGACGTAGAAGAAGCGTTCGGACGTTTTCAGAAAAGTTCATTTATATGGACAAAATTTATAAGTTTCATGATTAATAAATTATTTTGTTAGCATTGTTATAGGCGTGTGTTTGTAATTTTCAATAATTTGGAAGAAATATGCTTTTTCTATGGATCTATTTAATATTATTTCGTCACTAAAATCATAGAAATGGGCATCGAACCTAAGACCTCAAACAGTACTCAACTGTGTAACTCTGGCTAAGCTAAACCCATTTTATCTTTTACTTGCCTTCGGCTCGGGTGATAACCACCTCAGATAAAATAGATTCTTTTATGTCCGTGTAACAGAATTTACTATTGCAACGATCACTTTTTTGTATTTGCAGTTTAAACATTTTGACTTAAAATGAACCATGACCGTATACATTAACTTCAAATTCAAATTAAAAAATGTTTTATTCATGTCACAGCCACTTATGAAGCGTTCATACATTTAACATGTTAACACTAATGTAAGGTGATGGGGATAACTGCATTCGTTAACTCAAACCTTAAGCTAGGAGGGTTCCAAACGTGCCCTGGTCTAAGCTTACGTTTTATATAAACTTTAAACTTATTGAGAGACATCTTAAGGATTTCATCTGGTAAATTGCTATAAAATTATAAACAATTACCCTTAAATGAATCAGTTTATTTTTTACAGCCTAGTAAACTGCACTACAGGTTTATATATACTTCTAATATTAATATATTGTAATCCACAATTTTATTTTAATTTTGTTTTATTTCTATGTAAAAAACTTAAATTTTCAAATATTTAATGATTATGCACCGTCATAATTTTAGCTTCTTTTAATTTATCTCTAAAAGACTCTCTTGGGCCCAAAATCTTCATGAGGACTGTACAGTTTTCACGCAGTAATGCGGACGCCAAAAGCTGCTCCAAAACTACGAGTACCTACTATACGAGTGTTCCTAATTCATGTTATTTTAACAATATAAAGATGCAGTGCTACAGTAAGCAGCATTAAATTAAACTAAGCATCTAGCGAGTGTTCGTGACTGGTTTATATTTTTAAATTAGCTTCCTACCGCATGTTGTTGGATGTGTAGAAACTTTTAATAAAGTAACAGATGCTCGCTTTTTAATAAATTGCTTCAACTAAACGCTCAGGCAACACGGATATAAAACATAATTTAGACCGACTTAGCTTATACGTGGGAGATTGCGGGGACAATTTGTACATTTATTATAAACTCGCATTTTATACAACGCTCCGGCGCTCTACATTGCAGAAATATATTGATAGGTTAACGGGATCTTACGGGAACGTAAGATTAGGATGTACGGGCAATTTATGATTTATAATTTCTGAACTTCCTCTGGTCTGGTATAGTGGGAGGTAACCACCCAAAGGCCTTCCGACAAAGATGTCTCGCCAAGCGATCTAGCGTTCCTGTTTGATGTCGCGTAGAAACTTATATGGGGTTTAATATAACTGCCGTACAATAGGTAAGCCCATTGACATCTTTGACTTATCCCTTACCACCACTTACCAAAGCGGAACATCTCCCAATAGAATCCCGAATAATATTATCATGCGGATGCTCAGGAATACTGACTGACTTTGCGGTAAAAAAGTGGAGTTGCAACCCTAAAAGGTTACTTTATAAACCTCTAGTGTTTTAAACCAAAAGAGTGCACTAGATTTAACACCGATGACATTTTCAAGAAGGGTTGAGGTAAGGTTCCTTCTTTATTTGTCCTTTTTTCTCGTCCTAGTTAAGCCACCAAGCAATTTGATTTTTAGCATAGGATTAGCTGGCAGGTCAGAGAATAACATAGGCTCTTGGAATTAAGAACATACAGAAGCCGTGGTCACGACTAATACTGAAGCATCAATAACCACCCCACTTTAGAATGGTTCCTCGATCGAACGGTGAGTCACTTCATACCATTTAGCAGTTGACAGTAATTATTTCATCTCTAATGTTCTAAACTTTCACAAAAAATTGGGAAAAAGTTTGTGAGCTAGCAACATTCCGCGGGTGTAAAGTGCGCGGGCGTTTTCACAGTTTTTGGACACAATACACTGCATACAATAATGGCTTAATGAGGATTCTGCATGTTCTTAACTCAATGCATGGGCTACTATTTATCATAGGATATATGTAATGATGTGGACGTAGAACGCGGACGACAGTTGTCTATTGTCAAGCTAATTGGTCCCGATTGACTCTCGCCAGATGTTCATAATAAATCTAATCCATAATCTTCAAATGACTTATTGAACTTGATCAAAATATGTACCGAGAAGAGAAGAAAAGTATTCTACTACAAAATTAAATCTGTCATCTTAAGATGGTGAGACACCTTATTATTTTATTTTTTACTTTAAGTGACGCAAAGCTCGTCATTAAAAAAGGAAAATAAGATACATAATCGTTTGTGTCATGAAAACTACAAAAATAAAAGACAGTATTCCCCTTGCTCGTATTTCACAAAGCGTTTTAGGAGAGTCTTTTAAAATATTCTGCGCTCCAATTGTGTTAAAACGGACGTTACATTGTAAAAAGCACTCAGCATGTAAAATGCTTTCAGAGCTTTTATCACCCACTTTATTTATTTTTTACAAGGTAAGGGAGATGGTTCATTCTCGTTCTAGAAATAATTAGTGGCTTTTTTGGCGTCTTAAATTAGGCAGCCGCTTTACGTCCGAAGTTAATAATCAATGTAATCCTAAATTTCGACAACCTCCCTGGCACAGCGGTGAGTTTTAGCGGTTTGGAAGGTTCCGGGTTCGATCCCCGGAAGTAGCAATATGTATTTAAAATTCCTGACAGACACACAAACACACACACATACAGACAAGTCAAACTTATAACACCCCGTAGTTTTTGCGTCGGGGTTAATAAACGGTGCTCGTTTTGTTTAAACGTATCAATAACACATAAGGATGAAAAATGTTATACTCTCATGAGTAATGAGAAATCCCATACGAAAAAAGTCACGAGCAACAGTTAGATAAATAAAGCAATTTGCAAAAGCTCTGTTTTACCAACAAAACTTGGATAGACTTTGTTTTCTCCTGGTTTTAAAAATGCCATAACGAAAATATTATAAGGAAAATGCTCTCACATTAAAAATAATGAGAGGCAATTCCTATTCGTATTCGAGTGAGCAACAATTTTTCTTCTCGTAATTAAAGAAATTATTACTGAAACAAAAGAATTATAAACGAAATACGAATAAAGTAGAAAAGAATGTGCTAGTTGGACTTACGCGCAATATATTTATTAAAGACTAGCGATCCCCGTGACTTCATCTGCGAAGCTTCAAGCTTAAAAAATACACATATGCTGTCTGAAAGCTCTTAAAAGGAATATTTTTCCTCGTTTTTGCAACCATTTTCTATAAATAGTGCGTTTGTTTTGGTTGTAGCGTAATGTCATATAGCTGAAAGCCTTCCGCGATAAATGGGCAATCCAACACAAAAACAATTTCCAAAAGCGATTCATCTTGAGATTACCCCTCCATTCTAACAAACTTTACCTCTTTATTAAATGTTACTAGATGTCCCGTACCACTTAAAGAACGCCTTGGCAGAACTCCGGACGCTTGACTGACCGCTTGGTTGGTTTTCCACTTAGCATGTGGGCATCTGCAGATAGCATAATGATGTTCAGCCCTCACCTATAAACAGAGCAACACTTCGCAGCATATTCAAGGAATATGTCCTGCAAAGTGCCGCCCTTAAACCTGAGACGTAGGTGTTGAGCTTTATATGACTAATTTTTTTTACAATTTTAATTAGTGTTTTTACCTACACTTGGAGGAATTATCAATTGTTATAAATTTAAAATGTATTTAAAAGCTTTTGAAAAAGTAGATCGAAACTGCAACGTTTCCTACTAGATGACGCTGCAGTCGCTATAACACTGATATGAAAGGCATATACTTATTTCGGCATCGACGGTAGGAGACCCGTAGCTTAGTTGGAGAAAGCGATTGCCAGAGAGTCGCAGGTTCAAATCCTGTCGGTTCCGAAAATTATTATATGCATTTTAAATTTATAAAAATTCATATGCCTATAATTACACCGATTATCACCTTTCAAACCGGAATACAGCAAAGATGCTTGGTGGCTGATATAAGCATGGTAGTGGTACTACCCCGGACGAGCTCTGTCACAAAAAAACTCTACTATTACTATTAGTTCTCATATGTTTACTATATCACACCGAAAAGCTTCCTCTATAAGTAACACTTCCATTTCGAGTCATCATAGTCCACCCATTACCAGCCCACTATAGGGTACGGGTCTACAACGCTGGCCAAGTACAGATCGGTAAACTTCGCACGCCATTGGGAACATCTTTAAGCAAGCAAAAATTTAAGTTTCATAAATTAAAAACGCACATAACTCCGAAAAGTCATTGGTGCTTGCCAGGGATCGAACTCGATCTCCACGAAAGAAAACCAAAGCCTTACCCACCAGGCTATCAACGCTTCGTTTTGTGTATTTGATGATAATTATAACTGTAACTACCTACATTTTCCTTGTCTGAAAACGAATCCAAAACCTCTCCGTTCTAAGGCTATTAGCACTGCACCAGAGACTAGGTGATCAGCTGAAAGGTAACACTATGTTTACAAACTGTCATGAATGTTGAACAACTAAATAATTTATTGATACATATGTGACTACAATTAGCTTTAAATATTAAACAGCACCTCATGCAGCTGATGTGGCTCTGTTGTTCAGTGTATACCGTACATAATTAATTAGTTACACAATCCTTCATTTGCATTTTAATAACTTTGCGACACAACCTATTGTGGGAGCGAAAGCATAGAGAGCATAGAGTTTATATATTTTTTTTATTGCCAACCCGTACTGGAGCATTTTTGTGGGTCTTAGCTGGATAATCTCTACTGTTAGAGTAAACAAGCTAGTGCAGTAAGACATAAAGTAACCGATGATGATGACGACTATAACTTGAAGGAATAATTTCCGCGTCTTAATTAGGATAATAAGTTAAGATAATAAGTTGAGATTGTAATGGCATGCGTCCGCCATCTTATCTCATCATCATATCAACCCATTACCAGATCACTACAGGCCACGGGTCTCTTCCCACAGTCAGAAGAGTTTAGGCCATAGTCCACCATGCTGGCCCAATGGTGGAATTCACATACCTTTGAGGCATTATGGAGAACCCTCAGGCATGCAGGTTTCCTCAAGATGTTTTCCTTCAACGATGAAGTAAGTGATATTTTAATTACTAAAAACGCACAAAACATAGAAAAATGATAAAATAGAGGTGCGTGCTGGGCTTCGAAGTCGGCCCTCCGAAGGTTACACCGAAGTTCTAACTACTGGACATTTTATCTCATAACTCAGTTATTTAATCCACAGCGCCCTGGTACTGGTTTCATGAAAAACATTAAGAGTCTATTGTAACACCTGTAACACCCTGCAATGGTAACACATTCTCACTGGGGAATATCGTTCACTGTACACCGATTTTCTGAAGGATAGGATAGGATAGGATCCGGTTGAAGAATAGATTAAGACTCTCAAGAAGACTCGAATTGTTGTCTCCGCGCAAGTATTAAAAGGCCGAGCTTTACATAAATTGACGGAAGTATTAACGAATATAAAGCTACAATTTTGTTTGCACAAAATAAAATGGGTTTTTCTTATAAAAATATTATATCGTTGTTAAAATTTTGTAAACCCGTATTCTCTTTTTTTCATACTCTACTTAATAATTAACGACTATGAAAGATACATAGGAACTTAAATACATAATGGTGGTCACCTGCGGTCAACGCTCTCGCAGCGGCAAAACCACTGAACGTTAAGTTCGTAAAATAAAGTTGATTTATAATATTCAATTAGAACTACTTTATAAGCAGTTTTGAAATATTATTTTTATTTTCTCGGATAGGCATATTAAAAAATGACTTACGAAATATTTAATGTAAAAAATATTATTGTTCTATTTTTCATAAATTTACATACTAAGTGTTGAAAGAAATGTTATTGTTAGTCAAATCATATCCTAAAAGATAATATTATAGCAACAATTTCAATTTTTTAGAAAGAGTGCCAAACTCAAAACAATTAAACAATGTTACCTTATCCGAGATTCCTTTAGTGTTTGTGCCACAACTTGTATTTTTTGGCCCTTTGCTACAAATCTCATTTAAGAACAATTAGAAGGCCTTTATCTAAGGACGTGGGTTTGTTTTTGCCCGGAGCTTCGATGCGTGACTCGATAACTAATAGCGCCCTTGAGACAACTGTGGAGCTTAAACTTTACAAACCTCTGATGTCACGTAAAACGGTTAAATTAATTTCAGTCGATTTCTGAATAGAAACAAACTTGTAATAAAACAGAAAAACCTTACTAATTTTATAAGTACTAAAGTGCGTTTGCTAAGTTGTTCTTTTAGCAAGCAGCTTCAAAGCAATGGATTGACGAGATTTTCCCTAGTGATATAAGCTGTAGAGTGATTTAAGCACTAAATTGGAAGGAAGAGTAACATAGGAACGTTAGTTTTTTGGACATAAAATTAACACAAACAAATGTACAATTCCTGTGCTAGACCTAAAGCACAATACAATGAACTTGATGATTATACTTCTACAACTTATATTCTGTACTTTTCGAAACAAAAAATAAGGAAAATGTCCTTTTTACCTCTGAAGACTGTTGAGTGTCGTAATCCTATCCTGTCGATAGTGGATGCCAGTTAAAGATTAATAACTTGATGGACCCGGGGATAACATGGGCGTGTTTTCCACTAAGTCTAGACCAATCAGTCATACGGACTGGGTGTGCTTTTTAAATTAGCATCACATTATCTAACACTTTGTGTCATTATACCCCATAAAGTGGTTTATTAAACTACAATACTGCAACAACTTCAACAAGATATCTGTGTTAGGTAAACAAATTCAAATAACTTTTCATTTACGAGACTCTAATGAAAACTTTATAATTTGAATCAAGCAACGGATATCCACTGGCTGGGCATAGGACTTTTGAAGGTAGTTTCAAATACCACGGTTTTACTCCATCCTCGCAGCGTCTCTCATCGGGGGTGTACCAACGCTGCGTTTGAGCGTGTAAGGTTGCCTTTCCAACATCTTAGGACCCCAACGTTTATAGTTCGTCCGAGCTGTGTGCCCCGCCCATGGCCATTTTGCCATTTCGCTTTACGTCTCTTTGAGCTAGGTCTGTTACCCTCCTCATTCTTTCGGTATCTCCATCACCCGCTGAGTGAATCTCATACTTCTTAGTAGACCCATAGTTAGCGACTACGTTTTAGAGCCATAAATCATCACTGGCAACGAGCACTATTCGAAGACTTTGGTCTTCTAACTCTAACTACATATTATAACTTAATCACCAAGTGACCGAAAGAATATTATTAAAATTAAGCTTAATTTGCTATACTCCGCGAAGAGGGTGTATTGCCGAGGATCTGTTTTATGTGTGGAGTATAAGGATTGAAGAAATTATAAATTACACCACACAGATTCTCCTGCTTTTCGGGGAGTATAGCAAATTAAGCTTAATTTTGATAATATATCATGGATTTCCGCAAAGTAACGCCTGCTTCTATACAATGACCGAAAGAAGCCTATACCATTGCAGAAATCCATTTTATATATTTTCAATAATGATCAAATGTAGAACCATTCTGTAAAGATCCAGTTAACTCTAACAATAGGCGAGAATTAAAGTTGTTTCTAGAAACACTTCGAGTTTGTTAGTTCCGCCACGTAGCGCATTCGATTTGGCCCATTTCATTTGAAACCCCGACCACTTCACAGTTCTGCTCATCTAGCGTTTGTAGCAGTTGCAAAAACTAGAGAAAGTGTATAAACAGTAAATGAAAATTGTATTTTCTATTCCATCACAAGTAAGCCCTTAACTGCAATCTCTTATAATGCACCATCAGTCCATCACTTACGTACGCAGTAAGTGATGGACTGATGGTGCATTCTAAGACTTGTCTAAGTTATGTGCGCTTTAAGCAATTAAAATATCACTTGTTTCAAAGGTGAAGGAAAACATTGTAAGTAAACCTGCATTCCTGAGAGTTCTCCATAATGTTCTCAAAGGGTGTTGAGTCCACCATTCCGCACTTCTCACTATTGAAGAAGATCCGTGCCCTGTAGTCTACCGATAATAGGTCGATATGATGATGATGATACCTCTAGCTGGTTTCCACGCAACCTCGCACCAGATCACTAAATTGGCTTGGTGGCAATTCTTTATCCTGCCAACAATTAATTGCAATCGGAAACTTGTATCGGCCGAAGAATTTTTTTTTGATTTCCAATTTACTTGTTTAAAGTTAAATCCTAAAACTATCACTATTACCACTACAATAAAAAAATATGTATGTGTCCAAAGTGCTTACTTAAAATCAATTTGAATAAACAACGATTTAGCTTTAACTATTTGAAAAATTCAAAATTATTGACCCAAATAATTAAAAATAAAATTTAACAGAAAGAAATATACATTGATAGGTTTTCATTTACTCTAATATCAAATTCTATATGGTTTCCTCTAGAGTACTCGCCTCGTTTCCATTTCACGAAACTCGCAATTCAATCCACACAGTTTTGATAAATACATCGAGTATTATTTCAAGATAAAGAATTTTTTACTTTTAGAAAGCAATGAAGCAAGTTTACTGGCTAACCTTTTTTCGAAGGGGGCTGGTCCAATCTTTGGCACACGCACCTCTAACTGTTTGGACATGAGTATCTTATAATATAAACTAACGATGAAAGAAAACATCGCGTGGAAACTATCATGAAGAAGAAACACGTATAACATACAGGAAAAGAAAAAGAGGAAAGTGTTAATATATATACAATCACCAAAATGTATAGATACAAATACATACATGATATAAATAAATATACGTAAAATATAAATATAAAATAAACATAATATATATAAAAATTTAATCTACATTATATATATGTAGATTTCAATACATAATTTACAAACAATAATGAAGCAACAACTTCTAATGCCATTGAGAGGTAGTTGTCCTTCAGACGACTCCTAAATATAGGAAGGGAATTAATTCTACTGATTTCAGCAGACAGATTGTTCCAGAACATAATTGCCTTAAAGAGGTAAGAAGACAAAACATGCCTGACACAGGCCTCACAGAACATTATGGAGATCCATAACGTTCTATGAGGCGTGGACCAGTCCGCAATGTGCAAGCGTGGTGGTCTATGCTTCTCAGTCTGAGAGGAGACCTGCCCTGTTGAGGGCCGTTATTCCTTACTAATATTTAAAATGCGAAAGTGTATGTGTTTGTTGGTTTGTCTTTTACGCCCTAACGTAACCAATCAACTTGATTTTTCGCATAGAGTTGGTTGACTGGACGGAAAGTAACAGACACTTCTTTTTATTCCAGGAATACAACCGGTTCAAGGATTTGTAAAATATAGTATAATAAACGCGGACGAAGAACCCGGGCAACAGCTAGTGGGTTGATAATGATGACACTTGTACAATGTAAATAAAAATAAAATAAATAAATGTATATGATGCCGAATTTAACTGGGAAAAATATGGCCACTAACGTACACACATATGCAATACCAGAATGCATGCAGAATTTTTAAAAATTTTATTGGGCTATAACCTTATTCTTGCAATGCTATATAAATTTTATTAACTTAATTTTAAAAGAAACACGTACCGTTGGTCTTCGAAGAATCAATCCCATAATAAAACGTTAGATGTATTTGTCGATAAGTATACTTATTCTGCAAAATTCAAAAATTTTGCTAATATTATTGTTCGTATGTGATGTCGTGCGGTGACGGCAGATAGGAATACAATAGTCACCACCCCTTCTCTTGCCAAGGGTGTCGTGAGAGTAGACAGAATATAAGCTGACAGCGGAGTCCTTTGTACTCCAAGGTACTTCCATGTACAGTTATCACCAAACCACGTGCCCAGCGTAGAGGTTATAGGCAAAACCTGAAGTCGAAGAGGCCTTTAGTCCAGCAGCAAACTGCTATAGGATATTAATGAAGATGGAGCGGCTTTTTGGGAAAAGAAAATATTTTTTATGTAATCGAAAATTTACTTAAAGATATGGAAAACCCGCGTCTCAAAAGTTTGTATAACATCAGCATTATTGGACAATCTTCGTTTGGAGGCCTTTAGTCCAGCAGTGGACTCTTATAGGCTATTGATGATTAGGGTTCTTTATGAAATAGACAAATCTACTTACGCCGCTTACCGGTTTTTGCTACCTCAGTTGCAGCTCCCGATCTTGATGCCAGAACCAAAGGACCATGCTAAAATAGCGTACCAGAGCTATATCCCTAAGTTCCCGTACTTATATAAATGAATATGAAACTGAGTTAAATTTTTTGGGCAGAGCTACTACCTGCGAGTAGCTCTATCCAGCCACGTTTCACTTTAAATAACGAAGAAATAAATACATTTAGATTTATTGGAATAAATACTTCGAAAATGATAAGAATATTAACAAAAAGGTTATAAGATCCACACTCAACAAAACTGAGCAAGCTCGTGCTACAAGTTTAACCTAATATAACTTACTAAGTTTACGAAATATAATATAGACAATATTATATTTCGTAGGGTTTAGTTAGAATATGTATTATGTGGCAGTGAATCCATCAAACCAAATCCTCTGAACATGTCTATATGATCAAACATGGGCTCACATGTTTGCATTAATTTGTGTATTACATTGTTAATTTACACTGACTAATTATAACTATACTTGCATACTATGTAAATTAATCATAATGAAATAGGTAACTCCATAACCCGATTGAAATAATTTTATGTAAGTCACGTTTCTACACTAATATTACAAATGAGAAATTGTGTTTGTTAGTTTTGTTATCTTGTCTTTCCTACACACTTTTATCACTGAAAAATAAGTTTTTTTTTTTGGGTTGTGACAAAAATTCATTTAAACAAACGGATTCCACACGTTATTAACAGGCTGATTTAATGCTACACGCACGCAAACACGCACACACGTAAGCACTCACGCACGCACGCTGTGTATTGGAGCTAATCTGCTATAGTTGATCGTTAATCAATCGTAACTATTTCATCGAAAAGACCAAAATACCAACTGCTGATTCTCTTAGCGGCTTCTTATCGTAAAAATATATTTTATGGTTACTTATGAACCATAAAGTCTGTCTGTATTAAAGTTCAGTTCATCAGATTTTCTTTCTACTAAAAATCTATTTTAGTAGAAAGAAAATCTTGTTAATATATATAAAGTTAAAAAAATTTCAATACGTGAATATTGTGTTTTTTTACAAATAAATTAATCTACTAAATTTTCACATAAAAATAAGTATATTAATTTATGGAAACGAAATAGTTATGAAAACCAAAACACTAAACAGAACACTATAACAAAATATGCATAATATATAAGAGGTACCCGAGTCCCTGTATAAATCCCCGATGCGGCCAATTTGAGAACTTATAATTTCTGAGTTGTACTGGATTGGTGGAAAGTTTTGATCGCGAACTGTTTCTAATCTATCTGCAATAAGTAAATAGGGTACATCGGTGTATTTAATTATATTATGGCGCCGCCTAGAAAATATTAAGTGTGATAGGTTTAAAAACTGCTTAACCCTGCCAAATATAGCGTGATTTCATGTAATTCTGTTTGTTTGTGACTCTACCACCGGTTCGGAAGGAAGATTCTACCGAGAAGAAGCCGGCAAAAAACTCAGCAGTTGCTCTAATCCAACATAGTATAGCAACCAACATGTATTAAATGTGCTTAATTACATTCTTAAACTTATGTAATAGTAAACCTTATATTACCTTCGGTATCATTTTATTAGGGATGTACTCAGCCTCACAAAGGTTGTCTGTTTTTCCCTAAGACGATATGCTGATATAACTTATTTATTACTGTTTCTAGTAAGTCGATTGGTTTATATCCACTTTTTTTTTTACAGATTAATGTATTGTTTTACAAAGATTAAATTGTTATAAATATATCTGATGATGCTGACGAGAAGCTATTGTAAGTATACTTATTTCATTTAATTCTGTATGTTAACTGCACATATTTTGAACCCTCTACCAGCTCACTACAAGGTCTCCAGTGTGTTGGGCTTCACACGCCTTTTAAAACATTATGGAAAACTCTCAGGAATGCAGGTTTCCTCTTTATATTTCCTTCACCGTTGAAGCAAGTGAAGAAACATTTGAATTGGTTAAAAAGCGCATAACTTAGGAAGTTAAATGTGCGTGCTGGGATTCGAACTCGGCCCTACGAAAGTGAAGCCAAAGTCCTAACCATGATGCCACTGCTACCGCTTCAATGCTAACTTAAATAAAATATATGTGCTAGGTACCTGCTAAAACCCGCTTGAACAAACTTTAGCTAAAGTTTGTCTGGAAATAAGGTAATTTATTTAATTTACGGTTCCCATTCACAGTAGAAGCTTTCGGTTATTTGAGTCACGTAGCGAACATTCGATTCGACCGTTTCAATTTGAGCATTTCAATTTTTGTTTGCGCACCTTCTGTTTTCAATGCGAGTTTCAAATTTCGAAAATATAGTAGTTGTGTACAAAATAATGAACAAAAATGTTGCTTACATGGATATGGCTTTTGAATTATAGTTCTTATTTTATATTACTACTTTTAGCGAAAGAAGTAAGCCCCAGTGATGTATTTAACTTTATTATTGCGTCTTCCACCTCGCTAATAATCTTCTTTTCGCCAAATAAATAAACTCGCAGTTCTTTTCTTGATTTCATCGGCCGGTGGGCGGTAACTATAATATAACAATAACGTACGAAAGTGTACCCCAATAGGAAAGTACCTACATAATTATAAGTATTATAATAAATAAAAAACATTCTTAACACCCAACAATGTCAAAAGTTTTACTTTTTGGCAATATCGAAAATATTTATAAATTCTTTGTTAAATTTCCCTGACCCACATATAATAGAAAGGAAATTTGGTGTCAGAAAGCCTTAATCTCTTCGGCCTTGTTAAGTTATACAAAACTTTTGAGACGCGGGTTTTCCATAACTTTAAGTATATTTTTCGATGATATGAGAAAAAATATAAATTTATTTTTTTAAAAGCCGCTTTATCAGGTCATTGGCCTATAACATTCCACTTTTGCACTAAAAGCCTATCTAAACGGGAGGATTTCCCTATAGGTGGTTATAGCTGGGTCGGGTTGCTGTTCGCAGTAGAAGGAAGACGCTGGTGCCCGATTCATCAGAAATTGTACGCGTACGAAAGCACAGGTCTATAATAATATTATATGAAACTTAACATGACGTATGGTGTTAATTGGGAAAATACCGTTATCAAACCCTGCCACCTCGTCAATCAAACTTTGTGTTGATAGGGCTGACTCGGGATTACGTAACTGCCTCGTTAGTCTTGTAGTTAGCCAGTGCAACTACATCACACGAGGTCCTGCTCTACTGGCTTACCCGCGACAGCATACACGTTTATTTCGGGTTCTTTGAAATCCCGTGGGAACCATTCAATTATCCGGAATTAGACGCATCCTATTACTTTCTCCAGGATCTTTCTCTATGCAAGATTTCGCTGACTGACACTAATTTTGTACGAAGGTCAGGATGCTGCAAAGCTTTAGAAATGTTTTAAAGCTTTTTTCACAATCCCCGGGGAACACTACTCTAGCTTTTTTGTGATAAATATTCCAGGTGCATCCTTTACTTGCGAGCTTAATTTTATCAAGCTCAGTCCAGTGGTTAGGATCATTTATACCGCGCACTTTCAAAATGTGGAACAATCTTCCATATGATATGTTCGTACAAAACTACAATCTAGGGTTATTTATAAATAAATAAATAAATAATATAATCGGTGGCTCATCATGTGCTGCAGATGTGCATGGCCGGCGGTGATCCGTTAACATCAGGTTACCCACTTGCTCGTTTTCCCACTATAACTATAAAAAGAAAAGATTAAGAAGCTCTTGCATAGTTTGCAAATTATGTATAAGGTCAAATATCGACCGGAGGAAATCCTGTCCCCACACGTATTTCGAGGTAACCTTGACTTCCGCTTGACCCTTTTTGCTCCCCGTCGGGATAATGAAATGGAGAACTAGACCTCCATTTTGAATTGTAAATGTTATTATTTCCGAACTCTAGCCCAAAACACTTGTCTTTTCTTAGTAAGGTTGATAATGTTGACAATGAATTATAAATGTCTTTGTTTTCTTTTAAATGCTAATACTAAATTATTTCTAAGGCTTACGTAAATGTGTGTATCCAGATACCGCAAAAAGAAGGTCAGGTTCAAGCGTATAAATACCAAATATGCATATTTGTTATTTATTCAACTTTTTATCCGTAATCAATATAGTAAATCCATTCACTGACCACATTTTAATTAATGAATTAAAATATTAAAATGTGGTCAGTGGACGGCTACGTATTTCCGTGGTGTTACCTGGTACAAGGTGCCAACTGAAAATCAGCGCTGTATGCACCCACTGGCGCATGCAGCACGATGCTGAGCTGGCACCTTTTTTCTAAGTTGTGCCACACATAACATACGTGGTGTCGTTATTATTGTTGTGTGGCGCAATAAAAAAAAAAAATCTTTCTTTCTTTTCTTTTCTTTCTAAATGAGTGTCGTGTCATTAAAAAAAAGGTGTTTATATTATATTATTATTTTACACCTGCACCATGTTAAAAATTAGATTTTTTTTTGACACACATCGGCAGAGAAAATATATAGTTCGCTGGATATAGGATATTAACCCGGCAAGAGTAAATGGTTCCCGCAGGATTATTAAGAAACTGAAAATAAAAACGACATCGCGGCTCTAATATCGGACAATGTATAACTACAAAGGAAATGACACTGAGAGTTTTGCCAATAACATGTTCGTTCCTCATTAGGAACAGTCTCGCAACTTCAAAATATATTTTCACAAGTTTCACCTTAGCTATCTATAATAACCTAAAGTCGAAACTAACTTAGCACTAACTTGAAATAGCCGTCGTAGTTTCACGATAATGCATTTTGAATTGCATTTCAAGTTCTCCACAAATATTAAACATGAAGTAAAAGCACTCCAACTTTACAATTTACCTACAAAGGACACTTTCAAGAGACAACATTGACGGAATTTCGGGTTCTTTTTTTTCATTGCAGCAAAATCAAAGGTTTATTAAAAATATTATTTTATTTTTCTAGAAAATAGTAATTTTATCGTAAGATATATATGGTATCATATACCTTTATCTTAATTTGGTTTTTGCTTCGCATTGATCCGTTAGAAAGGTTGATAATATTGACAACGAATTATAAATGTTTTTTTAATGTAACGTTATAACTTTTTTTTGGTAAATACCATCATACAAACAGTATTATGACATAATTTGAAATTCATAAAAAGTGTAATTTTTTGATTTGAACATTCACACACAAATCAATTGTATTGGGAAGTCAGCCCCTCCTTAGTCCTCCTCCTTTCTTCTTCATACGTACCACGCATCTGAGGAATAAAGAAATAATAAGCTAAATGTCACTCGTTCGACTTCCATCAAATAGCTGGTAAACTACCTAATAAGTATAAAGTTATACGTTAATCCTGGCTAAAAATAGGGAGACCGTTCTAGGGTATCGAAACTGATAAATTCTAACTTTCACACACACACACACACGCACAGAAAGACACACACACACACATAAAATACACTAAATCTAATGGAAAACTTGTATAATCAGTGTACCTACAGAGGTGGGTGTTGGTACATGCAGCAAAGTTTTTAATATTGCAGTGCAACCCTTGCTAATATTTTAAATGCCATTGTAAGTGTCCGAAATAAAGTTTTATTTATTTATTAATTTACTAAGTTACATCGCGCATATATGGAAGAAGTACATAAGTTAGTTTGTTCATGGCCAATTAGCTGTTTAGGACATAGTAGGGTGATTTGTATTCCTAATACAATGTTAATTAGAATGGCGGTAATTAGAACTGGAGTCAGCGGTCTTTACGCATGGAATTGAGCTTGAGCATTAGCACGGAGGGACTTTATTGCCCGTTTTCACTAACGGCAAGCAAGGCAATACTAAGTAAGTAACGCCTAATCAAAGAAGATTCCTTTCCTTTCACTAATCGGTTTTCACTAAGCAACTCATATAACCTAACTTATGATTCTGTCCAAAAGGTGTGGTAACTCGTATTATTATATTTTTTAATTTTTTATATTTTTGTCATCTGTCAAATGTCACTTTACGAGTTCCCTAAATAATACACATCGCAGAATCGGTGTTGTAACTTTGACTGCACCTTAACTCTTTAGTCATAACATAAGAGTTTGTGAAACGTTTTTTCTTCTAGGCATCCCCGAAATCTTTAGGCATCCAATTTAAGCGTTTCCTAGGTTTAGTGAAAAAGGGTATAAACTTGGAGATTATTTGTTGCCACTCTGAAATTTGTTTGAAAGCTATAGTAAAGTTAACTTTGGGAAGTATACCGAAACTTAATGCAGACTTCGAATATCGCAACTAAGTAGCGAAGCATTGGGGCATTACAGGGAACAAGTTGCTTGAACCGCTAATCTTGCGGAGTTTGATAACAACAATCATTAACCGCGTATACAGGTGTTGTTCGGGGTAAACTTGGCAATAAATCGTAAGATGTAGACGGAAATGTTCGTAGTTACGGCAAACTTTCGGCTTAGTGAGCTATATAAAACGTGTTAACTTGTTTATATTGTATATAATAAATAGAAGGACAAACTCAGCTTCTCTAATAATCCATACGCGTTCTTCAATATGCGTTCGTAGATGAGTGAGTGTTTCTTTTCTCTTCTTCTTTAGGCGCCTCTCTAACTAGTGAAGGTTGGCCGTCAGGTTTTTATCCTTCTCCTCGTCTCTTGTGACACCTAAACAGCTTTAACTTGTTAAAGTCAGTCATACGAAACCCATATACCACGTGTATATGAAGAACCTATTTATAACTTTGGTAAAGTCTAAACGATTCATCTTGAGTTTACATTATATGTATATTACATAAATTATTTATAAAATATAACACTATTTGTAATCAGATCTTTAGATTCAAGGAATACAACCTGATAGGCGTCAGAGGTCGTAGTTCGTATGAGACTCTCTTTTAGTATTTGTAACATCCGAAATTCGCCATACCGGTCTGGTGAGGAAACGCTAACGTTGGTTTATCTGTGTAGCTGTGCATAGGTAACAAGGGCCTTATTTTATCGGTGCTGTGGATTGAGCAGAACATAGTACTATGTAGATACAAATATTGGAATAGACATAAAGAGCCGTGTATAAAATTTCAATTTTGTTTTGGATTTAGCTATAAAGCACAACTGTTTTTTCGAAAAAAAAAAGTTAAGACTTAGCCGTCATTAAAATTGCCCAATTAAATGGCAACCGTGAAACTTTTTTACGTAAAAACTTGCTAATATAACTTGATGAAATTTGCTGGCAAATAAAAGTTTGCTGTCGATTATTATTGTTTGCTAAACGAAAAAGTTATAAAAAAATATTTTCTTTAATAGAAAAGTTAGAATTCTAAACAGCCACTGACCGACCCTCCTATTTAATAACTTTTCTGACAGATTGTCCATTATTCGCCTTCATAAAAAACGGATAACTCTACAGCGGCAAATGTACACTCGTCGCAAATTTGTATTGAATATGTCCAAAAACTCGGGGTTCAAGTTGGTGGGTACCAACTTCCTCAATCACCGGTTCAAGTCGAAAGTCAAAGTCAAATATTTCTGTATTCAGATAGGCACGGCACATAGATGGCACTTTTCATGCGTACATTACATGTAAAATATGTCATTGAAGTAAATTGATGACGATAACTAAATTCTTCAACTTAAGACTAAAAGGTTGGTCTTGTAATTCCACTGCAGGAAGTTCACTGGCAACATTAGAAGCCAATTATAACCAGGTGATATTGCAGATAAAAGCTAAGGGTCAATAAAAAAGAGAGCTGTTATATACCCAGGTAAAATTTAGGTAGCCGACAGATGCTATGACCATCAATCATCATCGTCAATATCAAGAATGAATTAATTGATGATGGTGGGGGAACTTGCTACGGCCGAAGAGTCCAACCAATCCAGAGAAAGTAAGAAATAATACCCCTGCTGGGTATCAAACCTAGGACTTCCTATTTATTAACCACAGCGCCAACGATTTTGGCGTAGATTGCACAGAAGTGGTTTATTTGAATAACCATTGTATCATCTGAAAAGTCCTAAAAACAATTTAAAATATGTGTATAGTAGGTATAAAGTGGATAATACTGGCACTAAATACGGGTTTAATAAATTTGTGGCTGACAAAACAAAGTTGGCACAGAATTTTCCATTGCTTCTAACTTTCAACAAGCTTTCTAACAGATAAGCTGTTCGCTACGGATTTGCATTTAGACGAAATGTATTAGTGTTGTCACTCTAATTATACGTTGGTGAGCTTGTATGGTTCACATCATCAGCATTAACATCGGCAGCGTAATAGCCTTCCACTTCTGTGCACGAGCCTCTTCAAATATTTAGAGTCGGAAATATAAGGAATAATTTAAAGGAATTTAGAGTCAAACCATTAAAATAAAATTAAAATTGTTAATTCGTTTAATTCAAATAGGCCTTATTTATAACCACACTAGCTGTTGTCCGCGACTTCGTCTGCGTTTGATTTGTTTTTTGATGTGGCATTAAATTTAGTTGTAGATCTAAAAAAAATTAAAGTATTCAGTATCGCTAAGCCTTAAATGAGGGGTTTTCTGCCGTCCGCTGAGGAGTTCTGTCCTCTATCTCCAACCACAGTTTGGGTAAAATTAAACACTTATTATAACCTCTATAGTACAAAAATAATTATTTAAATCGGTTATAATTTGTTGGAGCTATGGTGTAAAATCGTCAAACACTCATCCCCTCTCCCAAAGAAACCGAGCTTAATGTCGGGATAAAAAGTATCCTACATTACTTCTAACCCTTTCAAAAATATGTGTACAAAGTTTCATGAGGATCGGTTAAGTAGTTTTTGCGTGAAAGCGTAACAAACAAACTTACATTGACATTTTTAATATTAGTAGAGATTTGAAACGTCAAGTAAGAGACTCTACCTCTAATTTGGAAGGGCGAATTTTACCGAAGAGACGGCAAAAAACTCAGAAGTTGCTTTTTCCAATATAATGTTAAAATTCAACAATATGTTAAAAATATATTGTTAAGTTTTAAAATCTTGTGAGCGTGGAAATTAACCAATTTTTAAACCACTTGGTATTCATTAATTCAATATATGTATGGTAATCTCGATACAAAAGAAGGAGTAAAACATAATTCAAGATCTAATATTACCTTTTCTATAATTTCTTGAAAGAATACCCAACCCTACCAAATATTTCTTTTCTCTTCTCTTGGTATGAAGATATCACAAATTTATGTCCGTATTTAATAAGTGGACTGTGGATTGTTTATATCCAGTGATCCAGCGTGACAATGGAGATCTAATGGGGCAGACGCGCTGCATAAGGAACATTTACGTAATTCAGTAACTAGATGGAAGGCTTACTTTTGAGGTCCAAATTATGGCTTTACCTGTCCTTTGTATATTGACGAGCATATAACGCAATCGGGTCCGATAATGCCTCTTTTTCTTACGGTATTAAGGCCTTAAATGCTTAATAAGATTAGCATATCATTCTGTCCATTCTTTACGACTAATTCGACTGTTCTCAGATGTTCCTTTGTCAGAAACTTTTCCTGTGGTTAAAGTTCCTCCCAGAAACATTCCCATAATTACGAGTTATAGGAGCTCGTATTTTTCATGCTTGAATACGTGTCCCAGTCAAGCTACTTTTCTTACTTCGATAGTGTGTGGAAGTCGACTCTGTTCTTCTCTCTCTCTGTTTGTGGTGTTGAAGAGTAGAGACTTTGTGAGTCCAGCTTGTGAGTAATATAAGTTAAAAAGCCTACCTCGCAAAAGCATATATGCGTATCCTGGGGTACTCTTTTGTAGTCCACCCCTTATATCCGTATAACTGTAATATGCCAGATTTAACGTCGCAGGTCGAACGAGCGAAATGATGAATTTAACCTAATAATAATGATTACCAAGACAGAGTTAGTTACTATGTCTATTTGCATTCAAATAGAGTGGACGGTGTTGTTAATCCCACATCACATGGAGATCATGTCTGTTCCCGCAGAAGTGAATAAGTAACTGACTGATTATAATGCTGTCGTCATATGTGTTTGATAAAAAGGTTAAAAGGGAGTAAGTAGGTCTGTGGAAATGTAGCTCCCGAATTAAATAAGCTTTAAAGGAAGATTACCGATACTATAGTAGAATCAGCATGGTAGGTTATTCTCTAAAACCCTCTGTTCTATAAAACGGATTCCTGTCCCAGCAGATAAATAATTACAGATTTAAGATAGAAACAATACAGTCTTAAATTACGAGCTCTACATGACGCTTAAGTTGTTAAGATTATTCTTGCTTTATTTTCGTTCATTAAAATATTCATTCGTGTTTAAGGGAATCAACTCGGCTCAAGTTTACACAGGTTGTTTGTTATTAATTAACTGTCACCGTCACACGATGACTTAATTCCAATAATAACAGAACACGACAATATCTTTGTAATTACAATGCATTTGGTTAATTATGTTTCTGAATGCACAAAGTTGTTTTGTGTCATCCTAGGCAAAGCTTCTGTTACAGTAATTTTGTAAAGTGGGTAAATAAATAAACTTTAGATAACTATAAAGTGTACGTACCAGATATTTTACTAAATTGAGTAGCATTTTAATGAATGTGTTAATAATTCTAATTTGTTTGACGAATAGTTTTAAAGAAATATTTATAATGATTTTTGATTGACAGCCAATGTTCATGATAATATGCCGGTGGGTATTTTGATATAAATACTGGTGCAATTTCAATGCAACACAGTCTTGTATGGGACTCAAACGATGCAAAGATACTTCCCGGTGTCTTAGTTGTTATCACTTGCATTTTCATGGAAGACATTCAAGTAGCTGAGTTGCTACGCAAACAGGGCACATGTGTAGATTACGCCAATTTCCTAACTCCGAGCTGGTTTTGGTAATGACCGAAAACCTCAGTAATTTTGATCAACAACTCAGATGATTAAAAACAAGACAAATGTATTCTACATAGTTTTTATCGTCATGGTCATTAACCATAGGACGTCGACACGTCTACCATTGACTCTCTGCCTACACTGCGGTTTCCAGTATGGGTTCACCACTCCAGTACCCTGGGACCCCATCGATTCTTCAGGTTTTGTGCTCTGCCTATTCAAGTGGCATAGGCAGGGCACAAAGCAGTTTCAAGACTCGTTGAATGTCTGAAACTCAGGTACTTCTACGGAAGTCCTCATCCCTGATTTGAACACGACATTGAGATTCAGTAGCGTGCAGAGAGTTTTTGACCAGGGTATGCATAAAGAAGGAAGATGCCATAAAATGGAACATCTTCTCTTCTCATCTCTCATTCTTTGCATTAATAAGTTATACAAAAATGTTAGGGTAGGCAGAGCTTTTGTGCATGAAGAGCACGCCATGTTGAGATTCTCCAAGCATAGCTATGTCCATCGTGAATAACCATCGAATATAATAAAATTTATAAATTGGTTCTAGATAATATAAACTCTACAAGAATATAAATAATATACACAAGATACCAAATATATTCCACTTTATAGCAGTATATATTCACGGTAGTAAAAGGTGTCGGTGGAATAAAATTTAACGTCGTATAAAGTTTACCTCCAGGTTATACCATACTTTAATTTTAAAACTTCTCTCTAAAGAAGAATTTATTGCAAAGTGCACTAGAACTTTGAATTTATTTTTTATATTGAATCATCTCGTTAATATACTGGGAGTAACGTAAAATAATTTAAACTATACGACCTCATTTTAATTACAAATTTTCAATAGAAAAGAAATTGATGAGAAATGAACGCTGCGATACTTTGAAAATTGAACAGTTTTCCTGAAGAAAATGAAATGTTTTCAACTTCGAAAGCTGTGTATGTTTTTCTCTTTACTTTCAATTTAACGGAAACGTTTAAACGTGTCAAATGCGGTGCATGATTTTCATATTTTCAATTTAACGAAACTTTTATACGCGTCAGAAACTCGTATTATTATTCTAAGAGTAATTCACACCCGTGTACAGCAGGGTACCGTAAGTTTCTTGGAAAAAAATGTAGAATTTATTCAATTATATTATAGTATTCCTATAATTAAGAAGTATAACTTATGATTTCTAAAGGCTTATTGATAATTTTAAGAGATTGATATTTTAATGATAATTAATTTTTCTATGCATTCAATATCTACTCGCGTTTACTTTCCTCTGCAGTAAGACATATTTGAAAGCACATTTAAAAAGGTGACAATATTTTTACTGCGTTTATGTAGAAACACGTGGTTTTATAGCAATAATAAATCATTCAGTCTAGTAATCAGAACCTATAACTTTCAACCTCGATATTTCAAGCTGTTACACAGAAAAGAAGCCTTTGAAGACACGAACAGACGGTAAACAAAGTGATGGTATAAACGTTAAGTTTTCCATTATCGGCTTCTACATTGCGTCGCCCGCAAAACTAGTTTCCTTAACATTCATTTTCATCGTTATCTATTGTAAAATCAACGACCTAGTTATTTTGAGAATTGCTTTGAAGTAGTTAACTTGAAGGTATAGAGGAGAAAATTACAAATTTTTCTGTCTGTTCCAGAGAAAAAAAGGCTTTTGATACACGTACGTACGGTAAACAAAGTGAAGCTATAAAGGTTTAGTTTTTCCATTATCGGGTTCTAAATAGTGTCGCCCGCTAGTTGTTTTAACAGTCATGTGAAAAAATGTAATCCGCCATTTTATGGCGACCGCCATCTTGGACCAATATTCATTAAAAATAGTAAAAACACTCCTGACTAATACACCTTTCAAACAAAAAAACACAAAATCAAACAATCGGGAGCTATGATAGGCTAATAAACGAAATAAAATGACACAACAGCTATTTCAAATTGCTATTTCAAGTATTTTACTTAATTTCTGTGGAGTTAAATGTAACTATTTCCTTATTTCTTACCCCGACAATACCGTAGGACAAAATAATTAGAGAGTCGGAAATAAATTCGCAAAGTTGCTTGAAACCGAGAGCTATAGTCACCTGATCGTTATTTATGGAGGGGCTTTAGGTGAAAAATGTCCCCAACTAAAAGAGCGGTCGTAATGTAAGTCTTAATTTTTTTCCAAAATGACAAACTTCGCTATCTTTGTAAGTTGCAAATTATTTGTTTCAAATTCTTTCATTGTACTTACGCAAATATATATAGAGAACTTGAAAAATCGTACCTACATTTTTATAAATAATTCTTCTATTATTATTTAATTTCTTGAGAATTCTTTGAGATTATCATCACCTCAACCGATTGAAGTCCAGTACTGGACGTAGGTCTTTTGTAAGAGTTACAAATGACACTGTCCTGAGTTATAATGTATGTCCACCTCGTTAGGGGTTGACCAACAATACGTACACGAACCGATGGACACTAACGTCTATCCTCAAAAATAATCGTCGGAGAACCGATGGACGTTGGTGTCCATCGGTTCTCCGCAAAGCAAAATAGTTATCAATTAATTTTCTAAAATAGTTTTAAAATCCTTTTAACCTTGTTTGGGACGAATCAAGCTGATGGCGTTCATTTCATATGAAAACAAAAAAACATATAATAAATCTCACACATATTCTAAAACAGCTTTTAATTATAAAAAAACAGTTAGGGAGTATCGTAGTTATATTTGACATTGTACCGGAACACTAAATCGCTAAACGGCACGGCACGTCTTTGTCGGTAGAGTGGTCACAGACCACGCCAGAAACCTGTCATAAAACCAGACCGGAAAAAATTGTACATTCCCAAATTGTCCGTACCGGGAATCGAACTTGGAACCTCCAACCAAGTTAGAACGTCAGGGAGGTCGTCAAAAATTTTTTATTTTTTATTTTTCAATCCTTGTTTAATGCATCAATAATATGGGATGCCTTCTTCAAAAGGAAATGTTACCTAAATTTCAAAACTTTTGGTAGAACCTTTTATTCTGTGGGTTTTTTGTTAGTCAGCCGGAGGCTTCTGTCTCATAAAGAAAGGGGTTTAAAGCTAAGAACCAATGCGGATAGGTGCTCTTTACCGATTATTTTTACATGCTAGTGACCGAAAACAACGGCTGCGGTTCAAATATTACGCATCTTTAAATTACCATTTCATATTCACCTCGTTCCTTCCTAAATTTCTCGCAAAGGGTGTTATTCTTTAAATTACACGTACAATAAAATACCGACGGCAGATAAATGATACAATTCCAAGCGTAAGTGTCGTATTATCCAGAATTCTTCTCATACTGCGGGATTATAGGATGTTCGGGGTGTTAACATCGCAGTTATGTTGATAACGGTTCGCGATTTGGAGCACTGGTAATGGAACGTGAAATTGTGTGTTAAAGTAGTACACGAGACGAAAGTTTGCGCTTTTATCGCTTTAACTCGCCGTTGATCGCAGGGTCTTAATTTCCGAAAACTAAACCTACTTCTTACCTCTAGAAGCTTTGGAATGAGGGCTAATTCTGCGAGACCATGAAAGATTTAACGACCTTCACAATAGGGTACTCAACAGCTCACATGGCAAAAGCTCCTGATATTTAAAACGGTAGTTACATCTATTGCATATTCTTCACCAAAACGGATCGTTTGACATATTTATATATATATCAAAATAAATTTATTTCTGAAGTCCTAAGTTTTAATATGTTTCTTCGACTTAATATACTTCATAGAAAATCTTTTCTTCATTGAGACATTACACGCTATCTCATACCACTTGATAGATACGGGCTAATTTTTAGCTAAGAAATAGAGTTCTAATAAACTGTAAATTTACAAAAAGAGACTGTAGACTTGCTATCGACATTAATATCATTTTCTAAAGTGGAGTTTTAATTTACAAGTTAAGTTTCTTTATCTACGGTACTCTGAGTTTCAACAGTATTAAAATTGTTACTGACAAAATACTGTTCATAATGTAAAAACAAAGCAGAATGGCAACATATTAATTATTCGCAAATAACCTAGAATTTACAATGAACGGGATTTCGAAATTAATATCTGACTTGATATTCTGTACAAGGAATTTCATTTAGTTAAATCCTGCAGGAACTAAATTGACCAGAAATAATTACAGACATTGGCGACAATTAACAACGAACCGCAAAATTAGACCAGTCAAACCTAATTCCCCAAGAAATGTATTCTGCGTGAATAAACGATAGCAAAAAAAGGGTTGAATTCTAATAACTTTCTGCTTTTTTACTTGTCTGGATAGTTTTGACGTTTTAATTAAAATAATTTAACGAGTTTTTTCCTCTGAAGATTTGCTTTTGAACTGTATTTTAAACAAACTTTTTAAGTGAGTTTACAATGTGCGGTTTATGTTGATAGATTCCGACAGTATTGATTACATCTTAAAAAAATATATATCTATTGATATATGTCTATCCCGTAAGGGTTCATTTACATAATATATAGAGTATATTTTTATTTTATATGCATCACCATACTGATACGTTCAATCACTTAGCGGTACCTATTTAGTGACTGGATTTTATATAACTTTCACGTAGCAAACCATAGTAATAAATTATAAATTTCTATTTTATCCCCGCCAGGAATGAAACTCAACTACTCAATTATGTTACGCAGTTATTATGTTTTTTTCTATTCTATTTACTTCATTATTATGTCTCCTTCTAGTATTCTAAATGTACTTTCCAAAATAATTTATAATACTTCATAAACTAAGTTGGTACTCATGTTGAAATGTTTTTAAGAGGCGTTTTTGTCTATATAACGTTTTAGTCATAAGCATAATATATTCGTTTTGTACTCAGTATCATTATGAGTACATTATTATGTATGAAAATAAATAAAATATTAAAAAAAACGAATGAAGCGAACACTCTTAAGGCAGTCGTTGTGGTATCTGATGAAATTTTCCTATTTTATTTGTAGCATCTTAACATAAAACAGCCTCATCTTTATATATAAGTATCCCATAAATAAAGAAGAAAAGCCTCTCCTAATCCCTAATTGAATACGCTTTCGCGCATTATTGGCGCTATTCGCCCTACAATATGAGGCTACGTGTGGGCACGACAACGTAATAAAATTGTGGGTTACAAGGACACTCGCTCAAATATTCGTGCCTATGGGAGACAGACTTGTTGATTTTCGATGAGATAATGTGCTCTATGACCGAATTGCAAATAGAGGACATAGATTCCAAAATAATTATTGTTATTTTATGAAATGAGTATAACACTAGCTGTGACTCAGTCTGATATAAATCCCCTTTCATCTACGAGCTTAGGTATAAAAAGTATATACAAACACTCTCATATAGAAATGCAACGTTGTAAAAATTTCAAATGTACACATTACACTTGACTTTTAAGAATAGTAACTTGAAAAAGTTATTCTATCTTCTTCAAGTTACTATTCACTATATTACATGATTAATAATTTTTGAAACATTTTAGTATCTGTGTGCAGTTTCATTGTCTTTAGCGCTATTGCTTACTGGTTTTATCATTTCGTTTTAGATTGAATATGGGTCACTGGTTTTTAAGATAAAAGCTCGCGGATTGTCAATTCAGCTCAAGAGTGCATTCCGTATGAACAGATATTAAGGATTGCAAGGATTGAATGCAGGTTCTCATTCACCGAAAATAAATAAAATAAATAAATAAATATACTACGACAACACACACATCGCCATCTAGTCCCAAAGTAAGCGTAGCTTGTGTTATGGGTACTAAGATAACTGATGAATATTTTTTATGAATAATATACATAAATACTTATAATATATAGATAAACACCCAGACACTGAAAAACATTCATATTCATCACAAAAATATTGTCCAGTTGTGGGAATCGAACCCACGGCCTTGGACTCAGAAAGCAGGGTCGCTGCCCACTGCGCCAATCAGCCGTCAAAAAGGCAAGTGAAATTTAAATTTCCTAAATTAAAAACACATATAACTCTGAAAACTGAACTCCGAAAAGGAGGCCGAAGCCCTATCCACTGGCTTTCACTGCTTAGCCGTATATACATTATACATACTATATAATAATAATGTTTGTTTTACTAGAATAGTTCCAAGAACCCGATATATCAACGCTTTCTGTTGCAGTGTCGCCATTCTAGCACATTAGGACCTCAACCCTCCATCTTAACTCCAGTTTCATGGTGAGATCAAAAAACAATTGACAAACGAAGTTTCTTTTAAAAAGTTTTTTGTAAAAGTAAATAAATAAATAGGTATACTACGACAGTACGCACATCGCCATCTGGCCCCAAAGTAAGCGTAGCTTGTGTTATGGGTACTATGACTGATGAATATTTTTATGAATAATACTCATAAATATGTATAAAATACAGACAAACACCCAGACATTGAAAAACATTCGTGTTCATCACAAACATTTTCCAGCAGTGGAATCGAACCCACAGCCTTGGACTCAGAAAGCAGGGTCGCTGCCCACTGCGCCAATCGACCGTCAAAAGTCGATTTGTATCGATTATTACATCATAGATATCATCACGCTCAATGTACTGATCAAGAACCACATTCGTGTTTCAATAATATAGATCAATGTAATCACTACAGTATTTGCAATACACATACGATTGAAAATAGCTTAACGGAGTGTACAATATGATATTAGGGCGCTGGTGTGAAGTTGTCTCAATATCACTAAAAGGCCAAGGTTAAACAAAATGTATTGGTACACCTACACGCTTCTGGGAATTGACAAAATTGTATTAATATATGGAAGTGATCTTCGGAAGTTCACGAAAAATCTATATCACATTTCCGAATAAGTGATAATAAAGTCCCAGTAATGGGACGTTAACCTGACAAAGGTAGCAAGCGATGGGATTTTCCTTATCTCTAATTGGATTCCACATGAAATCGTTCTCAAATTAAGTGCGATTACTACTATTTCGTGTACGTCTCTTTTATGTGTACGTTGTCATCGTCGTCATTTACTACCGTAATAACACTGTGTTTTTATAGACTCGTAAGCACAAAAACCTCTTGACCTCAATAAATTCCTTTTGTTTCTAAATTATAAATTCTCGTGTGAAATTGAGTAGTAGCAGAGCGTTTTGTGACAGAGCTCGTCCGGGAAAAATGCCGCTAAGCATCATCGTTGCTGCGGTGGTCTGTGTGTCAATGCTGTGGTGTCCGGTTTAATTACAGGCACTCGAGGTTTAACACCTACGCCTCAAATCGATAGATACCGGGCGTTATGTTATAGGACGTGCTCTTTGCATGGCCTGTGAATGTTAGTCTGTTTATAGGCGATCGTTTTCCACATACCATACCATGTGGTGGCCCGATGCTTGTTACATCAATTATAACTTAAAAAATAAATACTCAGCTGGCTACGTTATGTCTATTTTATTTAATCATTCTCAATCAGTAATGCCACAAATATTTTATAATATTTACTAAGAGGGTAATTTGTTAATTAAAGATTTCTGAATATATAAATCTCTTGTTTTGTGTGATTGACTAATTTCCACCCGAAAAGCAAAACTGTACTTACTCGTATGTGTGCTTTCCGGTATGATGTGGCGTAGAAACCGACGTAGAATTTGATAAACTGTCATGCCCCTACCATGTTAGAGCAATTCCACCTTAGCTTGTCTCGTAATTTACTCGATCGCACGTATACGCTGAATTGAAGTTTATTTTCTCGACTCGCGTGTATACCATTTGCTGCCTGTCTGGGAGTCATGTGTACCCATATTTTTATTATATAGACTGTTTAAAAACAAATATACTATGAACACATACTTATGTATAGCAAGCCCGTGTACATACGTTATGCGAAACTAACCATAACTTTATCATAGAAAATGTTAGAACCCTTTATTTTTTGCGCGAAGCAATAAAAGTTTCTCTGACGGTGAGGAAAATCCTTTGGCTTTTAGCCCCGTAAAAGGTAAAGAATTAGGGTCTGTCCAAGTTGATACTCCTATTATAAGCAATTTTTCTTCCGGATAAAAGGGTTAGAGAAATTTGAATCCACAATGTTTACACGAAAGAAATTTTTTTTCGTCTAAATAAATGTTTCGTATTATTTTGTTACTACTCGGTATGGCAATGTTTTTACAAAGAGATTTATCTATACTCTTTATTTGTACATCACTCAGAAAAACGAAAAAAAAAGAACAAACACATGAAGAATGAAGCAGGATACAAAAGGCGGCCTTATCGCTAAGTAGCGATCTCTACTAGCCAACCTTAGGATTAGGAAAACTAAAAAGAAAAAACGAATAGGTGGGGTATACTTTTTAGTACATACATACAAGTATCTACATATTTATTCTGCTTCGTATTTTACTATATTATTATATTTTGTATGTGTTGTGGTATACAAATAAAGAATTTAATAATAATAATAACTAAGCAGCCAATAATCTTGGTTATTCGTATAGAGTTAATAGAAAGGACGGAGAGTAACATACCTTGGTTCCCATGGGAGTTGTAAAAACCGTAATAAGACGAAGAACGCTGGCCACAGCGAGTTATTTGATGAATACAGAAGGTATTTCAGATGTCACTATGATAAATCCAAAGCTACTGTGGTCGACTCTAGTTTGAGTAGACAGGCTTAACGTGCCTCCGTTGTCAGATCAATTATTCAGGATGAACGGACGCGATATAACTGCTTGCGACGCGATCACCCGAGAGATGAGAACGTTCTCATTCAGATAATGACTTCTAAAAATACCTTAAGATAAACAACAAATCTGAAAAAATAAAGCTCATTAGAGAGAATTAAAATTGCATCTTTAAAAAATACCTGTAATGTACATTTTCTTATTCACCTTTTATTTATTACCACTTACTGTCCTACTGAAAAAGCTGCCCAGCTAAATGCTTTTATAAATTCTAATATTTTAAATGTATGTACCCTTTCAGCAATGTTTGTCTACAACTAATTAAATGTATTGAGTAACTTCTATGTAATGACTATTTTTGTTTTAGTCCTCTCTTTTTGTAGACTATGTAATGACTAAAATAAATAAAAATAATCAATAGAATTCCGAGCTCTGCATTGAAAATAATAACAATATTACCTACTACTTAAATGTAAGTATAAGATAAGGTGCCACTGTAACTCAAGCTTTTTCATTTTATTGATTAAGTGACTTTTTAATTATATTTTTTTGGTTAAATAATTTCTTACTCTCTTAACAGTTATTCATTTTAAAGTCAATAACAATCTAACTAGCATTCATAGAAAAATAGTTGTAAAAACAGTTAACAAAGGAATCAAAGCAAAGAAAATAGGCAACGAGGCTGAATTTATGTGAATACATAAATCCTCGTGACTATAATGCGAGCAAAAGGGTGAAACGTTGACGATCAATTTCCTTAGGTCTATATTTTTGCTTTTACAAGAGTGTAAGGGTTAAAATAGTTGACTATATGTTTTTCTTAACTTACGAGCAGTATTTTTTCTCAACCCGCGCCTTTTCTCAACTTGATTTTTGCTTTTAGTTGCTAACATAAAAGCATTTTTCATTCGGACTCTGCATTTATATAAAAATCGTATTTTCGTACAGAAATAATATTGCTTTAATATTTACTTTAGCAATAGTTATATCATGATTCAATCCATCTATGTTTTGTGTATTTTTTTTATTATGCCATTCGTTAAAAGTTATTTTCTTAGAAGTAGTTTTAAAACATACCAGTGTTGACATCACTCGTTATAAAAATTACCATGTGAAAGTGTGTACAAACTACTGAGACTATTCAATCAATCAATCAATCAAAAATACTTTATTGCACACAAGAAAAAAATAAATAAAAGAGACAAAAACAACAAAGGTACAATTAAATTTGTGTAACAAAGGCGGCCTTATCACTTATAGTGATTTCTTCCAGGCAACTTATTAATTATGAGGAATCAGGCTCACATATGAATCCTTATAGCGATGCGCAAAACTCTAAGAATATACATACATATTAATAATTACAAAAATTACAAAAACAGTACATATATAAAATAAAATTAAATACCATATGGTAAAATAAATAATACTAAAACTATATATAATAATGTTATCGTTACAGACAGTAAATGTGGAATATAATAATCATACTTACAGTGTTAAATAATAATTCTTTAGACGAGTCTTAAAAATACTGTGTGATTTAGCGTAACGAATGTCACGTGGAATATCATTCCACAATTTTATAATACTATTGTCTTACTATTGTATTACATGTATCAGTCACTATCCCTCTTCCCGCGGCTTTTATTACGACTGCGTTCACCAACCAGTCTGCCCAGCGTGGTGATTATGGGTACACTACCTTGTTCGGAGAGCTGACTGTTTTAGGCATTTGATGATATCATTTAATAATGACGACCATAGGATCAGTGTAATAATAGATTATTAAATTCTTTGTCATCCATATCAGACATGTAGGTATATGTATGATCTGAATGATTTAAAATTTCAGCTCTCTCAAAAAGAAATATCATAAACTAGTTCTCGAAAAATAATACCTCACCAATTTTGAAACATAAGGTCACCTACCCGTATTAACAAAATAAAGAATTAAAAAAAATAATTAAATATGTTCGAATCCTACAAAAGCTAAAACTACAGAACTGTGTATGTTATAATTAAAACCAAATCCGTGTAAGAGGCTTCAGTATATCCGCTGCATGTACAGTATCGCATTAAGAACAAATCCTCTTATAACACAGTTCTTTGTCTGCGGCGGAGCAACATTAATTAAAAGTTACAGTATGTTATTACATCTGCTGTGCAGTATACGTACCGAGGCTTGACCTAATGAAAAGATTTTTCTTTACTCCAACATAAAGCAAAGTTGTTTTATTTTATGAAAATGTTTTAGTAACTCAGTTGAATTTACTAAAATAAAAATTGTGTGAAGATTTATTTTGAATGGAGTAAAAATTGTCGGGTGCGGAAAACCGTTAATTTTCCTATGCACAAAGTGCCACATTTTCAACACCACTATATCTAAGCTTAATTTTCTCATGATTAGAAGGTAACAAAAATAAGTTATATTATTTTTATCAGGAACGGTTAAAGAATGCATTTTAAAGTTACACAAATCTGAGCAATTGATAGTTTGTAAATACTTGATATACACAGCGACTTTCGAAGTGCAAGCGGCACAAAATTATGTTTAAATAGACGTGATGTCATTCGCCATTTCACCTGTTATGGTCGATCGCTAGATTATTATTGAAAATAAATAGCTCACCAAGAACATAAGGATAAATACGTTTTTCATAATACATGAATTATTATTATCATTACATTTATACAATATTTCAGCGATTCTTTGTTACTATCGTTATGCCTATTCACGCTATTCTATAACGACGATATTTAAAATCATGTGTCTTCTCACTACGCTGTAGTTACTTGCAAGGATTGAAGCTTTAGGGCATTTGATGAGATAAATTTGGTTATGTTCATAATGTGATAATATAGAAAATCGGTAAAAATTTCGACCATTGGTTCGCTACCATTTTGGTATGACAACATAAGAATCATTATGGGTACATACATTGTTTGTTATTTTGACACAAGCCTGGACGCAGCTGCAATTATCCAAACTGCATCCCGTCGCTGGGCTTGTGCCAATGTTAGCTTATTGCTACGAGCAGGAAATTAACTTGCGAATTTGGCGGAGGGAACAGCTTATGTGTGCCGAAAATGAAGCCTCTTGCATTCTTGAAGCTTCAAAACTTTAAACCGGTTAGTATTGGTATGCTCTCAACGAACTCGAAAGAGAACGGCAATGTTTTAATCACGTGTTTTTTCACTTTACTGTCATTCACAAAATTATACTTTTTTAATTATACTGCTAGAATAGAATATTTTATTTATTTGCTAAAAATGGGTAACTACAACATGGAACTTAGAGATCAAGGTCCGTTCATGTTTTGCCAGCAATTAGGCGTGCAAATATTGTTACTGAAAATTAAAAATATATCCTTGAAATTATAGAAAATATACGATAATTATAATCATAAATTAAAATAATGACAAAAGAAAATTAGAAGTACTAATCATATGAATACTTCATATAAAAGACTATTTATATGAAATATAGCCAATCTCAAGAAGTCACGGAACAAATCATGCAGTTAATTTCAATTCAGACAGACGGACAGACAGACAGACGACAGAATTTGACCAGTTATAGTTTTATTACAGGTAGGATTGTTGTAACAACAAAGACATGGCGATTTTTGTAACAACAAAGACAATAAATACATTGTTTGTAGTTTACAAACAGTTGTTATTATTACCAGACACAGTTGGTATATCTTCGCTTTATACGGCTACCTTCCTCTAGTGGTTAGGATGTTCATCTACAGACCACAAGGCATCCGGAAATTATTACAGGTTGGATTCAAATATTGCTAGGTTAGTTTATCTATGGTGTAATTTTGAAATAAAATCGCGTTTCCTTCCCGGAGTCAGATTAATTGATTCTATATACTTAAAAGGATTTCTAAGCAAAGTGTGAGATTTTGTAAAATTACTGTATGCATCTGTCCTACCTATCAGTTGCATCTTTCGTGTCACGGACTGCTTACATATTCAAGACGTATACATGCTCTCTCCAACTTCGCACCTATTCAAGGTTCGTGCAAGAGAGGAGTTCCTAATTAGTTCCATTATAACCTGATCGGCCGTGTGTACAGACCATCAACTACGCTCGGAACTACGTCAGGGCAATCTCAATGTCCCAAGTCAATATGAGCCTCAGTAAGTTTCGAAATTGCTATCTAAGCAAGTTTCACTTTAAGTTTAGTTACAGTAAATTGTACGCAAGATTTTATGTTCGTATCATTTTAGATTATGGTTAGAAATGAATTAAGAAGTATGAAAAAACAAATACTATGAAAGCTCAGAAGGGTAATTTGGAATAATACTCTGATAAAATTTCATTAAATCATTTTATTATTTATCTCCTATTTATCACACATTAATCACATTAATTATTCACAGTAATATATTTTATGTCCACGTCCGAACGTGATCACAGCCGAGAATAGACTGCCGTCCACCACAATCATTCAATGCCAACAAGTCTCATCAGTATGTACCTATACATAAATCGGTATCACTACCTGTCAATGTACGTCATGAAACGTATGCAACAAGGGTATATTGACATGGCTACACTTATTATTTCATGAGGTACATTGACAGACATTAATCATATTTGAAATTGCTAACTGTCAATGCACGTCATGAAACGTATGCAACAAGGGTATATTGACATGGTTACACTTATTATTTCATAGGTACATTGACAGACACTAATCATATTTGAAATAGCTAACAGTCGGCCTTTCCTGACCGTATTCACGTCTCGTGAAACAACCGGGTAGGTATCACATTTACAATTTAAAATAACTTCTACTCTAACTAGATTTCATTACATTTAAATTATTCAACTGGTCTTTTCATATTTCCAGTAAATCAGTTTAGTGACCCCTTCATGTTCACATCAACTGCATTATTACTTGAGTGACCCCTTCATGTTCACATCAGCTACACAATTACTTGAGTGACCCCTTCATGTTCACATCAAGGACATCATTACTTGAGTGACCCCTTCATGTTCACATCAAGGACATCATTACTTGAGTGACCCCTTCATGTTCACATCAACAACATCATTACTTGAGTGACCCCTTCATGTTCACATCAGCTACACAATTACTTGAGTGACCCCTTCATGTTCACAACAAGTAAAATGAAACTTGAGGTATAATTAATAAATAAGTTATTCCAGGATAATCAATCACTTATCTCAAATTATATTATACCACTTAATGGATAACCATTATATTCTAATGGAAACCAACCTCGTTGATATGATACTATCAATCAAAACCTTTATAATCAGTAACTCATTATTAGTTCTTAACTCATAAGTCACAAGTTTACAATCAAAGTAGATTAAACAGACATTGCTTACATCTATAATCTGATAATTATATAATTCATACTACACAGTCTTTACATAATCATACTATTTGATTAGTTACAACACCACTAAATTCAATCGCCTTAACTAACAATTATTAACCTAACAACAATATAAAGAGTAATAATGTATAATCTTAATCGTAGGGAGGGAAGACATTCAAAGATGTTTTTTTTGTTTTTTTTTTTTTGTATAAAGACTCAATTATCAGACATATTCGAGTGATTAGTAGAATCTTCACTGTTTCTATTAAAAACTAACCAAGTGTGAATTTTATCCACAGGGAATGTGCCTTTAAAACTCCTGTTACCTTTTCGAGATAGCGGGGTGTCTTCTACTATATACCTATCGTTTGGGAGGACTTCAGTTATTCGATAAGGACCACGGATTTTAGAAATTAACTTACTACTTCCACCAGTTGATGGAACATCCCTTTCGACTCAAATCACCTAAATTAAACTGAGCTTTAGTTCTTTTCTTGTCATAACGTTCCTTTTGCTTACATTGATTTTTAGTGACATATTCAGATATCTCGTCCCTAACGGTTTTTAAACTATCGGTTCGTACATTTCCCAAACCATCGATTCGATCGTTATTGTTATGTATTTCATCCACGCTAATCGTGCCCTCATCAAGAATATTTAGCAAAGAGTCAGAAGTTCCTACAAGGTTTGTTCCAAAAAGTGCTTGAGCTGGCGTTTTCCCTATACCTTTGTTAAGCGTATTATTTAGGCCCCATTTGTATTTCAGACACGCATTCATCCCACAGAGATTCAGATTTACCGTGATTGCTAGCTGAGAGAGCCGCTAACACTGTCCTGTTATACCGCTCAACCTGGCCATTGGCACGAGGTGTCGCAATTGCATTTAAAATGTGTTTTACACCAAGCTGTCTCAAGAATTCTTGAAAACGTTTAGATGTGAAAGAAGTACCTCGATCTGATATTAATCGTTTTGGAACACCAAAAGTGTGGAAATAAGTTTTGATGGCCCTAATGGAATGAACTGACTTAGTACTTTTAACGGGAAATAACATAATAAATTTGGTGTAAGCATCAATGATTAGTAGTAAATAAGAATTTCTTTTTTTACTACGTACAAATGGACCTAAGTGGTCAACGTGTACAGTATGGAAAGGACACTCAACCTTTTGTATTGGATGTAATTCGCCAGCCTTTTTACCGGACGGTATTTTATGGTGCGCGCATTCTAAGCACGAGTCTATGTATTTTTTTTATAAACCGTCTCATTTTAGCAAACCAATACTGTCTCCGAATTTTATCAAACGTTTTATCAAAACCGAAATGCCCTATGTTGTCATGGTTGGCTTTAAGGATTTGCCAGCGAACCCCTTTGGGAACTACCCAACGTTCTCCGTCGCTAGTGTTCCTATATAGTAACCCACGTTTTACGATAAAGTTATTTTTCAGTTCTGCAAGATTTTTAGTTTCGGGGTCATTTAAAATATTTACGATACGCTGTAATTCCGGATCACTTTGCTGCACTGTTACTATCCAATTTGAATCTATGTTCAAAATATCCAAAACTTCTTTATCTGCTATGGGATTCCGACTGAGAGCATCGACGTGACCCATAGTAGCCCCTGGTTTGTAAATAATATTAAAATCATATTCTTGCATTGTTCCCCACCATCTAGCAACCCTAGGTAACATATCCTTTTTCTCAAACGTAGCGCGGAGAGAATTGCAGTCTGTAACAACCGTGAATGGTACCCCTAACAAATACACCCTAAAGCGTTGCATCGAAGCTACCACAGCTAACGTTTCCAAATCATAGGAAGTGAAGCGACTCTCTTCTGGGGATGTCTGTCTGCTATAATAAGCGACAGCACTGAAAGGGGACTCTTTATTTGGTCTCTGAAGTAATATACCCGCTATTCCATTCTTTGATGCATCCGTATGCAATTGGGTTTCATATTCAGGATTGTAGAATGTTAGTACCGGTCGTTGAACTAATTCTCGTTTTAAGTTTGAAACGCGTTTGATTCACTATCACCCCATTGCCACTTAACATCTTTTTTTAGAAGTCTAGTTAAAGGTTGGGCAATCATTGAAAACCCTCTGATAAACCTCCTGAAAAAGCTAGCAAGCCCGAGAAACTGTCTTAGTTTATGTTGATCGGTTGGTACAGGGAAATTCTCTACGGCTGCAATTTTATTTTTGCCTGGTCTAATACCATTTTCACAAACTTCAAAACCTAAGTAATCTATGGACTCTTTAAAGAAATTACATTTTGAAAGTTTGAGTGTTAACCCAGCTTTACGAAATAGTTCTAATGTACTAATTAAACGCTGAAAACCTTCCTCTATAGTTTTTGATGGAATAATAACATCATCCATATATGCGAAGGCTTCTTTAAACCTAGCGTTTCCTAAAATGTTATTAATTGCTCTTTGAAAGGTAGACGGCGCATTGGCTAAACCGAATGGCATTCTGTTAAATTCAAAATGCCCATCAGGCGTAATGAAAGCGGTAAGATACTTTGAGGTTTCGGACATAGGGATCTGATAATAACCAGAGGCAAGATCTAATGTAGTATAGTACTTATAACCGGACAAATTGTCTAATTGATCGTCTATTCGCGGTAAAGGATAATGCTCTTTAATGGTTTTCTTATTTAAATTCCTAAAATCAACGCATAGCCGATAATCTCCAGTTTTCTTTTTAACTAATAAAATAGGGGAAGCATATTCTGATTTAGAGTCTCTTATGATTCCAGACTCTTTTAGATCATTAACCATATCCCGGACTACTTCTCGCTCCGAATAAGATAGGCGGTAAGGTCGGTATACTACTGGTGTAAAGTCTTTTAGATTAATGTTCATTTCCACCCCTGCTACACAACCTAGTTCTTTAACTTGGAAAGCGAAACAATCCCTATATTGATTCAACAGACTAGCTAATTCTTCTGTCTTATCAAAACTTTCACTGGTATTAATCATTTTCTTTGTAATAATAGCTGGGGGAGATTTAGTGTCAGTTCCGATTCTATTTATTAGTAAAGTTTTAATTTCTTTACATGGTTGAGCTCGAACCAATAAGGTGTTTTTTTGTAACTCAACGCCTGATTGGTCAAGGCTCTTTACAATCAATTTACCCTTACCGTTTTGCAGTTTAGTAATGCACTCTATTAATTGATATTTTTTTTGCTGATTAACGCTTGACTCCACCAATATGTCCCCATCATGCACAGGTACAGAATGAACATTAATCTCTGTAAGATCTTTGACTGTCACCAATTCGGAAACAAATACCAGAATTTTATCTTTTAGTTGTGTACATTTATCTAACAATTTCAATTCATTTTTAGTTTTGTATACTACGACGTGATCTTGTTCCGTAAATGTTTGTCCGATTAATAAGGATTCGCGCAAATAACTGTCAGGTACGATGAGCACATCTACTTGAGCACTAACAGAATCTACTTTTATAGAAAGTGAGCATTTACCTAAACAATTTACTAGAGAGTTACCGAACCCTCTCAAAACTGGCAAATCATTAGTCGACCAAGTTGTACCTAAACATTTAGCAACGGATTCTTTGAGCATCGTACACTGGCTTCCAAAGTCAATAAAGCAATTTAAATCACGACCCTCAACAACAGCGTTTTTATAGTACTTTTCGTCACTGTTTTGATTTTGATATATACACGAAACAGATTTATTATTCGTGGTATCAGAGCGAGTTGAACTACCCTTAGTTTTGATAGCACAGTTGCTACCTACATGACCTATCCTGTGACAAATTTCTTTAATGGGTTGTTTACATCTAAAATATGGATGGCCTTCCTCCCCACAATTATAACACCTAGGAACACTACTCTGACCTATTTGCTTAACACGTTTATCTGAAGTACTCGCTTGCAAGGTTATGTTTGATTTTTCTAGTCGTTTATTAGCTTTGACATTTCTTAAATATACTAACAATTTATCAGGTTCTCTGAACTGAGCTGCTTCTGCGCTAGTTCGGACGGACCTGTCTTCAATTCCAAATAAGATACAGTCAATTGCATCTTTTCCACTTATTTTACATCTATTTAATAGAACCATTTTATCGTAAAAATATTCTTCTAATGAATCATTAAAACGTGCCTTGCAAGCAAGCATTTCCGTTAACAACTGTCCGAAGTTTTCTTCACTTGGGAATGCTAAAGCTAATTTATTTTCCCATTCTGACCATGAAAATTTTACACTTGGTAACCCTTGATACCATCGTTGAGCCAATCCTACTAACTTGGGTAACGCATAGTAAGCTATTTGTTTGTCTGTCCATCCATAAATGGAAGCGCATTCGTTAACTTTTGAGATCCACGTGTGAATTGTTTGATTTCGTTTGGATGGATCAAACTCAGGAATCACATTCATCACGGGAAAGCGTTCACTATTATTGTCCCTTTTTAGACTTTGCATAAACTCAAGAAGTGTAGAAATAATTGCATTCTCTGACGTACCTGCTGTACCAGAAGTACCGTCATTGGAGCGACTAATTGACGGCGACGGCGTCAGACTTGCGTTCAATGTGTGTGTGCCACCCCGAACCCTTCGGCGGCAACTATTCTCTTGAAATCTTCCGCTCCGTCGCGATCGCTTACGCGGCGTTGCTCTCCTGTGACGCCTCGACCGGCTGCTCGATCTGCTACGCGAGCGCGAACACTCTGAACTGGTCTCGGGGATGACCAGGCGTTTGCGAGACCTTGACTTGTTTTCCATATTTCACTAAAAATTAAAAAAAAAAAAAAATACACAGTATACATTCTTATTCACAGTTCTTAGTTTGACTATAATAAATTTATTTTGCTCTGAACATTGTTTTAAAAGATAAATAAAATAAAAATTGAACTAGACTTTATTTTCACAGAAAAATAAATAAGTAAAAGAATTAAACATTAAAGCGCTAATAGCAAATATAAAACACAATAGTAATATTTAAATAAGAATAATACTTCACCTGTTATTTGGGCGTAGTCCTTAACCAGGATGACGATAAACGTATCTTCCCGGCAATCCCACTTCTGAGCTGAAAGCTCAGAAGGGTAATTTGGAATAATACTCTGATAAAATTTCATTAAATCATTTTATTATTTATCTCCTATTTATCACACATTAATCACATTAATTATTCACAGTAATATATTTTATGTCCACGTCCGAACGTGATCACAGCCGAGAATAGACTGCCGTCCACCACAATCATTCAATGCCAACAAGTCTCATCAGTATGTACCTATACATAAATCGGTATCACTACCTGTCAATGTACGTCATGAAACGTATGCAACAAGGGTATATTGACATGGCTACACTTATTATTTCATGAGGTACATTGACAGACATTAATCATATTTGAAATTGCTAACTGTCAATGCACGTCATGAAACGTATGCAACAAGGGTATATTGACATGGTTACACTTATTATTTCATAGGTACATTGACAGACACTAATCATATTTGAAATAGCTAACAACTAATACTATAAAACCGTAGTTTGTTTGTCCTACACAAACTTTCTGACAAGTTGAAAGAGGATTTGTCATTCTGCTTTGAAAAAAATATGTGATAAGTATTGTGTAGACATTTACCGCTGGGCTAAACATGTATACATTTGTTACCCCGTTTTTACGGTTTAAATGAATTTTAGTACATAAAATATTTTATATTACTATGTTCGACCTAGAGCCAGAAATAAAATTAACAATTTTATTTTAGGCTTGAGAAAAATTTTTGGATCTCCGATGCGATAAATATTGTATTTATATGAAATACATATTATTTATTATTTTAATTTATTGCTATTTATATATTTTAAATATTATTTTGTGTAGCTGAACGCCCTATCCCTACTCTTCATAGTATTACGTATACTCCCTAAAGCTCTTAAATTTACTTCGTAGTAAGACTTAAAAAATATAAACACATGATAAAATACGCGAACCAACAGTAGTATGTTATCGCTCAATGTTTTCCCCTTATAACATCTGTCTTCGCAAGTGACTGCGGCGCTCTTTTCATTGCTTGTCGACCCTCGACGCTATTGTGAAGCCAACCTACCTACTTCTGCTCGTGACATGAATGAGTTGATGGAGAAATTTATTATATAGCAGCACTAGAGATAATTAAATGTCTTACAAGGATAGTAGTAATATGAACTAGTTTGGATATGCTACACGATCAAAGTCACATCTTAAATATTAATTGATGTGTATTTAATAAGGCATTATTAACATTTAATTTAACAAAACAAAATTTAATTTAAAATGTAAAACAATCATCGAATCCAAAACTGAGTTCATTAATGCGAATTGCTATTGCAATTAATATTAATATAAATATTCAAGATGGCGGGCATCTGCCACAACAACTCGCATTAATTAACCCTTTTTATCGAAAAATATTATAAGTGGATATATATTTGATTGTGCGCGATTGTCATTGCGCCAGTGATCAAATATACAACCTAGAGGTTATACATTGACTGGTTGCTGGGTCTCTCAGCACAGATAGCCTGGGCAGGAGACAATTATATCCCCGAGGAAATTTCTTAGAGCGCATAAGTGGAAATAATATCCAAATAATACATGTGTAATAATAAACGGGGGTAAACTTCTCCTACTCCATGTTCCCGTGCTTTAGAAGGTGGAAACGTTAATTATATCCCTTGTCAGGGGATATAGTCGGGGGATATAACTTTAGTCTCCTGCCTGAGCAATGCCTGCAGGGAAGAGCTTGCAGTTTATATTAAACAGCACAACTACGTAACAAGCAAATAGCACAGATATTTATAAGAAAATACCCACAGGCATCACGTGACATAAACACTCGCGGTAAGTCAAATAATATTATGATTTATTAAACCTATTTTAAGGGGTGGGAATTTAATTGCGTGAGGATGAGAAATGAGTTTACGCGGCATCTTCATGGAATGCTATATTGGATGGCATGGCTACCGCTGGTACGATGTTCTGTGACCGAAACCCCTAATCAAACCAAAGCCTTTATTGTTTACCATCTTCCTCTACTGTTGAAGTTTATGAAGGTATAAAAATAGAGTATAGCCTATTTCATAATATAAATACGAATTATTATGAAATTCGTAAAAATACAAATGAGTTTTATAAAGTAGGAATAAGGAATGGTTAATGAATTTTGGATATTGGATAGAAGCAGGCGTTACTTTGCGAAAATCCATGAAATATTATGAAAATAAAGCGTCATTTGCTATACTTTTCGCGGAGTATAGCAAATTAAGCTTTATTTTCATAATGGTTAATGAATTGACAGCTCGGTTTATATCTCGATTGGCGAGCTTATTACTGCCAGGCAAAGCAATGGCACGAGTATGATGATAGTAGGGAAATTCCAAACACTATCAAAACTCATGTACGTTATTATGTTCCTAATATACCCAACAGTATCAAACTCTCCACGAACATGAGGTTACCGTAAACTTTAAGTCTGGACTTGAACTGAAATGGGTCGGACCGAGTGTGTGCTACGTGGTTAAACTAACAAACTAACGACCCTCTTTACACTGCCAAACCTTAATTTTCAGCTGTTATGTCTGCGAAAATTGTTGGAATAGAAAGTAAGTAATATACATTTCTCTAACCGCATTTTTTTAAACCTGCCCGCATTGGTAGCGCAATATTATTGCATATATATAAAACAAACTACGGTTTTATAGTATAGTATATTTTATAGTATATATATATATATATATATATATCTTATGATATGTAGTTTGTCTATATAATCAAAACTAAACAGAGTTACCCTCACATAAGGAGCTTTTAATGTAGTTTTTCAAGCTAACGTGACAATATATACTCGTACTATATATAGAGCACTGATTTCTATAGTACGAGGTTTTACTTCGTACCAGTACCAGTGATTCAACCAAACATAGTACTAAGCTATGATTTCTGTCACTATTTAATAATCGTGTGAATAAATGATTTTTTATTATTATTGTTAAATATGAGTGTGTATGAGAGTGATACTAATTTTGCATGTATCTTTGAATGAACGTTAAACATAACATTTTTATTATTTTGTACTATTTTTAGTAAAGTGAAATTTTATATGCACCTGAGTTTAAGTATTTATGTATTAGAGCATATAATACTAGATTGGTTTGTAGCCTACTGCTTGTTATTATGTCGGTACACCCGTAATGCCCTTGTAACTCATTATATTGTCTGCACTTTCGATAAGGCATCGTCATTTTACATCGTCGCAAGGTTGCCTGCCTTTCGGTATTCTATAGGATATATTTCGGAGAGTGTGCTCAAGAACTATTTGATCTAGTTCCCCCCTCAGGTTTTTCCGATTGCGACTAATACAAGACTCTTAGAATAAAAGGCACGAGCCACTATAGTTTCTCACTAATCATGAGATTGAAAGAATATAATTATTATAAACAGATAATTTTATAATAAAAGTGTAACCAATACTACGTGACGGGGCAAAAGGAGCGAGGCGGAATTATAAGACACGTGTGAAGAACAAAGTTGTATTTAGAATTCACTTAGAATTACTTGACAGTCTAGAACAGTGTCCCTGGCTAAAGTCCCACGCAGTGGAAGCAAAAGCTGGAAGCACGTCCTGTAGGCTCCACTAGCAAGGTTCCTAACTACAGCGTCCGGCAAGTGTCTCCGAGTGGAAAGCGTTTGCTGAAGCACTACAGGCAGGTACCGCTAGTGATTTACAATTACGGAGTGATTGACAATGGTTGGCCGTGGCACGATTTACATTTCACGCAACTACAACTAACGCCATCTAGTGTTAGCGGGTCAGTATTGCGTTTTATTGTAATGTTACAAAAGGAAAATAATTATTATGCAGAGTTATTATCAGTATTTTTTAAAACTACGCTTTTGTAAAAATTGTATCATATTATAGTTTAGAGAGTTATATAAAGTATGAAGTTCTATCTGACGGTGATCTGATAACGAATAAATAAAGGAATAGCCGTAGACGGTAACGCGGTATTCTTTTAATTTTGGGGTAGAACAAAATTTCATCTCGGACGAAGTCGCTGGCAACTGCTAGTTATTAAGAAAGAGATTATAAGAAATAAACTTATCCAGTAAGAGACAGGTTTTATTATTTCAACTTCCTCAAACTAAGAATCAATTAACTATCTTCTCATACCTTATATATCAATACGTGTGTAAAGCTAGCTGGAAAGTTAATATTATTACAGGATTCATAGAAATGAAAAATTCTGGTTTACCAATTTTTTCAAGGGTTCAGTGCTTTTGGAGGAAGTAGTTAACATTACTAAATAATAGTGATACTATAAATCATTGATTTAATATGTTATTATATATTTGTAAGCAACTGCTCTAAATCGTATTACGTGCGTTCGATTTCCAAGACAGCAAGGCGTAATATTGGCATTGCCTGTCATCCTGCCTCACAGCTCGCGTCACCTCCAAACCAAATAAATTGAAAGTATTTTCCCGTCAGCTTCAGCCGTTTGTTTCCAAAATACGTAATCTTTTGTTATATTCTTTTTTACCTTCCTACGTCGAAGGGAAGGAAGGTTAACACGTTTAAAAGTGTCTGTTTGCACGTCTGCGTACTATGACATCCCAAAAATACTAGCATTCATACATAGGTATGTACAATAGAAGCAATAGTGCTTACATAGTATTATAAGCTTGTATAATTATAAAGTCGAATATGTTTTTATTAGTTATAACATCGTAATAAAATGGATCTTATATACATTACTTTAAAGCTTAAATTTGCCTACAATTCTTTATCTGGGGCTTTTGTCGGAACGTTAGTAAAACAAACATCAGAAGTATACGATTTGCGGCTCTTGTACGAGTGACTTTAGGTCTATTTTTATTTGACGATACAGAGTTTGATATGCGAAAACGACTCCTCGATTTCGAGCGTGCAAATCTCGTACTAAGGCTACTGGTATTAGCCAAGTTGCTGCTCAAAAATAAGGTAACCTCCTGAGCACTAATTACCGGAATTAAGTAAAGCCGACGTCAATAATTGCAGGATGATCATGACATAATAAATAAACTAGTCCGAGTGCTTGTGTTTTGCGTTTTTTTTATATATCAACCAAGTGTCAGAGTCTAACACTACGACTTTTATTAACAATAATTTTTCGCCATATAAATGTTAAAAATATAAGTTTAATAGAAAAAAACTCTTCATCTTTACTATTCATCAATGGCCGATATCAGCCCACTGCTGGACTTTAAGGTTTGCCCATAATCATCACGCTGGGCAGACGGGTTTGTGATCGCAGTAGATGATGACCGACCAAAGCGGAAAGAAGAGGGTTGGAGATCACTGTATTCTGATCTAATATTATAATTACCTAAATATTGTAACACTTACCATAATTACTGATGCCAGATTGTTATGATTTGCGAGTGAGGATTTCCTAAATACAGATGCGTTGATCTAACTATACACTTCTGCGTTAAACGGTAATTGAATGCACACATCGCCATCTAGCCCCAAAGTAAGCGTAGCTTGTGTTAAGGGTACTAAGATGACTGTTGAATATTTCTAAGAATAATATACAAAAATACATATAAATAATAAAATACAGAACACCCAGACACTGAAAAACATCCATGTTCATCAAGCAACATTTTCCAGTTGTGGGAATCGAACCCACGGCCTTGGACTCAGAAAGCAGGGTCGCTGCCCACTGCGCCACTCGGCCGTCCAACGTTAAAATCAACTCTTAGTTTTTAGCATTTAGATTAGGATTTAATAAACAATATAAATGTTATTATAAATATTGATAGACCGTTGTGGACCCGATAGCACCCGATTCCTGGCATGGGCAGGGGACCATTTTCTCCCCGGAGAATAGATAAAAATGTATCTTCTTCAACAGCTTGATCCACTTTCAGAGCACTGTAATAATAAACGGCCGTATACTTCAATTATTCCATGTTCCCATGCTTTCGCAGGTGGAAATGTTAATTATATCCCGTGTCAGAGGACATAATCGGCGGATATTTATTTTTGTCTCCTGCCTGAGCTAGCCCTGCAGTTCGGTAAAACAGCGTCAGGTACAGGATCTAAGTTGTGTATTAAATCTATATAGCCACGAAATAAACACATGTGAACCCAAATCTATCCAGCGGTTTAGTTGGACTTGGGTGACAAAAACACGTGCAGATGTATTACATTATATACCTACTATTTTGTCTATACATTCCGATACAGCTGTAAAACGATATTTGCTCTTGTTGATCGCAAAAACTGTCAAAGTAAGTTGACGTTTCTCGTTCCTGCGCAATTGACTTAGTTTTTTTTGCTGCTTTAGATGTAGTATGAAAAAGTTAGAGATTTCGAAGAAAGTAGATCCTTGTATTAACAATTCAAATAAAACAACCCCCAGCCAAGCCTTTTAAAGACCCCAAATGGCGTTCGTTCCGTTCAATTAGGGCTGTCAATCTTTCGGTCCGAGTGCTCTTGTCTACAGATGAAGATGGATGTGCCGACAAAAACACGGTGAACTTCTTCTTTCTGAGCACGTTTGCTAAGCCGGTTATACGCATATTAAAACTTGCTCCGTATATACTAACTTGGTAATCCATACTTATATTATAAATGCGAAAGTGTGTTTGTCCTTACTTTACGCCCTTAATGAACAACCAATTTTATTTTTGGTATAGAGTTAATTAAAAGGACGGAGAGTAACATAGGCGTTATATCACCTCTGTTTTGACGACCTCCCTGGCGTAACGGTTAACGCTGTGACTTAAAGTAGGAGGGGTTCAATTCCCGGCTTCGGCAATTCGGGAATTTATTATTTCAGAATTTTCACCGGTCTGGTTTGGTTTGGTTGGCTTTGACAGTGGCTAGTTACCATCCTACCGACAAAGACGTGCCGCTAAGCAATTCATTGTTTCTGTACGATGTCGTGTTCCGTACCATCGGGTCTAAGGGAGTGTGGTCGATGGAGTGCATCTGTGTTTGCGCGTTCACTTGTGCACTTTCATATATCCTGCGCAATTGACTGGCTCTGTTATTTATCGGACTCCGAACAATAAGTCCTATGGCGATGGGTAGAGATAGAGAAGCTTGGTTGTGATGCTTTCTGGGTTTTGTTCAATACCTGCACATAGGCGGCTTAGGGAGAGTGGTCGCTATCGCACTGCAATGGGGTGACAGTGCGGCTCGGCAGCACCCTCTGTGACAAAGCAGCTCTATTTAAAGGGGGGGGGATGTCGTGTAGAAACCGATTTAGGTAGGTATAACTACCATACTCCCTAACAGGTTACCCTGCTACCATCTTAAACTGCATCATCACTTAACACCAGGTGAGATTGCAGTCAAGCGCTAACCTGTATTAAAGATAAAATAAATCAAAGGAAAACATACAGTTCCCACGGGATTTGTAAAATAAGCGTAATAAACGGGAACAAAGAACGCGGGCAACATTTTGTAGCCAATAAAAAACTTGCAGAATTAGAAAACAACTGCTAAGTGTGGTGCCAGTTTTGTTTTTGTTTGGTTTTGCACACGAAATGTTCCATACGAACTTGCAATATGAAACAGTACATTTTAATATAATTACTAAGATCGAACGATAGATGGACGATCTCCCTGCCACAGTGGAGAGCGCTGTGGTCTTACAATTAGGATGTCCCGGGTTCTATCCCTGGCGGAAGGGCTGTCAGGTCTCGTGAAAAGCTCGTAGGCTGTAACTAGTTCTATCCAACCGATAAAGATGTACGGCCAAACGATTTAGCGTTCCAGTACGGTTTATGTACGAAACCGATCATGTGTATGGCTTACAGCGGCCATATCTCAATATCAAAAAGATATAGGCCTAACCTGGCCGCTACCATATTTATTAATGAAATTGATTTATGCAAAATGTAGAGATAAAAATCGACCAGAAAAAAATGTTTTTTGTAATTTTATTTGCAACTTATTTTATTTGTTGTATCGATACTCTTTATGAAATTAAGAGATGGTTAGCGTTCACTAGAGGTTCGCTAAAGGCGAACAAAACTCATAAAAACCAAATTGGAATTCGTTTCAATCAATTCAAACTGTCAAAGGGGCTACCTCAGCGTTCTGATGAAGATAGATGACCCACAACAAACATTGCGAACTTTTTATTCCGAGCTCCTAATGTTAAATGAAAAATCATTGAACCCAGGGATGAAGTAATTTTTTCAGAATATAATGTTTCTCCAACTGAGGAAACCAAGAATGATTAACAAAAGCCTAATACACTTTAATTTTACACATTTAACTTTTTACATTGCTCTAGCTTCATCGCTAAATATGAATTGACTGTGGGATGGTGAAAACAAAAAATACCCGGTTAAATTTGTGGTGGGCGCGTGAATGAATGAATTTTGAATTTTGAATTTTGAATTTTGAATGCTCTAAAAGAATATATACATAATTAAAGATTTTTTATTAAAATAGAATTTGAACTTGTTCCGTTTGGAACGGGACAGAACTCTAAAAATCACAAGACATACAGATGTCGATCACAAAAGATACATAAAAAAAGTATTCTAATTGACTGAACACGAGTTTCATTTTTTATCAACTTGGTAGAAAGAACCAAAATATAATAGAAATAAATTTTCGATTCACGCACCATCGATAATGTCTTCATTTTACCTTCTCTTCGTTAATAATAAATTGACGTCTCTCGGTGAATTTCACAGTATTGTTTCGAAATAAAAGATCTCTGAGATTGATATAATTTTATAAAACCTTGATTTGGATTCCAAATATATTTAATTTCCATTTCATTCTCTTGAGAATGCCTATTATAATAAACTCTTTGGATTAATTCACTTAGCTACTCACAATTATTGTGCTAAACTAATATGGAAATATAAGTTTTTGGTATTACAAGTTTCAGTTTCAACATAAAATAAGCTTTGAGATTATGATGCGTGATAGTTAATAAAAGATAATGAAGTTTAGGAAATTTTAGAAAGGTTTAATATACATATATAAATCTAATAAGTTTACGATTGTAGTTATCGCCATCACTACTTACTGCTATGTACACATATTGTATATAATCAACGCATCAAAAGTGACATCTGTGCCTATTTGAATAAAGAAATATTTGACTTTGACTTTGACTTTAATAAATCTTGTAAAGGTATTGAAAAACATCGCTTGCTACGCGTCGTAAACTTTTCATGAAGGGATAGCCTTACATAAACAAAGTGCCAGGAATAGAAAAGGTCAATTTCAAAGTTGTATGTATCTAAGTCTCAAGTGAGAGCAAAGTCTGCAAAGGTTGTGGCTCTTGGCGTGCTTTCTGGGAATTTCTCGCATGTTTCATATTCGTCCATAAAACTCATTCGAACTTTGATTTGCAGATATACCCAAGAGAAGAGACTATACAGAATACATTTTGTATAGTCCCTAGTATAGCTGTTACCCGCGACTTCATCCGCATTTATTTTTTAAGTTGCGTATTCTTGTAAAAAAATCCTACCTTAATAGATAATAATATTCCCTCACGCAATGTTTTGTAAGTAATAATATTACTTTAATCATGTAATAAATATTTTTTTGTATCACCATTAGTTTTCTCTGCGCACGCTAAGTAATAAAATTTATAGGCAATTTTTTTTTACTATACTGCAATGGATTTACTGCAATTAATGGGATGGGATTACTGCAATTTGGACATCGGACATTATTGCAATTTTTGTTAAGGATAATAAGGATTTATCCAAATAATGTATACTTTTGTTACTTCTTAATAGTCAAGCCTTCTTTTGGCGAAGAAAAAGGTAAAATCGGTCCAGTCCTTTGGGAGCCTATTCGGTGCAAACAAACAAAAATAAATCTTTCTTCTTTATAATATAAAAGATCAACTTCTACGATTAAAGTATTACGACAGGTTTCAAACTTTAAATTAAAAATTAAAAGTGCAGTTTCAATCAGAAATTTTATAGCAGGCATTCCACAATAATATATGTTTGTTTAATGTTTCAAAATGATATATTATATTGAAATTTTTTAAAATGAAAAAATATATTAACACAACTAATGCTAACTTTCATCGTGGCAATATTAAATTATAGGTCCCAGTAAAGGAACTCTGCTTAACGCAAAAAGAGGTGCGTTAATTATAATATGGACTGAAAAGTATGAACTGATTTAAATGGGGTATATTGCAATTATTCCCAAATCCTATTAGGAAACGCTGTAAAAGTAGGCTGACGAAATAGTTCATTCAATTATGTCGTGCATGTTTTTGTAAGTTTTTACATTTTTTGAATTTAGGCGGTCAATTGTCGCAGTGGGCAGCGACCCTGCTTTCTGAGTCCAAGGCTGTGGGTTCCATTCCCGCAACTAGAAAATATTTGTGTGATGAGCATGAATGTTTTTCAGTGTCTGTATTTTATAAGTATTAATGTATATTATTCATAAAAATATTCATCAATCATCTTAGTACCCATAACAAAAGTTACGCTTACTTTGGGGCTAGATGGCGATGTGTGTATTGTATATTTATTTATTTAATGAGAACGTTTTGCGTCGATGTTATGTGGCCCCATTTGCACACAGACGTGCGTGTATAAGATTGGTCGACATTGAGAAATCGAAACGCAGGTGCTCGTTGACCTATTGTAGTGCCTGAACATGATTAGTAGCCGTCTAGTTCAGCTTAGTGTGCCTAGAATATCACGTTCAATCATTTTGGGTACCAGGTGTATTGATATTGATATAATGTATATAAAGTGATAAGTTGTAATAATAATAATTCTTTATTTTGGTAACTAAGACTCAATTACAATTTCTATACTATTATTAAACAGAATAAATTAAAATAGACTAATAATTAAACACTAAATCAAAAAAAAAAACATTAATATTAATATAATAGGAACTCTGTCTGTCTGTTAATGAAAGTTGTCTCAAAAATTAATCTTAAAGTGGGCGAAATATGGAACGCAAGTTTTTATGAAAGTCCTATATTTTTGAAGTTAGATACGTGGGGTTAGGGGTGGTAAAATAGGGGATGGAAGTTTCTACCTTTTATTTACTGCTAAATCGCCTGAAATATAGAAAATAGGTTTATTTTGAAGTATTTACATCAGTAAAGAAAATATTTTATTTAAAGAGGTAAAAAAGGGGTTTGAAGATAGAGAGAAATAAATTTAAGATATTAAAATAATGACAATGTATAGTCTATATAAATTTCTAAGTTTAAGAAAAAATGTGACAGAGAGAGATCATTAATTTGAACATTAGAAGTGAGAATAAACATAGACTGCAATATACGAGGCTACATAAAATTTATAATTCGTTTAAAGGAAATTGCACACAATAAACTATCCATTCTCATCTTGGAGTTGTCTCTTAAAAATTTCAAAGTTTGTATTAAACGTAAGCTTATAGAAAAATCCTATTATAGTATAAAGGACTACGTAATCGATAAAAAAACGGTAAAAATTATTGCTCTAACCAGGTTGCTATTCTAATAATTTAAAATAACAACGTGAGATGGCGATAAGAAAAAAAAAACACCCGGCTAAGTTTGTTGTGGGCGTCTTCTTAGACCAGAACGCGTTTGGAACACTCGTAGCTTCAGTTTTAAGTTTACGAATTTGGTTATCGCCATCATCTCACTGTAGTGTAATTCTCGTGTAATGTACGCATCAAAAGTGGCACTTAGGGCCTACTTGAATAAATATATTTTTTACTTTGACTTTGAGACACGAAAATTCACATTTAGGTTAATAATATATTAAAATAACTTTAAACGCTGAAATTCTTTCAAGTCGAGTCTTTCCGTCTGTACGTAGCCATCTACCGTTTAAAATTTTGAACTGATCTTAAGGATATTCAAAATCTGCCTGTAGCTTTCGTCTCTTTCTGCAAAAGGGCAAATGTACCACCATGAATATCCTCTAGCCCACGGGAAATCAGGAATCTTACGCCGACGAAATCGTGGGCATCCGCTTAAATCATATAGAGCTTGTAGATTGGAGAGTCGAATCTATATATTAACGCACCCGATGTTGTTTCTCCTTATCCACGTTATTTTCATCAAGGATGTCACCGTCATCGTTCTTCTAATGGCAAAAATGTCATCAGTACAGGCCTTTGCGAACATTTCAGAAGCACTCTAATAACTGAAACCATTATTATACTAAACTAGTAGGTCGTTTAGCGATGTCTGTGTATAGCTGGTCAGCGGGGATCCCGTCTAAAAGGTTATCAAAAGGCTTCGAACAAAGTAACTTTATTATTAAGTAATGAACAACTGTCAATGAAATTTAAGTTTTTGTTCATTTTGGCGAACCTCAAAATGGATTATTAGGATTTTGGAAAATTTTAAAACTGACTAAATTATATTATTCGTCTATAAAAATACACGAGGGAGATACATATTTGCCAGCTATTTTGACTTAAAAACTAAACTGCTGAACAGAATTTAATGATTAAGACATAGATTAGATTACTGTAAGATAATTTTCTAAATTGGCTTATAAATAAATTTGTTGCAATTTCTACTGAATACTGTAGCGCCGTTATACACGAATAAGTAACCTGAATCTCTTTCAAGTCTTTCAAACCTTTTTTTCATACCAAACGACTCACTTACTTACTGCAATTAAAACTTATAAGTTGCTTCCATTTCTTATGTATGACTAAATACTATTTAGAAAATGTAAGCGGAATTTCAATAGGACATTTTTCGGAGTATTACCCAAACATCACGTAAATAAAGCACAAGTAGTGGAGAAAAAAAATCCCCTAGACTGAGAAGAGAAGAACTGGGAGTAGAATATCGTCGTACATAATATTAACCTTATCAATTAAAGTCTTTCATAAAATTGGATTGAGAAGATCAACAACATTCATAAGCAGATACTTATGAGGCACTTAATATAATATACGATAGCAAAATACTTATGTACAAGCGTAGAGATAAAGTACATTTACGTCTAAAAATAACCTCTCTTTACTCATACGTAAATCAAACTCCGTTTCGTATAATAAATGAACTTACTCATGAACGTACTCACCCTTAAATATATATTTTTTTATGATATTTCATTTTTTTTATATAGTTTTAATTTAAAAGGCCTATGGCCCCTTGAATAAAGAGTTACATATTTGTCCAGTTTATCCTGGATTGAAAGAGGCACAAAATTGGGGAATGTGAAAAACCTGTTTGCAGCAGTAGATTTATATCTGTCGACATGATTATGTTAATAAATATTATGACTTCAAATATTTTGTTTGGAAGGGTTTTGGGAGTTGGTCCCATTCGCACTATAGGTCTGTATATAAACCAGAGTCAACAGTACTAAAATAATACAGCTTTAACAATGGTTGTGCAATATCAGCACATTACACAGTCACTAAGATAGAGAGAACTTTTAGTATTTTGAAGAACAAAGAATTAAAATCAAGTATGAAAACATTATTGAAATAGTATCCACCTACTACAAACAGAGCCAATATAAACACGCCTTTAGCAGATTTCTACTCAGCCACCCACAAGTTCGTGTGCTCACATAAATTCCCCATATTGACATAGAGTACCGCACCCTTAAGCTGACCGCACATTGACGCACTATCGATAAAACTGACCACTCCGTTTCCCCCAACCGAGTATTTTTCTGCTTATCTTTTTTATGCAACCGTAATAACATATTAACTCAAACTACCTGTGTGAAATTTGCTTACACGGCAAACCAAGAAAGCATCGTACAGCTTCTCAATTTAAAAGTGACGTTGTTAGTGAAGTGTGTCGAACAGTTCGTGAAATACCGACAAAAAGAACACAAAAGCGGATAGTCAGATTCTGCCCTTGACATGCAATTTGACATCTCGTACCTACGCAGTCCCGTCGTGACCGCGATCCATGCAACTGGGTCGAAATATCGACAAATCCAAAAATATTATCGTAGTATGTACCCGTTGAACTATATTTAAGAAATCTTGATTAACCACGAAAATCTTAGTTTAAAATCTTTAATTGGTTACACGGGTCGATTAAGTGACAAACTACTGAGTTGAGTCGAGTTTTAAAAACATCCAGCTGTATAAGCGACCGTATATCTATTTGTTTTAAAAAATCTTATTCAATTGCCGTTTATCACTACTGCTCATCAGCAACAGTAATTTTTATGGATCAAATTCAAAATACACTTTTTTTAGCTGTACACCAACTAATTTTCAGCCAATAATTGCGGCCAACCTTATACGAGTACCTTCGTATCTTTTGTGAAAACGATTCCCAAAAGTTACCAATCCTCGTAAAATTCGGGAAATCGGACTTATTTTTCTTGTCCGGGAAATAATCTTGTACAAGTAAGTACAAGTAAGCCCTTCTAGGTACCACAAATAAAGCGCGATTAGCACTGCAAACTAAACTACGAACTGAGGTGAACTAAGATTATCTGGACAGGTTTTCATCGGAAACTAAATAGGTATAGACAATTGTGGCGAACCCATCAAAACTACGTAAACACAACAATTATCTTAAAATAATTGTTTAATCAACTTAAAATGCAACTTATTATTATCAGCGTAGTTATTTGACGGCCGATTGGCGCAGTTTAAAGCCACCCTGTTTTCTGAGCCCCAGGCCGTGGATTCGATTCCCACTACAGGAAAATTTTTGTGTGATGAGCATGAATGTTTTTCAGTTGCTTGGTGTTTATATGTATATTCTAAGTATTTATGTATATTATTCATAAAAAAAATATTCACCAGTCATCTTAGTACCCATAATACAAGCTACGCTTACTTTGGGGCTAGGTGGCGGTGTGTGTATTGTCTTAGTATATTTTTTATTTATATTTATTTATTAATATCTCTGGGCCTGGCATAATTAAAACCAATTATGTTTAGCACGGTGCGCGCGAAATTCCGCACCACATTATCCACTAGTTGTGTCTCTAGCCTAAAACGTAAAGCTAAGATTTAATACCTTGCTCTAATAGCCCTGCGCTTCTTCGGATATCAATATCACATTAAGTTTCCTTTATTGCCAACTCAGCTATAATATTATTTTGCTAGTGTAGTAGTACTTAACTTATCATTTAATAATATGTGACATAAAAAAATATAATCTACGAACGAAATACACGTTGTGACGTAATCGCACGTTGCAGCTACGAGTGTACACGACTTTAATGTTTTAGAGAATCATAGCCAAGGTTATAAGTGTACCCAAACAACAGAAATGGTAAAGATTACATCATAACATGCCACACATATATATCAAGAAAAGAAAAAAAAAAAAAACTTTGTGTGTGAAAATTGTAACTAAGTACCGTTATCTCGGGACAACTGCAACCACTAATCTTGGGCAAGTTGGATAACAATTCATTAACCACGTGTACAGGTGCTGCTTCGGGTAAAGTGGCCTATAAATCGTTATACCTACTCGGCGTTGTAGCTGCTGCAAAACATTGTTTCGGATTCCGCTTTGTTGTTCTAATAATATTTTCCATCGAAGATGATATCGATCTTTTAGACTAACGAAGGTTGACAGTCAGCTTTGTTTACTCCTCTCTATTTGTTTGTCTTTTTTGGTTGCCGCGTCTCAACATTTCCAGATGATGAAATTGGGCATAGAGATAGCTAGAATCGTAGATATGAATTTAAGATACCTATGATCGTAGAAAATCACCAGGTGATGCTTCCGCGCGATTTAAATAATTATATTTGTTACTTATCGCACAGTTTAATCGATCTTGGCGTACCAGAATCCTGGACAGATGAAAAATGAGAAGGAAAAAAAAAACTTGCGGTATTAAAAAAAACTAAACAAACGCGATTAAAGATGAGCTTAGCTGTTGACTTTGATACTCTCATACCGCCTAACTACATATAATTAATTATATAAAAATATTGACAAAGGACCAGAATGCATGAAACAACTGTACTGTTTAAAAATACATTTTCCTACCAGGAAAATTAACTTTATTTTAAAGAATTTTACTTTAATTTTATATTTATTTTATTAACGTGTTATCTTACACACTTAAAGGAAATATCAAATTTATAAAAAAAAAATCGAAACCGGTAGGATTTGTATCTTCATCTCTCCAGAAAATCGGCCTGTGTACTTTGCCAACTAAGCCAACAAGCCATTGATATTTCCTACAAATTTAATAAGAACACTTTAATAAAAATATATAATCAAAGCAATTATAGACACATTAGGCTTAACACCTACGCGGTACGCCTCAGGTTGAAGGACACGCGTCGGTACTTTGTAGGACATCTTCCTAGTTTCTGCGAAGTGTTGCTCTGTTTATAGATGAGTTTTAAATTTACCGTCAGGTGCACTTGCTCCGTGCATTATCAGATAAAAGTGCTTTAGTATGTATAAAGTTAATAATCCTGGTACTTAGTATACAAAATCATTTAACTAGTTTGTTTCCAACATTTCCCATTCTTTAGCGAAAGTTTCGGTCGTCTAAAGTATACTCACGCATATATTAATTTTATAGCGCGATATAAGAATATCAACGAAGGAATATTTTGTTTGTAATTAAATGCAAATACACCGCAGGGTAGATTTCTAAGGTATAGTATAAATTGATAGCATAGAATCAGACACAGAAAGTTTTTTTTAATAAAAGCTTTTATATCAATTTATTAGGTTATTATGCCTTCATATTGAGTCGGGAACCTTGACAGCCTAACTTTTAAATATTCACGACAAAAGTTTGTGAAAGTAGGTAATGAAATTTGCTTTAGTAATAAAAGTTTGCTTTCGTTCGTAATATTGGTTTTGTTTGTGAGTTTTTGTGGTTACTTTGCCATCTGCTGATGTAAGTAGAATATCATTTATCCGACTAACTCAAAGCCAAGAAAGTGTTTTAAAGTTAACAGTAAAACTTTCTTAGTGTTCGGCAAAGTTTAAAAGGCCTTTGCATATAATCATATCGACACAATCGCGACTTGACGCAACTCTGCTCAAATAGGAGCATGTAAAAGTGAGATTTAATTCGTGAGGGACATAGTGATTTGTTAGCAGTTGTTGTTGTCCACCCGTCGTACCATTTAGAGCTCGCTTAACATCCGTTGACCACACATTACAAACTCTTCGACGACGCACCATAGACTACTGAGGTAGTAGTGACAGTCGATGCTGTGTTGTACACTGCTTAACAACGTAATGTGTAAATTTACGACTCGTGAACTTCAGCGTGGAACAACTGGTAGTCCCTGGAGGTCACGATTGGTGGTCCAGTTTTTCGCCTCCAAGACTAACAGCAAGCCCAAAAAACAACTGTGCCAATGTACGGAGTAATGTATTTATTTATTTACACCAACAACTGATATACACTGATTATCAAATAGTCTTATTATAACATGTAGTTATTTGCATGTATGTAATTTAAAATTTGTACCACCAGCAGTCTATTCTCCTCTTCTTTTTTTTCCTAATTCAAAGGTTGCCTGGCAGAGATTGCTATTAAGCGATAAGGCTGCCTTTTGTATTCTACTTCTTTTTATATGTTTCTGTTTTTATTATATTTTGTATATGTTAATGTTGTGATATACAAATAAAGAGTTTAATAATAATAATAATAACATGACCAATTATATTATAAGCTTGATCATGTAATTGATACAGATACAATAGTAAGCGGTAAAACAAGACAAAGACGAGGAGTAAGAACTGACATGTACCAATACCTACTTACGTCCGCTTTGAATATGCAATGCATCCACAAACCGTTGTTAAGCCGCTTAGCAAAGTTGTTATTTGTTAAAAATTGTATGATATTTATTGACAGCGACGTTGCCAAGTAATAAATCCACAGATTACGGATAGATTGAATACTGAAAATGGACAATAAAGATGTGGAAACTATGTTGCCTGCCACGTTAATAGGCATTTTCTAAGCAAGTGTGGTCCATGACATGATTGACGTCAAGCGCTGGCTAATCGTTAACTAAAAAAAAAAGTAACTGTTCTCTCGCACCTCCCGTACTATTTCACTTTTCTGAGGCTTACCTTCGGGTACTTGTTGTTTAATAATAAATAAAAAGACTATCTATATAAATAAAAATATATTGATTAAATAAATGCAGGAACGGAAAATAGCCATGATTCGTCACTGTCAAACGTACATAATAGATAATGGAACGAGGCGAGAAAAGGATAAGCTATGGATTAGTGCCACAAGCCCTATCCCATGTTCATTAATAAGATCGTGTGTAATATTAATGCCATACTAATCCGTCATTACATGTAATCCTTGTTAAAGGACGCTGCTTTGTTCGGCAGAGGACAGGATGTTATTAATGTCCTGGCGAGGTTGGACACAAAACATAATAGAAGCTCTTTATGAATAATCAAATTGACAAAAAAAGTTCATTGCGTCAATACCGCTTATTACACCATCTTTGCTATAAAATTTGTCCATATTCTTGCCGTGGGAAAGGCTCTTCGCAGCCAAATAACGCCAAATTTTCATTTTTTTGGCTAGTTTACTTGTTTTACTTTTTGTGAGCTGACCTGAAGACGCGTTATAAGACCACTACGTGCCACTAAGCGATTTACGTGATCACAGTACTATGTCGCGTGGGAACCTATTAGGGGTTTGGCTTATAACTTGCCATACCCCTAATAGGTAAACTCACTATTACGGATTTCAACTCTGTACGGTATTGTGATGATTGGTTCCGGTAACTCCTTGAGACCCGTCTTTATCGTCTGTCCACCTCGTGAGGGATCAACAGACACAGCTATTTCTAGTGCGGAAATATTCAAATTAACCCTATTTGATTTAAATAAGATAAAGAAGAGTTTTGTATACAAGTTTTCATATGTCAATCTAGCCTTATGTCAATCTTGTCTAGCTAGCAATAAATATGACTTTTTCTAAGTTTCGTAAATAGATACAACGGCAAAAATACAGTAGATGTTAATGTTAGAGTAGAGATTAGGAGGTAGAGTCACTGCAAACAGACTGACTTGACGTTTCAAAAGTGCTTACAAACTGGGCCTTCTTGAAATAAATGAATTATGAATTATTATGAGGTGTGTTTTTTCACTCTTATTTGAGTTAATAGATTTTAATTATTCGTTTCTTATGAGATAGGTTATGTATACCATGAGCCGTCAGTATAGATTTTTGAAGACCGGAGTTCATCAATTGAATAAGGAAGAAACTACTAAAGGAGCAAGGAGACAAAAGATAAGAAGTTAACGCTATACACAATTAGTTGATAACGCGCAATGTTCGTGCTTTGTTCAGCCATTCAGAGCGCGCTACGTAGCTACCGCCAAGCACGCGTTTACCCGTAAAACCTGTTCTACCGTGAAGAAGACGGAAGTTATCTATTACCACAGCAAGTCCTGAAAATAAAATAATTATGTTGCCACCTTAACTTTTTCTCTTGGCTGTGTTCAATAGAATGTACTGACAAAATTGTACTGCTGTACTGTATTTATGACAAAAAAAATTGGTTGTCTGTAAAGTCGGCTTACTGACTATAGTTAAACGTGACAACGTCGTAAGAAAATACTGATGGAATGGTTGCATTTTTCAAAAGAAAATTTTAATTTTATTTGTTTGATAGATATTATCGTTGCTATAAACAATTGACACCACATTCACTTTTCACTGCACTTCATCCTTGCCGAAAACATGTAAATGTATTATTGTATAGAAGCTGTCCACGCGGACGATAGCTCACTCAAGTAGGAGAGAGACAGATGTCGAACGCGGAGGCCGACTGTGCCTCTTTGTCGCTCGTTCCGCGCTCTTGCTTGCACTTCAAGCCTAGAATGGAACGCCTCAGAGCGAGGTAACGCCGCATACGTCATGTTTTTTCGTGCGTGCAGCCGGCTCCATCGAATTATAAGACGTTGTCACGTCAAAAAGGGTATATAATATTATTTTGAAATATTTTAATTTCCACAAAGAATTCTTAATACTATTCTCACCCTATAATATGTGCCTGTGATAGTCCTACATGAATAAACAATATATAATTTATACTAAATGCATCTAACAGTCTAAATTAACTGTGCATCATTATTATCAAATATCAATAGCCTATACGAGTCCAATGCTGGAATAAAGGCCAATCCTAACGGCCCTGCATATGGGAGTTCCCTATTATAACTACGTGGAAACGACGGGTTGATGATTGCAGTAGACATTAGTAGTACTCGTAGCAAAGAGGACGCTGCTGACGTACTATACCAGAGCATGTCTTGTAAGACTTGGACCTTGGGTGATCACGATAAAATGTTAGGACTGCGATAAACACCAAATAAGAATAACGCGAAAAATCTGAGTTGTTGGGATATTTTCTTTTTATCCCGGTTTTTAAACTAGGCCCTCAGAAACAAACTGAGTTATATATTAGTATTTAGACAAAATTATGAAAATAATAATTATTAATACATAGAATAAACTCCTGCTATGTTTCCCAGCACATTCTTGGTAATGATCACTGATATTTTTCATTAAAACGTTACCTGGCACAAGTTTAAACTTCAACTGACATTCCGGATTTTCATAGTATCTTGATAAATTCCTCAGCGAGCGATAGTACGCTCGGCATTCCTCTCGACTGGAGAATGCCATCGGTGCACGATCGAAAACGTTGAACCTAACAAAATGTGTAATGATATAAGTACTAGATATATTTTGACATATTTAGTTTATTCTATAATTATTAACGAGTAAGGAAAAGTGCTTATACACAAGGCTCGTTGGAAAGTCGATGGCTTCCATTTTCGTAATCAAGAACTGGTTTGACAACTTTTTCTGAAACTTTTAGAGAAATAACTGTACAAAGTTATCATAAAAATACGCAGCGACAACCATAAACCAGCCGTTCATTCACCCTTGGAGAAGGTTTTATCTTAGTCCCGGTGCCAAATCGTTACTAATATTATAAATACGAAATCACGTGTTTATTTCGTGATCCCTTTTTTTATAAGCAACAGAGCAACGTACGGACCTATGTGATTTTTTGCATAAAATCTGTCTGCGAACTGTATGCTTTTAATATTTTAGAAATTAAGTGTGCTAGGTTCTGTTCCAGAAACCATATTAATATTATAGATGCGAATGCATAATAGCTCATCATCATCATCATATCAACCCATTCACGGCCTACTACAGGGCACGGGTCTCCTCCAAAATGAGAAGGGGTTAAGATCGTAGTCCACCACGCTGACCTAGCGCAGATTGGTAGTCCACACACCTTTGAGAAAATTATGTTAAACTCTCAGGCATGCAGGTTTCCTCACGATGTTTCCTTGACCGATGAAGCAAGTGATAGCTTAGAAAAGTTAGAGGTGCGTGCTGTGATTCGAATTCGCCCATCGAAAGTGAAGTGCTACCTACTGGGTAATATCAACAGGCGATTAATTGACGCAGTAGATAGCACTGGCAGTCACTGTTTACAATAGCAGTTTGTCGCCCCAAAGGAAACATGCGCATGGTTCAGAGAAATCAAAAAGAGTAGTTTGCCTTTTGCCCGCCCTAAAGACAGCTTGCGTGTGTTCAGGGCTGCCAAAGATTGCAGACTTCTGCAAATAAGACAACATTGTCTCACCCTTGTCTTGCTTCCAGTAATTAGTTCCAACAAACAATCATTCGATTGCGCTGGAAAACAACTTTGACCTAAGTAACTAATTAATTGGATGGGCAAAAGATAAGCACCTTATTTGCGTAATATCCTTCAAATTATCCACTTGTATGACTGGTGCTGAGTATCTTAAGTAATGACCGTCCTCCATGTACTCTGCTTCAACGTTAAATTTAGTGAGAAATTCATAATCCTCTGGGTACTCTTTCTTCAACTGTGACGCTCCGTAGAATCCGTCCACGAGGATCGTTTCCCCGCCAGTTCCATTGGAATGTTCCAGACAATGAAAAATTTGTAGCCTGAAATAGTCATTTTAAACAAAACTTGCAAAAGTTTTTGTAACAAGGACCACTATAATTTTAAAATTTTATTAATGTTTTTACCTACACTTGGAAAAATTATCAATTTATAAAAAAAAGACCACTATGAAATACTTTAAAGTAATACCATTAATAAGACCAAGAAAAAATAACGATTCGTGGAAAAAAAGAGAATAATTAATCTACAATTTCTTATTTTTGTTGCTCGCTATTATAAGTGACTGCAAATTCTGTGGAAACATGAACTCTACAAGTTCTGAGTTGATCTCATGAACTTTTATCTATATTGTCAACTGTCTATAAATGGATAGATGCACAGACAGACAGTGGAGGCTTAGGGCTTCGGGTACGAAACCTTAAGTAGCTGCTGATACTAAGAATAAAATAGGTGCGTTAATTTATACAAGCAAACAATTCTTGCTCTCTTCAATTTTAGTCCAAAAAATAAAAAAAATACTTTTGACCATTTGTGGTATTTAACTATCTTTTATCTAAGGTATTATAACTTATTGTTGTATAACATACAGTTATATAGAGAATAAATGCGGTTATTAAACAAAAATATTTTGCTTTACTTTTTCGTTTTATGATCAAAAAAACTAACACAAGTAGGAATAATTCACAAAAAAGCCAGGTACCAAAGAGCGTATACAATTGGGCGGCGTTATAGCTATAAAATATCAGTCTCTTCCCGGGAAAACATGGACCAGGTGTTAATAATATAAAAACTTTCTATATTAATTATGTTATTCCAAAAACTCGTTGTTATATACTCACCCCGCGGCCTCGTTGAAGTAAGTGTTATCATTATGCGGCGACAGCGGTATGTTAGTGTAAGCGGTATCAGAATGCAACATGTTGTTTTGCACCTTCCACATCCCACCGAACATCGTATGCTGAATACCGCCTAGAGCTTTGCAAACTTTCTCTGTCGCCTCCATTGATACTTCCAGCTGAAGAGTATTGAATAATATTTTTTTTTATTATTCCATTACAAGTTACATTCCCCCCCTTATCGGTGTCTACGCGACATCGCACCGGAACACTAAATCGCTGAGCGGCGCGTCTGGCGGTTGTAACTAGCCACGGCCAAAGCCAGACAAAATATATAAAAAAAAAAAAAAAAAATATATATATATATAATAATCATTATCACTTTCGGTGATATGAAGCGGTGATAGCCTAGTGATTACAGCTTTGACTTTCCGAGGGTGCTGAGCTGTATCACCGGCACGAACCTGTAACTTTTCGGAGTTATGTACGTTTTTAATTTAAGCAATTAAAGTACTATTTGCTTTAACGGTTAAGGAAGATTAATTAACTTTAGTAAACTTTCTGTAACTACTCCAACACCCTTCAAATCGGAACACATAAAAATGCTGCTTGGCGACAGAAATAAGAATGGCTGTAGTAGATACTTGACCGGACGCTCTTCTACAAAAAATTCTTGTACTAAAAACTTTTGTTTAATACTTGTACATTACAAAAAAAACAAATATGACTCGCCTTTATGGTGAATTCATGCCTGTTTTTTTGGTAGTTCTACATTCTACTTATATATAAGAATACCATTGAATTGAAAAATGTGATAGTTTAACATGATGATGTGTTGTTAATTCAGAAATGGGTATTTCGGCTGTTACGTAACCTAAATTAGACCTAAGTCTGGCGTGTGCAATTCATGATTTATTACAATGCCAATGATCCATTGCATTAATTTAAAACTCTAAATCCTTATTTATTTCCAAATATGGCTATATTCTTCAATGTGGTTTTCAAAAGTAATTTACGTTTGCAGAAATATTAACGCTTGACTGCGATCTCATTTCATGGTAAGCGACGATGCAATATATGATGGAAGCGCGTTAACCTAGGTAGGGTATGGAATGTGATTCAACCCCTAATCGGTTTTTACGCGACCTCGACATTTATAAGGCAGCAACGCGCACCGCTGCTAGAAAAGCCACTCTGCGTGTTATTATGTTATCAAACACGTACGACGTGTTATTGAATACTGGAAATAAGTGTTCATAACGTCACCCATTTCTCATAGACAAATTAAAATTATTTTGATTGCATGATTCTTGACTCAGCAATATTAAAAGATATTTATTTTTAGGATTTGTAAATGCACGCTATTGTTTAAATATCGTAATGTGTTATTATGCATATGTTATCCAGACTGTGGTTGTTGTCTGGCTTTGCCAAAACCACTGCCTGTGAGAATAAGAAGGTTATACTATTGTAGATACATAACAGATCATTCACATATCATGGTAATAACTGATATAATAGAAAATTAGGCAATATTTTCTTTCTCGTACCGTGGACCTTGTCACTTATTAGACACGCGTATTTTATTAAAATTTACCGTACTTGTGCTTTATTTATGATGACCTGATTAAGTTTATTTTGTACCTCACTGTAAGTTATATGCACCTTTACAGATGGATCATTCTAATCTTACCGGGTAATACCTACAGATTTTTATTTTTAATCAACAAAGATGTTTTGGTCTTTATCCTTACAAGTGTGATGAAAATTTGGGTATGACGTGTATGGTACAATACCTACTTATTACCTTCTAGGATTTCTTAGCGCATTCGCTTTAAAAAGTCATGCGCCTAATTCCACCTCGACTGTAAAACGCAATGTAACTTTACTTGATTCACAATCTACTATCACTAAATATATCGTTATAATTAAAATGTTATGCTTTTAATAATACTCAAAACTTAAGTGTGATATTTGATGCGTATTTTTTGTAAAATTATAATATACGTACTCCATCAATAAGTGCAAATCCATAATCTACAATGCTTGTGAAAACAGCTTCAGCACCCTCCACGGAGCCAAGAAACTTGTCGACATGGATTCTAGGTACTTTGTTTGCCACTTCTTTTCCACGCCAGAGAAGCGGCCGTCGTCTTCTTTTGTTTGTCCAAGTTTTGTACTCAAACTCCGATAAAAAATCTGCCTTATAAATGGACTCATGATTATCGCTCCCTGAAAAAAAATCTATCATCATATCAACCCATTACCGACCCTTTACAGGGCACGGGTCTCCTCCCACTATGAGAAGGGGTTGAGATCGTTGTCCACCACGCTGTCTAGTGCGGATTGGAGGACTCGGAAATATATATATATCTCAATATCATTAATAACAAAGATTCAGAAAATACAAAAATATTTTATTCGGAATCAAAATAAAATTAATGCAGTATTCATTTTATTTTGATTCGAAAAAAAGAAAACTTTGCTATATCTATTCGATATCAGTAATGTTATTTTTTACTTTGAAAGAAAGTTCTTATATTGTAATTTACTTTAATTATTCACTACGATTTTGGGTTTTTTTTTTTACTTTTGTTTTGTGCATATTACTTTTCTTAACACTTACATATTATTAGAACTTTACTTGCGTCGTACTCCACGCTGTTAATGGTTACATCTGGTATGTCGAGTAAATGTTTAGATCTCTGGATAATTTTTGCATCGTAACACATCGAACACCTACGGGCAATTTTTTTTTAATTGTATGTATGAAGTTAGTCCTTAACTGCAATCTCAACTAGAAGTAAATGATGATTTAAGTTATATGAAACCCATAACACGTTAAACGCTTAAACAAAATAGCTTGGCAGCTCGTCCTGTCGGCAACTATCTCGTAGGTACGTGAAATGAAAAAAATAACAATTTTTTATTCATAAAAAGGTTTTACAAAGCATTGATCCGTTGTTGTAACATACTTATAAACAAGTAATACACCTGTGTCAGGATGTCCCGCCCTTCCGTAAAAAAAGCTTTATGGGGAAATAATAACTAAAACTTTTGGATTATCAGACAATAAAATAAAATTGTAAATACGTGTACGTTTTTCATATGATAACATAGAGTAAAGCCTTAATTTCTTCATAATATGATATCATGAGCCACTCGGTTAGACAATGTTTAAGTTCGCAATCATTAAATGAATATATTTTTAACAGACTCTTTACCTTCCTGTATATACAACGTGAAACAGAATTACGAAATAATATTGAAGAATGCATAAGTATATTTCATAAGGAAACCCTGTAAACATATTAAATCAAAAGAAGCATATTTATTTTTCCATACAAATGAATTCAAAACACTCTAAGTGTTTACTTATGAGAACCCTATTGAAGAAAAAAGACCGACACGCGCATAGTACCTACGGTACGCGACGTACCTAATAAAGTGACAGGAGTTTAGTAGTTGATGTTAGGGTTGTATCGGATTTTTCAGTAAAAACTATGGCAGTGCAGCAAAATCTATTAGGTTTTCAGCTTTACAGATCAGTCTCAGAGACAGTACATAATGCACCTCTAAAGCCTTTATTAACACGTTGAATAAGCTGATAGTTTAGTATACCTACTCGCAAGTTTGGTTTTCACAATACTTGTTTCTATTCTTATTCTTATGCGTCTTTGTGACTTTTCTTTGTGTGTGTAAAAATCCAAATTAGTTTCCTAATTCTACTAGGTAGTATTTCCAGGTGAGAATGCCACGTATTGATTGTTTGGTCATTACGTTGGAAAATATTTTCGAAATACTTTGAAAATAATTTTATAATATATGGTCATATTCCAACAAGTTTATTCCGTCATTAACATTCAAACCAAAGCGTTCCACCAGAAACCATAGGACAGTGCAAATTTGCAGCCTATTTAATAATTAGACAAATTAATGCATTATACGCTGGTTTGAACCAGATCCTCGTAATTGTTCAGATATAGGAATTACCTGCAATTATCTCTAAGCCAACAGTCTTCGAACACTATAGACGTTCCATCATTGAAGAGAACTTTTAAGGCTCTATCTTCAATGTTTACTGATTGAATAGCTGAAAAAAAATCTATTGTAATGTCTTATCTTTAATCTTATCTTATTCATATATAAAAGTAAATTAACATGCGTGTGTCTCAGAAGAGTTCGCAAATGGCTGGACCAATTTGATATTTTTTTGATTTGTTTGTCTTAATACTGGATACTTAAATTTAATTTATTCCTAAATGAAATTAAGATACTCCCTATATTCCTGGTGTGCCTTCGATAGTGTTTAGGGATATTGATGTGAGTGTGTTTCTCAGAGGGGGATCTGCCTCGGTGGGCGCCGCTGGTTGGGTTTCGGTTGTCTGCGAAAGCTTTCTTGTGACCCAGTCACAAGGTGACTTGTTGGATAACCGTAGGGTATTAGTCGGTAAGAGTCCGACATAACCACTGCACCTACCCGTAGTGTGGATCCATAAGGATTTCCGCACGAGAACAAAAAAGGAATTAATTAAATTTGAAGAGAAATAATATAACCCGAAAAAAATATTTTTTATGGGAATTGCATCTTCCAATGGTTGTTATTTAGGTAATACGAGGTTATGCAGTCACAATTATTTACCGCTGGTGGCAATCGATCATAATCAATTTACCGTACCCTATAAACTAAGTTGGAGCTTGCTTTAGTAAATGCTGTTCTTTCAACTTTATTCGAAAGCACTCATCAGCGGAAAGAGAATTCCAGTTTTTGTATTGCGACTTAGAGTCTAGGAAGCCAAGCGCTCGCACATATCGTACGTAGAATAGAAGGAAAACATCGTGAGGAAACCTGCATGCATAATAAGGGCTTCTCCATAATGTTCTAAAGGCGTGTGAAGTCCACCATTCTACTGATTGCCAGCGTGGTGAACGTGAAGCACGGCCAAAGCTCTTCTCATTCTGAGAGGAGATCCGTGCCCAGATTATTACCCGGCAATAGGCTAGTAATGATGATTACTAAATTCTTCATGATAGAAGTGAGAACTGAGAAACAAACCAACAACAAAGATTTGTGCAACGTTCTGCATAATCCAGCTTTAAAAAGTTGCACAATTTCAAAGACCCATTGAAATCGAGTCACGTATTTTTGCCTAGTTAGTGCCTTTAGTCCAGCAGTTTTAATAGCCCACTTTGACCATTCACTTTGACATTTACTGCAATTACTAGACTTTGTATAGGCAGCGACGTAAGTTCTATGATTTCTCTAAAGTTTTATTCAACTTTTTTTACAATGATACTTCATTATTAAATCTCATAAAGTAGTTATTCTATATGAAATTTTATGTATTTTTAAGTCTAAATATTCAGAACTGTAGAAATATTAACTATCATCGTTATCATCACATCAAGCCATTACCGGCTCACTAAAGGGCACGGATCTCCTCTTACATTGAGAACGGTTTAGACCGTAGTCCACCACGCTGGCCCATTGCGGATTGGTGGACATATATTTTAACTATAGTAGACTTAAATATAACAACACCAAACGTCATCATGAACATTATCAGCCTTTTAACATCCCACTGCTAGGCACGATCCCCTCCCTCTCTTATTCTGAAATAGGGTTTTAGCTCGATTCCACAATGCGGGCTGGTGGGCTTCAAGGATTCATTAATAATTACCACTTTCGAAATAACGTGGGGGATACCGCCGAATTCCTAATAATTATTAACAATTGTGTTAAGCTTATTACGGATGAATATACAAATAAAGGTTAGTCAGCAAAACTATAAAATCTATATATATAAAAGAAAGTTGTGTTAGTTACACCAATTATAACTCAAGAACGGCTGGACCAATTTGTTTGATATTTGATTTTTTGGATTTCTCTTAGACCGGAATAGGATAATAAGTATTAAAATATAACATTCATAAAAAAAAATGAATGATAATTAAATCTGATTTATTTATTTTACTTACCAGACATGATTGTGCTTCGACTGACTGATTGGTTGTTATAATACGGCACATCGCGAAACATACAATATGTAACATATTAATTCACAACAAAACGATAAGACATAACGAGCGCTCTTATCAGAACATAGGGGTCACTTGCTAATATCTTCATAATTGTTGTACGTTTTATTGTTGAACCTTGGTGGGGGTCATGCTCTTCATTAGCGTTTCGTTCCTCAGACAGTAAAAGTACACTTTCAAGATTATTTAATTGTCTGTCAGTCAGTTAAGATCCTTTTCTTAGCAACGCTTGGTGATATCAAGTTGAAATTAATATCAAACACTCAAAACAAAAGTCACTTGGAGCTGTGAAAACAGCAAAATTTCTAAGTCATATTAACACATTTTGACATTTGCAACGAAAGTCTACTACCTTATCTTTTTCTAAAATATATCCTTAAGCATAAATCATTTTTCTTTTCTTTTTTTCATTCAGTAAAATAAAATAATAATATTTACGTTTACTTGCTCACACTTGGCTGTTTTTATATTAATGCCTCAAAAGAAAAGCCAGGGAAAGAGTTAGAGTACAAATTCTTTATCATATTGGGTAATTTTTAGGATAGTTGCACTCCTTTTATTTTTTATATTATATATTTTAAATTTAATTGGGTTTTGTTATCTTATATCAGTTTTATATTTTTTAAAGTAACAAATTACCGTCTTTACCTACTCACTTATCTGAGCTAATTGTATATCAATTGATTGGACCATTGAATTTATGGTCTACATTTAATTATTTATTTGGAAGTTTTATATTGTGAGAATATTGTTAAAAGAAGCGTAAATTCAAAACACTTTTTCGTAGAAAAAGACGTTAAATCTTATGATTTTTGTCGGAGGCTCATAAATTGTAAAGATACGCGAATGTTATAAATCAACGGACGAACTACGTTAAGAAAATAAGGTTATTATCTGGTATAATTTGGGAAACATTTATAGCAAATGACCAGTAAAAAATAGAAGAGGGAAGAAACTGTAATTAAAAAAAAAATGTTCTCCTTCTTGCCACTATCGCACGTTAAAGGGTTAGCATATCTTCTTTTTCTTCTTCCACTCATTCATATATTACTAATGTAAAAGTGTGCATGTTTGTTCTTTTGCTCATTTGTACGATCTAATGTTCGACTCACTGATAGTAATGAAATTGATCACATCTTGGAAATGCATCTACGATACTTTTAATCTTCGTCTTCTTAATACTAACGGCATACGGAGGGTATTGAAATTACCGAAAAAATCGAGGATGCAGTCATTCCGTTTGAACGCTTCGATGAAATAGAAACACAGACCGAAATAGCAGTAAAATTTCAAGCATCATTCTTTTCTGCATCGTGGTTAATTTGAAAAAAAAACTAATTGGCCAGTGTGCCATCGATCAAGATAAGTAGTTCGAGATATTTTCGTTTCCTTTGACTTCTATCACAAACAAACAGACAGAAGCAATTACTTACAATAAGCATATGCACATGTGGCAAAGTGCATTTAAAGTTTCTTAATTAATTGCTTTTATATTATCTTATTATACATAAAACAGGGATGATAAAATAAACTAACATATGAGTTGTACTATATTTTTCAGGCTTAAAGACTTTGTTAGAAGGTATATTTTAATGTTTATATCTCTTGTAAAAAATTATCTCAGGGAAACAGTCTGAAATGATTTGAAAAATTATTATCGGATTTTATCAGTTTCCGCCGAAACTGTTAGGCCATTGAGGTTTTAATTATTTATAATTAAATACTTATGCACGTTAACGGAATCCTTCTGCTGGGTTGGCAACAAAGCGGGCTTCCCGGGTCAATATCTGAACATTGGATAATGTATCTTATTTCCTGAAAGTTACGTTTCAAATAACGTTTGAGAGAGATGAAATTGCTCCATCCTGACGTCCCCTATGCTGGCCTACAGAACATGCCATCCACTCCACCATCGAGGCTCTTAATTGAGAACATCCTCTCTTTTTTAAAAGGAAGTGGTTAAAATGGCCTTGATATACGGCGATATAAGCAAACATCCGGAAGGATAACAAAGAGTTCCTTTAGGGGTCCTGTTTTTCCATTATGAAGTACGTAACCCTCAAAATAAATCTTTTTACACAATAAAGGCTTTGAGCTCAAATAAGTCTCTACTTATAAGAAAACACGTCCCATTTTCTCCGTAAAATACTCGTACATTTAGTTTTACCCTAAATTGAAATTTCGCGTCTTTTTATGCCTACGTAATAGAAGAGGCGGGCTTTTATGGGAACGACGATAAGTAAATCCTATATAAAACAAAATCATATTAGAGACTTTATATTTGAGATGAAATTTATTTTACAAACATTTTTTAAAAACTTCGCTGAAAATGACGTGTACAATCATCATAATGTTAAATTATGTTATTAATGCCTTACATAATTTGCTGTTCTATTATAATACGATCTATTGAATATTCAGGGAAAAATTATCCTGAAAATATTAAATAGGTGATACAGATTGATATTCCCATACATACATGTATATGTATATATATTATATATGTATGTACGGTAGATGTTTATTTTCTGGTTGTGCTGTATCGCTGTTCAAGATTGAGCCAGCTATCTGTTGGCACTATGGTATATTAAAGACTAATCGGTTTCTACTTGGCAGGTACCAGTATGCAAAATCACTTGGCAGCATATCTTTGTCGACAGCGTGGTAATTAGCCACGGCTAAAAGATCGGACCAGACTCGAGAAAATTTTGCAGTCATAAATTTAGAGATACCTAACACTTATAAGACTACAATGCCCACAAAACCTCTACATCCCTCTTATGAGAGCGGACGACTGTGTCCATCATTGGGACATTAAATGCCTGAAGTTGTTACATGTAGGTAAAAATGCTATTTACTATAAATTTCAATTTTATCAATTGGGTAACCCTTTAATGTATCAAAGTAGCACTGTTTCAGGTCGCCGAGTTTTCCACCAAATATCAACATTCAATAAAGTTTTTAGAGCTATGATGTCAGTAAAAACAATTTCTCATAGCGTTATATACTCGTAAGTAATAGAATTTGACGTTATATCGGATTTATTGGCGCTCGTAAAATACCTTCATTTCCTTTATTGGACACAGGAAAAATGATGAGAAATTTTTGCTATCAAGCAAATGTGATCTAATGGAAAAATAATCTATTGCCGTGGTTTAGTGCCTTTCATATCGCTTTAATGCTCATCATGTTGTTAAAATAGACTAGCAGTTCCCTGCTATTTAACTTGCGAAAACAGCGTCTTTACGTAATATAAGTATAACTACTTTTTTATTGGACATGATACAATACAACGTATTCCTAAACGAATTACTCTACAAGTCCTAGCCAAGTGGACAGTGGCGTGCATAGAGGGTATGCACATTGTATGCAAATGATATTAAATGGAGAAAATCTCCAGTACGAGTTATAAAAAACTTAAGGATAGGCATTGTAAGAGTTATAAAAAGCCCACCCTTAAGTATTTATAACTCATACAGGAGATTTTCTTCATTTTCTTCATCTGCATACCCTGTGCATACCCTCTATGCACGCCACTGCACGTGAAATGGTGCCAAGAATGCTGGCTGCATTTCAGTGCTGAACAACCAAGCTGATCCTTTGCGCTCTGCATTGGGCCGGTAACGGGTTTATTGTGATGATGAATATATATAATATACGTAAATAGTAGATCAAGAAGATACACAGGTAGATATACAGGAAACCCTGTAGTAGACTGGTAATTGGTTCACAATGATGACGATGAACCGTGTTCTTGTCCAGCCATAAATTGTTCATTGTAAATGAGAAAACCGTATAACCCTTGACGTGACGTGACGTCCATGTATCGGATGTTAAACAGCCACATTGCCTTAGTGTAATAGAAAAATATAAAAGAACCCTTCCTCGGAACCCAATATCGTGTAGAACGCATTCTTATTATGGAACCGACAATATCCTATATCGGAAAATCAGCAGAGCATGATATTGTTATTCAATAGAATATCAACAGTCTTCCTTGCGTAATGGAATTATTATAAGCTTCTCCTTAAAGATGCTTGGACATCGATGTATTTTATTGGAACTAGCAACTCCTCCGGTTATGCACGAGTATTAATTAAAAAAAGAGGGATGTTACTGCGATTTATTTTATTGATATTATCTAAAAATTAATCAGTTATAAGTCAATTTCCAGATTCTCCAACCATGTGATAGTCCGAACAGGGAGATCAAAAAGTCGTTGGGCAATCCCTAGTATAATAGATAGGCAGCGCTGGATTATGTGCTCCATCGTCTGATCATATTCGCCACAGCCACATGTGTTGGATGGTTTTCATCCTCAATTATGCAAAAGATAGATGCAGCGTCCAGGCCCTGTTCTTAGCCGGTTTAGTCACCACAGGTTACGAGGCAGATGAAAACCCTTGGGTTTCTTAGCGGGATCGAAGAGATCTGTTGTCGGTCCCCTAGTAGCTTTCCATTCATCTCTCCAGCTATAAATAATATTCACTGCCAAATTTTCGTTATACAATACGAACGATTTTTGTGTGGAAGTTACGTGACAAATAGTTTTAGTAAAGTTTCCTAGGAAACGTCACGGGAATCTTTAATGTTGGTTTTAAGATTTTAAAAAATATAAATTCAGTATTTTTTAATAACCTTGAAACCTTCATGAATCTTAACGAAAAATAAAAATAGAAGATCGCCAGTTAAAAGCCAAAACAACATCAAACACAAATTATGACAACGTCACAAGAATTCAAAGACAAGTTAGGTAACTCATTTTCATAGAGCATATGAGTTGCCTAGTGAAAATCGATTGGTGTAAACTGTAATTTAAATGTATATATACCAATATATGTATGTTATCCAATGAATCTCCTTAGATTAGGTGTTACTTATTTAGGCAGTGACTTGTTTGGCTTAAGTAAAAACGTGTAAAAAAGTGCATGCCTCTTTCTTGAATAGTTGAATTATGAAAAAACTTCAGTAAGCGTAAACAGTGCGAAAAGTAATCAAAACTTTTATAGACATCCAGATAAGGCTTGCATAGTGGGTACTATATAGATTAGGTATTACTTATTAAGGCATTGGCATGTTCGGCGTAAGTGAAAAGGGGCATGAGTGGTATAAAAAGTTTTTAAATCTGCCGCTATAGTACCCCGAACACTCGTCTCTCTTTCATGTAATCAAACATTTCTACAGTATCTGGCTGCAGGTGTTACTCGGCGTGCTCATGAATTAATGTAACAGTGGCGATTTGTTTCACGAAAAAATTGCCCATCCTGTCGACGCGATCATACAAAATGTTTGACAGGTTGAATATCGCCTAGTAATTTATAAGCCTTTCGAATGTCCCATACAAACTTTTATCTACACGATATACACCGAACCATCACGTATTACCCACACTCTCTTACCACTATCGCTTAGCTCCAGCCTGATGTTAAATACAACAAAAACTTTACTAGACATTTGATATAACCTTTCCTACGAATGCAATAAGTTTTTTGACATCCGTATGAGAAATCGTTTAATTTAATTATAGGTTTTTTTTTCTTATTTTTTTGAAAATTAGTCTATAATAGTATTCTTAGGAAACCTTGCGTAAATAGCTGGGTTAAAATTATGTAACACCGGGTTTTTTACACTAAGTGGTTAAAATTTTAATGCTATATTTTGTTGCGTCATCAAAAAGTAACACAGTTAGTTAAACCGGGATTTCATTTCTTTACGCTGGTAACATCGGTCACGTAATATAATTCGAACAAATATGAAATAGGGTACTATGCGTGAGAGAGCTTTAAACGTGTATTATAATAAATAATTACTTTGTTTATTATTAATATAATTATTAATAATAATGTAATGGGATATTATATTTGATAATTATGATTAATGCTGGAACACAGCCTTTGAGTTCAATAAGAACATGGGTCTTTCTTTATTGAACTCAAAGGCTCTCTCGTACTTATAAAAGTTGACATTACTAATCCTGAGTAACTGAGTTAGTTATTTAACCTTCAGTATTGGTGGGTAAAAAATTTAAAAATATAACCCAAGCTTAGTCCCTAGCACTTGTACAAGGCATATTTGTAATTTAACCCCAGATTAGCAGAACTAAGTTAAAAAAAATAACCCTGGTGCAAGCGGGCCTTTATACCATCATGGTAACTACCAAGCTGTCATGAATACTTAATACTCATTCTACTAACTTGGAAACCTCTCTGAATGTACGATAAGCAACTATGCACGTGTGAAAAGCCTTAAGCCGTTTAAGTGGTCGTACCATCAGGAACCTTGTATTTGAGATAACAACTTAAACCACTTTTTTATTGTATATCAGTATTACTCAACTTCTCGTTAGAAATAATGTTCTAACCTACTTTTGTCCAAAAACTTTTATTAAACCGAATAAATAATTATCGACACCATCTGTGGCGGAACTTTTGATTAATAATAGAAAATAACTACGTAACTTTTGTACAGCCGGTTTCCCAGTAGACTAGGAAGAATAAATAAGTTTGCGAACCCTTCTCGAAACATAATATATAAAGCTAGCACAATAATTTTGTCTGATAATAAACTTAACAACTTGAGTATACCCATACCATAAAACTGAATACTCGTGAAAAGGTTTTACTTGAAACACTCAGTCTATTTATTTTCAGTCGTAATAATTTATTTCAGCGACGTGACTTTTACTGAGAGAGTTTTATGAACGCGTCATCATTGAGTGGAAAGAATAACGCAAGAAACATTTTCTTCTAGAGACAATTTAATTTCCCCTTCGTCGTTTCTGCTATGTGATACTCTTTTAAAAGCAAAAGGCATGAAGTCTCACAACTGAGATGTTACGGTAAAAAAGGTAAGGCGTGAGTAAAGATGTTTATCTTCTTTTCTCTCCGCAGACTGAACCGTTCTCAATCTATCCGCAAAATCGCAAGTGTCAAGATGGCCGCCGAATATACCTCTCGCCGCAAGCTCTTGTTTTTATACGTACTCAGAAATCAGAACTATACCTACTAACAGTTAGACTACAGGCAAATTAAATTGCGAATAAATACCTCTTTATTCAATACATGTACCTAACTGTTACATTCCCTACAGCTTGTTCCCGGCCTCTTGATAGTAAGATATTCTGCATTTTGAACCCTTGAAATCTATATCAATAACTTAATACTATATATATATAACTCATCTGAGTTTGTTTTTACGCTTATCTCCGGTAAACTCCAACCTCCCACGTGCATATTCACTGCCAAGAACAAAAATGGAATAATTTATACAAATTTTTAAAATAGATTTGTGTCGATTAAAGCAAGAAGTTAAAATAGAAAAAGCTTAATTTTAGGAATAAAAATTACTTAGGTACCCAAAATATGAGGAACCCTTTTAACTAATTTCAAAGAATAAGAAAGCAATTTAAGAGAAATGTTCTGCATGGAATAACTAATGACCATTTAAACGTCCTGCCGCTTCAAAATACTCGTAGTCATAGCTGCGCGCACAGTAAATCCATAAAAGAACTGAAATTGAGGTTCGTAAAATCGTTTTATTCCAATCGATTGAATGAATTTAAATAAGAATCGGTTCCTCTTAACAATATTTAACTCTATCCCGGAATCGAACATACAACATCGTGATCCGTACAGACCATCTCATCTATATAATCGCAAAAAAAATAATGAAATATCCTTAATTAATAACCTAATATCCCCAGCTAGGCCTTGGCTTTGTGTTTTTTTTTTGTTATAAGTACGTGACCAAATAACAAAAAAGGTCCTGCTCGTTAGTGATAACCGTTTTAATCAATCGACCCCGTAGTCATTACGATATTAAGCCGGCCGAAATTTTATTAAACATTCTGCAGTAGGCTTAAATTACGGCTTATTTACGTTTTTATATTGCAGATACAAATATTATTTACTAGTCGTATTCTTATCGTTATCGCATACAAACTTATATCATGCCACCCACTGCCTTGCATCGTCCGACTCCTAAAGGTCGTAGCGTGATGTTATTTAACTTATAGCTTTCCACAATAATTGGGCTAAAAATGAATAAAAAAGCAAATTCTAGCAAACTAACTTCATCCTCTTTATTCATCCTTCTGGGGGTAAAATTTTTGTCGGTGTGGTTAGCCATATTTTTAATACAAAGTTTTAGCCTGACATGTTTTTTGAAAAATGATGGACTTTAATACTAACATTAATAATATTAAGGGCTGAGATATCTAGGGCTGTAATTTAAAAGTTCAAATCATCATTATATAGATTATAGCCTTCTCAAAAAATTGGGCTAGCCGCGCAAGAGGTTATGCGATTGATGCATCAAGATGGTGGGTATTTGCTCTAAAATAAATGCCTCTGTGAAAATGAAAGAGAACATTTCCTAGCAGTGGGACACTAATAAAATGACGATGGTTCAAACTGGTTTATTTAACCGAAATACAGATACACAGACACATACACGAACGGAACTTAAGTACCTACTATAAATTTGACTTATTCGAATTAAAAAAAAATAGCCACTTCTTGGTTCGCACGCACACAAACACACGCGCATGCACGCATCACACATACACACACACACTTATACACATAATAAATTGAATGTAGATAATGTAAACTTCTAAATATGTATTCTCTCTGTTTTTGCACTTATCTCAATGCACATATGGGAAGACACCTCAACCCCAAGACACGGGATATCCTACTTTTGGGGTCCAAGATAATTTGAGAAAAAATATTGTATTATATATATTATACTATAAACAGTGTGAATTACAAACGGTCGACTAAATAGAACCAATTAATTAACGATCTAAAAGAGCTTCAAGTCTTTTAATTGAATAAAGAATATTTTGAGTTTGAAATTTCGAAGTCCCATTAATTAATTATCCGTCGTCTAGGCACGAAAGGAAAGTAAACGAATAAAATAGTGATTTAATTTTGAATTAATTTCGGTCAAAAGCTCTTAAAAGCAATTAATTTGCGAAGTATTCGCAAATCTATCTAAAATTTCATCCGAATCCTATTAGTTTGGAAACAACTATTATCTCTAATTGTTTTATCCAAGTTTCACATTTTCTATACGGGACATTCAGGATTTCCTTGGAATTTAATTTAAGAATGGATCATCCTTTCTTGAGAATTTATGAATATTTTCGGGAATACGGATTTTTGCTGGTTAAAGAAATTTTGTAAGGAATGTCATGATATAAAAGTCCTATTACAACATAAAAGATTATGTTACCGATAAAAAAGCTTGGGTATAATAATATGCTCCAAATATATTACTTGAACTTGGTAACTGACACGGTTCTGATAACCAAAAGCATGCTTAGTTTGATGTGGGCTTCTTCTTTGAACACGGGTGCATTTGGTATCTTACAAGTTTTCAGATTCCAAACAAATTAACTGATTTTGATGCTGTTAATTCTGAGTAACGCTGTCATGATTGATATGGTTTTCAGCTATAAAGATTCTTTATGAAGATCTTTTCTGTGTCTTAGAAAACATCAGCTCTTTTCCTTCTCGAGAAAAGGGTCTTAACAACTTTCACAGGTTACACTGATTTGGTGCACATTTCCGCTATTTCCTGGAAACGGTTGAGCGTTACTGCCGCATCAAGTAGCTTCGGCATTTCCCTTAACAACTCACAGCATGTTAAGTTTAATCTAATTTGCATATACGAGTACTTTAATTCCGCAAAATAACTCCTGCTTCTATCCAATATAACAGTGATACTTCATTTAATTGATGTCCTATTCAACTTCTGATACTTAATACGTGGATGATCAGTTGCAGTGGGCACGCTTCTGAGGTCAGATCATTCGTGACTGTTTTGTGTATCAATTACACAAAACAGCCGCGGATGTGGGCCCTCTATAATCGATACTGAAGCCAAAACGATATTTTTTTTCATTTTCTCTGTATCTTGGCCTCCACACATTTTTTAAGAGAGTTCAAAAATTGTCGCCGAGATTTCCAGGGGGGCAACTGCTCTCCCCTAGCCCCCCAGGGTAACCCCATAAATACGTGTATGATAATAAATTATTGCGCCTGACCCATAATAGAATCACCCTCCTATAAATGCTGCCTGTTTAACCACTCGTGTATCGCTCAGCTGTATGAAGTCATTCTAACAACGAGGGCAGCTCGATGTTCACAACTCATTAGGTGCCACTGGCATTCACAGCACATTGCTTATGCACCCTGAATGTCAAGGGCGAAAAAATTGTCGTATGCTAAGTAAGAATAAAGGCACGATTACAAACGACTCAGTTTTCAGGAGAAGGAACATATTCAAATTATATTGAAGAATACATTCTTCTGTACATTCTACTGTATACATACAGTTTTAGAGTATATAACGTGGGTAACCGTTATAGGGTACACAAAAATGTGTAAGAAAAATGAATAATAATTAAAATAAATAACTAATGTTAAATAGATAAATATGTTTTCCTTCACATTGAAGCAAGTGATATTTTAATTGCTTAAAACACTCATAACTAAGAAGTTATAGGTGCGTGCTGGGTTGCTAACTCGGTCCTCCAAAAGTGAAGACGAACTAGGCTTTCACAGCTTTGTATTATTATATAATACGTAGTTAATTTGATATATAAATAACAAGTTCAAAAATAAAATAAAATAAACCGAAAACGTAATGGAAAGTAGCGAATAGCCGCTAAGGATAAATATTATAAAATACCGACTCCTACCTTTCTGGTTTGATATTTGGCATTAAAACTACAATTTCCTTTTTTATTTTGCATATGTGTCGTATATTCAAAAAAATTGCATTGATAGTAAGATACGTTGCAGACTAATTTAGAGACAACAGAGGTTTTTATCAAAAAACCAAAAACAAATTTAAAATGTCCTATTTATGGTTTATTATAAGTATTCACTCACTAATGAAAATATTACTTTACCCAATCACATTATTTCATATAATAATAAATAAATAAATATACTACGACAATACACACATCGCCATCTAGCCCTAAAGTAAGCGTAGCTCCAGTTAAGGGTGAGATGAGATGACTGATTAATATTTTTATGAATAACATACATAAATACTTATAAAAAAGTAATTGTATGTGGCGATTTCAATGTCGACATTTTACTAGAAAATGCAACAACTGCTAGATTGCTTAACTTATTTAAATGTTTTAATTTGTGTCACACTTTTAGTGAACCTACTAGAGTAACTGCAACTTCAGCATCCTGCTTAGATAATATTTTTTTCAATTGTGACATTTTAGATAAAAGAATAATTAATAATTTAAGGTCAGATCATTGTGGTCAACTTATTACTGTTTTAAATACTATCAATAAAAGCAGACAGATTATAAAGTGTAGGCCAATAACTAAGACTAAATTAATGCGATTCAAACGTGAAATTACTGCGAAAATCCCTGGTATTGCGTGCGAACATTTTCATCCGGACAGTCTTTATAGTGCACTATTTAATACTATAAACAACGAATTTAATAGAGTATTCAACTTTAAGCACATCAATGTCAGTAATAAATTAAAATTTAGTGACTGGGCTACTGTAGGTATATATAAAAGTAGGGAGAAGTTGTATGAGCTGTATGATGAAAAACAATTTAATCATACTCCAACTTTCGTAGAACACGTAAAAAAATACTCTAAAATATTTAAGAATGTTTGCACTAATGCGAAATCGCTACACATTAAATATAGTATAATGAAATCTGATAACAAAATACAAACAACCTGGAAAATAGTTAATTACGAGTCAGGAAAAACTAAATCTCGTGATGTGGATTTTGAACTTATTGTTGATAACAATAAAGTGACGTCTGACAGGGAGGTTGCTAATACTTTCGAAAACTTCTTTCAGAATGTTCCCATTTTGTTAACAGATTCTCTAAGCTCTTCACCAATAGCAGCTCAGCGTATATTGAGAGATAATGTTAAAGAGTGCAATGTTTTATTTAATTTTAAACATATATCTGCAATAGATATTGTAAAGAATTTCAGGTTATTAAAGTTGAAAAAAACCGGTGATCTGTGGGGTATGTCGGTGATGGTCATTTCTAACATTATTGACGTTATTGCCCCTTATCTAGCTGTAATTTTTAATGAATGTGTTGATATGGGTATTTTTCCGAACCTAATGAAATGTAGTAAATTAATACCCCTTTTTAAATCCGGTCATAAAAATGACCTTAACAATTACAGGCCTATTTCAATCTTGCCAACTCTTAGTAAGGTCTTTGAAAAAATTATACTTTATCAACTTTTAAATCATTTTAATGTAAATAACTTACTTCATCCGGAGCAGTACGGCTTCACTAAAGGTCGTAGTACAACGGATGCAGGCGCAAGACTCATAAAGCATATTTACGATGCCTGGGAACGTTCGCAGAATGCCATTGGTGTTTTCTGTGATCTGTCCAAAGCATTCGATTGCGTTGAACACAAAACGTTGTTATTAAAACTAAGCCACTATGGCATCAAAAACGTTGCACTCAATTTAATTGCCTCTTATCTAAGTGATAGAGTTCAAAGGGTATGCGTAAAAGACATAAAGTCTAAGGGATCATCTGCCTTAATGGGTGTCCCACAAGGCTCAATTTTGGGTCCCTTATTGTTTCTGGTGTATATAAATGATCTGCCACACCATGTCAGGGGCACTTGTGAGATTGTACTGTTCGCAGATGATACATCTCTCATTTTTAAGACTGATAGAAACAAAGATAATTTTGACGACGTAAACCGTGCTTTGTCACATGTGTCAGACTGGTTTACTGTTAATAACTTACTTTTAAATGCAAAAAAAACTAAGTGTTTGGAATTTGTTTTGCCTAACGTAAAAAAAATTGATAAAAACATCATAATAAATGGAGAAACACTTGAAATAGAAAACTCCACTGTTTTTCTAGGAGTGACCCTAGATTGTAAGCTACAGTGGGGTACCCATATAGAAAGCCTAGCGAGTAAACTCAGCTCAGCTGCATATGCAATCAGGAAAATTAGACAGCTTACCGATGTTGAAACAGCTAGGCTTGTTTATTTCGCATACTTTCACAGTATTATGTCCTATGGGATCTTGCTGTGGGGAAAAGCTGCAGATATTGAAAGTATATTTATACTACAGAAAAGAGCCGTACGATCAATATATAAACTTGGATCACGCGAATCGCTTCGTGAAAAATTTAAACAAATAGGTATTCTTACAGTAGCTTCGCAATACATTTATAGTAATATAGTCTTTGTGAGGCAAAATATTAATCTTTATAAATCAAAAGCTGAAATTAACAATCGACTTACCAGAAACGGTCATAAATTAGTGATATCTGCATATCGTCTGCGAAAGGTGCAGAACTCCTTTGTGGGGTTGAGTATACGCTTTTACAACATGATTCCTAAGGAAATTCTTGACCTACCAATGCATACATTTAAAAAATGTGTAAAAACGCATCTAGTACAGCGAGGTTACTATACATTTGATGAATTCCTCAATGACAAGGTAGAATGGAAGCAGCCAGCCTCGCTCTCATCTCCCGCAAGATAGCAAAATGATTGTAAATGTTGATGTTGGAAAAGAGCAACTACTGAGTTTCTTGCCGGCTCTTCTCGGTAGAATCTGCTTTCCGAACCGGTGGTAGAGTCACACAAACATGCATACTTGACGTTTCAAAAGTGCTTATAAAGTAGGCCTACTTGAAATAAATGAATTTGAATTTGAATTTGAATTGAATTTATAATATACATATAAACACCCAGACACTGAAAAACATTCATTCATCACACAAACATTTTCCAGTTGTGGGAATCGTACTCACGGCCTTGGACTCAGAAAGCAGAGTCGCTGCCCATTGCGCCAATCGGCCGTCCATATGAATTGTATATTCCAAATTCACTGGCTAATTTCACATGCTTAACTACGAGTATATTTAAGTAATGTACACTTTGAATACAGTTATTTAAATTTATGTTTATCTGTTAAAATACTGTTTAAATATTATTTAATTAAGTAAATATGAAAATCTTTTTAAATCATAAAAATATATTCTTGTATCGTTAAATAACAAATCCTTCTTAGTCATATTACTAATAATATGGAAATAAACAAGCTAATAATGCAACTAATAAGCCTTGAACACATTCCACATCTTTGCATAGCTTGGCGAAACATTTTCAACTCTATTACGTACCCATAGAGCTGTATGTGTTATTAACCTGACAGTATGTGGGAATAACCTGACACGTTAGAAGTGTTATTACAGGGTCGCACATGTCGTTGATGAATGGAAGCTAATGTGCTTTCCTACTGGTATGTAATTTGCAGCTTCGACTTGTTATTATTTTGATGACGGATGAAATTGCAATTTTCCAATATATCATTAGTAAATACTACTTACTAGCTTTACTATACGCTTGTGTTACCCGCGATGTATAAGTTGTTTGATTGATTTGTTAAAACGTTAAGAAAGGACGATATTTAGTGTAAAAAGAGGAATGCTGCTGTAAACCACTACCCTCGGGAATTAATATTTTTTTAGGCCTCAAGTACAATGTAGTCATAATAGCAGAGACTCTGGGCGATCTTAATACGATGCTTAATGACCTCAGTAGAGTTTTTTAACAGGTGGGCCTACGTATAACTATGAACACAAGTAAGACGAAAATGATGTCTAACGCTCATTTTCCGATCTACCCAGTAATATTGGGAGCTCTGCACTCAAAATTGTAGACGAGTACTATACCTAGGACGCAAGGAAGAGGTGGAGCTCGGATGGGCCGCGTGTGGGATACTTCGTGATATCTTTTCATCCAAAATCACTCAGTGCCTATGTTCATGAAACGGTGCGTGTATTGCCAGTGATGATTTACGGATCTAGAACGTGGTGTACTAAATACCTCATTAGAAGGCTCAGACTCACTCAGCGATGGAGAGAGCTATACTAGAAGTTCGTAAGGGCGTGTGTAGCCCACCAATCGCCACTGGGCCAGCGTGGTGGACTACGGCCTAATCCCTGCTCATTCAGTGAGGAGACCTGTGTTCTGTAATGGCCCGGTAATAAGTTGATGATGATGATAGAGACAATACATATTCTGTGAAAATTCGAATACTTCATCAATGAAGTTTCATGAGAAATAGCCCCATTTCAGACAAACGGAGAGACGGATTAACGGATAGCGGAGGCTTAGTAAAAGGGTCCCGGTCCCTAGAAATACCCTGAAAAGTTAACCTAAGAAAAGTCTTTTTGTCTCCCTTCTTTATAGTGGCTGTACACAGACCACTCCAATGGCAAACATAGCAGAATAGAACTTCAATTGTATAGATACTTTCAGCGGGTTTCAACCGAGCAATATAAATGAAAGGGCACAAAACGTGAGATGAATAATTCAGGCAGTGTCGCCGGTTTGCAGCGTGTAATTCATTTAGCTTACGCGATCGCGCATCACTTTAGCGGTATTTCACTACGATTCTTTAAAAAACCGGTAAAACCGTTAAAAAGTTAAAACTAGTGACGAATACAAAAAGTTTCCTATTTTTTTTATGGACATACATCGTACATGTCAATTAACGTAGCGAATTGACGTGTTGTATTTCGCGATTCTCTGTACCTATCGTTTTTTAGTAGCGGCTATGCTTTTTTATCTTTTATTTTGAGTATTTGCACCTGAATTGCATTTCCATACTAATATTATACCTTAATGCGAAAGTGTGTATGTATGTTTGTTACCTACGTTATGTTCAACTGTTGAACCACACACATGTACTTTGAAGGTAAAGGGTGTTGGAGGAAAAGGTGGTATCGTAGACACTTTTTCACGATGATTAAAAATATTATGTGGTTTCACAAATAATAACCGGTTATGGAACGCAAGGAACAGTGAATGCTTTTATATCATTCATTTAAAACCAAAAGATAAGTCCTAGCTGCAAGTCATCGGTTACTAAATAATCAATGTTTCACAACTCAGCAGAGCTGCGGCCATCTCTCTTATACAAGGGTTTTCCTTTTTAATTTTGTTACGAAAAAATAATTTTTTCACGTTTCATGCTCTTAAAGTCGTATCTTAGGCTATGTGTAGGCTGACTAAAACTCAATTTTATGCACTTGTGCATGGATTATATTTGACTTTCTGACTCTGGTTTTAAGTGTTATTTATAATTTTTTAAGGTGAGGATAATTTTTAATATTTCGTTTCTCGTTAATAGTAATTTATTATTTAGTTTTAAATACCGATATTCATTAATAAATGATAGCAACGACAACAAAATAATAACGTAGGTATTGTCCGTTTATCATTCGACGAGTGGTATATTTATGTGGCGGGAAATCACGAAACTGAGAGTCATGTAGTTTTTTTCTTAATTTTATTTTCAGTTATGGGATTATGGGATTTTTATCTGAGATTCTATTATTATGTAGTTGTTTTTTATTTATTTATTTATTCAATTACAAGTCCATTACAATGTCATATAGATTAGATAATTATTATATTTTTCAAAATGAATGTCAATCTAATGTTTACATTTGAAATGGAGTTGTGAGGGCGCTGTAACTAGATTGAGAGGCGGACTTATTATTGCCAATATTAAATATTCTCATTTAGGAAGTAATTTATTTTATAATAAGCTTTCTCCAGCAAGTAATGTTTTAAGGATTATGAAAATAAGTTTATACTTTCTTTTTCTTTTATATGTCTATTCTTCTTCGCAATCGAATTACAAAACAGTGTTAAATTCGGTCATAAACCCTATTTATCAAAGATGGTTATCAACCGAGCCGAAGTCGAGGATTGTTTTATGTCCTTATAGCATAAATGACTATTTTGTCATAGTCGTGCAATCATAGCAGTGGTCGTAGTGATAATAGTCATTAGTTGGAGTACCGTTTCTCGAGTCTTTTCCTCTTTTGCACGACTAGCATAGGCAGCAGACAAAAATATCCCTCTATTATATCCCCTGACAAGGGATAAAATTTACTTGTCCACCTGCCAAAGCATGGCAATAGCAGAAGTTTATCCCCGCTTGTTATTAAACGTATATTATTTTTAATACATATTTATAAACAAAAATAACCTTAAATAACCTATGTACCAAAATAAAACTAAATAAAATCTAAAAACTTCTTCGAAACCACCGCAGCGAGTCATAAGTGACTGCCATCTTTAGGATCAACGTTAGACTCGATAACTCTTTTTGACAATTCTTTAAAAAGAGCACGAGTCCCCGGTCCCAAAGTCTCCAATTAAAGTTATTTACTAACACCCGCAATTAATATAATCAATCCAACCCAAAATCTTCGGATGGATGTTTGAAATAAAAACACACATTGGCATACGTACACATTAAACGTATGGAATTAGAATAAATATTGCAGTAGACACGTAACTAATCAACACAACAAAGCACTTAAATTAACTACCCAGCCAGAGAACGGGTATTATAAGGCTTTGTTAGCCAAACATAACTGTTGTTTCCAGCCCAGGTGAACTAGCAGCATTACTAACGATGGTTTATTACACAATCTCATAACTGAAACGCAATATAGCTCGCAAATAGAGATAGTAATATTCTCAATTTCTCAAACGGAATAACCTAAATATCGGCGTAAGGTATTCCAAATAACAAATGATCATAACTAATATTTTGTGTTGCATACACACAAAATAATTATCTTACAAAACGCTGGGTTCAACCATCGGGTCGAGTCAAAAAAATTGTTACTCTGTCTAGAAATTTTTAAGCTTTGATAGGCGTTTTGCTGTTCTTTTTTGGTATTCTAGAAAATATCTAACCTTTTTCTTTATAAGTACCAATTTCAGGCGAGTTCTAAAATGTCAAGTGTAATTACACTGGCACGAATAAGTATTTAGTACTGCCCCGGACGAGCTCTGTCACAAAAAGCTAAAACTATCATTTGACTTTCAGCGTTGATAGGCTTTTTACTGCACTTTTTATGTATTATAGAAAATATCAAACCTTTGTCTCTATAAGTAACAATTTCAGGCGAGTTCTTAAATAACAAGTTTTAAACCTCATTTGCCTGTAATTACACCGGCAAGAAAAACTATGTAGTACTTTAAGTAGTACCTCCCCGGACGAGCTCTGTCACAAAAAGTTCTACTACTATCTGACACAAAAAGCTCTAATACTAAATGGTGGGTGAATGGATAAGACCGCCTTTACATACCAATATTATTTTAAATTTATTAACTTAACAATTCATTGTAAAGTCATCATCTCCTGAGGATGCTCCGGTTTCGGAGCGAAACGTGCGTAGAGAGTACATTGCCGAGGATCTGTTTGGTGTGGAGTATACGGTCTTGCTGTTCGCGGAGCATAGCAAATTAAGCTTAATTTTTATAATAAATTTATTAGGTTATCTTTTGTGCTGTTTCTTTTTCTTTTTTGTGCGCCATAAAGTATTTATCTATCTATCTAACGCTACACTATATAGTTGTACAGCTATTTGTGTCAGAGCTCGATCGAAGGAGTACGTATTACCGCTATTCTTATTTCTTCCGGTTCCGGTCTTAAGGTTGCCGGTGTAATTACAGGCACATGAGGCTTATCATCTACGCCTCCGTGCATGCTCTGCCCTGAGTGTTGCTCTGGTTATAGATGACGATTCCAGTAACCGTCAGGTAGGCCATCCTCTTGGTCTGTCAATAATTACTATACTAAACGTTGTGTTACAAAATAGAAAAATGGGCCTCGAAAATTCAATACTTGGCGTGCGCTGATAATAATAAGTACTTTCATCAGTATCATCATCATCACATAAACCCATTACCGGCCCACTACAGAGCACGGATCTCCCCCTACACTGAGAATTAGGGCCGTAGTCCACCGCGCTGGCCCAGTGCGGAATGGTGAACTTCACACACCTCGGAAAACATTATGAAGAACTCTCAGGCATGCAGTTTCCTCACGGTGTTTACCTTCACCGTTGAAAAAAGTGATATTTTAATGACTTAAAATGCACATAGCTTAGAAAAGTTAGAGTTGCCGGGATTCGAACTCCATTGAAAATATCCGCAGAACTACACCTAATTTGAAAGCCACACATCTCTCAAATAATCTGTTCAAAACAAATACAAACGCGTACGAATATAAAAAACCCTAACCCCAAAGCAATGTATAATCGCGAATGGAAATTTGCTGAAAGATTTACTCTTTCCTGCACGTTTGCAGAGATTTATGTATTCACGTAAATTCAGCCGAGTTGACACTTCAACTGTGAAGCTGATTCGGGTCTTTGATTCCTTTGTTACGCTTTTCAGATTTTACTTTTACAAAAAAATATTACTTTTGATATTTTTCTCATCTATTACAGATCGTTTAACAGAAAAATATATCTGAGGTCGAACTATACTGCGCATATGAATTATTTCGTTTATTTCTTTTATTGTACATATTATCAGTTGACGTACTTGCTAAAAAAAAATGTTATTTTCATCGATTATGTCGAAAAGCCAATAGTCATCAGCCAAATAAAGTCCCACTGCTAAAAACCGGTATCATCATAGAAAGGAGGGTTTTAGAGCTTAGACTTATCCCGCTGCTCAATTTATATGGTAGGCTTTATCAATTATTATCACATATAATATGCTATAAGGGATGGTCATTTGAAAAAAAAAATATAGCGATGATAGCCCATCATCGCTTCAAATTATATCAGGGAAAGAAATCGCTATGTAGCGATAAGGTCACCAAATTGTACTCTCTTGCTCTATGTGTATATCTCTGTAACTACTTTTTTCTTTGGTGTACAATAAAAGTGTATTCATTCTTTCATTAGTAACGATTAATGTTTTTATAGCTTCATAAACAGTTAATGACCGACTTAACTGGAGATACCTCCATCTCTCCGAGAGATGGAGGTATCTCCAGACTTCGAGATGCCACTGAGAAATTTTAACAAAGAAATCAAGCACCTAACAATTTTTAACCCAACCTAAGAATCGAGCCCAAAACCTCGTGATCCGCAATTGAACATGCTTACTAGAAGTAAGCAAGGCAGTTCGTCATAATTATCAGACTAAATAATCATCTCCTGTATCACCCTATGCTCTGTTATTCCATTCCATTCTTGAAATTACATTTTTTTAAAACAAATATTGGCAAAGGCTTACCAATTCTGAGTAACCCTGACTAACCCATTTAATTACTCTGGTTTTCTACAGAACTTCTCATATGTAGAGCATTACTCTGTAACTTTCACTGGATTTCTCTGAACTTATTATTTAACGCCGCGTAGGACATAGTTGTGTTAAACATGATCTTAGAATAGTTCATGTTGATTATCGGAACAGAATATTCGCTTCTTGAACGCTGTTAATAAATAAGCTACTATAAACGCTGTATTGACCTACTCAAGACAGATACATAGTACCAAACTAAACCTTATCACAACTTCATACGTCTTATATGCACTAAGCTAGCCGGATAAACGGAAAACTACTAACGACACACAAATGTTTGTTCGCTGGTTATCAAAACTCAATCACCGGTGCTCGCTATCAGCCACCTGCAAAAGTATATTTTTTTATTTCTTGATCCAAACGTAAACAAATAACTGAGATTGGAAGACCAAAATAAACTAATACGATACTTCAGGTCACTGTGAGTAACCCACGATCGATTTAAGAGCACTACTTTAATGATTTCGAACCTAAAGTATAGATTTTAGACCGAATCCGAATTTTCTCGTTGTGAACGTCGTTGTATAATTGAAAGTTCTCTTTATCTAATTTACCTTTGTAGTTACCCAGTCATTCCCATCGCTTAATGAATGCCGAATCGTGAAATTTACCAATATCTATTGAGGTATTTATTGTATCCAATTTCGACACAGTATCAAAGGCTAGATAAGGCTTCAAAGGCTGGTCCAGAGACGGCGTTATTAGGGATTCTTAAATCCCTTTGTCGTCACCAATTTGTCAATTTTCTGCGTTGTACACGCGTTCACATCCCACTGGATTCTTTTTGTGAGTAAAACGGTGCCATTTATATTATTTTCGCTAGGCGTTCAATTATTTATGGGTATTCACTGACGTAATCACTCCAGTGTGGGTATTCAAAAAATATAAAAGAGAAAGTAAAAATCTATGTATCTCAACTCTCATGTATTTAATAATTTAAAATGTTACGTAAGTACATAAATGGATCTAGTTTGATATCAAATAGATATAATAGCAAATGTTGAAATTGTTTTTTTTTTAAATTTTGGACAAAAATGTATTGTTTTATAATTTTTATTAGTGTTTTTACCAACACTTGAATTATCAATTTTAAAAATTATTTCCTGTCGGTTCCGAAATTTTTCATATGCATTTTAAATTTATAAAATTAAAAAAAATGTACTTATTCATTAAAAATACTTTAGACAAATGTATAGTATTAGAAATTAAAGAAAATTGAAAAGAGAGCAAATCGGTCATTTGTGCTGGTTATGGGAAGTGATCCAAGTCAGTAAATGAATGGGTGACCGGCTTTGAAAGTCTAAATTTGACTTTTACCTTTAATTTCATAAGGTACATGCTAAGCCAACTGTGGTTAACACTATACTTTATACTCTAAGGCGTACCATGCAGAGCATAGTTTAGATTAGCATAGTTATTTTATCTGTAGCTCTTTATTCTTGTCTTGTCTTTACAAAAATATTATAACACCTCACCTAATATTATCTTGTATAACAATATTCTAAGAAGAATATTAATTTTGGAGGAGTGGCCTTTATTGAGTAAACCTCATTAAATTTAATAAAGTTGATGAGAGCAATTCAAAAGAGCTATATTTGCTCGACAATTTACAGCAAGCAGATATAAATTGAGGCTTATTAAGTTTGTATATCTATAGCCCCGTTTATTGTTATAATTAATTAATTATCTTATTCCTTACTACCTACTTATATATAAAAGAAAGTTAGGTTGGATAGATTTTGAATTAGAAAGGTGAATTTTAATACAATTCGTTACACACATAGATTATAGTCTAGGATATCAAATAGGCAAATCAAAATGTTATGGACAAATAAAGGTTCCCCTAGGATATGTTTGTTTTGTTTTGAGATCGACGTTTTTTTTTTTTGCATAGTGGTAGTTTATTTGACTTATGAAATAGGAACCTATTAAAAATACTGTGAAGAAGCTTATTCTTGTTTTAACTTTTAGTGCTATTTTTAGCTTTTCATAAAAAAAACATATTTATGTTTCAATTACTACTGATGGGCACTGGCCTCCTCAATTATAGAAGACAACGTAAAACTTATAGAATGATGATTTACGGCTTCCTCTGTTACGAGTGGGAATATAGTGTAGAGCTTAAAGGATAATATCATAAGAAAAAAGAGTTCATTTTCCCTAACCTTGATATTTTCTGAAGCCCATTAGAAATATTTAACAAATTTAGAATCCTTGTATCTGGATAAGATAAATATGACAGAAGCCTGTGTACAGCATTAACTTTATTGCGAGAATTTCTAACTTATGCGAGACTATAATTCACGGGTCGACAATTTTATTTGCCTTTATGAAAATGAGATCGCTCTACCAATTCACAAAATTAAAGATATAAAGTCGTATTCGTAGCTTTATAATTAGATTTTTTAAGTTAATTATCTGATGCTTATTATTGATTGCAGGAGCTGCTGGATGACTGTGAGATGGTGATAACAAAAAAAAAACAGGCTGAGAGACAGTTCTTTGAAACCCTCCAAGTTTTAGTTTTAAGTTAGCATATGTAGTTATCACCTTCACCTAACATTAGTGGTAACATGTTATATGTATGAACGTCTTCATAAGTGTTAAGGTCTACATGAATAAAACATTTTTGAATTTGGATTTGATGCAGCACAGCAGGATTTGAAACTCACTACAAAAAATATAAAATAGGTCCAGCAGTAATAATCTGTTTCGATGAAGGTATTATTTAGATTTAATATTATAACTTCGCGTCGAATAATCTCGAATTACTCTTGTTCTTGAATCCATCTTTAAATTTCTTTGTTATCACGTAATGATACTCAGGGCAAAGCCTCCATCACCCGTTGAGCTACTTTGCTACTATGATAATACTACTACTATTATAATATGTTATATTATTACGATAGTTATCGGTTATAGGTTCAATTTTTAAGTTAAATCACTATCCTGCACGGCTAGAATGGGCAGGAGGCAATTATATCCACGGGAAAAGGATATAAATTTATCATCTCCCACAGCTTTATCAACTCTCAGAGCACTGGCGCACAAATGGAAATAATATCCAAATAATATATGTGTATTAATAAACGGGGATGAACTTCTCCTATTCCATGTTCCAATAATTTAGCAGGTGGGCACGGTAATTATAGCCCTTGTCAGGGATCATTTTTATCTCCCGCCCTGCCCTGCTGATGGAAATAACCTTCAGGTTTAAGTTATTCCAAAAATAAAATCCCTTACGATTAGATTTCACACTGTATTGCAGTATCATCATCATCGTCATCATGATCCCTTCCCATTAAATTAGCTATAATAATAGTTTTCATAGATATTAATCGGGGCACTGATTTCATTTTCATAATAGCATTATGCATTTTGTGACCCTTCTTCATACAAACATTGTTTGGTATTAAGAATGCTTTTATAAAATTGAGCTACAAGTGTAATACGAATTAAATTCAGGGCTGCGTGTAGACTAGATGAAATAACAATTCACTGTTTATAATCGTTTTGGAAATCCCTCTTGAATTCGAAAATGAGGTTTTAAAGCTTAAATAAAGCTTGAAGCTAATTAATTTATAATGTGGGTCTGAGGCATTTTCAACAACATAAATTTTATTTAAGCCCAACAAAATTAATCCTCTATAAATTAAGTAAGTAATTACAAACAAACATTAAGCGGCTATTAATCTTGGCACCGTTTGTAATGGAAGCATTTGTTTTGTTAACTCGAAAAAGAGACTTGGTATTCGTCAAGATAAGCATTGGTTTGAATAAAGTTTAAAGCCGTAAGGCTTAAGCAGTTAAGCCAAGGACCAATCGAACCAGTTTATATTTTGCCAAATCCTATTAAAAATTTGATAAATTACGTAACTACAACAATAATTACAAAATTCACAGCTGAACTATAAATTTAGTACTTAGGTATAAATGTCCTCAGCAGTAAGAGAAATGGAATTGATTCATATAGCAGCGCGCTTATCTTAGCGGCGAAAACATTACTAATAAATTACTTCGCATCACAGTTTGCTTTTTTTTAACATAAGCGAGAATAGCATCACATGATATCCTATGTAGCCGCAAGAATACTATTCAATTGATTTACATATAAACTTGCATTTTCTTCACAGCCGCAATAAAAATTCAAAATTGCTTCACATAACACAAAAAACGCAGCGGAAAAACATTTCCAATAGAAGCTGTAGCCGCAAGAATATTATAAAATTGCTTCAAATCGAACTTGCGTTTTCCGCAAGAATACTATTAAATTGCTTAAATTTGCAGCGTTTACTGTCTGCACTAAAAACCGAGAGAAATCAAAAAATGAGAATTTTCATTTAAAGGTAAATAAATAAATGATGTCTTAAAGAAATGTATTTATTTATTTATTTCACATTTTTTTTATAAATATAACCTAAAATAAACTATGTAAAACTAAATAAAAAAATTAAACGTCTTTGAAACCACCTATCAAAGTCAAATATTTCTTTATTCAAATAGGCACATAGATGGCACTTTTGATGCGTTATTATATACAAAATGTGTACATAGCAGTGAGTAGTGATGGCGATAACTACAATCGTAAACTTAAAACTAAAGCTACGAGGGTTCCAATCGCGCCCTGGTCTAAGAAGAAGCCCACAACAAACTTAGCCGGGTGTTCTTTTTGTTATCACCATCTCACATTGTCATTAGAAAATATTTAAGGAGCAACCTCGTTAGAGCAATTGTTTACACCCAAGCTTTTTTATCGTTTACGTAATCCTTTATACTATAATAGGACTTTTCTATAAGCTTTCGCTTAATCCAAACTTTGAACTTCTTTAGTGACATCCCCAAGATATCAACCGGTAATTTATTGTAAAATTGTATACAATTTCCTTTAAATGAATTGCTTATTTTGTGCAGTCTAGTGTACTGCACTGCAAGTTTATTTTTGCTTCTAACGTTCAAATTATTGCAGTCACATTATCAGCGAGGCACAGTTCCTAAGATGCTGGCAGCATTGCCCCTTTGGATGGCTAAGCTAATTTGTTGGCCAAGGTCCGCTCTAGGATCACCGGTAGATTCGATAACCCTTTTCGATAATTCTTTAAAAACAGCTCGTGCCTCCTGAACCCCACAGTACCAAAATCTCTACTACAAAAGGCGCAAAAATTAAACTGCTATTCAGGTTTTCATATATTATGATGATGATGATTTTGATGATGACTAGACTCAAGAATTCGCAGACTACATTTAATGAAAAATGTCAGTTATAATCATCGGCAACTTTCGCCGTGCTTTACGATATCGTTATTATTGTTTTCATATGTTTCAGGTTAATAATAGCACAATTTTATGCGATAAAAGTTATCGCAATGGATGAGACCTTTTGGGTCAACAGCACATAAAGCAATATCTATTAAAGGAATATCATAAAAACAACTTAATTATTATTCAAGCAAGAGAAGAGTATGGCTGTTAAAGTGCATGATAAATTCCACGAAAGCGTCATGACGTCGCTTCTATTGGATCTATTTTGGTGTGGTTTCCGTCGTCCCTAAAAAAGTTAAGGATCATAATAGTTACTGACCTAACATTATGTCGAATGTTTTGATTGAAATGTACAATTATGCAAAGAAAATAATAAAAGCATTTAGATTAACTTTTCAAAGTGAATAAATTTATTATTTTCATATATACACAGTGATCGTGAGTAACGTTTGTGAACAAGAAAATAGACTCATCAGCACTAAAGGCCTCTCCCAACGACCAGGCAACCTACCAAAGTACATGAATAACTTCATGTACTTTGGTAGGTTGCCTGGTAGAGAAGTTAAGATTCACTTAGTAGCCTTGTATGACTGCCGCGGGAAAAGAAAAGATGGCATCAACTTTATGCATAAATATATATCTACTACTTAATTGTTTTATGTGATAAAAAAATATATTAGTCCTAAATATGTGTTTAAGTATATACTGTATGTGTCCCTGAAAAATTTAAAAAATAAATTAATATTATTATATGCAAGACATCACTTTGTTAATTACGAAGGAAATAAATTTATATAACATAGAACTTAACTAGTAAGAGTTGTGTGTGTGAAGTGGTGATAGTCTAGTGGTTAGGACTTCGGCTACACTTTCCGGCTACACTATCGAGTTTGAATCTCAGCACGCACGTATATCTTTTCTAGGTTATGTGGAATTTAAGCAATTAAAATATCACTCGTTTTAATGGAGGAAAGGATCGTGAGAGAAACCTGCACACCTGAGAGGTCTCCATAATGCTCTCAAGTCCACCTTGAAAATGATGGTGTGATGAACATGAATGTTTTTCAGTGTCTTGGTGTTTAAATGTATTTTATAAGTTTTTATATATAACTAGCTATTTCCCGCGACTTCGTCTGCGTTTGATTTTGTTTTTTGATGTGGCATTCAATATAGTTGTAGTTCTAAAAAAAATTAAAGTATTCAGTATCGCCAAGCCTTAAATGAGGGGTTTGCTGCTGTCCGCTGAGGAGTTCTGTTCTCTATCTCCAACCACATTCATCAGATCTACACACAGTTTGGGCACAATTTATACATATTATACCCTCTATAGTACAAAAATAGTTATTTAAATCGGTTATAATTTGTTGGAGTTATGGTGCAAAATCGTCAAACACTTTTATCCCCTCTCCCAAAGGAACCGAGCTTAATGTCGGGATAAAAAGTATCCTATATTATTTCTAACACTTCCAAAAATATGTGTACAAAGTTTCATGAGGATTGGTTAAGAAGTTTTTGCGTGAAAGCGTAACAAACAAACTTACATTGACATTTATAATATTAGTAGGGATAGGGTTGGTCATGAAAATATTCATCAGTCATCTTAGTACCCATAACACAAGCTACGCTTACTTAAGCTAGATGGCGATGTGTGTATCGTAGTATATTTATTTATGCATATTTATAGTTTTAAACCATGTTGTGATATGGAGGCTGGCGTGGTGACCGACTTTAAAGCTACGAACTCATTTTTATTTATTCACCGGCGGTCGTCCGCTTTTATTACGGTTAAAAAATCCGGGAATAAAAATGGGAACCATCCCAGGAAAACTCCTGGGATTAAAAACAGCCTGTTAATTTCCGTCCTTTCAGCTAACTCTATGCTCAAAATCAATTGTTTGGTTGCTTAGTTAGGGCGTTACGGAAGGAAAAACGAACAAACACATTTCCACATTTATTATATTAGTAAGACTTTGGAATTTTTTTTTGCACATATGGAAACAATACACGTAAATGAAAGACGACGAAACGGCGGCGGCAACGTTAAAGGCGGTCTTATTGCTAAAGCAATATCTTGAACTTAGCCTTTACTAAAACCTCGTTTTTCGAGCATCATGTTAATCCACCGATATCAGTCATTATCACTTACACATATATGAAATTAAGACATGGTATGAAATTCCTTTACTGTAAAATAAACTGTTAATGTATAAAATTGAATTCATCCCTTTCCAGATTTCAATCAGGCCAATGTAACAAAAGCAAGATAACATTTACATTTCCTTAAGTAGATTATTCCATTCAATTAACGATCGACGGATAGTTTATGTGCATGAATTATTTAACGTCTCCTCAATGGATAACGGTTTGTATTCCATTGTGTTACAAATGAGATTCGTTTGACAAGATTAATTAAACGTCTTAGCTCCAATACTTCTCTATAAATTTGTAATTTACTTGATTACATTGACGTAGTTCAATGAGAGGTTTTACTATTACATTACGTTACGTATTTGCTTTGAAATCAAAATACGTTTCTCTCTGAAAACTCGCGTGCTATTGACATATTTTGTTTGCATACTAAAAGTCAGTCTATTACCGATATTATTATTCTGTACATTATAATTTTTAGTATAAATAATCATGTTTATTTATTTTTATTTCCCTTATAAGCCTTTAAATGCAAGCTCAACTGATTGTTAGTGAAAATACAGTCTAAGATAGTAGCGGGCTAACCTGTCAGTGGTATGACAGTTATATTATTAATTTTAAAAATGACATATAGCAAGCTGACATTATATAAATTTATGGCAATTCATAAATTATTGTCTGGAATACGATATTAATAACCATGTCGTTTCACGTTTCACTGCGTTTCGGAATATAACCTCAGCCGCTTGGCTTCGTAGCATTTCGTAGCTATGATACATGAAATATCATGGTGACGGGGTTATTTTTAGCTCAACTACTATTATATATATTCCTGTAATAGACGAGTAATTATACCATACTAAGTACCCATAAAGACATGCGTGGGAATCGATGAATTGCGAACAACTGCCAAAACCCTAACAGGTCAGCCAATTACCAACTTAGACTGCATCGTCACTAACATCCAAAAAGACTGCAAGGCTATACCTCGCGAGCTACGTATCAAACTAACTGTATTTACAATTATCCATGTTCGACTTCATCAAATCAACCAATTACCGGCCTACTACAGGGCACGGATCTCCTCCCACAATGGAAAGGGCTTAAGGCCGTCCACCACGCTGGCCCAGTGCAGGTTGGTAGACTCCCCAAACTTTTGAAAACATAATGTAAAAATCTCAGCAGGTTTCCCCACGATATTTTTTCTCACCGTTGAATCTAGTGATATTTTTAATTACTTAAAACGTACATAACTTTGAAAAGTTGAGTGCGTAAGTAATCTATTTGATTTTTGGCATGGAGTTAGTTGGAAGGAAGGCAAGTAACATAGGCTAATTTTAATCCCAGGAAAACGTACGGTTCCCACAGGATTGACAAAAAACCATAATAAACCCGGACGAAAACGCGGGAAATATGTAATAGGCTTATAATGATGATGATTAGAACTTGTGTGTCTGTGAAGAATGGGAGAGTCCATCCTTTACGACAATATGCACAAGAACTTATAATCCATTCAATTCATAAACCTCATAAATGGGTAGCGTATCATTTGACGCGTATGTTTCTGTGGATGTGCTTAATTAACTCCTAACCTACATTTCAAGTTTACGTCATCGGTTCGTTATGTGACATGAATTGGATTTGTGATTAGCTAAATATAGAAATGATTTACTTACGCTTTATGCTTTTGAATAAATACTTATCAGAAATTTTCAATATTTTCATACTGGTAAAGCAATTAGGTTAAATAAGTTGGGAACAATTATCGAACCAAAAATAAATAAAAAGAAACCTGTTTAAAGTTATTTTTTGTAACCTTAATAGCTGGATAATTATATTAAATCTAAGAAATATCGCTTACAAAATGTATACTAATAATATGAATACGAAAGCAGGCCCTGGCTAGTTATCATCCTAATGCCGCCACGTGATTTTACGTTCCGGTGCGATATCGCGTAGAAGTTGAACTGCCAGCTTTTATGAGAGTGATGCTGTCCGCAGGAACCTGGAAAAACAAATGATTGCTGCGGGTTTTTTCTGTAGGCGATCCAGGTAAATCATTCTAACTCTGCGCAGAATTAGTTTATAGATAAACAACAGGTAACGTATTAGGCCCTACCAGGAAAGATGGTGATAACTAAAATAAAAAAACAACCGGCTTAGTTTGTTGTGAGCTTCTTCTTAGACTCGGGCGCGTTTGGAACCCTCGTAGCTTTAGTTTTAGGTTGACGAATTTCTATCTCATATTTTACATGTAATGTACCTACGCATCAAAAGTGCCATCTATGTCCCTATTTGAATAAAGAAATATTTCACTATATTTGAGTTTTTGACTTTGAAATCAAACTCAGGAGGAATCTCGTGATCTACACGTTTTTTTCTACTTTATATTTTCTCCCATTTCCGTTTTATTGTTTTTATATAGTGCCACTTTCAAAACTAACACAAATTAAACGAAACCTCGTTTAAACGTGTATTATAAATCACACACGAACATAATTATATAGGTAGGTACATCATATAAAACGTGTTCCAAATTACAATGTTCACAATAATTAAGTAGATACTAAACAAGAACAAGAAGTTATTAATATTCGAGTCATGTTATCAGTCCCAGAGGTTGTTAAAAGTTGTATACGAGTATAGAAACGAGCATGGCAGCGAAGCGACAAAAAGTTGCTGCTAACTTTGTTAAGTGAGACCTAAAAATAAACTCAATGAATAACTTTTGGTTAAAATGTAAAATAGGGCAATCACCATCATAATGATTAAACCAAACCAATACAGGATACGGGTCTCCTCTTAGAATGAGATCGGTTGAGGCCGTAGTCCACCACGCTGGCCAGGTGCAGATTGGTGGACTCCACACCCCTTTGAGAATATTATGAAGCTATATCAGACTTGCAGGTTCAATTATTGGCATTCATCCGTAATTTGAAAAGTTACGGGTGAATGACAAAGGTCGAACTCGGTCTTCCAAAAGAGAGGCTGAAGGCCTAACCACTGTGCCATCACCGCTTGGTAATCTTAATATCTTAAAACGAGCAATTCTTGTATATATATAAATGGAATCTAGGAATCGGCTCCAACGATTTTCATGAAATTAAGTATACGGGGGCGATAAATTGATCAAGCTAGGATTCATTTATATTGGAATCTCGGAATCATTTATATTGGACATACGACAATTTTTTTAAGTCGACTCATTCGCGGACGAAGTCGCGCAGGTCCGCTATTAAAACAATGACGACACCAACATATTATTCTAATAATTTTAAATGACAATGTGAGATGAAGATAACAAAAAAAAATACCCTGCTAAGGTTGTTGTGGGCTTCTTTTAGACCAGGAGGCGTTTGGAATCCTCGTAGCTTTAGTTTTGAGTTTACGAATATGGATATCGCCATTATCTCACTACCGTGTAATTCTCATGTAATGTACGCATCAAAAGTGACATCTATCAGGGCGTACTTGAATAAAGGTATTTTAAACTTTGACTTTGATAGCAAAAAAGAAATACTATTTTATACCTAGCTGATAAAATGTAGAGTCAAATGTTCATCTGACCACAACAAACATGCGGTAGGTGATTTCACTAATGGGTTAAATTGGTAGACCTATTTGGCGTCATGCCAACATGAGCAGCATGGTTTTCGGGTAAGTATAATTGATTTTGAATTAATTAATAAAGCGTCGACTTAATTTAATCCACTGATTATTTTTTGCACAAAATATTTATCTGTGTGGTCTTATACCTGACATTTGACGGCCGATTGGCGCAGTTTGCAGTGACCCTGCTTTCTGAGCCCAAGGCCGTGGGTTCGATTCCCACTACTGGAAAATGTTTGTGTGATGAGCATGAATGTTTTTCAGTGTCTGGGTGTTTATATGTATATTCTAAATATTTATGTATATTATTCATAAAAATATTCATCGCCATCTAGCCCCAAAGTAAGCGTAGCTAGACGCTTACTTTGGGGCTAGATGGCGATGTGTACCTATTGTCTTAGTATATTTATTCATTTATACATACGGGCCATTAAAACATTATAAACTGTAATGATAACTAAAGACATATTTAATACTCCGTGTCTTAAAATAAGGACTGGAAAAACGGGTTATTTTTGCGGTGCAAATTTAGTTCAGTTTAGATATTTATATAAAAAATATGGCTACCCTTCACTATTTTCAGTCTCGAAGCTTCAATGTAAGCATGCCTTGAGAAGTGCACTAAACCCTGAATACGACGAGTTTGCCTGTGCGAGTACTTATTAAATCTTGGCTTGATCATTAATTTACAGAAGCAGTCTTAAGGTACAAATTTCCTTTTTGCCAATACAGCTAGAGCTCTCAAGATAAACTCCATTCCGGTAATTAAATTCGTAATTCTATTTAGAATTTCGATAATCTAGTTCTTCAATAAGAAAATGATATTTTGACTAATTTCATTTTAATTTAATTTAATTTTTAAAGGCTATGTGTATGTGGCTTAAAACAAATTACACCTAAATCACTGTTCATTTATATACAGTGATTTAGGTGTAATATGTTTAAAGATCTTTTTTTTATATACACTTGACCGACTAGCCCTAGATTAAATTCTATTAAAATAAAATTATTTAACTTCTTCTCATACAAAGTAATATCAATTTTTAATGTTAAATTATAAGTTTACTGTCCGATGCCCAGGTTCAGTGCGGTTTTTTTACAAATCCCGTTGGAACCGTTTATTTTCCTGGAATAAAATTCAAATAACTCTATGCCAAAAAATGTAATTGATTGGTTGCTAAATTAAAGCGTAAAGGAAGAACAAACGAACAAACACAATTTTTCGCATTTATAATATTAGTTAGGATAGTAATAGTAGTCTCTCACATTAACATTTGTGACAAACGCTACATAAAATCAGCAGGTTTATGTTAGTTTGTAGCAATACCGGTGATAAATCGTAGTGTCGGTTCTGCCGTAGAATATTTGCTATTCTGGAACATTGAATTACTCCTTACTCTTCCAGTGCCATAGCCTATCGGAGGTTGGAAACCGTTAGGGCTAGCTGAACTTTATTAACAGCTGCTCTAAACAGCGACCTTGTACTCGTATTAAACCACTGGCGTAGATTTTTTAGCCAGGCTATTCGCCTCCGACTGGGCCTACGCTTTCCCTTTATCTTGCCTTGTATAATGAGTTAAAGCAGGTCGTACTTTTGATTGCGTATTATATGCATAGATAGAACAATGATTGTTAAAATGTGAAAAGATATTGGAAAAGAGCTACAGCTGTGTTTCTTGCCGGCTTCTTCTTGGTAGAATCTGCCTTCCGGCAGAGTCACTACAAACATACATACTGAACGTTTAAAAAGTATTATATAAGGCCTCCTGAAATAAATGGATTTTAAGTTTTGAATTTTTTTTATTTGATGACCCAGACATTCAAGTTTTCTCCTTAAATTACAGGAAGACCATACTATTTAATACTTCAGCGGTAAATAAATAAAATAAATAAATAAACTACGACAATACATACATCGCCATCTAGCCCCAAAGTACGCGTAGCTTGTGCTGTGGGTACCAATGAGTATTTAATATAAACACCCAGAGGTTAAAAAATATACATGTTCATCACATAAACATTTTTTCAGTAGCGGGAATCGAACCCACAGCCTGCGGGACTCACAAAGTGGGGTCGCTGCCCACTGCACCGATCGCCCGTCAAATTAACACAAACTTAAAAAATATGAATTCTTTCTCATCTACCTTCACGAAAGCAATTTAAGTACAAAGAAAAATATTATTTCATTTTGCGTCACTAGCAATTCAGATCAAGTTAATTGTAAATTTTCATCCATCAGGAAATAACAAAAGCAGTGTAAAATTTTCGCAAATATTTTTCAGGTAATATTTTAGTTTTAATTGAACCTACTCTTACTTTATATTTTATAATACGATCTTTGTTGAATTTGCCGGAAATATTCCACATATTTTGTCTCAAAATTACATTTACTACCTAACAAGTTATTTGATATCTTGTGAGTGTTTTAGTGCTGGCAAAGACATTGTTAATGAAATATTATTAAATATTGTTACCGACATTCCCTGTATGAAAATTTTACTAGTGATGATATACAACTCTGGTACTATTGGTCTCATAAAAAAAGCTCAGAGTCACACAGCGGGCGATGGAGAGAGCTATGCTTGGAGCTACGTGATAAAATGAGGAACAAGGAGTTACGTAGAAGAACCAGAGTTACCATCATAACGCAACGAGTGGCGAACTGAAGTGGCAATGGCAATGCACATAGCTCGTAAAACCAATGGACGTTGGGGTTCCAAGGTGCTCGAATGGTGACTTCGTAATGGTCAACGCAGTGGCAGACACCCGACGAGGTGAACAGATGACATCCAACGAGTCGCTGGGAGCCATTGGTCTCAAGCGGTACAAGACCGCGGTATTTCAAACTCCCTACAAAAGACCAATTAACCTCCAATTGGTTGATAAAATGTTGATGACTGACATTCCAGTAAATTACATTGTGCTATCAAATATTTTAGAAATATCGCAATGAAGTTCCAAGTTTAATCAACATGCAAAATCAATTTGAATACAGAAAGTTGAGAGTATTTCTTACCTCCGTGTGCTAACTTCTACTTACTCACTGTAACAAAATATTGTGTAGGTTCCAGTGGATCCCACGCATTGTCGTTCTGGAGTCTTGCGTTAAAGTTTGCTTTTATTTTAAATGCAATTTAAAATTTTAAAATTACAAGATATCATAAAAGATGTAGGTAACTCTACAATTCCACTACTCCTAAATACAATGCATAAAGGAAAAGTCCTAGGAATAATTTAGTGTTCTTGAACCTCTCAAACCAGAAACACAACGGTTTCCAACGAGAGTTCGGAAATAATAACATTTACAATTCAAATGGATCGGTCTGGTGCGTCCGCCGTTGTATTATACTAGTTCTGTTTAGAAAAAGTTTCACAAAAGTCAAGGTTGAAACCGACATCTTGTAACTTATCTCTTGTCATAATATTTCAGAAAATCAAAAACAAAAAAAAGTAGTGTATAATTTTCAAGGTGCATATTTTTACGATTCGACTGTGTATATCTACAAAATAGCGTCTGTAGGTATATTTGCTACCTATATTTTACCTAATTTTGACAAACAAGACAACATAATTCTCGATGGGTGTGTGAAGTCTACCAATCCGGACTTGGGCAGCGTGGTGGACTACGGCCTAACTTCTTCACATTTTCCCAGCTGACCTTTGCTTTGTAGTGGGCTGGTAATGGGTTGGTAATGATAACTCAACTCTCAAAGATAGATGGTGATAACAAAAAGAACACACCAGGCTAAGTTTTTTGTGGGCTTCTTCTTAGACATGGGCGCGTTTAGAACCCTCTTAGCTTTAGCTTTAAGTTTACGATTGTAGTTATCGCCATCACTACTTACTGTTATGTACACACTTTGTATATAATGAACGCATCAAAAGTGCCATCTATGTGCCTATATGAATAAAAAAAAAAGTAAAAAAAAAAAAAAAAGAAGGAAGGAAAAGGAATATGTCTGGAGCTCAACAATCAATACAAGCTCTGAAGCAAGGACTCTATCTCTGAATTCCATAAACTTGATTCACGAACTCTATGGTCGTGTTTTCAACACAAAAACTCCGAGGTTTTGCGGAAAAAGTGCAATTAATAACTTTTAGATAACAAGCTACGAGTACGACGCCGAAACGATTTGTTAGAACTTTTAATTTCAATGAAAAATATATCTCGCGCCGGGGACGTGAAATTATTAACTCTCATAATTCTACTGAACCGACCCTTTTTTGTTAAGTAATTTATAAATCTCATAACTCCCAATGGTTTCCAGAACCTACCTACCGACCAATTTATACGAATTGTAGAAATAAATATTCTACTAATAATTATGCCAAATATTCAAGTCGAATTAGAGCTTTTTTGACGAAGCCCGGCCAGCAAAGTACTTATAGCATTTTTACTTTATTTTGATAACAATAAGTAAGGAATGATGCAATCTAAGTTGTTTCTCATTTTAAGATGGAACCACGGCTGAAGCTTCCTGACAAATCCACAGAAAATTTTGAATTTAAAAATATCACAGCCAACCTATATCAATCCAAATTGTCTCCAATATTTAAACCTCTAGCTGTAAACAGCCAAGCTATAAATTTGCTATCCGAAAGAGTAAATAAAAGCTTTATTTAATAAATAAAGAAAGAAAGAAAACTTTATTTGGATATACACACACTAGAATTAAAATACAACTTAATAGTCTACACAACAATTATAGGAACGGTATGATCTCAAAATAGTCTTCACTCAGCATGTTTGCAGTGCCTGTTAAAGACACAGCGCTGATCTTCCGTGAAGCCAGACTTAATTGATTAAAAAGAAGGTTGTTTTAGTTTACTAAGGACGAATTGCACCAGTACTTATTTAAGAATATCTTAATTAAGAACTCTGGTGCAAGCCGGCGTAAATCTTATTACTAATTATATTGCTGGATACTGAGAACCAAACATTGCTATTTAAACTTCCACATTCAGCTGAAAGTAAATCCACTTCAAGGCGCACTAATTGACTTACGAAGTCATCCCAGTGAATAACTGAGAGCTGAAATTTAATACACCTCCATTTAGCAGACAGAGGAGGCCCTGGAGGCTCACGATAGTCACGTACGAAAATTTGTTCGGCAGGTCTCTTCGTTTGCTTGTTTATTTGACGGCCGATTGTGTGTGAGTGAGTGGGCAGCGACCCTGCTTTCTGAGTCCAAGGCCGTGGGTTCGATTCCCACAACTGGAAAATGTTTGTGTGATGAACATGATTGTTTTTCAGTGTAAGGGGTATTTATCTGTATATTATAAGTATTTATATGTATTATATTCATAAAGATATTCATCAACTATCTTAGTACCCATAACACAAGCTATGCTTACTGGGGCTAGATGGTGATGATGGTGTGTGTATTGTCGTAGTGTATTTATTTATTTATTTCTGCTAAAAGAATTTAAAAGGTAAAACTGAAACTTCATTTTAAATAGCAACATTGCTAATTAAGTTGGATTTTCAAATTTAGAAGCGTCTTAAGAAATAATTCAGTTAATGGTGTTAATTTTGTAGTACACAGTTCCCTTTTCACAATGTTGAATAGTTGAGCTTTTTGTGACGAAGCATTGCAGTGTTTCGGAGCTGGAGTGCGTGGTCTTATGAGTGTAGGTCCCAAGTTGAATCCCTGGCAATTAATTTCTGAATTTTCTCTGGTCTGGTCTGGTCTGGGAGGCTCCAGCCATGACTAATTAACACCCTACTGACAGCAGAAAGCGTCCTTAAAGTGACAAATGATGTTTTTAGTAACATACAAATTTAAATAAGAAATGCACAAATCTATACATTAATACGTGAAACACAAAACTTTTTACCCCTTATTAGGAAAGTTGCGCAGACGGAGAAGTATAAACTATACATAAAGGAGGAGTGCAGAATGCTATTTTTTTTAATAAATTATTCATAAAAACAAATGAAATCATAAAAAAAGTCCACACACACACTACCATATATTTGATACACACGAATAAATTAAAAACTTTTTCAGTAGTGACATAAGACAAATTATGTAGCCTTGGCGAAATCTGTGATTATGAAAGTACAATCTTTGACAAAAGAACCTTAATAATGTTCAAACTTATAATTTAAATTAATTATGGTTGAATTTTGAATACTAGTTATTCGTACTACTTTAGTACTACTAGGTATATTTATGAATAACAAATTTAGGTAGAGAGTTCAAAAGCATTACTGTATGTTACTCTTACAGTAAAGGATTTATGAGTTAGCGTTAGAGTTACTTAAAATAAATTATTTTTATTATCACTATCATCATCATCATCATAACAAGCCATTACCGGCCCACGATAGGGCACGGGTCTCCTGCCACAATGACAAGGGGTTAAGGCCGTAGTCCACCACGCTTGCACAGTGCGGATTGGTGAACATCACATATCTTTGAGAACATTATGGTGAACTCTCAGGTATGCAGATTTCCTCACGATGTTTTCATTCAACGTTGAAGCAAATGATATTTTAATTGTTTGAAACGCGCATAGCTTAGAAAATTTAGATGTGCGTGCTGGGATTCGAAACCTCCCTGAAAGTCAAGTCGAAGTCCTACCCACAACTGGGCTATCAGTTAGTAATAATTACTTTATGCAGTTATAATGATTGATATAGTCTTCTGGTTTTAACTGACCCAGTTGGAAAGCAAAATCCTTTCTTTACTAGTTCTTCTTCACCTCACAGTATCAACAGCATAGTTATCAGCATCTTAATATTTTTCGGCACGTCTACTCATGTCATTTTCCCTTCAGACATTTAACTAAATTAAGTATTTAAAACAAATAACCCTTAAAGAAAAAATTGTTTTTAATTACCTTTTTATTAACTAGAAAATCTCCTTAAAGCTGTTAAGCATTAATGTTCTCTTACAATGCTCAAGCTGTGTCTTAAAGTTATAAATCGATTAGTCACTGTAATTATTGACTGAAGCAAGTCCAAGAATGTTGCGGTAATTTCTAATATCCGGGTCACGAACAGGGTTTGCGATCCCAATGCAGATAACTCGGATTTAGTTCTATAAACTATTACAGGAACTACACTATAACAATTTTAATATAGACGTTTTGCCAAAAGGTCTCTATTAATTGAACTGAAATAAAAAAAAACGACTTGATGTAAAACATCTCAAAAATAACATTTGCTTAACAAAGATATTTGCTAAAGAAAGATATGTTGCTAGAAAGAATAATGGTTCCTTAGTATTTATCGTGTGTTTTATAAGTAATTTTAATTAATATCACACAAGTGATATTCGAGACCGAAGTCAAACGTCAATTACCTAACTCCAAGCCGGTATTGGAAGTTTATGGCAAGGAGCCTCAATAATTAGCGATTATTTCAACCGAACCCAGGACTTCGTGTTGATAGGCAAACAAGTAAACCACAAGCATCAAACAATCTTCGTTTCGTAGTTTCCTCGACTTAGTTAAATACAAAGTAATTACGAATTACGAAGTAATATCGAAGGATGCATAAGTATATTTCATAAGGAACCATGTTTATTTTTTCAAACATACGAATTCAGAACATTCGAAGTGTTTACTAATGACAACCCTATTCAAGATAAAAGACTGACACGCACATAGTACCTACGCTACGCGACACGTACCTAATAAGGTGGCAAGAGTCACAAGATTTTAATTTTGCATGTGATAATGGGGCTGTATCCGATTTCTTTCTGTAAAAACTATAGCAGTGGTTGACTCAAAACTATTAGGTTTTCGGTTTCACAGTTAAATCTAAGAGACAGTACATAATGTAACGCCTGTGAAGTATTATTTCGGTTTTCATTTAAACGTTGCATAAACGAGAGCATTAACCACATAACGCTTAGAGATTAACAACCAAGAATAAATAAGTGTTTATAATCCTATCAACCCATGACCGACCCACGCTAGCTAAGATTTGTAGACTTCACACGCCCTTGAGAACATTATGGTGACCTCTCAGGCATGCACGTTTCCTCACAATGTTTTCCTTCACCGTTAAAGCAAGTGATATATAATTCCCAAGCAAGGTACGACCATCTGCTGCGGAACCTCTAGCAATCAATATCGTATCCAATATTTAAACGTAATGCTTTAAATAGCCAATTTATAAATGTTTTATCACCAACCCGTCTGCCCAGCGTGAAAGGCAAACCTTCCCGTTGGGAGTCGCAATTAGTCCAGTGTTGAACCGTTATATGCTATTAATAATGGTACTTTAGAATTAGTACGGAAGACGAAAAAGAGACGTGAAGTAGTACAGTATAAACCAAAGCATTATTTTTATAATTGTTGCAATCCGAATTTTGAGATCCGCGTTATTTAAAAACAAATTGCATATTATTCCGGTGCTGTTCATACAGACCTAAACAATTGCTTAATTGGCATATGGGCTAATCCGAAATAATTGCCGTTATCATACTCATCCTTTCACTGTATAATTTTTTTTATAGTAATAACTAGCGGTTGCCCGCAACTTCGTCTGCGTTTGTTTTTGTTTTTCGAAAGACATGTGGCATTCAAAGATTTGATGTAGTTTAAAAAAAACAATTTACATAATAAACAATATCTAAAAAGAACTGTATAATCAATCTCAGCTTCTCCTATCACTTACAAAGAATAGTAATCGTTAAAGGAAGAATCGAGATCGCATTATTAGTTGATTCATATGCTAAACGTAATGATAACATTTCTGACAACTTTTATTTAGTCCTAGCACCTGAGGGCCTTATAAATGTTACAGCACTTTATGTATTTAAGATGGCTAAGCCTTAAATGACGGGTTTGCTGCTGTCCGCTGAGTAGTTCTGTCCTATATCTCCAATCACATTAAAAATACATTATAACCTCTAAAGTACAAAAGTAATTATTTAAATCGGTTATCATTTGTCGGCGTTATGGTGTAAAATCGTCGAACACTTTCGTCCCCTCTCCCAAAAGAACTGAGTTTAATTTCAGGATAAAAAGCATTCTATATTACTTCTATTACCTTCAGGAATATGTGTACAAATTTTCATGGTGATCGGCTTAGTAGTTTTTGCGTGAAAGCGTAAGAAACAAACTTACATCTACTTATAGTAAATGAAAAACCATCGCTTATAAACATAGCAACACTTCGCAGGGCATGCAAGGAGCACGTTCTACAAATTACCTCCCTGTGTCTGTCAACCTGTTTGTGCTAAACCTCATGTGCCTGCAATTAGACCGGCAAGCACGCCCATCACCGGAACACCGCAACGCTGGCAGCTATAATGCAGCTAGTGGCAATAATATAAAAATAAGCACTGCGGTAATACTTCGCTGGAGGAGCTCTGTCACAAAAAGCTCGAGTATTACTGAATATAGTCTTCATGTAATATGTTTAAGAATATGGGACTTTTTTGCAAATTAATGACATCGTCGTAGGTATCTCGAGACTTGGAATCCATTTAGTTTAAAGCTTCCTCATAATATTTAAAGCTGGCTTCGCGGTTTCCCAAATGAAATATCCAAATTTACTCTTTACTAAACTTAAAGCTCCACTACTACTTAGCAAAAAGGTCTACTACTACCGTCTTACATCGGGGCAAAAATTCTCTGCTCCTCTCATATAATGCGGGAAGGATTAAGAGCAAAATTCTAACCCGCTTCCAACTCGGAATGTGCTATTATAAGTTTGCACGCTATCGCTGGCAGTTTCAATATCCGGAGATGCCATACCGAAGTTTGTTTGAGCAGTTGCTGCCGCGTATTACCATATTGTACTGGGCCATGAAGGATCCGTAGAAATTAACTTACGTATGTTAGATTTTCCCGTTTTCATACTATATAAAACAGTCCTATTGAAATGCTATCTTGTGTCAAAATGTTAAGAAATCCAGAAAACTAGTGGGTCAGGCTTCGGCATATCTTTTGAAGGGACAGAGTTCGATCCTCGGCACGCACCTGTAACTTTTGGAGTTATGTGCGTTTTAAACAATTGATATTATAAATATTAATTGCTTATTTTTTTTGCGTAAACACTTTTTGTATAGGTTTCCATTCAGTACTGGGCAGTCGCTACTTCAGTATCTTGGGACCACAGCGTCCTTCGGTTCTACCGCTGTTGTCCTGCCCAAAACTATGTACTTTAAGGTATTTATGAAGAACACTTGAAATTTTTTGAGTTTTTTGACTTTTAAATTTTTGAGACAAAAAGTACACTCATATTTTATTCCAGAATGCATTCTGGAAACAAACATGAGGGTACATTTTGTATCTGTGTGACGAGTGTTCTCAAGATTAGTTCATAGGTTGAGCCAATGTACAAAAGTATTTTTTTTTCTACTACATTTTGTTCCATTGACTGCAAGCTCACCTGGTGATTACCGATGATGCAATCAAAGATGGTAGAGGGCTAACCTGTCAAGTGTACAGCAGTTATCCTAATCAGATAAATCCCTATATACATTAGTATATAGGGGTTTCTACATTTGGTGGCACTAGAGGTTGGTAGGGTGGTAACCTCCCATCAGACCAGATCACACTTTAATTATTTCCATCGTTTCAGTACCAGGGTGTCAGATCAATGTGGTAATCTCCACTCCTAAAACCACTGTGCGCACAATTGCATTATTATTAAAGAAACTAACTAACAAACTTTTGCATCTATAGGTATGGAAAAATGGCTGAACATGCCCATCTAACTTTACAATTTTTAAACTTTACCGTACAACTGCAATCAAAATATGTTAATTTATACGTTAACACTTATTAGGCAAATTAAAATTCAACATGTTTCATTATTATTTCACGCACAATTTTTATAGTAATAATTGACTGTACAAACAGATGACGCCTATAAACTGGGCAATACTTCGCAGGGCATGCAAGGAATTCATACCGACCTGTGTCTATATGCCTGTATTTACACTGGCAACCATGGCCGTCAGACCGGAACACAGCTTTGCAACAATGCTGCTTACAGACAGGAATAAGCACGGTGGTAGTACTTTCCCAAACGAGCTCTGTTTTGAGAAGCTCGACTATTATTATTGGCAACGGCCAAGAGTTCAAACAACTTGCTTATTATTTATTAACTTTTATTTTCCTTATTCGTTTTTACACTTCTATTTTCATTTATCACTCGACACTATTTAACTCAACTTGCTACTTCGTTGAACGTTCGCGTTCGAATGCCTAAATTTTCGTACAATGGCCCCTGAGGCGCCATCTTTGTCCACTCCTAAATTGTTATTGATCACGTGATATTAAGCAAAGATGCGCGAACCGGAAACGAACTCGCATCTCAATTACATTCATAATTAACATCCAGAAATAACAATTCCCTAGTCATACTAGGATCTTGATTATGTTAATTTATATATTTAAACATTTACAGTAACAGTTTACGACAGTAAATAATCTTGAATTAATAAATAACCCTAACATTATTGAATATAGTATTTATCTAGTATTTTTAAGAATATGTTACTTTTTTGCAAATAAATGACAACGTCGTAGGTATCTCGAGACTTGGAATCCATTTAGTTGAAAGCTTCCTTATAATATTTAAAGCTGGCTTCGCGGTTTCCCTAAGGAAATATCCAAATTTACTCTTCCGATATAAAATAAACGAAATACCTATCTACGTTTTGGTATGGAAAAACACGTTTTCTACGCTCAGTTTTGTATTTTTTTGCTTATTGTTTGGTGTTGGATGAATTTAAAAATCTAAAATCACTTTCGAATCGTAAATATATATAACTTTGTTTTGGTCCACAAAAAACAAAGACCTCTAAATCTAGTAAAAACAGTACAAAAGAAAATATAATTATAATAATAAAATGATGTTCGACTAGTCTTGATAGAATCGTTTTGTTTCATTATCTCAAATCCCCGTACCGAGTTTAATTTGTTCGAATAAGATAAATATTAGCTTTACAGAATCTAATTTATATGACTTAGTGTTTTAGTTCACAGCTTTAATTCGAGCACCTTCTGTCGTAACCTGAACATTCCAAAGTTAAATTGGCTTAACGATTGTATTTGGATACAAAATTGGCAAAGTTAGATATTATTAGAATAAATGAAACACAAAGGGTAAAAGTCAATTACTAAACCTCATACATCATCATCATCATATCAACCTATTACGGGGCTCCTACCACGATGAGAAGGGTTTTTAGGCCGAAGTCCACCACGCTGGCCCAATATTTATTCTTGGACTCCACACGGCTTTTAGAAAATTATGAGAAACCCTCAGGCATGCAGGTTTCCTCACGACGTTTTCCCTCATCGTTGAAGTAAGAGATATTTGAATTGCTTAAAACGCACATAACTTAGAAAAGTTAGAGGTGCGTGCTAGGATTCAAACTCGGAAAGTGAAGTCAAAGCTCTAACCACTGGACTGGATCAACAGTTGATTAATTTAAAACTCGGAATGGATTTATTGCAATCAACAAATACCTAAAGAATTTCGCCTCTTAATCTAACTCTCTAAGTCGAACGTCTAAAAACAAAAAAAAATCAGAGTTGCTCTTTATACCATTATGTATTTTTTTTATATATAGTATTTAGAAACCTCCGTGATATTGTCGGTAATAAATTGATTACACTGGTTTATAAAGCGCTGTGCCAATCTCTTCTGATCTATTGCATATCAGCTTGGGGAGGAGCCGCTACCACGCATATGACTGAGGTGGAAAGAGCTCAAAGAGCTATTATAAAGGTCATGCTTACTAAGCCCCGCAGATTTCCTACAACTGAACTTTATACAATATCCAAACTTCTTACAGTACGGCAACTGTATATCCTACGTAGTATTACACGGTACCACCGGACCGATCGAATCCAATCTATTAAAATTTCTCCCCGTCGTCGACCTACAATACATATTCCTCGAACAAACAGTGCATTTGCACTGCGTCAGTTTTTGTATTTAGGGCCATTTTTATATAAAAACATTAATAAAAAACTAAAAATAACACATTTAAATAATTACAATGTTACAAATAAACTGAAGAATATGCTGAGTCATCTAAATTATCAAGATACCGAAAATATAATTCGTTCGTTAAGGTAAATTTACTAAATATGTATAATATTTTATTGAATATTAATTTGAATAAATAATAAATAATCACCCACACACATGCACGCACGCACACACAAACTACACACACACACACACGCATGCTCGCACACACGCATAAACAAACACTTATATACGTAATAAATACGGGCACAGCACATATGGGAAGACACTGACCCCCAAGACACGGGATATCCTAGTTTGGGGTCCAGGGTAATTTTAGAAAAAACATTGTACTTCTAAGCAAATAAAAACTTTTTATTATTTATTATTATTATACATTACCTTTTTATAACATGAAAGTTGTAGAACATCAATTTCTGATCGAATCTTGTCTAGACAACATTTACGAGGATCAATAGATTACATTATTCAACAAGAACGGAACGTAATCTGTAATATCCATTTGGTGTAAGTGTATACATCTCGAATAAGTTTTAATGAAATATTCAATGCCTTTAAGGTCATGAAGACGTGAGGTACTTCCTAGAACACCTCTAAAAATATATATGATCATCATATCAACCCATCACCGGCTCACTACAGGGCACGGGTCTCCTCCCACAATTAGTAGGGGTTAAGGCCGTGGTCCACCACACAGGCCAAGTGCAAATTGATGGACTCCACACACCTTTGAGAACATTACGAAGAACTCTCAGGCATACCTGTTTCCTCCCGATGTTTTCTTTCACTGCTGATTTTTTTTTTTTCTTTAATTGGAAAACCAACAGTTGTAAATATTAAATAGTTAACAAATTGGTTGACTTAAAACTAATAACAGGTTTCTACAGATAAGTTTTATGTTTGATAACAGGGCATTGCTAGCTAAACTAACACCTTTTCATTTTAGGTATAACCGACAGTCCTCTGTGCAGAGAATGCATGGAGGCAGATGAAACACCGACTCACGTATTGCTCCGATGTAGAGGAGTAGCAGAGCAACGCGCAGCATACCTTGGCTCTACAGCATCACTCCCTGAAGCACTTGGCGACCTGGGCGGTCTGCTAAGCTTCTAGAGTGAGCTCGGCTGGCTGGAGTGACCCAGTGGGGAGCTGTACGGAACGGTACCTTCCGTTGTACGTAATGCCACTGGCATTAAGTACAACTGAAGGTTCCGGCCGACCAATTACGGAGACCAGCCCAGAGAAAGAAAGAAGAAAAGAAAGAAGGTTAGTTTAGTTTACTGCATTTTTGAGGATAGAACTAAGCCAAAATGCAGCAAACTATAACTAATAATAAAGTTTACCTAATATGCAGTTTATCTTATAGGTTGCGACGTACACTATTTAATTGCCGAAAACGTACATTACTTAGAAAACACAGAGGTGCGTGCTGGGCTCGACCTTGGGCCCCCGAAAGTGAAATTGAAGTCCTATTCACTGGGCTATTACCGCTTAGTGTTACACTGATATAAGGTGTTATATGATGATTTATTATTAATGACTAGCTTACCCTTCAACTTCGTCTGCACCAAATCGGTTATTACCGGAAAACACGAATAAAATGTCATTTTCTAAAAATGGATCCTAGCTAGATCGATTTATCGCCCCCGAAACCTCTTGTATACTAAATTTCATGTAAATCGTTGAAGCCGATTCCGAGATTCCAATTATATATATACAAGTATTGCTCGTTTAAAGATACGAGTATAAGATTATTTGTAGGTAAATAATAAAAAAAAATAGTTTTCATGAAGTGCCGTTAAATTAAAACACTGTACCTAGGATAAGGGCTCAATTAGGCTGAGGATGATGATAAATCTGAGTCACATTTCTTTTTCCGCTCAAAAGTAATCCGCAAGAAAAGTTTGGTAACATTGAACACAATACCCAATCTCTAAATAACATAGCTTCTACGTGACTTGCATTGTTATATTTCTATAATATCGTTCAGATTTTCAATGGCGGTTGTTATCGCAAATGCCCCGCCGGGCTCACTACAACCCCCATCGGGGATTTGAAAAGGCTTACTTTGTTACTCGTAGCCGTCGCTTGAAAGCCAACGTTTTCCTAAATAGAACGCTATTACTTTTAGGATTTTGTCGATACGTTGCTTGGAAATGTTGGTTGACAATTTCGTTTATTTTGTTCGTATAGTTAAATTAACATTTCTATTATTCAAATTTATACTTTTATTTATGCTTTTTAATTTGTATATGCTCTGCGTATTTTTATAACATAAAGACTCTCGCTCATATGTCCATTGTCCAACATCGTTTAAACCACACCGGTTCAAACTCAAGATTCCCGATTAGTTGACCACGAGTGGACAACGCGTTTACAGCTTGGCATTGAGTGCTACCAAATCGACAACACGCAACTCAACGGGAAAGTACGAGTAGTTTGTCCTTCTTTTACACATACATTTCAGATTCCTAAAATTAGCAGAGTGCACGATAATAGTTCCAAGAAATGGTAAATAAATGTATACTAATAAATAAATATACTACGACAGTACACACATCGCCATCTAGCCCCAAAGTAAGCGTAGCTTGTGTTATGGGTACTAATATAGCTGTTGAATATTTTTATGAATATAATACAAATAAATACTTATAATATACAGATAAACACCCAGACACTGAAAAATAATCATGTTCATCACACAAACATTTTCCTGTTGTGGGAATCGAACCCCCGGCCTAGGACTCAGAAAGCAGGGTCGCTGCCCACTGTGCCAGTTGGCCGTCAAAATGGTGAATAAACAAATGGTGATAGAATCAATGCAATAAGCATTCACAAAGAAACCAAAGAGGGTTTAATTTATTCGAAGAGAAAATATTTTCTCAGTTCATCAAAATGTCCAAAACAACAATAACATTTTGCTAGAAACATTCTTCAAACACGTGAACGTTTAACAATCCTGTCGTTCTAATCTAACAGCTTATATTGAAAACCTTTTCGATCAAACCAAAAACTGCGTACCTATTTCATTCACACCGCGGGGGTGCTTGAATTGTTTATAAAATACACCTACATTTTTGCAATTCACTCTCAAACCCTTACTAAAGTACACTAATATAAATTTAAACGTTCTGTTTCAATAAGGTTATAACAAAATTTATAATTCACTTAAACTTTTTTTAGCAACTATACAATCAGGTAACGGTGCCAAGAATGCTGGCTGCATTTCTGCGTAGAACACCACGGTCAACAATTTCGGCCAGTTGCCTGGAAGAAATCGCTATGAAGCGATAAGGCCGCCAAATGGTATACGTTGTATTGTTACACTTTTATTTTTTTATATACTTTTTGTAGTGCGCAATTCATACGCAACAAAACTCCTTGGAACTCGGGCCTCCAGAGCAAACGGGACTAATATATTATAACTCTCATTGAGAGAGTTATTAAAGCTTCCCGCATACGGATGCGGCAATGTCTCTTATATCGCCATTATGTTATAGATGGTCAACATAAACTGCTTCTCATAAAAGGTTCCTACTTGCTTAATCAACTGCCGATAACTGTCCACTGCTGGACTAAATGCCTCTCCGAACGGAACGATTTGACCATTATCACAACGCTGGGTACATGGGTTAGTGATAGCGTAGTAGCCCGTTCTCCGTATAACTGAGAACCACATACTTACATACTAATTATTTTTTAAAAGCCATCAACTGAAAATAATAAATCAAAACAATATAATACCAAACACAAAGCAGATACCAGTGATAAACAAAAATACATCTATAATATACCACATACAAAACCTAAAATAAATGCCACAGTTCAGCGGTTTACCAGCCCCGTATTCCGATAAACGCGCAGCATTGTTCAAATGTATAGTGACAGATAATAAATTGTTGAGTAAGAGGAACAGCCTTTTGTTCTCAGAACAAATTCAATTCTGCCGATAACTTCACGAGCGAGTAATTTTATCATAGCGGGGAAAGCTTGTAAATGTGTAAGTTCATTTTGTAATACATTTAATGTCGGGAAGAGTTAGACAGCGTGTTTTCTATTTCTGAAAATTGATTTATATGGGGAAGGGTAATTTATCAGAAGCTAATAGGTTACGAGTTGACTTATGGCTCTGAAACATGGTTGCTAGCTGTGGTAGTACTCGGAATTTCTCTGCGTGATCAAATTCGAAATAAAGAAGAAAGTTTCTTATAGAGGCATCTAAACTAGCAATGGGCGAAACAGGTGCAACGTGTATTAGCTCAGAGAACAGATGGACGCTGTAATTCCAAGTTGGAATGTCAACTCTGTACCGAAATATGCGCTTATTAACTTTCCTCTGGGTGGTCAGATAACATCAAGCGAATTGCAGGAATCCACTGAACTAAAAGTGCCTATAAACTTTAAATTGAGAGATCTCTATAAAAGACCACTTCCAAGCAATATCGACCGATTGTTGTAGACATAAATCGGTCCAGTGACGTTCAGTCACCTGGGGGTGGTGTCTCTCTATCTTATTTTCACTAAATCCAAAAAAAAAAAACATATCTAATATTGTTAAGAATTGTTGTGCACGCCATTGGTTATCAGTTTTCTTTGAATTTATACACCATGTTATTGCGAAGACATCTGCACGCTGCTGGATGACATTTTTCACTGAATGCAAGCACAATAGTGTATGCGACGGGTTGTGAATTTCCTCTGAATGCATACGCAAACCATTATTGCTAACCCCGTAAACCTTTATTGAAATCTGTTCAAAACGTTGGGGCGAATAGGAAACTTGAATCTTGTTTACGTTATATATTAAAAGTTACAGTACACATTTCCGACTCGGATTGTAGCTGTACGTAGAATTTGTTTACTGGTGAAACATGCTTACAGGGTTCTTTAAGGTTAAGTAAATAAATAACCCTTTTTAGTCGGCACTCCGTAGGTTTATTTCTAAACTCATAAAATTGATTGGCACTATTCGTAACATTACCAATTTTAATAGAAGAAACTTCGAACTGGAAATTCTTTAATTTCTGTGTGTGGATATTCTTTATACATTTATATAGAAGAAGCCATTTATATTTATATTTAGATAAATAGTAGATGAACAAAATACGCAGATCGATACAAACTCTATTATAGTAGCGGTCAGAGGTATATCTATTTTGACAGTTGATATAAAGAGCTGTCATAGATTTTGCAGTCACAATATTCACATACGATAACAATGTCATAAAAATGCGGACATCTCTTTAATAGTAAAGCGAAAATGTCACTATAATATTATGTAACTACAAAAATATGTTACATTATATTCAAAACCTATAATTAGAAACTATTAATAAACCAATTTGGAGGGAAAATAGGGAATGAAATTTTCAAACCATTAAATTATTACTAAAGCTGCTTTTCGCAATATGTGACTTAATATATAATATGTAGTTACAATTATTAAGTTCCAATAAATTCCATTGAATGCGGTGGCCTTAATATTTGGTGCTCACGTTAAGATATGCGAGCAGCTTTATCTTATATAGTAAGTCGATATAGATACACTACAGGATAGTTTAAGCTAGGCTGCTTACGTAGTCAGGAAAATTAGACATTTTACTGACGTTGCAACAGCTAGGCTTCTTTACTTTCCGTTATTACATAGTCTAGTCTTATTACAGGGCAAAACGGCAAATATTCAAACTATATTTATATTGCAGAAAAGAGCTGTGCGGTCAATATATTGGCGAATAACTTCGTGAAATATTTAAAGAAATAGATATACTTACAGTAGCTTCACAATATATTTATAATATCGGTGATAGTCACTATAATGAATTTTTAAATTAGGTTTCTTTTTGTGTGATAATTTCACGGAAAAAGAATCCTGGTAAATAGAAATGGTGGATAGATGTGGGTTTAAAAAAAATAAAACTTAAGCGTTAACAGCGTTTTTCAATTATACAACTAAACAGTTTTACTCGCTAAATTAAATAAAATGCAGACTAAAATCTTCTCGGCGTGAATTTTGTAGATAGCTTTTCTTTATTCAAATGAGAATTCATTTTAGAAAACGAAACTGTTCCATTGGAGTGTAAATAAAATTTAATAAATAAACACTTATTTTCTTTAACCAAGATCCGACAGTATATGTTTCTTAAGATCACTACAATAGGTTTAATTCTATGTTCTTCAGATTTAAGCTCTAACCTCAATACAACTCACCAAACCATAAAACATAAACATAAAAATAATAATTATACTAAAATCTACCTCTCTGAATGAATAGTTGATGCGCGCGACCTATTTTTTTTATTTTTAAATAGGTGCCTTCTCATATACCTACTATTTGGCCGACGTCTTTTTTTTATTTTCCGGAAAAAGTTATAAAACACGGTTAACCGGCTGTCTCTCGAGTGATATCTGTTGTTTTTCAGTGTCTGGGTGTTTATATGTATATTATTCATTAAAATATTCATCAGTCATCTTAGTTCATTCATTCAATGGCCTGTACGTCTTGAGAGACGGTTCAAACACTGTCTAAGCGACACTACTTTGTATGGCTAAATAAGCCGATGCCCGAGCGACATTCACGGCAGCAAATTTGGCAGGTAAACCCTTCGGCGCAATCTTAAGATCCCGTGGTATGCCTTTGCCTTCTTTGAGCAAGAACACCAATCCAAGCTTCGTCATAGATACGGCATCCCTCATTAATGCTCTTGCGCCATTCAACTCTTCCTTCCGCACGCCTCTCCCAATGTCTAGTCATCTTAGACAAAAAGATACCCCTACCACCCTAAACAAAAAGACTTGTCGTTTCAAAGATGCTTTATAGAAGCCTGATCGCATTCGAATTTGATGTAATATTAATTATGCCAGGGTATCAGAGTAGTTTTATTACAGATACTAAAATATATATTTTTTTTTTCATTCGTTAGACATTTCAAATACAATAGATCCCGATATTAAATCTTAGCTTGGCATTTTAGTAGCCTCGTAATATTTGGGTAACGTACAACAAAGGAGACGAGGGTGTACCGTGTATAGGTATATACGCTGTGTCAATATGAGAAATTTATGTCAAGAATACACATGAACTAGGCGGGCGAGGCAAAATCTACGCAAGGCGTGCTTTTGTGTGATCAGGGTGAACTGTGTAACTTGGTTATTTTTACATCAAAGATATGATTTCCCACATTTCTTGTTAAGAAAAGAGTATCCTTTTACACAAAAATATATATGACTGACATAACGAAGCGGTAGTTTACTTTGAACGGCGTAGCGAACAGAAGAACGTGAATAAGGACCCTGAACGTGTTCGAAATTTATAGAAAATATTTCCTAGAAAATGCAAATACTTGTATCAAATACGGCTACTATGAATATCAGCTAAACTATCGAACGAAGTTGAGTAAAAATATTGACAATCCCACAAAATATTAGTAGGAAAATACCTTTTTGCTCATGCTCCGAATGATAACATCTTTAAAGAAAGGATCGAAACGAACGAAAATTAATATGAAAATATTTTCATATTAATTTTCAAAGTACGTAGGACTTATAAAGAAAGTTTGCCTTAATTTTTCAGTCATTGCAGAAAACTTCACTTTCTCTTCATAAATGAATCCGGTCTCTTGTACCAAAGTTAATGAGAAAAGTTTAATTAATCTAGACGTTTAATTACCCTGAAAATTGTCAAAACTTGAAACGATTCTGGAAACAACCATTAGTTAAGGAATGCCGGTTGCTTTTTTATCAAAGTTTTCGTGGAGACTTTTATTTCTGCCGGCCGGCCACTTGAGTTACAAAAGTCAGTGCACGGGAGCTGGTGGCTGAAATATCTACAGGCATAGGATAAAACAAAAGATTTTTAGTATGCTCGTTCTGTTGCAAAAAATTGGTCCTCGTGAAGTACAAAGCAATTCAAAGAAGCAACATATTATATTTACTTGTTGTTATTTTTCATGTTTGGTTGAAAAACTCAACTGTCACTGTTTAGTTTCTCCACAACTGCACAAAACCTGGAAATGGAACCTAACCGAAAATGTTTTGCATTCCAATATAAATTAATGTTAATATTAAAAACACTTGGAATCTATTGTTCTGACGTCTGACACTTCTAATTTAGTTTGTCCCAACGTCTATTTATGAACGTAGTTTAGTAGATGGTGGTGTTTATAAACATAACTATAAGCTAAGGATTTAAGCAAATTAAACTTGTTGTGCCCTGATGTATTATATACTTTCGTAAAGAAACAGGTGCTTAGCTTAGACTTGCCTCGATTGCCTTGCTATGACATTTATTACCTTTACTCTCAAAACGTAATAAACTAATCATATTTTAACCAAATCAAATTGCTACTAGCTCCCGAACTATATCGGTAGGTGTGGAAAATGACTCCGCATTTTTATAACGAGTCTCTTAAATTGTCCGATAGCTTGACGTTAATGTCACAATGAATTCTTTTTACTTCGTATAAAAGAGACTTTAAATTATTTCACGCTGGATTTCATAGGTATCTTTTGTGTAACGGTATCGTAGATAAGATTTACTTAATTTATATTTTATTCGGTTTAATTTTATAACAAGCCCTTAGATAACTTTAATTAAATGAACAATAAACTTAAGTTGCTATAATTCGCGAAAAGCAGGAAAATGTTTATGGTGTAAATTTTATTGTCTTCAATCTTTCTTTATTCTTTATTGTGATGTCACAACAAAGAGATCTTCAAAAATGTTCTCACTACGCACGTTCGACACCAGAGCATAAGTGATGTTAACTTTACAATGTATATCTTATCAATTGTTCATTGTAAAGTCAACATGAAATCGAATACTGCAACGTAATGCCAACTTCTATGCGATATAACTTCAAATCTTTTGTTGTTTTATTTTGTTAGAAAACTTGTGAGGTATTTTTAAACCACTGTCGGACATTTCTCAAACTTGGCACAGGTGTGTGAAATTAAATTGTTGGTAATATAATTTATGATTTCAGATAATAGCGTAGAGCTATGCTAGCTAAGCCGAGTATGGGATAATTAGAACAATCATCGTTAATTGCAGTGAGTGTAGAGTTTTATCCCCGTCACACAACTTAAAATTTTCAGGGTTATGTGTGTCCGGTGATCTTTGGCAATGGGAGAGGTTGAACGATAATTTATTTTGTTAATGAATTGCGAAATAATTCTGTTACAAATTGTCAAGTGCAAACTGTGTCACGTGGCCATGATCATTTGTTTGAAATGCAACTTGACCCAAATCGAATATTCCTATTTCTACGAGCTCGTAAATTTTGCGTTCAAAATTATCATTCCAATGGGACTTTTCAATAATTCCTTAAAAACTTTTGAATTATTTATTGCTCTCTTATCGCGAATTGCAAGAGGAAAGAATTATTACAAATTCCGACATAGCATTGTTAATAAGATGTTCTTTAAGATAAAAGGGTTTTGTTTATATTCTCTTTGGGAATTTAATAATTCTTGTAAATAACCATTGATTGAAAAAAAAAATTTAAAAGTAAATTAAAAATAGACCACTGATTTTATTAAAAAGTAGCTAATGCCTAAACTAGTTTGTTTAGCTCTTTAAAGAAGCGCGTACAATCAGTTTATTTACCCGGGCTTAAAAACTATATAGATGCAAAATTTACTCTTGGTTTTACTGCTAAGCCATTGAAAAATAACATTTCATTTTCAGGTCACAAAGTTTTAAATGTCCTCAAGGAAGCAAGCTATCAGTGTGTCAAATTTCATCAAGATCGGCGAAGGTTAAGCCAAACATAGAAAGTAAACAAATAGACCGACAATCTTTCGCAATCGGCTTACGGCTTCATCTTCCATCTTACCTGTTATACGTTTAACTCCCTATCATAATTTACTGCTAATAAGTAACAGCAACGTTGACTTCAAATAGTAAATTGATGAGTCACTCAATTTGGAGGTTTGAAAGAATTTAGCGTATGCCCAATCGTTAAATTAAGAGACAAAAACATACATAATTATAATGCCGTAGCTTAATTGGTGAAAGCGCTCAGGCCGCGATTGCCCGAGAATCGCAGGTTCAATTCCTGTCGGTTCCGAAAATTTTTATATGCATTTTAAATTTATAAAATTGATAATTCCTCCAAGTGTAGGTAAAAACACTGAAAAAAAAATTATAAAAATACATAATTATAGTTGATTAATTTTCAGGAGATTAAGCAAGAAAATTTCTACCATTTTATTATGAGGTGTCAGCAGACATGCCCTCATATTATTTGTGGCATGTCTGTACATATAAGGCAACTTTAAGTCGTTAGTCAGTGGGTTGCTTCTGTCGGCTGAGGAGATATTTTCTCTATCTCACCAGTTATGTTATTGATATTCATTAGTTCGAAAAAAAAAGATTTATAAAAATGAATTTTATAATTAGTAATTAATTTTATTATTTATTAATTTTATAATTTATAATTAATTTTATTATTTATTAAAATTGGTTTCCATACGACAGAGTTATGCTGTAAAATGGTCTAAATCTTTTGTCCCTTAACCCTTCAGGAACCTAATAGTTGTTTGGAATGAAAACCACTTAAAGTTTAACCAAGAGTATCATCTATAAGTATACTTAATTACACTTAAAGTCGTTCAGTAGTTTCCGCGTGCGCTAACTGACAGACAAAAACAGACAGGGAGCTCCAAATTCGCGGGCCTGGGCCGCTTGTTACCAGCGGCTTCCAACGAGTCGCTTTAAGTCGTCCGTCCACCTCACCGACTTACGCTGCTTTCACTGGTGCAAGGTTGTCATTCCAGCACCTTAGAACCACAACGTCCATCGGTTCTCCGAGCTACAACGGAAAGGCCTTTGAATATTATTGCATAGGAAAATTTGGGTCCATATCTACAACGTAAAAAGGTTATTAATTTAATATTTGTGAGATTTAACAACAATAGTAATAGAGATATTAAGGGAATTCAACACAATAAATGGAAAAAATATAAAGTATTCCCAGCTAATGGACTGAGATAATATGCTTTTAGTAGAGGGCGTGGAACGCAAACAATATTATGACTTTGACCTTTAGCCCTTTCTTTTAATCACTGCTTCAGAGTTCGCTCGGTATTCGTGATATAAAGATTTTATTTTTAGGTGATTATTCTAAGTAAAATCGAGAGAACTGGTTAATTGTGAGATGGTGATAACAAAAAAAAAATTACCTAGCTAAGTTTGTGATCCTGGCCCCGCGATTGGAACCCTCGTAGCTTTAGGTTTAAGTTTGCGAACGAAGTTAACACCATCCCCACAATTATGTAAAGATATTATATATATGAACGCTTAATAAGTGCCTGTGAAATGAATTTGGAAATAAATGAAGTTTATAGAAAACACATTTATATTATTTGATATTTATAATTCGAATATTTACAAAAATTATACGCATAAGGGTGTTAAAATTATACATTTTTTTAGACGCAACCAAAATGGAGACGTCTGATAATACATAAATAAATAAATAGTTTTTTCCTTCAGCCCCACTTACTTTTTATTGGCACCACCAATGGTGTGATAATCCGAATTAAAATATAACACTCAACAGTAAACCCTGTCTTCATACTGATAATAATATAACTATTATATTTGGCAACATTAAGTAACATTAAAATAATATTATGTAACAATATATTATTTACAATATCTCTATTAAACGCAGAAACTTTTTTTTAAACAAATTGGCTATATAATTTTTGAGCAAAACTTTATAATTCTTCTATATATTAATGTTGTTGATTAATAGTAGGAAGTTAAACTAAGAGTACGAATCCAGAACCATTTCCATCCAGAAGTTGTATGTATATGTGAAGTAACCTAATTAAGTACGTGGATTTTACCTCTCTATACCTATACATATAATATTACCATCACGCTACGAACATTAGGAGCTGAGTTAACGAATAATATAAGTTTTTGTCAAGTTCATACACGGAAAATTTACCTTAGCATATTATAAAACAGAGTCCCCGTCCGCTACCGAACGGATTTACACTCGGAAGGTATATTTTATTTTAGTTACCTGCGAATTGGCAGAACTGAATGTTTTTTTTAAATAATTCGACTGAACTAATCTTTATTAACTATCAGAGCTCTAACTTTTTTTGGTATCTTGTATTTACAGGTTATTGGATAGTGCATAATAATTCATACAGAGCGGTTAAGATATTGAAATTAAAATCTCAATTCGTTGAAAACTACTAGTTGATACACGATCGGAAATATATTTTTACCTTAATCTTGTTACGTGTTAACCAAAAAATTATAAAATAGCATTGGTTGATTAAAATCCTTAATGGTTTAGCCATTTGGTACTTAAACACCAAATAAGTGGACTATAACGTAACTATCTATTGCGCTCCTACCACTTTTTATTTGAACTATTTTGGAAGCTCCTATTAATGATCTAGAATTGTTTTATTATAATCCATAATATTCCAGTCCTTCAGTATTTAAACACCAGTTGACCGGACTGTTACTATTACGCTTCTATCGTTTTCTTTCGAATATTTTGTTTGTAAATATTCGAAAGGTAAATCGTGTTAGTAATAATGAAATAATCGGGACTGATTAGTAAAATTATAAAAAGTCCATTAATTTCGCATTTTTGCTGCAAATTACTGATTTTTAGTGCATACTTTTATTACTTTGTTAAGGTAACTCTTATTAAAAATAATAATAAAGCCTCGACTATAAAAAAAACTTCAATAGTCCAGCCATTTGGTATTCAAGCACCAAATAACTGGACTTTAATGTATCTAATCTAGTACAGTTCTTGTACCAAGACACTCCCACATTTACCCTTCTCATATCTTGCTTCAAAGTTAACACTTATTATTGTAACAATACTTTACTGGAATGGATTTCAAGAAAATGCATTTGTTCTTATAGAAATTCACTTAATTAATAATAATTTCCTATTACATCTAAAACATGTTTTCTTTTAGGAACTTCTCCAGTGCGTGGTAAAGATGCGGCCTCACACCGCCCAAACCATGGTCTTCGTCTGTATAACTCTGAAAACGTCAAATAGGGTAAAAAAGAATTATTAAAATGTGAGCAAATTGCGTATGTTACGTAAGTACTCACAATAATGCCGATTCTGTTGTACAAAAATCTCTAAACTAATTTGACATGTCTGAAAGTACTACTGTCCTTTTCGCAGGTTGGAAAATTACCATTTTATTTGTAACTATTTAGTTCAGTTGAGTACAACAGACTTAGCAGCAATGGTTGAAGTTAGTTTAGTATTGCATATATTATGTTAATTGATTGCGAGTAGATAGCTATCATTAAAGAGTTTGATTGATGGATTTGCCAACTCGTATCTGAATGGTTCAAAATTATTAAAAAGAGAAACATTTAATCGTTCTACGACGCAGATACGATCGATCGATCGATCGATACGATCGAAAGCAGATAAAACGAAATTTGATCACACTAATTACACGATTCATTCAGAAATAGGACTACATTTCTCAGTCCTGTTTCTGAATAAACGGACGTTACGTAATGATGCATTATTGTAACAGCCTATAGAAACCTATTTAGGAGTATGGCTTTATTGTTACTTCCGTACCCCTTAAGCCATACTCTTAAATAGGCTAGGCTATACGGCTATGATGATAAATAAATTTTTCTCGTGGGAGGCGATACTCTTAAATAGGCTAGGCTATATGGCTTAAGGGGTACGGAAGTAACAATAAAGCCATACTCTTAAATAGGTTTCTACGGGACATCGTGCCGGAACACTAAATCACTTTGCATCACTTCTTTGTCCGTGTGGTAACTAGTCACGCCTCCCACGAGACAAATTTATTCTGAATGATTACTGTGTCCGTTGTTTAATAGGGCAGAGTACAAACCATTTGATGGAAGTAGACATCTCGCCTCTGCAGCAGTCTGGATATCAACATGGCGTGCTGGTAGTGCACGTTGTCATCTTCTGTGCCGTGCACAAGGAAGTAGCGCTTGTTTCTGTATGCCTCCACCTAAAGTAGGTACAAAGACTTTTACTTACAGCTGAAAATACCGCGAGAACCGTTAGCTATTCTGACTATATATGGATTTATTAGTTCGTCACATCGTTCTCGATAATAATGAAAAGATGGGTATATTTAGATAACCCCATCTATTGATGGGATATGGGTTTAATATTATTACAACACCCCGAAACAATTTAAATCAGGGCCCTCTTTTAGAATGTTCATGAACTACCACGGACCACGACAAACTACGTCGTGTTTCTATTTAAAGTGTTAGCATCAATACGTAACTAGGGGCCATTTATTGACTCGCAAAGATTAAAATATTATTCGTTTATAGGTATGTCTCTAAAATAGGTAAGGTTCATAATTCTGAAACAAGAATGTCTTCAATGATTAAGCCATGGTTATAAGCCCCCTGTTTAGAGACATTGACTGGGATTTAAAGTGACAAATTGTGCTACTTTAATTCCGGGATAATGTAAAGGTAAAACGATTAACTCGGATGAGTTTCTTTGGAAATTTTATGAAAACACGAGAAATATTTGTGAAATAACGCCATCTAGCGGCAAAGCAGCAGACTTCGCACTCACCACTTCGTCAGTCAAGAGCGAGGAGTTCAAGTAGCCTTGAACATTGTTTTGTGGAGTGTCCATATACCTCTCCGTGTAGATGGTGTCTGTAACAACAGCATTACAAACTTAAAAACCTTTTTAAAGGAATTAAATATTCTAAATTGGAAAAAATCCTGTATTTTTTAAAGAAGTTGAATGTTTTAAGACAAAAGTAAATTATCGCTGGAAGATACTTGTAGCCACGAAGTTTCACATAGTTTTTATTTTTTCTTACGAACCATAAATCTTATTGAATTGATATTATTTTGTCTGCTTGAAGGCGCTAATCTCAGAAACCACTGATTTGAATTATAAAAATCTTTTTATGTTGAATAGTCCATTTATCGAGGAAGACTATGGGCTATATATCATCACGCTACAGAGCAGATGAGAAAGGTTGCAAAAACGGGTAAATTTATTCCCTTTGAGCTTTTAAATTTGAAATTGTATGCGTAAACGGTTAAAATTACGCCAAAATCACTAAGTTATTCCCCTATAAAACAGCTTATATCTTAAAGGTTGTATAATCCCTCTAGTTGATAATAAGCAATATTAAGTCTACCAATCCGCACTTAGCCAGCGTGGTGGACTGCGGCCTAAAATCTTCTGAATGAGACCCGTACCCTGTAACCATAACAGCAATGGGCCGGTCATGAGTTGTTAATAATGATGATGATAAACAAATAAGTGCTTAATTTTTAGAAAAGTGCATTAGTATTTAAATATCCTACCGTAGTATCGCCAGTCAACCACCGGTGCGACAGCAATAGCGCATCTGAACACATCACCTCCGCGAGCCAACGCTAGAGAAGAAGCGTAACCTCCGTATGACCAGCCCCAGATGCAGGTGCGGTTACCGTCAACCCAGCTCAGGTTCTGCTGGAGGTATCTACGGAAAAAGGAAATACAACATATCGAAAAACATTGGTAAAAAGCAGGCGCTCGCCATCATTATCAACCCTGACGGGCACCTGTCTCCTCTTAGAGTCAGTAGGGTTTTGACCGTTGCTAACCAAGCTGGCCAAATGCGAATTGGTAGACTTCACTCTTATTTGGGAACAAAGCAGGCGTAACCTCGCGGAAATCCATGATTCATCACAGTCACTACTATAAATCAATGCTAATAGATATTCTACGTCTACTCAATAATAGTTTGTTCTTGATAAAATTTGGCACAGCGATAGCTTGCATCCCGAAGTAAGATATAAAATGTTTTAGTCGGGAAAATCATCTGGAGACAGTTTCTGAGGGGATCAAGAAATAACGTTTGAATATCTCAGAAATGGCTTGCAACCTGGAGACTGTCGTAAATTATTTTTTCATCTGATGAACTTTTTTTTTAATTTAAATAATTGAAGGATCTAGCAGATGGCCGACCTGATGCTAAAAGTAGAACCATAGCTTATAAACAGAGCAACACTTCGCAGAGCATGCAAGGAACAATTCCTGCAATGTGCCACCCTATGTCTATCAACCTGAGGCGAAGGTTTTAAGCCTCACGTGCCAGTAATAACACCGACACCCACGCCCTTCACACCGGAACACAGCATTGTACAGCATTGCAATGCTGCTTAGTGACAGAAAAGAAACATGTTGGTCGTACTTCTCCGGACGAGCTCTGTCACCAAAAGCTCTACTACTACTTAAATTTGTGAAAATTGAGAAAGACGAAGGTGGAGGAAGTCAAGAGCAATTGTTCGTTCGTTGGATGTAGAAAAAGTTATATAACAGTCCCAAATACCTGGTAACAGAAATCTGGTCTTCAATTTCAACTGTTCCAAGTTTCCTGTTCACAGCAAACATAGTTTCGACTCCTTGCAAGCCAGAGCCTCGCCCGTCGATACGTGCAACTGCAATGCCGTAGCGATTGACCAGAGATGTGCCCCAGTCAAGAGTCCATTGCTTCGTGACCAGCGCCGTGTCCGGACCTCCATAACTAAAATCAATTGGATAGAAGCAGATGTTATTTGCAGAATTCATTGATGTAACACAAATTATTGGAAATGAATGTCTTGACAGCTATTCATTGTCAAGTCAAAATCATCCAGAAAGCGTCATTCAGTGGTGGACCGAAACGAGCGTAGATAGTGCATCTTGTAAGATCTGTTTCGAGTGGTAAATAAGTATTAAAGAAATCATAAATTGCACGGTACTAATCTATTCTAGTTTATTCTGTTCTGTTCTGTCATGTTCTATTCTGTTCTGTTCTATTCTGTTCGATTCTGTTCTATGCTATTCTGTTCTATTCCATTCTATTCTGTTCTGTTCTGTTTCGTTCCTTCCGTTCTTATTAGATTATTGATTGGATATAAATTGCCCTAGTTTTTTATAATCATTTATAACATTATATTCTATTCTGTTGTGGTATTCTAGTCTATTCTGTTCTGTTCTATTCTATTCGGTCAGTCACGGTACTGATTTATCTTGTTATCGCAAATTATACAAATACAAAGTAAGCTAACTTTCACCGTCTTAAAACAATTGCTTTTTTCTTTATTTCTTGAAATTCAAGCAACATCACAAAAATCAACTGTTGTGTTTTCTGAACAGGGGATCACATGTCTACTGCTCAATCAAAAGTATTTAATACGAAAGCGTTCTTGTTTATTTGCTACCTATGTTGGGCTCAACTACTGCACTGAAATATATATATATATCTCATATCCTAGAAATATTTGACATTTTTAATTCCGGAAAAACATAGATTTTAGATTTTTAAAAATAGCCATTTTGTTATATATATACAGCTCACCAAAAATTTTGCATCTTCATGCAAAATTTTTTATTTTCCACCCTGGAAACAGACACTTTCAGAACACGCAGCTATGTCGTTAACTCCTGTTCTTTTATGGATATAAAAAAAGTAAAAAGCTTTACCGATATCCCTAGTTTCTTCACGTAATAACTTTCATCATCAGTTACTGGCAATCCGAAAAGCTTAAAAATTAGCCAATCGACTTAAACTTACACATAAACTAAAAGCGGTACATTAGTGCGGGATGCATAGTCCGATGGCACCTGGATCATCACATCAGCTTCAGTCTGACCAATGCCGGTAACCGTTTGATGTAATGTCACTGGTATAGTGTGTAAGGCCAACAAATCTGCTACTCTCGAGTTGTCATCCCATACTGTTAATAAAGTACCATTCTGAAAAAGATAAATGCGTCTTGAATTTCTTACATTTCCGTAAATTAAAAATAGATGAAGTATTGAATTTTTTCAACTTCTTTTGACCAGTTAAAAATAGGCTTTTATTAATAACACGTGGTTAGTCACAGTTAATAGTAAACCTTTCTATAATAAAATACATCACACACTTTTAATGCGCACATTCTGTCCAATTCAATTCCTGTTAGAGCAGCCTAGACTACATTAATTCGGGCTGTTTGGTTTTAAAGATTTTTTTAATCATTTAATTAAAGCTTCGCCGAGCTAGGAGACTTATAGGCGAGGACTTTTGGCTAAACTACAAAGTCTTGATCATCGCCGTAAGGTAGCCAGTCTGTCGGTGTTTTATCGAATATACTTTGGAGAGTGTGCTCAGGAACTATTCGATCTCATCCCCTCCTCACCATTCTATCACCGCACTGCAAGGAACCGGGCGGATTTTCACCCCTATGTTGTTAATATCCCAAAAACTCGCACGAATTGATTTGCATCTTCGGTTCTTATACGCATGGCTCAGGTTGGAACACTCTTCCAAGTTCTGTGTTTAAAAGGATTTAAACACAGAACTCGGAAGACTCAGAACCTAATTCTTACAACCTGGGTTGTAAGAATTAGGAAAATAGAAAAAACCAAAGTAGAGTATCAAACGCCTGCGTTTGATACTCTACTTTGGCTGTCTTCATTTAGAGCGTCCCTAAATACTACGCTACACTTGGGATATATTCGGCGCCCGTAGCTTAAGAAATTGCATTAGTTCTGTGTTGAACAATCTACTAATTCGCATTGGAGTTTAGCGACAAAGACTCACCTTATCGTAGATGTAGATCTGTGGTATCTCCGGTCCAGCACAGTTGACAGTGATACGGGAACCGGTGCTAATAACTGCGTCATTGTACAAACATTGTTTGCCGTCGGGTCGTTTGATGTTACAAGTAAAGCAAGACACTTGTCCATCAGAGGTCACAGTGTAAATGTGTTGCTCAGCCCTGTCTGTTATACCGGTCGCTTTGTACCAACTGGAATTAGAATTTTAATACTTTGTGATTGGTTTTTTCATCTCTTACCGCTGTAAAACCCTAATTAAGGAGTTAACAACTGCCAGTAATGAACACTTCTCTCCCTTGAAAATCATCTTCTACCTAGTGTCAAGTGTAGTTGTACTTGGCCAGCAAGTAAAGAAACTTGGGGAAACGCGACGTGCGATGCCTTGCAATAATAAAATATCGAAACTTTTTTTAAAAGAAAATATGCATCATAGGTTTATTGTAGGAGATATATAGAATCAAAGACAACATTAACAAATAAAAATAAATGTATTATTATTATTAAATCCTTTTAAAAGGTTAGCTTGATTTTATCTACGTCCACCGTGCATCGTCACGCTGGTCAGTTTAGATGTTAAATATCAAAATCGGTTTCACAGTTTTGACATGAGTTTTTTTTTTTACTTACATAACATTATCATCAGTCCATAGCAAAATTTCAGCAACGGTGTGAGCAGTGTTGATGCGATTCGATGAACTCCATAAACCGGAAGTTGACAACTTTGTTACTTGCACAATTTGCTTGTAACGAACACCGCCCACTTCCTGAACATTAAGAACAGTAGTTCGTACAACGGTGAAGGTTACTGAAACTTTAAGGCAGAACGCGCTGTGTGACTGTTACTTGACAAGCTAATGCAAAAAATTGTTAGCAACTTGGCCAAGAAACCCGTGGCCAACTGTAACCTAATAGAAACCAATTAGAAACCACGAGGAACTCCAATAAGATAACCTCAAAGATAACTGTTTTAATCTTAAACTAAGCTTTGTCTGGTTGGAGACTTCTGCCGTGACTGGTTACAACCCTACCATGATAGTGACGAAATTTAAATTATAGGTATATAAATTTTAAATTTAAAAATCTCTGACTTTAATTATAGTTATTTCATTATTCTAATGGTCGAGCCCTTTCATTTGATATACACATTAAGAGAGTTGTAAAAAAATATAATTCGCCATTTTGCGGTGGCGGCCATCTTGGATTTGAAAAATGCTATTATCTATGGTACACTACTAGTCAAGCCCTTTCACTTGTTACCCATATAGAGGGTGCGCCTAGTTAAACTCCAAATCGGTTCATCCGTTCGGAAAAAACGATGCCACAGACCTGTGACCTATGACATTCGGACGTTTTTGCGTCGGGGGTAAAACTGCAGATACAAACGAAGTATAAAAAAGGCCACTTGGTTTAAATTATTTAATAAAAATCTACCGAACCGCAGAAAAACATTTATTGCATCAATGTAATTTAAGTAAATTATACTTTCCAAGTCTTGCGGTTGTGTATGTTCATGTTTTTATTTTTTAATTAACTAACTGCATAGCAATACATACCGCTGGCAAAATGGTGATAAAAGCATTTCCTTGCGTATTGAATAGCAGAGGAATGTTGTCAATCCATCCATCATCTTCAGTATACCTGTAGATCTGAAAATAAAGATAAAAATTGAATCAATCCAGTCCTCATTTTGATGCAAATTGTCATCTTATTATTTCACTAACTGACCGGCGGGGTGCATAGGCGTAATCTTGCAATCACTACTGTCAAACGTCACTTTTGTTTATTTATTGTATGGAAAAGTGATGTTTGACAGCAGAGTTTGCAAGATAGACGCCTGTCGCAAGCCGGTCGCGAGATACGTAATCACCCTGCCGGTGAACTGTATACCACCTAGAATAAAAAAATTCTTTGTGGTTCCTACTAAAGTTTAATAAGAACCAAAGTTAGTCGATTCATCCAACTATTTGGTAAGCAACTATCGGTAATCTTTGTTTATCCAGCGATATGTTTATCAAGTATTAAATAATCATCCCACCATCCTAATCCCGCCATCACGCCATTAATGCTTCACTCAAGTCAGAAGGTTTAAGCTTTAAACCTTCTTTTCTGTCGAGGCTCACAGAAAAGAAGGTCACAGAGTTTATCACCTTACACTCTAACCTAAAGACAGTCATGTTGGTAATAAAAAAGAGACCCAAGTATTAACATGCACTCCGAAGGTGGTACTATGAAAATTTCCTAACTTCCTGAAACCTTGAAAGTTCCTTGATAGAAAAATCCAATACCTCACAAGTTTCACCCGGTCTCTAATATCCAGGACTTCGTAATTTACAGTGGTACCCTACCTAGTACACAACAAAAGTTATCAAACTTATTTAACCCATTACTGGGCCATTACAGAGCACGGGTTTCCCCCCACAAGAAGATGGGCTTAGGTCGTAGTCCACCAAGCTGGCCATGTGCGGATTGATGGACAGGCATAATAAGACCACCCCGACTGTTTAATCAGGAAATGGCAGTTATCAAACCTGTTATCATGTATTTTGTCTGATCAAATTAATCTTACCGCATTGCAAGTGGCTGGTATTAATTGAGTTGCTTCCGTGCATAGATCGATTCTCAATGCTGTCTGAACTCTATTGGTCCACATGACAGCAAGTTCGTCGTTCCCGACAAATGATACGGTTTTCAAAATTGGTCTGGAAAAAGATAACAAAAATTTACATTTATAAGATTATATCGATTGATTAATGTTATGTACAAGTAGTTACGTCGATCCAGTTTTTTTTATTATTGTGATAAATTCTTGTAATATTTTGTTCATGCAATGCATTTCTGTTCTAAGCTACCATCTCTCTCATATATGTACGAAATAATTTCGTTTACAGACAACAGTAAATCACTCTCAATCAGTTCAATAGTTAAGTGAACCGTAACATTTTCTACGTGTAAAAGAACCTTAGCTTGTAACATAAATTAAGGTTATCAGCAAACTTACTCTTCAAGATCAGATGGCGCATTTAATTTTGTATCAGTGTTAGTCGCGATGTTCCGAATAGTGACCATCACTGATGGATTTTTAGTGCCAGGCTGTAAATAAAAAATATTATTTATTTGCGGGAGTTAAGGGTGGAACTGTGAAATTATATGGTCATCTACATTGGTAAGTGATTTAAGTTAACACTTATTGTAAACGGGCTTTATTGATTGTAAGTGCTACTTCGTGGAAATCTTTATATATATATGCATCGCCGTGTTATTATTTATCTCTAACTCTTGGATTATATCGGATATATTTTAATAACAATCACGACACGAATCAATTATTTAATGATACATTTTTATCCACAACCTCGAGCAGAGCAACCTCAGAGATTCTTCGTTTCTTTGTGATATTGGTTTCCTTTAATATAATATTATGCTGTTTACATGAATATCTATTTATATAAATGTTTTATAATTTGTATTTAATCACAGTAAATATAATAAATATAATACAGATACAGAGTATGTATTATGTATAATATATAATTCGTAAATCTTCAAGGTCGAGAAAAGGCTAGCCCTCCTAAGTACTGACAATAAACAAAAATACGCTCTACGGCATTTGATTGAATCTCTTGAAGCATAACATTTGGGTACGCATGTTTTCTTAGAAATAATATTATACTTTTGTTACAGCTCATGTACGGTCCGTTTGAATGAACGTAAATATTTCAAAGGTATTATTATGATTATTTATCTTTAATAATTTACTGGTTTCAGTTTATATCAAGTCTTACACCGTCTCACAAAAAAACTAAAGTTGGTTGGATTTAAAAGTAAAGTATGGGACTTCAATTATACGTACTTTTAGAAGGTACTTTACCCGTGTTCTAGAAGTTTATGTACAAGTATTTAACCGACTGACAATTAGACAGGTTAATTCTAAGCTCAGCCAAACAAATTTGGCAACTAATTTTTTATTTGATAAAATATTGTTGTTAACGTTAAAGATATATATTTTCATTATTGTGTAAATTGATAGGATTAAGGATATAATTTTTATGAAAAAATGATAACAAGGAATTTTGCTACGTAAATAGGAAATATAGTGAGAATTCTGGAAATTGTTTATGCCTAAAAGAAAAGCAAATTTAAAAAAAAATAGACAAATAAAACCCCTTTGATGAAAATATTAGTTTGCTTTAAATTCTCACATACCTTGGGATAACGAATATCTCGGTGCGTGGTATATTGATACTCGACAGATCCAGGAACTCCGAAGTGAGGGATCTTCATCACGCGGACTTCAGAATCGTTAAACGTTGCGTACGCCAACTTAGCACCATCAGTCGAGAACCAAATTGCATTGTTGGAACCAAACACCTCCTCTGAAAAAATAACATTTTTTCTTTTCTTCATTAGGCTGTATCTCATATAATTAATATAAAATAATAGGATTAAAATAAAATCGACAAAAGTTTTTTTTTCGTCATCTTGTAATGATTTTGAATCTATAAAAGTACATATTATGTTTCAGGAAAGTGGCAAATCAGTTAATATGCTTAAAAACCATTAAGTTTGTTCATTGTTGTTGATCTTTCAAATATTCTTAGACCTGCTAATACAATCAAAATCTTTACTTCCACACCCAACGAATTGTCACTACAATGAATCAGAGTTTACATACCCTCGTATACCCAATCAGGAACTCCATGGCAAATATCATTTTCTAGACCCGTTGTCGTCAACTGCTGCGCTGGGGTAGTTAAACTCTGTTGGTAGTATACATTGTTGGCGTAGACGAATGACAAAGAAGTTCCTGAAGGTCCCCAAACAAAGTTCTGTAGGGTCGCGTCCTCTGCTGCCACTCCTGGAGGGACAATGTTGATCATTTGTCCAGAGTAGCGGTCGATAGCCGTGTATCGAGCGTTGAAACTATGTCTGTATACCTGTATCAAAGTAACATTCAGGTTGCAATCTCTACATTTATCGGTATTTATTAAACTGCGGCTTCGTTCGCATTAACAGATTTTGTCAAATTAGAGATGTCCATCTAAAATAGTTATTTTTCCATACATCACAGTAATTATTTCCTGAATGGAAGGTATCCCATATCCCCATCCCCATGTACCCCGGTAAAACTGTATGATCATCTTGATGATCGGTTGAGCTTCAAGACGTGAAACATGAAAACCAAACTCAAATATGCATCTATAAAATAATATTAGGTTAGAATTAGAATTTATGGTGTTCTTGCTGGAACTCTATATATGTACGAGTATCTTAATACATTTTTATTTATTATGTGGAATAACTAGATTTAAAAAACTTTATCTCGACTGTTTCGTTTTACCGAAGTTGAAATTAAGATAGCTTTGAGAGAAAAAAAATCGTTAAAGAATCGTTAGACGAAGAACTTTATCTATTCTTTAATTTTTTTTTTAATAACGATATTCGATAAAAAAAACACACATTGCTACTATTTAACTGGTAGGTAAAACATAAAATACAAAAGTATAATTATGCTTATGTAAATTACCTATTTTATGCCTGAAATATTATTTGCAATTTCATCCAAACACTTGTGTCAAGAAATGGAATTCTTAACGAAAATAATAAAAAATTGCGTTCTTCAGTGGCAAATGTAGACGTAAATGGTGTTTAAGAGTCGACTGACTCAGGGCCAATTATTCTCTGCCTTAGTCGCTATAGCCCCTCAGTGTTAAAAAAAACTGTGAATCACACACACTTCACACGTGGATGGTGGAAAAAAAAATCATTAATATAATATTTTCTAGGCTGATAGAAATTAATAATTCACTATTTTCAATGTAACTGACAAAGCCAACTTTGTCCCTAACACCATGAAACGTATTTTTTTCTTTGTGTTTTGTTGCAATCAAGAAATTAGCAAAAATAATGTGTAAGCGGTGATCTCCTAGTGGGTAAGGCTGCGGCTTAACTTCCGGTGAAGGAAAACATCGTGAGAGGACCTGCATGCCTCACAGTTCTTCATAATTTTCTCAACGGCGTGTGAAGTCTACCAATCCGCACTTGGCCAGCGCGATCTACACCCTTCTATTTTTGAAACGAGACCCGTGCTGTAGTGGGCCGGTATTGGGGTGATGATGATGATGATGATCTATCTCTCCATCTAATTTCATAACGAGAATTAACTCTAGTTACTTACTCTACTCTAGAAAATGATTTCAAAACAATTGTTTGTACTATATTGTTTACTTTTTATTATAAACTAAACTTGCTTGCACATTCGCATCAACACATTATGGAAAACTCTCAGGAATTCAGGGTTCCTCACGATGTATTCCTTCACCGTTAAAGCAAGTGATGTTCTTATTAAATAAAACGCAGATAACTTAGAAAAGTTAGAAGTGCGTACTGGGATTCGAACTCGGCCCCTGAAAGTGAAGCCGAAGTCCTAACCACTGGGCTATCACCGCTTCATGTAAAATCCCATAATTATTATCCACAATGTTCTTAAGGACCTGTAAAATCTACCAATCCTCACTTGGCCAGCGTGGTAGACTACGGTCAAAACCCAACTCAGGGTGATGATGATGATGATGATGATGATGATGATGATTATCTATCTATCTATCTATCTATCTATCTATCTATCCATCTATCTATCTATCTATCTATCTATGTATCGATCTATCTATCTGTCTATCTATCTATCTATCTTCATAACGCGAATTAGCTATACTCTACTCTAGAAAATTACTATAGTGACTCTACTCTAGAAAATGGTTAGAAAACAATCGTTTGAACAATATTTTTTTGCTTTTTATTAAAATGAAACTTGCTGGTTTATTATAAATATTATCTCAATTATAATGAAGCTAACCTAGCTAGAAATAATGAAAATTAGGTTAACAAACGATATCGCTGAACATTATTTAAGATCACGTACACTGAGGTCTGAGCATTAAGGGCTACAGAGGGAATCGCTACTTAATTTGGTTTACTCAGCGTTGCTTACTTTGTGAACTATGAGCACAGTGATAATTAAACTCCAGTAGCTTAACGGTACAGCGAGAATTAGTTCACATTCAGCTCGGTTTATTTTGAATCATTAGTATAGTACCTAGTTAGCAAATCCGACTACGAATCACGTAGTCATAGACTCGTTACTCAGGTCGGTCTGCAAAATGTCAGGTATAAAAAATATTCCGTACAAGATATGTATAAGCAAATTTGCGTAGTCTACCACATTAACACAGAACAGATTACTCTGTCAGTTGGGGCTTTAATCACAAAGATGTGTTTACAATCATTGAAGCCTGCAAACCTACACTAGACCAGCATGGTATCAATCTAACCCTGTCCAAAATAGAGACCTGCGTCTAGCCACCAAAACCACCCCAGATTAAAATCCTGCGATAATAGCTTTGGGGCCTCGTTGGTAGATGCATCTGGGTGAGCGTGCCGTTTCGAACATAATGTCTTAGCTAGACCATAGTAAATATTATTTATTTATTTATTTATTCCCATCTTACATTTTTGTCATTACAGGAAAAAGTTATCCTAATACGACAATGCAGCATGTTATGTAAATGACTATAGTGTATATGATAAAATCCAAATGGTCTAGCGTTGAGGCATTAAAACCTATGGACGATGATTGTGGCAAGACTTTTAGTATTCCAGATTTATTTGAGTAATCCATTCACATTATCTTAAAATGAGAGCACGATTTGAGTTGACCTAAAGATTTACAGTGGTAGAAGTAAAGTTGTTAATACCCAGTGACTCTGAATAGACGAGATGAGATCTCGTAATATCTACGGAATATAATTAATTCATTAGTTAGCGTAACTAAAAGGATTTTTCACAAGTTAGAAGATAAGTTTGCCTCGATATGAAAGTTTGCATAAGTAGATTTTCGTCGTTACTCTATCACCAATTGACGGCTGAACGGTTATCAGTCGAATTAACAAAACCTTTTATGTAATTAATGGATGTAAATAAATCACAGTATTAAATGTTATATTCTTACCGAAACTTCGTTATAAGAAAGCACCACATAGTTCCCATCAGCGGATAATGATGTCACACGGAATGATTGTTGCAATATCTTAAACAATAAACAAACATATTAGGTAACCATATTACGAATAACATGTACATTAAACCTAGAAGCTATTATAAGCACTACTGTAACCAATAAAAATAACGGTTAAAGTTTAGGCCTAATAATTACTTTCTGAAGCTTTACTAATACCTACCTATTAGATCAACGAAATATGAATAAAAACCTATATAAACCTATTAATGAATAATATTTCCTTCTCGTGTAGGTAAATCACTATTAAACTTTTTTATAAAATAATTAATTAGAATAATAAATTATAAAACCTATTAAGTCGAAAGGTACAATGATGTAAGTACCTGTCTGCCTGCTTGAAATAAATCGAAAGTAAAGTATTACTATGAAAAATGTTTACCTAGTAGGTAACTAAAATAAATATCGAGGTTTAGAGTAAATAAATAACTTCTAAATATGTGCACTGTATTAAATTTATGTGAGCCTAAACCATTATTTCTAACAGTTTCAGAAGATCATATATTAATGTCGATACTATCTTCAAGTTCTATATAGTTGCACCAGTCAATATAATAATGATGACACAGATTTAAATCTTGTGACACTAAGTATGGTTTTTGGCATCGACTTAAACCAACAGACACTTGTGACTGAGAAACCGCCAAAGCAGAATAATTATTTCTTTAATTATCTTGCGACCTAATTTGTATTTTGGATAAGACTGTAATTTCAATTCAGATTATTAAATTAAGCAGGCACCCCCGCAAGTCAGCCATTGTGAAGTTGACCTTCAATCCTATCCCAGGATAGGCACTTGTGGAGATCACATAAAACTTGCATCGTTACTAACTGTGAGTTACTAACTTTGACAGTTTAAGTTAAAATTAAGCTTCAACTTCCAAAATTAATACATCTATGCTAACTAAGTTCAAGGGCGTGCGTGTAAACTATTCTCAGCTAAGGTTAAAATCTAGTTAACGCTGAAAATTCGTATCACTTTGGCAAGCGTCATAAATTCTAAACAAAAGGATTTTTTCTTCTCCAGCGCTGCGGCCTGTGATTTAGAAAAAATTTAAGGTTTGATTTTCAGCCGGATCAGTCTGGGAATTCTTAATTACTAAATTTGGTTTGGTGGGCTGGTTGGTGACTTTGCCGCTGTGACGGTTATTTACCGGCAATTTTGTTATGTTAACGTTCTTGAAGCGGCTATTTAAGAGGTTGATGAACAGAGAGCGGCAGAGAGAGAGACCGTGTACCTTGCATGCCCAGCGAAGCGTTAGTCTGTTTATAGATGCTAGTTTTTCACCTCCATAAGGTAGGCCAACTCATTGGTTCATCAAATATTACTATGAAAACAATTTTAGACGCAATCTTGAACTGGGGACAGGTTGGACACTGAAGCTATCTCGCCTTTAAATCGCGCGTACTCTACTCACATTACTAAGTAGATATATAAATACCTAACCTACATATAAAGAATATCTAATCTCATATCTCCTGCATCATCAAGTTACAAGCACATATACATACCTGAGATTCGTTCCTGATAAGAATCGTCCGGCTATCGGTGTCAACATCGTATAGCACCAAGTCGTTATTGCTATTCCTGAATAATATTTCGTTTCCTGCAACCATAAATTATTTGATAGTAAAATAAAACGACATAAGAATGCTCATGATGACAATATTTCTTTCGACGTGTAAGAATGAAATAAATTACGGTGCACACTATTTAACAGGGAAAAAAATACACGAAGCCGTAAACCATAAAAATATTATAAATTGAAAAGAAAACAATAGACTAATTAAATTAAACTGATGTTCTAAATGGTATTTTTACAAGAGGATATGCTGTATTGAAGTATAAAAATAATTACTAGTCTTTGCTTGTAATATTAAGCATAAGTTGCTGATCTTACTCTTGTGTTTGGAATGATCAATAGCGGATTCTTAGTACCAGCCCGAAGTAGAATAATGGGCGGTGTCTACAATCCAGGGCTAGCACTTTAAGCCGCCATTCCCGTTATTTGTCACACCAATGGATTATGGTGTGTTGGGCATCTGCTCCAATACCCACTCATCTACGAGAGGCTAATGATGAAATATATTTGACCCCACAGACCCGTGATACCTCATTTATCAAAAGCTATCAACCCGTATAGGCTGCCGCATTAATAATAGAGAAAACACAAGCGTGAAATTAATTAACATTTATTTTTATACATAGGAATATATGACGAGCACTTTTCTTTGTTCCGTATTTCCAATTATACACAATAAGTCCGGATAATCCGAGCATTTAATGATATGGCAAAATTATTTAGTCTAAATAAAGCGGAAATAAATAGAAGATAAACGATGAGAGCAATCTTCACAGAATCGCTGTGATGAATTGAAGTATTTTGTCGCTTCGTAATATAATAGGAATGTTTAAATGGAACTCCATCAAAGGATCATTGTAAATTAAATTTTGCGTGTCTTTGTATGGACTTGTGAGATTGGTATTCTACCGTCAAAACGCACAGATAAAAAATAAAAAGTATTAATATGAAGATGATTTTATTTTGAAGTTTTTATTACCGGCCAACCCATTATCGGCCAACTACAGAGCACGGGTCTCCTCCCACAATGAGAAGGGGTTAAGGCCGTAGTCCACCATACTGGTCAGTGCGGATTGGTGGACTTCACACGCCTTTGAGAACATTATGTAGAACTCTCAGGCATGCAGGTTTCCTCACGACGTTTTCCTTCACCGTTGAAGCAAGTGATATTTTAATTACTTAAAACGCACATAACTCAGAAAAGTTAGAGGTGCTGGGATTCGTACTCGGCCTCCCTGACCCGCTATCTCCGCTTCAAAGCTCACGATCAAGTAATTGTTCATTATACAATTAGACAAGTTCCCTGCCGATTTTGGGCACGGTGGTCAATCTCCAGAGAGATGTTCCAACTACGTGAAAGATAATATTGTAGTAGGTACACAAGTGTGAGAGCAAACATAGGAGCACTTTCAATTCCCTCACTCCCATAGTCCGGTGGGACCACAGATCCGTCACGAACTGAAATACGTCAGGTACAGGAACGAAACCTTAACGTTTCCGAGACAGTTGGCAAACTCCCGGCTGTTAGGAAGAAATTCTTGGTAGAAAAATTCATTTAGCTTATCCCGGGATCGAACCCAGGACCTCGTGATGTACAGTCGAACATGCTCATCACCAGACCAACGAGTCCCTCACCGGTATGCGATATCGAAGACGGACAGTAAATACTTTAAACTCCGAGACATTAAGTAATATCGGTACGGCTACATACTATGACCTAAACTATCGACAAGTAGACTTGAATTGATATCTACGGTTTGTTAAAAGTTGGTATATATATTTTTAGAAAAATTATGTAGCATTAGTGAACGTTTTTTATTTAATTTGCTTTTCATTAGAATTTTTTGTCATTGATCGATCATTGAAACACAATTGTCATAGCAGACTTAATGTAGGATCATGTACATATTTTTAAATAGCACTCACCTGAAGTCCAAGTTCCGTTGAAAGAAGGCGAAGAATATTCTCCATTAATAATATCTTCAAGTTCTATTTCCGGCAGCGGAGGCTGTGTTGTAGGCGCTTCTGTTGTAGTTGTGGTGGTTGTTGTGGTCGTTGAAGTGGTCGTTGTCGGTATTGTTGTTGGAAAAGTGGGCCCCTCGGTTGTTAAGATTGGTTCAGATTCAGCTCCCTCGTTCCCGGAGAGCACCACCACGAGGGTAATAACAACACCAATCGCAACCAACATTGCTACGAAGCCGATTGCATATGTGGTTTTCTTCGACTTCTTTGTAGCAACCAGGATCTGGACCAACAGAGATTTGTTGACTTGTGTAACAAGCTTATTAAATCATTGGAAACAGCTGTCAAGGTTATACTGATATCCATTGTTATAATGCCGATATTATTAATACAAGTCCGTATGTATGTTTGTTATTTTATTGCGGTGATTCCACTAAAAACTGGACGAAATCTTTGAGATATCTGTCAGTAAGTTCAACGTTGATATAAAACGTAAGCCTATTGTAAAAATACTATTATAATTTTAAAGACAACATAAACGTTAAAAAAACTTGAGTATTAACTGCTCTGAATTCACAGCTAATTAATAATTTATTGTGAGATGGTGATAAAAAAAATACCCGACTAAGTTAGTTTTGGGCCCTTTTTGCACCAGGGAGCTTGGAACCCTCCTCACTTTAGTTTTAAGTTAGGGAATGTAGTTCTTACCATAAACTCACAAAAATGGAATCCTATAATATCTATGAACGTTTAATGACTGTGCTAGGTTAGGTCTACATGAATAAAAAATTTATGAGTTTGAATATTTTATTTACAGTATCCACTGACATATAATACCTGAACGTATACGTGTTCCACACGAACCAGGTAACCTGGAGGGAAATTCCTCAAGGTATTTTGTTTCCTCAAGTTTGCCTTTGTACACTTTATTTGTTTGCAAATAATTAAAATATACCGATGAGCTGAAGCACGGTAACATAACCGAAAAGTTTATTAATTTATGGATACCAACGATTCCCCTGACCCTGAATATACTGATGTGTTCTGAGGAGTTCCTTCTCCTATCTGGCAAAGGACTTCACCATCATAAGTTATAAGGCTAACTAAAGGGAAACAACATGTTTTGGAATACAAAAATAATCGTGCTAATTAATTGCGACGACGACAATAACAGTTCAGGGGACATACTACTATCACTTAAAGCAGTATTATTTTTATATTCTTGCAGTTTTGTTTTAAAATTATAATATTAATTAAAACGCTCATTCTTAGGCAAGATTTAAACCATCAAGGTTTCAACTGTCGTTTTAAAATGATACTACTTTAAGTAATAGTTTTTTTTTTAATTCACTTTTAATTCCTTGTATTCTATAAAGTCTACTGTATAAAAAAGATAGTGTTCAATTTGTGTTTAACCTCCCCCTAATGGGAAACAAAATTATACGACACGGGGAAATTCACGGGTTATATCTACTTCTCAATAAGATAAGATTAATCTAAAGATAAAGTTTCAAAGATAAACGATCACTTTAGAGTATTGACAGAATTTCAAATATTTATCAACGTATCAAAAGACATGATTGCTCTCTTTGCATTATATACTTTATCAATTTTTATATTTAAAGTAACCCACTACCACATCAGTTAATACGTTTGTGCATATTAATGTATTTTACGCAATCCAATTACTTGTACGAACAAGAATAACTCACGCAAAATATAAATATATTACACTAAACTGTGCCTAAATAAAATAATTGCTCTCTAAGAAGAATTTTTGGATTACATCCCAACTGACTGAAATACCTTTCTTATCATTCTCCGGAAATAAATGATCCTCCCTCTGTTTGGAAAATTCCAATATTATGATTATAAAAATATTTTAGTATCTAAGGAACACTAGCAGGGAAACGCTAAATCTGATTTTGGTAATGTAATGTCATTTTTGTCAAGTTTATTCTAAAGTTGCTAAGTAAATTTTTGCTGGGTCATTTTACTAAAGTACAATTTAATTTAATAAAGATTTACGATAGCCATTATTTATTCGTTTAAATAATTATGACATACTACAAATCTACTAGTGTAACTAGTAATAACTTATAGATGCGCACTAAGACGATAAAATATTTATCAAAATTATAAAATATATTAGCTACAAACCTTAAGAAAAAATTTTATAGTATTTTTTATCCTTGTCCGTGATAATGATTTTTTGTTTGCAAAATAATTACACAAATATCTAAATATCTCCTTTTGTATGTTTTTTTCTTATTCACTACCGTACGTTTCGTTCAGTTTAATGTTTATTACTGCACGATAAGACACTTTACTTTGATTTCTCTTTGATGTATCATCAGTGAGGTTATCTACTTGACTTATGAACAAAACAAGTGTATAGTAAATATTTTTATATTTATCGGAGGTTTTCATTCAAATAGTACTAATCAGTATTACATTTCGTTGTGTTTACGTTTTAAGTGGCTATAGTTGGTTTCACATACCTAGTGAGTGCTTTCATTACGCTTCTTAAAATTTCAAATCATCTTGCGTCAAGCGCAAGCGTTACTTGACTATATTTATTTAATTTTAACTTGCGACTAGCATTACCGGGTTTTTCTTAAATCACTAGCCTGCACTTTTATATTTTGATGCATCTACGTTTTTGTTTTTTTTCCACTACAAGTTAGCCCTTGACTGCAATCTCACCTGGTAGTGAGAAAGTGAATCAAAAACATGATCATTAGTAAAATTATTATTATCTTTTTGATTCTGTCTGTCGCAAAGCAACATTGTTACAATACTGTGATCCGGTCGGAAGTGCGTGATTTGCCAGCGTAATTAATTACACACTTACTTGATTGCAACTTTTTTTTTAGTACAAAAAAAACGGTCTTGAACGGCCCGCATGCAGCGGACTCCCTGTAAAAATTAAGCCTATACCAACCTGGTCACTGGTTCCCATTTCCATGGAGGAGTTGCCGTTTTCTTGGGCCATTTTGTGGTGTTTGGTTCACCTGGAAGTTAACAAAAATACTGTATTGAAAATCATACCTTCAAGTAGGTAGACAGAATTCAAAATCAAGATTTTATAGAAATAAAAATATAATTATAGATATTTTTATTTCTATAATTATATCCAAAACATCAATTATTATGGTGCAAGTATAATAAATAATTTTAAGCTTATTTACCCTATGATTGTTTAGAAAAGTAACCGTCAATTCGCTTGTAACCGTCTATATCTTGTGTATATTATATATTATACTTATTATTTTGCCTGTTACATCATCCCCATACTGGAAAGACGTGTTGGTAATCGCAGTAGATGGTAGTGGTATCACAGAGGACTCTGCTGACTGCCCTCCGTTTAGACGACTTATTTCATTAGTCGGCATTAACGACTCGAGGGTTGGTTACAACTATATTATGATCTGCCGCCACCACACGCATACTTTTAATAGGATCATAATTTCATTGCTTTTTTCCCACGGATAAGATATCTCCTCACTGCTCTAATCTAATATATTCTACTTACTAACTACTAATAATCTAATCTACTTTGTATTCGCTCAACTATTATTTATTTTTACTCTTTATTTGTACACCACTCAGAAAAACGAGACAAAAAAAGAATAAACACATGTTGAATGAAACAAGATACAAAAGGCGGCCTTATCGCTAAGTAGTGATCTCTGCCAGGCAACCTTAGGATTAGGAAAACTAAAAAGAAAAACGAATAGGTAGGGTACACTATTTAGTACATACATACAAATATCTACATACTAATACATATTTTAACATACCATAAATATTATTTTATTGGGTACTTCTTTCTTTATTAATTTTAATATTTTATCAAAATTCTTGGCCAATTGTCAATTGTTTTAGTTACTACGTTTCTTGATCCAGGTTTAGACTTTTGATAGAGGTAGGCGACAGACGGACCGACAAAATATAGTTTCATCCAATGATACTTCGCTGGATCAATCAGTAAAAGTCTCACTGTAGGTGATATCTATAAGTAGGTTCTTATTCATATATACCGGTATTATTTTACAAAATGTGTGCCAATATGTTGTTCATCTCCAAGAGATATTCTGTCTGTATTTTAAATAAACATTTGAAATTAATTTTATGCTATCGTCTAGCGCAAGAATTTATTTTATCTCTATATAAGTGGAAAAACCATAAATTATAATAAAAATACAAATTCATGTCGACCAAAGTATTCAAGATTCAGGACGTACTTAAAGGAATATTCTTGCGTACATAGGCTTTTCTAATAGGTACATCTAGTAAATTTATACATGGGTTATTTCTGTAATAAATCGCTTGAAGCTGTATTATTTTAATAATGTTGAAGCTCTTGTTTCAGAATTATAATCCTTATTTTAGAAACGTCGAGGTCTGTTAGGTAAATAAAACAGATATTTTAAAATAATACTGCTAAGATTAAAAAGGACAATTATAGATATATTTTTATACTGTTTTAAGTTGGATCAACGAAGTAAATTGATAATAAATTTATTGCCACTATTTCTCAAACCATAATTATGTTATAATATTTTTTCTTAAGTATATCATTAATATCTTATCTCTAAAAATATCAGATAGTCTGATAATGATTCAACAACAGATATTAAAGAATAAATTATAAGCGAAATATGATTTAACCTTAATATGAGTTTAATTCACAGACACGTGGCGTTTCACAAGATACTATATTAAAATGTTAAAGATTTTTATTAAAATATCTAAGAATTTTGACTACTATCGTATTAACGTTAGGGGCAAGGAAAGAAGGTTCCACCAAAGCAGTATTTAACAATAGGAAAAGACGCTCCCACTTTTTAAATAATGTCAAAAATGAAGAAAAATAAATAATTTTTAGCTTAAGCTATTGGGTAGTTTGATTCCCGCATTTTCAAAACACTTCGAAGATATGTTCGTGTAAGCAATTACATTTACGATTCTTTAACGGTAACGAAAATCATAGAGAACAAACCTGCAGATCTTATTTTACTCGTAAGAAGTCGTAAGTCTATCAATCTATAGCTGCACAGCGTAGTGGACTACGCACACCTTTGCCTAAAAAGGAAACTATATAAGGGTTGACAATAATGACGAAGGTGATGATATAATTTTTACCGATTTGTTTGATTATGCTTTCAGACCAATCACTCTGCAGGTAGGTAGAGAAACAAAGATTCATTACCCTTTGTATCCCATTCCTTTCTCGGGAAAGGTTTCCTCTAATCTAGAGCACACACGCACACACACACGTTTCTTCTTAATTGTCATGATTTGGAATATATTTCTGTGAACTTTTTAATAACGAATATGGTTGAGGCTGCGATGTTTGATATCTAGGTAAATTTCCTTTACCATTCTTAGTATTTCATCAAGTACATACTTAATAATTATAATGATTTGATTTGTCTAATTCGAACATTATTCAATATTGTTACCATAAATCAAACTCCTTTAATCTAAGACTAGATACAGCTTTTACGTCTACTACAAAACAACTAACACAGAAGTGACGTAGTTTAAACAGCGAAAATTGATGTTTTATATACTAACAATCGTAGAAAGTAAATGGACTATTTATTTATCTTTAATCAAACCAAACGTAACAAGACTCACCTCAAAAATGTAATAATTCGGAACACCAGCCCGCGGATGAATTGCCGCAGAACTAAATATAAATTTTAATTTGATGGAACTACAAAGAGATTAAGATATCCGTATCGTTTTAAAGATAGTAAAAATTAATAATCACCAATCGGATACTTGTATAGAAGGTGAAAGATAAGACACTGCAAATCAATTGTTCTAAATTATTAACTTTCAACCATGTGCCTTCAATACGCAAAACTTCCCAAATTTTAAACGAAGGTAAATAAACAAACTTGAAATAAAGCATAAACAAATACAAGCTCCTTTATTTCATGTACTTTGCAAGCACTTTAGAAACTTAAAGTAGATAAACATATTTTTGTTCTTAATATCTTGTAGTCTATCACAACATTTTTTATATAACAAGTAAGAAAACAGAGGCTATATCGTGATTGCTGAGGAAAGTAGAGTCAACTGCTTTTAATCTTTTTTTTCAGTACAAAATTCATCAATAACCATCAAATATCCTTGAATTTATAGATAATTTTCAAAAGAGTTTTTAAATTATCTATTTTTTTTATATTGTAGGTACAAGGTGTACAAGTAAAATACACGTCTATAAAACAAGTCAAGAAAAATAAAAGTCTATCCAGGATTAGTATAGTTATAAAAGAAATCTCTAAAACTCCATAATCAAATATTTCATTTTTAGCCATATTGAAAAAACAGCTGCAGGGTTTCCAACAAAATAAATTAAAATTCCTTAAACAAATACCCGGAATGCTGAATACACTTAAGATTGGAGAAATTATTTTAATAACTTAATGTCTTTCTCAGTTGGTTACCAGAAGATTACTTGGGTCGATGAGTTCTTAGAAGATAACGAAATATGAAAATGTTGTCTAGATACATAAATTCCTATTTCCGCCGTGAACTCGGTCGCTCCAATTTCCCGCTACCATTTCCTTTCGCGCCTTATTTTAAAGCAACCGCGATTTATTTTCCTTTAAGCATGTTTCCAGGGGATTTTATGTGTCCAAATCATGATTGACAAATACCTTTTTCGAAATTAGCTTAGCAATAGCCTGTCAGAAGTTGTTATGCTTTTCAAGGAACTGTATTTACCGCAACTCTATTAAGAAGGGGCGCAATACATGAAGACTTTATCTGTTCAAACTTATGCCTATAATCGAGAAGCTAAAGCTGTGAATGTACCACCGATTCGGAATGCTGATAGTACTGAGAAGAACCGGCAAGCAACTCAATACTTGCTCTTTTTACATATAACAAACAGACATTTTAGCAGGTAAGTGGCATGGCAAATATGGTGCAGCTAATATGACACGGCTCGCAATAACGCGATATCAAAAGTTTAATTATATACCCACTTTATAAATTTACTGTAACATTATACAAATTTTTTTGGGTACTTCTACTATTAGCACCCAGTATAAAAGACCTAGAGCGAGGCCCATTCGATCTCGAATCTTATTGCTCACATTTTTTTTTTGGTCCTGGTGATTGATTACACGTTAGCCATAAAAAAAAATCACACCAAGTATTTAAAAACAGAAGAATATCTCAATTCATTAAAAACTACAGTTACATACTATAGTTTTTAGTTTAACAATAAGTCTTTTTTATTATACATTTTTCCAAATGAAATTTTACTTCGATTTGAAACAATTATAACGATTTTTAGTGTCTACTAGCCGTTCTTCGTGACTTCGTCTGGGTAAAGACCTCGCCGCTACTAAATTGGGCTTGATAGCCCAATTTAGTATTTTTTATTTTTATAAACCCTGAAACAATTTTTTTCCCAATTTTAATGGTCGATCTAAATATAAATTTTCATCAATATAAACTAAACAATGGCGGGTGTTTATACGAAATTTAAAAAGTAATATAACCCTCTCTACCAATTAAGAAAAAAGATTTACATCCGATTGATAGTTTCAGATACTACACAGAAACCAACTTGTTTTATTATTAGTATAAATATCTTTCGGCGGCTAACCTCAATAATGATATGACCTTGATACTTACTTCGTAGGTAGATAAAGCTAATTTTTATCATTTATATCGTTTTTCATTGCCTATTTACTAAATAGATTAAGACTTTAAAACGCTCAGTGCTAAGTTTATCTCCTAATATACCTACACTTTATATTATTGTCCTAGTCCAGTGTATCCTTAGAAATACACATTACATAGGTAGTCTAATTTGTAGGCCGATATACCTATAATAAAAAAACTGAAAAACAAAAGACCGTTTTGAAAGTTTTACACCCTTAAGCCTGAAGTACTATAAGGTTGTAAATATCACAAAAAAATCGGTAAATTATAGCCAAATGTAAAATCTTATATCTTTAAATGAGCAATTCTTGTATATATATATAATTGGAACCTCGGAATCGGCTCAAACGATTTTCATGAAATTTAGTATACAGGGGGTTTCGGGGGCGATAAACCGATCTAGCTAGGATTCATTTTTAGAATTTGGTGCAACGAATTTGCACGGGTCAGCTAGTTAAATAAATGAATGAAAATCTCACTGCATGTCAATTTATCTATTTAGTATCCACGATAATATTAAAATTTATTGTTATCAATATTTTTGTGCAAATAGTCAATTACACCGGGCGGTATTCAATAAAGCCCTGGGGCACATTGTCTAACATTTCCATTATTGTCAAAATCCCAATGATTCTTATAACAATTCTCTTAGATACTTTAATAAATTTTTCTTCGCATCACGTATCAGTTTTCGTACAGGCCATTTGTAGGTCCCTGCCTGCCTTTCGCGCCGGCTGTTTTAAGAGTGACCTGAATAAGTAATAGCAACACGTAATATAACACAATAACATCACAATGACACTTGCGTAAAAAGTTTCGAATTGTTAACCAATTTGATTGAAATCTGCTAATATTAAAATTTTAAGAAAATGTATTGTAAAAATCTTTGTATTGTGAAAATCAATATAAGAGACTTACTTTAAACATTACTTTTTCACTTAACTTTATAAAATAAATAAACTTCTTCCTCATATATATCCTTAGGACTTTAGCAATAAACGGTATGAAGTAAGTAAAAATATAGTTATTTTCAATATTCGCAGAGTACCTACCACTTTAGTAGACTATATTAATATAATATATTATATAATGTATTTTATAATGTTTATTTTTTTATTTTATTTAAAAAAAAAAAAGTTTAATGTCATCTTTCATTCATTTGCGTTATAGTTATCCATAAATAATGTAGTTCCATCTAGCTAGTGTACTAACGAGATGTAAAAATAATTAATTAACAATTTTTTACTTATCACATTATTCTGAGAAAGGTGTAACTGACACATGCAATCCGTTTATCCGCAATGGGCTTAAAATTAAAAATGTTAGTTATTAGCAATTTAGTGACACCATAACTATAATAAAATTAGTGTCCTTTAAAACAATTCATACTAGTTAAATGTGTAGAATGTTGCAAGGAATATTGTAATTAAGTAAAATTTACAAGAAGAAATAAATGTGTCTTAATATTTAAATGCATGGAAAATGTTTGGATCATCCTCGTCATCGTTAAACCTAATACGGTTCCACTACAAGATATAGGTCTCCGAATGAGAATGGTTAAGCCGACGCGTCGTCGTCCACCGGTCTCGCGCCGACCAAGTACGGATTTGTATTAACTTTGGCGAACACTATAGTAAACACTCAAACAAGACTAAGCAAGTGATGGTTAATTGCATTGAACTTCGAAAAGTTAAAGATGCGTGTCAAGAATCGAACTTGGTAACCCGTAAGTAATATCGAAGTTTTTACCACTCTGCTATGACCGATGATCGGATCGTATCCAAAGTATGACTTTCGGCCTTACAAACAAAAGCTTAACGATTGTAGATATTTTGTAGGAAGATTAACAAACCATTCAGATTATTATCTACGTATAACTACGCAAGAGTCATTCAATTATCAAGTTGAGTCAATGAGATATGTCGTTGACCTTACATTGTATGTAATGATTGTAACCTTGAGACTCTTGAATCTTTACATAACATTAAAAAGCTAAAAAGTTTCTATATTTATGGGCCTATTCCCGAAATTCCGGTCTAGTAATGACAATTTTTTAAGACAAGTGACAACCCCAATACATTCTTCTTCAACTTTGCATAGAAAATCTTCATCATCATCATCATCAACTCATTACCGGTCCACTCAAGACACTGGTCTCCTCTCATCATGAGAAGGGTTTACGCTGACCAAGTGTAGATTGGTGGACTTCACACCGCCCTTGAGAACATTATGGAGAACTCTCAGGCATGCAGATTTCCTCGCGATGTCCTCGCGATGAAAAGTAAGAGGTGTGTGCAGGGGATTAAATGAATAAATATACTACGACAACACACACATCGACATCTAGCCCCAAAGTAAGCATAGCTTGTGTTATGGGTACTAAGATGACTGATGGATAATTATATGAATATTATACGTAAAAAATCATTTATTTCTAGTAATATTGTTTCTTTAAAATATAAATATAACCTAAAATAAACTATTTAAAACTAAATAAAATCTAAAACGTCCTCGAAACCACCGCAGCGAGGCACGGTTCCTAAGATGCTGGCAGCATTGCCCCTTTGGATGGCCAAACTAATTCGTTGGCCAAGGTAACTGCCCGCTCTAGGATAACCGGTAGACTCGATAACCCTTTTCGATAATTCTTTGAAAAGGGCTCTTGCCTCCGGACCCCACGGTCCCAAAGTCTGTACTCCAAAAGGCACAAAAATGAAGCTGCTATCAAGGTTTTCACATTTACGCCTCTTCGCCTGCTCGGCACTGGAAGCAGCCGTAAATACATAAATACGTAAATACTTATAATATATAGATAAACACCCAGACACTGAAAAACATTCATGTTCATCACACAAACATTGTCCAGTTGTGGGAATCGAACCCACGGCCTTGGCTTAGAAAGCAGGGTCGCTGCCCACTGCGCCAATCGGCCGATTGAAGTTGGGCCCCCAGAAAACAAAGATGAAGCCTTACCCACTAAGCTATCATGGCTATATAAAACACAAATAACTATTAACTTTAAAATTTTCATTGGGTCAAATTCAATATTTAATGGAAATATGGAGTATAATCGTCAAGAGAGAAAACAACTACGAGTAACTAGTGTAACCTCCTTTTGAAAGACGGTTGAAAAAAGACTCAACACTGATGGCACGCTTTATCCAGATAGTGCCTACTTTCCTCATACATTAGTTCCCGCGAAAGTCCCTTGTGTACAAAACGGAAACTAAGCACTTACGCTTAGGGCTGCCACATCTATACTTTAAATATTATAAATAGCTAAAGTTTGTGAGTTTTTGAGGTTGTAGAGGGTAATCTCCGGATGTACTGAACAGATTTTGATTTTTTTTTTTACTAATAGTAACCCACATTATTTGTGAGTGATATAGATTATATATTAATCCGAAAAACAAAAAGACTTTTTCATGGTAGACGGATTTGCAAAGTAAGTCGGAATGAAAACGGTCGAACGAAAACGTTTCTTATGAACGCTGCCTTAAGTTGTAGTATTTTAAGTGCTATATCTATATAGCGCATTGGTAGGAGCTCGACTTCACTTTCTGGGGCCGAGTTCATATGCCAGCACTCATAGAGTTGCGAGAGACTTTCCTAAGTTATGTGCGTTTTAAGTAATTAAAATATCACTTGCTTCAACGGTGAAGGAAAACATCGTGAGGGAACCTGCATTCCTGAAAGTCATACATAATTTTATCAAAGGTGTGTGAAGTCCACCAATCTTCACTGGGCCAGCGTGGTGGACACCTACAAGCAAAAATTTGAACGGATGTTCAGATTGAAGAAGCATGGGCCATATTATACCATCTTGTTGGTCTACTTATAATTTGCTGACGATCTGATGAATATCTGCGGAGTTAAAAAATACGTTTCAACGGACAGTAAAATTCAGACGCAATCAATGCTATTGTTAAAATTAAAGTTTACCTTCCTTCCACTATCCAGTAGGTAAACATTTGTTGAAATCTGTTGTTTTATCATCATCATCATATCAACCGATAGACGTCCACAGCTGTACTTTGTGTCCGACTCCCCGCGACGCGCTTGATGTCGTATGTTTACCTCGTTGGCGGTTGACCAACGTTGCGCTTACCAGAGCGGGGCCGCCATTCCAGCACCTTGGGACCCCAACGTCCATCCGTTCTCCGAACTATAGTACCTGCCCATTGCCAATTCAGCTTTGCGATTCTTTCGTTGGTTCTTCTACGGATCACCTCATTTCTGATTTGATCACGTAGAGATACTCCGCATAGCTCTCTCCATCGCCCGCTGAGCTGTTGTTTCATGTATATTTTTAATTAATATACTAACAATAGATTATTATCTGTAATTAGGTAATAGGAACGATGAGAGAATGTTGTCAACCCTACGAATATCATACAAGTGGGGGTCACTCCCAAAATGGTGGAAACTGGATTTACGAACGAAGCTATTTCCTCTTCGTAACAGGATTATCGTGATAATATCTTTGTTTCGCTTCTCCTTTGAAAGGTTTACTTAATCCTTAATAAGATAAGCAATGATAATGTTATGTGGGTACCTAAAGCTTGTTCATATAAGAATGTCTCAGTTGATAATATCTTTATCTAAAATAAATAAAAAATAACTCGTCCACATATTATTATAGCTCTATGGACCACTAAAAAGAGGTATTATGCCAATTACAATATACATGCAAAATTATCCTGGTAGGTATCAAAACTTTTAGATACATACCTCACAAAGTTTACATTAAAGAAAAAAAAGTCTAGCATATTTTTCAACCACAAGACTTAGAAGGCAGGCAATATGAAAAGTACTCGCTGTATGAATTACTACTAATTACTTGCTCATTTGAAAAAGATAAAATTAAAACACTAATGTTCTGCAATGTCACGTTCACCTACATCACGATCACGAGTAGGTTCGATCAAAACAACACTTCAAGCTCTTTAATGAGTAAACAGATATATATTTTTTTATATTTTATTTTACCATATTCGCGAATTTTCTTATCATTGTAGGTTCTTTATTTTAGGAATTAGCTCGCTCAGTCAACGCTATAGCGTTGATCGTGAACCGTAGGATAACAGCTGATAGCTTCAAAGTATTCTTAAGTGAAACATAAGAATATGACATATATGTTCGAGTATAACATTAATTGTTATATTGACTCACGAACTGGTAGCGTTCCAGGCATCACAGAATTCCCCTTACCAACATCTACAGACAGTCATGAATCATGAATTAATGACATAACAAGTTAACAGTCGGCGCTGCTTTTATCTACCCACAATTTCGCATAATAATTATTAAATTTTAATAATTATAACTGTTTTATCGTAAAGTGTTTCTGTTAGAAAATAAGAGATTTATAACTACCGGGTTCACTTTTATCTGTAAAATCTGTCCTTTGCTGGTAGAGTTACAATACAGAGAGACTTGACATTTCTGATGTGATCTTAAATTTATGGTTAAGTACCAGGGGTTCTTAGAAAATATAATAAATTATTTGCATATTTAGACTTTCACATAATATTTGCGCGGGAAACAAGTACGAAGACACAAAAATTACATAGTAAACTCATAAACATAAAACATTCGTAATGAATAATTAAAAATAAATAAATAAATTTTCTATCTATTATTAATCACACTGTATAAAATTACTTTTTATTGGGATCTCTATATGTTTACTTGACTAAGAACGAATTTTCTCTCGTAATTGAATCTAATTTATTTACGCTCGAAGTTTTCAAGAACTTTACGTTTAAATTGAAATATATCAAGGGTATTGACTTGCAAAAGTTTGGTTAGAGATTATACATAATATTTTAATATGCTCTATACTGTGTTCGTGAGGCTAAAAGGGGCTTTAAAGGTAATTGGAGGAGAATTCGTTATTAGTTCACTCATCAGAGTAGCTTAATTACATCAGAGAACTCTCTGAAAGTTAAGTTAAGCAACTCATGTAATTTGTTTCGTGTTTGTTGAGTTATTCAATCGATTATCAAAGTAAAAATTAAGATGTCAGAGGTATAGTTAGGAACGGCCTACGTGCTCTACGAGGCAATGCCAGGTTTGTCCACCACGAAGGCTAGTATATAGGTAATTTCATGACAGAGAACCTTTTTAATACCTTTGGTTTCAATAATTTTGGTCCAACCCGATCCGTTATCAAAAGAAGAAATGTTACAATAATTTTTGTAAAGAAGAAAATTATAAAACTATAACTGGATAAGTACCAGATAAAAATATAATAAAATAAAAGGCCTTTTATTCCATGCAAAAAATAATAGGAAAGAAGTATAAAATAAAATATAGTGTTTGCTAGATATTTAACTATATCTTACTAAATAATAAACATGTTACGAATGAGCTGGAACAGTTTATATTTAATTTATTGAATAGGTAACATATTTTTATCAAAATCTGTGTTTTAAAAAATCATAGTTATATCAAATGCTATCTTGTTGAAAGCAAAGCCACATCCGTGTCTTAACTGTCGTTACACTTGACCAAACGAGAAGGATTTGTAAAAATTACAGATAGTGAAATAATCACTAAATTAAAGCATTTTATATTACGTTAATACCTAAATGTTAAGGTGAAAAGAGCTGTCGTTTCATTTTTTTTTTAACTCGGGAACGAGATCAAGGTAAAGATGTGAATGTAGGGCGTGCCATTAGATACTTACTATTGTTTGTCTGACGTCGAATGCCACAACTTCAGAATACATAAATCATGCACAATATCATCGTTGCTAATACGTAGATGGTATTTATTGTAAAATCATCATTTCAACTTTAGCTAAACGTCCTGCCTCCGCTCTCGTTTAGGAGAAAATTTTTTTTAGAGAGAAACCCACCAAGGTACTCCAGTGAGGGCTGGTGGGTTTTATCGATTATTGTCATCTTAGTTATTATAACCTTGACTGACAGTTTAAAGCACCCACTCTCGAACGTATATAGCTAGCATTTTTTTGTTACAAATCCCTGTACAATGCAATGCAATGAAAATCCCTGTGCCTTCCCGAGAATCGAACCCAGGACTGTTAGATGAACGTTCTAACTACTAGACTAACGAGGCATTTTTTATGAGCGTGTATGTGAAACTGTGAGAACGCATATGAAGTATATATAGTGGTTCCCATACTAGTACCCTAGGTTTATATTAGCAGGTGAAAAACTCATATTAAGTGATCTGAATTCGAAGTTTGATCTTGCCAACCAATAGTTTACAGCGTAATCAGGAATTACTCTCATTTTAAGAAGTTTTAAACAACGATCGGCGAAGTATTCTCCAACATAACCAATGTTACTAGTCTTTTTTTATCCTAAAATTAATATAATTAAACATTGAACATTCAACTATAAAATATTAAACATAAAAGTAATTTATAAATACATCGTTTTAAAAAAATTTTTTTTTTTTAAACACAATTATTGTCCTTCTCTCCCGAGTGGTTCGGGTTTATTGGCCATAGCAATAGATGTAATATGGCCATAACTTAATTCTAGATTTAATATTGTTTTTGGTAATATTTTCTATTTCATAGCACCTTGCTTGCTCTTGAAAATATTTAGGGCACATGTTTTCAAATTTAGTGCAGTATTCGTGTACAAAAAAAGGGTCATGTACATTGAAGCCATGTAGATTTCCTCACATCGTCACTAGTAACAGTTAGTCAATATTTCCCTTTTTTTTTGTTTATAGATCAAAGAGTGGTTTATTTTTATTTGCATTTTCTTTACATCCCATAGTTTTTCTCATGTGTTTTTGATTTTCCTTACGTTAAATTCATAGTCATTAGAAATCTTTTAGCTTGCATTTTTTTCATTAAAGCAAACAATTTATTTTCTTCAAACAAAGTGTGGCCCATAGATCCTGTTTTATTATTATTTGCCTATTCTTTCCAATATTTTTCTCGGAATATGGTACTGGTAAGAACGGATAATCTATCATTTTTCACAGAAATAATAGTTGATTTTAGTTACTCTTGTGACCAACTACCTCTCACGGCTATCGCATTTCTTAGAAATTAACAAAACAAATATGAGAAAAATAATAATTATTTATGTCAAGTGCAGATTGTTAGACTACACACGCCTTTGAGAGCTTTCAGGGGAACTCTCAGGCATGCAGGTTAAGGCAAGTGATATTTTAATTGATTGCGTGCAAAACACGTATTGCATGAAGAAAATATATTTTTATTTATTTATTTAAACACACTTGTTCTTTTAGTAGTTTTCCATAAGAAAAGTTAGTACAAATAGAGATTTTTCTGTAAAATTTCGTTTAAACAATGTTTTACTTTAAACACAAAAACTAGAATTGTAGCCTGAATTGGTTAACTATTTTTGTTAGTCTGTTACAACTATATATACCGCACGTGTATTTGAATAGTAAACATGTAGGTTCTAGGTACGTACCAACTATTGTGGTTTCTTCCTACCGCCTGTACGTGTTTGAGATAAGATTAAACAATAAACATGTTACTAACATTGCAACTACATTGCAATGAAATTATTTAGTTTATGAGAGAAGTGAACTAGGAGTAACAATACGAAATTAAGTTGTTTACTTCACGAGTGAGTTAGATATAATTATAAAGGCTTGTCCTACTTCATGCGGCACTTTCCCGCTTTATAAAGTTATTTACGTTGTTACAAGTTTAACTTGCATGAACCATATCGACATGTAGTCGAATATTTGTGCCATTTGGTAAAGGTAGATAAGAATACTTTTGTCACCACCCCTTCCTCCCGCATGTCTCGTACGATGCGACTAAGGGAATATAACCGCGAACGTGCAGCATAATGGAATATAAGAGTTGGGTATATTAAAGATAGACATATGCTGCCGCATATTTTTTTTAGAACATTTAAGGCAAAGGAAAAGTTTTGTAAAGCTTTAGTAGCAGTAGAGTTTTGCGTTGTGATTTGCGTTACCTATACGCCATATCGGAACGCTTAATCGGTTTGCGATACATCTTTATTAGTGGAGTGGTAACCAGCCACGGCCGAAGCTCTACCGGGAATTGAACCCGGGACCTCCAACTAAAACCACAGCGCTCACAGTAGTGAGCAGTACGCGCAGTAGCGCCGGGAAGTCGTCAAAACTGTGCTATTACTACCATCTACTCCGGTCACCAATCCCCCTGCCCAATGTTGTGATTATGGGGACAACCCTCCCGCTGGGACAGCGTTATAGCCCGATAGTGGGCTTTTAAAGGCTATTGATAATGATCATTGCTTTGTAATGCACACAATTCCCAGGTCAGGCCGAAACTTGTAAATATTGATTGAGGTTTGCAAAGATTGTTATTATGACTGGCACGTGGTAATTATTAATCACTAGTTCCTGCCCGCGACTTCGTCTGCCTGGACTTCAGAATTGGCTGGACTTCAGCTTAGTTAACAATTATAAATTTTACCACGGGAACTATTTGAGAGATCATTTCCATTTTATAGCACAGGTGATATGCATACCAAATTTCAAAGCTGTCTACCTGCGGCTTAGCTCGTAAACAATTTTCAATTTTCCCTCGGGAACTACTTAAGGCATCGGGATGGAAGGTATGTTCTTTTTCATGTCAAAGGCTACACGCATGCCAAATTTCATCCAAATCCGTTTTAAATTTAGCCGTTTTTGCGTGACTGAGTAAATTTATATTATAAGTATTTATTGTATATTAAGTAAAAAATATTCATCAGTCATCTTAGTATCCATAATACAAGCTACGCTTACTTTGGGGCTAGTTGGCGATGTGTGTATTGTAGTAGTATATTTATTTATTTAATGAATGAATGAATGAATACACTTTTATTGTACACCAAAGAAAAAAGTAGTTACAGAGATATAAATACATATCAAGAGAGTACAATTTGGTGGCCTTATCGCTACATAGCGATTTCTTCCAGGCAACCAATGGCGTAAAAGGAAAAAACATAGAAAAGAGGTAGCAATAAATAATATTTCAAATTATACAAATATAAAATATAAATAAATAAATATATTACGACAATACACACATCGCCATCTAGCCCCAAAGTAAGCGTAGCTTGTGTTATGGGTACTAAGATGACTGTTGAATATTTTTATAAATAAAATACATAAATACTTAGAATATACATATAAACACCCAGCCACTGAAAAACATTCATGCTCATCACACGAACATTTTCCAGTTGTGGGAATCGAACCCACGGCCTTGGACTCAGAAAGCAGGATCGCTGCAAACTGCGCCAATCGGCCGTCAATATTTCAAATTATACAAATATAAAAATAAAATATATATATTATATACATATATTATTTACTATTATTTATTTATTATTTATTATTAATTTAGAGCATCATTTATTTGTATCAATAAGTAGTGCGATAATAATCGTTAAAGCCCGCCAACTGTTGGTGCAGGGGCGTAGTGAAGAGAGAAGGCCAGCAACCAGCACTGTGACAACAATAATACTATTATGGTGATTGTGACAATTTTAACACTAAACCGTCGTTTAGCGGTTCCTACGTTTTATCCGACGGGCCTCTTACAATCTCTCGTAAGTTTCAATGAGGTTCATATCATTTAATTGTATTTGAGAAGTGAAACTGTGTTGCGTATGGATGAATGACATAACTTCCTCTAAGGGTAACTTCAAACGTACTTACCTATCTATGTGACCTCAATAATATGTCTTACATTGACTCTGCGCCAAAAATAAAAAGTGACCAGTAAGGTATTGTCTTGCGATGGCTGTTATAAAAAGGCCAAGAGCCACTCCGCGGCCGATGCAGAGGGAGCTATACTCGGAGTATCTCCACGTGATCAAATCATAAGTTAAGAGATCCGTAAAATAACTAGAGTTACCGACATAGTAATAATACACCCCACAGTTCTGTTTCTCTTTCTTTAGTTACAACTGGTTCATGTATTTGACAATTGGAAAATAGAAGTTCTTCGGGAGCAGATTTTATAGTAGAATTTATAGTAGTAATTGATGGACAAAGGTCACCCACCTGATGGTAAGCAGAGCAAATAGTAAGCATATCCTATTAACAGGGCAAAACTTCGCAAGACGAGTCCTGAAGAGTGCCCGCTCACCCCTGTGTCCATCAACTTAAGGCGTAGACTTGTGTAGGTACCTGCTATTACACAGGCATCACGCTCTTCAGACCTTAACAAAGTATTGCGATAATTGCAGTAGTACTTCCCTGGACGACCTCTGTCACCAAAAGCTTTACTTCTATTAACTATGTTGGCATATCTATGAATCGATCATGTGATAAGCAGATCGCTTGCGGTTGCCCTAACGTATTAAACAAGTAGGTACCAACATTAGAATGTCGCTCAGTACCCTTGATATAACCTAACTTGATATAAATGTTAAGAGAACTTGTTATCAAGAAGAGGGAGTATTTTTTCTACACAACACAATTTTTCTTTTAAACTTGGTTATTTTGATAAATCTCGCTGTCGTTAATCAACAATGTCAATTGCCTGTATAGGCAATTAGAATATTAGTATTAATATTCTAAACTAGCGGTCCCTCGCGACTTTATCCGCGTATAAGTCAACCTTAAAAGATAGACATATGCTGTCGCATATTTTTTTTAGAACATTTAAGGCACAGGAAAAGTTTTGTAAAGCTTTAGTACCTAGCAGCAGAGTTTTACGTGACATAGATCTTCCGGGGAAGTACTACCGCCATGCGTATTTCTGCAGCATTGCTGACCTTAGGCAACATTGCTGTCGCCAAGCAGCATTGTGATTGCGAAGAAGCGTTGCTGTGTTCCGGTCTGACGCGCATAGTTGCCGGCACATGAGACTTAACAACTACACATTAGCTTGATGAGGACAGAGCGGCACGTTGCGGACGTGTTCCTAGCATGCCATACGAAGTGTTGCTTTGTATATAGTCGACGCCAGAAGACGAGGGCGCGTTTGGAACCCTCGTAGCTTTAGTTTTAAGTTGACGAATTTAGTTCGCCATCAACTCACTTCTATGTCGTATTATACTGTAATGTACGCATCAAAAGTGCCACCTATGTGCCTATTTGAATAAAGAAATATTTGAATTTAACTTTGATTAATTTTCACTGTGGTCGGCCATCAATTATACCTAACTATAAAAACCTGGTTTGTAGGTTTCTGAATTTGATAGTTAATATAAGTGGTAGGTACCACTTGGCGACCTGGGCGGCCTGCTAAGCTTTTGAAGTGAGCTCGGCTGGCTGGAGTGACCCAGCGGGGACCTGTATTAGTGGCACTTCGTACAACGGAAGGTTCCGGCAGACCAAGTACGGAGACAAGCCCAGAGAAAAAAGAAGAAATGGTAGGTACGTTACTTTTTTTACAAAATAACTTACACGGCAAGGTTTACAAAACAGTTCTGGATCGTTACCAGCACTTATTCGAGAATGTTAGTAGCCCGGCCTGAGACTTTAAACGATGGAAGAGGGATGTCTCTACTTCTATACATGTCCTACTTTGTCCTAAAGGAAGTGTAATTTAATACCGTTGTCGTGAAGAAACCGATTAGGGGTATGGGCTTAATATAGGCTATAGTCTTGACATGTTATCCCGCTGCCATTTTAGACTGCATCATCACTTACCACACGATGAGATTGTAGGGATAGCTAACTTTAAAACTTAAACATTATTTAAATACCTATGATACTCGGCACGCATGTTTTGATAAAAATAAATAATAAAAAAAGAGACCTATCATTAGGTGTCTTAGGTACTGCTATCTCTTAAAGCAGTATTACTTAAGAATTAAAGACGTTTTAGATGCTGTTCACTTAGAATTAAAATTATTCTTGCATGTATTCTAATATACAAAATCTTTTCACTCCTTTGTAGTGTGTAAAAGTAAGTAAAAAAAAAAAAACAAAACGAAAAAGAATTCGTTTATGTTAAGAAACTACCACACTGGTTTATTTCTAACTTTTACTAGACTTTACCTTCAAAAGTAAAGAATAAGTAGGTATATCTAGTTAATCTTTAACTTACCTTAAAAATAAAAACTTTTTTTCCGAAATTTCTCCATTCATCACATACCTAAGTTATTTACACAAACACAGCTTATTTAATATGTAACCTAGCCTATCTATCAAAGAACTTATAACCAAGACAATAAAAGATGTAGGACCTTTTTCCCAAATTATTCCCTATGCTCTCCAGAAGATAATCTTTTAAAACTTGTTTCGCCTAAGGTATGAACACGTTTACACCACACGACATATTTGTAAACATAAGGATAAAAACATTCGACGGATGTTCCGTACTCGGTACTTTACCGCACGGGTGTCCACGAGAGACTGACGATGTACCACGGTCCACCGTAAACGTAACGCTAGTTAGCTCTCTTCGTAAGTTAACTCGACTTAATTAAACCGCTTCTTATGCCCGTATTCACTAACGACGAACAAGTCAAAGCCGAAATAAATAACGCCTAATCTAAGGATATTCCTAGGCATACCAATATACATTATAACAGACCTTTGAACAATAGTTATTACCTAGTTGGTATATTACTATACAAAGGGCATTCGCTTTAGGGGATTCCTAGGTATAGTGTAAACGGGCATTATTGTGTCACAGGTTTACTGGAACTTTGAGAGCGGAAAGTTTTCAAAGCACTTTCGCTGTTTAACATTATTTATTAGACAATGAAAATTAAGCTTTGCTTAGGCCTAAATTTTATTTCATATTTTTAATTTAATAAAGTATTTTTACCAGCACTTCGAGCGTTAAAGTGGCAGTAGCGTGCATAGAGGATATGCACAGGGTATGTAGACGATATATAATAAAGAAAATCTCCAGTACAAGTTATAAAAACTTTAGGGTAGGCTTTTTAAACTTCTACTATCTATACTTATGTTTTTTATAAACCAATTTGGCGATTTTTTTTATAGTTTCTTTTGCCCGCTTAGTGTATACCCTGTACATACTCTGTATTCACGCCACTGCCTAGTGGGTAAGACTTCGGATTTCCTCTTGGGGGTGACGAGTTCGATCCTCCTTTATTCACATCTAACATTATAGAGTGCGCACATAACTCTGAAAAGTTCAAAGCAATCAAATATCACTTGCTTGTACGGTGAAGGAAAACAACGTGAGGGGACCTGCATGTCTGAGAACTCTTCGTAATGTTCTCAAGGCGTGCGAAGTCTACCAATCCGCTCTTGGCCAGCGTGGTGTACAGTGGTGTGCATAGACGGTATGCACAGGGTATGCAGATGATAAAAAATTAAGAAACTCTCCAGTATGAGTTAAAAATACTTGGGGGTAGGCTTTTTATAACTCTTACAATGCCTATGCTTAAGTTTTTTATAGTTCGTATTGGAGATTATTATCATTTTATATCATCTGCATACCCTGTGCATACCCGCTATGCACGCCACTGGTGGTGGACTACGGCTTGCACACTTCTGATTTTGAGAGAACACCCGTGTTCTGTAGTTTGCCGGTATTTTTTTGATATTAATGATGTTGATAATGACCTACACTTCGAGGATCTCATATAATAATAAAATTACGGAGAACGTTCAGATATTACGAGTTCCCAGATTGCTCTAGGTTGCTGATGATACACTTTGACGTTTTGCCCTGCATACAAAATTACAAAGTGAATGTGACGTAGTATATTTATAATTTATTATTATTTACTTTTTAGGACGTATTCCTTGTATGCGCTGCGAAGTGATTCGATTATAGGCCATGGTTTACACGTGGTATATGTGCTTGGTCCGGCAAAATTTACCATAAAAAAACCTCTCTGGCATACCTTCATGAAAACTTACAATAAAATGATAAAGATCATTAGGAATAATTGTACGATGTAACAAAATAAACCAGCTGGATACGCTATAGAATAAATTAAAACTCTTGAAAGCGAGAAGCTATACATAAAGTATTTCGTATAACCAAGCTATAGCGCGACCCGTATAAGACGAACGAGGTTAGTTCTACCGCGACTTATACTTTAACAAGCTATGAATATTCAATGAAGCCTGCTCCATTCATTTGGTTGACAGTTTTGTTATACTTACAGAAGATTCAAAGTTCCAATGAGTGTAAGGGAAAAATTTGGTCTTACTAAAATAATTTAAAACCGGTCCGATATCATTCGATCGTCCTGAGTTTAAGCCCGGATGGGCCCAAAAACTGTGGGGTACTGAATTAGCTCAAAAACAAATTAAGCCATTGCATCATGTCTCGGCTCCTCAGGGAGCATCGCACCGGAATAAGCACATCAAAGGTTATTCGAATACCCCCATTTAAAAAAAAAAAAAAGCACGTACTTTTTCCGGTTTTTCTGTCTTGTGTCTGATGTAATAAATACATTTTTTTTTTAAAACCCGTAAGATAAGGATGAAAGAAAATGAAAGAGAATCCTCCCGTCAGTGGGTCAATCAGTCGGAGGGCAATGCTAATTTATTCATCCATATTAGGTTAAGATTAAGTCTGCTGTGGGTGGCCCTTTGCACGAGTGCACCAGGCTTTCGGCCAGCCGAGAGAAGTGGCGGATGCTCGTGGGGCGTGTGACATCTGCCCTCAAAGACGCTTCTTGATGACCACGACCACTCTGCCAAGACGACAAAGAAGAAGAAGAAGAAGATTAGGTTAAGGCACTCGGGTGTTATTTTAATTACCAATAATAATAAATTCATAAATGCACAGAATTGAGAGCATACAGAAACCAACGACTAATATTGAAGCATCAAAAACCTTCACTTTAGTAGCATTTCGCGAACAGGCGGTTAGCCACTTCATTCTATTACGCAGTTGACAGTAATTATTTTACCTCTAATGTTCGAAACCTTTACCATAAAATAGGGAAAATGGGAAAAGTTTGTGTCCGCGGGTGTGAAGTGTGTTTTAACTGTTATAAACACAATGCATGCAATAATGGCTCATTGTGGGTTCTGTATGTTCTTAATTCTGTGCCTAATGAGATTTTTTTTTTAAGAAAGTATTTTTAGAGAATCGCGGATGTTCTAAGAATCGCTGTATTTTCTGGGAAACCCGTGTCTTTTTGACAGAAATCGCTGAACAGAGCTTTTTGGCCAGGGTAGACAAAAATAGGAGACAGCATAAAATGGGAAAATCCTCCTCTTATTCACGTTATATATTTATTTGGATAGGTAGTGCGTTTGCGCATGCATGAAGTGCACCCCACTGCTCTGTATAATGAAACACTCCGCAAGTAAATAATATTAGTAACGTAGTACTACGTCATCAATCCTAGGTATTTCCCCGAAACCGATACAAATATAATTAAGTATAATTTTCGGTTTCGGGAAATGACCTGTTAAAAATTTATGTGCTCATATCACGCACAGTACACACTATATTTTACTTAATATTATTACCACTCTCGCGTTATCTTGTTTAAAAAGAAATGTTAGGTATGGATATTTAATAAACACTCGTGATCGAAATTTTACTGATTAATTATTAAATATATAAAGCAAAACGGCAAACTCGCCTTTTTACCAACTTTTTCTCTCACGGACCAGTTAGTTAGTCATTGTTAGTCATTAGAGGTGAGTAATTATTATGGTTTACCTACTCTTTCAAAATCAGCACCAAGTTGGTTTTTTCAAGTTCAAATAACCCGCCTCAATGAGGCCACAATAATAAAATAATACAACTTTTTAATTAATGGCATTCGGTTTTGGATTCTAAAAATCTCTTAATCAAAAAAACACAATATATACAAACATTACTTATAGAAATGAGAATGTAAACATGCACATTGAATTATTCCTAGCTATTCAGATTTTTAGAAAACTAATGATATTTATAATAAGTTAGTTTAGAATATTATGTAAAAACTAAAAATTATATTGATTCTTCTTTAAACGAATGTTAGGGCTGACGCTGTTTCTAAACAACTGTTTTGTTATTATCTGTAAATGACAGGAGCTGATCTTTGCGGCTTGCGCCTGATGGCTGACATTGACATATTTTGGTTTTGCTTTTGGATTGCCGAACCGGAAAAAATATCTTGCTATTTTTGCATATATAGGTACCCTACTATCTTAAAAATACTTTTAGTATTAATCAGAAAATGTCATCAGCTGTGGAAAATAAACCTCACGACTGCACAGCATGCAGAGTAGTCGGATCAATCGGATTGGTTGGTATTGGCGCTTACCTCGCCAATGCTGCTTGGAAGAACAAGACTTTACCTGGAAAAATTGTTATATCTACGATCTCATTTGGTAATTCATCAGATTTAATACTATTAGGGATAATATTCATTTTCTAGGCAAGCGGACCTAACCTAGATCGCATTGCTTTACCGGTCATGGTATTCAAGTGCAAGCCCATGTTAACTAGTCCTAGAGGATAGTTAACGCGAATGTCAGTTTGTTACTCATCACAGGTCATCAACAAATTTTGCCTAAACATTATCAGGAGTTCATAGGGTATGTGTCATCCAGACAAAAAGTGCTGGTCCGTAGCAATGGGTCTCCTGAGATCTGTGTTTAAAGATACAAAATTAATTTTAACAATAAACATTATCATCTCAACCAACAGACAGCTTCTTGTGGTTAATTTTAGTGATACACACAGTAATATGTGACAGATAGATAGTAGATATTGTTTGCCCACTTAGCTTGCATTACATGTTTCCTATTGTGGTGTGACTTGTCCAACATCTTCGGCCACAACTATCTGTCAGTCCTTTAGGCTGTGTAACTGGCTGGCAATAGGTGTGCATTGATCTGTGTTGGTAACTGGATTGTAAATGGATCAACTCCAATTTAATTACATTATCACACTTTCAAAACATTTTTTCATATACTTGTATGTTTCCCAAATACAAGTCTTCTGTCGATAATAACACAAAGGACCATAATAAGTTTGCATTGTATTTTTAGTTTGTTGATTCTTAACTAATAATTCAGGTACTGGGTTTTAGAGATTAAATGTGTTAACATACACGCAGAGCTTCTTGTTTGTTACTTCCCAATAATAAAGTGTTAGGGCTATTATCTAACACACTTGTAAAATCATCCTGCATTAAATAATTCAGATATTATATTAGTAAATAATTAAACAACGTAAGTGTCACTAACATATCATATTTTTAACTTTGGTGATGTGCCTCGCAGAGTATTTTTAAACCTTGTATACTTTATATTAATTGTTGCCTAGTATTAGGAGTTCTTTGTTCCAGCCCACAGACCTTAATTAGGTACCAGCATCTAATCCCTTCCTATTGAGTCCACCAATCCGCATTGGGCCGGCCGGTTATGGACTACAGCCTTAACCCCTTCTCATAGTGGGAGGAGACCTATGCCCTGTAGTGGACAGGTAATGGGTTGATATGATGATGATAATCTCTATTCCTCTTATAAGAGAGGAGGCATGAGGCTGTAGGGCATTAATTAAAATATACTAAAAATATACTTTGACAATACACACATTGCCATCTAGCCCCAAAGTAAGTGTAGCTTGTATTATGGGTACTAAGATAGCTGATGAATATTTTTATGAATATAATACACATAAATACTTATAATATACATATAAACACCCAGACACTGAAAAACAATAATGTTCATCACACAAACATTTTCCAGTTGTGGGAATCAAACCGAAATTTCAGAAAGCAGGGTTGCTGCCCACTGTGCCAGTCGGCTGTCAAAACTGACGTTAATTAGGTTAATGCTTGATGATTTTAAAGAATATTATCATGTAAGTATATAAAGTATTGCTTAAGCAAACAAATATGGGGTACCACTTATGGTATTTAAATCTGTCTTAAATTATAAAACAATATCCTGTTTTATATAAGAAGTATATTTGCACTTTGCCAATCTGTGGGCAATGCACTTACAGTTAAACTAATATAATATTTTTTGTTTCAGCATTTGTAACTCTGGGTGTGCAAAGATATAAGAACCAGTATCCTTTCAACAGAAAGGTTGAAAAATCATAAAACAATAGATTATGTGTATGTGATAGTTATAAATACAGTATATAAATATTTATTATGTATAGTTAGTGTAAGAATTATTTGTTTGTATATCCCTAATAAAAACTGTAAATAATATATTTTTTTAATTTTACTTTGACTATTTGGAAGTTTGTACACTTGTAGTGCAAAAAAAAAGCATAACACTCTGTGCAATTATAGCTTTTGCAAACAATAAATGCAAAAGCTAATAACAGCACCCAATTTGTTAATTTATTTTGTATGAAATAGTTAAATTTATCACCAAGAAGTAAATCGTAGAAGACTAGGTGTTAGTATTGGATTGTTATGTGATAATTTATAATCTGAGCTGAGAAGCTGAGAAGTATAAATATGCTTTCTCGAAGCTCGTTCCAAAAGTTAAACAATATAAAATAAATCATGGAGAAATACCTCTCTTTTTTGTAAAAAGTAGCGACATCTATAATTTTGTAAGCTAGCTACGCTGAAGCAATTATTCCAATCGTATGCTAGTATGACACATACCGCATAGGTGGCGTTGTAATCAATTGCATAAAGTTGCAATAGCTCAAGCAAGCGGATTATAGCAAATTATTCATTGTAAATATAGCTATAGCAGGTTTTGTCACACTTCAAATATCGTAGGGTGAAAAACACTGCTTTACTACTCCGACTTTGTGCTACAACTTGTAGTAGATTCATATAAAAACAATAATATATTAATGTTACAAATAAATAAAATGTGTGTTATAAATTATTATTTTTTGTATCTTCATCACATCAACCCAATATCGGCCCACTACAAAGCACGGGTATCAGCCGACAATGAGAAGGAATATATATTGGTATTTAAAGGATGTGTAGAGGTAAACCCGATAAATTAAAGAACGTATTTAAAAAAGGCGGCTGGTCTCGTACTATCTATATTTGTGTAAGTATCTTAGCGATCGTATTTTATTAACCGTGGGAAAGTGCTTAACTGCTCGACCACGCTCGCGCACTTAACGCGCTTCGATCGGCGTCGCATAGCTTACGCTTTCCTGCGATAAAATAACATACGATTTGTTTACATTTCATCAAAAGCCAAATAGATACAATAATTTTCTTGAAGTACCTACCTACGATCACAGAGTAAGGATAGTGATTTCTTGATATTAGGCTACGGATCCTTCAAATTTGTTTATTAGATAAATATTTGCGCCCTTAATTAATGTGTCATGCCATGCTCGTAACGTGGATCTCAGAATATCGCTTTTAGGCTCATAATCCAAAATATCAAACAAGTGTTTATAAAACTGTATTGCACTTCTGATTAGTTACATCCCAATCGAGTTAAGGTTAGTAAATAAATCACACTCCTTATTTAACCAGGTAATTACACAGTTTATTTCAACAAAGAGTTTCAAGTTTCTAGGTTTACTGAAATTATTACGGATGAACTAGCTTTCTAACAGGGAAATACTTTTTATTAGTATTTTTAAAGATAAGTAGAGAGTGTATCTTATCAAGTTACAAGAGGATAGGCTGGTTGAGAGGTTATGGGATTTGTATCTAAAGTTTTATCGTAAAAGACAACAAAATGCTATGCCAGAAGATTGGATAGTGTTAAACATATAGAAAGTTTTGTTTGCGTTAGTTAATCACGTTTGTAACTTGATAGCACGGGACACTAGGAAAACTAACACCCGATAAACAGGTTCTAAGCCTAAACCTCTATAGCCTTATGATGCCCATCTACTAGGCACCGATTTCCTCTCTGATAGAAGAGATACTTTTAATTTAATGAGTGCACTTATCATAAAGATGTTTAAAGTTTTGCGTTAAAACTTGATTACCTACGCGCCTAAAATGAGGTGAAAATCATCATCGCCACGTAACTAAAAATAGATATACCAACCATAATACCAACGTAAACAAAGTGTATTATTATAACTAGCTGACCCGTGCAACTTTGTTGCACCAAATCGGTTATTACCGGAAAACACAAATAAATTGACATTCTAAAAATGAATCCTATCTAGATCGATTGGTCGCCCTCGAAACCCCCTGTATACTAAATTTCATGAAAATCGTTGGAGCCGATTCCGAGATTCCAATTATATACATACTTACAAGAATTGCTCGTTTAAAGATATAAGATAAAGCAATGAAAAGCCTTATATTTGTATAAAAATGTTTTGAGGTCGAAAGTAATTACTTACACCCAAAATGATGAGAAACAAAACTACCGACTAAATAAACAGTCTACGAACAAAAAATAGATTAGACAAAACAAAAGCTTTAAGCTTATAATCAAAAACCAACGCCTATCATCTAATACGAATAAGGGCAATGGAAATGGTTGATTACAAAGTCCATTCAAATGAGTGCCTTTATACTCTTTATAGCCACTTAACTATAGTCTCCCGGTACAACCAAATGAATGTTGTTATACTATGACGTCGCAATAAAGTCAACATCGCGACACAGATCACGATTTCAAGTAAACAAGTCTAATGATAAACGTCGAACAGACCAGTCGTGCGCGCCCGCCCGCCCTATTCGCGTGTCTCCAGGACGCTCAGCAACAGAACTCTATATCAACAGGCGACAGATACTCAGCCGGACGTCACTACTAATGGGTACGTAGTATTTTCCTTAACAGAACAGCCTTTCGTAGCATCTTAGTCGACCATATGGCAGCGTTCTCGCATACAAAAACAAGCCGTGCTACATAAATAACATACCGTAACTTATATTGCAATTTATAGTGAATTACTTGGGTGTGTAATGTGGTTGAACTTTTAAGAGCTTTTCGCGTCAGAGGATTTACAGCCGTGTTTCAATTATTCTTAAATCTGCATAATGTAATGACGTCTAATCTCGGTCGGAAAGATTTTCGCATTTCGTTTTCCTTAGCTGTTATTTACTTTTAAAGTAAGTTTGGAGTGAAAAAGTACGTCGGAGTACAACGCCATTTGTCTACCGAAGCCGGATCGATGTTACATTATTCTGTGCAACTAATTTCGTTATCAACAGATAAGCTGTGGGCAGAGCGGAGTCAGCCGAGTAGGGAACTTTGGGACGGTCGCAAACACGGCAGTATGGAGCATTATTGGAAGAAATGGCACGTTGGATCGACTCCGAAGACTTTAAGTGGGGAAACAAATTCTGCCCAAAAGCAGGTACTGCTTCCTCAAGCGCGTGCAGGAATAAATCACGCATGGGCGGAGAGTAATAATGCTTGGAGCGCAGCCTTAGGTGCTATGGGAGGCGCCGGAACGGTTTTGATCATAGCAGCCCTGCTGTTTATGTTTAGAAGACCCAAGAAGCAGGAGCCACCACTTCTTGCGCCAATGGACCTTGGACAAAATGTAAGTTTTTTTTAATGTATCCAATAGTTAGGAATAATATTTTACCAAAAGAGTAGGTAGTTGTATAAGTTGTAAAGTGATAAAAAATATATAACTCAATTTCATAGAATTACTTGATGTAGATTCCTTGTGTTGATTTTAAAGTGTTGTGTTGTTCTTATATTATATACTTATTTGTATTTAATGTTTATAATTCTGACGCACATACACGCAATAGAGGATATAATTTTGTCTATAGTATGTTTATATGTGTCATCGTAGCGCTCAATAGGAAAACCCGATTTGAATACGGATTTTTAAAAACACTGCACTGAAGGATTATAAAAAAAATTAACCGCTTAAGCCCACACAAGAGAACATAGCAATTATTTTCGATTTTCGCATTATACGGGTATCTTGGACAGATTTTTACATATTATATGTTTCAAACGCTGCGAACGCTTCATTAATCTGTACTATAAAGCTAAAGAGTTTTTTTTATTTATTAAAAATTATTAAAATCCGATTGGTACTTCCATAGAGTAGCTATGGAAGTACCAATCGGATTTTAATAATTTTTTGATAGTCAATTTCTTTTCAAAATTTGACAGTTGGCGCAGTGGGTAGCGACCCTGTTTTTTCCATCTAAGGCCGTGGGTTCGATTCCCGAAACTGGAAAAATTTTTGTGTGATGAACATGAATGTTTTTCAGTGTCTGGGTGTTCATCTGTATATTATAAGTATTTATTTATATTAATTATTCATTAAAAATATTCAACAGTCATCTTAGTACCCATAACACAAGCTACGCTTATTTTGGGGCTAGATGGCGATGTGTGTATTGTCGTAGTATTTTTATCTATTATTTATTTAATTTCTTTGGAAAGGTTAGGTATATAGTCTATTCAATATACGGTAGGACCGTCAGCCAGCATGCGAAGTAACATTGGCAGTCGAAACGACACAGTGGATCAGGGCATGTTGTGTAGATTAGCGCTACATTATATTAAGTTTGACGGCCGATTTTCGCAGTGGGCAGCGACCCTGCTTTCTGAGACCAAGGCCGTGGTTTCGATTCCCACATCTGGAAAATGTTTCTGTGAGGAACATGAATATTTTTCAGTGTCTGGGTATCCAAATGTTTTTTTATAAGTAATTATTTATATTATTTATAAAATTATTCATCAGTCATCTTAGTACCCATAACACAAGCTACGCTTATTTTGGGGCTAGATGGCAATATGTGTATTGTCGTAGTATTTATTTATTTATTTAAGTTGTACTTAAATAAACTTTTAATAATTACTTTTATTTCAAAGTGAGTTTAATATATTATTTCATCATCAATAGCCTATAACAGTCCACTGCTAGACAAAAGCCACTCACAACGGTATGCTCATTATCACCATGATCAGGTTAATGATTGCAGTAGGTAGATGGTACCAAGTAGAAGAACAGAGAACTCTGTAGCCAGTTTTTTGTTATGATCCCCTAGTCGCCTCGTACATCATCACCGGGAAGAATTCTGATCTGCCATCACCACACGTCAGATATTATATATAATTTTTATTTATTTATTTAGCAACGCACCCCGTTAAGACATTATACAGTTGCCCAGTTCGTCACCCCGGAGCTATTAAAAGAATTTAACAACAAATAATAATAACCAAAAATAAAAATCAAATAAAACATAAAAATAAGCTATATAAAATTAAGAATTAAAAAAAAATAACAATAACAAACATTCAATAATAATAAAAACAAAACATTCAAACATACTTATAATTATTATCTTAGATCACCTACTCTCTAATAACATTTTAATTTGTTTTTGGAGCTGAATTTTTCAGGAGGTTTGTTTTAATATCAAGAGATTTATCTCTTCCTAAGTTACCACCTGTGTGTGTCCGTTGGTTGGCAGCTTTAGGTTGGCAGCTTTAGGTTTCAAATCGATGTTTTAGTATTAAATATTTAGTATTACTACTAAATATTTAATACTAAAACATCGATTAGTAGTGGTAGTATAAGTAGGTAGTGTAGTGGGGTAGACCTTTTATTGAATTGAAATAAATTTATAAATATACCAGCTTTTGTCCCTCTGCAATTCGGTTATCAGCATCATCATCAAAATGTATGACGTGTTAAAATGCCCGCCACGCCAGCCTTTCTTTCTTTTTATAATCATTGAATTTTGTATTTGAAAAGAGTTATTGCTGAACGAAATATTGTGTCTGTATATAAGTACCAACAAAAAAGCTTACCTGTTTAATGGAAAAACTTTTATTGGTAAAATACAATAGGCTTATAAAACACGTTGGAAAAAAGAAAACTTTTTTAGATATACCTACGAAAATCGAGTATGACCTCGAGCGTACTTTTTGGACATTTTACAGAATACGGTACCTTTTTCATCTAACACGGCGCACAGATAATATATTATTCAATACTCCTAATACTACTCATAGTATCCTACTCATAGTTAAAACATGAAATAAATAAAGGCGAAGTAAAAAAATGTTTGTTTACATATCACGCACGTAAATATGGGTCCCGGGATGATAATATCACAATATCAATATTATAATAATATAATATCATATATCCCCTTAAAAAGTTATACAGCAATCTCACAATAGCTGAACTAAAGTCCTCCCCATATGAGAGGCCTATAATCACCATGCTTTTTGGTGATCGCAGTAGATGGTAGTACTTGGTCGCCTCGTACGACACCCGTGGGAAGAGGAAGGGTGGCGAGAACTGTATTCTGATCTGACACCACACGACATAAAAAAACTTATACATTTAGCAGTACAATTATATTTTTAGCAGCTAAGAAAATTTTAACTGGTTTATAAAATAATACCTATTGCAATTATTATTTGAGGTATAAACTATTCTATCCTATCCTATCTGTTAAGTAGGAACAAAACACACATTAAAAAAAAGCTGAAATCAGTTCAGTAGTTAATTCCGGACGCTGAAATTACATATATATCTCTATAAATATATATAGAATAATATATACAGAGAATTTCTCGCCCAATTTTTTGGATCCTGTGTAACCAGAATGTAATTTTTTTTGCACTTTTTGACAAAGTCAAGTTAGTTACAAATGTTGTATAAATTAAATCAAATCCTAAGTTCGTATGTATGTAGTAATGCCTACATTTATGGTATTTTTTTATTCTATCCAATTATTTTAATAGACAGCTTTAACAAAACGTTATTTTGAAAATTTTCGTTACAGGTAACATAGTTTTTTTTCAATACAGAAAATTATACTGAATCGTGTAAAACGGAAAACCATTAATTTAGAAATATGGTTAGAAAAACAAATAATTTTTTCGCTCTGAAGAACTGCATATAAGATTATTGATAGTTCTTTAAACCTCATTTAGCAGCACTCAGCACCTTAAGTCGGTGAGACAATCCGAATAAAAAAAATAGCCACCTTTATAGCGCAGTGTACCTCTAAGTGGGAGGTCAGGGTAAGAATAATAAAAGAAAATTGTTGTATCTCCGTTCTTATAGTACCCGCAAGACAGCATTTGGACACAAAACCTTATTACCCAATAGTTACACGGCACGGCGGGTATCTCGGGGGACAGGGAACGTGTACAAACTACATAAGTCACCGATTGTTAGACTTAAAGATTTACGCCCACTGGCTTCTAGACTAATCCAAACCATTAAAAATAAACGAAGAGTTCGTACACTAAAAATTTTGTAGAAAATATTTATTTCTTGCTTTTTGGTTGCTTTACAAAGTCGGTTCTTTTTCTGCCATTAATAAATTCCATAATACGTCGCTGTAATAAATGTCTACGTCTAATCATCATCATCATTACTTCAACGTATTGAAGTCCACTGGTGGACATAGGTCTTTTGTAGAGAGTTCCAAAATCCACGGTCCTGGGCCGCTTGTTTCCAGCGGCTCACAGGGACTCGTTTGATGTCGTCTGTCCACCTCGTTCGGGACCGACCAACACTGCGTTTACCTGTGCGGCTATGTCTATGTATATTTTCATATTTCACTAATTTATGTCGAGTAGGGTGGTAGGTATCGGACCGGATACCTACCACCTTACCTACACCAGGCACCGGATGTTGACCACTTGCAGCAGTAACTAAAACCTAAAAACACAGGCCACGATTGGGTTTTACTGCTGTCTGTCAGGTTTACTAGCCTGAACCAGGATATTGCAAAGAACTAAAAGATCACTATAGAAGACCTATTAAACCAGCAAAAAATAAAAAAAAATCTTTAGAAAAAAAATTAAAAAGGCCTTTGCGTCTCCGTTAGAATTAGAATCTCAGAATCAACATTAAAAAAATTGGTTAACCTCTGGTACAAATACGGTCAACAACTGGAGCCTAGTGGTCCACAGATCCCTAAATCGGTTGATGATATCCACTTTTTGTTTATGTTTTGATTAAAAAAGTTTTAAACCCTTTGAAGGTCGTTTTTTCACGGAGTCGTTATTATTTTTCTAAAAGAAAAACAGCTTAAGTTGCATATACCATCAGCCATCTTCATGTAAAAACTCCTCCTAAATTGGTTCAGTAATTTCCTGCCAGCCAGATGTGGATTATTTTTAGAATTCCAAAGGATGCCTTCACTCATAGGAGAGAAAGCTGCATAGCATAGACCCACCACGCTGCTCCACTGTGGGTTGGTGAATTATGCCGAATGGACTCCATTAAGCCTCTGTACTAATGTACAGCTAGCCGTCCTTCTGTGTGTCAGTAAGCTTATTAACCGAACGAGGTGAAGAATTATAATTTTCAAACAGTGTGTATTCTCTTGCCGCTATAACAATAAACCGATCACCTGCGTGTGGGAGTCGCACACGAAGTAATATTTTGTAAGGAACCCTACTTGTGCGGGACCGACTTACACTTGACCGGTTTATTAATAAATATAGGCAACCCACGTCCTTCTCCGCGTAAACACAAAACTGCTTAGTAAACAGCTTTCAGCGTTAAGGGCAAAGTTCAATCACGCATCATTCATAATCACGTCGTATTATCTCATTGGAAAAACGAAGAATTATTGATTATGATATTCAATTTAATATTTTAATCAAGTAGGTACTTTTTTATTTAAGTACCACCTTTATTAAAATATCAAATTGGCAAAGATTTCGTTACTTTTTTCTACGAAGTAATATTTTAAAACTAAAATATTTGTAGTCTGTAAAATAAACAACGAGAGAAAAAACTACACGTGGCATACTGGCATCATAGTAAGTACGGGAGCTTTTGATTGCGATCTCTAAATAATAAAACGACAGTGCAATGAAATTGATACCATAATTCCTTCGTTTTAAGAGTCATATTCATTGCTAAAAACCGAGATGCACGAACGGAATATATGTTGAAAACAAACACGGAGTCAATTTCATCACGCACTTGGATGTGTGTACTCCATATGGATCATCGATTGGATGCACGCGGTTGTGTTTCTACAGCTTATTTGTTTTCAATTTGTCTGGTGGGTGGCTTTGGGCGTGGCTAGTTACTAGTCTACTGACAAAGACGGATTACTTAATCGATAAAAAAGCTTGGGTAAGAATTGCTGAGAGCCGCTGGAATCTATGTAAATAATTCACTTTCATTATATACTTATTTATTTACTTACGTACATTATTTACTTAAATAAATTATTTACTTAAGTACATTATTTCATCATCACATCAACCGATAGACGTCCACTGCTGGACATAGGTCTTTTGTAGGGAAAAAGACTTACAAAGACATTATTTACTTAAGTACATTATTTACTTAGGTATATTATTTACCTAAATACATTATTTACTTAAGTACTACTAGAGAGTTTTTTGCGACAGAGCTCGTCCGGGGAAGTACTACCACCATGCTTATTTCTGCCGTTAAGCAGCATTTTTGCAATGCTGTGACTCGGTCTGAAGGGCGTGGTTGCCGGTGTAATTACAGACACAAGATGCTTAAGAATTACGCCTCTGCTTGATGGATGTAGCAGGACTAGTTCCTTGCATGCCATGTGAAGTGATACTCTGTTTATATGCGATGTCCACGAACAGGTGGGCTATCTGATTTATCCGTGAATTATTGCTATAAATATCCCCACTACATCGTTAGATTTCCAATGCCCACACTCCTTACATCGTCAGATTTTCATTACCCACACTCCTTTTGCTTGATTGGCACTTCACAATGGAGTATGAACTCTTACAAAAACTCATGCTTTATAGTGGACGTACATTATTTGGACGAAGACGACTTAAAGTTCAATTTATCCGTGAATTATTGCTATAAATATCCCCACTACATCGTTAGATTTCCAATGCCCACACTCCTTACATCGTCAGATTTTCATTACCCACACTCCTTTTGCTTGATTGGCACTTCACAATGGAGTATGAACTCTTACAAAAACTCATGCTTTATAGTGGACGTACATTATTTGGACGAAGACGACTTAAAGTTCAATCTAAATTGTGATCGCGATTAGGCCCTGTGCCACGATGTTTAGGTATATCATGCCAACCAACGGACACACACAGGCGGCCACTTAGGAAGAGATAAATCTCGCGATATTAAAACAAACCTCCTGAAAATTAATCTAAATAATATATGCGTCATACTAACGAAAATACCTCCGTCCGTAATAGATTTGTCAATTTAGACCTTGACCGAGGTAATTTAATCTCACCGCGTTCAAAGCGCGTTCCCTTAGCGGTTTATTATTATATAGGTAAGTAGCTTTTCGTTCTATATCAGCATGAAATGTATGAACAATAAAAATTTGGTTTGATATTACCCGACGTAAAACTCTCTGCCTGGCTAGCACAGACAGGAGGCAAAAATTGTATCCCCCGATTATATCCCAGACAAGGGATATAATTAACGTGAAGATATATTCCTTCGCGCACTTTTTTTGAGGTAATAAGTACTTACTTCAATTATGTAGTACATAACCTTATGTTATTTAATAGTTTCGCTTTCTTTTGGTGAAGAATAGGTTAGAAATGGCTTTATTATGGTCAGTCGAGTACTTTCGAAACCTGTTCGATGCAAACAAACATCACATGATGCAAATAAAAATCTTTGCTCTTTATAATATCAGGATCGATTTACTTTAACATAAAAAATTTAAATTATTATTTGGTTGCACACCGCGGTCTAAATCGGGGGCTGTTGATAACTGTCTGTAGTCTGTTTAGATTAATCCAAGCATAATATTAGCGTCAGGAATTCTCAAGCTACGGCTGCATAAAATCCAAAAAGCATTTTATTTCATTACTTATAATTCGCGGACCACGCAGGTGACCCACCTCACGGTAAGCAGAGAACCTTCGTCTATAAACAGTCCAACACTTCGCAGGTCATGCAAGGAACACATCCTGCAATGTTCCGCCCGGTGTCCATTAAAATGAGGCGTGGTTGTTAGGCTTCATGTACAATTACGCCCTTCAGACCGGAGCACAGCATCGGAACAATGCTGCTTAGCAGCAGAAATAAGCATGGTTGTAGTCAGTGGCGTGCATAGAGGTTATGCACATGTTCTGATATGTGCCGCTAAGATGTGTAAAGCAACGGCAACTGTGTTTCCTGCCACGCATAATTTGAGTACCTTCAAGGCTAGGGTGGCTTTTTCTAGGCAAGCGTGCTCCAACCTAGGCCTCATCATTGCTTTCTAACGGGCATGATTGTCGTCAAGCGCTGGCCTATCGTTAATAAAAAAAAAAGGCATGCACTAAGCGGACAGATGATATAAAATGAAGAAAATCACCAGTCCGTGTTATAAAAAACTTACGATACGATAGGCATTGCAAGAGTTACAAAAAGTCTACCCTTCAGGTTTTATAACTCGTACTGGAGATTTTTTTCATTTTATATAATCTGTCTACTTTGTACTCTCTATGCACGCCAGCCGGTTATAGTTCTAGTCCGGACGAACTTTATGACAAACAGTTCTACTAGTTGCTACCTAAAATTTTCAATTAAATAAATTTAATAATCAACCGACTTATAAAAAAGGAGGCTAGGCTTTTTGTACTTTAGAGGTTATAATATATGTTCAATTTTGCCAAAACTGTGATTGGAGATAGAGGACAGAACTCCTCAGCGAACAGCAGCAAACCCCTCATTTAAGGCTTAAACGCAGACGATGTCGCGGGCAACAGCTAGTCATTTATAAACCAATAGAGTCAAATATAAAAAAAATCTGACTCGAATACTGAAATGCTAGAAGCCAAAATGGCAGAGAAACCTTAACTGAATATATTAATTAATTATCTTTGCACGGCACGAAATTAGAACGCTGAGTGGCATTGCGAAGTAATTTTATTTATACAGAGTTCAATAAGACTAAGTCTTGTCTTGTAACGGCCTGCGACGTTCTGCTGTGAGCGACAAAAAGAAAAATAAAACATTCAAAATACCCCTAATCAGCTTCATCGTTACTGCACGCTGAATGGTTAAGCGCACATCTATGTCGGTAGGATGATAACTAGCAACAATTGAAGCCTCTCACCAGACCAGAACAGGTAAAATTTGGAAGTTATATTTTTCCCGAATTGCCCCTGCTGGGGATAAAGCCCCGAAACTTGCTCCAAAAACCATACCAGGGAGGTCGACAATTGTTTTTCTGAAAGGTGTTTATTAGTATATTTATTTTTCCTTTTTTACGCAGAATTAAGGAAGGTAACTTTATTTTTTTTAACCACGTATATTCTTTTTTAGAAAACAGCCCAAATGCAGATATTTCAGTTAATTTTTAGGCTCTCTCAAATATTACGTGACATTATTTTGACATTTCCTCTGTGGCACAATTAAAATGTAAGTTCACCTTAAATTTAAAGATGGTTTTTAGTATTCAAGGGCAAAACCCTCCAACTAAGCGAAGTGTTTTGCACTACGGAAACTAAAAACCTGTCTTCACTAATGAGGCTTGTTGAATTCTAAATTTCAGTTTGCCATTAGAAAATTCTACTTAAAAATGAACCTAGAGTAAAATTTATATTGCTTAGTAGCTCCATCTACAATAAGCTTTGCGAACGAAAACAGGAAAAGTGGAAACCTTGTGGAATTAAAAAAAACCAGTGTCGAAAGTAAACTGAAACCTTCTCTTTAAAAGGCCCATAGATGGCGTTGCCTAAATATTTCCTGTGTGCTACGAAAAACGTAGCACGCTACGATAAAGTATTTGAACCCGAAATTGATCCCAGGATACTGTTTTTATTAATTTTTTTTTTATAATTACGTGTTCCAGTTCAGCTTAATCGGATGCCAATAAGAGCTTTAAAAATACATTTTAAGTAGACAAATTTCTAATGCAAACGAACCCAAATTACATGAAAATGTGAATAAAGATCGGTTATGGTCACTGACACCCTAATCACAAGCAGGTTACCGTAGCCTGCCAACCCGCATTTGAACAGCATGGTGGGTCTAGACGCATGCTTCAGAGTTAAACGTGGTTCTGCATATGCAAACTATATACTTGCCAAATTGCATCAAGTTCAGTCTACTAGTTGGACCAAACATAGGTTTCTATAGTAGGTTATAAATAAACAGACACATTAGCTCATATATATTATTTATAATATTAAAATGGATTTTACAGTTCCAGGTTATTTTGTTTTACTCCTGTCTCTCTTCACAACTTGCTTATGCTTATATAATAACTAACTATCCTTTCAATGGCTCAAGCATGCTTTAGCAGTTTGTTGCGTGATCACTGATGAGCCACCCTTTCTCGAGTATTCGATAATAATATCTGAGTCTATAATGTGACTCATATTGCTTTAAACAAAAAGTAACAAAAACAAATATTTGATATACACGTATATAAAAGTGATTATAACTAACACAGGGTCCTTTCTCCTTGACCCAAAAACCGATATTTCATTTAGCGCGTCGATTCCTTTGAAATATTTGGCGGCGGAGTGTTCTCGCTAAATATATATTCTTTAGCCTCATCCCAATTCCTAAAAGAGTAGTATTAAATAAATAAATAAATAAATAAATATACTACGACAATACACACATCGCCACCTAGCCCCAAAGTAAGCGTAGCTTGTGTTACGGGTACTAAGATGACTGATGAATATTTTTATGATTTATATGTACATAAATACTTAGAAAATACAGATAAACACCCAGACACTGAAAAACACTTAATGCTCATCACACAAACATTTTCCAGTTGTGGGAATCGAACCCACGGCCCTATTCACTATTGTTCGAAATTTAAAGGTGTTATAAGAATTTTAAAAAATTCAGGAATGTCGTGTCGATGAGAAATAAAGACGCAATACGCTGAGAGATTCCGAAGTAGCAATTTATTAATTTGAAATTTCAGGATTTTGACTTGTTTTATGTATGGCTATTACTGCCCTACCGACAAAGACAAGAATGTGTTACCCACAGAATTAAAAATATACAGATCCTGAGAACATGCCCAAAAAAAGTGAAAATGCCCCGCACACACATGCAGAATGATACTAGCTCACAAAGCACGCACAAAGGAAGGTCAGGAAGCGCAAACTTTTCCCATTTTCTCCATTTTATGATAAACTTTTAGAACAATAGGAGCAAAAGAATTACTGACAACTTCTTAATAGTATGAAGTGACTAAACATCTGTTCAAGAAACACTAACGTCTACTAAAGTGGAATGGTATTGATGCTTCAATATTACAGTTCGTACTGTAGATTTTCTTCATTTTATATCATCTGCATACCCTGTGCATACCCTCTATGCACGCCACTGCGTACATGGTTTCTGTAGGTTCTGATTTATGTGCTGCTACCAAGTGATTGAGAATCCCGGTACGTTGCCGCGTAAGTACCGATCAGAACGGCTATTATAGGCACGAGGCTAAAACTATATACTTATTATATTATTATATTGGCATATACAAAAGTAGAGATAATTTGTATGAGCTCTATAGTGAAAAACAATATAACCATACTCCAGCTTTCCTACAACACGTAAAAATGTACTCTAAAACATTTAAGAACGTTTGCTTTTATGCATATTTACTATTCGATTACTCCACCTTTTATAAACATGTACAATGTAAAATTACAATTATAAATATTCTTTACTTGTAATTTCAAAATTTTATTTGGCACCGAATTAAACATGTTTTGGATAATATTTATTTCTTGCTTTTTAGGTGTTTAACAAAGTTGGTTCCTTTTTCATAAAAAAATAAAATTCCCCCTTTATAGTGGGTACTATTGCAATTATCTTACTGACGGCTGATTGGCGCAGTGGGCAGCGACCCTGGTCTCTGAGCCAAGGCCGTGGGTTCGATTCCCACAACTGGACAATGTTTGTGTTATGAACATGAATGTTTTTCAGTGTCTGGGTGTTTATCTATATATTATAAGTATTTATGTATATTAGTCATATAATTATTCATCAGTCATCTTAGTACCCATAACACAAGCTATGCTTACTTTGGGGCTAGATGGCGATGTGTGTATTGTCGTAGTATATTTATATTTATTTTATTTATATTTATATAAATGCCAACTGCTCATAACCCTTAACAAGATATTGCTATCCTGAGACCGGGGTGTTAATGGTTGAGGATTTCTTGTAGAACTTCACCATCAGCTTATTAATGGGATGAGCATAAATTGCTTAGTAGCTATACACCATAATCGAAGCATTGCCCGTGTAATACTAATTATTGTATAGTTCCGGTGGCCATCCATGCTCTTCATTATCAGTTCTACTTGACCATATGGTGCCTTTCGAAAGATAATGCACAGGTTTAAAAAATACTCAAATTGGTATATTTGTTCCTATAATATTTGAAGAGCTCTCTCGATTTATCCCTCTAACGAATCTTATCTAAATGGGTTCTTTATTGTCAAAAAATATTTGTTTATCATGAATAGTAAAGTAAATTTGCTATACTCTAAAAGCGATAAAATCTGTTCAGATTGGATAGAAGCAGGCGTTACTTTGCGGAATTCCATGATATATTATGAAAATTAAGCTTAGTTTACTATACTCCGCGAAAAGCAGGAGAATCTGTATGGTGTAATTTCTAATCTCTTCTATCTTTATACTCCACTCCAAACAACTTCGGCAATGTAGGTTACATGACTAAGCACGTTTCGCTCCGAAACCGGAGCATCCTCAGGAGATGTTGACTTTACAATTAATAATTGTTAAGACTTATTATCTTAACAATTATTGATTGTAAAATGTAATGAATCTGTACAGTGTTATAATTAATTTACACCATACAGATTCTCCTGTTTTTTGCGGAATATAACAAGTTAAGCTTAATTTTGTTGGCTATTTTGTAGCGGAATAAAAAGGAAGTATTCTTTTCGATATCCAATTGGGTCAACCAGCGCAATCGATTGATTTCGATGTTTGCATCTAGGCCGTCACCTTCATAAACCCAAACAGATAGACGATTAATTAAATTCATAACGCTACCGTATTCAGTATAAGTATAAAGAATCGTGTTAAAAGCATAAAACACTTTGGTACTCAACGGCACTCTGAGTCTCCAAAGGGTTGTTGACTTTAGCCTTTGATTACGGTCGCTGGAGCGTACTCCATTATTTTGTTTCAGAGCTTTAAGCGCAATATCCATCGCAAGCTAGGCTACACTGAATTACAACAGTGCTATAATCCTTAATTTAAATCAAAAGAGCAACTACTGAGTTTCTTGCCGGCACTTCTCGGTAGAATCTGCTTTCCGAACCGGTGGTAGAGTCACACAAACATACATACTTGACGTTTCAAAAGTGCTTATAAAGTAGGCCTACTTGAAATAAATGAATTTGAATTTAAATCGTCATATCTGAATGTTTTACTCTCTTTTTACTATATTCTCTGCTGAAAAGGGTAATATTATTTAAAAAAATCTGTGAAGTTCGTTCTGATCAGGACATGCAAGAAACACTTCCTGCAAAGTGTTGTGTGTCCATCAATCTGAGGCGTAGATGTAAAGTATCATGTAATTACACCGGCAACCACGCCCTTCAGATCGGAACACAGTATTCCGACCATGCTGCTTAGTAGCTGAAATATGTATGGTAGGAGTACTTCCCCGGACGACCTCTGTCACAAAAACCTCTACTACAACTTAAAACAACGCAATGAATAGTAATTGTGCTAAGTAATGAACTATATAAAACAATCAAATTTCATATCAATAGCTAAGTACTTTTGTAAATTTAAAAAATTAATTGAATCAATGTCAAAAATATCTTTATTCAAGTAGGCCCGGCCTATTGGTGGCACTTTTGATGCGTACATAAGAATTACACGGTAGTGAGATAATGGCGATAACCACATTCGTAAACTTAAAATTAAAGCTACGAGGGTTCCAAACGCGTCCTGGTCTAAGAAGAAGCCCTCAACAAACTTAGCTGGGTATTTTTTTTTGTTATCACCGTCTCACAATGTCATTTAAAATTATTAGAAGAGCAACTTGGTTAGAGCAATAATTCACACCCAAGCTTTTTTATCGATTATTTAACCCTAACTATAACCCTAACTGTAACTATTTAGGACTTTTCTATAAGCTTACGTTTAATACAAACTTTAAACTTTTTAAGAGTCATCTCCGAGATGTCAATGTCAATGTGTTATGGGATCCTATTAAGTTTAGGGTGCGCAACAGTAACCCTTGCAGCTTTAGTGGTTTTATATACAGAATTATCACAATCATGGCAATTTACGATATATTAACGAATCAAAAGAACTTTATGAATTTCTCTTATTACATTTAAATCATTCAACGATTAAAACAAGATCATTATCACTGGTTCCTGATTGAGTTTTCTAACATCGGTGCTAATTGTGTTGTCTACACAAATCTATAAAGTAGACTAAAGTGACAGGTTTTAAAATAGTTCTGTCTTTTTCATATTGTTTTTCGAGGATAAAAGTTTTTTAGAAGTTTGTTTTATGTACAGTAGAATGTAGAGCACCAATTAGGTATATAGTGCATACTAAAATATATATTTATGAAATTTATCCAATACTTATTTTTTCGTATTATCTAAAGATGGAATTCCTTTTCGAAACCCTTTTAAATAATTTATTACAACACGAATTCAAATGCATTTTGTTTATTTCAACTGGAACCGTGATACAAACTATCCTGTGGACAAAATACAGGATGCAAGCTTTCAATTGCCACATTTCAACAACATTAGTATTGAGCCGAACATAGAAAACAATCAAATTCGAAACTTAAATATTAATATTTAAAGAATGTTTTTTATAAAAAAAGAACATATATACAGCTTTTATCATAACTATACTAACATTATAAAGAGAAAAGATGATTTTGTTTGTTTAAAACACAATAGGCTCCGAAAATATTGGTCAGATTTTAACCATTTCTTCGCCACAGGAAAGTTAAACTATGACGAAGTAACGTAGTCTATGATTTATTTTCGAAAAAACTGGAGATCCTTCAGAATTTTTTATTTTTATTTTAAATGTAAAGACTACACGGAAACAAAACTTAACTTAAAAAGTTATTTTTAAAACTTTATCAGTTAAGTTTTTAAAAATACACAACTTAAAATGTCCTTTAAAAACAAAACCATACGCGGACGTAGTCACGGCCCACGGGCAACAGCTAGCTTACTAAAAAGTCATTTTTTTTTGTATGAATAAAGTTGGAATAATATCTTCCAGTGACTAAAAACGTGCAACTGCTCCTAACTTTGATAGAAAATGTGACTGTACCCCGATATACTTATATTAATGTGATTGCTGTCTTTTTGTAACAATTTCTTTGCCTGTCTCCGAAACTGTCCATCAGAGCTATATGAAATTTCAGGGGGAAATTTTCATATTTTCGAAATTAACCCTTTTTTGAACAAAAAAGAGTTTTGCAATTCCGTCAAAAAAACTTCCGATTTGATAACCTCCTCCTTTTTGAAGTACATTAAAAACAGCGCTTACTAAAGTAAGCTATTAAAATAGCTAACCTTTGCCCGCGGTGGACATTGCCCTTTAGTATTGTGATTCTAGATTTATTTTTATGTTGTTTGTGTTTCATTTGGAGGTACCACGTTTTTGTTTTATACATGCTTTAGTAGCAAATTGGCTGTGACTCGCTGTCTAACATAAGATTTATGTACATAAAGTAACACTTTTGCCTGCCTTAAAGAAGTAAGTACTTACTTGAAAGTATGTAAAAATAGGTTAACAAAATACAACTAAAACCGGTAAGAGGAAGCTAAGTTTTAGATCTGTCTAACTTTTTAAACACAAGTAGGTTTACTTGAACCTGCATTCAGAATAGTAAATAATCTTTAATCACTAAAACAATTTTTGTTTTGTTAAACAATAATAGTTTTTTCATAATCATCATCAATCTATTACCGGCCCAGTACAGGGCACGGGTATCCTCCTACAATGAGAAAGGGTTAAGGCCGTTCACCACGCTGGCCCAGTGCGGATTGGTGGACTTCACACACCTTTGAGAACATTATGGAACTTTCAGGCATGCAGGTTTCATCACGATATTGGCCTTCACCGTTGAAGCAAGTGATATTTAATTGGTTAGAAAAGTAAGACGTGCGTGCTGGGATTCGAACTTGGCTTTACGAAGTTGAAGCCGAAGTATTCACTTTTTGAACCCACTGGGCTATCACCGCTTTTCACCGATAGTTGTTTCATTATTCCTGAATACCAATTTTTCTGTTTTATCTTAGGACGTGGTTGCCGGTGAAGTTATAGGTTCACAGGGCCTGAGGTAGGTGTTAAATAGGTGGACCTATCCCTCAGGTCGGTAGCCACAGTGCGGTGGCGTTTTCAAGGACTTGTTTCTTGCATGTCCTGCGAAGTGTTGCTCTGTTTTAAGGAAATGTTTTTCCACATAACATCAGCTGGGGCGTTAGCCCGGACCGTCAATTATTAATAAAGAAAATTGCCAAACATTGTAAGTACACGCGGCCACAACTGAAAAATGTTTGTGTGATGAATGTATGTTTTTCAGTGTCTGAATGTTAATCTGTATATTATAAGTATTTATGTATATTAATCATAAAAATATTCATCAGTCCTCTTAGTACCCATACACAAGCTACGCTTACTTTGGGGCTAGATAGCGATGTGTGCATTGTCGTAGTTTATTTATATTTATTTTAGAGTAGGTATTCAAAAACTTCTCATAAATATTACAATAACGAAGCTTATTGTAAAATTCAATCAGATTCAAAACAGCAGAATAGATTAGATCACTTCTGCTACGCCCGCAAAACCATCTCGTTTCCCGTTTTACTCCGATATCGTAAAAACTGTGGCCATAAAACTTAAGTCATTTTAAGAATGGCACTGAATTTTAAAAGTTTCTTGATGCTTGGAATTTATCGTAATAAGGCACTTGCGCGTCTGGCGCCCGAGCGCAAACTTGGCTGAACGACATAAAAGCATAAAACGTGTTGATTAGCTTGGATGTTGTCTCTTCACATATCCTACTAAACACAGTTATTTTTTTATCTTTGAAAATCGATAGCCTCTTTAATCTAGCCGATCAACAGATTCTCGCTAAGCAATATTGAATAGAATTAAAGTTTACTACACCAGCGATAAAAAATAGGAAAACATTAATTTATGCATTTATAATTTTTAAAGCAGATGATCATATCACGTACCTATTCGGATATTCTTTTCCGGTGAATGAAACGAGCCCACTTGATTGAATAAGTAGAAAAAGAGCTTCATGTGACAAAGCTCGTTCGGGGAAGTATCGCTATGCTTATTTTTGCTGCCAAGCAGCATTGTTGCAATACTGTACTCCGGTCGAACAGGCGTCGTTGCTGACGAAATGAAATAGTCTATAAAAATAATGGAGATAGAGATCCGGGATTGGGATTTTTTTTATTGAAAATTTCCTCCTCTTTCAGAATCTTTTTTGAAATTTCTTAAATATAAATATGTAGTTTATGAAATATTGACAAAAAACGAAACGGCATTTTTTTTCCATCTTTAATTATGTTTAACTTTTGCAATTTTTTATGTGCTTATACACGCTTTTGGCACATTTTTCTAGGCGTCATTCCGGATATGAGCTATTGCACATAATTTAAGAACAGTATCTCTATTTTGTACCATTTTGAACTTGTCGACTAGTCTAACAGTCACACAAGGCACAACAGCCTATGTCGCAGATTGATGGAAACAGGGTGGTACTTGCAGGAAATGTAACTTGCATGCCTCTCGAAGTATTGCTCTATTTATAGTCAATGGTTTTCTTTTTACTATGAGGTGGGCCATCTGCTTGGTTTGCCAATTATTGCTGTAAAAAAGACGAATACCACACGCATCGCGCCGCTTACACTCGATATAGGATGCTTCATATACAGCAAAGTATTTTTTTTTAATTTAATTTCCTTAATATCTATTATTTGTTCGTCTTGTTTATTATTTACCAATGTATAGTAAACTTTTAATTTATAAACTGGATCAATGCGATACTGAAAATAATCTGATGTCAGCTTATAATTCTTGACTTGACAGCTTAATTTTAATCATTCATGATCACCACTAACGAAAATAAGAAAAACCAAAAAATATCGCCTGAATTAGCCTTAGCTTAGAAAGTAAATCTATCTATACCTTGTATTCAAGTAGCCATGGCTGTTACAACATTTATATTGATATTATAATCTTACATTCGTTTCATGTGACTACAACTGAACTAGAAGTTATTTTGTTGAATATAAATTGAAAGATTCTGGATTCCTTCTTCAAAAGGTCCGCCCACTACAGGCTGCAACCTCCGAATTTCTACGAAAAGGTTTGATCAATATTACATTATTGTCGAGAACGTAATATATATGTCACACGTAACTTTTATTACATTTCCCCCGAGGGAATGCGTTTAGGAAGCCATATTTGTGGGTGAAAAAATAAATTACTCCGTCTGACGTTACGAGATTGTCCAGAGAATACGCTGCGATGCCGCCATGATTTTATTAGTCACATTTTGAGGTTCTTTCTGGCACAGCGGTTTAAGCTGTGTTGAAAGGTTCCAGCTTAAATGCCCGCCAAGTAATTGTAAATTTCAAAATCTGCTTAGATCTGTCGTATCGGTCTATTGGAAGTGTAAGAGGGATTTCTTTGAATCGGAGGAATATCTGCTTCAAGCGGACAGCTTCTTGCGGAGTTGCGGTCCTAAGCCTGGTGCAGTATTTTTTATTTCCCAACAAGTTTACCCTTGACAGCAATCACAAGTGCTGATGAAGTCTAAAATGGTAAGGGGCTAACCTGTTAGGGGTATCGCAGTTATATTAAACCCTAAAGCCCTAATCGGTTTCTACTTGACAACGTACCGGATCGCTGAATCATAGCGGCACGTCGTCTTTGTAGGTAGGTAGGTGGTAACTAGGCCACGGCCGAAGCCTCGTAGCGGCGCTGTGATTACCCTCGCGAGAATAATGTATTGTTTTTTCGTTAAAGAAACTAACTGGGTTGTTTACTAAAAGATACCCGAACTCCTGACGATAAGTTTAGGTTATTTGGGTGTACCCACTAAAACCTTTGTGGCTAGCTCATATTGAAACTATCCAAGATCTTCTAAAAAAAATCGTGTAAGCATTCGTTCACTGTCATAGCTACTGAATTTATGCACTCCCATTGAACATCAGACAGTCGAAGTCATTGGGCATATTTAAACATGCTGTTAAGGCTCATTATCTCGCTCAGTAAAGACGACTATTATTATTTATTTTTCTACTCAAACTCATATTTAAGTATTTATGGTATGTTCAGATATGTATTAGTATATTTATATTTATCAATAGTATTTTTGTATTTGTGTAGTCTGGTTTATGTATTAGTATGTAGATATTCGTATGTATGTATTAAATAGTGTACCCCACCTATTCGTTTTCTTTTTAGTTTTCCTAATCCTAAAGTTGTCTGGCGGAGATCGCTACTTAGCGATAAGGCCGCCTTTTGTATCCTGCTTCATTCTTCTTGTGTGTGTTCTTTTTTTTGTCTTCTTTTTCTGAGAGGTGTACAAATAAAGAGTGTAAATAAGATCGCAAAAAAATAAAGCTCACTGAAGGGGCGTAATATTTTGAGCTAATTATAGTGAGCTAATTGGACGAGGTGACATAATATTGTAGTCGCACTTGCCGACCGCTTTTCATCCATTAAATTAAGTTGTCAACTGGAGTGCATCGTACCGGACCGCTGAATTACTTGATGGCTTTGCCTACAGAGGTAACTACGTACAATCAGTATCGACCGAAGTTTCCGTCAAAACCAGACCTGGTCCTACTCAGAAAATAAAACTCCTGTATTTCGCGTTAGAAATATTATGGCTGGATAAGTGTGTACACGAAAGAGAGAAGTTTGAAGATAAATACACCGTAGTAGTTTTCTAATTGGGTCAAACCAACCCAGGTGCGATACGGGTCTCAGCCGGATACGCTTACTTTCTTTATTTCTATCGCAAATAATTTCAAATCTTCTATTCGCTGAATACATCTTTGTTATAAAATTATTGATTGTACAACTGGGTGTTTGTTGCCGGTTTATCGGTTTTTTATAAGATACATCGGTAAGTGTGCTCAGGAACTTCACAATATTGCTCCTCTGATCCCATTCTACCATAGAACAGCTTGTTTTCGTGAGTAGTGGCATCCTTATGTGGTTGATATTCAATCAACATGAATGAAACCTTTTATATCCACGTTTCTGATTCGTAACGCTACCATGTGGAACGCACTCCCAGCAACTGTCACTTATAAATAAATAATAAATATATAAATACTACGACAATACAGACATCGCCATTTAGCCCCAAAGTAAGCGTAGGAAAGAAGCCCCAAAGTAGTTGTGTTTTGGGAACTAAGATGACTGATGAATATTTTTATGAATAATATACAAAATACTTATAATATACACACAGTCACTAAAAACATTTATGTACATCACACAAACATTTTCCAGTTGTTGGAATCGAAGCCACAGCCTTCGATTCAGAGAGCAGGATCACTGCCCAATGCAAGAATCGGCCGTCAATAAGTAGCGTTGAAGGTACTCAAGTATAACTTGAGTACTTTTAAGGCAAGAGTGAATAGGCAGGCAATCGTCGACTTCAACTTCAACTAGAAACCTTCAACCTAGACCTATGCATTGCTTTCTAACAGGCATGATTGCGCTGGCCTATAGTTAATTAAAAAAAAAGTTCTGGCCGCAAGAGGTCTGCTGTGTACAATACTCCTTAATGGAGATTCACATCTGCGCTCTTTAATAACACAAGTTGTCTGAACTTATTCAATCACTTATCCCTTCGATGTATACAGGATGTCCTTAACTATCATTATGTGAATAGGTCACTAGTTGAACTAAACAAATACCTACATCCCGCATCTGTGTCATGTACGTTAACACTTTTTATTATACGAAAATAATTTAGTAGAAACGATGTTTCATCCCTGTAAGCCCTACTTTCTAAAGTAAAGTAGATCCTCGCGTATAGCCGTATCTCGATTGGTAAAATTAAACGTTAATTGCGATTTGAACTATGTTTCCGTAGTCATATTAACTAAGTTTACATAGCAATTATGTTTCTGTAATATTGAGTGATTAGTCGGTCATAGACAATATAATGTTTTGCAATGAGAACATCGTGACGTTTTTATTTGTCTCACTTTCAATATATTCCCCCAATTTGACGGCCGCAGTTTGCAGCGAACCTGCTTCCTGAGTCCAAGGCCGTGGGTTCGATTCCCACTACTGGAAAATGTTTGTGTGATGAGCATGAATATTTTTCAGTGTCTGGGTGTTTATATGTATATTCTAAGTATTTATGTATATTATTCATAAAAATATTCGTCAGTCATATTAGTACCCATAACATAAGCTACGCTTTGGGGCTAGATGGCGATGTGTGTATTGTCTTAATTTATTTATTATTATTAATTTGGGACAGTGTTGTTCGATCTTTAAAGTAGCAATTTTTTTGAGTTATATATAGTATTGAGTTATACAAATATTGTTTTACTTGTGTATTTATGGTTGACTAAGTAACTGATGAATTATGTGTAAAGGTACTCCCTTTACACAAATCGCTATTATTAAATGTAACTGCCATACCTTCGTCGGCAGATTGTCCTTGTCGGCAGGGTCGAAAGTAGCCACGGCTGAAGCAGAAAATTAAAATTCCCAATTGCTCCTGCGGGGAATCGAAACTAAGACCTCCAAGTTAAAACTACTGCACTCTACGCTGCTCGGTGCGTTCGTCAAAACGGGTTTACCCATAATCATCACGCTAGGTAGATGGGTGGGTGATCACAGAAGTTCGTAGTAGTAGCAGTACAGAGGACGCTGCTCCGTTTTCCATTTTATTCCCTTAGTCGTCTCGTACGATAACCGCGGAAAGAGGAGGGGTTGTGACGACTGTATTCTGATCTACAGTCACCACATCTGTATTTAAATATTGTGTCATCAGTGCAAAAGAAGTATAAGATAAACATGGTTTTATTCTGCATATATTACATTATCGGAAACATGGCCTCCATTTAAATTTTTCAGTGTTACGTTTTTCATCGTCGCTGGGTGTAACCATAAACAGTTTTATATACGCTTTCAATTTTTATGGATTTGTTATGGATCGTAAAGATAAAATGCCCCGCATAATCTCTTCTGCTTATAATGTAGGTAAGCTATGAATTACTTTGGTACCAAAATAACATTTGCCTAATAGGGTTTTTGATTTAACAAAATACCAAATTGTAGGCAAACAATAATAATAATTCTCAAAGGATGGCAATAACTTTCAGAATTATACATGGTAAAAAGATATTGATTGAAAACTTGGATTTGAACACAAAATAAATTGTTATTATTGATAAGCATTCATTGTTATTAATATAAAATAAAAATATGCTCTTTATTAATTGAGTAGCTGTTATTCGGAAAACTGTAACGCGAGAACAGTTTTTTTTTTTTGGGCAAAAATGTCATGTATTATTATCTTTGTCTCCAGGATGCAAGTTGTCTCTATAAAAACTTTAACATTCGATTTTAGATTGCTTGGACGTGGAACCTTAAAAACATAACAAAATATATTTAAAAAAATTACCCGAATCTAATTCTTAAATTTCGTTTGTAAATTTGAGAAATTTTGAATCCTGGATCCATAGGATACATTTTATCCCGGGAGTATAAAAGATTACTACACATCAACCCATTCCCCACTACAGAGCACGGTTCTATTCCCACAATGAGAAGGGGTTAAGGCCGTAGTCCACCACGCTGGCCCAGTGCGGATTGGTGCACTCACCTTTGAGAACATAATGTAGAACTCTTAGGCATGCAGATTGTCTCACCATATTTTCCTTCACCGTTGAAGCAATTGATATTTTAATTCCTTAAAACGCACATAGCTTAGAAAAGTTAGAGGTTCGTTCTGGGATTCGAACTCCGCCCTCCAAAAGTTAAGTCAAGCTCGTACCCAATGCGCTATCACTGCTCTAGTAAAAAATATAAATAAGAAATCTACCAAAAGCTTTGTGTCAAAGTGTCCTTCTCAATAATAAATACCCGTTCATACTACCGTTACGCTATTCTATCTATTCTATCCCACGTTGAAATTCGAAGAGTGACCTAAATCGGCCACACGTCTACTGACCGAGCTATCAATATTTGAGCAGTATACCTATAGTTCGGAAAAACACAAGCATTGCGAGCACACAAAAGGACCCCGAAGAGTAAACAGAATATCCATGTTTTCGAAATGGATGGGGCGACTTAACTCTCAAAGAAAACAACTTTTTGCGTTCCCACACCTCTATATTTTCAACTTTATTGTTCGTTTTTGCCTGATGCTATAGTACATAAATCTATAATATTCAGTTTTCAGTTCTTAAAAACACTAGAAATGCGAATATACAAAAGGACCCCGAGGAGTTAACCGAATATTCATGTTTTGAAATGGATGGAACGACGTCACTCTCAACAAAAATAACTTTTGCGGTCCCACACCTCTGTATTTTAAACTTCTTTGTTCGTTTTTTTTAACTCATACCTGATGCATCAAAGTCAAAGTCAAAAATATCTTTATTAAAGTAGGCCCATAGGTGGCACTTTTGATGCGTACATTACATGAGAATTACATGGTAGTGAGATGTTGGCGATAACCATATTCGTAAACTTAAAACTAAAGCTACGAGGGTTCCAAACGCATCCTGGTCTAAGAAGAAGTCCATAACAAACTTAACTGGGTGTTTTTTTTTGTTTTCACCATCTCGGTTTTGTAACCTGGTTAGAGCAAAAATTAACACCGAAGCTTTTTTATCGATTACGTAGTACTATAATAGGACTTTTCTATAAGCTTACGTTACAAACTTTGAACTTTTTAAGAGACATCTCCAAGATGTCAAAGGGTAGTTTATTGTAGAATTGTATGCAATTTCCTAAACGTATTATGAATTTTATGTAATCTGGTATATTGCACTGTAAGTTTATTCATTATTGCAGTCACATTTTTTCTTAGATTTAGAAATGTGTCATTTAATTTTCAAATATGTACTGACTATATTATTTTATTATTCATTATTTTGAAATCTTTAAATTTATCTCTCAATGACTCTCTTGGACTCATTTTTTAGATCGAACGAACAGCCCACTTCTGCAGCACGAAAATAGTGCTAATATCAGCAGCATTACCCCATTGTAAAATTCCATATGATTAATACTGTAAAAGTAACTAAAAAAGACCAGTCTAGCAGTTTCTACGTCGGTCATATAGCGTATCTTCTTTACCGTATAGGTAGCAGAACTAAGCCTGTTCGATAAATTATTTACATGAGGGCCCCATTGAAGTTTAGAATCTAACGTTATTCCTAGAAAACCAGTCGTATCCTCCAGTTTCAGTTCCTCATTATAAAGTAGTACAGGGATTTTCACGTGTTTAACATTTGGTAAAGTGAATTTTATACACTTGGTTTTTTTTCCGTTAAGAACCAAATCATTAGCTTCAGCATTATACCACACGAGAACACGCCTAGTGCGTCACGTGACTCCTCCCAGGCCTCATATATGTTTTGTATTAGCTCAAAACCTGCGTCAATTGTTGAACGACCCCGTGTGAAACCAAATTGCTTAATATGGAGTAAATTATACTTATGAAAATGGTAAAGTAATTGATTTAAAATGAGTTTTTCAAAGATTTTACTGGAAGTGGGTAGTACGGATATTGGTCTTCAGTTACTGTGGTCAGAAATACCACCCGATTTAAACTATGGAACCATATTACTAAGTTTCATTAAGTCAGGAAACACCACAATCTATACAATTATTAAATAAGAATGCTAAATCGGGTGCAACAAAATCAATTAATGATTTGAGAATGTTGACGGAAATGCCCCACAGATCATTTGTTTTTAATTTTACCTCTTAAAAGATTTAGACACAAGAGGATATGATTTAAGAGGTTTATCCACAGTTCTTAAAAACACTAGCAATACGAATTTACAGAAAGGACCCCCGAAGAATAAATACATGAATATTAAATAGTACGACTTTTCAGAGATTTAGTTTCAGAGGTTCTACTGTTGCTCCTGAGTGAGTGTACTTGCTTAGGTGAAGCACTGATCTAATTCTCAACCGTCAAATATATAAAAGGTAATGAATAAGGTATTTTCAAAAACATAAAAAAAAACAATCATACTCATACTTACCTTAAGTATAGTTGTATTTTTTTAGGTACATTTTTCCCTACTGTCTGTAAGCTTTTAAAATAAATTCAGATGTCAGAATACCGAATGTCCAATCAAATACACGTTGGTCAGACTTGCCTAATTAATAAATTTTCCTTTGGTTAGAATAGTATAACTAGCAATCTAGGTTTGCTTTAGAAATGATTGCATTACTTTACATCCTTTTTTTAGCAATAATTGACGCACCAAGCAGATGGTGATGGTGGGATGGTAAGTGGAAAACCCTCGCGCATAAACAGAGCAATACTTCGCATATTATGTCACATGAGCCTGTAATTACACCGGCAACCACACACTTCAGCAAACAATTCTTTTTTGGGTTAAAATTCTTCTTTGTCAAAACGTATAGCAGAATAGGTAGGTAGTAGTTCTTCCGGCACAACCAAATTAACGACGAGGCATAACTTTTCCTAGAGTTTGCGATACACATATACAGATATATCTCACAGCGAACATGTTAATTAATACGGTCCCAGTGTAAATTGCGTCTCCGAAATCAGGTCATACCCCGAATATCAACGACGTATGGAATAGCGGTCATGGTATTGAATTTCTGATGAAAATCGCCAGAATACAGTAACCCCTCGGATGTGAATTCCACGATCGCAATCGTCGGTTTCAAGCGTACAATTAACTATCTAAAATCCGTGAAAACTCGGTAAATCTGCACGTTGTTATATATAATTACTTAAATCTTACTACAGCACACCTCCCACAGATCAAAATATGCCCTCTACGCCGTAGCACCGAGCATTCTCAGAACATGTTAAGTTTACAATACATAATTACTAAAAAAATATTTCGCCAAATGAGTTGCTCTTTTGCTCCTACTTAAACTTAGCTTTAGCTATGAATATTATACTACTACAGCATTATGATGAGGCGTTATTCTCTATGGTAGAAAAAACATTAGAGAAATGCACGATACCTCTGCTTAGTTCGTTTTTAATTTAAAATTTTAATAAATATCGTACTTCGAACTTTCGTTAGTCTCGTTTTCGATTGAGAAATATTTAGTTAAAAAGTAAAGCAGATATTTTTTAGTCAGAATATAACTTTTATTTTTTTTTTCGCGGTGAAGAACTACTTATATTTTTTATCAATAGGCTTAGTTCTTTTAACCTAATTTAGGAGCACTCAGCAACTTAAGATAGTCTTTTGAAAATATTTTTACTAATTAGAAAAAACTATTTTATGAGAAATTGCGTGTAATACCCTATTATCCTTTGAAGGATATTGAATGGAGTATCAACACGAGACTCGTTTTCCCAAGACGCCCTGCATGACCTTCCGTACCTGTTGCTCGCCCAGAGAAAGTGACGCGGCCAAAATGCGCCGCCGCCCTTGGGGATACCAGCCTAGCTAAACTTGCCGATAAATAGGCAAAATAATAAAAAATAAATAAATTTAAATGGGATCTAAAATAAAATAATTGCAAGCAGGCTTACTTATTGACGTTAAATATGCCATGTGTGACGGTAGACCAGAATTTCTCTGACTTTGACAATTGTTATTTAAAAGACTTTGTTATCTGTGAATAACTTTACACCTAAATCTTAACTGGCAATGCTTTAATCCTAGAGATAAATATAGCTATAAAAAACAAACGGTTCCCACCGGATTGCTGTAAGCAATAATGCAGCTGAAAGCAATTGTCAGTGCTCATTTACCTCGTGTTTAAGCAGCGTGATGTAATCGATTTCACGGTTGGGTACATTTCTAATTTACCTGCAAATAGCGAATGTGGGATAAGGTCGCCTGATGCAGGGCAACACTGGCCCGGGCGGCGGCAGTTTGCGCGAGACGCGGTACTGGCCGCGCGCCGTCGTCCTTACCAGCTTTCGATATACGTGTGTATAGAATTATCAATCCAGTGTACCCGACATACAACTCTCACCATTGTACGGTACAACTAAGCCATTGTACACCATCCATGCTATATAAAACCTTTGTCAATATTTAGGGGACTTTTACAATTCGTTTTGAATACCTACTTATATTGTTCGCTATCATTATAACTTAAACACTTCGATACTCTTACCGTGTACTGAAATTAATTGGTTTTATTATACGAATATTTCGGCGTTCGAAGCTTAGTTCAATACAAAGCTCGGGTACAAACCTTGGGATCGATGTTCACACATTATACGCGTAAAATGTGCGCGATCAAATCGTACAATAACAAAGTAATATGAAATAATAACTGAACACAGAAATTTTTATTGGGTTTTTAACTAGAATTGCGTGTTACTGCGATTAACATACTCGTACGTAAATTTTGTACGATCTACTATAATTATATTGCATAAAATCATGCGTTACTTTGCGTAATTCCATGATATACTCGTACATTGAAACTTAAGCTTTAATTGCAATAAAGCCAAAAGCATTTTCTTGCTCCTCGGATATTATAAGAAATTAAGCTTAATACTCATTCTACATACTTATAATAACTAAACTTAATTATATACGGATTGTATTCCTGTTAAAGTACGAGAATATCGAGTAAAGCGCTTGGGAATCCAATAAATGTCTTATTTGAATTCTTCCGAGTATAAAACGTTAGGCAAATTTGCATCATGATATTAGATTTACTTAATATCACCAAATATCATCAGAAATCCGCCGGATGGGGACTTAAAAAGAGCTCATTTAAATAAATCCGCAATCTAAAGAGATGTTGTTTCCGGGAACAGAGGAAGCAACAGTTAGCTCATAATTTTGACCTCGGATTACGCGATACCTCGATTAAAGCCTTCGACCTATATAATACTAGATATTTAGCCTCATATAAAATATAAGAGAAAAAGAGTCCGGCTTTTCTTTATAGGTATAACCTAGTGTTTAAGAAATATTGAACACCTATAATATGGAGGTTCTTACATAAAATAAGATCGCCAGGCTTTTTTTCCAGCAAATAGCATTCAGAGGTCTAGGGCCAACTTTTTTTGTCCAACCAGTAGGCTTGGACCAACTGGTTGACTTAGGTAAGTAGTGGCAGTGGACTAACTATTATTTTAGTTGGACCACGAACTTATAACAAGACCCTTGGTCCAGTTTCCAAATCATTGGTGTGACTTTATTTTTCACGGACAATTTTAGACGCTTAACAACGTATTAAGTATAATATTAACATAAGATTAAAACCGCTCAATTTTCATAGGAAAATATATCAAACGTAGCTTGTTTTCATGAAGAATAAACTTTGCTGTATCTTTTTACCCGACTGTTCCACAAAGAGAGATATAGTTATTCGGTTGTACTATATAATTGTATCTTCTATTCCTTCCAAATCGGTAGTCGTTTTATTTGACTTATTAGTGACTTTTATACAACGTGTAATGGAATTACGAAATGCTGTTGAAGAGTGTATAAGTATATTTCATAAGGAATCACCCTGTAAAAATATTAAATCAAAAGAAGCGTTTTTATTTTCCATACAAAAGAATTCAAAACATTCTAAGTGTTTACTTATAACAGTTCTATTTAAAGATAACGGGCCGACACGCGCATAGAACCTATGCTACGCGAAGCTTAAAAACAAAGGGACAGGAGTCACATTTTAATTTTGCATTTGTTGTTAGGGCTGTATATATTTCTTTCAGTATTTTTACTGAAAGAAATATATACAGCCCTAATGGCAGTGGTTTTTGGTTTCATAGATAAGTCTTAGAGACAGTTTATAATGTAACTCTTAAGCCTGTGAAGTATTATTTCGGTTTTTATTTACAGGTTGTATGTATAGAGGGAACCTGAGTACCTACGTAAAAATAGCCTCTAAATAAACAACGGTTTCGCAAGTAAATTAAACTTAAGTGTGTCGTACTCGGTACATGTTTAACAATCCACCTGCTTCGTTACTCTTGTTTGTATGAATTCTTTTCATACCCAGGCTTAAATACCAACCCTGTAGCGCACGACTTTCTTTTAGTTATCAACAGCGAGACCCATGTTAACAAAGGATTAAACTTTTAATAAATGAATGTTTAAGAAAAATAAACTATTTGAATAAAAGTATCACGGAAAAAATGTATACCCATCTATTGTCTATTACCTGACGGATCGATTTGAATCTATAATAAATAACTGAAAGACATGCTAGGTTTTTCTTATCGAAGATTTTATTCTACGGGCGAGTTTTGCACGTAATTTACATATGCAATCACATAATACGTTACCAGGATCGACGACAATTTTCGAGAAATTCCTGGTGCGTCGGTTATGGGTCTGAAAATCGATTGAGGAAGTCCCATATTCGGAGAAACTTTATTTCAACCCCATGCGTAAGTTCGCTATCCTTACGGGTGTGTATAATTTAACTCACAACGACGACCTCCCATGTGCCGTTGTCTTATAAATGGGAGGTCCCGGCTTAGAACAGAGAACTTTCTACCCTACCGGTAAAGTCGTGCCGCCGACGGTTTAGCGTTCCAGTACGTTGCCACGTAGAAATCGATTAGAAGTATGGACTGCCATATCCCTAGTTAACCCAGTTTAGTTCGTTGCCATCTTAGACAAATGAAATGAGTTTGGTGAATTTTTTTTTACAAGTAGAAGCTAACTGAACTTACCTAACGCCTGAAAGTATTTTAAAAATCAAAAGCTAGTGAAATAGTTCGTTAAATTTCCCTTAGATTCCAAGCTCTAGACATTTTAGCCTTCCTTTGCGAGGATAAAAGTGATTTAAAATTTTTCATCAATATTATCTTCTTCGATTATACTTTCTGAAGCAGTTGACACTTGATACCATAGATTTTTAAACAATTTCTTATAAATACTTTCGGAAACTATACAATTTTTGAAATCTTTCATGTACAACACTTACATTAAATGTGACATTTACATTTCTCTCTCTTATTCTTTATGCTTCAAAATATTTAAATTAGCATATATAATTATGCAATACATACTCGTAAGGGGTAAAAAAAGCCATAACACTTCAGCTTTAATGGTTTCATATAGATACACAGATATGAAGTTATAATATGGGGTTATTTGAAAGCGGAATCATGAAACTGGTCCAAAATATCCAGATTGCATTCCATCTGCGAGGCTATTCGAGCATAATAGAAGTAAATTGTAAACAAACGCCCACCCCTCACGTACGCTACGTAGTACTCCGGCGCCCACGCAGCGTCTGAACGCCCACGTAACGTCTGCGAAATCATAAAACGACGATTGAATTACCTGTAACGTGATTTTATTAATCACAGAATACCCTAATAATATACTCAGTGTTGGGAGAGGCCTTTAGTCCAGCAGTGGACTGTTATAGCCTATCGATGATGAAATAAACTTGGCCACGCTGTTGCGATAGTTTAGTATATTCAAAATAATCAAGATGCAATCATTATCTCTCACCAAAAAAAAACATGCGATTTACAACAGAAAGCTTAGTTTTGATTCAAAATGTGTTTAAAGATTAAAAACATTAAAAACAAAACACTTCACAATCTTTAATTACCTTCCCCAAGAGTTGTCTGGAATAAACTGCTTAGGCAATACTGCCTTTGCATATTAAATGTATATTCATTTCTACAATTTCAAAAATTATTAATTCGTGTAAAAAAAAAAAATGTTTTTAATCTTACTTCTATATGTATTTATTTATTTCAGAATATACGATGCTTTTTTGCATGCAACCAGTTTCACTTGTATATATATGAACTGTTCTACCATCATTATACAGTGTACATTATCTATTCGCTCCAAAAGTGAAGAATTTCAAGCTACGCTCGTTACTTGTAAAATTTTAGCCCAAGGATAGCGTTACAAGCAATATATTTTATCCCGGAAACTTGAGTCCGTCCAAAACGCTGAGTTGGGTCCGTAATAATATTTATTATGCTAAAACTTTTCAAATTTAAGTCTGGCATTTATTATTTTCATCTTGAACACAGGAAAAAATTTAATCGGGGTGTATTTTTGTCTTTCAGATTATGATACCATCTTATATTCTAACACACGCTTGCTAGTCGACGTTGAAAAGAGTCTAAACTCGAAATCCCTCTGTACTATTAGTAATAATTAGATTAGCATATAACATCCTATAACTGGATTTTCGGTTTCTTCCTGCAAGAAGTGTTTGCCCAAATTCGCCACCCTAGGCAGACGGGTTGGTGATCGCAGTAGATAGTAGTACAGTAGCACAGAAAATAGATACTGTGGGAAAACTCCGTTAATATTATTAGAACATTTCGATTTTAAAAAAATGCATACAGTATATTTGCAACATATGGCCATTAGAAAGTTGTTGGCCGCTTTTTAGGAAATTAGGTAATCTACCTCTACCTTGTATGTATAAGAGATATATTGGTTGTTTATTTTTTCAAAAGAAATTGTGAATATAATACATATTATAAAGAAGAAGAAAGCTGTTAGATATCCCAACAAGCTTTGTACTGCAAAACGATGCAATAGTACATATATGGAATGTGCTTGCGGTATGGCTGTAAAAATATATAATAAACTACCGACCGATCAATCTAAATATGTTTAATATTAAATAAAGTAAAATTCTTCTCGAAAAATGTTATTTTGATGTTAAAGAATATTTATTATAAACTGAATAATTTTCATTCGTAATATAAATTATGGAACATTTCATTGGATTGGTTATTAATTTATTTATTAATTGTCATTTCTAATTTTATTATATATGTTTGTTGTGTTTATTTTAATCTAATTTGGCATTGAGGTTATTTTTTTAAATTTTTGAATTATTTTGCCAATTTGAAATGAATCTCTCTCCACGAACCAAATTTGCACACTATTAATTTAGAATAAAATGTATGCCCTTTAAACTGAATGACGTTAACTAACATTTTTATATTGCACAAACATTCTTGCAAATAAATGATGATTATTATTATTATTATATCCGTTCTCTATGGTTATATAATATCATATAGAATATTACGGGCTGTACGTAGTTTACCACATAATTATTACTTGCACAATCCACATATTATATGAGCCAAATTTGTGATAAATCCAATATCGAAAATCTACGTAATGAAGTGATGGCATATTAATTAATTCTCTTTGTTATTTAGCAAATTGCAGGCGGAATATACCAAATTTTGTGTAGGATATAATTTAGAGTTAGTATATCAATAATTAAATAAATTAAGAATAGGTAATATCTATATATGTACCTTAAAATAAAAAAAAATAAAGAAAGGTACATGTAGAACTCTATTAATTAGACGGCCGACTGGCGCAGTGGGCAGCGACCCTGCTTTCTGAGTCCAAGGGCGTGGGTTCGATTCCCACAACTGGAAAATGTTTGTGTGATAAACATAAGGGTTTTTCTGAATATTAAAAGGCGTTGGTCGACTCCCAACGAGGTAGACTCTAATTAATTAAGCTTATTTTACGAAAAAAAAATATTTTGTAATTAGTATTCAATACAAAGTCTATATTTTACAGATTTTGATAATATTTTCGCAGCTTTAAACTTGAGTGCAGTCAATCCATTGAGTGCATACTACGTTAACACTAAATACTACTAATTTAGATTAGAATCGGTTTACTCAAACCTGAGATAATATACAGCTTGTCTTTTAGCTAAACTAGCTAGTTAAAATTAATTAAAAACAAACTTTGTCATCCTTTAATGATAGCAGTCTGGGGAAATGCTCAAAGTTGTCCTATTTTAAGTTTAGTCAACTCCGAAACATAGTCACTAACTATGGGCCTCAGAAGAGAGCTTTGAAGAGCTTTGAGTCACTCACCGGACGATGGAGCTCTGCTCAGAGTATCTCGACGTGACTAATTGACTATATCAGGGTGGGACATAGAGTCAGTTCCAATGGGATATTAATATAAATTAACTCAATAATAAGTAATTTTAAATGAGATAACAAATATATTTTTGCTACATTAGCTGAACGGATTTTATTTTGGAATGATTTCTTTTCCTGGTAAACGTACGTATATTTTTTTAAATGAGCAAGTTACAAGTAGTTCGTTGGTAAACAAGTAGGCAGTACATCGACATCATCAGCATATGAACGCCCCATAAGGCACAGGCCTCCACTTTAATAGAAGAAAGAGTTTTAGAGCATAAACCCACCACACTGTTCCTGTGAGCCCGGACAGTACACGCGATAAGCTTGCAGGCAGATCTACTAAAAACAAATACGCTTACTTTTCATTTCTTGGGATAGCATAACCTGGAGTAATTATTGAGAAATTCTAAACATTTATCCTTAGTTTTTAATGAATTGTTACTTAGACTTTATTTATAATAAAAATAATTATTAATTATTATTATAAGAGTTAACTTAGTGAAAATGAACAGGGTTAATTTTGAGAGACACGTATATTACAAACGGATTAGTCTATATGTTTGATAATTTGTTATAAATGTTAAATAAACATTTTTCCATTTCCATACCATTTTTAAGTTTAAGTAAGTTTTTACGTCGCGTCGTCAGGGCTCATAAAATATGTAGCCTGTGGGAAAGCGGAAAATTTTCAATAGCAAAAGAATTTTAAATAGCGCTTCGACATCTCCGGATATTACTTACTCTCAAATACAGGCAGGTAACTTTAACGTTCGTTTTAACACGACAAAATATATATGGTATATAAATTTATTTGCATACATAATGTTTTAATCGTAGTGCACGCGACTTTGCCTACATGACAGAATATGATTACGTACAATAGTACGATAAAATCTTAATGAGAAAGTAAATAATTCAATTTATAAATATTTATTTTATTAATTGGGACTCCTAAGTTTAAAGTTAGTCAAAACTTTTTTTAATCAAAAAAGCACTTTTTATAATATGTTTAGACACATTATTTCCATAGTTAGATAACTTTGTTTCTAAAAATTGCTGATGTAAAAATTAACCTAATTTATAGAAGGAAAATTGAGCAACGAAATCTGACCTAAATAAATAAAACCAATACCGACCTAACTATTTATTATATAAATACTTACCTTAACTTATGTATAAAGTGAATTTTTGAAGTGCGGTGAAGTTTGTGTGCTCTTAACATTTCAAAATCGACTCTCCGAACTCTTCGAAGTCTTTTTTCTGGAGTATGAGAAGAGAATAAAAAAATGAGTGGGTTAGGCCCTCCCGCAGTGTGGGCTGCCCAGAAAAGGCTCGAGTCGTGGGCCAAGGCGGCAAGGGAAAGGACTTCCAGTGCAAGTAGTGGACAAAGTCACAACTCTACTGATAGCTACGGTGATGATAAGTCACATGGAAGCCCCAGTGTAAGTATTATTCTTGTTGACACCAGATGCCTTGTGTTTTTTCCAGAGATGGCAGCACTGACTATCTGACAACAATGTTGAGATGACATTTTTATTTATTTAGCTAAAACACACCCCGCGAAGACAATACAGTTGCCCAATTCTTCTCCCCGAGGCTATAAAAATAATTCAACAAGTACCAATAATTACAGAAAAAATAAAACATAAATAGCTGTGTAGAATCATCTTTAATATAAATTAAATAGACGGGCTTAAAAATATGCTATCCTTTTCCACTGAAAAGTCACTCGTAGAGATGTTAATTTTGTACAGAGATTTGCGTACAACAGTTTTGCACTATTGTCAGGGTAATTTAAATGAAGAATGTACTTTTTCTTTTGATAAAGCAAAACCTATTATTATTATTTTACCCCATAACAACAGCTCTCACGCCGTACGTATCCGATTAATATTCATTAGGAACCCAATATATGCAATGTGCTTGCTGGAGGATTATACCCTGGCCAGGGAGTCCAGTTGGCTGAGGGCGGTCAGAGCGACTGACTACGAGTATCCTAGCCGAGTCCAGCAACACCGATTTCTGCCTCTTGGCTACGAGAAAACTGCCACGGAACCTCAGTTGCCTTAGATAGCATGCGATGCTAACTGTTCAAAATGTTTACAAATAGTCCTTTTTTTTATTACACTACAAGTTAACCTTTGACTGCAATCTCACCTGGTATTCAGTGACGATGCAGTCTAAGATGGTAGCGGGCTAACCTATTAGGGAGTATGGTAGTCTAGTCATAACCCTAATTGGTTTCTACGCGACATCGCACCGGATAACTTAATCGCTTAGCGGCACGTCTTTATTTGTAGGGTGGTAACTAGCCATGGCCAAAGCCTACCAGTAGACAAAAAGTCCTTCTGCAATACGAGCTATAGCAAAACTTTAGGATAGGCAGTGTTATTACGACTGCATGAAGTTCGTGCTATAGTACTAAGACCACTATAAGCTGGTTTTACCTATTAACTATATTGGCTGGATAAAAAAAACTTTAATCCGTAGAATTAAGTGATTGGTATTACGTTTCGATACCAAAATACGTAATATACAGCCCCGTCAGATTATCCAGCATCAAAATCAGTTTTATTGCTTAAATTTGTTCGGCATTTTCACTTGTAGGCTAAATTCAAAATGGCGACTTGTGTTAGATGCCATTTTGAATTTAAAACGATGGAATCGCTGGGACTTTGATGAACTGGTATTTGAGAACCGATTTGGCCTATAAAAGGGTCTAGCAGGATAACTTATTAAGGTACGGTCAGGGTTTCTAGTTATCCCAAAAAAGTATTTTGAAAATCGTGTAGTATTGGCGAGATATGAAAGTACCTCTCTCGACGCCATAAGCGCGCAGTGGTGAGCGTTGTGGTTTTGAGTGGGAAGTCCCGGGTTGGTTACCCGGCAGTGGCAATTTTAGTAATTCATTGTTTCTGAATTTTCCCTGGTCCGGTCGATTCATGCAAACAAGCGAATAAGCGGTCTCGCACCATGTCACGTAGGTACCGATATGGGGTATCGGCTTAACACTGCCATTCCCCCTAACAGGTTAACCCTTCACCACCAGGTATACTGCAGTCCAGGGCTGCAGTGGAAAAAAAAAACAACATTCGTATATTTCCTTTATTGTGATCAACTGACTCATTTTTAACTCCCGATGCAACAACGGTGTCTGTCTTTGGCATCGTATTTACCGAACAGATGAAACGATTTTGTTTTTTTTTTTTTGTTGGAAAGGTAAATAAAAGGGCTATGTTTGATGGAAATCAGTCCGACATGGCCGCCGCCACAAAATGGTGGATTATATATTTTTTCACCTCTCCCTCAATATGGGTATCAAATGAAATGGTTTGACTAGTAGAATACTGTACACTATTCTGTTGTGGGTTTATTTTTAATATATATTTCCTAATTTCTTGCAATAATAAATTATTAACTCAATAAAATTGGGGTAATAGTGACATTTGCAATACCTTTATTACTTACTTATAATACATGCTCGTGAATTCATCGAGAGGCTATTAGGCAATATTGATTTATCGACACGTACTCGATAGGTGTGAATGTATTAGCTTTCTTTTACCTTTTCTTGTTATCATTATATTAAATCGCGCTATTATTGCGGGCATGAAGGGTGTTTCAAGTTGAAAAACGGGGCAGAACAAAGGCGTTGTAAAAAGAAAAACATAAAACCGCCTTTTTCCAACCCCATACTTTTATTTCCCTCGGTTTCCTATTTGCCTTGGCTTTCTAATTAATTACCTTTTCTGTTTCTGATACAAAGAATAACACTTGCATTGTAATGCCAGCCTTTTATTTTAAAGTTACAGAAGGTAAAGGGGTCAGTTCTTATTCATTCTTTTATGCTTGCTTAATCTCAAGTCTATCAGCATATTTGAATACGGAGCAATAGATCCTGGGTTCATGCCAAGTTCTAAACCAAATTGTGCAAGGTTTTCTGTCAAACCATTTGTTCGAAGCCACGACCTCCCACTTATAAGACCACAGCGCCCACCACTGTGCCAGAGAGGTCGGTATGTATTTAACGTAATCTTCAAAGTTTTATTGTATAGTTGGTAATACCTACTGTCATTATCCAAGTTTCACTGGTTACCTTTGAGATATACCTTGATCAAACTTGTTCTGATCAAGTATCAACACGAAAAAAAGTTTATCCTTGGATGGTGATATTTTTATTCACAGTTCAACTAGACCTTGAACATTTTCAGTTGGCACTTCTATACCCTATGAATATGAGACTTTGAGAGCTGAGAAGTACTCCAGCCTTTTCTTAACTTTCATTGAGTTTTCTGAAAGTCGTAAGCAAAAATTGTAAGCATTCCGTGCTAAGTGGGCATTTTTCTTTATAGCTTTGCTCAACGTTTAAAAAAGGTTGGTTTTTGATTTATTTTCTTGTCACTGACTATTGTTGACAATAATGTATTTTGTTGTATTTAAATGCACCTCAGAGAACAGGAGGCTTGACTTCTGAGGTGTGTTTTAATACTATTAAAATTCTTAATAAGAACTTTAGCTATGAGTATAGGACGTGGTTTTTGTATCCTCATTGGAAGATTTAGTATTTTTTCTTTTTAGTGAAAAACCATCAAAAAACTCTACAAAAAGTCTACAAAAAGAGCAACAATTTGCAGGGCATACAGGCGTCCTGCAACCGGCCGCCCTGTATTCATCAACCTAAGGCGTAGGTTTAGAGCCTCATTGTTATTACAGCGGCAAACATGCTCTTTTGAATACAGCATAGCAAGAATGCTGCTTGCCGGCAGAAAAAAGAATGGCGATAATACTTCCCCAGAGGAGCTATGTCACAAAAAGCTCTATTACAACTGACAGAATGTAAGAGTTTTGTAATATCTGCAAAATAACAGACACTTTTATTGAAACCTCGTGCATTCCCCTTTAATTTGATTTGTCGCAAGAGGAACGTTTTACAGACTTTCTCCACGTATATTCCAATTCCAAGCCCTAAGGGCCAACGTCAGACGACGTAATAGTAAATTCAACACTAAACACTTCTCATATGAATAATAAATTAAGTTTTATAAGCCTTTTTCGTAGAGCTGTTTATAGATAACGCAATATAAATTCATATCACTTTACGTCAGTGATATCACTCGATATTTTTTTTTATACTAACTATCTATATAGTGATATTATAGTGTAGTGTATACTAGTATAGTGACAGTAAACTCCGATGTCGCGAAGCGGAAGTAGCAATGGGCGGGGCACATAGTTCAAAGGGGGGATGGACGGTCCCAAGTTGCTGGAATGGCAGCCCCGCACTGGTAAACGCAGCGTTGGTCAACCCCCGACGAGGTGCAAGGACGTAATTAGGCGCATCGCAGGTAGCCGCTGGATTTAAGCGGCACAAAACCGTGGAATTTGGAACGCCCTACAAAAGACCTATGTCCAGCAGTGGACGTCCATAGGTTGCTATGATGAAAGTGAGTCTACTCGGACTACAACGGGTGCGATGCGGAAGAGTGCGGGGTTTCCCCCAAACCTTGTTGCCTGCCCCCAACGCTTGCGGGACGCGTTGCATGTGCACCGGAACTTACACTATAATATTACACTCATTACAAATAACCTTGTTCTTCTGTTTGTCTACGGCGTAGCGTCCGCGTAGTCCCGAACTTTGGTAGAGTCCGAATCAAACTTTACGAATTTACGAACTTCGCAGATGATGCGTTGCACAGAATTCATTATTTAGTACGAACCAATCATTGAGATGGTACAGTTGACAACCTGCGCGAACGTAGTAACGTAAAGTTTGAAATTGAAGTCTACAAGGGTGCTACGCATGTACATTGATTTTACCTACAAATAATGTAAGTATGGAAAGGATTATGCCGATACTAAAAAATGAAAACATTTTTGTAGGATCAATACTTTTGTATATGAAAAGGTCATATGGGGTCACCGATTCCAGTTGTCATAGAAGTCTTAATAACATTAATAACTACACTGTTAAGATTTCTTTGATTGCAACCAATCTATTAAAGCAATATATTAAAAAAACCAAGATATTAACGCAATAATTTACACACACAACTTCATCCTCACTTATATATCCGCATTTATATCCGCATTTATATAAGTTACGTTTTACAATTCATTTTTAAATGACACTCTTACATTAAAACTGAAATATACGTTTTTCATATTTCGCTAACCCAAAAAAAACCTGCTATAAGCAAAAACAGCGATTTAAAACGTACCATTTTCTCTTTCTGCTTTAACTTACAGAATTTTTCACGCATTTTTTCAAGCAAGCTAAAATTCCGTAAAATAAAAAAGTTTCGTTTTGAAGAAATTAAATATTTATCGTCGCCTAAGAAAACGCTCCAACAAAACTTTTAAGATGGCTCTTCTAAGAAACCACCTGAGTTCGTGAAAAGGACACTTACTATGAAATTCGTACACATAAAATCGTAATCATTTTCGAACATCGGAAATTTGTAAGACCACAACACAGTACCCAACATCAAAGAAAATAGAATCAACGTTGCTTACTTTAGTGTCCGTCCACGTGTCTTGGAAGGCACATTTACGCTGCTGCCTGGACGCAGAAATTTTAATTTGTAACTTTTTTTTTATATTTAGTTTAGTTTTTAATTATTCTATTTATGTTATAGTGTAGTGCGTAGTGATGGGTCATAGATACCAAATAAATAAATAAATTTAGCCATTGGTACCTGTTATTAAAATGAGCATGTGACAATAATCCTTAAAGTCCACCATTGACCATTGGAGCAGCGTGTTGGGTCTATGTCGTGGGATTAGGAGAAGTGGAGCTTTTTGTGACAGAGCGCGTGAAGTACTACCGCCATAGTTACTTCTTCTGCCAAGCAACATTGCCGTGTTCCGGTCTAAAGGGCGTGGTGGCCGGTGTAATTAAAGGCACATGAGACCTAATACCTACTTCTCAGGATGGTTACCTACAGGGCGGCACTTGTAGGACGTGATCCTTGCATGTGAAGTTTTGCTCGGTTTATAGGCGATGTTTTCTCAAACACCATCAAGTGCCTAAGGTGGGCAAAATATAAAATATACACTAAAACCATGTCTGTTATAAGAGAGGAGGCTTTTGCCTAGCATTGGAACGTTAATTATTACATACAATGAAGAAGAAACTTGGGTACGAATTGCTCTAACTTCATTTTAATTTAACTGTGAGATGGTGATAAGAAAAAAATACCCCGGCATCATCATCATCATCATCATCATGATAGACGTCCACTGCTGGACATAGGTCTTTTGTAAGGAGTTCGAAATTCCACGGCTTTGTGCCGATTTAATACCGTGGCTACCTGCGACGCGCCTAATGTCGCCATATAATATGAATGGCAACATTTAACCCTGGCATATATATTTAATAATAAAACATAGTAAATAAATATAGTTAAGAATGTTTTGTTGTGAGCTCTTCTTAGATCAGGGCAAGTTTGGAACTCTCATAGCTTTAATTTTAAGTTAACGAATGTATTTATCACCATCACCTAACATTAATGGCAACAACTAACATATTATAAGTGTCCGTGATACGTGAATTAAATATTTTTGAATTTGAATGAAAAAATGAAAAGTTTAAATAATTTTTTGATAGGTCGTATAGGACCTATCACAAATTTATTAAAATTTATTTTCTATTTTTTAGTTAGGTTTTCTATAAAAAGCGTGTTTTTTAGTTTTTTTTAAACTATTATTTATTTTCTACTTTTTAGTTTGGTTTATTTTAAACTGTTATTTGATCTAATCTACTATGAATTCCGTGATAACTTATTTAAAACAGCCCATTTAAAAGTAACAGCTAACGCCCTCTACCATCTAGTAGCTTAATGTTTTCTGTGGTATTTGTTAGGTACGCGAACGCTATCTGTTGGAAACGCCATAGGTTTTTTACATTTGGGTCTAGGGTTTTTTACATTTGGGTCTAGATGGCGCTGTAGTAATTGTAATTGATAGTTCGAAAAAAATAAAAAAAACCTTATTTTTTATATTGAAATTGGAATAATCTTCTCAGATTAGTGTATCGTCAGCGATCCTCGATATGTCTACAAAGTTTGAATCCAATCTGATCGTTCAAAGTGGGTCAAAATCGCGCCCAAAGAAGTCGGTTACAAACAAACATACAAACATACAGGTGAAGCTAAAAAAAGCGTGTAAAAATGAAAAGTGTAAATAATTTTGTGATAGGTCGTATAGGACACTTCATTTTTTCATTCAAAGTCAAAAAGGTTTAATTCACGTACCACGGACACTTATAATATGTTACGATTCATGTTCGCTGATGGTGATAAATACATTGTTTGACGTGAAATAAACATTTTTAATTTGAATTAATTGTTATGAAAAATGTAAATATTTTCCTTTATTGAATTTCGAAATAGACATGACTACTGCATCGTAAAGTAGAGCAGAGTATAGTTTGCGTCTGTGTACGTACTAATGAATTATGGGCAGAGCTACGAGTGGCTAGAAACATCGATGGCGAACGGACGACGGCCTTTGAGTAATGCATAATGTACTAGACTAACTTGACGACCTACTCTGCGCAACGGAGAGCGCTGGGGTTTTAAGTGGGAGTTCCCGGGTTCTATAAAAGTTCCGGGTGGCATTCTTAAATTGGGAATTTATGATTTATGAATTTTTTCTGGTCAGCTCTGGTGGGAGGCTACAGCCGTGGGAGGGTTCTGCGATTTAGCGTTCAGGTTGCGTAGTAACCGATTAGGGGAATATGTTTAATATAAGTGAATATACTCCCTAACAGGTTAGCCCATTACCATCTTATACTGCATCATTACTGACCACCAGGTGCAGTCAAGGGCTGACTGGCAGTGTATTAAAAAAAACTGCCCGATTGGTCTAGTGGTTAACATGTTCTACGTTTGATTCCCAGACAGAAACAAACTGTAACTACTTTTATCTTTGACATTTTACCAAAAAAAGGGTTATTTACAAAACTACTTTTAACACTATTGGCACTATCCCGTTCTCTTGCTCTAAGTCCGGTCTACAAAGGTTGCCTGTAAGAGATTGTTTGCAGCAATAAGGCCACCTTTGCATGTCTACATTGTGTACTGTATACGCACTCCTTACTGTTTCTTTTCCTGTATGTTATACGTGCAATAAAGTGTTTCTTCTTCTTCTTCTATTTTAAATAATACAGTACTATTCCTCATCCAATTAAATCCATAATTAGAGACGTTGTGCATTTCATGTTGATCAAAATTTTCCTTTACAGAATATCATTAAAATGAATATATTAGACAATATTAGATATTTAACCTGGCTAAGTTTGTTGTGGGCTCTTCTTAGACCAGGGCGGGTTTAGAACCCTCCTAGTTTTAGTTTTAAGTTAACGAATGCAGTTATAACCACAACTAACATTAGTGTTACATGTATGAACGCTTCATACTGTGATAAGGTCTACATGAATAGAACATTTTTGAATTTAGAATTTTAGAAAGCGTGGCATAGCGGTTGGCGGGCGCAACACTCATCATACCAACTCACTAACGGCGCGCAGTGGCGTGCACTTCGTTCATGCACAAAAACACTGCCTAAAATTGATATGTAACTCGTAAAGGAGGAGGACTTTTGGCATTTTTTTGCAATCTTCCTACCAGGAGTTTCTTACCAGGGTATACATACCCTGGTAAGAAACCTGGTGCACGCCACTGCCGGCCCGATAGTAGATGATAGTAGTATAATAGCACAGAGAACGCTGCTGCCCATTCTCTGCTATATTACTATAGTCGCCTCCCTAGACTTTAGATAAAATGCCTGAGCAGTGTTTATTTGATAGTCTGAGATATTTATATCACAGTAACGTCATCAAACGTTTAACGGCCAGTTACATGGCACGTGTCTCCTCCCACAATCAAGTTTGGGCTGTAGTCCTCCCCACTTAGTGCGGATTGACGGCGAACCACCAATTCACACTTACATACATTGCACCCAAACGAAGCCAAGGCGGGTCGCTAGTAGCTTATAATTTATTGGTCAAGACTGGAGTAGCTGTGCGCCGCCTCGTTGCTTTTTTACGAAAGTAATAATTTATGCAGCAACGTTATAGCCGTCTCGTCGCTGTCAGATCCCTCATGTTTCACACCACTAGTGGCCGAGTTCATAATTCATTCAGCTTCGTATCACCACCCCCTGGCATTTATGTTGTGTTGTTTACCGATTACACTTACGACTTAATTGTTATTGGTGTTTGTTTTGTGTAAAAGATCTTTAACAGTTCGTTAATCCAGTGGTTAGTCCAGTCCATTTTCAACTGCGTTTATGAGATCCTGGTTATAATTGGCAGGGCTGTCTAAAAATTGTTAAGTAAGCTTCTAGATTTGTTGTTAGGAACTCTGAACGTCAGCCCGATAATAGAAGATATATGTTGTATGTCCCCTGATCGTATTAAATTATTCACAGGTTATTACCATTGAATATCATCATCAAAGTTGCTTAAATAAATAACGCTTATATCTCTGCACAAAGTCACCCACTAGGCTAACACGTGATACTACCTAATCATTAAAGCCCATTAACTTGTATGAAGCTCTGAACCCTTTCCTGTAGAATAGGAGGAATATGTCCAGCAGTTGGACGGATAGATGAGTCAATTAGACATATACAATTATATAAAACTGATGGGCCAAGCAAAGCCTTTCTAAAAGCTATTTGCTTTTAGAAAACCATCACCTGTAAACTGAGCAGCAATTCGCAGCCCTCACTAATCCGGACGAGGCCAGCATGAGCGAATACAGCCTAAGGCCTTGACATTCTAAAAGGAGACCTGTACTCGCGGGCCAGTTGATAATGACACATTTACAATAAATATTATTGATTTGTTACAGGAGATGCTGATACCCAAAGAGCAATGTCGTGTTCAGCCACTAAGCGAAACACGTACCGCATCGTCCCTACCCCACGCAAGGCTCGCGCGAACTCCTTCCATATCATCTCAGAGCAGTCTTGATAGCGGCACCTCCAGAGCTACAGTAAGTTACCTTAGACATAGCACTTTCACACCTGAACTAAATAATCAAATAGCAGATTGAATTTAGTAGTGCTATCTTTATCTAAAGGGAAGACTATGAAAAGGATAGCACTACTCAACTCATCTGAAGAATTCGAATAAGATCGAACTGGTCGCACGTTGGATGCAGCAGTTACCGGTCTCTTGGCACGGCTCAAAAGGCGCTTAGTACGGGCGCTGGGTCTACGGGGTCTGGGTTGCTTTGATTGGGGAGACGAACTGCAAAACATGTGTCCATTACTGGAAAAATGCTCCAGAATCATCAAATTAATTTATCGAATTATAGGTTAACTTCTTTACGGGGCTCGTAAAAAAAGCTGCAGCAGACCTTTTCGGTGACGTCTGATAATGAATTTTAATACAAAAATTTTGGTACATTGGTATTAAATTTTAAATTCTCATATCGATCCGCTCTCTTTTTGTGTGCCTAAATATTCCTAAAAACAACAACAATCTCTAAACTTAACTACTTTTCAAAAATAAAAGAAGTGCTGACCTCCAATCTATATCCCCTGAAAAGGAAGGAGGATTTTTTATATGATGTTAAATAAGCTTTAGCTCAGAGATTTATGCACAACAGAATTGGCACAAATGTAGTGTTGCCTTAAGCCAGCCCCATACCGCTGCCGCAGACAGGCTTAGGCGACCAGGCGGGTAGTAGACTACACACCTGGTCGCCTAAATGACAACCTACCTCCAGAATGACAGTAAGCCACTTTAGTTATAAGTTCTTAAAACTTTCAAAGAACAACTTTGTAATTATAGTCCAATCATAAATTCTAATAATTATTTAAACTATGTAGTAAGGCACTATCATGAAGTCGAGGTTACCATAAAATTTATTGATTTCGTCTTACAAAAGATAACTATACGTAAATAAACAAATTTTAATGTTAGAATTTAGCAACTGCTAAGTTTTTGCTGCGTCTACTTTTTTAGAATCTTCCTTCTGAATCAGAAGGAAGATTTTAGCAAGAAAAGTGGTAGATTAACAAGAAAAAATCAGACTTGATGTTCCTGAAGTGCTTATTGTAGAAGGCAAACTTTAAATAAATGTATGTTGATTTTATTTGTTTAATTTTTCTAACACAAGCGAGGCTTGCGCGGAGTCTTTCCATGTCGTCGCAGATTAACCTTGACAGAGACACCTCCAGAGCTACAGTCAGTAAGTTTTTGGCTACCTATGTCATTAACGGCAATCTCTCTGACAAACCGAATCCCATCCATGTACATACATTATTCGTAGGTATAATATTAGTGGGTAACAGCCTTTTTTCCACGTCACTACGCTCGCGCATGTTGTTAACTCCTTTTCATCAATTCCTTTCAATTATGTTATGAAAAGACATACTTAAGACCTAAATATAGTCTAAAATTATTTCGCTAGCTAGATATATTTGAGCGAAAGCAATAGAAAAATTCCGTTTTCGTTTCGCTAAACTCTTTATCCCTATTCCTACTAATATTATAAATGTGAATGTAAGTTTGTTTGTTACGCTTTCACGCAAAAACTACGAAACCAATAATCACGAAACTTTGTACACATTTTCCTGAAGGTATTAGAAGTAATATATGATGCCTTTTATCCCAAAATTAAGCTCCGTTCTCTTGGGAGAGGGGACGAAAGTGTTTGACGATCTTACACAAGGCTTAGATATCCTAAATACATAAAGTGCTGCCACATTTATGAGGCACATGTCTTTCGAAAAACAAAAGCGGACGAAGTCGCGGGCAACAGCTAGTACAATATAAAGATATTTTTACAAATAACCTACTAGGGACTTAAAGTTCATAATCGCGCTTTAAACGTCATTCTAGATAAATTCATACTTAATACCTAATAGTTAGCCTGAGAAACAAAAAAAAATTATTGCGAGAATAGTTATAAATCAAAATATTTCTGGATCATTCCGTTTGTTCACGATTTCCGTGTTAGGAAGGTTCTAGGTCTCTTATAAGTAGTATAAAGGCGGACGTACGTTGCGACTAAATAATGGTACCTAGGAATCTCGGCTACCATTCTGGACTACGATTGACCTGCGATTATAAGTTTGTTCTAGATATTTAGACTCAAGGGCAGATTAAACTCAAACAAGAGTCATCATGTGTTAAAAAAAAAAAAGACGAGTTGCACTCCGGGAGTGCCGGCAGAAGTGAAAACTTGATTATTAATTAACGTTGAGCATGTTTGATATTTTGGAATGGTTAGGGAATAATTTTGCACCAATTGCTTTATCAGTATAAAAGTACTATCATTTATGTGGTAGAATACAATATTCATTTATTGCGCTATCGTACACAAACATGACAATTTATATTACATTAAAAATTTAACACTTTAAAACTATTACAATTATTTTACATTAAAAAGTTTATCTCTCCGAAAAATCAACTTTCATCTTACGCTTTTTCGATCAGGTCACGTGTCCTGACGCGAGTTTAAGATTTTATACCCATTACAGAAAAAGTGCTCAACGCCGCTAAAGAAGTTTTCACTTCAAAAATATAAATAAATAATAATATTCAACTATACTCAACACTTTTTTTTTTGTCGTGGTGGAAAAGCTTTATTGGTACCTCCGACTCAACCCTAGCACCTAACAACATAAAATACCTATCGCCTTCTTACCCGTTTAAAACGAATACTAATGCGTTCGATTGACTGATGTGTGATACATTAGTTTGTAAATGCGAACTTGACACAATACGTTTCGAAAGGCGATAGCTGGCGAACTTGTGTATAAGCAACAACATAAGATATCCTTGAAAAGCGCTCAAGACTTCGGTACATGCTTTCCTTTAAATTGTGCACATATAGTTATGCATACAAAGTTCGCAATTTCATATTGCCTTGAATCTTCAACTTATTTTGATGTGAAACTTTGTTTTGAAATGAAATTGGATACACTGTGTTTGTTTATGCTTTTATAAAATGTTATTATGTCCCTAAGCGTGCGTGTCTTATATTAGCCTTATCATTAGAGTTTGAAAATAATAAAACAAGAAAAGCGGTAATAAACTAGTGGTTAAGATTTCGGCCTTTCTTTCGGAGGGTCTGAGTTTGACTTCTGGCACCTCTAACTTGTATGTTCATTTTGTACATTTAATTAAAACATGAAATGGAAATGTACTTTATTGTACAACATACGTAAATTAATAACAAACACAGCTGAAAAAATATATACATATAATAATTAATATAAAGTTACATGTTTTTAAGTAACTGTTTGAAAATAGGTAGAAACTGTGCCGTCCTGATATAAACAGGGAGAGCATTCCATAATCGAGCAGCTTCAATAAAAAAATAATTGGAATACCTTGTACTCGTAGTTGTATGAGGAGGTATTTTTAAAATAAGATTATCCTCTGAACGAAGGATGGCAGGAAATCTTACTTCCTTTAACGTTGACCAATACGTGTAAGTACACAAACTGCTACTATTTAACTATACGAGCTCTTCTCAGTGGGCGATAGAGAGAGCTACATTTGAATCTGTATCTTTACTTGATCGAATGAGAAATGGAGAGATCCGTAGAAGAATTACCGACATGGCTCATGAAGCTGAAGTGGCAATGGGCGAGGCACATAGCTCGGAGAGCCGATGGGCGTTGGGGTTCCGAGGTGCTGGAAGAAAGTGAAGTCAAAGTTACCCACATCACCACTTCCATGTACTTAGAACCTATTTATTCTTGCTTGAAACTACGTTCCCTTCGCATAAGTAGATTTAAATCTCTCGACTTGATATGACGAGAGCGCAGGTTTCGGAAATTCACTTAAGCGTATGTGTCTAAGGCAAGCGAAGTAAGATTTACTTCGGTGGCACTGTTGTATTATATTCCAAAAAAGAGAAGCATGTGCTTGTAAAGAAACTTCAACCAGCTTAGTCACTCTAATTGATTTCTTTTCACATTTAATATCACAGTATGACATAAGTCTGGGCACAGAGATCTTTAATTCAAGAGAGGTAACGACCAACCACATACGAATTTGTGGGGTTATTTAACAAATATTGCAGCGATCTCCACATTACCAAACTAGATGGCGCCACAATGATCCAGCATCGCGCTCGGAGGAAGCTCTTCCTATTGTTTATCTTCCTATTGGTCGAGCGTATCACCATAGCTGCCGTACAAATATTATATAACATATTACTGATAACCCAGATCGACTGTTTAAAATGTTCTCCGAGACGCGGAATAGACAACGCCAGGTTCCAATAAGGAACTAGGCTAGTTCCTGATAGATAACTAGTTTCTCAACAATTTTTGACTGGAAATCAAACCTAGGAAATCAAGCTCGGTCGATTAGTTTGTCTGGTGGGATTTGGGCTTGGCTAGATACCAACCTTCCGACAAAGACGTGCCACCAAGCGATTTAACGTTCCGGTACGGCAGACACCAATTAGGGATATTAATTCGTAATTAGGGATTTGTCCATATTAATAAATTTATTTATTTATTTAAAAAAACCAGATGATTTTACGAAACGCGTTTAATTTTTAACGAGAAAAACAATCAGACTAAGCTGAGCTATTTCCTAAGACAGGGAACTTTCTGCTCTTAAGTTTCGTCTGCAACAAAATAAATAAAAACGTACCGTTGCAATTTTAATTAAAACCTCTCTGCGAGTGGAGTCAGCATTTTTTTACCGAATAAATCCTTTCGAAACTGGCCTGTACATTCTAGGAAACATGCTTCGAAAGGTCGAAAATGTTTTGTGCAAAAGTTTAAAAGCGAAATGTAAACACCAAACTTATGTGGCAACTAGAGCCGTGAATTTATTTGTGTATATATATAGGCAGCCTAATCCACAGCCTATTAACGTGATGGGCACATGCCTTGTCTCTTATCCGAGAGACTGCTACCTACTTATCTCATAAATCGCACGGCTTTTGGTTATTGTTTAGTCCTTCTTGACGAGCGAGATATACCTTTTAATCCCTATCTATCTATCTTGTAGTGAGTTCCGCTTCAGCGGATGCACTTCGACCCTCCAGGATATTTTGTGCTCAAACAATTTTAAATCCTAAAAATGGTCCCTATTTATTAAGTTTGTGTCATAAAGATTTACGTGTTTCTATTAAGTTGTTATATATAGTTGTTGTGTCATACAAGGTAAAGTGGCAGGCAGAATTTTATTAATATTATTATTATTAATATCACGGCTGAAAAATCTACGACAATGGTTTGGAAAGAGCACCAAATCATTATTTAGAACAGCGGTGTCCAAAGAAGAGATAGCCCTAATGATTGCCAACCTTTGTAAGGAGACGGCGTTCTAAGAAGAAGAAGATTAAGTTGCTAGTGGTATTTTAAATCTACCGTAGAAAAGCGTCGCGTCGTGATCGGTGACATCCTTAGGCGGTTAACATCCAATCAACTCTCACTTTTTTATCCACGATTCTTTTTCTTGGTGTCTTTAGTAGTAGTAAATCTTTCGTCTGGACGTGCTGTCACAAAAACCCTGGGGTAGTTTACTAACTACCCCAGGGTACTACTGTACCACCGTGCTTATTTCTGGCTTATTTTTGCGGTCATTCAGCATTGCTGTGTCCGTAGGGCAAAGTTGTCAGTGAAATTCGTACACACGAGGCTTTGACACCTACGCCACAGTGTTTGACGTGTCCTTTGTACGCTTTACGCAGTGTTGCTCTGTTTATATGCTATGGTTTTCACTTATGGTTCGGTTCGGTTTAGATTGTAAGGTAATCTGGTCGCAAACTCGTATTATTTATACAGCGCTTTGATCATAAACTCGTACCTTAATCGTATTTTTAAACTGTTTAGCATATAATAAATACACTTCCATCCCGCTTTATCTTGTCGGATTACGTACGTATGCAAAGACTAGCACAGCAGACTTTAGTTATCTAAATTAAAATGGCTTACTGAAACCTTTCGTAGTATAAGGCGCTGTGCAAACGTAGACACAACAACCTGTTGTTACTGATTCGGGATAATGAAACCAACAACTGGAATTGAATATTTTATTCATCTTCATAATCGTCGTCACTGCTAGACATACTCATAGATGATTGTGCGTCGTTTGATGGCATGAAGAACACATTTCACTCAGCAGTCGATAGAAAAAGCTATGCTCGGAGTATCTCTTAGTTATAGACTCAGAAATGAATAAATTCGTAATCTTCTACGGCAATGAGCGAGGCACTTAGTTCGGTTCCGTCCGGAAACCGGTGGCCGTTGAGGTCCAAAGGGTGCTGAAATGATAACCTCGCATAGGTAACCGCAGCGTTAGAAGACCCTCGATGAGATGGATGTTTGTATTGCCGTATAATAATTAATACGACATAGTTGCGATAACGTAAATCAATCAGTGCCGTTGTTAACACGACGGTAACTATACCTTACTTACCTTTTGTGAGGTAGGAATTTGGCCTGTTCCTTACCACCACACTTCGAAGAGTAAGTTAACCTATTGGTACATTCTCAGTCACAGGTGAAAATAATTGCTAATTAAGGAGTACTTCAGCTTAGCTCGCCAAATTGCATTGGAGCAGTGTGGTAAACTTGTAAAAAAACGTGGGTAAACATCTATATACCTCTTTTCTATAAGAGGGGATCTATGTCTACTAGCAATCGGACATTTATAAGATACCGCGATGATAATAGAAATATTTGAAGTCACTATAATAAGCAGTTGGTTCCAATAAACCAACTGATCGCAGTATAAAATGCAACTAGAAAGTTTCAACTGTAGCCACGTATTTCATGCCCGTTCTGGTTCGCAGTGGTCAGCGGACGTGCCTTTAAAAAACACGCGTCTTCTCATAATCATAATATAATTACACCCGTGCGAAGCCGGGGTGGGTCGCTAGTTTGTTATTAATTCTTTGTGTGAAAAAATGCTCCATATAACTGTAGTATAAAATTGAGAGATCGGCAACTAAATACAGCTAGAATAATAGTAGTAGTAGGTACTGTTTGTTGTGATTAGATTCCCACGTTCGTATCGAAAAGTTTCTACGTTTGCAGCCCGCCTTAGGGCACCGCGTTTATCATTATCCTTCTAATCCTTATTATGTTTAATGTTAATGCTTTATTTTGCTTAACAAAAACAATTAATATGCATTAAATGAAACCGTAGTCGAACTTTTTAATAACTAGCCCAACAGTTTATTTAATGCAAGCTATGTAGGTATTTCAACTGTCCAGTAATTAATTCTAAATGAACATGGTTATTTGTTTCACAAACTTTGAATAGGAATTTCCTATGTGCAAACCAGTAGAATGCATGATGCTGTCAAATACAGAGTTTCTGTGAAATTAAAACGTGTAGGTCAAAGCTAGGTCGGATTGCAATATTAGTGATACGGCGCCTTTTCACCAGAGGTGGCTATGCTCGGAAAGTGTTTGAGCAATAAGATTGCTTCAATTCTATGGCCTAACTAAGTTTGATGAAAATTGTTTTTTTTTATTCCACTATAAGCTAGCTTATGCAATTTTCCCGGTGAATAAGTGATGATTTAGTCTAAGATGGTTACGGGCTAATATGGAAACATCGTACCGGAACGCTAAATAGCATTGCGGCACGTCATTCGAAGTCGAAGTCAAATATTTATTTTATTCAAATAGGCACATGAATGCACTTCTGATGCGTTCATTACGTATTATAGATATATTATAGTGAGATGATGGCGATGACTACATTCGTACACTTAAAACTAAACCTACGAGGGTTCCAAACGCCCGGTCTAAGAAGAAGCCTACGAAAAACTTAGCCGGGTGTTCTTTTCGCTATGACCATCGCACATAGTAATTTGAAACTACTTAAGAATAAACCAGCTTTTTTATCGGTTAATTAATCCTAAGTCCTATTATATTTCTTTGAACTTTTTTAGGAACATCTCCAAGATATCGGTAGCTTATCGGTAATTATTTCAATAAATTACCGGTGGATACTTTACGGTAGTTTATTTAAATAATTAATCATTGTCGGTAGGGTGGTAACTAGCCACGACCAAAGAGACCAGACCAGAGAAAATTCTGAAACTATGAATTCCCAAAGAAGATGAAAAGTAGTTATGAAAGTTACACTTTATTTAGCATAACTTAAACAGTCTCCAGGTAAATATTTCTATGCCGCAACAATGGTATATATACTTCATAGCATCTCAATCATCATTATGACCCATTACCGGCCCATGGGTCTCTTCTCAGAATGAGAAGGGTTTGGACCGTTGTCCACTGCGCTGGCCAACTGCGAAGTGGTATTAGACTTTACAAGCATTTTGAAGAACTGTCGGGCAGGCAGGTTTCCCCAAAATGTTTTCCTGCGACGTTGAAGCAAGTAATATTTAATGCTTAAGACACACATAACCACGAAACTGTACAGAGTTCCGAGGCCAGAGAATTTGTTCTCTTCGAAAGGGACCTTGAAGTCATGACCACTAATCTGTTACCGCTCATATTATCTTGGAATATCAAAATTGCCATTTATTCCAATTTAAAACACATCTTAGTAGCTTTTTGTATTAAAGGCGCATTACAAAACAAGTAAAACGAAGTTAAGCGTCGAGTAACCCAAGCTAAGAATGTAGGAACCCCACTGGTACTGTATGATTTAAGTCATAATACCTAAGGAATAGGATCTAAAATTCTTTGCACATTTGAGCTAAGCGGAAAATCAAAAAATAGAGTTGTGTCTGTCAAAAATATTATCATGTGGCCGAGACGACTGGCGCCGCGATTACAAGGGATTTCAAGCTTAACCCTTTTGTATCGAAAGGTGGCTTTTATTCCACAAATAAAACGCCTCATGTGCCTATAATTAAACTGGCTCCCACGCCCGGAAAACGGCAATACAACAATGCTTAGTGACAAAAATAGGCATGGTTGTTCACTTCCCCGGATGAGCTCTGCGACAAAAAGCTACTCTAATACTAAGATTGTAAAGGTCAGAGATTTTGTCTGAAAAATATCAGTTCCAGTCCGGAGTTAGGTAATTGGAGTGGCCATCCCCGCGAGCGAGCTCGTTATTTCTCCGATCCCGATCAATTTCACTTGCATGTAATAATTTTTAAACGTAAAAGCTGGGCAACTTGGCATTAGAGAAGCGCTGTGGATCACCTGTGTAACTCCCCATCACCTATGAGAGTTCTTGAACCCTGAATTGAACTGGGGAACGTAAACCTGAGAGTGACGCCTAATGGACCTTAACCACCCTCAGGGTGACAATGGATAATGGATTTGTCAGACTGGGATTTGGTATAGTGTCCGAGGCCATATTGTCATCATACGTGACGTAAGAAGTCCTCGTCTTCAAGGAGAATTTGTATCAGTGTGTTTTGCTTGCGATTGTCCGCCATATGCCGCGCATAAACTATTTTACGTCCAACCCCGCACACAACTATCCTACAAATCGCACTTTTAACAGTAGTATTTTTGACCACATTTAGCTCTTTAGAAATTTTACTGTGTTCATATGATTGTACTGAATGCGCCATTCCTGAAAAGCACAACACACGTCTAGACACTTTTCGTTCGAAAATAATAGACTGTTCTCATCTTATTTACTTAGTATTCAGCAATCAGCACCGTATCATAGATTTTAACCTACTAGTAGAAGCTATAATGTGAAAGTAAAATTAAATTAATTTTATGAGGTCTGTCGAGGATTCTTATCTACTGATTTTAATTTTTCACACGTTCCGCGAGCAGCGCTTACTTTAGCAGTGAGGATGAATTTGAGCTTTAAACAAAGTTAGATGAGTTAAATTTTTCTATTTTTCAATACTCGCGTATAAACTAGATATTCGTAGGTTAAATGTTAAATTCAAATACAGCCCGGCCTCCGAAATAATAATGACATCCATTTTATCAGTTTTTTTCTTATTGCTTTGTGGATATAACTACAGCTAGAGTTTTTAATAATAATAATAATTTACCACAAATTCCACTTCAAAGTTACATCGATAATTCGATAAAAACTATCATAAACATTCTATTCCAAAGTCCGAACTTTAAGTCTTTCCTAAGTATTAGTTAATCGATTGATTAATGGCCAAAATTTCCTACAGAGTCACCGTGGTTCATCGCCCGCAATACGCACCTTCGCTCCTGATGGCAGAACGTTGGAAGCTGGCGTAACTGGTATACCTCGATCACCATCGCCCCTTCGAGCAGCGTCGTTGGACGTGAGAGCGGCACCGATGGCGCACGGGTCGTTAGCCTCGCTGGCTGACTCCCCCGCACCTCCCAGCCCGAGGCATGCACCGCCTCGATGTCTCTCACCATTATTGATGCCGCCAAGGTAAATTGTAACCTGTTAAAACCTTCGCTGTCCTGGCATATTTACTAGTTAATGGTGCCACAGAATTTATAGGTACGACATTTTTGATTTAAACAAAATGTGTCGTTGGACACACAATTGCGGACACACTTTAGCCATCAACATGACGACAAATTACTTTATAATTTTCTCCTCTTTAGAATCGAAGTGGCTTAAGCCATCGTTCTTTAATTAGAATATGGTAATTAATTAGAAAAGAATATCTACATTTTAGGCTCACGCTTTTAATGAAGTTTGATATATATATATATATATATATATAATAGATCTTAGAATAGATAACTTCCTCATTAACTTTTTGCTATAAACCCCGAGTGCGTGAATGTACAATTGGTATTTTCAGTCAATCTAAACGCACTCAACTTGATGCAGAGTTTAATATTAGCAACCGCTACAAATCCTTCCTTGGTGTGCGTGCTTGCACGCAGCTAAAAGAAGGTGTTAATTTATCGCACTTCAAATTTGGTGCAACAATTGGCGTGATACAAAATATGTTTGTATGGTTTGCGGTATGGCTAAGGGGCAGGATGTGTGTGCGGCACATAAGCAGGCGAGTGTTATGGTTTAAAACTGCACATATTTTAACAAACAAGCGGCATTTATATTTACATGTCGATATAAATATATAAATGTATTATATTAAATAAAATGTAAATTAAAATATACTAAGTAAGAGAAGAGCAAGATCTTTTGGCACAGGTTTTTAAACTTAACAAGAAGGTCTACTACACCTTATCTGTAATATGTGAACAAATAAATTTACATTTCATTTCATTTATCATCATCATCCGCGGCCTATTAACCTCCTCCTCCTATTAAGCCCTCGTCTCTCTTAGGAGAGACGGTTTCAGACCATAGACCCACCACGCCGCTCCAATGCGGGTTGCTGGGCTTTGACGACTATTACCACTAGTAAATGATAATAACCGGACCGAGGGCTTAACGTGCTCTATTTCATCTAGTAGACTGTATTTTAAATTTTCTCAACGGGTATACGCTTTATCTGTTAAATTGTATGCTTAAAATAAACGCATTTATGAAGCTTTTGTTGTTAGGTGAAGAGCTATCTAGGTGAACGTAGCGAAGCAAATACATTAATCTAACATCATTTTGAAAGCAAAGTCTGGTAAGATATACTTATTCATAATTGGGATGCTGTATTTATTATTTGCCCACAAATAAAATAATATAGGTCTGGATTTTATTTAACGTATCTAATCAATTTAAATGAGATAAATCACTAAGTACTTACGAATATGTACGAAAGATGAAAGACGTACGTTGCTAACCAAACAATAATTTTATTTAATTGAATGACTTTTGCAGATGCGGGGAATTTGGGCCTTGCATTTTATTTGCTCGTAAATATTTTTTAGCGCTTTTATGGTGCCCCCCGTGATGAAGTTATGTGTGGTATTTAATTAGTAGTAGATGACTACTACTAATTAAATAATCACAAATCTACTACTGAAGGACATAAATATAGTTCAGCGGGTACATACCGCAATAATATTTTTGGTTTTGAACCGTTGAACTATATTTAAGAAATGTTGATTAATCACGAAAATCTTAGTTTAAAATCTTTAATTACTAAAGGACTAATCAAACTGATTATAAGTAGGTAGGGCTAGATAACATACTTCTCTTTTACCAAAACGACGTAAACAATAGGCGTTCTCGTAGACTCATTATGCGCAGATATAGCATCAAATATCGACAGCCAATATCGGATACGCAAAATTTTCCGCCTATCAGGGTTGCCACAAATGAGGAAGTTATGTTTTTTATTATTTATGATAAAATACCAGTACTTACGTGATTAACTCGATCTATGTACTTATTCTCGCTTTAAGTTACAACGTGATTCATGATTTGACTACTCCATAGTCAGCCATTAGTAATTAATCCTGATAGTGCCACTTGTAGGGCTAAAACATTGTCTATACTTAAAACATTGTCATGATATATCAGTGTATTAAAAAAATATTAACATGCTCTTAAAATAACTAAAATGTCGTTTTCTATTTTCATGTACACTGTTTGCCATAGACCTTGAAAAAAAAATGTTATGTTATTATGCTAAGCTTATACCTATCAATAACCAAGGGTTCACCGAAGCAACACTTCCGTTCACATCAAATCGCATGGAATGGTATGCTTCTGCATGCAGTCCAATTTCAGGCAATTTTGTTTTATCGGACCTCGATTCTCTGTCTTTAGACACTCTCAACTACAATTTCAGAGTTAAAAATGAATCTGTGTACGAAGGAGATTCTATGCATGTCTCTCATATCATAGTCTGAAAAGCGTGGCCACAGAATTATAAACATATATAATCCGTGTACATGACTAATATCATCAAAAACCACGCACTTTAGTGGTTTTACATGAAGAGGCGGTTAATCACTTAACTCATTTAGTAGTTGAAAGTAATTATTTTACCTCTAATGTTCTAAGCGTTTATCATAAAATGAAGAAAATGGGAAATGTTTGCGAGCTAGCAACATTCCGCGTGTGTGAAGTGAGACGTGCTCGGGGCTTCTTTCCTATTTTTGGACACAATGCATTCAATGTTGGCTGAATTAGGATTCTGTTGATAATGTTCTTAACTCTGAGGGCGTGGCTTGGTTGCCGGTGTATATTTAGGCACAAGAGGTTTAACACCAACGCCTAAGGAGGTTGTTCACAGGGCGGCAAATCGTACGAAGTGTCCCTTTCATGAACGGCAAAGTATTGCTCTGTTTATAGACGATAGTTTTCCGCTAATTATCGGCATCTCACAAGTTAAATGGGTAGGTATAAGGTGAAGCGCGGCCGCCAAGAAAATCATGAGGCATTTCACTCAATAGACTTTGGTATTGGCAACCCTAAAGTTTTGCTAGTACCAATCTGTAACAGGCTTGTCGCTCTCCCCTCGTCACACATTGATTTAAACACAGTTTGGGCATCCGAGCCTTTCAGTACTTTAAATGATTATTTTCTAACAATGTTTGGCTTGCGTTTGGATAAGGTAGGATAAATCTCCAATGATTGCCTCATCGTCAATAACCCACTATCGGCCACCTACAGGGCACTGGTCTCCACTCAGAATGAAAGGGGTCCACCACGCTGGCCAAGTGCAGGTTAGTGTAGTAGGTTTCCCAAGCCTTTGAGAACATTAGGGAGATGCCGGTTTCGTCACGATGTTTTCCTTCACCGTTAAAGACAGTGATATTTAAATTGTTTTTAAATTGAAAAAGGAACAGAACTCAAAGTCAAAGGCGCGTATCGGGGGTCGAACTCGGCCCCCATAGAGGGAGGCCGAAGGTCTAACAACTATCACCGCTTCAATTAATAGACGATTTTCGATTTTCTTGTAGCGACTTCCTGCGACTTGTTTTATATTGTTTGTGCAAGTAGTGAGAGATCTACTTGGATAGACAATATAAATTGAGATAAATATATTAGAGCTTTTAGTACGATAAGTTTTCCTATCTGTCCAACCTATAGCAACTTTGTAACTCGTTGAACAATGCCAATAATTGCTGCTAGTTCTAGGGAAATCCTACTTTTCTAATTTGATCACATAGAGCTACACCATCGGCTTAGGAACTCCAAGGTTTCTTATGAAACTTATGCCATGTTTCAGAGCACATTGGACATCACCGCAATCACTCTCTGTTCGAAGTCCCTTTCTTTCAAGCACTGAGTGAGGTTTAGAAGTTCCTCAGGGTGTCAATAATTCTTTGACGAATCTTTCCTTTTCTAATAAACTTTTGATATTAATTCTTGCCTATCTTCTGATAAACTTTTGATATCAGTTAAAGCCAGTTTTTCAGTCTTTTTTAAAGAAACCTTCGCCTAAAATAGACCAACACTTTGCTGGGCATGCAAGAAACACGTCCTAAATAGTGCCACCCATCAACCTGGGTGCGTAGGTGTAATAAAATACATACATGCATATTTTGGAATGCGATGACAAGTAGGCGCATGGCAAAGGCAAAGGCAAGAGGCACTTTATTCCTGTCTGTGGCGCTAAATAGATTTAAATCTACTTTTAACTCTGAAATTGTAGGCGTAGGTGTGAGCCTCACGTGCCTGTAATTACACCGGCAATCACACCCTTCAGACCGGAACACAGCAAGGCTGCTCGACTGCAGAAACAAGTTTGGCAGTAGTACTTTACCGGATGAGCTATCCACCATAAAGCTCTTCAATAAAGTAGTATAACTAAGACACAAAAATCTCTATACAAAAAGCTCTAATTCTAGTTTTAAGTACTGGATAAAATCATCATCATCTTCTTGTCAACCAATCGACGTCCAATGCTGGATATAGGTCTTTTGTAGGGAGTTCCACAATACACGGTCCTGGGCCGCTTGCCTCCAGCGGCTCTCAGCGACTCGTCTGATGTCATCCGTCCACCTCGTTGGGGGCCGACCTTCGCTGCGTTTACCGGTGCGGGGTCGCCACTCCAGCACCTTAAGACCCCAACGTCCATCGGTTCTCCGAGCTATATGCCCTGCCCATTGCCACTTCAGCTTCGCGACGCGCTGAGCTATGTCGGTAACTCTAGTTATTCTACGGATCTCCTCATTTCCGATTTGATCACGTAGGGAGTATTCCTAGCATAGCTCTCTCCATCGCCCGCTCTGGCTCTGAGCCTTCTTATGAGGCCCATAGTTAGCGGCTGGATAAAATATATAGGTTAAATCTTAGCTCGACCTTTTTGAAACAGTGATTTAGAATGGTTATACTTACATTACATTATGCAAAAGGTCGTTGTGTAAAGGACCGGTACCCGAGCCCCGCGAGAATCAATCTGAGGCGGGTATGTCTCCCCTTCGCAAATTGATATAAACTCAATTTGCGCACCCGGGCCCTCCAACGCCCTCAACTCATTACTTTGTAGTCTTTGTGCCACTGGCGCTTCTTTGCCCAACGATAATTAAACATAATTGTTAAGTAAATATTAATTCAATATTCCGTTGAGAGAATGAAGCCTTCCAATTAATAGTAAAGCTTGTGGTAGAAATTACTCAGTTCAGCAAAAACCCTTATCAATAAGTATAATTATCTTTAGCCTATTTGAATGTCCCACTTCTATTTACTTAGTTCACACTATGGGTATTGTACGAACTTATAGTAAGACTCTCTACCCCATGCCCACTTCATTTAGCGATAAAACATTTTTACTCGAATCAAATTATAACTGTGATTCGGTTAGTACTGAGTTCTTTGATTTGTTTCCAGACTGCCAAAAGGAAGGATATATATTTTTACTGTATATGTATATATATTATGTATTTGCATGCCAATTTGGCAATATTACAGGGTTTCAAATAAGAAATGAATAACTATGATTGAATAAAATATGTATATTTAAATTGTTTAAAACTTCTCGTACACTACATTAGATCTAGTGTTATTATTTTCAAAATTTGTTGGCAACCCCAGCACCGCTATTTACCTTTCTATCGGGGAAAGACTTTTCAAAATCGGTTCAGAAAATGCAAAGATTACGACACGAAAATAAAAACACACCAAATTTACCTAAAAAAAAATATATACTAAATATTGCATTCCCAATCACGATAACTACAGGTTTATATTACGACAAGCTTTTACCCCCGTAGCATCCTTGGGATTACAAATAAATCCATAATGCTCACTGCATCACTTTTATACGAACCTGTTTATACCTGTATTTCTGGCAGTCATAATTAGAACAATGTTTAATAGATTTTCCACGACGACGCCACGAATTCATCTGCGTTTTTTTTTCTGTTTTAAAAAAAAATTCATAGAAATTCATTTCATAAAATTGTGCCTATGGAAGAAAGGTCTTTTTTTTTTTTAATTAGACTGAAACCGCTCCCGCTTTTACTTCCAGGTTAATCACTTATGTCCATGATGTAAGCTATAAATATGCCTTTCATTAAGTTACCTAATATATAAAATTCTTGTGTAATAGTGTTCGGGGGTAATCCTAAACAGCTTGACCGATTTTTTTTTTATGTATATATTCGGTAGGTCCTAAAATCGGCCGTTATCTTATGAAAATTAAGCTTAATTCACGAAATAGGCTATATTTCGCGAATTAAGCTTAATTTCTAAACTCAGCAGGCAAATCTGTATGGTGTAATTTATAATTTCTATTTATTTATACTCCTCACTAAACAGTTAGTATTCATTGTAAAGTCAACATCTCCCGAGGATGCTCCGGTTTTGGAGCGAAACGTGCGTAGAGGATACATTGCCGAAAATCTGTTTGGTGTGGAGTATAAGGATTGAAGAAATTATAAATTACACAATCCTCCTGCTATTGACGGAGTATAACAAATTAAGCTTAATTTTCATTACACATCATGTAATTCCGGCCGTAATCTATTTTTTTAACCCCAAAGTGATAAGAATGGTGGTGGAATGGATTTTGGTTCCCCAAATAATTTAAGCCCCAAATCATAAAGAAAATGTTGTCCAAAAGTAAAAATAAAATGTCTCGTATCGACCATTATTCTACCGTTAAAATTATTTGGGCAACCAAATAGTTGTTGAAGTTTTAACCACTGGGCTCTAACCGCTCGCTGTAACTGTGTAACCTTTCCATATAATCCAATCAATATTAGTAATCTCGTCATCAAAACGAGACTATAAACATGAGGTCACCATTTCATAAGCTACTGAAATATTAAAGGCTGGAACGCACGTTCTGTATACATTATTAAACCCGTGAAATGTGTATTTTCGTCACGTCATAACCTGCTCAAATATTAATGATCACATTATGCCTTGATGACAAACGAGGCGTGATACAAACGTTTAATATTATATACCAAATATTTCCTTCAACTACCTCGGCACGGATGTTAGGATTTTCCTCAAAATCACGTGGATCCGTTCTGTTGTTGCGTACGAGAAGGGCCTACAAACAAAACACTTCGAATACTTTGCATTGTTCGAAGACAATTGTGGCACTAACGCAAAAGGAGGAGGAGGCACTTTACTACCTAAAAAAATACACATGAAATGAAACAAACACTCACATGTTTATCAGATTTCCTGCTTGGGTGATATTTTTCGTATTGTCCACGTCAAATAAATGGATGTCTACTCAACGAATCACATCGACACTAGAAGGGTACGTTGTAAAGTCAACACTGCACCGGCTTCCCGGCCGCGGCACCAGACCATCCTTCTGAGGATGTTCTAGTGCCAGTTCCGAGAGTTTATTTTATTTGTGTAGTGCGGTGCACAAAAATTAAAGAAATCAAAAATGTATTTACCTATGTACAAGCACTTCGCTGAATTGGAAAGATTACTAAGTAATCGACAGTCTATCCAATATTTTTCTCCGCTTAGCTCTTCCTGCTGCACCTTAACAGTACTCTGAAAGCCGGTTTCTTCGTGTACTTACTCTGTTGACGGGGGTGGAAACCGCCAATTCTTGAAATTCGTATAATAATTATTATTGTTTCATGGTTATAGGAACTAATATTTATTTGGCCTGGCCCGAATCCCTCCTGAATCGAATACAATACTTTATCTATAGTTAAAAATGCTAACTACAAACCAATGAGCAGGAAGTCGAGAGCGATTCCAATCTGAATTTTGGATCCAGTTTTAATATAATTGAACCTTAACTTATTTCGTATTGTTTTCAGAAGAATAGACAGAAGTAATTCCTTAGTTGAAAGCAGTAGCGGGGCTCCACTCAGTCCTGGGGCCGGCGCCGCAATCAGCGCCCTAGGAGCCCTACAGCCAGATCTCTATACCAAACGGGAGGCCCCTCTAGTCATCGAGCTAGAGGGCGCCGGGCCCTCCTTGGGAAGAATCCACCTGCGTCTTAAATACGACTTCGATAGGTCTGATCTTGAAGTACATTTGATTGAAGGTTAGTTACTAATATTACAACATTTTTGTATACGTTCCTCTAAAGCTACGCCATTGCAATCGTGTCAATACTATGAATTACCTATTGAAACGGTTGCAATGTCCATAGGCTTGTTTTAGAAAAGCGATTTTAAAACTCTATGGGAGCATTCGATTCGCAAATTTAGTTTTGCGAGCACATTTATACTCATGCGGATTTATTTCGCGCTCGTTTTTACTTTCTGTATTCGGTAAAACCTTCACCAATCTTGACAGAATTTGCTAAAGAGATAGATCTTTTACCGTAAAAATAAATGGTTTCCGAATGAAAGAACATCTTAACTAAGGTAGGTAGGTACACAAAGTCACTGGCAACATTACATAATAAAATTTAAAATGCCTGATACAATCCTGCCTGTCCTGCCTGGTAGGTATAATCATGAAAAAAATTATAAGTGAAGCTGAGAAGTAAGTAAGTGCATTGTATGGTATACCCAACAAGTTCTAAACACGATTGGATTTTCTCGCAAATCCGATCTTGGCCTATATTGTGTGTTTGTCAAGTTGAGCGTAACTACAGATTCCATTTCGATTAAATTCGGACCTTGTAATCCCGTTACAGATATGTCCATTTCCGGTTAGTTTGGGTAGAATTCTCCACAATCACAGAGGCGATTGTGTAGGAGAAACATTTTCATTTGACAGCGTCCATTCATTTAACGTATGGTTTGTTTTGTAAAACAGTCAAGTCGAATTGAGTTTTAGTTTCAATGCATTACCATTTGGATCGATAACTAAGACGATAAGATTGTTGATTATTCAGTAGTCAGTTGCATACCTGCAAGTAGGTATGATACTTTAGTAATTATTTATTCATTTATTCAGTTACAGTTCCATTATAATGTTATACAGATTTCAATAATTATAGTACCAAAATAGAAAATGTCATCCCAATATTTACATTTAAAATGGAACCCTATGAGGTTGTTGCAACCCGATTTATCGGGAGGTGGACTTATTATCATCATTAATTATTTTCATTTCGAAAGTCGTTATTTTAACAGTAAGCTTTCTCCAGCAAGTACCTAATGTTTTGACAATTTAGTTTATTCGTTTATATTTTCTTTTCTTTGGTATGTTCTGGGATTTTATTGTAAATTTTTGTGTACATTGGGCACATTTAATGTAATGACCTAGTTTTTTCTTGTTCAGGGTTTCTTTAACAGTCCAGTTAGTTCTTACTTCCTCGTCCTTCTTACCTCCTCGTTCTTGTTAAAGTGTATAATAAGTGTAAACACTTCAACAAGAAGGCTGCCTTGCAGGCGCTAGTACGAAGTAAGAACAATCTATGATCTTTAGTGCGGGCTCTTACGGGGCACCGTAGATCAAATATGCTTTGCACTAATGCATAAGAGAAGCATCCTTTTAAAGAAACACATCTTATACTCTGGGGAGGATAAATAACTCCTAGCCAAGAATGTGCTGCTATATATATATATCTATATATCTATCTATATATATAAAAGAGAAAGTGTGTGGGTATGTTCCGTATAGGCTCCGAAACGGCAGGACCGATTTTAATGAAACTTTCAGGTAATCTCCGGATTGACCTGGCGAGTAATCCTGTAAAGTTTGGTGACGATCGAAACACTCCTATTTTGGAACTGTCAAACTGTCAAATAAAGCTTCTGATTTACGATGATGATATTCTATTGTGGGATGTACGTGGGTGTAGATAATGATCTTCAACCGCTCGAGAAGAGAATAGGAGAGAATGAATACGGAGAGAAATAAATAATTTAATATATTATGACACTTAAATTAAAAATGTAACGATGTAAGTTTATTGTTAAAATAAAATTAAGCAAAATCTAGCCCGGCGAAGCGGGCTGGGTACGCTAGTAGTTGATAACTATAGAAGATCGCAAAAGATTGCAATCGGTTGAATTTCCTAACTCCAAGTAGATACTGAGAATTTTTAGCAAACGGAAGAATATTTTCCCGACTCGGGGATCTAGCCATGGAATAAATGTCAATGTTCATTGAACGAGCTAAACACAAGACCAAGACTACACACTAGACTAGACCTACTTTTGCTTACGGCTTAGCACTGCTATTGAAGCTTCTCTATAACGCCAAAAAAAAGGTAGCACTGCTATAGGTATATGACACTGGTAAAAATAAACATATCAAGGTAAACAATGAAAAAAAAGCACCGCACATGCATGATAATGCTCGTGTTAATTCTCTGAATAAACAATGCCTGTACAAACTTTCAGGCTTAAATGGATTAGCGCGGACATAATGGTAGGCAACCACGTGTAAAATATAAATTCGTCACTAAAAAGCAAATTTAATATTTAATTTTAGGTACATGTCTGATGTCATATTACTTTGCAAGTCAGACAATGTGAAATGGGAAAAGTTTAAGTGTTCATTCACCTCCAAGTTAGAAAAGCTCATGTATTTTTAAGACGTTTTTTATGTTAAGCATTCCACGAATTCGTCCGCTTGGAATTTGTGATTTTCCGCGGAGTCAAGATATTTCCCGGGCTAAAAATAGTCTACGTCTGTCTCCATTTGGTACACTATCTACCTATGTAAAATAACATCTATCTTTAATTATTTGCATTTCTCTCAAAGACACCGATGGTTAAATTAATGAAAGTAAAAAAACCCCTAAGAGAAAAATCGAAAACTCTTTTGTGTACAATTTGCCTTTGGGTTACTTTCGATAAATTCGCCAAACATTTGGCTATGTGAAGAACACGTTTTAAATATTTTATTCAAATATTAGCGCTTGACGCACAAACATATACAAAAACTTTTATTCCTTATTAATATTTCAGCTTTTTGTGACAGAACTCATCCGGGGAAATACTAACGCCATACTTACTTCTGTCATCACAGCAGCCATAGCTGTGCTTCAGTCTGAAGGGAGTTGTTGCCAGCGTAATTACAGGCAGATGTGGCTTTACACCTACCTTAAGTTTAATGGACCTGGGCGGCACTTTGTAGAGCGTATACCTTGAAAGCCCTGCGAAGTGTTTAAGACGATGGTTTTCATCTTACCATCAGGTGGGCCGCCGTGTTAAGTTCGGTGTTGGTTTGGGTTTTATCCCGTAGGTATATTCCAAAAGACCTTAAATTAATTTAATACACAATAGTACAGCAGAGCAGAGGCAATCTGATAATAACCAGCATCCCGGATTGGATTATGAATTTCTTAAATATATTTTAGCTCATGATCTTGCGGGCTACGAAGCAGGGGGTTTCAACGACCCCTATGTACGAGTGACTTTATTGCCCGAGGTGGACACCCGAGTGCGGCAGACGCCTGTCCACCGAAATGAAGCGAACCCCTTCTTCGACCAGCATTTCAAGTTCCCCGTATCACACGATGAACTTAGTGACAAGACGCTCTTGCTCCAAGTGTTTGATTATGACAGGTAGGTACTTAAACGGAATATCCCTAACCCTAAAATGCAGTATTACCTGGTCCTGTGCTCGGTTCCCTGAGATAAGAGATCTGTGTTTAACTATATTTGAAATCTGCCTGCGTTGAATCTTTTATTTTTAAATTATAAACTATATTATAATACACCAATATAATAAAGTGTAAGTATTTTTATTTAATTTCAACCATCCTCAAAATATGCTGGATGGGTTCTGGGATCTTAAGGTGCTGCAGTGGCCAGGAAACTCCTAGTAGACAGTGACCAGTCGACATCAAAATGTGGGTTCAATTCCCACAACTGGACAATGTTTATGTGATGGACATGAATGTTTTTCAGTGTCTGGGTGCTTATATGTATTTTCTAAGTATTTATGTATATATAATTCATAAAAATATTCATCAGTCATCTTAGTACCCATAACACAAGCTACGCTTACTTTGGGGCTAGGTGGCGATGTGTGTATTGTCGTAGTATATTTATTAATTTATTTATTTAAAATAGTCGTGGTAACAAGTGGTACAAAACGATTGAATTTGTTAAAACTGACAAAACTGGACATATCCAGCAGTCGACGTGGGCCAGTAAATGTAAAGATGTTGTTTTTGGACTGCTTTCTTTTGGGGAGCAAAAATTAACTGAGAAAAAAGGTGCCAATTCTGCTGTACACATTTCCTTAAATAAACTTAGCTGGCAGGTCTAAAAGCTAAGTAGAGACATCCCTTTCAAGATGTTTTTTTTTTTTAAAAGGACAGAACTCTTAGACCTGCCAAATTTTTTGGGTTATTGTTTAGCTTATGCTTTTGTATTCGTTGGTGATCTCTAGACTTAACTTTGGGTCAAAAGTTCCCGTTATTCCGCAAAAGTTCATAATGTTTCCCGTAAGAAAGAATAGCACTATTTTAATATTATGTACAGCACAATTAGCATCGTTGTCATTTTTAGATTCTCTCGCAACGAAGTGATGGGTTCCGCCAAGGTGCCGCTCTCCCGCGTCGAAGTGGCTGGGGGCGCGGAAGTCTGGGCGGAACTCTCCCGAGAGCGACGTCCACCTGAGGAGCTGCAGGAATTGCTTCTCTCTCTCTCCTACTTACCTTCAGCGGAACGGCTAACTGTCGTAGTTCTGAAGGCGAGGAATTTACTGCCACCTCAAGAAGGAAAAGAAGCTTTGGGTATGCTTTTATTTTTAAATGATTGCAACTAAATTCTTAATGACAAGGTAGCTAGGAAGCAGCCAGCAAAGCTTTCATCTTCCAAAAGATAAAAAATGATGGTAAATGTTGACGGTTGAAAAAAGCAACAACTGAGTTTCTTGCCGGCTCTTCTAGGTGGAATCTGCTTTACAAACCGGTGATAGTCACTGCAAACAGACATACTTGACGTTTCAAAAGTGATTATAAAGAAGCCCTACTTGAAATAAATGAATTTTGAATCGCTTTGTCGCGATTTCACTGATGTTGTGGTAGGTATTAACAGTTTTTTCCTTGTAACATGGTACACAAAGCTACCTTCTTCTTATTTGTTCAGTGTGTTGATGACCTTAAGTTCGAGATGTCACAAATACTGTCTGCTTCCAGATGTTTACGTGAAAGTGTACTTGCTAGTGAACGGGAAGCGGGTCAAAAAGAAGAAGACTAACAGAAAAGAGATCAACAACTCAGTGTGGAATGAAGCGCTCTCCTTCAGTCTACCGTCGTCTAATTTACATGAGGCTTCCATTGAGGTAAGATATTTCCTGAGTTTTGTAAATGTCTTTTCGGGGTTTTACGCAGAAAGGTTCTTCATCTCGAGCGGCGGGTCAGACCGGCTGCTGGCGTGGCGAAGCGTCAGAAGTAACTGATTATATTACAGAAAAGGCTAATTAATTTAAATAATTAATCTGACTAAATTTTGGAGGTTTTTTTTCCAACTTTAGTTTTTATAATAATAAAACCATCCAGAAATGGAAAACCAATTTTAATCCGAAAAAAATTTAAATGGTTCCGGACCCGGAACTCTGCGTCTATGTAGTAGGTATTACGTCAATTCCCAGTGAAATGCCTATAAAGAAGTATCTAGACAACCTATCATTGTTCTGTAAAGGCCATTGCTTTTCTGAATAATTTATTTGTATAAAAAAAAAGATAAAAGCTAGATTTCTACAGGTCCTAATTTAATTGGAACTGAACAGAAAGGCATAAAGGAAGACCATTAATGCATTTCAGTAACAAACTAGTAGTAATATTTTTTTATCTACAGCAAGAACTGTATTTCTCATTTTTTTTTAAATAAGTATGTTTTGTTCTTGCTGAGTATTGATGTGATTTAACCAAGCGAATTGGGAACCACATCTCTTTTGTTAATATAATTGGCCTTTTCTTCAGGTGTGCGTGGTGACCGGCGGCGGGAGCGGTTTAGTGGTAGGCTGGTGTTGTGTCGGAGCTGCAGAACCAGCAGCGGAAGGTCGCCACTGGGCGCAGATGGCGCAGGAAACTCGCAAAGCGGTCGCCATGTGGCACACGCTCAGATAAATCACACCTACAATATGATCTTACACTTAAAGAGTCGCAAGATCCGCAGAAATTCAAGCTGCCGAAATCGCATTGAATGTATAATAGCGATCATAGAATCCTAGTGATCTGAGACAAATTCCCATGTTTGTGAGAAAATAAGCGCGTTAGGACCCTTGACACTTGACATTCTTTACGATTTACCTCTTACTGAGATTTGTAACATTTTGTTTTTAACATTTTGTTTTTAAGGGGGCTGGCTGAAAACCAGTGCTGCGCTTTTTAGTATGCAGCTATACTGTGCCAGCCTTCGTGACACATTTTTACTTTAGCAAATTTATGACACATATGTAAAATTTTACACAAATGTGTGATAATAAAGACGATTTTTCTTTCTTCTTTCTTTCTTAAATAGGAGCTTGCAGTGGCGTGCATAGAGGACATGCACGGGGTATGCAGATGATATTAAATGAGGAAATTCTCCAGTACGAGTTATAAAAAACTTAAGGATAGGGATTGTGAGAGTTATAAAAAGCCTAACCTTAAGTATTTGTAACTCGTAAGGGAGATTTTCTTCATTTTATATCATCTGCATACCCTGTGCATACCCTCTATGCACGCCACTGGGAGTTTGGGTCTTTTCGAAAGGATAAATGTGCCATCAATGTTGTGCCCTCATGATTATGGCACTAATCTGAAATGTATTTTTTTATCACTAGGGTTTTAATATCGTCATTTTTCACTACTAAAAATGCGTAACACGAAAACGGATATGTCGAAGAGTTTACGTTTATAACCTTGGCGTATCTTATGCTACTGGCGTTGGTTGCTTAGTCGAGTTATCTGCCTCTTGCGCCTCTGAAGGTAGTGTGCGATCATTTTATACCCACTTACTTCCTGATACTGTGATTAAGTAGTACCTACCGATATTGCTCTAGCCGGATATACACTGTAAATGCTGAAGAGCGGGGGCAACCCCAGATCTGCGGCCTTGGCACGCTAATTCTTTGCGCGGAAGCTTGTCCAGGAGAAATAAAAATCACTCTAACTTCACATACCTAACTCCCTTCCGAGATGAAATGACACGTACAGTTAGGGGCCATCCATAAAGTACGTCACACGTTAATGGGGAGGGAGGGTATCACCGAAGTGTGACATCGTGTGACGTCACATGTTAAAATTTAAAATACTAAAACGCAAAGTTTGGATGTGAATTAAAAATTTTGATTTTATTAGATTATTATTTAATAAAAATAAGTAAAAAATGAAAATAGCTGTTTTCTCTCGATTATTTTTAAATACATACATAAATTTAAAAAATGTGTGACGTCACATCAGGAGGGGGGGGGGGGGGGTTATAAAAATGTGACAACCTGTGACAAGGACGGGGGGAGGGGTTCAAAAGTCCTAAAATTCGTGTGACGTACTTTATGGATGGCCCCTTATAATACGGTGCGGTTTCTTTGCAGGCAATAGAAATGATAGTTGACTTTTTTACCAAACAATTGCGATATGCTTAATACCTTTTTTTATATAAATACCTAGCCTTCTCAAGAATTGGATGATGAAATTAAAAAAAAGATTTTTCTAATCCATCTCTCGAACCTCGAATGGACGGTGGTTCCAGAGATTATCTTATTCAAACAAACAAAATTATTACTGGTTTAAATAATAATAAAAAAGTTCGTGCAAATAAAAAGTTCGTTAACGAGATTGCTGTTTGCCACCGATAAAGAAACGCTCACTCCCCTCGAGCCTTTTTAGAGTAAACCTTTTGGTGTTACTTCATACATTTGATAGACGATAGTCGCGCTTTCAGACGCGAGTCACTTTGAAACGCACGTATACATTACCGCGATAGTTGCTCGCATAAAACCCTAGCTCGCGCACATAACAACGGGCCACACCGTAAAATATTTAAAATTCTCAATATCTGAATTCCACCTCCTAGTATATACATGTACTAAAAGATGGATCAAAATTGAAACGTACGCATATATTGCTGCTAGGCGGCTGCCTTTAAAACGTTCAATCCCTTTACGTGCATTGATCACACATTTAAACATACACAAAAAGCTGTTAAACTGATATGATTCTTTTCTTGCGTATAGGAACTGCCGACCCACCGATCCGTTAATTGTAGAGTAATCTACGCGTTGTTGTCCGGCAATGCTGAAAGTTGGTGATTTCGTGACGCCGCTAGAGAAAATTTTCCAACTTACAAGTTGGAAAATTGGTGATGTGAAGCCATCGAATAACCCGCCTACGACCAAGATTTGTGGTCGCGGTGGCTGCCAGGGATTTTTTTTGCCTTTAAACCATTTTCTTTATAAGTAGCAATTTAGCTTTGCGGTGCGGCCTGCTTTTTAGGTAGGAATAATGTAAACATACTATAATATTGTGATTTCATATCTGAGTAATCTATATCGTTATTATAAATACTTAGGTAAGTTAGATAATTTCTTGTAACGTGTCGATAAGATCATATTTATGGTGTTGTATTTCTATCACTCTACTTTCAGAGAGGTCGCCGAAGGTCGTCGACTTTTTTCAGCGATTCAGTAGCTGGATTCGTGAATATATGCAGTATCCATCTTTACTTTTGGACGTTGGTCACACTTGCAATACGCGACAAAAGCGTAGCGATAAAATCGGATAGTATCAGACGACATCGGGTGAAAGAAGTATATCGGTCGATACGTTTGTAGCACGAGACTGTGTCGATACTGAAAAGCGACTATTTTGCGACAGTAGCGATACAAGATCTTAGTTAGATTCGTAGGCAAGTACAGTACGATTCAAACGTAAATGCTCCCTTGAACCTTGCGCACGACGTTGCGCACCACACACATTTTGGGTGTCCGGTTTAGCGGGGAGGGTAACAGCGCACGTCTGCTAACTGCACGCAGACGCATTTAAGTTTGAATCGTACTGTAAACGACCGTGTCGCAGTCTTTGTGCGACTGTATTGCGCTGCACAAAATCGACATGGGCGACCTCGGTTATAAGGCAATATTAATATTGTCTTTAGTTAAGAACTGAGGGTAACAAAATCATGAAAGTTGCATCTGCCGCGGCCTGCCTAAAATGCCATACAAAACTGATAGGTACAAAATAATTGTCAAGCAATACCTAGGCTGTCCTACCGACATTTTTGCCCGGCACCTTGTTAGCATATTATTTTACAAACTGCGTTGTCAGGTCTCAAAGTAGGGTTAACCAGAGCAAAGCTTTTCCACGGCGACCATTGTGTAAAGTGGACATCGCCTTCCTCTGGACCTGACAATTTAGTTAATGTAGAGATTTGTATACAACAGATATGGCATCATGACTGCCAGCGTCAAAGTAGGTATAGTTATAGAGCAAGAGTGTTTGTATCACTGACCTCTATAATAGTATAATAGACATTGATGTAATATGAAAATTATAGAGGTCAGTGGTTTTTATATACATGCGTATAATATGTTTGAGTGGCAGTCCGCGACTGATGAGCAACTAAGTAAGTACGAGTATGTAGCAAATAATGATTGTGTAACACCCGAAATAAATAACCAATCCAATCCAAAACTTAAGATGACATATTTAATTTAGAAGTGATATCCATATGTAAAAGAGAGACAACTTAATTAAAATCTGCTATCTGAAGATTATTTATTTGGGGTGTTACTACGCTCTTCGAGAATCAAGTTACAATAGTCTACCTTTTTCACGTTTGTCCTGTGTCTGTATGTCCTTAACTGTGGGCTCATTGGTACGTGTTAAAGCACTTGTGGATAAATTTTATAAAATGTGTACTATTTTGTATCCATTTGCGTTAAATATGTTGTAATCTTGAAATATATTTATGAGATTTTATAAAATGAATACCGATCGACTCTAACGAACCGTCGGTTTGGAGGTTTGAAAAACTAATTGAGCTTTGGAAACACCAACACAAACCTTATGAAATTTTTAATGAATGTTTCTAAAAAATTAATAAACATACAATTTATTGATGTAAAATTTAAAAACCCTTGATAATAAAGTTATAAACTCAACGCATAAAGTTCCTTTTCATCTACTCCCACAGTTATTCTATGGTGTGTATCAAATAACCTGTTTGTACCTATCTAGTCATTTCATTGTGATTCTTATTAAACTATAAATAAGGTTTATAATTATATCGAATTTGATTCCAAAATATACGTATTTTTGTCTATATAAATGTATCATTGTGATGAAAGCAGTATTTAAACTGGTATTTTATTTTACAAATGTCCGAAATAAATTGTCTCTTTATATTCAGTTTATTTCATTTTACTCCCATAAATAGGTAGGTAGAAAGTCAATTTTCACTAGTGATGTACCAGCGTAAAAACAGCAATTTACCTAAATGTGCGTAGCCCAATATACCAAAAAACTAATTTTATTAATTATTCCTATTATTATACTTCATTAATATTAATTTACTAACTATACCCAGAGGTCAGAGAAAGAGCCTTTGACAGGATTCGGTTCCGGCCAAGGCGGCCCAGCAAAATGGCGACCGTATTTAAGCGAATGGACTTTACCAGATAGCACTCAGCCTGTAGTTGTTAAATTAAAAACCAACAACTTTTCTTTTTTTTATTAAATAATTCGATAATTAGTCAAATATCAAATAGGTATTCAATGTTTTACATAAATAATAATACTCTGTACTGTACCAGGGTTAATATCATTTTGAAATCATTCACCGAAAAGTTAGCTCTAATCTATAACTTTGTTAAAGTACCGCAAGCACAGACTATATAGGCTGGAGATAAAATAAGTATCCCCCGATTATAATATCTCCTGTGACAAGGAATATTTACTCGTCCACCTACACAGCAACAGATAAAAGGAGAAGTTTACCCCCGTTTGATATTACGTCTATTATTCTAGTCTATTATTTGGATATTATTTCCACTGCCCTCGTGCGCCCATGCTGAGATTGCATAAACTATCGTAGGTAGTCGTGCTAGGTAATCATTTTGTACTTTACCTGTGTGCTAATTGTACTTAAGTTATCACATATTTTGATACTATAGACGCTATATCACAAAATTACCATCCTTATTTTTAGTACACTTTTATTATTAAATAATACTGCTTTAAGCGGTGGTTGCAAGCCCGATCCAATCTTCCGATCTTAAGGTTATACCTATGTGAATGAAGTAAATAAAAGGCAATTTTACAATATTTTTAATAAACTTTATTATTAACTTTTATTTTACACCATGTACATTGTACATACATTATTTTATTCATAAATATAATTAGGTAAATTAATTATATCTAACGTTATCGATATGAATTGTCCACAAACACAGTTTACCCTTAAAGCTGAGCACGACACGGGGCTCCGGCATCACTGGACCGCAATGTCTAGTCGGTAATCACTACTTTTAATCACTAGTTTAAAGGTTCGTTCACTTACCGCGCCCGAAGCTTTGCTGTACGACTGTTGACGGCAACTAGAATGGCATAGATTAATATAAATAACAAAATCTAGGGCACACAAAAAATAAAAAAAAATATGAGTAATTTTTTTTTTTAAATCTGTTATAAGCCTCGACAGATAACTTTAACTCCGACAGCGGAGACAGCGGATAAGTTCGCGAAATAATTTTACCAAAACATAAAACGATTAATATAATGAGAACATTTAAAACGTGATTTGCGCTTCGTTAAGGTTATCTGCTTACGCCTAAATGTGTTAGTACAATAAAAGAGAATAATGGAGCAATTGATTTTAATATGTCGCCAAAACACTAAACCAAACTTCATTAAATAACTATAAAACGGATGGAAACAACTTTAGTGCAACAGTCGATTATTAAACCACGGGATGAAATTTTAATTATGAAATAACTATGAAATATTAATCGGAAAACAATAATGTTATTGCGCACAACTGGCCATGCATGACGAAATAATAATTATATGAAAAAAAAGAAAAAATATATAAATACTTTACACGTAATGGTATCCATAGGCAGTTGAAGATAAAGAGGATATTATGTGGAAGAGGAAAGACATACGCGGTAATATGTAACGAGTATGAGTATTATTGTATGTATGGCAGTGTCTGCATACGTTTGTGAACTTTGTGTAGTGTCATTCGGTTTTATGGGGTTTGGGATGGAGGTATTGGCAATCGGTGTCCCTGCAACTGCCTCCAACCTCGAAAGGGCACAGGACACCGTTCGGGTCTTCTTCCCAGCTGAAAGGCATTCAGTTTAGAACAGTTACAGAGTTGTTTACAGCCGTGGACAGTTTTAATGCATACTTACATCGCAGCGCAGGCCGGCGATGTTCGTACGCATATGGCCATCCACAATTTCACTCAGTTAGCTTTACGATAGTTTGAATGTATATAGAGTCTCGGTTTTTTAGCATACCTAATGAAGAACATTTAGAAGTAAACACATCTGTGTCATTTCAAAAATGTTATTTAAGAAAATCAATTTATCAATATCTTTAACCCGTCAGGAGGTGCTGAACGGTAAATCTACCGAATGAGTTAAATCTTACCGCACCATTTTTCTTGTTTATTCCTGAAAACTGACATTCTCGATAGATTCATGCCATGGAACAAGTTTCTTCACGGAATCTGCTGTGTTTTGGAGTTATGGTTATACAATTCCAAATTCAAAAATGTACATTTTTAACTCACCTAGCATAGACCTATAGAATAGTTACTATTAAAATGCCCAATGTTTGTATTAAAATAGTTATTGTGCAACTGTTGTATAATAAGGGGTGTGTGTGGGATACTAGTATCACATGAGTGTTTTAATACCTAATTATCAACAGTTACAAAATTCAAAATTAATTTATTTCACGACTTTATCTACTGTAAAACCTCTTAGATTCTGAAACAATTAGCATACTGTTAACATAAAAAAGCCAGTCCTAGTATCCTTAATCATCTGATCAATCACTGAGTAATAAAATAATTATTTATTGCAGAAGTAATTACACATTTTTTCTAGTTATACAAAATTCTTTAAAAAATAATTAAAATTCACTGGAATATATTATTTAATGGTGGAAGGTCCTGATCCCGGACTGTACTCGGCAGAATATTTGTACTTACCACTTCACTATTTTTATTTTCTATGAAATTCGAAAAATATAATTATAAAATATATAAAAAGATATTTAAATATCTGGCGGTTTCCTGCAAAACTTGAATTGCTAATTTTTTTGTAAACAAAACGATAGATATACCTATATCAAAGATAAATGGCGGGGATTTCAATAACCTACTTTTTTATTACGGCACTCAGCGTTCAGTCAGGCACACGTTTGACTATGTTCTTTTTTTTTGAAATTCATACATATACTACGCATCGATCAGTAAGATATTGGCAGTCTGTGTAAAACTGTTTGCGCAGAAGGGATCGAAAAATAAACAAATGAGTGTTACAACAAAATTCGGTACAACAACGATGATAATATAATCGTTTGGATTATATAATGTTTATTTTGAGTTATGGACATTGGGTGTTTTTAATGTTGGCCATAAGCTAACTGTTTCAGAAACTTTTATAGAGGATTGAAAGCAAGCAAATTATACCTAGTGCTTATGAAAAAGAAAAAGTGAAAAGTTTTATCATTACTTGATGATTTTGTTTCATATTTTATTCCATACTTCTTTTTTTACATATTTGCAATATAATTTATAATATGTTTTACCTTACACTATAATACGTACAGTGCTAATAATTCTTAGACGTGTTTCAAATACTTACCTCCTGCTGGGTTAAAGAACAATAGATTTTATCACAGGTAGGTACTGCTTTTTTAATGTATTTATCATTTTAGAAAGAGTTTACTTACGTTTTGCACTGTAAAGAATCTAAAGGTGATTTATAATCATTAACATCCTGGATCGTATTATAGGATTCTGCCTCATCATTACTTCTTCTTATCGTTTCTTTTTCCATTATTGACGTACCGACTAATTGTTCACTATTTAATTCATTAACATGAGTTTTTTGGGAACTCGACATTTTAATATCAACTACACGGTCTTTTAAAGGACTCTTTGGCATCTTTACAACTTTTTTGTTGTTACTGGTATCTACTTGGACTGATAGTCTTGGGTGAACTTGAATGTTTTCATTATTAAAATTATTAATGACACTGACTTTAACTGATTTTAACATATCAGGATTTTTGTGTTCTTTCTTTGATGGATCATTTTCTTTTTGCAATTTAGTCCATGTTATAATTTTATCATGCGAATGATCAATTTGAATGTGTTGGCTGCTGGAATGTTTAGTTGGTGAGCTGAAATCATTTGAATTATTAATAACGACTATATAATTGGAGACCTAAATAGATCCTTCACGCAAAAAATTACCTTTTTATCAGCATCTGATGCTGATGTCTTATTTTAAATAAACTGTTCTGTAGGACTCTTTGCTGTTTTTTATTTATAGTTATTGCAGTGGCAATATTCCGTAGTTCTGTAGCAACTATTTTATATCGCTGAGATAATTTCGTGGCCTCTTCCTTTAGCTTGAGCATTTTTTCAGATTCCTCTGCAATTTTCTTTCTGTGGAATAATGATTTTATTTTTGATCGAGAATATATATATATGTAAACCAATTAAAATATAAGAATATAAATTGATACAATACCTCGACTGGGCGATTTTATATTCTATTTTCTTAGAATAAGCTATTTTATATGCCTCTAGTGATATATTTCTTGGTTTTAGAGTTTCTTTCAACATTGGTATTCTATTGTCTACTGCATTCTGTCTAGCTTGTTTCAATTTCTCTAATTCAGCCATTCTCTTGACTAAGTTTTTGTACTCTATCTGCTCGGACTTCGGTAAATGATTCATAGCCTAAAAAGATTTGAAATTTATAACACTCAATTTTACCTTCAATACACGCATTATATTCAGTTCTAACCTTGATGACAAGCTTTTCAGATGGCTTTTGTATGGGCTTTTGGACAACATCTGGCAATTTTTTTTTTTCAACTTCCATTCGCGTCGACTTTAAGAAGAGATCTAGTTTGTTTTGGAATTCCTGTTGTTCAGATAATTTAAGGTGCATTTTTGTTAAATTTTTCGTAGCTTCATTTTCACCTTCAGAATCAGACTCTCGAAGGTGAATAATGAATTTCTTTTCCTGTTGTTGAGGTTGATTCTTTGCTGTATTTTCAGAATTAGTTTCTGGTTTAGCCAGTACAGAATCTTCATCATTTATCTCAACAAGATGTGGAAGATTTTTACTTAGAGAAGTTAGTAACTTTGCTCGCAATAAATCTTCATCATCTTCTAACTCATCTTTGAGTATTTTTTTCTCAGAAATGGCTTTATCACATTCCCCACTATTTGTTTGAATTTCATTTTTCTGGGTGCAATCATTAATGATTTTCCCTTTGTCTTCAGCATCTGATCCAATATCCATATCAACAGACTCAATATCTGTGTTATTATCAACATTTATATCATTCTCAGTGTGTATATCAAAATCATCTGGCACAATAGACGACTGTGAGAGCCTTTTTTGTAGTTTCTGCTTTTGCTTAATTTCGATAGCTTTTTTCAAAAAAGCCGACTTCAAGCAAATCATCCGTAATTCTGCAGTGTCACTATCTTCATCTTCTGATAATGCTTGTTTGTTTTCAGAGGGCATTTGCTCATTTGGCAAAGCTAATTTCACACATTTCGTTTTGAGTGCCAACTGCCGAAGCAATTCTAAGTCTTCATCAGAATTGCCATCACTATGTAAATCTGCTTTTTCTTCGATTACTGATGATTCAATTACATTTTGTAACATTTCATTTGGTTTTATTAAAGTATCATCACTACAAACAAGCACTGGTACACTTGAACTGATTTCCTGTATCTTATCTGCATTAATTGAGTTAACTTTTTCTTTATTATGTAACTGAATAAAGCTGTCTTTAGGTATTTCTGAAGATTCTATTATTTTAGTATGAACTTCAGTATGAGGAATTTCCAATTTGGATCCACATAACATTTTTGTAATACGGTCTTTTAAAGTTGTTGTATCCTGTTTGACTTTGCTTAAAGACACAGCATTTTCTAATCTTCGTCTTTTTTTTCTGTATTCATCTTCTGAAATATCACTTGTTTCACTATCACTAATAACTGAAATTTTCTTTTTAATGCGGTGATTTTTTCTTCTCTGTTCTTTAATCTTTGAACCTTCTTTGATAACTTGCTTTGATCTCTTTTGTTTCTGTTGAGTTTTAAAAGATTTTTGATCCCTAGTAATTCTTAAAGTCAATTTTGCAAAGCCATTATCTGCGTCTGCACCAGAAATACCAGAATAATCGTATACAGCTCTTCGTTGTGTACCTAAAACCCATTTTATCTTATGGCTACCGAGTGTTTTGACAAAGACAATACATTCATGACAAATAAATAAAAATAGATTGCATGAAAAATTACAGCTTTATAATAATTATGGTAGGTAATACCACCACTAATATTAATAAATAATGCAATGCTTTTCAGGGTTCCATTCATCATCATCATCATCATCATCGTCAACCCATTACCAGCCCACTACGGGCATGGATCTCCTCCCACAATGAAAAGGGTTTAGGTCCACCACCTCTCAGGCACGCAGGTTACCTATTGATGTTTTCCTTCACCATCAAAGCAAGAGATATTTTAATTACTTTATAGTAGAAATAACCCTTGTGCTGCTTTGTTTTTCTATTGAAACCATATTATAAGATAGTTGATACTTTTTAGTTTTGATACATTTGCCAAAAATTGAATACTACTGTCATGTTTGTCTTCATGCATTAAAATTTACTCTATAATTGTATGAATACACTGCATAGAACAAAATATATTTATCACAATTTTCCCCGTCCTTTTTCTGAACTGATATGCAATTCTAAACATGCCGTCTTCATGTGAAGATTTCACAATAACTAAAGATGGTGAAAAGTTTTTTGCTGTTTTGTAGTCATAGATTAATTTCAATTTCAACTTTGTTTGGTACCTTTGCATAAGTCATTATTTTGCAATGCATTATTTGAAACCATACATGGATAGCAATAACATGAAAGAATAGTTCTGCATCCTGTTTTACTTAAGATTCTACAGGCCTTAGGTCTTTGCAGGGATTCACAGAAAATTGGAAAGCTGAAATTGTTCAAGGAAGTAAAAGTGAGATACCAATGGAGAAAAATAGTAGAGGAGTGACTTCTACAACCCTTTTTGTGTCCGCCAGACACAAAAAGGGTTGTAGAAGGGAGTAAAAGTAAAGTAAGTAGGGCTTTTCAAATAAACATAAAACAATGTTGTGTGTTTTGTCATGCTCTGATATTTGACAAAGGGCAGAATTTCACAAAACTCTGTATTATAACTATTTCAACATTAAACAACATTTATTTTTAAGGCTTTTATACTTCAGACTAATTAGGTAAAGAAAACTTGTGCCTGTGATTTGAAAACATTTTCCTCTTGTAGAAATTGTTCAAGTGCAATAAGACTCAAGCACATAGGACATATCTGGCTACAGAACCCTCAAAATCCAACAACAATGACTGAGGCTACGCTAAGCAAAGAAAAAAACAACTTACAAGGCACAAGATGGTCGAAAATGGTTGTATTACATAAACTAACCTAAAAATGCCTATACACAGGACTTTGCTTATCTGGGAGAATGAGATTCATCCTCCTCCTCAAGGCTATATTGATTTTTTTCAAAAGTTAACGGTAATGGCCAGGGGCAACACCTTAAAAGAGCACAACGAGCACCGGAGTGGAAGCTCATACACAATCTTCTAACACCACACTGTTACCTACTGAAAATTTCTTGGTAGAGAAATTCAAACTTAACAATTATAGATTCCGACCCGATTTCGAGCCTCAGACCTCATTTTTCGTAGTTATACTTTCTCGCCACTAGACTAACGAGGCTGTATTCTACCTTCTAAAATACCTGGCCCGATTGATGATCGCTTCGCCTCCTTGCGTTCTAAAACATTGTTATAATTTTCCAACACTTGCAACCGCTGCCGTAGCAAAAACTCCTCCTCGGAAGATATGTCCGAGAGGTCATCAGCCTCGTCCACTATCTCTCCTTCTTCCATTTCTGAATCAGCGTTTGTTAATGGTGCTTCAACGCAAGCCATCACGAATCTTGCAACAGAAAAATTGATATTTAAGGGACCCTAGTTTCAGAGAGTAGTCACTTATTTTCAACTAACTTACAGATTACAGTCGGACACAACGTTAAAAAGATATTTATTTATAGAAAAATTATTGCGACCTCCAAGAAATAAGTCCTGCTTTCTTGAAATATTAATTCTTCTTGTTCCTCTTGTGCATGACACAGATCGCTCATTGCATGAGAACAGGGAAAACATAATATTCGAAGTACTCTGTAGTCTGTGGAAACAAACATCACGAAGTTGGACAGAAGGTATTACCTACCGGTCCAATTTAATTTGACCCGTGAAATGATTAGCAGAACTAGTGTAGGAGTGTTTTTTTTTTCAATACAGTACTTGAGTGTACCAAAAATATTTTATTATTTATGATTTTTCAATATTTTTATATTACACAAAACTGGACAAGTATACATTTTCTACAAAATATCAAAAAATTAAATTATTGGAGTTTACTCCTTAAGAATCGATTTTCATATATAAGGCGCCCGTTATGAGAAAAATGTGAGGAGTAAAATCTACTCATGAATGACCTCGTTACGTTTTCGCTTTGCGACGTTGCATGCCCGGCAACTGTAATGCGCAAACATGCAAAGTAGCTTTCGTTTAATTAACTTATTTTTCCTATTTAAGTTACCAAGGAAACCGAATAATATCTAGATAAAGAAACAAACACATAAATGTATGGGACAGAGTGAGATAGAAAACATAATACATTTTTTTACCCATTCCAGTTACCATAAAACTAAATAATAAACATTACATTTATCCTAATATTTCAGATACTCTACATCCACCTCAATCTCTCGTAGGCTACTTATAAGAAGTTACACTTCCGCCGTGTGTGAATAAATTGCACAAGATTTTTAATTTACCCTTTCATATGGTATTAATTTTCATTCAGTTAAATAAACTAGGAGGAGGTAGGAGCAGGAGTAAGGAGTAAACTCCAGTCGTGCGTCGGAGCTGACACACACACTTTTTTTGACGGGACGACGTCTTATAATTCCATGGAGCCGGCTGCACGCACGAAAAAACATGACGTATGCGGCGTTACCTCGCTCTGAGGCGTTCCATTCAAGGCTTGAAGTGCAAGCGAGAGCGCGGAACGAGCGACAAAGAGGCACAGTCGGCCTCCGCGTTCGACATCTGTCTCTCTCCTACTTGAGTGAGCGATGCGTCCGCGTGGACAGCTTCTATACAATAATACATTTACATGTTTTCGGCAAGGATGAAGTGCAGTGAAAAGTGAATGTGGTGTCAATTGTTTATGACAACGATAATATCTATCAAACAAATAAAATTAAAATTTTCTTTTGGAAAATGCAACCATTCCATCAGTATTTTCTTACGACGTTGTCACGTTCAACTATCGTCACTAAGCCGACTTTACAGACAACCAATTTTTTTTAACCGAGCCGAGGTCACGTGATTATAAACGCCATTATGGTTGTCTCTCTGTTCTTACTTCTTCATATGACGTCAGAAGACTGCAAAACAATGTCATGTTCAAATTCAAATTCAAAAATGTTTGATTCATGTAGACCTAATGTTGTCTTTATGGAATGTTTTTGCCTGTCACTGGCACTTATGAAGCGTTCAAACATTTAATATGTTACACTAATGTTAGTGATGGTAATAACTGCATTTGTTAACTTAAAACTAAAGCTAGGGGGGTTCCGAACGCGCCTTGGTCTAAGAAGAGCCCACAACAAACTTCGACAGGTTTGGTTTTTTTTGTTATTAACATCTCACAGTCTACTTAATGTTGAGATATGAAGTTAGAGCAATTTTCATACCCAAACCTTTTTTTTTATAAATAATAAATAAAAAATTACCCTTAATAATGAATTACTGATTTTATGCAGCCTAGTAAAAAGTGTTTTTTGGCAAAACATTGAAATATTGTTACAGTCCACTTTCTTTTTAAATTTTGTTATAATTTTATGTACATAAATTAAATTTTCACTTAAAATTTCACTTTGGATACGTACATTTCGTACGAATTTTATTCGTGCAGAAATGTACGAACACGCACGAATATTCCCGACCTTCTGAGTACTATGAAGCGCTCACACTGCCCGCGAGCCAGTCGTACGTATACGTACGTGCAAGTCGTACGTCCGAAATCAATCCGAACTTGTTGGGATTTTAGTACACGTTCGTGCGTTCATCGTCAATAATGTAGAAAAGTTAATTAACTTGGTTCACGGACATAAATCTTTGTGAGATCAAAGTTATTCCTGTTATCACTTATCATCATTATTATAATCATTCATAATGGGAAAAAATTCACCGAATTCATCTTTCTTTAAAAATATGTCGCGCACCCATTCGGTTTTACGATAACGACGACGGCGTCGCAATTTACGGTTTAAAAGATGATTATCCACAAGATAAAAATTATAAAAGATAAAAATTATTCATCGCAGCAAACATAACTTCACGTATGCGCTAACACCGGTACTCTGTCTAGTTGACGGTTCGTTAAAAAACGTTCAGTGTGCGCACTCAATTCGTACGAACAGAGTTCATACGTTTACGTACGGTATAATTCGCATCCAAAGTGAGCGCGGCCCAAGACTTTCGGCTTATTATCAGCCGTTTCGACTGAGTTATTCTTATTACTCGGTTGAGGCCCCTAGGGTACCTATTTGTCACTGACAATGTCCGACAGAATTAACATATCGATAATCGATAATCTAATCGATGAGATATTTACTATTTCTAAAGCCATAAACAAGAATTGAGTTGAATTGAATTTTAACCATTTATTTTTGTAAATTTGTACTGGTCTGTGATATTTACTATTTACCTCAAAGTCATTAACCGATGTCAATAACTGAAAACTGAATTAGTTATTGTTTTTGTAAATCTTATAAATTCGTGTGTTTATATGTTGTTTTCTTTTATATTAAATATTTAGAAAGTAGTAATATCAGTACGAATACTATATTCATATCGTAGGCACAGTAACTGTAATCGGTGGATATTTTATTACTTTAGTGAGGTATTCTGTATAATCATTAATCTTTAAACTTGAATTAATTATTTTACAGATAGTTAGTTGTACAGTTTATATCCTAGTTGAAGGACTCCTTCCCTGTCTAACAGAATGAATGTAGAAGAGAATTATAAGTTTGCGGCATGCACTTTCTTTGCAAAGAATCATCCAGGAGAGACTTGTGGGAGCAATGGATTGCCTTTGACGCCCAGTTCAGTGACTATACTGGGGCGGTCTCAGCGGCTATTAACTATTTCGCATCCTAATTTGTGTACATATCTGGATATTATTAGAGGGAAACATGGTAAGAGAAAACATATTTTCAAATGTATAGTTGCTCTATACTGCAGTCAATAATGTTAGTAGGAAATATCTTAAAAAACATTTTGTCAAAAATTTTAACAAAAATTATCAAATACTTTCTTTTGTGAAATTTTAAAACAGAATATCATATCAGTATTGAAATCATCAATCAAAGACTAACAACATTTTACAAGGTGTTCAATATTCTTATTAAAATTTTTATAGTTGTGGTGTTGCAGTATAATTTATATATTTCAAATAATTATTTTTTACATTGCAGAAAGAATCATAGTAGTTGCTGAGGCATTAGGGAAATCTCTTGCAGAGTACAATTCTAAATTCTCTATGGAGGAAGTAGTTAACATAGCACTTCAAGTAGCAAACGCAATGAAATTTCTTCATGAAAATGATATAACGCATAGGACACTATCTGATGATAATATACTGTTGGACAGTACTGGCAGAGTTAAACTTTTTAACTATGGATTGTATTTTATGACGTATGGTGGGAATGAAGTACCTTTTCCACTTGGGTGAGTATTGATATCCCTCCACATAAAATTCGAAAATCCTAACATGCAGTAGTTATGCATACTCAATATTTATGCTTTTTGCAGAGTATAGCAAATTAAGATAGATAGTCTTTATTGCACAAATTAAAAGTGAAAACAAGAAATAACAAAAACAATAAAAAAAAATATACATATATATAAGATGCAAAAGGTGGTCTTATCGCTTTAAGCAATCTCCTCCAGACAACCCTTTATGGTAGAGAATTAGGTTAGGGAAAATGGGATAGTGCAACCGGTGATACAATAAAATTAAATACATATAATTATAAAATAAATATATAATATATACATACATATAAATATATAATATATATATATAAACATATATTAAGCTTGATTTTAATTTTCATAATATATCATGGAATTCCGCACAGTAATGGCTGCTTCTATCCAAATTTTAAACTATTTGTCTGTGTGTGAGACATCATATTCAAGGAAAATCCAGTCAGGATGAAATGGTTTTACAGTTTTTTTTGTATGAAATGTTATTTACTCTGTAGAAGAATAGGAATAATATATAATCAAATAACTCAGATGCAACAAATTTTGAGTTTTTTTGTTTATGTACTGAGAAAGTGTGCATAATAAATATCTGAAGATTGTATTATATCTACTACTAGGCATAGCCCAGTTGGACAATCCAATAGGACCATTTGTTTAAAAGCATAGACCCATATTAACTAAATAATTACAGGCTACCTCGATATTTAAGCCCAGAGACAATACTAAATGGAGGTGGTCCAGCGGCCGACATATGGGCGTTTGGTATCATTCTTCTAGAAATGTGTATTGGAAAGCTTTGGGCAAATCTAAAACTGGGTCCAATATTGAGAAGGATACTAACATTGATGCATGCTAACAACCCAGCAGAAAGGATAGCTAGAGAACATGACTGTTATGATGCCTATAAGGTATGTGTTCTCGAACTGTGACTTCGAACAAAAGTTCTGCCATGTTTAATCACCCAAATCCAAACAAAGGAATTTTTTACTTTGACTTTTTACTGACTTTCTTTAACAACAACGATTTTAAGTCAGTTCTAAGTAAATTTTTAAATACAATACTTAGGCCTTTGTTTAGAAGAACAATAGAACAGCTGACAACCCAACCACTTTAAAACGGGAGACTTATAGCAGTCACTAAATGTATAGTTTTACGGAACTTTTTACGATTAGTTACTTCTCTATCTGGCTTTAAATTTAATTTTGTAACTCCAAGTAAATCATTATTTTAAGTTTATTTGGATATAAACAACTACTTGGCCAAAAATTATATAAACATTATATTATATTATTCACAATACAATTTTGGGCACTTTTTTTAAAGACAAAACTTTGTCCTTTATTTAAAAGAAAAATAGACCAGCCACTTTTCGGGAGACTTATAGCAGTTACGAAATGAACAGCTTTTTACTGAAGCACTATAAGTTTGTTCTCTACTTCTATCTGGTTTAAATGTAATTTTGCAGATATATTCTCTATTGTTCACGAAAGGACTGACAGATTCTCTTACTATTTCTTATACACATAAAACTTAGAACTGTATTATTTTCTGAAAAGAAACCCGATTAATATGGTGGAGGATTACCACGATATTCATCAGGTTTCCTTATTATTAGTTTGAGTTATTATCTTTTTGCGAATATTTCAGAAAGTTCCCGAAAACATTCGAAACACAATTGAGAAATGCCTTAAAATATATCCGAGTGAAAGGACAACTTTTGCAGAAGTACATAAAGATTTATCTCAAATGAACACTCAAACGCCTATCGATAAAAAGAAGCCAGGTGGTTTGATGGGATGTAAACTACAATATCTTTATTACTGGTGGCAGCTAACTGGCGGGGATATACAGGCTGAGTTAAAGAAGAATGGATTGATTAAAAATAGTCCACCTATATTGTCTATGCCTATGTAAGTCTCATCTTTCTGGAATGTTTTTTATATATGATCAGCAATAAACCTTGAGTTTAATTTTCTATACTCCGTTTGCGTACTTTAAAATTTCTTCTATATTTGTATTCTGCACCAAACAGATCTTCCGCAATGTACTGGTTCAAAAGTTTCGCTCCGACTCCGGAGCATGCTCAGGAGATGATGACTTTACAATCAAAAATTGATATGTATATATATATATATATTTATATATATACAGTATTTATGTAGGTATACATGCAAATATATATGTTTATTTATATGCACCACCTACCTCTCTTGAGCTGTGTTTTACGCCATTGGTTGCCTGGAAGAGATCGCTATGTAACGATAAGGCTGCCAAATTAAATACTTTTCGTTAAATTTTTATTTATTTATTTATGTGTATTCAGTCATTCATTCAATGATAAAAACTGATTGAAGAAATTGAAAATTACACTGTAAAGATAGTATTCATTGTATATATTGGAGTTCCACAAGAAAAAACCTGCTTCTTCTGCGCTGTACCTTATATTTGATTAGAGGTTATGTATTCTAAAACTCTATGAGTTGGGCTAGTAATTTTAACAAAGACAGATTTTGAACTAATCACTGCAACTTAAAGTTGAAAGATTATCAAATAAGTTAACGTCTCTCCCGTGATTAGCATTTAGGGTTTTTGGCGAAATAATTGCCAGGTGGCCCCTTTTATTTAGCAATCAATCCGATTTTTAAATAGTTTCCAAATACGGTAAATATTTTCTTATTTAAGTGACATTTATAATTGCCAAAGAGGGTCATTAAAAGTTTGATCTCTCATCCATTAATCAAATAAGTTAACATCTCTCCCGTGATTAACTTTAAGGGTTTTGGACAAAATAATTGGCACGTGGCCCCTTTTATTTAGCAATTAATCCGATTTTTAAATAGTTTCTAAATACGGTATATATTTTCCTGTTTAAGTGATATTTATTATTAAATAAATTTTGATCTCTCATCCATTAATCAATTGTTGTGAGTGCGAAAAAAGTTTTTATGACTTGATTTGTTACAGAGCTATTCTATTAGATGGTTGCACGCTTGGTGGTAAGACTGGTGCGCTATTCGACCGTCGAATAGCGAAATACAGCTTAGGTTTGCTAAAGAATCGCCTAAGTCATATACCACCGCAGGATTTCTACCCACTTATGCACGAGAGGAAAACAAATTACGACGCTGTTGCCTTACCAAAGATTATAAGGGAAAGAGATACGGAATATCAGTTCTATAGGCTTCTTTGGTTCGAAAGATTACTGCACGTAAGTTGCTGATACTTCAGTAATACAGCTAGACACCGTGAGCGGTGGCATCCTTATGTGTATGTGTGTTTTCTGATATGCACCGCTAAGATGTGGGACGCCCTCCCGTCAACTGTGTTTCCTGCCACGTATAATTTGAGTACCTTCAAGGCTAGAGTGAATAGCCTTTTTCTCGGCAAGCGTGCACCAACTTAGACCTCATCATTGCTTTCTAACGGGCATGATTGTCGTCAAGCGCTGGCCTATCGCTAACAAAAAAAAAATTAAGTCTTCTTTTATCTTAGGTACCTATTCATTAGAGCAAAATTATCTCAATTTATGCCTACCACATTTTGAACGCCAGAACGATGCATCTTCCTTACCTTACTTAATTTACATTAAATGTATGTTTATTCAAGACGGCCGTTTGGCGCAATGGGCTGCGACCAAGACCCTGAGTCCAAGACCTTGAGTTCAATTTTCACAACTGAACAATGTTTGTGTGATGAACATGAATGTTTTTCAGTGTCTGGGTGTTTATCTATATATTATAAGTATTTATATATTATTCATAAAATTATTCATCAGTTATCTTAGTACCCATAACACAAGCTACGCTTACTTTGGGACTAGATGGCGTTGTGTGTATTGTCGTGGTATATTTATTTATTCCAGTACGAGTTATAAAAAACTTAAGGAAAGGCATTGTTAGAGTTATAAAAAGCTTACCCTTAAGTATTTATAACTCGTACTCGGGATTTTCTTCATTTTATATCGTCTGCATACACTGTGCAAACCCGTGTTTGCAGACGATATAAAATGTGACGATATAAAGTGTTTAAAATTTAGAAATTGGCTTAGGTCTGACTCTAGGGTTATGCAAGATAACACCTTTCAAAAAGTATACATGAATAAATAAAACTACTACAATACACACATCGCCATCTAGTCCCAGTAAGCGTAGCTTGTGTTACGGGTACTAAGATAACTGAAGAATAATTTCATGAATAATATACCTACATAAATACTGCTACGCCACTGCTATTGTACAAACTCATATCAAACACCCACAGATTACTATATGAGTGACTTGATTAATCTCTTTTTGAGAATAAACATAGATCATCAAGATTTTGACTAGTGCTAGCATCCTTATTACTGTGTAATAATATTTATGCAAGAATTACTTTCAAGAATTCTCTGGATGCTTTTGTTTCGACGCAGGGTTACCCATATACAGCACAGTACATAAGAGCGGAAGCGGAAATCGACATTCCACCATTAGTTAGAGGAGAAGTATGGGCCGCTTTACTAGGAGTAGTGGGAGATATAGAGGATCAGTACGAAAGGATTGACAAGGAAACCCCAACGCCTACTGACAGACAGGTAATGTGGGCCGGATTTAGTATTTATACATAGTTATTTAAAAAGTTATCACTTGTTTATGACATTAAAGCAAATTTCGCGTTAAGAGTCGCTTGTTATAAACATGATCAGTGCCACAGCTGGTCGTAGAGCTTCTCATGTCTTATGGGAGAGAGAGATTTCTCTCTTTCTTAATTGTTGTGGCACGCTTGATTATCCGACGCCACTCTTCTCTGGTAGCTGCCTTCCTTGAAAACTCCTGTCTCGGCAGCCTTTATTTCTCATGGGCAATCTTCTCTTGTGCCTTCGACTTTTCCTTGGACAACTTAGGAGAGAGATCTAGGGCCTTATTAATAAACCAGACACAAAGTCGGATTAGTTACGAAGCTTTTTGTTACACTTCAGTTGATAAAACATATAGAATTTCTGAGCGTGACAAAATATTGCCTAACTATTCCAACGTTATGAAACGTTTATCAATAAGACCCTAAACTTAACACTGTTCAAAGACGTAGTGAAAATTTCTTCAGGTGAGACGTAACAGCATCTAACAATCCTTTTAGGATCGATTTAAAAATATCGACACGTCTTATCAAAAAAAACAAATAAGATCGAGCTCGGCAACCGCATTTAAAAAAAATTTGGATTGGGTAGTAATCGCTTTCCATAATTGTTTGCATGTCAATGACTGGTCATTGCATTTGTTCCACTGTAGATCAGTGGGGATCACTGGCAACGGCGAAGGGTTTTGCTATTTTACTTCTATATGCTTACCATGGTCCAAATTCCTGTGCACCCCACTGCTGTTGATAGACACGGCAAGGATCGTAATCGTCACAATTGCCGCAGATTGATGTAGACATACCCCGGTGTCATCAATATTGCTGGTTGCTATGTGGCGCCGCGGGACACAAAACCCTCAAGAGGTTACTGAAAGCGTGGCTGTTGACAAACCCACAGTATGTGTATTGGCAAGGGTTGGACTCTTTGACTGCCCCGTTCTTGTATCTCAATTTTTGTAACGAAGGTAAGCAATGTATATTAATTTATAACTATATATGTACCTATATTATTCATAAAAATATTCATCAGTTACTTTAGTACCCAAAACAGCTACGCTTACTTTCGGGCTAGCGATTATTGCGTGTATTGTCATAGTATTTTTGTTTTATTTTATTTAATGTCGCAGTTAAATTTCGGGTCGAAAATTTGACACTCTTCCTACCAACACGTGAGATTAATTGTGTTGGAAAAATTATACAAATGAGGATTGGATAGAAGCAGGCGTTACATTGCGGAATTCCATGATATATTATGAAAATTAAGCTTAATTTGCTATACCCCGCGAAAACCAAGAGAATCTTTATGGTGTAGCTGCTGTTGCCCGCGGCTTCGAACGCGTCTTCGTGTCTTTCCGGAAATTAATTTTCGGTGCAGATAAAGCAGACACATCATAATTCAAGATCAAATTTCTTTTGAAACAAACGAAAGTTTTGCGCCCCCTTAGTATCGTACCCGGAACTTTAATCCCAGTTTGCCCCTCCTAAATCTGGGATTTGACTTAAATTTTAGGATTTTCATTTTTTTTTCTTCCATATTTAGGCATAATTTAGGAGTGTGTTTCGCATACTATTTAACGGCTCACAGTTATGTTTAATTTTAGATTTCTTTTTATTTTTTACAGCACGTGCTTTTGCGTGCCTATCGGCCTTCGTACCAAAGTTCCTTCACAAGTTCTTCTTAAAAGACAACAGTGCAGTCATTAAGGAGTATTTAGCCAAGTTCTGGCAGATGACGGCCTTTCACGAACCGGATTTGGCAACGCATTTGCACGAAATAAACTTTGTGCCAGAACTCTTCGCTATACCGTGGTTCTTAACGATGTTCTCACGTAAGTATTTTAAGTTGTGTTGTCATCATGATTCTCATAATCAGTCTTATTAGTCACAGAATTAAGTACATACAGAAACCGTGCACACGATTAATATTGAAGCATCAAAACCACTCCACTTTGGAATAGTTTCTCGAACAAACGGTTAGGTTAGTCACTTCGTACCATTTAGCAGATGACGGTAATTGTTTTACCTCTAATGTTTGATTAAATGTAAAAATGGGGAAAAGTTTGTGAGCTAGCAACATTCCGCGGGTGAAAAGTGAGACGTGCGCGGAGCGTTTTCACTGTTTTTGGACACAATGCACTGCATACAATAATTACTGAATGGGGACGTGGGGACGGGGGGATTCTATATGTTCTTGATTCAATGTTATTAACATGACACTGCGGAAAAAATGCCTCTTGGTTATATTATGCCCTTTAATTAGGACCAAAGGCTTAACTTGCTCTCCGAGGCAAGTAGGAAATATTGATTAGTATTACACTAAGAACTGAAAATGTTCTATAAGTGATGTCGCGATGTACAGTCGTTGGGCAGCATTTATCTAACTTTTAGTGTCTACTGTTCTTTTTTTTTTGTACTTTTCTTTATTTAGTTTTTAATAATACATACCTACTTTACCAACATAATAACGTACTGCACAGTGAAGCCACTACACTAGCCACTTGTGGCACTAGTATAATATACAAGTAGTAAATAAATAAAAATATAGCCCACCAGAGGGCAAAGTATGAAACTTTCTGTACCTACTATATAAAGTAAACGTAGGTAACGTTTACTTTATATAGTAGGTACAGAAAGAGCGCCATCTAGTGACAAGCCCTGTTCCCCGTTATTTTAAACTAGGTGGCGCTGTCCCGATTCCTAGGAAGACATCGCCCATCAACAGCAACACTTCGCAGTGCAATTAATGAAAACGTCCCACAAAATATCGCCTTAGTCCATTTATCTGAGGCGTAGGTGTTAAACCACGGCAGAAATAATTATGGTGAAATTACTTGCCCGGGCGAGCTTTGTAACGATAGGCTCTACTACTTCTACTAAATATCTAAATATCGGTTGCAGATGTATTTCCTCTACATAAAATTGTGCACCTGTGGGACGCACTTCTTGTGGAGGGGACGTCTCTACCCCTTTTCATGGGTGTCGGAATTCTTCGGCAATTGAGAGTTACGCTCTTGGAGTCTGGCTTTAATGAGTGTATTTTACTGTTTTCCGATCTGCCTGAGATTGACATTGGAGAGTGTGTAAAGGTGAGCAATGTTTAGGTCTTTGTTATTAAACGTGGTGTAATGTTGAAATAGTTATACATTTTTTTCACGCTATAACATTTTAAAGGTCAGTTGAAGTATGACAAAGTTTTGTACTTTTGTTAAAAAGGCCATTAAATGCCATATAAGAAACGTTATGACGTAGAACGAAGTTTCTATATCAGGTCGAAAACGAACGAAGTTTAAAATGTATCTCATTAGACATTTATAGCTTGATAAAAAGTACTGAAAGTTCGAATAATCTTAAGTCAAGATCTATTATTATCTTTGAGAAAGAGTATTCGAATTACAGATGAGGATTTTTTTTTTTTTTTGGATTAGTCTAATATCGACTTATGAAGCTTAGAAATTTTGATGCAAATATAACCAGGATTTGCATTTTTTTAATTATAATAATTCAGCAATAACGTAATGCAATACTATAAGAATAATCCGATTAACTGAAGTATTTTTAGTCAAGTAAGTTAGTTAAAGTGTCTAGTGCTGCTAAATGAGGTTAATAAAACTTTAAACTATTAAAAATCTCTGTATAGAATGATACATCTTACTAAGTTGTCCGCTTTACACGATTCAGTAAAATTTTGTCGATAGATAAATATGTCAAAGTTACAGAAAATTTAAAACGCGTTTTTTTTGTTATTTATAAAAACATTGGGATAAAATTAAAAATAATATTTCCTCCAAGTGTCGGTAAAACGCTAAACCTACAATATAAAATCTAATTTATGATAACCGTAAGACTCCTAAAATGCATTGAAAATAATTGCAAAAACAGAAAATTGCATATTGCAAAGTTTCTTTATTCGAATCCGGTCATGTCACGGCTTTAACGTAGAAGTTTTGGATTAACCGCTCGCTATACTTAGTCGATAAACTTAGTCGATCGATAAATTTTCTATTTCGCGGCGCGTATCTCGTAAAATTAGCATGCTAATATTAGATGCTTCCGACTTGAAATCCATAATTATAGACGGCTGCTTAACGGCCATGAAATCAAAATGCACAATCACTCTATACATGCCCGCGAACCGTGAAAGGCTGAGAAAATTGTCTTTATTTATGTCAAAAGTTAAAAGAAGGAGTAGGTAATGCTTTCTTGCACGCATAACATAAAACCGCTAAAAAACCAGTGCCATGCTAAGCTATAAATTAACTTATAGCTCTGCACGGCTAGCATAAGTGGGAGCCAAAAAAGGTACCTTCCGTTTATATGCACTGACAAGGGATAAACGACGATCGCTTTTGTATGTGGAATAGGACCACCAAAAATTGTGACGTATATTAATGAATCGTACGTTGATTTGATCCTTAAGATCTCTATTTTACAATGGTGTGATTAACATTACCTCGTTTGACCGGAGTGCTGAGAAATCGATACGAAATAATGTGAACCTAAAAACGTCTTATGTCGTACAGTGGCGTGCACAGGGCTTTTGACCAGGGTATGCATAAGAAAGAAAGATGGCATAAAATTTAAAAATCCTTCTCTCTTTTGAGTTATACAAAAATTTTAGTGCACGCCACTGATCTCGTAAATAGGTAGGTCCCATCGGACGTTAAAATAGTGCACTGTTTATTATAGATTATTGTGATATAATCTGATACTGTAAATGTTCCGATTGTAGAAATAATTAATATACCTACTTAAATTTCTTTTACTTAGGAATCCATAGAAATGTGTCGAAGTTCACCAAAGAGTATTAGCTACAGAAGATTCACAAATGAACCAGAAATAAAGGATCCAATGGTAAGCAACGTAAAACGAATAAGACACCGTAGTGTAATGATATACACCTTTTTATCACCTTTCTTTCGGCGCTGCACGCTCAGGTTGTCTATAAAAGATCATGATAAGGCCGCCTTTGCACCCTAGCACTAAGTACTATTACTGTTTTTCTCGTGTATTGTGTTGCAATAAAGTTTTTTTATGCTATTCTATCTTGCAATCCCCCTGACCCCGCTATCGAAAACAGTCCCGAAGTGTGCGTACAAAGAAATACTTGTAAGCACCTTTCGGGATATGTATGTTTACTTCCTAAACAGGTTAGCCCGCTACCATCTTTTAAAATGGCTGCAACATCACTTAATACCAGGTGAGATTGCAGTCCAGGGCTAACTTGTAATGAAATAAAAAAATTAAAAAGCATCAAAGAATCATTATAACAATTTAAATGATAATACAATTTCAAATATAAAACACTAGGCGCTGCCCGCGACGTCGCGCCGTCAAAATCCCGCAAGAACTTTTTTTTAAATTATAAAGTGTATCTTCAGCATGCAGACTACTTCTATGCAAAATTTCATAAAATAATTTTCTCATTTTTATAATTTTCATAGAAGTTCACGAGTCAAAAAAAAGTTCGCACTTTTCTTTGACTCGTGAGATTTAAAGAAAAGTGCGGACAAAGTCGCGGCCAACAGCTGTTATTGTTATTTTAAGGAGCTGAGTCGGGCCATAAACGCTAATAGTCCGCCAATTATACCAGCCCATTGTCCAATCACCATTAAATAACAAGTACTTAGCGTATTCGCAGTATTGTTACCGACTTCCGAGTTATGACACATGCATTAACTTATGATCGGCCGAGAATAGCGTGTCAATTTAATATTACCTACTTAATTAGTAAAGAGGAAATTGCACGGTCTTTTGATATGAATGTAAATGAGTTCGCTGCATTGCGAGTTTCGCGGGTATTTTGATGACCTCCCAGGCGCAAAGGTGAGCGCTGTAAATTTAAGCAAGAACTCCCGGGTTCGATTCCCGGCAGGGGTAAATCGGGAATTTATAGTTACTGAATTTTCTCTGGTCTGGTATGGTTGGAGGTTTTGGCCGTGGCTAGTTAGGCCCTACCGACAAAACGCGCCGCTAGCGATTTAGTGTTCCGAAGCAGAATGGTGAGTGAAGTGAACTTTAGGGTGAAGCCGATTTGGGGTATAACTACCAAACTCCCCAGCAGGTTAGCCCGCTCCCATCTTAGACATCACTTACCACCTGAGATTGCAGCCAAGGACTAAATTGTAGAAGAATAAAAAAAAAATTAAATGGAAAGTTCAAGGTCAAGTATATCAATAATAAACCTTTGCAATGATGTGTCCATTTTATGACTTAGGTACCTACCTGTAGTTATTTTTCTTAGACTTAATTTAAAAATGTACCGGTTGGTTGATATTTTGGAATATAACAGCTGAACCTAAACTTTGTAGATTGTTTATCTCGAAATCTTTGATATTATTATGCCCGAAATTAATAAAGAATCTAATCGGAAAGATCAAATATGTGATGATGATGTTGTGATTACTTAAAACACTTGCTTTTCCTTCAACTAATTTTCTATTAAAATAATAATCATTGACAAAGTAAAATAATAATATAGAAAAACACAAAAATAAAAGACGAAATAAAAATAAAAGAAGAAAACGTTTTTTATCCACATTTTTAATACGTACCGCTAAGATGCGGAACCCTCCCGGCAACTGTGTTTCTTGCCACGTATAGTTTGAGTACCTTCAAGGCTAGAGTGAATAGGCTTTTTCTAGGCAAGCGTGCACCAACCTAGACCTCATCATTGCTTTCTAACGGGCATGATTGTCAAGCACTGGCCTATGGATAATAATAAAAAAAAGAATCATAAATATTTTTCTACAACGGATAATATTAAAAGGAAGAAAAAATCTCAATAACTTTTTTTAAACAATATTTCTACTTTTTCAGTGGTCATCTATTTTTCATAACGTAGGTATTTTTGCAATGCACCAATTTACTTTATTGCGTTGTTTGCTCATCTGCCATTAAAACAGTAGTTCTAAAAGCCAAGAATATTTTATTGAAATATTAAATAATGTGCAGCAGAGTTTTATTATTTGTAATCTACCTTCTGTACTGTGTAGAATGTGAAATTAAAATATTCCTACTCTACCAATTAAATCTATCTCCAGGATATCGTCGAAGTTCCTATGGATGTACTTCTGACTGAGATATGTCCACACCTCAGCCTGTCAGATTTCTTCTCGCTGGTGTGTCAAGATAAATGCTGCGTTGTGGACATCAGATCTAATTTATTGTAAGTTTTTTTAATTTTTTTATCATCAGGTTGCCTTTAAAAGATTACTTTTAATGGCCAAATGATAAGGCCTCCTTGGCACCCTAGCACTAAGTTCTATTACTGTTTTCCTTGTGATTTCCTATTGTGTTGTGTTGCAATAAAGTTTTTCTATTCTATTATATTCTTAAGTAAGCCCTTGACTGCAATCTCACCTGGTGGTAAGTGATGAAACAGTCTAAGATGGTAGCGGGCTAACCTGTTAGGGAGTATGGTAGTCATACCCCTTCCCTAATTGGTTTCTACGCGACATCGCACCGGAACACTTAATCGTTTAGAGGCACGTCTTTGTCGGTATGGTGGTAACTAGCCTCGGCTAAAGCCTCCCACCAGTCCAGAGCAGACAAAATTGAGATATTATGAATTCCCAAATTACCCGTGCTGGGAATAGAACCCGGGACCTCCTGCTTAAATTCATAGCGCTCAGCGTTGCGCCGGGGAGGTCGCCAAAGTCGTCTTCAAGTGCATTTCATGATTTCTATATATACACTTATATACTCATATTATAAAAGGTAGACATTTCTGGTCTGGTGTGTTTGTTTAGGTAAGCTCTGAAATTAGTGGTGCTCTTGTAACAATTTCTTTAATTTTTTTTATAAACTTTATTGCACAACCAAGAAAAAGAAATCTTTATTTTTAGCTAAAGCATTTTCTAACAGCCAACATGCTGACGTGCCCGTGTTTGCACACACACTTGTGCATTTATTGCACAACCAAAATTAAATCGCTTTATAAAAGGAGGACATAATGCTAAAGCATTTTCTACCAGCCAACATTGGGACGTGCCTGTGTTTGCACACACAATTGTGCACTATATTATTTCTTGCTGTTACACTAACATGTTATACCACTTTTATGAGGTTTGATTGCTTTAAATGAAACTCGTTTTTGTCCTTGCACAGATACGAGAAGAGTTGCATAGATGGCAGTATAAATGTACCGTACAGTGGTGTACACCTTGGCCAGCATGAACTGAGGTCATTGGGGCTTCAGCCGTTCAAGACCTTGACTGAGGCGATTAAGACGAAGAAAATTATAGTTATCGCTTCAGCAGAGGACGAAACTGCTCATCTTGTAAGTTATTCTATTTCTTCTAGAACACGATCATATAACCAACCTAAGTTTTTAAAAGCAATAGTGTTAGACTCATGGAATTAAGAACATTCTCAGCCATTATTGTATGCAGTGCATTTTGTCCAAAACAGTGAAAACGTTCCGCACACGTCTCACTTTACATCCGCGAATGTTGCTAGCTCAAAAACTTTTCCCATTTTCCCCATTTTATGGTAAAAGTTTAGAACATTAGAGGTGAAATAATTACTGTCAAATATTTTCTCAGCGCATTTTTCATAAAGTAATCTAGGCAGATTCGCTCCAATTGATCGTCTAGTAAATAGTTACAACAACCTGGCAAACCCTGACATTGATATCTTTCACGATACACTAGAAAGTTTATAATATACTTATTATTATATAATGTTGTATACACTAGGGTGGCGCAAAAAAACCTACTATTTTCGATGTTTTATGAGCTGTCTCCAAAGGACAGCTCAAAAAAATGTTTTTAAAAGGTCGCTCAGAATTTTTTTTAATTTTAAAAAATCATCAAAAATCCATTTTTTTCGATATGGATTAAAATTCTTTATGTATGTTTATGTGTGTGTGTGTCTGTCTGTGGCATCGTGTATCCCGAACCCTTTATTCGATGTTGGATAGGTTCCGCATTCGTCAGATTCGGCATTAGACAGATTCGGTAGAAATTTTAGACGTACAAACATATTTTTTTTTTTTTTTATTAAGTTTTTTGCCACAACCAAATTGCGAATTACATTTTTTTTCCTGACCTCCCTCAATACGATTATCAAATAAAAGGTCTTGACAATTAGAATGATGTACCTACAGTATATTGAAAGCCGAGGTTTTAAATTTTAAATTTATATATTATTATGTTTAATCAAGGAGTGGTTAGTGGTTCCCAGTGGTTATTAATTCAAAACTAAATTCAGCTAGATAATTCTTTGTATTGATGCATGCCTAGTGAGATCTCATTTTATCAAATTATAATAATATGATTCACCCATAGGTATGTGCATATAAAGGGGCGGAAGCAATCAAATTGAATCAAATTTTTAGAATGTTGCTTTTAGCTATGATGTACCTAATCATCGAGCGTGGTTGGTCGTTGCTCTAAATTTATTTCCTTTGAGAGAGACGTATACCCAGTTGTAGGATATTCATTTGGCCGTAATATATCCAACAGAGAATATGAATGCAATCTGCTATTTTGCAGCGGTGGCCATCTTGAATCAATTTTCATTAAACATAGCTAAGAACACTCCAGACTGATTCACTTTACAACAATAATAACAAAATTAAAATTGGTCCGTACGGAGAATATGATGCCACAGGCGGAAGCGCACACCCGCATACACACGCACATACACACGCACGCACGGTCACACACACGCGCACACACACACACACACACACACACACACACACACACACGCACAAACAAAAACACACACATCTAACTTATACCTGGACACCCGATTGTTTTTGCCTCGGAGGTTAAAAAAGGCGGCAAGATTAGGACGACCACTGGTTTGAGCCCCATCGGGGGCTTTTCGGAAATTATAATTTCCGGTACAATCCTGTAAAAGGCTCTGGCTAAGGCTATAGTCGGGGCCTACCTTTTAGTGATTAAATATATTCTTTGATAGCCCGGGACCCGGGTAAAACAACAATATCTGCAAGTTTGTTTTATGATGTAACGTTTACAGTTCAGCGAGTACCTGGTGAAGTGCGGTGCGCCACGCGTATGCGTCCTGCACGGGGGTGTTTCCGCCTTGCACTCTCACGTACCCTCGCTCTTCACGGTGCCGACCAAGAAGAACGGACAAAAATAACACTCCATCAACTAAATTAGCTTACTTTTTCTGTAGGCACTATATCAGGCACTTATGAAGCGAACATACATTACCTAATTGTAAGGGGGGGGCTACAACCGATCCTACTAACTTAAAAATAATATTTATACATGATTTTTTTTATTTACTTTTATTGTAACATTACTTCAAATGATTTAATTCTTCAAATGAATTTAATTTTTCTTTTAAGAATAGGTAATAGTAATAGGTAGCTCGGCCTAACTTCCAAACGTAATGGTATAAACAACCTCACTGACAACACAACCTGTACACTAAAAAAAAAAACTTTTCAGTCATTAGTAGAAGCGTTATTTAAAAAATAAGGAATTTTTAACTGATGAACTATAACACCCTTTATTTAAATAATGTTATTGTAACTAATTGAAATATGAATGTTTTCCAGTATCTGGGTGTTAAACTGTATATTTTGTATTTATGTATATTATTCATAAAAGTAATATATTCATCAGTCAACTTAGTACCCAGAACGCCAGGACAAGATGGCGATATGTCGTAGTATATTTATTTATTTTATTTGACTGTGTATATAAATAAAGAATGTCTTAAAATTGTATATAGTGAGGCAACTAATTTGATAAATTAAGATCTGATGTGCAATTTTTATTATTTCTATCAGAATAAAGTTCTTTATAAAAGAAATATAAATGCATGTGTTTTATTCTTACCATTTCTAAGCTGTATTAGGTTTTGTCAGATACATTTCCACAGATAGTCCACCTCTAACGCTTTTGGTTTGATTTCGTTCGTACGTGAATTGAAGTGGCTTACTTTTTTTTTCGGAATGGAACATTTGGCGTCTGGCTAGTATGCACCAATTTTTTTTAAATTACAAATTTAGAAGCCACTACACTTTTATGTTTATATTTCGAACAGGAGTAGCCTATCGAACTACGTACCTACTAGCAGGTAGGTAGACATTTTCTTTTAGTCGAGTGATCGTCTGTCACGGCATTAAGTTATGTTAGGTGGACGTAACCTAACGCCGCAATTAACCTACCACTAACTTAACTTGGCTTCCAAGTAGATGTATAGTATTTTTTTTTATTTAGTCTACATTATGATATTTTTATGCTTATAATTATTTATTTTTCTACGATAATTTTTTTTTGGAAAAGAACAGCCCTGCTTCTGCCACTTGATACATCGACCGGACTGTTCTTCCTATACACATAGGTAAACTATAACTATAAAATTTACACAATAATTATAACTAAAAATTGATAATCTACTATGTATTGTTGAATCGCTTGAGGCCACCCAAGATGGTGGTTACCAATGTCGGCGTAAGACTGCAAGGCAGTTCTTTTTCGCATCAGAGACCGCAGCTCATACGGGGACGCCCCAAGCGCAGAGGATTTCATGGTCAAGAAGGAGTCTTCCGAAGCGGGGACATTCCCGGAATAGATAGTCAAGGGTTTGGCTGGTGGAGTTGTCGCACGGGCACTTATGGAAGCGGTGTAGGTAGTGTTTGTCTTATGTGTATATAGTAAGTACCTACAAAATTATTTTTTTCTTACTTTTTCATGACTTTGTAGTTCTTAGCACAGACAGTCAGACACAGGTTATGAAAGCTCGCATCCTGGAGATGGTTATAGGATATTTTTATCCTATCCATCGGTCGGTTAATCGGGAAAATAACATTTCGGTTACGTATAATAAATATTATGATATGTAAGCTATGCTTGGTTCAACGGCTGAATCAGTCTTAACGTTATTTAGTTCAGAGATAGATTGCATTTTAGAGATTTAGAAATAATAGGTGGGTACTTTTAATACAATCTACATACTTACCTACTACGATATACACAGGCACAGTTGTGTAGCTCTTTTTTTTTAATTATTTTTTTTTTTGTTTGACAGGACTCTTAACGGGATTCGAACGGGCTTAAGATTTTCACCAACCCGCCCGTAACTCATGAGATGCTTATCTGTGGGACTTTAATAAGCTGAGGCTAATAAAGTAGCACCAGTACTTACGTATGAGTTTAAGTAAAAACCCTATGCAAAACTAGGAGGGTTCACGGTGGTGTAATGGCCTGCAAACCTGGGTACTTAGTTCGTTCGTTCCTACCTGGCTGGGTAGTAGGCAGGTATACACAAACTCATTAGTGCAGCGAAGCACATGGACCTAATGGGATAAACAGCTAGAGTCTGTAGATACGTAGCTACCTATCATAAAAAAGTAACAGTATTCCAAATACCTAAGTACTAAAATGATAAAAAGATTACGACACTGCTTTGCCGTGGTTTTTTCCAATTTACCATTAATATGTAAATAAGCAGGCACCTGCTGTTGAATTCACGACAATTTCTTGGTTTAATCGATATTTGGTAATGAATATTGTTTCCTCTTATCTTGATACCTAACTAAGTCTTATCAGGATATTGAAAGTGTTGTTCTAAAGTACACCCCCGCACCACGCTTACCCCCTATCACGTTATGAATGGAAGCTGGTGGGGCGGAGGGGGGAGCGGTCATCGCCGCCTGGCATTCGCCGGCCAAACTTCGCCGCGTGCGTGTGTATCAACTACTAACAAAACATTCCTCGCGTGCAGTGAGATTGCACGAAAAAGTAACAACCTTATTTGAAAAACAAATGGGATAGTGAAAACTAAACTCCAAACTCTGCTAAAAGTGTACGATTGAGTGTTTATTAATAAAACAAAGTATATTATTCGTATTGACAAAGTTGTAGTGCAAGTTTACTTTACAAGTTTACATTCCATCCGAGTTTCGCACTTGGGGAAAGGCCCAGAAGCGTGACTAGCTGTGCTCAGTGAAGTTTCTCTAAAGTGCAAGTCGGAGGCCGTCGTAGGAAATCGGCCCCGACATGGAGAGCTACTTCGACATCTCCAACGATCTGAAGGATGTCTGGGACGCGGACATCGACCCGGTAAGTTGACCTTGTTATTGCTGACTTATCACAGGGCAATTGTTTGTAGCTACCGCACCAAAATTCGCCAATGTACGAATAAATGCAGAAACCATAAGATCAAATCGAATTCCGATCAGAGCGTTGGTGATAACAGTACCAACAAGGCAGCGCTCTGACCGACCTTGTTTTGAAATCAACGGTGCGTTCTTACATTATATCTACCTGCATTCCTACAGAACATCGGTAAACAGTTACTGACAACCCTTACCTATTAGATATACCTATGTACCTAGATAAAAAATTAAGGAATTTGGTTCGAAAGTACAATTATTTCATTTGGTATAAAAAATCTTGATTTAAATTAAATTGTTTGTGAAGTTCTGGCGCATGCCGCCGTTATTTCTCAATACGCAAATATTGTTAAGCTTACTCAGCGGAACTGTCTTGAATGAAATTTAACAAATACCTAGGTATGTAGATCTTGAATTATTGTAACTTGAGAGTTCGGACTATTTAGGGGCCATGTTAGCCTACCGGAATGATTCGAGACAGCAAAGTACCTAACAAGTACCTAGGTTAACTACCTATTTCATCTTTGATTATATTTTATTCTTCCGCGTAATTAGCCTTTGTGAAAAAATTTTACCCTGACAAATACTCAAGAATCCAATGATATAGCATTCTTGCACTGTAGCTATTTAGTTATATTATAACATAAAATAGGTAACTCTGTCTCAATTTCACATGAATTTAAAACATTTATCTTTCCGGCTTTGATCGCGAATCGGCGAATTGTTACCTAGATAGGCACAGTTGATCCTACAGCGAATAAGCGATATCAAAGATAAAAAATATGTTTTTTATTGCCTTGTTTGGTAGGTACCTTTGTAACTATCTACATAAAAGAAGTACGTACATACATAGTATTGCTTTTACAGTAATGGAATTGTTTTAGTTAGGTACAATTAGGTATCTTTATTTTTTTTACAACTTGATTTTTAATAATAAGCTCGATAGATACCTAAATTCTGTTATCTAAGGCCGCCCTTCTATTCTAGCAAAGATTTCTGAGCAGCAACTTTAGTCTAAAAAACTTAAACTAAACTAAAACTAAACTGTTATGGTGAATTTTGATTCCAATATTTTCCTGAAAATTTTGTGGAAAATCGGTAGGTATATCCATCAAGCATATAGCATCGATAAGGCCGCCTTTTGTATTCTCCTCCAGTCTTTATATTTCTCTCTATTCGTCCTTTATTTTCCTAACTGTGTAGAGGTATAAAAATAAAGAGTTTTAATAAAAAAATATGACTTGCACTGTCAAAGTTATCAGGTCTTATGTAGAACCAAGCTTCTAACTCCTCTTTTACACGCCCCAACTCTTCTGGGCCTAAATTACTTAAAATATATGGCTTGGGTTACATTCTCATGGGCTTAAGCTGAAAAATGCATTCACTGTTTACCTATTCCTTTTCTATTTTACAATAGTCCTTGTGTTTATTAAGCGCTTCAAAAAAGGTAGTTCAAGACCCCGTTGCTAGATAAAATGAGTACCTAGCTAGCTACCTACTTATGAATAATAACTGCAATGTTTATTATTATCTGTAATCAATATTGATAAGACCATAACAGATAATACCAACCTACCTACCTTTACAGGGCGATTGAAATAATTTAGCACGTATCTAAATCTATCATCATAATTTCATTACCTACAGCGCATGGGTCTCCTACCAAACGGAGAAGGGGTTTAGGCCACGCTCCGCTGGCTCAGTGCGGACTCCACACGCGTTTGAGAACATTATGGAGAACTATCAGGCATGCAGGTTGCCTCACGATGTTTTCCGTCACCTTACCGGTGATATTTTAATTGCTTGAACACGAAACGCACATAACTTTGCAAAGTTAAAGGTGAGCTGGGATTCAAACTCAGCCCCCGCAAGTAAAGCCGAAGTCCTAACCACCAGGCTATTAACGTCTAAAAAGAAGATTAGATCTTTTAAAAAGTCATACATAAATTTAAGATATGTACGGAGATGAGGTACACCACAAACGATATGTTTGTCTATCTGCTCGTGTGTCAAGCAACCTTTTCTTTGAAACGGCTTGTCATTATAAATAAATACAAATTTTGTTCACGTTTTGCACGCTAATCTTGCACCTGTAACTCGTTTCCCGTAGTGACGTCACATTCCGATGATAATGGCCAGTAGTCCGCCCAAATTGGGAAGTGGCTCCATTCAGTACATTATGTTCAGAGTTGAGCGATCACTGCATATGTATAACAGGCCTGTTTGCCCCAGCGTACATTTCTTATGGTATCGTACGGTATACCGTGGTGCGACGACCTGGTGCGTTGAACTAAGGGGCCCGGCGAACGTTTTTAGAGTTCCGTTTCTCGTAATAGAAAAAACGGAGTCCTTAGGTGGCCCACACATAGTCAATGTTATTGACAATATTTAGTCCCAATTTTCAATTGTCAATAATAATTATGCAGCCTTACAGAATCACACAGTCGACGCTCTTTAAAGGTTTTTACTACTTCCATCGCTTAAAACGTTAAGTATTATTCTAAAATAAAAGTTTATTAGACATCCTAAAATAAGGATTGTAATGCGAGAACAAAACGTCAACAATACAAAAATAACACTGCTTTAAGCAACAGTAGTAAGCCCCAGAAAACACTTTCAAGTTGCAATAAGATTGAAAAAAGCAGGCGCTACTTTACAATAATCGAACTATTATATTCCATTTATTTATTATTAATTTATTTATTTATAAAAGACAACCAACAGTAGATACATTAAAACATGCTTTTTTTTTTTTTTGGAATGAGTCACATAGTAAATGTTCAACTATTTACAGGTTATCACAGCATGCATTAAAATGTAAAAAAGTCATTCTTATAAATTATTTACAATTAATTATTAGTCAGTTAATATAAACCTTTAAAAGTATAAAAGTATAAATATTTAAAGCTAAATTGCAATAAAAAAATTAACTTAATCAATTATTAGGAGACAAAACAAAACAAAAATGAATTAAATCGGATTAAAATAATTAATATTGATGTCTTAAAAGTAATAAATAAAATTAAGCTTAAACTTAATAAACTAAAATGTATGTCAGGTTAATTAGTAGAACAAATATTTATTACTTTTCGTCTAAATTCAATGTAACTGTCATGAAAAATGTCTAAGTCATTAAGTTTAATCACACACTCATTATAGCAATCCGAGATACGAGGTATAGGGGACAGTTTTCCTAATTTGGTTCTGTAACGCCTGTGATGTAACAAATTGCAAGGATAACGTGGTGTATTGGTACGCGGAGCTTTGATTGAAAATCTGTTAATTAGTTCAGAGCAATCCAGCTTGTTATTGAACAGTTTAAACAGTAACATCATAGACAATGTCCCCCTCCTATCTTCAAGACTCTGCATCTTGAAAAAATTAAGCCTGTCAATATAATTATTAAGGTTTTTATTGTATCGATATGAAAGGTAACGACATTTACGTAACTACCTACTATCGCATATATATAACTATATATATATATATATATATATAGCAGCAGATGTCTACTAGTATGTAAATAAAATAAAAATGTTTAGTTTTGCTACTTACGGGCGAGATCCGCGGGGGCCAATATAGCTGGTAAGTGAGAAATTTGCCTGGCACTTACGACGAACAAGGCCGTGCTTAATTAAGTAACGCCTAATCTATTCACAGCCATATACATGTATCTACTTTTACCAAAAGTTATCACTTAAAACTTGGTTAAACGTTTTTTTTTCTATAAACATCGCCTACTTCATTAGGCATCCGATTTAAGCGATTGCTAGGTTTAGCGAAACCCAGGTTTACCCTTTTCTAAGATCTCTTTCAAAATTAGGAGAGTTTAAAAAATATATATTATACAACTTTGAAACATCATTTGTATAAACATGTGCAAATTCCAAAGGTTTGTGCAATATATAGGCTGAGTTTCCTCACCCTGCGGACATTGCCCGTAATAATCTCTATTTAGCAACGAACGTTAACCCTAAGTTGTCTGAACGCATAACACTAAATATTAAGATTCGCATAACATCTGATCGTTTTCTCCAAGTGTTAGCCGAGAGTGTCGGCTGGTGTAACGAGAACTATTAACGAAGTGGTAACTGTAGAGGTAGCCTGCTACATTGTGATGGTAATCGAATATCCGTTCCGAGCGCCGACGCCGGTGCCACTTCTGATTACTTATTTTTTACACGCAACTAATTTGCTGTCGGATTTGAATTTAAAACATGCTTCAGTCGATTTTCATGTAGGTAAAGTTTTATTATACACTGTCGCAAAGTAGGCAGTTTTCTAGTATAATCGAAAATGTGAATAATGTACAAATATTTAAGCTTTTTATTAATTAAGCTATCTCCTTTTGACTGGCTAATATTCCATTAGTAAGATACTTACAGGTCAATTTCGTCGTCAATTGCTCTAAATAATTTGGTTTCTAACTTGTTTTGTAATGAACAAAATCATAATTTTATCTAGTCTGTGTGTCACAGCAAGTTTATTGGAATTTAATCGAAATTTTAAGCTCGAAAAGGGAGGTGAGCCTTATACTTTTTGCCATACTCTTTCCAGTGAAATAGTGGTGCAAAAGTGAAAAAATTGTTAGTGAACAATTCGCCATAGGTTTTTACTAACACTAAGTAGATATCAGATGTGTTAAAAAAACATTGAATATTCAATATTTTATTAAAGCGACGGAATGTACATTTATAAGATATAGGTATGTTTTGCCAGTTTTATTGCCTTTATGTATCACTGCGGCGTTGTAAGACTTGTTCTCATTGGGTTTTTTTTACATATTAAGAACGAAAATAGGTTACCAATTCATGGGTGAGAGCTTATATGTCACGGACACAATTTTCCAACTGAGATAATATATTTATTAAGGCTCCTTCCTATCACTGACCGAAGAGCACCCAAACAGCTATACACCTTAAACACGTTAGATATTCATGTTGTTCGTGAATATTAGACAATGGTACTGAATATAACATAATATTATATTGCAATACATACGATACTATGGTACACAGATAATACATGTGTTTTGGTGCTGAGTTGCGTCACTCACGATGTATCGAGACGCGAAAACATGCTGTTGACACAAGTGCAGTGAACGGCATTGTTGGACGGACATAATGGGGCACCTCTACTGAACTACATTGAATGATACACCTACCTTACCTACATTGAAGCATAGACTTTATAAGGCCTGCAACACACTGTTATGTTTTATTTTTATTTTGTTATACGCAGTTTTGTTAATTGTTTTTTTTTTGTTTAACTTCAATATTTTCTGTGCAAATGTTTTAATTGTCTAGTATTCTTATATTTTCAAGATGCAGCTGGCGGATTAGGAAAATCTATATATTAATACCATAGTTAGTATTCTTTTTTTTTCTTTTACTCTTTAAGTTTATATATATATTGCTTTATATTTGTTATTTTTATTGTTTTTTTTTTTTTTATATTTATTATTTGATATATTATTTTATTCTATACAATGTCGTTGAACAGTATGGACAGTGATGTTTTTCTGTCTATGTCGTCTAGTGATGATAGTTTCCACAGTACATCTTTCCTTCCACTTGATAAAACTCTTGATTCTTGCTTCTCAGATTGTTTGAAGAACCTTAATGTCATTCATATTAATGCACAAAGTATCCCAGCTCATTATCCTGATATGCTTGCATCTTTTGATTCCCGTAACATACATGCTATACTAGTGTCTGAGTCTTGGCTTAAAACTTGTTTACCTTCTACCTCTTATTCGCTGCCAGGTTTTAGGCTTATTCGCAATGACCGTGTTGGTAAGGGGGGTGGTGGAGTAGCGATCTACTTGCGTTCTTATATTCCTTTTACTGTTATTAGTATGTCTTCACAACCCCCCTTACCTGATGCTGCTGAGCACCTACTTGTTGAAGTTCTTATTTCCCATACCAAAATTCTTCTTGGAGTGTTCTATTGTCCACCATACGTTTCTGATTACTTTCGTTCATTTGAATCCTTATTAGAGAAAGAAGTTCCTCTTTATAGCCACTCCATTATTTTTGGAGATTTTAATACTTGTTTACTCAAAAATGATTATCGCAGCAAGAAATTTTTGACTACAGTGGAATCCTGTAATTTGTCTGTCCTGCCCCTTGCTGCTACGCATTATTCTCCTGGTTGTACTCCTTCTCTTCTTGACCTTATTATGGTATCTTCTCCGGATTTCGTCTTTAAGCATGGCCAGTGTCCTGCCGATGCATTTTCTTATCATGATTTGATTTATCTTTCATATAAAATACGTCCACTTAAAGCAAAATCGAGGGTACTTCTGCGGCGTAACTTTGGAGGAATTGACAGCCGTCGCTTGTGTGATGATGCTAGTCATCTGGACTGGGCGGCTATCGCTGCTGTTGACTCAGTTGACCGCAAAATTGAGATATTTAATTCCCTGATAACGCAACTCTACGATACGCATGCTCCGTTAAGACCAATCAAGCTGAAACATCTACCGGCGCCTTGGTTATCAGAAGAGATAAAAATTTTAATGGACAAAAAGATTGCGGCGAAATATAAATACAAAACAAATAATACTGACGCTAACCGGGAAAAATATCATAAAGCACGGAATCGCTGTAATACATTGTGTAGGGATGCTCAACGACGCCATATTCATAAGTCTGTTGAAAGTGGTGACACTGCTAAAACCTGGAAGTTTCTTGAGTCTCTTGGAGTTGGTAAATCATCTCATAGATCTTCTATTAACGTTGATATCGAACTCCTAAATAAACATTTTTCTACTTCTGATACAATTAATAGTTCCGATAAAGAACGTACTCTTAGTATTCTTTCTTCCCACTCAACTCCTAACTTTTTACCATTTACCTTCGAGTCTTTTACTGAATGTGATGTTAAGAAGAGCATAATATCCATTGCATCGAATGCTGTTGGTGTAGATAGCATTACCCGTAATATGATCATTCCAATTCTTGACGTTGTTTCCCCTATTCTAACCCATATCTTAAACTCTTCCATTCTCTGTAGCAAATTCCCTGAAGAATGGAAGTTTGCTCAGATTATTCCTCTACCTAAAAAAAACAACCCTTCATCGTTTTCTGATTTTCGCCCCATTTCTATATTACCATTTCTCTCAAAAGTTCTTGAAAAACTCGTATCTCAACAACTTAGTCTCTTTCTTAATAAGAATAACCTTCTCAGTTCTTTGCAATCTGGCTTTCGTCCTGGTCATAGTACGGCTACTGCTCTTGCTAAAGTAACTGATGATATTCGATGGGCGATGGATAACAAGCAGCTAACAATTCTTATTCTGCTTGACTTTAGCAATGCCTTTAATACAGTTGACTTTGACATCTTGCTTAGTCTTTTACGCTCTATTAACATATCTCCATCAGTAATAGACTGGTTTCGGAGTTACCTCAATGGCCGTCGACAGCGCATTCAGATTGACGAGTCCTTTTCGTCTTGGTGTGATGTAGCGGCTGGGGTACCTCAGGGTGGCGTGTTATCTCCTTTACTTTTTTCTATTTTCATTAACTCTATTACTCAAAACATCTCTTCTCTCTATCACATGTATGCAGATGATATCCAAATATATCGCTCATCTACCCTTCAAAATCTTGGTTCTGCTATTGCAGCTATAAATAATGATATGGCTGCAATTTCTGAGTGGAGCAGGCAATATGGGCTAAAGGTCAATCCTGCAAAATCAAAAGCTATCGTTATTGGTAGCTCAGGAATGATCGCGAGGGTTGATTGGCTGAGCATTCCTTCTGTTATTTATAATGGCATCGCTATTCCTTTTTGTGACTCTGTGAAAGATCTTGGTGTATACCTCGACCGGGAATTGTCATGGACAGTGCATGTCAAAGAGCTGAGTCAGAAAGTGTTTGTGGCGATGAGCTCGTTGCGAAGGCTGCAATCATTTCTTCCAATTCCGACCAAAGTTATGCTAGCACATTCTCTTTTTCTATCTATTCTCGATTATGCGGATGCAAGCTTTCTTAATCTGACCGAGGATCAGCTTAATAAACTTGAGCGTCTTCAAAATCTGGCTATTCGGTTCATATTTGGCCTTCGCAAATATGACCATGTTTCCGTATTTCGACAAAAACTCAAGTGGCTTCCTATTCGTCGTCGCCGGGATATGCATGTACTTTCTCTTCTGTACTGTGTGTTATTTCATCTAAATACTCCCTCGTATTTAAAAGAGAAGTTCACTTTTCTTGGTGAGCAATCTGGTGTAAGATCGTGCCGTGCGCTGACGCTGTGTATGCCTTATCATAAGACAAAATTTTATAAGCGTTCGTTTAGCGTACGAGCTGTGGAATTGTGGAATGCGCTTCCATTGAGCATACGACGATCCAAATCACTGGCGATATTTAAAAGAGCAGTTAAGGCCCATTATATTGTTAACGACTTTTAATAGTATGTATATATGTACTTACTCATTTATTGTATGTTAAAGTATTTAATTATGTAAGTGTTGTTATTATATATATTAGTTTATTTTTATATTTATTTATTTATTATATTATTTACTTTTTATCTATTTGTGCACACTAGTTTATGTATTGGCATGTAGTTATTTGCATGTATGTATTTTAATATTTGTACCACCAGCAGTCTATTCTCCTCTTCTTTTTTTTTTTTCCTAATTCTAAGGTTGCCTGGCAGAGATCGCTATTAAGCGATAAGGCCGCCTTTTGTATTACTACTTCTTTCGATGTTTCTGTTTTTGTTACATTTTAAATGTTGTGGTATACAAATAAAGAGTTTAATAAATAAATACCTACTGACTTAGATATACTGGCTATCTTGTATTAACCGTCTTCCATTTTATATATTTATCGCTTACAACGGCGTTCTTAAATCGCTTCGATCCTAAGCAATAATCAAAGTGTTTGAAGTTTACTGCACTAGTGACAATAAATTTAAATATATAATTCTGTTTTCAAAATTTTTTTTTCGAATTATGTATGTAAACTATGTATACATACAATATTTTCTTGGCTTGATTGGATGACCAGGTGCTAACCTGGTCATCCATGAACGCTAGTTCATCGCAGTCGCTATAGGGTAGGTCATTCTTTATGCACCAAATTTAAAATATTTTTTTACAATATTAATTCTTAAAAAAGTACGGCAAGAGAGTAAGTAGTGCCTGTATTGGAAATTGGAGTATTCCAATGTACACTCCTTTTTCTCACTGAGGGTTTTTGGGTATTAATATTACTTGACACAGATTTTTCTTAGACCGCCAACTCACTGTGGAACAACATTGACAGTTTTTGCTATAAATCCCTCAGACAGAGAGACAGAGACAGGAGATGGTAATACTTTAAGATAATTTAAATGTGAAAATACGACGAAACTATTATCATAAAGTTGCGGCTACTTAAAGTAGGTTCTGAGATAGTAAGGTAAGATTGAAGGCGCTAAGTGACTGGTCAATAAAGCAAATACTGGTCAATAATAATAATATTCAATTAATTGACGCCTTAGTAGCTAATTACAAAATTATCAAAAGTTACTTAATTACTAAAACGAATGCAGGTCAATATAGGTTAAAAATTTATTATGTATTTAGAGCAAATTGTCTATGTAACCGTTCTACGTATTGATTGATTTCAATATGATCAGGGTTGTCAGTTCACAACTGGTTTAGTTACTGGCGGCCTTTAATTTTGACATTATATCGTATTTTTATTCTGTGACCTTCAATTTTATTATTTGTAAAGTAAAAAAAATATTCTGTAATAGGTACGTAAGATTTACGGTTACACGATGGTGCATGTGACGTTTTATTTTGTTGTCGTTTGATTGGTATTAAGCTTCTTTACTTTCAATTCATCATGCACCATTTGCACTTGATCTTGTTTAATATTGACATACTTGTCTGCAAAATCAAAATAGGCTATGTTAATAATAGCTAATTTTTTACTAGTTATTAGTTATTTTTACCATAATTCGTCGAGGACAATTTCGAAGCTTTGTATTCCACGTAGAGAAGAGGAAGACGGATGTATTTTCACACACTTGTCCAGTGTCTTTGACCTAAACTCAGACCTAAGCCTGTCTGAGCTCTGTATCTACTATGTAAGAAAAAGTTTTTACCCAGTATTCATATAAGGGATCGTATTGTGTTATATTGTGCCTTCTTATAGTTTCTTAACTTCATTTATTTTTTACGAAGAAAGGAATGAATGAATGAATGAATGAATGAATGAATACACTTTTATTGTACACCAAAGAAAAAAAAGTAGTAACAAAGATATGAATACATATAAAGAGAGTACAATTTGGTAGCCTTATCGCTACATAGCGATTTCTTCCAGGCAACCAATGGCGTAAAAGGAAAAAAACATAGAAAAGAGTTAGGTGGTGCAATAAATAAGATTTAAAATTATACAAATATATAAATAAAATATATATATATATATATATATAAATATTTTACATATAAATACAAATAAAATATATAACATAAATACCTATATAAATATATAACATATAACATCCTCAATTTTGTAGAACATTGAAAACTTTTATTTTACAAAATACTTGAATGTTAGTTATTAACAAAAATACGATATGTTCTATTTGGCGTATATTTTACTTATTTCTCACCTAACCTAACCTTAGTCTAAAGTTACCCGTGCTTTGAGACCTTGTATTCTCAGACAATTCCTGCACGTAAAGTCCACACCTGCAAAACTTTCGAAACTGAGATGGATAGAACGACTGTTGTGTGGATTGTCACAATTGTTGTGATTGCAGCTTAATGGGACCAAGTCTTACACAATTTGTGTATTCTTAGGTTGTGTTTAATTAGTTTCAGCCAATCGGGCAGCTTTGCGGTCGTCAAAATAACTAATAACCTACCATTCTACAATAATGACCCGAAGATCCCACCCGATAATCTTCACAACTCAATAATTTAAAATGAAAGATCGCATACTCAACCTAACTCATTAATTATGCGAAATATTACCGCGCTCCCAAGTTGTAAACTTAAATTTTTATGAGTGCATTAATAAGTAAACGTATTAAATCCTTTCTCCTTTCAATGTTCCGTCAAGTGTACGTGAACCGGATTTCATACGGTCGCTCTCATTCCGTATCATTTTGTGCTTGACTGCGGCGATTCTGAAAAAGAAAAACAGTTTTTATCAACTTAACTACCTCGTATTGCAAAATTGGTTCGATTTATTATTAACTACCTGACATATCCCGTTCTCAGTGAATTAAAAGTGTCTCGCCAATCGTGCATACACCTAAACTACAATACTAGACTGTTTTTTGTCCGTGTTACTACTAGCTTTACTACCGAAGCAATCGCTGTACAGGAGATTTACTTCGTTAACTTTATATTCTATGAAAATTAAGCTTAATTCATCAGCTCTTAGTATACCATTGAATTCTGCAAAGTAACCATTGCTTCTAGCCAATATTCGTTAAATTTAATAATGTGATACTTAAACAGCGCGGAAACGAATTGAAATATGCTTGCAGCAACGTTGCACCCGGACTGCTATAATATTACGTGTCAGTATTGTAGTATGCGTATCAATGTGTACCCAAACCCTACACCAAAAGGTTAATACCACACTAAACTAGGCAGTTAATTGGGGAACTAGCCCTATAAAACTTGTACAGTCCTTTTAGATGGACATTGTTGACTACAGACATTGTAACTTCACAGTAAAATCAAAACCGTGCCGTTATCAAAACCGTTATAAAGCTCCTATTTGGTATCTGTCCACATTTTTACAGCAAGCGCTCTTGGCAAAATGAAAAAGTGGACTATGAAATTAGCGACCCTAAAATTATTCGCATAGGTCTATATTGCAGTGTTTCGATAACGGGAACGTGCGAGGGACGGTTTACGATTGACCCACAAGAGGCGCTGCTGGCACCATTTACAAACCGTGCCGGGTACTTTCTAGTTCGGAACTTAAGATAAACATATTTTAGTCGATACGTAAACAAACCACTAATAATAGAATGTTAAACATTTATCTTGTATACGAACTTCACTGTAAATGTGAAATGGATACTTTACTATAAATATAAAAGCACTTACATTCGGGCTCTGCTGCTGCAGTTAGAAATTCGTACCTATACTAAAGTTAAACAGGTCTGTTGCAACGAACTCTAAAAAATATAAGAAATCTTTAAACTGCTTTGGTTAACAAACATACACACAATTAAAGCACCAATACGGTATAACGTTCCTATCTACAGCTACGTAGGCTTCAGTCGGCAACAGTGCGTGCAACCCTGTCGGGTTTCGTGCCGTGTGAAAGGCAGATCGTTTGCATTCCTCTCACCATGCCGCAAACTCACCGTGAACCTCGCGCGATACTAAACAACTCGCTCTTATTACTGAAAGCATAAAGGCGAGAGTTTAATTAAAATCAAGCCTGGGATCGCGCGGACATATCACGAATTTAGAGAGTCGCTCGAACAATTGTCATTCTCCATTAGCACTGTCTAGCGGCACATTTTTCTCGGCACGGTTAATGACACCCGATTTGGCTTTTCGGGCGTGTTGGAGGTTGGCATGCTAATATAAGGCTTCGGATAAGTTGGGCGAAATGTAAATGACACCTATTCGGTTAATAAGGACAACATTAAACTTATAATATATATATAGCAGTAGATACTACCTCATTGCTCATCTCTGCCGCCATATTTTCTGTCTTCCTAAGTCGTTGGCGGTGTAGTTACAGACACAAGAGGCTGAACACCTACGACTCAGGATGATGAATATACTCGTAGGGCCGCACTTTATTGGACGTTTTACTTGCACTGAAGTGTTGTCCATTTATAAGCGATGGTTTTCCACCTTTACTACCAATAGGGGGCCATCTGCTTGGTCCCTAAATGATTACTATTAAAAGAAACTCGATTTCAGCTTAAAGGGATGCCCACTGGCATACGTTTCTTGTTTTGTACGGATTGACATTCCAGGCTTGCGCCGCTTATGTCTAACAGCGGAATCGGCTAAGTGGGTACTTAGTCGCTATTTAGTTGATTTTGTCCTTAAGCCTAGGCATATGTAGCCTATTAATATCCTACTATTGGGCACAGGTATCCTCTCTCAAAGGAGATATAAATTTGAACTTAGGTCCATCATCAAAAAACGCATGTAGCTCAAGGCAAGATACATCTGCAAAAAAAGGCAAATTGCGGTAGCTCTAGGTACCATAAAACCTGGGTATACATGAACAGTTAAATCACCTAGCAGCTTCGCCAGATTGCAGTACCTACCTGTGATGAGTTAATATAATAGACAAAACATTACTTAACTGCCAAGTGTGGCAAAAACTTAGATTAGAGAATTTTGCTTTTTAAGGTTACATACCCACGAAAATTGAGCGATCCTATCAGTTGATGACAACCTAAACATCACATTGTCACACTACTGTGGTGGATACAAGCCTTAACCAAGGAATAGATGGATTGATGAAGTACTTAACACTCAATTTTAGATAGATAATTTAAAAACTGTTCGTTTGATCTATTAGCGCGTAACCGCAAATGTGGTAATACAACGTTGCCTCTGCAAATTGAAATGTTTATAAGAAAATTGCTTTTTGTGTGAATTATTCTCATCTACACTGGCAAGAACTAAGAGTTATAGAGAAGAAAATGCTGCGGTGGACTTGTGACGTCACACATAGTGACCGTCTACTCAAGGATCGTATCCGCGGTAAAGTCAGTGTTCGGGACATTGGAGATCAGTTGCAAGAAGCCCCTCTTAGATGGTAAAGCAAAGATCCAAGCCCTGGAGCTAAAATACCCGTCCCTCCGAGAAACTGCTAACTGGACGTCGTGAAAGCAGACCTGAGAGCTATTTAAAGACTAATACAAAATGATGCGGAAGGCCCCGCATAATTGGCTAGAATATGCCGAACAGCTGGAATGCAACTGGAATGCTTTAACTCCTGGCGGCAACGTTTTGTCAGTAGATTGGATACTATAGCCGAAACCTCCCAAACTTACAAAATTATTATTTCCTAAATTGCTCCGCATACAGACCACATAGAACATCACTTTTTTTTTTTTTTTTTTTTTTTTTTTTTTTTTTCGGATTGTGTGTAGCTGATTAACCCTAATGATTTTAACAGCGTAACGCGGCTCTGCCAGGAAGAGTTTGAACCCTAGGGCTCGAAGAAGCGAAGGGATCGTCGGCCTGAGGGCGCCTCATGTGAGGCCGAACCTCGGCTCAGGCGACGATTGGAGTGAAAGGGTTACGGACGGTGATTAATCCGCACGCTTCCGAGAACGTGGTGCGAGCCCACGTCCAGTTGACGTTAGAAGTCGGGGACCTCGTCTTCGCCGGCAAAGACGCTGTGCATAGGTTGATAGTGTGTTCTGATAGGGAGCATTGTCAGTAGTAATCTGATCGTCAGGGTCGTGAAGGATATGTTTAGGCCACCTCTTGTTGAGAGTGGCGCTAAGGTTGGGTGAGTAAAAAGAAGCCGCAACTATGAGAGGGTTGGGATGTCGGATAGACTTCTCAAAGTAGATTTTCGAGAGTTTTTTAAAGTATTGAGCAATAGTGGGGAGTTTGAGATCTCTATGGAGATCGACGTTGCGTACGAACCAGGGGCACCCAGTAGCGTTGCGCATGAAGCGGTTTTGGAGAGTCTGGAATCTCTTATATGCGGAGGGAGGGCGAAACGCGAAGGCGATGCTCGCATATGACATGATGGGGCGGACACAGGTTTTATAGAGTGTCACTTTATGACGAAGTGACAACTTGCTACGTCTGTTTAACATGGGGTAGAGTCTACCGAGAACGAAGGCAGCCTTGTTACGGGCTGCGCTAATGTGATCTGCGAAGTTAAAGCGACTGTCAAAAGTTACACCCAAGTACTTGGCTGTCTTTTGCCACGGTATAGGACGGTTGAATAAGTTAAGGTCCCTTTTGTCCCTGAGGTCAGGGCGGGCTCGTCCAGTGAAAAGCACTGCTGTGCTTTTATCCGGATTCACCTCTATCCTCCATTGGCGAAACCAAGCGCCTAAGCGCTCGATGGCCTTTTGGAGGCGGGATATGATGCGAGGTATGGTTCGGTATGTTGTATAGAGGGCGGTGTCATCCGCAAATTGGGCTAGCTCTACGTAGGGGCTCTTTGGTATGTCGCTAGTGTAAAGCGCGTATAGGAGGGGTGATAGAACAGAGCCCTGAGGGACTCCGGCTCGTATGGGTCTGGTAGATGACAGAGTGCCATCTATCCGGTAACGGAAGGTGCGATCGCTCAGATAGTCTCTTAGCAGTTGCAAGATTCTATCTGGGATGCCCTGGTCGTGAAGCTTATATATTAAGCCCGCATGCCAAACCTTGTCGAAAGCTTTGGCTACGTCGAAGAATACTGCTCCTGTGAGCAGCGGGTATCTTTTTTCAAAGAGACCTCTGGATATGTGCTCCGTCAGGCGGTGCACTTGCTGGATGCTAGAGTGTTTGGCTCGAAAGCCGAATTGCTCGTCGTTGAGAAGCTTTTTTGCTTCTACGATGGCTTTGAGTCGGGCCAGTATAATTCTCTCATAAACCTTTGCTAAGGAGTTGAGTAGACTAATCGGGCGGTAGCACATCACTGCATCAGTGTCTCTCACTGGTTTTTATGATTGTTAGACTTCGCACGCCTCTGAGAACATTATAGAAAACTCTCAAGCATGCAGGTTTCCTAACGATGTTTTCCTTCGCCTATACAGAAAGGCGATATATCATTTTCGAATAATTTGGAGCACGCGTACACTACAGGGCACGGATCTCCTCTCAGAATGAAAAGGATTTAGGCTGTAGTCTATCAGGCTGGCTAAGCGTGGATTGGTAGACTTTACACGTTTCGTTGGAGAAGTGTCAGGCATGCAGCTTTCCTCACGATGTTTTCCTTTAACCTTTAAAGCAAGTGATATTAATTAATAATAATTGTTTCTATTACAACAGCCAGAAACAAAGTAAAGTATTGACGTGCTTTTTGCATAGACATCAGTTAGACAGGCCTCCATATATGCCATGAAATATTATGAAAATTATGTTTAATATACCTACACCGCGAAATGCTTTTTTGAACTTTTCGCGGAGTATAGCAAGTTGAGCTTAATTTTCATAATATATCATGCATTTCCGCAAAGTAACACCTGCTTCTATCCAATATGCCTTTATATCCCGTTAAAACATATCCACGCGGACGATGTCACGGGCAAACGGTAGTACAAATAATAATTAACTCTATTAAGAATTTATAAAACTTGCATTAGGATAATGTTACAAAATGAAGTAATTTGATACAACTACATATAGCAGTTAGGTATCAATTCTAAATTGATTCCTAATTGCTTTTGATTGCCCAATACTTGTAAGACCACATTTTTTGTTAGCGCAACAGGGAGGTTTGCAAGTTTACGTATATTCTGTTCGCATATACAAATTTGTACTTATTGAAGTTTCGAAACGATCGTGGACCGTTCTATTAGTTTAAAGAGTTGGTGCTTCCTCTTCTCAGTTCGACATAACGCCTCTTTCAAAAAGACAATGAATTTTTAGAACATTTTCTATAATCCTCGAAAATAAGGAACATATGTACGGTGCAATTTATAATTCCTGCAATCTTTACCTACTCCAACCCAGACAGATCTTGCAAAATGTACTTTCTACGCATGTTTCGCTCTTACACAGGAGTATCAGATTTTTCTAGACTTTAGAATGTATATAATAATTGCTAAGTGAAAAATTCCTCAAGAAGCGCATTTGTTTCCTATTTCTGGTTCTTAGCATTCCCTCGATTCCAGCCTTTTCCCGTAAGTCGTCGCTTCCCCAGATTGTGCGGCTTACATTTCGTGAGAGACGTGGTTTCCACTCGTGGATCTTTCGACTCCAACGTCCTACGGTGTGGTTAGCCCCACGGGCCATGTCACGATGGTTATTCCGACTATATAGTGAATCAATTAATTCCGAAACCTTAAAAAACGCCAAGCATAGTTCTTTTCATTCATTCACCATAGCCAAAATAAATTCAATGAACCTCAAGGATGGGCAGTATATGCAGATAATTCCAAGTCCCAAGCATATGAATACTAAATATAAAAAACTTCCGCAACCTGCTGTCCTTAAAAATATCTGAGAATCCACTTTTAGCCCATCGCTAACCACTGTGTAATAAAAAAGTTTAATATTTCTTTTTCTATATTTTTGAAAATTATAATTTAATATTTTGCTGGAAAATTATAAAACAGTAAAGTGCAAAAAACCAGGACTGTAGTGTGGAGGCCCGAGGTACCTTTTATTACAACTGCTATTGTACCAGATTCCCCGTTCATGAACAGCCGCGGCACATGGTTATCTTACTATAATACTCTTAGTTTTAAGTAAACGCTATAACCTATCATTTTATCTTACGCGCTTACGTAACTGTCATTGAGGTGATGCATTTTTAATCTGTCGTAACCTCAAACCTGTGATAAAGTTTATCTCAGGTTTGAGGTTGGATAAAAAGAAAACTTAATTTGTTACCGACGTTTGCCAGAAGGTGTTTGAAGGTTACCGCAATGTATTATGTACCCATACTTTTTGTTTGCAGTTGGACAGATGTTTTTGTAGGTACTTCTATATTGAAGATATGATCGGAGAAAAATGCCATAAATATATTAGTTTAATTTTACCAACCTTTCTTTATATCTCTTCATCATAATTATTATTAATACACGGTCTGCCCTACAGCAGGTTCTCCTCTCGGGTTGAGAAGGGTTCAGGCCGTAGTCTACCACGCAAGTAAACTTCACACGCCTTTGATAAAATTATGGAGAATTCTCAGGCATACAGGATTCCTCACGATGTTTTTCAACTTTAACGATTTGTGACGCAGTATATGTTAAATACTGAATAAAATGTGACGTCACACACATTGCACTTCGCTCGTATGTACAATATCAATGTCAGAGGATCTAGGTCCGTGAACTCAATTTGTAGAGGTTGTGTCTGACGTGGTTTACCTATACCTAGGTAATTTATTCCTAACAACAAAACTAAAGTATATCCGTAAACAATCTTTACGAATAGGTTAACAAGTTACATCTATTTAGTTAATTGTTTTAAAGAATTGTCTTTTTTTCTACTTTTTTTTAATTTTATATTTTTAAAATATTTTTTCTTTTGAAAATTAATGAAGTTTGTTTTCATCATAAATCTGGTAAAAAAGGAATTCTCTATACAGTCTTTACCCAGCTAGCCTAGGAGGGTTATGTTATTAAATAAACTATAATAATAATATCACTTTATTTCATACAGCACGCCCGTTAAATAAAATAAGAAACCACTTGTATCTACAAGACGCCTACGTAAGAATGTGTAAAATTAAATAATGTACCTAACAACAGGACTTTCTAAACACATGTTAGTGTAGGCTATTCGGAATCTCTAATGAAAATTAAACGTTAATTGCGGATAAGGCAAGGTCACGCAACACTAACTTGAATGATAGTGTGTATCTGCTGGTAGCAAAAGGGTGTAAGGTATACATGCTGGGGTAGTTTTAAATATAGGATTCGATCCCTGGATGGGACAATTGGTAATTCATAATTTCTGAATTTTCTCTGGTCTGGTTTGATCACGTGCCGCTAAGCGATTAAGCGTTCCGGTACGAAGTCGCGTAGAAACCATTTAGGTTTAATATAACTGTCATACCCCTAACAGGTCTGCCCGTTACCATGTTGGACTGCATTATTACTCACCATCAGTTGAGATTGCAGTCAAGGGCTAGCTTGTAGGGAATAAAAAAGATGAAGAACCTTTAACAACTACTTCTGTTATACATACTAGTTTCATATTATAAAACAGAGAAAGTATAAAATACCGCATTCATAGTTCTATCAAAAAAAGTATAAAACAAGAATTTGTAAACTGTGTTTAATATACGGATACAGCGTTACGGAGTTACGTCCGGCGTCAAAATTGCAACTTTCACAGTGTTTCAACTCAAACAGTCAATATCGCTTCCGATTTCGAACGACTGATCACGTTTCTAGATCGATTAATCTTATTTTTACTATTGATAATATTGAAAACAAGTTTGTAAAAGGGTACAAGCGATGCAAATGCTTATGCAGGCACGTCCACATTCTGTATAAAAACCATGAGATAAATCGCACGAGCTTTAAAGATATTAGTTTATAGCACAGTTATACTAAGTTAGAATCCCTCGTAAAATTCGATCAAATTAAAAATTTAATTGCAAGACGAAAAATTGTAAAAATACTGAAATTAACTTAGGGAAATAAGTCTGTCTTGTATAAATATATAGGCATAATAATAGGTAGTGTTTAATACAAATATGCCCAGTTAGGCGTTATCAGGCGATAAGTTTTATTCGCCCAGGGTCAAATAATCCACTTGTTTCGGACTGATATCGCAATATTACATAACACTAACAGTAGGTTTTTTTTTAATCTATAGCAACAAACAAACAAATAAACATATTTAATAATGCAGAGGAACTGCTGCTTGCATGCTTCAGAGTAGAGTCTGCCTTCCGAACGGGTTGTGAAAATTAATGAATTCTGAATTAAAAGATAATTTAAAAGGGTGACTACTAGGAAATCATTTGTAATCCGTCTCACTACATTCATTCATCTAGACAAAATTTGAAATTGAAATTGAGGTAGATATATTTCAGTTTCCAAATTCAAAATTCATATGTTATATACTATACAAGCACTTTTGAAACGTCAAGTCTGTATCACTACATCGAGTATTAATTTAGACACAAATTAAAAACTTCAATTGAGGTGAGTATAATTCAGTTTTCAAATTCAAAATTTATTTATCTCAAGTTAGCGCACTCTGTCAGCACTTTTGACACGTCTAATCTGTCTCGATGTCTGTTTTAGAGTCGATTAGTATCGACTCTAAAACTCTATTATAAAAGTCACCTAAAAATTGACAAGGCAAACGAATTGTAATGATTCGATAGCATATTGAATCTACGTGTCAGGCACACTTGTAACGTAACGCAACGTGTGTGCAAATTATTAATTAATCTGAATCTTTATTTTGTGCCATGTTAATTCGTGATGTGATTGCGCCATAAATGAAAGCAGATGATGATATGGTTGTCTCTGCGTATTTTTTATAAAACTTTCATCTTAAAGAATTCATCTTTAACCATTTATGAGAAAGTAGTGTAATAAATGCTTCTAATTATAACGAGTAGGTACCAAAATTACAACAAGCCTCAGCATAAGAAAAGTTTATGCCGTAGTCCACCCTGGCCAAGTGGGGATTGGTAGACACACGGGGGGGAACCCCCGTCAACAAAAAAAAAAAGGGTAAGTTAGAGGTGTGTGCCGGGGATTGTGGACTGTATGTCGTGTATACTTAAATACCTTTTTTTACTAGTATTTATTAATTGTCTGACCAGTTGAGAACCATCGCCTAAAACCGATTGACATTTCGCTGGGAATGCCAGGGACACGTCCTGCGACGTGTTGCCATTTCTGCAACTGTGTCCATCAACCTGAGAAGTTGGTGTTAAGTGCCTGTATACATACGAGTACCTATCCAGAAAGCTAATGACATTAGTCCGAAAGTAAAGCTCTATGCATGAAGCCAAACTCTGACGTAGTATCGGACTTTTTAGAGCTAGAAGTTGCTTACTTACATTGCTCGATTTATTACCTAATCATAGTTGGAATGAGTTTGATACTATAAGTAGCACAGCATTGTGAAGTCGCGTGGATTCCACGTGCCGGCGCCATGTTGGAAATGTGATGTTTGAAATCCAGTTTTCTCTACATTGTAAACTTAGCGGTCGAATGTAGTATATATGCAATAGTAACTGCGTTATATTTCGTAAAATTATTAAATCACTGGCAGTGGTATAAAATAATTTCTTTGTCAATTATTATATATTTGCTTACCCTGGTCAAAACATCTTTTGCGCGCCGTTGTAAATGGGATAGAGTTTTAAATTAAAAATTAGGTTTGACTTAATTTTTTTATGTAGTTACCTCTTATTACCATTTAATACGAATAACGAATAATATTAGCAACAAATCTAAATGACTTTCAGTATTATTATTAAAACTCTTTATTTGTATACCATAACATTAACATATTTAAAATATAACAAAAACAGAAACATATCGAAAAAAGTAGTAATACAGTATGCTTAGACAAATCGAAATACTCGGAAACTAATATAACAGTGTTCTTATTATATATGCCACTCATATTGTTATTGGAACGTTTTCGTCACTTTGTCCAGTTTAATCTATATATTTATTTATTTACCGATCGACCGAACGGCTCATCGTAGAAATGCAGCAAGGTTTTTCAGCAACACTTCTTAAGAGCATAAAGTATTGTGAAACTTAATTATGGGTTGTATTTGTAGTAAAAAGTTTTTAATTAACATTATTTAATAGCTTATTGAACCAAATTTAAATTTTAGTTCCTTGAACACTCGTATTATAGCTTCACAACAAACAGCGCCAAAATAGCGTCAATCAATTGGAGACAAATACAAAGTGTCAACGGCCTGTCTAGTGATAGCAGAGGTCAGGGACAAACATTCAATTTACTATAAACTCTTCTGAGATCAGGCGAAAAATTTGGTGTAACATATTACAAGAAGAAAAGTCTGTGGTTATTTATTTATTTATATAAAGTAATCTACGTTCACGTAATGCCATTAACGAGAATAAAATATCGGATATTAACTACCTGTGTTTACATTTATATATATATAGATCCATAATAGCAGGAAAATTATATAATATTTTATCCTCTTTGAGCGACTATTAAAATAACTAAGAGTAACTGTGCTATGCTGTTATACTGAGTTTGTATCTACTCTTATCATTTTTTATAACTTACTTACGTTTTAGTCGTATTTTGGTTTTTTTAAGTACAAGATTATAAATATAACGAATTCCGATTTTGGGGGTTAATTTTCGAGTGCACATTAGAAAATTGAAAAAATAATAGGATTTTGTAGGTATAGCCTGTATAGCCTTAGTACAAAATTTTCTCTCTCGATGCCGAGGTGTGGTGTCGACTAACGTGCTCTCCTGAGTCCAAGGCCGTGGGTTCGATTCCAACAACTGGAAAATGTTTGTGTGATGAACATGAATGTTTTTCAGTGTCTGGGTGTTTATATGTGTATTATAAGTATTTATGTATATTATTCATAAAAATATTCATCAGTCATCAAGTATCCATAACACAAGCTACGCTTACTTTGGGGCTAGATGGCGATGTGTGAATTGTCGTAGTATATTTATTTATTTATTTAAACTCAATGTCACTCGTGTTACAGTCGCAAATCCTGTACTTCTGATTTTTGTTTTACCAACGTTCTGTTCAAAGCCCGAGCTAAGGAATTATGAACAATTTCGGGCTTTAATGCAATGCTAATAACATCCATTTTACTCCGCGGTTTAAGTGATTTCATACTCGAAAACGACTCCGCGTGTGCAAGGAGCAAATCTTTAACTAAGGCCACTGTAACTGTAACATATGAAATAAAAGGCGCGTATGAATATTTTTTTTTAAATCTTGTTAAGTTTGAACAATTTTTGAAAGTCATTATTTTTTATAAAGTCAAATTATATTTACTCTTATTTCAAGGTATTCCTACAGAGTAACTTTAAATACAGAAATATTCTACAGATTCTGTGTGTATCTATATATTTAAATTTTAATTCGGATCTAATTGTAAAAAGGAAATTCACAGTTTCGCTAAGGCTCGCGAAAATATCAGCGAATCGAAATTAGTTGCATGGTGGTCGAAAGCACGTGTAGCTTATCAGCTCGGTACGTACGTGATTCGATACGATTCCATAAAAATGTGCATAACTCTGCGACGCGGCGGAATAATCGCTTAACTGTAATTTTTAATTAAAGAAAAATAATAAGTTACAAACTGTTGTTGAGACTGATCCCCTGGCCATTAGACACGAAATAGTTTATTAATTATTTGTCCCTAGAAATAATTTAAATAACTTTCCAGTTAATAAATAATAATTAGAACCACTTATGAGCGCGTCATGTCCGTATTCCGCCGGATGCATTTTTCCATTAACACTTATGCAATTTATAGTTAATAAATATTAAACGGAACAGAAATACTTAGTACTCTTAATTTTCTCCATAAAATTTAATAAATAACTTTGAAAATTTGCCTTAGAGGTAACTGGCATATTTTTCTGTCAAGATAATTTCATTTAACAGTGCGAACTAACGTTTATTTCGAATAGGGTTAAGAAAACACAAATCTTTTTTTCGCTCTGATGCTCTTAATCTATATTAAATATACTACGACAATACACACATCGCCACCTAGCCCCAAAGTAAGCTTAGCTAGTGTTATGGGTACTAAGATGACAGATGAATATTTTTATGAATTATATATACATAAATACTTAGAAAATATGTACATATAAACACCCAGACACTGAAAAACACTTATTGCTCATCGCACAAACATTTTTCAGTTGTGGGAATCGAACCCACGGCCTTGGACTCAGAAAGCAGGGTCGCTGACCACTGCGCCAGTCGACCGTCAAATATTAAAATGTTATGTTGGTTTGTGTACGCTTCAAAAACTCAAAAAGTTCTGCACCGATCGAGCTTAAATTTTAGCATGATATAATATCCGCATCAAAAATTATTTTTATCTATTTTTTGCATCGGCCACATGTCCGCGAGTCTTCATATCTACGCAGACAGTAGAAAATCAAAAAATATTGTATAAGCACAAATATTGCAAAATTATACTTATATATTTATTTTTATTTAACTTATATATTCTTTGTTTTGTTTCTCATTTCTCAACCATTCCATAAAAATGTGCCACAGCGAAGCGGGGCAGGGTACAACTAGTATACTAATATAATTATATTGTTTCCTAAGAAAAATGACTTACTAAAAGAAATGCAATTATAAATTAATATTATTTCAACAAACATCAGGTTATGAATCAATCCATCGTTTCTAATGGTCTTAGTTCTATATGAACATGATTGTGCATTAACAATGCACTAGGCTTCTGAAGCCCGATAAAGGTTTCTCTAACATGCACTTGCCTACACTTAGATTCGCTACCATTATGTTTTAACTTTCGGAGTCATAAGCGTTTTAAATTTAAGCAATTAAATATCACTTGCTTTAACGGTGAAAAACCTGCATGCCAACGCACGGTAACAGGAATTACGAGAAGTTTACCCTCGTCCCTCGTTAATTATCAACGTATATTATTTGCATCCATCCACGTATAAGAACTGGGCCAGCGTGGTTTACTACAACCTAAACTCTTCTCATTGTACAAGGAGACCCGCGTTTGTACTGGCCCGGCCGGTCATCATCATCATGTCAACCAATCGACGTCCACTGCTGGACATAGGTCTTTTGTAGGGAGTTTCACAATACACGGTCCTGGACCGCTTGCCTCCAGCGGCTCCCAGCGACTCGCCTGATGTCATCCGTCCACCTCGTTGTGGGTCGACCTACGCTGCGTTTACCGGTGCGGGGTCGCCACTCTAGCACCTTAAGACCCCAACGTCCATCGGTTCTCCGACCTATGTGCCCTGCCCAATGCCACTTCAGCTTCGCGACTCGCTGGCTATGTCGGTAACTCTAGTTTTTCTACGTATCTCCTCATTTCTGATTTGATCACGTAGAGATACTCCTAGCATAGCTCTCTCCATCGCCCGCTGAGTGACTCTGAGCCTTCTTATGAGGCCCATAGTTAGCGGCCATGTCTCAGTTGCGTAAGTCATCACTTGCACATGCACTGTTCGAAGACTTTAGTCTTCAGACACTGAGGGATTTTGGACGAGAAGATGTCACAAAGTTTCCCGAACGCTGCCCATCCGAGTTGGTTGGCCCGGCCGGTAATGGGTTATTATGATTATGATGAGCCAATGCTCGGAGAGTTGATGAAGCTGTGGGAGAAGAAAACACTATTATCCTTTTTCCGGGTACAAAATTGTATGTTGCCCACGGTAGCCGTGCTGCTTCTGTCTTATAAAAGTATCTTACTTTATCTGGCCATATCAATTTGAATACTGTTCTGAGTTCGCTTAGGTACATCGCTATAGATTTGTCAACAAGTGTATCACTCCAATTGTCCCCACTTCCAATAAATACGTCGCACCGGAAGCAAACGATGAGCGGTCACACATGACACAATACGTAATGCACCTGTACCACTAGTACAAAATTGCACTCGTTATCACGCAAGGGTCCTTGGTTATCGAGCATAATACGAAACAGTTAACTAGATAGTTTAATGTCTCCGTCTTAGAGGTTGATAGATGGTAATAACAAAAAGAACACCCACACCCGCAAGGATAAATTTGTTTTTGCTTCTTAAAAAGAAAACCTTCGAACAAGGTGCCTTTGGAACCCTCGTAACCGTTTCACACAGCGTAATATTTTTTTGCATGCAACAAAAGAGCCTTCTATATTCCTATTTGAATAAATAAATAATGGACTACAATGTTGACTTTGACGCAACTACCGATTTTAAGGCTTTGAAAGAAAAGAAAAATGGTTATTTAAAAAAATGGCTCTGTATTGCAATTTAATTTCATCAAATTCATTTTACGCTAGCACTACAACAATATTTACAACAATTCATTCACAAATTCCTAATATAAGAGGTAATTAAATAAAACTGTTCGACCGAAGATTACTAAATCACGCAAATTCTAAAAACTTATATACATAAAGGGACATTGCCTCTGTAGGATCTTGAGCTATTTTTCGGATATAACCAGCATTACTCCATATTTTTGTTTAACAAAGTTTTTCGTTTACTGTTAAAATAACTGACTGGCTGTAAACTGCAGAGTATGGTTAGTTCAATTTGACTTCAATGTAACTTTTTTAGATACTCGAAAATAATCAGTTTTAGTTAGTCCAGGAAAGTACTAACGCCCGCTTCTTTCTGCCGCCAAGCAGCATGGCTGTGTTCCGGTCTGAAGGGCGTTGTTTCTGGCGTAAATAAAAATGCTAAGTTGATGGTTTTTTTACTCTCGTCCCTCGTACTAAGGGACGTGTTTACATCGATGGCATCTGGCAAACAAGAGTCGTGACCGTGGCTTTGACACTTCAATTTATTAAATTGTAAAGACGACGTCTCAAAGTTAGCAAACTATTATCGAACGTTTGTCTGTGATATAATGTAGGCTTTGCCGTGTGGTGACGTTGAATCAGAATTACGTTGTCTCCACCCCTCCCACGGGTGTCGTACTCGAGGGAATAGAACGGAGAACGGGCAGCAGCGTACTCTCTGCTACTACTACATCTGTGATCAACGGGATCGGGACTGTCCAGCGTGGATTTTCCCATAACCATTATGGACGTATTATCTTACTCGGCGTTTAGTCCTGTATTGGACTTTTATAGGTTATCGGTTTTAATATTTGATTTGTCTTATAAGTTTGCCTAAAACAAGGTTTGGATTTCGATTTAGGTATTAAAAACACTATATTTCATTTTTTAAATAATTTTAAATGAAATTTGTCTAATGTTATGGGGTTTTTTCTGCACAGACTTAGTTTAAAATCGTCATAATCATGCCAACATTACCCTTCACGCGTCCCGCACCTTGTTAGCTGGTTTTTGAGCTGATCGATGCCGGTTTAACAATTCAGGCCCTAGTGCCACTCCTGGACAACGCCCTGTTTTATAAATATGTTTTTTTATTGAACTCCTTTGCAAAATTTATAATTTTGCAAAGGAGTTCAATAATGAAAAAAATTTGGTCTGGTCTGGTGGGAGGCTTTGGCCGTGGCGTAAGCGAGCACTTTCGTAAATTAAATGTAAGCAATTAAATATCACTTGCTTTAACAGTGAAGGAAAACATCGTAAGACATGCGGGATGCCAAGAGTTAGTTCTCAAGGGCGTGTGAAGTCTACCCATTCGCACTTTGCCAGCATGGTGGACCACCGCAAACCCTTCTAATTCTGGTAGGGAGACCAGGGTACTTGATTCATAATGATGATGATGATCGATTAGAACTGATGGATGGATGGGTGCAACAACTGGATTTGTCCTGAAGTACCAACATTTACAAGTAAGACTGAAATATAATTGAATTTTTAATTTCTGTTGTCCTGATTAGGCTGATCATTTGTGAGTAAAAGCTGTTATGCTATTGAGCGTTGATTCAATAAGCAATCGTGTAAACGCATCGCCAGTGGAACGGAACGCACCGGCAGTTGGTCTGCCGATTTCTACTGCATTGGGGAAACGCAACTCGTCCGTCTGCTGCCGACATAGTAATTTTGAGCGCGGACTAACTAATTTGTAATTTGAGCGCAGTGGTGACGGTTGTGGGCTTATCAGCGGAGGTCCCGGGTTCTATCTCTAGCAAGGTCTCTCAGTTTTTTTCTGGTCTGGACTGGTTGGCTTCGGCCGTTCCTTGAACCACCCTACCGACATAGACGTGCCGATTTAGGGTTCTGACTTCTAGTACGAAGCAGCGTTGTGGCCGATAGGCGGCTATTTGGAAAGTTATACTATCTGAATTATCTCCGGTTTGTTCTGGTAGGAGGCTTCTGTCGTGAATAGTTAGCACACGATTTAGCGTTCATCCCCAACAATGTCGCGTGTTAACCGATTAGGAGGCTTTAATCAACTGCCACGCCTTTTTGTTAGTTATCAAGAACTTTTAGGCGTCCAGGTTTCCTCACGACGTTTTCCTGTACAGTTATAGCAAGTGATATTTAAATTGCTTATTTAGTTAGCTTAGTTAAAAAGGCAAATAACTATAAAAAGTTGATGCCGGGGATCGAACTACCCAAAAAGGGAGGCCGAAGCCCTACTACTAAGCTATCACCATTCTTGCTTTACTAATCGCTTGTGTGCAGATACCAGGTCGCCACGGGCAACTTACAAAGGCTGAATCCTGAATATGGAAGCTGCACCAAAAATGTTCCATAAATAGTTCAGTCATGTACATGCATCGACGGGTGCAAAGTGAAATGTGCTATATACAAAACATCTGATTACAGGATAATGTGACAACAGGTCTTTTTTACGAACCAAAATGAAAAGCTTAAATATGTAAACTGTTTTTTGCCACTTTGTGCAGCATATTTGTATTTAGCTACTGCAATAATCAAAAAATCACAAAATTTCAGCTATCTCGAAAATTAAAAAATCCTGATAATATATATATGGAAATTATAAACAGTAACTCAATATAATATTACACAAAGGTACAATAGGCAGCCTTAGCCCTAGAAAGCGGTGTCTGCCCGGCAACCCATAGAAAAAGGAACAAAAAAACGAACCTTCTTACTTTGAACTCTTTTTACTTTGCACCCACTTGTCTGCATGGGAGATCGAATGAAGGCCCGTTCTCAAACAACGTGAAGTAATATCCCGTATGGACATAGGTGGAGCCGGGGCGCGGCTAACTCGTACTGCTCGCTTTGCGTGGAAAGTTATAAGAAAGCAGCATTACGTTACATTGTAGGTACATAGCTACGTAGTACGTAGTGGTTTCCCACAAGTTCGCCCGTGCGGAATATTTGTTATCCCGTACGCAGAGAATTACGCTTTGTACGCGGGAAAAAGAGAACATTAAACTATCCGGCCCCAGTCTGCTATTACAATTGTATGTCGGTGGTCGATCAATGACAACATCCATACTTCGTTACTATAATAAATGCGAAATTGTGTTTGTTTGTTTGTCCTTACTTTACGCCCTAACTAAGTAACCAATCGATTTTATTAGTAGTAGGTACTAATAGAAAGAAAATTTAGTATTAACCTTTTTTTTTTAATAAATAAATAAACTTCTACAATACACACAGCGCCATCTAGCCCCAAAGTAGTAAGTACTTCTGTTATAAGTACTAAGATAGCTGATAAATATTTTTATGAATATAATACACATAAATACTTATGATATACAGATAAACACCCAGACACTGAAAAACATTCATGTTCATCACACAAGCATTTTATGTGCAGAGCTCAGATAAAAAGCCCGCAGCAAAATTCTATCTATGTAATTAGCAGATTAAGATATTTCTTTTTTTTATATCAAATATATTAAGTATCAGATCGCATTAAAAACAAATCGATATATATATTTTGGAAACCGGAAACGGAAAAGCATGGAAAAATTGAATTAGATACGTAAGTAAAGTTTATTTTGCAGATGCAGGACACAACTCAGTTTTAGCAAAACGTCAAAAAATCGCAGTAAAACAACAACTACCACCCTTTTTCATTTCGTTTTATTAGCACGCCAGATTTGGAATCGTCAACGTCGGGGATCAAAAGTTTTGACTTTTCAATAAGATCCGTAGTGCTTTCCGTGTTTATAATCTACTTAGTGTGGTCTTATCAGTGAATTTTAGCTTTAATACCACTAGGTCGGTGGTTAATACCCAACATTAAACGGTATCACTTTTACGACATTACTTTTCCACATGCCGCTGTTTTTGCTAAAACCAAAGTCCTAAAAATAGAACAATTGAAATAACGGTAAATAGTGTCTGGTAATTTTATCCCAGCATTTGTCTGGTCGCTCCCACGCGGCCGGCCCACACAGTGCATCGAAAACAAGGTAAATAGGGCACTCGACGTACTGTGTCTAATACGTCCCGACATTGTGTCCCTAGCACGCCGGTATTGCTCATATAAGGCTGCTTCACAAAAGCTGTGCGCGTAGGCTAAGTTTTCTATATATATAAAAGAGAAAGTGTGTGGGTATGTTCCGTATAGGCTCCGAAACGGCTGGACCGTAACCCAAGGAAACTTTCACGTAATCTACGGATTGACCTGGCGAGGAATCCTGTAAAGTTTGGTGACGATCAGAGCACTCCTATTTTTCAACTGTCAAACGGTAAAATAAAGCTTTTTTTACTATGATGATTTTTATTGTTGGGTGTACATGGGTGTAGATAATGATCTTCACCCGCTCGAGAAGAGAATAGAAGAGAATGAATACGGAAATAAATAAATGATTTAATATATTATGAGACTTAAATTAAAAATTTAATGATGTAAGTTTATTGTTTAAATAAAATAAAGCAAAATCTAGCCCGGCGAAGCGGGCTGGGTACGCTAGTATATTATAAATAGCCGGTTATTATTACTAACTAGTGGCAATAGTCGTTACCCCATTGGAGCACCGTAGTTTGACAATGCCCTAAAACCGTTTCTCATATGAGAGGGGAAACCTGTACCAAGCAGTAGCTGCGAATGATGATGTTATTTGAACAAAGTTTCTTATAGGGACTCGCGGTGGGATTTAACTGGAACCCCTCATGGCGTCACGTAAATTAGAGAAAAGCGTTATTTCACCTTCATGTGATTTCGGTTCCGACTGGCCGCTTTATTCGTATACATCATTCGAATTCAAATATTCAAAATTCTGAATTCATTTATTACAAGTAAGTCCAGTTTAAAACCACTTTTGAAACGTCAATGTCATGTGTCAATCAATGGCGACTTTCCGATGGTCAACGTGGATCTCCGAACATCTTTCTCTGTCAGGAATCCATCCGGTTCCCTCACCGCACACTTTTTTTTTCTATTAGGAAATGTTTGATTTCGACATCGGCCTGTCTGATGTCAGATGGCAGTAATATGTTGAGGAATTTCAGTTATTTCAGATAAAATATAGCATTATTATAAGTTCCCTCCAGAATTACTAATCTGTCGGTATATTAGTAAAAAAACGTTAACTCACTTTACCGTTTTTGTGATAAAATAGCTTTTGTCCGCGGCTTTGCTCGCGATAATTAATAGATTCATCTGCGGTTGTCCTTTTCCGGAAGATATATTCCGACAACAGTAGCTATTTTTCTATTTTTCCTTAATAAAAAGTATCGTCAACGTGTATTTAAATTTCACTATAATAGGGTTGAGTAGGTAAGGCTTTATAAGGCGTAGAGCATTTATGATATTAGTTATGTTTAGGATTTCTAGACATTTATATGTCATATGTTGATAATGTATGTCACACATTAACATAACAAGGTAATTAGGCTACGACGCAACAGCGTAGTGGGGCTAATGCGCTCCGATATCTCTCCCCTATCAGTGACTTAAGGCTGCTTGGAAACTGTGCGTGTTTGTAGGTCAAGGTAAAGCATAATCAAAATGTTTACAGGTGTTAGAAAGCTGTGATTTTATTGAGTTACTAGTATATGAGATAATTAGGGTTGCCAACCGTATTCTAAAACAGAATCATCATCATCATCGTCAACCCATTGCCGTCTTACTACAGGGCACGGGTCTTCTCTCAGAATGAGAAGGGCTTAGGCAGTAGTCTGCCCAGCGTGGTGCTGGACAAATGAATATTGGTACACTATGCACATATTAGAATAGAAATAAATCGATTTTAATGGAGATGTATATTGAAATTTAACATTTTTACCAACCTAATAAACCCTAATAACCCTTATAACCCCGCAATTATTTATTTATTTGGTAGTTACTTCGTACATAAATCAATGTTAAACGTACCTTCTAGGATATATTTATAGCAAGACAACAAAAGCTTTTGACACTTTCCGAATTGTATTTAATGGCGGGAAATCTTTCAGTAAACATAAACTTTTTTTAACATCTGACATAGAGGCAAGGGTTGTATATTTATAAAGCCTAATGTTCCAACAAATTTCTATTGATATGTGCAGATTGTGATGGTGCGTTGGGGGTTATTAAAAAAATTAAACATAATATAATAGATGTATTGTTAGCATACATTGTTATAATATATAGACAGTGATGGATAGAAGTAAGCGTTATTTTCCGGAAATGCAAATACTTATTTTTGTACAATGAATATAGCCAAACCGCTACTATTAAAATAATCTGTGTGCTGTAAAATCAACAAAACTAATATGTTGAAAAAACAAACGTTTTTTATGCACGTCTCGTTGCAGGTAAAGTCAACAAATGATAACGTATTTTGGAGAATCTGTGTTTTGTTGCATTATTGTAGCCAAAAAATCAACACAACATTAACGACAATTTAGTTCTAACAACAACAAAGATCGAGTCCGTAATAGCACAATAGAAAATATATAATTAGTAGTATAATTCTGTTTGCGTGTGACTGTAACAGATACCAATACGGCATGCACGGTCGACTCATACGAGACACAGGCATGCGAAAATACTGTAATAACTGGCACAGTGATTTCACTCACAAACACTTCACGAGATTCCAATTGCTGATCGAATCGAACAATTTACGTAGATAAATTGTAAATATTTTGATTTGATTAGTACATTTTTTAAAGTAAAAAAATTTGTGTCATGATTTTTGGTCATTTATAATCCGTGACACGATATTAGCAATAATTTTATCATTTCGAAAATATACTAGCTAGTATCTGATTGGTCAATGTAAAATGACTATTTTTCCCGCGATTTCCCTTTGGCCAATAAGAACCTTTCCCGGCCGGAATGAAAAGAAGAATAGAAGATGGAAGGCAGGAAGGAAGGTGTATAATAAAAAAAAAAGTGGTGAAGAGGGTTGACGATAAGAGCACTACAATTGTGTTATCATCGTACGAGATGTATGGAATAAAGTTCTAATAAATGAACACTGGATTTGATTCATTTTAGCAAACATGTTTGTTGTATAAGTACGTAAGTTTTTTCAACAATGATCAATATACAGGTAGTTAAAGTTTATTTCTCAGTTTGTTATTAATAACACAGATGAAAAAACAAGTTTGTACAAACATTGGCAATTAAAGGCTGTCTTATTTCTAAAGCAATCTCTTCCAGACAACCTAATAATTGGCATTTAAATTACGTAGGTAACGACACCTAAGCCCGGGCAGGGCTGAACGAGATTTGCTTGAGAGGAGTTTTTATTTATTCTTTGTTCCAAACTAGATCAGCTTGCAAAATAAAACATTATCTACATACACACTATCTATCACAATGACATACACAGATACCGTTTAGCGTTTTAATCTCGGTGAACTTTTAATTCCTGGAGACCTTTGCCCCGGGAAAGGAACTTTCATGCGGGATTTTTAAAAAACAAAACAGACACGTACACAGATGAATAGCGTGTTGTTATTTCTACTGCTACCTGCTTCAAGATGTGTGTTCCGAATATAGTCTGATAGTCTGTGGTACGTAGGTACGTAGAACTGGGGGCAGTGGCTAGTTTTTTCATTAATATTACTAAAGCGTTTCATAACCGATCGCGTATCTAAACGGCATCGATATTACCGGTTGCAGCGGTCGGGTTGCAGCCTCGGAGCGATATGACATCATACCCGCTGTTAAACGTCAAGCTGAGTCGTTGATCGCTCGGCTAAAGATCTGGGGCATAAATGAAATTAGCCCGAATAGCTCAATGGTATAAGAGTGGACTTGTCAAGCAAAAGTTGTAATAAAATTTATGGAAAGTGAAACAAGCGAGCGAGCCAATGACCAAGTGGGCTAGCCACGAGGTAATTGGAAAAAAACAAAACGTTGTTTACTGCCAAAGTTACAAAACAAATGTGGTGCTATAAATTGGAGCAGCTTGGGAATGGGCACTAAAGCAAAAGCGAAAAATGTCTTAAGTTACTGAACATATTAAAACGTTCTGCTCGGGACTCTACCTATAAAAATTACGTCAAGTCTTTGACAGTGCAAGAGTGCTTATTATTTTATCTTTACCGTCATAAATACCGTGCCGATAAAGCTACGTAAATTTAAAAATTTTGGACTATTTAGCAACAATGCCAGCTCCATGCATACCGTTGTCCTATGACGTCATTCGCATGCTACAATTCACAACCCAAGATATTAAAACGTAGGTATTAATTACAGTTAATAACGGTAAATGCATGAAAAAGAGGCTGTTTGGCTGCTTTTATCCTATAGTAAATATTTTACACGAATAATTATTTACAGGCACTCGTATTGCCGCGGTTTTTGGAATTATAAATTAAATAGGTAGTGCTCGCGATCTTCATCTCTGTTAACAAAAGTTTTTTTACAACCCTCGTGGGATCCGTGTGTTTTTCGGGATAATAATTAGCCTATGTTAATCTCCTCCCTTCCAAAAATCAAGATTAGTTAGGACGTGAAGGAGGGACACACAAACGAACACACTTTCACATTTACAATATTAAGTTAGGATTCCATAGAAACTAGGCTATGTATCAAGAAAATATTTTCCCAAAGAGATAAACGCGTTCGAAAAAAAAAATCATTTTTTTATATTTAGAGATAGATTAGATAAGGATTGATAGGCGGTGCGGCGCTATATTGTTTTTAACGCCGCGCTTTTCATAATGCCAATTTCACTGCTATGTGACGTTTATCCAGGTCAGCAGTTGACCATCACCCATTTCCATAGAAATAATTGGCTATAGTCTGACGTAACTGCAGCTTTGTAACTACACGTCATTAACTTGTACAGCAACTATTGTTTAGTTGTTATGAATGACTGCATTTTGTTTAAATGAGTAACCAATTTAAATGTTTAGCCCAAAACTTTATAAAACATATTACTTTTATCTGTTTTGAAGTTATACTGAATAATTTAATACTAGTACTACAAGGTTTATTAAAAGAATATAGATTTGACTTCTATGATATACATCTCAATTTGTTCTTCTTTTGCCCATATGTACGTTATGTACAAACATCAAGACTGGTTATTTTGTATTTTTACGAACGCCCGTTTAACGTCCCCCCCCACTATGTTTTATTCAGATTTGATGTAATAACTACTAAACTAGTAATAGGAATTTTGCTATAAGTGTAGGAAAGATTCCGACACGGGTACTTTTAAAACCTGTTTCGGAAGAACATTATAAAGCTGCCATTAAAAATCAAAAGATACACTATGAAATCAAAATATAGGAAACTGTTTATATAAGGTTAAAAGTATTATAACTATTATCGACGTGAGACTAATCTGCTTTCATTTGTTACAATCTCAATATTGTGCGAATTAAGCAGTTCAGTAGGGCTGTGACTATCATGTTAAACTATGTCGAACCTTTATGTTTTCCATAGTCAAACGCCGAGATATGAAACTTATAAATGTTTGAAGTAGTTATGGAGGTATATAATAACATAGTTTCTCGTCAGTTATGCGAAATATCTCTATCAATTATTACTCGTAACCCGGGCTTCCATAATAATATAAATAATTTTGATTTCTTTGAACATATAGTTATTAGTAGCTTCTGCCCGCGATTTGTCTGCGTGGACTTCAGAATTGAGTTAAAAGCCTCGCTCGTTAACAATTTTAAATTTTCCCTCGGGAACTACATAAGGAATCGGGATAAGAGGTAGCCAATGTTCTTTTCCATGTCAAAGGCTACATGCATGCCAAATTTTTTCCAAATCCGTTTTCCGTTTTTGCGTGATTCAGTTACAAACATCCAAACTTTCACATTTATAGTATTAGTAGGATTGTAAGAGCACCCATCAAATAACATATTGTAAGTGTATCTTTGAAATAAAACGTGCTTACTTTAAAAGCACCGTAACGCTATTTGTTGACAGCCCTAATCAAAAGGCGTATCTACATTTCTCCAAGTTGCAATATGAACGTCACGCTTTTTGACCGTCTCTATAACCGGTACTCTGCCCGTTAACTTGAAAGTTGTGTTATTACGTTTGAGTTTAAAGATAGGGCCATTCCCGTTGGTTGTAACTTTCAAACTTTTGTTTGGTTTCTTCATCGTTTATTTGTTGCAATGTTCAATGTTTTTGTCAGAAGAACGACTAAAATGTAATTACGTAGTTGCCAAGTTGCAGTTTGTATCGCGCAACTTGGCCAATGATTACTAAGTTTTTAGTAGAAGTAGTACGACATGCCGACATGCTTATTTCTGCCTCTAAGCAGCATTGTTGCAATGCTGTGTTCTGGTCGGAAGAGTGTAGTTTCCGGTGTAATTACAGGCCCATGAGGCTTAACACCTACGCCTCAAATTGATGGACACTGGGCGGCATGTTGCAGGACGGACTTCTTGCATGCCTTGTGAAGATTTGTTCTGTTTATAGGCGATTGTTTTCCATTTACCATCAGGCGAACCATCTGCTTGGTCCGTCTATTATTACTATAGTCAAAGTCAAAGTCAAATATTTCTTTATCCAAATAGGCACATAGATGGCACTTTTGATGCGTTGATTATATACAAAATGTGTACATAGCAGTGAGTAGTGATGGCAATAACTACAATCGTAAACTTAAAACTAAGGCTACGAGGGCTCCAAACGCGCCCTGGTCTAAGAAGAAGCCCACAACCATCATCACATCACCATCTCACATTGTCATTAGAAAATATTTAAGAAGCAACCTGGTTAGAGCAATTGTTCACACCCAAGCTTTTTTATCGTTTACGTAATCCTTTATACTATAATAGGACTTTTCTATAAGCTTTCGCTTAATACAAACTTGAACTTCTTTAGTGACATCCCCAAGATATCAACCGGTAATTTATTGTAAAATTGTATACAATTTCCATTAAATGAATTGCTTATTTTGTGAAGTCTAGTGTACTGCACTGTATAAAAAAGAATGTCTTAAAAAATAAATGTTTTTTTTTAATAACTTACGGTTGTCATGTTTAATCAACCTTTTTAAAACTTTAAAGCGGACAACTTACTCACTAACGTAGGATAATTAAGGCAGTGAGTAAGTCAGTTAACTTACTCACTGCCGATACTAAATATCCTACGCCCATCTTCAGTGTAGTTGCTGATCAAGTAAAGAAACAACCAGACACACTTATACTTTTATTTAAATACGCATTACTTTATAGGACGGTTGTTCTATTAGAAAACAAAATAAACGATTCTACTTCTACTATCTGATTAGAAAAACTTTGTTTGTACCGACGCGGCGTCTTTTTGATAAGTTCTGATATGAATCCTATTCGGACATAATCTACGTAGGTTGTTTATATAGGTACTTGTTTCGGTTCGAGAAGAGCGCGAGTACTTAAAACAGAAAGTAAGATGTTAAATCAACGCTTTTAAATGTCTTTCAAAAAAGAGGCAGGTACTTTTCCAAGGTACGGGTAAGTTCCGAATCCGTGTTGGAATTTGGGAATGTCTGATATGTGGACCGTCGTCCAGTTTTCAACCTATTTCTTTATCTATGATCTGCCCGCGAGTTCTCATTGCATGAAATGCAATGTAACGACCGATGCATTTGTTATGACTTCATCTTTGGCAGCAACTGAGGTTAAACAACACTTTGAATTACACGCGTTTGTCATTATTTATATTTATTGTATGACTTCGCGCTTCTTCTAAAAAGCGGCGATAGTGCAGTGGGTAGGACTTCGATTTCACAACCGGAGGGCCGCGTTCAAATCCCAGCACGCACGTTTTAAGGAATTAAACTTCACTGCTTCAACGGTTAGTTCTCTATAATGTTCTGAAAGGTGTGTTTATATGTTGAGTGTGTTGTGAATAGTGTGTGATGGTGTGTTGATGTGTTGAGTGTGTTGTGAACAGTGTGTGATGGTGTGTTGATGTGTTGAGTGTGTTGTGTTCATTGGCACTGGGCTAGCGTGGTGAACTAAGTCCGAAACACTTCTCATTATGGGGGGAGACCTGTGCCCTCTAGTTGGCCGGTAATGGGTTGATATGGTGAAAATGATGTATGACTTCTTTTTGGTTAACAAAAAGGGTTAAAAATGCATTAAAAGTAATTAAATGGCTACTATACATTGTTTCTAATGTACCTTTATATCTACAGAGGTACAGGCCGGCTGATCAATCACGTGAGACCCCTTTAGTATAAAGAGCGGAAACAAATTGATATTACTCTCGCGGACTATACTGCTTGCTTTCGTAGGCCCAAGTACATAAACCGACTGTCAGTGATAATAAGATAGGCAATACCTCACCATTGAGTTGGTAACTAACAGTACACAGTGATGAGCAAAAAGTGGACACATTCTCCGACCGCGCCCGCACCTGTGAAGAGGGTCATTGACACGGCACTCTATTAAGTTGAAATAGAGATTTTTGTTGAGAGTATTGACTTTTCCTGTTCCGGATGTCGATTTAAAAGAGTTTCAAGTCGAGAATAGTACCTACTTATAGAAGCGTTTTTTTGGCACAGATGCCCGGAGGTCAAGTTGAAATTTGAGAGTTGTCCATACAGGAGGATTTTCCTCTTAATTAGAAAAAGTCCTTCAGTTTAATTTCGAAGAAATTGAAATACAATAAAAAAGTTAGGATTCAAAAATATTGTAACAACTGAGACATAAATCCCTTTTAAATTTCTGTATTTTACATTTCTTCATCAATTATCCATAGTCAAAATAATATCAAACCGACTCTTCTAATAATATATCCTAACTGCGATAGTATGTTACTAATTCCTACACGACGTAATTAAACAATCAAATAACTCAATTTTTGGAAAATTTCTGTTGAAAGAACGGAGAGTAACACCCAGTACTTTTAATCCCAGGAGAACAAACGGTTCCGACGGGATTTGCTTAAAAATATATTAAACCGTCGAATAACGCGGGCAAACGCTATTTTATAATAAAGCAAAAGAGTTTTTTTTGTACCACTCGCATCCGTAATCAAATCTTTTTCGTGTTAGATAGCCTAGGTCTTTGGGATAGTTATGGGATATTAAGCATCACGCTATGACTCTAATGCCCGTTTTCACTAACGATGAAGGCAATGCCTAAGCATGTACATAATGCTGAATCAATGAAGATTCCTATGGATCGATTTCACCAATCGATTTTCGCTAAGCAACTCATTCAACCTAACTACTCTATATTTCTTACCACAAGGTGGTATTTTGTATTTGTATTATCATATCTTCAATTTTTCGTATGGATTAAAGGTTATTAAATAAAACCGAATTTATATATTTTTTATCTGTCAAATGTCAGTTTACGAGTTTCCTTAACATATCGCACCGCCGCCGAATGGTTGTGTTAGTCTTCATCTTAGAGTTGGTGAAACGTTTCTTTTCGATACGCATCACCCAAATCATTAGGCATCCAGTTTAAGCGCTTCCGAGGTTTAGTGAAAACGGTAATAAGGAGCAGATCAACCAGAATATAAATCGGAAAGACAAGAATATGAAAGTACGGGCGATGCGACTTTTTAGGTCCAAGAATAGCGGATGGGAGTAGGTATGTATAAATTTACTTACCAGAAGCTTAAAACGCGGACTAAGTTTCGAGGATCGGCTAGTTCATTAAATAAAACTACTGAATCCGACCTTTCATATGATCCCAAATGTGATTTATTTTGTCAGAAGGTGTCAAGCTTCCAAGCAAGCCAAAAAGAGACCATCGATATAAATTCTCGAATTGTCCCTTGCGGGGATAGAACCCGACACTCTAATAACATCACAGCGCCCACCACTGCTCCAGGGAAGTCGATTCATGCTGCAAACTTGCGGGATTCTACTGTTTCGGTATCCTGGTACACCGGGATACCATTCCCTAATACATAATGTATTTATATTCAAAACAAACTCGCCGTCACGAATTACGGGATGCCCGAATTAGGGCCGGAACGGACGTCCGTGCTCGCGTTATCGATGTCGACAATAGCGGCCGATTACTTCAGTCTGTCGGCAAGTGGTTAGTCATAGCTGGTAGCCATCTACGGCACCTGAGAATGAGTGACCCATAAATTATGTCGCGATTTAAAGAGGGCGGGGATTTGTGAAATGCAGATTATTCGCGTGGTGTCATCGAATAAAACAACTAATAATTTTTAAAGAATTTATTTAACACGAAAATCCTTAACGCAACAATTTCTGACCCCACTTGCTTATCAAACCCAGGGCTAAACATGCCCATCACCAAATGTTAGCAATTTAGCATATAATGGGAATACCGTTTCAACTATAACGAATTACGAGGTTGTGTTTAAGAGACCAATGGGGCAGTTTCTTCTAGAATGCTTATATTAATTTTCTATTTCTCGTAGTAACATAATCGTATGATTCGAAATGTCACAAAAATGCCAAAGTCGCTTGCGGCGAGGATCCTGTTATGTTAATCCATTATGTAAATGTCGTCTAGGAGCTTAAAATTAATAGAAGTTAAATTTGTCACGATTATTTTCGCAAAGCAAGCGCCTCCTTAACTATTTATTAGGATTTGTTCCCTATTTTTGTGTTTACCGGTGTTTAAAGGTACCTTTTTAAGTTCTCGCTTAACATTTAGTAATAAATAATCATAAGCATAGTAATTAAGCAAGCCTACCATTAGTAGGTCCTGGTAGGTGATATAAATTAATATGTTATGTATACGATTAATAGAAAAAACCGAGCGGGCATAAAACATTTTTAATGTGATTGTTTAATGGGTGAACGAAGCATAAATAAAATAGTTAAAATATGTTATTTATAGCTACATAATATTCGTAGCATAATATACCTACGGGTAAACGCATAAAGCATATTATTATCTAAAGAAAGTAATAAATATCAATTATATTATTATCTGTAGGCCTTCACTCAGGCATTAGTAATACACGATTATTTTTAAAAAAAAGTAATTTTTGTTTCCGTGATATAAATTATTATCAGCAATTTGATGCTAAGTTAGGCATTATGCACGGATTGACCTTTGCCTTTAAGGCTGTTGTTTAAAAAGTAGACAAAGACATTCTCGCTACTAAAAATAGGAAAAGGTTGGAAAGCTAAAGTACCTTAATTCTAAGTAGTATATAGTTTTTCGTAGATAAATCTTAGGTCATCTTCATATTACTTAACGTATTCTCTTATTCTATGGCAGGGTTAAGTGTTTGTATTCTCTTAGACTTATTCTCTTTTTTTAAACCTTTTTGACTTACCTGTAATCGTTATGGTAATATAATCAAAACCGGATACCGTTCGAGAAGCCATAAAATTGTGTGTAACATAAATAATTGAGTAGGTTTAAATATAATAAAATATTGTGTTATGTTGTAATAATTGTAATTGGATCAACGGCGATGAAACTTGTTATCTCATCACAGTTTATGACAATTTATCACCGCATTTATAGAGTACACTTAACTTCTGTTGAAAAACGCTATTCCGGATATTTAATAGCATTCCTATTAGGAATTTCCAGGCAGAGTGCATTAACGTTTTACATGCACAATAATATCCCGGGAATAACTCACAATAACTAAAACGAGAAAGAGAATTGTATTGGTTTTAAGTGAACGATACAAGCCAAGTAAAAACTTTTTACATTTTTATTTACCACTTTGTAAGTGTGATTAATGTTTAACCACTGCAAATTAAAGTTTTCTAGAAGTAAGAGTCTCTGAACTAAGCCATGGACGGACACACGGTTATTTAGAAACATACGCGAGATCAATAAGAAAGTACTGCATTGTTAGAACATGGTTTATCTGTCTACTATTACTCGTAAAGGAAACTTCAAAATTCAAAATAAAAAAAAATATTAGTTACTGTTTATTATAAGTTTTCTGTTCTTTGTTAGTTATAGAAGCTAAGACTGTCGGCTGCAAAATCCTCTTTCATACTTGGGCAAAGTTGGGCAGCCATCTATTTCCGGACTTGGGTCAACCCAATATTTGTCTTATAAGTGATACTGTTACGAGGCATTGTATACGTAATTATCGGTAAAATGTAAGGTGGAACTAGAGTGGATCCCAACAGTCATTTACGATCGGCAATGTTTACGAGTTTGAAGAACAAGGCAACAAATAAATTGTCTTACAAAGTAACACAAATAAATGTCGAATATCGAAACGTCGAAATAATAGTCGAAAAAGTCACCCACGCTCATAATAACCAGCTATTTATATTACTTTATTTTTTTACTGTAAGCTTTCTTTTTCCAACATAAAAAACATAATCTTTTTTCTTCAATTTAATAACGCGAAAACAAAAGGAACATCAAAGTGATATAAATAATGAAAGAAAACTTCGAAATCCGCAATAACCTTTCCTTGTTAGAAGTCAATTGAAGGCAGAATTAAATTACAATCACCTTTTACCGCTTTCAAAATAGCTCGACTCTAAATTAGATAAAGTTTCTATTTTTTGTTACATATAAAATTACATATTTTTCTAATTCGGGCTTCTTTCCCGAAGTGTAACTCTTGAATCTAGATTGGTTTAGTGGAGATATCAAATAATGCCTTATAATTTTCTATTTCAGATTGTAGAGTCAAATAGCCAGACTAACATTACAACATTTTCATTAAACAACATTCACATTATTAGATAATATTTTTCTCAACTGTGATATCTTAGGTTAATCGATCATTGTGGCCAACAAATTACTGTTTTAAATAATATAAACAAAGATGAACATATCGTCAAGTGTAGGCCGATAACTAAGAGCAAATTGACGCGATTCAAAGGTGAAATATCATCCAAAATTCCTGCCCTTGTCTTTAAGAACGGTCATCCTGACAGCATTTATGGTACGCTCTTTAATATTATAGAAAATGAATTTAACAAAATATTCAATTTCAAACATATAGATTTCAATAAAAAAATAAAGTTTAGCGATTGGGCAACTATTGGCATATACAAAAGTAGAGATAATTTGTATGAGCTCTATTTTTTTTTTTTTTTTTTTTTATTCTTTATTTATTCGGGACTTTTCTTAACAATAAGAATGTCAGCCCCATCGTTCCCTTTACAAAAATTTATACTTCCTTTCTCTTATCTTAACTTAAAATCTAATAGAATTCTGGCTACCTCTGAATAAGGTGCCGCCAGGATACTTTGCCAAATCCCCACATCATGAAGATTTATTTTAAATTTACATATTAATTGGTCCCTCATTGGCCTATTCCGAACACACTCCCCCAACAAATGCAAGACATCTTCGTCTATATTACAAATTTCACACTTAGGTGAACTGACCCTTTTCATAAGATATCCAAATTTGTTTAGAGGAACATGTCCAGCACGCAGTCTCAATGCCATCACAACTTGTTGGCGCTTCAATCTTACCTCACAGAACCACGGGACACGAGGAGGCTCGCATTGTATGCTCTTATACCAGATACCTTTACTTTTTGACCGTTCGTCAAAATACACTTTCCAATTTTTGCAACATTCCTTTTTGAATTTTGTTAAAATTTCGCAATAGTTTGGTTTAACCTCAATATAATCTCCTTCGAACAATGCTCTTTTAGCCAGGGTATCAGCCATCTCGTTTCCCGTAAGTCCAATGTGTGAAGGAATCCACTGTAATTTTAAATCAATTCCTTTACATTGTAAGGAATTTATTACCCTCAATATTTCATATGCTACTGATATACCCCTTGTTCCTCGAACATAACCCATTATATGAAGAATAGCACTTTTGCTATCTGAATAAGTATGAGCTCTATAGTGAAAAACAATATAACCATACTCCAGCTTTCCTACAACACGTAAAAATGTACTCTAAAACGTTTAAGAACGTTTGCTTTCATGCTAAGTCGCTATACTTTAAGGATCAAATCATAAAATCGGATAACAAAGTACAAACAACCTGGAAAATTGTTAATAATGAAACTGGGAAAGCTAAATCTCGCAACGTAAACTTTGAATTAATTATTAATGATAATAAAGTTACCGCTGACAGTGAGGTTGCAAGTACCTTTGAAAACTTTTTTCAGAGTGTTCCTATTTTGTTGACTGATTCACTTAATTCTTCACCTACTGCAGCTCAGAGTTTATTGAGGAACAACGTTAATGAGTGCAACGTTTTATTTAATTTTAAACATATATCTGCATATGATATAATAAAGAATTTTAAGTTGTTGAAACAGAAAAAAAAACCGGTGATTTATGGGGTATGTCTGTAATGGTAATATCTAACATTATAGACGTTATTGCCCCTTACTTAGCCATACTTTTTAATGAATGTGTTGATAGAGGTACTTTTCCAAATTTAATGAAACATAGTAAACTTATACCTCTATTTAAATCTGGCAATAAAAACGACATTAACAATTACAGACCCATTTCAATCTTACCAGCTCTTAGTAAGGTCTTTGAAAAAATTATATTAAATCAACTTTTGAATCACTTCAATGTAAATAACTTACTACATCCGGAGCAGTACGGTTTTACTAAAGGTCGTAGCACCACGGATGCAGGCGCTAAACTTTTAAAACATGTGTACAATGCCTGGGAACGTTCGCAGAATGCCATTGGTGTTTTTTGTGATCTATCCAAAGCATTCGATTGTGTCGATCATAAAACCTTGCTTCTTAAACTAGCCCATTATGGTATCAAAAACGTTGCACTCAATTTGGTTGCCTCTTATCTCAGTGACAGAACCCAAAGGGTTTGCATAAAAGACATTAAGTCGCAGGGGTCGGCTACGTCAATGGGTGTCCCACAGGGTTCAATCTTGGGTCCCTTTCTATTTTTGGTGTATATAAATGATCTACCACACCATGTCAGTGAAACCTGTGACATTGTACTGTTTGCTGATGATACATCTCTAATTTTTAAAACTGATAGAGGTAGAGACAACTCTGACGATGTATGCCGTGCTATGTCGCATGTGTCGCACTGGTTTACTGTCAATAATTTACTTTTAAATGCAAAAAAAACTAAGTGTGTGGAATTTATTTTACCAAATGTAAAGAAAGTTAATAAAAATATAATAATAAATGGAGAATCACTAAAAATGGAAGATTCCACAGTTTTTCTGGGCATGACCTTGGATTGTAAGCTTCAGTGGGGTACCCATATAGATACACTAGCAGGTAAACTAAGCTCGGCTGCCTACGCCGTCAGGAAAATTAGACAGATTACTGACGTAGAAACAGCAAGACTTGTTTACTTCGCGTACTTTCATAGTGTGATGTCTTACGGGATCTTATTATGGGGCAAAGCTGCTGATATTGAAACTATATTCATATTGCAGAAAAGAGCTGTACGGTCAATATATAAACTTAAATCACGTGAATCCCTCCGTGAAAAATTTAAAGAAATTGGTATACTTACGGTAGCCTCACAATACATTTATAACAATATAGTATTTGTAAGACAACATATTAGTCTTTATAAACAAAAAGTGGATATAAACAGTCGACTTACAAGAAATGGTCATAAATTAGTGACATCTGCATATCGTCTGCGAAAGGTGCAGAAGTCATTTGTGGGATTGAGTATACGCTTTTATAATATGATTCCTAAGGTAATTTTGGACCTACCAATGCATAAGTTTAAAGAATGTGTTAAAACACATTTATTACAGCGAGGTTATTATACAATTGATGAGTTTCTTAATGACAAGGTTGCTTGGAAGCATCCGGCTCCGCTTTCATCTCTCACAAGATAGAAAAATGAATGTTAAAATATAAAATGTAAATTTTTGATGTTGGAAAAGAGCAACTGCTGAGTTTCTTGCCGGCTTCTTCTCGGTAGAATCTGCCTTCCGAACCGGTGGTAGAGTCACTACACACGGACAGACTTGACGTTTCAAACGTGCTTGTATTAGGCCTACTTGAAATAAATGAATTTTGAACAGCCTTCACTGTCGTAATAGGGTCATTCTTATTCTATATACAACACAATAAAAAAGTATTTAATTGCGTTAATGTCTACCATATGCTGCTGCAAAAGCTGTCTGGAACTACCAGCTCGGTTTCTAAAGAAAGGCGGAAAGCTATTTAAAATCACACTGCGATCATCAGTAGCTGAGCAAACAAAGTACTATTTAGACTTAGGGAATAGTTTAGTTAGAAATAGTTGTACCCACAACAATATCATGTGCCGCGAATGAAGTAGAAAACAAATCCAAAGGTCTGCTTTAATACGAACGTGACTCGAAGTGTTCGTAGCATTCGCGTCAGTTATTCGTTATTTAAAATTTAATCACGTAAAGGGCTAATTCACACGCATTAGCTACATAGTTACGACTTTCTTCCGGGTACATTCTCCACTTACATACTAATGAGGCTAAGATTTTGATTGAAACATGACTAGTGGCACGACTTCTGTGTTAATTATTTGTGCCAATGTATGGCCAGGCTTATCGAATACTTATCCAACTTTTGGTGATCCATAACAGCAATGATTTTGAAAAGACGTCTCTAAGGAGCGCTGGGGTGGTGTGAACTCTATGCACACTTACCTATATATGTAGACTCAATTATCAATAGATAAGTGGAAGATGCCTATGGCATATCAGAATACAATTGTTACCACCCTCCTCTTCCCATGAGTGTCGTACGAGGCAACTGAGGGTATATAACGAAGAACGAGCAGCGGCTTTGACTATGCGGCTACCACCAGTTACTGCGATCACCAACCCGTCTGCACAGCGTAGTAAAAAAGAAATCCTTAGTAGTGAATAAGAAAATCCTTTCGTTGGGGAAGGCCTTTTCAACTGAACTTCTATAGGCTATTGATTTATTGATCGAAGTGAAAGGAAGAAAGGATTAGGCATTTTTTGCTTTATTTTTGCATTATATTTGCATTATATTTGCTATAATATAATTTTACTTATGCGGTCATCGAAGAATATTTAATATTTCTTTCACCCAATGCTGAGGCCTTCGTCTTCCAAAATGTTTTATCAACAATCGGCATCAGATCTCAAAGTACATACAATAAAGACATAGACATGGTTATGGGCATTTTGTATTCATGTTTCTACACTCTTCGTGACTCGTACATCACGCCAGCCATCGATCGGTTCCGGTTTCTATCTCGAACCTTTAATCATATGACGCCACTTGGTTACATTAGCTTTATGGACTGAGAATTAATAAGAATGTGAATTTTATAAAGACTTTAGTTTCGTGACTAACTTATATCTTCTTTTACTACTGTCGGGATGCAAATATATAGATAGTTAAATGTTCTAATATGAATTACCCGTTACGAGTAATTATTATCGGTATAGCTCTGCTATATTACCTACATTGAGTACGGTCGTTAAAATATGTCTTCTTCAAAGTGTTTTTTTCTTCAAACTTCAAAGTTTAAATTGTTTTCATATTTTTACCATCCGACGCCAAGTGGGTGAATAAAAAGATTTGTTTTTGCAAATTAAAGATAGTCATTAATTTTTTCAATAGCCTATCCATGTTTCATTCGTAATATCAACTTGATATATAATCAAAAGCAGCAGAATGGAAATGTTTATTGATTCTTCGTTATACAAAAACCAGTTTTATACATAATATGTATCTTGTATTCTAATAATAAATTGCTTTCGAGGTTTCTCTTTTACGTTTAGAATCCTTTAAACAGCGAGGACTTTATTTTTAAGGATTATTTGGTTAAAGTCAAATAATTCTTTAAAAAAATTTTACTTATTCCTATTTTTACTAGCTCGTATAGAGCAGCTTGTTGGGTGGAGCCCAAAATCTCTCTCTCTTAAAAAAGGCTTCGTATAAAGGTTTGCTATAGTCTATGTGATGAGGAACGCAAAGTCTAAGATCTATAAAACGTGCTAAGCCTTAAATATAAATTGCTTTAACGGTGAAGGGAAAAAACTGCATGCTTGAGAGTTTTCCACGTTCTCAAAGGCGTGTTAAGTCCACCAATCCGCACTTGACCAGCGTCGTGGACTACGGCCTTAACCCTTCTCTTTGCAGAAGATGACCCGTGTCCTGTAGTAGGCTGGTAATGGGTTGATATAATAGCAGAGTTGTACTTATAAAAAAAAGGAGTCGATAGGGGCAGCATGACGGCACAAGAGAGCGTCATGCCGTGATGCCGTCATAATGTGATAGGAGTCGATTTTATTTCCGAAAAGCGCCAATATATATAATATGAATATGCTTCAAATCGAAAAGGTCGTGTTAGAATTTATTGAAGTTGTTTGTCCGGCTTATAAAAGCATCAAATTATCGGAAAGTCGTCGGCAAAACTGAATGGGACCACCTGTTGGAGCGGCATTCCAACTTCCGAGAGCACCGTTATTAAGTACCTACTTACCTAACAATCATCTCGCACTCTCATCTGTTTGCATATTGGTTTATCTGTTCTCTCGCATTTTCGATTGTATTTCGATCTTCGTAAGTTGTTATCGCGCTATTAAACCACATTCACCTAGGTATCTATTAATAACTCAGTTTTATTCCATAAAACTAGGGGCTTACTACCATCGCTAAATGCTGTATTATTTAAATATTGTTGGCGCTCTTGTTTCAGAATGAATATCCTGGTTTTAGGGACATGGTCGCACAAAACTGGCATTTTAAAATATTACTGCTTTAACTGTTTACAACTGTTTAAACGGAATTATTTCAAAATTTTCAATTTATGTTGATCTTAGATAAATGCGTAAATGGACGAGACTCTTAAGACCTAAGTAATTTTTTCAGTATTTAAGTCACGGAAAATAATTAAACTCTTACAATACCGCGACCGCGATTTTGTCTAGTTTTAATACCGCGAGATGATGGTCGGGTCGCTAAAAACACGCATGAGAAGATAAAAAAAAAAAGGCTTCTGATTACACATAAATTGCTTAATTACAATGGCAATGATTTTTATTATAATTAGTAAAGAACATAAAACCTATGAAAGGATAACATTACGAAAGAAAACTGCATTGGGAAATAGGCTTTCTTCGCAGAAAATATCGCAGTGCCACCGCAAAAAAAAACAATAAAACAGTAAAGCTGTTAATTAATTTAAACAAAAAAAAATGCACTTAAATAAACAAAGCTGATTATAAATATAATCATCGTGCTGAAACTGCAAATAGCAACTACCTTATCGCTAAAATAAGATCTCATAGTCACATGTTAGTCGTACTACATCGATATCTTTACAAGTTTACTTTCTCCAACATTAGCAGCAACATGTGAATAAAACCCATTCATTATAACGTACCAACATCTACCATATAGACGCGGTTGCAAAAAAGATTTGTTCTTAGAATTTCATCAACAAACCATTATTGTCTTTGCACTAGAACGTTAATTTTTCACTGTTAGGTAGGTACTGTATATTTTTACTTTTAGCTAGCAACATGGAAACAGCTGTGTCGTCAAGTACCTATACTTACTAATAAAATAAATGCGAATATGTGTTTTTTTTATCCTCCCTTAAACCCCAAAAATAAACTTCCTCAACCGACCAATCAAATAGATTTTTGGCATAGAGGACAGAATTGAAAGGACGGAGATTAACAAAAGCTACTTATTCCAGGAAAACAAACGGTTCCTACGGGTTTTAGTAAAAAAAAAACGTTATACAGCAGCAGCTAATAATAATATAAAATATCAAGGTTAAATTTAAAATAATAAGGAAAACTCTATTTATAGGCTATCGATAAAATATGTGAGCGGAGAATCTGGCTCTTGTTGCGAAATACCGCCATTTTCCATTTAGATAAAGCCTCTGACTCTTGATCCTACCAACAACATTGCTGTAGCATCATTACGGGCTTTTGTAGGAATTTCCAAATTCCACAATATGTCGGTAGCTGTTTTATTATGACTTGCTTACGTAGATATACTGAGCAAAACTGACTGAATGACTCTGAGCCATCTTTTAGAACCTATAAGATAGCAATCAAGATAAACAGCCGAGGTGTTTAAAATAAAATTTCATGGTAATATTGAACGATGGCAGATACGGGTTTATTCATTACTAGCTTCTGCCCGCGACTTTGTCTGTGTAGACTTCAGAAATGGGTCTAAAGCCTCGCTCGTTATCAATTTTTAATCCTACCATGGGAAATGTTTAAAAGAGCGGTATAGAAAGAACATGTCCTTTTCCATAGCATAGGTATGCATGTCATACCAAATTTCAAAGCTGTCTTCCCGGGGCTTAGCTCGTAAATAATTTTAAATTTTTCCTTCGGGAACTACTTAACGAATGAATTCAAAAGCTACATGCATGCCAAATTTCATCCAAACCCGTTCTGCCGTTTTTGTGTGATTGAGTAACAAACATCCACACTTTCACATTTATAGAATTAGTAGGAAGGATTAGTAGGATTAGATATCTACCAATAACTATTAAGGTGTAGTAACAAAACAGCATGAATTCAAAGTAATTTTATCATTCAAGTCTGTGACCTTCTTACTGTTGTTTTGCAAGTCGCAATCTTTATTATCATTTATCATTTACGCTTCTTCTAATTAATTCGTAACATTGGTCTTCCCCGCGGCTATAAGCCGTGTTTTACTGGTGAGTACGGATAACAATATTATCAGAATAGTGTCTTATGATATCATCAGTTTATTCTACTTGCAAACAACAACTTGTAGCTCCTTTGAGTTACTTGACTTTAATATCTTACTGCTTGACTATTTAACACTCATCATCATCATATCAAACAGTTACCGGCCTACTACGGGGATAGGTATCTATCCTATCACAATTAGCAAGAGTGAAGGTCCACCACGCTAGCCTAGTGCGGATTGGTGGACTACCCCTCAACTTTGAGAACATTACGTTGAACACCGTTGAAGCAAGTGATAATTAAATTGCTTAAAACGCACATATCTTAGAAAACTTAGATGTGGACGCTGAGATTCGAGCTCGGCTCTCCGCGAAGCGAAGTCGAAGTCCTTCCCAATGGGCTATCACCGCTTCCTATTTCAACACTAAACTAAATTGACAGACCTTTTTTTTTGGCGTAGTAGAAAAGCTTTACTGCTACCTCCGACCCTTGGGCAGGACGGAGGTCATGTGGGACTCCCCCCTCTAAAGTGGGTATACCCAAACTAAAATCCACCATATGTTGGCATGGCATGGCCCTCTTGTTGGCGCCCGGGGAACCCGTTGTGTACCTCCCGGACGTTTACCAACAAATTCACAGGTCTAATAAAGTGTTACCTTTTTTCACATAAGAATATAGTGCAAAGGATAGCCTTACTTAACACCCGCCAATTTAGTTGAATTGCACGCCTCATAAGCGAAGCGTTGAGGTGGGTATTACTGTCAGTTTACGCACACCGAGTGTTTCTCCAACTTAAAATGTTACTTGTTTTATTCTTTATTGCTTTTATAAGTGAATATAAATAGACAAATGTTGAGAAAAAACACTATTTTTAACACTCATGATATTTTTAAATCTCTTTTTATTATTTAAAATAATTAAAAAATTGTTTAAAAAAGTTCTGTCTTGGAAGTCCGTGTGTCTGTATGTGTGGATCCCGTATCTTGTGGTCACGACTCACGATAACGAGCGAAATACTTCACTTATAGAGTTGGTTTTTTTTTTTATAGGCTTTAGTATTTTGAGGCCTATTACTTTTCACGGTATAATTAGATGAAGTTTAATTATTATTTAATAAATACTTTTACAAATAATCTCAATTTTATTGTAATGAATGAGATTATGAGGCGTGCACTTTTGGATTTTCCAACTATTTTGTATTTGTGTATAATCGAATCGCACACGTTTATAATTCATAGAATTGATAACCTCTCATTGTGTGGCAATGTCTCCAAAACGTTACATAATAACATATACTCGTAATGTAGTCATTTATTTTTTGAAACCTGATGTCGCCATTCGTCAGCCCGGAATAAAACTCGCTGCATGTTTTGGAAAGAAACCGTATAAATAATACTCAACTAAAGTACTACTCCAGCGAAAGTGTTTTGTTTGTTTCCTTCACGCCATAACGAGCCCTAATTAACCAATCACGTTGATTTTTGGCATAGAGTTAGTTGAAAGTACAGAGATTAACATATTTATTTTATTTATTTATTAACTCATTACACATAATTTACATCACAGGTATTAATTTAAAGGTGTAAGCATAAACTCAAAAAAGTTACCAACTTATAATTCCAGGAGAAGTAACAATTTTCACAGGATTTGTAAAAAACCGCAATAAAAGCGGACGCAAGACGCTTTTTAGCCGACAATGTGTTAACAATTCAGCCCCTTAACATTTAAAGCCGCATTATAAATCATTCTATTTATTTATTTCTCGCTCTACGTTCCGTTTAGTTAAAACGAGTTAGGATAAGATGAAGAATCCGTTAAATCCGTTAGTATGTAGTCTTCAGGAATATCAAACTTCAAATAATCACTAGGTAATGTGGATATACAACGAAAGTATGAACACTTTGGTAGGATTTTACTTGTGGTGCACAGGCTGGCTCTTACTCAGTCATTTCAGGTGGAAAGCTGTGCTCAAATCTATAGTTTAAATATTTTAATTTAAAATATATAGGTACATAAAATAAGAAATAAAGCCCCCTTTATATAAAGATAAAACAAATTCTTTCGGACGAAGTTCCGTCGTAAGGTAAAAGTATAAGTTCACATTCGCCATTAACTTTCCAAGTAAAGGTCACCTCCCCATCATCTGTGAATTGTGATAAATGAATACACCGTTAAGCAAACGCCGCGGGCGATTATTAAGCATGATCAAACGTCAATAACCTAATAATGGATGTGTCAACCCGTGTAAGCTTGTTTACAATAGAAAACTTATTGAAAAGCATCAAACAGGATCTGAATTCTAAATACATTTTAGGACCTATTCTCAGTAAAAGTGGATATTAATAATGTATTATAAGTCCAGGATGAGGCCGGATATAATCAATACTCACAAGATCAGTTTAAAGTCTTTTACTATTTTACAAACATACTTTTGTTTTTTTTAATGGCAAGATAAAACAACAATAAAGCGTACAGACGTATGAACATCAAAAATTGCCGAATTCTGTGTAGTAAAGAAAATTAACCGAGACCGATTTAAAACAATGCTATATATGTTGCTATAACGCACACAGATATATTTAATGCTATATGTGTAGAAGGCACTAGAGTGTGCGGTAGGTCACCCATGCGATGGACCGATCAAATCAAATCTTCAGTGGGAGGTTCCTTGCATGAGTGTACCTACCAGATCTGCAAACGGGAGAAGTGGCGAATGATTGTTAGGCGAGTAACAACTGCCAACACTGCAACAGCCACAAACGATGTCCCACCGTGATGTCCACGACCACTCTGGCAAGAGTGTTACAACAAAGAAGAAGAATATATGTTTTAATACTAGTAATTAAAAGAGTTCAAATCTGTAGATATCTGAGTATATATAAGGGTTTTTATAATGATTTAATATACTTAACTGTTTTCTCAACGATTTTGAGAACGTTAGGGCATTCACAACTTCCATGCCAGTCAAATTACTTGTTATAAATAATCCATGTTCTTTGAATAATATAATGATTTGTAGGTGTAGATTCATCGCGTATTCACTGCAGTATTGTAGCCGGGATTAGAGCGACGACGTATGTGAAGCTATTTCATGATAAGTGAAGATAGCAGGAAGCCGCTAGATTCAAGCGGCACAAGACTGCGGTATTTGGAACTCTCTACAAAAGACTAGCAGTGGACTTTCATTGGTTAACATGATGATGATGACGATGGAAGATAGCAAATCCAATCCAATTCGCATTTGACCGTCTCTGTATACTAGCTACGGCTTAAACTCTTCTCATTCCGTTAGGAGACTCGTGTCCTGTAGAATATCGCCATTAGGCTTGTTAATAATATTAGTACTCTTAAGGCAAGTAATACCCTAATAGCACCAACAGAAGCACCAAAAAATTTAAGCGTTTTATAGACAAATGGACTCACTTAAAAATAATATTCAATTTAATTTTCAATTTCAATTGCTTGCTTGCTATATGTAATTAGGTAATTTTTAAAATTAATAATAATAATTAATATACCACGACAATACGCACATCGTCGTCCATATAGCCCAAAAGTAAGCGTAGCTTTTGTTATGGGTACTAAGATGAATGATATACATAAATACTTATAATACACAGATAGAACAACCAGACACGGAAAAACATTAATGTTCATCACACAAACATGTTCCAGTTGTGGGAATTGAACCCACGGCCAATGGATTCAGAAAACAAGGTCGCTGCCCCGTTACTTTTTTTTATTTCATATTCAATAAACAATTATTATATTATAATTTACTGTTAAAAAAAAGAATTAGGTAGAAATAAAGACTGAGTTCAAAACATTATGACACAATAAAGTTTATCAGCTATTTGGGCACGTGCAAACTTTTTAATACACTTGTTTTCACGGCATCCACATAAAAGTTTATGGGAACGCTTACCCAAAGGCGGGGTGAAGGACGACTGATAATATCTCTATTAAGTATTTGCTACTGATAAAGCGTGGAATATAAGCAAGTTATTAAATGACTACCAATTCTATTTGCCACTCTTTTTTGACAGTGGTAGAATCCTTACTAATATTATAAATGCGAAAGAATGTTTATTAATTTATTTATTTTTGAAATGTATCTTTCCAAATTGGTGTACAAGCAAATGACGCCTGAGGTGGAATGACCATCAGTGTTCTTTGCACGCCCAGCGAAGTGTTGCTGTTTAAAGGCGAGGTTTTTCAGTTATTGAGGAAACAAAAAAATGGTTGATAGTTGCAGACATCAGCGCGTTCCAACAACAAAAACACAAAAGAATATATAATAAACAAACAATAATTTTAACTGTTCTATATGTTATTGTGGTTTACTTTGTTAGCGGTGTTGTGTGTTTATTTCTTATCTAATGACTTAGGTCGGTTATATTTATCTAATAAATGAATTATGCAATATAAATACAATATATACATTATACACGTGTTTGGATAGAAGCAGGCGTTACTTTGCGGAAATCCATAATATATAATGAAAATTAAGCTTAATTTGCTATACTCCGCGAACAGCAGGAGAATCTGTGTAATTTATAATTTACTAGCTGTTGCCCGCGACTTCGTCTGCGTTTGATTTTGTTTTTAATGTATTCAGTATCGCTAAGCCTCATATTATATCATAGCCATAGTAGTATATATATATAACATGTGACTGTCAATTAATTATAGTATTTGTCTATAATTAATTGACAGTCATTTGCAATAAAATGAAATTGCGACTATAATTAAAGATCTAGAGGCTATGCTATCTCTTAAGTTGGACCAGACTGCTCACGGTGTGCCAATTTAATTTAAAATCGGTTAAGAAGTTTAGGAGTCCATTGCGGACAAACATCGTGATAGGAGATTTATATATATTAAGATAATGGTGTAATTTATAATTTCTTCATTCCGTATACTCCACTCTGCAATGCACCCTCTACGCAAGTTTCGCTCCGAAAACGGAGCATCCTCAGGAGATGTTGACTTTACAATGAATAATTGTAACTTGTTGGTGCGAAACCCAAAACGAAAGGTCTAAGACAGTAAATTGGTGGGTAAAACTTTGAAGATCTGAATTCCTCCTCTGCCTTTCCTGAGTTCCTCGGAGCAAATCGGCTCTGGTCGGAATTAGTAACATCGGGATAGCATTCTTCAAGAAATAGCCGGCACTGTGACAAACTCCCGCGCGATTTATATTCCACATTCGGAATTTGCCTCGCAATTTTTGTTATTGTGTACACACCGAGTGAATTTTAAAGCGTGTGTATATTTATGATTGCAATTATTTCTGAATTGAAGCAAAAAATGGCGCAAACCAATTTTTACCCAGCTTGCTCTAACTGAGAGTTGCAGTGTTGGATTGGTTGTCGATATCTGTTTCACCTATGAGAGATAAGGTCTGTCTCAGAGTGGGACTATAATAAGACTGATGATTGTTATGATTAACCATTCAAATTTTCTGTGTAAAAGAAAATGTATGATACGAAGGTATCTACAAAATTACTTAATAGATATGATAAGATCGTTATCAAACAACGTTTTTAAATTAATTTCTTTAAAGTACATACGTAGCTATCTAAATTACAACGTACGTATGTATAGTAGGTAAATCTAATAAATGTAAAGCGCATCACTTTCAAATAACATATAAGCCGAAATAGTAAATAAAAGTTGATTTCAATCTCAAAGAAGAATTATGAAAAAGCAAGTGTTTCTGTTTGTTTATTTGTTGCCTATATTCGGATCAACGACTGTACCAACTGTGAAATTTGGCACGTCAATATACTACACATTACACACACACACATATAATACGTCAATATTGATACACATCGGATACTTTTCATTCCTCGAAAACAAACGGTGGCCGCAGGAGTTAAATAAGCACGAAAAAAATAGTCTAAGCTAGTAAATCAATAAAAAAAACATATACTTACATTATCCACGTGTATAATACGTTTCGCACCACTACTCGAAGCTCACAGAGCTTCCCAATACGTACCAAGGGTAGTTCTAGTGTGTATGAGTCCAGGAGTAAGTTTCCATGAAGTCGTATACCAACATAACTAGAATATGACTAAAGACATTTTCTCCATCCGTTTATCTTCTCCCACAGCTGTATCCACTCTTCGAGTATGGGCGCACGGGAGGAATTAATATCCAAATAGTATACATCTCCTTTTCCATGTTGAAATTTTGTCCCTTGTCAGTGGATATGATCAGGGAATAAAGTAATAATAATAATAAATAAATAAATATACTACGACAATACACACATCGTCATATAGCCCCAAGTAAGTGTAGTTTGTGTTATGGGTACTAAGATGACTGATGAATAATGTTAAGAATAATATACATAAATACTTATAATAAACACCCAGACACTGAAAAACATTTGTGTTTACCACACAAACATTTTTCAATTGTGGGAATCGAACCCACGGCCTTGCACTCAAAAAGCAGGGGCATTGCCTACTGCGCCAGTTGAACGTTAAAGTGTTTGTCAAACGTTAAATTTCGATATGGTATGCTGTGGTAAATTTTAATATGGTGTACCTATTCAAGTATCTACGAGAATTGCGCGATGCAACAAAAATGCGACGTCGTAAACTGTTTCGAAGTTCAAACTAAAATTGCGATTACCACATCCTGAGAGGTCGTCGACATCGCTGTCTCGTATAATAAACAGTTTTGGTGTGTTTGCGGATTACGCACCGGTACGTTGCTAATTCCGACATTTAGTATCTTCTCGCCTTGAATTGAATGATAAATATTGTCAGTTACCACTTAATACTGGTACGTAAAAGAGTGTGAGATGCATAATGGTTAACCACATTTAAAAAAAATACAAATATAAATTCACTGTTAGACAATATTTGCTTAAGGCTTCTTAGACTGTTTGGAACCTTACGAAGATTTAGTTTAATGTTATAATATGCTAATACTAATACGAGATATACTCATCAAAATCAGCCTGTTCTATCTAGGTCTATATAGTCTGATTTTCATATACTCGATATATTATCTGTTCTATACCAATATAGTTGCTAAGGAAACTATGTTTAAACAAATAAATACAAAATTATTAAAAAAAAAAACATTAATCATTTAGAATCTCATTCTTTTGAAATTTTTACATTAATTACAATAATGAAACAACGGCAAATCAAAATAAAGTATAGATCATTTGAATCTTACACTTGTTCATTATAAAAGTTTGCTCGAACTGATATACTCGTAGGTATAATACTAGCTGACGAGGCTTTTTGACGGATTAACGAAGCGTGCAAATTAACTTGTGCGAACGAACTATAAGAACTCGAATAAAGAAAGTTATGATTGCACTATTGAATAAAAATTTGTCATTTGCCAATGGAAGGTCTCGGCTAGGAGTGAAATTTTTTTTCGTATTGAATCACTGACGTAATCTGGCAATAACGGGATAGGAATATCTTTCAATCAGTGGCGTGCAGTTCTTTTAATGCCACTTGTTGCAAATCTTCCTGACTCCCGTGAACCCGCGCACGCAGGCACGTGATACATTCCATTCGAAGTCAGCCTTATTCGATCGAGCACGTGCGCACTAGGCTGGCAGACACTGCAAGCCGAGTGCGCACGTGGTCTATGCGGCCTATTGACGCATCTAATAGCGTAAATTCTATTAATATGTTTAAGTTTAAAGTCGTATATTTATTTGGTATATAAGATACGTGAAGTAAGTAAAACAATAAAAACATACCCCTTTTTATTTCATTTCTTTTGTGATGACTTTACAGGGTATCCAAAAAGCCTACAGTTATATATATTGTATATAAATATAAATATATATATTTTTTCGGTGCTGCTTATGGTGTCCCCTGAGACGCGATGCTATTAATTTGCTTATGGGCTAATCCGGAACTGGTGTCTCTGGTATGAAATATCGATTCGCAGATTGACCGTCGGTGCTCATTTAACGTGACACGACCTATACTTAATAGATAGCACTTAAAGTAAACGAGCATGCCAGCGAAGGTTGATACGTCTGCCAATTTAATTTAATATTCATGAGTATTTCAAGTTACGTGACTAGTTTTTAATACCATTTAAATAGCTGACATTAGGTAAACCGTGAGGTTTTCGGTGAAAATCATTAATCAAACCAGATTTAATAAAAGGTAAAAGCTGTAATAGCCTAGTGGTTTGGATTTCGTCTTCCCTTTCGGGAGTCCGAGTTCAAATCCCAGCACGCACCTGTAACTTTTCTACGCCATGTGCGTTTTAAGCAATTCATATATTCGTTGCTCAGGTTGAGGAAAACATCTTGAGGAATCATCAAGTGGTCATCTGATGGTAAATGAAAAGTAAGGTAGGCCCACCTTACTTTTCATCTGCTGCATCTGCTTCCGTCAATTATTAATATACATACTCTTTTCAACTATGCCTATACAATCCGACGGCCGACTGGCGCAGTGGGCAGCGACCCTGCTTTCTGAGTCCAAGGCCGTGGGTTCGATTCCCACAACTGGAAAATGTTTGTGTGATGAGCATAAGTGTTTTTCAGTGTCTGGGTGTTTATATGTATTTTCTAAGTATTTATTTATATATAATTCCTAAAAATATTCATCAGTCATCTTAGTACCCATAACACAAGCTACGCTTACTTTGGGGCTAGGTGGCGATGTGTGTATAGAATAATATAAACTTAGACATTGAGGTTTTAATAAAATAAAAATGTTTCGCATTTTAAAACAATTCGAAATTAAAATATATTTGTCACCATTCAGGGATCGAATTGAATTCAACCTGTAATCGATTACCTACATATTACATGTTGTTATAAGTATTGGTATGAAAGACATAAATTTATACTTTGTAGCTAGTAACACAATGTAACGCGATAAAAAAAGTCTTCAATGTGATAATAATGCCAAAATAATTACAATGAAAAGATAAAATTTATCTTTTATTATTTGTTTGTGTATCAGTGGGTAAACGAGAGTTTTATCAGTTTAAAGAATAATATAACCCGACACCGCTGTCGTGAGGTCAATTATACCCTAAACGGATGTAAGCTACAGGACATTTAAGCGTTCCTTAGAGATTTTTCTTATATCAATTTTATATTGTACTGTAAGTTGAACTTCTTTGACGACGTATGGGAGAGTTTTTTTAGTAATGTCAAAAAAATGTAACGTTTTTCTGCTTCACACTATCTTCATTTCTAAGTAACATTTTTCCGTTACGCGTAATTTTTTTTTTTCATTTACACTTTTTAAAATAATATGTCGCAGGAGGTAGACTATGTTTATAATTTTCTTATATTTTAACTAGGTAAATTTCACGCTTAATGGTAATAAAGAAAAAAAATAGTTTTCACTTCTATCGGCAGTCTCCAAAGATTGCTCCGTGTTTTTTTGAAAAATTCACCACTTTAATCAGCACATCACATTGCAGGGTTATCTCTGATCTAAACAAATAATCTAAATTAATAAATAATATTTCTAAATAAGAATATATAATTAATTTCCACTTATAATCATTGGTTGTTAGTTATATAGTTATTTTGGAGTGTTTATAAATAAACTTGAAAAATGGTATGGGCATAAAATGTAAGTAGGTTCTCAAAAACTTGATTTAATACTAACTAGTTTAGTTAATTGACTTTTTTCAGGTGAAAAATGATTTTTTTCAGAGTGTTTTGTCCGTGTTCTCGATTTAAATAAAAGAGATACCATTTTAAAGTGATTGAGTAATAAACACATCCAAATAAATATCTTATAATGATGACCCAATGAATTGACCATCCGATGACTTCTAGTGAAAAAGTCTACGGAACCTCCACTACAAAACAAAACTCGTTTACTAAGTGACAACTGAATTAATGTATGAATGAGATGACACAGGCGGGACATGTGCTGGACTGACGAGACGGGGTCATTTTTCAAAAGGTCACACTTGATTTCATTCGGCTAAATGTCACCAGATGTCCTAGCTCTTTATACACTTGTGCATTATGTAATTTTACCATCCGTTACAAGTTCAAAGAATTCTTCGTCCCACTATTTTACTGGTGTATGTAGTTACATTAACGTAGTAAGCCTACTTAACGACTTTTTGCTGTTCTTTTCTTGGGCTACATCCTGTATTTATACATACATATATACACATTGCTGAGGTCCTATAGGTGGAAGGTCGCAGGTTCGATCCCCGGCAGGGATACTTTGGGATTTTTTTTTTCTTAATAATAATTTTATACAAAGTAATAACCATACAAAATGAATTGTTTCAGAAGACAGCAAACCTTTTTGCTGGTACCCAAAATTTCCTCTTTCTTGCGGTTTCTCTCCGAATAGCGAAGGCTGGCAGTCAGCTTCGTTTTTTTTTTTTTTGCTGCCGTCGCGATTCCAGTCCACTCTGTTATGTTAGGTTAGGCTTCTTCTTCATTTCCTCCTATTTTATAATTTCCTCTTATTCTTTCTCAATTAATAAGTTCGGAATATTCTCTTGTCGTGTCTGGTGCTCGGACAAAACCGAGCCGCCAAACGTAGACACCGATATGAGGTACGGGTTAAATATAACTAATCTGTAAACCTAATAGCTACCATCTTAGACTGCATCTTCAACACCAGGTCTTGCAGTCATTATTGATATTCGCTTTAATGCACAAACTAGTACTTATAGGTAGACCTAAAGCCAAATTACGCAGCCAATTTAAGGACATAAAATGGTTAATGGGTGAATGTGATTTTTATACAAAAAAATAAAAAGAATAGTCTAAAAATATACTCGATGTCTATTCTGTCTATTTTTAGCTAAGTTAAATGTAAACAAGTCGTAAGTTTTTCTAGCAAAAATGCTTACGTGTTTGTACGCTACGTACGTTTTACAAACCGTGTATAAAACCGTGGTAGGTTAGGTTTAAGTTGGCGAACGAAGTTATCAGCATCCCCTTACAATTATGTAAACATATAAGTATGAACGCTTCATAAGTGACAGTGATTGGCCTACTTGAATAAAGAAATTTTGATTTTGCACCGTGGACCTCCCATATATAGCACAGCGCTCACCACTGTGCCAATGAGATCTACAAAAACATAGCGTTTGCCAAAAACACTTCACCCCTGTCCCATATTATCATATTTATCATATTGTGTTAAAAGTACCCGGCGTATCATTTGTTTTATGTTACGTTAAAAAGTGCCAAAATTGCGTACTAAAAACAATAACAATTCGATTGATTATCTTTTTCAGTTCACACCATATTCGTTTTTATACAATCGTGATACAATCCATTATGGCGTGTCTTTTATTCATGAGAAGCAGCTAATTGCCAGCCATTGTACGCTCGCACGTACAAACGGCGAAGAATTTACGATGGCACAAAAAGGTCCACGCGAATTTATGTTTAATGCTTCAGCCATTGTGATAGGATGTCGCTTGCGAGTTTTATCACACTACGAGCAATAAAGTAAACGATTGTGCGCCGTAATGTTTTCATTTACTCGATACGAGTAAAGTTTACCCTGAATAGCGGAAATTCAGCGATAACAGTTTTCAATTTTCATGTTTTCAATGTTTGCGATGTTCTCTTTTTAAATATTGTTTTTCTTTCTTTTCAGGTAAGTGGTATGAATGAATGAAGTTTGTAACTCAATAAATAATTGTAAGTACTTTGGAGTTGAGTTTTGAGAGTTCTGCTTTAATATTCTCAAAAGTGTGTGGAGCCCACCAATCCGCACTGGGCCAGCGTGGTGGACTACAGCCTTAACCACTTATCCTTGGGAGGAGACCCGCGCCCTAAAGTTGGCCGGTAATGTGTTGATATGACGATGATGATGACTGTAGAGTTTAAATAAATGAATTTTGAATTTTATAATGAGTAGGGCTTATACCGTAGTTCACCAAGCTGGCCAAGTGCGTATTGGTAGACGTAACAGGTCTCTGAGAACATTATAGAGAATTCTCAGACATGCAGAACACGATATAAGATCGGTGCAACGGTTGAGCTGAACATAGGTAACAAAAAAAAAAACGGTTTTGTGTAAGTACCCAGTACGTAATATCATCTTACCGTTGGGCGGCTCAGCCTTCAGTTTAGCCAAATATATGTTCAAATGATAAGGTGCTAAGTTATTAACGTGACCGTAGTTGTGTGCAATGTCAATGTTACGCCGATAGTTGGCACGTCACGTATCGGGTCAAAGACCTCGAGAAAATTTTCGACGAACGTGTACCGCATCTTTAATTACCAAGTGAGTACTGGTTTGCATATCCAATTAGGTATTTTATATCGTACATTTATTAATTACCTGTCGTTAAACTCTTTAACAATCGAACCTTTTTCGTTTTTTAACAGTTTTAGTATCGCGAATTTTTAAGTGAAAAGCGAGTGAACTGTAATCATGTTTAATGAGCTCTCTAAATACTTTTTTATTACATATGGCTAAAAGAACGCTATCTTTTTAAAAGGCGTTCCTTTTAAAAACATGCAAATAATACATTCAGTTTCCCTCTTTGATTTCGTTAACGGTGGTCAATCTCCCAGAGAGATTTCCCAACTACGCGGGCGATATTATAGTGCGCAAATGTTTGCGCAACCAGTGGTGCACTCTCTATTCTCTACCTCCCATAATGCGTTATTGTTGCACACACAACCGGAAAGAGGTAGACTTCCATACATTCTCCGACCCTCCATTTGACTAACAACCTAAAAATAACGTAAGTAGATACCTCACTTCATAGAACATAAAACGCTAACACAGTATTCTTCTTCAGCTTTGTTTAACGCCTTTGGTTGCCTGGAAGAGATCGCTATGTAGCGATAAGGCCGCCAAATTGTATACTTTTTGTTAAATTTTTATTTATAATTTTACTAAATGTTTATGTGGTGTACAATAAAAGTGTATTCATTCATTCATTCATTATTTTTCCCTCCTTATGAACTCTACCTGCCTTTGAAAGTCTCATCAAAATTGGTCCAACCATTTCGTTTCCAATAAACAGTTACAGACACACCTATTATTTGCTATAAACTATCATTTTAATTATATCAACCCATTGGCATACAACACGGGCACGGGCCTTCTCTTAAAATGAGAAGGGGTTAAGTCCGAAGTCAACCACGCTGGTCCAGTGCATATGGACTTAACACACCTTTGAGAAAATTATGGAGAACTCACAAGTAAGGTTTCCTCACGATATTTTCCTACACAGTTGAAGCAGTGATATTTTAATTGCTTAAAACGCAGATAACTTAGAAAAGTTAGAGGTGCGTGCTGGGATTCGAACTCGTACCCCGAAAGCGAAGTCAAAGTCCTATTAAAGCTTCAAGTACCCACTCGTATACCGTATGCATATGTTTTAATGAGCATTTAGTGAAAGTTTATTTCAAAAATTTCAAACAGACACTTTAATTTTATTTATTTTTATACATAGATAACACACAATTATGATAAATTAACTATTATTAGCGTATGCATTTTATCGAAAATATATCTTGATGCTGGTTATGTGATAAATATAATATATGAAATCGATTAAAATTTTCGAGAAAACATTATGGTCATGTATTTTTGTTTGTTTTTTTTTAAACCTGCGGATCTGTTTTCAATTTTAAGTTGTATTGGGTTAAAAGTGGGCCCCATCTTCGCATAGGAGGAAATGCTGCTCAAACGCGGGCATTAACTATTATAATTATAAAGTCAAAGTCAAAAATATCTTTATTCAACTATGCCCATAGGTGGCCCTCTTGATGCGTACATTACAGGTAGTGAGATGATGGCGATAATCATATTCGAAAACTTTAAAATAAAGCTACGAGGGTTCCGAACGCGTCATGGTCTAAGAAGAATTCACAACCAACTTAGCCGGATGTTTTTTTTTTTACACCATCTCACATTGTCATTTAAAATGATTAGAAGAGCAATCTGGTTAGAGCAATAATTCACACCCAAGCTTTTTTATCGATAACGTAATATTTTATACTATAATAGGACTTTTCTTTAAGCTTACGTTTAGTAATTAATCAATACATTTTTGTGATTTGAATCCGAATGCTGAATTTATCACCAGTTTGTAACCAGTGCGTGGTCAGTTGGTAATTTAAACATTCGCGTGATCATGACAATTCATCGGAACGCTATAATAACTGCGACACGATTCAAAATACACTATCAACAATATAGAAATGTTGGCGGAGCAAATTGCTCACAATAATATCGGTCATTATGTATCACACATGCGGGCGTGACTCGTAGCATCTCATTATCATTTTTATCGCCCCCCAGTTCACAGTAACTCGAATATACTTGCACAATTCGTAAAATCACATCTATGCAGTTGGTAGCTTGAGAATTGCGTCTAATGATCAATAGAAAATTACGCACTGAAATTTGTTTAGTATTATTGTTGATTTTTAATTTTTTTAATTTTAAAGTTATACTTCTTTTGGCGTGTTAAGGAAAAAATATGAGAGTAATTTTTTACGATGCGAGCGCCACACCGTCACAAAAAAACCGACACCCTGAAGTTAGCTATAAGGTTTGACAGTCACTTCAATTGTCAAAAAAATAAGAAGTTACCGGAAGTCGCTAGAATAGTAATAAAATTAAAATTCGATTTCAGTTCTCACTCGCCCCATATAAAACATGCATGTTTAAGAACATGCAAGATGTATTACGATAGATTATACAAAAAATGCAAAAGGCTGCTTTTAAATCGGCCCCTTAGTTTCAATAATTAAGGTTTCAATGAAAGCCACATAACGAGAAGAAGAAGAAACACTTTATTGCACGTATAACATAGGAAAAAAAACAGTAAGGAGTATGCAGTAAACAAATTAGACATGCAAAGGCGGCCTTATTGCTACAAGCAAGCTCTTACAGGGAACCGTTGTTTGGAATAACTTAAATTTGTATAAAAAATTCAGTCGCAGATAAAACAAAACTGTTGTTTATTATTAATATTTTTTGACGGCCCATTGGCGCAGTTTGCAGCGACCCTGCTTTCCGAGTCAAAGGCCGTGGGTTCGATTCCCACGACTGGAAAATGTTTGTGTGATGAACATGAATGTTTTTCAGTGTCTGGGTGTTTATCTTTATATTATAAGTATTTTATGTATATTATTCATAAAAATATTCATCAGTCATCGTAGTACCCATAACACAAGCTACGCTTACTTTGGGGCTAGATGGCGATGTGTGTATTGTCGTAGTATATGTATATATATAATTTTACTATACTCATTGTTGAGGAAATATTTATACCATTTATTACTACGTTATACTAGTGGGCTTCTATCTAATTACGAATTCAAAATTATAAAAAATATATGCTTTTGTAACAAGATAACGTATAGCTCACGAGTTCATACATTATGATATTATGTTTTGTGAGAATTGTAAGAGGAAAAATGTACTGGGAAGAACGATAAGCACAACATTTTATTTACCTCCCAAGTATTTAAGAAAATGTTTGTTTCCAATACACACTGCAAAGATCTGGAACTCTTCTCTGGCATCAGTTTTCCTCACCATCTGTAACATCCACCTTGGACAAATCAAGAGAGAATAGGCATTGTCTAAAATTTTGTCTGCGTTATCGATTAGCAACATATAGAATTTCAGGCAAGCGTTGATCTTTACTTAATGTCATTCCCGAGTCGGGGCAGAATTCAAGAAAAAACAAGAAATTTTCAGTACAATAGTGTTCCTGTTTAATGCCCTTTGAAGCAATAAAAGTGACGGAATAGTTATTCGAAGTAATGGCCCACATATATAAAATACCTATTCAAAAATTTTAGGCAATCAACAGATAATCATCAGTGCGAAATCAAAAAAATTGACACTTGCTGCTAGGTTTTATAGATTTGATTAATCAGAGGTATTTTATGCGACGCGATTTATTGGAATTAAAAAAAACTACAAGGTTCAAACATCGAGAGGTGAACAAACCTTTTTAGAGGAACCTGTTTGGTTATACCACTGATAATGTCATTACCATATTGTTGTGATGTACGTACGGCAACCGGCTTCGGCATACGTCAAAAAAAGTATGTAGGTAACTACTCTTTTATTTTACGCATGAATCTTTTTTAATAATTGATCTAAAATGCCTAGTTTAAAAACCATATTATAGAGAATCTACGAAAAAAAAGAACGGTGATAGGCTAGAGACTCACGTCTTGCTCGAGAGCAATCTCTGGCATATCCTCTAACTTTTCCGTTCGTTTTTAAAGCAATTAAATATAATTGCTTTTTAGTAAGGAAACCTATGTACCTGAGAGTTTTACATCACGTTCTCATACGCATTTGAAGAACAACCATGCTGTCTAGCATGCTGCCCAATCCGCGCTTAGACTACAGCCTAAACCCTCCCAATCTGAGAGATTACCCCCATTCAGAGAAGACCCGTGCACATTAGTGGGCCGGTAACGGGTCGATGATGAAAAATTAGCAATCTTCTAAAGTACCTACAGGGTAATTCTACCAGACTACAGAGTTAAGCTGAGATCTATAGAGCGTACTTTGTCTATGCTCTTTAAAAAAAGAAATAGCTTGCATGCTGAAGCGTAGAATAAATACTGTTATGCCTGTTTTCACTCACGATGAACAAGGCAATGCCTAAGTAAGTAACGCCTAATTAAAGAAGACTCCTAGCCATACATTTACCTTTCACCAATCGATTTGCACTTGGCAACTCTTATAACCTAACTTGTCTATGATTCTTGGAACAAGGTTGAACAGAATTTACAATTTTTTTCATCATTTGACGACCGATCGGCGCAGTTTGCAGCGACCCTGCTTTCTGAGTCCAAGGCCGTGGGTTCGATTCCCACTACTGGAAAATTTTTGTGTGATGAGCATGAATGTTTTTCAGTGTCTGGGTGTTTATATGTATATTGCTATTTATTTATGTATATTATTTATAAAAATATTCATCAGTCATCTTAGTACCCATAACACAAGCTACGCTAGGTGGCGATGTGTGTATTGTCGAAGTATATTTATTTATTTATTTATTATCTATCAAGTGTCAGTTTAAGAGTTGCCTAAACATTACGCATCGCCGAAACGGTGCCGCAACTTTTGATGTTTCTTAACGTCGTTAGTCATTATCTAAGAGTTGGTGAAACAGTTTCTTCTCTACGCATCACCCAAATCATCATTAGGAATCCGATTTAAGTGTTTGCTAGGTTTAGTGAAAACGGTTATTAGCCTGGAAAAAACTATTTCTTTGGGATTATTAAAAAACCGAAACAAACACGCACGAATTCGCGTGCAATAGGTAGTGGATAATAATTTGTTTTTAATTTATGGGTTGAACCTAGTTTGTAGAACCAAGTTATTATTGTGTCAAGTGATGAAAAATGTATTTGCGGAATTCTCCGTTAAATTGAACGCTTATCGCTCTTTTATGTTCAAGGACGGCAGACACTGCATTGCACATAACACATTGTTAAAGTACATTCAGCTTTCGTCTATAATTGTGCAGTACTTAGGTGTATATTTTTATTATTGTGTCATGTGTAAGCCCACCAACCAAAATTCGAGCAGCGTGTTGGGTTTATGCTCTAAAACCGCAGTGGGATTTTAATATGTTGCGGATGATGATAATGATGACCTATATAGAGAAGAAATACTTTTTTTTTTATTCCATTATAACTTAGCCCATGACTGCAATCGAACCTTGTATTAAATTGTGGTGTAGCGGTCTCCACATTACCTCACTAGATGGCGCCACAAAGATTCTGCAACTACCACTTCCAAAGATAAACGGTTGGACCTCGGTCTGTGAACACGATCAACCATTCGGAGGAAGATCTTCCTACTGGTATGGTGAAGCGCATTACCATAGCTTCCATGCGACTTCGTACCGGAACGTTATATCGCTTGTCGCTAGGGCCTCCAACAAGACGACGACAACTATATAAGAGATTCAGAGGAATCATAATCTACATCATCAAGAGCCTATAACAGTACTGCTGGACTACAGGCCTCACCAAAAAATTTTATCATATATGGGTTAGAATATCGTTAGTTTTGCGACATTTATGCCCGTTTAACTATACCCAGTGGCGTGCATAGAGGGTATGCACACGGTATGCAGATGATATGAAATAAAGAAAATCACCAGTACGAGTTATAAAAAACTTAAGGATAGCCATTGTAAGAGTTACCCTTAAGTATTTATAACTCGTACTGGAGATTTTCTTCGTTTTATATCATCGGCATACCCTGTGCATACCCTCTATGCACGCCACTGACTATACCTAGGCATCGTCTAAATCGAATGCCACATGTTTTAGGAGATGCCCATACAAAGGAAAACGTTTTACTAACTCTTACGTAATAATCATGTTTGAACGGTTGCCATAATATGCCTAGAAATCTCCTTAGATTAGACGTTACTTATTGCCATGATCCTCGTAAAAACGAGCGTAAATGTTTATGTTACAGTTTAATTATAAAATAATTTAAACCATTGTCACCTTTTCATGCCTTGTACTATATACCATACAAGTACGTACTATATAACGGAGAAAGTTAGTGTAAAGTTCACACGAATCGATGTAATCAACAATTCGACACGGTAAAAGTAACCGTTTAATAGAAAAGCCGTACCTACTTTCTGCCTCACGTGTAGACTCGTACCTACCTAGTGTTTTTTTTTTACACAGTTGCTTTAGGTTGGGATTACCATTTAAGGCGGTGTTAGATCTTGATATTATACCTAACAACATTGTAAAGGAACATAGGTTTACTGAGTTCTATTAGTGGCAGAGATTTTTGTGACGGAGCTCATCCGGGGAAGTACCTACTACCACCGCACTTATTTCTGCCGCTAAGCAGCATTGTTGAATTCTGTGGTCCGGTCTGATTGCCAGTGTCATTCATCACATCAATTCATTACCGGCCCACTACAGAGCACGGGTCTCCTCCTACAACGAAAAGGGGTTAAAGCCGTAGTCCACCAAGCTGGCCTAGTGGATTGGTGGACTCCAAACGCCTTTGAGAACATTTTGTAGAACTCTCAGGCATGCAGGTTTCCTCACGACGTTTTCCTTCGCCGTTGAAGCAAGTGCTATATTAATTACTTAAGCGCACATAATTTAGAAAAGTAAGAGTAGCTGGGGTTCGAACTAGGCCCCCCCGAAAGGGAAGTCGAGCTGCTGCCCAATCACCGCTTCTGTTTAGGCGATATTTTTCCTCTTACTATGAGGTGCCCATATGCTTGGCACAACTATAACCTTAAAAAAAAGAGCGAGTTCTGTCTATTTTTTTTTTATTTCCTTGTTAGCAAACTAAAATAAGAATATTCATAAAAAGTCAGCATGTGTACAAAGACAGCTAATCTCTAGAAATAATTCTTCCAGAAGCCCCCGGACTTTTCTATAAAAATATTTTTTTTACCTTACAATTGGACCTTAACTGGACCGTAATCAAACACCTACTTTATTTTCAATTTAAATTGTGTTTTTTTTTTTTTTTTCAAGAAACGTACGGTAAACGGTAGTCAATAAGGCATGTGTATAATAAAACACTAACAATTTTATAATTTTTACTAATGTTTTTACACTTGGAGGAATTATCAATTTTATAAAATTAAAATCCATATAATATTAAGTTTATAAAACAGTAACAGTATGTGTATTGAGTTACTTTTCTAAAGGGTTGCCTAACGGTCGTCTTCATACGAACCGCATAATTTAACAGCGACAGTTGTACACTCATCGCTCATGTATTAAGATGCTGCTCCAATGAGAGATGGCGTGTTTTAACGATCAAATATCAGTGATAATAGCCAGACCAGATGGCTCCCCGAGGCACGGCAGTTGCAAGCATAAAGGGTATGAACTAAATGATATAAAACTGAGAAAAACTCCAGTAGGTATAAAAACGAGGAGTTATAAAAACTTAAGTGTAGGCTTTATACAAATGCCGCTTGGTCCATAACCTGTATCCACGCCACTAAGGCACGAGGGTGGAAACCCCCAATTTCCTAACTCAATTTTTGGCTCAACCCAATTAAATTCAAAATTCATTTGTTTTAAGTAGGCCTACTTTATAAGCACTTTTGAAACGTCAAGTATGTCTGTTTGTAGTGACTCTACCGCCGCGCCGGTTCGGAAAACAGATTCTACCGAGAAGAGCCGGCAAGAAACTCGGTAGTTGCTCATTCAACATTTTTCTATTTTGCGGGAGATGAGAGCATAGCTGGCCGCTTCCAATCTACCTTGTCATTAAGAAAATCATCAAATATATAGTAACCTCGCTGTATTAGATGTGTTTTTACACATTTTTATTTATCGATTTATTCATAAGACACATCAGCAATTAATTGTAACTACATTCATAAAAAAAAATATAAGTGTTAGAATTACAAATTGCATATATTTTTTAAATGTATGCAACGGGAGGTCCAGAATTACCGTATTAATCATGTAAAAGCGTATACTCAGACCCACAAAGGAGTTCTGCACCTTTCGCAGACGATATGCAGATATCACTAATGACCAGTAGTCGGCCATGCTAACCACTAGATCAATACAGTAGTTACACCCAGGCAGGACCTACATATTTCGTTCTTTTTTCAAAAGTATCAGTACGAAACAGTTTTACTAGCTTTCGTAAAAAAAAAAACAATAAAATTTCATGGTGACTACGTTACGAGATTCGACTGTGTTGCCCGTTGTGGTGCTCGGTCGTTGATCCCCAAACATGCGGGTCATTTATTCGCCATGGTCGGCCATGACGTCTATTGCCAGCCACAAATGGGATTTTATTGTGATTGTATACTTATTTAGAATTCAATGCCTCGGGAAATTAATATCGAAGCGTCAATGGCAGTTTTGTAGATGAGCTCCTATAGAAAATATATCAGCTTATAGTTAGGTGGAATCCGAATCGTAGATTAGAATTCCCGTTGAATGCTAGTTAGTATAGACGTTACCAAAAAGAATTCTCGTTATAAAATAATTGTTTTTAATGGATTATAACTTTTAAATATATGACGGAATAGTCACCTTAGGGCTATTTAAATTGGGTTATTTAGGATATGTAAAGAATCCAACTATGAAGTTTCTTCAATACTGTAGGATATCAACGGTAGATAAACATAAGAGGTTCGTTTTAGGTAGTCCTTAACATTTCATGAATGATATAGGTACATGATCTTTGATGAGCCTGGCATAGTGGTGAGCGCTCTGGTCTAAGAGAGCAGGTCCCAGTTCGATCCTATTTGGGCATTTATAATTTTTGTTTTTTTTCTGTGCCGGTGAGGTGGGAGGCATCGGCCGCGTCTAGTTACCGCCCCACCGACTAAGCCATTCGATAATATGATGCCGCGTGGAAACCGATTTGGGGTATGGATTTATTATAACTACCATACCCCAATTAGGTTAGCCCGCAACCAACCTAACCTGCATCATCATTTATCACCAGTTGGGCAAGAAGGGCTTTCTTGTAGTGGAATAAAAAAAATCAATTTCTAAGCATATCAGTAATGCGAAATTACCTTTCATACCGTAACAGAAGATAACAAAGTAACAGTGCAGTGAAATTGCAATTATGCGTTTAAATTGTTTTTTATATATTTGAGCAAGCGATAAGTGTGGTTCGCGCTGTTTCTATGCTGTGATAAGCGATAATATTATAGTTTACACGATTAAAATAAACCGTTCGAAAATTAAAGAGATTATTTATTTATTTATTTTATTGATTATTTTTGTTGCGTACTCTGTCACGAATCTGGACATAAAAAGTAATTATGTATTTGTCCCACTAAACAGATTAAAAAAGAAAACATAGCACAAGAAAGCATAGGCAGGGCACAAAAAAGTTATCCCTTATTTATCCACCCGCCAAAGCACGGGACCAGGGAAAAATGAAAAGTTTATGTTATGGGTACCCTTGCGCACACAAAAAACCATTTCCAAGCCGTTTATAAAGTCGAGCTGAATGCGGGTTAAACAGAAGTCAAGGATGCATTTTACTCAGTTTTTTGCCCGTTTTTTTATAATCATCACATTACGGTGTAAAAAATACTTTTTTGCACAAGAACACAAAAGCAGTAGCTATTTTTGTTTTGTTACACCTAACCTGACTGTTCTTTTACATTTCAGAGCGTGAAACAACTCTGCTAGTTATGAAGTATTTTGTTACACCTCATGTGACTGCAATTTTCAGATGGCGTAAGTGTAATTATTAGCAGTCAATAACGTAAAAATTGATAAAGCACGTTGTACACACGCTTTTTAACTTTCCAGTGGTGCACGGTTTCCCACGATGAGCCGTTTACTGCAATCTTATCAGAAAACTCATCTGATAGTGATCGGCTCACTCGACCGTGCCGCATCCGACATCCGCGCTTCGCATGTGAAGTATATTTCATTGTGAAAACATTAATATTGTTCTACATTTTATAGCATAGTTCAATTGTTCGTGACCAATGGCCACTATAAGCGGTGATAGCCCAGTGTTTAGGATTATAGCTTCAGTTTAGGAAAGCAGAGTTCCAATACCAGGACGCACCTCCAACTTATCTAAGTTATATGCGTTATATGCGTTCTAAGCATTAAAATATCACTTGCTTCAAACGGTGAAGTAAAACAACTTAATCGTTAAATAATGTGATATTTTCGAATTTCGATTGTCGTGAGGAAACCTGCATCCTGAGAGAGTTATCCAAAGACATGTGGAGTCCGACGCCGACGTCCAAAGAGTCAGAGTCCAAGTCCGACGTGCAACGAAACTTCATACAGTTCTCTACGCCCGAGAGAACTTTAAGCCATCATAATAATTGTAAAAGCTCAACAACAAGAAATAATTGGTTTAAGCCATCATGTTAATCGTGGTGGTCTCTATAGTCTTACAAAATATTATACGATATTTTAATAACTTAAAACGCACATAACTTAGAAAAGTTAGAGATGCTTCTGGGATTCGAAGTCGGGCTCCTACCCAATGCGCTATCATGCCAGCATAAACAAATAATTAATCAGAATTTCAATACAGTACCGACGACTGATAGTGATCGGATAAGACAAATGATATATATCAGTATCCTTACTATAAGACTAGCTCGCTTCCAAGCGAAGGGTCGTTTTAAAGTATGGAATACTTGAACATTGCAGTAATATTGATCTAAACAATAGACTTGTTGCGCCCCTGGCCAGTCATGTACACTGATACAAAAAATAGGATAGAATCATATAAATCCAACAGTAAAGAAAGAATAGAAACTCTCAAATTTGTACTTCCTTAATGCAAAAACCAAACTCCTTAAATCTTAGGTCGATACCAGGAATCAAACGCACGAACGCGTGACCGGTAGTCGAACATTTAAACCATTGGACTAACGAGCTGGTTACGTATTAAATACGTGCATAAGGATCCATTTATTTCGTCAACTATTGTCCTATTTGATCACTTCGTCGTGTTAATATTGGCAGACAATGATATTGAGAGGCCGTTGCGCAAGTATGCGGGTCCCGCTCACGATCGAGAGCTTGGCTTTTGCAATTATGAATTACTATGGCACATACACACACGTGTTGCAACTAGCTATCCATTTTTATATCGATTTTATATATGCCAACCACTTCTGTATGGCATTTGTAAATACCGAACGCGCGGTCGTCCAATCCGGCTTATGCATGCGATTTGCGATTCTAATATACCAATAATATAGTTTAAGGTTATCTTAAGTCGCGAATTAATTAGCCACACGTCGGACGATGTGCGTGTTGAGACGAATATAATCTAAAGGATTTTGCATAGGTACGACTTAAGCAAGGGCGTCTTCTAAGTTTAAAAATAAAACCAACGCCATAACCTTAAAGTATTTTAATGTTTAAGTATTCGCAAACTATTACCAGATAGGTATTACGAATAGACGTTAACAAAGAAGAAAGGAGAAGATCTCATTCCTGCCATAAAAAGCTTAACAATGAGTCAATAATTTTAATGAAAACTGTTCAAAAAACTTAGTTTTTCAATATTTTTGCTTCACGAAGCTGGCCGGCCGTCCACTTGTTTATGTTTGCTCGCTCGACTAAATAGTTCCGATTGACGATACAAGAGGGTGCAATTTGTAATTATAAGGCAAGATATTGCCGGGGTACGACTTAGGCCGTGGTACGACTAGAGCAACCTTACTCTATATTATCATCCAACTCCCCTTCCTACTGGTGTCGTACAAAGCGGCTAAGGGAATGCTTACTACTCCGTGCTACTTCTACCATCTACTGCGAACATCAACCCGTCTTCCATAGTGGTGGGCCAACCCTCTTGGTGGGAGAAGCCTTTAGTCCAGCAGAAGACTGATATAGGCTTTTGATGATTATCACATAATCGTTCATGGCACATAGCTAATGTCCGCCAATCCAAATATTATGGGAGCAGCTTATAATTTTATTATATGAAATTTTAAATTGAAAAACCCCGATATTACGGAAGCCCTTCATTAGATACCCATATAATGAGAGCGTAGTAGAAAAAAACGGTAGCGTCTAACTTTTTTTTTTCCTTTTCATTTGTAAACAAACAGCTATAAATAAATTGTTACAATGGAGAAACTTAATTATAGAACTTACACAAGCCAATAAAGTTTTCACTATTAATTAAAATTATCTTAATGATACGGTAGTTTGGTTTAATCATATGGATAAGTAACTTATACTAAATAATACTAGTTACAATAAGTTAATAACGCTGAAGATTACTCATTTTAAAAAAGTGAATCTTAAGAAAGAAAAAAAAACACATTCAAGTGCATTTCTTTACTGCAGATACAAACTTTCCATACTTATAAAAAAATTGGTTTATATTTTGATACTTATTATTGTAAATATCACATGTTCTTATAATTTTAAACCTATAATCAATTATTTTATTGGGGTGTAAGTGGGTGTGGCTAGTACCAGTCAGCCTCCCAAATTGCCAACCTCACCTGCACGTGGTGCACCCTGCCGTTTAACCGACGAGACTCTGGCGACCGACAAGTGGCGGTATAACCACTTCGAATTGGCTAGGCTGAACAAATGGCACAGACCGGTGTCGGGCAGCAGCGACGCCGGGGCGATCAGTCTAGCCCTGCGATGACCAACCCGCCTGCCCAGCGTGGTCATTATCGGGCATATCTTTAATGGGAAGGAGAAAAAAACCACAGCCCCTAGTTCCCGGCGGCCCCGCTATTCCTGGCTCTGGCAGCGGTTATGGTAACGGCGGGGCAAGGGGTGTTAAGAATCTCCGGCAGAGATTCCGCTGCCAACCCCGACGACTTGACCTGGCAACATACAACGCACGCACGTTGAGGACCGATGGAAAGGTGATTGAGCTGGAAGAAGTGGTGAGCAAGTTGCGCTGGGATATTATAGGATTGTCTGAAGTCCGGCGAGAGGGGGAGGACTCGATAATCTTGGAATCCGGCAACTTGTTTTACTACCGGGAGGGTGACCAACAGTCACAGGGTGGTGTCGGGTTTATCGTCCACAAGTCTCTCGTCAACAATGTTGTAAAAGTCGAAAGTGTGTCGAGCAGGGTAGCATACCTTATACTCAGAATTACCAAACGGTATTCGTTGAAGGTCATACAGGTATACGCGCCGACTTCGGCACACCCAGACGAGGATGTAGAGGTTTTGTATGAGGACATTTCAAAAGCCATACATGCCTCGAACACCTACTACAATATTGTGATGGGGGATTTCAACGCGAAGCTTGGCGAGCGAACTGGTTCAGAGTTGAGGGTGGGGCAATTTGGGTATGGGCAACGGAACCACAGGGGTCAAATGTTGGCTGACTTCATGGAGAAGGAGGGCCTTTATATGATGAACTCCTTCTTCAAGAAGCGGCCACACAGGAAATGGACCTGGATAAGCCCCGATGGTTCCACGAGAAACGAGATCGACTTCATCATGTCGACCAAACGGCATGTATTCAATGATGTCTCTGTGATCAACAGGGTTAAAACCGGAAGTGATCACCGTATGGTAAGAGGCACATTGAGTATAAACGTTCAACTTGAAAGAGTCAGACTGGTGAAGTCTACACTCCGGCCTACTCGTGCCCATATTCAAAACCCCGAGAGCTTTCAACTAGAACTACAGAACCGGTTCGGTTGCCTAGCAGATTGTGACACTGTGGACGATTTGAACAACAGGCTGGTGGAAACTGTCCAAACAGTCGGGTCCAAATTCTACAAGGCCCACCGTAGAAACAAGGCCAATAGGTTCTCAACCAATACACTCAAGCTTATGACGGAGAGGCAAGAGATGAGACTACAGTCTATAGCAGACGCGTCCGCTTACCGGCGGATTAATAGGCAGATCTCTAAATCACAGACTCGTGATATGCGGCACTTCAATACAGAGCGTATTAAAAATGCCATCGAGCAAAACAGAGGCTCTAAAGTGTTCGCTAGAGATCTGTCTATCGGTCAGAGCCAGTTGATGCGACTGAAGACCAATAATGGTAGTCTTGTCTCTTCCAAACCTGAGATCTTGGGTGAGGTTGAGAACTTTTATGGACAGTTGTACACCACAGTACAGACGCCTGTTGAAGATTTGGCTAAGGATCCTAGAGCCAAATTAACTCGACATTATACCGAAGATATCCCAGACGTCAGCCTATACGAGCCACTATTAGTGTGGCTCTCAAGCAGCTTAAAAATGGCAAGGCGCCGGGTGATGACGGAATAACGGCAGAACTCCTGAAGGCAGGTGGAAAACCGATACTGAGAGTCCTTCAGCGATTGTTTGATTCCGTTATTCACCAAGGCACAACGCCAGAGGCATGGCACAGGAGTGTGGTGGTTCTGTTCTTCAAAAAAGGTGATAATACCTTGTTGAAGAATTACAGACCCATCTCGCTGCTGAGTCATATCTACAAGCTGTTTTCGAGAGTCATTACGAATCGTCTCGCTCGTAGGTTTGATGACTTCCAGCCTCCCGAACAAGCCGGTTTCCGTAAGGGCTTTAGTACCATAGACCACATTCATACGCTGCGGCAGGTTATACAGAAGACTGAAGAGTATAACCGGCCACTTTGCTTAGCGTTTGTGGACTATGAAAAAGCCTTTGATTCGGTGGAAACTTGGGCTGTGTTTAGGTCACTGCAGAGATGCCGAATTGACTACCGGTATATCCAAGTGTTGCAGTGTTTGTACAAAAACGCCACTATGTCAGTTCGTATACAGGATCAGACTACGAGACCAATCCAATTGCAGCGAGGCGTGCGACAGGGAGATGTTATCTCCCCGAAACTATTTACCGCTGCGTTGGAGGACGTCTTTAAGCTTCTGGAATGGAACGGACTTGGCATCAACATTAACGGCGAGTACATCACTCAACTTCGGTTTGCCGACGATGTAGTCATAATGGCAGAGACTCTGGGAGACCTAAATACGATGCTCGATGGCCTCAGCAGAGCTTCTCAACAGGTTGGCCTACGAATGAACATGAGCAAGACGAAGATTATGTCTAATGCTCATGTTCCGCTTCAACCAGTAATCGTTGAGAACACTGCACTCGAAATTGTTGACGAATACGTATACCTAGGACACACGATCCAGTTAGGTAGGTCCAATTTCGAGAAGGAGGTGAACCGCCGAATCCAACTCGGATGGGCAGCGTTCGGGAAACTCCGTGCCATCTTTTCGTCAGAAATCCCTCAGTGCCTGAAGACGAAAGTCTTCGAACAGTGCGTGTTGCCAGTGATGACCTATGGCTCTGAAACATGGTCGTTAACTATGGGCCTCATAAGAAGGCTTAGAGTCACTCAGCGGGCGATGGAGAGAGCTATGCTCGGAGTATCTCTACGCGATCGAATCAGAAATGTGGAGATTCGTAGAAGAACCAAAGTTACCGACATAGCTCAACGAGTCGCGAAGCTTAAGTGGCAATGGGCCGGGCACATAGTTCGGAGAAAGGATGGACGCTGGGGTCCCAAGGTGCTGGAATGGCAGCCCCGTACTGGTAAGCGCAGCGTTGGTCGACCCCCAACGAGGTGGACAGACGACATTAAGCGCGTCGCAGGTAGCCGTTGGATCCAAGCGGCTCAGAATCGTGGAACTTGGAACTCCCTACAAAAGACCTATGTCCAGCAGTGGACGTCTATCGGTTGATGTGATGATGATGATGATGAATCAATTATATTATTCTAATTTAATCACAATATTGTACACTCAATAATAGTGTCCATAGCATCTCCGCCTGCTTTGATAAGGGGAAGGCCAAGATGCTATTGCACAAACCTACCTGCAAAGATTGTGTAAAAATTTGTTGTCATTCAACGGCGTTTGGAGTTATTTAAATTTAAATATCACTTTAAACGTTGAAGGAAAACATCGTGAGGGAACCTGCATGTCTGAGAGTTCTCCATAATGTTCTCAACGGCGTGTGAAGTCTACGAATTCGAGCTTCGCCAGCGTGTTAGACTACGGCGTATACTCTTCTCATACTAAGAGGAAGACGACGAGTGAAGACTTTTCAACCGCGGTGTAATGTCTCGCAAGATTTTTTTTGCACTTAGACTCCATGGCTCCAGGGTCTCCGCGACAAACGGAACGATCACGTAACTCTCTATTTGAGAAATATACTTACTCTTTTTGCCGTTTTCAGCCATCTCAGCTGCGGCTCCCGGTCTTTATTTTGTCTCCCTGATATGAGATGAAGTCAATATGTCAACGCATACTGCGTACCACAAGAGTGACCGTCCCCGTTCCTAAGGGGAATTAGCGTCAATCCATCAGGTCTCTTACCCCGGATTATTCTTATTTCCTAGTAAATTATATAAAATGTTAGTTGGTATTTATATATTAAACATGATCTAATTTTAAACACTTTAATTTCATGTTTATTAATAACGGCCTAGCAACATATTATGTCAGGCCGTGTACTGTAGATTGTAGACCAAGCAATGAATATCTGATTATATTGCCAACATTGTGGGATGGAAATCTGCTGTATTGCTAATTAATAGAGCGCATAAATATTTCTGTACTTACTATAATTTGTAGTGACAGTGTTCTTGGTACTTAACTAGAGATATAACGATAACGTTACAGTTATTATATGTAAGGTTAGGTTAGGACTCAAACTCAAAACTTAGGTTAACTGTAACATGAAACCTGCCAATATGGTAAAAGATATAGTAACTTTTTGGTATGATTAATTATGTTTAGTTTATTAGAATAATTATGTTTCCCACATAGGGAAACATAATTATTCTATTTCCCTAAATACTATCTTATATTTTTTACCCACTACAAGTTAGCCCTTGAGTGACGATGCAGTCTAAGATGGCAGCGGGCTAACCGGTTAGGGAGTATGGTATTAATGCCCCTAATTTATGTGTTTATGAGTATATTTGAGAATTTAGTGTGTTTTCGTGTCAAATAAGTAATAATGTGAGAATAAAACCCGCCACAGTACCTTCCTTGTGTTAAACGCGAAGAAATTCAAAATGCTAATGAAATCACCTTGTCACATATATATTACATCAATTTGCCAACAATCGCGTATCAACCGAATCTTGATGTATAAACTCTTCCATCTTGGTTCTCGAGTAGTTCTCATACATAGTAATCGGTGATTTGTTGTATATTTTATCACCTACTTAGTAGGTACTTTCTACATGACGCAATCGACCCAGAATTCATATGTTTTAATTGTATGCAGTCTCACTAGCTACACAATCGAATGGGACTCAGATCGATCGTATTGTTCTTGTTTTTGTTGAGTGAAGATAGAATAGCCAGTTGTGATGATGTAACGTGCTGTCAACAACACTAGTGTGACCTTTGAGGAAAGTCTAAAGACCTCGGAACTGGATGCCTTCTGAAGAATACCAAACCAAATACCAAATTGTACTCGCATACTCTATGGTTATATCTCTGTAACTTTTTTTATTGGGTGTACAATGAATGAATGAATGAATGAATATACTTTTATTGCACACCACAAAAAGTACATAAAAAAAGAAAAGTATTACAAAACAACGTATACAATTTGGCGACATTTTATTTGACAGTAAAAGTGTATCCATTCTTTTTTAAATATTGGATAGAAGCAGGCGTTACTTTGCGGAAATCGATGATATATTATGTAAATTAAGCTTAATTTGCTATATTAAGTCAACATCTCCTGACGATGCTCCGGTTTCGGAGCGAAACGTGCGTAGAAGGTACATTGCCGAGAATCTATTTGGTGTAGAGTAAAAGGATTGAAGAAATTAGAAATTACACCATAAAGATTCTCCAGCAGCTCTTCGCGGATTATAGCAAATTATGACTTATTTTCATAACGTATTCTGATGATTGAAGTGATTTTTTTATCGTACAACATCGTCAACATAGTGCGATACTGATAGGTACTGTTTACCGGATAGAACTTGTTTAGTTCTTTCCGGTAATCAGTACCTATCATGACATTAACAGTACCTATCACGACATTTTTGTCTGTTTGTTTGTCCTTTCTTCATGCCTTAACTAAGCAACCAACCAACTTTGTTTTAGGTATAGAGTTAGTTTATAGCACGGAGAGTACCAGGTTACATTTTATTTCAGGATATGACGTAATAAATTAACGCGAGCAAAAATGCAGGCAACAGCTAGTTCAAAATAAACTTAAAGCTGCTAATAAAACACCCTTGTTGATAAGTTAAAACGTTTTGTTCTAAAGTTTTGAGACTTGAAGGAGATATGGCATATATGCTATATGGATACTACTGCTTTAAGCGATTGTAGTAACCCGTGTTATTAGGAATTAGGTAACAGTTCCCGCAAGGCCGTTCGAAACCTTTGCCATTGCGAATATTGGAATAGTAGTAGTAGATGCAACCCTGTTTGGGTTGCATCTACAATTTGAACAGATTTTATTAAATACATATAATTTTCTGGAATGTTGAAACACGAAAGACTGATAGGTGTAGTATTTAGATAATGGTAATTACACACCAGTTCAAGCATAACTAGGAGCCTTGGTATTTAAAACAGTGATTAAAAATTCTTCGCAAATTACGTAGAACGCTTACGGTATGCGAATTGAGCTTATTCTTAGACCGGGTGTGAATATATGAATATTTACGTCGTAGATGTAGATCCCTATTTAATAGTAAAGGGCATATGTTTTACAATCACTCATGCGTATTTGTAGAGTGTAAACGATTTAAATCTATAACCTAGGTCGGTTATAGATTTAAATCGTAAAACAGAAAAGATAAGCTCCAAATAAAAATATGTTACATTTCATATGTGTACGTATACAAAAAAGGAAGAGGTTTTGTTACTCGATTACTCCGCCAATTTTAATAATTCTTTTCTTTTTTGAAAGATTATATTGCATATACGGTCTCATTTTCAATTCAGTGAAGATTTATTGTAGGGTGGAAACCCCTTTTATACATTTATTTGCTTTGCAGTGATTCAGATGTGTTCATTTGGTCCACATAACGCTAGTTGTCAGATAGCAACGCCATAATAATTGTTGTTACGCCATAAAATTGTTGTTGTTGGCGTCGATAATGACTGATGAGCTACAGTGATATATTTACAGTAGAGATAACGACATAATAGCCTCAGTGCACGTAACAGTTAAGTGCACGTGTTGAAGTAGCGTGACTGAAATATTGGCGGTTTTATTGCGTGAAAGTGAATTTCTTTTTAACTTATATTGCATTTATATATTATGTACTCGCGATTCCCCGCGACTTGGTCCGCGTAAAACTTCAGATTTTTCCTTATTTTGATTTTCTGTTTCCCATACAAACTATCATCCGGTATTCTACACAATATACGCCGACCCAACGTATCGCCCGCACTCTATTAGTTCAGTAACTAATATTTGTGCGTGATATTGAATCCCTTATTAGGGGTAATAGGGGATGAAGGTAAGAAATCACGCCACAAATATTGGTAAAATATTAGTAACATTTTTACTGTTAAAGGGGTAAAAAAAAAAGATAGCCTTTCTTATTAATCGGATTATGGAATACAAAGAAGATTTCTAAAATGCGACCCCTGGTTCCAGAGATTAGCGCTTTCAAACAAACAAAAACCCAATTCTAAATCTTTATTCTTAGAAGTTTAAAATTCATTTATTTCAAGTACTTTTACGGTATAAGCACATATGAAACGTTTGGTCTGAATATTTGTAGTGACTCTACCCACCACCAATTCGAAAGGCATAAAAATCGAATATCTTTTGAATATAGAATATTTGTATAAATAATATACATAAATACTTATAACATATAAATAAACACCCAGATAATAAATTTCATGTTCATCTGACATAAATTTTCCAGTTGTGGGAATTAAACCCCCAGCCTTGGACTCAGAAAGCGGGGTCGCTGGCCACTGCGCCAATCGGCTAATACACATTTTACTGACTATGTTCTGGGTATGAGTCAACTGTACTTATGCACATTTTCTGTTGTTGGCTTGATCATCACTTTCCATCAGGGATCGAGGTCAAACGTGCAAAGTTGCGCTGACGCATAAACGAATAGTTGGTACTACTCACTGAAGCAATAAATAAAAGTACCAAATGCCACACACACAATATTTGTACATAAATCTGTATCGATTAAATTTTACTAGTGGAACAGGATTCGACGGTCGACCTTAGGTATCCCATCAAAGACATAAATGTGAAAATGAGAGCCAAGTTCAATATGAGGAATAGGTGGTCGTTGACTTCGCTGAAGGAAAGAAGATATCATTTCTTTTACGGATCTGTAGATAATACTGAAATTTATTCATAAAAACATACAACATTCTAATAATATGTGTACATTAAAACACAATATCCTTTTTTAATTTTTATAGTACATGTTCATAGTCAAAGTCAATAATATAGTTTTTCAAGTAGGCCCATAGGTGGCACTTTTGATGCGTACATTACATGAGAAGTACACGGTAGTGAGATAATTGCGATAACCGTATTCGTAAACTTAAAACTAAAGTTGCGAGGGTTCAAAACGCGTCCTGGTCTAAGCAGAACAACAAACTTAGCCGGATGTTTGTTTTGTTATCACCATCTCACATAGGTAGTAATTTAAAATTATTAAAAAAGCAACCTGGTTACAGCAATAAATAACACCCAACCTTTTTTATCGATTACGTAGTCCTTTATACTTTTCCATAAGTTTACGTTTAAAACAATCTTTGAACTTTTTAAGAGACATCTCCAGATGTCAACGGGTAGTTCATTGTAGAATTGTATGCAATTTCCTTTATTATTCTTATTATTAATCTTTTCATCTTTCTGGGGCAATTATTTGTATTTCGTAACGTCGCAAATATTTTGTAATACCTGTCAAATTTGCAAGGTGCTGAGCGATTAAAAAAAAAATTGTTTATTCGGGTTAATCGATGCTTGTGCGTGCGGATTTATTTAACCCAGTTTAGTTATTGTGAAATTAATTATATTAGCTGACATCAGCATCCTAAAATAAGCTTTATCTGCCAATCCAATAAGTTATAATGGATTGTTAAACGTTATTACTTACCTATACTTTATGTTATGTACTTTAAGTAAATAAAATATCACTTGCTTCAACGGGGGATAAAATATCGTGACGCAACCTGTATACTTGAGAGTTCCTCATTATGTTCTTAAAGGTGGAGTCCACCAAGCCGCACAGGGCCAGCGTGGTGAACTACGGCCTTAACCCCTTCTCATTGTGGGAAAAGACCCGTGTATGCAGGGCCGGTAATGGGTTGATATGACGTTAGTATGATGACGATAGTACTTTATGTATAGTCCAAGTCCTTGCTAACATTATTTATTAGTTTAAAAGTAAGGGCGATTTTCCACTAGAGCTGAGCGAAGAAAGAGCAGCCTAGCACTGTAGAAGGTCAAAGTAAGCCTACGATACTTTGACCGTTCTCACTAATTTTAGGTTGTATAGCTATCACTCTTTAACGTCTCTAGCTCTCATACTTAGCTTCCATCCGTAGCGGCCATCCCTAATCCGTACATCCTCCATTCATCCGATGCAAAATATGCCAAGTGTGCTGTGCTTTATGTGTCAAAGCTCACCCGGGGAAGAACCATGTTTATTTCTGCCGCTAAGCAGCATTGTTGCAATGCTGTGTTCCGCTCTTCGTCGTTGCCGGTGTAATTACAGACACATGTGGCTTAATACCTACCTCTAAGGTTGATGGAAATAGGGCGGCATGTTGCAGGAAGTGTATCTTGCATTATCTGCGAAGTGTTGACCTTTTTATAGGCCATGGTTTTCCACTTAATATCAGGTGGGCCATCTGTTTGAACTTTTAATTATTACTATAAAAAAAGCGTCTTCCAGGCATGATTATACGTATTATGGCCCATTTGAAATTATTCATTAAGACATTAAGCATAGAATTTTCCGCTTTAAGAAAGCATTCCCAAAAACTGCATGACACGTACTCTTTAAAATAGCGCGTATTTACCATGTTTTTAACAATACATATAACGATGTTACATGTTACCTTACCTTAACTTGTTTGCTTGGAAAAATTTATATCTCCTATAGAGGCCAATTTTGAATAATCCATTAAGCATAGAATTATCCGCTCTAAGAAAGCATTCACAATATCTGCATAGCACGTACTTTAAATAAAAAAACGCGTACCTACTTACCATGTATTTTACAATACATTTAACGATGTTACATGTAACGTTACCTTAACTTGTTCGCTTGGAAAAATTAATATATCATATAGAGGCCAATTTTGAATTATACATTAAGCATAGAATTATCCGCTTTAAGAAAGCATTCACAAAATTTGCATAACACGTACTTTAAAAAAAAACGCGTACTTACCATGTATTTTACAATCCATTTAACGGTGTTACATGTAAATTATACACGTTTGTATTTCAGGCCCTATATGGCATGAAGGTCACTGAACAGAATAATCACTTTCACATCAATCTCTATTAAATACATTTGCCATAACTGGTTTTATGTCGATGCATAAAATATTCATATAAAATATTCATATTTATCACTGTATGTTACGTTTATCATTTAAACTAACCAATGACCGTGTATTCATTAGCGATCAAAGATATATTAAGGCCTAAAAGTAACACATGTAGGTAGGTCAACATTGGGCACACTCCATCCGAGTGTGCCCAATATATTTAGCTCACATATTGCTCACGTTAAAAGGTATGCTGTGATATCCTAACTCTGAAAGTAAATTATTTAATTAGATATTATGAAGATCATCATCGTCATCATAACAACCGATAGACGTCCACTGCTGGACATAGGTCTTCGAGTTCAAGTTACAAACTTGTGCCGCTTGCATCCAACGACTCCCTGCGACGCGCTTAATGCCCTCTGTCCACGTCATTGGAGGTCGACCAACGCTGCGCTTACCAGTGCGGGGTCGCCATTACAGTTCCTTGGGACCCCAAAAGCCAACCCCATATTGCCAATTCACGGCTGGCCATAGGTCCAGTGGCAGTGGTGAATTGGCAATTTATAGGGAGACCCCAACGTCTTTCCATCCTACGAGCTATATGCCTCACCAATTGCCGTTTCAGCTTTGCGACTCGTTGAGCTGTTTCAGTAACTCTGGTTCATCTACGGATCTCCTCATTTCTGTTTTGATCACATAGAGATATTCCGAGCATAGCTCTCTCCATAGCCCGCTGAGTGACTCCGAGCCTTCGTATGAAGCCCTACTTGTACCTGGCGACCATGTTTCAGAACCATAGGTTAACACTTGCATCACGCACTGTTCGAAGACTTTGGGTTTTCTGGCACTGAGGTATTTTGGAAGAAAAGATGCAAACATAAATATTGGGCATGCATGAAATATTGGGTTAAAAACTATGGGCGAAGCAGAGCAACTCTTTTCTTCCTCAATTATGTGAAAACCTCACTATTATGGGTTTTGTAAAATTTGTAACCGTTTTAAAGCATTTTTGTCAATTATTTAGTACCAATAGAAGTGTTATCACTTGTAAAACAATGATGAGAAAGAAAAGATGATGTATTTGTAAAACAATATAACGCGACTTTCGGAGTTTATAACGTTTTAATCGGAATCCATAAGTACTGAGCTTAGTTTTAGATAATCAGTTGAGTGTCGTAAAACCCGAGACAGTTTGCTCTTCTTCGTCTCTTAATTCCGAGACTAAAGCCCGGTGCAATTAGTTCCAAGTTGCGAACAAAAGTGTTCTCATTCAAACAACTTATTCAAATAGTTAACTATTTAATTTAATTTATAACGTTATATATTTCAACGCAACCATTGCTATTTCCTTAGAGTTCTACTAGTTGGGGGATATTATTTATTTTACTTTAGAGGTTGTTGTTCTTAGACCTTACTGTCAACGAAAATAGACGTGAGGGAATTTCTTGAACTTCCGTAAACTGTAGGCATCGAGATCGCAGTTCATTAAATAAGGTTTCTTTACTTGCTCTTACTGAAACCAGTGCTCACCTATCTGGAGTATTTTGTAACCAGTGCCAGATTAAGACTCTGATGCCCTGAGCAATCCACGTGTACTAGTAAATTGGTATAGATTTTTTAAAGATCTATACTATTTCCTAAAGTTATTTTTACCGTGAGACGGATCATTACGTAGGTACGTAATTAGTACTTTAGAATATTTACGACGGGCCTATTAAACCACTAAATAAGGCGCAGGAATACCTACTGTTACAATCAGAACCAAAACATTTTTATTGAAATGCTACTTTTGAGATTAAGATTTTCAAACAGATTTTTTCCTTATATGTGGTAGCAATTATTTTTTTAGTTCAATTTTCGTGGTTCCCTAAGCAATTGCTTTACTAACAGTATAATGCGGAACTACTTATAACAATCCTTGGCGAGATTTCTTCTGTGGACACAAGAGTATCACGGATGACAAAGCTAAACTATAGATATACTGTGCTCGCTAGCGGCGCTGTAATAGTACGGGATCTATCTGGATTTAAACTGGAACCCGGTTCGCAACTAATAGGGTTAACCAGATAGGTAATACGCGACACGTGTAAGGCAGATGTGTAATGCGATTATGTTTGCATTTTACGTCATTTTATAAGTGTCCCACAGTTGGGCTTAGGTCTGTTTCTCTCTCTCGAGAGAGAGATCAGAGCTCTGATTTAGCATGCTGTTCGGCGAGCTAAAAGATTAATGCCAACTAAAAACGTTTTCAAGCTCGCGTTATCTTCATAAAGGTCTTTCCATAAATATTCCCCATATATCGATAGTGGTATGATCCAGTGAAAGTGCAAATTACTCGATTGTAAAAAGCTAATCACAAGGTAATTTCACTTTGGAAGTCAAGTCCGAGCTTCAGCTTTCAATATCCGTATGAAACGGAGGCATTAGACATCACTGGCAATGCTTGTTGCCAGTGATGTCTAAGACTTTGATTTTGAGGCATTACAGGCCTTTTGACGCATAAACGACAGCGTGTATACCTTTGAATAGCCTGCCTGTGTATGTGTTTATGTAAATTTGAGTTTTAATGTGGATGACGATTATGTTTAATTTAAGTACGATTTAAAATTAGTCTTTTACTAGGCCTTATAAATACATGGTTTCTATAAAAGGTGCCAGAACACCTACGGGTTCCTTCGAATCAAGGTTGAATATATATCTTCTAGGAATCTGTACTTTATTTAGGCTTCATCATAACTATGCTTCGGCTTAGCGGGAGGTCAGCGTTGTCTTAACAGACACGGCTATCATTCTGAGTGAAGTATTTTTTGGATAACGCCATGCTTGTTATTGTTGTCTTTTAAACTTCTTAGTTTGATTTTTAATCCTTCCTTCGCGTACTTACCAAGCCACCAATTTTAAGCCTTGATTTTTGACATAGAGTTAACTGAACGGAATAATAGTTAGATAGGCTATTTTTTATCCCCGGAAAACAATCGATTCCCACGGGATTAGTAAAAAACTGTTGCAAACGCAGACCGCGAACTACCTTTTGTATAAATCCAAAAAGATTCAATAAAAGTTTATTCCTTCCTTCTTCTTACCTACTGTAGTCAAGCATCAGTATAAGAAAAATATGCATATCCGTGTCTTTTACCGCCGATTCTTATGACACGGTGGGTATAAAGGCAGTTTTTTAAACTCGAACCTTATAATAAGCTCGTAGAAAGCATTATGGTCCGAGACTGGACGTCCTACAGGTGGCCGACCTTCACACCATATACCGCGCCTTGACGACATTCCTCAGCACTGCCCCCCCTCGTGTCATATTGTAGATAAGAACTCTATAGCTGTAGACATTGGCGTGTATACTGGGTAAGCACTAAGCGAACAGACGATATAAAATGGAGAAAATCTCCAGTGCGAGTTATTAAAAACTTAAGCGTAGGTATTGTGCGAATTATTAAAAACCTACGCTTAAGGTTTTATAACTCGTACTGGAAATTTTCTCCATTTTTTATCGTCTGCCCGCTTAGTGCTTACCTTACCTTATCCCTGTATGCACGCCATTGGTTGTAGACTTTTATTTTCCCTATATTTATTAAAAACAGATTGCCAAGTGTGAGTTTTTATATCTCTGTTTGTTTATTCGATTCATCATTTTATATAGTATCGAAAAAGCCTAGTGACAGTTTAGTTTCCCAGTATCGTAACTAGATATAGCTCCTTCTCTAACAAATAAGTTGAATTTAACTTACACGCAATCGAATAAGCAAACGTAGGTAGATAAACTCAACTTTGGCAGTGAGATCTAATTTTCCATAAGATTGAGCACAATATTACCGATTATTTGAGCTACTCAATCACAGTGAGGGTCACTGACGAAAACAAAAACAACCACCTCAAAATTTCTAGGACTGCACGAAACAGAATAGCTTTTCTTCGTGCGGACAATTATATAAGCCTGAACATAAGTAATATTTAAAGGCGAAATTCCTTATCAATATGATTCTATCAATCGATGACGTCACAGAGCTTTTATTGAGATTTTAACACGCCACAGCCCTGTGCCCAACGGTTGGTCTACCTATTAGAGGGTCGACTAACGCTTCGTTTTCCGGTCGCTTATTTTGAACATTGGAATCTCAACGTATATCGGTTCGTCGAGCTATATTGCCTTAAAAGTGCCTTTCATGGACCTATTTTAAATAAATAAGTATTGTTCTTTAACCTAGGCTTCAGAAAATCTGTAAACTTATGCAATAAATGTTTTGTTAAACATGATACGTATCATATTTACCGTTATATGCACAAACGTAGCTACTTCGTATTTTCTACTGTAATGTCTTCTTATTGCTCTAGATGCATTATAGCTCTGTCAAGTGCAGCGCGAGCGGTCACTTGAGCAATGCACTCAATCGACCGGATCTCCGTGTTCAGTGTAATGTTTACACGATTGTGTTCTCCAAATTGCAATATAATCTATCTATCTAACTATATATATACCTACTAAATAGCAATAAAGCTGAAGAGTTGGTTTATTGAAGTGAAAAATTCTTCACCGAACGCCACCAATTTCCATGAGCATTATATACTTTGTATTAATGCGTACTTTTTGATTGAAGTAAAAGCGTGAAACTCGAGTAATCGTCACCGCACGCAGCCCATGAGCTAAAGTATACTATGTGTATATGTGCATCGATTTAGATTTCACTGCTATCGGCAGTCTCGAAAGAATGGCCCGCATGCTTTTTGTTTGACTGCGCCAATATCAAAAATGAACTAATAATATAACTTGCTATAATATCTTAATATATATAAATCTCCTGTCACGATGTTTGTCCGCGATGGACTCCTAAACTACTTAACCGATTTTAAATTAAATTGGCACACCGTGAGCAGTATGGTCCAACTTAAGAGATAGGATAGCATAGATCTTTAATTATAGTCGCAATTTTATTTTATTGCAAATTATTTGTCTATAATTAATTTACAGTCACATGTTTTATATATATACTACTATACTCATTTAAGGCTTAGCGATACTGAATACTTTAAAGACAAAATCAAACGCAGACGAAGTCGCGGGTAAGAGCTAGTATAATATAAAAACTGCGCAATAAGCGAAATATTAGCGCAGGTGCGCGACGCGACGCGGTATGTTGGGGTATATTGTGTGGAATAACAGATAAAAGTTTGTATGGAAATCTAACAAGATGTATTCGAATGCAATGGATGTATAAGTGTTTAAATTTACATTTGCGAAAGTGTGTTTGTCCTTACTTTGCGCCCTAACTAAGCAACAATCTAATTGATTTTAGCACAAAGTTAGTTGTAACGACGGAGATTAACTTAGGCATACTTTTAATCCCTCGGGATAAAAAGTATGGCTAAGGATAATTCCCTTTGGGATTTGCAAAATACCGTAATAAAAGTAGACGAAGAACGCGGGCAACAGCTAGTTAGTTAATAACGCTTAAACGACTACATCCGGTTACTCTGAACTATATTATATAACAACTCATATCTAGTATTAACATGGTCACTCTACATACCAATAGGTCAAAACGTTCGATGATTCATTGAGCTGAATGTCGAGGCTTCTCAGTGTCTTAACTAAGAAGTTATCTCTATCGAGGTCTTTCCATAAATATCCCCCATACATCGATGGTGGTATATATAATCTAGTGATAGCGCAAATTAGTCGATTGTTAAAAGGTAATTTCACTTTAGAGTCAAGTCCAAGCTTCAGCATCCACGGGTTTTTTTTTGGGATTACAGATTGAGGCATTTGACGCAAAATCTACAGGGTGTTTTAAGTATGAAGTGTCTGCCTGTGTATTGTTCGTCGTATGATATTTTGTTCGTCCGTTACAAAATGGTGGATTATGTATTTTTCTACATTTCCCTCAATATCGGTATCAAATAGTTGACTAGTTTTTTTTAATTATTTATTTTATGTTATTCTGAACCAGTTAAGATAAATATTGATCGTAATAAAAACTTATTTGTTTTAAATATACAATGTGTAAATGAAAACCGATATAATACTTCACAGGCTTTAGAGGTAGGTACATTATGTACTGTCTCTGAGTTTTTGAATAAACCACTGCCATAGTTTGTACTGAAGTAAATCAGAAACAGCCCTAACATCACATGCAAAATTAAAATCATGTGACTCCTGTCACTTCAATAGGTACGCGTCGCGCGTAGGTACTATGCGCGTGTGGGTCTTATTTATTTATTTTTTATTTATTTCTTCTATTTTTAATAGGATTATCATAAGTAAACACTTAGAATGTTTTGAACTCGTATGTAAGTATGGAAAAATAAATATGCTTCTTTTGATATTTTTCAAATCAAATCAAATCAAATCAAATCAAATCAAATCAAATCGTTTATTTGCAGATTTGTATTACATTGTTGGTAGGTACACAAAACATAGGGACAAATAATCCGCCTTAGATGGCATGCAAAAAATATATTTGATCGTACAATAATTATACAATAATAATACTTTCTTAAATCAATCGATATTATTAAAATAAGAATAAAATTTAAGAGTAATATCAAAAGTACAAATATTATTATTCATGTCAAATTATAATCACTGTAAATGTCAAACCTATAATATTGTGTCTGTTAAATATTCTTGGATGGTATAATAACATTTCCCAATAAGTAATTTTTTTATCTAATCTTTAAAATCTACAAGATTTATGTTTCTGTTTACAGGACGATTCCTATAAATATACTTATGCATCCTACAATATTATTTCGTAATTCTGTTACACGTTGTATATATACCTGCCTATTATCTACACTAAAACAGAGTTCTGAATCAATTGAAACGCAAGGGCTTGGGCGTAAAGCGTGTGAAAGTGAAAAACGATTGTCCTGTGACAATAGGTTCACCGCAACTAGATCAGTGAAAGTTACCATTGAAACATCTTTGTATAAGTTATTGACAATTTTTCTGGTGTCGCAATGCGTAGGTTTTGATAGATACATGTAAAATACTCGTCATTCAATGAAATCGCAGCATAACTAGAGATGTACCTATCTGAACAATCAACTAGTATAAAAAGGATTTCTATAACAGATAGATCATTCAATTCAATAAATGAAGAATGTTATACTATCCAAGCAGAATGTTCTTAATCCTATGTGTCTATGTTTGTTTATTTACAGAGGTGATAGACCGATATTTATAGACAATCAGCCATAGTCTGATACTCTTTCTTATGCCCACCAATCTTTAAAACTCGTATAGCAACAAGATTGTATATATATGTATATTTGTAATATTAATGTAATTGTTTTTTTGCAGGTAAGTTCAAATTTATTGTTGTGAGTCACACCAAAGAGGCTGTCTTGGGTCATTGGTCGCTGCCAAAAAACATAATTGTAAGTTTTCCTATAATATGTTTTTAACTTAATCAATTACGACCGGTTATAAATTAAATGTTACATGGGTAACTTTGAATGTTTTTCAGTGTCTGGGTGTTTATCTGTATATTATAAGTGTTTATGTGTATTATACGCATAAAAATATCGGCTATATAAGTACCCATAACACGAGCTACGCTTACATTGGGGCTAGATGGCGATGTGGGTACTGTCGTAGTATGTATATAAAAAAAAAACCTTTATTCCGGTAAAAAAGTGGCGATAGCCTAGTTGTTAGGACTCCGACTTCACTTTCGGGGGGGACGAGTTCGAACTCTAACTTTTCTAAGTTATGTGTGTTTTGAGCAATTTAATATATCTTTCATTAACAGTAAAGGAAAACATCGTGGGGAAACCTGCATGCCTGTCAGATCTCAAAGGCCATTCTAAATGTTCTCAGAGGCGTATGTAGTCCAACAGTCCGAACTTGGCTAGCGTGGTGGACTACGGCCTAAACCCGTACTGTAATCGACCGGTAATGGGCATTCGCAGACTTTTTTGTAGGCATTATAAAGCTCTAAAACTTTTCCAAAGAACTCGTATATCTCTCATCGTTAAGTCTGCGTTCGTAAGAAACAATTGCGATCGACCGTTTTTTCTCCGACTTACTTTGTAAATCCGACTACCACGAAAAGTTCTTTACAGTTTTCAGGTTACAATGGTTAACGTATGACACTTGCAAATAATGTGGCTTTATATTGAAGACATAGATTTTCAAAATCGATTCAGTAGATCCAGAGATAACCCCCGACAGTGGCACAAATTCACAAACTCACAAACTTTATATCTTTATAATATTACTATAGATGTACAGCGTAACTAAAAAATATATAAATCTTTCAAAAATAAATTTTTACACATGCATGTGTAACTATGTGTGATTAGTGTCTTCATTTTGCCATACAGTCTTTAAGAATATGTTATTGCTCTTCATCGTTTATTTTCACATAAACACCTGTTAAGTCTTATCTACAAAGGTTGCCTGTAAGAGATTGGTTGCTGCAAAAAGGCCGCCTTTGCATATCTACATTGTGTACTGTATACTCCTTATTGTTTTTTTTCCTGTATGTTATACGTGCAATAAAGTGTTTCTTCTTCTTCTTTTAATTTATTTTTTATAAAAACTTTGTGAGCTTTGATCCAATCTAAAGAATGTATATCTTGACAAGGTTTCTGTGTTTCCTCACTGTGGGCTTTCGATACTCTAAATGACTCTTCGATAGCTATCTTACAAATCTACCAAGGGTACCTAATTAATGTTTTATTTGTATATGTTTTTTACCTTCCACTGTACATAATGTTTTTAAATATATATAAGCACGTCGCTTTAATGAACACTCCCTCGGCATAGTTCTCATTCTTAAGCATAACCTTGTATTTTACAAATACTTTCTTTTTAATGTTAAGTTTTTTGACCTGCCAGGATATGATGTTATCATTCTGGTTTTAAGCTAATTGATTGACAATTAAATTAATTAATTAAATTGCAATAAACTGACAAGTGGTACCGGCGTTTCTCAATTTGTTACCTAACTCCCGAGGCGGTGTTTAATTTAAGCGCTTGGGCAAAAAAACTTAACAAAAAGCGGTCAGCCAACTCGCAAAGCAAATCATGATAACGTTTAACAGTTAACCGCTTATTGAAAGTGTAACGGTACTTGCGAATAAATGCCATACATTATAGTATAGACTATAGCAACTTCTTAGGCTCAGATTTATAGAACATACTTTGACTTTGCTTAGTCAGTGACAAAGTTGGTTTAAAAACGAGACAGATTTATGACAGACACATAACTTTGTCTCGTTTTAACCATTTCTTAACTCTGATTAAAGCAAAAGTTTTCTCTAAGGATCTAGGGTATGCCATGTCGAGCATTTCTAATTCTTCACTGCAGGGAGCAGGCCACATAGGAGATAAGGATGCAGAGCTTAGATCCTCCATGCCGCTGTCATGCGGATTGGCGGGCTTATCACATGTCAGTGTCAATAAGCGAACCGATAACTTTTGTAACGAGTTTCTAGAGGAGATGGACATAACTGCGGCTGGTAAGAAATTCTCTGACTTTTTAAAAGCTCACAATAACTATTTTTATTGTTTTATTTAAAATCTTTATTTGTACATCACTACACAGTTAGGAAAATAAAGGGTGAATAGAGAGAAACAGAAAGACTGGAGTAGAACACAAAAGGCGGTCTTATCGCTTGAAATACATCTCTGCCAGGCAACCTTATGATTAGGACAACAAGAGCGAGAACAAATGGGTGGTGAAAAATTATTATTAACCTATATTCAAATAACTACATACGAATACACAAACAAACTTTACACAAAAAAACAATATATATATATATATATATATATATGAAATAAATATAAAAATAATAAAGTAATATTTTATTATCATAAGCTATATTAATGAATAGATGGAAAAAATAAATAAAAACCAGTCGTCTTATTAAGCAAGATAATTAGAATTAACTGCATTTTTCAACATAGCAAGCAATTTTGCCTGTCGTATGTTCGTATAGAGAGCATTCCACAATTCGATAGATTGCACTGTGAAGGAAAGCTTATAAAACTTCGTCTCGTGGAATGGCATGCTGGGTGTCAGCATACGACATGATCTTAAATCAGATGTCGTTCCTACTTGAGAACCATTAAGTATTTTTTGGCTATAACTGGTAAACAAATCCAATACCTTGTGATCTGTAGTCTAAAATCAATCCATAGCGACTACAAACACTATAATGCATTGAAATAGTGAATGTAGATTACATTAAAAACAATTTGTTGCAAATATATAATCAGCAAGTTGCTAAGCAGTATGTTACATTTGTAATTCTATTCACAATTTATAATACACAATTAAATTTCGATGAATCCATTTGTGTTTAATAATGACATAATATAAATTCATGTATTGATAATAAACCACTTCTAGTAGAGTATCAATCCATATAGGAAATGAGTACCGTATCTAAAAACAAATATCTAGCAATTTAGCAAGCGTTTTTGTAATGTATTGAAATTTTTATTTCTTTTTAACAGTTTTTAGTTTGACGATTTTCGGATGGACACTTGCCGATAACAACCTGAGGAATTGCTACGGCGTCACCGGGGGAGTGAGGCTTTTAGTTTGTCACGTATTTTTGACTATAGACTACGGTAGCAGTAATAGACAATTATGTAACCGGAATAATTGAAAAAAATATACAATACAATTGTTTCATGCATAATATATGTTTAATGAAAAGTGATTACTTTTTAATGGTTATTTTTTCCCTGTTTATATTCCAAGTATAAGTATTTAAGGGGGTCCTACATGAAAATACTTTATTGGACCGTTTACTTTTTGCGTTTGGGATTTACTAGCGAACATAATGTAGCGCCGGAAATCAATTTCAATGACTGTTCAGCTTTGCTATAATAGTAGTTAGAAAAAGCCGGCATCGTGCAGAAAATAGATTGTAAATGGCCAAAAAACGTGGATTTAATTAATATAAACATTAAGAAATACTCCGTTACTCTTGCAAATGTAAGACTATAAAACAATGTATGAGACTATTTTCCTAGAAGGCTCTGGGAACCTCGCTTTCTCACACTGGAACAAAAAGTGGAATCGCCCGCTATAGTAACAGAAGGCGAAGGCCGTGGCTAAATATAATTACTGTGCCAACAGGTTGCATCTATAGCTGTCTACTCTTATCTAGTGAATGCTCATAAATGACTCTAAATGACCATTAATGTAAACAATAAAAATTATAAATAATTTTATTTATTTATTTGGTATCTATGACCCATCACTACACACTACACTATAACATAAATAGAATCATTAATAACTGAACTAAATCAAAAAAACTTACATTAAATATTAATATGCAATATAAAAAAAAAGTTACAAATTAAAATTTCTGCGTCCAGACAGCCCTACGTAGAGTTTAATATACAACTTGCAAATTGGAGAGTCGTATCGATTTATAATGTTAACAAATATATAATAAATAAATATACTACTACAATACACACATCGCCATCAAGTCCCCAAGTTAAAGTAGCTTGTGTTATGGGTACTAGGATGACTGATGAATATTTTTAGGAATAATATACATTATACATAAATACTTATAATATACAGATAAGCTCCCAGGCACTGAAAAGCACACATGCTCATCACACAAACACTTTTCAGTTGTGGGAATCGAACCCACAGCCTTGGACTCAGAAAGCAGGGTCGCTGCCTACTGCGCTAGTCGGCCGTCGAAACAATCAAAATTATAAAAAGTTGTCAATCGAGTTTCCTGCACATTTTAACAAGAGGTCATTTGACTAATTTACTGTGCCTACATGTTGCGTCTGTGGCTGTCTAGTCTTATCTAATGAATGCTTATAAATGATTCTAAACGTCCATTAATGTAAACAATCAAAATTATAAATAGTTGTCAATCGAGTTTCTTGCACATTTTAACAAGAGGCCATTTGACTTATTTTCTGTGCCTACAGGTTGCATCTGTGGCTGTCTAGTCTTACGGAGTGAATGCTCATAAATGATTCTAAATGTCCATTAATGTAAACAATCAAAATTATAAATAGTTGTCAATCGAGGTTCCTGCACATTTTAACAAGAGGCCATTTGACTAATTTACTCTGCTAACAGGTTGCATCTGTGGCTGTCTAGTCTTACGGAGTGAATGCTCATAAATGATTCTAAATGTCCATTAATGTAAACAATCAAAATTATAAATAGTTGTCAATCGAGGTTCCTGCACATTTTAACAAGAGGCCATTTGACTAATTTACTCTGCTAACAGGTTGCATCTGTGGCTGTCTAGTCTTACGGAGTGAATGCTCATAAATGATTCTAAATGTCCATTAATGTAAACAATCAAAATTATAAATAGTTGTCAATCGAGGTTCCTGCACATTTTAACAAGAGGCCATTTGACTAATTTACTCTGCTAACAGGTTGCATCTGTGGCTGTCTAGTCTTATCTAATGAATGCTTATAAATGATTCTAAACGTCCATTAATGTAAACAATCAAAATTATAAATAGTTGTCAATCGAGTTTCTTGCACATTTTAACAAGAGGCCATTTGACTAATTTTCTGTGCCTACAGGTTGCATCTGTGGCTGTCTAGTCTTACCGAGTGAATGCTCATAAATGATTATAAATGCCCATTAATGTAAACAATCAAAATTATAAATAGTTGTCAAACGAGTTTCCTGCACATTTTAACAAGAGGCCATTTGACTAATTTACTCTGCTAACAGGTTGCATCTGTGGCTGTCTAGTCTTATCTAATGAATGCTTATAAATGATTCTAAACGTCCATTAATGTAAACAATCAAAATTATAAATAGTTGTCAATCGAGTTTCTTGCACATTTTAACAAGAGGCCATTTGACTAATTTACTCTGCTAACAGGTTGCATCTGTGGCTGCCTAGTCTTACGGAGTGAATGCTCATAAATGATTCTAAATTTCCATTAATGTAAACAATCAAAATTATATTATATAGTTGTCAATGGAGTTTCCCGCACATTTTACCAAGAGGCGAGTAGTACCACTTTTACATGCACACCCACTACTACGTTAACAAAGTCATAGAAATATTGTAACAAATATGATTGAATCTCACGTTGACAACATGACGATATTTTCTTCAATGGGTCAGTGCTGCCATCTCAGAACACAATTCGTCGGTACAAAAGCGTCATTTAATCAAAACTACTACTATACTACTTGTACTTATTAAAAATAAAAAAAAATCCTATTACTACGAGTATTATAGAAGTACTTTTATTATTTCGTTTTAACCTTAAAGAAAGGAACAAAACGCTTTTTATGTCTAGTAGATTGTTTACCTTCTACCGTCCTTAAATGTCTTATTCATACAAAGCAGGGCTGTCACAATTCAGAGTGAATATGTTCTTTTGAGATAATTTTACCTAGGCATAGGTAGACCCAAATTTGCTATCGCTTAGTAACTTAGCTGATTCAGTCATGTACTTCTCTCTCTTTTCCTCCATCGGGACATATATCTAGATAAACAAATAGGACTCAAGTTTCTGTCTGTGATTTTGTAATAGGTAACTGCTGAATTAAGTTGTTTATATGAAATTCAAAGCACTTTTGAAACGTCAAGTATGTCGGTTTGTAGTGACCTTACCATCGGATTGGGAAGCAGATTCTACCGAAAAGAGCCGGCAAGAAACTCAGTGATTGTTAAAATGAGATTTTACCCGTTGCGTGATTGTTCTGAACTTCCGAATGTCAAAACAGTTTTATCTGATCTTTCGCAGCTGGATAAATTTATCTAGAGTGATAGAGAGAGTACTTTTACCATCAAACAAGCGAAACTGATTTTCAGGAAACTTCCTTAGGCTGACAATAGATACAAATACTGGGAGAAAATACCTTTTGTTGCACCGGAAAACTGAAATACTAACAAGTCGCAACTGCTTGTTATCAAGTACCTCTTCTTCGACGGAGCTCACTTAGTCCGGTTTTAAGTACCCGACTTTTTATTCATTGGCTCTAAAATCGGCGTTTTGGATGTCAAGTCAGCGCTTTCTTCAACACTATTTATTCGTATGTTAAGCTCCTTACATATGTTACATTAACATATTACATTATGTAATATGTTAAAGACTAGATTTAAAGATGACTGTCGATTCGACATTTAGGTAATTTAACAAAGTGGCAACCCTGAGAAAGGAAAGGTTTGCCTTGAGCGTGGACGTGCACAGAATCTCAAGAGACGGTCAGTGATGGGCCCTGACATCCCGTTGAACACAAATACCATGCGTGACAGAGACGGCGAACAGACAACCACCTGTGGAACGCCCCGCCAGAGTGGGACGGGGATATTAAAGCTCGAATCTAACAGGTTTTTCGCCATACCAGTTATGCAGGTGATGCGCTATGAATGATTTCGTCTAAGAGAATAGATGCTGATAATGTATAAACTAGTTCATATGTTATATTATGTAAAGTAGAAATCTTCTTGATTAGTTTCGAATTTATTTAATAGAAGCGGGAGTTACTTTGCGGAAGTTTTTTTTTTCAGATTACTGCAAGTTCGCTCTTTACTGCAATCTTAGCTGTTGGTAAGTAATTATACAGTCTAAGATGGGAGCGGGCTGATCTATTATAGGCATGGCTGTTATATTAGATCCATACTTCTAATACGTACCGGAACGCTAAATAGTTTGGTGGCCCTTTTTTTGGGAGGGAACTTGCCAGAACTATGCTATGAGAGAATAGGAATGTACCCAGCAGTGGGATATTAATAGGTTGCGGATGATGATTACAGTAGTTCGAAGCCTTTGACACCGTCTAGACCAGGTCGCGCCATTGTATTGAGGCTATATAGGTCTCCCTACTGCTGACCCGGGGTTATCTGGACCAATAAGGGTCCTTTCCTAACCCCACGCTTACCGCACGATTGATCCATCTAGACGCCTTCGTCAAATTTCTTTGACAAGCTTTACTGTAATAATATAACATTAAAAAATTGTACTTGACTATGATGGTATAGCTCTAAGACTATGATCAATGTTTCACACTTTAGTGGTCCTTTTGATCCGTCTATCAGCGTGTTTTCATGCATTCCACGTGTCGCATGCCCTAAAACACAAAGGCCGTGTGATTTGTTTAACGCATTCCATCATGCAGTCTTACATTGAAAGGGGAATGTCTACAACGAATTGTAATAGGATTATAGCACAACGAGTTCTCATTATCATCAGCCTGGCAAATATATCCGACCCTCTACGGGGAAACTGTTCCCAGATATCCATTCCCTGTACTTTTCTCAGTTGTGGGTCATTAACCAAGTAGGGACTAGTAAACTTCACAAATCTATGGAGGATGATACGGAGGATGTTTTCTCACGACATATTCATCAGCAAATTATACATAACCACGAAAACTTACAGGTGGTAGAGTTTCAGTAGTAGTAGAGCTTTTTGCAGCAGTGTCCTGGTCTGAAGGGCGTTATAACGGAAACATGAGGCTCACACCCACGCCTCAGGTTGACAGACGTCACTTTGAAGGACGTTTGCTTTGCTTGCCATGCGAAGTAAAAAGGGAAGTCTCACTCACAAGGTCTAGCCTAAATCCATTCCACCTAAGACAGCCTAAGTTCAATAATAATAAACTAATAAACTGCTATATTATATAAATTTAAAATGTAAAAAAACCCAGACTTTCAATTTAGTGCACATTATTAAGTAGAATAATGAAAACTACATTGAAAACCCTTACATTTGATACCCATGTTGAAGGAGTACTAAAAAAAATTGTAATCCGCCAGTTTGATATGGCGGCCATGTTTGACCAGTTTTCATTAAACCCAGCTAAGAACACTCCTGACTAAATCACCTTCCAAACAAAAAAATCCAACTCAAAATCAGACTTGACATCTCGTACCTACGCAATCCCGTCCTGACCTGGGTCGAGGTATCGACAAATCTAAAAATATTATCGTGGTATCGTGGTTGAACTATATTTAAGAAATATCGGTTCATCCGTTTGGGAATTACTATACGACAGACAAACTTTTAACAGGGGGTTAAAAATTTAAGTGCTTAATAATGATTACTACCTTAATAAAAATAAGTTGACCTAATAACTCATCAGTTTCCTGTCTATCAAAACACCGGTTGCTCACAGATTATATAATCCGCGACTTTCAAAGCTGAAATATCAAGAGAAACCTACCTTTCCTAGAAATTGAGTAATGATTAAATGTGTCTTTGTGAAAGGGCAGAAGAGAATGTATGAAATACCTACCAGGCACAGCTAATCGCTGCGAAGCAATCTAAGCGACTATGCACGAGTAATTTTACGTGCTTTATAATCGTCGATGCCGCCTGAAACCTTTCATATACTTTATCTTTTCTTCGGTACCTTGGGCTGCGATCTCAGTCGTTACCACAAATAATCATCATCATCATCGTATTAACCCATTACCGGCACACTGCACGGCACGGGTCTACCACACATGTGCATGGTTTAGGCCGTAGCCCACCGCTAGCCAGTATAGCTCAGCGCGGATTGGTGGACTCCTCACGCCTTTGAGAATATTATAGAGAACTCTCAGGCATGCATATTTCCTCATGTTATTAAATTTTAAAGATTTTGACTATTTAATTGCATAAGCGCATAAGCTATTTAATTTAATGCGTGCTGGGATACGAATTCGGGCCACCGAAAGTAAGGCCGCAGTCATAAACGCTACGCTATCACCGCTTTAACCTTTTACCACAAATATCTGATAATATATCACCCCAAAGCTGGAGAGTTTGAATCTTGTTTAACTAGTCTATAGTCTTTTTTTGTATTTGTGAGTATAATAGAAGAAGGTTAAAGGATATTTTATATCACGCTACGACCTTAGGGAGCCGAGTAAATGGAGTTATAGACCGGGCGGGTGAAGCGACTCAGTCTGTCCCAGTAACTTCTGAAGAATGAATCTACTTATTAAAGTTGTGTGCGGGTGAAGAAAACCTATTTTGTAATATTTGTTGTAGACTCATTACCCAAGGCCGCCAAAGACCATTTATGGAGCGTGGGCTATGGATCATCACTCGATTCCCGAAAGAGGCGGTTTGTGCCTTGCAATGGGTTGATTAAAATTATAACACAAAATCAAAATCACCACGAAATTTTCAAAATACTCCGCCACGAAATTTTGCATAACGTTTAAACTGGTCTTGTATTCGGAAAGTTTTTTTTATTGAGCTAAACAGTGGCCAAGATCCAATGAACTGTTATAACTATACTGTTATACGCTTGGTAATCAAGGCAATTTAGAATACTGCAGAGATCGGTTCCCGGTATAAAAAGTATCCTATGTCCGTCTTTACACGATGCAAGTATACAATGTGCCTTTCATCAAGATCGGCTCAGCGAGCCGTAACAAAAATAATAAACAGTCACACACACTTTCGCTTTTGTAATATTAGTATGGATATTCGAATTTAAAGAAATATAGAAAGTAGATGACTGTAAGGATTCGACTCAAAACTGTCTTCTGTTACGTAGAAATACCGCAATCCGATTAACGACTCGTAAAGCCGACTTAAAGTAATTTCCATGTACGAGTATGTACAACAATATTCTTCGTGTACCTACTTGGTTATAATAATGTCGCAGAAATACATTCTAAGCATGTTAATGATTACATTTACCGCTTATATTACGTTAAACTTAACTGTTTGGTCAGCAGATTCTACTAGAAAGCCAAAGTAAACCCAGCAGCTAGAATAGTATATATATTCATATTATAGTTCGTACCGGTAAGGGAAAAGATCGTGATGAGACTTGCATGCGTTTGCACGCCGTTGTGAGTTATCCACAACGGCGTGTAAAGTTTACCAATCCGAACTTGGTCAGTATGGTGAAATACGGTGAAGCCCTTGACATTCTGGGAGGAGACGTAGTGTCGGTAATGGGTTGATAATTTATATGATGATGAAGATGATCGAGTATTTTTCTTCGATGGATGGATAAGGCAGCTGGCCCAGTGATTTAAGGAAATACTTTGAAGGATTCGTTGATAAGTGTAAAGTATCTTTACACTTATCAACGAAACCTTCGAGGCGACTGATAGTTGTAGCTACTAAAAGCTCTACTATAATAAAGTATCCTGTACGGTGTAGCCATAACAGACCTCGTACTCTCGCTTCGTACAACGTATCCAGCAATAGCCGTTATCACAATAGTAAACAGACAAGTGCAACTGGCGCAATGTCACCGACTGTCAATCTGGGCCACTCGGTACACAGCGATACCGTGCACGCATACATGGTAGTCCAAGAGCTACACATTTCCTAAACTTTAATGCAATGGTATTCAAATTGTACTTAAAGGTGTTGTATGTCTAAATTGGGAAACTGTAAGAAATAATATTTTTGACTGATACGACCATAAGAGCCGTATTTAAAGCAATAAAATAATTAAGAATTACACAAGTTTGTAAGGTAATGTATTTGTTAAATAAAAAGACCTTTTCAGCTCGCTCGCTTATAAATAACTTGATGATGAATTTTAATATACTGCACTTGCATTTCAGCTGAGTTGTTCCATGGATACCAAGACCTGACCGTTTGTCTTTTGGTGATTGATCAATGTATTTTTTTCTCCTTGGAATTTTTGTTTCGCATGTTGCATATTTACAAGTCATAAACAGAAATACCCACGTTATTGCCCATTTAATTGGCCTGTCTTATGAAAAGATTATTATTTTGAATTGTTTATAGCTCTTATCTATATTTCACACTGATAGATATATATAGAGAGATTTTTAATTAGTTAACTTTTATCAAATACCTAGTATAAAATTCCCACAAGCTCTCCGACCTTGTGTCCGATCAACGACAAGCTAATTTACACCATATTATTTAACCCTTAATTGTCAAAACAGCATAGCACACGTAAGGGCAATTGTGCACTGTACACATTTTATCTAAGCACACTCGAAAGCAAAACCGGGCCGCGATAATTGAGCAATTACCTTTCTTGCAACATTATTTTCCCTCTGGTTTTAATGTAAACATATTGGCTTAGATTTCTTTAACACGTTATCTTACTGTCTTTATTACGCCATCTGTGTTCGTTATAACTGCTAGCTCTAATTAAAAACATCTCTATTTATTCCTTCTCATTTAAGAAGGTGAGATTTGAATGCAGTTTTTATATCACTTTTATGCAGGCTCTGGTTTAATGTAAGCATATTAGTTTAGTCAAATACAATTTTTTAAAATACATATACAAATATTAGAACCGGTGGGTTTTTATACAGAACGATTATAACACGGTCTGAAAACTGCCAATGCTGAATTTAAGGTATGTATTATTATCAATCTAAGGTTTTGATTACACAACGAGTCGGAACTGATATACCTGACTGATTAATTGATAAATGCATTGATTTTTTTTTCTCATTTATTAATGTCTACATACCAGAATACTAACATATAGATTAAGTTAATGTGTTTACAAACAAATGGACCCTTGTTGCGAAAAATAAAGAACTTTGTTATTATTAAGCCACTGTTAGTACAATTAGTATTTATTTATAGTAGTTTATTTAAGTTTTGATCCAGTTTCCAATGTTCATAGTTCAATGAGACATTTTAAATCAGAGGCGAAACTTAGCTTTTTTACTAACTTAGCAATAAAATGTTACCTACAGTTGTTTGGAACATCAAATATTATACTGGTTTTGATTTCTTTTAGAAATTTTCTTATTACATTGATTTGCCATTCTGTTTGATATGTGAATCAAACCTGTGTAGGAATCAACATTAAAAAGAAACCGTTTTATTAAAAAACACAACAGGTACAGTTGAAATACGTCACAAACAACATAAAAACCTGTAATTTAATTCATTTTAGATTTTTTGAACCATTTCGCAACATATTAAAAACATACCAAATGATCATAATAATCGATCAAAGTCAACATTTTTTGATTTTACTTTCATATAATATATCGATCAATGACTTTTGAGTAAAGTGAAATCCAAATAATATTAAAATCGTAAGTCTTACTTCAATTTGAATAGAGAGCTCTGATTTAAACCAGATTAAAATTAAAAAGCATATCTATAAAAGCTAACTGCTTTAACGAATGTGATGAAAATTTACCTATAATTAAGTTAAGTTTTGAATTTCAAGTTCGCAGAATAAATAACAAAATAAAACAAAACCATGATCTTCCATGTACGAGTACATATAAAACACATATAAAGCACACGCGCACGCATACACATTATGTTAATTTACCTAAATTTCAGTGTAGCTAAATTTATTTTAAAATGCAACTTACATCTTTTACGCATATATAACGGATATTGTTATAAAAGAGTCGGAGGAGAGAAGAGTATGGCGGAGTCTTCTGATACAGGTGTAGTAACTACTACATCTTGAAGAAGGTTCCAAACTTGCAGTCTTGTGTAAAAATTTGAAAGAAAAATAAACTATTTTATTTTTAATTTAAAACAAAGCTAAAGAAAACCCACAGCTTAGTTATAATAATCAAACAAACATAACGACCAAGATTAGCTCGTTGACAAAGTAATTAAACTTACAGGAATAAATTTCCGTCGATAACACAGCTTCCTTCCTGTAAGTGTAGTTATCATTGTTTCTATCGTAAAATCGTATTCACAAATAATGTTAAAAATACTATACTACTCACTACTAAATAATGTAATTAATATACTGACTACGCGGCATTGCCGCGTGAGGTGTTTTCCCGAGATAAAAAAGAAGCATTAATTACTCTCCGGTTCACCAACTCATAGATGGTGATAACAAATACCCGGATAAGTTTGTTGTGAGCTTTCCTTAGACCAGCCCTCGTAGCTTCAGGTATAAGTTGGCGAACGTAGTAGTCACTATCACCTAGCACTTGTGTAAACATATATGTCTGAACGCAAAGATTTTTTAATTTTTCAAATCGATCGACAGTCGCCAATTGCTTTATGAAAGTGGGACAACCCAAAAAATACACTTTTATAATATTCCCCGCGAAATACATCGTGACGTGAGACGTCACATGCATGGGTTTATTTTTCCGCAATAAAAAAAAACTATATCACTGACCTACTCGTAAATATCTGTTCGCAAAAAATCACGTCATTGCTTTACTGCTTTGCTGCATGAAAATATGATGAACAAACAAATATACTTGGGCATTTATATTATTAAAAATTACGATAGCCTTTGCCCGCGACATTGTCAACAAGGGGTTGTTCATTTATGTGTGTCAGATAAAAAATATTCTATATCACTACCCGGTAAAAACAACACGGTCGGTTTTTACGTTACAGAAAAGTTTGTCTTTCTGTAACGTAAAAACCGACCGTGTTATTTGAAGAACAAGAACACTGGTTGATAGTTTTTTTATTAAGTCCAGATAACGTACGTGTCCGTTTAATCTATTATGAAATATTCTTGTATCTTTATACTATACACCTCGTCAATACCTATATATGAAAGTTGTCTGAAATACCTTTTTTTCGATAAGAACTTATATGTAAGATTTAGCATTGTAGTACTTCCCTCGACGAGATCTTACATGAAACACTTTACTAGTACTATTGTTATCATATATTAAGCATTAATAATATTAGTAAGTAGATATATATGATCGTTTTCTATGATATGCAATATGATGCGGGGCAAATAGTGACAAAATCTGCTCTTTAGTTGTAGATATACTTACATTTTCTATTTCATATAGATAATACCGACCTAAATCGAATGCTTTGTTATCGATACAAGTTTACAATGTTATGTAATTACAAAGTTAACATAGATTTATCGTAATGTAATTACTTGTAATATAATATTATCTAATTTATGATATAGAGTGCGGAATGTTCAAACGTGCTTACTTAGATCATCAAGGCAGTTTATCTACTAGATAATATAAATTCCAACTAGTAACTTTAGTAAACCCAGACATCGCCTAAATCGAATGCCTAATGACTTAGGCGATATAACGTTTCACCAACTCTTAGGTGATAACTATTAGTGACTGGTTGATGTTGGCCTAGGAATCTCCTTAGATTAGGCGTTACTTATTTAGGCATTGCCTTGTTCGTCGTTAGCGAAAACGGGCATTAGCGTTCCGCATTGCGATTATATATCGTGCGTTACAGGCTTGCGACAGGCTCAAATCTTGCAAATCAAATTTTTTTTTTGTGTCCAAATCCAAAAAAATATGTTTGACAGCAAAGATCGCGAAATTTACGCCTGTCCAAGCCTGTTGTAAGAAACGTAGTCACACTGCAGGTACAAAGCCGCGTAGAAACCTATAAAAAGAAAGTTATGATAATAATACCTAATATTGTTTATTTCTTTCATCAAAATTGCACATATAATGAGTTGACGAACTGGCCTCGCCCCCGGAACATACATAGACAGATAGTTAGTAAAGTAGTAAAGTGTGTGTGTGGTGTGTGTGTGTGTGTTTGTGAGTGTGAGTGTGCGTGAGTGTGTATTTTGTGTGTGTGTGTATGTGTGTGTGTGAGTGTGTGTGTTTGAGTTATGGGTTTCATACAACTTCAATATAACAGTCTAGCGCGATGACAATATGATAGATCTTAGGCTGCGTCATCACATACCACTATTGAGATTGAAATCAATGGGTAACTTGTAGTGGATTAAAAAAAGCTCAAAGCGAATTACATGTTTTTCTCACGACGGTATCAAATGGAGGGTTTGTTTCTAGAATAATGTACGAAAGTGATAATAATAAAAGTCTGATGTTTTTACTTTTTTTTTGCGATTCCTATATATTTTTTAAGAGAGATTTTTTCCAAAACAGGTAGCTGTCCAAGACATAATGTATTGATCGAAAAGCACTGTATGCCGGTCACGCAAATAATGTCGCAGCGTGCGTTCGCATTACGTCAGTCAGGCATGCGGGTACCGTTAATGTTGGACAAGTATTTCAAATCGCAATACGGGACATAACTTATTATTAATGTAATGTTGCTATATATGACATATTAATAAGGAATATGTACGTTTGGGTGTGCAACTATGTAAAGCGAGCAATACTTCTAAATTAAATACATAAAAATTTAAATAACTTAAGATAATAGGGTATTATATTTTAACTCGCTTTTTTAAAGCGACAGAGCGACGAAAAATCATATTCTCGACCCAAAAGAACTGAGGAACAAGTCTATATATCTGGGTGGAACTGTAAGCACGTAGAATCTAAAGGCCTTCCGAAACTTGAACTTCTCCTTCTTAACTTCTTCTTTTTCTCCAGAGTCAGCTGTGCATTTACCATGCTGTTCGGAAAAGTTTCTCGTGTATGTCGTTGATATATTTACTGCTATCATTAGCAGTATGTATTCAGATTGAATCTTGCATAAAGTCGTGGATTCAAACTTGCCCTGAAAGTGTCAATTAGTGGTTAATGTTAGAAGTAGCTAACCAATAAACAAATCAATAATAAAAATACGTTTTGAGTGTTGCCTTGCATAATGTGTAGTATGTATAACACCTGTCACCGAATTCTTAAAGTCGGATTTTATGGGTAATACAATTACAATATGGATGCGGGGAATCCGTCACCCGTTGGAGATCCAACGTCGATCCAAGTCCTCGTGTTGGAAAGCGCACCTTGTGTTCCCGGTGTGCCTTCGGCGATTGTAGGGACATTTTAGTATGTCCCAGAGGAGAGCCTGCAATGGATGGCGCCGCTAGCTGGGTCGCGGATGTTTGCGAAAGCGTTCCCGTGGCCCAGCCATGGGGCGACTGGTAGCAAGACCGTGGGGTTTTAGTCGGTACTAGTCCGAGATAATCACCTTGCCTCCCCGTGGAGCGGTGGTATCCATGAGGATTTCCCCACGTAAAAAAAAAAGGTCTATTTGCCATTGATGGTTTAATGGTTAGAACATTTGGAGTTCCAGATTTCCTCGGCAACGTATATGTAATCACGGTCTCCAAACTCGATAGGTAGACTCTTGCCCCACTACGGCATTCGGATTTACCTGACGATCCACTTCTACCCCACTCTCATGTTATTTAAATAGGTCGTTGTTTCAATAAGCGATATATACGCCACAAAATACGTGATGGTTTAGATGAAGCAACAGGATGGAAGCAATCGTGGGTAGTTATCGCCTGTCGTAGGACGGGAGGCAGGCGGCGGCACGGGCGCGGAAAATTGAAAACCGAAGCCTCCCGCCCGCCGTGACGACACCGGCGCCGCGTGACGTCACGTAGCGCCCTCGTGCCGGCTCCGCTGTACGCTCGTGTGAAAAATACGTTCAGTTGTACGTAAATTTCCTTCAATGGAGATCCACAGGCTAAACTGATCTAAAATTGTGCCACAACAAATCCGGCCCTATTGACTTTAAAACAACATTGTTTCTTTCATTCAAATTATTTGATTTTAATTTTATTGCATAAGAAATCACACGATAAATAAAACTTTATTTATCATACATCTTTAATAAAAATTCTAAGATGCGGTTCGGTAATGCGCCCGATGCGGTGATAGCTTAGTGCTTTAAACTTCAGCATCCTTTTGCTTTGGTTTTTAATTTTAAAGCTCATGTGTTAATCCGGGGTATAAAATAAATCTCCATACCTTACTTCAGTCAAATTGTTTCAGTTATTAAGGCGTAAAAGACTAACAAACGTACCCACTTACAAACTTTCGCCTTTGTAATACTACTGTCATCATTCTCATTATAATCAGCCTGTAACAGTCCGCTGCTGAACTAAAGGTTTCCCCAAGGGCGTTATATTAGTGTGATGCGTAAGAAAAAAGTTATTAGAGTTTTCTTTTTAATATTTGTGCGTAACTGTACCGAATGACATTTAAAAATAGTTAAGCGCGCCGCAACCCGTTTTTATCTCAAAGGACACCCTGGAAAATGCGTTGGCGTAATGTTGTTCGAATTCAGGAAACTGTGCAGCTGGAAAATTGTATAGGAACGCGCTCTAATTTATCAATGAATCGTGGTATTGTGCGTGGGAGGGACGAAATGTTTTTTTTTTTTTATATTAAAAGCGAGCAAACGAGCATGTGGGTCACCTGATGGTAAGTGATCACCGCCGCCCATAAACATCTGCAGCACCAAAGGAGCCACCGATGCGTTGCCGGCTTTTAAGGAATTTGTTTATCCGTCCCTTGAATAACCCTAGATTGAATTTTTGAGGAAACACACCAGATGGGAGATTGTTCCACAGTTTGCAAGTGCGCGGTAGAAATGATCTGGTATTTCGAACAGTAGAAGAATACCAGGCATCCAGATGATGTTTAGCTTTCGTATTCATGAGGTTCTATTATAACTACACGACCGATTATAATAGACTAGCGGTTGCCCGCGTCTGCGTTTAGTATAGATAAAATAAGGCTTAGCGGACATAGCCATAGGTAAGGGCTTCAGTTTTCCTTTCAACAGGGCTAGTACGGGCAGGAGATAAAAATTATATCCCCAACAATGGATATAATTAAGGTGTCCACCTCCTAAAGCCCGGGAACATGCAATGGGAGACGTTTACCTCCATTTATGATTACACATGTATTATTGGGATATTATTTCAACTAGTGCGCCAGTGCTTTGAGATTTGATAAAGCTGTGGGAGAAGATAAATTTTTATCCTTTCCCCGGGGATATAATTGTCTCCTGCCCATGCTAGTCGTGCAGGTGATCCAGTTCAATCCCCAGAATCTTTCTCTCCCCAGAATCTCTTAGTATCTTTTGGAGCTATGTACGCTTTTAATTGTGGTGGTAGAATCACTACAAACAGACAGACTTGATCGCTTCAATTCAAATTCAAAATTCATTTATTTCAAGTAGGCCTAATATAAGCACTTTTGAAACGTCAAGTCTGTCTGTGTGTAGTGACTCTACCACCGGTTCGGAAGGCAGATTCTACCGAGAAGAAGCCGGCAAGAAACTCAGCAGTTGCTCTTTTCCAACATTAACAATTTACATTTTACATTTCAAAATTCATTTTTCTATCTTGTGAGAGATGAAAGCGGAGCCGGATGCTTCCAAGCAACCTTGTCATTAAGAAATTCATCAATTGTATAATAACCTCGCTGTAATAAATGTGTTTTAACACATTCTTTAAACTTATGCATTGGTAGGTCCAAAATGACCTTAGGAATCATATTATAAAAGCGTATACTCAGTCCCACAAATGACTTCTGCACCTTTCGCAGACGATATGCAGATGTCACTAATTTATGACCATTTCTTGTAAGTCGACTGTTTATATCCACTTTTTGTTTATAAAGACTAATATGTTGTCTTACAAATACTATATTGTTATAAATATATTGTGAGGCTACCGTAAGGATACTTATTTCTTTAAATTTTTCACGGAGGGATTCATATTCCTTAGTCTCATCGCGGCATCGTACCGTAACGCATAATAGCTTGGCGGGACGTCTTTGTCCGTGTGGGTGTTAACTAGACACAAAAGGAGCCTCCTACCAAGATCAGGAATTATAAATTCCCAATTTACTCATGTTGGAGATCAAATCCTGGACCATTCACTTCAGGTCTTATTAAGTGAAAATCCCAGGTTCAGGGACTGGGTAAACTGGATATACCATGCCGTTTAACTCCAGTTTAACTATCCTTGAATTAACTTAAATTGAAAATAATAAGTTGATCTGGTAAGTAATAATGACTTAACTTACCGCACATTTCAATCCAAACAAAGGCTTGATGGAACTAAATAATATTTGTTTAGGTGTTTGCCAGTGAATATACTACTTTGAATATAACTTTATTTATTGGATTCTTACAATAATTTGTTAGAATTATAATACACTAGCGACACTCATGATTACTCACGGGTATGAATAAGAAAAAACAAAGTTCAAAAACTTAAACCCGACTACGGAGACATTTAATTTTTATGGAAAACTAGAACTGTTTTACATTAAAGCTGAAAACAAATAGTAACTTGTAGAGTTTATAATTCTAATTTAATTGCAAAGATCATTTAACAAAAAGGTGTAGTCGGTGGCCACCATAGTTGTGATCATTATACGGTTTTCCAACACTGTACTAATGTATAGTAACCGCATAAATCCATCAATGTCGTTTGAGCTTACTGAAAGATGTGTCTACCAACTACACCTATTAACATTTATTTAGTTTGGTCAAGATCGGTGAAGTGGTTGAGCCATAAGTAGCAAACATACAGACATACTCTCGTTTTTCAACTGAACATTGGTATGATTTACAGAATAAGTTTAATGGTTGGTACAATCTTATTTATTGAGCACAAAGTTGGGATTCTAATCGACATATCGGAATAATGATTAGATTCTTCCATGAATAAATTTAATTTCGGAATAATTTGCACGCGAAGCGAATGTTCTACTGACATTTAAAAATAATTTTACGCTACGGAAACTCTAGCTACGATGTCGCGCGTAGGAAACTGCGTCGGCGTATAATATCGTTCGGGTTAGAAGGAAACTGGATATCTGGAAAATTGGATGGAAAGGAGACTCGATTTATCAATGAAACTTGATCGTGTTTAATGGATTATTGTTTATGGGCAAATTTTGTTGGGTTGGCTCGCCTCGATTTTATGGGGCGTTAACTAGTTTGCCCTGATACTCTATTTAAATTCCTTTTAATATTCGCACTTTTAAAGTTTTGATAGGCTAGTGGGTAAGGCTTCGGCTTCCCTATCGGGAGAAACGAGTTCGATCCCGGCATGAAACTCTATCTTTCCGAGCTATGTGCGTTTTTGTAACTTAAGAAATGAGAAATCACATACTGAACGGTAAAGGAAAACTTCCATACGAACTAAACCTTAGGTTAGGTTTAGTAGTAATAGTTTGCCACAATGTTGGCTAGCTTGGTAAACTACACCGGTAGGTAGTAGGTAGGTAGAAAACCGTTCTCATTCTAAAGAAGACTCGGGCTCTGTAGAGTCGGTAACAGATTGATGATAACGAGGCACTTTGGAAGTCGGTCCAACTCTACTACCGGAACGGAAGGCTATTTGTACATAGGAGTATATTTGCTAAAACTGAATTTCAGACTTATCCTGCATCGCGGTAACAGCTCTACATGCGTAGCTTATTTTTCGAGACTTTACGTTTGTGGTTTTCGAAAAAAAACGACATGAGACGAACGTACGAGCCTCTGAGCTTCTTTTTTTTTTATATTATTAACGATAGGCCAGCGTTTGACGACAATCATGCCCGTCAGAAAGCAATGACGAGGTCTAGGTTGGAGCACGCTTGCCCAGAAAAAGCCTATTCACTCTAGCCTTGAAGGTACTTAAATTATACGTGGCAGGAAACACAGTTACCGGGAGGGCGTTCCACATATCACATCGTTCTTTGCAGATGCAGGGCAATAATGAAATCAGATTTGTTTTTTATTTGACACAGTTTATTCAGTAGGAAGGTATTCTACAGGCTACATCTACGTAATATTCACATTACCATTTTAACAGAGGCGGTGCTTTGGTCATGACGCCAGACGTCTAGACTAATTGTACGCAGTGACGTCACACACCAACGCTCCCATGCTCCCGCTCACCAAGAAACTTTTATGTCCAAAATTAAGAGCCTAGAGTAAGTAGGGGCATAAAATGACGAATTCCCTGTCTGACACGATATTTTAACAGTGTATACTATTCGTATATCCTTCATAATCAATAGTGCCCTGTGGTGATGTCCGATTAGAATGCGGTTGTCCCCACCCCTCCTCGTCCCGAGGGTGTCGTAAATGGCGACTTAAAGTCAAAAGTCAAAGTCAAATATTTCTTTATTCAAATAGGCACATAGATGGCACTTTTGATGCGTTGATTATATACAAAATGTGTACATAGCAGTGAGGTAGTGATGGCGATAACAACAATCGTAAACTTAAAACTAAAGCTACGAGGGTTCCAAACGCGCCCTAGTCTAAGAAGAAGCCCACAACAAACTTAGCCGGTTGTTCTTTTTGTTATCACCATCTCACATTGTCATTAGGAAATATTTAAGAAGCAACCTGGTTAGAGCAATTGTTGTTTCAGGAATAAAATGATATTAAGGAGAGCATTCAGCAGCGGCCTTTGTGCTACTACTACAATCTATTGCGATCACCAACCCGACTGCCCAGTTGAGACTCTCTCTGTGCTTTGTCGGTTTTAATTTATTTTAAATTATAGATGTACCACTGAACTGACCTACAAGGCTACAACTAAACATTGACGGCCCATTGGCGCAGTTTGCAGCGACCCTGCTTTCTGAGTCAAAGGCCGTGGGTTCGATTCCCACGACTGGAAAATGTTTGTGTAATGAACATGAATGTTTTTCAGTGACTGGGTATTTATCTGTATATTATAAGTATTTTATGTATATTATTCATAAAAATATTCATCAGTCATCGTAGTACCCATAACACAAGCTACGCTTACTTTGGGGCTAGATGGCGATGTGTGTATTGTCGTAGTATATTTATTTATTTATTATTTTCGAGATGACTTGTATCCCCAGAGACAATTTTATGAAAGTGTACATTGATTGAATAGTAATAGGGTTTATGAATGTAGCGTATTAAGCAATTATTTCTCCCGTCTATTGTCTAGACAGGCCTTAGTTCTGGCTGTAGCCTTTAATTTAATAAAACATCGGGATAGATGGAATCAATACTTATATTATAAATGCGAAAATAGCCTAACCAACACCGATATTAATGAAATTCGCAACGAATATAGTTTATATGAGCTGAAAAATCACCTGAAAACTGCTTCTCCGGTATTAAAAAAACGTCTTTGTTTTGTTACATATACTGGAAAACAAATGGTTCCCAAAAATTGGTTTCAAACCGGTGTTAGATACAGCTAAAACATACAGCCGCCCTTGACGTTTTAAAAGTGCATATAAAATAGGTCTACTTGATATAAATTAATTTTCAATTATATGTTGACATAAAAGCCTTGCCCATTTATGAATAACTAAGAATACCTATTTATTTTTGACATTAGATGTTCAACAATATCCATCAAGCATTATTGAACTAAGGCAACCAATTCCACGTTACTAAACATTTGGCCTGCGCAATAAGTAACGGACACTGTTATGCTTTTAAAGAAGCGTGCAAAATACAGTCAAAATTAATAGCCTACGTTTATAAACTGCGAATACATTTCTTAACACACATAAAATAAGAAACATAATCGCCTGGCACAATATAAAACACATTTAGTTTGTGTACTGAGAATTTCTCAAGCCATTCTATTATTCGGCGACCTATTTCGTGTGCATGAGATGGTCCACATATTGCAAGTTGCAACACACGATAGCATATGCACTATGCATGCAACGGTGCTGCTTTAATAAGGTATAATGGTCGTCTTCAATGGAATCTGTAAACGAATTGCGTTCGCAGATGAGCATCAACGCATTTTGTAACAGTAACTGGCACTCAACTAAGTTTATATACAGCTTTAAGTATGTTATATTGGACGGCCTATTGGCGCAGTTTGCAGCGACCCGCAGTTTGCTTTCTTATTCGAAGTCCGTGAGTTTGATTCCCACAAGTGGACACTGTTTGGGTGATGAGCATGAATGTGAATGTTTTCAATATCTTGGTATTTAACTATATATAATATGTACTTATGTATATTATTCCTATAATTATTCATCAGTCACCTTAGTACACAAGCTACGCTTACATTGGAACTAGATCGCGAGGTGTGTACTATCGTAGTATATTTACTTATTTATTTATTTATTATTCTTACCCTTTTTTTTAATTTTTTTATACATACAAATAATTGGCGGACCAAGCAAATGCTTGCAGAGCACTCTTACAAAAAGCTATACTACTAATTAAACAAATTGAACAAGTCGCTAATAATAGTTTAACTTCGGCAACTTATATAAAACCACTGTCTTACATATACTCTTTTCGAATTTTGTTGGATTTTGTAAGGCTCCTAATCCCAGCACAACATCTTCATTTCATGCATTTTCTGTTTGCACTTCCTCACGCCGTCATAACTCTCAAAGGCAAGGCACTATGGACAAAAGAGACATAATGCCTCGATTTCAATAACCTATCCTTTTTTCATTACGGAACTAAACGGATCTCCTCTTGAGCCATCCAGTGTTAATTATGTGCTCATAAAACGGCCAAATAATACGTTTTGTATCAAGTCACATCACCCCATCAGTCTAGAGAATTTGAGTGAGATTAGACTTATCACGATGCTCCCATGCAGGTAAGCGGGTTTTTACCATGTTTACCCAATAGGTACATAACTTATGTTAGTGTTTTCAATGCCAGTTTTTTAAATCCGAGTGATTGCTGAGAAATTCTTGATGCAAAACCTAGTAGTCGAACTTTTTATACGTACCTGGAAAATGAACTCACGATCCTGTTAGCAGTATTCGCGCATTCTGCTCACTAGACCAGTATAGTGTTGTCAAAATAATAGCCAATACAAACGGTACTTGAACCGGATGCGAATCCACTATCGGCCGGTGAAAGTAGATCTCACAAAAAATGCTCCCATTCCTTGCGCCCGCGCCGGTTGATATTTCATGAGACATTCACTTGAGACCGGCAAGAAATAGACGTCTAAAAAGGGCATGGTTTGTATGTAACATGACTTACATAGAAGCCTTTTTCATGCTACTCCAAGCACATTATTCAGAATGCTTATTTTTTTTTTTCATTCAGGCAAGAAACACGCATTGCAAAGCGCCGCCCTTTGGCGTAGGTGTTAAGCCGCTTGTGTCTGTAATTACACGAGCAACAACGCCCCTCATACCGGAACACAGCAATGCTGCTTGGCAGCAGAAAAGTATGGTGGGTGGTACCACCCCGAACAAACTTTGCCACAAAAAGCTCTCCAAACCACTAAAGTAATACTTAATAGCATTAAAAAAACGTGTGCGGTCAGAAGATCCCCGTCAGTAAAACGGGAAATTAACTACTATGAACGACGAAAAAATTTTAATGAAAATATTTTAATATCCATATCCCATCCCTATCCCTTCCCTATCCCTATCCCTATCCCTATCCCTATCACTATCCCTACTAATTAGTGTTGCCCAAATGCAAGAACAAGACGAGACTTAGCCAGTCTTGGTCTTGGTCTTGCGCCAATACACCTGGTCTTGGTCTTGGTCTTGGTCTTGCGCTCCCAGTCTTGGTCTTGGTCTTGGTCTTGCAGCAAGAGTCTTGCAAGTCTTGCAATTACCTATTAGTCTATTACTATTTATTAAAGTTTACTTTAAATCTTAGAAAAACGTATTAGAATTGGAACATTGTGAGCTTGAATTAACATAGCCATAGTAAAGATCAAGCAGATTAATAAATAACTGAAGATTTGATAAGAAATTCGAAAAATCAACTGACCTATATGTCGTTTTCCATGGAAGTAACTGTTTCTTAATAAACATTTATGATTTATAAGCTTACATTTGCTAAAACATGTAAAAAAACAAATTAATTACAATAACTTGACTGTATTTTAAAGAACAATACTTATCTGTCTAGAAAGAGATTGAACCCTCAACTTATAAGAAATTTAATAAAAGAGTTTTACGATTTATCATTTATTTGAATAAAGCTGAAGATTTCGTTTGTATGTTTGATGACAGAAGTTTTAAAATAAATAAATAAATCCTGAACGTCACTATACCTCCAAAGTTACTATTCCTCGTGGACGAAGTCGCGGGCACAGCTAGTAAATACTTACTCTCATCATCTCTCTCAGAGATATTCGAACACTTTTTTGCTATTTTTTCTTGTAAAAACTTAAGAAATATAATGACTAAATGTACAATAATAGTACCTAAGTAGGTAATTAGTTTAAAACCATATAAGTAATCAATATTATAATTACTTACTAGAATGAATTATTATGACATCTACTACCTATCCTCACCATTTTATCCTAATCATAATACTACTTGCGTGATCAGTATAATGTATTCATTTTCATTCTAAGCACTCTGAAACTTATTTATTCTTTGGAACACCTGTAGGTACTCTTAAAATTCGAAATTATTTTGCATGAATAGTGTCAAATGTTATGATTTCGGCGCGGCGGCAACGATTGTTTTAGATTTCAAAAGAAGCCGCCGGCGCGTGTATCATAACCATGTACTTCCGAAAAGCGGCAAATTTCTTTGAGAAGTAAGTACAAAACCTTTGATGCCGCATTATCAAAGTGCCGATGGTTAAAACATAACTATGCATGCACTCAGTTTGATTTTAATAGATATTTTTTTATTCGCTATGTTTATGGTATTAGTCGTAATGCGCATAGGTCCAGTTTTTCATATTCTTTGATATAGTTTTTTGCGTCTCATAGAATTCCTAAGCGTACCTACCTACCTATACACCGAACTGTTACACCTAACTACTCCGTGAAATAGCGCTCAGTCCTAGATGCAAGACGCAAGAGTCTTGCAGGCTATGTCTTGTTCTTGCTCAAGTCTTGCACGGTCAGTCTTGGTCTTGGTCTTGCTAAAAATACGCGGTCTTGTTCTTGGTCTTGGTCTTGCAAAAACGCAAGAACAAGACCAAGACTGCAAGACCAAGACTGAATTTGGGCAACACTAAATTGAATGCCAAATCAAAAAACAAAATTAAACGCATACGAAGTCGCGGGCAACAGCTAGTATAAAATAAAAATACATGGTGTAAACAAGTATGGCGGCCAACAATTGACGATAATATCCGAACTACGTCGGGCGAAAATGACGACTGGCATGGCCATTAATTACGCTTTCCTTACGTGACTATTTCTACCAGTCAACTAATGTCTAATAACGAACCTATTTGGATAGTGGCCATGTAGCCCTGTCGTATCACTTGCTTTAACAGAGAAGATAAACATCGTGAGTCTTCAGTCCATCAATATGCATTGGGCAAACGTGTCCTAATTATACCCTAGAGTCCTGTATCCTGTGTGAAGACCCGTCTTCCGTAGTAAGTCAGTAATGGGTTGATTAAGAAATAAAATTGTGCATCGTGCCGACCTATCCCAACTCACGAGTCACGTACAAAAATCATGATAACCTTCTATTTTTTGCGTTGCGATACGGGCGCACTACGAAGCAGCACATAATTACTGAACGACCTCCAACAATATGTAAAAAAACTTAAATATGAATATATAAATTCAATTAAATATTACTTCCAAATGTATGAAAATAATCTTCTCCCACGACCACGAGAAAGAATCGATAACTGGTTTCATTTTTACTCACAGGATGCAGGTTTCTAGGGCATAGTTATTAAGACCATAAATATAAGAAAGACGCTGCCTCCTGTAACACAGTTTAAACTACCGCAGGAGACAGGGTTTCACACTAATGAAATGTATACGCTTTTCTGATAAAAATAAAGATATTATAAACCCACCACGCTTATGTGAGATGGTGGACTTTTATAATCATTCATCGCATTCAGTTTAAATAACTGGGACTGTATTTACTTAAAAATCCTTTACCAAATAATTTCATGTCCGATCCGGAATCGAACCCAGGCACTCGCGTTTCGCTGTCGGACATGCCAATCACTTGTTTATATAAATAAATAAATATATCAACGAATATCAACTATTCCTCTTAACATCACATTTAACATTCATATTCGTAAGAAAAATCCCGAATAAATATGAAAATCAAAAAAAATCACATTTATTGTTTCCAAAGATAATTGATATCTTGTTTCCAAACGGACGGGATAATCAAGCAAACTGTAGAAATGATGCAAGAATTACAAATACAAAAGTTACTATAATAGGAAGGTGCGTTGTAGAAGCTGTCAAATAAAAGATTTTCTAAGGTACAGAATCTATAAAGTCGCTAGCTGAACTATCTGCAATATAAGTATCTGAACAACTTATATTGTTTATTATAAAGTAAAGTTTTATGCATACATTTTGACCCTCTTAGTTATTGTTAGTGTTCGCAAATCGTGAACACTGTTGTATGAGCTTTGGATGAAATATTTTGATTTTATTGTTCGGTTAGTCATAACGGTACATTATATTTTGTGTGACCATTTTGTTGAGCAAGTTATATTATCGGACAATGAATATCTGTTCTAGAATAAGTTAAATACGTCGAATCAGATAAACTGTTCGCTATCCAACTCTGTATAAAAAAAAAAATTATCATGTCTCAAAATGCTGATAACTTCTTCATACAGATCCCTGTCTGGATACGTTAAAGTAGCATAGGTACCTACTGCGTGTGAATACCATAGTAAAATTATATAAATAAATAAATACATGTACTACGACAATACACACAGCGCCATTAAGCCCCAAAGTAAGCGCAGCGTGATAGCTGATGAATATTTTTATGAATATAATTAATATAAATAAATACTTATAATATACAGATAAACACCCAGATACCGAAAAACATTCATTTTCAACACACAAACATTTTCCAGCTGCGGGAATCGAACCCACGGCCTTGGACTTAGAAAGCCGGTTCGGTGCCCACTGCGCCAATCGGCTATCCTATATATATACGTATCACATAAATGAAAATATTTTTGATAGTCAACAAATATTTTACTGACTATCAAAATATATACGTGTTACAATAAACTAAATGCATTTTAAAAAGCAATGCATTTATTTAACCTCAATAGCTTTTGCTTTACTTATTCATTTTAAAATGTTTATACATTCAGCAATTTCAAAGTCAATTTCAAAAGACTATCTGACTTCGTCATATGCAAGCAGGCAATATTTACAGGTCGTATATCATAATATATTATTAACTACTAGATTTATGGCGTTCATAACCATAAAGTTGCTTGTATAGGCACCTATTCTTTAGAAACAGGAAATCCTATAAAAATTAACTGAGTTCACGAGTTACTTCGAAGTTCACTGCGCTTTTATAACAAAATGTTTTTTCTTCTCATGAATGGATAACTTTTTCAATGGGTTGACATTCTGAAAGCTACTTCTCTATTGTTAAAAAATTATTACAGGCACAAGGAAAAGTCTTTATTGTACAAACAATTAACATTCAAGCGACCGTTACCTCTTTATAATGTTTTCAATTAAGTAAATCAATAAATCTTAGACTGGTTTTTCTCAAACCGATGTTCAACCAAGTAGAGTCTATTATAATTTATCTATTCTTTGATACTAGCTGTACTGTGCGGTCTCACCCGCAGTTTATTGCATAATAGTCTAAATAACCTAATATTTTCAATTTACAGAATTGTACCTGTTACAAAATTCAAATTCAAAATTAATATCGCCAAGTATGTCTGTTTGTACAGATTCTACCGAGAAGAATGCTACAAGAAACTCAGCAGTTACTCTTTTCCAATATCATTTTAAAATTTAACAATCATTGTTCTATCTTGTGTGAGATGAAAGCGGAGCGGCTTGCTTCCTGGCAACCTTGTCATTAAGAAATTGTCAATCTAATATTACCTTCGATATCATGTTATAAAAGCATAAACACAGCCCCACAAAGGTTTTCTTCAGTTTCATAATACGATATGCTGATATTACTAATTTATCTCCGTTTCTAGTAAGTCGATTGTTTATATCCACTGTTTTTTTAAGATTAATGTTTTGTTTTACAAAGATTAAACTATTATAAATATAAAGTACAATTTTATTATACGTATATAGATAGAGTGTTAGGTGATAGCTTAGTGGCTAGGACTGCGACTTCAATTTTGCGGGGCCGAGTTTGAATCCCCAGCACGCATCTCTAACTTTTGTAAGTTATGTGCGTTTGAGGCAAATAAATATCGTTAAGGAAAACATCGTGAGGAAACCTGCATGCCTGAGAATTCTCCATAGCGTTCTCAGAGGCGTGTGGAGTCCGCCCATCCGCACTAGACCAGCGTGGTAACTACGGCCCAGTGGCGTGAAAAATAAAATCCTTCGCCCTTATGAGTTGTACAAAAAAATTTGTGTAGGCAGTGCTTTTGTGCATGTATGAAGTGCACGCCACTGATACGGCCTAAAGAGAAGACCCGTGCCCTCTAGTTGGTCGGTAATAGGTAGATGATGATGACAAAGATATGATTGATTTTTAGCACTTGAGAAAAATAGTTGCGGAGAGGTTGGGTTGTATTGACACTATACGCGGTATTATTATGCAAGGTCCGTCGAGGCGTGAAACTAGTTTGCCAGCTTTTGTAAGTTGCGACATCCTCGATAATGCATGCAGGGGTGTTCTGATAGACTATGCTCTACTGATATTGCAATTCATGGAAGTTTTGCTAACAGGAAGAAAGTTTTTTATCACGAAGCTCGGGAAGCGTGTAAAAAACCACAGAATTAAGAACGTACAGAAACCCTGTACACGACTAATATTGAAGGATCAAAAACCACTCCACTTTAGATTGGTTTCTCGAACAAACGGTTAGTTAATTCATACCATTAAGCAGTTGATAAGAATTATTTTACCTCCAATGTTCTAAGCATTCACCATAAAATGGGAAAATGGGAAAAAGTTTGTGAGCTAGCAAAATTCCGCCGGTGTAAAGTAAAACGTGCGCGAGGCGTTTTCACTGTTTTTGGACACAATGCACTGCAAACAATGAATGAATAAGGATTCTGTATTGTTCTTAATGCAATGTATTTTTATTAGCTTTTTATTAGCTTCACGTGTATGTATGTTTGTATGTTTGTAACCGACTTCTTTGTTATACTAATTTTAGAAAGTGTAGAGTATTATCAACTCGGTATAGTGTCAGCAGAAGCCTACCTCTCGTTCCTGATATATTTTATAATCTCTTCTATTTTGTTCAAAAAGCATAATTTTAATTTGAAAATAAACTAATTAAAACTACAAGTGCAGTTGTACACCTCTATCAAAGAGCTTAAATTACAAAACACAAAAAATTAAGCTAATTACAATTTAAATACAAATCTATTAAGATACAACAATGATAAAAACAAATAGAGTTTATAACGAATAATACTAAACACAGTTTCATCATTGCAACTCTTTTAATCCCGTTCATTCGAAACGAATTGCATTTACAATCGAAGTACCTACGTGTGTCGGTATATAAACGAACAATCACCTAAAGGTCATTTCCAAGTTGCAATTATGAAAAATGATGACGCAAATAAGCTTCTATGTCTATCGCAATAAGAACTATGCATTTATACTATAAAATATGACTCGTTAATCATAATCTTTCAGCTGGTTAACGTTTGATTAGCCTCGAACAATGTTTTCTATAGGTAACTCGAAATGCAATCTGAATATAAATGAGAATGTATCTAATGCATTTTAGAATCCATTCGATGAAAATAGTGTCCATTTTTGATTACGTCATCAGCATTATGGACTGCTGGTACTATTCATATGATTGTACAATCGTTGAAAGTGATGTTTTTGGAACATGTACTGTCTCAATTATTAAAGTAATTGTCATCATTTTGGATTTCATAAATAAATAAATAAATGTAATTCGACAATACACACATCGCCATCTAGCCCAAAAGTAAGCGTAGCTTGAGTTGTGGGTACTCAAATAAGTGACGAATATTTTTATGAATAACATACATAATATTAATACTTATAATATACATATAATATAACTATAATCCTATCCATCCGATGGAACAAGTAAGTATAATTTTATCAAATCTATGTAAGAGACATCTTAAATTTTTAGTTAGAGTAAAATAATGCAATTTTGTTTATAAACATTAAAATAAATTTCTTTGTCTTTCATAAATACCATTTATATTTCTAATGCAAACATTAGTTTCTACTGTTTATTAGTTTCTAACTGTATTTCATTCTTGTATGGTTGCTCATTAAATTTTCATTTTCATAAATATAAGTTTGTGTAATGTATAATTTCAATTATTTAGTATTTATCCACCATATCGGTTTCAATTCCATTGCCAAGCTAGAGCAGAAAATTATCACCATAATCTTACTAAAATGAAGAACCAACCCAAAAGTGTCTTTATCGAGTCTATTTTAAAAAGAAAATAACGCTTTGATGGCATTCTCATGTAATGAAAAGCAGGCGACCAGCAAAAAAATCTTATTTTGTAAAACATAACATAAACCATAAACCTATTAAGAATTGTTTTCGGTGAATCATAGCACATTGGCGAACTCTTACACATCGTTTAGGCATTTAGAGGCGGAGAAAGTTACAATTGAGAGAATTTATACTAATGTTACAGAGCGAATAGTTTTTTGTTTGTTTGTACCAAATAGGCTCCGAAACTACTGCACCGATTTTAACCATTTTTCCTGTAGAAGCTAAGTTCACAGGAAGTAACATGGGCTATAATTTATTTGAAAAAATAATTAAAGATCACAGGCAATTGCAATAATGTAACTAAAATTAGCAAAATGCTGCCCATACAATTCATTATTGGGCGAGCGCTGCAAAAATTGTTCAATTATAGTACATCAAAATTATGTTCTGCATAATTAAAGGCGCCATCTAATTTGGTAATGTGGAAACCGCTTCATACTCGTTATAACCTATAAAAAATCCCTGGGAAAGCTGACGATTCCCCCGTATCGTTCCAAGTACCGTGGATTTGTAAAAACCGTAATAAATGCGGACGAAGACGTGGACAACAACTAGTATTATATAAAAGTCGGTTTCAATTAAATACTAAGTATTAATCGTTCGACTGTGTAATAACATATTTACATAATAATATTATGATTGTGATTGGAATTCACATTGTTAAAGGCGCCTTTTGACTACTCTATGAGGAAGCCAAACAAAAGTATAGGATAATCCCCATGCCGATTGTAATTCAGATTATCGTCACGTTCCTTTGAGTGTGAAAGACGGTGTTTCCCACAAGCGCCGGCCAAGAACGAGGCGTGAACCAAAAGTACAATACCCCCAATCGTACTAGGCAGCGATACACCGAATTTAGTCTTTGGTCTTCATGTGTATAAATATCAACTTTTTGAGGTTCATTAAATTAAATTCGAACGTATGCAGCGTCGAGCATGCCTTGGCTTTATACCGATTTGCTTCAAAAAGGAGGAGCTTATCAATTCGGTTGTTCACATTAATTTTTTGTGTTACCATCATCACATCATCCTATTACCGGATCTCTCAACGTTCTTAGTGCTACTACTACTTAGCGTAGTGATTATGGACAAATCCTTCCGTTGGGCGAGGCCTTTTGTCCAGAAATGGACTATTACAGGCTATTGAAGATAATGATCATAAGTTATTATCTTCCTGCGGATAATATTTTTAGGACTTAACTAATACTTCTAAACGGCAAAACAAATATGGTAGTGGTCGTCCACCTTAGGTGGTATCGAGTGGTTTAACTCATCGTGAAGTCAGCGGGCGTTGCCAGAGGTCGGCGACCGTGTTTGGCGGGCGTGAGCGTTTTATATACTGACTTCTCAATTCGCGCCCACTGCTCAGACTAAAGGGCATGATAGACGGTAAATATTGTCAGAATATCGAAATTCGTAACTCCAAGAGAAGGGCGGCATTTGAAACTATTCATAATAGTGCATATTCTTTCATTAATATGACAAAGAATGAAAAATATCAGAAAATGAGAACGATTTTTCGAATGATATAAACTGGTATCATATAAACTGTAGCAAAACAAACTGTTTTAGAATCGAGATCGACGGTTATATTCAAACTAAACAATTTGTTTAAAAATTAAATACGAAATTAATCCTAACGGATCTACGATGTCTTATATAAGTAGGCCCACATAATGGAGGCGCTTTAAAAAAGTCGTTTTCTAAATAGAGCATGGAAGGCAGTAATTGCAGCTTTCTTCAGGAAAGCTTTAGCTGCGCTTACTGTTTCAAGATATCTGTGATGTTGTTAGGCCAATAAAATTATAACCCTGTCCACTTTACCAAAGGTTAGGTAAGTGGTAAGGTTACACTAGTAGAAAATGCCATTAGGTATTAAATATCGCCTATGTACCTTTTTCTTTTTTATATTAACGATCTATGAGCTACCATTAGCAAACATAGTACAGATATTAATTCCAAAATTAACTCGAGGCATCACCGATAACTATCGCTGAAAAGCCGTCAGAGACGAGCCAACAAGACGAGCTCCTCGCGAGATCTCCGTGTGTCTATTCGTTTAGTCTATGCCCCACTATCCGAGTGGCGTCTATTTACACTCGGCCAAGGAATTATGTGTATAGATAGTGTGGCCAAGGTGAGGGCCGAGCGAATCGGAGTTAGAGACGCGCGAATTAATAGCTCGTGCTGTTGACCTCGTATGTTTTGAAGCGTGCTTGAGATTTTTCTACCGTCATACTAACTTTACTCATACATATGACGGCCGACTGGCGCAGTGGGCAGCGACCCTGCTTTCTGAGTCAAAGGCCGCAGGTTCGATTCCCACAACTGGAAAATGATTGTGTGATGAACATTAATGTTTTTCGGTGTTTATCTGCATATTAAAGTATTTATGTATATTATTCATAAAAATATTCTTCAGTCATCTAGGTACCCATATCACACTACTTTTTTAGGACTAGATGGCGATGTGTGTGTTGTCATAGTATATTTATATTTATTTATTTATATACAAGACAACCTCTTTTGCACAGTATCGTTTCGGTTACGATTCGAGAAACTAAGGCTGAGTTTATAGAAAGAGTTTATGATCTAAAGGGCTATATTAGGGCTTAACAGTATTTTAAAATATGATTTAAAGTATTCAAAATTTATATAATAGTCATTAGACAGCTCTGAAAGCATGTTAGTTGAGACTTTTGGATAAATCATCATCATCATAATAATCGACCAGACGGGTCCAGTCCATCTTGTCGCGTTGACCAAATGTGGATTACTCGGTGCACAAGCCTTTGAAAACGCTATGAAAACTCTTAGGCATGCAGGTTTCCTCACGGTGTTGGCCTTCACGGTCAACGCAAGTGACATGTTAATTCCTTAAATTAAAAACGCACATAACTCCGAAATTTGTGCGTGCCGGGGATTCAACGAGGCCCCTCCGGAAGGGAAGCCGAAGCCTTACCCACTAAGCTATCACTGCTTACCAAGATATGCGTCTGAAGTTCCATGGGTTATTTCACACATTATTTAAGAATGTTTGCTAATCACTCGTCTAATTAAAACTTGATGAACTTCGCATTATGATAAAAGATCTCTTAAAGTAGATTATACTCAACATTCAATTACACTGCAGAATGCTTGAATTTTAGGTGAAATCCACTGTTCGAGATTCCACCTAACATTAAAAGATTTACGAAAGAGATCGAAATCTTGGACTTTAAACAGACACCATTAATTTTGAATATTTTTAAATTAGATTTCCGGAATCTAATGTGAGATGCAACTTACTCCAGAATTAAGAAATGAGACCACATTGCTTTCGAAAAAATTATCCCAAACGGGTTATTGAGAGGTTGCACTTAATTTTGAATATTAGTATCCATCCATCCATCCACACCATACAATATGCAAGCGCTTGCGTACAAATACATTGTGAGACGTCAGTTACTTAATAAATATTTTCTACAACATTTTTAAGTTGGTGCCAAGTTAGATATTCCATTTTATATAGTAGCAAGGATACCAGTAATTAAAATTAGAAAATATTTATTTATTGCTTTTTAGTTCTATTCTCGGTTATTTATGGCCAATAAAATTTTGTTCACGCTTTTTAGTGGGCAATCTCTCATATCTAAGTTATAATAGCCGAATGTCAACTTGTCCCTTACTTTATCCCTACTAATATTATAAATGTCAATGTGAGTTTGTTTGTTACGCTATCAAGCAAAAACTAATTAACCGATCCTCATGAAACTTTGTACACATATTCTTGGAAGTGTTAGAAGTAATATAGGATACTTTTATCCCAAAATTAAGCTCGGTTCCTTTGGGAGAAGGGATGAAAGTGTTTGATGATTTTACACCATAACTCCGACAAATTATAACCGATTTAAATAATTATTTTTGTACTATAGAGGCCCAAACTTTGTGTAGATCAGATGAATGTGGTTGGATATAGAGGACAGAACTCCTCAGCGGACAGCAGCAAACTCCTCATTTAAGGCTGAGCGATATTGAATACTTTACAGCTAGTCTTTTATAAGATATTGCTTTTCCCGAAGTTAGGGCTCAATGCTTGTTAAAAAAAAGGATAGTTAACAAGAGTTGAGCCTCTATCTCGGTTATAGTCACTAACATGATATAATATTAACCAAAAGACATTGCAGCAGCGAGCAGGCCTCTACTTTAGCTTTCATTTTCTGTTCTTTAGGATATATGCATAACACAGTCCTACCCAAAGTCAATGATGAAGTTGAACTATGATTGTAAACCCTTTTTATTACTATTCTGTTTGGCTCGTGCTCTATCATCAAAAAACACTTTTTGATTATAGGGATACTCTTGTTTTTCCTTGTTATATTGAACCCATACCGCCTAATCGGTTTCTACGCGGAGTCGTACCAGCTCGTTTGATCGCTTGGCGGCAAGTCTTCTCGGTAGGGTTGTAACCAGGAATGAACCTGGGTCCTTCCACTAGTAAGACCACAGCGCTATCATTTGTAATTCGTGTTTCGTTCGTATTTACAATATATGTATTTGTTTGCAGGAGATGCAAGATGTCTTAGACGAGGATTCAGAAATGAGCGACTGGCTCATAGAACGCAACTCCAAGCTTGGCGTAATCCTGCACGACAGATTGATGACAGACGCGGCCCTCGGCGCAGCCCCTATCAAGACTGAGCACTCCTACAGTCTACACTCAGATGTTGAATCCGCACCAGCCTCGCCACACACTAAAGTTGACGGTAAGTACCAAATGCCGATCCACCAACCGACTTAACTTTGAACTTGCTTACAATGTTTTTCCTTTTTCTATCCTAAGGTTGCTATTATATCATAACTGATATCTGCTTCTTTTTTTTTTGTTATATTTCTCTTTTATTTCTCATTCCTTGACATGTAGTTATGTAGCAGTGTTGAAAAACATCGTGTCGGGTCTCGCTGGGATTCGAACTATGAACTATGAAAGTGTAGGCGAGGTCCTTATAATCACTTTATCAGCTTCTTATTATGTATCTGTCCTTTGTTGTTTTCTATTACTTGATATTATTGATTCCTTAATAATATTCGATAATAACAAAACTGCTTTCGACGTACCTCATGAAAAAACTTTAAACATTTCAATAAATTACGTCCAGTTTAATCCCTCTTGAATTGGACATTTCGAAAACAGATCTGTTAACTCACCTGTTGAGTCTTATCTTCTAATTAATCTCACTCTATACAAGATAATCAATTCAATGACTCATCAGAAGTTATTATACAGCGTCAAATGTACTAATCAGATCAGTAACCGTATAAATAAATAAGTAACACGTAATTGGAATTGCAATTATTTATTTTATTTATTTTTGCAATAGATTACTTCAATTTACGCGTATAACTCTTGAGGCTAGTGTAGTTTAATCGTGATAGTTAAATCGATTGATTTTATTTGATAAATAAATAAATAAATATACTACGACAATACACACATCGCCATCTAGCCCCAAAGTAAGCTTGTGTTATGGGTACTGAGATAGCTGATGAAATTTTTTTATGAAAATAATACTCATAAATACTTACAATATATAGATAAACACCCATTAATGTTCATCACATAAACTATTTGCGGTTGTGGGAATCGAACCCACGATCTTGGACTCAGAAAGCAGGGTCGCTGCCTACTGCGCCACTCGGCCGTCAAATGCTGTGATGCAAGTCAGTTATTTTTATTTTTATTCCTTACCCCTTATCGATTTCACGGCATGACTAAATCGCTTATAACTACATTAAATAATTTATTTTCATATTGGTACTTTTGCGTAAGCAATCGATTGTGACGTAGGCATATTTAATAAAATTGTAAACAGCCTTGGATCACCCAAAATTCTGACTCTAAAATCTTGGACTTAAGGCTAATTTTTTTTTTTTTTTAATTTAACTCCGCGAAAAGCAGGAGAATCTTTATTGTGTAATTTATAAATTTCTTCAATCCTTATACTCCACACCAAACAGATCTTCGGCCACATTACGCACGTTTCTCTCCGAAACCGGAGCATCCTCAGGAGATGTTGACTTTACAATGAATAACTGTTAACAATTCGCGAAGTATAGCAAACTAAGCTTAATTTTCATAATATATCATGGAACTCCGCAAGCTAACGCCTGTCTATATAATATGGTAACTTAGGGATTTTTCTGAACTTGGTCAATATATACTAACTCTATCGGTTTAGTTATTTATTTATTCCAATACTGATCTGATTAAACCATTTCACACCCCCTTAATTGTATTAAATCAAGTATACTAGCTGCGAAGCTGCAATATAAAGATGCCGAGTCTGCGTGACATGTTGACTTCAAATTGGAATATCCACATTATCATCATCATCCCAACCCCAGGAAGTCTTCGCCGGTTATCTAAGTGTTTCATAGGGATTTCTTAACGCTACAGTTTGTATTCTGCTTATATGTTTATGCTATTTCCACACCTGGGGCACTCCTTCGCTGAGAACCCCAACTTTCCGAGCTATGTGTCGTTAACTCTAGATATTCGATGAATCTCCTCATTACTGAATTAATCATTTTTCAGATTTTAAGTAAGAGATTAAATCCGGGCTTTGAAATGATGCCATTGGATAAACTATTGACGTGCGTTTTGTTGTTTTCAATAAAATTCACTGTACCATACGTGAGTGCGCGCAGATATCGAGTTTACTCAGTATCGATTAAACTTAACACGTCAGTGCAATCACGTTTTGCTTACCGATTGGTTTTTTCGTAGCAAAATGTCGTCGGTTGTTACGTATTTTCGTGTGATATCATACTAGGTATGGTATCTTCCGGGTTCTCTTCCAGTAAAAGATTGTATATGTTAATGTCTATTAAGCGAATAATTAAATATAGAATTTATAAATGATAACGCTGTTTATAATAACGTTAAAGAAAGCTTTATTTTTAAATACAACCATGGTTGTTTTTTAGGTTATTTAGATTTCTTCGACTTCTTATCCCATTAGCTCAACCATAAAAGGTAAACTGTTCAGGTAGCATTGCATGGAGTTTTCAAAAGATGAACAAAGACTAATAAGTTCATATATTATCATACATTAACGCTAACGCCGATATGGTGTTCGTATATCCAAGATTTAAAAAAATAAAGAATCTCACTTATAGACATATACACCTCAAAACATACACCTTGGTTGGACAATTGCGTTAAAATAAATCAGAAGCATACAATTGGCGACTCTATGCTACAAATTTAACACGGGAATCGATCTAGACCAGAAAACGAAAAGTCGTGAGAAATTTAGTCTATTTTTATGTTTCGCTAATTATTAACCTACAAAAAAGTCTACGAGGATGTATATCTAACAATCATAGCTAAGTTTATAACTTCTCTGCTAGAAACCAAAGTGGGTTAAATTTGTATCGCAGTATTAATTATTATTGAAATAAATAGTTTTACCGTCAAGGGTATTTATTTAGCAGTAAAATACTTTTTAATTCATTCTAATAGGACATTTAATTTAGAATTTGCAAGTTTAAAATATTAAAGCACTAGGTGTACCTAAACAATCAGTTATTTTAGAACTACACTTAATTGAAAACGTTCATTTTAAAAACTTTTACTACAACCAAGTATTTTAGTATCTTCTCTCTTGATTTAAAGGACGGAACGAATAGTTTTAGTATTCGTTGTTAGTGATAAAAGCTAAAACCGACGTACACATTCGGTTTACGGTATGCATTCAGCTTTATACCTCCAAAGTGGGTCCTATCCATTTACTGACTCCAATTAACACTGCTTACCCAACGCAATCGACTATTTGCTGCTGCTACTGCCAGACATCTCACAAATAATCTTTAAAAAAAAATAACATACGTGAACAAAGGCACGGGCTACCGGTAGTAGGCAATAAATACGATGAATATTTATTGTGATCTATTCGATGCATTTCCCTACTGAATGAATGATTGAATACAAATTCAAGTAAATAAAAATTTAGCGAAAATTTGGCGGCCTTATAGCGGCGCTACATAGCGATCTCTTCCAGGCAACCAATGGCGTAAAACACAGCTCAAGAAGAGAGGTAGGTGGTGCATATAAATAAACATAAATGTCATGCAAATACATATATGTTTTTATTTATATACCTATCATTTTAATATTTTTTTAGTCAGTGCTAATTTGTAGAGCTTAATGACTTTGGTTTTTGCTGCAACCATTGTAAACTTTATAGCAGGCATTACGATTCCAATGTTATTATGCAGTGTAAATTAATAAAATAATTAATTCGTCATCGGTTGTACTCTGGAGTGGGTACACATACTCGTCTTTTTATCTAAATGGATCTTGAGTACCCATGTTTTAAAACACCTATGAGTATAATTTGGCGGCTCTCAACCGGCTTTGGTGCAAAAAGAGCGCCGGCTTTCAAATGCAATGCGAATAATCTAAACTAATAAGATTATATGCGACCAATTAAGACAAGCGTAGCGAAAGATAAGTGTAGCGAAGCGGTGATAGCCCAGTGGGTAAAACTTCACTTTCGGGGGGGGCGAGTTCGAATCCCAGCACGCAATTCTAACTTTTCTAAGTTATGTTTAAGCAATTAAAATATTACTTGCTTCCAATATATATTGGAACTTCTGTACCGGTATTGACAGACCTCCGGGAGTAATCTGGGCTATTTTTTTATATAAGAAATACAGTGAAGACTCCATCGCCAGTGGCGTGCATAGAGGGTATGCCTAGGGTATGCAGATGATATAAAATTAAGACAATCTCCAGTACGAGTTATAAATACTTGAGGGTAGGCTTTTAATAACTCTTACATACTATCCTTAAGTTTTTTATGACTCGTACCTACTGGAGATTTTCTGAATTTTATGTCATCAGCATACCCTGTGCATACCCTCTATGCACGCCACGGTCCATCGCTAGTACTTTATATGAGAAAATTTAATTAGGTATTGCAGTGTTGGTGCACAACAATAACAGCCGCACAATGACGTTAACGACATCGTGTTTATCTCGTATCAGCACAACTTTCGTGTGAACAAAACACAATGTCGCTCGTGATGCATGCGCTGTCACAGAACATGCAATAGTTCTTAATGGTACAGAGGAGTTTTCACTTCGTTAATCCAACACTGTCTGATTTCCTAACGTTGTACAATGAGCCAAAATCTTAGTCTATAGCCGTTGCCCGCGACTTTATCCTCGTTTATTTTTGCATTTTTAAAATCCCTCAGAAACTTGTTCCGTGATAAGATCTGCCTCCTGTGTCTGGATGCAAACTTTATCTTTGCAAAATTTCACTGGTATTAATACCGCGGATATATATTTTTTAATAACGCGGATAACTTCTATGTGCTGCTATTTCATCAATTCTGTATTCAGTATTTGAATATTTCTGCTGGTTTAGAGGTTGAGTTAAACATAGGTAACAAATAAACAGACAAACATGATTTTTGCATTTAATATGGATTATTACAAACAGTAGAGAAAAGGAAAGATGAAGTCGATAGGCTTGCAAATCCAGATGTGGCCATCCAAGAATAACTTAATTCGTTTACGTCCGTTCCGTAAGAGTTATACAGTGGTGGCAACCATCGTCAGCTCAGCAGCATCCAGCGATGGCTTTCGCACTCAAATACCTAGAAAATATATTAATCAAGACTCCTCCAGCTTTTTAAAGTCCTACTGCTGGAAACAGACCTTTATCATAGATCAATAGACCTACCAAACTGCGACTTTGTGCTCGCAAAAAAAAAAACATGCAGCGGAGCATAGAACCTTCTTTTATTTGTATTCAAACCCACACTAAAAACTAACTGTAACTACCTTATATCATCTCATCATCACACCCCATTGTTTAAAAGCTTTTGGGAAAACATACCAACCGTTAACTAGATAAGATACGATTTTGTGGAACAACGGACACCGAATAAGAAGAATAACGATGAATAACTTTAAGCTTCTGGGTCGCAAGAAAAATATTACCGGAATCATCTAGTTTGGCATCCGGGTCTCTTGTTTTTCGTTATTTATATCGTTTATCGTATCGTTTTTTGATATTTATTTAATCTCCAACAACCTTTGAAACAGAGAGTAAGTTGAGGGTTTGACCCCCTTCCACAACTGGAAAATGTTTGTGTGATGAACATGAGTGTTTTGCAGTGCTGGGTGTTTACCTGTATAATATATTCATAAAAAAATATTCATCAGTTATTTGTACCCATACATACAAGCTATGCTTACGACAAAAGTTAGAGGTGCTGATCTCCTCGGTTCCCCTGAAAGAAAGGTCGAAGTCTTGCCCTCTTGACTGTCACCACTTGAAGCAGTGGTATGTAGTTCGTACATTTACAAAAGCACTGCCTACCCTAGTATTAATATGTAACTCTAATAGTAGTAGGATTTTTGGCGTTCTAAGCAATCTTTCCACTGTATGCATGCCCTGGTAAGAAGCCTAGTGCACGCCACTGACTGAATATAAACTATAAAAATATTGACCACTAGCGGTTTCCGGAGTTCTTCTTCCGTTTTTAATAAGTTTTATTTTTTACAAATGCCCTGGGACCGGTTTGTTTTTCTGGGATAAGATATGTTGCTCTGCGTTCTTGCAACTAAATCTATGGCATAAATCAAGAAGATTGGTTGCTTAGTTAGGGCGTGAAGGAAACACAAAAAAACAAACATACATTCACATTTACGATATCTTTAAGGAAATAAACTATAAAAATATTTGACCCGTTTGTTTTCCTGGTATAAAAAGCACCATATGTTGCTTTCCGTCCTTCCAACTAACTCGTATTATGTCTAAGCTTAGTTAGTGGCGCAAACACACTTTCGGATTTATAATATTAGTAAGGTTGACGAAAATCTACGGCGTTAACCCGGATTGCGCCTCGTACAATTTTTTTTTGTATCCGGTTCTTTTATGTCAGGGAATTCCGTGTATCGATAATATAATCGCTGTGCTGTACTTATTGGATTAAGAAAGTGTATTACGTTAATCAACTATGCAATGATAGCGTTATCGTGAAGCAAATAAACAATGAGACCGACCAAACATTACGTAATCGTATCGCTGCTTTAGCGCCATAATAATACACCTAAAGGGCCCCATTCACCATACATCGCTTCAAAACTGCTGTCGGACGCGGCATCACAGGAGTATTTTAAGTATTTCCGAATGACATATTGGGAAGCCACTTAATAAATTTGATAACTTTAAAAAAAGTTAACATAAGTTTTTATAAGAAAATAATTTTAAAACTTCTTGGGTTTGGCTCCTTTAACATAATTATCTTATATCTTTAAAAGAGGCATTCTTGTTATATAATATATAAATGAAATCTCGTAATCGGCTCCAACGATTTTCATGAAATTTAGTATACAGGGGGTTTCGGGGGCGATAAAATTGATAAAACTAGGATTCATTTATATTGGAATTTCGGAATCATTTATATTGGACATACGACTATTTGTTTAAGTCGACTCATTCGCGGACAAAGTCGCGCACTCGCACACAGCCGCTAGTTATTATTAAGCGTTATATTAAAGTTTGTTTTAACGCCGAGATTGTTACAACGTTTCATTAGCTCTTAGTAAGTTATAAGAGTTATCTTTTTCAAACCAAATAAAAAAAGAACCGTCATACCATTACTATTTTATCATGTAACGTACGTTTAAGCAAATAAATTATAAGATAAAGAATTGTTAAAAAATTGAGTCTTGCTAAGGTCTGTAGACAATGGATATTCAAGCTTGTCCTTACCACTAAGTGCTTTGTGCCCTTCAGTGAAGGAAATGTCCGGATTTAGCTTGCATGACTAGAAAGAATTAACGTAATGGATGAGATCCTACCGGGGCCAGTTGAACTCTGCCTCGTGTTTTTAGACGTACCGGTCTGTACTTGAACTAAAATGTATTTTATCGGCGGTACTCAACAAGAGAGCTATGCTTGGTGTATCTCTACGTGATCAAATCAGAAATAAGAAGATCGGTAGAAGAACCTGAGCTACCGACGTATTCGTAGCTCAACGACCTGCGCAACTTAGTGGCAATGGGCGGAGACATAGCTTGGAGTACAGATGGACGTTGGGGTCCCAAGGTGCTGTAATGTTCGCAGCGGTAAACGCAGCGCTGGTAGCCCCGACGACGTGGACGGATGAGACCAACGGAGCAGTGGCGTGCACATGATTTTTGACCAGGGTATGCATAAAGCAGGTGATGGAAAAATGAAGCACATGGGATGAAATGGAAATTCCCCTCCAATACGACTTATATCAAATAATTTAGGTATGCAGTCCTTTTGTGCATGTATGAAGTGCACGCCACTGCAAGGGAGTCGCAGTCGCAGGAAGCTAAGTTATTTCCTGACTTAAATCCAATTGTATCCAAGTTAGGAAACTGGAAATTTGTAATTGGAGTTATAAGTATGACACATTCCTTGGGTTTAAAAGTACAGACATTTGATGGCTCAATTTGGTTTTCAATTAAAATTCAATGCGCTTCGTGCATTGCGGTTGGGTTCCAAGCATTTCCAAGCTTAGCCTGAGCGCCTACTACCTATCTAGTGACATATTTGAAGGCAATGACTCAGCTTACTTTGCGAGTTTGGTACCAGTTTACTGCATTGTTCTTTGGGAATTTCTCAGTTGGACACTACCTACTACGAAATGCCTAGTGTTACAATAGATAAGATTTTTTAAACGTCCACAAAGGAGCCTGTCAGGAAACTGTGTGTAAAACGAGCATACATATTTTGTCTGGGCTGGTGATACCAGCAAATGTTCATTGCGCATCCCATAAAAGGGAACATATTGCGGAAAACCATACTTCCTCATATTAACGCCTGCTTCTATCCAATGCTTCCCATTACGCAAGTTTTCCACGTGACCTAGACCTCGTGGAATTTACTAGCGGTGTTCTACTTTCTATCACGTGGCTGGCATATTTAGCTTTAGTCTATTATTAGCTTTATACAACGTGTAACCGAATTACAAAATAATGTAGAAGGATACATAATCTATATTCCATAAGAAATCACCCATTATAAATATAAAATCAAAAGAAACATATTTATTTTTCCGTACAAAAGAATTAAAAATATTCCATCCATTTGAATATAAAGGACCGACACGCGCATAGTACCTACGTTACGCGTCGCGTACCTAATAAAGTGGCAGGAGTCACTAGATTTTAATTTTGCATGTCATGCTAACATGACTGTATCTGATTTCTTCCCGTAAAACTATGGCAGGTTTACTCAAAAACAATTAGGTTTTCTGTTTCACAGATAAATAAGTCTCAGAGACACTAAATAATATACCTCTGAAGCCTGTGAAGTATTATTTTGGTTTTCATTTAAACGTTGTTATACATATAGGCACCTACTCATCATCATCATCATCACATCAACCGATAGACGTCCACTGCTGGACATAGGTCTTTTGTAGGGAGTTCCAAGTTCCACGATTCTGAGCCGCTTGGATCCAACCTACCTACTATTAGGTAGGCACCTACTATTTTTTTATATTACTAGCTTTATCCCCGATTTCATTCGCGTGGATATGTTTAACATGGAAAATTTGCGGCTATCTATGTAAAAAATTAAGCACGATAGCCCAGTGGTTAGGCATTCTGTCTCAATTTCGGTGGAGACTAAGTTTGATCTTACTAAAGCAAGTAATTTTATTGCCTAAGACACATTTAACTCTGAAAACTTGAGTTGAGTTCATGCCGGATGAATTCTTTAAGTTTTCAGAGTTAAATGCGTTTTAAGCAATAAAATCACTTGCTTTAGTATTCATGAGAATTCTATTTATTACTTCCATCACTTTCATCATTGCTATAAAATATCATATGCTATGTTTTTACGAAAACAATACACTGCCTTCTATTTTGCTTGATAATAAGTGCACGCATTGTAATCGTGACCACCCATTTTAGTCCGAAAATAATTGATTTGTTATCTATTAACATTATCAAATTGTTACTGCGAAATACTCCGAAACAGATTAAATTTAATTGTTAAAATCGTTTAATTTTCGATCATTCTTATCGTTTTAAAAAGCTTTTTGTTTTACCCGCAATGTCTGTATGCTGGTTAGTTTAAGACAAAACTTGCAACTAAATTTTTAAGCTGATTGTATTGAAATTTAACATGCACGTTTGGGTTGGCATTGATTGCTTAGTTTCATCATCCTGAGAGCAATATGGCGGACTCCTTAAGGAATGGTAACATCAAATAAAAAGATAGATGGATAGAAAGTCTTTATTGCACATACAGAAAATAATACAAATTGAACAAGACAAAAGGTAAATAAAAAGCTATGCTTGTAATTTAAAAATGTATTAAATGTGTATTTAAATCTACAAAAAAAAAAAAAATTTTAACTAAAAATCTGTTAATACCTAGAAAAACAAAGCTTTATTACTCAAATAGTCTTTTATGCTTTTGAATGGAACTTAGCGGTGATAGCCCAGTAGGAGGGAACTCAACTTCACTTTCGAGGAGCACAGATCGAATCCCAGCTCACGCCTTTAGCATTTCTAAGTTATGTGCGTTTTTAGGTAATCAACAATATCACTTGCTTCAACGGTGTAGAAAAACATTGCGAGGAAACCATCATGCCTGAGAGTTCTCCATAATGTTCTCTAAGGTGTGTGGAGTCCACCAATCCGCACTGGGCCAGCATGGTGAACTACAGCCTTAACCCCTTCTCATTCTGGAAGGAGACTATTGGTCTGCTGTGAGCCGGTAATGGGTTGATATGATGATGATGAATGTAATTTAAACATATATTTCACAGCTATTGTAAGATGATCACAAAACTAACAAAGTACATAATATGACAAACAAAAAGACAGAGAACAATCATTAAAATAGGACGAATTATTTACACTACCAAGTAAGCTATCTAAATCAAGATCCCAAAAAGAAAATAAATACTTTATCCATTTACTTCCAATTGTGCGTGATCTAAGATTAATCATCCATAAGAAACAAAGATTTATTGCTGAAACAGTCGGATTGAATCAGTACGACTTAAGCAAAAAAAAGTTGAACATGTTTAGGCTTTTATATAACATTCCCTCCCACTCTATGAATAGTTGTAGCAAGCAAAAGATAGGTACGTGTTTCGTTACAGTTTTTATAGTTAAAAAAGTGAACGATATCTCTTCAAATTCTTAACGCTTTTGCTTTCGTCGAATCGATTTTACTTGAGAATAGGAGAAATCGGAAGAGTTGTTTTACATTCTTTGTATGAGTATAATGTACGCCAAAATTCAAAACTAATCTATGTCAAGCAGACCAATATAAGGCCTTGGAACTTATGGATGGGTCTATACCTTTCGTCCAGAAGGCAGATTCTACAGACAAGAAACAAACGAGAAAAGCAGCTATATTTCTTGTTAGAGATGACCAAACGACGCAGCAGCATTGAGATATTAATAACGCGGTTTATTACGATAAAGATGAACTGGTTACAACTTGCAATGTGCTTTAAGCGGAAAAAAATAAATTATTAATGTCCGAAATAAACGGTTCGTCAGTATTTACCTATCCACTTACAGTTACTTGTCGGCCATTAAAATAATCACGAGCACCTTCATATACCCGTTTTGGTGAAAGGTACCTACTCTCAATAAGGCAACGCTTTTAAATTTTACCTTTTTTATTAAAACTAGTAATATATAACGTAGTGTGTAGTGCAGATTCCACCAATCCGCACTAGGTCAGCGTGGTGAACTGCGGCCTTAACCCCTTCTCATTGTTGGAGGAGACCCGTGCCCTGTTTTGTTAGAATTAATATATAAATAATGTATTTAATGTACTACTAGCGCCATCTCTTGTTTACTATTTTAGTTGTGTTCCTACCCGCATGTGTACTACCTATAAAAAAATAATCATTCTACGCAAAGGCAGTACGTGTTTCATTAGGTTATGGGCCCAGGTTGATATGGTGAATAATATAACTACTACAAACAATGAAATGTCAAAGTCAAAGTCAAAAATATCTTTATTCAAGTAGGCCCATAGGTGGCACTTTTGATGCGTACATAAGAATTACACGGTAGTCAGATGATGGCGATAACCACATTCGTAAACTTAAAACTAAAGCTACGAGGGTTCCAAACGCGTCCCGGTCTAAGAAGAAGCCCACAACAAACTTAGCCGGGTGTTTTTTTTTTTGTTACCACCATCTCACAATGTCATTTTAAATTATTAGAAGAAAACCTGGTTAGAGCAATAATTTACACCCAAGCTTTTTTATCGTTTACGTAGTCCTTTATACTATAATAGGACTTTTCTATAAGCTTACGTTTAATACAAACTTTGAACTTTTTAAGAGACATCTCCAAGATGTAAATTGGTAGTTTATTGTAGAATTGTATGAAATTTCGTTTAAACGAATTATGAATTTTATGTAACCTAGTATATTGCACTGTAAGTTTATTCTTACTTAATAGTTTTATGTAGGTTAATAGTTTTATACTTTATGATTTATAGAAGAGAGACCCCTACACGCAGTTGCAATGGGGGATGACAATCAAAAATTCAAAAATTCAAAATTCAAAATTCATTTATTTCAAGTAGGCCTAATATAAGCACTATTGAAACGTCAAGTCTGTCTGTGTCTAGTGACTGTACCACCGGTTCGGAAGGCAGATTCTATCGAGAAGAAGCCGGCAAGAAACTCAGTTGTTGCTTTTCTTCAACCATCAACATTTACCATCATTTTTTATCTTTTGGAAGATGAAAGCTGTGCTAATTGTTGTCATTAAGAAATTCATCAATTGTATAATAACCTCGCTGTAATAAATGTGTTTTAACACATTCTTTAAACTTATGCATTGGTAGGTCCAAAATTACCTTAGGAATCATATTATAAAAGCGTATACTCAATCCCACAAATGACTTCTGCACCTTTCGCAGACGATATGCAGATGTCACTAATTTTTGATCATTTTCCTACTTCTGAAACGTGTGAAGTATTGACCCAGTTCACTGACCGCATATCGCCGATAAATATATCACAAGCCTGTCACGATCTTAACGAATCTTAATATCTATTTAGTAACAACACCAACCAAGATAAATGGCTATTAGCTGTCTATTAACTATTATTTTAACTGCCTCATTGGTCTAGTAGTTAACATGTTTGACTGTGGATCACGAGTGTCAAGGTTCTTCTTACCCCTTGCGTGAGACTCATCATTTACCATCAGGTTTGCAGTCGAGGGTTGAAGTGGATTAAAAAAAATGGTACATGGTCTCAGATGATGCAGTCTTAGATGGTAAAAGGTTAATAATATGGCGTTTTATTAGACACATACCCTAATCGGTTTATACGCGACATCGTACCGGAACGCTAAATTACTTAGCACGTCTTTGTCGGTCGGCTGGTTGCCACGGCCGAACCCTCCGACCAGACCGAGAAAACTAAGAAATTATAAATTCCCAAATTCCCTGCCGGATTAGAACCCGGGACCTCTCACTTGAACCACAGTGCTCACCGATGCGTCAGGAAGGTCGCTCGATTCCTTCGAGTCAAAAATTGATCCATATTGACTTCTGATACAACGTATTACAACAAACTGTAGGGATAATTGTCAGTACCTGCCCGGAGTTCGAAAATTCGCGGTGTAAACCCCCTTGCCATATAGATGTACCTATACTCAGATGTAGGTACCTATAAGCGGTGACAGCGCAGTGGGTAAGAGCTCGACTTCACTTATGGCGGGCCGAGTTCGAATCGCACCTATAACTTTTCTAAGTTATGTGCGTTTTAAGTAATTAAAAATATCACTTGCTTCGACGGTAAAGGAAAAATCGTGAGGAAACCTGCTTGCTTAAGAGTTCTACGTGTTCTCAAAGGTATGTGGAGTCCACCAAACCGCACTGGGCCAGCGTGGTGTACTACGGCCTTAATCAGTTGGACCCCGTATGGGAGGAGAACGTAGCTATAGGTCAGATAATTTGACTTAAAGGTACGTTAACTAATAGAAATGTTGTTCACATCGCATGGAATGTCAGACATCACAAATATTACGTATTTCAATATTTGCAGCGGCATTATCAAGCGCACTAACAAAACATGTTACGTTGTATATAAATAAACTCTCATGAGTCATATATTTGTATGCAAGTAACTGTGACATATTCTTAATTCAAACCGGGAATCAAAAAAATTCGTAACGTCAATAAAATATATCAGAAATGTTTTTGTCTTTATAATGTTGTTTGTGTAATTTGTATACGTTGTTTTGTTATACTTTTTTTTTTTTGTTTATGTACTTTTTGTGGTGTGCAATAAAAGTATATTCATTCATTCATTCATTCAATGTTGTACAGTGCACTTTTATTAGGCTGCTATAGGTACCTAGTACAACACATTAAAATTTCTAAAAGAAAATTTTACGTATTAAAACTTTTATCCACAATTCTACACAATATACCCCGACCTTCCGCGTGGCAGCGCCTGATCGTGCTTGGGTTACTAATGGTCTCAGTATGTTTTATTCTCCTATTAAAATCAGATTTGGTTTTCATTTTGTAGATTAAAGCAGTGATTTTTTAGCATGGCGTTAGTAACTTCCCCGGACGAGCCTAGTCACATAAGGCTACTACTAAAAATGTATATTCTGTAAAGTGTAAATGATTTTAATATTTTTTGTATTCCGTTACAAGTTAAACCCCTTAAATGTGTTAACCCTTAGTTAATACATTTTATTTTATTCCACTACAAGTTAGCTCTTGACTGCAATCTCACCTGGTGGTAAGTGATGATGCAGTCTAAGATGGTAACGGGCTAACCCGGCCGTGGGTAGTTACCACCGAACCGACAAAGACTAAGTTACCTACAGCTTAGCGATTTAGCGTTTTGGTACGATGTCGCATAGAAACCGGGTTAGCCCGCTACCGTCTTAGACTGCATCATCACTTACCACCAGGTGAGATTGCAGTCAACAGCTAACTTGTAGTGGAATAAAGTAAAATGTATGGGATTCCAATAGGTTGAGAATGATGATTCATATAAGCGAATATGCCCCTTTTACAACAATGAATTAGTACATATTTAAAGTGTTTACCTTGACGTCATTCCTTGTTATGACGGTAAATAACCGGCCGGAGCCTGATAGCCCTTTTTTTTTTTTTTAATACAGAGAAAATGCCTGACGCATACCACTCCGTTGGGGGAAACGGAGTAGTTATGTGGGACTTGTACCCACTAAAAACTCTGTGTGTCCCTCGATAGACCTATAAGTGAGAGCACGGGGTTCACTTGCGTATTCACCGCACTAGAGCCTAGTGGCTACGGCATTTTGAAATATTTCAGCTTTTCAAATATTTCTGTGGACGTCGGACGGCCATTGCTATCTACTAATTTTAAATGCGAAAGTTTGTGCACAGCAATCACACCTGATGGTAAGTGATGACGCAGCCTAAGATGGTGCGCGATTGCCTAGAAGATGCCTATTCACTCTGAATTCTTGATTTAAAGGTACCCAGATTAATGAAGATGGGGGGGCATTCAAAAAACAAAAACCACACTTCATGCAAAAACTACTAAACCAATTCAAACAAGTGATATTTTGCGTGGTGGGTGCTGGGATTCGAACTCGGCACCCCGAAAGTGAAGTCGAGCGCCTACCCAATGCGCTATCACCGCTTCAGCTAAGCTAGTATTAGTAGAATATAAAAGCTATATTAATAGGGTAATACCTAGATCTTGAACACTCGTAGAAGTTTGATGAGTTAATCATATATTCCGGTTTTGTATTACCAGTATAGCTGTACGTACTAACTAAATGATGCAACAGATTGTCTGCGGGAACGTTTCTATCCGTAATTAGATATAACTCGCTTTTATCAAACAGTTGCATTTGTCGTTAAAGCGTGGCCACGGCGTTGGCGGTGCGGAAAGCCAACAAAAGTAAATCTGTTAGCCAACAAAAGATTAATATGAACATACAAAATACTGGACAAACTCCCTTATTTTATAGTACTCTTGCTCCAGTTTATAGGTATTCAAAACGGTAATGATGCCAACCAAAATGTAGATGATCGATTTAATATAACTTAAAACTTCTAGAAGTCTTTTGGTCAGTAAATCATAAATATACTTACTCCTAAAACAATGTATCCGGGATGTAAAATAAGCAACAAGTTTGCGTTTGATATTTTTGTATTGGAAAAGCATGAACACGTAAAGAATACAATATTTACTCTAGTTCAAGATCTAGTTCAGAGGCTAATACTGAAGTTTTGTTCTGACACCTGTTGTGTCACTCTTGATGTCAGACAACCAATTTCCTGCACTTAGAAACTGCTCGCGCAGTTCTTGCTCGGCTTATGTTATATCATATTATTATCTTGTTACTTGTCATCCTGTGGATATAAAGAAGCGAAGCACGACAAGTAGCACAAACACGCGGTAGCCAGGCGTTTCTAAACATTGGTTTGACTGTTAAGTGTGTCTTGTTGCCAGTGGCGTGCATAGAGGGTATACCCTGTATGCAGATGATATAAAATGAAGAAAATCTCCAGTACGAGTTATAAAAAACTTTGTAAGAGTTATAAAAAGCCTACCCTTAAGTATTTGTTGTTTTAAGACTTCACCTTTAAACAATGACTTTTCTACCTTCTATTAAGGTATCGCCGTTTATGCTGCAAATTCGTGGCCCTGCGCGTTATGTTCTTAGTTACGTCACTACACCGAATAGCTCATTATTAGTAGTTTTGTTACTGGCTGTAACCACGATCTGTTAATTGGATGACATTAGCTTTAGTGATAATCTGTTTTTTTTCTGGTGACTATATCAAATCTAGATAGTCTTCACGTTGCTAGTTACCACACTACCCCTCAAGGCCTGCCGCCAAACGATTTAGCGTTTTGGTACGATGCAGTGTAATATAACTGTTAAACTGCATCATCGCTTCTCATCAGATGAAATAACAGTCTAAATTGTAGGTTAAATAATAAATAAAACCTTTCGTTAAAGCTTTAAAGCCAATCTTCGAAACATAGTAAACTTAGATTAAGATAAATAATCAGGGCACAAATAATATTGTAAAACCTTCTAAAGTTTTGGAACTTAAGAAACATGCGCCGAACTCGAAAAGCTTAAACTATAGACGCTTCCAAATCGAATTTATTGGCACACTTGGCAAAAACGCCAAGAGGAAAACGACGCTCAGACTATCCTATTCATGTAACGCGCACAAAAAGTATTGTTTAGAATGCAACTCTACAGCGGCGTTTCAACACGAGTTCCACGCGATTGCGCAGGCGCACAGCATAACTCGGAAAATTAAACCGATTCAAGGGGAAGTTACCTACACGATTCGACGCCGAAACTCCGCTTGCAGTGAACGGCACCTTTCATGAGTGATCGAATTTTTCGCACGTAATACTTATGACCTACTTACGTAGGAAGTATTCGTTTCAACGTTGTATAGGTACCGAAATTCCATATTGAGCTTTCGAAATTCTTTTAGAATTAAACTTGATATTTTTACGTCATAAGCAGGCTGGTTAGCTACAGTGCTCTGATATACATCATCGTCATCGTACCCAACTACGACCCAGTACCGGCCCACTGCAGGGAACGGGTTTCCTCCCACAAACCAAACTAAGTCGTTGCTTACTGCCCTTAAAAATTTAAAAGACTGCCAGAGATCTACTTGTTCTACCATTATGGTGCTTTTACAAAATTTAAAAATTCAAATTTATTGTACGCTAAGTTTAAAAGCACTTTTGAAACGACAAGTCAGTCTGTTTGTAGTGACTCTACTACCGGTTTGGAAGACAGTTTCCACCGGGAAGAGCCGGCAACAAAACCCAGCAGATTGCTCTTTTTCAACATCATTTCACAGTTTACAATGAAATGTATTATTTGTAAGTATGTATGTAACAATAACACAGCCCTCCACCGTTCGGTTTCTTTCGGTCTTCCTAGTCCTAAGATTTCTTGGAAGAGATCGGTACCTACTAAGCGATAAGGCCGCCTTTTGCATCCTACTTTTTAAATTGCTCTTTTCCTATCCATGTATTTTTTCTTATTGTGGTGTATAAATAAATAAAATGGCGTGAATGGCACCCATCAGGCCAAGGCTGGCCTGATGGGAAGTCAAGTTATTAAGGACTATTTAAAATTTCCTTCTGTTTCCTTCCAGACATGGAAGACGAATGCTATCCAGCGATACCAGCGAGCGCTTGGCGGAGCAGACGGCGGTCGAGTGATTCCCCGCCGCCTCAGGTGAAGGCCGAGCCTAAATCTGAACCAGAGTCGCCAGCCTCTTCCTGCCCGCCCTCACCGACCCCCGGCACGCCTGTCACACACGTCGACTACGTCATTGACCACACGGTAGGACTAAGTTATTGTTTTACAGCTCATCTTCATCATCAGCCTATTAAAATCCCACTACTGGGCTCAGGTCTCTCTTATAGAAGAGAGTGTTGAAGAATATAGATCCATCATACTTCACTATGCCGTGTGGTCGCGGCAGATGAAAATGCAGTTGTCACCACCCCTCCTATTTCTGCGGGTCCTGTCGTACGAGGCGACTAAGGTAATACAACAGAGAACTAGCAGTGACAATCACACACATCGCTATCTAGCCCCAAAGTAAGCGTAGCTTGTGACATGGGTACTAAGATAACTGATGAATATTTATATAAACAACCAGACACTGAAAAACATTCATGCTCATCACACAAACATTTTCGAGTTGTGGGAATTGAACACATGGATGGCCTTGGACTCAGAAAGCATGGTTGCTGCCCATTGCGTCAATCGACCATCAAAATCTTAGATGCGTACACATTACACCTACAAATTGGTAGCAGATGCAAAGTTCGTCCGGGAGATATACAACGGTTCACCAGGCGTCTAAAAAGCCAACAAGAGGGACATGCCGAGGTGGATTCTAGTTTGGGTATATCCCTTTAGAGGGTGGAGTCCTACATAACCTCCTTCCTGCCTAAAGGTCGGAGGTAGCAAGTTTAGGAGGTAGGTACATCTAAACATATCAAAAATGTACACTACCTAAACAAATCAAATAATCTGCCCTGCAGTAACACCTACGCAGTGCATAAATCCGCATTTAATTCGCTCCAGAGCATTTTACGTTTTATAGCTGAGCGCATTAAGTTTTTTGCAAAGCCCTTTTTTGCGTCTGGAGCCAAAAAACAGGCTGACCTTTACAGTCTCGAATAACTACTAATTAAATAATATATAAACAAAAATGTCAACCCCGTGATTAAGACATTCACTTTTTGGCGATATCTACTTATTATCGCAAACAAGTACATGAAAGTGACGAGAAAATTGTATTTAATTCATAATTAGAATATACGGATTACAGCTCTGGGGCTCCGCCTGCGATTCCAACATCAAAATAATCCAAAGAGCTGGAGACTCGATTCTCAAACAAATAACGAATTCCCCTTGGTTTATCAAGAACAATGAGATCCATGAGCATCTGAGGATCAAGAACGTAAAAGAAGAACTGCAACAGTGTAGTAGTAAATACCAAATACGACTTAGGCACCATCCCAACCAGCTGGCAGTACAACTCACCGTACCAGATTGTCTTAGCCGGCTTGAAAGAAAAAATATTCTAGACCTAAATAAATGCTAAACCAGTCTTTCCTCATTATGACAATTTCCAATGGGTTTTTTTTTTTTTTTATACACACATTGCCATCTAGCCCCAAAGTAAGCGTAGCTTGTGTTATGGGTACTAAGATGACTGATGAATATTTTTTTGTATAATATACATAAATACTTATAATATACATATAAACACCCAGACACTGAAAAACATTCATGCTCATCACCGAACATTTTCCAGTAGTGGGAATCGAGCCACGGCCTTGGACTCAGAAAGCAGGGTCGCTGCCCGCTGCGCCAATCGGCCGTCCGAATTATCATAAAATAATTAAAATATCTATGAACACATCTGCTCATAGTCGAGGACTGATCGCAGGATAACAATTAACAACAGACAAAAAATCATAATTAAAAAAAGTAATGTAGTCGTAGAGCTTTTTGTGACAGAGCTCGTCGGAACTACTACCTTGCGCCATACTTATTTCTGCCGCCAAGCAGCATTGCTGTGTTCCGGTCTGACACATGTGGTTTCCGGTTTAATTACAGACACACGAGGCTTAAACCTACGGGTTGATGGACACAGGGCGTCAATTTGTAAGATGTGTTCCATGCATGCCTTTTGAAATGTGTTAATAGGCGATGGTTTTCCACATACAGATAGGCCATTTTTTTTATTCCACTACAAGTTAGCCCTTAACTGCAATCTCACCTGGTGATAAGTGATAATGCAGTCTAATATGGTAGCGGGCTTAACGGTTAGGGTGTATGGTAGTCATACCTCTAATCGGTTTCTACGCGACAGCCAGTGGCGTGCATAGAGGTTATGCACAGGGTATGCAGATAAAAAATAACGCAAATATCCAGTACGAGCAATAGATACTTAAGGGTAGGCTTTTTATAAGTTAAACAATGCCTTTCCTTAAGTTTTTTATAACTCGTACTGGAGATTTTCTTCGTTTTATATCATCTGCATACCCTGTGCATACCCTCTATGCACGCCACTGGCGACAGCGCACCGGAACACTTAATAGCTTAGAAGCCAAAGCCTCCCACCAGACAAAAAAAATCTGCTTGGTCCCATCACTTATAACTATATAAAATGGCCTCTTTTTACATACCATTTTATTACAGATAGACGATACTTTATAGGTTAAAAGAAATAAATAGGTACCGCGGTAAAAGGTTTCTAAGACGCCTTCACATTTAATTGACATGTGAAACGCAATCGTGAGTTCAAGTCCAAATTCCATCAATGCTCGATGACTTAACAAATTTCATAAAGGTTACTACAGTTCAAATACCCGGTAACTTCGCGACTTTCTCCGTAAAATTGATCTTAAAAAAGTACAACAATTTTCGGAACTCCAGGTCCGTTGTAATTACATGGCTTGAATATTTTCTTGAAATTGTTGGCATGCAAGTGAATCGAGGTAATATAATGAACGTTTAGGATAACATACTAAGCCCATAGTGGTGATATTTTCGCCCTCCGCTTTCGGGTGTAGTCGAGTTAGATACCCGGCAACTCAATTGTTTTAAATCTTATTTAATCTTAAGTTAAGATAAAATGAGATTTTAAAAAAATTGCGCAGCATAATATTATTCTAATATATAAGCTGAAGAGTTTGTGTGGTTGTTTACTTAAACGCGATGACCTCAGGAACTACTGGTCTTATTTGAAAAATTCAGTGTTAGATAGCCCATTTATCGAGCAAGGCTATGGGTAATATACGAGTATCATCTCGCTAAGACCAATAGGAGCAAAGCACCAATGAAGAATAATACAAATTTTTTTTCTCCTTTTAAGAACTTCCGCTGCGTAAGCGGTTAAAGTTTCGATAAAACAAAACACAAAAGTTTAAGGGTATGCAGTGCTTTTGTGCTTGAATAAAGTGCACGCCACTGACCGCACTGGGCCAGTGCTGTGCCCTCTGTTTGGCCGGTAATGGGTTGATATGATGATGATGGGCACAGCAAAATAAGCATGGAAGCAAATTAAGCATAAAATAAGCATATGTAGTACTTTCACTTTGACGGCCGATTGGCGCAGTGGGCAGCGACCCTGCTTTCTGAGTCCAAGGCCGTGGGTTCGATTCCCACAATTGGAAAATGTTTGTGTGATCAACATGAATGTTTTTCAGTGTCTGGGTGTTCATATGTATATTATAAGTATTTATGTATGTTATTCATAAAAATATTCATTAGTCACCTTAGTACCCATAACACAAGCTAGGCATACTTTGGGGCTAGGTGGCGATGTGTGTATTGTCGTAGTATATTTATTTATTGATTTACTGACGAGCTCCGTCGCAAAAAGCTCTAAGTAGTACTACTAAAATCTCGTCCGTATCTCGTCGCCATGGCCTAGCATAAATTACCCTTAATACGTTTGTAATGAATTTAAATTGTTTATTTCCAGACTGGTACAATTCACATGCCACAAGCCGTGCTGCAGAAGGTGGGGGCAGCAGGGGTGCCGCAATTGCTCCTGAGTGCGGCGCCGCGCATCGCTAACAAGCTTACAAGCAACAAGCTCTCCATCAAAGTCACATCCTCAGGCACATCAGGTACCTACTTTTTTTTTTTATTAACCGTTGCCCGCGTTTATTACGGTCTCTTACAAATCCCTTATCGACTGTTGGTTTTCCTAGGATGAAAAGTAGCCTATATTACTTTCGGTCCTTTCTTCTAAATCTCCATCAAATCACATCCTCAGGCACATCAGGTACCTACTTTTTTTTTACTAACCGTTGCCCGCGTTTATTACGGTCTCTTACAAATCCCGTATCAACTGTTTGTTTTCCTAGGATGAAAGTAGCCTATATTACTCTCGGTCCTTTCTTCTAACTCTACATCAAATGACATCCTCAGGCACAGCAGGTAGCAAATTTTTTTACCTATCGATTCAGTCTTTAATTAAATAATAAACCTGCAGAGCTTTTATTTGTATTGCTTTTTACGCACGTAGTCCACCACACTGGCCAAGTACGGATTGGTAGGATTTACATGCCTTAGATAATGTTATGTTACATTTTCCTTCACCTTTTTATGCATATACAATATACATACACAAATGTATACTATATATATATATAGTGTATACATTTGTGTGATATATATATATATATATATATTATATATATTGTATACATATATATATATAGGTCTATAAATGATATTTAAAATGAACTGACTTCATAAACCACTTACTGTTAATTCCCCAAGTTCGCATTTCAAGTAGGTTTTTGAAAAGTTTTTTTTTTCTGGTTTATAAGGGAGGCTGATATATTTTCTGGATATAACTGATCGCCAGCTCTCTGAATAACAAGTTCTCCATTAAGGTCACGTTGTACCGCCACTTCAAGTACAAGACTTTTTAATTAGAGCACGCGGATGGGCGTCTTTTAAGTAGCCGATACCGAATTATCGAAGACGTTACAACAAAGATATTTTTTTTTTAAATTATTTATTTATTTTTATTTTATTAGAATAAATTTCTTACTATAATGTCTACCGTGCGACAGGGCAGAAGTCATCCTGCGGCTGAGAGTGCCTGGTTACGTTTCCTCCTTATCGCGTGAAAATTCGCGTTTTTATTGTGTAAAACGCTTCATCGTCATCTTTATCAACCTTTTACCGTCCCACCTGTTAACGCGTTTAGCATATACTAAATATGATTATCTGTGCACTGATATCGTATCGTTACCGCGTCGGTATCGTTATCGGTTAGTGTAAAAACAATGAAAGTATCGAGAATGCTGAACGACATTGTAGAATGCAATTTATTTTTATTTGGGCTCTTGAATGACTTTCATAAGTTTGTTGCATTGTGCAAGGCGAGTAAGTTTCTAATAACTATTTTAGGTACTGCACAATCTAGTAGTCGGGGCTTGTAAAGTTTCACACATCTTAAAAAATAAAAATGACAAAGTTAAATAAATTATAAAAGTCAACATCTGAGTTTGCATAAAGAGCATAGTTTGCATTATTTATTTAAATCGAATTTCACATTTTCGTCGTGAAATATCTATGATGATCTGACATACTGACATTGAAGCAATTATAAATTGCACACGTAGATTTGACTGATATTCATTGTAATAATATCAAATAATAAGAAGAAAAAAAAATTTCTTTCAAATCTTGTACTAAGGCTACAGGTTTGTCATTGGTGTTGATGACTACTCAGAACTTGTATACTTTGTCAGCAGAATCACATGCACATTGTCAGCCCCTTATCAATCACGGGTTTGTAAATAAGACGGTGACAACGTACCGCCCACATGACAGCGTCGTGCTATCGGATCAGTGAACGTGCATTTTCATCTGCCTTCTAATGATCTTCAACCTTACCAATATTAAAGATGCGAAAATTTGTTTGTTTTTTTGTTGGTCCTTCCTCCTTTACTAAGTAATCGATTGATTTTTGGCACAGAGATAGTTGAAAGGACCTCGATACCTTTTGAATTTAACGCACACTCATACACTTGTATCTCCAGAACGATTTGAATTATGAAAACTCTACCTACCATTAAACTTTTATAACTTATACTCGTCGTTTTCTCCATTTCATATCATCAGCATGCTTAGTGCATAACCTTTGAATTTAATGCACGCTCATAAACGTGGATCTCCGGAACGATTTATAAAAACTTAAGTTTTAGCATGGTACGAGCTATGAAAATTCTACCTACCCTTAAGTTTTTATAACTTGTACTCGTCGTTTTCTCAATTTTATATCATCAGCCGGCTTAGTGCATAACTTTTGAATTGAACGCACGCTTATATACGTGGATCTCCGGAACGATTTATAAAAACTTAAGTTTTTGTATGGTACGAGTTATGAAAACCATACCCTTAAATTTTTATAACACATACTCGTCGTTATCTCCATTTTATATACAAGATATTAACGTTTGCCGACCTTGTCAGCAGGGTTCAACCTGCCGCCCACGCCGCCATCTTCCCTGTCATCGTCGGACAGCGAGGGCGCGCTGTCACCAGCACACGAGGCAGCCACGCCCGCCGCGCCCGCACCCCCCTCGCGGCGCAATCACCTCTACGTGTCGCACCACTCGCGGCAGCCCATCAACACGCCGCTCATTAGCAGCCAACCGGTGAGTTACTTCACATCAACAGCCACTGCTGGACTAAAGAACAGCAAATATAACGTAGAAATGAAAACGAAATAATACTTCAGAGGCTTTAGAGGTACATTATTTACTGTCTTATCCGTGAAACTGAAACGCTAATAGTTTTTGGGTAAACCATTGCCATAGTTTTTACTGAAAGAAATCAGATACAGCCATAACATTACATGCAAAATTAAAATCAAGTCACTCATGTCACTTATTTAATCTTTTATAAAGATGACTAAAATACTATGCGCGAGTCGGTCTTTATCTTCAATAGGGTTGCCATAAGTAAACTCTTAAAATGTTTTAATTTAGTTTTTATGGAAAAATAAATATGCTTCTTTTGATGTAATATTTTTACAGTATGGTTTCTTATGAAATATATTTATGCACCCTTCAATGCTAGTACGTTAGCTTTGGGGCCTCGTCGATTCGTGCATCTGTACGAGTGAGCTGTTCCGCACATTTGATCATAGTTTATTGCTTTAATAATACTGTGACTAAAGTAGAACCCAATGATAGTTAAAAAAATATATAATAATGGTATTGTTAGAATTTCTATGTTTTCATTTAGCGATAATGTATTTTTTATTTAATTACAGAAAGGTTCAACGGGCACCCTCATTTTAACAGAAGAGGAAAAACGCACATTACTGGCCGAGGGCTACCCCGTGCCAACACGCCTTCCTCTCACCAAGGCCGAGGAAAAATCTCTGAAGAAGATCCGGAGGAAAATTAAAAATAAGGTAAATCAAATTTATTAACTTGATTAGTTAACTGATCGCATGTTTTAAAGTAGTCTAATGTAAGTGGTAGAGTTCATTTTTTAAGAGCGGTTAAGGCCGGTTTTCCATCCTCAAATTAATGATAGAAAAACTATCATGCTAAACTTTGCATAACATCAAATTTACTCGTTACTCAGAGAATTAGAAAAATTTCTGGTAATTTGATCACTCTATTTTAAATTGCGGAATTAACGTAGTTCCTGTGTCTTACTGTAAGTACTCTTGAGATAGATTCCAGTATTATTAACAATTCAACCGATTGACGGTCTTTTGTAGGGAGTTTCTGGACAGCATGTTTTCAGCTGCTCCCAGCGACTCACTTGACGTCGTCTGCTTACCTCGTTGGGGGTCGAGGAGTTCGAAGTCGCCACTCTAGCACCTTAGGACCCCAACCTCCATCAATTCTGCGAGCTTCGTGCCCCGCACATTACCATTTCATCGTCGTAACACGCTGAGCTTTATTGGTAACTCTAGTTCTTCTACGGATCTCCAATCATTTCTGATTTGATCACGTAGAGTTACCCCATCGCCCGCTGAGTGTTTCTGAGCCTTCTTTTGAGAAGTAGATTCCATATGTTCTGTCAATAAAACTATGATTTTTGTAATATAATAGCAAAAGAGTAAAGAATATTATAAGTCTCATTTCTTTCTCCGCAGATATCTGCACAAGAAAGCAGACGCAAGAAGAAGGAATATATGGACCAATTGGAAAGGAAAGTAGAAATATTAGTATCAGAGAATTCAGACTACAGGAAAAGGGTTGAGTCCCTAGAGCAGACGAATGCAAACCTTTTGAGCCAACTAGCAGCTTTGCAGGCTCTGGTCACCAGGGGCGCTAGGAAGTGACGTGCCCAAGTGAAGCAGTTCGCTTGACGTCACTTCTCACTTGCACAGAGACTTAAATCTGCAGGATACAACCCAACGGGCAGACACTTTGACGTCACTCGGCCACTTTCTGCTAGCTTTGTTCAGGATTGACATAAAACCACAAACCAGTTTCTGGAAAGCTGATCAAATCAACGGTCCACTAAAAAGCTTTCATAGTTTTCTGGCAAATACTTTTGTTCTATTGCAGAAACTTTAATCATTATAGTAAAGCGTAAAAAATTTATGAGCGTTTAATATATCCAAATTATGACTTAAGCATTAAATTTTGGCATTAATTTAATAAAGTAATCTATTGTTCACGAATAGCGTTATGGCAACCCAGTTTAGAAGGATTTATAGTTTAATTTTATGATTTGATCAATGATTAGCGTTTCAGAAACTAGAAAATGTAAATTTTTTCATTTAGTTTACCTTAGAACCGGCACTCTTTTGTAGTTTTACTCCATTGATATCTTTGAAAGAGTTTCCTTTTCCAAATTAATTTAAATCGTTTTTGGTACAGACTTTGTATTTTTAGAAATTTTAAAATTTGTTCATAATCATTTCTTGAAACGTAAAGTTAATTGTTTACGACCCAACCTTCAGAATAGACCTAATTACAGTATTATAGCCGGTTCTAGGGGTCGGAAAACTGCAGAAAGTTAACTTAAACGGCTGTGAGAACTGATTGTAATGAACTCTCACAGTTCCTATTTGTATGTGAAGCAAACAGTGACAACGACGTTGTCCCCACAATGGAGTTTATATTTTTGTCGATTGTATATTTTGGATGTAATTTTACATTTTATCCCGAACCGTTGTGTAGGTATCCAAAGGACTGTTAGTTTGAATGGTTGCTCATTGTATTGTTAGTAAATCGTTACTCTGTGGTGCTGGATATGATATGATATACCTGCATTTTGGTTTTGGTATACCAACGTTCGAGTGCCACATTAGATATTTATTTTATACAACTCAGTGTCGAGTCCGTTCATGTTCGGACGCTACTGGGTATTAGATAAATGTCGCTAGGTATTTACGCGTGTTGTTTGAAATCTCGTAATATATTTTTAAATATTGCCGAATGGCATATTAATTTAAGTTTTAATTCGTGCGTGTTTTTATTAAAATGTGCAATTAGATTAAGGAATTATAATTGTTACCTAACGCCTAGCGTCCTTTAACCGACCACTCTGAAACGTATCGTCTTGCAAGAATCTCCTTTACCATTGAGCGAATCTAGGGTATTTTAGGTTTTTCTATCAAATTCACACCTTACCTTCGAAACCTAAGTTAATATATTTATGTATTTATGGTAATCAACGAAATATATTTTGTTACGTAAGATTGGGTGCCTTTCAAACAAGAACTATCAACGAGAAGTCGTAAATTGCAAATCAAATCGTACACTTACATCTGCACTTTTTGAAGTAATTTTTAAACAGTTATTGTAGGAAGAGTTGAATTTTGAAGTCATATTTACATTGTGTGGTTGTTAATTCAGTGTCAGAATCAGGAGTCTGTTTAAAATAAGGTTAAAACTTAATATTTGGCCTCAAGGCTGCGTTGATACGTGATGCGTATTGTGATCAGGTAAACGCAAACAAACACACAAATGCGTGCGTAAGTTGGATGCCATGGTTTGGTCTTGCAAACAGATTTTGCGATACGACGCGTTCCGATGGCTTGTATTGGACGCTTGGCTAAGCGTACGCATCGCTGCTATCGCGAGCGTTTCGCTTTCTTCATAATAATTTTCTAGAGCTCTATTGATCACGCTACTGTTATTGGCCTTATAATTTTATATTGATTGTTGTGATTTAAAAAGAAACAGTGGTTAATAGGCATGCGACGAAACTGTTATGTTTCTTCCATATCGACTATTTAGAGACCGAGATGCCAACGTGTTTACCATATCAATTCGATAGGGTGTGGTTTCGGTGTGGTGTTGTCGGCCATCTTTGTAGCATAATAATAATTATTTAAGGCGATCGCACTGCGCTGGTCTTATCTGTTAATATTGAATTCCATGAATTTGCATTTATAGCGAAATGTGTATCGTCCTAGAGATTTTATCGTGTATTTAAGATAACGTTTAGTTATACGCATCTAATAACGGACCTAATTAAACCGATTTGTATGAAAAATGTTTTTCGGTATGTCTCTAGTCTCTCGTAGAAACAGTCGGGGTCTCTTTGTGGAGACTACCGAAGTGAAAAGATTAGCTGTATCAACTTCAAGTTAACTGCGCTATAGAAACGTGTTGCCTCACTTATGAGCTTTTGTCTACATCTTGCATCTTCAAGTATCAAATCAAACTTTTCTGGTACACCGCACTTTAGCAGAACATTGTAGCTCCCATATCCGTAATAGTATTTTTTTCATGAAATATTAAAACATTGTTGCACAGTCATGTGACTTATATTCATACCTTTATGTATCCAATAAACCGGGAATCCATGGTTATAAAAAACGTATAAGTATCTGTGTCGATAACAAAGACGCGAGAAGAAAAGCGCCCAAGTGTTGGGTGCACTTTTAGACGAGTACAAAATAATGGCATGCCTTCATTGAATGTAACGTAACCTACGCTATACAACTAACTATAAAAATGACAAATTTATGTTATCATTGTTCATTCTAATCGCCTAACGTTGTTATGAGTCCATTACTTAAATAGTTTATGTATAGAATCTCGCCGAACAGTTTATTTAGGGTCTTGCCAGCATATTACGCGAACTTTTTCGGTTTTGTGACAGCGGCCATGTTTGTGAACTAACATTCTTTTGTACTAAACATTCCATTTTATTTTCTTTTAGCGATGAGTGACTTAAAGTGAGCTCGTGTACTTATAACTTATCTAAAATCTCTGTACAAAACCATTACCTGTTAATATTGTATTTGTGTCTCATAGTTCTTACCGGCGCTCACAGACTGGATGGAATGCAAAGGAATACTGAGGCATGCTAAAATTGTATCTTGCATGCCAAAGAGTTCCTTACATGTTCTTATAAAACCTTAGCTACGGAATCATTTTGTTAAGGTAAGGAAGTCTACCGTAGCATGCCAATACCTTTCGGTACTTGACTTGTTAAGATATCAACGAAATATGAATGCTAAATGCATTTGAATAAAATTTTAAATATTTTCAATCCTGCCCGTGAGCGCCTTGTTGTATCGTAAAGCATAATCATTTTAGCCTTTAAAATAATTTTCGCCGAAATTTTTCCAAAATTTAATTTTTTTATTAAAAACTTGTTATTTCTTTAATTTAATTGTATTTATATCTAGACTACAATACCTTCTTAAATCTTCTTTGTTTCTACTTAAGTTTGTGTTAAGAATTTATTTATTTTAATCATCTTGATTTATTTTGGAAAAATTTCTGCGACTTAATGATTAACGACCTTACTTATAAACTTTCGATAATTTAAGTAAGTAATTAGTTACTGTATGATTCTAGTAATACGGTGACAACCAATAATATCTTACTTCTTATGATCGTCTATATGTAAGACCGTAAATGTTCGAAATGTTTATATCGCATTTGATCGGCTTATTATATTCGTGTTAGTATTTATATACTATGTGTGCAATTAATATGTTCTCTTTTACATTTTTAGAAGTTCTTCCTATTTAGATGTAAGAGAATAAAAAATATATTTATATTGTGCTAAATATATAAAATATCGTTCCCGGCACGTGGTGGGAATTTTTAAAAGAATTTATTGAGATATATTTTAAGAGATTTTTTCTAATGAAATTTTAGAAATATATATTATATTTAAACACTGTTTTATGTGTCTGTCGCTATACGAGTAAGGAATGTATGTTAGGTTAGCGTTATAAGTTAGCGTAACTGGGAAGCCTGACATCCTGTTCGTCGCCGAATTGAATCACATTCTCTTGTACACAAATAAATTCGACCATAGACAAACATTGACCGAAATCCATCCTCACTAAAGTAGTTTCTTTTTTTAAATCAAAAACTAGTTACAGTAAATTTAACCTAACGATTGGACCTAATTTTGAAGTCTGATTTCATTCTTGTGCAGTTAGCGCTCGTAGCGCAACTTTGATAAAATAGTCATCAGCAGTTAAAAGGAGATAGGACTCTTAATAGTTAGGCATTAGGTCAATTTTACTAAGCTATAGTTTTTCGATACTTGAGTAACATTGCGCCACTGTATGGCTAACATTGCGCCATGAGATACTTACGTCTACCCATTTGTAGTCCCATCTAAGAGATATTGGATGAGAAAATAGTAGATATGATTATCTTGAAAGCCAAGCCTAATAGTGAGATCGCAGCCGAAGTGTGCAAAATAATAATATTCTCTATGAGCGCCGTTTTCTTAGAGTTCGGTTAGAGGCGATTCGATTTGGCGATAAAGGATGGTAGGCAGAAATTTGAATCATAGAATCAGCAAAGCGTGCCTGCCTATCGGTTATTAAATTACCATAATATACTAAATATCGATTTATTGAACGTAGAACTATGTACTGTGGTTTTAGAAAATGCTGTATAAAACTATACATATATTGAAGAAAGTATTTAACTTTTATATTAATGTATATTAATTCCTATTATGGCATTTACCGTCTACAAAAAAGAGTGATTTAATTGAAAGAATAAAAACGACTTATATAAAATTACTAAAGTTAAGATATGTTTAACTTATCTATGGTTTTGATATCGATTTGTGTCCTTTTTAATCGATATGATCCAATCAATGATAATGAAATGCCAACGTATGTATATACACAAATTTGAGAGCACCGCTTATTGGGTGATAAGCGTAGCATCCATTCGAGGTGGGATCTTTTCATTCATCATCATCCGAACCATTATAGTATAATTCCTGCTGCATTATTTTAAAATGTCATATGTATATGACATATCCTGACGACCTATAAGGATTATAATTCTGAAAGAAGAGCGTCAACAATATTAAAATATTACTTTTTTAAGCCATTGGTAACAAGGTGAATGTTTTGGACAAAAGGACAATATCTCGAATGGATGCTACAAACATGTTGATAGAGTCCCATAGGCACTGTTAGGTCGTCGTTTTGTTATTGAGGTGTAATTTTATTGATAGTTTTATGTTATAAAACTATTCACTGTTAACTTGAGTCATGATTTGTTGAATCGTTTGTTTATTTTTATTTTCCAATGACATTGCGGATTTTACTGTCACTCTTGAGCTAATAAAGCGTCGGATATTGTACATCGATTGTTTTATTTTGTTTTCTTACTAGCGGTGCCCCGCGACTTTGTCCGCGTACGACCTATGATAAGTTACACAAACACGCAAACTTTCTTCCAATATCTCCTACAATATGCCCTGTAGGTACATCGACGGTCGACGACGGCCGACTGGCACAGTGGGCAGCGAACCCTGCTTTGTCAGTCGTGGCCGTGGGTTCGATTCCCACAACTGGAAAAATGTTTGTGTTGTGAACATAAATGTTTTTCAGTGTCTGGGTGTTTGACTACTAGTGTCTTGGTGTTATACTGCGTGAGACGTAACGTAATCAGTATGCCAAAAATCGGCATTTACATTTCTACAAAATAAAGTTGGCCATTACGAGTCGCCCAAAATAATATAATACTATTTAAGTTAATATTACATTTTATAATTGTATAAAGAAAATATATAAAAAATAAACCCCGAATGGATATTTGAATGACTATACAATATTTCGTGTCTGTTCTCTAAGCCGCTTAGGAGTTCACTAGCTAAATTGAGTTGGTTGCTGAGGGCAGCAACCAACTCATAGTGATAACATTTGATTGCGTATACAAAATTTAGTATTTTTACTCTTAACCGTTGAGAACATAAATCGTATATTAATATAACTAGATAAGAATTGGAAAGATTTTTGAATTCTGACTGATAGTTTTAAATGTGAAGGAAAACATAGTAAGGATTACTGCGTGCCTGCAAGTTTTCCATAACGATCTTAAAGGTGAAAAGTATAACGATCCGCATTAGTTTAGCTTGGCTACGGCCTCACTCAACCTGAGTGGAGACCCGTGCCCTGCCAATAGGCCGGGACTTAAAAGGTTGGAATTATCACATCTACATACTTAATCTATGTAGCGGAAAAAAGATTTTTCGTTTCCGCCTAATTTTATGGCTACGGATGCACCCATTTCCAAATGATCTTACTAGCGCTAATTTAGTATATATATTTTAAAATTTAGAATCTAGGACGTGAAAACTGACAAATAGGGAAACAAACTTATGAGAAATAGGATAAAAAAAAACACAAAGCTTATAATAATATAACCTCCAGTTTTATTAATAGCACACTTTAATGTATTTCTTAACATTTACAATTATAATTTATTTATAGTTGAAACGTACTTACAAAATATTAATTTAGACTAGATCTTTTTCAATACAATTTCAATCAGAGTTAGCGAAAATTTTATAAAATTTATTGAAAAAAATATAATACTTAGAAGCCCAATCTTTATCGTAGATTACGTACTTACTTGCAAACCCTAAAGTTGCATTATAGTTTCATAAAGAATTTCTAATAACATCAGTCTTTATTATTGCGTAAATTATTCGCCAAACAAGAGTTCTCAACTTGGAAGCAGTAATTTTGCAAGTAGGTCCTATGCATATATCATTTACAACGTTTCCGGAGTTCCGGACTTTTTAAGAAAGACCTTCTTAAAAAGTCCGGAGTAGATACTGTATTTATTTTCAAATCTAAATTAAAGAGGCTAGTATCGAGTGGCGTTAGCCTAGTTATCGAGCGGTGATAGCCTCGTGGTTCATACCTCGGCTTACCTTGGGGGACCGAGTTCATTTCCCGGCACGCAACTTAATTAGTTATTAAACCTAACTTTTCGAAACCATGTGCGTTTTTAATTTAAGCAATTATCACTTGTTTTAACGGTGAAGGAAATCATCGTGATAAAACTTGATCATCGTCATCATCAAAGCTCAACAGCCCTGGGTGTGAGCCTTGGCTTGATCAAGCATATTTCTCCATATGAGGTCAGAAGCTGCTTCTTTCCAGCTCCGAACTCCCAGCACCCTAATATCCCTCTCAACTCCATCACTCCATCGACCCCTAGGTCGTCCTCGGCCTCTACGCCCCTCCAATATGCCATCAACCTCTTTGGGGCTCTCGTGCCTTCCATGAATTGCACATACCCTGCCCATTGCATTCTTAACAGTTTAATAGTTTGGCGACGATTGGTTCTTTAAAAAGTTCGTATAGTTTGTGGTTGTACCGAATGCACCAAAAACCATTATCCTGTAAAGCACCAAACACTCATCTCAACACCCTTCGTTCGAAAATGAGCAGACTGTTTTCGCGTAAGACCCAACACTCTGCGCCATATGTAAGTATTTGCCGCAGCGAGGCAGGAGGAAACATGAAGGCCTGAGAATTCTCCACAATGTTCACAAAGGCTTGTGAAGTCTACCAACCCGGACTTGGCAGTGTGACTACGACCTAAATACTTCTCATTCAAAGAGGAAACCCGCACAATGTAGTCAGTGGCGTGCATAGAGGGTATGCACAGGGTATGCAGATGATATAAAATAAAGAAAATCTCTGGTACGAGTTTTAAAAAACCTAAGGATAGGCATTTTAAGAGTTATTAAAAGTCTACCCTTAAGAATTTATAACTAGTACTGTACATTTTCTTCATTTTATATCATCTGCATACCGTGTGTATACCCTCTATATACGCCACTGAATGTAGTAGTAAATAATGGGTTGATGCTGATAAACTAGGCATACTGGCATTTTTGTTTTGCTAATTAAAACGGCTAAAGTCAGATTTTATTCGCATAAAAAATACTTGCACCTATATTCAGCTTGACTCGCAGTGAAGCAGAAATTAGGAGATAGCAGGGTGCCTTCATGTAAAGGTACGGTTATTAGGTTTTATACCAAAATTTTGGGCGATATCATTTCATACATATTTGGTATCAGCAATTGTTTGTACCTACAAGTTGAGCTCTAATAGTTTGCTCACTGTAATCCAGGAAAGTTGCCTCCGTTAAAATTATATAAATATATTTTTGCCAAAAACTTACTTTTTAACTTACTTAAAATTACTCTCTCTTTTTACAAATTCATCTTTTGTTGGAACTTTACTTATGACTGAACCGATTTCAACCGTTAATAAGTCGCATTTTTTTAGGTAGGTACGTACCTGCTATATCTACGTCTAGAAACATTAAGTATATATCGAACAATAAGGCTGAATAAGATAAAATCAAGGGCGTATCCAGGCGGGGCAGGGAATTGCAGCTGCCCTCCCTGGAAATGTCGCAGGAAATGTATAAGTTCTCTTAAAAAATGTATGGCTATACAGATAGATAAACGGATAAAAAATTACAGTTTTGGCTTCACTATAGACTATAGAGGGCCCACAGAAAATTTATCTAATCTTGTACAGAATTCAACCCATTACAGTTTTATTTACCAACAACACAATACATATTCACACTTGCCATAAATGTGAGTGATATTTTGTTATTATGTATCTAAAATAAGATCGATCGTTTATTCGTACCTAAAAAAATAGTCATTTAGGTAGGTAGGTATACTAATCCGTATCCGTATTTTTTACGTTGAAACGGCATCGTAATTAACTATGTATTTACCATTTGAAGCTAGCCCTAACTAGCTAGGTACCTACTACGCAAATGATCTTAAAATTTGAAAATAACTTTAGGTATAAAGTTATTTTCCATTTCACTAAGGCACCGAAAAAATAGCACTGGCAAGTACCCAATGTAGAAGCCGACGTCATACTGGCAGTGTTACAATAACAAAAGTTTAGCATTCAGAGAGTGATGAAGACTTTCTTCTTAGCCATAACATGAGCAATAATAACCCATAAAGCTGTGCCCCAGACCGCCTCCACCAGGCGTATTCCATGCGTCTGCATCTCTGGTACTCTCCAATGGAATGGGAATAGGTGTGCGCATACTGAGTGGCCTATGTAAAGTGCGATGGCGTTGAGCCCTGGAGCCCTAAAAGGTCCTCCGTCCCAAAACCGCCACGCGTCCGTCAATGTGTAGCAGATGCTAAGCAACGCGAGGCAAACTGCTGTTGTCACCAGTACGAAAGACATGGACCTGTAAGAGAAGAAAATAGACAAATTACCCACTGCAATTTGTATATCCTACTATAATATCAAAATTCAAAATATTCTTTCTATTTTGAAGAAAAAGGGCCAAGCAGGGCCAATTTTTTTCATAATGCTGTACACTCCACTTAAAGGCTAACTCAGCATGCATAACACAAAAGACACTCTTTGTTTACAACCAAATTTTGTGATATTTAGCCGCTAAACAAAAGAAAAATTAAATTAAACATAACAAATAAAAAGAAAATACCAAAAAGAAAAATGACTAACTATCACGCCGTACTTTTAAAAGTTTTTTTACTTATTTTTTGAAACACGCACGCCAGCCAGCCAGCACTTCCAACCAAATTGTTGTAGGTAATAACTATTCTACCCAATGGAGCGGATCTGCCTAGATTTGAACTAGTGATTCTAGGCCTGCACGTTAGCTTCTTCTATAAAGCGGTAAGGCCGCCTTTTGCATTCTTCTTCTTTCTTCATGTTCTCTTTTTCTTGTATTTTACAAATAAAGAGTAATAATAATAATAAACAAATAATCCACTGCGACTTGTTTTCTGCCGTAGGTCGCAAGCAGCACAACTGTATGGTTTGGAACTCCCCAAAGATCGACGTCCAGCAATAGACGTTTACCAGTTGACTTGACATTTCAAAAGTGCTTATAGGCCTACTTGAAATAAATGAATTTTGAATTTTGATATGATGATGTTGAACTCCTAGATATTTTCTGTTTTTTTTTAATCAAATTAATATTTACCAAAGGTTTTTGTTAATGGGCACGACGCCATGCTCCCTCGAGAAGCCCGCAAGTAGTGCTCCAGCCAGCGCGAAGACCAGAGCCCAAGCTAGCCAACGAGAAATCCGCGCCTTGTGTGATCGCTGCAGCAACACGGTTGCGCCGGCTTGCACGCCAAACAATGCTTGGACTGCCGATGTGAGGCATCCTGGCAACAAAGCGTTTTATTTATTAATTTGGAAGTCTTTATTGCAAAAACTTTGAAACAATATATGATACCCTAGCTGCATCACACATCCAGGCCACTTCGTCAATGGTAGGTGCGGCTGCTTCCAGTGCCGAGCAGGCCAAGAGGCGTAAATATGAAAACCTGGATAGCAGCTTCATTTTTGTGCCTTTTGGAGTAGAGACTTTGGGACCGTGGGGTCCGGAGGCAAGAGCCCTTTTCAAAGAATTATCGAAAAGGGTTATCGAGTCTACCGGTGATCCTAGAGCGGGCAGTTACCTTGGCCAACGAATTAGTTTGGCCATCCAGAGGGGCAATGCTGCCAGCATCTTAGGAACTGTGCCTCGCTGCGGTGGTTTCGAGGACGTTTTAGATTTTATTTAGTTTTTAAATAGTTTATTTTAGTTTATAGTTATGTATTAATAAAAATTATATTTTAGAGATAATCAAATAAATAATTAATTTGTCAATCTAAAAAAAAAAAAAAAATATATGAACACACAAATAGACAAGAAAAATATATATTTAATTTATTTTAATAAAGCACTGTTTTTATTTCACTTAGCCCATGATTGCAGGCTCACTTGGATGATGCCGTCAGATGGTAGGCAAACCTGTTTGAGTTAGGAACCCCAATCGGTATCAACGCGGCATCGTAAGGGAACGTCGAAGCTTTTTGCCTTTCTGGCTTTAAGGACAGCGTTATGAAATAAATAAGCTGATTCTTGATTCTACATTATTCTTTTTCAAGGGTATTTTACCACCATTCATTTTCATTAATTTTCTGAACATACAGAAACGTATACAGAAGTGTACACGGCTAATATTGAAGCATCAAAACCATTCCATTTCAGTAGTGTCTGTCGACGAGACGGTTAGTCACTTTACCAGTTGTCCGTCATTATTTTACTTCTAATGTTCTAAACGTTTACAATAAAATTGGGAAAATTGGTAAAGTTTGTGAGCTAGCAACATTTCGCGGGTATTTTGGAAACAATACTCTGCATGCAATAATGACTGAAAGAGGGTTCCGCATATTCTAATTCCTGTGGTATAATAAGTACTACAAGTTAGTCCTTGACTGTAATCTCACCTGATTGTATATGAAGATGCAGTCTAAGATAGTAACGGACTAACCTGAAAAGGTTATGTAACACCCACCTATACACTTTAATATTTATTCCAATAGGATAGCTAGTTTCTTTCTTTTATATCCTCCTGCCTTATAAAGGGTTATATGGGATAGGTATCTCATAGGACATTCACATTAATTTAGGGGTAGGTACCTATTTAGTTCATACATTTAAAAGATAATTTATATGGTGTACATAAACATTTGCTTGAAGGAATAGTTATTATTATATAAATATATATATATATAAATATATATACTAAGATAATACACACATCGCCATCTAGCCCCAAAGTAAGCGTAGCTTGTGTTATGGGTACTAAGATTACTGATGAATATTTCTCTAAATACATAAATACTTATACTATACAGATAAACACCCAGACACTGAAAAATATTCATGTTCATCACATAAATATTTTCCAGTTGTGGGAATCGAACCCATGGCCTTGGACTCAGAAAGACGCTGCCCACTGCGCCAGTCGGCCATCAAAAATTATTGAAATAGTATTGTAAAATAAATTACTACTCATACGTAGGTAGTTTGGTTTTGCACACACCGAAAGCATCTTGCATTTTATTATCTTTATTCATGATACCAAGGTCATTTTATATGAAATACGGCAAAATTTATCTGCGGGAATGTGTCTAAGAATTGTCTTATCACTTAGAATACAATAAGTTATATAACTTTGTAGATATTATCCGCACTCAAAAAAGGAATACGTAGGAAAGTACTATGGTATAATATTATATAAGGCTGCCACGTCGGTGTAGCACGACTCGCTAACTATTTCGGCGTTCTGCCACATTTATTCGTAAGGTGTTATAATTTCAATTTCACATTCGTTACCAAATCTTATTGCATATCCAATTTCAAATTCAAAAATTTTTTATACTAGACCTTATCAAAGGCACTTCATCGTGTAGTTAATACATTTAACATGTTAACACCAATGTTAGTGCTGGTGATAACTGCATTCGTTAACCTAAAACTAAAGCTAGGAGGGTTTCAAACGCACCCTGGTCTAAGAAGAGCCCACAACAAACCTATTAGTCAGTTTAGGTTAGGTTAGGCAGGTAAAAAGTCTTCAATCATTGGTGATGGTAACTAACTTACCCAACATTCCTTCTGGATCCGTCGGCGGGCCACCGTAAACATTCCTCGCGTCGCTGTGCTGGTACAGATGACTCTCTCCCAACAGCAGGCGGTCGATAAAACCAGCAGCACCTCCGCTGCACTCCGGCGCAACCCACTCATCGTGTTTACCACCAGGTCCCAAATATCCACTGAATGAATGAATGAATAAACTTTTATTGTTATATACTATTTATAACAAAACAAGGTATAGGTACAATTTGACGAACATACCATAGCAATTGTGAAATCTTCTCATTATTAGTCTTTTGTTATTTTAACCGATTGACGTCAACTGCTGGAGGTATGTATGGAATTAATTCGATGCTGTATTGTATTTTTTGTTTACTACAAGTTAGCTCTTGACTGTAATCTCACCTTGTGGTAAGTGATCATGTAGTCTAATATGGTAGCTGGCTGTTCTGTTACGTGATTATACAGTTATATATTTTTTTGTCGGAGTTAGTGGTCGGAGACCTTTTTTGACAGATATGATGTTAGTTCTCCGTTTTATTAAATAATTTAAACAGGTATATTATATTTTAAATACCGAAAATTTAAAGGAAATAGTTACAATTTATAATATTAATGTTAATAAGTAGAAATAATTAAGATCTTAAATTTCAATAATCTTAAGTGCTAGAATTAAAACCGATGAAATAGGACATCTATTTTGATATTATGTAAAATATATATATATTTCTTGTGTACGTGTGTATGTCACAGATCCTCCTAGACGGCTAGACCGATTTGAATGAATTTTTGGTATTCATTTGGGTGGCACCCTGGATGGTTTAGATTCACAAATTAGCCCGACAGATGGCGCTGGGGTCCGCTAGTATTATATAATTATACAATTTTATCCATGTAACTTGTTATATTCTTATAATATATACCATAATCACTTTAAAGTAATTTGGTATATTTTTAGTCAACCCTCATTTTTATTTCTATTTATAGCGTAGTTCACTATCCTTTCACAGTAGTTCCTGAATTTCTTACAGTATATTAGAGTAGCCAGAGTTTCTTTTTAATTTTGAGGACTGTTGCTTGCTCCACATCGAAACGTAGTCTACAAACTTTTGGCAATCTACAAGTAAGTGTGTCGCCGTCTCTTCCGCTCCAGGTTCGCGAACACATGACAGTGTACGGGAGCTATGGTGATACGCTCGACCGTAACAATAGGAAGATCTTCACGAGCATGATTCTTCGAGACCTCGGGGACCGAGATCTTTGGAAGTTGTATACATAGACAATTTTTGTGAACACTTCGCTAGAGCGATGCAGGATTTTTGTGGCGCCATCTAGTTCGGTAATGTGGAGACCGCTACAACAGTTATATTATGCCCGTACCGGCAAGATCCATATGGCTTTGCGGCACGTCTTATTTGGGTGGTAACTAGCTGAAGCCACCAGACCAGACCAGCAGGGTGATTACGTATCTCGCGACTGCAATCCCCCAGCCGGTTTGCTAATTTCCAGGGACTACATTTTTGGTATCGAGCTACGCTGGACAACTTACGCTGGACACTCAGGGTCGTGTACGATGAAGGTGAGCGCGCTGTGCAACGCTATAAGCACACCAGCTAGGACCCAACACCATGCGCATGACAAAACGTCTTTCAGTGCTTGACCGCATGCGCCCTGAAAAAAAAACTTAAGTTTCATCTTTTGGTCGGTCGTAGCGAAATATAACCTACACCTTACCTAAAGATTTTGAACTAAGATTTACGTGGTTTATCAACATTTCTTAAATATAGTTCAATTGATGGATCTATGCAAGTGGGACGAAATATCGACAAATCCAGTAATATATGTACCCGTTGACCTACGTTACCTACTTATAACTACTCTCCCGGAATTTCGAGCTCGCGTTATTTTAATTTTTTATTACTCTAAACAATGTCCAAATAATAGGTATGCTATCATGCGCTACACGAGAAAATTATGTGTATCCAATATCTTGTATATCTCGAACGAGTTACGGGTAGACATATATCTGTATCGTAGCAGGCATGCCTGACCCTGCAGAGCAAAGTTTATCTTCAAAGTTTATTTTGGAATCGTAGAGTATCTTTAGAGTATTTCTGGAATAAAGTGTAGGTAGCCCCTAGGTTAGTTGGCTTAAAATGTCTTCTTCTCTTTCAACGTTTTCTTAGTGAAAGAATGTTCGAAATTCGATTTGTACTTTTTAAACTTAGTCCCGTTTATGACATTATTATATTTCGAGCTAAATAAATAATCCATTTATATGTATCACAAACAAAAAAGTTAAGAATAAGGCTTTTTCATTCTGAGAGGAGACTCGTGCCCTGCAGTAAGCCGATAATGGGTTGGAGTTGACGATTTACTCGTCTAATCGCATAGAGATAGAGATATTCTATCTTGTTGTAGATATTCTATCTCTATCTCTATGCTATCTCTACATAATTACTCTTGGCGCAGCGCTAAATGTGTCATTTTAGATTTCATTTCATCCTTTATTATTCTATTATTATTCATATACTTTTTTTTTTAATTTCAACAGTGAAATTATACAAGAAAAATAAAAAACACTATTAAAAATGTATGACCATTAAAAACCACTCCTCCGCTTGCGGGGCTTTTGAGTAGCCAGGAAACTGGCGGTCAGGGCTCCAGAGTGAGGAACCTCCTCACAATACGTGCCGTTTCAAGAATTATTGCCTTCTGTATATTACTTATTTATTATTATTTCTATTTAACTCTTTATTTGTATAACACTATAAAGTTAGGGAAATAAAAGAATAAAAGAAATACAAAGACGGAAGAAGAATACAAAAGGCGGCCTTATCGCTTAGTAGCGATCTCTGCCACGCAACCTTAGGATAAGGAAAACATGAGCGAGAACGGACAGGTGTAGAAAATTGTTATAAACCTACATTCAAATAGCTTAACACAAATATATTAACAAAATTGCACACATAAGAAAAATATAATAAATAAATATAAAATAATAAACTTATATATATATACTCAATTATAGTCGATTGTAAAGAACAAAAAGTTTGGTTATAAAACACTGAAAAAATTTAAGTGAGCAAATAAAATAAAATGTTTGTTGATGTGGTTTTTAGTGGAAGTGTTTATGAAAGTGAGAGAGTATAGTGAAAATTATTTATCAGGGCGTACAGTCTACAGTGATTAATTTTTTTTTTTGATTGTCTATTGAATATTTGTTTAGAAATTTTAATAGATACAAACTTAAACTTAAGAACGAAACTGACGTATATTTAGTGGGAGCGCATTCCACAATTCAATAGCTCGCACTGTAAACGAGAGTTTATGGAACTTCGTCTTGTGGAAAAGCATGTGTAAATTCAAAATGGAATTCAAAAATGTCTTTATTCATGTAAGCCTATCACAGGCACTTATGAAGCGTCCATACATACATATGTTTACATAATTGTAAGGGGATGGTCATAACTTCGTTAGCCAACTAAAACCTAAGGCTACGAAGGTTCCAAACGCGCCCTGATCTAAGAAGAGCCCACAACAAACTTAGCCGGGTAAATTTTCTTTTTGTTATCACCATCACACAGTAAATTTATATTAAACTATGACTCTAGAGCAATTCACACCCAAGCTTTTTTATCGTGTAGTGTCGTTCGACATGATCTCTTACCCTCGGCGGTGTATAATACTTCGGAGCTGTGAGCGCGTAGAAGCCAGCAGCTACTAGGTACGATACGGCAAGCCTTTGCAGTACGCCGAATATCCGCAGCTCACCGAGCATGTTGGAGCCGTAGATCGTGTTCATGGTTATGCCCAGCAGGAACATCATGACCGAACGCTGAAAGCGAAGTCATAAAGTGCATCAATTTATCTCGACAACCTAGAGGTAACTGCTTCATGATCTAGTTTATTTGCCGGGATCTACGTAGGCGTGAAATTAAAATAGGGGTTCACAAGTTTGATTAATCGTCGATAATTTTTCTAGTCGATTGTAAAGAACAATAAGTTTGGCGTGGTTTTTAATGGAAATTGTAAAAAATATTTTTCATGGCGTATATTCATTAAATTTCTTTTCATCATCATATCTCAAAGGTGTGGGAAGTCCACCCATCCGTACTGGGCCAGCGTGGTGGACTACGGCCTTAAGCCCATCTCATTGTGAGCGGAGAACCGTGTCCTGTAGTGGGCCGGTAATAGGTGGATGTGACAATTTAGTTTAGTTATAAGTTTTATTTTAACATTATAAATAAAGGTACTAATAAACCTAAAACTGGTTACTCGCATTTACTAGCATCTAACTAGCATATCCGAGCATTGGAATATTAGAAAACTACAGTCGTTGGTAGCAAGCACTTGTGTTTATCGCAATTGTTGTTTAAATCTATAAAGTATGTTTGAATGCGCAAATTTGATTAGAAAAGTTACGTTTTTAATGTAACTTTCTTAGATTTATCGCTCTTGAAAACTGCTGGAAAAGTGAGAATTTATTTGTGAATTAACTGAACACAACCCTTAGCTGGTGACTTCTTGCATGTTTGTTTCGATGTTTAAATAAATCCCTTAGGACACTTTTGTATACCCTGGCTTTATATAAAGAATCCCATTACTAAACTTGTAATATTACTTGGGAGGAAAACATCACGAGGAATCCGGCAAACCAAAAAATTCTTCAGAATGTTCTCAAAGGCCTGTGAAGTCCAACCTCAGTCGGCCAGCTAGGTGTACCCTCACTTTCTGAGTGGAGGCCCGTAGTTGATAATAAAGTTACAAAACCGCAAACGATGTAGCTGCCTTAGTAGGATAGGATACGTTCTAATCCACGGATAGGATAGGTTAGGATAGGTTAGGTTTAGCTGGATATGACATAATAAGGTCGTCTTCCCGCTGGAAAAGTTGTCTCTAAAAATAAACTTATGAAACTGAGGAAAAATTGAAATAAATACATTTCTAGGTCACTTTCTATCAATGGTAGTATATAGATAGTAGTCCTAATATATACCTACCCACCATCCGTCTCTACATTAAACTCACACCTAATATACACTGAAGTAACTATTCGCATACTAAGTTTTATAACAAGAACAAATAATGCAATGTATCAATAGCGACACAAAATAATCGCTTCGTAATCGACCAGGGTAGTTGTGAAAGTGCATGTCTTATGCACGCAAACGCAGAATTTCCAATGAAATTGTGTTGCAAAATGATAAAATCGCTCGTTTGTATGAAACACATGTATATAAGTAGGTACTACCTGCGTGAGATATTTGATCGTATGTAAAGATAAATGCAGTGGACGAAATTATGTAACATTTACGATTGCTCGTGAATTAATTTCATAAGAACTTATGTACTTTTGCCCAAATCCGCGCAGAACTGTAGATGTTTTTTTAATTCCACTGATAGAGAATGTAAGTTGTACATAGACGAGAAATATTCAGAGCATTATAAGTTGCGTGTTTGTGATTTTATTGATGCGAACGCGCATATGTATAACTTACTGGCCAGGCGACAAATCGCGTCACACGATTTTAAATGTATGGCGGCGGATAACTTTATAATCATACACTAGCCACTTCGCAAGTCGCGTCACGCGATTATTCAGACTTGTCTCGTGGCGAGCACGTAAGTTTGTACAGACGCGCTGAGGATCGCATCAACACGATACAGACTTCAAACGCTCTTCTCCCGCTTATCGATATTTATCGCATTGCACGCAAGATACAAATGCAATCGGTTACAAATATTCTTCTTGTTGAACGCAATTCTTCGGCCAATAACAAATACGCTGTACAAATAAAGGGGCCTTAACTTTACGCATTCAAAAAAATAATTTAGCACCAAACAATTACTGAACCATTGGGTTTATTTGTTATCATGTACGAATTACGATGTCCTAGGTTTGATTGCCGTGTCGGGCCAAAAATGTTGCTTATTGCTATTTTTTAATGTCAAGAATCATTCGGGAAAGTTAGCTCAATGTGCTGTCCCGTGCCTCTGTGGACACCGCTAAATTCCTCCGGGCTCGTACTGTGATTTTATTTACAGAAAAAAGAAATGGCTCTACGAGCAAATCAAACTAAGGACCTCGTGATCTGTAGAGGAACATGCCAGTTCCCCTCTCTCCTACTAAAGAGGAAGAATGATAGGATGAGAATAAGGTATGATAATATGATATTAACGAAAACCTACCACAAACAATTGGCAAATAAAACTGCACATAAGTGCAACCTAACTATATAAAACCATTACTAGCCAATTTCAAAAAAGGAGAAGGTTCTATTTTCGATGAGTTATATTTTTATCTTTATTTACCGCTTTATTATCTTGAAAAACATCTTATGGTTGGAAAAAGTTAGTATAGGTGGCCGTCTGCCATCAAGGGAGGAAGGTTGATCGGATTGGCGATCCCATAGAAATTAAGAGAAATCCTCAAATTTTATAGCCATTTAAAGTATCTTATTATAGTCTCTTTTGTTCTTACATTCTGCGCGTGGAAACTATAAAAGACCAATGTCCAGCAGTGAACGTTCTGTGATTAAAACTCTTTTAAATGAAATGAAATCTGAAGAGTTCGAGTTACGTTAAAGTCCGTTTATTTAAAAAAAAAACATTCCTCTAATTACCATTTTTCACTAACATCCATTGACTTTATTGCAAAATAAACGTAAATGTGGTGATTTACCAATTTACACTCCAATTTCCTTGCGAACGATACCATTTTCTAGAAAGTTAGTTGGTACTTTCAAAACGATGAGAGGTTCGTGATAAATCATCGCCGGAGCCCACCGCAGAAACCGCTATCATTACATAAGCGCAAACGGGACGAGGCTCGCAGACTGGTTCAACTGCTTATTTTGTTTACTATAAGGGTAGACGGGTCGGTTAACCTTTAAGAAACCAGTATGATTACATAAACTCCGCGGCGCATGAATATCGCAAGATCAGAACTCCGCATAATACTTATTCCATTGCATCCTGAGATAGTTTCTGGATCCTAGTCCAGTTGGTATTTAAAGCAAAAATTGTTATTATTTTATTGATTTTTAGTAGGTACGATATTACAGTAATGATTGAAAAGGTAAATATTTTTTATTGCGTATTCGCTGTTTCGAAAATTTGTCGGCTCTTTATTGATGTGTCCGGTTTGTGGAATGCGAAATAGTATATTTTTACTCAATTTCAAAAAGACGGACGTTCTCAACTCGTTGCTTTTTTAGATTGTAAGTACTGCTTATGTAAGAAAGTACTAGTTGCCTGTACTATTGATGTCTCGCCATTTCTTTGCTTGACTTGATAAAATGAAATTAAACAACACACACCTTATTGTATACCTCAAATAAGAAAACAAGAACTATGAATAAGCAAAAAAGAAAATTAGTACAATCGTCCAGATTACCTTCTTGATATTCGACACTTAGTGAAGGGAGGTGTAGGTGTACACAATAGGTTACGGAAGTGGGGTTGTGTACACCACACAATAATCTTATTCCTATATTGATTGTAGTAAATTTTGTTTATTTCGTTAGATATTTAGGAGATCTCAAATCATACCATCATAATTTAGTTTCTTCCACTACAAGTTAGTATGGTAAACCCATACCCCTAATTGGGGTCTAGTCGGAACCACTCGGAACGTTAGATAACTTTGCGACACATCTAGGATTGTAACTAGTTATGGCCAAAGCCACCCACCAGAACAGACCAGAGAAAATTCAGAACTCTCAAATTTTTCCACCCGTGGAACGAGACCAGGAACTCCCAGTTCTTCAAAAACAATCTAATATAAAGCGTATGCATATTCTAAGTAATCGTGGAAGCACTCTAATATTTTCTGTTCTAAATCTTGCAGTAACTAGCCACGTAACTGAAAATCTTACCCTGATAATATGTAAAACAATCTTCCACCTCGGCACGCCCTTCGCGAAGGCGCTCTTGACTGAAAGTGGGACGCAGACGCCCATGATCCACAGAAAGGCTGGAAACACGAGGTCGCCGGCCGCCAGACCATTCCACGTGGCGTGCTCCATCCACCAGTACCCGCCGGCTCCGTCGTTCACGAATATCATGAACACTATTGCCATCCTGTGATTAAGATACAAGATAGAAGAATATGTTCATTCTATTTTAATCCTTGTTAATAACTGTTCCGGACGTATGGATTTTAAAATGTGATCCAAGTCTAGATTTTTTTAAGAAAATCAATTTGTTTTCTAATAAGACATTCTTAGTACTAGCCTGGAAAGAGCGTTAAACCGTCGGTCTCAATTATCAACAAGTGATAGTAACCGTAAATGCCGGCCAATTCCCTTTGAAGCAACTGAGTGGGTGTATACCTACTTTAAACTCTTCTGCTAGTTGAAATCTATCTCCTATATAGGTACAGTAATACACTTCGCAGAACATGCAAGGTGCACGATCTACTATTCCCATGTGTCCATCAACCTAAGGCGTATTGGTCGAACCTCCTATGCTTGTTATTACATCGGCAACTAGATACCTCCTAGACTTTGTGCAGGCTTAAGAAAGAAAGAGAGAGAGAGACAGTCTGAGAAAAGTCAAAGTACGCTGAGCTATAGATCTCAGTCTTAGCTTTCTAAATTATATTGGCCTAGGCACTGACCCTCTAAAGGTGTCCAAAGCCCGCAATCTCTGTTGTATAGCGAGCTCCTTGTCACCGTAGCGCAGCTTTGCTGAACGCCTTACCCTTGACATGATAAGCTTCAGCACTCCATAAAGTAGCCATGCCCCGATCAAAACTCCCAGCAGAAGGAGGAGAGCTGAAACATACCAAAAAGCTCCTATATTATGTCAGGAAAGAGGTTAAGTTTCGGTAAGTATAGAGATGATAGGTGACACAGTTACGACTTAGGCCTTCCTCTCGAAGGGACCGACTTCGATTCCAAGCACAGCAGCCGTTTCTTTACAGAGCTATGTACGTTTTAGGTCTAAATTAAATGTGATTTACTTTAACGGTGAAGGAAAAAAATCCTGCATGCCTGAGAGTGGACTAAAGCCTAAATCGTCTTCTCATTCCGAGAGGATACCGGTGACAAGTAGTAGAATACTTATTCGTTTTGAATAGTAACCAATAGTTTATAGATTTTACGAAAGAGCCTTTTTTTAGAATAAATAAATAACTAAAATAACGTGGCGTACAGTAAGTAAACCAAAATTATTAAACACTTTACAGAATTCGGGGCTAAAACGACCTTACCGTGTAAATAACATCAGAGTCGGGATCAAGTTTTGAAGCATTTAGTTGTGTAGGTATGTGAATATAACAAGCCAATGTAATTTTTGATAAATATCAATACTCTCCTTATCATGACGTGTGCTTATCAGTGACGATACCTTTGCAATCATCACAAGTGTACTTACAACGATCATCAGTCCTCTATGATAACGGAGATGAAAATCGATCTTATGACAGATAAGTTCATCTTATTATTTACGATATAAAACTTTTCGCTGATAGCGCATTATTAAAGTCGCTCACGATAGTGGCACTTGCATATTATTGTTCGTAATCTCATGGCTCTTTAAAAAATGAACGTTGCTCTATTTTACGTTTTGTGTTTACTGTTAAGTGTTAAATGCTTAGATTTAAGGGTAGATCCTCTTGTTATAATAGGTCAAGGGCTAGTGAGAGGCACGAAATCAAGTGATGGAAGTTATTCGGCGTTTCTTGGAATACCATATGCTCAAGTGGATGTCAACAACCCGTTCGGTGTAAGATACACATTTCCAAATTAAATATTAGTGCAACTATAATTCTGGTATAAGTAATGCAGTTTATAAAAGACTTTTAATGATAAGAAAGGGTGATATGTTCCTGTTGAGACCACTGGTTTTCCGAGAAACCAATACAATTATGTTTCATCATCATCGTCATCATGTCAATGTATTCAGAATTTAATAAAAAAATAATAATGATGTTAAGTGGCGAAAGAGAACTATTACAGTTACTGTTACGCACCGGTAAACTCAGCGTTGGTCGGCCTCCAACGAGGTGGTCAGATGACATCAAGCGAGTTTCTGGGAGCCGCTGCAAAAAGGCGTCCCAGGACCGTAGATTTTGGAACTCCCTACTAAAGACCTATGTCCAACAGTGGACGTCAATTGCTTGAAATGATGATGATGATGACTTTTCTAAGACCTGCCATCTTAGTTTAATTAAGAATATGTGCAATAATACGCATAATATAATCAAAATATTTTCATATTTTAGCCAGCAAAGCCTCATCCAGGATTCGGGATAAACGTGTTTAATGCTTACTATGGTCACCTTAAATGCCCCCAGTCAACTATAAACGATCCTAATGTTCTGTCAGTGGGAATTGAAGTATTGGATTGTTTACGGCTGAATATTTACTCACCGATTTCAGCAAACTCCCAAAATCCGCTTCCAGTGTTAGTATGGATTCACGGAGGAGATTTCGGTGTAGGATTCGGTGGCGAATACGGACCAGAAAACTTTGTCAAACAAGACATTGTAGTCGTTACTGTAAACTATCGCTTGGGACCTTATGGATTTATGTGTCTTGATATACCTGCCGTGCCGGGTAATCAAGGATTGAAAGATCAACACGAAGCATTACAATGGATAAGGCAAAACATAGGATCATTTGGTGGTAATCCTTATAGTATAACGATAGCTGGCCAAGGAGCCGGTGCAACTTCAGTTTTATTACATCTATATTCAGACAAACAAAAAACCTATAGTAAAGTTATAGCACAAAGTGGTACTCCTCAAAATGTTGGCACGTTTGTCGAAGCTGATGTGGACGCGGCAATCAAAATTTCCAAATATTTAGGTTTGAACACCACTAGTAATGAAGAAGCTTTGAGTTTTCTTACACAGACATCACACGAATTGGTCACTGCAGCTGCAGTTGAGTTAAAACTGGAATTAAAGCCTTGTAGAGAAAAATCTTTTAGCGGCATCGATAATTTCGTAGAGTATGACCCATATTCGTTGTCCAATATTAGGAAAGTGCGAAATACACCAATATTGATTGGCCATACAAGCAATGAAAACTTGAAATTGGCAAGCATTTATGGTGACGATTATTTCAAGGGTGATCCATTTGACGACGCAGTAAGGAACAATTTTAATTTAGATGAAGACCAATTAGTCGAAGCTGTAAGAGTCGTTAAACGGTTTTATATTGGTGATGAACCTATTTCCAAAATCGTAGAATCAAGTTTAGAAAAGTTTGATTCCGATATTGTTTATAACCATCCTGTTCAAAGAACAATTACTAAACTGCTAAGCGAAAATGCAAATCCAGTTTATGAGTATGAGTTTAGTTTTGTTGACGGTGACGAAGAAATTGGTGCCGCGAATTCTGACGAATTAAAGTTTATGTTTCAAATGCTGAATGCTAAAGATGAAAGAAATGATAAAAGTAAATTAATAAGTGATCGTCTAACAACAATGTGGGCAAATTTCATAAAATTTGGGTAATATTTTTACTTTTTATTCTTCTTCATATATTTTTTAAGTTTTACCTAAAATCTTAACATCTCAGTTTCAAATCTGAGCGGATTTCGATTTTTTTTTTCATTTGAAAAGTTATATGGTTCGGTTTAACACATTTCGTCAAAGAATTTGTAGGTCTCATACAGTTAAATATTTAGATATCATCTGATGTACCGATATGTATACAAGTACCAGGGTCCGCGGTGGCATCCAACTGTGTTACTAGCCACCAATCGCAAAGTTTTGGCCATAAGGCAGAGTAGATACGCGCGATCAAATTTAATAGAAGTTTGAGTTGACCGTTGGGTCAACTCAAACTTTTAACTATTCTATTAGATTTGATTCAATCGGAGAAGCAATTTCAGCAATTTGTACAATTTTTTTTCTTTTTTTTTAGAAATCCGACACCAAGGACGACAGATTTACTGCCAGTAACGTGGACCCCAGTCACTGCTGATGCCAGGCCATATATCGTGATTGATTCAGACACCCGCCTTCTCAGCAGAATAAACCACGAAAGAATGGCCTTCTGGGATCTTTTCTATTTAGCTTACGGAAAATATAACAAACATTTGCGGCAGTGTAAATTAATTAATTCACCAACAGTTAATTGCCTCTCAACCTAATTTACGAGCCTCTATAATAAACTGACTGATTATCGTTGGCCGTTTCATTAAGTTAATGCGTAAGAAATAGCGTGCACAGGGTTTTTAACGAGGGAGCTAGATGATGCAAATTAACCGTTATTGTAAGACTAATCATTTGAATAGTTTCCACTACTGGCCGAGGTATCCTCTCTGTTAGAAGGAGGATTAGGATTGAGGAACCTCCGACTCTAATGTCATTAACCCCCGTGCCTCGGAAAGCACGCTAAGCAGTCGGTCCTAGTTATTATTTATTTATTTATCTATTCATAAGACACTCCAGCAATTAATTGTAACTACATTCCTAAAAATAAATCACTAACTAAATCATTATAACTAACTTGTAATAATAATCGTTAAAGCCCATCAACCCTCATTGGAGCTGCGTGGTGGGTCCTTGCTCTAAAGCGAACGCCAGTCGGAGAAGAGACCTGTGCGCAGCACTGGGACGTTAATAGGCTAAGGGTTTAAGGGTATGTGACTCTATTGCGTGTGTGTTCAATTATAATTATGTTTGTTATGATAACTTGTATTAGGATTCTGACCAACAATTTCTGATCTGAATCAGGAATCGAACCTCGTAATCTGAACTACTAGACCAACAAGGTAGTTTTCTGAAGACTTTGTTTTAAGTCTTTATAGTAGGCAGTGCTTTTAAGAATTGCACTATTAAGTCTCTCTTTCTTTTATTTCGGCCTACTATAGAGACAACCTGCATATACTTGGAATCTAGTAAAGAAATAAACTTTAAAATTTAACTTTTAAAAATCATATCTATGTCTTTTTACAAACAGTCTAGGCCGCCATTCATTAGATACACACATACATAAGAGAGAACGGGTAAGGTAGCTTAAAACCCCCGGGGTTCTAGATGCTATTAATTACCAACCCTAACGACCGCTAAATTGCTAATGACATATTTTAGCTTTAAAGCTATGCCGGTAGACTGGAATACTTAGCGACCGAAGACTGGCCTTAGTCAAATAAATTCTTAAATTGATTCACCTGAAAGTCTAAATCAAACCCTAACCCGTTACTTACAAGTCTGCGACACTGTGGTCACCTGTACTTGAATTAATTTGAATTTGAATTTGAATTTAAACAATAAATGTGAACAACTTAAACGCTTCTCAGTATTCTGGGTCGTATCTAACGGATGATGTTCATCAAATAATTCCAAGTCGACGGAACAAAAGATTTAGGACAACGAGATCCGTACCTCCCTCTAACTGTAAGCCAATTTAACGTTAATATGGTGACATGGCGATATCAGTTACAAAATACAATTGACAATGAATCGTATACATCGATCGCTGTTGTGTAAATGTTATTGGGTTTCTTCGGAGAGTTGTACAATTGAATTGGATGACAAGCAATATGATAACAAGCAAGCAATAGAGTTTAAAATCAATTTAACGATTCTTGAGGAAACTTCCGTTTCGTAGACATAAATAGGTACTTGGAAGGTATTATATGCATATTTATTTATATTTTTAAACATCTACCATACATTTTTACCATCTTCCTAGTAAAAAAAAAACACTAATCAAAGTAACATTTAGCAAACGGCGAACGTCCTTCGTCGATAACAGTGAACTTTACCATGCTTCGCTCTTGGCCCTCTCAGCCTGTAATTCGCTCTCGGCTCTCGTGTTGTACCTACGAGTATCTCTACTTCTAATGCTATTATTGCAAATCTTGCTACGCTAAATAAGGTCTAACAATAAATTAGTTCGGTACATTTCGTATAAGTAGACTTCTCGTGATAGGTCTTCCGAAATAAAAAAATATCCCATATAAAAGTATATATTATTATTTCAAGACTTGAGATATAAAATTTCATGAAATGTCGATGTGCCGTTGAAGAAGTAAGTTGCCGGTATAGGTAATGACAGGATTTCGTTTTACTTCTGTAAATTTTTCCCGGTTATTATCTCATAAACTATCTCTATTCTAGAAATAACGTCAGCGTTGTTAAAAACACGTTGATATGTAGCTAATTGATTGAAGAACGAACAGACTTTCTCATTAACAGTATATTAAAAAAAAATGCAATTCACTGATATTTATTATGCTTATATTAATTATTCTTATGAGGTTTGCACGCGAAACATTACTAACTTACTATGATCGAAGGAAAAAGTATAAGGTACGATGACAACTGTCACCCATATCAACCAAACGTTGCGTTCCGTTTCAAACTCGATCCACAAATAAATGAGCGCCATCGCTTCGAATACTCATGAACTACTAAGAAGAATACACTGCGTCTCATTTACTATGAATAAACTACCCCGTATTTTCGACATTGACTTCAACGCATGCGCAATGGCTTAAAATCGTCGCACAGTCGGCTATTGTTATCTTCGTCTGACGAATGATGTTACCCGCTAACTCTCTTTCACTCTTCATTAAATAATTATAATTTTTAACAACCAGCAACCCATATTTTCGGGTGGATTTATTTAGGCAACCATATATGATATTAAATAGAAAAAAATTAGCTTTAATTTGGTATATGATTAATAAATAAACGTTATGAAAGTATAAGTATGGCTGCGAAAAGGTACGGCCAGGTGCGCAACGCCAACCGTGCTTTTTTAAATCGCATAATGATAATTTTATTAAAAAATCAAGTGAAAGAAATTTTTCCCCAAAAATAAATTAAAAATAATTTAATTAAAAATACTGGCTTTATAAAAAGTTTATATACTATACTTTTTATATCCTTAACTAGAAATAAATTAGTACTTTCACTCGATCTAATGTTTAGGCATTAGTTCCGCCAGATTTTCACGATTTTCTCCGACCCTTAGCGCGTGACTTGAGACCGTTAGTGTTCTAATCACTTTTTACGAAACGCGCCTGTTGTTTTCTTCGCCACTAAACATTTTTTGTTGCAATTTAATTCGTAGTACCAAATTCATCTTTTCAACTAATGGGTGCTGTAAAAAGAAGGTCTTTTTCCTTTCCTAACTTTTATTACCGTGCATATTTTCATATAATAAACACGTACGTTGATACGTAGTGATCGTAAGTAAGAATTCATTATTTGTAACGCTAGTGAAGTGAAGGTATATTTTAGTGTTCTAATTTACTCAATTCGAGACTGCATTTTCTCGCGATTTTCTCTATAGAGGTGGGGGGATACATGTTTAAGAATCATGTGTGTGCAGTGAGGCTGCATAGCTATTAATTATCGTTTCGCGAAATGGAGATTGAGCATGTTAGACATGTAACTAGGTATTTAGCTCTATCAAAGAGCTAATCCGGCTGTCAAATGCCTAAACTAAATATACAGAAATAGTAAAAATACCCTACTTTTAAAATTATCGGGATCGCGGATATTGTGTTATTTACCGATTTTAGAAGGCTAAAAAGTGCCGTACTCGAATACACAAACCAATTAAAAGATTTTGCGTAAGAAGTTTCAGTGCTAATTATTTTTCACTATTCTAAACACCAGGTGATAAGGTCACAAGGTCCTATTTAAAATATACATATATTTATTTAATATGTATGACCAAAAATCAATATTTTAGCACAAAGCTCGAAGAACCGATGAAGGTTGGGGGTTCCAAGTTGCTGGAATGGCGACCCCGCCCAGATAAACGCAGCGTTGGTCGGCCCCAAACGAGGTGGACAGACGACATCAAACGAGTCGCAGGGAGCCGTTGAAAAAGACCGTGGTATTTGAAACTCCCTACAAAAGATGTCCCGCAGTGAATGTCAAGATTGATACGATGACAGATATTTATTGCAATTTGCCATAACTACAAACTTGCTGTGAGGTTACGTGTTTCTTTTTTTAATTTTATAAATAGAAGATTAGCATAATATTCGCAAGTAGGTAGTAGGTATTCTTAGCCAGTTGTTATCGATGGAAAACCAACAAATTTCGTAAACATGTCCAACGAAATGGACTTATTTATGTCCCGCTGAGTAATTTCTTAGTTCATATAACTCAAGGTCATCATAATATGGCAGTGCTATATTTAAGATACCTTGGCCGGATTCGTTTTCATGCATAAGTAACGGTGGGTAGGTATTAAACGTTAGCAAATCAGCTGGATGACACTGGTTTGGCGAACTTGAATAAACTAATATGGCACTTAACTTACATAACCTATCGTCAATATGGCATTGATGACGGATATTATGCAGATTTTAGTATAGGTCGACTTCTTGAAGTCCGACTGTGCGTTTCTGATAGGTCAAGATTGAATGTAAGTTTCAAGTACTTTACCATGGATGGATGGATTTAATTTACCATAAACTTTTTTTTTTACTTTACTAACCACAAAAAATCATGAAAAAATATTTTCATTGTTAATTTCACATACTTATGAATGTTAATCATCCAAAGAAATATTTTTTAGTTATTCACACTGCACTGTAGGAAAGTAATGTACCGTTTTTTTAAATTGTATTTAGTATTTTTTGACTAACGAAATGAAATACGTCAGGAATAAAATAAATAAATATATTATAACAATAGACACATCTTGTCCCAAAGTATGCTATGCTTATGCTATGAGTACCTACTAAGATGACTGATGAATACTTTTAGGAATAATATACATAAATTCTTATAATATAGTACGGATAAACACCCAGACACTGAGAAACATTCATCACACAAACGTTTTCCAGTCATGGGAATCGAACCCGAAGTATCTTTCACAGAGAGCAGGTTTTTTTCTAGTCGTGTCCTAATAGCCATTTATTATTAAATTAAAAGAAGCGAGCCAAAAAAAACTATAAAACTAGTTTCACCGCGTAAATTAATATGAACTAAAACAGTTTCATCTATACCTAAAAATCTAGCTAAATCATCTGCAAACCAGACTGCAACGGTCCATTCAAATAACTGTCAAGTATAAACTAGATTGATGTCTAAAGCTGACCGCTTTATGTAGAGAAAAAAACTTAATCGCTCTAGCTAAATGAGTGAAATCGATCAGAATCTGGTCTAAGCAGAGCAAAGATAAAATATTTGTGACAGAAAGGAAGGAAAAGAGTCTATTTGGCAATTGTTGTTGTTATAGATTGTTATACAGCTAAAAGGGTCAATGCTGAAAGTGGTTTATAAAACACGAGATAACCGCTTATACATGACAAACTTTACTTTCTTAACTTCAGTTAAGAAAGTAAAGACTAGTTTGGTTCACCAAAGCATTAAAGAGTATGAAACTGGCTTTTTCACTTTGTTGTTACAAACAGCATTTATTACATATAAGCCTGAAAAACAAATATATCCGACCAGAACTAACTAAGTAAAAGTACTGAAAACTTGATTGTGTAAATATATTTCAAATAAATTTTGTACCATAAAAAGCTTTTCTGTTCTCCCGCTAAATCTCTTTAAAGAAGAGTGATACCTTTAAAAGATAATAGCAGGTGCTTATGTTGAAGCTATAGACAAGGCCGCCGATTATTATTGTTAGTATGTCATGGTTGTTCGATCAAATGGAGCAGGAAAATATATTTTATTGTCAAACATATCTCTTTCATTTTTATCGGGTCGGCTGTTTTGAGTTCACAACGATAAAATTATATTATAGTTGACTTGTGCAGAGATGTTTTTAGTAGATTGATGTAATGTATACCTACGTATTATGGCAAGCGAATACTTACTACAGTAGCGTCCATTACATTTCTTACGTCCCCCCAAAATTGGGTTTTCAATAAAAAACAACTACGAGCCAAATAAGAAATGCGCGCACAGTTTAATTAAAATTATTGTCTCCAATAATTTATTTGAATCAGGAAATATTTATTGATTAACCAAGATATGAGTGCCAAGATAGTCATTACACATACATAATAGTTTTTCATTATTATCAACCCACTACCGGTCCATTACCGGACAGGGGTCTCTTGTCAGAAAGAGAAAAGGTTAGACCGTAGTCCACCACGCCGCCGGCAAAGTGCGGATTGGTAGAATTACACGCCTTTCCGAAAAACTCTCAGGCATGTTCTCCTTGACTGCTATACAAGTGATATTTAATTGCTTCAATCGGATATAACTCCGAAAACTAGAGGTGCTTGACGGGAATCGAACTCAGTCCCAATACGTTGGGACTTCCCTTACGAGGGAAGCCAAAGCCTTAACAATAAGCCTATCCCACTCTGGATAAAAAACATATTAAAACATAAATCTGTCTAAATGAAGGGCAGCGAAACAAAAATCTGGCGAAACGAAAATCCGCCGAAATAATTTACGATTAAAATGTACATAACCTATGTACTTACGCATATAAATATCGACAGGTTCCTTAGAGGTCCTTACATCGCAGCCTTCGCCCGTCGCGTTCAATGTGTACACGCCGAATTGTCCCATATTCGGTCGTAGCTGACATAGCAAACCTCTGCAAACAAAAGTTATACTTAGTAAAATTCCTACAAATTAGGATACAAACTGAAAACTTGACCATTTAATATAATAACCTTGTCTTCTTATGAAGTAATCGCCAGTAATTTAAACTTCACCTCGAGTTTCGTCTTTAGGCTGAGTAAAGAAAATTGTATACGTTGTTTTGTGATACTTTTCTTATTTTTACGTACTTTTTGTGGTGTGCAATAAAAGTATATTC